>NC_090931.1:1344146437-1346646437 GCF_040938575.1 Ambystoma mexicanum
ACCAAAATATTAATGTTTTGACTTATAAAGCACACTAAGCCCAGAGGCATCAAGGCGCTGTTACAAACCAGTTACACAAGCATGGAACGGTGGAAAAGTAAGACTGAGAATGTACAGGAGCCATATAGGCAGGCACCATTTGTAGTTGTTCAAACAGCCAAGTCTTTAAGGCTTTCCTGAAGACCCAGTAACAGTTATCCGCACTCAAAGAAGGGGGGGGGGGGCAGGGTCCACTGTTTAGCTGCAAAGGATGGGAAGCTGTCGCCCCTTTTGCTTGTTTGTATCTCGGTTGCAGCAGTTTGTTCTGGGCTCCTCGTCGGAGTCTGTTGGTTAGATCTCCGGTGGATTTCTGGGTCAAGTACAGAGGGGCAATGTTAGAGAGGCATTTGTGTGTGATGGATAACGATTTAAAGATAATGCTTTCCTTGATGGCAAGCTAATGGACCTTTTCTCTCGCGGCAGAGATTTGCTCTCTTCTTGGGATGTTTAGTGCCGCTCGTACTGCGTTGTTTCGGATGACCTGAAGCTTAGCAATGTTATTGATTGATGTGCCAGCAAATAGGGTATTACAATAATCCAATTGTGAACCAATGATTGCACATGCAATCGTGATACAGCTATCCTGGGAAAGGAAGAGTCTAGCAGCATTAATCAGCTTTGTAGTGTGTGCCGATGAGGAGGCAATCGCGTTCACCTGGTGAGTGCGCGAGAGTGTGGTGTCCAAATACACACCAAGAGTTTTCATGGAGGATGATACCTGTATTTGGATCCCGTCAATGTAGAATGAGTAGTATTGGGGCATCGGATTCTTGAGTATTGTGGGCGGCCCAACTAGAAGCAATTCTGTCATGTTGTTGTTAATGCAGAGGCGATGGGTGGCCATCCAGGCTTGTATCGTGGCATAGACATTATTTAGCGAGCAGGGGTCTTCAAGATAGTCGCCGGACAGGGGTAGGAGGATTTGCGTGTCATCAGCATAATTGGTGTATGATATACCAATGCAGTCTAATAGGTCAAAAAGGGGTCTTGATAACACTTATCATGTGTGCTTTACCCTTGATGCTCAGTAAAAAAATGCCATGCCAGATTAAGAAATGATAGCTAGACTTGCAATAAAAGATGCCAGCCTAGCCACTTAATAACACTTACCATATTTCCTTTATCATAAGTGCCCAGTAAGAAATGCCATGACAGTATGAAATTCAAGCTAGATTGGCTGTACAAAAATATGCCAATCTAGTCATGAAATAACCCTTCTCATGTTAGCTTTATCATAGATGTCCAATAAGAAAGTCCATACCGCAGGAAGAAATTATGGTTAGACTGGCGTCACCAAAATATGGCAATCTAACCATTTAATAGCACTTATAATGCTCACAAGACCTAGTAGGTCCGTCTCTATCTTTCATTGTTTTAATTGATTTTCCTTCCCATGTTTTCTCCCTGTTGCCCTGTGGGTAATTTGAAACACAATTTACTTGTTGTATAAGTGTCTTACAAACGCACAATAAAAAAACAATACACATTGTTTTACGTTTCCCTTTAATAGATAAAGCTTTACTGGAATGGGTGGCAGTACTGGGGGGCCGGTGCCCCATCGCCCACTATGGACGAGCCACCCCTGCGTAGGAATGGTACAGAAGGCAGTAGGGGGGTCTGATTTTCAAGGTCAGGTATTCAACAGCTGAGAGACCTCCACTGTCCCCCAGTCCAACAAAAAAACACCCTCAAGATGTGCTTCTTAGTAAATTGCTACAAGGTACAGACAGACTCCAAGTGCTAACACCAGAAAGCACAAGGACACCTCCTGACATGACAACCATGATCCACAGCTAGCAGCCTACTCACTGTGTCAAGAACAATATACGAAAGAACGGAGGACAGGAGGTGCTTGGTGGTGGCCTCGTGACTAGAAAAGACACAGCTCTACGTCTTATTTTCTGATCTTTCTCTTGTACTCTCTCTGTTCTACCCCTCCCTCCCTCTCGCCCCCTCTTTTTTGTTTATGTTGCCTACCTGTCTTCCCCTCCTTTCTGTCTTTCTCACCATTTCTAATCCTCTGTTTTCTCTCCCTCTCGTTACTCTATTTGGCTCTCATTCTCTTTATCTTCATCTCTCACTCATTCTCCCTATATTTTCTGTTGCACTCTCTCCCTCGCTCTTTTCATCCTGTTTATCTCTCTCTCTTTCTTTTATGCCCAACGTTCTGCTCTAACTGCCTCTTGCTTCCATTTTCTATTTGGCCCCACCTTGAGTTTCAAAGCCCCAGCCCATCCCAACATTAACTATATATCATTGTTAAAGGTTTGTTTCCTATTTACCTACTATGCTCATATACTATATTTCATGGAAGTCAATTAAAGGCAAACAGAAACCATTATCTGAATTCATGATAATTTGTTGTCTCCCAATTCCATTTATCTTTTTGTCACGTCATTTACCGTAAGCTCTGGTTTATCATTATTGGCATGTTTAGGGCCCACCCTTTTGTAAACACATGACAGGTTGGATGTGCTGGGTTTCGGAAAAATACAGGGCGGTGTTGTTTTTACAGTCGGAATACATATCTTTATGTACAACCCAGGCTTGCAAAATATCTACTAATGTAAAATAGCCTCTGTTTGCGCACCACAGTCAGAGATAGGGCCTACTCTGGCTGCCACGTCATGCTGAAAGTAAATCCTTCCTCCCTAATGTGCTAGGGAGGCTACTCGAGGTTGCCACTCAGAACTCCATTTAATGAAAACAGTGTAAAAGGAAAAAGAATAGTTTGTAAATGGGGGCTGGTGGGATAACCCTGGATGTCCTCTTATTACCGGCTTGATGAAGGGAATTCTGGAATCTAATTGTCTTCTACTGCATTAGAGATGATTGAAAAGTTTGTATTTATTTATTTATTAGCATTTATAGAGCGCGCATCAGCCCTTAGGCATCGTGGCGCTGTTACAGAGATAGTTGCTGGTTACATAGGAAAAAAGCATAGAACTTATTGTTAACAGAACACGTATGCATAAATACAACACTTAGTTACATGATCCTGCTGTTTACAGCGTATGCATAGACCTAACTTAGTTACAAGAGTAGGGTGCAGGGTGGGGAGGTAGTGGGGTTGCCGGGGCTATATGAACAGTGTGGTTTTGTGAAATGTGGAGAGTGAGGGTTCTGCTCTGAGTGCGTTGGGAAGGGCATACCATAGTTTGGGAGCTATGTGAGGGAAGCTTGTGCTATGACTTCTTAGTTTCTGAGCTGGAGCCTTGTATGCCACAGGACAGCAAATCTGCATAGGACTGTATTCAGACAATGGACCCATCTTCCCAGCAACCAGACATGGGTGAGAAGATACTCTAGTAAAGCAGCGCGTTGGTCTCCTGAGGTGAGGGGAGCCTGCACTTCGCCACCTGCAATCCACAACAGAGCCCACTTCGGCATTCATCCTTCTGGGGGTTATAAATTAAGTGCCATACAAATTGGGCAGTGGTCGAAGTGTGGGAAAAGTAGTAGTGGAACCAGGGGCGTTTCTAGGGGGGGGGGCTAAGGGGGCTATAGCCCCTGATCTTTTGGTTGTAGCCCCGGATAGAATCTCAGGAGCTACAGCCAAAAGACTTGCTAGCCCCCAGTCCCAACAGTTCCGACATCAGCGTAGCCCCGGGTCTTTTCCAGACCTGGCAACTCGCCTGAGTGGAACTATGTTCCCTGCTGGCCTGCCCCCGCTCGCCAAAACCCCATCGCCACGCCCCCTCCCACGCACCATACAAACCCCCCAAATCATGCGCCGGCCTGCTGTTTAAGGGAACGTTCAGTGCAGTGCAGTGAAAGTGAAAGTTTTAACTGCTTCCTAAAAGTATTTTAAAACGAAACCATTCCGGAACGGTTTCTTTTTTAAATAAAAGTATAGGAACAGTAACACTTAATTTAAAAAAGTAGAGGAGCACTGTTGCTGCCCACTTCGACCACTGAAATGGGGTAACACAATATTATATTATTATTTACATTGATAATCCAGCTATCAGTCATAAAAGCTCCAGGATGCCTTCACATGACTGTTCCAAATGACTAAAATAGTAAGGAAAACCCTGCAGCAGCATGGTAAATATCATTGCGGCAAAATACAGAAAAACACTGAATTTCTTTTTTTTTATATATGAAAACCCACCATTTCTTTACCCTTATAACACCATCCCAACCCCATCCTGGCCCATTTTAACCCCTTTACCCTACTACCCTTTATTTATTAAATGTGTGCTGTGTTTTTCGGTATTATGGTCCACTCCGAAATGTAGGACTCTGTAATGTGTTAGATAAATAGCCAGTCAAATAGCACAGCGAGAAGAACGCTCGATTTAACATCGTGCAGAGCCTGTCGATGCAGGTTCGAATCCCTGCAGAGACAAAAACATCCTTTCATCTTTCCGAGGTCGATAAATTATTATATTGACTGGGTACTGTTAAAATGTGCTCTTTATTGGCCCTTATGACACTTATGGTCACTAGCAGCATAGGAAAGAGCCTATAACGAGGGCAAGGTTCAATATGTAACGTTATTGACTGGCTGCAAGGTCAATAACATTATTCACACATACATTTACCTGTGATGTCTCTCTCGCATGCAGTTATCGGTTGTGAGATTTTCAGCTGAGGGCCTTTGACAATAGTTTCATATTGCATTAGGAGCAACCTGATTGGCTGTCCCATGCTCAACATTTCAATTAATATGTTTATGTTCTTAACAGTGTCTTTGCATCAAATCATACAAGAGAAAAAATAATGAGTCCTCCAATTTCCATATAGCTGAACCTATGGAAAATGTTCTTAATAATAAAGTGAAATTGAGTAATGATAACAGTTGTTTTTTAAGAGCTAAGAAGCAGAATTAATCTGGCATGAAGCACTATATAAAAACCTGATATTATTATAATTTAGCATGCAGTTTAGGGAGTAATTAAGCATACAGGAGATACCAAGCCTACGTGGATTAAGGGAAAACCGGAGCAATGAAGGAATAGGTTATGTGTATATAATTCTCTTAAAATGTCTGCGCATTGAAACTGAGCATGTGCACATCCATCCTGACCCTAAGAACCTGGATAAAGGTCTGCACAGAGAAATGAAATCTCTCCAGAAAGTTCTTGATTGACTGAGGCTGCAACCATTATACCCTATCATCAACACCTTGGTGCTTTGTCATATATATTTTTTTTTATAAAAAAAAAGTTGTTTGTCAGTTTGATTAACAAACTTTTTACAACAATCATTACAAAAATAAAAAATAAAAATGTCATACTAAATAATTACATGCAATTTGAATCCTATAGAAAAGATTAAAATATTCTTTGATAGCATAATACATTTCTTCCTTCTATCAATTCAGAAGACTAATTCATAATCATAAGATTTGATTCCTTCTTATCTAACTCGACAACCAATTTCTCAAGAAATATGCACAATAAGACAATTATTTTGAATGAATATCCCCACATAAATTTCTTCCAACACCATTCTCTGGCTTCTTGTGTCATACCTAACACATTAGGACCAATGAGAGAATATCTCAAAGGTTCAAAATGAGTACAATACATGGTTAGATGTTTTAAATTTTCCATGCAAATATTACCATCGCAAAATCTACACCATGGCATCTGAGTCACCAATGATTCCTTATTCCAAGTAATTGTTTTTTCGAAGGTATGCAATTGGTTGAGCTTAAATCTCAAATATAGGTTGAGATAGGAATTAGCAGGAAATTTTACCAGATAGGCTCTACGAGGTATTCTAAGAGTAGCAAATTTAGCTGCTTCAGAATATAGTTTTTTTGAGTGCATAGCATTCAATGTGATTAACCAATCATGTTCATATCGTCTTTTCTTCACATAAACCGCCCGAAATTCAAGATCTATTGGTTTTAAACCACATTCATGAAGTTTGTTGGTCATAAGATTTGAAAAAGTGACCAACGAAGCAGGCGCTTGATTCTTGATCATAATTAAGAATTCCTCGTAGAGCGATTGCTGAGGTGGAAATATCTTTCCATAATTTGTTAGCTTTCGCCAATGGAATCTTGCTGATAGAGCAGAGATCCCTACCTCTTGTCGTAGTACACAGTTTGGTAAAGAGTTTGGTAGTCTCAGTGTAGATTTCCATAATTGTCCTTGAATTTGGTCTAGAATTGCATCAATATTGCACAAACATAAATCAAGCCCATATAATAAAATGGCTTCCACTTTCAGCGTTTAGAATTGCAAGAGTGGTAATATTGAGAATTTGCAATATTTCATGAATATGATCCGCATCTGTGTCAACAAAACAGATTTTTTCACATTTAAGTTTAGTACCTAGTTTTTTTCTTGAGAAAGAATCTATAACATCATATCTCAAGTATCTCATATTCAAGTTTATAGGCATAGGAATAGAATTTATGGACCAGTTAATTGTGGAAATTCTCTTTTTCATATGTTTTAAGATGAAAATACTAAATTTCTCCACATTACATGTTAAGTTATGTTTGAATAAGTATTCTGCAAATATTACAAGCTTTTTTTGTAATCCGTATGGTGTTTGATCAAAGATTAGGACATCATCCGCAAAAGCAATCCATTGTATCCAGAGAGCCGCCAAGTTGCAACCCTGTTTAACCCCCACCTTAGTTGGGATAGGAGTTGTTGTTGAACCAGAGTTATTGATACAAACCAAATATGAAGTGCCTTGATGTAATTTGGCCAGCATCGCAATTAGGGACTGTGGTATCCCCTTTGCGTCAAGTTTTTCCCAAAGTAAATTCCTGATTACACAGTGAAATACTGCAGATAAATCCACGGATGCCATATATAGGGCACCAGAGTTTGGAATTTTTGAGCAGGCTATTAGGTGTGCCAAAACAGTTGCATTCAGAGCAGTTCCCATTCTGGCACGAAAACCAATCTGAAATGGTGAAAGGATGGCAAGCCGATTTACAATCTCTTTTAATTGCTGTAATAACAAGACAGCAAAGGTCTTTGCACTTGCATCAATTAGTGCAATGGGCCGGAAATTGCCAGGGTTTGTTCTAATACCTTTCTTGTGAATGAGAACTATAACGGACTGTAACCAGGAAAGAGGAACACTAGATGCCCGAATAATTTCAGCAAATTGTGTTTTCAGCACCGGTGCCCATAGTTGCACATTTTACTTAAGTACACATGGAGGAATACAGTCTGGTCCCGGGGCTTTTTATTAGTTTAATTTTCCTAGGGCCCATGTAATATCCTCTATAGACCATCCCTTCAATTGCTCTACTGAGTGGTAGTTAAATTTGGAAGATGATTCCCGAAATCTTTCAGGTAGGGCAAATTCTTCCTTATAAAAATGCATCCATGTTTCTGCACTAATATTGGAAGCTTGGTCGTCATTTCTTGAGTATTCATTAACCCTTAAAAGAGCCCAAGTGGATCGCCTGTCATTGGAGCACAGTGATGCAATCATTTTTTGATTTATTGAATGATGAATAAAAGTTCTATAATTTTTTATATTGTGTTATTTGTTAGTGATTCTTCTTTTGTAATTTCATATTCGGAGTTAGATAATCGAATTTTGAAAAATATCCTGATTTTTTTGTTTTTTTAAGATGTTAGGGGGTCGATTCATGGAACAAACGTGCGCCCAAAATCCCAGCGCAAGCAGGCGCAAGGAGGCGCAAGCGTGAGAAATCAAGCACACGCGCACGCGTGCGATACAAGGAAGGCGCTGCGCTAGTTTCCCACTGGTCGTGCGCCAAATCTATGCATGTCGCACACGGGCACACACGTCATCAAACGGCGTGCGCTACGTGCACAGCAAAAGCGCACATACCGCAGCGCACACAACAAAAGTGGGCGTAACAGTGGGCGTAACACGCGGAATGGGAAACAAACCATGAAAAAGAAGGCGTAACTGGGGAAGTACTGCAGCGAACTACACGGAACGCCCACATGCACGCGAACAACCCGTATTCATGGATTCGAATACGGGAAACCCGCGCACGGCAAAAGACGCGCACAGGGATCAACGCGTCTGCCACATGAAGGCAGGCGGAAGCGTCCCTGTGCACAGTATAAATGTGCGCGCAAACAACAAACACGTATATACAGCTATGATGAATGCCCCATTTGTCGCAGCACTGATCGTGGGACACCGCAGGAGGAGGAGAATAGCCAGGGCACGCATTTTCTCACCACGGACAAGCCTTTTTGGGATGCCTGACGACCAGGTCTACGGCAGGTATAGGTTTCCACCCCACATCATCCTAGACCTGGTCAGGGAGTGGGAAGATGACCTTACATCCCCCACCCTTTGCTCCCAAGCATTGAGCCCCTTGGAGAAGGTGCTCAATGTCCTGCATTTTTTGGCCACTGGTCATTTCAGCGGACCACTGCCATAGTGGGGGGGGTCTCACAGGCCACGCAGTTACGCTGCCTACACCAGGTCATGGCAATCATGACAGCGCACCCCTCAGTCCGCAGGCACATATACATGCACAGAACACCCGCAGAAAGGCAGGCCGTGGTCCTGGATTTTTACAGGGTGGCACACTTCCACAAAGTGCTCGGTGCCATAGATTGCACCCATGTGGCCCTACGTCCACCTAGGGCCACTGAGCACATCTACCGAAACCACAAGCACTGGCATTCCATCAACGTACAGGTGGTATGCGATGCAAATGGAATCATCACCTCTGTCTATGCAAACTACCCTGGCTCCACCCATGACAGTTTCATATACAGAATGTCTGCCCTGAGCCGGGCCCTGGAAGCTGGGCAGCATGGTGACACATGACTTCTAGGTGAGTACAAATGCCTGTGCACATGCATGCAAGTCACACACAGACAAATACCCAAACCCTAATAATCTCAACTATTATCACCTCCGCAGGGGACAGTGCCTACCCTCTGAGCAACCACATGATGACGCCAATCCGGAACCCCACCACACCACCCCAGGTAAGATACAACGTGGCCCAAGTTGCAACCAGGGCCATAGTGGAGCGCACATTCGGAGTGCTCAAGTCACGCTTCCGCTCCCTTGACGCTCTGGCGGGCAGCTACTCTATGCACCCCCAGTAGTGTGCAGGATCATTGTGGCAGCATGTGTCCTGCACAATGTTGCAACACGGCAGGGCGTACCGGTGGAGATGGTGGTGCCCCCTCATCTCCAACCACAGGCACAGGCGCTGCCCATGGGAGGGGATAGGGCACGTGGCGAGGAAGCCCGGACCCAGCTTGTGGCCACATTTTTCACCTAAACTCCCACCCCTGCGGAGTGCACACAGGCCTGGCACATACCAGGTGACAATCGATGATGACAAAGAGACAGTCAACTGTCACAACCTTACCACCCTGAGATTGTTGCCATGGAAGTGCCACATTGTGTGCATCCCTAGCTACTTAAACACAAGCTATCCTGTGTGACCAAAAGGCACACATATGATATATGATATGATATGATATGGCATTTTTAACGCGCCTATACACAAGTGTTGCAAGGTGCAACGAGGCAGGGAGGGGGGAACAAGGGAAGACAGACAGCGATCCTACTAGGCCAGGTGTCATTTAGATCGCGCAAGTGCAGGGGTAGGTGGAAGGGAAAAGGGGAAGGGGAGGGGGGAGTGCAGTACAGGGTAAGTAGAATAAAAAATAAATAAATAGGCCAGCTGGTGGCAAGTGCAAAGGTAAGTGCAGACAAGTGCTGGGAAGGGGGGGGCTGTAGGGATACAGAGACAGTCCCGCAGTGCAGGGGTTGCCAGGGAGGCAGTGCAAGTGGAGAGTGGCTGGGCCAGGGACGAGGTCGGTGAGAGTGGCCCAGTTGCAGATTCAGTGAAGAAATTAGCAAGGGAGAGGGAGAGAGAAAGCAGAAGCAAAGAGGAAGGTGTTGAGGTGCTTCCTGAAGTGGAGATGGTTCTCCTCACGTTACAGGGAGGCAGGAAGCCTCCAGTAGATGACTTGAAGTAGCAGTACCTCACAAAGTCCAAGTACTACCACAATGATGTAACAACCAAGGTAGCACAGTAAAACAATGTCACAACAGGATGTGAACCATGTGTGGTACATAACATAGAATGATGCACCATGAACGGATGTGTACTGTCACAGCTCCCGTGTACAGGTGCAGGAGTGGCACGAAACAACCAACCCCACCGTGGCCTGGGTGCCTGCAAGGTCAAACTCACACAGGCCTTTGAGACCCTGGTGGGGAAGGAGGGTCAGGGATATGCAGTTGGGACAGCCGTTGGCATACTGGATAACTGGAATGAGGGGCAGGAGAGGGGAGTATGAATGACACGTGAAAGTAGGGAATGCACTAAAATGGAGTACTTGCATTAACACATACACAATCATAACAAACTTGTACATCATTGTCAGGGCCTTCCGGAGTCCAGGCGCAGGAGTGGCACGAACCAACCACCCCCTCTAGGGGCTTAAACAGGCATCCGCAACCCCAGCGGGGAAAGAGGGTTAGGGAACGTTGGTTGGATATGTATGGGAAACAGGAACACCGGGTAGAGGGTACAGGGTTTAGAATTGGATAGGACTCGGGGTGATTATGGAAAAAAAAATATACCAAATTGAATTACACATTCATCCATGCAACAGTGCACCCCCAGCAAGCCTATGTAGAGCAGTTTGAAAGGAAAACAACAAGACACTCAGCTCTGGTTTTGAGTGCTGGCCTCCTGCCTGCGCACCCTCAGGTCCGGTTACAGGAGCACTTCAATGCTGCAAAGAGAGCCACAGTGCCCATAACACACAAACACACCACCAAATATGCCCCATAGCAACAAACTACTCTACAAACAAACAATCTGGTGTGGATGCTTCGTACCCATACGTAACATTCCCCCTGTGATGGTTCATACACAGTCAATGCAGTAAGTCAGGCGCCGGTGGGTGCGTGGCAAATGGAACACCAATGTGTCACGATTCACACAATATGCAATGTTCCCTGGGTAAGCAGACAGACGCATATAGCACGGTATGACTTCAGAAAAAGTTGTGTCCCACCATGACCGTAAAAAAGTGCATGTTTCAAAATGTACATGGAAATTAAATGCACTGCACCCGAGTCTGTCCCTTGCTGTATGTCCCTGTGAGCTGCTCCTTTCCATGTCTCAGAAGGCAGCATGGGTGATACAAGTGCCTCAATGGCCCATGGTGGACCGGAGGGTATGTGCCACTGCCCCTGCAGGTGCCCCAGACAACCTTACAATCAACTAGCCATCAGTCCACCAACACATCTGAGCTGTATTGTGTGCTTCAACACCAATATTCGTCCAAGCTCACCCTCAGTGCTGCTACCAAGCCTGCATGTGCAACTGGCCTGATGGACGCTTTGCTGTGTTGTGGCCCCCCTGTGCTGCTCACCTTGCCTGGAGTTCCTTGGAACACGTCAGCAGTTCTTGGATGTATGTCTGCAATCCCTGTGCCTCTGCTTGCGCACACATGTGCATGTGGGCACCAACAAACGTGTCCAGAATCCAGACGTCCAATGGGCCATGTCTGCTGGCAAAGGTGGTCTGGAAGCTCATCCCCCTGCAGAAAGGGCATGAAACACATGATTAATGCTTTAGAGTCATCTGTGTGTGTCTCTTCAGGCATCTCATTACTGGACCATGTCAGAGACGTACATCAGAAATCACACCATCAGTCCGTCTTTCACATCCAAAGTGTGGAACACACTATCTACGGCATGAATTGCAACAAGCACGTGTACAGTAAAGATAAGAAACATACTACACAATGCATAGCAATGAATTTACACATTAATCATGAAACACCCCATCTAGCAAAAGCAGAACAGTGGTCAATAACACCGCAATCATCCCCATTAGGGGTGTTAACACATGTTACACAGCACCAGACATGCCACAGATATGACAGTGCAAAGCCCTTGTGTAATAGGCTGTAACACCGAACCATCCTTGCGAGCCCATTGATAAGGGAGGCAGGAGTGGCATATGTGAGTCAAGGACCCCAAGCAGCAAACACATACACAAGACAAGCCTGAAGGGCCCAGCTGGAACAGACAGTGGATGCTTTCAAAAGCCACAAAGCACCGCACCATCACATGAAAGCACAATAGACAAGCAATTTTAAACTATATTAACTAATTACACTAACTATGAAAAACCTACATTACCTAATTAAACTAACTATCAAACAGAAACTTAACTAACTAAACTAAAAGAAAAGTAAAAAATGGCCACATACGACCCGGGGGTGAGGGGAGGCACCCAGGAGGGGGGAGGTACAGGGTGCTGCTCAACACCCACATGCGATGATGCTGAGCCAAAAAAAAAAACTCCATGGGCTCAACGCCTGCACAGCCCGACCTATGTGGGAGATAGATGGTCGTCCGAGTCTGGCTCATCCTGGAAAGGAGGGCGTGGCACAGTAGCCTGGCCACGCCTAGCCGCAGCTTGCCCCTCGACAGCAGCAAGTCTGCCGGATGGGTGAGCCTGGTTCTGTCTGGCGATGTGACGTAGTTCTGCATGCAGAACCTCACGTGATACACGTGCTTCCTCTTGCAAGGTAGCACGTGTAACACAGAGTTCCTCCTGCAAGGCCTGGCTGGACAACCGCTGCACCTCCCGGCAAGCCTGTAGCTCAGCTGAGATGGTACGCTCAAGCTGTGCAAACCTCTCCTCTGCCCGCTGCCTCTGGGACATCATAAGGACACCCAGAGTGGATTTGAGGGAAGCATACTCCTCCTTCAGGGCATCCATGTGCGCCTCTGCGTGAACAGCAATTGCTTGATGCAGAGATGACATTTCAGCCTGGCGTGCCCTGTCTGAGGCCACCATGCCCAGCCTGAGCGAGCGGGCCGTGGACCTTGCCGCCTGCTGCTGGAGAAGCACCTGCCTAGCAGGGGGGAGGACAGATCGGGCCACATGCTCCATGCTCTCAGCGATGTTCTCCATTGCTGCCCCCTGCCGTTCTGAATTGGCAGTCATGTCTTGCTCCCACTCAGTATACTGCGGTTGTGCGCGGCAACCGCATTGCTGGGCTTGACCCCTGCGGGACCCAAGGACCGGGTGTCCTCGCTGTGTTGGCACCGCCCGCGGCTGCACGACTACATGCCCCCGTCGACGTGATGTCCCAGGCACATCAGTGACTGGTGTGGAGGGTGACCCTGCGTCCCGATCCACCACGGGCGGAGGAACCAAGACTGTCTGACCCCTCAGTGCAGGTGTTGCGGACAGAGGAGTGTCCACATCAGAATCACTCACCACTGACACATGGACTTGATGCTCATCCAACTCGACATGGACGTCAGAGTCGTCATCAGGGCTGGACTCATAGGCAGCCAGAGACAAGATGGACTGTAGCACTTGGGGGTTTTTGTGGCCTACCACCCCACGCCCCCCACTTGTGCCTGGTTGATGTAGTGGTAACAACCCTGTGTCTGGCATGACAACACCACCCTCCGCCTCCATTGCGTCATCACCTGAAAAATAGAGAGAAAAAAGGTCACTACACATGTCAGAAGCACACAACACACAAACACACCGACAACAAACACATCAGGCAGACATGCGACACACAAAATAGAACCTGGCATGCGTGCTGGGTCAACTTTGAATTGCTTCTGTGATCAGACCTGTTGAAAGGTGTCAGTTTGCATAGAAGTGGGTCTATGCAGTGCAGCAAATGTGTATGTCACTCACTACCTACATGTACAAGGACTCCATGGTGTGTGTCAGGAAATGTGAAGGCAGTGCAAGGTCAAATTCAGGCATCACGTGCACTGTGCATTCAATGGGTAGCATATCTACAAGCAAAGCACCCCTCCACCCAAGTACAAAAGCAGGGATGCCTACCATGGTATCAAAAGGCTGACCATAGACCTGTGTATTGACAGGCAGTGTTGACTGGCCTCAACAGCTTAATGTGATTCAAGTGACAACACTGCAAATGATGATGGGACAGTAAGCAGGACACATGATGAAAACTCTGGAGGCCGCCATCGTGTGAAGAAGACACTACAACAGTCGGACAGAGTCATTGGCCATTAAACAGGCTGAGGCCTGTGACCCACACAGATTGTCAGACCCTAAACATGTGTGCAACGCAGTACTGAGCCACAGTTGACATGGGAAGGCTGATGAGATGCCATGCAATGTATGTCACCCAGGACTTGTATTACAGTGATCATCCAGTCAAGGACACATAGGGGCATGCGTGCAATGCACATGGAGCATGAATGGGCACTCATGTCCCTGCGGGGCATCTGACCTATGCACACTACAAGTGAGATACCCTGCATCAAGTACTAAGGCTGTACCACACAGCATATGTCTGGCAGATTGTACGCTGGAAGTTAGCATGTACACAGGACACATGAACAGGAAAGTACACAATGGCAAGATTAAAGCAGACCAGTGCAAAGGTGGAACTGGGGTGCAGAGTGGCGGAGGAGGGGCAAGGGAGCATTCCTACATGGAGTACCCGCATGCAGGCAGAGGACACATGCACGTCAGTCATGCTATGACATTGTGCCTGGGCTGAGAGGAAGGTCACCCCACGCCACATGCAGAAGGGCCAGTGAGCTGGAACATGGACCGGAGGGGTATACTGGTAACCAGCATGTGAGTAGGGTGCAATAATGGTGATGCGGACAGTCCCCGTCTGCTCCACATGTCCACCATCCAGCAGAGCAGACATGCATCACGGAAGCATTGCATTACTTGCACATCAGAACCATGTACACGTCACATGTAGTGGCAATCATGCACAACACATCCCACAAGTAAAACGCACATGTCCTCAACAAACACGCATCAACACTCACTAGACTGGGCATCAAAGTCCAGCATCTCTCCCACTCCTTCGACCGATTCAGGTGGTATGAACTCCGCAACGAGTGACTCATGCGGAGTGAGCTCTTCCTCTTCTGGTGCAGGCCCACCGCCAGTCACCAGAGTCAAGTTGTAATTTGAGGCACGCTTAGCCTTAGCGCTGCGTTTGAGGTAATTCCAATGCTTTTTGCACTCTTGCGCCGTACGCACCTCATGGCCGAATGAACTGACATGTTCCGCAACATGCTTCCAGTGGGTGTCACGGTGGGCAGCCGTAGTCTGACTATTGGCACCCACTACCATGTCACGGCTGTGGCCCCGCACGTAGTCCATGAGGAAGTCCAGTTCCTGCTTGCAGAAAGGCTTCTTCTTCGACATGCAGGAGGTCGTGGCTGTGTGTGGGGTCCCAGCCTGTGCTGCAGGTGCAACCTTCCTCCTCTTGGACTGTGGCGCAGACCCTGGCTGGCTAATGCCGCCCTGACCAGTATGGCCAGTGGGTTCAGTCGATTGAGCCAAGGGAGTGGCAGGTGGAGGGATGACCAAAGGCCTGACTTGTGTCAGTGGCAGCTGGGTGCCCTCTAATGGACCCTGCGCAGCAACATCCGCTGTGGCAGGGTCATTGACCACAACGGTCCTGGTTGGCAGACTCACAACCGGGGTGTTGTTGGGTGCATCTACCCCTGCACTTGCCAACACCCGGCTGTTCGGGGCAGCAGATGACATAACTGCCCCAGGGACACGTGTCTTGGTCAGAGCAGCCCTGCATGCTCCTACGGTTTCCCTCCTGGCCTGTTGTAACTCTTCCAAGGGCTCCTCAAGTGCCAACGCAGCCTGCGCTGGCAGACCCTGAGCCTGGGTGGCGGTGTCCACAGCTGCACCTGCAGCTACCACTACTCTTGGGCCTGTGGCAGTCGATGGAACGGACTGCCGGGTCACATGGGCGCCAGTGCCAGATGCAGAAGCTGCATTTCCCGGAACCACAGGGGGTGGTGGCATGACTGCACCGACACATGGCACAACATTGTGCTCAAGTGGCGCACCCCTGCCTCTTCCCCCTCTGTGGCCGCCCTGGACACCCTGGAGTCCCCCTACTCCCTGGTCACCACGGCCACGTCCCTGACCACACCCGCCACGAGGAGTACACCCAGCTGAGGCGCCCCTCACCTTTGCTGGCCTCCTTACCATGGCACAGATGGAGCAGTGCCGGCACAGATGGAGTAGTGCCAATGGGAGGTGTACAGCACAATTGACCTGGGCAATTGGGGTGAAGGGGGTGGGAAGCAAGAGTTTAACAGCCCCCCTGCACCTGCAAGGCTGTATGTGACCCCGGTGATGTAGTGACGGGTCACGCAAAGCTCAGGCACCCCAAAACTGCAGTAAAACCGTGCACGCAACCCTGCAGCCTATGTGCGTGGAATCAACCTTCCGCAGTACGCAGTGGCACCCAGTAACACGAATAACGCGTACGCGTGGGACACGCAGGCTACTATGACCTCGAAAATGGGTGCGATACACAGGGGCACCCGCAGTGGGAAAAATAGCGTGTGCGACTCAACGTCTGACTAGCGCGATGCAGAAAAACACGCGTAGCCAATACCCCCGCCAAAAGAAGAGATACGTCCTTGATAGCTGTGAAGTTGTGATGGCGCGCGAAACAACAGGAAGCAGCAACACACGTCGGTCTCCACGAAAGGCACGTACAGCAAACTGCTGTCCCCGCTCACCTTTAACCCGTGCTGAGGGAAACGTCCGCGCGCGTCACGTCACTTACGCGCATGGGCCCTTTACTCGGATTACACGCATTCACACGCAGACGTGCAGTTTTTTCACGCGCGCTGAACCACTATGCTAACGTCATGAGGGAAACGCCCACACACGCCCGTGCGTCCCGTCACAGAGGCGCTTACGCTTGAAGGGTCTTTGGTCCAATGAAAGTGCGTACGAGTGCTTACGCGCTAGGGGCCTTTCCTCGAATCACACGCTGACGTGCACATTTTTCACGTGCCAAATCACTCCGTATCAAGCTGGCCACGCGTTCACACACGAAGACCACGCTCCTGCCCAAAAGGCCGAATCACTGCGCCCCAGAGCCCCGAGCATGCTCCCACCTGCCATCTGCTGCTGCCTGACTGCCTGCTGCCCACGTGCCCTGCTATTTGCTGCCTGTACATCAGCCAGGGGTGCAGTTGCTGTGACCACCCCTGCTGGAACAGAAGACTCCCGACTGGGATACCATCGCTCCACAGCCTAGCCCCAGGACCCAGTTGCCCACCCACTCCTGCCTCTGGGGTTGCCATGTCGGGCACTACTTAAAACAAGAGAGAGAAATAAAGGGGTATGTGCCACCAGCATACCCTTAACATCAAGGGGTTCACTCTTAACATTTTTTTGACAATATAGCTGGTGCTCTAAGTTTCTACCCTTTGGCTTTAAGACTTATTTGCCCTAGATCCTATTATAGTCCCGTTGCCACTTTTGGCCAGAGACCAGACACCAGTAGACACAAGTTAATACAAAAATATCTTTGTTTAATTTGATCAAATAACACTCAAATTTTAAGATCATCATAAGTGTCGGTACTATAATCCATAATAGTCCTTCACCAAACATTTTAAACCAACAATTGATTGACAACCAAATGTAAAAGCTGAAGCCTTCTTTGGGTAAGCTCATAGAGTCAAATTCCAAAGTTATTTACGCTTTACAAAGGGATGTGCTGTGTTGTTTCACGCATTCACTTCGCACACCTCAGTTAAACTCATTCCATACCTTCTCATATGCAACCATTTAATCACCATCTCATTTCACACACACAAATAGTGCCCAACATGTTTCTTCCCGTTTAGGATGTCACTGTGAAAATTATTCGGGAATTCTTCAGGGGCTTTAACAGAAGGATCAAGCAATTTAGCAAAAACACGTTTTCTGTCAGTAATGCATTCTAAAATTGAATACTAACTACTACAGACAAGCTAATATCAACTGTTTCGAAAGAGATCTGAATGGTCTCTTCACTTTAGGAGTTATTATTCCCCTTATCTTCTATCTAGCTGGGGAAGGATCACCACCTAGCGGGAAGCAACAAAAACAAACAACAAAGAAAAGGCGAATTAATGGCCTATCTGGCTGCTCAACTCTACAAGCTGTCATGATTAATTAATGACAGTCTATGATGCAAAGCACAAACACCCATAGTGTGATTCACGGAAATAAAGAAAGGATGTGCACGTAGCGTCCCGCACCGGTACCGGTTATGGAAAGTTATATCATTCCCTTTATGCGTAGTAAAAGTGGGAGGGTAAAAAGAGAGAAAGGAAAGTCAGTAGCAATCTACTTTCTAACAACCCTTCCACACTTGGTGCAAAATGTGAAATGCAATGTCATTGCTCACTTTTTAATCTGGTCTTTTTCCAAATTTCTTGTTAGTGGTACACAGCGCGAAAAAAGAATCCTCACGTTCTTTTGAGTGGACTGATTGGAGAATTATGCACGACTAGAAATGGGAATATTAAATAATCTCCCATTAGGGACTGGAAAAAAGGTTACTGTAAAAACATAATGTTCACATAAACTCGACTTACTTCATCTCACGTATTCATCTAGATGTATTGGTTCCAGAAGGCAGTATAGCACCCCATCCAATGGGTTGGATCGCGGTAGTTACTTGGTCAATACCACCATGTTATTCCTGCATTTGTAAATTAATCTGCAGGAAAGAAAATAGATGGACTATGTGTTAATCAAACACTATCCATCTCAATAACTCTACCTTGTATGTTAAAGAGATATTATAACTCCAAAGTCCCATGTTAACTCAGCACGTTAGTGCGATCTCGATAAAAGCAATCCATAGAGGGTTAATAGTAACGCGAGTTTGCTGTGCGGTTGACTAGAAGTCTAAAACAGCACGCTTCCTCACTGCGTAATTTTAATATCAGGTCGTATAGCGGCGCCGACTTTTTAATTCTAACATCCCAAAACGTGAGCGTAGTAGGCGTGCATCAGAGCTAGAATGCCCGTCCCGAAACTGCTTGATCTTACCGTTTCAGCGGTAGCGTCCAGGATCTGTGTTGAAGTTCCTTCACTCGTTCCGCGTTTGTTCGGTGCGTGATTGCTTCCGGGCTCGCCTCTGCAGGCTGGAAGCATTTCCGGGCTTTTTATGTCGGCGTCTCCAGATCGCGCATGCGCAAAGGTGGTTAAATGTTTGTTTACTGATATCAACGATGGTCCGGTGTATTTAAACCATTCCGCAATTGAAAAAAGGCCACCGTCTTCAATCCGTGATTTAAAGATTTACCAGTCATCTTCAAAGCTTAGGAAGGAGTCCATTATGTTGTGACTTTAGAGTATTTCATTGGAAAAGTTGAAGCGTGATGATAATTTATCCTGTTATATTCAAACTACAGTCTCTTACAGGCAAAACATTACAGTATCTTATGGTTTACCAATTTAAACCCACCAGTCGATTTTTTCATTCAGACCAATGGTCATGCTATTCGTAAGGAAAATAAGCTGTTGCTCTTTTTTCAAGAGCGCTCTTTTGTCTTTGTTGATATCCATACTGGGTCTTTGTTTGTATAGGACAGTCCAACTAATGTCATCCACTTTATGGTTGTGTTCCATCCAGTGTTCAACTAGGGGAGCATTCCAAGTTCTATTTCTGATACAGCTTTTATGTTCCCCTATTCGGACTTTAATTTTTCTATCTGTTTTGCCTACATACATTTTTCTGCACGGACACCATTTTTGTATTGCAATTGCTAAAGCTTTTCTGCTGCCAAACTGTTGGTAACCCAATGTCTACTGCTGTACTTTTAAATTTAGAGGGGCAGCAGCGGCAGTTACCACACGGGGTATGTCCTGTTAGATTTTGTCACAGAGGCGCTTACGCTTGAAGGGTCTTTGGTCCAATGAAAGTGCGTACGAGTGCTGACACACTTACGCGCTAGGGGCCTTTCCTCGAATCACACGCTGATGTGCACATTTTTCACGTGCCAAATCACTCCGTATCAAGCTGGCCACGCGTTCACACACGGAAGACCACGCTCCTGCCCAAAAGGCAGAATCACTGCCCCCCAGAGCCCCGAGCACGCTCCCACCTGCCATCTGCTGCTGCCTGACTGCCTGCTGCCCACGTGCCCTGCTATTTGCTGCCTGCACATCAGCCAGGGGTGCAGTTGCTGTGACCACCCCTGCTGGAACAGAAGACTCCCGACTGGGATACCATTGCTCCACAGCCCAGCCCCAGGACCCAGTTGCCCACCCACTCCTGCCTCTGGGGTTGCCATGTCGGGCACTACACCATCTGGCCCCACTGGCAACCCCCAGCCAGAGAGGCAGAGGGCCACCAGCTTCACTGCCACCGAAGTTGGTGTCCTGGTGGAGCAAGTCCTGGGGCAGTATGATGCCCTCTTCGGAAGTTCGCACGCCGACAAGGAAGGACGGACTCGGATCTGGACGGACATCGTGACTGCCATCAACGCTGAGGGGGTGGCAGTCCGCGACTTCCAACATGTCAAGAAGCGCTGGAAGGACTTCAGGTCCAGGACCTCAACAAGGCCCGGCGCCTCTTGAAGGCAGCGGATGCTAAGGGGCGCCGGGGCCACCTGTCAGAACATCAGATGAGGGTCCTGGAACGCACATGCCCAGCGCTCCACGTCCAGGTCCTTGAGAGGCAGACCCGTCGTGAGTCGAGCGGTAAGTATAAATGCATACTGATTGGAAGCTGTGTGTGTGGTGGTGTGCCAGTAGTGTGCAGGTTGTACATGTGTTTTTCTAGGGCCATGTATGGATGTGTATGTACAGGGCTGTGAGGCAGACACATGAAAGTCCTTTCATGTGTGAGACACATGGATGGTGTATGTGTGGATAAGCATGCAAGCAAAATGCAGATGTGTGAGCACACATATTTGGATTACTGTGTATGTCAGTTGGCATGGTTGTGGTGTCACACATGGATGTTGGTTCCAGCTGCAAGTATGTGCACCATGTACATGTGCATGTGTGTCTATTTGACAAGGGTGCAACAGTGATGCAACATGGATGCATGTGACACTGGTATGTGGAAAACTGATTTGCAGATGTGACATGGATGCCGATCTCAACACTGCGATAGTTGGCGGAGGTGTACACATGCATGTAAGTGTGGTGGCGTGTGTGCATGTGTAGTGCACTCCCTGTGTTTCATGTGATGTCTGGCTCACCTTTGGCTGCTCATGCTGTTGTATGTGTATGGATGGTGCTGGCTGTTGCAATATGGCTGTGGAATAGCTCATGTGTGTGAGTCAAAATGACATGTGTGTTCTGGATTGTGATGCCATGTCTGAAGTTTGACAATGCCACTCATGTACAACTGTCATGTGTGTATGAGTCCATTGTACAGTGCCCTGATGCCTGTGTTTTATTTCTCCCTGTCTGCAGCGTCAACTGATGAAGAGGGCGGAGAAGGT
The DNA here is from genome assembly GCF_040938575.1 of Ambystoma mexicanum. Lineage (NCBI taxonomy): Eukaryota > Metazoa > Chordata > Amphibia > Caudata > Ambystomatidae > Ambystoma > Ambystoma mexicanum. The sequence continues at coordinate 1,344,167,687 of NC_090931.1, forward strand.
GCTGTGGAGCACAGCGGCAGGGATCGCACCACCAGCCGGAGACGCAAGGCCCGGCTCCCCTCCCAGGTTGTCATCTCATCGGTGAGTGAGGAGTCCGGTGCCGCGTCCCAGGCCGCAGCTGCCGAGAGGAGGTCCAAGAGGCGCACGTCGGAGTTGGACTCCTTTGCAGCTGAGACCCCACAGGGCCCAACGGAGGAAGATGGCATGGAGTCATCCAGGTTGGTGGGGGGTTTGGTGGAGGAGGAGGCCGTGCAAGGGACAGAGACGGGGTCTGGAGGTGGGGATTCCACTGGTGCTAGTGGTGCAGTGCAGGACCAGGGACAGGAGGCAGCACAGGCCGCCGCGGAGGTGCCTGTGTGCAATCCTGTTCCGGATCCTGTCACTGCATCATCTTGCACCAGCAGGGATGCCTACGTCCAGACCCGTTCTCAGGGAGGGGATTGGCTTACACCAACTGACCTTCCTCTCCCTGCGGATGTGGCTATCCGGCACCAGGTTGATGATGCCCTGGACCGGTACATCAACAGGTGAGCCGTTGGACTTGCCCGCTGCCCTTGTAAATAGTTGGATAGTATTAGGTTTCCTTTGGTTTTTTCTTTATTTTGGACCTTTACGGACAATGGACCACATTTTTGTATATCTTTTTTTTATTAGGTAGGAGTTTTTGATAGGTTTCATTTCTTCAGTTGGGATCATGGACCCTGGATTGTTCATCTGTATATAGTTCACTGTTGGATTCTACTTTTTTCTTTGGATTTCCCCATGGAGCAATGGTTTTCACTTTTGTTTTGCCCTTGGATTTCATTTTTGGAACTGTGACTTTGGACACCTTTCCTTTGGATTATGATTTGTTGTTTTTCATTATTTTACAGACATGCAGCTTTTCTTTTTTAATTTCCATTGTCATTTGTTTGATTTTAATTCCATTCATGTTGCTTTTAATACATTTTTTTCTTCCAACTTCGATGTGTGGTATCATCTCATTGGTTTCATGCATGTCATGATATGGGTTTTGACATTCACTTGCACCCATTGTGTGTATGTGACGGACATGTGTTCATTTAGATACTTAGCATTGGGGTTGTATCATGTAATTGGCATTTCTAAGTGGGTGGATGCAATACTTGGGTGGGTGTTTGGCATGTGGAGGCTGCCCATAAGGGCCAGGGATCTAGATTGTGATGACGTGTTGGCTGGGGGACATGTGTCGGGGCATGCTGGCAGGTGCCCTGCACTGCTTGGGGGTGGGGGTGCAAGGGGACATGAGTGGGGGCCTGCTGGCAGGTGCCCCTCAGTGCTGGGGGTGCAAGGGGCATGAGTGGGGGCCTGTTGGCAGGTGCCTCACACTGCTGGGGGGTGGGTGTGCAATGGGACATGAGTGGGGGCCTGCTGGCAGGTGCCCTGCACTGCTGCAGGGTGGGGGTGCAGGGGGACATGAGTGGGACATGAGTGGGGGCCTGCTGGCAGGTGCCCTGCACTGCTGGGGAGAGGGGGTGCAGGGGGACATGAGTGGGACATGAGTGGGGGCCTGCTGGCAGGTGCCCCTCAGTGCTGGGGGTGCAAGGGGACATAAGTGGGGGCCTGCTGGCAGGTGCCCTGCACTGCTGGGGGTGCAGGGGGACATGAGTGGGACATGTGTCGGGCCTGCTGGCAGGTGCCCTGCACTGCTTGGGGGGTGGGGGTGCAAGGGGACATGAGTGGGGGCCTGCTGGCAGGTGACCTGCACTGCTTGGGGGTGCAAGGGGACATGAGTTGGTGATCAGTGGTGCAAGCGGACAGGTGGCTTGTCTGTGGTGCATGGCCATGGTGGATGGGCTGCCTGCGGGACATGACCAGGGGTGCGGGGTAGTCCCCTGTGGTGTGGTCTGCCTGCAGGGGCTGTGGAGGGTGTAGAGGGAACAGCTGGGAGGACCCACACTGCCAATTCACGTGTAGGATTCCCTGCGCACCCCCGAAATTCACATACCCCACTCTGACAGCTAAATCGCGTGTGAAACTTCCCGCAAACCCCTTAAATACACGTACCACACTCGCACAGGGCCTATCGCGGGTGAAACTTCACGCGAACCCCAGGAATGTTGGCCCTGTGCTAGCGAGCGGGGTACGTGTAGTTCTGGGGTACAGTGTGAAGTTTTACACGTGAAAGGGCCATTTTCACCCACGTTTTCAGCCGGGTACGTGTATTACGGGGGTTCGCGTGCAGTTTCACCCGCGTTTTCAGCAGGGTACGTGTATTCCTGGGGTTCGCGTGCAGTTTCACCCGTGTTTTCAGCAGGGTACGTGTATTCCTGGGGTTTGCATGCAGTTTCACCCGCGTTTTCAGCAGGGTACGTGTATTACGGGGTTCGCGTGCAGTTTCACCCGCGTTTTCAGCAGGGTACGTGTATTCCTGGGGTTCGTGTCCAGTTTCACCTGCGTTTTCAGCAGGGTACGTGTATTCCTGGGGTTCGCGTGCAGTTTCACCCGCGTTTTCAGCAGGGTACCTGTATTACGGGGTTCGTGGGAAGTTTCACACGTGAAAGGGCACTGGTCGAGGGAGTACGTGAATTTCAGGGGTGCGCGGCAAGTTTAACACGCAAAAGGGCAACGCCCATGCACAATACGTCACAGACGCGCTTACGCGCTAAGGGCCTTTGGTCCAATGATATCGCGTACGTGTGCTGACGCGCTTACGCACTAAGGGCCATTGGTCCAATGATATCGCGTACGTGTGGTGACACGCTTATGCTCTAAGGGCCTTTCCTCGAATTACACGCTGACGTGCAAGATTTTCACGTGCCAAATCACTCCGTATCAAGCTGGCCACGCGTACACACACGGAAGACCACGCTCCTGCCCAGAAGGCCATTTTCCTGCCCCCCCAGATCCCCGAGCACGCTCCCACCAGCCATCTGCTGCTGCCTGCCTGCTGCCCACGTGCCCTGCTATTTGGTGCCTGCACGTCAGCCATCTGCAGGGGTCCAGTTGCTGTGTCCACCCCTGCTGGAACAGAAGACTCCCGACTGGGATACCATCGCTCCACAGCCCAGCCCAGGACACAGTTGCCCACCCACTCCTGCCTCTGGGGTTGCCATGTCGGGCACTACACCATCTGGCACCACTGGCAACCCCCAGCCAGAGAGGCAGAGGGCCACCAGCTTCACTGCCACCGAAGTTGGTGTCCTGCTGGAGCATGTCCTGGGGCATTATGATGCCCTCTTCGGAACATCACGCGCCAACAAGGAAGGATGGGAGAAGATCTGGGACGACGTAGTGGTTGCCATCAACGCGGAGTGGGTGGCAACCCGCAACATCAAGCACATCAAGAAGCGCTGGGAGGACTTCAGGTCTAGGACCCTCCACAAGGCCCGGCGCCTCGCGGAGGGGGGCCGGGCGCACCTGAGTGCCATCCAGATGAGGGTCCTGGAACGTGTAGGCCCAGCGCTCCAAGCCCAGATCCTTGGGAGGCAGACCCGTCTGGAGTTGAGCGGTGAGTGACCAAGCATTGCTGTGTGAGACAGGGCATGTTGCAGTGTGCTGGTAGTCTGATGCTTGCCTGTATGTGTGACATAGGCCATGTATGGATGTGTGTGTGTGCAGGGACATCATGGTCATGCATGTGAGACCAGTGATGTGTGAGCCACATGGTTGGTGCATGTGTTTTATAGCAACATGGGGAGCTCTATGTGGAATGCACACATGAATGCATGGCTGTCTCTGTTCCTGGACATGGAGGGGGGGTGAGGAATGGGTGCTGATGTCATGTACATGTATGGTGCACATGTGTGTGTGTGTGCCTGAGAAGTGTGTGTGTTACTTTGAAACGCCATGGATGCATGTGACTTTGAAGGCAACATCTTGGTTTACAGGGGCCCGTCTACATGGATGTTGATGTTGACTGCAGGCGCCCGGACTGTTTCTGCATGTGTGCTGTGTGCATTCACCCATGTGTTGTGGAATGACAGGATGGAAATGACATTTGACAGTGCCACTCATGTGTTATTGCTTCCTGTCTAGGGTATTTTGTACTGTGCCCTGATGCTTGTGTTCTATGTCTCCCTCTACGCAGCGTCAAGTGAAGAAGAGGGCGGAGACGGCGCTGTGGAGCCAAGTGGCGGGGATGCCTCCACTGGGCGGCGACGCAAGGCCCAGCCACCCTCCCAGGAATTACCATCATCCGGGAGCGAGGGGGCTGGTACTGTGTCTGCCTCAACGGCTGTGGCGGAAGGGCCGGGTGAGCCCCCCCAGGGGCTTCCAATGGCGGAAGACGGTGTGGAGACATCCAGGTTGGTGGTCTCCACAGAGGAGGAGGAGCCCGCTACTGAGCCGCACATGGGGCCTGGTGGGGGTAGTACCACTGGTGCAAGTGGTGCAGTCCAGGGCCAGGGTCAGGAGGCAGCACAGGTCACTGCGGAGGGGCCTGTGCATGTCGCTGTCCTTGACCCTGTGACTGCACCATATGCACCAGCAGGTAGGCCCCGTCCCAGGCCCGTCCGCAGGTAGGGGAGAGTGCCATATTACCTGCCTCTCCACTACCTGCAGATGAGGGCTCCCGCGACCGTATGGGAACCGTCCTGGTGGGTGTCGCGTTGCGCACGCGTGTCATTCGTGATGACGTGCGTTCTTCCTGGGCGGAGAACGCACGCCATCACGAAGAGCAGCGTCGTGACGTGGCACTGCTGGGAGGGGCCCTGGTCGGAGGGTTCCTACATGTGATGCGCACTCTGACGGACCTCTCCTCCTCTGTGGGGGCTATGCGCCAGTCGTTCTCCACATCGTCTTCCGGCCCAGATTCCACCAGGGCCCCCTGTGGACCTGGCCTGACCAACACAGCCAGCTTGGTGGAGATCCCATCCCTGCCACAGTCGGGAGTTGGCGGTCCAGCAGGGGTGGACACCACAACTGGAGACCAGCAGATGGAGGATGTGCAGACACCATCGGACAGGGCACATGGACAGCAGCAGCAGCAGCAGGAGCAGGCTGTAGGTGGGAGCAATGATGGCTCGGGGCCATCAACATCGGAGTGGCAGGCATCGGCCGGAGGGCAGGAGGACCCTGGACGGGAAGTGTCTTCCGTGTGGCAGCGGTTGGGCCATGCAATAGATGTGGAGCGGCAGCGGGCGGAAGAGGCACGGCTCACGATGGTCAGGGTGGAGAACTCCATGCGTAGGGCCCTGAGGCGGGCCGAGTGCCTCGAGGCCATTCGCAGGGACCTGAGTTCCAGATGTCATCGTCCCTGCGAACCCTTGGGGCCATGGAAGAGGACCGCCTCCGGGACATCGAGCAGGAGTTCGATGATGCCCTGGCCCGGGACATCAACATGTGAGCCGTTGGACTTGCCCGCTGCCCTTGTAAATAGTTGGATAGTATTAGGTTTCCTTTGGTTTTTTCTTTATTTTGGACCTTTAGGACAATGGACCACATTTTTGTATATAGTTTTTTTTATTAGGTAGGAGTTTTTGATAGGTTTAATTTCTTCAGTTGGGATCATGGAAACTGGATTGTTCATCTGTATATAGTTCACTGTTGGATTCTACTTTTTTCTTTGGATTTCCCCATGGAGCAATGGTTTTCACTTTTGTTTTGCCCTTGGATTTCATTTTTGGAACTGTGACTTTGGACACCTTTCCTTTGAATTATGATTTGTTGTTTTTCATTATTTTACAGACATGCAGCTTTTCTTTTTTAATTTCCATTGTCGTTTGTTTGATTTTAATTCCATTCATGTTGCTTTTAATACATTTTTTTCATACAACTTCGATGTGTGGTATCATCTCATTGTTTTCATGCATGTCATGATATGGGTTTTGACATTCACTTGCACCCATTGTGTGTGTGTGAGGGACATGTCTTCATTTACATACTTGCCATTGGGGTTGTGTCATGTAATTGGCATTTCTATGTGGGTGGATGAAATACTTGGGTGGTTGTTTGGCATGTGGAGGCTGCCCTTAAGGGCCAGGGATCGAGATTGTGATGATGTGTTGCCTGGGGGACATGTGTCGGGCCTGTTGGCAGGTGCCCCGCACTGCTGGGGGGGTGGGGGTGCAAGGGGACATTAGTGGGACATGAGTGGGTGCCTGCTGACAGGTGCCCCTTAGTGCTGGGGGGTGGGTGTGCAAGGGGACATGAGTGGGGGCCTGCTGGCAGGTGCCCTGCACTGCTGGGGGGGTGGGGGTGCAGGGGGACATGAGTTGGGGCCTGCTGGCACGTGCCCCACACTGCTGGGGGGTGGGTGTGCAAGGGCACATGAGTGGGGGCCTGCTGGCAGGTGCCCTGCACTGCTGGGGGGTGGAGGTGCAAGGGGACATGAGTGGGGGCCTGTTGGCAGGTGCCCCACACTGCTGGTGGGTGGGTGTGCAAGGGGACATGAGTGGGAGCCTGCTGGCAGGTGCCCTGCACTGCTGGGGGGTGGGGGTGCAGGGGGACATGAGTGGGACATGAGTGGGGGCCTGCTGGCAGGTGCCCCACACTGCTGGGGGGTGGGTGTGCAAGGGGACATGAGTGGGGGCCTGCTGGCAGGTGCCCTGCACTGCTGGGGGGTGAGGGTGCTGGGGGACATGAGTGGGACATGAGTGGGGGCCTGCTGGCAGGTGCCCCACACTGCTTGGGGGTGGGGGTGCAAGGGGACATGAGTGGGGGCCTGCAGGCAGGTGCCCCTGACTGCTGGGGGGTGGGGGTGCTGGGGGACATGAGTGGGGGCCTGCAGGCAGGTGCCCCGCACTGCTGGGGGGTGGGGGTGCAAGGGGGTAATGCGTTGGTGATCACTAGTGCAAGGTGACATGTGGCTTGGCTGGGGGGGCATGCCCATGGTTGTTGGGCTGCCTGCGGGACATGCCCAGGGGTGCAGGGTTTAGAGGGAACACCTGGGAGGACCCACACTGCCAATTCACGTGTAGGAATCCCCTGCACCCCCAAAATACACGTACCCCACTCGCACAGGGCCTATCGCATGTGGAACTTCCAGCGTATCCCAGAAATACACGTACCCTGCTGAAATCACGTGGTAAACTTGCCCCCACCCCAGAAATACACGTACCCTGATGCAATCGCGTGTGGAACTTCCCACGCACCCCAGAAATACACATACCCTGCAGAAATCGCGTGTTAAACTTCCCGCGCACCACAGAAATACACGTACCCTTCTGCAATCGCGTGTGGAACTTCCCACGCACCCTAGAAATACATGTAGCCTGCTCAAATCGCGTGTTAAACTTGCCCGCACGCCAGAAATACACGTACCCTGCTGAAATTGCATGTTAAACTTGCCCGCACCCCAGAAATACACGTACCCTGCTGCAATCGCGTGTGGAACTTCCCGCGCACCCCAGAAATACACGTACCCTGCTGAAATCGCGTGTTAAACTTGCCCGCACCCCTGGAATACATGTACCCTGCTGCAATCGCGTGTGGAACTTCCCGCGCACCCCAGAAATACACGTACCCTGCTGAAATCGCGTGTTAGACTTCCCCGCACCCCAGGTGTACACGTACCCTGCTGAAATTGCGGGTGAAACTTCCCGCGAACCCCAGGAATACACGTTCCCCGCTTGCCATGTGCTGTGTGGTGGCCCTGTATACTGGTCCAGGGTTAGCGCAGCCCTTTGCGCTGGATTGGGGATTTTGATGGCTTTTCCTTGTGCGAGGGGCGTTCTTGGGGGCGTTACTGGCGCTGCTGCAGGGTCGCTGCACCACTCTGCGCCACGGCTGCTTTTGGTGGCTGAAATCCATTTTGGCACATGCGGCTGGCACAGACTATCGCACGTGCACACTGTGCGCCAGCCGTGTGCGCCACTTGTGCGCTTACTTCTATGAATTACCCCCTAATTCTCATGGCAAGTCGATCAACAGCTAAAGGATGTGCTGGTTCATTTGCTTTAAGCCAGACCAGATATGTAAGTGCAGTTGTAATAATGGTCGAGTTTTGTAGAATTTTTATCGATCCTTTGATGGTTGTATTGCTACAATTCATGCAATTAAGTGCTAACATTTGAATAATTGCATTTAGCTTTCTGCATGTTTTCGCATTCCATCTTAATGAGGCACCTGGACGATCTTCCATGATAAATGTACTAAGTGGATCTTGTACCAATATCGGGATGAATAAGTGCATTTCTGTATATTAAATACAATGGTCACTTAATTCGATCATAGCAGTTTCTACTCCCGTACAACTTGAAGATGATTCCCCTGATACCGCAATATAGTCAATGCATGATTTTCTGTTGCTGCGAGACAATGTGTATACATTCTCTTTCGAGTGAAAGGGCAGAAAAACAATATTCCAACGCTCAAAAAAAGAGCTAAAAAGGTAAACCTCTTTTCCTGTTCGTCAATGATCAATTTTGCAGTGAAGTTTTTAATACAGTAAGGGGAGCTTCGAGGCAATTAGAATTAAAATCATCCCCTAGAATTACTTTTACACTGAGCACTTAGAGAAGACCTCATCAAACAGAACATCATGATAATTGAATAAGTTAATTATTGCGGTAACTAGAGGATTATAATACAATGACACTATTAGTAAATGATTTGTTTTGCCCTTTCCTAGTTCTGTCAGAATTGCAATATAGGGAGTATGTTGTACGTGTCAGTACCAAGGTGTAAACAAGCCCTGTGTTTAACAAAATAGTGGTTCCACCCGATGGTCTGCCTTTTCGACAGTCGTATAGCAAGAGTGGAATACGAGACAAATCCGCTAATTTCAAGTTGGTTAACAGCCATTGTTTCTTGGCATAAGACTATGTCCATAATTTCCTGAGGGGTATACATCGATACCCACCTTTTTAAATTCTTAACTCTGCATGAATTCCAAGACATTACTTGTAGGAGCTCTTTGCTACTACGAGTGTTCCTCTTTTGTTGATTCCTTGTGGGACCCCAATAGTGCTGATAGCCAGGACCAGTCTTTGGAGACGACAGAAATTGCAACCAACTGTGTCAAGACTGCAGTTTCCGAAGCATGCGAAGTAATGGGTAATGTTGATTGGTTATTAGTATTCACTGCAATAAGCGGAGCAGTTTCATTGAATATTTTTGCTTCTTCAATCGTCTGAATTTGGAAGATAGATAATCCTAGCGTTTTTAGTTCTCTTCTATGGTTCCCGATTAGTTCCGCAACTATTATATATTGCAGTTCAAATATGGATATTTTATAGAGGGCAGTGTGTCGGTGTCTGGTACTCGTGACACGGATAATAATGAAGGATGTACCTGTTTTAAAAACATAAAAAATGAAATTAGTCTCACCATCAGATCTTTATTAAAATTATTCATTTTATATATTAGGTCAGGAAATTATTTCATAGCTAGGACAGTGCAACTGGGTATTATACGTCATTTCCAGTAACCCACCCCCTCTCCTCTGCCTTTTTCAGAGCCGCCTGAGCGCCAGTGGACCACTTCGTCACTGATATGATATAATATGGCATTTGCAACGCGCCTATACACAAGTGTTTCAAGGCGTGGCGAGGCAAGGCGAGGCAAGGTAAGTGCAGAACAAGTGCTGGGAAGGGGGGGCTGTAGGATACTGAGACAGTCCCCCAGTGCAGGGGTTGACAGGGAGGCAGTGCAGGTGGAGAGTGGAAGGGCCCAGGACCGAGGTCGCAGACAGTGGACCAGTTGTAGCAGGGGAGAGGGAGAGAGAAAGCAGAAGCAAAGAGGAAGGTTTTGAGGTGCTTCCGTAAAAGGAGATGGTTCTCCTCAAGATAGTGCGCGGTACAAAACAATATGCCACATAGAACGAACAAGTACAACTTAACCCGTCTTTAAAGCTACTGTATAGTAATTAAATTGCGGTATAAACTCATCTAAAGAGTTACTTACATTATATTTGCATTTTCCATTGTGTCTGTGCGTAGGGCAGCCCCGAAATACCACTCTTTCTATGCCGACGTTATTTCTTCTAATGAACGAACATTAAATGGCTATCGTTTCTGAAATTTTATTCATTATCGTTTCTTACGTTATTGCACCACACCCCCAAAAAGAAGTCTTTCGGATGGTCCCGGCCTGTCAAGGTCAAATAACAATAGAACCTTATACTGAGTCGTGGGCCATTCCGGCACCCGAGAAAAAAATCAAAGCAGCTGACCTTCACTTTGAACGAGCACACATTCCTAGTTAGCTACATTCAGTGTAAGGCCATCTCACAGGACTTGAAATTTACACTCCATCTTTGCATTTTGTCTGTGTGCTTTGCAGCCCCAGAGAACCATAAATACGGAGACATTCTATATGTTTTGAAAAATGATTTATATTACTGTTTGGTTTAATTTAATGCGCAAATGAACAAGGTTGGATAGACACATTGCATGTACACTGAGCAATCACTTTTATTTACACAATACATAGCTACACATATTCAATGGGCCTGCGACATGAGGAGACTCGAGAGCAAAGTCACAGGTGACACCCGGGTGGTTCGCACGGCGAAGGGAGGGGCAAGGGTGGAGAGACACATTGCATGTACACTGAGCAATCACTTTTATTTACACATTACATAGATACACATATTCAATGGGCCTGCGACATGAGGAGACTCGAGAGAACAGACAATCAAATTACAATCATTTAAACCGTGATGTGTATTTCTCAATGAGCTCTGCTTTAGGTGGACATGGAACAGAGGCAATGGTGGGTGGCAATGCAGTTGTCCCCTGCACAGGTTCGTTCACAACTCCATGTATGTGCCTATCTAGGACATCAACAATAAGTCTCTCAATAAACTCATATTGCATATCCTCAAACACTGGTTTGATCACCCATTGTTTACTTCTTTTAGTGAAGGCCTTATTGTAGCGAGGCGTCCCTAAAGTTCCGGTCGTCCTACTTTGTTGACGGCCAACATTATGGTTATGTGCCAAGACCGCTAGAAGAGTCCGATTTCTCATGCCCTCCATGCCAAAATGCAATCGTTTTGGCCTGTACTTTAGGCACATATTGTGGAACACCTCCAAATCTCCTGTGTGGCAGAATTCCGTGAGTCCCCTCAAATCTCTTGTTATAGTTTTATCAAATACAATCTTTTCAATGGCTTTGTGAGTGGGTGATGAAGGAATCAACCACTTCTTCTTCCGTGCCTCCTCTGTGGACAAATGGCCATGTTCACAATTGTGGAAATGTTGGTTCGTGGTCCAGCGGTGAACGTTGCTACAGTGTAGCATTACTGACCGCCATTTTTCCAGTAGAATTTCCAACGACCCTTCACATGTTTTTGAGCTCCACCAAAGATGGTTGCTGATTGACTTGGACCACTGTGAAATACCTTGCATATCTTTTTTTTTACCTGCAGCCGACATTTTTTTATTGATTGTTTTTGCAAGATGCCATACGTGAAATTGGTGATTTATATTTTTGTACTCTTCTCTCATTGTCTTGGCAATTGAAACGTGTCTGTCCGTGGCTATCAGGTCGATCACCATTCCCCGCGACTGTAGTTCTTGCAATGATGCTACAAAGCCAACTTTCTCCATGGCCACTGAGGATGTACTTTGTGACACCTGCACGACCACCGAACTCACAATTTTCTTACTTTCCATGTCCTGAAAGTGGTAGGTGCAGTACTTGGCTGAAAATCCTGGGCTGTCGCACTGTCCATCACCGGCTAGCCTGAACCGTTTGCCCGCGAATGTACTTTCAATAGACATTTTTTCCATTCTCCAAGCTTCGCTAATGGCTGGAAATAGATAATCGGTTTGGTATTTGTAGAACTGAGTTTTCGCAATGAAATGGATTCCCACAAACTGAAAGAAATACTCTAACTTTTTAAAACTTGAACCACTAAAAAGTGCGGCCGCTGCACAAAGTAGATTGCCTGCTGGCAGTTGCCCCAGCATGGGTTGTGCAGACCATGAGAACGGATGATATTGTGTACAGGTGGCATGTATTTTAAGGTTAGTGCCTCGAATTGCACGAGTCACATTAATCAATGGCTCCCCACATACTTCCCCACCAACCGAATGTCCACATTTCAGCATAATAATAATATCAATCAAACAACTATCGAATACAATGAATTTGGCCTCTTTCCTTATACTGTCACTCTGCATCCCAGCTGGTTCGGCCTGTAACGTTGAGGACATGTCACTCACATTAAAGGTACAATCTCTGATATCGTCTTCCGCTATGTTCAGTGATATTGATGGTGTTTCATTGTCGTCCATTACATTCTCTTCCATTGCAACATCTGTTCCTTCTCCGGCGATGGGAGAATAAAACAATTTCTTCATCTTTCTCGCGGTCTTAGTTTTTGCGGGTGTGGATTCTGTGAATTGATCTCCGACTGCATCCGAACTACCAGGAGGACATTCACTATCAATGGCTGGTGGTGGTATAGCTCCGTTGTCAATCACTTCATATTCTTCCCATTGGCACGATGCATCTCCAGTCTCAAGTCCCTGCCAAAAGGTTTGACAAGCAACATCTCTCGTTCGCTTCACTGTCTGTGTAGATCTAGTTCGTACACCCACTCGCAACTAGAGGACAGATTGGAAAAGGGATGTTCAGTTTAAACACAACTTACAGTATTGAACTATTAACAGTGAAAAACTTTGAAACTTTCTTGCTTCGAACTTCAACATCTGGACGCTGTTGCTCCGACTCGTGTGTGCATGTCTCCACTTCCTCTTGCGCTGCAACGACTATATTTTCACGATAAGCACATCCATCACGCACTGACGCTCCATCGACTCCCTGAAACATAGAACTTTCATTAGTATGTATAATAATATTGAAAACACAAAGTGTACTTGGGGACCAATACCCACGTACATCTCAATAGCAAAACACGAATGAACGCATTGTGTAGAACATTCAAACGACAATTATTCACGCATTGTTGATCTAGTTAGATGGAACTGTCAAGATCCATACCTCGGGCTCCGCATAGACTTCCATTGATGATATTATTGAAGATGACGCTTCAGCAACTCCCTGAAACACAGTAATTGCATTAGTATGGTTTTCTATTTTGTTAAAAAGAACATAAACTTTGTGCAGGCGTCAACGGCTCATCTAAATAGACCTGCACAAATGATCAGTTGTCTAAAATAAATAATGGATATCTAAATATGATTCGATTTGCTCGATCGTAGGAAGTGTCACCACCCAGAGATCTGAATCCACTACTAGGGGTGATGTTCTTGTAGAAGAAGCTCCGTCATCTCCCTGAAACATAGTACTTGCGTTAATAAAGAAGGAAGTATAGCGGATGTAATCACATCATATGATCTCGCTTGATCGAACTGTCAGTATCCATACCTCGAAATGCATAAGAACATCAAGGGACGCTGTAACTGCGGTGCACACTTCTGCAAGCTGTTGCGCCGACCCGTAACTGCATGCTCCCCCTTCTTCTTGGACTAATGCTCCATCGACTCCCTGAACCAAAGGACTTTCATTAGTAATGAACACAATATTGAAAAAAGAAGACACATAGGAGGGCGACGACAGAAGGACATATCAATGGCTAAAAACGAAAGAAACATTGTGTGTAACAATCACGCTACAAGAATGCAAGATCTGATGATCTCCATCGATGGAACTGTCCGGAAACGTACCTCGAGCATCTGAGTGACATCAACGGTTGTCGTCAATGCGTTGGACTCCTCAGCATCTCCCTGAAAGACAGTACTTGCATTATTTTGGATAACAATAATTATAACTGAAAACAAAGACTAGAGGACGAGTACTAGGGTGTACCATTAGGTAAAATAATTACACGATAAATTAAAAGTATTGATTTACATGCCTAAAACAAGTCAGTGGCAGAATAGCTAAGTAAGATTACCCGATAGGCGCTTGAAGTGGCTGATGACTGCAATAACGACACGGACGGAGAATCTTCCGCCTTCATATTGAGTGGATACATAAATGGGGAAATTATTGTTAGCTAATGCTACACACTACCGCAAGGCCGAGAGCTAGATCCGTAAACTTGACTCACCAGTGGAGGGATGTGGACGAATAGAGTGGGAATAGCGGTTGAGAGCAATTTTCGCCTCGCTCGCGGTGTTTTCTTCTTTATTAGCAATGATGTGGAGTACATGTCTGAGCTAAAGTGCCTGCTGCAGATGCGGTATCGATCACCCCTCTTGTCCGCAAAGACTTCTAGGATTCTACTTTCAAGTTCAGACGGTGGATATCCGCAATATCGGACCCATTCTCTTATCTGATCTATTGTCTTAGGGAAAACATGCATTATAGTACCTTCAGATTTATTATGGGTCTTCGAAGGGCAACCGCCAATGGAACAGGCAGGCATTGTGGAAAGTTCTGAAAAGTAAAGATCAACAATTCTCAATGAATACCAATGTGTTAAAAAATTAAATGACACATAAAAGGTCCAATGCAAGGTTTGTTTTGGTTCTTGGAACTATACACGTTATTCACATGCGGATAAGTATTTGAATAACTTTAAAAAAATAGAAAAATAATTTGACTAAACTCAGAACATGTGACTAGTTCCTTGCATGTACTGTCTTGAACGAAAAGAAAACATGGATGCAATTTGATGACTACTAGCAAATAGATATAAATTAAAAAATTGGACGCAAAATGATTATGGTACATGGCCTTACCTTGACGAACAAACAGTTAGATGCAGGGATCAGAGTAGTTTCTTGTCGTAGAATAGGGAGCAGTTCACAGGTTGCAAACTGACGAGTTTGCTCGAAGTGGTCACTGAAGTTCACAGAGACGAAGAGCAGATAACCAGCACCTTCACGGGTTGACTAGCAAAGCGCAAAGAAGTTCTCATTCGAAATATGAAGTGGGTTATAAAGAATTCGAAACAGGGGTGTGTTTGTGAATGAATGACGTGTATATGTCGTGGCATTATGTGGATTGCAGGGGGGCGTCCAGCGTGAGGGGGGATGCTTGGCAGGAGACACGGGGTCTGGAGGTAGACATGGGAACAACAACCCATGCTCTATAGACCACTTTGAAGTGTACATGGTCTTTGGAACCTCTTGGCCTTTATCGCTCCCTGACAGCTCCACTTGCCAGCGCAAGTACCCCGGTGCGAACTGCCTTTGATAGGGCGGGGGGTGGATTGGGGCGGTGGTCGTGCAGACAAGACACAGGAAGACTTGTGAATGGAGACACACTTATGTGGATTGCAGGGGGGCGTCCAGTGTGAGGGGGGATGCTTGGCAGGAGACACGGGGTCTGGAGGTAGACATGGGAACAACAACCCATGCTCTATAGACCACTTTGAAGTGTACATGGTCTTTGGCACCTCTTGGCCTTTATCGCTCCCTGACAGCTCCACTTGCCAGCGCAAGTACCCCGGTGCGAACTGCATTTGATAGGGCGGGGGTGGATTGGGGCGGTGGTCGTGCAGACAAGACTCGTTTGCCGCAGGGCCTCACCAAGGAGAGGCCATCTAACTGCATGTAAGAGGCAGGCTGCAGGATCTAGTACATGGAAGGCAGGGGGGTGAGTTTATAAATACCTCACCCTCCCAGGAGAATATATGGGTGCAGTTCACCCTGGAAACCCTGGATGCCTAGGCAGTTAGTCAGCAGCAGGCTGGCCTGTGGTGGCAAGGCGGCACGGGCCAGAGGGGGTCATCTCTGTAACCGGTGCCCAAAAGGATGATTTATTAGGATCAACCATATTGATTATTTACCTATAACCATGTTTTGTATCAATAAAATCCAACGGCCTTTAATTGCCAACGCTTGAACAAAGTGGTGTGGTAAGTATTTTTGGGGGAGGAGGCAAGGCCGGGAGGCTTGATGCCAACCCGCAAAATAACATATGTATGTCTGCTGCATATGGGTTCAACGGTTATGTGGATTGAAGGTGGGCGGCCAGCGTGAGGGAGGATGCTGGCCCGAGACATGTGGTGTGACAAGACAAGGCACAGGAAGACTATTCAATGGAGACACACTAGATTCATTTAAAAAATCAAAACAACCATTGTTAAAATATATGTTGGGTTTTATTTTAGATCTTAATTTCAATTGAACATAAATAATAAACATTACACATTGTAAAGTTCCGGTTGCAGCACATCCAGGGAAAATCCGCGGTACTGTCCACTGTCGCTGGGGAAATGTTGTCTAATGGCAAGTACCGCACAGGCAGGTATTACTCTCCGAACGTGGTGTCCGAGCCTCCCGTGAAGCCACCAAGTGAAGCAACGATAGGCCACCAGCCTGTACCACCTGTGAAAAAGAAAGATGCAATGGAACCAATTTACATGCGTTCGAATGATATGTAGATGTAATTTTATATGTGGGAGACGACCATGAAATAGTAGTGGCATCACTGACATCACAACCAGAGTATACTTACTCGTTACTCGGATTACGCGGACGAACAGTGCCGCGAAGTTTGTGCATAAGCACCATCATCATCCTCAACACGGTCCGTGAGAGGCAGGCTTCCCTGAACTCTGGCAGCTCGGTGATGCATTGCGGACTTGGCTCGCCTTCCGAAATGTAGGCCAAGCACCCGGAATTTTCACGGCAGCAGCAGTTCTCCTCCTCAGTTGGCATTAGCTCGCACCGATTGCACGTGCACCAGGTGGAGACGCCGTCCATGCGACATGGTCCAGGCTCTTCATCCGTTGACTGGTCCTCCCAACTGCCGTCCGAATCCCCATCGTTTTCGCGTGCTTGCCTTTCCAGTAGTTCCTCCTCGGTGTACTCGGGCTCGTACATATACGGCATTATTGTAGCCATTGTGTGGTAAAGAAAGTAAAATAATTTACAGAGATGGTACAGGTGTTCACAAGGCCTAGAAGCGGCGAAGGTAGCTGACCAGAGCACAGAAACGAGTCACAGAATACTCAAAGTAACACAGAGAGAGGAATGGAATCGAAAATCTGCTGCTGTGTGTTGTGAAACGGTGTGTTTATACTTATTGAGGAAAGAGGCGTCCTGCCATTTCCATGGCGACACGTCATTAGCTGAGGCGCAGCGATTGTTGACACGAAACGTGCTTTGGCGTTGGGAAATGGGCGGTACGCGTCTGCTGATGTCAGGCTCAGGGCGGGGGGTTTGATTTAGTGCCGCAAATGCAGGTGAGCCAGGTCGATGGGGGGAAATGATAGGATTATCACAAAATGGCAGCTGATTTCGAGTGCGTTAATGGACGAAAAGTCGGGTAAGGTCCATAGGAAAGTTTTCTACGATCTACCAATTTATGCTTAAAAACACATGGCCGAACCGTAGGGACAATAAAAAAAAAAGTCCCGGAACTATCCTTTAAAGCTGGAATCTTTTTAAAAGTCTGCAACATGAATGATCGATTTAGGTCTTGATCTCCATTTATTTTGGTTGAACTAATCCAACCCAAAATACTCGATCTGTGTATATCAAGCATTGATTGATCCATAGATTCAGCTGTCTTATGTGTTTTTGTAGTCATGGATTCACATTCAAGATTCTTAGAGGACTCATTTCTTTGAGTTGGATGACTCTTGTCAATTGGAGAGAAGGCAGATTCTTCCGTGCTCTAGGAATTCTCGTTATTTTCAGAATGCGCTGGGGACGCTTTTTGTGGTGAATTATGTCGTTGTTCAGCAGTGTCCTGAGTGTTAGTATTACACTCTGACTCTACGAGTGAATGACTTGGATGGATTTCCTCTTGGAATTTCAATAGCCGATTTCCGGGCACCAAGGGAGGTTCCTGATCTGAAATTGATCGTTCAGTGTTTTTTTTGTTGGGAATTGGTTTATAAAAAGCTGAGAGTAAAGATTGTTGTGAGGAGGATAATGAGGCTGAAAATTCTTTTTGTTTATCCATAATGGATTTTTCTATCGCCGACATATGCTTTTTTTCATAAAGACCAGCGAAGTTCGATTGAAGCTGTAAGGCTAATTGACTTTCAAGTGTAAGCTCCTCCACATTGATCCCCAATTCGATGTTTAACTGAGCAGGGGGGATATTTGTTTTTGTCTCAGTTAATAATACTTTGGTTTTAGCTTTTAGGTCAGCATTTGAGTGTTGTTTTTGAGTAGTTGATTTTTTTTTGGATTTTTTTCTTGTGTTTCTTCTAATTATGTGTTACGTAGGTTTAGTCTATTCATTGCATGTCTGTGCAATCTTTTTGTTTGTGAGATATGAATTGTTTTTGTTCTCCAAAGTCAGGGGGTTCCTCTAATTGTGGGGGGTCCAATTCTACGCCTGCCCTCCAGTTCTCTTCATTTATTATTTCAATTAATTCAGATGGACTGTCAGGAGTTACACTGGGATGTTGCATCTGGTGAGACTCTTTATTTAAATCTTTCGTTATGGTTTCCAAATCATTTACCTGATTAGAGAAAAGTAACTGATCAATTTTTTCTGCATGGACAGCTACCATTTGACATAACTGTGCATGCGTATAAATTTGAATACATTCTACATTTCTTTGTGCATTGACCGTCTGGGCAAATGTCGAGGGAAATTCATAGATTGGACCACTCACATTTTTTTTGGGATGTCCTGAGACTCAGTTGGTTCACTCTCCATTTGTGATGTGGTTGTCTGCATAATCGTCAGAGGAATATTTGGAGAATGACAACCTTTTTGCTTTTTGTAGTGCTTTTTGTAGTTATCAGCAAATATATACCCCTCGAGTTTGTTAGGTTTTGAGGAAATATCAAGTAGTGCTGATTTTATATCACGAAGTTCATAGTGGGAATAATCATGCCCTTTGTCCAGTAAATTAAGAATTCTCGACATGACAGGATATGATGATTCAAAGATTAGAAGATCCTCGACTTCGGAGGTTGGCTTTGGTTGAAAATTCGAATTGTTCTCAACATTCATCAAACTAGGTTGAGTAAAATGTTGAGATTCAGGAGATGAACATACTACCCCCTCTTTGGTTTGAGCAGAATCTTCATTATATCAATCAACAGTCACATGTTTATTAAGTGAGCTTTCTAGGTCAGCGTAAGATGCAAGAGTTTTTGATGGAGTACATGGAACATCACAATGAATATGAACTTTGTGTTTGCCAATAGGACGCACTGTAACTGGCGTTGATGGACCATCAGAGAGGATAATACGTTTTTCTAGCTCCATTAATACTGCTGGTGCCAAGATCGAGCTATCAGAGGGTGGCCCTATATTGACATCTTCAATTGTGCCTAGATCATGGTTGATCTCGGGATCCGGCATGCTTAGAAAGCTTCTCCTTGTGTTATACGCTGTGGGATGCTTGTCAAGCAAAATTTCAGTCATATTTGGTGTATTTATATGGTTGTTGGGCGGATCCTTAGAAGCCCCGTACATTCAATTTAATTTAGCCATTGTGGCATCAATGTTACTTTTTTTTTAATTATTATGGTCTCCTTAAGACCACTGCAGAGTCACGAAGACATGGTATCCTGTCAAATATACCAAGGATAACATTTTAGATATTCAGCAATACAGTCACATGGGATTGGCTCATATATAATCCTAAATTTGAAACAACCAGCCCTACTGTTAGCAAGCAGTTATTATTAGATCAAAATTAATGCCAACTATCAGACCTCGTGCAAACCAAGTCTTAGTGTAATGATCTCTACTGTCCCCTTTACTCACCATCCAAAACTGTTGCTATCAGACTTTTGTTATTGGATAAACTTAGCCCAACTTGTTTCAACCAACTTAAGCAGATAATGATCCCAATCAAGATATTTAGACAAGCAAATGCCCGATTCTCCTAGAACTCCTAGATTGAACCAAACAGAGAAAAAAACAGAAAAGATATAGGACCTACCACCTACCGCGCACCGCGAACAGCAAACAGTACTTGTTCTGTACTTGACGGTGCACGCGCGGTGCGCTGGTAGGTAGGAATATGAGGACCCAGGAAGAGGCGTTACCCAAGCAGAAGGCAGGGTTTCCAATGAGGAAATGGTACCTTAAACGACAAACATAAAAGAGTGTGTTTACTTTCAGGGTGATGATAAAACACGTAACACCACTACGGACAGCTCACGCTATTTTGTATATTCGTGTGTCAGTGGGGAGTTGGGCACACTGTTAAGGTAATAAGCACACTGATACAATATGGAGCACACACTCGTTAAAGTCCACCCTGTGTCGGCGTCTAGTTCGCAGACCGTGGCTCGGCACTACAGAATGTTGCTAGGGCAAAAAGTCACCTTCTTCCTGTAAGGTCAGGCAAAGCAGCGGTGGCACAGCCTCAGACGTCCTCCGTACGAAAAGCCTTGAGACACCCTTGATGTATTCATGAAACTGCTCCACAGTAATTCAATGGGGCTCGGGGCAAACACAGCAAACAGTACGTGTTCTGTACTTGACGGTGCGCGCGCGGTGCGCTGGTAGGTAGGAATATGAGGGCCCAGGAAGAGGCGTTACCCAAGCAGAAGGCGGGGTTTCCAATGCGGAAATGGTACCTTAAACGACAAACACACAAGAGTGTGTTTACTTTCAGCGTGATGATAAAACACGTAACACCACTATGGACAGCTCACACTATTTTGTATATTCGTGTGTCAGTGGGGAGTTGGGCACACTGTTAAGGTAATAAGCACACTGATACAATATGGAGCACACACTCGTTAAAGTCCGCCCTCTGTCGGTGTCTAATTCGCAGACCGTGGCTCGGTACTACAGGATGTTACTAGGGCACAAAGTCACCTTCTTCCTTGAAGGTCAGGCAAAGCAGCGGTGTCGCAGCCTCAGACGTCCTTCGTACGAAAAGCCTTCAGGCAGCCTTGATGTATTCATGAAACTGCTCCACAGTAATTCAATGGGGCTCGGGGCAAACACAGCAAACAGTACTTGTTCTGCACCTTGGTGCTTTCCGAATCACTATATATTCTTCAAGGCTTCAAACATTTTAAAGTTACGGTGAGTGTTGTTAAAGAAACAAAATGAACACCAAGCACAGTGCACATTATGCACTTAGTCATTTCGGCATACCACCTTTTTTTTATCACAGACATATTTGTCAAATATGAAGACCTGCGGTCATTCTTATGTTCCTAAAATGCTCTTTGATTTTTTTCAAGGCAGGCTGCAATCCACACTAGTGTTATTTGTTCCCTTCTCCAAAGGGGTATTTTCGAAAATACAATAGCAATGTACCAAACTGTCCACCTTGGAATGATAACCATCTATCAGAAAATAATGTATAATGTTATTCTAAGATTTGATAATGTGCTTGGCTCAGTCTCAGTAAGAAAACGTTGGTGTTCTTATTATGACTACAATATATACTGGACGCGGTCACTAGAAATTAACATTGCACAATTTTAAAAAAGCCTTTTGAGAAGGTTCGTAGCTGCCTTCACAAAGCCCATATACGCTCTGCCTCCAGGATATCTGCTTTTTGTTTGGTTGTGCAGTTGTCAGCAATGCCTGGTGTGGCTCTCGGAAGCAGGCACCTGACTACACCAGTTTCACCCACAAAAATTAGAGAGTGAGAAAGAGAGTGCTGAAAGAAAGAGAGCGAGAAAAAGTGAAAGATATGGGGGAAAAGGCGCTAGATTGGCGTATGACATGCCAGGTGAAGCTAGAAGATTCATAAGCAATAAAGCAAGTATCACAATTCTCCAACAGTAATTCTAGGTTTGATTTTTTATCTCAGAGAGGGGGCAATACTCTTCCTGAAAAGATTTTTGTTCAGGCTTCCAATATATTTCAAACTAAATAGTTACAATGATTCTCCCTCTAGTAGCGATACTGGTCTTTCCCCCCCGCCCCGGATCTCTACTTGGAATACCGGCTTAGGGGTTTTTTTGGGAAGGAAATTAACCTCTCCCACACCCCTAGGCGCTTTAGAGTAAGATGAATCCCATAGCTACACTTGCGATGTACCAGGGGGCAGTGGGGCGCACAAACAAAATATTACATGAAATAAAGATGCGTAGACTTAATACGCACATATAAGTAACTGCCATTTTTGTAGCTATGGTAGAAACAGTCGGTCCTGCATGGCTGCGCGGTAGGCACAGACCCAACTTAGAAACCTGAGTAGGCCCAAGAGCTGATAATAGAGAGACCCACGCTGCTAGCTCCCATAGAAACGTTCCTTTGTTCCATAACTGTTGCTAATACGTGTTAGTCAAGAACTAAAGTGCCCTGCAAGGCCGCAAGACAGTACCAGACGCCTCACAATGCACGTTTTTCACAGCCAGGCCGAAAGCAGACCTCCAACCCCCACTCAGCTCACCATGAATTATGACACCCAGAACTGTCCCTGTCCAAGACCCCTTAATTCCGTGATAGCATGTGACACCAGACCACCAACCATAAACCCAGTAGTCATAAAAGATCTAAAAGAAAACGACCATTCTACCTTATTTCATAATGACAAACTTTGTATTACAAGGTAGAGGGTAGAATAAATTATAGTCCAAAGCAAGGGTGGAAGCCTTGGGTGCAGAGAGTGTGATAACTGAATGAGTGAGGAATGTGTGGGTCAGCGTGATATTAAGCCCCCCTTGTGCCAGTCCCAAAGCATCCCAGGTGCACGGCATAATGATAGAGTAGCACTGTCTTGCATAGTAACTAATTGTAAACTCGACCTTGGTTCCCTGGAGATGATGAGCCCAGCAGACCCCACGTGATAGAAGACGGATGGACGTGGCTGGGACCAATAGCAGCCTAGTATGCCCTATGGAGCAGTCTGCCCATGTATAGGGTCTCACCAACCAGCCATGCAGGTTTCGTACTGTATATGTGTACGTCCGTGATGACAATGTTCTTTCTTTTAACATTCTGCTTGTACCATTTTTCGGCAGAACGTTCTTGAGCAGCAGAGATCTTTGCAGGCATACTTATTTTTTGGTGTGATTAAACCTTGTTATCCTTGGAAGAATCTCTTGGCCTTTTGTCCCTAACTGGTTGTATTTTTTCCTGGCGTGAGCATTTGAGGGTATGCCTTCAGGTTATAGCACCCAGCACTCTTCTTTACCCAATTTAGAATTTCAGGAATATTGTGCCCACCACTATTCTTTGCCACAATCACAGTCACTGGAATATAGTGCCCAGCCTGCTATTTGTAATCTATTCTAGGTTTTAAATCACGGCTTACTTCTTTCCTGGTTCAGGGGATGCGGTGCACAGCTCACCGTTCATCAATAAAGTGCTCAGGTCACTGTTTATGAAAATTGTGCACAGCCCCATCATCAGCAAAATAGTGCATAGGTCTCTATTCAGCAGTGTCAGCTGTGACAAAGTCACATGCGTGAGGCTAAGGTGTGAGAATGAGGTGACCTGGGGGAGGGCATGGACTGCCATTACTTAACGATGTGGGCCCTGGTCTCACCTCATTCATAGCCTTGTTTTTAGGAAACCAACTAGTGCCCCAAGAACCCTGATATAGTTCCAGAATCATATAAGAGATCTTAAAATGGCAAGTGAGAAGACTCAGAAGCGACATGCTCTGAGAACCACATTATCAGGGTTGCCTAGGCTGTGTGGCAACCATAGAAGGGTACATGCTTGTGGGTACTGCCCTGAGCCCATTCACAGCAGACCGCAGGCACTCACAATTTTCAAGTGGAAGCCAGAAACCACACAGTGGGGGGAATCCCGATAGAAAGCGTGGTGACATTTATAGGAAACAGGTTGACCAGGAGATGCTGGCAGACTAAATCTAAGATTGTGGACAGCCTTTTCCTAAGCTCTGTGCGATGAGCCATGCAGCAGACTGCAACGCAAACTTTGACCACCTGTGGAAATAGCAGTTACCCAGGTTTTACCCAATCACCACACCCGCTTTCAAGTCTTACACAGCTGGAACAATCTCCCATGCAGTCTGCACCCCTTCCTCAGCCTCCGTAAGGCATACAAGGGAAGCGTTGCAGAATGAAGGTGTGTTGAGTGTGATGTGGACTTGCTGAAACAGGTTAAGACATCAGGGATGCACGGATTCCCTGCGTTGCAGAATGAAGGTGTGTTGAGTGTGATGTGGACTTGCTGAAACAGGTTAAGACATCAGGGATGCACGGATTCCCTGCGTTGCAGAATGAAGGTGTGTTGAGTGTGATGTGGACTTGCTGAAACAGGTTAAGACATCAGGGATGCACGGATTCCCTGCGTTGCAGAATGAAGGTGTGTTGAGTGTGATGTGGACTTGCTGAAACAGGTTAAGACATCAGGGATGCACGGATTCCCTGCGTTGCAGAATGAAGGTGTGTTGAGTGTGATGTGGACTTGCTGAAACAGGTTAAGACATCAGGGATGCACGGATTCCCTGTAGATTTCAATCCAACCCTGAAGACCAAGCTAGTTATGATTATCAAGGGTTTCAACAGCATACTCCAAATTGGCTTGAAACTAGCCTCCATGTTTCCTGGCCTCATTACCTTGATCCCAAAGCCAGGTCAGGATTTCTAGTAGTATGGGAAGAATAAATCAATGTTGTTGTTTAATATAGACTGCAAGATCTTAAGACAAATCTTAGCCAATAGATTGATTGAGGTGGTGCTCAGATTGGTCTGCAGGATCCCATATGTGTCCACTCATCAAAGAGTCATCAGCCTTTTTCGCACCCTAGAGCCCTTCTTGGAGTCTTTTGGCTTGTAGGGTTATCACGCACCTGTTCCAGTAAGGAGGTACTGCAATTCTAGTTCTACTTTCCATTCTCTTTAGTGAAGAGTTGTATCCTCTTCCTGCTCTCATCCCAGTAGGTTCTCATTTAGTTCTTCTCCTGTGTCCCCTTGAAGGTGTTACTGCACCCCACTCTTTGTCCCTCTCAGTGGAGGATGATGTAGTGGGCTAACTCCACTGCCTACCTTTATTACTGAATGTGTCTACTTTACACAGTTATGCCAATGCCAGTGCTCCTTCACTTCTCTGCAATGATGTGGAAGCGCACTTGCTCTTATCATAGACTGATTATCTTCGCGTGTCCTGCAATTGAAATCACAGGGGCAATCATTTCGGGGTTGGAAGTCTGTAATCGAGGAAGATGGCGGCACCACGCGCTCTTTGTTTTTGGAGACCCTACAAGGACTATGGGACTATCCATGTTGATTTGTAGGCATGCAGTTGCCCTGATTGACATGGCCACATTGTTGTACAGAAAGTACTGCTTCTTTCCACATATAATAAACATTTTTAAAAGTATGCTCTCATGTTTTTGTTGGGTATTCCTAGGTTATGCCAACCATATAATGGGCTAAAATGTCCCTCTTCTCATTTAATTTTAAATGCAAGGTGAGTTGCAGAAATTGGATATTAAATTCAGCAATTTATTATGTTTTCAGATAGGGACCACACATAATATTTTAATATATTTCTCTTAATGAAAACAACTTTGATAAACAAAATCATATTCTAATTTGAACTTTAAAAATGCATGCAAGGAGGAGGGTAAGGTTTAGCCTGTGGGCTGTTATCGAATATGGGTTTAGGGTGATTGATTGTACCAGTAGACAATGCTGAAGATCTAATGTGTGCTGTTCCTAAATTGATTGCGTTTTGCCTACAGGGCTGCACGTTTTTGCTTTCAGTTGTTGATGGTTTTATATTGTTCCAAAACCTAATAAAACATTTTTGGAAAAAAGAAAAATACAAAAAAGATAAAAGCCATATTTCTCAGGCTATGGAACAACATTGTTCATCACATCAGACTCACCCCTTCTCTTTTGCAATTCAGGAAGGATTGCAAAACCATCTATTCAAGGATTCCTCTGTCCTGCTCTTCAACAGCTTCTTAGCACTGACCTGCCAAATGATCCATTTACCCAGCACAACCCAACCCTTTCACTCCTTTCTTGCCATCTCTGAATTGTCCCATCTCCCCTTGCACACCACCATCCGACATTCAGTCCTCCCTCGATAGCTCCAATTATTCCATCTTTCCTTCTCCACCTCCCCAAATTTCCTGGTTCTTTTGTGTATGGTTTTTCTGAATTATCCCACAGCCTCTCCCGCCCACTCCTAGATTATTGCACTCTATTGCTACATCGGTCCACTATCCCTTTCACACCACCCCCTCCACTCTTTGCTTGCTATCTCGGAGTCATTCCACCACCCCATTGCATGGTATCTCTTGCTGTTCCACCTTTCTTTCCTAACCACACAGCAATCGCCTTTCTTTTTCTTTACACAGTATCTATGCATTTTTCCCCCACTCCTTCCCTGCTACTCCTTGATGAATGCACGGCATATCAGAATTCTTCCACCATTCCTTCTCCACTACTCCTTGCTCACCATCTCTGAACCATCCCACCATCACCCTTTGACTAATTGCATGGCATTTCTAATTGTTCAAACTTTCCTTCCCCACCAACCCTTCCATCTCTTTTCTCTTTCTTTACCCAGTATTTATGAATCATTCCGCCACCCTTTCTTGGCCACTTTTTGATCATTGCACTGTATCTATAAATTGTACCACCAAGTCCCCTTCACCACGTTCTCCACTCCATGCTCGTGATCTTTGAATCGTTCCACCGCCACTTCCCCACCCTCACCACCTGCCCAATCCTTTCATGGTATCTCCTATTGTTCCAAATCTCCTTCCACCCCCTCCCATTTGTTGCTCGTTCTTTACATGGTATCTCTGAATCGTTCCTCCACCCTTTCCCCATGATTTATAGTCATAAAATTGAATACAATAATGTCGAAAGTCATAAAATCAAAAAAATGTCGAAAAATAAAAATCGAATTTCTTTTTTATGACGTTTTTTATTCGAAATTTGAAATTCACATTTTTTGTAATTTGACATTATTTATTCGATTTTATGACTGCACACCTTTCCCCATCACTCCTTGATCACTGCATGGCATCTCTCAATTGTTCCACCATCCCTTCTCCACCAGCCCCTCCACTCCTTGTTTACGATCTCTGAATCATTTTACCATCACAACATCTGCACTCCTTGCATGATATCTCAAATTGATCCACCTTTCGCTTGTCATCACTCCTCTATCCCATTGCTCTTTTGTGCACCACATCTCTGAATCTTTGTGCCACTCGTTCCTCACCACTCCATCATTGCACAGTATCTCTGAATATTTTACCTCCCTTCTTCACCAATCCCTCCACTCCTTGATCACTGTCTCTGACTTGTTCCACCCCCCCTCAACACCCCCCTCCATCCTTGCTTGCTATCTCTGAATCGTTCCAATACCCCTGCACTCATGCCTGGTACATCTAATTGTTTAACCTTTCCTTCCCCACCAGCCATTCCATCTCCTTGCTCTTTATTAATCCATTATCTCTGAATAGTCCAGACACCCTTTCCCATCCACTTCTTGATCTTTGCACTGTATCTATAAAATGTTCCACCCTCCCACCTTCACTACCATCTACACTAACTAACTAAAAGATTTCTTATATAGCGCATTCACTCACCCATAGGTTCTGAGATGGAGCAAAGGAGATAGACGCCATGGATCATGGCAACTAGCAAAGTCCTGAGGAATAGCCAGTTGTCCTA
This sequence comes from Ambystoma mexicanum, assembly GCF_040938575.1. Taxonomy (NCBI): domain Eukaryota; kingdom Metazoa; phylum Chordata; class Amphibia; order Caudata; family Ambystomatidae; genus Ambystoma; species Ambystoma mexicanum. Next base: position 1,344,195,016 of record NC_090931.1, read on the forward strand.
CACTAGTGTATGAAGATTAGACATCAAAAAGAAAAGTCTTAAGGCGTTTTCTGAACTGTTGCAGTGTGGTGGACTGTTTGAGATGGAGAGGGATCATATTCCAGCTTTTCGGGCCCTTGGCAGCAAAACTTGCTTCACCTAATTTCTTCAAGAGGGTGCGTGGTTGTACCAGTAGCAAAAGGGTATTTGAACATAGCGTACACTTAGGTACCGCTATATGAAGCCTGGATTTTAAATATTGCGGGGCTTTAAAGGTCCCTTCGCAATACAGGCATTTCTGGGGCCCAAGAATGATTTAAGCCAGAGTACTGCTTCAGGAGAGCATAAACCAATTTTTTTAAGTCTTTCAGCTAGTAATTAGTGGTCGACCAGGTCGAACGCAGAGGAAAGATCCAGCAGAAGCAAGAGAGCAGAATTGCCTTCCTCAAGTATTTCTGTTATATTGGCCTTAAGATCTAATAATGCTGTCTCCGTTCCATGATTGTCTCTGAAACCGGACTGTTCCCTGGCCAGAATGTTATTATTTTCGACAAATTTCCATGCCATCTCTAAATCCTTTCAACTCCACTTCCTCATCACCACCCCTCCATACCCATGATATCTCCTATTGTTACACCTCTCCTTATACACCACTCCCTCAACTCCTTGCTCTTTCTTTACACAATATCATTGAATCGTTTGACCACCCTTTTCCCACCACCCCTTGATCGTTGCACAATATCTCTGAATTGTGCCAACATCTCTTCTCCTCACACTATCCACTCTTGGCTCACGGTCTCTGAATTGTTTCACCACCATCACCCCTGCACTCCTTGCATCTCAAGTTGATCCACCTTTCCTTTGACTTCACTCTATTAGCACTACCCTTTCCACTCGTTGCTAGCTGATTCTGTATTGTTCCACCTCCCCTTCACTACCCCTCCACTCCTTGCAAGGTATCTCTTAATTATCCACCACCCCTTCTCCACCACCACCATCTCTCCACTCATTGTAATGCATCACATATTATTCCACCACCCTTCTTCATCACCACGTTCCACTCCTTCAAAGTATCTCTTATTGTTCCACCTTCCCATCTCCACTAACTTCTTTCGACCCCTTGTAAGGTATCTCCTATTCCACTACCCCTTCCCCACATCCCATCTACTCCTTGCACGCTATCTTTGAATCATTCTGCCACCCTTTGCCCACCACTCCATTGCACAGTATGTCTTAACTGGCCCACTTCCACTTCTTCATCAACCCCTCCACTCCTTGCTTGCTATGCCTGATTCATTCCACCTCCCCTTCTCCACCACCATCACCACCGCCCCTCCACTCCCTGCACTGTATCTCATATTAGCACCCAGGACAGGGGGTGTGGGGTGTAGCCAATCAGGTTCCACAGATCACTGGCTGAAACCTCTGATCTTAGCCTGCGTTCCACGGAACCCGCAGGCTGCATCCCACACCCTGCTCTGCCATCTTCTCACCAACCACCCTGTCCTTTTTCTTTTCAATAATCCCAACTCCCTTCCCCAACCCCACTTACCTGATTGTGGTGGCGGCGTTGGCTGCCACAGCAGCTTCACTGCTTCTCGTTTTTCCAGCCACCAGAGTAATGGAAGCGGGGCTCTGTATAGAGCCTGCCTTCTGCAACCATGGCGGCCATCTTGACAAAATATTTTCATTAATTTTACAGGATGCACCTGGCGTCCTGTTCAATTGTGTATAGGTACGTTACAAATCCCATATCATATCATAATTAATGAAAATTCTTTTTTATTAGCACCTCAGGTTACAGCTTTGGTAAACCAGGGTGCTATTGACCTTATTAACCCGTTCCATGGGCTACACCAGAGGGGTAGCATCCCGGAGACCTCGTTAACTGCTTTTTCTTTGTTCGGGCTGTTAACTCAGGCTGCCAGGCCATTAACCCACGGAGCAGTCCATGCAACAGGTTACTAATGCCACATTGTGCCACATCCCTTTCCCCACTACCCCTTCGACTCCTTGCTAGCTATCTCTGAATCGTCCCAGGTCTTTTTCTCCACCACCCCACCGTTCCTTGCAATGTAGATCATATTTATTCACCTCCCCTTTCCCACCACCCCTATACTACTTGCTTACAATACTATACATGAATATTGCTACACCCCTCTTCTCCACCACCACCACTTCTCCAGTCCTTGCAGTCTACCTCCTATCGTTTCACTACCCCTCCACAACTGTATTGCTATCTCTGAATCATTCCACCCACTTTCACCACCACCACCTGTGATGGATTGTCATTTTTGCAATGATGTAGAAGCCCTAGATTTGTGTTAAATTAATAAAATGATACTGGCAATTCCATCTCTGAAAGAGTAATCTGCCAATCATATTACCCTTTCAAGAGATCCAGGTCAAAAGCATAATGTATATCTGTGCCCTGCTTCATCAGTCGCTTGATCTGCGGTGCCTACTCTACTGTGGCACAGAGCAGATTCAGAGCTCTCAGGTGCGCATTTGACAGCTGCAGTGACACCCAAGTCTCTGAAGCGCAGGGGCTGCATTTAAGATTCAACAACTGCTCCAGAAACGACATAACTGAGCATATTGTCCTGGTGGCACGTGAAACTTTAAATATAAGCCATACCTGAGATTAAAGTATGGTGGCCAACATCTCTCAGAGTTATCCAAGCCATATCAATTTGATATCACACCTGTGTCAGCCCCTTGAGCCCAGTTCAGCTGTGGAGGGTTTTGCATATTCTACCCCAGACAGGGTGACCTTGCTACTCCTAGCAAGACTGTAGTATTGGGGGTTGCCTCTATTTTTTCCTTTGTGAGGGTAGGTAACACCCTCCACAGAGGCAGCCACTCCACAGCTAGCGAATCAAAGCGCAAACCCATTCAAAAAAGGCTTGACCTTACACCAGGGTGCTGCACACCAAAAGGGCTTTTGATCCTACTGATAAGGCAAGGGGAAGGATTAGTGTGGTCAGAGGGAGCTCTTTACAGCCGGAGGAAGGTTCCACCAATTTGTTTCTCTCTGCCTCTGTCTTTCCTTGCTGTCTCCTCCACTACCTTCAGTACAGAGCACTTTGGGCATGACGTAAGAAGTCAAAGTCCACTTGCACTAACACCTGAATCTGGTCTTAAATTACCTCTCGGACCACAAGGCCACATCCCTAGTTAATTCTCTAAGTGCCCTTGGCTTCACTCACTGCGTCAATGCCCCCACAAACATCAAAGGATGCACCCTCGACTGGCTAGCGGACCTGAACTGCGAGCTAGACATCAGTGCTATCTCCCCATGCCCCTGGTCTGACGTGGCATTCTCCATCCCTCAGTCTGCAGACAACACATGGGACAACCCCCCACCAACCCCCACATGGGCTCGGAGTTCTCGCAAAATTACCAAGGACAGCATAACACCTCTGCTGTTGGACCTTCAGCTTAACCACATCCTCAATTTGGCCAACAACCCTGATTCTCTGGCTGACATCTACAAATCAGCCATAAGTCATGCTAAAGCAACCTCATACAACCATAGAATTTCCAATGCTAACTCCAATTCTAAAGAGCTCTTCACTATCCTCGAAGAGCTAGAATCCCCCACCCCCTCCCCGAGCAATCACTAAAGACGAAAACCTGGTGTGCAAACATCCAACAAGCCCTCAACAAAATCACCTGCTTACAGGAGAAAATCCTCACAAAACAATCTCTAATCACCGCCCCCCTGCCACCCTGCCTCCCAGCTGCCACACCCCACCCTCCGACCTCATTCCAGTTTCACCAAGTATAGGAAACAGTAGTGGCTGCAATCCCAAAGAACCTCAAGCCCTCAAAATGCAAAGGGGACACCTGCCATGCCCCTATCATTTAGTACTCTTCTGAAGCCCTCACCCCATTTATCACCAGTTTCATCAATGCCTCCTTTGCCTCAATCGTGGTCCCTGCCTCACTGAAAGAAGCCTGGGTTCTCCTTCTGTTAAAGAAACCTATGCTACACCCAACATTCCCTAGTAACTACCACCCCATCACCACAATTCCCTTCCTGCTAAAAATCTTAGATAGAGCCACCTACACCCAAATCCAACATATTCTGGAGAGCAACCACTTCGTAGGTCTATGCCAATCAGGATTCAAACCAGGTCACAGAACAGAATCAGCCCTATTAGACCTTAAAAATCAACTTGACGAAATTAAGGATGATGGCAAGGCTGCCCTCCTCCTCCTATTAGACCTATCCACTGCCTTCGACCTAGTGTACCGCAAAACGCTCTGCTATCACCTCATTTCAGATGGCAACTTCGCTCCTGAAGCCACATCCCGGATCACCTCCTTCCTGGCTGGCAGATCTATCAGAGTTTTCTCCGATGTTGCCTTTGCCTCACCATCCCCCATTTCTTGCGGCGTGCCTCAAGGATCCTGTGTGTCCCTGACACTATACACCATTTTCAGCAAGCCCCTTTGCAACCTCCTGGACTCTCATCAGTATTTCCTATACAAACTATGCCGATGACACTCAAATTCTCCTACCACTCACAGGCAACCACACCAAAGATTCACACGCCCTAAACAGAATCTACCTAACAAACCAAGCCTGGATGGCTGCCAACGGCCTCTGTCTCAATGATGAGAAGACAGAAATCTTACTAGTTGGGCCCTCATCAGTAATCAAAAATCTTGACCCCCAGTATACCAAGTTCAACATTGACGTGTTGCAAATACCTGTCTCAACACTAGGAGTGTACCTCGACTCTACACACTCCCTGACACGACAGGCCAATGCTATCACAACATCAGCAGCCTACACAACGAAGCAGATTACTGCAGCCAGACCATTCCTTAGCTGAAGTAGCTGCCTCGTGATTGCCAGAGCCATTATAAGGCTAAATTGGATTACTGCAAGGCCCTCTTCGCAGGGACCTCGGCACACAAAGTTACAAGTGATACAAAACAATGCCATACGTGTGGCTCTTCACATCCCCAAAAGAGAGCACATAACCGAGGCTAGAAGGAGCATCCACTGGCTGCCAGTAAAGGAAAGAATTATATTTAAAACTATCTCCCACAAACACATATCCAACTCTGCCCCAGCTTACCCTGTACAAAGATTCCAAAAAGCCCAATCCACCAGACCCGTCAGAAAGGTTTACACCCACAGACTGATCCTACCCAAATATAAAAGGGTAAAGAGTAGAGGTGCAAGTTTCCCAACCACTAGAAGGCCCTCCCGTCTCAGCCAAAAGAAGAACCCTTCTACTGGACCTTCAGAAAGGCTCTTATAATCAGGCTATTCGCTTAACACATGGATTCTTACTGGCTACCGCCCTAGCCATAAGTACCTGACTTTCTAACACTTTGGGTGTAATTGGTTGTAACATCGCCATGAGGCTCGAGGGTTTTGTGTGCTGAATAAATGTAAAATAAAATACATAAAATAAAAATGGCCCCCATTTCAAGTTTGCCCACCAGTAAACTGACCTACCGTTTCCACCGGCTGATATTCCATAATTTCCATAATATTACAGGTGGGAGAATGGGCGGTAAATCCCCAACCCATGGAGTCCACGAGGACTCCATGGAGGGAATTGCCGTTATTTCCGGCAACGCTACTACCAGTGCCGGAAATACCAGCTGTTTTTTGCCAGTGGGAACCCGATTTACCTCCAGTTCTTGGCTGGAGGTAAATTAGTGAACCCCCAGTTTGCTGGCCTGGGAAAATTGCCAGTCACGGAATTGCCAGCAGTTTTCCTGGACTGGCAAACCTATAATCACCCCCATAGCCTCTGCTCTTTCATCTGGGGTGGGTTTTGTGTAGTGTTTTCTTATTTCATTATTTTTGTAGATGGTGCGCTTCATTAAAGTACATTTATTTTTTATAGAACCTTGAGTGGGCATTCCCTTTATTTTGGATTGTTATGGGTTGCTGTTTGGGTCATTACTGAATCACATTCACACCCCTCTTGAGAGTAGAGCCTTCCCTCGGGCCACGTTACCACAAAAGGTGAAGGAGGTCTATCTCTTAACTGTGCCTGTTTTATCTTTATGATTGGGATCACTCTTGGTATATGGCAGTTTCAGGGCGCAGTAGGCGCTTTAGCCACTACTCACCCTTGTATTCCTGCAAGCCAGAAGCCACTCCTTTCAGTGCTCTGCCTGTTGCCCCTTTACCGCCCTCCCCTCCCTCGCCATTGCCTTCCACGCTTTCCTTTCGCCTCTGTCCACTCCTTGCGTGTATTTCTGAAACGTTCCACCCCTGTCCCCTACCCATCAAGCATGGTCCTTTGGAATCCTGCCACCCCATCCTGTACCCCCGCCCTGCTAGGAAAACGTTCCATTGCTCTGGAAACTAGCCCGTGCTCTCTACATAAGCAGGAAAAATGCCATCTAGTGCAATTCCTTTAAGTTCCGCCACTTTCCCCACCTGACACGTCCTGCGTCCTGGAAGCAGGCCGAGCAGATGGCAGTGTTTGACTTTGATTATCTGCATTTCACGACTCCAAAAGCAGCATACTTGTGAACATTTTATGCGTTTATTGCTCTGGCTGCAAAAATGCCTTGCCCGACTCATGATGCAAAGTCAAATATCAGAATACTCCATCTGGGCGCCTTTTACAGCTGTTGCGATGTTTGCCTCCAGCGCGCACGCACCCAGGCACTTGTTAATGTGTGACTGAGTAAGGTGTCACGCAGCGTGCATTTTGGGTATATAAGGGAAACTGTGAGGGACACTGCATTTTCTTCTCCGGCTTCGCCCCGCATGTAAGTTACTGGCAGCCAGGGGCTGTGTGTTGTCCACGTGGTTCTAATCACTCATGCTGCACTTTTACACTTTCTTCCAGAATTCCCAGAATGCTTTCCTCCTGCCGGGGATGGCTGGTGGCAGCCGCTCTTCTGATGTGCATCGCCAGCTCAATGTCCGAGGATAAGACGCAGAAAAAAATCCCCGCCTACCTGGCCGACGTAGAAAACATACACCTGGTGTCCGACCCGAGCGACATTCTCAATGTGGGCGATTTGAAAGCGCGGAAAAGTAAGACATTCTTTCTCTTGCAGCGTCTCCATGTGCGTCCTCTCGATGGTTCTCACGACATTGGGCGTGTGTCTGGTCCATGTTGAGAGAATGCACGCTTCTAACTATAGAACTTCTGTTTGTACAATGTTACCAAGTTATGGCAACCATGTAACAACCTGTGAGCGCATGTCTTGCTCTGTGCACCCATCCCATGCAATCAACGCAGTTCCAACACTCACCTGTGCGTTCACCAGTGCAGACCCATTCACCCACCACATACATGTCCGTCCGACCATCCTTCCATCCGTACGTACGCCCACCTGTCCGTCCACCTGTACACCATCTGTCAGTCCATCTTGCCACCTGTCCATTTACTTGCCATCTGTCCACCTGCACATCAACATGTGTATTCACCTGTCTGTCCGAACAGCCATGCTTCTACCTGTCCACCTGCAATAGCACCCGTCAATCCATCTATCCATCCATCCATCCATCCACCAGCCCGTTCACTTGTCAGTACACTGTAGTTCCCCCAGGAAACTCTTCCACCTTTGGAACCACAACTGAAACCGTCTCAAACACTCCACCTCTTCCTCCCCACCCAACACACCTGACTCTAGCCCAAAAGCCGGCACCTCTCAACCTCTCATTTCACAATCTCTCCTCCCATCCATTCACCTCACTCTCCCCAACAAAGCCTCTGTGTTGAACCCCCCAACACAGCATCAATCCAACCCACCTACCCCCCACCCCCCGAGTCCTGCAAGTACCCACCTTCTCCCATCCCTACAACTCACCTGCATTCTCTTCAATTCCCGATCTGTCGTAAAACAAACACAGCATTTTTTACTTCATCACCTCAGAAAACCCAGATCTCATGTACATCACAGAAACCTGGTTCTCCCCTGAATACAGACTCATCACTCACAACAGGGCTAACAGAGCAGGGGGAATCACCATCTTACACAAACTACAAACTCCACCTAACTATCTCCCGCTCCGAAGCACAGACTTGCTGGGCAGAGTGCGAATCACTCTTAGTTAAACTCTCTTTCCACCCTTCATGCACCCACAGCTTTCTACTCATCTACAGGCCACCTGGCTATGGCAGACTCTTCGCCAATACCCTTAGCGACTCCCTAGCAGCTATACTGGTCTCCCACCCCTTACTCACCCTACTATGAGACTTCAACATTTGGTTAGATGCTCCAGACAACCCCATGACACGATCACTCCTAGATAACTTGGAAGCACTCAACCTGACCCAGCAGGTAACGGGCCCCACTCACACAGCTGCACACACCCTCAACGCCATATTTAGCTCTAGCAACTTCATCTCCACCCTTCCCCCGTCCACTCATATGGACAGACCACTCAGCCATTCCCTTATTGCTTCTGTTACCTTCCCTCCCTCCATGAAGGACTATCCGCGACCCACCATACCACGTCTGGATCTGGAACAAGGTTATAATCAACCCTGATCTGGCAGAATCTCTGCTATCCACCCTTCCCGCCCTCCCAACCCAAGGAGGACCTTCACACATTGACCTCTTCGACACATGGCTCTCCAACGCCCTACTACCACTCATCCCCTCAAGATTCACCCCTAACATCAGGGTCCCATACCTAGGTTGTTAACCCCCATCCTCAAATCTCTCAAAACGCAAAAGAATTCTGTAGAACATAGACGGCGGACCAATCGAATTCCCGAAAACAAAAGAACCTATGACCACCATCATCTGATCTACAAAGCTGAAATCCCCAATGCAAAAAAATCCTATTATAAGGATAGACTCTCCAACTCCGGCAACAATAGCAAGGAACTTCACAAGATCATTTCAGAATTCATGACCTCTCTTTGCACCTCCCCCCACCCAGGTCTCCCAATCCCTCTGCAACACCCTCTCCGACTATTTCCACTTGACAGTGCTAGAAAGAACACATACCATAAACACGAAACTAGCAACCCTCCCACATCTAATGAATCCACCGACCAGCCCAACTCAACCCCCTCCTTCACCTCTTTCTCTCTCATCTCCAGGCTGGAATTGATCAAACTATTGACGGACAGCCGTCCGTCTAGATCCCCAAATGACCTGTGCCCCGCCTCCCTCCTAAAAGAAATCTTCATTTCGACCTGTGCAGGTGATATTGCTATATCAATCCTAAATGTCTCCCTCACCTAAGGCACTTTCCCAGAAGCCTTTAAAACATTCCATGTCAAGCGCCTCTTGAAAAGCCCTCCCTTGACACATACCAACAAGCAAACTACAGACTAATCTCCAATCTCTGCTTCCTGGCCAAACTCACTGACCAACTGCCTCCTCCCAATTCAGCACCTATGCAGAAACCAACCATCTCCTCAGTCCCGCCCAGTCCTGTTTCAGACCCCTTCATGGAACTGAATCTTTTCTAGTCTCTACATGGGACGACCACAAAAACACAGCAGACTCAGGGTTGTGCTGCACTAATACTACTTGACCTCCAAGTGGCTTTCAACACCATCAACCACAGCATCCTCATTGACAGGTTCCACTCCCTTGGCATTAGGGACACTGCACTTAACTGGATCTCCTCATTCCTTGCAAACAGACACCATATTACCTACCATCCCCCTTTCACCTCTATGCCCGACCATTCAGAAACAGAGTCCCCCAAGGTGCCTGCCTTTCGACTCTCCTGTTTAATCTTTACATTTGTCCTCTCCCCACACTCATATGCTCACACAACCTCACCGGCTACAACTACGCTGACGACACTCAAATCATCTTCAGAATCCTTGAGTCTGTCACCAACCTTCACCCGGGCATTGCATCCTGCCTCACAGACATTGACTGCTGGATGACTGTCAAGCACCTCCTCCTAAACCCTAGGAAAACAGAGACCTTGATCTCCGGAACGACAGCCCTCTTCCCGCAACGCACCCCATGGCCACCCTCCCTAGGCCCCCCCTCACCACAATCAAAAACCTGAGTTGCACAATGGACACTGACCTGACTCTATCCAACACATTAACACTGTGTCAAAATCATGTTACCTATATCGCTGCATACTTAGACACACCTTCCCTTACCTCTCGTACCCCCACAGAATGACAGCAGTTATTGTCCTCTTGACTAGACTATGCACGCTCTCTCTACCTGGGTGTCCCTGCATACCAACTTAAAATGCTCCAAAGAGTCTGCAGCTAGGCTCCTCCGTGCCCTCGGCCGAAGAGAACACATGTCCCATTCCCTATGTACCCTCCAATGGCTCCCTATTGGACGGCGGGTTACTTTCAAAGTCATGTGCATCACCCAACGAGCACAGCACAAGACAGGCCCTAAATAACTACAACAGAAAATCACCTTGTATCACCCCACTAGAAACCTGCGATCGAGCACTGCTCTTCTTCTAGTTATCCCCCCTCCAAATCATCCAGAATTGGAGGTTTCACCTTCTCACTCCTGGCCCCCACCATCTGGTACTCCTTGTCACCTCACATCCGACACACACAAGACCACAGGACTTTCCCCAAGTGCCCTCAAGACATGGCTATTCCCCTAAGCATTATGAATGAACCATATCCACAGCTGGTAGTCCCTGGGCAGTCTTGCCTGGGCTACTGGCTAAGGGCCAGAGGAAAAAAGGGCAGCTCCCGACAATGGGCAGCTCCCACTCACCTGTTTGCTCGCTTTCGCCCATGGACGTCTGACAGAACACCCTACAATTATGACCCAGGTAAATTGGTATGGGCAGGGTGCACAGCCATCACTGTACTCCGGTAAAACCCTGTCACTCCAACATTACTACCATCCGCTCATAACATGATGTCGATTGACGATGTTTCAATATTTAGTTAGCCCACTGGGTTGAGCTCAGAGGGAATGTGGGAGTGGCCATGTTACTGCAACTGGAGAAATTGGAGGGCGACCTTCATTTTGGCACTAGAAGAATCTGTTGGGCTGCGCCGGGAGGAACCAGGGGGACTGACAACGTACAGCACTTTGGCGAGTCCTTGGTCGGACAGTGTGCTGCACATGGAGGAAGTGTGAAGGTAGCCATGTGAATGTAAAATGCAGCCATTGTTCTGAACCCAGGTGAATGTAGATCGTAGCTACATGTCTTGAAATCTGATCGAATGCTGATTGTAGCCTACGGCTGAAATCCAGCTGAATGCAGATGGTAGCTATTGCTATCTAGGTGAAAGTAGATTGTAGCCAATGATAAACCTTGGGGAATCGAGATTATAGCCAATGTCCTAAACCTGGGCTAAGGTGGAGTGCGCCCGGTGTACTGTACCTGGATGAATGTGGATTGTAGCCAATGCTTGAATCTAGACGATGTAAAAAGCATCCAATGTATTGTAATATGCACATATTATGATATTAAATATATGGTCTCCTTATTTCATACATCTTGCCCAACCCCTCTACCATTAGAATGCAACCAGCCCATGATAAAATCCAGCCTAGCTGCACACATAATGTCTCCCCTGCCCTTATATTTGTACAACACCTCTGCTATTAGAATGCAGCTGTCCCCCACGATCGATCGAATTTGGTCTAGCTGAACACTTAACATCTCTCTTGCATACTCTCCAGCCTGACCTACCGGCATGCACCCACCTGCCTGCTCCACATGGATGACCAGCAGAGTCCTGGCCACCCCACCTACCTTCAAACTGGCCAAAATGCACGCGCATTCTATAACTCGCTGATGAATTTCCCATACTCGGACTCCGATCCCCAAGGGCATTCAACCTACAGTGCGTTGAGACCATACCAATGGTGAAAGGCACTAGTCAAATGCCCATTACAATACATTACATCCATCCGGTCGTTTACCTGTCCATCAACTTGTACATTCACTTGCTGTCTGTCCATCCATCCATCTGTACGTCCGCCCACCTGTCTATCCACATGTGCATCGATCCGTTGGTCCATCTTTCCACCTATACATTCACCTTTCCATACACCTGTCCATCAGTCAACCTGCACATCCGCATGTCTATCCACCTATCTGTCCGTCCGTCCGTCCATCCATCCATCCATCCATCCATCCATCCATCCATCCATCCATCCACCTGCAATTGCACCCGTCTGTCCATCTATCCATCTGCACATCCACCTGTTCATTCACTTGTCCATCCACCTGTTCATTCACTTGTTGATCTGCATGGCCATTCACTTGTCCATTCACCTGTCTGTCCATCCATCCATCTTCCCACCCACCTGTGCATCAACTTGTCCATCCACCTGTCTGTTCATCAATCCATCCACTTGTCCGTCCATTTGTCCGTCCACCTGTCCATCCACCAGTCCATCCACTTGTCTCTCTGCATGTTCATTCGTGCACCTGCACATCCAAAATGCCCATTCACTTGTCCATCCACCTGTCCATTAACTTGTTTATCCACGTATCTGTCCATTCACCTGTCCGATTGTCCACCCACCCAGCCACCTGTCCATATAGCTGTGCGTCCATCCACCTGCCCATCCGTCTGTCCATTCACCTATCTGTACACCTGCCTATCCATCTACCTGTCTGTCCGTCCACCAACCCATCCGCCTGTCCATTCACTTGTACATACACCTGTGCGTCTGTCCACCTACCCATCCGCCTGTTCATTCACTTGCCCACTTGCCTGTCCATCTGAATGCCCATCCATTCACCTGTCTGTCCACCTGCCCATACACTTGCCCATCGACCTGTCTGTCCACCTGCCCATCCACCTGTCTGCCCACTTGCCCATACACTTGTCCATCGACCTGTCTGTCCACCTGCCCATCCACCTGTCTGCCCACTTGCCCATACACTTGTCCATCGACCTGTCTGTACACCTGCCCGTATACCTGTCTATTCACTTATCCGTCCACCTGTCTGTCCACCTGCCCATCCACCTGTCTGCCCACTTGCCCATTCACTTATCTGTCCACCTGTCTGCCCACTTGCCCATTCACTTGTCCGTCCATGCATACATACTATTGGGCCATATAAACAATACAAACACTATTGACAGGCGCTGCAAAAGAACATTTCTTTATTAGTCTCTGTTTTCTCCACGTTTAATAACATCATTTGCTCAATGTGTTAATGGGTTTCCGTAAACATGAAGGCAACCCATAATATTATCACAAGGAAATGTGACTAAACCAAATATGTGAGGACCACATTTAAACAATAGTAAGTAACACTAACAGGTTATTTTTATCGTCATTTTTCACTATTAAGGAACAAGCGGATTTCCAAATATGAATTACTTTTGTTTATTAAATGTTATCTAGCAAAATTAACATGTGCTTCATGATCATTTCGTTTGTTTGATGTCATCTAGCACATTTAAACAAATGTTTTTGTTGGTATTAGGCATACTAGAAGAGTAATCAAAAACTCAAGAGTCTTTTTTTGTTCACTTTAATTTTGCAGTAATTCAAAATATCGATTCCATTATCGCTCCTGATGAACCGCTGATGATAAGTGGGGAAACACGTGTTGGGGGCCATTGAGATTGTTTAACACACTGAGCAAATGATGTTATTAAACTGTGGAGACAACAGAGACTAATAAAGACATTTTCTTTTGGAGCGCCTGTCAATAGTGTTTGTATTTTCTATATACATTTATGAGCTCTGTGCAGACCTTAGAGCAACAAACTACTAATGAAGGCAGCACCAACCAATTAAACCACAAGTAACAATTTATATTTCTACAAAATACTCGTCGCAGTTTGTCATTTAAGGCTGCAGGTTTTGATATTTCACATACTATTGGGCTACCCGCCAGCTAATTACAGATTTTTCTGCATGAACCAATATTTCTTAATTTTTATTAAGGAAACCGCTTCAGAAGGCAGCCATAAACATTTGTGTAATCGTGTGTAATGCTCCCCCCAACCCCCACACACTTTCTAAACAGTGGCAATCCCCACATCAAAATATAGAAAATGTGTAAATAAGTATCTGAGGCAGGAGGAGACACGTGACTAGCCTCCAAATCTCGTGGGAGATAGTGGGGAAATCAGGGTTCGAATGTGGGCATGTGCCATTAAAACAGCAGCCAGCACTGACCCTGATGCTTAGGATATGCCTGGCGGATGAGATGGACATGCGATGGGTCAGCCTCTCATAGCATGCCATGTCAAACGGTGGGCCTACCTTGATAACACCAGTGAAGCGACCTTTTGACCTGTGTCCTGGTGGCAGCCCGCGCATTCACTATTGGAGTTCCCACTAGCTCACCCTTCCGGAAGGTCATTCCACAAGAATATAATTATGTCGATTGTTGTAGTGTAGTCTCCCTTTCATACCAGACTCACCACACACAACATCGATGTACTCACTTTCCCCCTACATCTCTACCCCCAAATAGGCAGTGCATTCTAGCAGGACCTTCTCTTTCAGGAAAGTGAATAGCGGCCTGCTCCGCGTTTCACAGGGCCATCACACACGTGTGGGAAGATGCTTCCACTATCAGTTATGGTGGCGACTGCATGCTTTTGCCTAGAGGGATTTCTCGAGTATAATGAGATGGCAGAACACACTATTCTATTCTGATTAACCTCTTGGAGTCACTGGTTCCTTTGCTGTACGCATCAGTATTAGGTATGTGTAAGGTATGACTCTACCTCAAGCAACATTGCATGTTGCACCCTCCCCTCTTACAAAGGGAAGGCCTTTGTTATTTTAGAGGAAGGCTGGGGGTTCTCCAGATGTTTTGGACTAGGACTACCATGATCTCTCACTATTAACTATGCAGGATCAGACTGCTGGGATTTCTAGTCCAAATCATCTGCAAAACGAAGGTTGCACAGCCCCGTTGTAGGGTCGCTGTGGTGCCGCATGATGGCCCCATGCCGGTGGAGCCCTGGGCACCTGTCTGGAAATGTCTTATTGCAGCACCAACCCTGATCCCTAGAGGAAAATAAATAGCAAGTCAGGATGGATCACTTATTCATGTTTCACTTTTTGCATGTGGGATTCCACAGAGTGCTTCTTGTCCGCTTTTTGGCGCTATGTTACGGCAGACAAGTCAAATACAGCAGATTCACTGAGAACAGCACACCTGTCTTTACTGCGAACATGATATGCAGATGGGAGAGGGCTGCCCTGCTCTCCTCCATAATAAAACAAGGATTTTAAAGGCTAATGTTCCGAGGAGCAAGAAGAAATAATGGTCTCCAAGCAGATCTACCACCCACTTACATTCTGCACTCTCCAACTAGACCTAAAGCCATGGAACAGGAGGAGGAGAATGAAAGGGAAAAGGCAGGGAGGAGTAATTACTCATTTCAGTCCTCCACTGCCCAACCCCCGCCTCTCGAGCCCCAGCTACATGACTGGGGAAGGACGATAGAGTTGAGGAAGGATAATGCGCGTTGCACAAATGCTCCCATCTTATTTCCTCCTCTTCTCAGCTTTTCCAGCCTCAAAGTGGAGGAGTTAGACGTACTTTCCAATGCTCTAGCTTTCTGCTGGGGAGAGAAATGGAGTGAGGAAGGAAGGATAGTAAGTCTGGGGTAGTGATCAATCCTACCAACCATCCCCCTATCCAGCTCCCCATTTAGATTTCTGTCTTTGTGGCTAGTGAGGGAGCAGAGAGTGGTGGCGGAGGTACTGAAGTTGTTAGGAGTAAGAGGAGACTTCAATATTCACCTTGACTCTCCCAATTCAGCCACTGGACTCTTCCGCAGCCTCTGACTTTTTTCCCCACACCATTCATCCCTCAGGTCCCACGCACTCAGCTGGGCATACCTTGGATGCTCTCATCTCAGCAGACATCCCCCTCTCCAACCCTCTCACTACACCTCTCTCCTGGTCTGACAATGCTCTCCTGTCCTCTCACCTGGATCTCTTAGGTTCCCCGACTAAGCCTCTGCCTGTACTGCCAGTCTCCTTCTCCGTCATTCGACCGATGAAGCGAGTATCAGTTGCTGCTTTTGCCACCACTTTCATTCCCCCTCCCACTCCTGCCACGGACTCCCACACTGAATCTGCCCTTGCTAATCTTTATCTCTCCATCACCAACACCCTGGACATGAGGATCTGCATGAAGCTTGCCTCCAAGCGCAACACCTGGTAGGACTCCGACCTAGCCTCTCCCAAACGCACATGCAGAGTTGCTGAGCTGAAGTGGCGTGAATCAGGCACATCCTCTGACAGACTGGCCTGCCGCCTGCTCCAAAGGCAATACAAACTCTCCATTTTCTCGAAGAAGAGGGTCCATTTCCAAGCCCGCATCTCTGAGGCCACTAACACCATGGGCAAACTGCTTAAAATATGCAAGAAACTCCCCAATCCTAATGCAGTCTCTACTTCTCCCCTGCCATCCCTGATCCTCTGTACTTCGCTGGCCTACCATGTCATAACCAAAACTCAGGGCATCTTCTACTCACTCTCCTTTACTCCCCTCCTCAGTTCTCAGGCCTCCTTTCACATCCCTCTCCCCTTCCCCCCTACTCTCCTCTTTCTCGCCCATAAAGTCCTCTCTATGAAAGTCTCCTCCAAACAGGTGCTCTCCTGCTCCTTCGGAACTATTAAGGACAACATTGCCTGCCTTTTGCCAGCCTTGGCTGACTTCTGTAATCACTTGTTTACCACTGGCTCCTTCCCACTACTCATCAAGCACTCCCTTGTGCACCCTCTCTTCAAAAAGCCCTCCGTCAACCCCTCCAGCCCGGGCAACTACTGCCCTATCTCCATGACCCGCTTCCTGGGCAAACCCCTGGAGAAGCTGGCCATCTCTCAACTGATCCAACACACTGAATATGTTGGTTATCTCCACAACCACCAGTCTGGCCTCAGAGCAGCCAGAGGCAGGGAAACTGTTCTACGCTCAAATCTTGATTCCAACTCTCCATCCGTTCATATCCTTCTGGATCTCTCCTCTGCCTTTGACGCAGTCAATCATGCCACCCCGACAAATTGCTCAGCGGCATCATGGGCCTGACACTGGACTGGTTGATCTCATTCCTCTCCGACTGACCTTTCCAGGTTCAACTTGCCCCTTTTCTCTCCCCTATCACAGTCCACCTGTGGCATCCCTCAAGGCGCCATCCTCTCGTTGTGGCTCCTCAACATCTACCTTGCCCCTCTGGCCCACCTGATCTCTTCACTCTGAGTGTTATGCAGACGACACGCAGCTCTCCTTCAAGCTTCCCTCTACTGCCTCTTCTTCCTCCTCTCTCATCCCTGAGGGTCTGACTGCTGTTCAGGCATGGTGTGCTGCCAATGAGCTATGCCTTAATGCCAATAAGACTGAGATCCTTCTCATTGGGACCCCAGCTCTCTCCTTCCCTTCTACCCTCTTGTCGCCCTCTCTGGGTCCCCTCCCCTTCCCTCGGTATCCGCAGAAATGGCCTGAAGTAAAATATCAAATTGAGAAAAAAACAGATCTTTTTGGTGATATTTTGGGACTTTTAAAAAAATATATAGGTGTGGGGCGGGGTAAGGGTAATAGTTAGGGTGAGGGAAGATGGGGATCTCCTCTCACATTATTCTAAATAAAATAAAAGATGCGGTCATTTCACAATTTGATATTTTCATGGACATCCCATTCCTCGCCACCTTGTGAGGCAAAAAACCTTGTTGTCATCTTTGATTCCTCCCTCTCCTTCTCTCCTCACACTACAGACCTTGCCAAGAAATCCCACTATCAGCTTCATCTGCTTAGAGGCATAATCCCTTTCCTCGCCTTCTTCCAGAAACTCAATGTCTCCAGATCTCTGGTGCTCTCTAGGCTGGGCTACTGCAACAGCCTCTTCCTCAATCTTCCTTTATCCTCCCTTCAAATAATCTGGAATAGGACTGCAAGACTTGCCCTTGGCCTCAAGCCCAGGGACCAAATTTCTGCAGCCCTAACATCCCTCCACTGGCTCCTGGTGGCTGCTAGGGTCAAGCTCAAGATCTTCTCCATCATCCACAAGGCTTCCTGGGGTCTGGGACCCCGCTACACCCAAATCTCTCTCCCTAAATACCTCCCCCTCATATATCTCCCCTTTCATTCTCTCCTCTTTACCCTGCACTTCTCTTCCCACCCTAGCACTTTGCATTTGCGCTTACCAGCTCTCACCCCCACCAAACAAAGGGAATTTTGGGAACATAAAAATGCCCACAATTTTATATCTGAAACATGCCTGTGATATTGATTCAGCAAAAAAACCTTTTGAGTAAGTAATGGAAGTTGGACTCTGCCGTTTTGATTGGTCACGCATTTCAGAAGACGCACAGGAGACTGAAGGCAGCCAAAGCCTCATAGCCTTTTTAGAAGTTGTCCAAATTGGTATATATGTCTAACAATTTAGAGAAATGTTTTGTTAGGGCGAGTATTGTGACCAATCAAAAGTCCAACTTCCATTACTCTCTCAAAAGGGCGTTTTGCTGAATCACTATCACAGACATTTAAGATTGTGGGCATTCTTATGTTCCCAAAATTCCCTTTGTTTTATGCAAATCGCCAGGCTCGGGTTCCATGATGAGAAATTGTGTTGGGTGACCTAGCCTGAGGCCATGCCCCTCTTCCCCACCCTTACATGACCCAGCCCCCCACCACCCCAAACAACTCGCCACCCCCACCCCGCAAGGAGGAGAGGGTTCCCAGAGTAAATTCTTTCCATTTCCAGCACTGGATAGAAAGAAAGTTTCCGCAGACAAACAGGTGCGAGAAATATACTTTGGAGACAAATTAGAAGAATTGTATGTGTGGCACCATAGATACAAGTGTGTGCGTTTCGAGAACAGGGGAGGGAAACAAGGAGAGAAAGAGAAAAAAAGAGCGGGAAAGAGACAGAGGAGGGGAGAGATCAGAGTTAAAAAGCAACGGGACACAAATAGGGACATGGGCATAGGAAGTTGGGAGAAAATTACAAAGCAGGCAAGCTTGGATTAGTGTCAGAGCAAGGATGTCACAAAAGGAAAGTCTATGGAAAATAAGGGTCTTCACAAAGTGTTCGGGAAAGTGGCAATGCTGCGGTGGCAAGCAGAGACGTAGCCAGGATTGTCTAACAAGTGGGGCATGAAGCTAATGTAGATGGGCCCACCACAGTGACATTAACATCTGTAAATTCCCACACAGTGCTGCTGAGCGGACATTTACACATTTTGGGTGGGCCTTGCCCGCTCAGACCCTACCCTGTCTACGCCTCTGGTGGTGGGGCCACTCCAAATCTCTCGGACCACGCTTGTGAAAGCATGCCTTTCCCCGCATCGGGAGAAGCACCTTCGGCAAAGCGAGGGGCCGCTTCTCGGAGAAACTCGGGTCGTGCATAGCCAGCCTGTGAGGCACAGTACAGACATGCAGGCAGAGTGGCGTTTGTCTCCTGCCAACATGTAAAGTCCATAAGTAGCCAACTTCTACTTGACAAAAACCTACCAGCAACCAGAGCAGATTGCGCAGGATGTAGCTGGCGTTCAGTGGGAAAACACATTTCATCACAACGGTGGCATTCAGTGCATGCATTTCAGCCAACAAACCAACCATGCTACAGTGCCACCTAGTAGCCATTCCTAAAAGTTCAACTCCAGTTCAGAACCACATGAACAAGCGGAGTTTGCAGATTAGCTCCAAAGCAAGCATTTGGCTCCAGAACATTCTCTTTGCCTAATAGCGCTGCCTGCTTTGGATCTAATTTGCGCACCCACAATGCATTGCTCAGTGGATCCAAACTGAAAATGAATTGCCGGGGAGAGCTACTGGGTGGTGTGGCATTCATGACTTGTTAGATAATATGGCATATTCTAGTCTTGGAGGTGCACACATATGTAGTCCAACAGTGAACGTGCTTGGAGGTCATTGTTCAGTAGTGGTGGAAAAGGTTTGAGTAGGACTATAAACTGTGCCGGTTTGGCCGTTACTGTAAGCACGTTAAAAACAAAGGAGCTTTTGCCCCGATCGCTTTGCCTGACCTTGCTATGAAACCATTTCGCAAGTATCCTCTGTGGCATACTACGTTAATGTGTGGCTGTGAACTGAAAGGTGGGTTCAATCCCACCCCCAAATGGGCAGAGATCCAACTCAAGTGATGATGTAAATTTACAGCAAATCCTTAAATGTTCAGAACGGTTATGTTGAATTGTTGCTAAACGAGCATTATGCATCACAATGTGAAGATGTAACGCTTCCTGCTGCCTCACCTGCGATTCCCCGAAGACCGTCTGATGCAAAAGATCTCCGGCACTCTCAGCAAACGCCGGCCATCCAGTCATCCTAAAGGGGTACAGATAGCAAGGTTCAGTCGCAATGTCAGCCACATCCAAACGTCCCTTGTACCTTGCTGAGAAGAAAGGAAATACCATGAGGGCACTGAAGCAGCTACTGACTATTTAGGGTCAGCCATCTCAATGCAGCACAATGTTGGCAACAAGGTTGCTGTTGAGGGAGAAAGGAATTGAAGGGCATGTGCTGTTCAGGCAGAGACCGTTTTAGTAACCCCACTGATCAATCAATCAATCAATCAATCAATCAATCCGTTTCGTCTATAGCGCACTGTCACCAAAGGCATCATGGCACTGTCAGGAGATACCGGGGAGAACTGAGAAAACAGACTACATGAAAAGGAAGCTCTTTAGCCCTTGCTTAAAGGATGCAACATCTGTAATGGTTCTTAGTTGCAAGGGCAATGAATTTCAAAGCCTAGGCCCAGCCACAGAAAAGGCTCTTCCACCCAGACACTCTTTTCTGTATCACGGCATGCGCAGATGTGCTGCATTGGTGGATCTCACAGTCCGGCCTGGGGTATAACTGTGAAGCTTCTCCTCAATGGCTAAGCATCCTTTACCATTCTTTACTCGATGAATCAGGCACAATGTTTTAAATGTAACCCTTGCCTTGATAGGTAACCAATGAAGGTATTGCTGTGCCATAGTTACCCACATTCCAAACGGAATGTGTTTCACCAAATGCACTGCTGAATTTTGCATCAATTGAAGGCGCTGGATGAGGTAGGATGGTTGTGCTAAGTAAATCGCTTTGCAATAGTCAATGCTCCCGTTTTGTTTACACAAGCTGCCACTACCCGAGCATGGAATTTTTCGGGTACAAAGGGGAAAACCTTCTTTAACTGCTTGAGTTTAAGAAACCCCAGGCCACGCACTGAGTTGACTTGAGCTTCCATAGACAGATATTCTGGTATTTTAATACCCACATTTTGGACAATTTTGTCTGGCTCTGGTAGAGGACCAAGCGAAGCTGGCCACAAATCTGAGGTCCAGTCACTAGCCGCCTCTGGCGGACCAGTGATCAGTACCTCCGTTTTCCCACATTCAGTTTGAGCCAATTTGCCTCCATCCAGCCCCGGATGGAGTCCAAACAATTTTTTTTATCTTTCGCCCAGTTCGGCTTGGTCCGGGTGTAATCTAAACAAGATTTGGGTATCGTCCGCGTAGAAGAAAACCCTGAAGCCAAATGAATGAATAAGTGCCATCAAGCGGCTGATATACAAGTTGAAAAGCAAAGGGGACAAGGCTGACTCCTGTGGAACCCCACAAGTCACTGCCAGAGGGGACTAACGATAAAGGGGAAGAGAGACTGTTTGAGAGCAGAAAAACGGAAAATCCTTAAACCAATGACTCCTTCAATCTAGATAGCAAAATCCCATGAGCAATATTATCGAAGACGGCCGACGGCCCCAACAAAATAAGACCTGCCGTGCCCACCCTCGTCCCTGATCATGGTAAGGTCGAGGTATTACCAAGGCTTCATTTAATTTCTTGGGAATTTGACCCCAAGCCAGAGACGAATTCACCGCTTCAGCCAAGTTCCCAAAGAAATCCTCTGGTGCCAACTTTAATAGATGCAGGGGAATATCATCAAGAGGGGAAGCTGATTTAAGGTCTGCTACTATCTTACTAATTTCGTCCTTATTTTTCGGGATAAAGGCAGACTAAAGGGTAACCGTATCCCCTAATCTAGAGGATGTTAACATCCCACTTCCAAAAGTCCTATTTGTGTTTTGTTCAGCAGTCGCTCTGTCCACGATATCCTTCCTAATTGTTTCGATTTTGTTAATAAAGAAACCTGAAAAATCATCACACAAAGCTTGGGAGCTGGCTAAATCAGTATTAACCCCTGGTTTTGTCAAATTTTGCAAATGTTTTTTTGGGGCATTTACTGCTGATTGAATAGTATCAGCGAAATACAATGATTTAGCTTCTTTCAAGGCATTGAGATAGATTGTCCAACATCTCGTAAAATCTTCAAACATTTGAGCATCATAATGCTTCCTCCATTTGCGCTCTGCCTGTCGAGTCTCAAGGCCCAGCGCACGAGGCATAGGCATATACCATGGAGCACAGTGTAAGGACGATTTCGTCATCATTTGAAATGGTGCTAGCTCATCTGCCATTAATTCCATAATATTTGTCAGTCTAACTATATCTGATGGCACAGGGCCCAGGGCATGAGAAGCCTTGGCATAATGCAGTGCAACTTTGGAAAATACTAGAGCGGGATCTATTCTAGCCCAGTTACGTCGTTGCGTGGGACGTTGTGATTTAAAACTTGCTTGGGTGTCCCTACTGTCTGCATCGTGAAAGGGACAACGTAGTGGTCAGACCAAGTAAGAGGGTGACTTGGAAAAACACTCACAAGCAAAGGGGAAGCAAATATCAAATCCAGAGTATGACCTTTGACATGAGTAGAGCCCATCACTTGTACTAATTGTACTTGCTTCATAGCTTTTAAGAATACCTTATTTTCTTGGGTCGATCCACCCTCCGCCCATAAATTAAAATCGCCTAGAATAATAAAATTCTTATAATGCAGTGCTAAATTTGAAGCATCAGCCACATAGGCTGTGTAAAAAAATAGCGAGATTAGTGGAGGGAGGGCGATAGCCTAGCACAAGATGGCACACCCAGGCAGCATTTACTATAATTCTAACCAATAGGTGTTCCACTTCTGCCTCCAAAACACTAGGCAACAATGAGCACTGCTATTGCACATTGTGCCACCCCCCGCCCTACCTGCAATATGGCATAGCCTGGGGCTAGCGTTTGTATAATGTTGGGACCAGAGGATTCAGTCAACCATTTTTCCGTTACAAACACAAAATCGGGGCAATGAAGTTCTAGAAAGTAATGCATCTCGAGTCTATAACAAGCAGGCATGCAAAAGAGCGGAGGGTCCAGAAGCAGGCAGAAGCAGGCGGCAAACTCTCCTGTATTCCCTGCCAACCGGCTGGGGAAAGTGTCTGAGGTGGTGCCAAGGTAAGTATCTATGCACAAGTAGCAAATTTAATAACATTGTGCTGTGTCCAGAGACTTTGGCCTGTTTTCGGGCTGCGCTCCGGGCACTGACACTTAAATAAGGCTGCCATTAAATTGTAGAGACCAATTCCAGAGAAGGCCAGAGCAAATGGAAGAGAGCAAGGAAAGACTTGTGGTCTACGGTGCATGCAAGTGTGGAACAAAAAGCAAGCTGGGAGATGAAGTCCCGGTACGAGCACTGGTCTCCCCAAGTCCAGGCACACTTGATGCCTCTATACGCGGTTTACAAGGAAAGTAATTAGAAAGAAACACGATTTAGAAACAAAGTTCTCTGGAATGGGAATTGACAACATTATTTGGTTAAAGGTTAGGGTGGTTAGCAAAAAGCGGACAAAAAGTGGGTATTTAGGTTTTGAAGGCTAAGTTGTGTTCATCAGCAGAAAGATAGCAGCCACCCAAGTGTATTTTCTGGAATTTCCAATTGGAAAGGATGTGGAACTAGATGCAGAGTTCTGTTGAGTAAGCAGGTATCCGTATAGATTATCAAAAAAAACAAAAAAACAATGGAATAAAATGACGAATAGGACATTGAAAAAAATCCAGAAATGTCGATCAAGGGGAGTGGGGGTTGGGTGGTTCCCCACTCCCCTTGATCGACATTCCGGCACTTCTGGGGTTGCAGGAGGTGTCCCCTGCTTCTATAAAAAGGAAAGCAAGGGACAAGCAAAGTAAAAAAAAAGGAAAGGACCCTGAAGCACTGGTTCCCTTTCATGTGCGTGAAGGGAACCCACGTTGCAGAGGGATTGCAGAGGCAGCGTCACACTTTGCTTTGTGCCGCCAGAAGGTAAGGATGGGAGCGGGTTGTCTGAAAAATCAGTGGGAGACAAAACCGAAAGTTATTTTCAAAAAAATAAATTTCGTTTTTTTCTCCCTCATTCATTTCGAATCGAGCAAATCGTGGTCAACCGAGTAAGCACCGGTTGCCAGTGGTTTGCCAGAGTAACTGCTCATACTGATGAATGTCTTGATTTCTTTTGCTAGGTGAATAAGAGACTTGGGATAGAATGTTTGATCAAGGGTCTGCCATGCAAAGAACAAAACCAACTGAAATTCAGGAAAGTCCTATTTGCCTTATTCTTCAGGTACAATCTTAACCAATGCCACAGGTTGCTCCTACTACTTTTTTCAATCTGCTGACACGTTGCTCCAATGGAACAAACCGAGGTAATGGTGTCACAATATTAGAACTGTCTCTCTCATGCACAATCAGTCCTCTTTTTGTTACCAGTGATAGAAGAAGTTGCCACGGTAGTATCAGCCTGTGGATAGTCAACAGTCGCAGCCGCTTCTTACTCCCTGTTAATACCTTTTGTGGACTACAGAGTTAGGGTGTTATGCGCTGGCTGGCAGCGTGCAAGGTCATCTTCTTGAGAGATGGTAAACACTCCTACCTCTGCCTGACGTCTTGGTGAGAGGCTGAACACTTGATTTAATTCCCAGGGCCTTAGCAAACTGATGACAATGCACTGGGAGCACGATTTGGCTGGAGACGGAAGGTCCCTCTTGGTAAGAGTGTAGATCAGAGTTGAAGACAGCACGGTTCATGTGTCCGCCTGGTGGATATATCTGATAAAGTGTCTTAAAGAAATTCTCCACAGCATCTTGACCCATGCACCAGCCACTGCCATGCCGGAATAATGGCATGGAACAAGGCAGGGCGGCCAGCATTTCAGATGATAGTGGTTCAAACCGTTCTCAGTGACAATGCATGGCACCCTTGGCGACCTTACTCTGTTGAACTGTTGCATCGATGGTGCACCCAAGACCCTGGACTTAAAAACAGACTGAAGATGGGGCCAACTGTGCAGTCTTTGGTGCAATAGGCCAACCCCATTTTGCGAGGCTGGTGGGTTTGTACAGTGGCACACAAAAGCTCAGTCTGAGAGCTTGATTGGCCAGAACTGGTAAAGTGGTGCCCCCAGGGAAACCATAGACAAGGGTGCTTGGTGCTGGCAATGGATGTGCCGGAGGGAGAGGGGCTTCTTGTAGGCACTGCATTTATGGAGATGTCTGCACCCATTCCTAAGGCAGGGTTACAGTGCTGCAGTGTGCACCATATTGAAGATCTCTGGGCATTTGGAAGCTGCTCAAGGTTTGAGGGTGAATGGTTAGAGGAATGATGAACAAGAAATGGAGAGGCACACACAAAAGGCTGGGGTGCACATTTCCAGAGATCAGCATTGTTTTGGCAAGGAGGTTAAGGTAAAGTCCATTGTGGGTGGGTGACATGTTACTCCTGAAGACCTTTTGAAAGGGTTTCTGAATGCCCCACCTAGTGACACAATTCTCCCAAAAGGTCATACAAACCTTACTCGTAGTATCCATAAGAGTCATCAGGTGATAACTGTGTGGATCATACCTAGATTCCTTTGTGAATAAAGGCCTCTGTAGTGGCCAATTACAATTTGTTTGATATCCACAAACACAGAATTCAATAGTGTTGCCCATAAATCTGGATATTTTTAAGGACAACATTAGAGAGACCATCGGGGCCAGGAGCTCTAAAAGACTTCACTTTAATTATTATATTATTAATGTCAAGCATTGTAGAGTAGCCCTCCCATACAAAGCGCTGATCACAGTAACTATAATCAATCATCGGGGTCAGAATCCCCAAGACATGACTTATCGACTGCGCCCATTTACTTCCAATAGAATGTACCTGTGCCTGCCCAGAAGTAGCAGTAATGTGATTTAACAAAGTCCAGAATTCCTCAGTATCATTCTAATTTATTACTGAAAACATTCCCTGCCAAGGGGTGTGCGTGCCATTTCTCTTGTATGTCTTCAACCAGATTTCTATTTCTATTTAGCTTATTTAATATTTTCAAACAGAAGGTTTATTTTGTTGACCATTAGAGAGCTTTAGGTGGCAAAGTTCTCTTCCCAGATCACGTTAGCCAGCTCACGAGTGGCTACCTTTAGGTCTATAGGTGAAATTTAATTCTTCTTCAATAAACACAATTCTACTACCAAGAGCACATGCCAGCGGCACAGTGAGTTGCCTAATGCAGGTAGATCAAGTGTTTACCTTACAATCTACTTCGTTATTTCCATTAACAGCCATTGCATTAGGAGTATGCAGAATTGCATTCATTCTTGCACAATTGTATCCAAACGTTTAAGTCAATTTCTAGTATAGTCGACTTCAGACCACCTGCCCTCCAATGCTTCTCTGAATAACTCTTGTTTAAGCACAACCTTGGTGGAAGGGGAGAGTGATCAACAGCCTCATTAGATTGAATACTAAGGCTATTTAACAATTCTAGGCAAGCATTTGTAATACAAATACATTGTAAGGGGGACTCGATACTGAAGGCATCTCATGAATTCTCTGGGTATGTATCACCAGAATACCTCCCTCCCCCATGGGCCATGACTAATCCCCAATCAGCAAGTATTTCCGCCCAGATCATACCAGAATTGGAGACAACCTGTTGTTTGAATATGGCCACCAGTGCCAGCAAGACTTGTAAATAAATAAAATATACCAAAAAGGCATTTTTATCACAATAATTAAATACATATATAGCTCACTAGGTGTGCGCGGCTTCCCATCTCAGCCCCCGCTTCCAAAAATCTGCAAGGCTTCCAGGAATGAGAAGCAGAACAGCCTGTAAATCTCAATGCAGTCATGTCACGACGACGATATCCTTCACTCCAAATCCTGAGGTTGTCACAATGAGTATATTGTTAAGGATTTCAATCAGGCACACACCCAGGTCTCGCCTATCATGTAGTGCGCAATGAAACCCTTATTTTATTTGTGTCTATAAGTTCAATATTCTGAATGATATACCACTCATATCATAACCTTAATATATATATATATATGATGAAAAAGAGGAGAGGGGCGCACTCTAGTTCCCTGCACAGTTAACCTCCTCAGCCACTGGTGTTCTCCTCCTACCGGTTTCTGTGCTCTTCACATCGTCAGGGAGGCAGTCTTAGCTTGCAGCTCACAGCAAGTGCAGGTGTTAGCAATCAATGATAATTTTGCTGCAAGGTCTTCTGGTAGCTGTAGTCATCAAGTTTGCAAGGAACAAGCTCACACCCAATCCCACAGTGGGGAAAGGGGGGGGGGGTAGCCCACAGTGAGGCACTCCAAAGCAGGGCATGTGTCACCCCGGTGCAGCCCCTTTTAGATTTTGAAGATTCCACCCTTCAAAAATCCAGGAAATGTGATGAAAGAGGAGAGGGACGCACTCCAGTTCCCAGCACAGTTAACGTTGTTAGCCACTGGTGTTCTCCTCCTACCGGTTTCTGTGCTCTTCACATCGCCAGGGAGGCAGTCTTAGCTTGCAGCTCACAGCAAGTGCAGGTGTTAGCAATCAATGATAATTCTGCTGCAAGGACCTCTGGTAGCTGTAGTCATCAGGTTTTCAAGGAACAAGCTCACACCCAATCCCACAGTGGGGAAAGGTAAATATTTATTTATTTAATATTGAAATCACACATAAGATATATATATATATATATATATATATATATATATTAGACAGCAATCACCTAACAGTGTTAAGACAATTCAGAATATAAGTCAAGCAATTGAATTAACTTATAATGATGCAGCATAGAAAACACAGGAAAAAGAACAGTTTTGGTTTGTGAACAGATAGCGTTAAGGTTAATATTCCCCCTGCAAAGTTTTTTTTTAAATACAAATGAGAAATCCTACACAGATGTAAGTAATCAGCAGGTATTCAGGAATTAAAAATATTGTCTAGAGCTTAAATACAATCTTCCCTCCCCAAACAAGAGAGAAACCCGTTTTTGGAAAGTGACACTTTTAAACTGACAGGTGACAATTGCTTTGTAAAATAATGCAAAAGGGTGCAAAAATGCTTAAATGGAGAAAAATTCTAAGGAAAGCAACACTAAACAGGTCCTAACACACATGAGCTATAATATAAACAACAGTACACACTTTAGATCAGGATGGGTTGGAAGAAGCACTTGAAATGGGAAAAAGACATGTAAACTTGTGAAAACTGCAATTTGCGGCAACATTTTACTATGCAATAGTGGAGAAAAACGAGTCAAATAGACTGTTCTGCGATGCGGTTGTTAGTTGTGGATGTAGCTAAGGTCTTAGGTGTCAGTGAGAGGTGAAATTTTGTTTAGATCTTTAAAACTGAAGAAGTTAAAGGAGGTGTTAGTGAGAGGCGTTTTTGCAAAATAGGCGCGCAAATGGAACAGGAATTCGGTTTAAAAAATGACAAATAAGTTTTATTACACTAAATTAATGACTATGAAAAAGAGGAGGCGACACATGAATCTTAACAGCTACGTGGTCAGCGCAACCATTCACGTGGTGGATACTCGATTTCGTTCTGGGATTTACTTTAGTTACTCAAAATAACTAAGGAGTTATGGTTTAACACAGATGAGAAAAATCAGCGCAAGAAGGATTCTAACGATACTAGGGTTCTGAATTTAAAGACGGGATGGGTTGAGATTGGGATAATACAATGCAGATATACTATGGGTCACTGTTCTTCCTATTCATACTTACAGTCCTTTGTAATTAAATTGGACCGTCAGCTCTGGTCATTGGGTCGGATCAGGTCTACCAGCAGCAGGGCACCTCTGGAGGGATTGGATCAGCGGCGCGGTTCTGGTCAATTTTGGACTGCGCCTCAGACTGGATTATGGATGGGCCTTTCTGGTCACTGGACACGGCAGATTACAGGATGCAAGTTTCAGCGGGCAAGCCTTAATGGTAGCAAGCCAACCATAACAGTTTGGATTAATGATTTCTAATTTGGTACATCTCTGGGCGCTTATAAGTGGAGCATGTACATACAATCTTAGGTTTGCAACATTAATCGTTCTGCTACAATGAGAATTGTTTTCATAACTTTGGTCCCTTAAATGGTACAGGTTTCATCAATGTCTTCAAATCAAAAGCCTGAACTTAAGGTAATGTCTACCAATTTTCATATGTATCCTTCTTTCGGTTGCACAGTTAAAGAGTTTTAAACTTTAATCACAAATAATGATTTAACATCAAAATTCTCCTTTGTAACCGCCTCTTCCCAGGCAGCAGCTGTCCAGTCCTTTGATCAGGGAGGTGAGTCCCCTTCTTGGAGAGGGAAGGTTCCCTGTAGAGATCAGTTGGACAGCTTGCCATTGTTCTCGGCTCAGCCAGAGACGAATGTCTATTGCAGCCTCATTGTGCTCCTTGTTGTCAATATGCGGCAACCATTAAGCAGCCGTTAGCCTTCCTGTAGCAATTGAGTGTCAAGCTGAAATGTGAATCTTTCCCAGGCTGGGCTGTCAGATCAGAATTAAATAGTTGATTAGCTCCAGACTGGCTTCCTTTAAATTAAAGTATTTTCATTTCACACATATAAAATTTAAGCACAGGGATTTGGACATTTTAAAAGAATTAGCCCTTCACAAACATGCTTTAAATAGGCGGATTTTGCAATTTTAATCAGGAAACAGAAACACTTTTAAACTTGACAGGTAATTTTCTGATGCAGCTGTCAGTGAGGCCTGGATTCCTCTGAGCCCCCTGTACAATCTGTGGTTTCAGCAACTTTTCATTTCAATAATTCACTTGAAAAAGGACTGAATTTAGCACCAAAACAGCACTTTGAAGGTTGCCATTGATTAAGGGAACTGAATTTTAAGGCGTTTTCGGATTTTAACCCACTTCTGCAGCCTTAATTCATGCAACTGGTAACAACACCCACAGGCATTCTCTCGCAGAGAGTTCTTGCTTTGACATCAACTTTGCCTGTGTGTGGCAGGGTGTGCAGCTCTTTTGTGATTTATGAACCATGCGCAGTTTTGCAGATTTGGCGCGCACAGGGGTTAGCACCTCCATTTTTGGCAGATTCTTTCCCCCATTGGCAAAGGGATGTAGTGTGGCGCATTGTTATGGGTTGAAATATCCCACAATATACGGTACATGATTACAAACATTCAAATGATAGAATGAGTGTTGCGAAAAATGAAAGGGGCATTAAGTTCAGTCTGCATTATATACTTACTTTATCAGAGACAGATTTCTCATCTATAAAGATCTGTGGTCATTCCATTGTCCCAAAATGCTCTTTAATGTTATGCTAAGTAGCCAGCAAACACGCTTTGTGCTGTGTGTCTCTTTCCCCTTTCTCTTTGGAGTATTTTGAAAGTGTACAATAGGAGTGTGTTCTATACGAAATAATGGATATGATAATTCTAGTTTCAGATGTGTTATGCTTAGTAAGACTATCATTGTTATTCTGACTACAATATACACTGGAAGTGATCATTAGAGATGAACATTGAAGCATTTTAGAAAGAGCCAGTTTACAATGTTAGTACAATTTTATAATTTGTCATCTGTCAAGATGTCTTTCTTCCTTATAAAGGGGCATGCTCAAATGAAATTCAATTATCTATTTCTTCTGCGAGCACGAGCATCAAGAAAATTTTAATTTTAAGTGTTGGCCACTGATTGATTGGCAGTGCTAAGAAAATAGACATTTGTTACAGTATGCACAAACACTAATAATTAACAAAAAATTTGAAAATAAAAAATAGGCGTAGGTCCTGCAGCCTGGCCCTCTGGTCCCTTCCAAGGTCTGACAGATCCCCAAGTCCACTTAAAGAGCCTATCCGCATCCCTCCCCACCCCACAAGGAAAAGCACCATCGGTGTTTACGGTCGACTTTCCTTCAATGTGCATGCAATTAAAAAGAATACCTCCAAATATCAAGCCTGACGCCACTTCTGGAGATGCATCTGATCTCACTCTACTTTTAACACTGAAAACACCTCACCCGCTCTCTTCAAGATATCTGTGTTTTTGTCTGGTCATGCTATTGTCTGCAATGGTTGGAATGGCTCTAGTAATAGCAAGGGGTATGTTATATTATCGACACTTGTATAGAGCATCGGTCGCACGAAGGCATCATGGCGCTATACCTTAAACAATGTACACACTGGCTGAGTACCTACAAGAAACTAAAAAAGAAATGTTTTCAAGGCACGCCGGAATTAAAAATAGACCTCAATAGCATGCAGGCAAAGAGGAAGAGAATTCCAAGCCCGTGCCGCAGCTACCGAGAAAGCACGGCCTCCAATCCAAGAGAGACTACACCTAGGGTATGCTGGGAAGAGCTAGTAGCTTATGCTTTTGTCACATTTGATGAGAGCAAGGGAGGGAAACTAAGAGGTTTACCCATAAGAAGCATTTGGATGGGGCCCACAAACTTTCTTTATTGTTATGCGTGTAACTGCTGTGTGCTGTGTAACTGATTTGTGTATTATACTTATTTCACCCTAAGGACTGCAAAGATAAAGATTTCCTATAGAAATTAGGATGCATATATACATTTTAAGTGTCTTGAAACAACTAAACGAATCAATACAAGTCCGGTGGTAACCCGTCGGTGATACTGGTGGGCTTCTGCCGGACTGTAACACCGTTTCCGGCGCCTGATTTCCTGGTGCAACCGGGACATTACAAGTCCCGGTGGATCTGGAAGGCAGGTGCCAGAAAATGTTAGTCCCCATTTCCATGGAGTCCGGGAATGGGACTCGGAAGCACTGTCACTTTTGCCAACGGTGCCAGTGCTTCCATGACAACTCTGCTTTCCATGACAACTCTGCTTTCCGGGGCCATTGCGCTCGGCAGGCCAGACCTGCCGGGCGCAGAGGCCCCAGAAAGCAGAGTTGTAGTTTGCTGGTCCGGAAAGGGTACGGGTACTTTGTTACCGGCACCCTTATTTCCGGACCGGCAGACTCATAATGAGGCCCTATGTGTTTTCAACAAAGAGAGGGGATACCAATTCTGGGAGCACATTCCAATGCTAGTTTCTGATGTTCTATGTTGAGTGGGGTAAAAAGGGGTAGGGATCTTAAAGTGATGAGCCCCTTGAACTAATGAACACAAGTCTTGACCATATTTTTCTTGTTTTATCCTCCAGTCTTCTATACCCGGGACTGTCAAGAACTGTATCAGCTGGGTCACACAGAGAGTGGCCTGTACGTCATCCGTCCCGAAGGGTCTTCGAAGCTGGTCGTCCAGTGCTATATGCATGACTGCGACGGGTGGACTGTGATCCAGAAGAACAGCTTCAACACTGAGATTACCTGGGCTGAGTCTTGGACTTCATACAAGTATGGGTTTGGCTTCATCGAGAACGACCATTGGCTGGGCAACTACTACATCAATCTCATAACCACACAGAAGTGGTACAAGGTCAAAATCATACTGTCAGATTCCTCTAATCACACCCGCTCCGCTGAGTATGACAGCTTCCATGTGAAAAACGCAGATCACGGGTATATGCTGCGGTTGGGGACATACCATGGCGACGCAGGGGACTCGTTGACCAACATGGCGACGAAAAACATGCATGATAACATGAAATTTTCGACCCACGATCAGGACAATGACAGGTCAACCTCCTCTGAATGCGCAGATCTTCATGGTGGTGGCTGGTGGTACGATTCCTGCTATGATGCTCAATTAAATCGCAAGAACGGAATCCACTGGCACACACTGTGCAACCACAATTGCAGAAGCTCTCTCATCCTGGTGAAACCGATCCACATGTACTGCAACAGGGTCTAGCAAGAGCTGATGCGCTTGAAAGCATAGTAGATTCACCTGTGAAACATGTATGCACAATCATGCAAGATTGCAAGAGAATTTCCCTTCGTTTTAGATCTCTCTTTTTTATTATGGATCAGATTTCCATTCTCATTCTTCAAAATGTCTGACCTGTATAATATGTCATTTCTCGAAACTAGAACATCTCTGAATTCACAGCACACACCTGCAGACCGGATAAAGCCAAATAAACCAATGCATCTAAAAACCGAGTGTGTTGACTAATCTTGCAAATCATTCTCAGGCGAGGGAGGGAGGGCTTGTAGTTTTGACCAGTGTTGCTGAATACCTATTCTTTAACATGCACAACACTTTATCAAAAAGCTAACCCTTGGTTACTATTCAAACAGTGTCACAAAAGGAATGAGTTGCCATTTGCACCAGTAGGCCACTTTTTCATTGGTGCCCGAGACAATTGTATGGCCCAGTCCGACCCTGCCTCTGTGGCCTGCACTTTTACTACCATCATAGTCTTCATGCATTTCCACTTGCTCATGAATACAGAGTAAAACCCCAAACCCCCACTTCCAGCGGGTGCTGGAGATGTTCATAGACCTACTCTCTTCCTCTGTTGAGAAACCGATAACAGGAAGAGGAAACTGTCACCAAATACAGAAATCTTGACTGAAAAGGGCGAGGTGGGATGGAAAAGACAGACATCACAACTCCACCCCATATAAAGACATTTGAATTTTTTGAATTTGTATTTTCTTGGAGATATCAGATGGCGTTTTGAACACAATCTCTGTACTGTGATGAAGTCAGTCTTGAGAGGATAGAAGCTGTTGCCTTGGAGATTCTGGGGGCCGTCTGCTCTACCTTGCTATGCTCAGAGGCAGCATACACGGGGGATTCCTCAGGCTTCCCTTCCCATCCATAGTCTTATGTGTTATGGCACTGCGAGAAATCTGTGACGCTCCCCATTACCCGCAGAATTCAGAAGCAGTTGGAGTACAGGAAATGCAACTTGAGTCCCGTCCTAACGGGGCTCTGCAAACCGCACCTCAAACTTAGAAGATACCTCATATCGGCAGCTCTGCAGAACTCCACAGAGAAGCCGGAAGCCACCGAGACACAGACGCTCGGCTGTGGCATGCATCGGCTGCAACGGGAAAAGCTGCATGATTCCAAGATGGCGAGCCACCTCCATCTTCCCTTGGTACACGGAGCAGCAGCACAGCCTGTGGAACACAATGCATCTGGGAATATGTGCTATGGTCAGCTCCTCCCCCATCATACGCCATGTTCCCAGTTCTCACCTGCCTTGGGTCTTCCATTCACGAGCCTAGTTACAAACCCTGACAGAGTATAAAAGGAGAACAGCTATGTTGGTAGGGTGCACGTTAGTAGTTCGATGGCCAACCCAGAGGCAGGCTCGCCGTGAGAAAGATGGAGGAGAGATGAGAGAATAAGGGTCAGAGCAGAGTGAGACAGAGAGAAGGAGAGACAGAGGAATAACGGGGGAGCAGAAACATCCAAGAAGGGAGTACAGTGAGGAGGTGGAGGAGAAACAGCTACAAAGAGAGGAACGAAAGTATTCGGAGGACAGACATCTGAGAAGAGAGGAAAGAAAGGAGGTGGAGGATGAACTTCTGAGGAGGAAGGACGTTGACGAATAACAAAACATTATAGGGAAACATGATGCAGAGAAACAAGGAGTAAGTGAGGAGAAAGAAAGGACAGAGCAGGTAGAGTGAGAGAATGAGAAGTGGTGGAAAACAGCCAGAGGCAGAAGGAAGAGTCTAGAAAAAGGAGAGAGGAATAATGTTGGAAACTATAAGGAGAGTTAAGAATCCTTTAAGACCTGGATGTACTCCTGAACTGCTGGAGAAAGGGTCGGAGACAAAAGATAAGCCGGATTCTAAGTAAAGAGCTCTCTGGTACAGTCTTAAGATTCTGGAGTAAGGGATAAGTACAATTCCAAGCCACAGATTAGGAGAGGAGCTTCTAGTCGAGTCTATGGCTGTTGGAGGAAAGGCCAGAAGCAGGCCTGCGAATAGAGACTAGTAGAGGAGTTATTTAGACTCACCTCAATTGAGAGGGTAATTTGGGAGGACAAGCAGAAGGGAAAGCAAACGTACTCTTGGGTCAAATAGTTCCAGAAGTGTCCGATAGCTGACCCTCCATCGGACAACCCTAAGGTACCAGGGGTACATAAGAGAATCCAGAAGGACTGATTGGGTGCAACTGGCAAAGCTTGCATCAGCCAACAAAGAGCCACTAGACCCTGGCCTCGTTTGTATCTCCAAATAATGACCCAAGCCCACGAAAGAAGGGTTTGGGATACTATACAATCCCAGAGACTGTGAGTGACAGTTTGGCCTGTTCAGGAAGGCAGACCAGACCTATAATTAATTATTTTTTTTAGATCATTAAGAACTTTAACAAAATCATTTTCTAGTGATCAAACATTGGATGATGCATACGTATTCACGTACTTACATTCCATTTCATTTCTTCCATCTCAAAAATATATGTGATGCTTTAAAAGACTCAAAATCAGATATAAATAATTAAAATATGCATACAAATAATTGTATTTGAAGACTTAAGACATAAAAACATTATAATTCATCCTAGGTCTACCATGCAATTCTCTCACAGAATAAGCAAGGTTGAGCCCAGAGGTTTTTAAAGCCTTTAGCAACTAGTGTCCATGCATGCTCCGACATCGCCATGGTCAAAGCCTTTCCTAGTTCACACCTAATAAGAATTCTTTTGCTTGTGACGATACTCGAAAAAGTGCAACATATCAAACATACACATGTACACGGTTGCCAATTTCATGGATTCAGTGAATACATGTGTTGCTCATTCCTGATGATTGGACAGATTGCACATACGGCAGCACCTCAACTCAACAGAAATTTTTAATCAGGCCCCCCGAATTGGTAACAGCGGGAGCTGGTTCGTACCTAAAAGCTACACGAGATTTAACACTGCTGGGCTCAGGCTTTGTAATAGAGAAGTCTGCGTTTTCATGTAGCCTCGTGTTACATTGGTTACACCATTATAATTCCGCGGCCTGCCCAGGTGCATAGAGTTCTTATTCCGACCCCACAGGTTGGCCTTACGATGGAGAGATCTTGTTCTTGTTCATTGCCTCGCAGTTTTCCCAATGTTCTACTTGGCGGGCTCAATTTATAGATTTGAAGAATTCCATATTAAGGTCTTCAAAGTCTCTCCTTTGACGCCTATATTCCGCCCTGTAACTGCCTCCAATTGCCTTAAGGAAAGGGCCCACCAGAGCTGTCTTACACATGACATAAAGCTCACCTCTCATTTTCAGCAATTGGGTGCTTAAGAAGACGAGACCCAACTCAAGTCCCACATATTCTATTGAAATAGAAGGGGCAATTTTAGCACTTCTCTCCCAAGAAATCCCCCAATTGGTTCAGTCATGTCAGATCTCCCATGGTTAAAGCTTCTAGGCCACAGATCACCATGGGGCAGAAGCACTGTTTATAAAGCGTCAGCGCCCCCTTGATACTGTACCAGGCTGTCTGCCTAGTGAATCTACAGAACAGCTTTTGCTTCCTTTATCAAGTGGTAGCCATTTCTATTACTCATTTCCAGGCCCAAGCAGGTAGATCTGTAATCATGCTGCCCAGGGTCGTGATCATTTCTAACCTGTGCACCTTTTTACCAGTAACCAACTTACTTTTGGTCTTAGAGAGATTTATGACCAGTTCATTTTCTTCAGCATAAGCCTGGAGTTCATTCAACATGTAGGTATGGTCAAAAATCACCAAATCGTCAGCATAGAGCATGCTTGCAACACAGGTCCCCCCCTCCCCAGCTTTGGAAGGCAGATAGCCTTGGCCAGCAATAGGGATGGGATGGTAGATCCGTCGGGTACAAGTTAAACAATAGCGGAGCTATCATACAACATTGCTTGATCCCCCCCATGTACCAGAACCTGCACAAACATCCCCCCTCCATTGTCTAGTCGTCACAACCGGGCTGCAGTGTTCCCATGTAAAAGTTGGATCATGTGTACCAGCCACTTCGGGCAACCCATACTCAACAGTTAGTCCCTAATATGGCTCGGTGGACCCAGTGAAATGCAGACCTAAAGTGAACGTAAGGCACATAGAACAGTGGCCTTCATGAAGTTGTCCAACAATCTTATGGTATGTATGGTAGATGACCCTAGGCGAAGTATATGTAAAGAACCTCCTCTGCCTCCACCTATGCCTGCATTTCCTTCAAGACAAAGGAGGCAAAGAGCTTCCCTGTTACATCCAACATGGACAGCAGCATATAGTTATCGGGTATGTTTCTATCCCCTTTCTTAAACACAGGTTCCAAAATAGACTGCTGCCATGAGGAGGGGATATAATGGTCTATACATACTCTTTTAAATAGAATCGTAAGAATCTTGGCCCATTGCTCTGGAGCCTTCTTGAGGACAATATTGGCCAGACCATTAGGACCTTGAGCTCTGGAGCTCTTGCTCCTCTCAATTGTATCTACTAAGGCGTTGTGTGTGAAATGAATCGGTCACTGCTCATCTGCAAAAGGATCAAGTATGGCAGGGTACCCTCCAGTATATGGATACGAGATACCTAAGGGTGGGCGAGTAACAAATGCAATAAAATAAAAAAATAAAATAAAAAATATAGCCCTGGTTATATGGCTCACCCAGGCTTCCTCTTTAATTTGATTAACTATCTATTTTTAATTTGTTTCCGTTAGCTCGTGTATTTGCCATATTGACCTGATGTTCCTGCTTCTAGGCACACATAGCTTTCGCTGCCATTGTGCGTTCTTGATAGAGACTTTCCAGCGCTTTAGCCGATTTCAAAACCCACATTTTATTGATCTTACCCGGGCAACCTTCTTATTCATGGGGTCACTAAGATATCTAAGGGATCTCAATGCTTTCCTGAGCTTGGCATCCCGTCTAACCACATCAAATACATTTGTGTGGTCTTTATCCGAGTTAGCTAGGCGCTGGCCTTGACATGCTCCTGCCCCATCTGCAACTTGCTTTAGCCAGTCTTTAAATACATCGTCAGTGAGGCTGCTTAGCATGTCAACTTCATAAGAAGCAGCCTGCCATGCTGCATTCGTCGCGTTATTGATGCTATTTACTGAACAGAAAATGCAGTTCCCCACATGATTGGGCTCTAGTCCACCATTGGTCGTGGTGTTGCGCTTCTTAGTCTCCATATTGGGAGTCGGAGAGAGTATTGCATGGCCGCTGTTATCCCCAAATGTGATACTAACATCTAATATCCTTTCTAGTACCACAGTGCTGAACTGGGGTGACCAACCCAGCCCTTTAAGACAATGTTGCAATACTTGGGAGATGGATGGTGATGCAGAATATACTCGAACCTCAATAATAAAAACAGACTCAGGAAGTTGGCAAAGTTCAACTGTTTTAATGCCAATTATCTAAAACAGGGAGCACAACGGACATCATCTGACGTCGCACAAGCAATCTCAAACATAACATGTAAAAACAGCATTCTTATACTAAAAGTTAATCATTACTGACGTCAATCTACGTGGCAAACTACAAAATCCTACTTGGGGATGTGATAGGCTTACAGGGAACATCTAGGTATATGTTCCATACTGATCAGGGAAAGTGATAGGGTATCTAAGATCAGGTGGGCAACTGAGCTCTCCTCTAGTGCAGGCCATTCTAAACATCATCAAATACACAACGTCCCATTGGCTACACAAACTATAGGGCTCTTTATAACGTGCCACTCTATAATTGGTTGGCACCCTTGTACCCCTCTGTAATATTCCACATGCGTAAGCAGCACGCAGGCTGGCATCCAGGTGCTTGGTGGGCTGGTCATATCCATCACCCTGCTGTCTGCTAGTCAATTAAGGCTTTGAACTCAGCCTTGGGAATGTTCTCTGTGCTCAAGAATATGAGGGAGTATAGGCATCCCCTGCCTTCAGCTTCGATTCAGCTCAGTCCAGTGTCTATTTTCATCCATGAACGTGACTGCAGACCATGATTTCAGAGCATTTTGTTGTATTAAACTCTATTAGATGAAGAACCTTTGATGTCTTCAATGTTTCTCCACCTCACCTCAACAAGAGTTATTTCTTTTCACAGGTTAATTGTAGCTTCTGTAAGAACATCCTGACACGTGGTGGCCTTGACTTCTTGGTGCTAGGCCAACCAAGCCCTTCCTTCATTCACCTCCATTGTTAAGCTTTCGATTTCTAACTAAATCGTTTCTGCTCACAGTGTCCAGCTCTGCTAAAATGCATTATGGAATATCTGTAGTCCATTTATTTCTATACGTATAGGTTGGAGCATCTCCGCAATCTATTCACTATATAGCCAGCCTTAAAGAATACTTGTCTACTTGCGTTGATGCGTGCGTACAATTGTAAAATGACTTGATATCTTCTTTATTATTTTTCTGTTGCTTGAGTATCTTCATCGCGAGCCCGAAATGTTGCTCATCTTTAACACCTCCTCTTGGGTTCCTATTGATCATCTATGTTCTCTCATCTCGACATCTCTTCTGAGTGTGTCAGCTCTGCTCTGTGTGACGTCACCAATCTGCTGGTTTGCTCAGTTTTTCCACTTCCTCCGGGATTTTATTTAAATGGTCATCATATTGTTGTGTATGCATGTATGGTTTTCTTAATGGGAACCTTGCTTCCATGATCCTTTTTGGTATAGGTATTCTTACTGGTATTGCACGTGTCTCACACTCTGGCTCCCAACATATAGGCAGCATGGGGGAGGAGATTTGGGTGGGGGCACTTGGCTCCACCTTTACATTGCTACCAAAGAGGTAGTCCAACGTGGCCCAGCTCTGACCATTCCTCCAAGTTGCCGTACCAGGGCCGTCGCCTTTGGCTCTTCCATTAGTGAGGGTCAAGTCCCACTTTTTCATAAAGGCCACCCACAATGTACCGTGCCTATACCTATTTTTTGTTTTAGGGCACTCTTTCTCGCAATGTTTTTATAGACAGCACATTCTGCACCATCTACGCATCGGGCATTCAAATCCTCACCCACCAGGATAGCCTCATGATTAGGTTCCCCCTACCCATTCTGTAAAAGAACAATTATTATTATATACAATCAATGCTATCATGAATTTCCTCCAACTTTCCCCTCCATTTGGGACGTACACGTTCACTAAAAGAAGCTTTTCAATCCAGCTTTTTAGCTGAACTGGACCTCCACAGCCAACACATCGGCGTTGGGATCCTTTAGCAAAATAGGCCAGGATTTTAAATTATGGCTGACACCAATGATAAGGCCCCCAAACGGTCTCCCCTGGGAGCCCTTATTTGCAGGCTCTTAGCACAGTTGAAAGCCATCTATACTTATTGTCGAAGTCAACCAAGTTTCCTGTAACATAAATATATCATATTTTAAGATGACATCTAGGGATCCCAACTCTGATATTAAATGCACATATACCCTGGCATTCCAACAGGCTATCTGTGCAGTTCATTTTGACTCTGTACCTAATGTTGGTTAAAAGCCTTTCAGCCATTCCCACCCTCTTTCATTGTCCTTCAAAGTTGCCAGAGACATTTATCACAGCACCCCACCAATTTATTAGGTAGCCTTCTATCCAGTGCATTCCCAAGATTTAACAAAATAGATTGTGTACATACCAGCTGAACAATTTCAGGAAGTGAACAATGAATGCCGGAAATTGAACCGTTGTTAAAGACCAGCGGCTCCGCAATTTCAAAATCACTAGAGATGAATACTCTTAGAAAGGGAATTTTGTGAAGCATGCGTAACTATTCAGTGCAATTAACCCTCCTTTTAGTTGAGTCTGTGGGCTCAATCTCAAGCGTAAAAGTCTTTGCTTCCAGATGCTGATTAGCATGATCCATGCTAGGAGTTGTATCCTCATGCGTCGTTGAAATTTCATAATGTGCCCTGTTCTCTCTGGGTTTCACCATAGGAACTAAGACTACAGGAGACCTACTCAGACTACTCTGGGGAAGAGTCACAGGAGGTTAAAGTTCAATCTTCTCCTAGTTCTTCCACTCAGTCCGTATCCTTGTCTTTTACGAGCCAACTTGACAATGTTCCTGGCTCCTTCAAGGACCTTTTTTCACATCTGCTTTCCCTCCTTATAGTCTTCCGTGATTTAGGATGTGCGGTGGTACTGGTGGTTGAACTTAGTGGATCATTTTTTGCTAGCGGCGAAGGGAATTAGCAGCCATTATTAACTTAATCCCCCCTATTTAAGCAGCATTTTGCTAGCCACCTACCTTTGCAGGTCTGAAAAATTGTGGACTCATCCTGTATGTCCACCACCTCTATAAAATCTCCTGGACACTGACCGGATCCGCAGCGGCTTCATTTGTCAGCTTGGTTGAGTTGGCCGATATGCCAGTTTTTGTTACCCGCTCATCCTTAGTTCTGTTAAATTTGCAATCGCGGCAACTTGGACCGTGACTTCTTGCAAAATGATGCTGCATAGTTTTAGTAACATCTGCAAATTGTACCGTCCTAGTACTCACATTGGACCCAGCATTAATTCAATTACTATTGATGGTATAGTTTGATTTGGGAGGAAGGATAGCTCAGGGGCAATGCGGTTGTCTTGGAAGCACGACAACGCAGAGCAACACAGGTTTGAATCTGATCCTGCGCTTAGAAACCAATAGTTGGTATTAAGCGTGCTATAAAAGAACAATTATAATAATCAGAGTCCAGGTAGAGCAATGTGGTTGTAGACATTCTCTGTAAGGTTAGTGGCGCAGTCAAAGAGGGGGGTAAGGGCGGCAGAGCTGCCGGTGATTGCGTTGGTTCTGGAATAGGCTCCACAACAGTTGTTACTTTCGCAACACACAGTTGTAAGGTATCTTGCAAAGCATAGCATAAAGCAAGTAGGATGTTACTTTCAATGCTGCCATATTCCGTGCAGGAGCCATTAGAGCTTTCCATAAGCTCCCGTTCCTGCTGGAGTGTTTGTACCTCGTTCCTACACTTGGGGGTGTCTTCAGCCTGATGGAAAAATGCTGTGATCTTACCTCACCTATTACTAACTTTTATTAGATCAGCCGCCTTCCCAGTTCTGCTTAAGGTGCTGCGTCGTTATGTGAAACTTCAACATTTGTCCGTGACCTTGTAGCATGCATTTTGTCATAAAGTTTGGCTTGCCTCAGCTTTGAGATTTTCTCTTTATTCTGTACTTTCGCAGGCATCAGGCTTACATTTGTCAAAACTCACCTGTATGAGTGAATCACTAATGGAGGTGTTGCTACATGTATCCCACAATAGCTAGAAAACAGTAAATCAGATATTGCTTCACAGTGCGAGTTACGCATGTTTAGCTTACCTCCCATTACGGCGCTCACCGTCCTTGCTGAAATGTGTGGCAATCCGCAAGTTTCCCGCGGCCTGCCGTCTCCCAGTGGACCACAGCAGACTGCTCCGTACAGAGTAAATGGTTTTAAGCAGCTTGTGCGTTTTTGCTCCTCCTGGGAAAAAAATAGTCACTGTAAAGAGACTTCAAAAAAGCTGCCTTGGTACAGTACGACAGCAGACCACACTCTGCACCAACAATCCGCGCAGAGTAAATGGTTTTAAGCAGCTTCTGGATTCTTGCTTCTCCTGGGAAAATAATAGTCACTGTAAAGAGACTACAAAAAAGCTCAGTCAGCAGAGCACCACAGCTGACCACACTCTGCACCAACACTCCGCCCATAACTAATGGAGACAGTGAAGGACTGAGAACCACTGTCCTAACACATGCGAGGACCAGATGGAAACCGAAACTGTGTGTGTTGCACAGACTCCCAACAGCCCTTGATTCATTCTTCTTTAAACCCTTTCCTGTTGTTGGGAGGCAGATGAATATGCCATCCATAGCTTCTGCCCCTGATCGAATAACGCACCTGTGAGAAACGTTACTCACTGAGACAACCATACCACCCTTATCCCAGGCAGTTACAACAGGATATAGACACCCTCTATGCTGCAGATGGCGAAAACGGTGAAACTAACATTGTAACAGGAGCATGCATTAGACAAGAAGCAAACATGCACTCCACATGAAGAACACGTAAACTAGGTGATATATACATTTATACATGCCGAATATTAACATAGCATCCATAAGACATTAAGAACACTAACATAACCAATGTATACGTTGAATACAACATGAACAATGTCCAAATATAGCTCACTAATGTAGAAAGAAGAGTGTAATTGGGCAGCAATCTCCTTAAAAATGGAAGCCACAGCATGCTTTTAAATAAGCAAAGGCATCGAGACTTCGAGAGAACTTAAAATGCTGAATCCACAGAAATACAGAACTGTGCAAAGATCAGACAGTAGCTGATCATTAGGACCAATGTTAAAGTGAACTAACAGAGTTTGGTAACAACAGAACGAAGGCACGAGATAGCAGTTCCCAGGACACAAGCAGTGTACTCCCATTTTAATGAAAGTTTTATAAGAATACAACCAGTCTTTGTTAGCCAGGTAAAGTAGCATAGCGAGCCAAAAGACTCTATGAAGAGTAACTCAAGAGTGCCCATGGTGGAAACAGAAAACCAGACACACACGTTAATACTAGCTAAAATCCCAATAAATAGGCGGTAAATCCAGTTTATACATGGTCTTCTAACACGTGACCTACAATTGGAACACACTAGCTATTAACTGCCAGGCTATTATGCAAGTCTATGCAAAAAGGACAAGCATACTCGTCCTCGGCACTTAAGGGGTTAAAAGCCAAGAGATAGGACATATGCATTACTCCCTAAAAGCACACACAGGCACAAGCTGCCTTACAAGGTCATGGCCTGAGAAGGAGGGATGGTAACTTCTTTAATTGAACAATGGACCGTCTATAGGCCTCTCACCCCCTACTCTTCGTTTGGCTCATATATTGAAGGCCTGCCAAGTGTCCATGGTTGGTTAGCAAGATGCCAACCTATCAAAACCTGCAGTGTCATGCTGCCCAGCAAATAGCAGGCCAGCCAATTATTTCTCTCAGATATTATGGGCCTCATTACAAAGTCGGCGGCAATACGCCGGTGCCGCCGACCTCGTAACACTGTTCCGCCGCCTGAGATCCCAGTGCCACTGGGACATTACAAGTCTCGACGGCCCAGGATGTCAGGTGGCAGAAAGTGAAATTCAACCAAAGCAGTTGGTTAATTTTAGTCAGCTACCAACTGCAAACTAGGGAACTGAATTCATGCAAGTGACAAAAGAAAATGGTGTTTGGCCAAGGATTGAGGCTGCGGCACTCTGGAGAGGAAGTGCATCATCGGCTCAACAATGCATCCTCTAACGGTGGTCCATGAAGTCCACCAGAGCGCCCCACTCCTCCCTCAGATAATTAAAGGGGACCACAACAGCCGAGTCAATGCAGAACAACCAAATGCCCCAAGGAGAAATATGTTTTCAGAAACATGTAATAGAGGGTCCAGAATGATCTGCAAGGGTCAGCCACTCTCCCTGGGGACAAAACTCTGAGCAAATCAATCCCAGGACAGGGGTTAGAGAGTGATTTTACGCTCAGTAGGATTCCACACGGTGCAGATAGGATTACTCGACCGGCAGTACCCATTGGGTATGCATGCCCCCGCAGTACACGCTGGGTATGCACAGCCCAAGATGAGGTGTGGACCCAAGCTAAATGCACATTTTATGACAATCCCAAAAAAGGACTAGGGTGAGTGTCCCATGCGACGATATGGGGAACAGAGGGGCACATTTACTGCAAAACAGGTGAGCTGGAGCATTGGATCATAGGGCTGCAATGACAGTGTCAATAATTTTCTAATCTACGACCTGGGACTCTGGGCAGGGGTTAATCCCAGGTAAAAGACGCAATAGCAGAAAATAAGTGCAACTTAAAGTCAAACAATCCAGGAAGCAGTTAATCCCATTAGTAGAGGGCATATCGAGAACAAAGGTATTAATGTTAAATCTGACCCACAACCAGAACACTCAAAGAATAAGCCCAGTTCAATAGAGGGAGTCAGAACTAGAGGTGGGTGTGGCAATTGAGCCACACCAAAGAACAGGCCAGTTTAAAAAGAAAGGATGGACTAGACAGCCTGCAAGACATCTATTCCAAATGGGTGTCACGAGCCAGACCTTGAGAAGGGAAGTAAGCCTGGGCTCAAGCCCAGATCCTGGTGGAAGC
Organism: Ambystoma mexicanum; assembly: GCF_040938575.1. Lineage (NCBI taxonomy): Eukaryota > Metazoa > Chordata > Amphibia > Caudata > Ambystomatidae > Ambystoma > Ambystoma mexicanum. Next base: position 1,344,239,989 of record NC_090931.1, read on the forward strand.
TGCAAGGTCCCCAGCCTAACTAAATAATTGTTCAACCCTTGAGAACCCACTTAGTGGCAAAAAGAATCTTACATAGAAGATATCAGACAGGGGGAGAATTTGTATCTCAGAATGCAAATAAGGGAAGGTACAGGTCTTGCCCTGGTAATATACTAGCAAAACCCCAAATATTAACATCAGGGTAAAGGAGAACACAAGTGAGCTGGGACACTTAGACATCCTTGCTTGAAGAACACCTTGTGGTTAGATGCCCAGGAAATTGAGAATATTCTCATGTATTGGGTACAGTACATTATGTACCCTTAGATTTGTCCCTCTCCTGAATGTGCTTTATTCTTCCTAACTCCCAGAGGTACCTTAGTATCTCCCCTTTGGGTTGATTCCTCCCCAACACGCATTCCTCCCAAGACTACCCACACCATGGGTGGCTTGCGCGATCTGAATGACATAAGGCCAAGTAAGATCGTTTGTTTGTCCCCCTTCTGTCCTCCCTTCTTTGTCTTGTCGCACCTAGAAACACTTGTGTACAGGCGGGTTATAAATGACCTATCATATAACATCAAGAAATTCAGAAAAGGGGAACCTGTGCTCTGAAAGACCAGCTAAGGCATGCCTATCCTACTGAGACCAGGAAATTCTCCAACCCATTCTGAACCACTGGATTCTGTAGGGGAAGGCACTTGCGGACAACAGAAACTCATCATTTTTTTTAACCACAGAACCTATACTTGTGGTGCTCTCCAAGAATACATACTCTCCCCATGGGTCTTTAACACCTGGCTGCAACCACTGACTGAAATCTTTCCCCTTTCTCTTGCTCATTCCAGGTTTAGCCATCCAGGTTGCTTCTAATGTGGGTGGTCATCTTGCTCTGGACTCCGGCTTGATTGCAATTTGTCTTACATGTGTCAAAAGCAGGATGTCCAGTAGCAAACTCTGCTACAATGCAGAAAAAATTGAATTAATTTACATTGGTATTGCTGTCCCTCTATGGTCCATCGTCCCTCCTTGGTCCCTACAGCCAGGAAACTAGGTGGTATGGCAACTGGATTCTTGAACTTGCCAACAAATCTCATGACCAGCTTCATGTGCTCAAGTGCACCTTCCCCTTTTTGAACTTACCCTACAAGTTCCCCATGGATTCTGTCACCATCGCTCCCACCCATGACATTCTGATCACTTTGTTTATATTATCTCCTGGTGCCGCAGGAGAGACAGCTGCCCCTCCTGAATTGGAAAGCTCACAGCAGCGATTCTGCTGGGCTTTGCAGTCCAGCTAGCTGGCACGGTGAAGTGGCCCCATTGATGGAGTGCTCTTGATGGTGCAAAGCACTTCTGAAAGCCTGTGAGGCCCTGCTACCCCTATATAACGAAGGCATGATATCAATAGTAAGACAGAAACAAGTGACCACAGTTCACGGGACAAGGCGGTTCATTCGAGCATAGCATGCTCTCTGGCACGAGGACACAGTTCCATTACCAGCACCAGCGCCCTCTGTGCCCAAGTCTCTTAAGTTATTAAAGTCTCTTGATTCAGACAGCCTAATGTACCAAAACAAACAAAAAGTTCCTTTCCTCTTACAAGCACTCAAATCATGTGATTCACTCTTCACCCTGGATCCCCCTCAGCCGGGTTCAGTTCCCTTTTTATACCACAATCGTTACTTTGGGTCGCCCTCTTCCAGGCTCAGCTGCCCTTCTCCAATGTTCAGAGAATATCCTTTCTCGGGTGACTGACGGTTCATCACGGATCCCCCTCAGCTGGGCTCAGATCCTTCCTCCTACACAATTAGTCTCCCTCAGCCAGGCTTGGGACCAATTGCAGTTAGTATTAGCTGTCGAAGACTTTTGAATGTGCACGTGTTTAGCTTGACCAGTTGCAGGACCACTTTGATTCCACAATTTACTATTGACATTTGCCACCTCTCAGTTGGATACCTAACAGAGACTTTCGAATAAGCACCTACATAGTGCCGAACCACTCTGTATAGGGTATCTATCTTGGCTTCAAAAGTTCAGTCACTCCTTGGATGTCCAATAATATTTGCGTCGCTCATCACATACGCTTCACACACTGTTCTCTTCAGACTTCTCCATGCAATGTTGCTGCTTGCAACCTTGGTTCTAAGACAGACCGGCCTGCTATCAGGCTCCCTGACTCACCAGCTGTGCTGACCTTACTGGCGCTGCTTTGTTGTAAAAGCCAAGGACAGTACCATGGCACTAATCGGCACCCTGGATACATTCGACGCACGTTTCTTCAGCTTTAATTCCCGGTCTTATGTTTCTTATTCTCGAGGGCTCGTGAAAATAGTGATTTATCTCCGAAAAGGTCAAGGGTTCTTCTTCCCTTGCAACCCTCTCTGGTCTTGCCGTCTTTCTCCTTGTATTAAAGTGCCACCTTGGAACTACTGCTTTCTTGTGCGTTTTGCCTTGCTCAGCGTGTGCTTTCGTGCTCCGCCTTTTATCCGTGTGGGGAAGTGTGATGGAAGTCAGGTGTGTGTAATGATCAGTAATTGCCGGATTCTGCCTGATCCTTATGTTGGGACATGTCAGGTCTACAGCTCGGGTGTTAGTCTGTTTTCTCTCACAGTGAGCTGTCCGTGAGAAAGTGTTCGTGTTGGGAAAGGGAGGGGGGAGAAGAGTTCCTAAGTATCCTACCTGGTAGGATGGGGAAAAGTTGTTACAGGGAAGGGGATACTGCATCTCACCGTCCGGTGTCTCACTCCCACTCCCCAAAGACCCCTCACCCAGGTGATCCTCCCGCACTGGTCCAACCCCAGGAACTGGATCCAAAAGCGATGGCCATGTCCTGGCCACCTGGATGACAGATCCCCGGGCACTATCAGGTGAGACACCTTCTGGTTTCTGAAACCAAGCATCTAATAAGTGAAGTCTCTCCATGCTTGTTTTTGGCAACCTGGGAAATCTCGTGCACCTGACTTGTCTGCAACTGCCTTGCTGCTAGGCTGCCTGGTGAGGTAGTTGTGCAGTCTCCCCATGCATTGCAGCTTCTCCATCTCGCCCTCTCCCCCTTTTCATCTCTCTGCACTCTCCCTCCATGGTGCTCTCCATCCCTCCCATTTACTCTAACTGCTACTCTTTCGCCTATCCTACCTCTCTCTCGAAGCCTCGAAGGAAAAACTTTAAAAAAGATCTCCTGGCCTCCAATCCAGGCCTGTGCATCGCTGACACCTATGTCAATGCTTCTTCCAGGCAGATTGTCACAGACCTCTCCGGACCTATTGACTCCGCACATGGTCATCTTCCTCTTCGTCACCTATTAATGGTGGCACCAGATAGGAAGTACTCTTGGCATGCTTCTCATCCTCTAGGTGCATCATTAATGCCTATCAGAATGGCACTGCCATGGCCCAGGGCTCTCAGCCCAACCTCCCCCTTCTTGATAGGCATCTTCTGTTCCTCTTCAACTTCCTCCATTCTCCTGCAACTCCTCTGTCTGCTACCCCTCTTGCCCCTTCACCACCGATGGGTGCATCACATATTTATTTGCATTTTTAAAGTGCTCACACAGCCCGCGGGCATCGAGGCGCTGTTACAGGAACAGTTTTTTTTTTATTGCGTAATAGGTTTTTTTTGTCTTAGTTGTGTATTTATAACACACTTAAATACCCAGTGGTTTCTAAACACGGACCCGGGGAATCGAACCTGTGTTGCTTTGTGTCGTGTTGCTTCCAAGGCGAACACGTTGCCACTGATCTAACCTCCCCGGACATACCTGTACCCCTCCTTGGAAGAGCTTCAAAAGGTGGCACCCGCTTCACCTAGCTACCCTCAACTTTTGCTCTGCTTTAAGCACTTCTCTTATATCTTTCTCCTTCTTGAAGACTTTGACCTTGACATTCTCGCTCTCGCTGAGTTGTGGTTCATTGCCAGCTCTGTCACTGCTTTTGACACATTCCTCCCTGAGGGCTGCAAGATCCTCTCTAAGTCCAGGCCTAACTGGTCTGGAGGCAGAGTGGCCTTGATCTTCCCTGAATGGCTCCCTGCTACTATCATTCCCACCCAGACCTACTCTTCCTTCGAATGCCTTGTCTGCAGTTTTGGTGTCTCTCCAACACTTTTGTTGACTCTCGCCATCATCTACAGGATTCCTGGTCCGGTCTCCCTCTTCCTCGCAGAGGGGTCTGACCTCACCTGTTATCTTATGTCCTCCACCTCCAAGCTTCTCCTCCTCTGACACTTTAATATTCACCTTGACCCTCCTGATTCGGCCACTGGACTCTTCTGCAGCTTCTATGACTTTCTTTTCCTCACCATTCATCCCTCCGGTCTGACGCACTCAGCCAGACATCCCTTGGATGCTTTCATCTCAGCAAACATTCCCATCTCCAACCCTCTCACTACACCCCTCCTGGTCTGACCAAGCTCTCCTGTCCTTTCACCTGGATCTCTTCGGTACCCCAGCTAAGCCGCTGCCTGTACTGCCAGTCTCCTCTGTCATTCGACGGATGAAGCAAGTACCAGTTGCTGCTTTTTCTGCCACTTTCATTCCCCCTCCCACACCTTCCACGGACTCCCACACTGACTCTGCCCTTGCTAATCTTCACCTCTCTATCACCGAAACCCTGGAAATCCTTCCCCCTGTCATGAGGATCCGCATGAAGCCTACCTCCAAGTCCAACACCTGGTATGACTCTGACATAGCTGCTCTGAAACACAAGTGCAGAGTTGCTGAGCGGAAGTGGCAGGCATCAGGCACATCTTCTGACAGAGTGGCCTGTCACCTGCTCCGAAGGCAATACAGATTATCCATCTGCTTGAAGAAGAAGGCCCATATCCAAGCCTGCATCTCTGGGGCCACTAACAACACAGGCAAACAGTTTAAAATCTGCAAGGAATTCTCCAATCCTACTGCAGTCACCAATTCTCCCCTTCCATCCCGATCTCTCTGTACTTCACTGGCCTCCTACTTCTTAACCAAAACTTAGGACAGCCCATCCTCTCTCTCCTCTACTCCCCTTTCTACCCCCTCCCCAGCTCTCCAGCCTCTCTTGGCCCCCCCTCTGCCCTTCCCTCATACGCTTCTCTTTCTCACCCAGAGCACCAGATGAGGTCTCTAGACAAGTCCTCTCTATGAAAGTCTCCTCCAAACAGGTGCTCCTCTGCTCCTCCAGAACTATCAAGGACAACATTGCCTCCCTTGCGCCAGCCTTGGCCGATTTCTGTAATCACTCCTTTGCCACCGACTCCTTCCCACTACCACTCAAGCACTCCCTTGTGCATCCCCTCCTCAAACAGCCCTCTGCCGACCCCTACTGCCAGGCTAACTACTGTCCTATCTCCACTAACCCCTTCCTGGGCAAAATCCCGGAGAAGCTGGTCATCTCCCAACTTATCCAACACACTGAATCTGTTGGTTGTCTCCATGACCACCAGTCTGGCTTCACAGCAGCCAGAGGCATGGAAGCTGCTCTACGGAACGCCTCTGAAGGCTTGCTCTCAAATCTCGATTCCAACACTCCATCTGTTCTTATCCTTCTGGGGGATCTCTCCTCTGCCTTCGACACGGTCAATCCTGCCACCCTGACAAATCGGCTCCATGACACCCATGGCATCACGGGCCTGGCACTGGACTGGCTGACCTCATTCCTCTCCAACCAACCTTCCCTGGTTCAACCGGGCCCTATTCTCCCCTTATCACTCTCTACACCTGCAGCATCCATCAAGGCTCTATCCTCTCAATTTGACACTTCAACATCTACCTTGCCCCTCTGGCCCACCTGATCTCCTCCTTCTCCTCTCACTTCCGATGTTATGCACACGGCCCACAGCTCTCCTTCAAGCATCTCTCTACTGCTTCCTCTTCCTCCTCTCTCATCCCTGACTGTCTGACTGCTATTCAGGCATGATGTGCTGCCAATGATCTCTGCCTTAACACCAGTAAGACTGAGATCCTTCTCATTGGGACCCCAGCTCCCTCCTTCCCTCTGGCCACCCTCTATGGGTCCCCTCCCCTCACCCTATTGTAAGGCAAAAAAACCCTGGTGTCATGATTGACTCCTCTCTCTCCTTCTCTCCTCACATCATGGACATTGCTAAGAAGGCCCACTATCAGCTTCACCTCCTCAGAGGCATTCTCCCCTTCCTCACCTTCCACAGAAACTCACTGTCTCCAGAGATCTGGTCTTCTCTAGGCTGGACTACAGCAACAGCTTCTTCCTCGATCTTCCTTTATCCTCCCTTTCTCCCCCTTCAACTAATCCAGAATAGGACTTCAAGACCTATCCTTGGCCTCAAGCCCAGGGACTGCATCTCTCCAGCCTACAATCTCTCCATTGGCTCCCGGGTGCTGCTAGGATCAAGTTCAAAACCCTCTGCATCATCCACAAGGCTTTCTGGGACCCGAGACCCCACTATATCCAACTCTCTATCCCTAAATAACCTCCCTACTAGAGCCCTTCGGTCTACTAGCTCCAACTCTCTGCAGATCAGATACTTCTCTAAGCAGAGAGTGGCGGTAGATCTCTCTCCTCCACAGGAGCCTCCCTCTGGAATGGTCCCCTTTCCCCTCTCAGGATTGAGCCTGATCTCCGTAAGTTCCAGAATCTTCTTCCTTCCCTCTCCCCATTCCCTGCTAACACCCCAGTCTGCCGCAGTGACTGGCTGCCTGGTTGCCTCCGAGTTCTATATGGCACCAGGCCCCCCCTGCCTAGTACCGCTCCTCCTCGCACTTAGCACGTGGACCCTCAAACCCTGAACCCCATGCAATCCCTGGTACTCGCTTAGCCCCTGTGGCCCTCTTCCTTCCCCTCCTCCACCCATTCCTTTCAGTTGCTCTCTCCTCTTCACCCTACATTTCCCTTCCCAACCTAGCACTTCACGCTTTGTGCAGACCAGCACCCCCTTTGCACTTCTTGTTACTGCACTTGCACAATCTGAATGTCACAAGCCCAAGTAGGATTGTTTACTGTTATCTTTCTCCCTTGTCCCCCCCCTTTTTTTTGTCTTGTGGCGCCTTGAAACACCATTTGTTGTATAGGTGCCTTGAAAATATCCAATAAATAAATTAAATAAAGTAACAAGGGCATGGGTTCTGTCCAAGATTGACTATGGAAGTAGCTTTTAACTGTCTTCATAAAGCTCATACTCACCAACTAGAGATCATTAAAAAATAAGGCCACTCAGCTAATCCTTGGGCTTGATGCAGAGACAGCACTTGTTTTAACATCTCCACACTGATTCCCTCATTACCGTTAACATACTCTGCATTATTCACGGAGGCTTACTGCGGCTGGGCCATGCTTATCTCTGCAAAAATAAATCCAGGTATGGGCCCCTCAAGCCCTTCAGATAGGCCTCTGCCATATTTGTCACTGTCTGATGTTCTAAAAAAAAAAAGAAAAACAAATGACCACATTAATTCCATAAAGGACCCCAAGACTTTCTTTTACCTCAAAATGTTGGACCTCCAGATCTGTTTCTGCCGAAAGGACATTTGGTTCTCAACTACATCTCATACTACGTTTGTTATTTGCCATCTCCTGCTCCTTTCTGCATTTCACTGGACTGTTGCCTGATAAACAGTTCTTTGCACTTTTCTTTGCCATATCTTCCTGTCTGCACTTATCTTCACCTCCCCCTTCCTTGCAATTTCCCACACACCCTCTCTTCAACATAATAGATTTAAATGTTCCAAGCCTTTGAAGATCGGCCTCCCCACACCCGTCTCCCCTTTCTCGTTAGCGTGGGGTATTTTTTAACACTGGCATATAAGTGGACTGCATCCACTGTGTTGGGCCCAGAGGTGCAGGAATATGCAAATCAAACCATTGGATATCAGACCAAAAGGCCAGCATGTAACTCAACTACCAAACATCTAGAAGAAGAAACATCTAGAAGAGGAAAATAAAAACTAATTGTGCCCTGTGTTCGAGTAACCAGGCCGAATATAATGAGGCCAACTTTCCATTACAGGTACAGATGCACTAAAGTGTAGATTTGCTAAGGCAGAGAGCTGCCATGGAGAAGTCTGTGCATTTTGCAACTTGGATGGAACTATGAGCAAATCAACCATGAAACTCCATTGCCAGAGTAATTTAAATGTATATCAGAATGTAAGGTTGGACATTGATGGTATAGTGCAGGAGAAAAATACATATGATGCAATGTTAAATATTAAAGCAGGTCTCAGGTAAAGAAAGAGAAATGCAGAATTTAAAATCATTAGTTTCCGTTCACAAGAACTGACTTCAGCCTGTGCTGGAACAATCAGACCACAAAGGTCAAACACTCCATCACCTCTCAATTTGGTCAAATCTTTGAAGCCCAACAGAGCCAGGAAGGGGATGGAGCTTGTGCCTGGGGCAGAGGTTTATGGGGTAAAAGGATGACCACTGAGTAAATAAAAAGGTACAGCCCATGGATTCTGAACTCTTTAAAATACTCAAAATTAAATTAAATTTGTGGTGGTGATCTTGGCTGATTGACAGTTGGCAGGCACCAGTGAATGTCACATGAGTCACGGGCATAGCTACACTCCTCTGCCCGAGAAGATAAAAAAACATGTGCTAAGGTCTTAGCCCCGTAAGAATGTTAAGCGATATTATTGCAGACAAAGTCAACAAAAGCCAGAGGGCTGAGCTACCTACCACAGAAATGTGCTGTTTCATTGAATTAATAATATGCATATAGTTAAAGAGTATCATAGGATTATTTGGGGAATCCTATTTTGCTCATGAACTTCGTGAACTTCAGAAGGCACGTGACAAGCCCCATCTGTTGCTAGGAATCCCCTCACAATTTGACCTTGGGAATCAGAGCTATAAGCTAAAATGTGATTAAAGCTTCCCGGAAAAAGATATGTATCGGAGAGCCAGGGATATGGTAGCTTACTGAATCCTGTCTGTGAAATATCAAGGTTTTAACTGAAGTCCTTTCGGGGGAAATCAAATTAAATCTTTCATCCGCACATGCAACCACATGCCGACGCCAGACACAGGTCATCGCGAGCAGCATGATCAGACCAATTTAGAAATATATGGATTGCGACCCTTATTTGTAAATTAGATAAAAGTGTCATGTTGAAGATTTTTAAACTCATATCTGAGTTGTTCAGAAATGCAATTTCAGATAGGTGGAGCAGGAACTCTCAGTGATAGGGCCTGGAGACCTAAGAACCAATCAAATTGAAGGGGCTAGGCCTTGTTAGAGATGGGAGGAACAAGAGATGCTGAAACAGGAATATCAACCAATGAGCCGGCACTACATAATTTAGACATCTGTGGGGTGTGGTCAGGAGATTTTAAAGCTAGACGCACAATGGAAAAGGTGACTAACTGATGGAGACAAGAAGCTAAGAAGGAAGGTGGAAACTAAAATCTGGAGAGAACCAGGAGAAGGGCTGGGGGCCATCCATAACAAGAGGCAGAGAGAAGGATTGGGGCTTGGGCCATCCATAACCAGAGACAAAAGGGCTTTTGGCGTATCATCCATAACCATGTCACATTGCTTCCCATGAGATGACCGAGGATGCCTACCGACTTATCCTGTACACAAACTCAGAGAGATTCGAAGTGAGTACATGTGTCCAACAGAACAAACCATTGGTGGGGATCTGTGTGATCTGTGGGACTTCATATCTTTCTCCTATTAATGGTATTGGGAGGCAGATGAATAGGTCATCTATATCTTCTGCCCAGCACCAGATCAAATTCCACACAGATGAGAAACACTACTCACTAAAATAATGTACGGCCCTTATCACAGGCAGGTACATCAAGACAGAGAGAATCTAAGAAAAAGATGGCAAAAACAGTCAAGCTAATGTTACAACATTAACGTGCACATGCATTTGGCACGAAGTAAACATGCACTCCACATGAACCACACATACACAAGGTAATATGTGCATTTATACATAGCATCCATAAGACAAGAACACTAACATAACCAATGTATACGTTGAATGCAACATGAACGACACGCAAGTATGGCTCACTGACAGATAAACCAGAGTGTAATTGGGCAGGCATCTACTTAATGGAAGCCGCAGCAAGCTTTTAAATAGACAAAGGCCTCAAGACTTGGAGAGAACTCAAAAAAGCTGAATCCACAGAAATACAGAGCTTTGCAGAGCTTAGACGGTAGCTGGCGATTAGTGTCAAGGTTAGGAATGAGGTAGGGAGGATGGGAATAGCAGAACAAAGGCACGAGACAGCAATTCCCAAGACACAAGCAGGATACTCCCAGATTAATTAACGGTTTATAGGAATACAAGTCCTTGTTAACCAGGTGCAGTAAAATAGGAAGCCAATAAACTCCATAGAGAATAACTCAAGAGTGTCCCTAGTGGAAACAGAAAACATGACGCACATTTAGCTAAACTCACAATAAATATGAGCTAATTCCATCCATTTCATTCACAGTCCTCTAATACATGACTTATGAAGAATACTGGCTATTCAGTAGGAACCAGCATATGATAGGACACCTGCAAGACTCCCTAAAAGTATACACAGACATAGGTCAAAGTGTGAGTGGCATTTTGTGGTGCCGATCAAAAGGATCGGGTGATGCAGGAGAGAGGCAGAAGTATTCAATTGTGGAAAAGTATTGTGGGGAGGAGGTTTGAAAAGGGTGTAAGAGAACTAAAGTAAAGTTTGGTGAGTATTGGTAAATTGTGTTGTGAAATATTGAAATGGGGGACACTCCAATCATTCATTTATGTAAATCACTAGCAGGTACAAGGGGAAAATCCCCCAGTACCATATGGAATGGGTTAAAGATACAGTGGGAAAGATGTTTATGCCTGGCCACAAGAAGGCACTCATTCGAAAGACAGCACTGAAGCACATGTGCACATATTTACATGCTGCTTATAAGGGAAAACAGTTACGGAACTGATTAGGTCTACTGGAATTATGGAAAATGTATTCAGAGGACATAGAACTAGATACAAAAGAATGGATGCTTAATCAGCATGATGAAGGGTGTACGACACCAACAGCTCCTCCTCCTCCTCCTCTTCCCCAGAGCGAGGAACAGCCCTCGACTGCACAGGGATTATAACATTACATGTATTAAAAGCCACAGGAGGATATACTAACCCTGAATATGCGCCGCCCACATATAGCGTTGAAGACATTATAAGTGGAGAGAAAAATAAGTAAACAACGACCAGTGTCCACACATGTGGAATATGACAAATGTTGCGAGTTGTAAGCAAGGCTAACCAAAAAAGAGGAATAGGTTCAGAGACAGAGAGGCAGGAAAGACAACGAGGTACAGTATTTACTTCATGTATAAGCGCCTAACAAGCAAACAATAACATCAAAAAATAAAACAACAAGGTGGAGACAGCAACAGTACCAAACGAGTGGGTAAGAGGACAAATAATGCTCAAACTGAATGGAAAGGGCATCAATGATTCCGAAGTGAAGGCAAAGGAAGTTAGAGGAGAAAAGAGAAAGAAGAGAAAAGAATGGGGGAGGAGAGAAAAATAGAGCGCAGAAGAGAAGAGGAAAAGGAACAAAGAAGAGAGCGTGAGAGAGGGAAAGGAAAGAGAGAGGGAGAGACTGGAAGGAGAAAGGGAAAGAGAAAAAGAAAAGCAGGAAGAGAGAGGGAGAGAGAGAGAGAGCGACAGCGAGATGCAGAAAGAAGTAGGGAGGGGCACCAGAAGGAAGTTGATATTAAGGAGCCTACCCTTCCAGACCGAGAAAGAGAAAGGCGACGGAAAGAAAAGGAAAGAGCAAAGAAAAGATGCGAGGAGAAAGAAAGAGAAATGGCAAGGTGAAGAAAGGGAATGATAAAGGAGCTTAGTGAAATGCTGCAAGGAAGTGGATTACAATATGCGCAGACATGCAGGATTAGATAAAGAGGAAGAAGGTGTTGTGAGAAGGCGAAATTATGGTCTAGACAGGAACAGAAAGGAGGGTGTTGGTGCAATAGGAAGTTGGTGAGCAGGCCAGCCAGGGGAAGGCAAGAACATAAAGGAGGAAGTAATGAATGGGACATAAATAACAGATCCCCTTAGGAGATTAGATTTTGAAGATAGAGAGGATGAAGAAAGTGGCAATATCATTTTCAAAAAAGAAGGGGGAAGCGAAGAAGAGGCAACTCAAGCCTCATCCAAGTGTACTCAGATAGGGAGAGGAGGTAGCGTGAGCAGAAATAGAGGATCCAGCGATGAGGTCCGAACCCGTTGAATATTCGAGGCTCTCAAAGGTACGCTTGTACAGTTCAGAAGGTAGGACGCCATATGCGACTACATTGAGAAATCTACCCGGACGAAAGATTGTTAACATGATAGACACAGTGACAAAGACAAGGGGCACAACTGTGCTGCGACTGGGCACAGGGCTAAACCAATTCCCCTTATTAGAGAAAGGGGAGGGATAGCACAATATATAATACCATGGCCACAGACAGACTCAAATAATATGATTAATAAAACACCATCACTCACAGCAGGGGCAGGAAAGTGGGTCTATGAGTTGGAAAGAATGAGAGCTGGGATGACACTAGCAGTAGGCGACATAAAAAGTCTGTTTGCTGCCATATTGGACAAACAATCAGAAGACATTTGGAAGCGGGCAGGGTATCCTGGAGTGACTGCCCAAAACACACAACATGACCGGGTACCTTTTAATAATTACAGAGCAGAAGTTTGACAGGCACTTAGAATACAATACCCAGACACATCGGATATGGGTGCAAATATGAGATGGAAAAAGTGGTCCCAGGAAGATGACGCTGCATACATACACGACATTCATCAAGAGAATTGGAGACTAGAGACTAGGGAGCCATGTGAGAAAAAGATCACTTTTTTTAAAATCACATTTTAAGTCATGGACTCCCTAAAGAAGTACAAAGGAATTTAAAGAAAATTGCGAGAATAGAAGCAAAACCATGGCCCGAGATACCATTGAATATTGTTCATCATTATAGACTGAAACGAGAGAGGGACAAAAGTTGAGGAAAGAAAGATAGAGTAAGCAAAGTTGGTGCAAAACAAATTATTGAAATTAACATGAAGGGTGCTATGTTAACAAATGTAGGAGAACATAATGCTGTGCAAGAGCTGCAAAAGTGGCAACCAGGCCCAAATGGACATTTTGCAGGAAGGGGGAAATAGAACTATTTTCCCCGGGGACAAAGGTTTGCACCCAGAGGCACAGGGTTTGAATTCCAAGCCCAGTAAGGAGAAGGGTTCAATGGGGGGGGCAACCACAATTTTGGAGGAACACCACAAACAACAGTTTTGAACATGTGGGAAAATGGGCCATTTCACCTGTATTCAGGAGTAGGGGAGGGATGCTACAGAATTGGCAACCAGTAGACAACATATCCCTCACCACATAGCACAGAGCCACCAGCATATTCTGCCTAAAATCAAACACAGAATTAGGCATAAGCGCCGCAAATACAGCAGATGCAACAGGGAATGCCACCCCAAACACAGCAAGCACCAATGCAAACACATCAAGCATCAATGAAGACACAACAAGCCCTGATGCAGTCACAGGCACCAGTACAACACAGTGACACCATGGACCACAGACATATTGCCACAGGCACCAACATCTAGAATAGAGGGTGTGACTGTAGTGGGAGGGAATCTCTTTACAGGGACAGGACTGAATATGTACCCACAATAGGACAGCTCACAGACAGACTTGAGGTGTCCCATCCCATCTATTACACCGGACCCACGGGTCAGCGTAATAATAGATGTAAAACAAGTTTCCTTTTTAGTTGATGCGGGAGCTACACGATCATGTGTTAAAGAGGGAAAATTCCTAATGTTAGATATACCCATGGACATGCAAGGAGTTTCGGGAGTCATAACAAAGGTTCCTTTCATAGACAGCTTGCCCATAACTATAGGAGAACAAAACATGGCTATGCTGTTATATTCCAGCCAAACACCATTGAACATATTGTGGAGAGACTTGATGAGTAAAATAAACATGACCATATTCTTTACTGATGATGGGATAATATGTTCTACCTCAAGGATTCATTATGTAAATGCACAAGAATTCATAACAGCCTTTTATGGTCAGAAAGCACAGCGGGCGTGCCACTCAACCTGGAAGTGTTCCTTTGCAGAGTACACATATTATTAGCATGACTTGCCAATAATACAGATCAAAATATTGAGGTTACCACCAGAGTTTTTGTTTCGCCCAGAAGTACCCACAAACGTAGAGGAAGGGCAGATAATTTCGATTGACCTACAAGCAGCAATAGTAAGGGAAGACAGAGTACTTTTATATGGAATAGATGTCAACAGTGTAAATTGGCACACAGTAATGGTGCTTGACGAGGTGCATAGACTGACTTGACAGATTTCTTTTTTTTTTTACATATGAAAGATGGAGATGTGATGTTTAGCATTTGTTTCAAATACCAGCAGCAAATTGAGAAAAGGGAAATTCCTCAGAGAATATCATTAGTTAAGAAGGTACCACCCTTTCTGCAAGGAGATTTGGCCTATGTACCGAGCTCACTCTGGACCAGCAGTCCATATGATGTTGGGCTATTAAAAGGAGTAGCGGCAGTGAAAGTTAAACTAAGGAAAGGGGCTATTTTACCACAGGTAAGACAGTATCCAATGTCAAAGGAAGCAACTAGAATATCTATGAAACCATTGCTGCCTTAGTGCAACAGGGGATATTAGTGCCTTCAGAATCCACATGCAACAGGTCTATGTATTCAATTAAAAAATTGACAGGAGGCTCTTGGAGATGTATACAGAACTTGGGTCCCTTGAACAATATAATTGAGGCAGAATTCCTATTAGTGCCAAACCCAGCCACGAGATTGTCTAGCTTCCTGCCCAAAGAAAATTATTTTACAGTGATAGATTTAAAGAATGCGTTCTTTTCAATTCTCTTGCATCCTAATTCACAATATTTGCCTGTGATCGTCTGCCACATATCCATTTACCCCAGGGGCACTGTGAATCACCCTTGGTCTTCAACCAAGTGTTGCAGATGGAGTTAGGAAATGTACAACTTGATAGTGCAGTCATCCTGTACATCGATGAGATATTGGTGTGCAGCACGAGAGAGGAAGAGTGCAGGAGAGGCTCACTGAAACTGATGACAGTACTGGCAGAGAAAGGGTACAAAGTTGACAAAGAGAAAATGCAATATTGCCAGGAAGATATCGTATACATAGGTCAGCAGATATCAAATGAAGGAAGAAAGGCGACCCATGAAAGAGCAGAAGCAATAATGAAAACATGCAGGCCAGAGACAGTGAAAGAATTAGAGCAGTTCCTAGGCCTTTGCAATTACTGTAGGGAATGGGTCTTTGACTACAGCACTTATGTCAGAGCACTATTAAAAGGACTGAAAGAAGTGCAGAAAGACAAAAGCAACATAGCCTGGACAGGAGAAATGATCGACACCTTTAATGAACTGAAGCCCCGGTGTTAGCGATCCCTGATTACAATGAAGAATTGTTTCTGTTTTCCCATTCAAATGGATTAGTGATGACTGTTGTCCTCGCACAGTAAACCACCAAGGGACTTAAACCTTTTGCATTTTACAGTGGAATCCTAGATCCAGTAATTAGAGGCCACTACCCATGTGAGCAAGCATTGGCTGCAGCAGCTTTTGCAATTGAAAAGTCAGCCAACAGAACTATGGGCTGTTCAGTAACATTATATAATGAGCATGCCCTTTTCGCCATCCTTGAAATACCCAAAAGCACATTGATCACACAGAGAGCATCCGGTTAGGAGGTGATTCTATAAAACCCTTCAATCAAAATTGTCAGATGTCGAGTAGTAAACCTAGCCAGATTTATAGCAGAGCCAGTGGAGGAGGGTGCATGATTGCACCAGCTACACCGTATATCACAATGAAGTACCCCATGTTAAGAAAAATGCCCTAGGAACGGGGGAAATTCTTTTGATGTGTCATCATCAATAGACCAGAGCATTGGCGAGAAGCAGAGGGGAAGGAACGGGGGAAATTCTTTTGATGTGTCATCATCAATAGACCAGAGCATTGGCGAGAAGCAGAGGAGAAGCGCGGTGGTGAAGGTAAGAGGAAATTACAGCTTTGAGATAGTGACGGGCGTGAAATTGCCAGAGCATTTCTCAGCAGAAATGTCAGAATTGGTAGCATCGATCTTGGTGCTTGAAGCGTATGGAGATGAGGTGGGAACGGTGTGTTCCAACGCCGCCTACATGATGTCAACAGTACACACGGGACTGTCACGTTGGAAAAGGACGGGCTTCCTGCATGCAGACGGAGCACCAGTAAAGCTGCGCCATTATTAGATAGACTTAGACACACTTGTAATCCCATTGCTATCGTCGTGAAGTGTGCAGTGAACACCATAAGTGTGGAATTTATTCCACGCAGCAACAAGGCCACTGATTTAGAAGCAAAAGAGCAGTGTATTTCACAGGAGTAACTCACACTGTAACTACATTGAACAAAAACGCACGTGCACACAACATGGTGCTAAAGGAAGGCTTTAATGCACTGCCCATAGCACACATTGTTGAATTACAGGGGAGAACTCCAAAACAACAGAAGAGAAGGAATGTTGGTAAAGACAAGGGTTCTCTTTGTCCCCCACAGATGCAATGAGGCAGAAGGACATCACCAAGAAACCTGTTATGTCCAAAGAGCTGATTTCTATTAGTGTTAGAACAGCTGCACTATCCAGCACACATATCCAGAGAATGTCTTGCAGTACTGATTTCGGAGTACTGGTTCGTCCCCAACTTAAATGAGCATGTTGATAATTTTGTTATTGTTTGATTTGCCAGAAATTCACTGCTGGTCACACCCTGAGAACTGCAAGAGGAGCAATAGCCCCTCCCACAGGACCATTCTAGCATTTTCATATTGATGATGTAGACATGACCCACATTTTTAACGGCTACAGGAATGTTAGTGGTCGTACGTCCATTTTCCCGATGGATCGAAGCTGGTCCACGGACACATCCCGATACCATATATGCAGCAAAGTTCCTCGCCAAGAGGTATTTCCAAGTTGCGGAGGGTGCAATGTATTGCGTTGCGACAGCAGACCGCATTTTGTAAAGGAGGTTTTCGAGCACATCACCATTCTGTTGGGGATAAGGCACAAATTCTCGTCCGCCTATCATCCACAAGCAAACATCTTTGTGATAGCCTCAATGGTATGCTAAAAAAAACAAATTGCCAAACTAAAAGAGGCACTGAAAAAGAGTTACATTGCCTTCCTCTAGCCCCATTTGTCTTACATAATCAGCCAGACTAACCATCACCTGACTCCATATGATCCGGTCGCAGAACGCATATGCCCATTGCTCCACCCACACGGGCTCATACTGATGCAGAGAATGCTGCTACTGTGCTAGGGAAAGAGATGCACGATTATTTGACAGATATGATGGAATCTCTTAAATGTATGTCTGCACAGGTGCAGAGGCGGCAGGGGGTACGAGAAACACATGACAACAACAAACAAACTGACCAGGACAATTTGCTAAAACCCCTCCTCCTATACTCTGGTTACCAGTTGCTGCATCATAATTTTGTTAAGAAGTGGACACACCACGTTTTGAAGCGCCCTAGATCATCGAAGCGGTCACTCCATCTGTGGTAAAGGTAGAAAGAAGGAGAGCCAGGATTCACCTCCACACCGTCAAACTGTATTGAGCCGAAACCCTCCCTTGCTTGCAGCTACTGAACCCAAAGCTGAATAAGTGATGTGACCTCAGACGTGAGTGATGATCAGAGCCAATCAGTAGTAGGAGAAACCGCAAGAATAAGAGCAACAGAACTATATTTTCCAGCAAAAGAACATTTCTCATTTAACATTCGTCAAAAGAAGCACATGCCCTTTCTTTATTTTGATCCTCTCATTATTCTTGAACACTTATTCTTTTTTTAAGAACTTGGAACATTGGACCAACAGTTCTATTGTTTGAATTCAAGACCATCTATCATTCTAGAAAACAATGTTCTTGCACACTTAACTGAAGTTGTCCTTGTAAGCACTTATTTTAGAGAGAAGACAGAAATATTTCCTTTGGAAGAACAATGGTGCATTAAATAAAATTAGATATTCTCCCTTAGCACGTAGGGGGAATTATGCCCCCAGTTATTTGTAAAAGGTAGACATGGTAGCCATCATGATTCTAGCAACATCATTACATGCTGTGGTGACTATTTTCTTATTCTCATTGCATTACGAGAATTGTTCATTTATAACACAGCTAGACCAGTAAATGTGAGCATAACTACTGTGACATTGAAAAGAAATATGCTAGATAACTCAAAGAAACTGAGCAAGTATATTGATGATTCTGTCTATGTGTCCAATGATCTGTGGTACAAGCATATGAGCCAAGTGGGGAGAGAGAAGTGTACAACAACCAGACATAGGAAAAATAACCCACTATTTAAAAATGCTAAGTGCGCCTTTTTTTTTTAGAAGAACAAGAGCTTTTTTTTGTATAAAAAAAAAAAGGAAACGGCGACAGGGTATTATAAGTCTACTGCTGCAGAGCTCATCAAAGTGAAGTTCATCTTATAAACACACATATTGTCATTCATGATGCACTTGATATACAGTATTAATCCTCCACCCTCATTGGCTACCATCTATTGCTAATGCTAACAGCCACATACGGACCTGTCATGGATTGGTTGTGTCGTCTTCTCCTCCATCTTTTCCCTAGCTGGGTAAAGGCCTCTTCACCACTATCTTCACACCTAACCACGTGATGTGCACCTGTTCATCAACATGAATTCAGCAGATAACTTTGATGTCAGCCTGGTCGTTGCCAATAAGCAACTCTCTTCTCATCTCAGACACATAGGCGCTGTGAAGGCATCATGAAGCAAGACACAGACAACAGACTTAAAATTCAAACAAAAGATATTTATTAACTTAAATGTCAGGTTGGTAGAAAGCCTAACTTGCCCAATGCCAAGGTGGGATTTCCTAAGGAAATTTCCTAAGAAAAGTCTGAATCAAAGAGTTCAACTAAAAAGTCTGCATCCAAAATCTATACTTTCCCTCACAACTAAAGCTAAACTGTGTGTAGAGAGATCAAGTATCAAAGCAATGTTGATCAACACAAAATCTGAGCTTCTTCCAGGTCTCAGTTTATTGTAGGGAAACTCCCAGAGATCAGACTACGAAAATACAACTCGCTAGGCAAAAAGGCTAGGTGCACCCTTTTACCCATTAACGAGAAAGATGAGAGGAGCTTTATTTTGAATAAAAAAGAAAAAGGCGACATGGTATTACAAATCAACTGCCAAAGAGCTCTACGACATCTTCCATATGATATTCAGGTTATAACCACACAAATCGTCACTTATGATGGACTCGACATACAGTGTTAATCCCCCCTCATTGGCTGCTGCCTCTATACATGCTAATAATTAGATATAGCCCATCCTTCGATAGATTCCCCTGTCTTCTCGCTCCTCTTCGCCAACATCTTTGTCCATCAAGGAATGCTGCAAAGCAATTGTTTAACATCAACTGGCACCACCCTACCTTCGATCCTAACCACGTGACATGCATCTGGTTATCAACGTGAACTCAGTGGGCAACTTCGAGGCCAGCCTGATCCTGGCAAACAAAGCCTCCTTTTTCTCAACCCAGACATGTTGGCGCCCACATCATGCCTTCCCCGCTGTATGGGCCTCATTCTTAGCTCTCCTTGGCACAAAACATAGATCATGGCATTCTCTGCTTTACCCTTTATCAGTTCCCTTCACCAGGAGTAAACCTAGTGTCCCAAAATCAATCCAGTTCAGAAAAGATTTAGAACCCATTTCCCTGCACATCTGGTAGTTCAAATAGTGTGACCAACGCTTTGGGGGACGCTAGTGTCTTAAATCGTGGTTCATGTTTTGGCATCCCAAAACCTCTGCCTTCGCTCCCAGGAATATGACCTTGGTACTAGACTGCAGCCCTTCACTTATTCGACTGCACACATTCCTTCCTTGTTAGTTCAAAGGGGAAACTGATGTGGGGGCATATGCGTGTTCCTTTGCTGCACCTGGGAATCGGGATGCAATGGTGAGGCAAGGGATAAGGCCTTGTTGCTCTGCGTCTTTGTGAAAACACGGCCTGCAAGGATTCAGACCTACTCGTAAATGCAGTGTTAGTGCAGGTTATGACTGTCGTGTATGACTGTCGTGTGTATATGTAGACTACATCCTACATAATTCAATTAGAACTTTACTAAATAACTTTCTCCTATATGATTTTCCACTGCCACCAATTATACCCACCCATAACAACCCCCCTCCGCCCTACACGTCCAGTGCTCATTTGCATATTTTAATATATTTTTCGCAATCTAAATCGTCTTGGAGGGGCGGTGGTCTGGATATGCATCCCAACATTCCCCCCTTTAGTTAATCCTTCATTATCTCTTTCTCTATCTGCTTCATCCCTAGGGACCCATGCCCTACACATGTGGCACAAGCTGCCCCCATCTTGTGCATACTTTTCCGGGGTGTATGTAAGGTATATGCAATCCCCAACACCCGCTAAATCTACCTAGTACTCAGTGTAGTTCTCAGGATCTGGTAGGGGTGATTTTAGTCCCTGGGGGTTAAAGGGTCATTCAATTCTAACCACACATGTCTTATTCAAATCCTCAGTTTGAGCCTGCCCCTCTTTTGTGCCTGGGAGAGCTATCCTTTCCCCAATAGTAACCATCAATTTTGCACTGCTCGGGATAGTCTTGACACAGTTTCGGAGCATCATTTGGCACATGCAAAACACCACCAACAGGAACATCACGATCTGAACCACAATCTTCACCAGTGCCCTAATCCAAGACGGTACCCGGGAGAACAACATGTCGAACCAATCTTCGGATTACATACCTGCTTCGTTTTCCATTCCAGTCTTCAGCTTATGCAAGGCCCCTATGATATGCGTCACAGACCCGTTCTCCGATCATTTGGGGGTGTGCATGTGCAACATGACAACCGTATCTTCTTGCACACATACCCTTCCATCAACGTTATGAGGTCCAAAACATATCTGTTTTGGAGTGTCATCAACCGGATCGCAATCAGCTCACTTTTTATTGTATTGAGACCTTGTTCAGTATCATTTCCAAATTGGATCACCTCCTAACAAACAATCTGCAACCACTTGATATTTGCAGGTAATCAGGGACGCGAAGAATACTTGTTTTGGTGTACAATCAATATTTGCCTGGGATTGCTTTAAGCAGCTTGGATGATTCTTCCGACAAATAGTTCTACCTCTTCGTGCACAAGTTCGGCATCCGCTTGTTCTTTTTCATTGGGGGGGTTGGATGAATGATGAAACAGATTGTAACACCTCACACTCGGATGCTATTGTCAAGTGTATTTCTGGCACCACCAGGATAGCCGAGTGCAGGGTTGTCAGTGCACAGGTGCCTCACCAAAAAGGTGGAAGATGAAGATATCCCTGTTGACCGCACACCCCGCATATGTCCACCAATGCCGCTGTTCCTTTTGCAAGATCTGGGATGAACAATGTCTTACTACACTTGGTATTAGTACCTACCGGAACAGTTCCATGCCCTCGAAAACAAAACTGGTATTCATCCCCTGAGAAGTAGCTGACTTCTCAATAGTGAAGGCAGCAGCAGCCAATGCTTGTTCGCACAGGATCTGCCCTTGCATGACAGAATCTAACATGCCACTGTAATTGGCCCAAGGTTTTTGCCCCATTGTGCTGTGTTGTGTCAGCATGGCAGTCATCATCTGACCATCAGAATTTGAAAAAAGATATATCCCTTGCGTATAATCAGAAGTAGCCGGTACTGGGCAGCAGAAATTACATCTTTAAGTTCCTGTCCAAATGATAGTATTTTCTGTCCACGCAGCTTATTTGAGGGCCTGGAGCAATGGTTTAGTATGTGATGGGTTATCTCTATAGTAGTTATATAACACGAGAAATGTCTGCATATCCTTTACTGCCACTGGCTGGGGTGTTGTATGCACTGTGGCTGCACGTTCTGGAGTTCCTCTTTTACCACTTACTGAAATCATCTGTCCTAAATACACCTCTTGTTGACAATATTGTAATTTTGTTCAGTCCACCTTGTACGCTTTGTCAGCCAACAATTGTAACAATGCTATAGAGTGCTCCCTGCATTGATGTTCTGTGTTGCTACATGCCAACAAGTCATCCCAATATTGAATGATAGTACTAGGGACAGCAATGTTACCTACATGCTCATGTAGCCCTCTATTAAAAATACTCAGGGACTCGCAGTACCCTTGAGGAAACATAGTATAGTGCAATCAGCTCCTGGCAAAGGTAAATGCGGTGGGATATGGCGAATCAGGATGCAGAAAAAAGCATTTTTTAAGTCCACAACAGTAAAGTGGGTGGCTTCAACAGGTATATTGCACAATATTTTGCCAGGGTTTGCAGCCCCTGGGAACTCAGCCCGTACAATGTCATTTAGAGGGGCGTAGACATTGAATCATCCTCCAACTGGCACCTTTCAATTTCTTGACTAGATAAATAGGCGTGTTACAGGGTGAGTTTGGGGGTACTAGGATACCCGAGTGTAAAAGAGCCATTACAGCGTCGTAAAAATGTCCCCCGCTGCCTTCGAAGGAGGATATCGTTTTACTTGCGGCAAGACAGCACCAGGTTTCAGAGTGATGTGTATCGGCGTGACGCCTTTTAAGAGTCCCACATTGTGTAGATTATTCGTCCACAATTTGTTGGGAACTTGAGCCAAATCTGTAGAGGTGAATGAAGGAGCAGTCCCTACTAGTAGCATAGGACAAACTACATGTCTGTACTGTATCATTATTTTACAGGGGACACATACTTCTAGTATTATTTTGTCTTCATTTTCTCTGTTCTTAAACAACTTCTCATTTGAGACATTTTTATTTGGTATCGTAGGATCAATGGAAAGAACCGTGCACCATCCCTTTTGTTGGAATCAACTGCCATCAAAACAATAGTCTTCTGCCACTAGAACTCAGTCAATGTCCAGTTCACTAATGGTACCTACAACTATCTCCCGAGGCTCGGCGGGCCTGAACAGACACTTAAGAGGGTACTCACCAGTACTTATTTGCCACCTGTGGCACTGCACAGAGTAATATGGTAATGCCATATAGAAAGCAATTGCCATAGACTCAACACTTAATGCATGCAAGGCCCAGCTTACCCTCACAGCACACATGCCGGGCGTGGAACACACCACACCCTTTTCTGTGAACAGGATGGCCATGTTGAGCTTACTCAAAGAATCCCGTCCCAACAGATTGATTGGGGTCGCGATGGAATGTAACAAGGGTGCTTGCACCTCTCTGCCCCCTATTTTGATGGGTCATTTCTTGGTAAAAGGAACCGATTGAACTGCCCCAGAGAAACCCTGCGTTTCCATAACCTCACCCGATAAAGGGAACCCTCCCTAACTAATACATGATATAGTCGCACCTGTATCTACCATAAAATAAAGTGTGTTTGCTATCTCCACGCCTATCAAGGGTTTCTCTTCTGGGTTGGCAGTGACCGATAGAACTGGATACGCTAAGGCTCTCTGTGGGCTGTGCTAATCCGGGTATGTGTTAGTCCCCAGAAAAACAAATGGAATCCCTCCAACCACAGTGGCTCCCTGATATTGGGTCACCATACTATTCAGAACAGTATTCTTGCTCAGGATGTGGGGGCCCCATTGCTGCCCCGGATGTACAACCTATGGTTGCATGTTACTAGATCCCGGGACGCGTAGCTGTGGAAATGTTGATGGGGAGCAGTAGGCATTGGGGGACTATAAGGGGCTGCTGGGGGCATCTGTCAATATGACTGAGGGTATGAAACTGGCTCTCCCTGGGAATAAGGGTACATCTGTTGTTGGGGATATGCATAGGTCTGTCTACTCATGCATTCTATTGAAAAATGGCCCACACATCCAACACTGGCCTGCTCCTCCTCCTCTATCTCCTCACCGCCCCATACCTCTAAAACCCCCTTGCCCTCCCTGGTCACCTGAAAATCCCTGTCTCCCACTTTACAACTCCCTGGAAAACCTCCTTGATATTGAGGTTGGTAAGGTCAGTGACGCCTATCCACTCATGTTCTTCTCCCCACCCAGATGCTGCGTGCACCTTGCCCGCTGTCCATCCCGTTCTAATTTTATTCACACCAACTCACAAACCACCTTTCTTAATGCATCCACCAACTCTTTTTGTGGTTTTGTACCATCTCTCTCCGGCACTGTACCCCTCCCAGCTACTGACGCTGTGGGGTTGGGTATATTCTGATAGTGTGCCGACGTGGGTGGTGGGGCTGGCGTAGTGGGAAATGGGACATACATGTGATTTTTTGTATCCTAACGCAGCACACGTAGAGTAGCATCCTAACAGTAGATAGCTGTTGGTTTCCACTGGGGCCGCAGGGGTGCTTGGGAAGATGACCGCAGAAGTAATAGCACTGCACAGGGTGACCACCTCTCATAATGCCTTGAAAGAATCGGTGGCACCATGGTCCAAATCTTGCACCATTTCCCACAATTCCAATACTTCCTTTCTGTTTTTTAGTTTTCTTCCTTTATATGTAGCTGTTAAAAACATATACATGTGACTTAATATCTCTCTATTATTAGTGCCGTGGTCCGGACATGGCTTAAACACCCCTCACTTTGTTTCCGCACACCGCTCCCTATGGTATTTAAGAATCTGATCTCAATACAACGGGAGGGCCTTGCACATGTAATCCAACTGAGTTGTTGGCTCAATCATAGCAACCCTCCCCGTCAATATTTTTACAATATTACCAAAAACCCTTATCTCGCCCCAACAGCTCATATCCCCATACCCCACACTCACCCCTCTTCACCCACACACGTCTTACACCCTTCCCACATCACACCTCAATCAATCCTATGTCCAACACTACTAACCACATTGCAAAAAACCAACAATAAAATCACAATATATTCTAGGTTTTTATTCCAACACCCCCACTATATTGGGTGAGTAGATCCCAGGTCACTAAGGGCCTCGACCACAACTACCTTTTCGTTCTCACGCCCCCCCTATATACCAGACGGAGAGATTCCAGACTCACTAAATAGACAGAGCCTCTATCCATATCCTTTTTTCGTCCATTATACAGTGCTGTCTTCTCCCCTATTATCCAAGGAAAAGGTCCTGTTATTCCACAAACCATAATATAAATACCATAATAAAAATGTATACAACACCACATGATTCTCTACTTCATCAAACCAAACTCTCCTATCACCCATACATACTCATTCTCCTTTACCCTTCCCAACACTCCTACTCCCCCCTCATACCTCTTATTTTTCTCCAAATGAGGGTAAACTTACGTCTGCGTATTCACCCAAAGTCCTCCACCTCAGGGTCCCGCAAACAGCCTGCACAATCCGGGGACAACGGCCTGCTCCAAAGATCAGACAGGAATTCTGATAACAAGGCTCCTGTAAACCTCTCAAAGGTTATGCACAAAAGGGACTGGTCGTTGCAGATGGGGGTGGCTCCTCCAGATGTGCGGCCAGGAACCCTACAGGGCCCCCAGCAGCACTTGTCTATTCCTTGCTCCCTCCCCCAACTCCACACATCCCTATCTCCTGTACTTCTCATCACTGTACTTGCACGTCCGTATGTCACAAGGCATAGTAGAACCAGAACTGTATATTAACTGTTTTGTTAATGTTACTTACTCCCCTTGTTCCCTCCCCACTTTGCCTAGTGGTGCCTGGAAACACCATTCTGTTGTATAGGTGCCTAACAAATGCTTAATAAAAAATCCTCCATCTTCGCAGGGGTCACTGGGATCACATCGGGATCACCAAATATGTAGGGCAACTCCCAGCGATCAGACCAAGAAAAAACAACCCGCTAGGGAAAAAGGCTAGGTGCACCCTTCTACGAGAAAGACAAGAGCTTTATTTTGGATAAAAGAAAAAGGCAACAGGATATTACAAATCCATAGCCACAGAGCTCTCTGACATCTTCCGTATGAGATTCAGGTTGTAAACACACAAATCGTCACTCAGGATGCACTTGATATACAGTATTAATCCCCCACCATCATTGGGTGCCGCCTATATACATGCTTATAATTACATACAGCCCATCCGTTGATTGGTTTTGCTGTCTTCTCGCTCCTCTTCAGCACACGTAACGTCTTCGTCCATCATGGAATGCTGCAACGCAATTGGTTAACATAAACTGGCACCACCCCACCTTCGATCTTGACCATGTGACATGCACCTGGTTATCAACGTGAACTCAGTGGGCAACTTAGAGGTAACCCTGGTCCTTGCTCACAAAGAAGCCCTTTTCTCATCCCAGACACGTTGGTGCACCCATCATGTCCTTCCCACTGTATGGGCATCATTCTTAACTCTCCTTGGCACAAAGCATAGATCATGTTGTTCTCCACTTTCCCCTTTATCATTCCCCACTCCCCAAGAGTAAACCTAGTGTCCCACTAATCAATCCAGTTCACAAAGGATTTAGAGGCCATTTCCCAGAACATCTGCTAGTTCAAATTGAGTAACCATCGTTCTGGGGGGCGCTAGTGTCTTAAATCATGCTTCATGTTTTGACATCCCAAGACCTCTGACTGATTTAGCTCCCAGGTACACAATCTTGGTACCCGGCCGCAGCCCTTCAATTCTTCGGTTGCACACATTCCTCCTAATTAGTTCAAAGGCCTAACTGATGTGGGGGCAAATGCGTGTTCCTTTGCTGCGCTTGGGAATCAGGATTTAATGGTGAGGCAAGGGATAATGCCTTGTTGTTCTGTGTCTTTGTGCAAGGATTCAGGCCTACTCGTAAACACGGTCTTAGTTCAAGTTATGACTGTTGTGTGTATATGTAGACTACATCCTATGTCATTCCATTACAAATTTACTAAATAACTTTCCCTTATATGATTTCCCATTGCCACCAATTATCCCCACCCATAACACACACCCCTCCCCGACACACCGTCCGTGCTCATTTCCATATTCGTAATCTAAATCGTCTTGGAGGGGCAGTGGTCTGGACGTGCAGCCCAACATTATTCTTCAGTTCCCCTTCCCCAAGTTCAAGACAGTTTCCCAAAAAGTCTTAGGATTTACATTGTTCAAGTTTAAATAGTTCCACAAACTCCTCAGGGCCTCCATCCCAAGTTCAAAGTAACACAGTTCAAACAAAAAAAATGTCTTGAGTCCCTGTCATGAGGACTGTACTTGTAGTTCATCAAGTCTCACGGTTCCCTTCCCCAAGACTTCAATGTAGCAACCAATGTGTAATTAATTATTTTAAAGTTCAGTTTAACACTGGGTGAAACTGACCCTACTTCTGGTTTTCCTCACCAGTTCACTTGCAGCGCTCCTTCTTGGTTGGTTTCACCATGTATTTATTGAAGGGCTCACCGGTATAGGCACAGTTGTCAGAACACATGGTCCACCTGTCACAGGTCACCCACTAGGATCCCTTTGGCTCTTCAGCCCACACAGCCTTGATGTACAAAGTCACGCTCCTTTAGTTCGTCCTTGATGACCTCCTGGTTTTCCTGGCTTCTCCTGATTAGCCTCTTGGCTCTGCCATAACATGTCATAGACCTATTACCAGTCTTTGGCCTTGCCACACTGCATTTACAAAGTTCACTTGGTGCTGGTCTTGTTCAAGCCCCACCTTGGGTTGGACTCTTTCAAATTTGTTTCCTTCCCCATAGGTTGCTTTCATATGGGTATTTTCCCGTTTAGCCAGCAGCAAAATTAGAGGAAATGACCCTTAAAAGTGAGGGCTGCTCACGGGACGGGCAGCCATCTTACCTGGTACCCGGTAGATAAAAAAAAGAATACTTTTTTCCCCCCTTTCTTCTCAATATTCTACTTTTTGTATTTAACAAATGACAATCGTTATATGAAATTTTATAATTCATGAATGGATTTTTTATGACTAAATAAATGTATTGTAGTAACTACTCCATTGGATGTGAATTTCATCTTTTTGCTTTTCACTCATTTAGTATCTGGCTGTCGAGTAGAGAATTGATTATGTGCTAGACAGTTTTGTTGCCTTGTTTTTTACTTCAGAGAAGCCTACTTACTCTGTGCCTCTCGTCCCCCTATATATATTCCGGTGCTATCCAGGTATGACCGGAGGGGTGGATTAGAAATAATATAATTTAATTCCTAATACTGACAAAAAGTCATCCGATGACAGTGTATCAAGGGGGGAATGTTGACAGCATACTGCACAAACAGGCCAAGACAGGACGGTATCGGATAGAAGACATCACACTAACCAAAACTCAATGGCTACGAATGTCTGAGGGAAAAGTTAAAAAAGGGAGAAAACAGTGGAAACAAGGTCTAGAGGAACATGTAATCAGGGTAACTTCTAATCGGTAGTTCACCATCTAACCTCTAAAGCATGTCTTATGCAATACATCCATTGCAAATAAATAATACTGTTATCCACAAAGAGGATACTCACACTTGACAGTTGCAACATCAGTATTAAGTATCACAATGGTTGGTTGGTGCTGGCTTCAAGACCATAAATGATGCACACTGGTTGTTGGTGCGTTGCCAGTCATCGATCACGGTCTGAGTCAAGTGTGAACTGTAACAATGTCACAAGTATTTGAAGTACATAAATAAAATCTGTGATTCACCCGAAATGATAATTACTGGCAGTGTCATTCATAATGTCAAAAACGCTTACTTATAGATGGATTATCAGGCCTGGCGACATTTGGAATTTCAATGGTCCTCACTGTTTCAGAAACTCTCAGTGTTTCTCATATGCGTGCTCCGAACCTTCGTGAACCAGTCAGTACTGTAAATGCATCTCGTGTAAATATGGAACATGTTACATCTGCAGAATTAAACAACTACTGATTCTAACGGACAATCTGCAAATGACGCATTCTCTTGCTCGACCGGAATCAGAGCTCCCGCCATCTGAGCAAACAATTGAGGCAATGTCCTCTGCTGGCACAGCTGACAACCATGCTACGGCTTCAGCCTGGCAACAAATGGGTTGAACTAGCACGCATTAAAACGTCACTGTGCATTCACGGAATAAATGAGAATACTCGTTTGTTTACCAATCACCTGCCCTACCACAGGCCGAAATTAAGCGCAACCATAGTCACATTCTTACCGAGTGTCAAGCGGACGCCAGCCCCAATAGTAAATCCTCTTCAGTCAAGGTAATTAAAGGACGGACTGTAATAACGGTATTTATATAGTCCCCTCCCTCAGTTAAACACACTGCCCGAACTCACTGAAAATGAGTCTGTTGCTGGGACCTTCGTCACAGAGGAACAGATCCAAGGTGTGGGAGATGTACCTGATTACGACGCATTGTCCGGTGAGTGCCCATGCGTGTGTGTGTGTGTAATCCATGTGTATGTTGTTTGGGTGATGGGTTCTGATTGAATGCCAGGTGAGGGTGTGTACTACTGAGTGTTATGGGTCACCCATTTGCTTCCTCCCATACATTCACGTGCCTTGGATTTGAGTATGACTGTATCCCTTCTGCCCACAGTTGCCAATTAGGCCCACATTAGTGCACTTTACCTTGAACTGACATCTTGCAACTACATTCTTCCGATTTTGTGTTCATTCAGGTAGATTGTTTCCACTCTCCCATTTTTGCTACGCATTATTCTGCCCTATTGCAACATATGTGATATGCCTCGGTCATTGTTTACAGCCCACACTGGGCCACTATTTTTACCTGGTTATGTTAATGATTACACCATTCAGGCCAATGGGAGTATTGGGCTGCAGACATTTTTTGTTAGGGCCTGTTTGCATGTGGAAGATGACAGATGTTTCCTGTAATGTTAAAGTGACCAACCATTGATCAGCCCACAATGACTGTGTTATTGGACACTGGATGTGTTTCAGTGTATGGCACATGCATATTTTGCAACACTATTCAGCATCAATCTTTGCATCATGTCGATGTGACATGGATGTGTGACAGTACTCATTCACTGACATATTGCTGTAGGTTTGTAATTTACCATGGCTATGCTACATGACATCTGTGTGGTGGCATGTGTCATGTATGTGTATTGGACATGCCACTCACAGCCTGATGTGTGATGCCAGTGCTACCCAACATGCTGCAAATGTGTTGTTTTTCCATCTTGCTCTCCCCAGTGTTTGCCTTTTTGACTCCACTTCCAACTCTTTGACAGTGCATGCATGGCAGGGTTATGTAATGTGGGACATGTGTAAATCATGTACTGGATCTCTGGCTTGTCACGTCCTATGTGTGTGCTATGGTGCTCATGCCTGTTTCCATTTGTTGTCTTTCATGTTTTTGCAGGTGATGACGCACTTGGTGCTGTTGAGGTTGAGGAGATGGTGCAGACCCAGGAGGAATCTCAGGCACGACCGGGCACCAGTGGGGGACGTGGTGTGGTGGTGGGTTAAAACCCAATGTTACTGCAGACCATACTGTCCAGGGGTGTCTCTGGGTGCACCTCCCCAGACCTCTATTCAGGTGCCGAGTCGGATGATGAGACTTATGTGCCGTCGCAGGTAAGTGTTTCTGGCAGGGATTATGTTCTGTCCAACCCAGCTGGACCAGGGGTAGAACCCTCTAATGGGATGTCAGTGTTGGTAGGTCTGCCTTTGGCGGTTACGGATGCAGGGACACACTTCACAACATCTGATCCTGTTCCTGGGCCAGCAGATCAGAGGGGGAATGCAGTCCTGCAGCCTCAGGCAGTGCCAGCACAGCAAGGTGCAGATCGCCTTGCCCCAAACAGGTGTGGTGCCCGTCGACGCGGTGGCCGTGCACCACCAGGCAATACTGTATGGGAAAACTCCATGTACGGTATGGCAACCCAACAGGCAGCATCAGTAGAAATGATGGCTCAGGCAATGGAGAGGGTGGCCACTTCCATTATCCCCCCTGAAAGGCAGATGGAGCAACAACAGCAGGCAACAGACTCCATTTTCCAATCACACAGGGAAGACATGTTGGCGTCCAACAGGGACCGACGGGCGGCACTGGAGACTCTGCGCGAATCCATATCAATAGGGCCACAGGGAAGCCCTGAGGGTGGAACTCCATAACCTCAGGCAGAGTCTGCTTGAACTTGAGGCTTCCCGAAATGTTAGGGCACAACAGCAGCTGGAGCAGCTCACACGTTCGCTCTCAGCTGAGCTGCATGCAACACGTGAGGAGATCCGGGCAACACGCGAGGCTATGCGTGCAGAAATGCAGGCAACCCGTGATGTGCTGCATGGGGATCTCTGCACTTTAATCCTCCAGAATCAGACCTTCCAGACCCGCATGCTTGCTGCCATGGAGGACCATACCAGGGCTTTGCGTGGGCTGCCTACCATAGTGCCACCGCCTCCTGATGCAGCAGCAGAGGATGAGCAGAGCGACAACAGTTCTCCCACAATGGCATAGCCGTGCAGGCCATGAGCCCAAAGAGGTTTTTTTTTTTTTTCGCAACATCCAATCAGGTGGGTGTTGGTGTGCACCCTGTCCTTGAACCTCCTGGGTGGCCTCCCCCATCCCCTCTGGCCCCCACATGGCCTTTTTTGATTTGTTTTTTACAGTGTGTTGCCTTGTGTGGCTCCCGTGGGCATCCACTGTATTCCGGCTGGGCACATGCAGGCTTGTCCTGAGTTTGGGCTAGATGCTTGGGTTCATGAGACACACACCCCTCCTGCTTCCCGTTTCCATGGGCTTGCAAAGGGTGTGACCAAGTGACAGTGAATTACACAGTGACGTTGGGCTCCCATGAGCTGTGTGGGCAGTCTGTAGTCAATACTGTGTAGACATCCCTAGTGGATATTGTTGTTGTATTGTACACTGCATGGTGTATAAATATGTGCTTGTGCATCCATGTCTTCCTCCTAATCTGCAGGTTCCTTCCTCATGTCTTCACAAGGCCGTCTACTTTGCAGATGCAGTTCATGTTGTATGCAGTACACTGAGACATTTGCGTGGCAGCAACATTTTACAGTTGTAAGGGGTCGATGTGCTGGCATATTCAGGTTGTAAGACTACCACTACTTGAACTTAGTACTGTCATGTTTTTGCATTTTTCCATGGTGTGTTGCAGCATTGTGTTGGTGGTAAGTATTTGGTAATGTGTGCTGTTAAGTTATACATAACTGACAGCATATTGTGTGTGGGCAGTTTCCATTAGGGACAGTGTACTTTGTTACACTTGTGTCAGGTATTGTGCATTGCTTTGTTTGCTTTCACATTGCATGACATGCCATGGTTTGTTTGGTGGTGGAGCTGGGGAGGGGTTGGGTGACATGGCGCTGTTCTCATGTTGTATTTAGCAAGGGGGAATTTAGCAGCATAGATGTATGTCTTGATGACACAGCATTGGTGGTGTTTGGGTAGGTAGGGATGCACACAATGTAACACTTCCAGGTGACCAATCTCAGGATGGTATGGTTGTGACAGTTGAGTGTCCCTTATGTCATCATCATTGATTGTCAGCTGGTATGTGCCAGAGCTGTGTGCACTCCACAGGGGCGTGATTTTATGTGAAGTAATTAGCCACCAGCTGCGTACGGGCTGCCTCACCACGTGCCCTTTCCCCTCCCATGCGCAGCGGGCATGCATGTGGTTGGGGATACCACCATGTCCACCGGCAGGCCCCGGTGTGTTGCAACGTTGTGCGGGACACATGCTGCCACTATGATCCTGCACACTACTGGGGGAGCATATAACAGCTGCCCACCAGAGCGGTCAAGGGAGCGAAAGCGTGACTTGAGCACTCCGAATGTGTGCTCCACTATGCCCCGGGTTTCAATATGGGCTGTGTTGTATCTTACCTCGGGTGGCGTGGTGGGATTCCGAATTGGCGTCATCATGTAGGTGCTCAGAGGGTATGCACTGTCCCCTGGGGAGGTGGTGATGGGTATCATTAGTGGGGTTGTGACATTACTCAGTATCTGACATGCATGCATGTGCAGTGGCATTTATACTCACCAAGCAGCCATGTATTGCCATGCCGCCCAGCTTCTAGGTCTCGGTTTAGGGATGACATTCTGTAAATGAAACTGTCGTGGGTGGACCCTGGATAGTTGGCATATACTGAGGTGATTATTCCCTTGGCATCACATACTACCTGCACGTTGATGGAATGCCAGTGCTTGCGGTTTCTATAGATGTGCTCAGATGACCTGGGGGGACGTAGAGCCACATGGGTGCAATCAATGGCACCTAGCACTTTGGGGAATTGTGCCACCCCGTAGAAATCCTGGACGGCAGCTTGCCTTTCTGCAGGTGTTCTGGGCAGGTATATGTGCCTGCGGACTGATGGGCGTGCAGTCATGATGGCCAACACCTGGTGTAGGCAGCGTGACTGCGTGGCCTGTGACACCCCCCCACTATAGCACTTGTCTGCTGAAATGATCCAGTGGCCAAGAAGTGCAGTACATGTCGGACCTTCTCCAGGGGGCTGAGTGCTTGGGAGCACAGGGTGGGTGATGTGAGGTCATCCTCCCACTCACTCACCAGGTCGAGTATTATGTGAGGTGGAAACCTGTACCTCCCATACCCCTGGTCATCAGGCATGCCAAAAAGGCTGGTTCTGGGTGTAAAAATTCTGGGCCTGACTATCCTCCTCCTCCTCCTGCGGTATCCCATGACCACTGCTGCTAGGAACGGTATATTCATCTTGGCGTCTGAGCTTGTTTGTTGTTTGCGCGCACTTTAATGCTGCGTGGGTCCACGTACACCTGCTCCCTGCTGGTGTACGTGTTTCCGATTAGCGCGTCTTTTTTGGCGCACGCATTAGCCCCGTTCGATTCCAGGAATACGTGTTGTAGACGCGCGTGTGGGCGTTCCGCGCATTTGCCTCCTGTACTTCCCCCATGAAGCCCACATTTTCACACATTGTTCCCCATTCCGCATGTTACGCCTCCTGTTCTGCCTACTTTTGTTGTGTGCGCTGCGCTATGTGCGCTTAGCGCACGCTGTTTGGAGACGTGTGTGCCAGCGTGCGCCACGCATAATTTTAGCGCACATCCAGGGATTTACACGCGCACAGACTTCCATGAATCGCTGTGTGCAGGTTTCGCTGTGATTTTCGCACTTGCACTGCGATTCGCACGCTTGCGCCGAAAATTTCAGCGCACATTAATTCCATGAATCGGCCTGTAAATCTAGAGTGACCAGTATATCCTCCATGTCATCGAACTGGAGGTTTTCAATGAGATTGATAACACTCATAGCGTCTTGTGTATATATTCTTTGATCTTTGATTGATTATTTATAACATGCTCAATACCCAGAGTTTTCTAAGCACGGACCCGGGGATCGAACCTGTGTTGCTCCGTGTGGTCTTGCTTCCAAGGCAAGCACGTTGCCACTGAGCTATCCTCCCGAGACAATATATGAAGTCATCTCACTCAAATAACCCTTTAAAAATTAATCAGCAAACTTAGCCAATGGTTCCAACAATGAGTTGGTACCAGAGACAATTGGTCTTCCTGGGGGGTTGACCAAAGTCTTGTGTACCTTAGGTAGTATATAAAATTGTGGAATACTTGGGTCACTTTTTACCAGGTATTCCGCTTCTTAGTTGGTTATCCACCTTCTCTCTTTCACCTTTTCTACTTTGTTAAAAGGGACTTAAGGTGGCTAGTTGGATCGCTTGTCAATGGTCAGTAAAATGTAGTGTCTGTCAATTGTCTATCACACTATGTGATATAATCTTCACGATCCAACAAAACAATAGCACCACCCTTGTCTGCACATGGAATGACTATTGTCTTGTTATTCTTGAGTGTGATAATTGCCTGACGTTGTAACCTGGAACTTTTCCAAGAGTTCTAATTCAGAGAGAATTCTTTGTTCAAAAACGATAGACTCTGGGCTGTAGCTGGTAGAAGGAGGACAGAAATTAGAGGAATTGTGGAGACCACTGTTGCTCTGCTCAATTTCGAAAGGGTTCTCCTTAAAATATTGTTTTAAGTGGATCTTACGGAAAAGATTCAGAATTTCCAGATGGGATTTGAAACTATCATATGATGAAGTGGGGAAAAACCCGAAACCTTTCTCTAGTACTGCCTTCTCATCTTCATTTGGTGTGTATGAAGATATATTAATCAATAGGTTGTGTTGCATCTTGTCACCCGGGGCTTGTAGTCTCACGCTATCATTTCCCGGTCTAAAAAAGCAGCCGGAGGGCCCCTGCTACGTTGTGCTGAATGGAAATTTCAACACTCTACCTCACGTCAGCATACCATCAAGTTAAACTGCACAAGGAATCACAACATCTAACTGCAATTATAACACCGGAGGGATTGTTTCAATACTGGAGGATGTCATTTGGTTTTATATCTGCGGCTTCAGTGTTTAAAAAAAATCATGTATAGAATATTTGATGGAGAAGGTGCGATTTTCTTTCAAGATAATGTTTTGGTGTATGCTGACAACAAAGCAGAACATGATTGGAGGCTAGAGTGCTAAAAAAACAATGTGATGTGGGAATGACTCTCAGTATGAGAAATCAAACGTCAACAGGAAGGGGATTGAGTATTTGGGTAATGTGATCTCCAAGGAATGGATTTCGCCTAAGAAAGATTTAATTAGTGCAATAGACCACATGGTTACACCAAATTGCTAGGAGCATGTCAGAAAGTTTTTAGGCATGGCAGAATATTTGTCATGGCCACAGGCCCCAGAACACAAAAACCACACCATATAGTGATGGTGGCAATGGGTCACTTGACTCACTTAAATCCCTTTGGGACCTATAAACACAGGGGCCCTGGCTGGACTCAGTACTGGTGCCAGGCTCATATAGAGATGTGAGCAGGAACCCTTTATTTCAATGCAGGAGTGCTTTTACTTTATTTCAGTGCAGGAGTGCTTTTATTTTACAAGAACTTTCCAGGAGCTGAAAGCCTTTATTCCAGAGAACATCCTCATGTGCTGACTCATCGCGTGTGGCTCCTTAGGCCTGATCTTCATGTGCTGACTCATCGGGTGTGGCAGGCAGGCTGAACCTGGTGGGCGTGGCTTCAGAAGCTCAGCTATATAAGCTGCTCCATCCTTAAGGCTGGTGCTTCGCGTTACTGTGCACTTGCGTGCAACGCCACGCTCACCGCTGCTTGGACCAGTTTACTTAACTTTGAAACCCGGCGTTCCCCTGCATACTCACCTCTAGGAAACCGGTGCTTCATCGCATCATCTGCAGACTAATCTCCTGCCATCCAGTGATCTTGATCCTGACGCCACAGCACTGCACTCCGCATCCACAAACTCAGACGCTGTGAAGAAAAAGAAAGACAAGGTTAGAACATCCGTCCTAGGGCCGCGCCGCATTTAATCCCTACATGCCCACTAGTTAACAATTTACCAGCTACTGTACCACTGCAGCTTCGTTCCTCATTCCCTCTGGCTGCCGCCTCGAGCTCCGCAGCTTCTGCCAGGCCGGGAACATCACCTGCAAGGGAAGAAAGCAAAAGAGCAAACATCAAAAGTAGAACGGACAGCAATACAAGACAACAAACTTTACAATACAACAAAAACAGACGAGGAAAGACAAAGGTATACAGGAACACTTACCTGAAGTATAGTGGCTTAGTTGCAGCAGGACTGGACTACCACGTGCAAGGGACCAGTGAGGGAACTCGGTCCAGATCATACCAGCGCCCCGGCCAGAAGCAGCAGGACGGAGTGCTTGCGAAAACTAATCAACAGGTGAGCTTTTCAGGGACAGCGCATCCCACAGGTACCCCGGTTTGGGAGAAGGGGTCTGGAAGGGGATCAGGCGCACAAGCTGGCATACTAATGCCCCCTATTCTCCATGCAGGAGCAGTCCTGAGCAGCATCATCTATTACCACCAGTCACCACATAAGCACAGAGGGCGAAGTCGGACCCGAGCGACTTAACCCCCGGGAGGGCTGCAACCGTGCCCGAACGCCTCTGCAGAGACCAGGTGAGCGTAACAGAACGCAAAGCTTCTTTGAATCTCTGCCTGGGCGTTATGGAAACTTCTGTAACGGACCAGTTGGCCCGATTACTGGGAGAGTTACGGGCTGAAGTTCATGCCTCAAGACAGGAAACCAATGCCCTAAGGAGGGATCTAATTGTGAATCGGGAGCGGACAGATGAACTAACAAGGCAAATGCTCCAGGCACAGGCAGGCCAGCTCCCACTGCCGGGATATGTGCCTCCTGCTGCGCCTCCGCAGCCCACGCCAGTAGAGGTGGTTCTTCCAGGGGGGGTTCCCCTAGCCCCACCAGAACGCTTCACAGGTGATCCGAATAAGTACGCTATTTTTATGAATCAATGTCGCCTACATTTTTTGTGCAGACCTGGGGCATTCCCCAATGATCAAGCGAGAGTGGCATTTGTACTCTCATATTTGGAAGGTAGTGAAGCAGACTGGTCAATACCCTTGGTAAACCAGGACGATCCTTTGCTTCGAGACTTTGGAGGTTTCCAGCATGAAATGGAGAAACTATTTGTACGGCATACTCAAGGGCGGGCTCTGGACAATGAACTGTTATCACTACGGCAGGGTAATCAAGACCTACTAACATATCGCTTCCTTCAATCGTCTGATAGCACAAACTAACTGGCCAGTAGAGAAAAGAACTATGTTCTTTTACTGAGGTTTGCGAGGGGAATTAAAGGACGTACTAGCCCAAGTAGTATATCCCCCGGAAGGATGTGCTGAATACATAGACTTGACAGTGCAGCTCAATCACAGATTGCAGGATCGGAAGATGGATCGGGCCAAGGCCGAGGGTCGGTCGGTCTACGTGCGATCCCGTGAGAATCAAACCAAATCACACGATCAGTCTGAGCCAATGCAAATCAATGGCTTGCGGAGCCCACTCACCAAGGCAGAAAGGGAGAAAAGGAGACAGCAGCAGCTTTGTGTGTACTGTCGTAAGGCAGGTCACTATCTCCGAGAATGCCTGGTGAAACCACCCAGGAAAGCAGTTGGAGCAACTGACAAGGGTGAAGAAGAACAGGACTCGGGGGAAACTCAAAACGCCCGGCAAGCGTAGGGGTCCACTTGTCGAGCGGTGAAAAGGAACCTGTACAGGCCTCACATCTAGTCATCCCTGTGCTCCTGGTAAACCACAAGCAACCGTCGAAAATACATGCCTTGGAGGCATATATTGCAGTGGGGCTGTGGGAAATTACATGGACCAAGATCTAGCTACGCGGATAGCCTTCCTCTCCGACAGAAGCAGGTTTCAGAAAACGTCACAGCAGTTGATGGATCTCAGCTATCGTCCGGCCCAGTGACGCATTACACCGAGAAGGTCACGCTTCTGTGTCAGGACGGTCACCAAGAGGACGTCACCTTCGATCTCATTGGGGCTCCTCAGTTCCAGATGATATTGGGAATGCTCTGGCTGGAGACCCTGACTGGCGTAAACGAGTTCTGACCTTTCCCCAAGACTGTGCCGACACCCGTTATAGGAAGGGATTCTCATTAAAAGGTCTTACCAACCCAGGTTCTTCGAAGAAAGAAACCATACTGAGCCTCACCAGTTCACTACCACCTGAATACCTGGATTACCAAGATGTCTTTCAAAAAGAGCAAGCAAACACCATACCTCCGCACACGCACAGACCGTATGACTGCCAATTTGATCTGGTACCTGGTGCTCAAGTTCCCGGCAGCCGGGTTTACACCCTAACAGAACAGGAAAACCAGCATCTAAAAACCTACCTCGATCAGTATCTGGCAAATGGCTTCATTCGTCCGTCCAAGTCCCCTGCAACCTCGCCCCGCTTTTTTGTGCCTAAAAAGGAGGGAGACCTGAGAACTTGCATTGACTACAGAGCACTTAACCAGATCATGGTTAAAAAAAACAGTCCCCATTACCGCTCATCCCAAGCTCTTGGATCAAGTATAAAATGCTCAGATATACACAAAACTAGACTTACGAGGGGCCTACTGTTACGCTCACCTGGTTCCCACGGGGGCGTCGACCGGAACTGGGCCGCTGTTATTTCCACCAGCGTGATGTGTAGCGCCGAGATGACTGACTGGACTGGCCCGCTCAGCCTAGTTTGTCTGGCTCGCAAGAATATTCTTCTGCAAAGGAGAAGAGGAATTAACCACTCGTGGAATAGAGTGTCAACCCACCTTCCACACTCCCGTGGTCTTCCCACTGATCACTCTTGATGTCCCCTCCTTAGTCTCACCTGATGGTTTGGAAGGATGAGCTCTCCATCCTGCGTCGACCGCAGTGGCGCGTTGATGACCTGTTACTTCACTGGCGTAGAGGAATTGGTGAGTTCCAGTATTGACTCTAAAGTCCAATTGTTCATAAGAGTTCAAATGTCTGCTCTTCACTCTGTCCGATTCCTTGCAGGTTGCCGATTAATCCACTCGAAGAGTTCCAAATGGCACTCGGTAAGATTCAGGTAAGTCTATTGTGTTTTTCCCCTTAGGGGCCGGGGTACGGCAATGAAGCAGAGTTGACTGTGCCGACCCGAGATGAGGTGAGACCCCCGTGGTAAATCAGGTAAGTTTTGTGGGGGGGTAAATGATATTGTCCTTGCTTTCTCCCCTTCAGGGCCGGGGTACGGCGGTGAAGCAGAGTTGACTGTGCCAACCCGAAATGAGGTGAGTACCTCCCGTGGTAATCAGGTAAGTCCTAGGGGTAGCTTGTATGGCCCTAGAGAGTCCCCTTGCTCACCTTGCTGTCTTTGTCTCCTTAGGTGTCAGAGGGCGGCCGCGAGATGGAGAGAGCGTGATGGAATGCTGAAGTACCACCAAGCAGGTGAGTTCAGCGTGGCGCCGTAGAAATGCGAAGCGATGCTTCAAAGACTTCTGTCTTTCAATTCCGTGGCGAAATGGATCAGGATTCAGGTAAGGATTAAAGTTAAAACTCCTGTTCTAACCTTTATCCTTTTGTCTTCTTGTTTCAGGAGTCCCAGGACTGAAGCGGGCGTGGCTGAAGACTGGAGCTGCTGAAAACACGGTGAGCGTTACGCTGCAGCAAGCAGAATAACGCGAAGCACGTGTGGCTGTCCGGGCGTGGTTTAAATAGCCTTGGAAGAAGATCCAGGTAAGTGTCATGATGCCCGCTCCCGGGGAGCCGGTTCAAGCCCTGCGTCCCCGAAAGCGGACATCCAGTCCCCAAGGAAGGACCCAGCAACCCCATATAGGGGCCCTCTGGACAGTGTCCTGGCGCCTATGGTGCCAGGCTCATTATGGGAGTGCTTGGGTGCACTTACCTGATGCAGACCATGCTGCAGGATCCCGGCCTCCTTGAGGCCTGAAAGGAACTACTTTACCTGAGGGACTAATTTACCATCCGGGCGTGGTCGGGGAAGGATACATATCTGATTGGAGGAAGGATACATACCTGGAACTTCTTCCAAGGCTATTTAAACCCCACCCGAACAGCCACACGTGCTTCGCGTTGTTCTGCATCTAGCAGCTGGACGCTCACCGTGTCAGCTCCTGCATCCTGACTTCAGCCACGCCTGCCAGCATCCTGGATCACCTGCAAAGGAAGAGAAGAAGAGAACAGAAGAAGGAAAAGTCCTTACCTGCTAAATCCGCATCCCGGAGACATCTCGCCGACAATCCTGAAAAGGAAGACTTTTATTTAAAAGCTCATCGCGTCGATCGCTGCAGCGCCGCATTCCACTCACCTTTACAGGGCGCCTCCATGTTCAGCAGCGATCATCCAGATTCACAGTCACGCCCCAGCGCCTAGGGAGAAAAAGACCAGAACAAAAGGTGAGAGAGAGAAGGGAATAAGGAAAGCTAAATCTCCATGTTAAGACTTACCTGTTGATTCATTCCCTCTTCATTTTGGGTCCGCGCCGCATCCAGGCATTCCCGGACCCCAGCCCCTAAGGGGAAAAAGAGACATCAGCGTTAATGAGCGAATGAAAAGACATTACCAAAAAACGCTCATTAAAGACTTACCTGATTTCTACAAGGATTCACCTCACATCTCGGGTCGGTGCCTGTTCCCCGGCATTCCGTACCCCGGCCGCTATGGGGAAAGACACTGGCATTAGTACATTAATGCATGGACACAAGGGGAACCTCTTATCAAAAAACTTACCTGGAAGCCAAGCAAGTTTGGTTCTCACCAATCAGAAAATCCAGTGAAGTAACTGGATACCAACGCGCCCCTGCATCAGAAGCAGGATGGAGAGCTCGTCCTTCCAGACCCTAAGGTGAGATGCTACGAGAAATCACAGAAGGGTTTCGAGGAGGGTGAGAGGGGAAAGTGGGAGGCCGATTGCATTACCCCGCAGACAGTTAATCCCCTATTTTCGCCTACAGAAGGATACTTCTGCGAGCCAGGCAAGCCAGATTTGGGGGCCCGGTCCAGTCCGTCTTCCGAACCCTGCGCATCACCTTAGAAGAGGTCACAGCAGCGCGAACCAGGCCAGCGCCTCTGTGGGAGTCAGGTGAGCGTAACAGTAAGTATTCTTCCACAGTCCCACCCAAGTAACAAAATAGTCCCTTCAGTAAAATAGTCCCTCCTAAGCCTCATTTGGCTTGAGTCTTCATGCAGCATGGTCTGCCTCAGGTGAGTATGCAGCATGGTCTGCTTCAGGTAAGTTATCAATAATGGCGCCAGGACTGACTTTATCTTTATGAGCCTTGCGCCATAGGCACCAGGACTGTACCCAAACAGCCCCTAACTGGGGCTTTTGGGCATGCTCCAAGTGGCATGATGCCTGCTTCCGGGGCTGCTGGGCCTGGTCTGGTCTTCCGGGGGCCGGCATCATGACAGCACTCCCCCTCAAGGCCCCTCCTAAAGTCGTTCTCCCCCTTGGCCGTGGTTTGTCTGGAAATTCCCGATGGAACCTCTTCACTAAACGAGGTGCATGCACGTGGTCACTAGGTTCCCAAGACCTTTCCTGTGGACCATAACCTTTCCAGTCAATTAGGTAAAAGAGTTTTGATCTCACTCTTTTTGAGTCCAAAATATTATTGACTTTGAACTCGGGCTCCCCGTCTATGAGGATAGGTTCAGGTGGAGTGGTTAGCCTTGTTCCTGGTTGCACTGGCTTCAAAAGAGACACGTGGAAAACGGGATGGATTCGCATATGAGCAGGTAGGTCCAACTTGACGGCCACTGGTTTAATAATTGCCTTGACAGAAAAAGGTCCCAAATACCTGGGGTTAAAGGTCTGAGTCCCCTTGAGTGGTAAGTGCTTAGTGGCTAACCATACTTGGTCCCCTATTTGGTATTGAGGAGCTTCACTTCTGTGCTGATCCGCATCCCTTTTGTATTTTTCCTTAGCCTTTTGCAAATGGATGGTTGCTTCTTTAAAGGCTTGTGTAATAACAGCGTGGAGATGGTCCACTGCGGGCATCTCTAAATGCTGGGGAGAGTCCAAATCCGAGTTTCGAGGATGGTGCCCATAATTGGTAAAAAAAGGACTTTGTCCAGTTCCTGAGTGTACGGAATTATTGTACGCATACTCTGCGATCCACAGAATGTCTTTCCAATTCCCCTCAGACTGATGTAGCATACAACGGAGGTACTGTTCAAGAGTCTGGTTGGTCCTTTCCGTTTGACCGTCGGTCTGAGGGTGGTGACTGGTCGAAAGCCTAACATCAATTTGTGCCAGTTGGCAGCATTTCCTCCAAAAATGTGAAATGAATTGACTGCCCCGATCTGAAATTACCACTGAAGGAAAGCCATGCAGGCGGACAACATTTTCAAGGAATTCCTTGGCCAGGATTGAAGCTGAAGTTATCCCTTTTAAAGGAATGAAGTGGGCCATTTTAGAAAAAAGATCTACAATAACTAGAATGGTATTGTAACCTTGGTACGAGGGTAAATCTGTGATGAAGTCTAATGACAAGGTATACCAAGGGGTAGGTGGTATGTCTAATGGTTGCAATAATCCAGCAGGTTTTTTCTTTTGCCCTTTATTTTGTGCGCAAATGCCACAAGACATGACAAATGACTTGACATCCTTTCGCTAGGTAGGCCACCAAAATTGCTTCCTAATTTTAGCTTCGGTTTTTGCAATACCCGGATGCCCTTCTATTAAGGTGTCATGGTAATGGGAAATGACAAGTTCCTGTAGTTCCTTTTGCGGTAAAAATAGCCGGCCTTGGTAATAAGGTAAATCATCGATGACAGAGTACTCTGGACCTTTCTTTGCCCAGTCCTGTAGGGCAACGGAATCAAAGAGTTGGTGGATCTTGTTTTGAATGTTCTCCAGTGTCTGTATGGAAGTCAGGCCAAGGATTCTCTGTTCCGGAATTATGGGTACGGGTTCTAAAGTTATTTCTGCTTCTCCCATTCCAATCCGGGACAAGGCGT
Source organism: Ambystoma mexicanum (assembly GCF_040938575.1). Taxonomy (NCBI): domain Eukaryota; kingdom Metazoa; phylum Chordata; class Amphibia; order Caudata; family Ambystomatidae; genus Ambystoma; species Ambystoma mexicanum. The sequence goes on from NC_090931.1 coordinate 1,344,283,239, forward strand.
CTTCTTTACCATTCTTACAACCTGGTCGATAGGTTATTACAAAATCAAACTCGGCGAAGAACAATGCCCAACGGAGTTGGCGCGAAGATTGGGCTTTAGCTGTCTTTAGGTATTGTAAGTTGCGGTGATCGGTGATGACCGTGATGGTATGTCTGGCACCCAGTAGATAGTGCCGCCAAGCCTTGAAGGCGGACTTGATGGCCAGCAGCTCCTTGTCGGTTATGGCATAGTTTAATTTGGGGGCTGAACATTTTCTTGACCAGAACGCCACTGGGTGAAGCTGGTTAGTTTCGGGATCCTTTTGGGAAAGGACTGCTCCCATGGCTGAACTGGATGCATCTGTTTCCACTATGTAGGGAAGCTCGGGGCACGGGTGTCTTAATATAGGAGCAGATGTGAATTTAGCTTTTAACTCTTGGAAGGCGTTCTCGGCTTCCTCTGTCCACACAAAGCGTTTGTTTTTTCGCAATAGTGTTGTAATGGGATGTACAATGTGCGAGAAGTCCGGGATAAACCTGCGGTAGAAATTGGCAAAGCCAAGCATGCTTTGAACTCCTTTGATTGAACTTGGCGAAGGCCAATTAAGAATGGCATCCACTTTTCGTGTATCCATCCGGATTCCTCTCGGGGTCAGAATAAATCCAAGGAATTCCACTTCCGTAGTGTGGAAGATGCATTTTTCCAGTTTAGCATATAATTTATGCTGGCGTAACTTCTCTAGGACTGTTCGGACGTGTTTTACATGCTCAGATTCTGATAAAGAGTATACTAAGATGTCGTCGATGTAAACGACCACACAAACGTCGATAAGCTCTCGGAGGACATCGTTCATGAAGAACTGGAAGGCTGTTGGTGCATTGCATAGTCCGAAGGGCATCACCTGGTACTCAAATAGTCCGTACTTGGTGCGAAAAGCAGTCTTCCATTCGTCACCCTCTTTGACACGTACCAGATGATATGGCCCCCGAAGGTCTAGTTTCGTGTATATACAAGCGTCCTTCACCTGGTCTAGTAGTTCTGGGATCAAAGGCAGTGGGTATCGATTCTTGATGGTTATCTGATTCAGTGCGCGGTAGTCTATACATGTTCTAAAGTCGCCTTCCTTTTTCGGTACGAAGAACAAAGCTGAAGATGCAGGGGATCTGGACAGGCGAATGAAGCCATTAGCAAGGTACTGGTCTACGTACTGGCGCAAATGAAGATTTTCGGGTTCCGTAAGGGCATAGATTCTGCTGCAAGGTGGTTGTGCTCCAGGTACAAGATCTATTTGACAATCATACGATCTGTGAGGTGGTAAGGTGTTTGCCTGTTCCTTTTGGAAGACATCCTGAAAGTCTTGGTATTCAACAGGTAATTGCATGGCTACTGGAATTACTGGGGCCAGGACTGAGTTTTGAGTTTTCCTTGGGTAGCAGGTGTGAGCACATTCTGGGAAGGTTAGTCTCTTCTCTCGCCAATCAATACAGGGATTATGTTTTTCCAACCAAGGTATCCCCAGTATCAGCTGAAACTGGGGGGCCTTGATTAAGTCAAACATCATAGCCTCTCGATGCCCATCTTGACTCAGCAATGTCATCTCTGCAGTGGAATGAGTTACGAGTCCAGAGGCAATTTCCGTTCCATCTACAGTGGTGACAACATCGGCCGTGGTCTTGCGGGTGAGAGGTAGATTCATCCTGATAGGAAATTACTTGGACTGGGAATTGGCTATGGCTCCACTGTCTATGTACGCCTTTACCGCGTGCATGCGTGATGGCTGCTCTGGATCTACAAGGACCATGGGTATGGTGAAATGCGAGGTCAGAGTGTCCTTCTTTAAGCTCGGCAAGCGGACCTCTACGCTTGCCGGGCGTGGTCGTTTCCCAAGTCAGATTTCACATGGTTTTCGTCTGCTGCTCCTATAACTTTCTTGGGTGGTTTTACAGGGCAGTTCCGGAGAAAATGACCAGCAGTTCCGCAATATAAACATAATTGCAGTTGCCGTCTTCCATCTCTCTCCTTTTGGGTTAGGGGTCCTTTAACCCCCCCCCCGATTTGCACTGGTTCTGAGACATCTACTCCCTTGGAGCTTACGTGGGTTTTAACCAACACCCTGTTCTCAAACTTGGTTCGTCAGCCTTCCTGGTTTGAAGTCTGTGATCGAGCTGGACCACTAGATCTATATATTCAGCACAGTCTTGAGGCGGATTCACGATTTGGGCCAAAACATCTTTGAGTTCTCCTCGAAGTCCTCGATGGAATAATGTGATTCGCTTGGCTTCAGGCCATTCGGTTTCCACTACTAATCTATTAAAAGTTGCAATGTAAGATAAAAGATCCTGGTTACCTTGACGTAGGGATAAAAGTTCGTTGTCCAAAGCCTGTCCTCGGGAGTGTCGGGCGAATAGTCTTTCCATGCTTGTTCGAAAACCCTGGAAATCTCGAAGAATCGGGTCATCCTGGTTAACTAGTGGAATGGACCAATCCGCCGCACTGCCGCTGAGATATGACAGTACAAAGGCTACCTTGGCCTGATCGTTTGGGAAAGCTCCAGGTCTACATAAAAAGTGCAAGCGGCATTGATTCATGAATGTTGCAAACCCTTTTGGGTCTCCGGCAAAGCGTTCAGGCGGAGCCAAAGGAATGGCTCCAGGTAAATTTATCTGCACCGGGTTACTCGATGGTACAGGAGCTGGACTTGCCCCAAGTCCTGGTAGAGGTGTTTGTCCAGCCTGGCTCTGTAATAGTTGTCTGGCTAACTCATCAGTTTGTTCTTTTGATACTATCAGTTCCCTCCTGAGGGCATTGGTTTCTTGGCGGGCGGAATGCACTTCGGCCCTTAATTCCCCTAATAATTGGGCCAACTGATCAGTTTCCGAGGTCTCCATGCCGCCCAGGTGGGTATTTGTGGGTTGGCTTTGCGTTCTGTTACGCTCACCTGGTTCCCACGGGGGCGTCGACCGGAACTGGGTCGCTGTTATTTCCACCAGCGTGACGTGTAGCGCCGAGATGACTGACTGGACTGGCCCGCTCAGCCTAGTTTGTCTGGCTCGCAAGAATATTCTTCTGCAAAGGAGAAGAGGAATTAACCACCCGTGGAATAGAGTGTCAACCCACCTTCCACACTCCCGTGGTCTTCCCACTGATCACTCTTGATGTCCCCTCCTTAGTCTCACCTGATGGTTTGGAAGGATGAGCTCTCCATCCTGCGTCGACCGCAGGGGCGCGTTGATGACCAGTTACTTCACTGGCGTAGAGGAATTGGTGAGTTCCAGTATTGACTCTAAAGTCCAATTGTTCATAAGAGTTCAAATGTCTGCTCTTCACTCTGTCCGATTCCTTGCAGGTTGCCGATTAATCCACTCGAAGAGTTCCAAATGGCATTCGGTAAGATTCAGGTAAGTCTATTGTGTTTTGTCCCTTAGGGGCCGGGGTACGGCGATGAAGCAGAGTTGACTGTGCCGACCCGAGATGAGGTGAGACCCCAGTGGTAAATCAGGTAAGTTTTGTGGGGGGGGTAACTGGTATTGTCCTTGCTTTCTCCCCTTCGGGGCCGGGGTACCGCGGTGAAGCAGAGTTGACTGCGCCGACCCGAAATGAGGTGAGTACCTCCCGTGGTAATCAGGTAAGTCCTTGGGGGTAGCTTGTATGGCCCTAGAGAGTCCCCTTGCTCACCTTGCTGTCTTTGTCTCCTTAGGTGTCAGAGGGCGGCCGCGAGATGGAGAGAGCGTGATGGAATGCTGAAGTACCACCAAGCAGGTGAGTTCAGCGCGGCGCCGTAGAAATGCGAAGCAATGCTTCAAATACTTTCAATTCCGTGGCGAAATGGATCAGGATTCAGGTAAGGATTAAAGATAAAACTCCTGTTCTAACCTTTATCCTTTTGTCTTCTTGTTTCAGGAGTCCCAGGACTGAAGCGGGCGAGTCTGAAGACTGGAGCTGCTGAAAACACGGTGAGCGTTACACTGCAAGAAGCAGGATAACGCGAAGCACATGTGGCTGTCCGGGCGTGGTTTAAATAGCCTTGGAAGAAGATCCAGGTAAGTATTCTTCCACAGCCCCACCCAAGTAACAAAATAGTCCCTTCAGTAAAATAGTCCCTCCTAAGCCTCCTTTGGCTTGAGTCTTCATGCAGCATGGTCTGCCTCAGGTGAGTATGCCGCATGGTCTGCTTCAGGTAAGTTATCAATAATGAGCCTGGCGCCCATGGCGCCAGGACCGTACCCAAACAGCCCCTAACTGGGGCTTTTGGGCATGCTCCAAGTGGCATGATGCCTGCTTCCGGGGCTGCTGGGCCTGGTCTGGTCTTCCGGGGGCAGGCATCATGACACCTACCATCTAGTAAGAGTCAAAAAAGGAGACGAGTGGAAGACTGCCTTTCACACGAAATATGGCCTTTATGAATATCAGGTTATGCCCTTTGGACTATGTAATGCCCCGGCGGCGTTCCAATTTTCATGAATGACGTGCTCCGCAAACTGTTGGATGTCTGCGCTCTTGTCTATATTGAAGACATTCTTATCTATTCAACCACCAAGGAGGACCACGTCAACCATGTCCGGGCAGTTTTGAAGAAACTGTGACAACACCGGCTATATGCCAAATTGGAGAAATGCTTCTTTCATGTGACAGAGGTAGAATTCCTCAGCTTTATTCTCACACCACAGGGCGTACGCATGGACACGCGCAAGGTAGACGCTATCCTTAACTGGCCCTCACCGACATCCATAAAGGGAGTACAGAGTGTACTAGGGTTTGACAACTTTTATCCTGGTTCATTCCAGGGTACTCCCAGATCATCCACCCAATCACCTCTATACTATGGAAAAATAAACAATTTAATTGGTCCGCAGAGGCAGAGAAAGCCTTCCAGGAGCTAAAACAAGCATTTACCACAGCACCAATTCTACAGCATCCTCGACCAGAACTACCATACATGGTCGAAACTGATGCTTCCAACATAGCAATGGGAGAAGTCCTGTCACAACGAGACCCCGAAACAAGTCAGATACATCCTGTGGCATTCTGGTCTCGCAAGTTTGTTTTCAGCTCCTGAATTGAATTATGCAATCTCTGATAAAGAACTGCTAGCAATTATGGTAGCGTTCAAAGCCTGGAGACATTGGGCCTCATTACAGGTCGGGCGGTCTGGAATTAACACTGGCGGTAAACCCGCCGCCACTGTTAATTCCAGACCGCCCGATCCTGAGTCCTGCAGGCGGGAGGTGATCTTCCCACCAGGTCTGACCAGGCGGGTTGAACACCTCCCGCCTGCAGGCGGACGTGAAAACACCGGCACCATCAAAAGGTGGTGCCGGTGTTTCCACTTCCCCATTCCCATTGAGTCTTATGGGACTCAATGGGAATGGGGATTAACACCATTCCGGCTCCGTGACTCCCGGGACACCGGGGCTGTAATGCCCTGGTAATTCCGGGAGTCACAGAGGCGGAATGGTAATACGAGTCCGGCGGTAACCAGGTGGTGTTACCGCCGCGGTTACCGCCGGACTCGTAATGAGGCCCATTATCTTCTTGGAGCTAGACATACAGTCACTGTCGTCACAGATCATTGCAATCTATAATATCTGAAGACCACTAAAGCGCAATCATCACGCCAACTTCGCTGGGCTTTCTTCTTTGCGGAATAAGACTTCGTCATCACCTATAGACCCGAAGTACGCAATGGAAAAGTGGACGCCCTGTCTCACATGCGTAAGGGAGAAGAGGCAGTCACTACACCAGGCCCTGTGGCCATCATCACTGAAGGACGAATCCAAGGCATGATTGCCGCAACCACCACTCTAGACAACTTAAAATCTGACCTGCAACACTTGATGAGTCCATCAGCGCAACAGGAATGGCTAGGGAAGGGAGACTGCTATACGATCGTGGACAACCTACCATACTAGCAAGGACGATTGTACATCCTGGATAAGAAATTACAGAATCAAATCATCGCAAACTATCACGATTCATTAGTAATAGCCAAAACCCAAGCTAAAATAAAGAAAAATTACTGGGGGCCAACTTGGCATAAGGACATTGCCCAGTTCATCGCAACCTGTGGCACCTGTGCACAACACAAGTCCCAAAAACAAAGTCCCGCAGGTCTGCTACGTCCTTTAGAAGTACCCCCAGTATCTTGGCATACGCCATCAATGGATTTTATTACAGACCTTCCCGCCTGTAACGGATACAATACCATCTTAGTCGTCGTAGATCTGTTTTCCAAAATGGGCCCCTTTATTCCCCTGAAAGGTCTCCCAACTGCTTCTACTCTGGCTACCGTGTTTTTGGAACAGATTGTTCGGCTACACAGGTTCTGATCAATATTGATATCAGACCGAAGAACTTGTTTGCCTCTGCATTCTGGAAAAGGTGTTGTAAAATTGTCAAAATCGACCTCCGGTTATCTACAAGCCATCACCCTCAAACCGACGGCCAGACCGAATGGACTAACCTGTTACGCTCACCTGGCTCCCACAGAGGTGTTGATCGGAAATGGACAGCTGCGGTCTCCGCCAACGTGATGCGTAGGGCCGAGATGACGGACTGGACTGGCCCACGTAGCTTTGTTTGCTTGGCCCGTAGGAATATTCTTCTGCAAATGGAGAAAGGGAATTAACTACCCGTGGAGTTGAGCGTAAATCCCCCCACCCCTGCTGTTCTCCCCAAACATCGCCTTTGATGTCCCCTCTTATAGTCTCACCTGATGGTTTGAAAAGATGAGCTCTCCATCCTGCATTGAGCTTAGGGGCGCGTTGATAACCAGTTTCTTCACTGGCTCGAAGGAATTGGTGAGTTCCAGAACAATTTTGACTCCGAGATTCCCGGCAAGACACCGTAAGTATAAAGTCTGTAAGAGTTCGAATGCCTGACTTTCACTCTTGTCCGATTTCTTGCAGGTTGCAGCTTGACCCTAATGAAGAGTTCCCCGTGGCAACCGGTAGTATTCTGGTAAGGATTTGTATTTTCCAACACAGTTCGATAAAATAATGTCAATATGTAACCTGTTGCTTTTTCCCTTATTCAGGCGCTGAGAGAAAGTATGAAGTCTTGGGGAATAATACCTCCGGCGGTAAAATCAGGTATGTCTATTGTGGTGAGGGGGGTTCCCCTTGTTAGTCCCTTTGTTTCACCTTGCTGTCCTTTTGTTTCCCCTTAGGGGCCGGGGTTCGGCAAAGATGCAGTGGAAGCTGCGCCGACCCGTGAAGAGGAATAGTACCCCCGGTGGTAAAATCAGGTAAGTCTATGGGGGGGTAACTAATATTCCTCTGTGTATTCCCTTGGCTCACCTTGCTGTTCTTGTCTTCTCCTTAGGGGCCGGAGTGCGGCGGGAACATGCAGGAGGATGCAGTGGAATGTGAAGATGCTGCGAAGGCTGGTGAGTTCAGTGCAGCGCTGCAGCAGGCGAGGTGACGCACATAAAATAAACTTCTTTCTTCCAGCTCGAAGGCGCGATGGATCGGGAATTCACTCTCGGGTATTGCTCTTGTTCTAACCTTTACTCCTTCTTTCTCCCTTTTTCTAGGAGCTCCAAACTCGAGGCGGGCGTGGCAGAAGGCTGGATGCAGACTTGCAGGCACCGCAAGCGTTACGCTGCTCGATGCAGAATAACGCGAAGCGCGTGCTGCTCTTCGGACGTGGTTTAAATAGCCTCCAAAGTAGTCCCAGGTAAGTATTCCTCCCCAGCCTCGCCCGAGTAAAAAAAATAGTCCCCAAGTAAAATAGTCCCTTCCAAGCCTCTTTTGGCTTGGAGCTCTTTCAGCATGGTCTGCATCAGGTAAGTTTGCAGCACGGTCTGCATCAGGTAAGTTTTAATCTATGAGCCTGGCGCCTATGGCGTCAGGACTGACTCTCCATATGAGCCTGGCGCTATAGGCGCCAGGACAGGACCCAAATAGCCCCTAGCAGGGGTCGTTGGGCTTGCTTAGGATAACTGGATGCCTGCTTCCGGGGTTGCTGGACGTGGTCTGGGTCCCCGGGGTTAGACATCATGACATAACCAGACCCTCGAGCAATACATAAGGTGTATGCTGCAATAAACCGAGGATACCTGGAAGGTCATACTTTGGTTAGCAGAATACGCATATAACAACTCCATTCATACCAGTAGGGGACAAAGCCCATTCTACATAGTGTACGGTCGACATCCACGGACATCAGTTTTTGACCCACTCGAATCATTAGAAATGCCCGCTGTAACGACCTTCCACAAAACCATCACCCAGGTTTTTAAGGAAGCAGCAGAGCATCTTGCCAGAGCCAAAGAGAAACAGAAGCAGTTTGCGGATCGACACCGAAGGGAAGCTTCCAACTACTAAGTCGGAGACAAGGTTTGGTTAGCATCCAAAACATTCCCCTGAAAGGACCACAGGCGTTACGTCCCAGATATCTGGGACCCTACACTATCAAGGCTGTGATCAACCCTGCAGCCATGAAATTAGAATTACCGGCCCACATGCGGATCCACCCAGTGTTTCATGTCTCCCTCCTAAAACCATTGAGACCAGGTACGCGGATCGATACTCCACCGGATCCCGAAATAGTTGAAGGAGAACCAGAATATGAAGTTAAAAGGATCCTAGACTTTAAAATGGTCCGGTCCAAGTTATACTACCTTACAGACTGGAAAGGTTATGGAGCCCAAGATCGGACCTGGGAACCCAGTGAGCATGACCACGCTCCACGATTAAACAGCCAGTTCCACCACAATAACCCCACTAAACCAGTGCCAGGGGGGAACCACCCATGAGAGGGGCCCGTGAGGGGGAGTGCTGTCATGGCCACAGGCCCCAGAACACAAAAACCACACCATCTAGTGATGCGGGCAATAGGTCACTTGACTCACTTATGTGCTTTTGGGGCCTATAAATACAGGGGCCCTGGCTGGACTCAGTCCTGGCGCCTTTGGCACCAGGCTCATATAGAGATGTGAGCAGGAACACCGTATTTCATTGCAGGAGTGCTTTTATTTTTCAAGAACGTTCCAGGAGCTGAAAGCCTTTATTCCAGAGAATATCCTCATGTGCTAACTCATTGGGTGTGGTAGGCAGGCTGAACCTGGTGTGCATGGCTTCAGAAGCTCAGCTATATAAGCTGCTCCATCCTTAAGGCTGGTGCTTCACGTTACAGTGCACTTGTGTGCAACGTGACACTCACCATCGCTTGGACCAGTTTATTTACCTTTGAAACCAGGCGTTCTCCTGCATACTCTCCTCCAGGAAACCGGTGCTTCATCGCTTCATCTGCAGACTCATCTCCTGACATCCACTGATCTTGATCCCGATGCCGTAGCACCGCACTCCGCATCCATGAACTCGGACCCTGTGAAGAAGAAGAAAGACAAGGTTATAACATCCGTCCTAGGGCCGCATTTGAACCACGGGCGCCCCATAGTTAACAATTTATCAGCTACTGTACCGCTGCAGCTTCGTTCCTCATTCCCTCCGCCGCCTGTCGCCTCGAGCTCCGCAGCTTCTGCCAGCAACATCACCTGCAAGGGAAGAAAGCAAAAGAGCAAACATCAAAAGTGGAACGGACAGCAATACAAGACAACAAAAACAGACAAGGAAAGACAAAGGCAAACAGGAAAATTTACCTGAAGTATAGTGGCTTAGTCGTAGCAGGACTCGCGAAAACTAATCAACAGGTGAGCTTTCCAGGGACAGCGCATCCCACGGTTTGGGAGAATGGGTCTGGAAGGGGATCAGGCGCATAAACTAGCATACTCAAGCCCCCTATTCTCCACGAAGGAGCAGTCCCGAGCGGCATCACCTATTACCACCAGTCATCACATAAGCACAGAGGGCGAAGTCGGACCCAATCGACCTCACCCCTGGGAGGGCTGCAACCATGCCAAAACACCTCCATAGAGACCAGGTGAGCGTAACAATATTATTCAAAGTTCATAAGAGGATTTTCTGATCACACGGCTGCCTTGAGAGGTACATCGAAGACACATAACATTTTCATGGGATGAGAGCTGTGAGAAGGAATTCCATTACATAAATTGATATTTGGCAACAGAGCCATTGTTACATAAATTACAAGAGGGGAAGGCGTACAGTATTTACGACGGATGCAAGCAATGCTGGATTGGGACCACTTTTAACACTAATTGAAGGAGGAAAAGTGCACGTGATAGCATTTGCATCACAACTGTTGAAGGGCCCAGAGAAAGCATATGCGACCACAGAGAAAGAAGCCCTGGCTATCAAGTGGGCTACGGATAAGCGCAGGAGTTTTGTTTGGAGAAGCAGGTTTGAGTTACATCAGCTACTGGTTGAGGTGTTTTCCACAAAGGGTCTAGATAAAGTATCAGATAAAATAAGGAAATGGGTGTCCACATTATAGGAATTTGATTTGACAGTACAATACATTCCAGGAGTAAGAAACTATGCTGCAGATTGTCTATCTCGTATGACTACAAAAGTAGAAACCAAGTGTAAAGATGAAGATCAGGATACAAGTATCAGAACCCTCAATTTCGAAACAGGAATGGTATGAAGAAATGGCAAAGGATACCCAAATGAGTATCATCATCAAAAATGTGTACTCGAAGGAGGACTAAATAAAGCGACTGTGCACAAGTTAGGAATGGAAGGTTTCTAGAATATTAGAGATGACCTGTGTGTTCAAGATGATATTCTTATGAGAGGACATAAGCTAGTGCCACCAGAAGGATTAAAGAAGAAAGTGATACATCTTGGACATGAAGGTAATCAAGGAATAGTGAAGACTAAACGCAGAATAAGGAAGACTTATTAGTGGCTGGCGTGCAATACCCAAATTGAAAGAATAGTTATGGATTGTATCCTTTGTACCAATAGTGACAAAGTGTGTGTAAGTGAGAAAAGTCCTATGGCTCTCACGAATATACCAAGGAGAACATGGGAAAAACCAGCAAATTATGTGTTTGGGCTTATATGGAGTGGTGGATGTCAAACATATTGCATCATAGTTGTGGATGTTTTGACAAGATGGGCAGAGTTGATGATGGCACCACATGTTACCACTAAAAAAGTAATTGAGTTCTTAGAGGAGTTGTGTGGGTGTGAGGGTTACCCTGGAGTAGTCCTCACTGACAATGGTTCGCAATTCAAGTCAAGGGAAATGGAAGAATATCTTAGTACGAGGGCCATTGTTCATAAAACCAGTGCTATATATCATCCACAAACTAATGGAGTTGTGGAAATATCTAACAGAATAATCAAGGAAGCGATTAGACTGGCATGGTCTAATGAGAGAGAATGTAAAGAGGCAGTTAAGAGAACAATTGTTGCTCATAGGTTTATATTGCACAGCACTACTGGAGTTTCTCCTTATGAACATAGTAGAGGGAGGAAGGCTACCACAAAGCTTTTTTCAGGTGGGATGGGTGATGTGATTGGTATGGGTGAAGAATAATATCAAAATCAGAAACAGATGAAAAAAAACGCATTGCAATACAAAAGGAGTTTCAGGAGGTTTATTTTCCCACAAGTGGGTCAGAATCAAATTACCTGCTGTGTTGAGAGTGGATGGATGTCAATGGTCGAGACCAATTGAAGTAATACAGTTTTCAATTATGCTGTGAGAATGGAGAATGGAATAGTATGGAACTTGGAGAGAATGATGGTGGAGAGACCAAGACATAATGAAGTGATGAGTGGAGGGAAGGTGGGAAGTGAGAGCGAAGGAAACAATTGGGGCAGATTTTCCTTGTCATATGCAAAGGGTATTTCTCTGGCTGCATCACAATGTGGCAGGTTCTACCGAAGACCAAGATATTTGGATGATTATACTCAATAGTGGATTTCCGAAGAAGAGCTTATGTGAAAGAAAGGGGATGTGTAGTATCGGTTTTGCATCGTGTCTGCGGAACGCAGTGACACGATGTGGACTGCTGAGCAACATGACACGCTCGAGAAGGCGCCGGAAAAGCAGGGTTTGCATTCCCTCTACGCAGCAATATATTTATACTTTGAGTTATATCATAATAAATAATGACCGTTACCAGAGTGTCTGTGTGCTTGTATGACACTACAGATGTCAAAAATAAAGAGGTTCTCTGTCAAAAGTATTCTAAATGACCCTGCCACTATTTAAACTTACTTAGGTTTGGGAAATGGCTCTCTTCCCCATATATACTTTGCAGTATCACTCTGTCCTTTAATATATGACTTTCAAATATTGTCTCATTATTTCTTTGATCAGTCTCTGTAATTCTTCTAATGGGCTCAGGAAGTCTCTTTTCCCTCTTAGGTCCCCCTTTGTAGACTTATCAAAGGTTTCACTTCCTTCACTGTATCCTTCATTATACACTTGTATATATTCCTGGTTGGAGGGTGGTGTCCTCCTCACTCGAGTATGCTTCACATCAGCTGGGTCTTTCCCAGCTTGTATCTGTGGCACAACTTGCAGCGGTTTCTAACCTAGGATTTGGATTCTCAAATGATCATACTCTGTGTTCATTTTAGAATCTCTTCCCCTTTCCCAGGGTATGGCTTGAGCTTTCATGCTATCACACTTTGTATTTATTTCAAAGTCTTTGCCCTTTTCCCAGGGTACGGAAATCACCCTTTCCTTTCTTACATTATTGGCTTTCTCAATAATCTCCCCTATTGGGTATTCACTCTTTCTCTTGACTTGTTGTAAGATGACTGGTGTTTTCAAATTGATATAGAGACGAGTTGGATCGACAACATCACAATCCCCTCCTTGAGACCACCGTGACTCCCATACTCCCAGTTACCTTCCAATTCAATGTAAAACATCTTCTAGAGTCAGGTACTGCAGGACCTTTGTTGGTTATCGAGCGCTGGCGTTTTCCCTTCTTGGATATAGGGTTTCTCGTGATTTCCTGTTCTCTGTTGGCTTCTTGTTTCGGCTCAGTGTTCCCATCCTGCAACGTGAAACTGGACTGCTTCTGGCTCCCACTTTACAAAGGTCTCAGTGCCATCACTTGCACCACCAGTCCACCAGAGGCATTCTTCTGTGGTCCCACCATAATTGGCGTTCGGCTGCTGCCCGACTGAATTCTCTTGTCGCAGCAATGCCACAGCATTGGTGCTCTGCTCGTTCTGATAGGGTGAGTTTGAAACTCAAAGGCTCTCAGATTCCTGCAGGTGTTATGTCTCTTGGGGCCTTCCCGTGACGTCTGCATTCCTTTCTCTCTCTCTTTCCATTACTTGTTGTTACTTTATAAGAAGTACTCATCTCAATGGATTGGTAAATTCAATTTAAAGGGATATCATCCTGTTCATCAAAATAATGGTATCCTTATAGAGTTTCTTTGTCCCAGTTTCAGTGTAAAGATAGTTCCTGATTTGTAGAACATCTCATGTATGCCATTTTTTTTTGCCACTGTAGGGACTTCCTCACAGGAATAGGAGTCCTTGTAACCTAAGGGGGGGAGGGGTCTCTCCCGACTTGCCTATACCCATAGGGAGGGTATTGTGGAGCGTGCTCGCGTCTCTAGCCTCACAGGAAGGGGCTTCCTCTTGGGGAAAATGGACGAATTCCCTTGATTCGTCACAAATCCCACAACCAACAATAAAGATCCGAAAAGAAGTCAACATTCACTCCAGTTGCCGAAGACCAGTATAATTGTACCACTTACCTGCCTGTTGCTTCCTGCTTCACCGCCCAACACGCCCCCACCTGTGGGCCAGCCCACAGCCTCTCTGATTCGGTCCAAGACCCATCTAAGACCTCCAATCAGGGCAGCCCACAGCTAAGGGCCCAAGGCAAAGGGCAGCTCCTGTAGAAGCAGCTCCAGACCGTGTTTGCCATGTTGGCCTGGAAAGCCTGCAGCCGTCAACCAGCAGTGACTGATGGGATAAGTGTGGTCTTGGTGGGGAGCACAGCAATTACTGTGCTCCATTGAAACCTTACCTCTCTTACCTTACATAGCATAACACACTGATGTAAGATAGCTAGTGGGTAGTTCAAACTGCTGCTGTTTTCATATTGTAGGTGGCTCTTATTTCACGGCTGTACCCCAAACTGTAGACATGTCTCCCACTTGCAAGGTGTCTCAAATATAGGTGTTTAAATATACTTCTTTAGGTCAAACTGAAGGCCTTTCTCCAACTTGCTAAGTGTCTCAAAGCTAGGTGTATAAATGTACTGCTGTATCTCAAACTGTAGTCATGTAGTCCCACTTGCTGGGTGTCTCAAATCTGGGTGTTTCCATTGCTGCTGTATCTCAGATTGTGTGGGTTTCTCCTACCTGCCAGGTGTCTCAACGCTAGGTGTTTCTACTTGCTGAAGTGTTTCCTATTTGGGTATTTTCTCCCACTTGACTGATGTCTCAAATCTAGGAGTTTCTACTTGTGTTCTAATTTAGATGTTTCCTATTTAGACCAAGGTGCACCCCCCACTCACTGACCCTTTAAACTTCAGGTACTGTGGCCCAGCTGCACCCTTGTGATCAGGCCCCTCCCCGTGCTCCTTCACTACTTCAGCTGCAGCACTTTGCATGATGTAGTAACGTCATTCATCCAGCAACCCAGAAGCTGCTGCTCTCCTTCATCAGGCTCTGACGTGCATCACAATGGTGATCCCCCATTGCACGGATGCTTTTTTTCCTCTCTCCCTAGTTGTCTTTTTCTGGCTGATGCCTTATTCCTGGATTCCCGTCCTTTTGTTGCTGCCCTCTTCTGTCCTGTTCTGCTCCTCCTCTTTGCCTACCAGCCTTAACTACATTTACTTCTACTTACCTGGCTACTTACCTGGAATGCTCCCTTTCGGACCTCCCTCTTGCCTTGCTCCCCCTCCTTGCCTGCCAGGCTTGCCTAACATTGTCCAGCCCTCCTAGAGCTCATTCCATCTGGAGCATCATTAGAGGAATCCCCTCCTGAAAAAGCCAGGATTGGACCCCAATGATGCAGCCAATTTAAGACCTATCACAAAATGCAATTTCTTCTTGGAAATCCTGGATAAAGTAGTTACTCATCAGATTCAGGCTTACATTGAATCTATGAATATTCTGCATCAAAGGCAGTCTGGTTTTCGCCATGCCTATAGCGCAGAGACAGCCCTCATAGATCTTCAGTGCCAGATGCTAAGCATTATGGACAGGGACCAGTCTGGTCTTCTGGTTGTATTGGACTTATCAGCCACGTTTGATTTACTAGATCACAAACGACTTCTTCACATCTTAAAGCACACCTGCCATTGCTCTGATTTACCTTGCAAATGTATACACTCCTTCCTGACTGGAAGACAGTAGAAAGTCTGCTGGGGTTATGCCAACACTGATCCCATTGTCTCCACTTGTGGGTTGCCACAAGGAGCAGGTATGTCCCTATTTTGTTTAACTCTACATCCCATCTCTATGTAGCCTCCTAGAACAATCTGGGGTATTTTGGACCAACTACGTATACAAGACTAAACTGGTCCTAGAGATTTCAGGGGACTATGCCTTTGACAGCTTACTCTTCCAAAATATCTATAATCAAGTAGACACCTGGATGGTGGACAATTGGATGTTCTTCAATAAGGGCAAGACTGATCTCCTTATATTTGGCTCCTCCCAAGCTAGGGCCAAACTCCCTAACTGCTACCAGTCCTTTTCCATCCAGGACTGTAGCACCTTAGTGAAGAATAAAATCAAAACTCTCATTGTACAAACCAACTGCACATTGAGTGCAGAATCCCATATGAAATTAGTTGCCAAAAACTGCTTGTACCATCTAAAGCTACTTAGGAATATTCGCCCATAACTTAACGAGGACAAATCAGCTACTATCACCAAGGCAACTATTCCATCAAGAACAGACTATTGTAATGCGCTCCTAGTAGGGGCCGATAAAAAAAAAAAAAAAATTAAAAAAAAACCAGCGCCTCCAAACCATTCAAAATGATGTGGTCCGGATCATCAAAAAGGTCCCAAGAAGATGCCATTTCAATTCAAAGCAGCGACCTTCATAAGTGTCTGTATGGGAAATCTCCCAGCTACCTGAAGTCAACCACTTCATGCTATAAATCCCTAACTTAGTTAAGATCAATGAACACCAGACTTGTTGCTCACACTTTTTTCAAGAAATCAAAAGGGTCTGGGTAGATCATTTGCTAACTGCGCCTCTAGAATTTGGAATAGTCTGCCTATATGCTTGCGATCAGACTCAACCATGAGTACTTTTAAGAAAGCACTGGAAAAGTTCCTCTACGCCAAGACTAATCTGACCTGCTCTCCTCCGCCATTTTCCTATTCTTTTCTGTTGTCCTCTGTGTGTGGCGCGGTATAAATAAATAAAATAAATACATTCTTCAAGTAGAACCAGTCTGGACCATCTATTCTTGTCTGCAGGTTTTTTCCCTGCAAGGGTTTTTACTCGCATTATTTCGGCTCCACGTTTCCTGGGCACAGCATATACTGATGTTACCAGCTCAGGGTCACGGTGGCTGCCCAGGGGACAGGAAGTAGCTCGCGTCTCCAGGTGTCGTTACCAAGTACTAAGGTAAAATGTGATCTTGACACCTACCTACAAGATAGACACCATGCCCCACACCGCCCAAATCAGAGCAGCATGATGGAGTAGCAGTATGTGCAACGATGCCCACCCCACCCAACCCCAATCTTCTTCCATGCACAGCCCAACCTCCCAACCCCCACCATGTCACGAAGCCCCCTCCAAAATTCTTGCATTATACGCCCCACCTCCACCCTTGTCCAAGCCCCTTTCTTCCCCCATGCTCCAACTTCCACGTAGATCTCGCTCTGCCCAAGCCAGTGCGGCACGTGAGAGCTAGAGTTGAAAACCTTGACCCCCTGAGCATCCCACTTCATCCACCTACCTAGTCCCGCCGACCCTCCTTTTCCAATCCCATCGCGTCCACCTCACCTGCGCCCACATGTACCACGCGGCTGGACGGAAAATGGATGCTACAGCAATGTTCGACAGCAAGTAAGTGATTGTTTAAGGGAAAGCGCGAAGTATGGCGAAACGCAACCTTAAAGT
Organism: Ambystoma mexicanum; assembly: GCF_040938575.1. Classification (NCBI taxonomy): domain Eukaryota; kingdom Metazoa; phylum Chordata; class Amphibia; order Caudata; family Ambystomatidae; genus Ambystoma; species Ambystoma mexicanum. The sequence goes on from NC_090931.1 coordinate 1,344,300,167, forward strand.
GACTGTTCTTTCGATGTCTAACCTGGTCTTCTGTTTTCCCTTGCAGGCGCTGCTGTCGACGATGGAGCGTGTCGTGCTGCGGTGGCAAGATGAAGATTTCGGCGTTCAGGAAAGTGTAAAGATTAATACTTGGTCCGCCCAAGTGATGTACAGGTATTAACAGCTTCCCCCAGTGGTTAAGTATGCTGGCAGGAAGCAGGATGTCCAGGAAGCAGGATCTACAAAGGTAAGTCTGACCTCAGGCGACGCTGAGCGTCATGCTGCTTGCAAGTGCAAAATAATGTGAAGCGTCTATCTTGAGGATCGGGGCAGCTTATATAGCAGAGATCGGGGGCACACCCATTAGGGCCGGTTTACCAGCCATACCCTGCACTCCTAGAGAGTGAGCACGTGCAAAGGCAATCCATTAGCAGACACACCCAAGAATACACTTGGGGCTGCTTAATGGATGGAATGTTCAAGGTTAATGCACCTGAAGTGCTATGTCCATAATAAAAGCCTTTTGGTGTTAAATGGATGTTCTTGTTTACTTTTGTTTATGTGCTTGGCGCCAAAGGCGCCAGGACAGTGTTCACCCAGGTCTCCTGTGCATGCGACCCCTGCATGCCTGTGCCCCTGACTTCATGACCATGACAAAGGCCCAGGCCTTGGCCACCTCAGGCTCCACTTAACATCACCTGTGCTCCACCCCAGATCCCAATCCTTGCCCCCTCGCTATAGTGCCCAAACCTCCCATCCGGCCCCCAACCCGGTCTTAGAACTCTTCCCCCCCCCCTCTGTCTACCCCGCTGTCGACCTCCACCCAAAATGCCTTATACCGGCCTCCCCATCCCTCACCCCACCGCCACCACACCTCCCATCATTCCCACCCATTTAACAATCCCCACCATGACCCGGGCAAGCTCATGCCATGCAGCACATCCCACAAAATCCAACCAAATCTCTTGCATTCTCATCAATGACAGGTCAGTCTCTAAAAGGAAATGTAACATCATTGACCTCATCTCAGACGAAAACCCAGACATCCTTTTCATCACAGAGACCTTGTCTGCTGAAGACTATGAACCCATTGCACACGAGAAATCCCTCTTCCCCCCGGCTACAACCCGACTGTTCAGAATAGATCAAGAAGAGGTGGGGGACTAGCAATTCTACATAAGCACCAGTTTCCTCTGCTGATCAAGGTCTCATTGGTCAACACCACAGATTATGAATCCCTTCTTGTAAAACTCTTACCCTCCACCTCCCACAGCTTCCTATTCATTTATAGACCCCCTGGCTAAAACAAGAATTTTGCAGACACACTCAGCGAAGCTCCATCATCTACCTTCAACTTACATTCAACACTCACCATTCTAGGGGACTTCAATATCTGGTTTGACTCCCCCTCACGCCCAATGACCTGCTCTCTCACAGATAACCCAGAAGCCTCCAATCTGACAACGTATTTCACTGCCCACCCACCCTGCAGCCCACACCCTTGATGTGGTCTTCAGCGCAACAAAGTCATATCCAACCTGCTCCCACGGCCCCCAAAATGGACAGATTACTCAACAATCTTCTTCTCCTTACCATCTTCACCACCAGCCCCCTCCCAAGATCACGTCCGGCCACTCCCAACTCTGCACCTCTCACTACACTCTGGAATAAAGTCGTTATCACCCCATATTTAGCCAACTCTCCCCTCAACTCACTCCCAGCACTCTCCCTCCTGGAAGGACCTCCCATCAATCTGTTCGACCACCGCCCTCACACCACTCACCCCAACAAAATGGACCCCTCAGAGATCAGGCCCCACAACCAGGTGGTACACCACCCACCTAAAATCTCTGAAAAACTTCAAGCACTGTCTGGAACAGACACGGAGAACCAACTCAACCCCACCAAAACAACCCCACCCCCATAAGTTGAACAAGGGCCTACAGATCGGAAATCATAAAAATAAAAAAAAGCATACTATGGGAACAGAATCTTGAACTCGGAACCCCATTGAGTCATCTCTGAATTCAAATTACCAGCTTGCTCAACCCCTCCTCTACCCAACTCCCAATCCCTATGCAATGCGTTCTCAGAACACTTTAATAACATCGCAATCGACAGACATTCTGCCATCATCTCCAAAATACAAATGCTGCCCCGCCAGTTGCCTGCCCTCATCCCACCCCCTATCAAGATCCCTTGAGGACCCTTGCCCGGCCACCCGCTTCAAAAATATCCTAACCTCAACCTGTGCAGGCAGTATTGCAAGCTCAATCCTTAACCAATCCCTTACATCAGGAATCTTCCTGCAAGCCTTAAAAACCTGCTAAATCAAAACCCTCCTCAAAAAACCTATGCTCGACCCTCTCCTTCCACAGAACTACTGGCCCACTTCCAACACCCACTTCATGGCCAAACTCATGGACTGCACAGCATACAAGCAACTCAGTCAATTCACTGAAGCCAATAACCTTCTTGAACCTGCCCAATCCAGCGTCAGACCCCTGCGAGGAACTGAGTCCTCCTTAGTGTCAATTTGAGATGATCTAAAAAGAATAGCGGGCGTGAAAGAATGCACTGTATTCATTCTCCTTGACCTCTCTGCCGCCTTTGATTCCATTGACCACATCATTCTCCTAGACAGGCTACACTCTTTAGGAATCAAGCACACTGCCCTCACTTGGATCTCCTCCAGTTGTAATTGCTCACAAGTCATGCTCCTCCACCTCTGCATCCCGCCCAGTGCCGAAAGGGGTGCCACAGGGTGTATCCCTATCTCCCCTCCTCTTCAATATCTCTCTGAGTCCACTTCCCGCACACACACTCACACAATCTCACCTGCTAAAACTATGCAGACGATATCAAGATCATACTTCAAATCCCCAAATCACCAGGCACCACCTGTCCAGATCTGACATCCTGCCTCTCGGATATTAACCACTGGATGACGACCAACCACCTTATCCTCAAACCTGGGAAAACAGAAATCCAAGTTTGCAGAAAAACCACACTCCTTCCCCAACCTATCCCCTGGCTCATTCTCTAGGCTCTAGTGGTAGTGAGGAAAAGCACCAGTTAAAATGGGGCTATTGGGCATGGAACACACTTTAATAGCTATGGAAGGTAGGAACAGAGACACACTAAGAAGCACTTGGACCAGTCTTTACATCAGGGACAGGAACAATACTATTGATCTCGACCATAGGTGGTAAGATCTATTTAATTGAATTGATTTCCTATTGCACTCAGAGAGGAACCAGCCAGATCTTCCAGAAAGGTAATATGCTAACATCACCAAAGATGCACTCGGACAACTAATCTACCATCTTGAGAGACCCAAGAAAATAACACCGAACGAAAACCCATCTGAGACTAAGGTATGCATAACTCGCACCACGTTGTGTAGACACATGCTGCAGGCATGGCTCCCCATCCATGTACTCTAGAATGCAGCTATGGCTATTCAAATCCGGGTCTAGCAGCTCGCATATCCGTCCACACAAACCCCGGACGTACCTCAATGCCTCTGCCATTAGTATACAGCGACAATCTACGTAAAGAATTCGGTCTAGCTGGGCATGCATCGAATCTCCCGCACTAGCACCTGCACTAGCCCAATCCCCCTACAGCACCCACCCACGCGCCTGACCTCAGGGCTGCTTAATGGGGCCCAAGTTCGAACCTGGCAGAATGCATGCACACATCTTAAAACGTACTCTTAGAATCTCCCACACATGGAATTTGGTCCCAGAGGGCATTCAAACCACAAGGTGCTTTGAGGCTATACCAACAGGTAAAGGGCACTAAATAAGTGACAATTAAATGCATTTTAGAAAGGCAAATGTCAATTATGTGTTACTACAATTTGTCCAATTTGTCCAATTTCTGTGTGATGCTTTTAAGAAGGGCTCTGGTGACACACTTAAATTAGAAGTAACCTTGGTCTTAGCTCATGGGTGAGGCGGACAGGAGTGATTTATGCACATTCCCAGGAGGCTAATTAAGTAGGAGCTGAAACCAGCACCTGCCTAAGACTTTCAGAGATTACCAGGAGCATTCTTAGTTTTGGCAGGAGCTAAACGGCGCTCAGGGAACCTCAATTTTTATCCCTTCCTTAGTAATGTCTCAGACTGGGTTTCCCTATAGGTCTGTAACCTTGGCCTCATTCTCTTCACACTGTCTCTCATTCCCACCTTAGCTGTGCTCACTGCCATGGCCTTCCCCCCCTCAGCACATCTGTGTACGCCTCCCAAAGCATTTGCTTCGATTCAACAGTGTTGTCGTTAAGGTGGAAGTACTGCACTGTTTCCTCCTTTAACTCGGCTACTATCTCCTCAGTCAATAAATGATAGGAGTCCATCATAATGCCACCTCTTGGCTATGCCACCTCAAGAAAAGGCCTGGCAGACATCAGTTTACATATCTGGGAAAGCACGGGGTGCCTTTCTATGCTACCAGAAAAACTTTAGACAACACGTTACCAGAGAGCATCAGACATCCATGCATCACTAATTTCCAAATAGTACTTCTCTCCAAATTTACAGGAAACTGCCTCCACTTAAAAATGATGGTGTCTGCGAAAAATCACGTTTTCCTTTTTCGTTCATCTTGACCACTACAGACGCATATACACAAAACCACCACTCCCCATTCCCAGGATCCTCACCTCCCTTGTGTCTCAATGTATTTTGTCAGCTCATTATTGATGTCTCCAGTGTTACATTTATCCATACTACTCTACCTTAGTCTGGACTACCGTTTGATTATGTGTTGCTGGGTCCATTTTCCCCTACTTATTGAACAACGTCTAGGCGCTATAAGACCACTACTGTGGTGATTGATGCAGTACAACATTCACTTAACATAACATTAGGCATTTTGAAATGGGCCAGATATAAAATGGCTATATCATGAATCACCAGATATCTGTATCCTGAAATAACACTCTGTGACACAGCCAGAGAAAACAGTCTGAATATATAATAAAAAGTCTGGAGCATACCATAAAAGGGGACATATGGGTTAAGAGCTCAGCAGTCTGAAGCTTAGCTATAGAATACAATAGCATTACACTGAATATGGCTTAATCACAACATGGACAAGAATATCAACATATCAGAGATACTACTATGGAAATAGGCATAATGACGAAAAAGTGCAAAAAGGTAAATGAGGTGATATCCCTTACTTGGAAGAATGGTCGTCTGCAGATCAGTAATCCAGAGCCAGAAACGGGCTATTCGACCCAGACAGCCACACAATGGAAGACCCCTACACTTCCCATCATCCCACGAAAGACAAATCTTGGATGGCAGGCCTGCAGAAGGGAGGTCCAGAGAAGCATCCAAGTGTTCTAACAGAGTGGCACTTGTGTGTGGTGCCCCTCCCCACCCAAGGCAAATGCTGTGGTCTATAGTCAAGCAAACCATGCAGCAATAAAGAATGGGGGCCCCCTGTCGGTCACCAATGGGCGCTTTAGATGCACCGATGCTTTTCTGTTCTCCTTTCTCCAAGCCACACAACTGATAAACACAGATACTCACTTTATATTAAGCTGGTTTTATTCTTGAGGAAGCAAAACATGGCCGCGCACTAACTGCATTGGGCAGCAAGGGGCCCAATTATAGTGGGACACTAGGGAGCAAAACCTCAGAGGGAAATAATTGCAGTGGTATCCCAAAAGGAGCACAATTACAGTGGAGCAGATGGGAGCAGATCCCAGCGGGCAGAATCCCAGTGAGTCACCGGGGTGCAGCGTTCCAGATAATATTTGGAAGTGGGAGTATTTTACTCCCTATTTTTTAAAGTTGTGGGTAAAATTATTTTTAGGGAGTAAAAATGTAATTCGAATTCCCAATAAGAGTATTTTATAAGTGAGAAAAAATGTTTTAACTAGAAAATAGATTTTTTTGTAATAGTTATTTCTTTGCACCTATTCATTCACGCACATTAAAAGATACAGGTTTACTTCTTCTGATCAGTTATAACAGTAGTTTCTTCCTGGGGTACTACGCGCATTACTGGTCCAAATATATCCATGCAGTTGTGTGGGTGAAAACAGAGGCACAGGGTCTGTTTCCTATTGTTTGTTGGGAGTATTTTTACTCCATATAGTTTTTTTTGGGAATATTTGCCTATTTTTAGAGAGTAAAAGTGGCCGATACACCCATTACCTGTAGAGGTGGCTGAGATCACCACAGCAGAAGGTAAGCAGTAGAAGAATGTTGAGCAGGTTAGCAGGGGGCCATTGGTGTGAAGCAGCGGGACAAAAATAGCAAGGTCTAATATGGCCTAGCAAGGCAGGATAGGGGCATGACGATATAGAAAGCATGAGAATTCTTGACAAATAAGCAATGGGATGTTTGATGCCAGGCTGACATCTAGAGGGTAATGAAAGTAACTTGCAAGCCTCACAAGCCAACTCATAGCAGTGCCAGATGCTAATGTAATCCAATCAGCTGGATCTGCAAACCACTGGTTAATCCTGCGGGGAACAGGTCTAGAATGCCTGGAACCCGACCATGTAGGTGCGCGTGTGTGTAAAAAAAGGAAATGCAGTGACAAAATCCGAGATCAAAATAGGGAGAGAGAGGGGTTCAAATAATGAAAATGAGACCTTGCAGACAAAAGGAGAAAGGAAAAGACTTGTCCTTTATCTGGCATGTACAAGATATTGCATTCTGGTTTATAATGCAGGGAGTGACAGAAAGATAGGCGAAAGGATGGCGGAGTGGTGAAAGGCATGTAGACATCCCTAAAAGATGGTAAAAAATGAAGGAAGGCGAGGCGCGCACTCCAGGTCCTGGTCAATTAGACCTGTTGCAAAAAATATATATATCTGGGTTAAATCCCAAAATGAACAGTAAACAACTTGGGAAGGACTTGTGCTATTGGAGGGGTGTCGGTTGCTGGTCTCCTGTACTGGAAAAACCTTCTCACTACAACTACCAGAATTCTTTGAGACTAATCAGTAACACCTGCTAATGAAACTCAGCCTTCCTGATGATTATTTGAGATAAGAAAGCGCTTGAAGGAGTACAACTACAGACAACAGAACTGCAGCTGAAGGGATCTAACCCTGGTAACACTGAGCAACTTGTTCATTTTGGGATTTAACCCAGATATATATATTTTTTGCAACAGGTGTAATTGACCAGGACCTGGAGTGCGCGCCTCGCCTTCCTTCATGTTTTACCTACTGTTATGGGAGTTCCGGGCACCAGAGACAGCGGCACCGGGGTGACTGTGCCCCACTTTGGGGAATCATAAAGATGGTTCTTTCCCCTCCCCCAAACTTGGGAAGGACTTGTGCTATTGGAGGGGTGTCGGTTGCTGGTCACCTGTACTGGAAAAACCTTCTCACTACAACTACCAGAATTCTTTGAGACAAATCAGTAACACCTGCTAATGAAACTCAGCCTTCCTGATGATTATTTGAGATAAGAAAGCGCTTGAAGGAGTACAACTACATACAACAGAACTGCAGCTGAAGGGATCTAACCCTGGTAACACTGAGCAACTTGTTAATTTTGGGATTTAACCCAGATATATATATTTTTTGCAACAGGTCTAATTGACCAGGATCTGGAGTGCGCGCCTCACCTTCCTTCATGTTATCCCTAAAAGATGGTCTATAAAAACTACCCAATGATGACAGCAAAGAGGGGCTGAACTCCTCTGACCATTAGAGGAGAGAAACGTGCTAATGGAGTCCATCATGGCGCAACTCAGAAGGGGCAGAGGAGAGTGAGTGGTGCAATGGAAAGGAGGGCATGAACATGGCCAGTTCAGGGTCCGGTCTAAGCTCCTGAGGGATGAAGCGAGGGCTACATGTGTACAATATGGCGACCAGGGTCTGTGTCTAAATGATTAATGCAAGATTTTCTAGACCCAGGGTGTTCTATTAATGCAAGGCAGACCACGTGTTAATCCATTTACTTGCTATATTTAATATAAAGTAACGTGGAATAGTTTCGTACACACCTCTGGCCAAAATAAAAGCCCCAGCTCAGCAGCTCCAGCGACTGGGAGTTCAAATACATTGCTGGTTTGATGGATTTCTTAAATTGTGAACACTTCTGGGGCAATGCCTCTGTTAAGGAGATCAGAACCACATTAGATTATCAAGATGAGCAACTGTAAATCCAGGAGAGTAAGCCATTACACTTCCTTCAACAACAGAAAACCACACATTACATGTGACATCTTGTATAGCTCAACATAAAGCTGTTCAGGCCCTATTCAATAACAATACCAGAGGTAACACACAGCGCTCATCCCAAAGTATGTGGAATGAACGCAAGTTGCCAGAGTCCCAGTCCTCTGTCAGGAAGCATGAGGAGAACCATAAAAGCAGCAGAGACATCAGTCAAGACTACATTGGGATGTGATATGATATGATATGGCATTTGTAACACGCCTATACACAAGTGTTTCAAGGCGCAATGAGGCGAGGGGGGAGGGGAACAAGGGGAGACAGACAACGATCCTACTAGGCCAGGTGTCATTCAGATTGCGCAAGTGCAAGGGTAGAGGGGAAGGGAAAAGTGCAGGGGGAAAGGGAGGGGGGAAAGTGCAATACAGGGTTAGTAGAATACAGATAAATAATAGTGGCCAGTTAGTGGCAAGTGCAAGGTAAGTGCTGGGAGGAGAGGCTGTAGGGATACAGAGACAGTCCCGCAGTGCAGGGGTTGCCATGGAGGCAGTGCTGGGAAGAGTGGCTGGGCCAAGGACCGAGATCGTTGAGTGGCCCAGTTGCAGATTCAGTGCAGGTACAGCGATTTTAGCAGGGGAGAGGGGGAGAGAAAGTGGAGGCAAAGAGGAAGGTTTTGAGGTGCTTCCGGAACCGGAGATGGTTCTCCTCAAGTTTCAGGGAGGCAGGAAGGCTGTTCCAGAGGGAAGCCCCTGCTGTGGAGGGAGATCTACCCCCAACTCGTTGCTTGCAGAAGCGGCTGACCCTGGGGGAGTTGGAGGCGGACGAGCGAAGAGCTCGGGAAGGAAGATATTTAGGAAGAGAGAGTTGAAGGTATTTTGGTCCAAGGCCCCAGAAGGCCTTGTGGACAATGCAGAGGGTTTTGAACTTAATCCTCGCAGCCACTGGGAGCCAGCGTAGTGATTTCAGTCCTGGAGAGATACTGTCCCTGGGCTTGAGGCCAAGAACAAGTCTCGCTGTCCTGTTCTGGATGAGTTGCAAAGGGCGGAGAGTAGAGGCAGGCAGATTTAGATAGAGGCTGTTACAGTAGTCCAGCTTCGAGAGAACCAGGGCTCTAGAGACAGTGAGCTAATGGGGGAAGGAGAGGAAAGGAAGGATACCTCTGAGGAGGTGCAGCTGGTAGTGTGACTTCTTAGAGACGTCAGATATGTGATGAGAGAAAGAGAGTGTGGAGTCGAAGAGGACCCTGAGGTTTTTTGCCTTGCAGGTAGGAGCAGGAAGAGGGCCAAGAGAGGCCGGCCAGAGAGCTGCAGGGAAGAACGGAGTGGGTGTGCCGATGAGTAGAATCTCAGTCTTACTGGCATTAAGGCAGAGGTCGTTGGCGGCACACCATTCATGGATAGCAGAAAGGCAGTCAGATGAGGGAAGAGGAAGAGGAGGCCAAGGGTAGCCTGAAAATGAGCTGGGTATCATCCGCGTAGCACTGAAAGTTGGGACAGAGTGGCGATGCGGTGGGCAAGAAGTGCCAGATACTGGTTGAACAAGCAGGGGGAGAGATTAGATCTCTGGGGGACACCACAGGTAGAGGAAAAAGATGTCAGAGAGGAAGGACCCCAGTTGGACCTGGGAGGGTCGATTGGAGAGGAAAGAGGTCAGCCACGCCAGAGCCTGACCAGTGATACCCAAGTTATCACGGAGACGGTTGAGCAGGATGGTGTGGTTGACAGTATCAAAGGCAGAGGAGAGATTGAGCAAAATGAGAACACATGGGGTGTTAGAGTCAAGGTTCGAGAGCAGGTCCTCACGGATGTTCAGGAGAACAGTTTCCGTGCTTCTGGCAGCTCTGAAGCCAGATTGATGGTCATGAAGACTACCAACAGATTCAGCATGGAGATTAAGCTGGGAGATAGCCAGTTTTTCCAGGAGCTTGCCCAGGAAGGGAGTGATAGAGATTGGGCGATAGTTAGCCGGGCAGGAGGGGTCTGAAGAGGGTTTCTTAAGAAGGGGGTGCACAAGGGAGTGCTTGAGGGGGTATGGGAAGACTCCAGAGGCGAAGGAGTGATTGCAAAAGTCAGTCAGGGCAGGAGCCAGGGAGTCAATGTGGTCCTTGATAGTTTTGGATGAACAGGGGTGGACCTGTTTGGATGAGACCTTCATGGATCGGACTTGTCTCGAAACCTCATCAGCAGAAAAAAGAGGAAAGGCAGAGAAGGAGGGAGGAGGGGTGGCAACAGAAGGGCTAGAGGAAGAGCAGGGAATAGATGGGGGGGAGGTGATAGGAGGAGAGTGAGGACAGGATGTCCTGAGTTTTAGAGATGAAGTGCCAAGCAGAGGGCTTGGGAGGGGACAGGAGAGGTAGAGACTGCAGCAGGGTTGGCCAGCTCCTTGCAGATTTTAAAGAGTTCGGCCGAAATGTTAGATGCCGCAGAGATGCGGGCTTGGATAAGGGCTCTCTTCTTGGTGAGAACGGAGAGCCGGTATTGCCTTTGGAGCAGGCGGCAGGCCAGTTTGTCAGAGGGTGACCATGAAGCACGCCATTTCCTCTCAGCCACCCTGCACTTGCGTTTAAGGGTGACGAGATCCGAGTCATACCAAGAGTTACATTTGGCTTTGGGCTTCAGGCGGATTCTCATGACAGGGGCAAGGATATCAAGAGTATCAGATATAGCAGAGTGGAGTGGAGAGGGCTGTGTCAGGGTGGGAGACAGCCGAGGGGGGGGGGGGACGAGAAGGTGGCAGCGAAAGCCTCAGCTGACACGTGCTTCACGGGTCGGTTGACCGAGAAGGAGAGTGGCAGTGATGAGGGTGGCTTAGCCTGTGGGGCAGGGAAGGTGAGGTGGGTGGATAGGAGAAAGTGGTCACTCCAGGAGAGAGGAGTGGAGAGAGGGACAGAGTAAAAGGTCAGAAGAGATCAGAGAATCAAGAGTGTGCCCTACATAATGGGTCGGGCCAGATGGGAAAATAGAGAGTGAGAGAGAGTCGCAGAGGTCCCAAAAGAGTCCAGAGGGAGGACAGGAGGCATCCAGGTGGATGTTGAAGTCTCCAAGAAAGAGGAGTTGAGTGGTTGAGGACAGGAGTGAGGAGGAGAGGTCCGCCCACTCGGAGAGGAAGGAGGAAATTTGACCAGATGGCCGATAGATAGTAGCCACAGTAAGGGAATGGCTAGGAGAGAGATAGAGAGAGAGAGAGAGAGAGAGAGAGAGTCGGCAGACAAGGCATTCAAAAGAGGAGTAGGTCTGCGTAGGAGTGACATTGGCAGGGATCCACTCAGGGAAGATAAGGGCCACCCCCCCCCCAGCACGGTTGGGCCTGGGAACGGAGAGGATCTTGTAACCGTCAGGTAGGAGTGTGTCAAAGCTGGTGACAGAGTTGGCCGTGAACCATGTCTCAGTGAGACCAAGGATGTCAAGGTCCAGTTCCTCAAGAAGGCGACAGATATCAGATGAGTGTTTGATGGCAGAGCAAGAGTTAAGAGTGGCAATGTGGAGAAGGTTGCCATCTTTGAAGGACTTCCGGGGAGGGGTACAGATCAGGGGTACACCCTGCAGAGGTGAAGAAGAAGCCCGAGGAGGGGCAGGGTGGGAGGGTGGAGGCAAGGTAGCCGAGGACAGAGAAGCAGGGACAGCAGGAGAGGAAAGGAAGTTGATGAGGTGCGGGAAGCGTCTATCAAAGAGGTGGATATTGGCCTGAGGGCCTTGGACCAAGACGGTCCCATTAGTGTAGACATTAATGATGGCTTTAGAGGAGTGGAAGGAGGCCAAAAGGACATCCCATCAGGTGCTACCATTAATGGGAGAAGAGGAGAAGGGAGAGAGCACAGAGACCATATGAAGGGTCCATAGGTCAGGAGAAGGCACGAAAAAGAGGATGTCAGTAAGAGTTTCCTTGGAGGAAGCACTGGTGTAGGTGTCAGCGATAGGGAGGCCTGGGTTGGAGACCAGGATGTCCTTTTTAAACTTTTTCCTACCAGATTTAGTGAGGAGAGCAGGATAGTCAATAGAGAAGCAGTTAGAGAAGATAGGCGAGATAGAGAGAACCATGGAATAAGGAGGGAGTGGGGGGGGGGGGGAAGACTGACGAGAGCAAGCGGACAGGAATGAACAGCAAGCCCTAATTTATCACAAATTCAGAGCAACAGCAACACAGTAATGCGTATTAGGTACCCAAAGGGGAAGCCACCTAAATTTGAGAGTACTGCGAAGGGGAGAAAAGCCTGATGTACCACACATTCAGAGCAACAGCAACAAGTAATTCGTATTAGGTACCCAGAGGAGAGGCCACCTAAATCTGAGAGTCCTGCGAAGGGGAGAAAAACCCAATTTAACCAAGAATTTGCGGAACGCAGTGAGGTGTAGACACCAGGCGAGTTAAGTGACCAGGTGTGGGAGAGTGGGTTGGGAGAGAAAGTGGAGCACCGAACCGCGCCTGGCGTCCCCTGCGGACACCTGCAGACACAGCTGGGAGCTGCAGACGTAGGAGCCGCCCTTTGCCTAAGGGGCCCTTAGCCGAGGGGGGGCTGCATAGGGGTGGTTAGATTTCAAGGCAGGGGGAGGAGAGGAAGGGGGAGGGGGTGTGGGCGGGCAGGGAGGCGTGATGGGAGAGGGGAGAGAAGGACCAGGAAGTGAGGATGAGGGAGGGGGCAGGGGCTGCAACAACACGCATGGAGCGCGAAAAACAAACAAACAGTGCCTCACGAAAAAAGATTATTTTAGATTGCACACTCAAACCCGGTACCCATTTTCAGAGATCTACGCTCGCCCTTTAATCTGGTATCTGCATTACTTGCAAATTCTAACCTCACTTTGTGATGTGCATTTAAAATAAATTGCGAAGTCTCTTGAATCCGAATGTAAACAGCCAGTTTCAGCTTCCAGGTCTCACAAACAGAACTAGTCTACCTCCACTTACCCTTCAAGTAAAGAGCCATGTCATCAAAAACTAAGTTTGAAAGTCTGTATCTAATTCAGAAGAGCAAATACCACGGCCCATTAAATACAGTAAATAGGAGAAAATGCATTAGGCAGAACCCTCAACTGCCGAAGCTTTAATGTGCACCCTGAGCCCTTGCATTTCCATACAACTGCATCCTACATTCTCTTTCCCACCCCGCATCCCATCTCCCATGTGTAGGGAAGTCTCCCCCACCTCAGTTCCTACTCTTCTATGCCCAGCTGAAGAAGTTGAGACCCTCCCACATTCTTCCCACAGCAAAGCGTTCACGGAGCGTCACAGCCCCAAGCACCTCTATCGTTAGGGCACTGCCTCACCCGATACCACTGAGGGTCTCACCAAAATTAGGAAGGATCAAAGATGGACAGAAACAATAGAACGCTCCACTGTCAACCACAATGTGCCACCATCTTTTTCATCTAAGATACCGTCTTCCCTCCCTCAACTCCCCCCTTCCTCCAAGTGTATGGTGCCTTTACAACACTTCTGTGAATGCAGCCCCCCTCTGCCTCTCCAAATTCGTTCTCACACACCACGGCTTGCACCATAACCCATGTGACTTCATACACCAGGACAGTCACATGGAGTATCGCGTTCCCGTGGTAGCCCAAAGGCCACACCTCCAGACCGGATCGGAGCCTTGTAGGACAATAAACCCAACAAGGCACAAAAGAAGCAAGATGCAAAGTGGGCACCCATCAATTCCCCCAAATGAAAGCATTCATCAAAAATAGCCTATCCCCCTGCTTTTAGAATAGGTGGTAGAAAGTCATGCAGATAAAAAAAGAATATCTTACCTCGGGCCCAGTAGCGTTTGCAGGCAGCCAACTACCTGCAGGCAATGTTACTTTTAAATTAGTACCAGATTTGTCTGTTAAAAACTATTGCACTCAAAAAGCAAACATCCATTGCAACACATGCAGTTATGTTTACCATATTTTGTTTGAACTTTTCAAAGTTATAGACCAACTTTGCAGCATGTTAAATTTGGTTGTGTTTTTAACGAGGTCATTACTCGTGCATTTTTCCCCATGGTCGATTCTGCCATTTTTTATTTTAAAGGAAGGGAGGCTCCCCTCAAACGCCCATCTAACTCACCCACCACCCCTTTCAATCCTTTACCCCCAAACAAACCACATATTTAAAAAAAAACTATTTGACGAAAATGACCAAGGTGGAAAATGCACGATTAATATGCACACGAGGAAAGTGACCTTGTTAAAAACAATAATGAACCAAAGAGCAGGGAGTCCCCACACTCTGGATTGGGGAAATACAAGACTAGTTTTCAGAAAGAAGGTCAAGAGGACACCATTTTACAAAAAGTATCACAATTATTTATTTCAGTTGACACAAAATGATATTGATTAAATCATGAAAAAAATCACAGATCAATTCAATGCAAGTAAATAACAACATTCCCAAAACATTCTCACCTATGAACTGGGCAGTATGCCCTAGTCCCAACATTCATATCCATACCCACTACTCAGACTCATACATAACAATTATAAAACATCACAATAAACCAAACAATATTTATAAAGTGTATATTTTTCTTTCTCCTAGAATGGATACTATTCAATTTCTTTAAAGAACACAATCACATTTCGAGGTGCTTGAACAGAACCGACCGGTTTCAACGTTATAGACACAATTTGACCACGTCTTCATCAGGGGACATACAGTACTCTACAAGGATTACACATAAATGAGTTAATTGACCCACATAAAACATATACTCAATCACCATTTTAAAACACAGGAGTGCCATTAGCCACCTTCTTAATTCATCATGTGCACGAGAACATATGGTGAATTCCAATAGTCCCAGAAAAAAAACCTTTGTGCCACAAAACCAAGCCATGGTGCAAAAGAGTAACCACGCAACAACCGGGGACCCAACACCATACCAAAATGCTGGTGCAAAATATCATTGCATCGTATGAACTGAATTACCTAACATAATGTGTTGTCTCTCCTTTGTTCATAGGTGTAGATAGTCAATCAGTTGTCACCTAAACAGGCAATGGAAAAACTATCACTAGTGTCCTGTACCAGGGTAGTAATACCCCAAGAGGACAAGGTACATGCCATTTAACAATTTTGCAGTTCCGTTCCCTATACTCACCAAAAACCTCCTATTGTTGACCATATTTTGCTGTGCATCACAAGTGCATAATTTATTTAACTATTTCTGAAGCCGTATGTAACCAATGGTAATTGATCTTCAGAGCCACTGTAGGCACAAGAAAAAGTATACTGGTAAGCTTGTATATACCATCATGTATTAGCAAAGCGATCATAAAAAGGGCAACATGTGTGTCCACACGCTGCATAATGTTAGCAGTGCCCGAAAAGTCAATGGAGCTCATTTGTCAAGACTAGGTGAGAAGAGCACGCTATAATACATGAACCATAACGCTCAAATACAGAACGTCAACCGCAATCGGGCTTACCGGTAGTAGATGCATCTTTACCTGTCTTTAACTTGTCCTCACGTGAGTTGTCGATATTACAACGCGGCCTGTCATTTGTGCCCACGCAAATCCAAGCGCCATGCAGCTCACTAGTGAGGTCAAATATTGTTTATGCAAGGTGAGACTAAAGTTCTTCTTTGCCAATAAAGACAATGCATTTGAGAGAAATACTACTGGCCTGGCCATAGTGTCCACCTTTACTCCCAGCACTTCAGGTATACCAGCTGAAGTGATGACATTTGAGAAATTGAACTTGATAAGATCATCACCAGCCAACAGCATGCTTTTTCTTTCCTAACCTTGCCGAATTTTAAGTCATTAAGACATTGTCTCAGGACCATTCAATAGTGATCAAGGTGGTGGACAAGGGTGGAGGTATTGTGACTGATGCAAGTAAATATGATCAAGAGGTGTATAGATTTTTAGCCCTTCCAGGTCATTATCAGAAATAAATACAAATTCATCGGTAGTGAGTAAGTCTAAAATTCTGTCATTGAGTGAGAGGGGTCTAGAGGAGGGGTATTTGTCCAAGAAAGAACATGTATTCATTAATCAGTCTGCAGGACGTATTCCCCTCTTCTACACCATCCCAAAGATTAACGAGGACACTCTCAACCCTGCAGGACGGGCCATTGTGTCGGGCTGTGGCTCGATTCCTGAAACCACTGTCCAGATACATTGATTATTTTATTAATCCTATAGCGATGGCAACTTTAACTTTTTTGTTGGATTCTAGAAATGTCATCACAACAGTCGAAGCCTTCAATTTTGACTCGGCTGAACAACGTTTGGTCACTATGGACATGGAGGTGTTTTATACAAACATTGTCTACAACCAAGCGATAGAGAGCATGAAGGCTATGCTAAATAGACACCCAACACCTCATAATGTAGCTACATAGTCCTGACTGCTTGTGCATCATTGGTACTGACAAACTGCTTTTTTATGTTCAAAGAAGATTATTTTTTGCACTGCAAGGGGATGGCTTTGGGTTACACCTTTGCTCCCAATCTGGCCATCAGCTACATTGCATTAATTGAAGAACAGTAGATTCCAAGTAATGCAAATCCCTTCTTTCAGTCCATTGTCCCATACCGTCGGTACATTGATGAAATTCTTATAATTTGGAACGGTAACAAGAGACCTTGAACCAATTTGTAGATTGGATGAATCAGATTGATGTGAATTTGTATTTCATCCATGAACATTCTGCAGAAGGAATATTCTTGGATCTGTCCATTTTTGATAAGGAAGGCAGTCTTCAAGTAGAATTTTTTCGGAAAGTGACAGAAATACTACTCTACACTGGGAGTCAGCATCCCAAAGGTCTATTACAGAATCTACCCTATGGCATGTTTGTGCGTTTGCGATGCAATTGTACAGACATTGGGCCTCATTACGAGTCTGGCGGTAGCCGTGCCGGAAAAACTGGCAGGCTGCCGCCAGACCCGGAATAAATTACTGCCTCCGTGATCACCGGGGCATTACACCCCCGGTGACCCGGTAATTCCGGAGTCGTAATTCCATTAATCCCCATTCCCATGCCATAGAGTCCCGATATGGGTATGGGGACAATGGAAACACCGGCACCGTATTTACGGTACCGGTGTTTCCGTTTCTGTCTGCAGGCGGGTGGTGTTACTCCCGCCAGGTCAGACCTGGCGGGAGTGACACCACCCGACTGCAGAACTCATAGGCTGCCGGTCCGGAGACAATGGTGGCGGCGGGTTTAACGCCACCGTTGTTGCCGGACCGGCAGTCTTGTAATAAGCCCATTGTCAAATTTAATGACCACGCAAACACTTTGCAAACCAGATTGTTGGAACAGGGTTACCTGCAAAAAATAATTCGACACTGCAGGAAAAGGGTTAGGATTTACCAAGTGGGATAACCAAAATAAAAAGTAACCCTACGGACCGCTTGGTTTGTTCTTCCACATATTGCCAAAATAGTGGCCATTCAGAGAGCAATTTTAAAAAATGGGCGAATTTTGAATACACACAAACAAGGGGGGTCCTGGGAGTGTCTCTTTACTGGCCTATATCTCGGGGGTAGAGTCCCAACCAGAGTCTTTAGCTCACCATCCTTTCACAGAAGAGAAATGTTCACTACATATCAGTCTTTGTCCTGCCCAACGGCAGTCCAGCACCAAAATGCCAGGCAATTCTCTAATGAACAATAGTACCAACAGCAACCCCAGGCACTTGTTTCGGCCTAGTTGGGCCTCGTCAGTGAGGTGGCGCTGTGTCTCTCTAAGAACAGTGAGGAAGGATTCCACGTCTGGATTGCCCTAGTAATTTACTGTGAAAACCCAAAGCTACTTAATATGCACAAATAAGGGGGTGGGGGTACTGGGAGTGTCTCTCTACCGGCCTATAGCCCAGTTAGGGCTCTCTGAGGGACATTTCTTGGTATTCTCCTTGTTTTTCTAGTCATAGGCGGCATAGTCAGATTTCTTAAAAACGCCCTGGAGCCATTTGATATTTTTTGCTTAACTGCTGTCATGTTTTTTGACTTGTGATAAGCTAGCTCCACTTTGTTGGCTTCTTCTAGCATTTGTTTATCTTCTGGAAGATTGGAAAAGCGTCTTGAACACTATCCCTTTGCCTCACTACCTCGAATCATCCAAGGTTTTCAGCATGCCCCCTACCTTTCGTGTTTTGTTTGCGCTATTTTTGACATCCATCATCCCTTGATCTCCTGTTTGTCACCAGGATCCTGTGATATCGTGACTCCCCATTTTGGGATTTCCAGGTCAACACCTGTTCTACTACCAATCAGGGCCTCATCCATCCTCAATACTTTGTTTTCTTGCTGAGAGGTTTTATTGCTGGTCATAGTTGTCTGAGGCGACACTCCAAGAGGGCCCATGGGCAACCGCCTGGCCTTCTGAACTTGTATAGAGGCCTTTACTTATAGCAGCTCAGTAACAGAGTCCAGCAAACGTTTATTTTCCTCTCTTTCCATATTGAGTGCTGTTGTAAGGTTTTGGCGGATCCGCTTAGTGCATTCTGTGTCCTGATCGACTCTAGATTGCAGCGACGTAATGAAGTACTCAATATATAAACATTTGGAATCGTTTTTTTAGGGTAGACGAGTTGAGCGGGCCTTCAGATTTCCATTTATTATCGCATAGAGCTTTAAAAATGGAGAAAGGGCGGTTGTTAAAGCTGCTGTCATTTTGGATTGAGAATTGAAGGCTGTCGAGTTAAGGATTGGCATGAGGCCTTTGGAGACACGTGGAGATAAAACAGAGTCCTCCAACGAAGAGATTGAAGAAGATATTTCAATAGGAACCTCCTTTGAAGATTTTGTCTTTGGGGGTGATTTTTCCATTGATAGCATGGTTTTTACAACTGGCGGCAGACATTTTGTTGAGGCACGGGGCAAGAGCAGCATCTCTGCCATTTCTCTCTGCTCCTCTGCCAAGCGAGCTGTTTCCAAATCTCGACCGGGCACGTCTGACCCTTCACCATCCCTTTTTTGTGGAGTTTCCTTCACGACAAGGATAGGACAAGTTGGTTTCATTTTAGTTTCACTGGTAGGTATCGCACTCACTGGCCTTACAGTCCGATAGGGAGGGGGGGTGGGCGATGGGGTTCGTCCAGTGCCAGGAGCAGTGGGTGACTCCTTGATGTCTGGCTGTGGATCAGGTTCATTTATAAGCCTCCCCACTTGCAGTGATATATGCACACGCGAGTCAGCACTCAAGACGATCCCAGTTCAGCTCTTCCTCTTGGTTACAACAGATTTTTATGCCATCAAACTCTCCTAACATCCTCGGTCTCTTCTCCTCTTAAAAGGGTCTGTGCGCTGCATTAGAGACCTCCTCCCCTCATTCAGTGCAAGGTTAGAGCTGTCCACCACTGTCCATTTTTCAGCGTTGCTGAGTTCTAGGGTGTCAGTCTCCCCCCCTCAGCCTCCAAGCAATCGTTCTCTTTACCACTCTCCAAACTCAGCTTGGACCTAATGGTGCAGTTTGCGGGAAGAAACTTGCGTTCTTTTTTGTTTGGACCAAGTTTTCTTTTTAGCATCTGGGTAAGCCCTGTACATTCAATGCTAATTCTGGAGCCGTTGACCCAGGCACATGCATCATTTAGAGTTTATGACTTAGGTTCCAAGGCCCGACCCACCCGGGCAAACGAGGGCTCAGACTTAGATCTCTTGTGGTGTGTTTCCAGTCTTTGAACAGTTTGGCGCTGTTCCCGCTCACCTTATTCTTGAATTGCTGTCGGGTCCACGGTTGGAAGATCGAGAACGCTGGCTCCTCCATATAAAATCCGAGGTGAGGTCAGGATCTGGTCTACGGCCTTCCGTAACACTCAGCACACTCTGCGCCACTCTGCAGAGTTGTTGGGGGTTTTGAACTGCACTTCCTCCAAAACAATGGAAAGAGTAGAAAGACTGTCCGCCACCACCGCAAAACTCAGCACACTTATCTTGGTTTTGTGTGGACAAGACCCAGGAAGCAACTACAGCACAAGAAGCTCAAAAACTGGCCTATAAAACAGCTATGGATTGTTAACTTAAAAGCAATTGAGTGAGGTCTAACTCCATGGAACAGTGGGATATAGCCCCTTCTTCTGAAGTAATTTTGATATTCTGTAGCTGGGCCACACTGGTTGGCAGGTTCCATGGTATACTTAGTGGTTTAATCTAGAGCACAGTGGCTGCCAGGCCACTATCTCAGTATCTTTAATTCAATTTAATTGTTAACATGTTTAGTGGTCTCGCTGTATGGGTTAATTAATTTCTGTCCCACGCTTTCATAACCTAGCATATAGTGGTTTGCATGTATCAGTTCCGCCATCTGTGCTTAATATCAATAATCCCAAAACACACGTTTATTTGTACTTCAACTGAATTTATTGTAGAATGAGTACAAATTTAAAACATGTCCCCTATTATCCCGATTTTTACTCTGATAATTCTGAGATGTGTCTGTCCTCTACCTTCATGATCTGCTCGAGACAAGCGTTTGTCCATCTACACCCTGTTTCAATGCGAAACGAGCCGATATAGCACGTTTGGGTCCCGTGATGGGAGCATGAATACATAAACTGATAGCACGCAAAACATGCAATTAAGAATTCAAATCGCAGCACTCACGGGAAGGAGACGCTGGCCCCTGAGGAGCCTAACAATGCGCATTGAATGGGTAAGGAGGGGAACGCTAACAAACATTTCTGTATCTGCCCATTAAATAACGTATGCGTAAATGGAGTGTGCATAAGCAAATTGATAGCTCACGAAAGCCACATTTAAGATTTTATTTTGCGTCATTAACGTGCAGGAGATGTTGGCCCAGATGGAGTCTAATAATACACACTGAATGGTTAAGGAGGAGGCTGTCGTTAAATCCTCCTGGATCTGTCCAGTAAACAAAATATGGTTTGTTAATTATGGCTCATGTATTATAGAACTCTCTGCTCACCTGGTCTTGACAAATGAGCTGCATTGAATTTTCGAGAACTGCTAACATTATGCAGGGTGTGGACACACATGTTGCCCTTTTTATGATCGCTTTGCTAATACATGATGGTATACACAAGCTGCTCAGTATACTTTTTCTTGTGCCTACAGAAAATATGGCTTTGAAGATCAATTACCATCGACTACATGCGGAATCAGAAATAGTGAAATAAATTATGCACTTGTGATGCACAGCAAAATATGGTCAACAATAGACAGTTTCTGGTGAATATGGGGAACCAAACTGCAAAATTGTTCAATGGCATGTACCTTTTCCTTTTGGGATATTACTACCTAGGTAGGGGCCACTAGTGATGGTTTTCCATTGTCCATTTAGGTGACAAATTGTCTTTCTACACCTATGAACAAGGGAGAGGCAACACATTATGTAAAGTAATTCAGTTCATACGATGCAACGGTGTTTTGCACCAGCACTTTGGAATGATGTTCGGTCCCCGGTTGTTGCGCGGTTACTCTTTTGCACCATGGCTTGGTTTTGTGGCACAAAGGTTTTTCGGGGACTATTGGTATGCACCATATGTTCTCGTGCACATGATGCATTAAGAAGGGTGGCTAATGGCAAATGGTGATTGAGTATATGTTTTATGTGGGTCAATGAACTAATTTAAGTGTAATCCTTGTAAAGTACTGAATGTCCCTCGATGAAGAGGTGGTCCAATTTTGCCTATAATGTCAAAACTGGTCGGTCCTGTTCAAGTACCTGGAAATGTGATTGTGTTCTTTAAATAAATAGAATAGTATCCATTCTAGGAGGAAGAAAAATATACACTTTGTAAATATTGTGTTTTATAATAATAATTGTTGCTATGTATGAGTAGTGGATATGGATATGAATTTTGGGATTAGGGCACATTGCCCAGTTCATATGTGAGAATGTTTTGTAAATGTTTACTTTACCTGCATTGAATTAATTGTTCTGTGATTTGTTCATGATTGAATCAATATAATTTTGCATCAACTAAAATAAAGTTGATATTTTTGTAAAATTGTGTCCTCTGCACCCTCTTACCTCTTCAAATGTACTGTCAAGCCACAGACTTTCTGTTCCCGGTCATAAGAGCAATAGCACAGCAGCGATGATGTTACCCAAACCTCATCACGTAATCACTATATCGTTAACTGCAAACTCGATGTGAGTGACTTGCGCCTCTTAAGGTGGAAGGTGAACCTGCTGAGAATGGTGGGAGCTACAATACTCATAATGCCCCAAGGAACAGTCCCAGCCTGAAGTGCCCATAAGCATGACCACAGCATTCCATGACTTGCAACCCAGCAGACCAACACCCTTGAATGGCAGTGGCAGCAATCCTGGGTCTTCTGCACCCCTCCATTCTAAACAATTTTCCTAGCACCCCATCCTCTACCTAGCCGATGCAACCCGATTGTTGCCCCCATACCGTAATGGCAAGCTTCAACAACGTACCCCAAATTACAGAATCACCTGTAGCAGCTTCAGCAACACCATTGCAAACCGGTCTAATGCTCATCAGCACCCCAGAAACACCCGTCCATCGTTGCAGCCCCTTGCCACAGTTGCTCCCTGCTGTAGCAGGGATTTGTCGCCCTCACCTCATGATTCCAAGGAAGAGGATCACAGGTAACCTCTTTCCCAAATGAGCATTGTGAGCCATTAACCCAGTGGATGAGCACGTCTTTGCTCGCATCTGCAGTCTTCAGGCATTCGCCAGGCGAGATGATCTGCATACTATACTATTTAAACACCTGCTCTCATTTGATCAGCATCAATAATAGTATTTTTTTTATAAAACGTCAACTATGATGGGTTAGATAAGACAGCACTTTCTCTTTATTTGTTTGATTGCTGCTATTAAGCCCCAATCCGAGGGCCACCACACAGTCCTTTGCGCACGCACACTTCACAAGGCACCACACACAGCATGTTAAGGACAAGATGGACATTTTTGCAGATACTCTACAGACATGAG
The DNA here is from genome assembly GCF_040938575.1 of Ambystoma mexicanum. NCBI lineage: Eukaryota > Metazoa > Chordata > Amphibia > Caudata > Ambystomatidae > Ambystoma > Ambystoma mexicanum. Next base: position 1,344,323,168 of record NC_090931.1, read on the forward strand.
TGGACTGGTTTCCATACCCACTTGCCTACTCACATCTTTACCCAGACAATTTTCTATCACATCTGCCTCAGCCTGACACACAATTCCCCAGATACAACACAAACACACCATCCCGCGAAGGATCCCTTGCCCTGGGTGAAGCCAGACGTGCTTCCTCATGTATGCCTGGATTTATAAATTAACATTTTTCAGAATCAATATCTTCAAATAAAAGGAGAGCAAAAACAAACTCTGCATTTCTTTGCATGCTGATCAACCGGAGTGGGGGCAGACTCTTAGGAAATAAAAGGTCTACTGTACACCGACAGATACATACCAAAGCTGGGAAACTAGGGCTCGTAAATGTAACTTGCGGCTCCCAGATGTTTCCAATGTGGGTCTCCCATCAATCGTCCCCATTGAATTTCATGGGTAGGGCTAACGTGAGCGCTCGTCCAAACCGCCTGGCACGCAGTTGCAGAGACCAATGCCATTATGTGTCTGAATTTGTGCGGCTCAGGGGCAGACAGAAAAAAGAACCTCACAAAACTCGAACACATTACAATTGTAGATTGGCATGCACATACTGAATTCAGGGATGTGTGTGGTTCAACTGCACCATGCCCACCTCTGCCTTGAAGGTATTACGGCAAAGTGACAAAGGAAACACGCCTACACACATTCTATGCCCACAGTAGACATGGTTTTGCCAGAGGTTCATAATAACGGCATTGATCATCAGCATCACCCATGGAAGCTTAATCCACAGCTCTGCAAACCTTTCTGTGGGTTATCGGCTCCTCAGTTAACCATCCTTCTTTTCAATCCTTTGCCACAATCGCTCGCCATGATAGCATGAATCAGTTGTCCAACCCTCATGGCCTTCATGAAAATGATGACTGGCGGGATGGTTATGCATGCTGCTCAAACAACTGGTTTCTTTGAAGAGGATCAAGAAAAGTATTACAAAAATTCAACTCGTCAAACAAGGCATTGCTGCTTCTCAATCCGAGGTCTGCCATACCATCCTTTGTGCACACATGCGTCGAGTGGAATCACACTGAGCACATTAAGAACAAGATAAAAGGAGCTCTTGAAGATGCACTGCCGAGATGCCTGGACAGCTTTGCATTCCCACCCCTGGAGTGAGGCAACTAAGTGTTACGTCCACCTCAGACCAAACACATTTCCAACTGACACAAACACCCACCCCCGGAGGGATCCCACCACCAGGATAAATGAAGACTTGTTTCCTCATGCATGCTTTTATACATTTCTGAATACTTGGAATATTTGTATGAATCAATATCGTCAAATAAAAGGACAAAATATACAAACTTAATTTGGTGGCATAGTGATCAACCAAAGGAAGGGTGAGGAGACCGCCAGAACATGAAAAGGGTTATGCATTATTAAACATGCCCAAGCACATTACCACCATATCCTGAAATACGCATACCAAGGTTGGGAACTAGGGTTTGCAAATGTAACCTATTGCTCATAATATGTTTCATACGCACACCAAAGTTAGGAACTAGGGTTTGCAAATGAAACAGATTGCTCATATGTTTCATATCATGACTCCCATCAGCCCTCCACCCTATAGTGAATTTTCATGGGTAGGGCTGACAGAAGTGCTCAGTGTTCCAGATAAGATTTAAAAGTCGGTTTAGTTTAAACCACTATTTCTTTTAAAGTTGGGAGTAAAATGATTTTTATGGAGTAAAAAACTAAGTCCCATTCTTAATCGGACTACTACATAAACGAGTAAAAATACTTTCTAATTCTAAAACAAAGATTTTGTAATGACAAATTCTGTGCACCTGTTAGTCTTACACAATAAAATATATGTTTACCTTTTCTGATCATGGAGTAATTATAGTAGTTGAATTTCTTCCTGTGGCAATAAAGTTGCACAGATCCAAACATATCCATGTAACTGTATGGATGAAAGCAGGAGGGCTTGCTCCTATGTCTCTATTTCCCGTTTTATTGTTGGGAGAACTTGCCTATTTTTAGGGCGCAAAAATGGCTGATACACAGCTTATCTGCAGGGCTGAGAGTTGTGACGAATCGGAGGATGTCACCCCTTCTCTCGTAGGGGGAGACCTTTCCCACAGGGCCAGGGCAGTGCACAGGGCACAGTACAATAGTCCCCCTCAGGGTGGTGCACTGAGGGAGGATCACATGGGGAAAGACATCCCCTATGGGATCGGGGATGACTATTCTCAGAGAACGCTATGTTCATGCTTCAATATACCCAACCCCTTCTCCAATGGCAAATCCTCCTTCCCTCTATTTAGATAGAGATAAAGCCTTCTCTTGTCAAGTCAGTCCACCTAATATACTTGACAAGACTAAAATACCAATTATGTTACATCTGGGCTTAAAATAAGTACTGTGAAAAAGAAGATGACTGAGATCTAAAGGATCACTCTACAGAACCAGGATGAGCGGTCTAGCATCTCACGGGATGCGGTTGGTCCAAACGAATACATCAATTCAGCGCAAGAGTTCAAAAGGGTCTCAGCTGGGAAGCTAGAGAAGAGCTATCCTGCAAGGAGGAACTGTGGGAGCCGTGCACCTGTTGAGCAGATGAGACCGGAAAGGGAAGCCGTGGACGGAGGAGAAGGAGAACCCGAACATGGTCCTGGACGGAAGGACTACATGGGCTGCTGCTGAGACAAGCCTCTGGGCTGCCTGGGCACCGCAAAAGTGCCCAAAGGAGATGACGCGCAGCTAGGCAGAGTCAGACGTCTGCAGAGCTACTGCAGACCCCGCCGGCCACATGAACACGACCGGCGCCTCGAGAAGCAACACAGCTGCTTGAGAAATGCTGGTACCTCCAAGGAAGAAGCAATCAGATACGCGGGTAGCCCGAAAGGTGTAAGAGGTCCTGGGAAGCAAGGGGGAAGCTGCACCAAGCGTGTCTGTGACACTGAGAGGAGATTGCGATTCTGGGACCTGCAGCCATATGGAAGTCAACGTATAAGAGGGTCTTGACCCCGAGAAATGAGCGAAAGAAGAATCGTATGTTTAGAAGGAGAGCCAACCAAACAGATACGATAATGTATTGCCAGTCTGGGACCTGTCCCCATTGTAATGTGTGTGATAAAAGGAGCTAAAAAAACATGGCGCTGGTGTGCAGCCATTTTGGACATTCACTTTCATAACCGCAATGGAAGTATACGTTTTTCTGAACTCAATTAAGCAGACATGAGCTCTGCCATAGTTGCATGATTGCAATGATTATATTTGGAAGCGGATGAGCTCATTTAGAGGGATAGTTGGGGCATTGTTCTATTAAGGATGTGCCAAAAAGGGAGTCAAAGGTGTGCAGGTGCAGTGATAAGGGGTGCTGGGTGCGAGCACGTGGGAGACGAGCTAGGTTTTTTCACTATTAACTGGATTGTTCCGCTCTGTGCCCCTATGCTTGTTGGCTGTCCTTCGGCTGGGGACGGTTTGGTAACCTACGGTGGGCGGGGATCATTTCCACATAAGAAGAGGGGTACCCAGATAGTAGATTCAGAATTGGAATCCCGGATGATGAAGTCTCACTGAGAGGGAGGATGCTCCGTTCCAGACCCCGTTTGAATGTGTGATCTCTCTGCCCACCAGCCTTGGCACTGGGTAGTGTCGAAGTGGCCGAGATGAAGCTTTCTTCTTCAACTATTATAACAGTGAAGTACTTTCTCTAGTTATATTGATGTATGCGTTTATGTATATCAACCTCATTCATCTATAGTGTTTGGTGTATGTTTTTATGTTATATGAATAAAGGGCTTGTAAAGAGCTGATTATATTCTAACAATTGGTCTAATTGTGGGTTATCGTCTCCCTGAGTCCAAGAACATTTTGTCTGTGTGGTTTGGTAAGTGATCTCTAGGGTAACTGCACACAACGCAAAATCAAAACATTTTGGCACTGTGAGCAGGGTCTTTGTGCTGTTGTTGATGCCAAAGAAACACGACATACTTGGAGCTTTGACTCAGAGAGGAAATTCTCTTTTTGTGATTAGAAGGAAAATGAGTGTGTTTTGAGGTATGGTTAGTAGGGGACGTGAAATATTCATTGACATCATGAGTTTCCCATTTAGGAAAAAAGGAAGCTCCGCAGGCGGAGACTGTCCTGAGGTGGCAATCCCAGGGTGGACAAAGAGTCCATATGATTAGTTGGCGCAGACTTGGGCATGTGGCGCAGGTTTGAGTGAGACCTGGGATACGAGTCTAGGAGAGGTAAGTCCGGCCGAAGTGGCGGCGTGCCTTCAACAGGTGCCTGTGGAAAAGGGGAAGGAGTGTTCTGCCCCAGGTAGACGCGGTGAATTTTGCTGCATGCGTTTAGGAGGATACACCAAAAGAATGAAGAACTGCAGGCGCAAGTTTTAAGATTGGAAAAGGAGCTGGCTGCTAAGAAACAGATTGTGTTAATGCAGCAGCTTCAAATTAAATTGTATCATGACAAGGCTGATAAATATCAAGCAGTAGCCAAGTGAGCTGCTGTGAGAGTTGCACGATATAAATATAGAAAGAGAAGAGGGAGCATAAACACCCGACAGGTAGCAGCAGTAATTGCTTCCGCAGGGTTTGACTGGGACCCCGACCATAGGGACGGGGATGTTTTCGATAGTACCAGCTCAGAGAGTGGGTCAGAAAGGGAAGTGTCATCCAAACCAGAGCCTGGTCGGAAAGAAGTGACTGCTAAATCAGTAATGCGTGGGTGAGCTGGGCCAAATAATCTGGGAGGTGGTTTAGTGGATATGACAATGTTAGAGGATCATTCTCAACAGGAGGTTGGGGAGATAATTAACTGATTAAAGCAGAGCACGGGTGAGCCTCTGTTGACCTGGATGGTTCGGTTATTTGATGGAGGTGTGGCGGATATTCTAGTGGATATGACCGATGCTGCAAGGCTCCTATCATTGTCACGGGAAACATATATTCAGGAGCCTTTTAGTGTGTGACCACCTCATGATCAAGATGGGAGAAAACCACAAGTGTCGCTATTACAATTGGCTGCACAAGGGTGCAATCGCAACTATCCAATGGCATCTGACTGGCCGAGTGAGGAGAAAATATGGTACACATTGAGAGAAGCGATTCAGAGGCTGAAAGAACTTGCCATGAAGGTAGCCATTCATGTTGAGACACCCGAACATATGGGGGTAGTAGCATTATCGGTGTCCGGCCAAAATACCATCATTCGAACAGCCCCTGCGGCATACAAAAATGTCATTATGACTTTGCTGGTGGGGATGACTGGTAAAGTAACGGATGAAGTAGTGGATGCTATCAGACAGTTGGCTGATCTGGGGGAATGGGATAAGGAAGAGGAAAGACCCAGAGAAAGAGAAAGAGAGAGGCGCAGTGAGAGACAACCCCTGGAAGGAGATTCGATATCTGAGATTCCCAAGCTGGAAATACACAGGAGGTCCATGCCTTAATTGATACCAGGTGGAGGCCTCACTGATTCATGGGAATCCTTCAAGGTTTATTGGTAAGCATTTCACAATCACGGAGTTGGGAGGAGACTCCTGCAGTCCAAACCAGAAATGACATTAAAATTGGTAATTTGAAAAGGAATAAATATCAAGTGCTGATTGTTCCCATTCCAGAATACATCATTGGCTTTGATATTCTGGAGGGGTTAACTCTCGGTTAGAAGGTAAAACATATCAATTTGGGGCGAATGCATTAACATGTACTCCCCTTCTTGTAGGAAAGTTGAAAATGGCCCTGTGAAGGTTCCCTTAGCCACAAACCAAGTATCTGTGAAACAATATCGTATTCCTGGGGGGCAGAAGGAGATTTCAGGCACTATTAAAGGGCATGTCGAAGCAGGTGTGCTACGACCTGCGACTACGGCTTGGAACAATCCGGTTTGGCTGGTTAAAAAGCTGGATGGATAGGAAGACTGTGGATTATCGTGAGTTGAAGAAGTACACTCCTCCATTAGTCCCTGCAGTTCCAGATGCGGTTAACTTGATTGAAAATGTGCAGAAGTTCAAAGGAACCAGGTATGCGGTAATCAATCTAGCAAATTAATTTTCCATGGTACCAACTGCGGAAGAATGCCAAGAGCAATTCGCATTATCCTGCAACGGGAGGCAGTATACTTTTCAATGTTTGCCCATGGGGTACATGCATAGTCTATCTGTCACCGGCTCATGGCAGAACATCTGGATATAATTCCATGCAAACCAGATGTGCAAATTGTGCACTATGTCGATATCTTGGTAGAAGGAAAGGATGAGCAAAGTGTGCAGATGCACCTAGACCTCATTACTGAGGGACTGAGAAGGGACGGCTGGGGAATAAATAAGACGAAAACCCAAGGTCCGGCAGAGACTGATCTTTCTGGGGATTCGTTGGCATAATGGGTATCAGGAGATGGTACCGAAGGCTAAACAAAAGATTCTTGAGTTCTCCAAACCTGTGAATACGAAACACGCTCAACAGTTCATAGGTCTGTTTGGATTCTGGAGACAGCATATATCGCATTTGGGGCAGATTCTTGCACCTCTTTACAGGGTGACATGAAAGAAATTTAATTTTGAATGGGGAGACGAGCAAGAAAAGGCATTTCAATTGGCGAAAGATACCATACAAAGAGTGCTTGATTTATGGCCATTGAGGGAAAGGGGAAGTGGAGTTTAATGTATCGGTACAAGAAAACTATGCAAACTGGAGTTTGTGGCAAAAACAGGACCGAAAGCGTGTCCCATTGGGATTCTGAAGTCATTACCCGATGCTGGGGACCGATATACTCCCTTTGAAAAACAGTTATTGGCCTGTTATTGTGCTCTTGTGGATACAGAGCAGATGACGGTGGGGCATGATGTATTGATCTGACTGGAAATTCCGATTATGCAATGGGTACTGAGCTCTCCTAAGGCACAGTGGATAGGGCATACCCAACAGGCAATCATTAAATGGAAATGGTACGTTCAAAATCGTGCCAAAATGGGCAAGGGGGGAGTTGCGAAATTGCATCAGTAAGGGTCTGGTGTTCCATTGGTTGATTTGGAACCTTCGGAGGAAGTTGAAGTGAGGGAGTCTCCACTGAAATGGGGAGTACCATATGGAGAGTTGACGAGTGAACAAACTGAGCATGCATGGTTCACTGATGGTTCCGACAAATATGTGAGGACCAAGCGACAGTGGAAAGCTGTGGCATATAACCCCAAAATGAAGAAAATATTGACCATGTCAGGAAAGGGGAAGAGTAGTCAATTTTCTGAATTGTATGCAGTATATCAGGCATTAAAGAGACACCTGGTTGTTGTTATGTGTACACCGACTCCTGGTCAGTGGTGAATGGGCTAGCTGTCTGGTTACCGACATGGCAAAAGAATGGATGGAAGATTCATGCTAAAGAGGTGGGGGAGAGAATTGTGGCAGGACATTGCTGAGATGTTGGTGCATAGTACAGTGACTATCGTCTAGACGCCCATTGTGCAACCGACTCATTAGAGCATTGGTTCAATTCTGTTGCAGATGACCATGCCAAAATTTCAGTCATGGACACGAGGTCTGAGGAGGTTGATCTGGAAGGGCTTGCTAAGTGGGCATGCCAGAAAAGTGGGAATCTCAGAGAAAAATCTATCAGGTGGGCACACGATCGAGGAATTATCCTTCCATTAGGGATTATGAAAAATGTAATTATACAATGCCCAGTGTGCCAACATCACAAACAAAGGTATATCCTGCATATCATTCAAGGTATGCTGAAAAGGGACAAATTGCTTGCACAAATTTGGCAGATCGATAATATCGATCCCATGCCAATTAGCAAAGGATGTCAATATTCATGCACTATTGTGGACACATATTCCGGATATTTGATGGTAATGCCATGTAAGAGAGCTACCCAATTGAACACGATCAAATTATTAGATCAAGTGGCATTATACTATGGAATCCCTTTACAGATTCAAATTGACAATGGGTTACATTTTAAAGGAAAATTGATTCAAGACTATTGAATGGATTTTTCACATCTCCTACCATCCCAAGGCTTTGGGACTGATCGAAAGAATGAATGGTTTGTTGAAAGAACAGTTACAGAACACCAGTGAAGGCAGTTTGAAAGGGTGGCGTGAATCAGTTTTGGATGCAGTCCAGGTGCTCAACAATAGGCCCATTGCTAATGTAGAAGACCCCCTTGATGCGCATGTTAACGTCAGCTTTGCAAATGAAACCAAACAGGGTTGTTGAAATATTAATGTATTGGGAAATGTCAACTGGAGCACTTGCTACTTATCGAGGCACACCAGATTCTGCAGGTGTGGATTTGCATGCAAGGGAGGAAGTGAAGCTGGAACCAAGGGCAATTGGTGTGATTGACACAGGAATCGGAGTACAAATTCCATCTGAGCATTTGGGATTAAATGCCCCTAGATCTGGAGCTTTAAGAGGAATCCAGATATTGGGAGGAACCACTGACGCTGACTACCAAGGGGAAATCAAAGTCATTTTGATTAATAGTGGAGAGAACATGCTACCTATCCATAAGGGGGATAGGGTGGCACCGCCGATCAGTGTACCTGTAAAAATATCCATGGTGAAGAAGGGAGAGCCACCCAGCGTGATAACTACACGTGGGGATAGAGGTTTTGGCTCATCAGACAAAACGGTTCAGGGAGCGAAAGTCTGGGTCGGGAAACCTAGTGGTCCCTCGGTTCCGGCAGATGTAATTGCAGCGGGAGAGGACCAGGGGGTACTTGTAATGGAGCTGGGGAAGAGGAAATGGAGTCCTGTTCACACTCACAAATGTCATTTACCTGAGTGATGTACTTCACTGATATCTTTGACATCTTATTTTTAGACTCTGGTTGTGATGTTTGCACTTGTGGACGTGTGTGGAGTGCATTCGGGTGGGTCCGGGGCATGCGAGGAACGGTGGCTCAATATGGCAACTGAATTCAACGATCTGGACGATGAATGATGTTGATGTCACTATGCAGCCTACTACCAGTTCCGCTTTGGGGTATTCTGGCTCCTGGAGGAAACGCTGTGAGCATGCCGTTTTACCCCCTTCTGCAGTCTCCATGTCTTTCCTTCGGCATGGCTACACTGCAATTATGGATCAACCTCAGAATATATGGGGCTTTCTGGCCCCTAGTGTCTTGGAAATATCACATTTCTGCTTTTCAGATGTACATGATTCTATGAATCTAATTTCAATGTGCCTTGTGGCAGTGCCTGCGCCAGCCCCTGTGTTGCGGCACATTTTTGGACTGCTGCATAATGACTTCCCTGTGGAGGATTCAGATGTCAGGAGTTATTTTTCTGTCTATGAGTATTGCCGATTTTGCGTTGAAACTGATCGCAAATGGAGAAATATGACTCAGATTATTACTTATAATTTTGCTCTTGCTGATGTGTGCTATCAAATGACTTGACCAAGCATTGGCAAGTGTCAACAACTGGACCTGACCGGCGATCAAAGTGGCACTGATTTGGTAAAACGTTTATGTGCCTGATCTATTTCTGTGTGTACTGATGTATCTAACAATATGTTTTGCAATTTTACTGTTTTGGCAGCCAGTCATATTCGACATGTTAAGCCCCCTACTGGTTGGCTGTTTTCTTGTGGTAACAGTACTTATTCATATATTCCCGCTAACATTTCTGGTGGCCCTTGTGCGTTAACACACCTTAGCTTAATGATGTTCCCTTTGCAGCCTGCTATTCGCCGCTCCACGCGTGCTTTGCACCATATTGGGTTATCTCCTGATTGGGATTCTAATGTGAAATTGATGTCTGAAGCTGAAGTGTTAGCACTGGCTTTTTCTTTGTTAGGGATATTCGGGTTAGCTGCAGGGGGCTATAAATCCTTAATTAAGCTGGCTTATGTGGTAGTGAAAGGGCTTTCTGAAACCTCTCAAGCTTTAACTGAGCTATTGTTAGACAATAAACATTTTGGAAAGCTATTTTGCAGAATAGGGCTGCTGTTGATTATTTGTTTTTGAAACACAATTAGGTTGCAATGCTGTGGAAGGGACGTGTTGTTTTAATTTGGAGGATCACTCCTGTTCCATCGAAAAACACATTGGTGGTTTAAATAATCGGATTATCCAAGTCACGCAAGATCAGAATGGGAGCTGGTGGGATCAGATATTTTCATGGATTCCAGAGGCATTGCTTTATATCTTTGTCTGGATAGTTGTTGTGCTGATAGTTCTCATCATTTGTTGTTGTTGTATTTCTTGTATTCCAAATGTATTTGGTATGTTATGTCAGTGGCAAAAACCAGCCTTTCCTCCATTGGATATGGAAATTGATTGTCCAAAGGGTGGAGTGTAATACATGTGCTAAAATGAGCTAAAGAACATGGCGCTGGTGCGTGGCCATTTTGCACGTTCACTTTCATAACCGCAATGGAAGTATACATTGTTCTGAACCCAATTAAGCAGACATGAGCTCTAACACATATTTAGAAGTGGATGAGTTCATTTAGAGGGATAGTTGGCGCATTGTCCGATCAAGGACGGGCCAAGAAGGGAATCGGAGCTGTGTGCAGGTGCAGTGATAAGGGATGCTGGGAGCGAGCGCGCTGGAGACCAGCTCAGTTTTTCCATTATTAACTGGATTTTTCCACTCTGTGCCCCCATGCATGTTGGCTGTCCTTTGGCTGGGGACGGTTTGGCAACCTACGGTGGTCGGGGATCATTTCTCCATAAGAAGAGGGGTATCCAGGTAGTAGATTCAGAATTGGAACCCTGGGTGATGAAGTCTCGCTGAGAGGGAGGACGCTCTGCTCCAGACCCCGTTTGAACGTGTGATCTCTGTGCCCACCAGCCTTGGTACTGGGTAGTGTCGAAGTGGCTGAGATGAAGCGCTCTTCTTCATCTATTCTAATGGTGAAGTACTTTATCTAGTTATATTGATATATGCGTTTATGTATAACCAACCTGGAGCCAGGAGCTACTTAGCTCCTGGTAATAGCCAAGGGGAGACTGGTTAGCTTGAAACTAAAATCTACCAGGAGCTAATTTTGACAAGTTGTGGCATACAAACATAGCTATGTGATATTAACTGTGTAGGTTTGGGAATGCATATAAAAACACAATAAAGAGCCCACCTAAGGGAGAGCATATTGGATAATATAGAATACATAAAAAAGGTAGTATGCATCTTGTGCACAAGTTAGATTTACTGCTCACTATGCACTAGCTGCTGGTTCCCCAAAAGTACCTCCTGCTTAACAGGGGTCGAACAAAACCCAGCAGGTGTTTTTGCTCCTGGTGAACAAACCCTAATTTGGATCTCTGTACTGACAATGGAAACAAATATAAATCAGCCGGGGGTCACTTGCTGACACAACAGCTTTTGTACTGCGGCAAAGGATGCATCACATGTCGCTAATATTTCAAATGTCAATGACAAGTACTGTAGGTTGCAGCTGGTGCATGTAGAAGAGTTGAGTATTATGTTGAGGGGAGCAAACGATTACGGGGAGGCCCAAGAGTAGTTAGGTTTACTGTGGACAAAGAGTTTTGGAAGAGTGGTAGGTGGGGTGTGGGCAGATCTTCCCAATATTTAGAAGGCCATAGTGATGGAAGTCATGTAGTTTAAGTTCACTGTCAAAGAGGACCCCAAGATTAGGTGATGGAGTTAGGCAGTTCGGGAGGGAAGGATGCAGGGGGTGGCATCAAAGGCCAAAAGAAAACATATTCCTGTCTCAGCGGAGTTTAGCATCAGACAAATTAGTGCCAACATGTGACAAATGGGAAAGAGGGAGCTGGTAGAATGCTCAGAAATGTCCGGGGTAAAAGGAGGAAGAGGAACCGATGTTGGCCAAGAGATTCTAAAATAAGCCAAAAAGATTAAGATGAATTTACTCTGGGAGGTGTATGGAGTAAGCCGAGTACTAATCCTTGTGGGACTCCCACCATAAAGGAGAGAGATGAGGAGAAGTTACAGTTCCAGTAGATGGAGTAGCGGTCAGAGTGGCAAGAGGCCACCCATTCGAGTATGGTGGAGGAGGTCCTACAAATCCAAGAGGTGGAGAAGAAGGGGTCAGAGGACACCCATTCGGCGGGTTGCCTTGAGGCATAGGGAGGAGAAAGTTTGGAGGAGGGAAGTATCATTCAAAGTGTCAAAGGTAGCTGAGGGATGGAGTAAAATGAGTTTGAAGGAGGGTATGTCAGTGGTGAGCAGTGGTACGGAAGTTAAGGACATGAATCAGAGCAGTTTGGTAGAACAACTGCAGCAGAGTCTGGATTTGAGGCAGGCTCACACAGAGCATTTACCTCAAGCAGGTCACACAAGGTAAACAAGAGACAAGTCGCAGAAGAGATTTTTGAAGTAGCAGTATTTTTTCCAAGAAGGGTAGGTTCATAGCCACATTGAATCAGGCTGGAAAGATGCCAGTAGACAAAAGACGAAGAGGGAGTAGCGGTCAGAACAGGAGGCAGGTGCAAGCTCTCTCACTGGTTACAGTGTAAACAGATCAACAGAAGGACATGGTGGGTTTTCTTAGCAGAGGCTGGATTTAAGCTTGCTAGGAGAAAGCGAGACGTTGGGGTGGACGTGAAGAGGAATGTAGGGGAAGGATAAAGGGAGTATAGCGTGTCCTGCGTTTGTGATTTTAGAAAAATAAGAGGCATCAAGATCGGAGAGGTAGGAGGTCATGGAGCAAAGTTTTGGGGTGAGCATGAACTTGATGGACTGAACAGTTTAAAAGGCAGCAAGGGGAGAGAGGCTATGATTAACGAAGTGGGAAGATTAAGCAGAGTCTTGAGCAGTGGGGGGCTTGAGAGAGTCCTTAAGAACAGAAAGGAGAGCTGAGGAGCATGTGTTGCCCCAGCAGTATAATTGGGGATACATATTTCTCTCAAACTGTTCGATAACTGGGGAGATCCCTGGTTGGGGATATGAGCACGAGGGATAGTGAATTTCAAAAGGAGGTAACCAAAACAATTTTGAATTCTACAAAGACAAGTTCCATAGTATAATCAAGTGAGGGTGCATTAGGAGGGAGTTTATTTTCATGTGCTCAAGATAGGGGACAGTGGAGTCCGACTAGAATGGGGCGTAGATGGAGAAGGGAATGAGTGATCAAAAAATGGAACAATACAGAGAGCAGATGAGTGCAGTGTGGAAGATAAGATCTAGCAGGTTTCTATGAGTGTTGGTAGAAAGGTTTGTAGTGTTACCAGACAGAGGTCGGAGCGAATGGAGTACAGCTTTAATTGATGGGCTATGATCATGTTAGTAAGTTTGGGATACCCCATTTTTATTTGGGTTTACATAGCGTGATTCTAGCTAGGAATCAACAGAGCGGTGTACAAAAAGTTAACAGAGGTCAGTAGAAGGGGAGGTTAGAGGATATAGTAGCATGGACTTTGCATACTACAGGGGTGGTATATGGGGCATAGCAAGAGAAGGTTCCCCTTCCTGTTTTTTTCTTTGCATGCGAGACGAGCGTGTCCCACCCGAGCCTGGGAGTTTTGTGGCTAGGTAGGCTGGCATTCGCACACTAGCTGCCTTTTGTATGATGCAGGAGGATTTAAATGTTATGATGGTGGGAACATTAGAGTTGGGAGACTTTCAAGTAGTAGGTCAAGATCATTGAAGGCGAGTGAGGGTGCTGGGGGACGGGGGGGTGGGAGTAGAAGACCAGGAAAGTGTGGGGGTGCAAGTGTGAGAAGCTGGACAGAGATGTCCGAAAGAAGGGGTAAACTTAGAGGGGGGAGAGGGAATGATAATTTGTCCCAACACAAATAATTTATTTGTTTTGACAATTAGCTAGTGCTTTAAGTGTAGCCTATACGAAGAAACTATTGGCATTGGAAATGAAGAAAGGAGAGAGTGGGAGAAGTTAACAAAGTCAGTGCGGGTGGCCGAATGGCTGCGTTGAGAGGGAATCCACTTTTATGGTGTGGCCATCACAGTAAGCTTTGCGTGTGGTGGAATGGTGCATAGGAGCAAAAGAAGGCCCAAGGAGAGAGGGCGGGAAAGGACTGTAAGAAGGAGTAGAATGTTTAGAAACATGTTGGAGGGGGCCAGGTGATAGGAAAGTGAAAATGAGATAGGGCAGTGATGGCGAACGCGTGGCACGCGTGCCGCTGCCGGCACGCCAAGCCGTCTCTGTGGGCACGCCGTGACTACAGTCATACACTGTAGTCACGGCGTCGGCTCCCGCGGACTACATCTCCCACAGTTCTCTGGGGAGAACCAGCGTTGGATTGGCCCATCAGCCTTTCGGCCCGTGGCCGATCCGAAAACACTTGGAGGTGGGCGAGGGGCCGGTTTGAAGCCCACGCCTGGGCCGGTTTAATAGTGTGCCATGGTGTCCAGTGCTGACTCAGGGCTGGCTGCAGGGCCTGCAGGCAGCGAGTCAGCGTGAGACACCATGGCACCAGCTAGGTGAACTTTGCAAGTGAAGTGTTACTTTTTTTAAAAACACGTTTTGTAAAAAAGTAACACTTCACTTACAAAGTTAACGTTGGGGCCATGGCCCATGGTGCATGCCCGTCGGCTCCGCTCAGTAAGCTGCAGGAAGTGAGCACGAAAGAGAAAGACCGACAGCAAAACAGGCTTCAGAGAGAGGGGGCTTTCGACAGACTAGTAGGAGAGAGAGGGATATAGAAAGAGAGAGAGTTGATCAGACAGAACAGGGAGCACACGACGAAGAGGGGGAGGGAAGGACACCAACAGAGAGGACCCGAGGAGGAGGGGGTGAAAGTTTGTGAGGAAGGAGAGGTCAGGGTTCGGAGAGAGGAGGATCGAGGAAAGGCTGAGTTGGGAGAAATCTGTCCACAGGAAAATACACAAGAGACCACAGAGCCAGATCCTTCCGAGTGCAGAGCTGCAGTCCACAGGCATAGACTGCAAACCTGGAAACTATAGAGGCCTTTAATGCAAAAAGGGGCAGAGTCTGCAAACTACGATCGGCACGTGACTGAAGAGACCTGGAAGCTGGAGACAGTGGCGACGACGATAGGAGAGCAGAGGCTGCAGAGTGTAGACATCAGAGACTGCACAAACAGAAAAAACAGAGACATTCAGGGGAGAAGACGCAGAGACTGGAATTAGAGAGTGCAGAAAGGGCTGAAAGGCAGTGGAAGCACAAGACTGGCAAGCAGAGACAGCCGGCGGGCAGATGATCAAGGTGAGTGCATGCAGGCTCTTCCATTCACATGTATGGGGGTGGGGTGCGGTTACTGTATGTCACCAAACGTGGTTCCAATTATCAATGAACGCTAGAAAGGGCGCTAGCGGGACATAGTGTGCAGTGTTTTCCAGCTGTGAACATCCGTGTTGCATAGGTTATCATGGGCAAGCTCATTTCCCCATGTTTGTTTGTTTGTTTGTTTATTCATTTCTATAGCGCTCCGGACCCAGGAGTATAGGGGCGCTTAGTACAAGGTTACAAGGCACGGTACAGGGTAATAAACAGTGAAGCTAGAACAATATAAATAACAGTTATATACAGGCAGTGAGGGTGAAAGCACGCGGTAGTGACATAAGTGAGGAATAAACAGTCAATACTTTCTAGAGCTAGGTCTGACTTCAAAGTTGGCTATTTGTCAATAGCCACCCAATGACCAGTTTCCTAAATGACTGGAAGGAGTTGGATGCTTTGATGCTCAGTGGCAAGGAGTTCCAGAGTTGGGGGGCGAGGACAGTAAAGCTCGAGCCTCCGGCTCTTTTGGAGTTAAATCTAGGCACTGCAAGGCATAAGGTGTTAGAGGATCTCGTAGTTCTAACGGACGGTTTCATGGTGAGTTTGTCAGTCAGGTATGGGGGTGCTAGATTGTTGAGAGCTTTATACGTCAGGCAAAGTGTTTTTAGGTCGATTTTATGTTGGATAGTGAGCCATCTGCATGTCGTTCTGGTGGCTGAGATGTGCTCACGTCTGGGGATATTTAGCGCTGCCCTAAGTGCATTGTTTTGAAGGACTTGGAGCTTGTTAATTGACGCTTGATTGGCACCTAGGTAGAGACTATTGCAATAGTCTAGTTTAGATTGTATAAGGGCTCTGGATAGTATGAGGCAACTGTTAGGGGAGAGAAATGGTCTACAGGCTCTAATGAGTTTTCCGGTATATGCCGTGGCAGAGGCAGTAGCATTGATTTGTTTGGTGAAGTTAACGTTGGCATCGAGATAGAAGCCAAGTGTTTTCACATTTTTGGCGACCGGGATGGTGTTGCCATCGATTATGATGTTAGAGTAGTTAGGACTTAATTTTTGTAGGTTATTCGGTGAGCCAACAATGAGCAGTTCGGTCTTCTCGTCATTGAGGCAGAGGCCATGTGTGGCCATCCATGCCTGGATGACGGAGAAGATTTCATTGATCCTAGCTACATCAGTATCGTAGTTGCCCGAGATAGTGAGGAGTATCTGGGTGTCATCCGCGTAATTTGTATAAATGACACCCAGGCGGTCTAGTTTATCGAAGAGGGGCTTTGTAAAGATATTGTAGAGGGTGGGTGAGACACATGATCCTTGTGGGACACCACAGGATATGGGGATAGGGTCTGCTGCTGCCTCCAGAGAGAAGACCCTCATACTTCTGTTGGTTAGGAAGGACTGTATCCACGAGACAGCAGAGGGGGAGAAGTGGGCGGCAGAGGAGAGGTGGTTACAGAGTATTTTATGGTCAACCAGGTCGAAGGCCGCCGAGAGATCTAATAGGAGTAGTATGGCAGCCTTACCCTTATCTTTGATTTCGTCAATCTGACTTTTAAGATCGACAAGAGCAGTTTCGGTTCCATGCTGAGGCCGGAAGCCAGACTGACGCAATCTGAGTAATTGGTTACACTCTAGGTAATACTGAATTTGCAGGTAAGCAACTCTATCGAGTATTTTTAGCAAGAAGGGAACAGTTGTAATGGGCCTGTAATTTGTGGGGATGGAGGGATCCAGAGTCTGTTTTTTTAGTAGCGGGAGGACCCATGATTGTTTCAGATTGTTGGGTACCGAATTAGTGGAGAAGGATGCGTTTATGAGCTTGGAAATGAAGGGGGCGAGGTCTCTAGCAGCATCTTTTATGATCTGTGCAGGGCAGCTGTCCCCTTTGCAGTTTGATGGTTTGAGGGAAGTTATGATTTTTGGCACTTCTAGTGCGGTTACGTTTTTGAAGGTGAATCCCTGGTTGGTGTTAGGAGTGGTAGGTGGGCTGGGCATGATGGTGCTAAAGGTGGGGCTGCTATTAAAGAGTTGAAGTCTTTTGTTTTCGATTTTAGTTTGTAGGCCAGTGATTTTGTTTGCCAGGGCGTCTTGGATATTTGTGCACCAAGATTGGTCCTTCACAGTCGAGTCCATGGGTGGATTGGGGTTTTCTAACTCCTTCAGGATAGTGAATAGCTCTTTGGTACTGGAGCTGGCATTACTTATTCTTGTGTTGTAGGCTTCCTTTTTTGTGCGGATAATTTCTTTTTTATAGAGGGAAGATGCATTTATGAGATTGACTTTTTGTTCCTCGGAAGGGTTCTTTTTCCAGAGGGTTTCCATTTTGGACTTATTTTTTCTTAGTATTTTGAGTTCTGGAGTATACCAAGAATTGAGGTGTGCTTTAGGTTTACTTTTGCGTAATTTTAGTGGAGCAACACGGTCAATAGCATTGGTCATGACGCTATTGTAGGTGTCTACTAGAAGGGTAGGGTCTGATGTGTTAGGGATCATGTTGAGGGTAGGTAGAACCAGTGGGATGAGGGCTTCACTGGTGATGTTCCGTTTGTTTCTCGTCAGGCATGCTGGTGCAGGCGGGTGTTGTCTGTGGAGGGGGTTGTTAGTGCTAATGTCGAATGAGAGTAGGAAGTGGTCAGTCCATATCAGTGGTTGTGGGTCTCTGCAGATGATGTTGCAGTTGTGGGCAGTGAGCCAGTCTAGGGTTCTGCCTTTTTGATGCGTGGGTAAGGTGTTAAGTTGAGTGTAGTTGTGTTCACCAAGTACATTGGCGAGGGAGGAAGCTGGAATGTCATGAGCGTCATTGTAACCCAGGTTGAAGTCACAGAGGATAATATTCTGTGATAGAGGTTTGGATTTTTCGGCTATGAGGGTGGTTATGTCTTCTTCGAATGAACCTATAGGCCCAGGGGGTCTGTATAATAGGTCCAAGGTAATGGAGTTCTTGGGGGAGGTTTGAATTTTGATAGATAAGTATTCGCAGGACTTTAGGGTAGGGGCGGTCACCGGTCTAATGTCAAGTGAGGATTTGAAGATGAATGCTACACCTCCTCCACGGGCATCCGGTCTGTCGGCCCTGAGGATGGAGTAGTTGTCTGGAACTGCAAGAGATAGAGAGGGGCCTGCTGCCGTATGGAGCCAAGTTTCTGTGGTGGCTAGGAAATCCAGGTCTGCTGCAAAGATCATGTCTGCAATTTCCGTAGGGTGGGCCACAAGGGATCTAACATTAAGTAGGGCTCCTTTGAGTGGCACAGAGTTTGCAATGGGGTTTTTATTGGTGATTTTAGTGATATGATTCGTGGTCATTTTGCTAAGTAGGTTAGGGAGTCTGCATCCTAGTCTGTCGTTACGGGTCATGATGTTGGGGTAGGCTGCAGGGCTATGTTCAGTTGAACTACGCAAGTTTAGGATGTTGTCAGAGTGGTCATCTGTAACGAAGCTGCGTGGGGTATTACCTAAAGTAGCGCTCGTTTTAGTAATAGGGTCTATGGATGCGCTGTGGGAGAAAGGAGGTAGGGAAGGTAGGAAGGGTGTAGGGCAAGGTATGGGGTAATGTCTGGGACAGGCAAGCCTGGCGAGTCCATTACTGAATGGGATATAGCTATTTCTACTGCATGGTGTGCAGTCCGGCATAATGCAAAAGGGGAACATGATGAGAATTAGCCAGGCTGGCATAGTTTGGATGTGGATTTGGGTAGTATCTGGCTAGCAACCAGAAGGCCCAACACAATCAATGTGGTCGAGTAGCGACCAGAGGCACAACTCAGTTACAGTGGTCCTTTAGCAACCATAAGGCACAACTCAGTTACAGTGGTCCATTAGCGACCATAAGGCACAATTCAGTTACAGTGGTCCATTGGCGACCATAAGGCACAACTCAGTTACAGTGGTCCATTAGCGACCCTAAGGCACAATTCCGTTACAGTGGTCCATTGGCGACCATAAGGCACAACTCAGTTAAAGTTACAGTGGGCACAACTCAGGTACAGTGGTCCATTGGCGAGCATAAGGCACAACTCAGTTACAGTGGTCCATTGGCGACCATAAGGCACAACTCAGTTACAGTGGTCCATTGGCGACCATAAGGCACAACTCAGTTACAGTGGTCCATTGGCGACCATAAGGCACAACTCAGTTAAAGTTACAGTGGGCACAACTCAGGTACAGTGGTCCATTGGCGACCATAAGGCACAACTCAGTTACAGTGGTCCATTGGCGACCATAAGGCACAACTCAGTTAAAGTTACAGTGGACACAACTCAGGTACAGTGGTCCATTGGCGACCATAAGGCACAACTCAGTTACAGTGGTCCATTGGCGACCATAAGGCACAACTCAGTTACAGTGGTCCATTGGCGACCATAAGGCACAACTCAGTTAAAGTTACAGTGGGCACAACTCAGGTACAGTGGTCCATTGGCGAACATAGGCATGACAGGCCAGGCTAACATAATCAGGAGCCAATTGTATGCAATGGGGCAGGGTGGTAGCTATGTAAATATCGTTGGGCGCAAGTTATAATACCAATGGTGGTAGTTCGGGGTTTAGCAGATACCAGTTTGGAAAAAGTCAAGGTGAAGTGCAGGATAAGGAACGTTGTTTAGTGTTCAATTTAGCATGTAACTGCAGATATGTACTCACGGGAGTTGTTAACTGGTAGCCGAGTGTAAACTGCTTCTCCGACTTTGCAGGAGGTTTCACTCTGCAGGGCTGGTTGCGCAAAGTGGCGAACAGGGGCAAACAGGAAGGGGCCTTGCTCACTTGGGCCTTCCTCAAAGTGGGCCGGCTTCCGCCTGCCGGTGGCCCTCTCGGGGAGAAGTACAGTGTTGCTAGGCAACACAGTAAACAATAAAGGCGGCGGCCATCTTGGAGTCGGGAACTCGTGTCATAGTGCACACGATTCAGAGTGCCTACGAGAGGGGGCACGGCGTGGGTGTGCACCGCCGGTGGGCTTAAGGCTCACCTGCCACAGGCGGGGGGGATCAGCTGGGCGCTTCCACGCGCTTCTGAAGTTGGCTTCAGATGATGCACGGCTGCTCCTGCAGTCCGTGTTGTCGATAGGCGGCGGGACGCGGGTGGTGCATCAGGTGCACGGTGAGGGGGCTCCTGCCCTCTCGAGCGTCGGGATGAAGTGAGCGAACGGGGCAAACAGGAAGGGGCCTTGCTCACTTGGGCCTTCCTCAAAGTGGGCCGGCTTCCGCCTGCCGGTGGCCCTCTGGGGGAGAAGTACAGTGTTGCTAGGCAACACAGTAAACAATAAAGGCGGCGGCCATCTTGGAGTCGGGAACTCGTGTCGTAGTGCACACGATTCCGAGTGCCTACGAGAGGGGGCACGGCGTGGGTGTGCACCGCCGGTGGGCTTAAGGCTCACCCCAGAGTTTGGGCTTAATGTCACCCCAGAGTTTGTACCCACCTCCCCTAGAGGGATGTGCGCTAAATACAAGTGTGCAGTTGGGCATGTTCTCTGAAGTAGGGGGCGTTGTTTCTCTGGTGGGCAGCCAGGCCTCTTATGGGTCCCCAGTGGTCCCATAGCACATACATGGAGTTTTACCCTCTGAATGGGGTTTAACTTAAAAAGAAGACTTGCAGTGGTGGAATGACCAACACCCCACAAAGCACTGATATACATAGTCGGGCATGTCAAATTCTTCTGGTTTTGTGGTGAGGGCGCCTTGAAGCAAGCTTGTTTCAACTGGGTTTTCCCATTGGAAAATGTGTTTGTAAATAGCACAGGATCACACAACTTGTGCAAGCGTGTGGCCTGTGGTTAGCTGAGGGCTTCAGTGCCACCAGTGTGCTTTTACAAGAAAACATGCAGTGTTTATTTATCCAAAGTGCTTGCTGGTGGACTATCAAACTAGTTGCCCAAAATACGAATCACGTTTTTATGGTTACATTCTTTTTATTTTTTTGCGTGTGTATGATTTCCCGTGTTGTAATCCTCTGTCATTCCTGGTTGTCGGTCGCTTTTGCATTTTAGATTTGGTCTGGAAGTGGGTGGTGAAGTATGACAGTTATTGGGGCGTTACTTACCCTTAGCTCGCTTGGTCTGCTTTCATTGGCAGAATACATGTGTGCCATACCCAACGCCCAGCCCGTCGATCTTAGGTTAGTGATGGACCGCCAGACTCCACCTCGGCCACTCCATGGTGGGGAATGTAAACAAGCACTTGAAATTGCGAGCTGACCAGTACTTCACACTATGCTCTCAAATTATATCTGTGGAAAATACTCTTTGCATGACCACGGTACCAAACTAATACATTAAGAATAGCAGCGCTTACTTCACCTGCCCACCTCCACTTTTTCTTATTAATGGCTACTTTTACATGTCTGAAATTTGGACAGTCCCACAAAGAGAGTGGATTGTTTTTCGGTGCCTGGTATTTACCTCTCTAAAGCATCCCTGTGTCTATAACACTTTGTGCCTGCTTTGAAAAAACAAAAGCACGCACGTCGAGTGCAAGGTTTGATGGTAAGGCTTGATTAAAGAGAGCTCAAAGAGTTCCCATGAGAAGGTGGTTTGGGCAGGAAGCGGCAAGAACAGGGTTGGGGATAAGCATGGCAATGGGCAGTCGCCCGCACTCCGAATGCTGCTGCAACGCCAGCATCGGAACACAAGACAAGCCCGCCGGCATCTGCTGCCCATCCACCGCCCAAACGACTCAAAATGTGCTTGTAGCACATACTGCCGACATTATTATGTACCTTTTTTGTGAAATGTTGCAATAATATTTTTGGTATAGGTAGGTAGGGATAGATTTGTATTGGGTGCTTCATCCGTCTTTATTTTAACATTTTTGTGTTTTTTGTAGACTTGAACACCCAAAAATGAGTACATCAAAGAAGGCAAAATTAAAAACAGATAGTGGAAGATCATTCCAAGAGGCCTGGACACAGTCATTTGGAGTGATTGAACGCAATGGGAAAGCGTTGTGTGTTCTGTGTAGTGAAAGTGTTGTATCTCGCACATCAAGTGTCAGACGTCATTTTGATACCAACCATAAAAGTGTTGCGGAACTTGGTAAAGCTGAAAGAAAAAGAGTTTCTTGATGGGAAATTAAGGAAATATCACTGCCAGTATCGTAGTTTTTGCAACTATCTTTCTAAAACAAATTATCTGGCAACTGCCAGCTTTCAAATTTCACTGTGCATAGCAAAACATGGGAAGCCCCTCTCTGATGGCGATTTTATCAAAACGGCCATGTTGGCTGTGAGTAATTCCCTTTTTCATGATTTCCCA
Source organism: Ambystoma mexicanum (assembly GCF_040938575.1). NCBI lineage: Eukaryota > Metazoa > Chordata > Amphibia > Caudata > Ambystomatidae > Ambystoma > Ambystoma mexicanum. The sequence goes on from NC_090931.1 coordinate 1,344,345,527, forward strand.
AACAAGGACAAAATTAAGCAACGAATCTCTGAAATGCCACTTAGCAGAAATACTGTTAAAGATAGAGTCCTGCGTATGGCAAGTGATGTTAGTCAGCAGCTCACCACTGACTTACAAAAGGCAGCCTGTTACTCCATCTGCTTGGATGAAAGCACAGATATAAATAATCATGCAAGGCTAGCAGTAATTTTGCGTTATGCTATTGGTGACACCATGAGAGAAGAGCTCATGAAATTGGTGTCTTTGCCTGGAAGAACACAAGGGATAGATATCTACAATGCTGTGATGGAGGCTTTTTTGTCACAAGACATAAGGCCAGAAAAAGTGGTTTCAGTTACTAGTGATGGGGCACCTTCCATGGTGGGGGTAACATCTGGTTTCATACAGTTTTTTGTTAAAGAAGCAAAGCATCCAGTCATTCAATTTCATTGTATTATACATCAAGAAGCTCTTTGTGCGAAGGAAAGCAGCAAAAAATTAGACGATATTCTCAAGGATGTCACAAAAATGGTGAATTACATCATGGCTCGTGCTCTTAATTGTCGACAGTTTCAAGCACTTCTTGATGAGGTACAGGCACAGTATAATACTTTACTTATGTACAATAATGTACGGTGGCTAAGCAGAGGAAGGGTCTTGGAGAGATTTGTAGCCTGCTTGGATGAAATTAGGCTGTTTATGAATGGAAAGGGGCAGGAATATCCACAGCTCACTTATATGACCTGGCTCACCAACCTCATGTTTTTTTACTGATTTTACAATACACTTCAAACTACTGAACAAAAAACTGCAAGGTCTAGGGAAAATAGCAGAAAGGATGTTTTCTTTTTTTTTAAACTTCTTTTTATTATAAGCGTGGCAGCAAAACACAGGCGAACAGCGCCAGGCAAAACATTGTAAAAGAACAGTATACATAGCATTGGTATGCAGATGTTACTTCACATTTCGAACAATCAAAGAGCAAAAAGCAGTGAGATCTTGTAGGAGGGTATCGGGGAGCTATGACTGAGCTGAGGACCCAGGCTGGCCAGGGGAAACCGGAGAAGGAGGGGAGGTCTGAGTCACGGCCAGGTCTAAGATATAAGAGCGGAATCGAAGCCAAATATTTCTCGGTCTGGAATGTGTGGGTTGTAGGTGGGACCAGGCCTCTTCCGCATCAGAGGCCCATGTGACCGCCCTCAACCATTGGGCATGTGTAGGAGGGAAGGGGCGAAGCCAACAGAGCAGGATAGAGCGCACCGCGAGGAGGAGGCAAAGACCAGCTAGTTTCTTGGAGTCTCGGGGGAGGCCCGGGAGATCGTGGAAGAGACATACCAGCGGGGAGAGAGCAATGGGGTGGTCCGTCACGGTGGATACAGTCGAGCAGACGGCCTCCCAGAACTGGGCCAGGCGAGGGCAAGACCAGATCATATGGATATAGTCAGCCTCATCCCGACCACATCTGGGGCAGTTGGCAGGGTAGTCGGCCGACATACGATGTAGTCTGATCGGGGTATAGTGGAATCTGTGAAGAACTTTGAATTGGATAAGTTTGAACCGAGAGTTGAAAGAAACCCGTTGTGTGCGGTCGCATAGATGGGTCCAACGATCATCGGACATCTCCACACCAAGGTCCGCCTCCCAGGCGAGTTTCAGTTTGGTGAAGTCTGGAATCGATCTGGACTGCAGCATGGTGTATAGCCTAGAGATCTTGCCCCTCCTAGGGGTGGGAGAAGTGAGCTCGTCAATAGCAGGGTCATCAGGCGGTATTGCGGGGAATGTTTGGTAGTGTCGTTTAAGGGTCTTTCGAAGGGATGCGTATTGGAGCCATACGCTCTGGCCCCTTCTCAGGGGTAGGGGGAGGTCAGACCATTCGACGAATATACCCTGGTCGAACACGTCGCGTAGCAGTTCGAAGCCCAGGTCCGCCCATCGGCGCACTGCTACCAATGGGACCCGCGGGACCCCGGGGAGAAAGTTCCACAGTGGAAGATTACCGTGGAAGGCGTAGGCAGTCCCCAACAGACTCCACGTTTTTGCCAGTGCAACGGCTGTGCAGGTAACCGGGCTCTGCGAGTTCCGAGTCAAGGGGGCGGGTTGTAGCACCAGGGAGCGGATGTCTCGGTCAGCTACTGCGAGCCTCTCAAGTCGGACATGCGGGGCAGGATCCGTGGTATCAAACCAATAGAAGGTATATTGGATTTGTGACGCCATCCAGTATTTAAGAAAGTTAGGGGCACCGAAGCCCCCGTAAGACATGGGGGTGGAGAGGGTCCCGATTTTAAGACGAACCGCACCCGAGTGCCAAAGAAAGGAGTTCACGGTGCAGTCTAATTCGCGGAAAAAGCCCGCCCCCGGCCATAAGGGAACATTAGCGAACCTATAGAGCAGTTGGGGTAATACTACCATCTTCAACAGGCCAATTCTGCCAGCCAGAGATATTGGGAGCTTGTCCCAGACCTGAATCTTGGCTGTCAAGTGCGTGAGGTATTTCTGGTAGTTTTCGTGGAATGTCCGCTCGTGTTGGCGAGTCACCACCGTCCCAAGGTACGTAAATGTGTCTTGAGCCCAAGTGAAACCGAAGGCATCAGGGAAGTGAGAGGTGCATTCCGTGAGCGGAAAAAGGGTAGATTTCGAACAGTTCACTTTAAGGCCAGAGATCCGGCCGAAGCGACTAATGTCTGCAAGTATAGGGGGTAAGTTGGCCGAGGGAGAGCGCACAAACAGCAAGGCATCATCTGCATAGAGGGACACTATGTCTGTGTGTCCCGCGGAGCGGAGACCCTTGTCGGCATGACGTTGGCGGAGCATGTCGGCGAACGGCTCGATTGCTATCGCAAAGATCAGGGGAGAAAAGGGACATCCCTGTCTCGTTCCCCTGGCGATCTTGAAAAGGGGAGAGTATCGGTCCACCGTACTGACCCTGGCAACCGGTTCAGAGTAAAGCAGTCTGATCCAGGAGATAAAAGAGGGGCCGAATTTACAGCACTCAAGGACTCGCCATAAATACTTCCATGAGACCGAGTCGAATGCCTTTTGCATGTCAAGGGCAACAGCCACAGCGTGTGTGTCGGGGCTGATTCTATCAATAATGTTGAATAGCCGCCTCAAGTTCAGAGAAGTGGAGCGACCTGGGATAAAACCGGCCTGATCTGGATGGATAATAGATGGCAGAAGGGGAGCCAGCCGGAGAGCCAGAGCCTTGGCAAATATTTTGACATCGCAGTTTATGAGGGACAGTGGGCGATACGAGCCGCACTGTTAAGGGGGTTTGCCGGGTTTAAGTAGCACAGCAATCGTGGCTTCACGGAGAGAAGGAGGAAGTGCCCCAGCCCCAACAGATTCCTCCCAGAGAGCCAGCAAATGGGGAATCAGTTGTGCCTTGAAGCGTTTGTAGAACTCGACTGGAATACCATCCGAGCCAGGTGTGCGGCCCGAGGATAGGGAGTCAATTGCGGTCGAGAGCTCCTCCCGTGTGAGTGGGGAGTCGAGGGAGCCCGCGGCCTCCGGGGATAGGGTCGATAGAGGAAGGGTATCGAGAAAGGAGTCAATCTCCGCCAACGAGACTTCATCGGCATTGGAGTACAAAGATTCATAGAAGGTGAAGAATTCCCTATTGATCTCTTGTGAAGAGACCGCCATGGAACCGTCAGATCTCTCAACCCCGAGGATGTGCGGGGGCCCCGTCTCACGCCGGATCAACCTAGCGAGGAAGCGGCCGGGGCGTTCCCCCTCCCCGTACCTCCTAGCCACACCAGGGTTATCGAGGAACCTCTGCTCGCGGTCCGCAAGAGAGCGGAAGTTATCCAGTTCCTCCCCAATGCTAGCGAGGTTGCCCGGAGTGGAGTGTAGTGAGCATGTGGCTTCCAGAGATGAAAGTCTGGATTCGCTGGCGGCGAGGTCTCTGCGGATTGACTTAAGGACCCAGCTTTCCTTAGACAGCGCAATCCCTCTAGTGTAAGCCTTGAATGATTCCCATAGGGTTGCGTGGGACGTTACCGAGCCCATATTGGTCTCGAAGTACTCCTCAATCGACAGTTCAAGTTCGGTACAAAACTCAGGGTCCAGCAGGGAAAGGGGTTTTAATTTCCAGTGTCGGGAGCGGGCGGGATCGGGGCCCCAGTCTACTGTAATGGTGACAGGAGAGTGGTCAGAGAGGGTTCTCGGAAGGATCGTTAGTTGTGTTACATTCTTGACTAGTATGTTAGAAATCACCCACCTATCAATACGAGAATAGGAGTCGTGAACCGAGGAGTAAAAGGAGTAGATGCGGGAATCCGGGTAGAAGAACCTCCACGCGTCCACCATGGCCAGACGGGGAAGGGAGGAAAGTGCCGCATAGGCCGCCCTGGAGAGGTGACGGGGCCTGGAGCCCGATCTATCCAGGGCTATATCGAAGATCGTGTTAAAATCCCCTCCCCAGAGGATTGGAACAAGGGGGAAGCCATCGAGAAGGGAGGTGACCTGCACATAAAATTCCGGGTCGTCAAGGTTAGGGCCATAGATATTCAGGAGGATCACTTCCTTATGGTGCAGCATGGCGTGAAGAAGTACATATCTACCCTGGGGGTCGATTTTCGAGGAGATGAGGGAAAAGTGGAGGCTCCTATGAATGAGGGTCATGACTCCTCGGCTCTGGGAAGAATAATCAGTGAAAAACCGGTGAGGACCCCAGGATTTGGCGAAGCGCATGCAGTGTATAGTACGAGCATGAGTCTCCTGAAGGAAGAGAATCTTGGATCGGTGGCGTTCGGCCTGCAGCTGGAGCTGTCTCATCTTCCTATAGTTCCCCAGACCTCGCACATTCCAGCTCATAAAGGTCAGGGCACTCTCAGTCACAGTATGGCGGTATTAAGAATAAAGCTGAATGTCGGGGACCGAGAGGTCAAATTAACAGTTCCACAGGAGCATATCACAAATGCCCCAGCACAGTTCGCCTTCGCTGCCATCGCCATTTTTCCAATAACAAAAACCCAAACAACCCCAACATACCCCACCCCCACCCACACCCCCCTCCCAATCAGAGGGATGACCAGCCCATCCCTTAGTAAACAAAACAAAAGCAGAGGCATCATCGCCTGGGGGTCTGAAGGCCCGACTGGCCGTAACGCTCCGGGTTGCAGCAGAGCAAATAGTGCATGGGAAGCCCGTGACGGATGAGAGATGCATATTAGACAAAGTTCTCGCCAAGGGAACAGCGGGCGAGCACCAAGGTCGAGCTGAACAAGCAGGTTGCGGGAGAAAGGATTGGCATGGTCCCAGTTCCGGGGGGGCGAGTGGACCATACGCCTCCCATCGGGGACCAAGGATCACCGCTGTGCCGAGATCAGAGGGAGGGGATCAGCCAGGGAAGTGTTCATCGATGAACTTGGAAGCCTCTTCCGGGATAGTGAAGAACATCACCTGATTGGAGTACTCTATGCGAAGCTTGGCAGGGTAGAGCATAGCGTATTTTATGGAGTGGTCTCGCAACCTGCGTTTCACCGCCTGGAAGGTCTTGCGTTCCCGCTGGACCGCAGTCGAGAAGTCGGGATAGAGGTGGATCCTTGCGCCACCCAGAAGTAGCTCACCTTTGAGTCTCGCAGCCCTGAGGAGGGCGTCCCGATCGCGGTAATTTAGTACGCGGGCTATGATGGGTCGAGGAGGGGCACCAGGTCTTGGTTTCGCCACCAGGGCGCGGTGGGCCCGTTCAATTGCGAAGTGTGGAGAAAGCTCAGGCTCGTCAAGAAGCGACAGGAGTGTGCGTTGAACAAAGTCTTCCATAGGCTCGTGGATTTCGTCCTCAGGAACCCCGATGATGCGGAGATTATTGCGCCTCGAGCGGGATTCCAAATCCTCGTTCTTCTTTTCCACCTCCGCGACTCGGCTGGAGAGAGCGCCGACCTCGGCGCGAAGAGCCCCCAGCGCATCCTCCGCAGAGCCCACCCGTGTCTCGACCTCTAACACACGGCCATCCGTCCTCTCAATGTGGGCCTTAATAGAGGATATGGTGCCGGTCATGTCATCAAGTTTGGAGTGGAGAGCGGTAAATCCCTCACGCATGAGATCAATCATATTTCGGGAATCCGGGGATGTGTCGAGGGGGGCGTCGGAGACCGACTCGGAGGCCTCTTCAGGTGGCCTTGCCGCAGCTCTCGCAAACATATTGATGGAGCTCTGTTTCCTTGCACCTCCCTTGGTCATCCTGTCTATGAGTGTGTCAGGTGAAGAGAAGGGGGAGAGATGAGGGCCAAATATTAGTGCCAAGGAGCGTCCTCCGGAATATAGGGGCCAATCCGTGTTCCGGGGTAATGTAGACACAGAGCAACAAGCGAGCACACCTTGAGGCCGGAGTGGAGGTTGTGGCCCCTCTAAGACAGGAGAGTGGATGTCGCCGTGATAGGCCCAGGCGCGCACCGGTGAAATGGCGTACAGTGGCCGGGGCGCGGTGCAGGGAGTCCAGCGGAGGCAGCTCCAAGGAATGTTCAACAGCGCCTCAGCCCCAGGACGCCTGCAGCCCGGGGGGAAATGGAGCTCGGTCCAGCGGGTCACAGTGGTTGGGTAGAAGCAGCAGGAGTCAGCGGCATGAAGAGAGAGGCAGGGGGGCGGGAGGGGACAGCAGCGCCGGTACTAGGGAGGCACCCGCAGGGTGTGATGGGTGCGGGCCGACCCGCCAGAGTCACAGCAGTCAGGCGCAGTCCCCTCCCCGCGCTCCCCCCACCCCCAAGCCGCCACAAAGTTGAAGTGGCCCCTCGGGGCCCGGACCAATTGCACGGGGCAGGTCGGCTCCCGCGCCAGTCAGGAGAAGAGGTGGTGGTCCAAGTGGTCACAGCCAGGCACAGTAATCTGGCGTCCCTCGCCTGGTCACAGCCGGACCCAGCAATCTGGCGTCCCTCGCCGGGCAGGTGCCCCTCACCCTAGCGGTCCGCAGCGCCGCGGCCCCAGGGCGAAGGAGGGCCGACGCTGTCGGAGCCGCGGGTCGAGGAGGGCGGAAGGCCGTAGCCGCAGGGCTGGGAGGAGGGCGCAGGAGTTAGCAGCGTAGAGAGAGAGGCCGGGGGGCGGGAGGGGACCGCAGCGCCGGCACACGGGAGGCACCCGCAGGGTATGGAGGATGCGGGCCGGCCCGCCAGAATCACTGTAGTCAGGTGCAGTCCCCTCCCCGCTCTCCCCCTACCTCCAAGCAGCCACCAAGTTGATGCGTCTCTCGCCGGGCGGGCGCCCCTCCCCCAAGCGGCCCGCAGCGCCGCGGCCTCAGGTCGAAGGCGGGCCGACGCTGTCGGAGCCGCGGTTCGGGGAGGGCGGAAGGCCGCAGGGTAGGAAGAAGGGCGTAGCTCCGTCCGCGGGGCTCGCAGCGGCTGCAAACCGCGTCCGGTTGCGGTAGAAGTGTTCCCGCAGGATCGGGTGCAGAGGGCAGGTCCGTAGATGGCGTCGGGCAGAAGAGAGCAGGATCGAACGCTCTGCCGGCCCGGAGCACCACGTTTAGGCGGCCATCTTGATCGCCGCGCAACAGCGCCCCCAGAAAGGATGTTTTCTGATATCAGAACATTTGAGAGAAAACTGCAGGTTTTTGAAAGAGACCTTGAAAGTGGGCAGCTGAAATATTTTCCAAATCTAAAAATGCATTTGGAAAATTCTACAACATTTACAGACAATCCAAACCATCATGAAATCTACAAGGAATTTTCTAGCATTATAGTAGTTGCAAAGGAGAATTTTAGTAACAGATTTTTACAGTTCCGTAAGATGGAGACAACCCTGTGTTTTCTTACGTCTCCAGATAAAGCCAAATGTGAAGAACTTGATCTTTCCTGCTTACACTGGTTAGATTTAGAAAATCTTGAAATGGAGCTACTGGAATTTCAAGAAAGCTCTATCTGGAAAAATAAATTCTATGACCTGCGTGCAACACTTGAGAAGATGGAGTGTGAAGGGATAACAGAGGACAGCACAGTTGCTAGTTCGGAAAATGAAATCCTTAAAGTGTGGAATTCTCTGCCAAATAATTTTAAGTCAATGAAAACACTTGGGATTGCTTTTCTTTCTTTCTTTGGGTCATCCTATGCTTGTGAGCAGCTGTTTTCAGCATTGAATTATATCAAATGTGATGCCAGAAATAGACTAACAGATGAACTCAGTGCTGTATGTGTTGCTCTTAAACTAACAGAGTATGAGCCAAGGTTTGACAAGTTATCAGCATGCATACAACAGCAAAAATCACATTAATTGTGCCCACAAAAGGCGTCTTTAAAAAAAAAGACATGCACGTGTACAGTTGTTGTTTGATTTTTTTGTTTTTTTCAATAAAAAACATGTTTAATGGAAAGCTCTGTTATTGTGTTTTTCTTTTTAAACAAAAGCTGTTAATTAGTTTGAAAAACTGTACAAATTGCTTTTTCTAAACTAAAACCTCGTTATTCAGGTTTAATTGCAGTGTTGGCACTTTGAAAAAAATAAGTCGTTTTGGTTTGCAGTTTGGGCACTTGGGCTCAAAAAGGTTTGCCATCACTGAGATAGGGGATCGAACCGCAGGGTGCACAAAAGGTGCTACCTAGCATGTTAGGTAGGAGAGAGGCACAGCCTGAGCAGGGTTTATGGACCTTGGTCCTTCCTGGCCTGAACAGGACCAAACAGATATTATCTTTAGTTCCTGTTGCTGCGGAAACTGGCATTTGAGACACCTAGAGGCCCTTAAGAAGAGAGTCATGGATTTTATGCTCACATGGCTTGTGGGCCCAATCAGGGAGCAACAGTTTTAACTACGATAGTAGGTGGCCTCTATAAATGAAGGGACAGGTTATTGATTCAGATGAATTAGAATAAGTAACAAGAAACCCCTCCAAGCTGTATCTGTTTGTTGATTAGACATACTGCATATTTTAAGTTTTTGGGAATTTTGGAAGCGTTATATATGCATCATTTCCTGGTTCTCCTCCTATCTTTCTAATAGAACTTTTTCCATCGCTTGGGCTGGTCAGAACTCCACTCCCTTCCCCCTTGGGCACGGTGTCCCTCAAGGATCAGTCTTGGGTCTTTTTTTCTTGTATCTCTACACCTCTGAACTCTCAGCCATAATCTCTTCTTTTGGTCTTTCTCATCACAAATTTTGAATGGCCTCTCACTTCCTCACTCTAAATGCAGGGAAGACTGAGGTGTTATTCTTCCCTGATAACACTACCACTCTTCCTCCTCACCCACCACCTCCTTTCATAGCTTTTCCACCTGCTAGTCTCACTATCTCTCCTACTGGTCATAATCTTGGTATCCGTAAAGTTCATCCTTTTCTTACTTATCAAGCTACTAAACTTCTTATCGCTTCCTTAATTTTTTCACGACTTTTCTATTGCTCTAAGGCCCTCTTTGGTCTCCCGTGTTCTCGCCTTGCTCCTTTGAATCTATTTATAATTCCTCTGTTCGTTTACTCTGTCTTCTTTCTTACCGTGATTCTATTTCCTCCTCACTTGCCTATTTACCTTTTCACTCTCAACTCAAATTTCACTTTCTCTGCTTAGTCTTTAAATCACTTTACCAGCTTGCACCTGATTATCTTGCGTCACTTGTATCCTTCCAGAGTCCACACCGCTCTCACTGCTCCCTCCTGTCTCTTCAGATTGGATGTGGAACATTCACATCCACCTTGTGCCCAGTCCCGGTTCCGGTCCTTTCAGCTTCTTGCTCCCCTACAGTTGAATGCCCTGCCACTGTCTATTCGTTCTATCACTGTTCTCGCTCTATTGTGTCTTTCTCTGAAAACCCATCTCTTACATAGTCCTTGATTGTCGGCACCAGTATTGATGTTTTGTTGTTTATCTACCATTAATTCTGTACTGTACTTTGTTTTTAAAATTGTACAGCGCTTTGGATTAAAGCGCTATACGAAACACAATAAAATACAAATAAATAGGACAAATTCAATAATGCATTTGTGAAAGGTAAAGATATAATGAACACCACGTGATTTAGAATGTACAGTTTAATGTGTGGTATGAGGCCTACCGTTCTTCACAATGTTCACAACAATTCCTCTTCTGGAAGAGTATGACGTGTGTTTAAATCTGAACCAGTAAACCGGGAAGAGACAGACCCTACAAAAATACATTTCTTCTTGTTTACCCATAAGATGTATAATTTATAGTTTAAGGTGCACTTCTACACCTGGTTATTCACAATATTAACAACTATGTCTCTTCTGGAAGTGTATGTCGTGTATTTTAATCTAAACCAGTATGTTGGGAAGAGATTGCCGCTGGGAGCATACATTTCTTCTCCTTGTTTACCCATAAGATGCCGCAAAGTTCTGTTGCGTAATAGCAATTTGTTGTAAAACTCAACTCCACCTTTGGCATAGTCTTTGGAAATTGTAGCTGCAGTCCTGTCAGCTCTGTAATCTAGCCATTGGTTGACAGCATCATAGGTAAAGAAATAACCAACCAGTCCGACTGTCACAATTGCTAGGTTGCAAAGTCCACGCAACAACACAGGGCCAGAATACAATCCCAAGAGCTGCTTAATCGCAACCCCAGATAGGCACGTGCCAAGAAGACAACCTGGGGCAACTGCAGCATGGATGATGGGGCTATTGTCCTTTGTGTATACAATTTCTCTAGCTAAAGCAAACTTCTTTGCCACTTCTGACAATTGAAGGGTTTCTCTAAGCGAGGTACCATTGTTAGAGTCCCATTCAATAACTTTACCATTTGGCATCACCAGTTGTGTCCCAGGGTCTTGCCGATCATCATCTTGGTTACTGAAATTTGCAGGGATGCCAATCAACGAACCACTCGGAAGGCATGGAACGCCAGCACTTACAGGATCAAATCCAAACGCGGCAAAAGGGCTGTACTTTTTGAGAGACTCCACACCAACATCTTCAAGGACTTCTTGGAAATCACTGTGCAGCTTTGCCGATAGTTCAACCGGCTCCCCCTTTGACCAGGACTGGTATACAGCCTTGAATGTTTGCTTTGGGAAAGCATGGTAGGACATATTGACGGCAAACACTCCTGCGCAGGAAGCTGCTAGCAAACTACCTCTGTGCCTCTGTATAAAAACATGAAGCCTCCACATAAATGCATTTGCCATGGTTTCTGCAAAACCTGAAATGGAAAACAACACATTAAGGACTGGCATAACTATTGACATATTTAAAGTGGGCCGCAAATAATCCTTCCCTAACCACCCTTTCCATTAACCCTGCAAGTCACACGAGGAAAATGTTCTACTTATTGCCACAAATTATCAGGGAAATAGTATACCATTAGAATGCCACCTTGCATGATCGACGGGGGGCTCTCCTGCATGGAATATTGGTGTTTTAGAAAATGCCATCTCTGCCTGAACAACGTAGTCGTTCAGGTCTGCATTAGATCGATGCATCTCTGCATGGTGAAAAAGTCTTGCATATTATGTACTTCAGCAAGATTTCATCCTGTTCACATCTGATGTGACATTATGCCTGAAATTGTTTCTAAAGTGTTACATGTTAATTGCTTTCATTATATCATAAAAGGATTAAAGTAATATAATAAACACGATTCAAAATGCCAATAAAAAAAATGAAATATTAAATTACAACTACAATATTGCCAATCATCAGAATAATTAATTTTAGCACTGTGACTTGCTGGTTTAAATGTGCACAAATGAATCCCACAAGACAAAAAAAAAACACAACACAAGCAAATATAACTGCAGACAAATAGTATTATCAATTGCATCTAAATACATCATCAAGGTTTGATCAATTAACCATCTTTGAGATCCGATAAAACATGTGTTTTATTGATATGATGTGGTATCTATAACGCAGCAAGTGTTTCTAAACGCGACAAGATAAGGAGGGGTAAACAAAGGGAGGACAAAATAACAATCTTACTAGGCCTTGTGTCATTCAGATTACTATACAAAGTTTATTGTACACTGGTATTGATATGGCATCTGTTTATAATTCTGAAGAATAATACACATGTACTGACACTGCAGAAGTGAGTCAGAACATAAAAAGATCAACAATGGTAAGTGAAGAGCTTTTGTTTTCCCACATCAATTTAATGAAGCCAAGTTCATTTTGTCAGTTATTGTTATGGTTGCAAATAAAAAGACTCAATTTCAAAGACCCAATCTGACTTTATGTGAAACCCTAAATTGGTTGCTGTTTGTTGATTTATTCTGACTCCACCGTGCTGAGAGCAAAATTATTTGGGAAATTTGCATTCAACCTAAACCTATTAAATTCAGAAGAATTTTTCGGTACTGCCTAATGGTAGACACAGATTCCCTGACTCTTGCTGTGATTTGCTGCTTAACATTAATGCATGAACCCTTAGGATAACTGATCTATTTTAAAGAAAGCATTTAATAGCTTATTATGTCAATGTAATGTTTGCGTTGATACTTTAATGGAAAGACGACAAAACAAAAGGGGGTCGCAAGGAGGGAACTGCCCTTGACCTTTTCAGAGAAAGACTTACTTTCATGAGCCTTCGAGAATAAGAAACACAAGACCTGGAATCAAAGCTAAAGAAACCTGCATTGTGTGTTGGAGGTACCCGGGGCTCTAACACATTGATAGTCAAGGCAGGGAGGATCTTTGCTGCAGTGGTACTGTCCTTGGCTCCTACAACAAAGCAACGCCAGTGAGCAAAGCCAGTGAGTTGGGGAGACTGATACCAGACCAGTCTCTGTTGAAGGCAAGGTTGCAAGCGGCAACATTGTATAGTGAAAACTGAAGTGATCAGTGTATGAGCCGTATGTGGCGAGCGACGCAAACATGAATGCAGCAGTTGTTTAAACTTTGAAGCCAAGACACGATACCATAGAAAGAGTGGTCTGGCACCAGGTGGGTGCTCCTTTGAAAGTCTCCGTTAGGTATCCGACTGAGAGGTGGCAAATGTTATAAGACAAGGAATTGTGAAATCGAAGTGGTCCTGCAATGGGTCAAGCAAAACCCTGGGCACATTCGAAAGTCTTAGATAGTAAGAATATAAAGAAAGTAAATGAAGTTGGTCCGAGCCCGGTGGAGGGAGATCAGCTTAGAGCTTTTTGGTAAAGCAAGTTTGTGTTACCATGTGAAATTGAAAGTGATTCGAACCCGGCTGAGGCAGACTAATTGTGTTAAAAAGGATCTGAGCCCGGCTGAGGGGGATCCAGGGTGAATGGTAAATAGTCTAAGAAAGTGAATACTAGTGAAGTTTGAAACAGGAAAATAACTTTTCATTTATGTGTTGCATCAGGCCCTGGAAGGAAGAGGCAGAGAAGGACAAAAAGACTTAGACACAGAAAGCCCTTATGCTAATGATTGAACTGCATCCTTGTGCTAGAGAAGCCATAGACTGTGCTAAGCTTGAGTGAACCCCTTGATTCCATGCTGAAAATGTGGGGGAGGGAGTCCAACATTGTTTCACACACCATTTGTATTTAGAGGTAAGGATTCGCAATAGGTTTATTAGTATAGGCCCTTTTATTTTGACAAGACATCACTAGGACTGAATTATTATTATTATTTTATGGTCGTAGCTTGCTCCCATCTGTAGATTTGGGATTAGATAGGCATTTTACAACCCTTTTTTGAAGCTCAATAAACACCCTTGAACTGTGGTCACTTGTTTGTTTGTGCATTTATATAGCACTACGAACCCTCAGGTATCTGAGCGCTGCTTATTTCCCATGGTGTGTGGTGCTCATTTATCGACCTCGGAAGGATGAAAGGCTGAGTTTGGCCCTGCCGGGATTCGAACCTGCGTCAGCAGGACCTGCACGGATGTCAAAGCGAGCGCTCTACTCGCTGTGCTATCTGACTTGTGTCTGTCTTACTTTACCATGCCTTCCTTACAGTGCAGAGCACCCATCCCCAGCCTGGATTACAGCCTTATAGGAGCCATGCAACGAGGGGGAGAGCTGCAAAGAACACGCTGATGTATTCATGCTGGAAGATGAAGCTGCAGGTTGGAGACCCGTTTTGTCAGCACAGAGTCGCCATAGGCATGGGTATTCTGTGCCGTCCCTCCGGGCCCGCGCTCTGGTGGGCCCCAGAGATGCCATGAGTATAAGTATTTGCTTTGTGCCCGTTTTTAGTGAGGTTGTGACCTGTGCCGTCAGCTCCCAAATCCCTGTGATGCACTTCAAAAGACAAATACCACCCGCCCACCTCCCCAACAGCATTTCAGAGCCGTGGGGCCTCACAGGGCTTATCTTTGTATAAAGTAATGGTCCATTTAAGAACCTTTGCATTGAAATACAGCATACAAGCCATTTGTTTTATAATTTTGTGGAATTGAATTCTGGTATTTGTAGAATTCAAGAAGGGATGAAAATAACGCAACATTTGCACTCTTTTTGTTTAACATATTTCTATAAGAATTCCTATATTACTGGAGTACTTTAATTATAACGTGTGTACTTTCCGAGCCCGATTTATAAAAACAGAACATTGTTTAAAGTCAAATGACGTGGCGAGGAGGGGAAAGGATCAGAGGGCACATTTGTTGTGATGATTTACCAGGTTCATGGATGTGGGAAGAGAGGTTGCTGGACTGAAGATGTTCTAACTGGCCCAGTGCTGATTTTCAGGGTACAAGTTGAGATTACATCTGGGTTGACAGCGCCCACCCATTTTTTTCATAGTGCCGACTCCATCCTCCTTGGGTGTTTTTGAGGCCAGCATGCAAAAAAGCTTGTTTGCTCAAGTTTTTCCCACCAGGATTTGAACCAACTAACCCACAAAACCACATGAGAGTGTGTTCAGAGCACACATCTTATATTAGTATTTTGCTTTCCATAGAGTATCCCAAAATAGATTTTTGGATTAAAAGGTGCAGACCTTTTTGGTTTTGGTGCTTTGGTGGCTTAAGCCATCTAATCGCTAAAACAATGGTAATGTAAATGTAAAAAAAGGAAAAAGGGGAGCTCGGGAGCAGTGTACCGCATTGGCATGGCAACTTGCTGATGCTTGGCTATGAAACGGCCGAAGCACCATCTGGGCCATCACCCTCTCGCTCACGTCTGCCGGGCTGCTGCTGTTTGCAGGGAGGTGTGCATGCTACGAAATAGGAGCAAAATTACTGCAGTAACCATATGCCGGTTATTATTTTCATTTCGATGCACCAATGCTTTTTTTCACTTCAACTCCCGGCGGACTATGTTTAAAGTCTACCGCAGAGTGATCTGTTTTAGAGTCAAAGCTGCAGCCATTGAACTGCGTGGCGTTATGTTCCAGGTATGGGAGGGCAGAGGAGGGGGTGTGGTTCTGTGTTACTGCTGTGACAGAGGCTAAAGCAGGCTTTCGTAAGGTAAACACTTTGCCAGGAGGGGACAGCCGCATGCAGGGGGGGTGAGGATAAAGGATGGGGCTGCCCGTGTGCAATAGTGATTTGAGGTCTGCAGACAAGAGTGGGTGCCGTCTATCAGCCATGCTGCAGCCACTGAACACTCATTGGTGCACCATACCTGCCGGTAAAGCAGCTATTGCACCGAACGCGCATGTGTTAAAGCCCAGCTCTTTGCAGGCTGCACCAGCCGACACCACTACACTGTGTACATTCTCTCCAGTCGGGGCTGAGGAGAGCGCACAACATAAATGGCACAGCACAGCAGCTCAGACCCCATTGGACATTATCTCTGGAGATACGTATTTCTGAGTGCTTCTGAAGCTATAAGTTTGCGATGTGAATACCCCAGGGGATTGGCCTCATTGTACTCTGAGCCGTCCTCGGGGTGCAGTGGTGAGAACACTGTCGCGCATTGGGAGAGAAGGTAATTGAAAACCAGCAGTCCATCAGTGCTGGAAGCTGAGCGGCCGCCAGCCCTGACATGGGGCATGCTTTGTGTGTATGAAACAGAGTTGCAGTACTGCAAGCAAGGAGGGGAACCCTCCCTGGCATGAGACACCACTTGGTATCTGCAGTGGAGTGTCAGTGTGGCACCTATCTGCTTAGGTGTTAGTGCTGAGAGGTTGGGGATCACTCCTTGTTATGAGGCGCTGCTTGGAGTTTCTGCACTGGAGTGTCAGTGATGGGTGCTGCAGAGCTGCCAAGTTTTCATCTGGCTTGTGTGTGACATTTTCATGTTTGCAGTGTGTTGGAGTGACATTCCATGTCTTATGTGTGACACTCTGAGTGACACCCTTTTCCAAGCTGAGCTAAGCACTTACATCCATGAAATAATGTTGCTTTGATTTCCTGCACCCTTTTGTCCAATACAAGTGTCTATAATCAGCTTTAAAACAGGCAAACCACTCTTACTGCAGAAACGCCAAGATACTTTTTTTCAAGTTCGTCCTTGAAATGTCGGTCATGCCATTAAAAAAAAAGAGCCTGCCCCCTCTTCTAAACTGTTGAGTTATTTCGATAGTATGTGCTTGCACGCACTGGATTTATTTTTGTCGAAATTAAAGTTTGAGCTTCGATTCACAATAACAAGCAACATGCCTGTGCCAACGAATGACCTTCCTATTCCTTTAAGTTTTGATAGTACACTTACAAAACACCCAGATTTTGCTTGGGCTTGCCTTACTTTGTACTAATCGCAGTCTTTGATTTAATGGAAAATAACTGCAACACTGCATTATAAGGATGCAGAGGGCGTGGCCTGGTGCTCATGGAGTGAAGAGGCACTGGCACTGAGCTCCAGCCGAGATCCTGCAATTTGTACCTGACTTGGCGGCCAAGCAACATATTAAGCGTAAACAAAGGACACCAAGCGAAAGATAAAGCGCTTCCAGCACATTTCCCAACAAATCTGAGCGCAATCGGACCCGGGAAAGCTGAGTAGGACCCACTGCAGTGATCCCCCCTGCGCCACACAAAATGGCGGGCATGTCCGAGAGCCTGCGTGGATAAAGGGGGAAGGGTTGAGCGCTGCAGCTGCCCTGCTGAGAGAGTGCCACGGCGCCCCTGGCTGGAGCTCAGTCAAATTAAATGGTCGAAGGAACGGACAGCACTGGAAGAAGCAAGGGGAGGCACTCCTACACTGAGGCGACACTGCGAGCAGCTGCGGTTAGCCCCGGCTGCCTGAGATCGGGACCAGTCTGCAATGCGGGCTGCGCTTGAGACATCGGCAGAGACACAGCGAAGCTGGGGCTGCAGCGCGGACATAACCCTCGCGGCCTGCTGCATGGCCTGGCAACAACGGGAGGCCCTACGCGCCCCGAGGAGGCTGGGGAAAATCTCTCCAGCGAACTGAAAAGCACATGAAGCTAAAGGTACGAGCAGAGTAGGAACCCTAACAGTCACAATATAACGAGCTGATGGCGTCATAACGAACACAGCACAACAGAGGAATACAATGCAGAATGAGGGGCACCGGAAGGCAAAACAACAAGGTCTGAGGTGAGCTGCAAACTGCATGGGAACTTAATACTGGGAGTGAACATAACTGGGGGCCATAGACTGGCGCGTATCACAGGAATCACCACAGCAATGGAAGGATTGTGGTAACCCGATCGAAACAAAGCAAATTATTGCCTATCTAGGGCCCTGCCCATAAGAACACTCCGACACAGCAAGCCCGAAAACGCAACACCAAGCCTGAACACTAAATATCTTGCGATTGTAATGTATCTGGAGCCCCGAAAATAAGAGCAAGTACACAATAATGGCGAACACTGGGAAGGACAATACACTGCATGACACAGTTCCCTCAGAACTGGGGATCGTGGGGAATAAGCAGTCTTGCAGATCGCCCGGAGCGGACACGGGTAGGGGAGTCAGACCACGAGAGATGCTGAGAGACTCAAAAAGGAGCACAACAGCTTGCATGAGGCGCAGCATACGGATAGAGGCGAGCTACTACGACCTTAAACCATACTTGTTGGTACCACGTAAAACTCTGCTAAAGGACGCCCAAGCAGCACCCCAGGAAATATAGCTCGCACAAAACTCACCGACTTGACAGGTAGTAATACAAACCTGGGGCCCCGATGCTAAACTTGGCAATTGCTGGTTGACACAAACTAAAGCGACTCTGGTAACGCAGAGGTGGGCATAATCCGGCAACCTCACCCAGCTCCTGCGAGGCACTAACACAAGGGAGGCTGCGCTGGTCACGGACAGCGCTGGCTGGGAGGCCCTGAATCACATCGGCCCTGCCACTGGCGAACAGAGCACTGGCAAGAACGCAGGGGGTAAATACTCGGTACACTACAGGATTACTTAACACGTTGAACAAATGCTGCGAATGGCATCCCACAACTACTTCAAACAACAATCCTGCACAGACCACAATGCCCAAATCTAAGATCTCATCTACCCCCAAAAATAAAATGAAGACAACAATAATTGACTCATTTACAGCAGCTAAACCCCACACCTCACAGCAAGCTGGGGCGACTGAAATGAATACCCAGAATACGCCAGATGGAGGCAGCAAAGAAGGACAAGTACTTGAAGCAATAGCTTCACTCAGATCTTTCATTGACACCAGAATTGAAGAAGTTAAGTCTGACATGCAGCTGATGCGCCAGGATGCCCGCAACCTAACGGAGAGGGTTACCAAAGCCGAAACAATAATCCAGGATCCTGCAGAGAATATCACGAACCTGAAACTTAAAGTCGCCGAGATGGAAAAAAGAATTGCCCCGCTGGAAGCGAGGTCCGAGGATGTGGAAGGGCGAGCCTGACGCAGCAACATTAGGATATTAGGGGTGCCTGAAGGAATGTAAGGCCCTAACACAACGGAATATGTGGAAACCCTATTACAACAAGAAATTGGTGTGGGCAGGCTGTCACAGGGCTTTGCTTTGGAAAGGGCCCACCGATCCCTCCAAAAGCGACCTCCACCGGGCTCATACCCTCGCCCGATGATTGCAAAGATCTTCAATTTTCAGATCCTCAATTTTCAGGACAGAGAGATTATCCTAAAACACTTCAGAGAGGGTGGAATAATAGAACGTGGCAACTCCAAAATAACCATCTACCCAGACTACCCTCCAGCAGTACAAAAAGCGCAAAACTCCTTTATACCAATCAAGGCCAGGCTCAGGCAACTAAACTTGAAATATGTGTTACTTTACCGTCCAGACTGAAGGTGATACACAAGGGACAAGCAGTATTTCTGGAGACACCAGCTGCAGGCACCATGTGGATGGAGCACAACAACCTAGCGGATGGGGCAGAAGTGGTCACCTGAGGGAACTCAACATATACAAGGGAATGGGTGCGCAGGGAGATAACTGTGCTTGGCCGCTAACGCAAGAGCGGCACTCTGATAGGGAAGATAATCGAACACTACAACACAATTGAACGGTTGGAGCCCAAGCTTGGTCTCTCCAACTGAGCACACAGTTCTAACCCACGGAACCATCAGTGCGGGCTTCTTGCTAGCATGAGAACATTTGCGTTTGAAACCCACGATGGGAATTGACAGAGCGAGGGCGCCTGAGCGCTGCAGAGGCAATGCAGCTGCTGGGCGTAAACGTTTGGTTTATGTTTACTGTTTTAAATGTTGGGCTTTCTTCGTGCTAAGCAATCATGGCAAAATGGGAGTTGCAGGCTTACATGACACAATGGTCGGGAAGGGGTACGACAGGTCCCAGGGAATCCATACCCAGGCAGATAGACACAAGGTGGGGGGAACTGGAAACAGGCTGGTGAGGTAGACAAATGCCATCATGTCGGTGCAACTTAAAGTATTGACATCGAATGTAAGGGGGATGGGTGCATACCTGAGGAGGAACAGGATCAAATCCTTCCTGCAAAGGAAAAGAGTTTCGATAGCCCTGCTTCAGGAAACACACCTAACAGCAGAGGCCACTGCCAAACTGAAGGAATGTTGGGGGGGGGGGCAATGACATGGTGCCTCCTACTCTAAATATGCCAGGGTGGGTGTTTACGTGGGTGAGCCCGGAGGTGCCTTTTCAACTGATGGGAACTGAGACAGACAAAGAGGGCAGATATTCAATAATGTGGGGAGTTGTTGAGCAAACCAAGATCTGCATAGTGAACTCCTACTTCCCTAACCACGGCATATCTACGCACCTCAAACTGCTATGTGCCAGAATAACACATCATAGGGACAGTTCCTTCATATGGGGAGGGGACTTTAACTGCATAAGGGACGCGGTCCTAGACAGATCTGATCCACCACATCATCAAATAAACACAATCCCCCAGATACTGAACACAACAATGGATCATCTGGACCTAGTTGATGTTTGGCGGGATCTTCACCCCACAGACAGATGCTATTCGTACTATTCCTCCCCCCACAACCTATACACTAGAATAGATTACTTTTCATAGATAGAGACCTACTTCCGCAAATAGAATCAGTGCAATACCTGGGCAGGTCGATATCAAACCACTCACCCTTACTCATTCACTGGACAATCAGAGGCCCTAGACCCCCTATACCGATGTGGTGAATGCCCACTGGCGCCCTTACGGACCAGATATTTAGAGCTGAGCTCGGGGATAAACTTGAGGAATTTGTGCGAATCAACCTAGGCAGCGTGGAACACTGGGGCATGCTTTGGGAAACACTAAAGGTGGTAACACGGGGGAAACAATAGCGAGCGCAGGCGGTATCAGGAAAACGCTAAGCAGGGAACTGGAAAGCTGGGAAGAGTAAGTAAAGCAGCTGGAATCAACACTCGGGGAACCAGGGAGGATGAGGCCAAACTGAAAGTGGCTAAAAACAACTGCCAAGAGGGTGTTGGAGATTATCCAAATTCGATTACACAGCAAAAGCTCAAACAGAGGCAGACAAACCAAGCAGGTTATTAGCATGGTTATGTAAAAGGGAACACCCAAGATGGCTACCCACCGAGCTCAAAGACGGGGAAGGGGTGGCACACAAGACACAAATATCGATTAATGACACTTTCGCTGCCTTCTACTCCAAACTATATGCCCACGACACCCTGGTGCTAGAATCAGATATACGAGACACATTAGAGGAGATAGGACTCCCTAGGCTAAGTAAAACCCAACGGGAAACATTAGATGAGGAGATCACCACCGAAGATGTGACCGAAGCAATCAGATCCCTTTCCACTTGCAAGACACCGGGAAGCGACGGACTCCCACCGGAGTTCTACAAAGCTTATGAGCCCACCCTGACCCCAATATTACATGAATTCTTCAAGAAGGCGTACAAGACAGTGACACTGCCAAAAGGTATGAATGAAACATTGATAGTGCCGATACTTAAACCAAATAAACCTAAAGACTATGACTCGTACCGCCCGCTGGCAATGCTGAACTACGACAGCAAAATATTGACCACCATACTGGCCAAGCGACTGGCCAGAGTGGTTGGGAACCTGGTAAACGAGGAACAAACTGGTTTTGTTCCAGGCCGCAATACAACGGCCAACCTGCGTCAACTCCAGCACATTATGGCACAAACCCTGGAGAGCGAGGTCCCCATGGCAGTATTGTCACTTCACGCCATCAAAGAGTTCAACTCCATCTACTGGGAATGGTTAATAGAAGTCCTAAGGGAATTCGGGTTTGGAGAGGGCTTTGTCAGATGTGTCAAAGTGTTATACAACGCTCCAACAGCTAAAGTGAACACTGGTAAAATGGTGTCCAGGGCTTGGGCAATACAGAGAGGTACCAGACAAGGTTGCCCGCTGTCGCCCATGCTACATATTCTCGGTATTGAACCGCTAGCAATATATTTTAGAAAGCAATTCTATGATGCAGGGATACAGGTTGGGGGAAGATACAACATAATAGCACTTTATGCTGACGACGTTCTCCTATACCTAAGAGACCCACATATTAAGGCCTCAGTGATGCTGGAGGTACTGGATAACTATGCGAGATTCTCGGGGATAAGGTTTAGTAGGCAAAAGTCCTGTGCGTTCCCACTGGCGACACTAAGGGAGGTGGACACGCTAAACTTACTGAACGTGGGAATTAGGTGGCAAGCAGACGTGTTCAGGTATCTGGGCGTCAACATCAAACACACTCCGGAGCTCACACACAACAGCAATACGGTGGCTGTAATAAAGGGCTTACGTAATTCTATGAAGTTCTGGTCCAAACTACCTCTATCAATGATGGGCAGGGCGGCCATCACTAAGATGATCGTTCTCCCGAGATTCATGTACTATTTTCAGAACATATGCTACTACATAAATCATCATTCTTTAAGAAACTAGATAAACTGCTTAAACAATTTTTATGGGGTGCTGCTCGTCATAAACTGTCAATAAATTTCCTGACACTGCCGTACAAGGAAGAGGGGGATACAACTACCTGAACTAGAGAGTTATTACCTGGCGGCACAGCTTAGTCATGTAACCGGATGGCTGTCGGATGAAACCACAGCCGAAACTGGCCTCCTACACTATTTAATTGCCCCGATACATTTAAAAGAGATACTATGGAACCCCCAGGTGGACTCAATGGACACCACCATGATAGTAATGTTGGGTAGACAAGTATGGACAGGACCAAAATCGGTGCTTCGCCTACAACACCCATAAACACAGGACATCCCGAACCTAGCGGACACCTGCAAGGTGCCTGCTGACCTCCATATAATGACAAAGCAGAAAGGGGGTTGGACTAGTAGAAAAAGGATGGCGGGATGCACGGAAATTTTTATATAACTTGGTTTATGATGTTTCCAAGACTTTCATTTTATTCAAAAACAAACCTAAAACAATCATTAAACACAATTTTGATAAAACATTGTGGCTCATTCATTGTCAATCATTCATATTCATACTCACTTCAACACACTATCACAATTGTTTTTCAAAAAATTGGTCTGTACATAAATAAACAGTCATATATCTGATGCATCTTTAAATATTCAAAGTTGATAAAGAGAACTCCCCATCACTTTGGGGTAACAAGAGTATGTGATATGTTGTTCACACAGATCCTCACGGCGACATGTGTTTCAGTTGCTCTCAACGAGCATCATCAATAGTACTCTCTTAATAGTACTCTCTTTGCACGGCAACCTTCTTCAGGACAAAACAACCAATTTTCTCGTACATATATCGGCTTGAGCCACACCATCTATAACAATAAAATACATAAAAGACTATGTATATGTTTTGTGTTCCCGTTACCCTCAATTGAGTTATTTTTATTAATATGATGGATGGACTGCTCCAAAAGTGGAGCTCCATCTGAACTCGCCTTCTGTCCACTTGGCAGAGGAGGTGAAAAGATGTGATTTCTTTCAGTTTCAACACATCTTCAATCGAAATCTTGAGGATTATTGTCCTCTTGTCTGTTAAATGCTAGACAAGTATTTATTGTAACCTAATGATTATTGTCATCACTTTTGATTGCAAAATTTACAGATTGAAACAGTGATAGTATCCATCTTGAGGTGGACATTTTTTTGTGAAGTCGAGCAGGAATGACCACGTCTCGCAGAGTCAGTCCGACTTGTTCAGTGTGCAGTTTTTATCAGTCTCTTGTTCTATAGTGAGGATAGGCAGATCCTTAATCACTCTTCTTTAGTACAGGCTTCCAAACTAGGTTAGAATCTCTATTTCACATAGATCTAGAAAAATATATAAATAGATTGTTTATCTATTTGTCTGGAGCCATTGCATCCCCGAGCTGTATATATAATGAGACACTGGGAAAGAGCAGGCTTATACACCTGGGGGGCATGTTTGAGGAGGCAGTCTTCAGAGATTTTGACACTGCAAGTACAGGAAGGGCTAACGAAAGGTTATGGTACCAACGGATCAAGCACATTGCCAAAGGGAAATGGGATAGCTGGCCGGAAGAGCCGTCAACGAACCCCTTACTGAAAGAGATGTATAGCTTAAACGATGGCTGGAGACCTTTGTCTAGACTGTACGGTCAGTTCGCGGATAGGCCCAATCCCTGCAGTGCTGCACTAAAAAAAGAAAAAAAAAAAAAGAAAATAATTAAAAAAAGGGAGATACGATCCCTGAAAAGGAATGGGAAAGAGTGGTGGTATATCCAAAAGAGGTGTCAAGAAATACCAGATTCAAGCTAATACAGCTAAATGTACTGTACATGACATACATGACCCCCCTAAGAGTGGCTGGTTTTAACAAGAAGGTAAGGTCTGTGTGCCCCTGGTGCAATAACGATGATGCAGACCTGATACACATGTTCTGGGGGTGCCGTAAGGCGCAATGGTTTTGTGAGAGAATAGAGACTACCTGCCGTAAAGCAGGGGTGAACAGATACAACTGCTCTCCAAAAGAGTGCCTCTTGGGCACATACCCCAGGTTGAGCAAACATAAACACATTGTGAAACTAATGGACATGACGGGCATACTGGCGAAAAGAGCGATCGCAATGGCATGGAAATCACCCGGGGGTCCCCAATACGAGAGATGGATCAAAGAAATGGAAAGATGGGCGACGGCAGACTGCAGCTTGGAGCGCAGGAATCACTGGGTCCGAAGGAGACATGAATGTCACGTTTGAGGCATGGAAGGCACTAATTAGAGACATGTTCCTCCCAGCGGACGACAAGCCCCCTGAATCGCACAGTAAAACACCTTATACGAGAAATATGGCGGCATGCAACGGTTTCCAAAACAACCACCCTGACAGGTACCCTTCCATGCCGAGTGTTGTGGCACTCATCCCATGCTCCCATGAACTTGCGAATAACTAAGACTCCAACCGACAAGAAGACAGTCACTGTTGTTGTTTATTGTTTACCTGTTCTCAGTTTCTAGAAATATGAACGCTGCATTATATAATGTTGGCCGCAATTTGTGGCTTGCTACGGTTACCTGTTTATAAATGCAAAATAAAAACAATTTGAAATAAATATAGTGAATGGTAGGTTGCTTTTGCAAGATATAATAACTGATTGTAAAATAATGTCATTTTAACATCAGGCAGGTTTCCTCATGTCGTTAACTGTTGAACTTGGTGTATCAAAGTTAATTAAAAGAAAGGATTGCCTTTTTAATTGCAAGGCATCCAAATGTGTACTCACCATTGATTTATCTGCCAATGGCCTTTGGTGCCTGAAGAGTTAACGGATTGCAAATGTTTCTCTTATTTTAATTTGAAAGAATCCTGTGTTTTTCTTACACTATGAATAACCAATCAAGATGTGTTGACAAATGAACATATGACTGCACATGTTGCAGATGTTTCTCTCATCTTTAAATTGAAATAAGCCTGAAACTCTTTCAAGTTCTAAAAAATAACAATGCTGTGTTATTCAATATTGCTTCATATTGCTGTTTGCTGAATGAAAAGTAACATCAGTTTACATAACCGACCATGTATCTGTGAAATGATAAATATGTTTCGATTCATTAAAATTTTGATTAAAAAATAAAATAAATAAGGATGCAGAAAACACGTTGTGAGAAGTTTATTCTGTGACCTCTGTACTTTGAGCATCTACCAGTAGAAAGACAGGCCAGCCTGTCTCTTCGCCCTCTTCCAACACCTTCACACCCTGCTCTTCTCACACACACTCAGAATAATTTACCGGCGCCTGACCTCCCGGTGCCACCGGGGGATTACAACCCTGGCGGCCCGGAAAGTCAGGCGCTGGTAAAATGTTGTTCCCCCATTGAGCACCATATGATTCTATGGGAATGGGGGCCACGAAAGCACTGGCACCGTTATTAACGGTGCCGGTGCTCCTGTGACGGTCTGCCTACCGTGGCCACTGTGCCCGTCAGGGTCAGATCAGTCGGGCACGGCGGCAGAGGCCCACTGTCTCTCTGAAACTATGATATGCTCTGAACTGTTCAGAAAACAAAGCTATTAAAAGGTCAAGCAGACGATGTATTTATTTCAGCGCACATAGCCCGCGGGCATCTAGGCTCTATTACTCACTTTTCATTTTGTGGCCACTGTATAGTCAGGGGACCTTCATATTTATATTTTTGGCCCGGCCTAGGCATACTTCCACAAACTGCACTGTGCAGTGTTCTAGGGAAATCTCCTCTACCTGTTTTTTTTCCCCAGGTATTATTGATGAATTTTGTGAAAGACAATGCTCATTTCGATTTTGAATTTTCTTCTATTAGTAAAGGCCAGTTGAATAAAATGTGCGCATTTCACTTTAGGAAACGTTCAGTCCCTGTGTGTATGTTAATGATCCCCCACACTTTTTTCTGGACATGACCCCTATTGATGACATTTGAAGACCTGCAGAATTGCTTACTCCGACTGCCTCAATACCTTTCCAGTAAACAGGGACGTCATTTAGGGGTCACCAGAGGTCATAACTGCGACCTCTGAGGTCTCTGTTGCTACCCCTGTGGTCTCCCTTGCTACCCCTAAAAAAAGCGTATTTTTTTTTTTTGTCATGCAAGCTCCTGGGCTGTGGCCAGCACCATGTGGCACTTTACTTGGCTGGCTTTCTTGTTTAGGCCTCTTAAAAAAAAAAAAAAAGAACAGGGGTGCCACAAGTCTAACACTTTCAGCACTGACCTTAAATAAGAAAGAATAGGAATACCAAATAATGTGTCTTTCTGGAATTCTATACAATAATTGCTAGACTCATTAAAGGTTTATTTCAGGCACACTTCAGGGGGTGAATCACTGATTTAGTCTGTTCTTAAACACCTCAACTCAGCCTTTCATACTTCTGAGGTCGATAAATGAGTACCTACACAGGTTGGGTGATATTGGGTGTATACTTTTTCTATATAAAGCGCTTAAGCGTAAGTGCTATATGATAACACATCATTATCATTTGGCCATGGATGTCTGCTTGTACTGACAGTAATTTGGTAATATGGGTCTATACACACTGATCCTAACGATACATATGGCGATCCATTCTTGTATGAATTGTACATCACATTATAGTACACATATTTTTCGTAGTGTACTTAGGAACAATGCTATGTGATGCCACTTCCTGTTTTGTCAAGGGGTGAAAGGTCGAGTTCCATCACTTCCCCTGATATCACTGGGGTGGGGTCAAATGACATCACTTCTTGTGATGTCAGCAGAGGTCAAGGGTCGTGTCATGTCACTTCCGCTACCTCTGGCATTTTGGTGAAATGATGTCCCTGCCGGTAAATAGGCTTTGTTAAGATTGCACTGTCCTGCAGCAAAAGCACTTTGCCCTGTCTTGCCCAGGAGCAATCACTACCCTTACATCCTTGGAACGTGCAATCACTTTAGGTATGTTTGGATTACTTACTGGTTTCAAAAACGTGCAATGCAGAAGAAAGGCTTTTCAAAGTATGAGAGGGTGAGAACCAGAAGGGTGACTGACCAGAGGAGAATGACTCACCAGGGAGTCAAAGACCAGGAGTGCGACAGACCAGAGGAGTAACATACAACTCACATGGGAATAGGTGCCCAGTGCACCCGTTTCATGCATGATGATATGAGCCAGTCCTTGATTTTCACTTGCATGCTGGTACTTGCAGGCCATACCTATCAAGGGATGCACAAACATGACACTCTAGCATTCAACAGGAGATACCCTGATGGGCCCACATGGTCACACATGACATGGTTAAGATGGATTCTAAACCTACACCTCTTTTGCTTAACTATGTAAGGGAGCCAAGGACCAGATGGGTGACAGACTGAAGAAGACGAGGACCTAAGGCGAGCGCCTCACCAAGGAACAGAGAAGCCAATGATATCATTTTACATAACATATATACAAGAATCGGAAACAAGAGATACTAAATGTCAGAAAAATGTTATTAAAATAAAAATTTTTAGTTGTAACACAATCACAATATGTATGTGTTTTCTCTTTATATTTATACTATTATTATGTTTCTTACTTTTGAGGCCTATCCCCACCGTTGTAAGTGTGCTCTTGTTCTTTCAGAAATTTGGATGGGAGTCAGCTTGTTTTGGGCTTGTTTTGGAAGGGCATTCAGCTTATTTATTTTTTCCGACTTGTCAGTACTAGTTGAGCGCCCGATCGACATATGGCGCTTCCCGGACATCTAGCCCTTCAACTCCCGGGCCAGCAGCTCACCCGCTAATAGCTCTACTCTCCTTGCTTTCCGGAGCGATCGATTTCAGTCCCTTACTTCTGGCACGCCTGAACTCTCCAACTGCGACGCTGCCGCCAGGCACAGAGGACCGTCTCCTTCTCCCTTTCCCTCCTAGTCCCAGTACACCGCGGCTGCAGACCGCAGAGGAGGGGGAGGGGGCCGTACCACGTGATCACGTCAAGCCGCGCCTCTCTGCTTCTCTGAGGCCGCTTGTGAGAGCAGCGCACTCGCAGTGTTCTCTTATTCGCCTAACACCTAGTGGGGTTTTGTGGTATTTATTGATTTGTGACGCGTTTTCAATAAGCTAAAACACCCAAATACACTTATTTTGGCATACGCTGCGGACTGAGGCTTATATTTCTTGCCTTGTGTAAACCGGATGAAAACACTTCACCCTGTGAACCAGGCACCCAGAGATACAAATGATGATATTTAATGGTAGTGAGGCCTGTTGCTACAGTACACCTTATGTTTTTAATAAACGCACACACTGAAAATGTGGGCTTGAATATTGCCCGGCCGTTGTGCAGGATTTTAAAAGCACACAGGGAGAAGGAGGGGGCGTGGGGGGTGCTCATTATTTCTCCTATCGTACATTACTTCTAGCATTTTCCTGAGCACTGCGATCGTAGGAACAGCATCTGTGTAATACAGCCCTTATGTCTCATAATCAAACTAAAAATATAGTACGAATTTTTCAGCTCCGCCTAGCCGCAAACTCTGTTTATTTTGCAGGGTCGACGATAAGGACCTTCTAGTCATTGTTATGGTTGTCTGGCATTAAGCACGCATTCTGATTATCACTTTGGCGCCGTTTGACGAATTTTGCGTAATGCCTTCCCCGAGGTGGGTAATTTCCACACTCGTCCAATGGGAAAATGTTGGGTTCACCTACATTTTATTTAAATTCTTCTTAATAATGAACTATTCTAAATCATATCTTACATTAATAATTATACATATTTGTTAACTTTTTGTTAAAACTGTTAATGCATTAAGATGTAGAATAACAAAACGTATGCTCTGAAGAATAACTTTAAAATGTTAACCCAAATAAATATTCTCTTTCTGTTTCCAACATTTGAATCCGTTAATGATAAACCTAGTATTCATTCATTCAATGAGTTTCGAATGAATCTTGTCAACTTCATATGTTTCTTATATCTGCAGTAATATGTAATTATTTAGTATAGGCCCTTGGTGCACTTCTTGTCAATACTTACAAATCGGTGGCAATTTAAACTAATGGTGCACTCACCCTATGTATGCTGTAATCTTTTTCATATTCTATCTGCTGATATTTTCGTACACATATCTATTCATTTTAGAACACCGTCTTCTCAAACTGTAAAAGTATGTTTATCAATTACTCACAATTGTTGTATATCGAACAAGCAATTATTCACAGCATACCAAAAACGTTAATGCATCAGATTCAGTGAAAGCACAGAGACAAATGAATTGCGCCTTCTCTTCTTTAATAATAAGCGTGAACTGGTGCCACAGAGGAAACCCCTCCCACATGCACACGTGGGCTGTAGCCTACAAACAACAACAATAGAAATGAGGCAACATATCCAAACAATGAAAGGAGTAGAGATATGACACTACATCTCCCCCTTGCTTAACATAAACATGCAGGGTTTGATTAGTTCATTTCTTCTATCCACTGTGATGTCTTGCGCACCACTCTCCTAGAGGGACTGCGTGGAGGTGGGATCTCATTTATAACGCAGTCACTGTCACTGTCGCCAATGTCCATATCCTCATCTCTGTATTCAGAGTCTACATCAGAAGAGTACTCTTCTCCAGTGAGACGGCAAGTTTCCTGAATGTTGTCACCTTCAAAAGTTCTAAAGAATGACGAATTCCGTGTAACAGTGCCTCTGGGACTGGCTGCGGTGATCATGGACCCTTGTTTGTGCGTCACTGTCATTGGTTCGGGTTTGAATGCAGGGGTGTCTTTGGCATCTCTTGTCTGCCTTACCAGTACCTGGTTTCCTATCTGTAACTGGCTGGGCTTTGCTTTTCTCCGCAGGTCGGCATATTCCTTCATCCTTGTCTTGCTCTGTGCTGTATCAGCATATGCGGTCGGGAGAGACGCATTTGGGTTGTGTGGCAGAGTGGTCTTGACTATTGGTCCAAACATTAGTGCTGAAGGGCACTCCCCTGTTGAACTGTGCAGGGCGTTCCTGTAGTCCCTTAGCAGGTGCATATTGCCTGCATGAAATATCCCTTGAATCTCACTGCTGTTCCGTTGGCCTGAGGCCACAGTGGGGTGATTTTGCGATGTTGGAAACAAAGATGTTCCGCGAACATGGCAAAGTCATGTCCGCTGAAAGGGGGACCATTGTCTGATTTTACTATGGACGGTATAACATAGTCTGCAAATGTTTTGTCTAGCGCCAGCATCACTGCTTGGACACTGGTAGAGTGGATGAGTTGCACTTCCGGGAACCTGGACATTTCATCAATGATCACAAGTACATATTTGCTGTTCGCCAGTGGGCCGAACATCTCGATGACAAATTTATCCCACACTTGCACCGGCATCGAGGACATTTTGAGAGGCTCGGGAAGAGTGCGTGGGGCGACCGCTTTGCAGGCAATGCATTTGCTTAGGAGCTGTTCCACTCTTTCATCCATTTGGGGGAAGCATACTTTGGTTCGAAGTTGTCGTTTTGTAGAAACAATTCCCCTTTGCCCAGAGTGTGCAAGTACTTCTTCCTGCATGCTTGCCGGGATGACGATCCTGTTCTCTTTCAGTAAGAGTCCTTCAGGAGACAGATCGTGTGTGTCTGATGAGTCTAAAAAGTATGAAACTGCCTCTCTTCCGTCGACGACAGAGTCTGTCCATGAGTGTCTTTAGTATGGCACGGGCCCCACCTCCGGCATTTTCGTATCTTCTGAAGTAAACAATTGTCCTTCAGGGCCTCTAGGAGTTGGGTGCATGTGATGGACTTTGCAAGTGTGCTGTCTATGAAATAGTTTATGTACTGATTTGCCTTGATGGATTTTCGCTTATAGTGTGCTGGTAGTGGGTGTCTGGACAGGAAGTCCGCTGGGTTGTTGTCCTTCCCCGGGTGGTGTATTATGCAGCCAGAGTCCCCACCTTGCTATTCTTGGGGGCATCTTGGCAGTTGGTTTGCCATAGATTGTGGTGAGGGCTTGATGGTCAGTGATGATGGTGAACGGGTGGCCATATAGGAACAGGTGGTAGTGTTCACAGGCCCACACAACTGCCAAGCTCTCTTTCTCCGGTTGGGAATATGCACACTCTGTCGTTGATAGACTGCGACTTGCATATGCCACTATGCGCCTTGGCGAGGCAGGGGGAGCGCCTGGTGTCGTTTGTGCTAGGATTGCTCCTAAGCCAACAGGGCTTGCATTAACAGTTACTTCAGTGTCAAGGTCTGGGTCGTAGTATGTCATGCAGGATGCGGATGCAATATGTTTCTTAATTTCTTTGAAGGCTTCTTCGCACTCATTTGACCAGTAAAAGTCTTGGCCCTTTCCAGTGAGCAGTGGGAGGGGCATGCTCACTGACGCAAAGTCCTGAATATAGCGCATGCAGTTACTTGCCATACCAAGAAATTAACTGACTTCGGACATTGAGGTGGGTGTGGGAGTCTCCACTAAGGCTTGCACTTTTTCTGGGTCCGGTTGTAGTCCACTGCTTGAGAAGATGTGACCAAAAATGTTTAGAGTTGATTTAATAAGTTTGCACTTGTCCGCATTGAGGGTGAGATGGGCGTCCTCAAGAGCCATGCATACTCTCCTTAGTGTGTCGTTGTGTGCTTCCTGTGTGGTGCCGAAGATCAGGATATCATCACTGTAGTTTAGGCAATTTGAGATATGCTTGATGAATTTCGTTTTGAAATATTTCAGCAGCTGATGACACGCCAAAGCTGAGGCACTTGTACCTGAAAAGTCCCAGGTGAGTAGAGAACGTAGTGATGTATCTGGAGGACGGATGCAGTTCCAGTTGGTGATAGCCCTTATTCAGATCTAGTTTGGAGAATATCCTTGCCCCATGAAGTAGATGCTTCATGTCCGTCATCCTGGGCGCAAGGTGACGTTCCCTTTTTATGGCTTCATTTGACGCCCTCATATCTACGCAGTTTCGGCTGCTGGTGTTATTTTCCTTTTTGGGTACTTGTACTATAGGAGACACCCAGGGCGTGGGTTCTGATGCAGGTTCAATTATGTCCTGTGCTAATAGAGAATGTATTTCGTCTTCTACATGCCGCTGGATGTTGAGAGGAATGCCTCTGTAATGTTGAGCAGTTGGTTGTATTTGGGTATTTATATGTAGCTTGATCTGCTTGTCTTTGTGTTTTCCTAATCCTTTAAACAACGTCAGGAACATCTTCTGTATCATTTCCTTTGGGCTGGTGGTATAGGCAGACATGATCTGGTACATTATGTGAATGAGTCCCATTGGAATGGCTGACTGGAAACTGAGTGTGCTTCCCCCTGGTACTTCTCCTTTAATGATGTAGATTTTTGACTTTCAATCTTTTATCTTTGTATTGACATAGTGCTGTGAACATGCCTTGGCAGTTGAGCGGTTTGTTCGAGCCATATGGATAGATCTCTGTGTCGGCTGTCCTTAGTTCCTTCTTTCTGTCCAATGACTTGTATGTGTCTTCATTTATGTTCACAGTAGCTCCTGTATCTATCAGGAATTCACATCTTTGGCCATTTATCTGTAGCAATAATGTTGGGCTGTACTCTACCGCAGTATAATTTCCAATGGCATGAACATACCCTCTCTTCTGATCTCCACTGGATGAGGAGTAATGCGAGTCATGCCGGCATCGGGGGGATTCGTCGAGATATCTCATTTTGTGTCGTGAGGTCGCCTTTGTGAATCTTTGTCTTCTCCTGTAGAGACTAGAGTGCTCTCTTTTGTCATCACGCCATCTTTTTCTGCATAATGAGTCTTGTGAGCTGCTGTGTGTACTGCATCTGCTAGAGGTGGGAGATCGCCACGTGTTGGGTCTTGGGCTTTCCCACCTTGAGTTGCGCCCATCTTGCCTTCTAGTGTCTCTGTTGGTTTCTGTTGTTTGGAAGAAATTAATGTTGTTGCAGAAGGAGTGAAAATAGTTCTCGCCACTGCATTTGTCACAGTGATGACCTATGGCAGGGCATGGGCCGCCACGTGGGAATCTGTATCCACAGCGGTAGCACTTCTTCGGTTCTGTAGTCACATCTTGCGTGGAAATGGGGCATATGGTTGTGGATGATGCAGATTGTGTTATTTTGATATTGCTGAGTGATTCTGTCTGTAATGATAGTGCAGAGTCTGTTCTCGCTAGTTGAAGAATTTTGTCTAAAGTTCTACTCTTTTGGAGCAATTTCTTTCAGAATTCCGGTGACTCACAGCCTGCTATGGCCTGTGACTTGAGTGCCTCTTCTGTCGAATATCGGTCAAAATCGCAATATTTCACTTGTTTTCTCAGTCTCATCACAGAATTGTCCATGTTTTCCCTTTATCTTGGGTGGTGGTATGGAATATGTGTCTCTTAGTCTACGTTTCTCAATGGTTCGAAAAAATTATTCAGTGAGTCAATTACACCTTGAAATGTGTCTGTGTTTTTTTCTGGCATCTTGAATACGATATCTCTTACTACTGGGCCAAGTGAGTGCAGGAGGATACCTCTTAGGCGGCGTTCTTCCCAGACTCCTGTTGCGTCGATATATATATTTAGCTCCTTGAGCCATCTGTCCCATCTGGGCGCTAAACTGCTGGTGTTTGAAATGTCAAAGTGTTACATAGCTTGAAGCTGTAATGAGTCAGTACAACCCTCTTCTCTGGGGGCGGGAGTGCCTGGAGTGGAGCTAGACTGAGGGCTTTGAAGGCTGCTGTCTGCCTCATTTCCTGACATTTTGGCAAGGTTCCTTTAAATGTTAAACTCTTTGTGGTGTTGCAGCAGAGATGCACTGTAAGTGTTCTGCTTTATCCTTGGTCAGGGTGGAAAACACTTTGTGTCTGTGAAACTGTAGAAATGACAGACTGGGTGTGGCAGGTGATGTCTTCTGCAATCTGGCAGGATTTCCTGGCAAGATCGAATAGATTGGGCCCCTTGGAGCGTGTTGCTGGCCTTCGTGAAAGCTGTGGAATCGAGAGTTCTTCAGGTTGCTTGATTGTTAATGCTCTCCCGAGCGTTAGCACATTCGATCATTATGAGCGCATGCTTTTATTAATGCAATAAGCACGTGGTTCTCACTGCGGCGGGCGGTCGGTTTGTATGATCCGCGATGCGCGTATGATGCGCAATGAGCTCTTGGCGCCAACTACGTGACATGTAGATGGTCATTCGTTGCTTCTGTCATTTGTGGCAATGTGGCCATTGGGATTTCATGACGGGGCAAACTTGTCGGCGAGATGAAACAGCAAGGCTGGTCGGGAGTGAGGGCCGGAGTGATCCTCGTCGCCATTTTTGTATAGCGAATGAGTAATTATTCAGAACATTCCAAAAGCGTCAATGCATCAGATTCAATGAAAGCAAGGAGACAAATGAATTGCGTCTTCTCTTCTTAAATAATAAGCGCAAACTGGCGCCAGAGAGGAAACCTCGCCCACATGCACACGTGGGCTGCAGCCCACAAACAACAACAATAGAAATGAGATAACATCTCCAAACAATGAAAGGAGTAGAGATAGGACACTACAACAATGATGTACAGATAACCTGATATAAAATATACAATAAATAGGTTATAATCATTTACCTCAAATGCTCAAAAGATATGGCAGGCTACATCCTGACAAAACGTACTGAGCATCATGGTTTATTCTTTATGATGGACGACGCACTGACTTATCAGCCAACTGAACTCTGTGTCATAGGTCCTGGCTCAATTAGTAACGCATGCTGAAAATGTGAAGCATAACACGACACGCCTGAAGACGTGTACCAGGGAATTATTAGATAGTTCATTCGACTAAAAATCTTATTGGTTGCAAACAAAAACATATGCTTGCATTCATCATGATATTCCAAGCACCTGTCCATACTTGCCAACCCTACAGGTTTAGGCAGCATGCTAGCACTGCTTTTTAAGAAGAAGTACTAACCCCTACAGATATTAGGAACAGATCCTACTGCTTTTTTTGTAGAAAGCAGGCTAACTCGTCAGTGGTTACATTTGTACTCTAAGCTCTTATTTTAACGTTCTGTTGTGAGTAGCGCACCCACTAGGGAGGCAGGTTTGGGGGCAGCTTTCCCCATACAGGCTCCACTCTAGAGAGATTTGGAATGGTTTGGAACAGTCTGTTTTTTTGCCAGCTGCTGCCTCTGTCAGAGCTGTCAGACCGGCTCTGCAACTGGAAGAAAGTCTCCCGGCAGCTGCCCCCACTGGCTGCCTTGGCAGAAAATCCTTCACACTTGTGTTTGTTTTGTGCAATGCCAATGCCCTGCTAATGGGAAACAGTTTAATTAGTGACTGCATCCTTCCACCCACCCTAACTTTGGGACCTTGCTATAGA
The DNA here is from genome assembly GCF_040938575.1 of Ambystoma mexicanum. Classification (NCBI taxonomy): domain Eukaryota; kingdom Metazoa; phylum Chordata; class Amphibia; order Caudata; family Ambystomatidae; genus Ambystoma; species Ambystoma mexicanum. The sequence goes on from NC_090931.1 coordinate 1,344,380,878, forward strand.
GGCCTGCACTCCGTCAGGGAGCTGTCATGAGTGAGAAAATCCAGTTGATAAGCAGTGGCTCAGCATCTTACCGGCCTTGCAATTAATTTTGTAACATTTCTTTGTTGGCAGCCCCTTATGTGTGAACATTTTGGACATTGGCACTGTGATGTCATTCCTGCCAAATCTGTGTCTACTTCCAAGACAATTAAAGTAAGTAGCACAATAAAGCTACCTTTTAAAGATTACTATCCATGATGCTTGCATGCAAAAAGAAAACCAAAAAAAAAGTTTGGTTTCATGTAGATAGTCAAATGTTCTAAACATCATACATAAAATGAGGCTGAACATTTGTGACAAATCTCTATACCTAGGTGACCATGACAATTTTGTTGGGGTAATTTCTCCCAAGGTATACCAGATGTCTGGGGTTCCGGCTGACTCCCAAGGGCCCCAACGCCCTTCCCCAGATTAAACAGAGGATTCGGTCAACGGCAAGTTAGAACTGCAGTTTATTGCAAAAACCAACAGGGATCATACAAGACAAACTGAAATTCTCCAGTACTTCTCATCTCTCTGTGGTGTGCGGCAGTGTGTCGACATCACCTGGGCCCTTCCCACAAAAAACCTATCATCACAGAGGATTGGGTATTGAAAGTACTATTACCTATAGAGGTACCCTAAAGGGGTTATTCTACTGATCCTTGCACGTCAGGTGGCTGGCCTTTCCCATCCCCAAGAAACTATCTATTACAATGTTGCAGAGTAATAGGCTTACTATTGGTTCGTACCCTTTGCCATCCACCCCTGAGTTTCTAAGCTGTGATTGGTTAGGGCAGATCTGCCCAGGCCTGGGACGAGGTTTGGTTCTCACCCCTCTGTGCACCTCTTCAAGGTGATGAGAATGATTATATGTCTGCGTTGTAACTTGTGTGTACCACCTTTGCCTATGAGAAGACGCTACTTATGTTGCAACACTTGTTGCTACCTGCGTCTGACTTGCTGGGATCAGCTCTGCTTTCCCATCACGGGTGAATGTCTTTTGGCCTTACCACGTGCTTAGAGACACAAAATCGATCTCTTCAGCTTGCATGCATTTATGAGGATTTATTCAGTTTCTCTGCAGCTGGTCCCCTTGTCGTCTGCCGATTGGAATGAGTCTGCGTATATCTGACCTTGGCTGTGAGCATGCTTTGTGCTCTGTGCAGCCTGAAATAGCTCTCCTTGTCTCAAGCTCTGTGGGTTTTAGGCCTTCTGCAATTTTTCTAAACCTTGTAATGCGGTCTCTACATTGTTTATGGTATGATAGGTTACCTATAGGTTAGTCGCATGTGGTCCTACCATGCTCCATATAGTCTCCTTTAGTTCCATAGTCTTATTGGTTTTAAGCGTCAGCAAGCTTGCTCAGGATCTCTTTTGCCTTGAGGTTCTGCGTTGCTGCATTTGGCTAATGAGAAAATAATAAAAGCATTGACAGTATTTATATGTATCTGGCCTCTAGCTATAGAACTGTGTAAGCATGTTCTTCGTATATGCGAATGTTTGTGTAATGCGGTGCAGGACTGCGAGTATGCTTCATGTCTAATGCTGCTACGCCATGGTGTCACTAATGACATCAGCATCGTGGCTTCTTGGTGCTTACTTGAGACTGTCCATATAGGTGTTTCCGTCCACAATATTTGTTTCTTCTCCGATACCTGTGAAGACATGTAATGATTCGGTCTATATGGTTGGCTGAGGGATACCTTTCTGTGTATTTGTCAATCATTGGTTCACTCAGGATTCGTCCAAAATAAGATGGGTGGCTGCAAGCGTTTCTGGCTCTTCGCCTTGTCATGAATCTGGGGGTGAGTTGGGGCATTCTTGGGACACTCTCTTCAGTCCCCCCTCTGGTCAACTTGTTGGCCACATCCTCATATTTCAAACCTTTCACCTTTTGTTGCCAAATTTTCATTATCCCTCCGAGGTGTCCATAATAATTTACATGATCATCAAAAGTCCAGTAAATATAACAGCATACTCTTTCTGGGTTGCACCAGACCCATTTTCCTTCATAAATCTTACCCTCAAATGGATTATCTAGCTTCATTGCCTCGTGTGGAAATAGTGGACATTCTGTTATTCTCGCTCTCAGCTTGTCTCTTTCCTCCACTATTTTGTCCTCCGCTCCTCCTATGTTCACATCCATCATCACCTTCACTCCTATTATTTTCTCTGCTATCTTTCGACACTGGGCAATACATATCTTTATCACGCACACTGTCACTAGTGCCAATATTAGTGCACCTGGTATCACTTTAAGTCCATCTGCCAGCCATGAAGGCATCCGTGACCATAGGTATGCTATCCAGCTTTGGTCCTTGCTAGCCTCCATGGCTTCTTCCTCCATTTTGACATGCATTTGTGCGAGTTGGGTCACTGCTTCTGTCAGAGTGCCATTCCCTCCGTCATTGGCAGGTACGAACGTGCAACATAAACTCCTAATTTGTGTGCAAACTCCTCCTTCCATTGCTGTGAGCAGATCCAGAACATATCTGTTCTGGAGCGCCATCAACCTTACTGCTTGGAGCTCTTTTTTATTGCATGGAATCCATTCACTGTAGAGTTTATTGTGATCATCAGCTCCCACCTGGTAATTTGCAGCCATTTCACGTTTGTATATGTTTTCACTGCTGGAACAATTGATGTGAAACACATTTGTGTTCTGATAAATAACATATTTTCTAGTGGTACAACGTCTACAGATGTTTCTGACACCGCAGAGAAATAGTAGCTTCTTTTCACTCTACTTACGCCCTCACACCTTTTCTCGCTTCCCTTTACTTTTGCTTTCATGGATCTCTTCTTTCTTTCTTGAGTTAGTGTCCACCTTTGGGATGTCATTATGCCTCATTACACGGATGGCGGTGGAAAGGGGAATTACCGCCCTATAACAAGGTTGGTGGGGCGGTAATTCCCCCTTCCCCAATTGCCCTTCCCCATTCCCATTTTTGCCCCATAGGGCATAATGGGAATGGGGAATGTGCTAATTTCGGCACCGCAAATTGCGGTACCGTAATTAGCTCCCTGGTCCCTTTGCGGGTTGGTTTTTATCGCCTGCAAAAAGCAGGCGTTAAATTCTCCAACCCGCAAAGGGACCTCGTAGTAAGGCGGTAAGGGTTTAACGGTACCGGTAAAATACCGGTACCGGTAAACCCTTACCACCTACCGTGTAATGAGGCCAATTGACTTTTATGTCCACCCGTGATGGCATATTGATGTGTACCAAAGAGCAAACTCCTCCTCAGTTGGGTGGTAGCTTCTCGTATGCCTTGGATCCGTAAGCCTAGTAGTGGTCCATCAGTACTGCGGTGCCTGTCTTCATTGTTGGATGCTTTTCTCTGCATCTAAATTCTGTGTTCTCCCCAACCTTTACTTGTCCTTTATTCTTGTTGCACAATGCTGGCTTCTTCAGGGGTATTATAGGAATTGGTTCAGCTTCATTGTCTACTCAAGTGATCAGCTTTGCACTCACACCACATACCTTTAGGCACTTGTCATTTTCTCCTTGTACTGTATTCACTGGTGATTGTACTAGGGTGTGTGCAATGCTTCCTACCACTCCATTCTTCAATCCTTCTTCCGTGTATACTTGACCATATACAAGCATCTGTGGTCTCTCCCAACATCTTGGTTCTCCACCTATTTCCCTCACCCCCCTCTTCGGGCAGGGCTTCTCCTTCAATGTTCCAGTGTTGCCTTTCTGAGGCCCGTCAGTTATATACTGTATAGCTTCATCTAACTGCCAATAATTGTTCATCATGTCAAGCGCCTTTATGTAACTGTCTTCATACAGGAATGTTGGTCGGGACATCCATCTCAGTGTTGCTGCCTTCGCTTGAATTCTTCCTCGAGTTGTTACCATGGACAGGTACATCAGGCATTGAGCTCTTGATGCTGGTATTTCGGTTGCTATAAACGTTCTGGAGGCACGCGTGGCGTAGGGGTAATGAGCAGACATAACAGCTCTCCCTGGTGGGTTCCTTACCTACTTTGGTCATGTGCTTGTACCACATGTTATTAGACACTCGAGCAGTGTCGGTGAGATAGAGATCCACCCCTCACTTATGTGTCAGCACTGTGCTTACCTCTTCTTACCGTGCTTTCAGTGCTCCCCTGTCCACCTGACATGGTCGTTCCACCTGCTGGGGTCGGGGTAATGTTAGAAGAGGATACAGCGGATTCGCTGGAAACAAGCAAAATGCTGCAGAATATCAATACAAATACTCCAAATAAGAGACACGACAAAATAAGCAAATTTTGTATTATTTCACCCATCTTTACCTCTGCTTCTGGATCCTTTTGCAGCTTGAAGATATAGTTGCCCGCCTGAAATGTGCAAAAGTGAGCATTTTTGTGTCAGTGTAAAATGTATCTTTAAGCCCCGTAAACCATATAATCGTGTATGGTCAATATAAATAACTGCTCCCACAGATCTCTTGATTCCAGGGTCCCTCAGTATGGCAAGAACAGAAGAGTTCCCCTGTCCATGTTGCGGATAGACTTTGGCCAAATATGCTACAAATGCAAGATAGTATACTCTAGGCGAACAGGCCCGAAATCGGCTGGGTCTTCCAACATTGTGGACAAATTGGTTTGAAAAGTTATCAATGTGGAAATCAGTGGGTAACATAAACAGTCATCAAATATCACAGTCAGCTTTCTTGAAGAATGTATATAGAGAATAAAATAACAGACTGTGTATCCTCACTCTAGGTGTGTAGGATGTCATTGCCCTAACTCTGCTGCCTTTGAGCGAGTAACCATTGAGTGTCCTCCACTCTTCAGTGTAAGTTCAAAATGATTGTTCTGCTCCTCTTGCTGCTGATCGTTGGCCCTGTCGATTCAGTTGCCAGGTGAGACCTCCACCTTGTAGGGCTTGACGTCAAAGAGATGATTCCAGACGGCTTCCCTGCTAGTATGACAGCTTTGTCTGCTACTGCCTTGACCATATGTGGTCCAGTAAATCTGGGCGCAACCCACCTCCTTACAACATTTCTCAACAGTACGGTGTCACCAACGCTGACAAGCCTTTCTGTGCTGGAGTCCTTTAATTCATTGTCACTGTTGCTTTCTCCATTGTCTTCTGGGTCTCCCCGGTGTTGGTGTATCTAGCGAGAGATAAAAGAGGCACTAGCTATCAAGGAAGTAATGTAATCGTACATTTCCTGGCCTAACACATCTGCACTACTCTCAGCATCCTTCAGTGCTCTTGTGGGAGGAGCCAGGGGAAGCTGCATGCGCCGTCCTGTTACCACCTCATGGGGCGTTAAATGGTGGTCCAACCCGGGCTTATTGCGCAATGGTTTTGGCAATCATTTCCTTCAAAAGGCCATTCAGGTGTTCAAACACTCCATTTGCTTGCAGGTGATAAGCACAGGAGAATTTATGTTGAATGCCCAGCAACATGGTAATGTGCTTGAACATCTCATTGGCGAAGTGAGGGCCATTGTCAAATGGCAGGACTTCACACACACACACCATCGCGGGAAAACTTCCCAGACCAATAACTTCGCTGCCCTGAAGGAATCAGTTTGGGAACAGGGACCTGCCTCAATCCACAGAGAGAATGGGGACACTACCACTATCATGTAGCGGTATCCTTGGCAAACTTGGATCATTTCGACATAGTCGACGTGGAGATGCTGGAATGGGCCTACTGGGCAAGGTATGGCTCCTCTCACAACTCTCTATGTATATACTACAGTACCCTGCTTGCATGTCAAGCAGTTGCTTACAAATTCAGCCACGTGTTCTGCCAAATTAGTACAGAACCATGTTTCTCCAATATGGGTGGCAATGACCTCCTTTCCTGTGTGCGTTGGAAAGTGTAACTGTGTCAGTGCAGTGTGCAATAAAGCTAGTGGCATAACCACTTTCCTTGTGTTGTTCTGCCGCCATAGGGCATCTGTCAGAGACACTGTACATCCCCTCCTAGTCCACAAGTCTTTCTCCTCCCTGTGTGCTGTTCCCTGCAACTCCATTATTTGTGTTTCTGGTAATACACTGTACCTTTCCTTTAGTACCATTGTCCTTGCATAGTCTCGGGCATGTGACAATGTTTCCATTTCTATGGGCTCTCCAAAATATGCAGCATGTTTTGCTTCTGAATCTGCTACTTCGTTTCCCCTTGAGATAAGATCTTCCCCTCGTATGTGTGCCCGGCACTTTACTTTGGCTATCTGTGTGGTTTACTATATAACTTCAATTAATCTGCCCAATAAAAGTACATGCTGTACTGGTGACCCATCTGCTCTCCCAACGCCCCTCCTCATCCATCATGACAGTCCTGAGTGTACTGTTGATGTCACGTACACCGAGTTTGAGTACACTGTCACCTCCTTTCCTCTGCTGTACTCCAATGCTAGCATTAAGGCCACTAATTCTGCTGCTTGTGCTGAGTAATGTGATGGCAATCGCATACTGATGACTACCTCACTTGTTCCATCTTCCCTCAACCTCACCACTGCAGTTCCTGTATGCCTGGCCCCATCTGTCTGTTCAATTGTCAAAGAACTGTCACTGTAAAGCACGTCTCCCCCCTCACATGCGTCCTCAGGTACTTTGTGGGTGTCATTGATTTCCTGTATGTTTTCTGCACAGTCGTGTGCATAGTCACCTTCCTGTAAGACGTCTGTGAGAAAGGTCGCTGGGTTAACAACTTTGCACCTCACCACCCTGAATGATGGGTTTAATAGTAATACCTCATACCCTGATGCTCTCTGTGTTGTCAGTGTGCTTTTTGGTTTCTCCAGTATCGTAAAGAGGACATGCTCCACATAAAGAGTGGTGCTGCACCCCATGGTAGTACCTGCTGATTTGTCCACTGCGAATACGACAGCAGCCAAAGCTTGTTCGCAAGGATATTGTCCTCTCATTACTTGGTCAAGCTTCCCACTCTAGTAGGCTATGGGCTTTTGCCCCAAACCTGTCTTCTGCATCAGTACTGCTTTCAGTATCACCCCATCAGTGTGTGAGAACAGGAAGAATTCCCTTTTAAATTCCGGGATCCCTAACACTAGAGAGGTGCATATTGCTTCTTTTAGATCATCAAATGCCTCAGTCATTTCTGTTGTCCATCTTATTGTCTTGTGTCCCATTTGTGCTTCCTTCATAGCACCCAGTAAAGGCCTGGTGTGTGTGCTGTAATTAAAAACCCATGGCATGCACTAATTGCACAACCCCAAAAATTGCTGCATCTCTCTCACTGTCATGGGATTTGCTGTGTTGCGTTTTGTCTCCGCCCTTTCTGGCTTTACCTGTCGCCCATTTTGGATGATCATCTGGCCAATGTATAGCACTTCCTTTTGGCAGTACTGTAGTGTTGCCTTGTCCACCTTGTATGCCTTGTCAACTAACACTGTCAGCATGTGTACTGACTCTTTTCTACACTGGTCCTCGGTCGTGCTGCAGATCAAAATGTCGTTTACATACTGTAGAACCGGGCTCTCCATCTGTACATTGCCTAGGTTCATCTGGAGGACCCTATTGAATATAGAGGGTGACTCGAAGTACCCTTGAGGAAGTCCTGTATGTTTCCACTTGTCTGAGTCTGGGTGTAGTGCTACAGAGAAGAAGGAATTCATCAAGTCTATGAGTGTGAAACAGGCAGCTTCTATTAGAATACTGCAGAAAATTGTCGCTTGATTTGGAGCCAGAGGAAACTCTGCTTCTACAATGTGATCAAGAGGGTGCAAGTTCTGGATAAAACGCTGTGACCCCCCCTTTGATTTCTTGACTAGGTACACAGCTGTGTTGCATGGGGACTCTGATGGTACTAGAATACCTTGCTCCACTAGTGTTGCAAACATCTCATGAATACCCTTGTCTGCCTCCTTTGATAGTGGGCACTGTTTCACTCTAGGTAAAATTGCACCTGGTTTCAGCTTTATCTTCACTCTACCCACTCCTTTCAACAGTCCCAAAACATAGGGGCTTGTGGTCCATACGATGCTGGGCACCTTGGCCAAATTGTCCTCGCAGAAGGATGGTGGTGCTTCTAGCGCGATTGCCATCCTCTGTGGTACCTCTTGGTAGTGTATTTTCAACCAAAAAGTCACACTCATTTCAAACACCATTTCATGCTCTGATTGTTCGTGTTTGAACAGTTCTTCGTCTATCAGTGTGGTAAGCCTGTACCCTTCTTCTACTGCGATCACTGCTCACCATGATCATCCTGTGTCGTCCATCCCATGTACGTCTATACACTCATCCCTCACAATCACTGCCTCAATCTCTATTGGTATTATTGTCCCTTCATCCAATGGTATCTCTGGCCTGAACAAATACTCATTAGGGACACGCCACATCTTCCCTTGAATCCCTGGGAGCCATGCAATTGTAATCTCAGTCCTGTACTGGAACAGCTCCTCATCTACTGGCACCCCCCCCTGTACCCTCCGTCCACAATAGGCTTGAACGATCTCTCTTACGTTGATAATGTATATCCCTGGTGTAGAGCACACTATTCCCTTGTCCCTGAATGAAATTGTCATGTTTAGTCTGCTCATAATGTCTCATCCCGGTATAGGTGTCTGTCGAGAGTAAAGTAGAGGCAAAGATAAATCATGTTCCCATATAGAAAGGGAGATATTGGGCCTCATAACAAGCATGCCAGTCCGGAAACAACAGTGCCGATAAGCTTTCTGGACCGGCACACTACAACTCTTCCGGGCAGGTGCCCTCCCGCCAGCAGGTTTGACCTGCCAGTCGGACCAGCACCCGCCCGCAGAGTTTCACAGAAGCACTGGCACCGTTATTACCGGTGCCGCTGTTTCTGTGGTGCCCACTCCCATAGAGTCCTATCGGACTCAATATGAATGGGGAACAACATTCTACCGGCGCCTGACTTCCGGCCACCCGTGTTGTAATCCCCCGGTGTTACCGGCAAGTCAGGCACTGGTAAATATTTACGGGTCCGGCAGCAATTGGCCGGTATCACATTGTCTGTAAAAGGAATCACTCGGCATCACTTGACAACCTAAATGTCCCCTCTCGAATGCATCTGAAGTGCTATGTCCATAATAAAAACTTTTTGGTGTTAAATGGATGTTCTTGTTTTCTTTTGTTCATGAGCCTGTGTCCACCCAGGTCTCCTGTGCATGCAACCCCTGCATGCCTGTGCCCCTGACTTCATGACCATGACAGCACTCCCCCTCAAGGTCCCCCTCAAGGGTGGTTCTCCTCCCGGTCCTGGTTTGGTGGGATTATTTCAATGGAACTGTCTGATTATACACAGAGCATGGACATGTTCACTGGGTTCCCATGTTCGGTCTTGAGGTCCGTAACCTTTCCAGTCAATTAGGTAATACAATTTTGATCGAACCACCTTGGAGTCCAGGATGGATTTTACTTCCTATTCTGGTTCTCCATCTATTAATTCGGGCTCTGGCGGAGAACTAAGCTGTGTATTGGATTTCATTGGTTTGAGGAGAAATACGGGGTGAATTTTCATGTGAGATGGTAACTCTAATTTCATGGCGACAGGATTGATTATGGACCTTGTAGTATAGGGGCCCAGGTATCTTGGGCGGAAAGGTTTTGGCCCCTTCAGGGGAATATATTTGGATGCTAACCACACCTTTTCTCCAATCTGGTAGGCGTGAGCTTCCTTCCGATGCAGATCAGCAAACAATTGTTGTCTTTACTTAGCCTTGGGCAATTGCTCTGTCGCCTCCTTAAGAATCTGAGTGATGGTTCTATGCAAGTTTTTTATGGCTGGCATTTCCAGGGTATTGGCTGGATCAAATACTGATGTCCTCGGATGTCTTCCGTGCACAGTGTAGAATGGAGTTTGTCCTGTGCTTGTGTGAACTGAGTTGTTGTATGCATACTCAGCTATCCAGAGAATATTTTTCCAAGAATCCTCCGACCGTTGCAACATACACCTGAGATATTGCTCTAAAGTTTGGTTGGTTCGTTCAGTTTGCCCATTAGTTTGAGGGTGATGGCTTGTAGACAACAGGAGGTCGATTTTGGCAATCGTACAACACTTTCTCCAAAAGGCAGAAACAAATTGAGTTCCGCAATCAGATACTAATATTGATGGAAAGCCATGTAATCAAACAATTTGCTCTAGGAACCCTGAAGCGAGAGTTGACACAGTTGGGAGTCCCTTCAGGGGGATGAAATGGGCCATTTTGGAGAATAAATCCACAACGACTAATATGGTGTTGTATCCATTGCAGGATGGAAGATCTGTGATGAAGTTCATCGATAAGGTATGCCAAGGTGCTGGTGGTACTGTTAGGGGATGTAGTAAGCCAGCAGGGTTCTGTTTCTGAGACTTGTGTTGTGCACAGACTCCGCAGGTTTCAATAAATTGGGTGATGTCTTTTCACCAGGTTGGCCACCAGTAGTTTTGTTTTACCTTAGCCTGAGTTTTGGCTACTCCTGGGTGTCCTTCCACTAACGAATCGTGGTAATTTGTGATGATTTGCTTTTGAAGTTCTTGGTCTTGGACATATAATCGTACTTGGAAATACGGTAGATTGTCTTCGATGGTATAATGGTCACCTTTTAACAGCCATTCCTGTTGTGTTGATTGATCCATTGGGGATTGCAATCTGGTTCTTTGGTCATCCACACACGTGGTGGCAGCTAATCCGGATTTAGTGAGGTGCAGAGGAGAAAAACACTGCCTTGACACTAGGTAGTGGTACATAACAAAAAGAAGAAAAGTGTCCATGGGCTGTGGAACACTCGCGTCTCCTGCACACTCGGGATATTGCCAGTGGCAATCAGTAGTTCAAAAAAGTCTAAATCATGTTCTCTGGGATCTATTTCAATGTTCAATTTATAAATTGCTTGCAACGCAATGGGAAGATAAGAGTACAACTAGATAAATACATAAGTAGCTGGCTAGTTCATCACTGAAAAGTGGTATACTCAAAAGATCATAGTCACTTAAATTCTTGTTTAATGTACTTGGTTAGTAATCCTCAAACCGCTTGATTGTTGATTTAAAAAAAAAACAAAATTTTATTAATGCATGCCAGTCTATATTCAACAATATTATCAGTTGTTGGTCATCATATAGTGCCATGTATTTAATCAAAAAGTATATACATTTTAAATACAGTAGAGGCCTAACTACTGTCTGGCTAGCTCAACGCGTTTCGGGAAATAATATCCCTTCTTCAGGAGCTGAATATTCTCTATTATCATAAAACAGGGTTCCTTTTTCATAATTTCCTAGTTTCTCAATTGAAGTTCTTCCGGACACAATGTTTCCCTTGAAGCAGAAAAGATAGGGATATTTTTTTAGAACAATGTATCTCAAATTTCCATAGCAAAAGTTGCATATTTAAACCAAAGGTGACTCTACCTCTCAAGGAGTATTCAGTGTTGCAAAAATGGGGAATCACCGGAATCCGGCAAACAGATTTTCAACCAAATTTGGGGAATGCTAAAATAAACACAAAGGTATATATACTAAATTAGTATGGTGTCATTAAAAAAAACACACTCTTGATGAGTCATTAGGGACTAGCAATAATCCATTATTTTTCTTAATAATTTAGGCTCACAATTACCAGAGCTGTAAATAACATAACATAATGTGGGAGTGTTATTCTACTCTCCACTTACCAATTGAATGGTATAAGGGTCCAATGTGCAGTAAGTAACTCCCGTGATGGTGAGTGGTCCGTTCTTCACAGGTAAGTGCAGGGCATGCAAGGCTTGGGTCATCCCCTGAAAAGACAGAGGGAGGTTCTGTCAGAGGGTAGTAGGGTCAGACCTATAAGGTACTGAAGTACAACTGGACAAATGGAGTATGCTGAATCAAAAAATGGTCCTGCGGGACACCTTACCTCTCAGTAACAAGTAGATTCTCCTAGCCGGCATCCGCTGGTGATGCCGGACGTGGGAGACCCGTTTTACAAATACGCGAGCGGCGGCGGCGACGCGCGTCAGCGCGGTGACGTCAGATATAAACACCCAGGCGCAGAGCATTTCCCTGTCCCAGTCTTTGAGGAATGCAGAGTCCATCCTGGCTGAACCGCCCAGTAGAACCTCCAGTACCGGACAACACTCAACCAAGCCCCATGCTCTGCAGAAGGACATGGGAGTCGAATGCCCCAACCCCCATGCATCCAGAAGCACAGCAGGGAGTGCAGTGGGGAAGGAGAACATACAAGCCCGGCAAGGAGAGGAAACAACGGAGCAGCAGGTGGCCCAGCCACCCACCCAGGATCCTGACATTAGGCAGTAAAATGAAAACTAACATGTTGTAAGGGTGGGAGAATATTGTACTCTCAGGGGAGTGGTGGGACAGGTAGGGGTGTTGCTATGTCTGGAAAAGAACTGGTGGTGTGTGTAAAGCTCTGGGTTCCCAATGATGACTCTGACATCTCTTGATGTTCTAGTTGTTCCTTTAATGAAGCTCCAGTACATCTTTATGGTTTATCATGTCAAGTTCATCTGAGCTCCAGGCAAACATGCACCAGCATAACTCCAACTGACTCACACAGAACTCTCAATCATACATCAACATTCTCACCCACAGCATTCCATGTCACTCGGTCAACATTCCATTCATAATATACAGATAACATGGAAACCAAATCACTACATATCTCCCCTCTTTACATAACAACAACAACACCTACCAGAACCCGGTCATACTCACAACACACACTGCACACACAACACTCCAAACTCTGCGCATGCATCCCAACCAAAACTAAAACTGTACACCCTGAACACGTCACCAGCTTAACCGGTACAAAGACACATATCAACAATGCCCTTCCCCTTTTCTGCACAATGGAGGAAGGACACCAACCCTTGAAAATTGCACCACTACCAATCATCACCACCTCAGGTATCTTACTTATCTCCTCCTCCTCTACCACACTGCAACGCATTAGCACTGCTCTCCTCACAGCCAGACCACACACACAACTCCAAGCTGTGCACCCACACAAACCAAAGAACAAGGCTGGGCGTTCCAAACACCCGAGTGAAACGACACAAAACAACATGTGCACCAAAAGTGCCTATGCCGCCACCCCCATCCGTCACTTGTGTCCTAATGATCCACCATATAGACCAACCACTGCTATGAGGAAACATCATCACAACACACACCACATCCCCAAATGCTACACATTCACCAGAACGACCGCACACCACTTGCACTACACATCCATTTCTATCCTCACAGCCACAATAAACACACAACACTACGCTGTGCCTCCAAACTTACAAAGAACCATGTTGGATGTTCAAAACGTCAGAGTGAAACATCCACAACACCCACGGTGCAAAGTTGCCACCCCTTATCCGTCACCTGAAACCACCTAGCTAACACAACTTCTGTGAAGAAACATCACAACTTAATTCACCACTCACTAAACTTTTAAGAACACAAGCACTACACTCGCTGCATTACTCAAAGATTTTAGGATCCAAACAACAACTCTCACATACAGGTCCCCACACTGCAACATGTCACTATTATATTATACTTAACATTTCTATAAAACTCTAACAAAGTGTCTTAGTTTTCAAAAGAGGCACAAAATCCCTTCAAAATAGGCACAAATGTCCTTTCAAAAGTCCCACCTGTAAAGCAAAAATGTTAGTGACAAAGATCAAATGCATTACTGACTCCTTTTCACCTAACCTTGACCAATCCATGCTACTGTAGTTTAAAAAAAGAGTCAATCTGTGGGAAACCATTGCGTTAAACCAAACAGTTCCATACCCGTTAAGACTAACATTGCTCCTAAATCAACATTAGTTTCTCAACAAAGGCCACAACATCCAGTTATTATGCTCACACTCAGTACATCACCCACTCAAAACTCTGTGATTACTAGACAGGCCGCACATGGCATTTAAGGGTTGCCAGACATTTGGTCGAAAAAAATTGGTCGACCAGACAAATGGTCGAACCAATTTGGTCGAATTTTTTTTTTTTTTATTTTAACCCTTTTTTTTTGGGGGGGGGGTCCCCCCCTTCCCCCTTTTTTTCTCTAAACACCCCTTTTTTAACTAAACAAAAACCCGAAAAATAAATATATAAATAAAAAAAAAATTCGACCATTTGGTTTTCGACCAAATTGCGTCGACCAAATTGCAGTCGACCAGTTTTTTTTCGACGAGTTGACTGGACACCGCATTTTAGAACACAACATGTCATTAAACTCTGCTGCATGCTGTCCAATAACAGATCTTCAACCCATTTTCTTCTCCTGCCATCACCATCCAAACGAAACAGTAAATTAAGGGACGCAGACCCTCTTCCCACTATTTCTGTATCAGTTCATAGATGATCACGTGAACACCCACTTGCTGGAGTCTCCCACCGGATTGGATTCACCTTTTTTAACTTCCAGCCTTGGCCCCACAACACGCAGCCGCGCAGCCGACACCCTTCCTCGCAGACACGCCTTCCTCTTGACGATGGTTAGCTGTGTGCATCTCAGCATTAAACTGCTGCTTTAAGTAGCCCTTCACTTTGTCCTAGTTCTCCCTTGGCTGAATGACTATTGCACTGCGTCACCTCTAACCAGCATTACGCAATCAGTTCTACTTGGCATCTCCGACCATGACACCTTCCTTTTCAGTCTGCGTTCCGGCACCCAAATCCAATTCCACAACTTCCCTGAACATAATTTCATGAGTGTGACTCTCTTCTCTTAGTTTCCCGCATCGCCCAAGCCTCTCCAATTGCTGCTGCCATGGGCTACAAACGCTTCCATGCCACAGCCTTGGGTTCCCAAACCCCTTAAAAACAGTCACTAGGCCCTCAGCCCTGCCAAAGTTCCTCTGCCAGTCTCTTGGTCTCTTGGTCTTCACTGTGCTTAACCTGCCCAACTGCTGGCAGGCCAGCTGGCCCTTGGCCCTGGCGCAGCTCCTTAATTCCTGCGCCTACTGCATAAAGTGCTCGCCCTACCTGAGAGGACCTTCTTCAGTTGGGGGGCGGTGCTTGTGCCCTCCTTAGTGCTGTCCCCCCACCCCCAGCACAGCCAGCATCCTCGTCGCCATTGTAAAGCTCTGGGTTCCCAATGATGACTCTGACATCTCTTGATGTTCTAGTTGTTCCTTTAATGAAGTTCCAGTACATCTTTATGGTTTATGTTATGTTATTTTGCATTTATATAGCGCCTTATATACCATTGGTATGGTCTGAAGGTGCTGGTAGGTTGAACGCCCTTGGGAACCGAAGTTCAGATCAGTAGAAAGAGTAGAGAGATTCAAAGGTGCGTGTGAGCACCGGGTATGTGTGCAGCTGGTGTGGTATTCGTGTAATAGCTGCTTCTTAGCAGTACTTGTGGTGGTTGAGAGATCAGGAGTATGTGTTCGTTCTGGCAGGATTTATCCAGACCGAATGTGGCTGCGTTAGGCCTGAGGAGAACGCCTGGCTGGGGGTGTGTAACCAGCAGTGTTTACTTGGAATGATGGGGAGTGTGCGGCGGATGTTGGTATGAGAGCAGGTATACCGAATGGTGTCATAGTACCTCTGCGTTCTAGTTGAGTGATGGTGTAAAGAAGAGAGTAAGCGTGGTGGTGTGATATGATGGGTTATATGCTCTTTCAGACTCCTAAAACAATCCATTGTTAAGCTAAATAAGATTAAACCACCATCTCTTTGTGAGGATGTGTGGAAGTTTGGTTTAGGGGCCAGAAGAAGAAAATGATCCGATAGATGCTCAATGGACAGTGCGAGCGTCAGAACAAAAAACAAGAGAAACTGGGGCCATTGTCAACTCAACAGGAACACACAAGTTCATCTGAGCTCCAGGCAAACATGTATCGGCATCCTCTCAGGTAGGCTACATAACTCCAACTGAGTCACACAGAATTCTCAACCATACATCAACATTCTCACCCACAGCATTGCATGTCACTCAGTCAACATTCCATTCATAATACACAGATAACATGTAAACCAAATCACTACATGTCGGGACTGTCGGGACTCGGGGCTAGCTGGCCTTTTGGTTGTAGCTCCTGAGCTTCTATCCGGGGCTACAACCAAAAGACCCAGGGCTATAGCCCCTTCAGCCACCCCCTAACAATGCCTCTGGGGGCTGGAATGGGCATGGTAAAATGATGGAATGGATTCCTGAGATAGAGGTCGAGGACCTCACAAGTAAGTACTGGAACAAGGAAGAGGGACATGGCGGTAATGGCACAGAGCGAGGAAAATTGCAAATAAATAGCGAAGGATGGGTTGTCATTCTAAAATGGTGATTGGTTTACTTGACTTCAGAAATTGTCCAACAGAGACAGCTAGGATCGAAAGCATCTTCTGTGATCACTATGTCCTGCTTTCACTGGGTCAAAAGGCACGTGATGTCATTCCTTTTGATATGGTGCTAATTACTGTTTTTACACTTGAAAAAACCTACTGCTTATGCCCAAAGTGTTTGGGGATGCTTGTGGTCTTGTGCAGAAGGGATGTGACCTAGCAGTTCGGGCTGGACTTCCCCTTTTGGGGTGGGGCCAAGCCTGATTTGCATATGGTCTTTCCCCTTCTGTAATGGCTTGGCAGGCGAAGAACGATGGTCTGGAGGGTTGCCCCGAGCAATGCCAGTGGTTAAGATTCAGTCTAAACCTTCCAGCCATCACCTCTTTGTTTTCACTGGGTCAAAAGGCACGTGATGTCATTCCTTTTGATATGGTGCTAATTACTGTTTTTACACTTGAAAAACACCTACTGCTTATGCCCAAAGTATGATAAAATTAATTATACCTGTCACGCAAATTCTACAGTCATCCACGTGAAAACCATGCATGTTTTGAGGTTTTTTATATAGCGTCAAAATGCTGCCTCGTTGCTTCCATGTGCTTAGCACTGTCCTTTATTTTCGAGAACGCTTCTGCTTTGTTGTCAAAAGTCACGATTTATCTGTGGAGAAAAGGTTGTGCACCCATGCAAAAACATGTTCTTACTGGAAACCACAAATATGTCCACATTCACCACCCAAACAGTGCTCGAAAAATGACTTCTTCAAGAGTGTAAAGTCAAAATTCACTTTAACACACATGAGAACCTGCAAGAGAAAAAAAGAATACTCGACACCTCCAGTGGATTGTACTATGTATAACCCCACTCTTACCCCTCACAGTGGGCATCCTCTACTCCTCTAGTCCAGAAGAGCACATTTGACAAATTCCATCATGAATTAGAAAACGGACAATAAAATAATATGTAAAAGGAGACATGGAGAGGTAGATGCCATATCAGCCATGTTGGAATAGCTCTCTTTGTTTCACCAACGTAAGAAACAAAAGAGAAATAACCAATTACAATATTTACAATAGTTTTACCATCTATAAGAAATGTCAATTTTGTTGATACCTGTGTGTGCTTTGTAAAGTTAAATATATTAATTGTGGATATAGTATAACCCAATAAATGTAACCATATTTGAAATTATTTTAAAGACACATGAAACTGCTACTTTACAGATATACAAACATCAATTTCTAGTTACATATTTGTTTAGTAGATGTCGCCGTAGAATTATGAAAATACACTGGCCCTCATTACGACATTTAGTAATTAGTCAGTAACTCTGCAAATTCGGAATTACCGTTACCACTGTGTTGTACAGCAGAGTTACTGCTGAATTACAGTCTGTCGGGCATGCGCACCTGAAGTACCGGTAATTCCGCCTTGCGAAAATATCAAAGAAACTTGTCCGGAACTCGGAATATCGGCAGATAATCAGCAGAGTTACCGCTACCACTATGTCCTTCTCCGGAATTTCCATCCACCTAATTTCCATCTCCGGAAATTTCCGTCAATGGAATTGCCATCTCTGGAATTTCCGCCAACGGAAATTCCGTGGACGGAAGTATGCTGCGGCCTATAAAGGAAGCACTGCAGTGGCCATATTGGAGATCACAATCCATCAAATATCTGCAAAGCGGAGAGCCTTCCAGGAGTACTGACAACTGGAATCATGTCAGGTGGAAAGGGGAAATCAAGGGTGCTGGATCTCAGAATGTGAAAAACAAAATTCACTGAGCAGGAGCTCACTGTATTGGCTGAGGAGGTGGTGGCTTACTTGGATGAGTTTTACACAGACCCCCCCAGACGCGGAAAAATGCCACATGGGCAGAGATCCGGGACAAGGTGGTGGCCGTAGGAAACGTCCAACGCGATGAAATGGACATGAAAAAGAGTTGGAACGACCTCAAGTCTAGGGTACGGAGCCTGCTGGACATCCAACGCAGGGAGACAGCTGCCACTGGAGGCAGGACTGTTGAACCACTTGTGCTCACATCATGGGAGGAGATGGTCGCCAGCATCATCCACATGGTTGGCATCGAGGGACTGGGCACTGCAGAGTTTGCATCCAGCGGACAGCCAGAATCTGGTGAGTACCTATGTGGAATGTGCGTCCAGACATGGACAACCCTGCATGCATGGTGCTAACAATATAAATCCATCAAAGTGACTTGAGGCCCAGCCATAATGTTAAATCCAGGCTAGGTCAAAGTCCACTGTGATAGCAGTCAGCAAACCAATGACCCGCATACAGTGAATCCGAGTAGGAAGTTCAGGGAATGACATCCAACTATCACCAATGGCATGCAACCCTGAAGGCACAATGCACACACTACAACCCCCCTGGAACATGATGAGCAACCATGCACATGCAACACATACATCATGCAATCATGCAACCATATGCCAATCGCATGTGCATGAATGTCAGACACACAGCCCGTCAGCAGCAATGCGCAATAGAGGCACTCATTGCACACTCCATGCACATCATCATGTCCGTCTGACTCACACAAAAATCAATGCATTGCAATCACCTCACTGCTGTTCCACAATTAAAGCCTCAACAGTACTGACACACATGTGTACAGGACACCCTGTTGGTCAACCCATGCCAGGGTTGGACATCCATAGTAAGCAGTTCACTCCAGATCTGTCACTTGGTTGCACCTATACAATGCATGGTCAGAGCACAGTGGCAGACACATGATCCATGCCCTCCCCCCGGAGGAACAATGCACAGCGATGAAATTGTACAAGTGTGTCGCCGTACACCTCAGCAACAATGTGTTCATGGACATCTGAATTACACCCCAACAGGCACTCACCCAGGAACAGGATGAAGTTGCCGGACCCTCCAGGGCATCAGCACCAACCAGCGCCAGGAAACGCACATGGCCAGCCAGTCCTGTGAGTGGGACAGTGCCACCAACAAAAAGGCCTATTGTGAGTATGCCATCCACAGGCACAACAAGCGTTGGGAAGGACATAGCCATGGTGCATCCACAAACGCACATCACCAAACCAGCACCACATGCCACATGGCAGAACACAACCACAGCTGGAGAGACTTTAGCCCCTCCTGTGGGACCCAGTGTTCAAGACAGCACAAAATCCCAGCAGGTCACAGCTGGCACAGCAGACATGCAGTCAGACCCTGCAAACCCCCGCTTCAAGTCCACCACATTCCCCTTCCTGCCAGTTCTCCCCAGAATCCTCTCTCCTGCGTAGCCTCTCCCCATTGCACACCCCGCCTTCCCATTAGGAATCACGCTGTGTAATCCAGTTCCATCATGATTCCTCCTACGATGGTAAGGCTGGGGCAGGCATCCATTCAATCCCTCCACTGCAGCAGGCCAACCATGGCAGCTGCCATTCACCCCAGCCATTGCTTGGCCCCAAAATGCAGGCCATCTGGGACCGTGTCAACAGCATGGAGCAGAGGCAGGCTGAGATGCACGCAATAGCCCAGGAACAATTGGGTCATTCTCAGGCCATGCAGGACTGTAACCTGGGGGGAGCCAGGCGGTTGTCAAGATCCATGGACAAGCTGTGCATGAGCACGGAGCACAGCAACGCAAGCCAGTGTCTCATGAATCAGAGGGTGTGTGAGTTGGCCGACCAGCTGTCTTCCTCAAATGAGGCCATGGTCCGGCCCATCCTCCTCACCATGGACCATGTCTGTGGAGCCCCAAAGGGGAGTTTGCAATCAACTACCCCTACTGAGGGTTCATCAGCCAGCACCCCACTCAGGCACTCACAGCACCATGCAGCACATGCCGCAATGTCTGCTGACAAGGGGGATAAGAGTTTGCGCTAGTGGGTTCATGTCCAGGGGCAAAGTTGAGGGGTGGGAGCTTGTGTTGGGGATCAGTGTGTGGGGTGGGTGGTGGAGTTGTAGTTCAGTGTGTGGGGTGGGTGGTGGAGTTGGGGATCTGGGTATGTTAAGTTCAAAATAAATCACTGTTGGAAGTAAGTGTCTGTGTAAGGTGATTATTCTATGGTTGAGTAAGTTGTGCATTCAGTGCCAGACATGTGGTATGAGTAACCCCCACGCCTTGTGTTGTCTCCTGCGCCTTTGTGGTGCCTGTCTCCTTCCCTGCTGGGGTCTTGCATGCTGCTGTAGCAGTATGTGGGGTAAGGGGTAGTGGTGCCCATGATGAATGTTTGCTTGTGGCTGCATGCTGACTGGATGTGTGTTGGGGGAGGGTGTGGCCCTTATAAACTCTTCCTGAGGTGATCTGGTGCACCTGCACCTTGATTTCAGTGACCTGTCTGCATTTACTTCCACCATTTTGTTGGCAGTAAATCCTATGTGTTTTTGGCTGTAATTCCTCCAATTGTTTGAGGAAATTCAGGGGATTCCCAACGTGTAATTCGGTGGAAATAGGGTGTTATATTTTTGCAGGTGATTCTGCAGACAGGCTTGGCCATGGGGTTAATTCCACCAAATGTTGGAGGAATTACCACTGGAGTAAATTCTACTGGAGGAATTTCCACTTGTGGGGTGCAGCGGGATGACGGTTGTGCGAGATTGGATAGGTGGGTGTGATTATAGGCAGAGATGAATGCGGTGGGACTTATGTGGTTGGTAGGATATATGTATTGATGCCAAATTTTCACATTGGGCTTGAGGGTTACTTGTGTGTTGCCCACACCCCAAATGGCCAGCACTCCACAAATGTGTATAATTTGCATAGCTCCACCCACCTCACCAATAAAACAAAAAGTGCTGTGTATCCACCACATTGAGGACATTTACATTACAAACACTGTTTTGTATTTGTGTTTAATAATGTGGTAAATTGTATTGGCCCCAAAAGAGTCCATTAGTTGACTTAGATTAGATTGACAGGCAGCCCTTAGTTAGTGGAAGAGTATACTACATTGTACTTTTGAATTATCCTTAAATAGGCTTTCAGACGTGATGGGATTGCACTTGAGTTCCTTGTGATATTGTGCAAAACTGTTCTGAGAATGTCTGTTCACTATCAGTGACTTTCTTGACAAACTGAAACATCACTAATTAATATATGTAGGTGGTGCAAACCCAAATATCTACAATTACAATTAACCCACTCGTGAACACGTGTATATCTGGCTCCCCTGTGCATGATTAATTTTCAAAAATTGGTATTATTTTCAACACAGCCCCACCATTAATTTGTGTGCCTGAAATCGCATGTTTTTTAAGTTGGGGGAGATGAGGCAGCAAAGCTACTTCAGGGCTCAAACATCTTCAGAATAGTGAAGGTTATAGGAGGTTAAAGCCATGTGACTGGCACAAGCAGACCTCCATGAAGCAATTGTAAATGGATCCTCCCACAATGCTGGACACACCCTGGACGAAGTCTTCAGCAGAGAAGGACTGTGCGCATCCACACCACCTACACCAGTGGCATGGAGTGACCATGTCCTGATACCAGTCTACATCAAACTCCAAATCCGCTTACTAGCTGAAAAGGAAATACTCCATGCCAGCAAGAAAAGAAACTGGTAGAAGCTAGACCTGGAGTCCTTAACAAATGTACTAGACTCCAACCTACCTAGCACCACAGAGCCAACTGAAACCACCTCAGAAGCAACAGAAAACAGACTCAACATTTGGATTACTGAGGCCCTAAACCACCTGGCACCAGCAAAATCTTTCAAAGCCACACCAAAAGAACTGGTCACAAAATGGTTCACAGAAAAGCTGTACGAACTAAAAGAAAACAACAGCAAAATTGAAATGACATGGAGAGAACAGTACAACCGACAGGACAAAATAAAATACCAAATACAGCTCAGACTACACAAATCAACAGTACTCAAAGCAACAACAAAACATACTATGCCACAAGAACTGAATCAGCAAACAATCCACAGAAAGAACCCTTCTTAATCATCAAAGAGATAGAAAACCCCTCATCCTGCAAGAAAGCCGTCATCCCGACACAAGCACTATGTGACAGCATCACCAACCACCTAAAATCAAAAATAGAAACAATCCAACAGACCACCAACACAACCTGTGCTAATACAGCCACAACAGCCGAACCACCGACAAGGAGCGAAACACTGATACAGCAAAACTCACCTGCCTAGAACCAATCACTGAAGAAACCTTTGCCACACTGATCAAGGACACCAACATTGCAGGATCCCCAAGGGACCTCTGCCCGCGTGACATATTCAAAGAAATCCTCATCCACAGAACCCCAGCGACACAATTCCAGAACCTAATGAACCTATCAGTCAATACAGAAGTCGTACCAACCGCTTTCAAATCAGCATGCATCAAACCACTGATAAAAAAGGAATCAGCGCAGAAGACCAAAGCAACTACAGACCGATATCCAACTTGCCCTACCCAGCAAAGATCCTGGAGAACCATATATACAAGATCCTACTTAAATATGTTGAAACAAACTGAATACCTGACCGGTCACAAGTTGGCTTCAGACCAATGAGAGGAACAGAATCAGTGCTCCTATCGATATGGGACGACCTGAAAATAAAAGCAGACAACAATGCTAATCGGCCCTCCTACTATTGCACATATCTTCGGCTTTCAACACAATTAGCCATGCAACAGTAATTAAAAGATTGATGTAATGTGGCATACAAGAATCCACACTAAGGTGGCTTACCTCCTTCCTCACAAAAATGTAACCAAAAGAACCTACTTACCACCGTTCATCTCAAACACCAAACCTATCTGCTGTGGAGTTCCACAGGGATCCAGCCACTCTTCCCCTGATTTCAAATCTACATGTGCCACCAGAACTAACCGCCTACAAATATGCAGACGACACACAACTGACTGTGAGGATGACCACGACTCAGGAACAAAATAACTGCCTCACAGACATCTACAGCTGGATGAACATGAAGAACCTCAAACTGATCCTGGCAAAAATGAAATAATGCTCTCACACACAGAAAACAACAAAACCAACCTACAACTCGACTGGCCGGCCGGCATGGGAACAGGCTATCCCTAGAACTTCAAGTCAATGCAATCACAAAAAAGTGCTTCTACCTCTTAAGACTACTCAGAGAATTTCTCCCATACCTCTCCTTTCCTCACAGAACCCTTGCAATCATACCCCTGGTACTAACAAGAATTGACTACGCAAACAGCCGCTACCTAGGAATGCCGGAAAGACTCACCAAGAAACTCCAAAGGGTGCAAAACACCGCAGCCAGGATTCTACTAAGGTTAAACAGAATAAACCACATCACTCCAGCTCTGAAAAGCCTACAATGGCTACCAGTAAAAAAAAATGCATACAATTCAAAGACCTCTTCATCGCTCACAAAGCCTGACACAGACAAGGTGCTGAATTCCTCCAAACCAAGATCAGTCTCTACCAGCCAAGAGGGGACCTAAGATCAAGCGGCGACCTAAAAATAGAGACAAAACAGTATGAAAAAAAGGAAATTTGGAGGAACAACATTCTCACACCTAATTGCTAATCTTTGGAACACAATGCCCGAAGAAATTATAACCACAGAAGACCACATCACCTTCTGGAAAAGACTCAAAACCTGGGTATTCAACAGACAATGACAACCACAAAGGGACATCGGCAGCAAAAACATCACTGATTAAAAGAAACACAATAAGGGACATGTTCACAGATAACAGTGGCAACATCAAAGAGGACCAGAACACTGCACCACCTACCCCCTTAACCCTTGCCCCTACCCCCAAGCCATGCCCAACAACTAGAGTGATCAATGAAGAGAAGGCCACCCAATAAGCAGACAGATATAGGGATAACACCCATATGCAATTATGCACCAAGGAAAACTCAGACAGGTAAAGCATTAAAACCTAAGCATCATCCTAACTTGCCCACCCACACAACTAGGTCGCCCGGTCGAGCACCGCTTACTCAATCTATTATAACTCCAGCTGCACAACCATTCAGCAACCGACCAGACAACAGGTCCACACCCAACAGCCACGAGTAACCAGGATCACACGAGGAACAACCAACCATCTGCCACCAAAACCACAGTGGAAGTCAGCCTCCAAACCTGGAGAGGAGGTGAGATTGGCTGACGAACCACAACACAGAACGTTGGTAGATACCATCGAGGGGCAACCAAAAACTCATGCCAGAGGCATCGCCAAACCGACTGACTTACTAAAACATTTCCCTCTTCTTGTTCCACCAGCATAACCAGCGCTACTATATGACTAGGGGCTAGCTACCCTACACATCAACACACCGAGAATGTATCTAATGCTCACACTGTACCAACTCTGAGATTCTGGAAACAACACTAGAGGGAACACCCCTACACACGTCCAGAAATCCATCAACACTACACAAATGACTACCAACACAATATATTCATACACCCAACAGCCATCCGTGACTCTGTACCGCTTATGAATACAACTAACCAGTGCACACGGCCACAACCCTACCCTAACATCACATGACACACCCCAAAACAAAAACTAGCACACATCCGAGGCACTGAGTCCTACCCATAAGGTTACAACACACAGGTCCTCCCAAACCAACTCCCACATGCAAAACAATGCTCACAGATGGCAGTTTCTCCTGGTTCTGAACTTATTCTATCATCCTATCCCCACTAACACACCCAGTCCTCCTCTCTTGCAGAGACATGTGAGCGCCTGGAGGCTGCCCTTGGGTGGTAGCAGTGCACAGTATAAATCAACATAACATAACATAACTTTGTACCAGATTAAAGGATCACTTTGCATCATGGTTTTAGAAACGTGATGACTTTGTTTCTCAGCCTGCCAAGGGTTTGGTGTTTTGTTGCAGGCCAAACCCACAAGTCGTAGGCCAGTTGATAGCCATGTGTATGAGTATTAGCTGTATGGATGAGGGTTGATGGATGAGTATGATTGGATCAATAAGTCATTGGTGGCAAATAAATGTCATTTATAGGGTGTCACTTGTGTTTGGAATAGATTTCAATGGGCTCACACTCGCTCCAAACGTTATCACCCTTCAGAAATGTTTAGACTACTGAATTCAATGGGATCACCCTCCAAACCCTTTGACTTTGTACTTATTGGAGAAAGAACAGGTTGAATGCTATGATAAATGAGTGGGTGTTATTAAACAGGTGTAATATCAAAATGCACTCTCCCATATATCATGGTGCAATGGGCATTTATAACAAGATGCACTTGGTGTCTGCAATCCTTCAATAGTCCAGGAATGGCTGACATTTGGACTGCTCCCAAGAGATCAGTAAGTATTAGTCATATAAGTCTTTTAAACTAAACGAAATGAGCAGTAGTGAGCTGTTTCACAAAACCACAGGGTGCTATGTAAAATCATCACTTTAGGCATGAAGACATGTGATCTAAACTGCCTACTTTAGAACGAGGATACCTCTCAACTCACACGATTTTGTTAGGCGTCACCCACCATTGATTGATAAACTCACCCGGGAAGCCACTTATTGGCCCACAGACTTCGATGGGCTCACACCCACCAAGATGATCGTGTTTCACCCGCTCTGGCAACTCAAGAGGTTAAGAGGTATGGAATCAGATTAGCTCTGATACACTCTCAGATGTTGTGTACCAACAAAACTCTTAACCTCAGACAGCTACCAGGTCCCGTATGACCGATGGAGACAACAACGTATATTCATTAATGCATACATGAGCAGTGATGTGTATATGCCACGAGAATCTTTTGTGCACACCAACTACCACACCCCACTGCACCTCCCCTCCCATCAGAATGTAGGTACTAAACCATTAAGTCACTAATGACCCATCATTATCGGTTTCGTGCACTACATTCTGATTGGGGGGGCTGCTTTTGGCTTCAGGGAGAATTTAACAGCTCTTCATTGTTGTGCGGCAGCATTGATTGTGGCCCTGTGTGTGTGCTGTGCGGGCAGACACAGCACGGTAGACAGAAAAGAAAAAGTAGCCAGGCCGATGTAGGGGGGCACAAGGCGGGCCCCAAGATTTCAGAGGAGGGGCCCGGGCCCCCCCAGAGCTACCCCCTAGTGACTCCACTGGTAATGACCACTTCCCATGTGTAATGACAGGCACAGTCCTGCTGACACCATATCATTTGTATTTTATGCTTGTATTCATTGAGGAAACACATTTCTTCTACCAGAAACCCTTGCAATAATGCAAGTACAGACAACGGGGCAGTATGAACAAGAAACCATAAAATAGTGTTAAAGTCAGTGCACTGTAGACCAGTGGGTGAGGAAGAAAAGCTGGGAAAAGAAACCAGGGAACATGTAAACATGATCAGCTTAGTAGTCTAGAGGAGAGGTAATATACAGGGTAATTGTATCAAGGAAAGGGGAAAAATGTAGTGAGAGGTCAAGGAGAGGGTTGACTGTAGCGCGTGTGCGAAATGAGCCAGAAAACATGGCACCGATGCACGACCATTTTGGATATTCGCTTCCATTTACAGTAATGAAAGCCTATGTTTTCCTGGACTCTGGGCTCAGCTAGTAAACATGTATTTCTGCTGCGTAGACAAGGTCACATAGTTATGTCAGATGACCAAGCCGGGGGGAGAATAGTTACTGTATTGTCCGCCGAAGGACATGCTAGAAAGAAAGTCGGAGCACAAGGGGCAGTGGGAATGACAGCAAGGAGGGAAGATGTTATTTTTTCCTCTTCTAACTGGAATATTCCACTCTGTTTATGCCTCATGCTTATTGTCTGCTCTTCGGCCGAGGGCAGCATGGTAACCCATGAGGGGCGGGGATCAAAAGCAGCCCCATAAGAGACAAGCGTTTGCCCCTTGGAATACAGAGTTAGAACTTGGACCCCGGGTGATGAAGTCTCACTGAGAGGGAGAACGCTCCGCTCCAGATCGCGTTTGAATGATCAATCTCTTTGCCTATCTGCTGTGGGACTAAGCAGTGTCATTGTGGCCGGGATGGATGTGTCTCCTGTGGCAATCATAAAGGTAAAGCCTTTTTTCTTTGTGTATATATAACTGATTTTGTGTTTATTCATTCATTTTGTATGTTATAATTGAATAAAGGGCCTGTAACACGCCATTTTTACTATAACTATAACTAATGTGTTATGTGTAACTCTTTGCCTATCTGAGTCCACTAACTACTTTTGCAAATGTCAGAAGAACGTAAGTACGAGATCTCCACAGTTGGCCATGATAAAGCAAAACAGTGACGTAGGAGTAGGTAGAGGGTGATCCTTCTAAGCTGAGGAGGGGAAGCTTTAAAGCGTATTAGCAAGTATTTAAAGGAGACAATTGTAGTAGAGCTTTCGATAAGGAGGGGAGGGCGTTCAAGTGCAAAGCGGCAAGGATGGAGAAGGGCGGAAGTGAGAAGAAGCACAAGGGTAGTAGGTGACAGAGATATTAGTGAGTGTGCCTGAGTAGAGGGCCAGAGAGCGAGCTTGCCTGGAGATAACCTCTGTTATTAGGGGGTGTTCAGTGTTTCATGAAAAGGCATCCGGCATGGAGACATTGTTCATAAGTGGTGTAGGAGTGGGAGGATTTATATAGGGCCTGCGTAGCAAAGTTGAGAACCTTGTCAATCGGGGAGGGAGTAGAGGGAGAGACCTAGAATGAGGCTGCTGCAGTAATCAAGGCAACAGAGTTAGCTGAGGTGTAAGTGAGGAGGGGGCACATTTTCCTAATGTAGAGCAGATGAATCCCGGCGGCTGACAAGGTGTAAGCTATAAAGTAATGAAGGTTAAAATCACTGTCAAAAGTGGATGCAAGTTTATGTGCCTTTGGGGAAGGGAACTGCAATGGCAGCATGATAGGAGAGGCAAGATGAGGAGGGACACCAAAGGAAGGAATATATAAGACTTCTTTCTTTCATGAGTTCAGCAAGAGACTCTGAAGTGACACCCAGTAGTGTGGCA
Source organism: Ambystoma mexicanum (assembly GCF_040938575.1). Taxonomy (NCBI): domain Eukaryota; kingdom Metazoa; phylum Chordata; class Amphibia; order Caudata; family Ambystomatidae; genus Ambystoma; species Ambystoma mexicanum. The sequence goes on from NC_090931.1 coordinate 1,344,409,011, forward strand.
GATATGCAGTCAAAGATCTGGGCAGAGAGTTGGGAGTAAACAAGCAGAAGGAGAAGAAGATTTATGTGTTGTCAGGAAATATTTTGTTGGAGAATCTAAAGAGGGGCGATGAGACTCCCTAGGGAGTGGGTGGAAAGTGTGACTAAAATTGGACCCAGGACAGAACCTTGCGGAACGTCAACCGACAGAGGGGCAGGGGCGGAAGTGATGAGTATGGAGGACAGTTTGCATCCATGAGCCTAGGTGAGAAAGTTGGAGACATTGGTAACAGCTTATTCGGTGGAGTGCCAGGTGCAAAACCTTGATTGGAGAGGATTGCAGAGGTCAATGGCGTCAAGGTCAAAGGAGATCTCGTTGAAGGCAAATCGTTTAAGGATTTTTGAATAGTGAGGTAAAGGAGAAACTGGGCAGAATTTGGCAAGATTATTGGGGTCAGTCTTGAGCATGTTTAGAATGGGTAGGACATTTGAAACCTTGAAGCATGTGGGAAAAATTCTGATAGAGTGAGAGAAGTTAAATATTGAAGAGAGGTGGGAGCAGGTGAGCGGTACCAGCTCCATGCAGGGAAAACATGTCAGCTGTGGTGTAGAATGGCTTGGCCATTCTTAATATGTGAGACAGTTCACAAGTACAGTGAATTGGAAGAAGAAAATAGAGGAAGTAATGGGGATGGGCAGAGGAGGAAAAGGAGATGGGAGGTGAGAAAGCAGACGTTATCTCACTCCCTAGTCCCCGGGGATCTGTCATCCAGGTCACCAGGACATGGCCATTGCTTTTGGATCCAGTTGCTGGGGTGGACCAGTGTGCAAGGATCATCTGGGTAAGGGGTCTTTAGGGAGTGGGGGCACCGGATGGTGAGATACAGTATCCCCTTCCCGATAATACCTTTACCCCATTCTACCAGGTATGATACGTAGGACATTCCTCCCCCCTTTTTACAACACAAACACTTTCACACGTACAGCCCACTATGAGAGAAAACAGACTAACACCCAAGCATAATGCCTGACGTGTCCCAATACAATGGTCAGGCGAAGTCAGGCAATTACTGTCCATCACACACACCTGACTTCCATTAAGCTTCCCCACATGGATAAAAGGTGGAGCACGAGAGCACATTCTGAGCGAGTCAAAGCACACAAGAAAACAGCAATTTCGAGACAGCAAAAAGAAGGGGATTGCAAGGAGGAAATTCCCTTGATCTTTTCAACAAAGAACCATTACTTTGCTGAAACCAGAGGGGTAGAAAGCAGAATACCAGGAAACCACGCTGAAGAATCTCACATTCTCCTGAGTCAGTAATCAAAGCTGGGAGAAGCACCAGCCGCCAAGTTACTGTCCTTGGCACCAAGAACAAAGCAGTGTCAGTGAAATCAACATGGCTGGTGAGTTTGGGAGACCATTACAAAACCGGTCGGTATTGAAGCCCAGGTTTTAAGCAGCAACATTGTATAGCGAGCACTGGAACGAACATTGTTAAAATGCGTGTGGTAAGAGACGCATGTAAAGTTGAACTGCTGATGAGTGATTGAACTTTAAAAGCAAGATACAATACCTTTTCCAGAGTGGTCCGACAGCACGTGGGTGCTCAATGGAAGGTCTCTGTAAGGTATCCAGCTGAGAAGTGGCGAAAGTGAAAGGGAGAAAAAGGTGATATCAAGAAGAGAACGAGTAATTGTGAATCAAAGTGGTCCTGCGATGGGTCAAGCAAAATCCTGCGCACTGTTGAAAGTCTTTGATTTTGATGAAGCAGAGAAAGTTTGGAAAAGCAGATAAATTTGGTTGGAGCCCTGTGGAGGGAGACCAATTGAAGGTTTTGTGTTAAAGTGGGCCTGAGCGGGGTGAACAGTAAATCACCAGAGAAGTTGTATATGTGAAATCCTTAGAAGAAAGGAACTTTGTTTGTCGTGTTGCATCAGGTCTTCTGAAACAAGAGACTTTTAATGGCCAATAGTCTTTGGCACAGAAGGCCCTGATGTTGAGGTTTTGAACTGCATCCTCGTGCTAGAGAGGCCAGAGAGTGTGCTAAGCTCGAGTGTTCCGCCTTGTCCCGTGCTGAAAACATGGGGAAGGGAAGCCAATGGCTTGAATATCCTGACAAACCATTTCTGGAACACTTTTGCATAACATTGTTTCCCACACTATTTGTATTCGGAAGTAAGGATTGGCAATAGGTTTATTAGTATAGGCCCTTTTATTTTGACAGATTCGACTAGGACTGTGTTATTATTATTTGATGGTCATAGCTTGCTCCCATCTTTAGATTTAGGATTAGATAGGCATTTTTCAAACTCAATTGAAGTTCAATAAACACCAATGAACTGTCATCACTTGTATCTGTCTTGCTGTTTGAAAGCATACGTTCCTTACAGAGGGTAGTGAGGATGTCGTAGAGCTTGGTGATTTTAAAGAAGTATATGGCAAAGTCCTGGGCTGAGAGGCCAGATAAGTTACAGGGTGAGGAGGAGCGAGAATTGCTCATAAGGTGGTGGACATGGGGTGTATAGCAGAGATAAGGTCAGTGAAACAGGATGTTTTGGCAGAATCGAGGGCCATTGTGAAGAACAGACAGGCTTTGTTATAGGCTGAGTAGAAGGACAATCTTTACTTCACATGCAAACGTGACGTTGTTTAATGGTTTTTGGAAGGCTGAGGAAGAGGGTAGGTGGAGTAAAGGTGCATGGGGGTAGTGGAGGTTGAAAGAAGAGCATAGTGCCAGGTTAAAATCACCCAAAGCATATTCAACAGACAAGTTCATGGGTGGCTTAAGAGATAGTAGTGTGGACCTGATGCTGGTAAGGTAAGGGGCGAGGGAGTCTGGCTTGAATATACTTTTGGTGAGAGCAGGGATGGGAGGAGGATAACGCAAGGGGGAGCAGCAATGTTGAGGGGGAGAATTAAGTGGTTGAGGGGGGACTGGCCAATAGTGAGATTGGAATTGGAATTGGAAAGAGAAGAGTAATACTTGGATGAGAAAAATACCTTGAGAGTGGGTCGGTAAATTGTGGCGGGAGGTGAGAGAGTGATCAGAAATTCAAGATATTAGTTCACTCTGGAGGGTGCAGATGAATCTTCCAGTACAAGCTTTTACCCCTAGTACTTACCAGTACCGAGCAGGTGTAAAAAGATACAAGCTGAGACAGTCTTACTCCATTCCTGAGATATAAAAATGACACATGCGCTGAAAGCAGAATCCACCAGCTTACGTTTAAACAGGCAATGCATGTGTTAACTGCCATAAGAATTAGTTAGGTTAAAATGACACTTGTGTAGAATTAAAATTAGACAATAACAGAGGCACAGTGTTCTAAACATTCATGGAGGAGCTAGTATTACAGCATACAATAGATAGTGTCTCACTATACCAGTAAAGGGAAAGTTTCAAAATGACAGGGGCAAGATGCTGCATACATGTACAGAGAATTCATACATGGCAGAAAATGCATTTACATCCCAGTAAAATACAGCAGTGAAAGGCTAGCATGAAAAGTCAATTTTTAAAAGCAGTACAAATGGAAAGTAAGCTTTACACATCTAGTTAAGCCCTGAAACACTCAAATAGGCCAGGAAATATATACATTTCAGGCAAGCATGGAAGAACCGTGCAGTACTCAGCAGACTGGAATTCGAAGACCACAGATTAAGATAAGCATAGCAGAAGCACAGGGAAATTATTCTCAAACTGGCCAGTGTGCAACAATTACATTTAATGAGCTTCAGTGAAGGGCAGACAGCCTTTGATATCCAGGTGCATGGACAAGGGAGGGAAAATAAACGGCTTAGCTGACAATGATGGATGCAGCCACTGAACTGTGTGTTCATTGGTAAATAAATTCGGAATAAAAATAGATATTCCAAGTTGCAACACGGTCTCAAGGAACACGTAACTGATACTGCAGTTTGCAAAAGTGACAACTAAGATTAGCACACCTGCTGTACTAAACAGAGGAAGGAAATGACTCAGAGTATAGCCTCAAATTCTCAGGCATGACATTGAGTAGTTAATTGCAAGTTATAAGTGGCACACTGATCCCTCTATCTTCATTATAACAAACTCCATATATCTGACACCTGGTCAGTACAAGGTTGAGCATAGCATGCACCAACCAATGGGAGTTCACATTACCTCAGTTTACTGCTAGCCTATGAAATTTAAGGAAAGTGATGCAAGTGCGTGTGCTATCTAAAATGGGTTGGCCAGTAAGATAAGGAGTCCTCCAATCCTGAGTGTTGCACCTATAGGAAATATATGTATCCTAGGGGTGCAAACTAATGAAGTATAGACATAGATTTTGTAGTATGCTTGGATGATGAGTTTTCTCTTTAAAACTAATTGTCCAGAATGAGCAATTGGGCAAACTGGATGAAGGCTTGCCTGTGGATGTTTTTGTTTTCATGAAGAGCTGGGATTTACTAACATTTAACATATTTCCATCCTCTGTCGCCTCATTTATTGGCAGTTGCCAGGTAGTGGGCTGAGTTACTTTTTTGGGCCCAGAATACAGTGTGACACATTCTTGTGTAGTAAAAGTCACCTTTAAGTGCAAAGGATGTGTTTGGTGGGCGGGAGCTGAGGAGGAGGTCAAGATCATAGAAGAATAAGGGGAGAGAACATGGGGTTGATAGATAGGGGGGCTTGTGATTGGGTAGGTGGGAGTAGCTGAGTGGTGATACATTCAAAGGAGAAAGCTGAAAAGTTAGGAAGGGACAGGAAGGTTGTGGAGTGGGCTTTGCGGCTAAAAAGGCCAACACCACTCCCTCTTTTAGAAGAGCGGGAGGAGTGAGAGATGGTAGATTAATCCGTGAAGAGGGCAGAGGGGGTAGCTGCGTCAAGGGGGGATCCAAGTTTCAGTGATGCTCAGAACTGCTAGTGAGGGCTTTGAGAGTCAATGTGGTTGGTGATGAAGGAAGTTCTATTACAGACAGATTGAGCATTTGAGAGTCCAAGTGTGATTGTAATAGGGGACAGTGAGGGGGAAGAAGGGTTGATTGAGGAAGGTGGTTGATATTTAGGGGAGGGTCAAAGGTGACGGATAATATAGGAAGAGATAGCAAACATGGAGGAGAAGATGATCAGAATGGATACAGGGGATAGTTTTCAAAGGGAGAAAAAGAATGGTATGGGGAAAAAGTAATAACAATAGGATAGAGGGGTGCATGATGGGTGGGGAGAATAGGAAAGGAAACAATGTGGAGTGATATGGGGATGGTGTTTTAAGAGCAGGAGGAACCAAGGTGGGTAGTAGGCGGTAAGGCTGTAGCCGGGAGGTACAGAAAGGCAATGGTAAAGTTGTGGCATAATAGAGGAACAGCTACTGGGTCAAAATTAATAGACTATGATAACTTGCACAGAGGCAGACATTGCATGGCATTGGTAGCCAAAATGCAAGTGTGGAAAATTACAGGCATGAGCAACCCCAATGCAAGTTTGGAAATTTGAAAGCAGCAATCACAAGGCATGCGAAACCAAATGCAAGCTTTAGATATTACAGGCAGCATTCACAGCGTAAGAGCCACCTCATTGCGAGTTTACAAAAATTACAGGAGGCAGTCAAATTGTATGGGCAACTTATGCGCAAGTTTGGAAAATAGGAGCCCCGTGAGGCCATGGCCCACACGTGGCTGCTACCAACTGAAAACACAGTGGGCCTCATTATGAGGAGCGCAGTAAAAATGGGTTCATTACCGGCATGGAGGTACTAGCGGGTCCGTGCTCATATGATGCCGCTAATAGCGGGTGATTACGAGTGCGCGAGCACGCGCGTCCCCCCATGTCGGTAATGGCCATACCGGCATGCCGTAAAAGGCCCTCCAACCCCCCCGATAGCACCATCACGGGACCCGCTGATACCGCCTCCGCCTAGGAGGCACCCCTTAATACCGACCCGGTAATAACAACATGCTAATACCGGGCTCGTAATACCGGACCCGTTAACGTCATCGCGTCGGAAAGGGAAATGCTGCGGCAGCCATCTTTAAAAACACAATTGATTGCCATCCTCCCAAATCACCAGTTGCATCCAGGCGAGACCAGCGGCATACCCTTCACCATGTCTAAAGCTACCCGAAAAACAACCTCCCGCCTGCGCAAAAAGCGTTTCTCAGACGCAGAACTTAATATGCTGGCAGACACCCTTGCCGCACATGCTGACGAGATAAATTAGCAGAACCTGAAGCGTGAGGCGCAGCAGCCAAAAAGGAGATCTGGGAGGAGGTTGCTCGCAAGGTCTCTGCTGTCGGAACCACCCTACGGACAGTAAAGGATTGCAAAAAGAGGTGGGATGATCTCCGCCTCAGGGTTCGTAATATCCTGGCAAGCAACAGGAGGGAGGCCATGGCTACAGGCGGGGGTCCCCACTCTCCTGCCAAACTGACCAGCTGGGAGGAGACGGCAAGCACGTTCATCCAGATGGAGTCAATTGAGGGATTTGGGGAGATGGAGACGGGTGCGGCAACATCTGCAGAAGGAGGTGAGTGACCCTGCAGATCCCTGTAGGGGAAACCATGACGTAGCACAAGTGATGTGGAAGAGAGTCTAGGCAAGGCAATGCGTGTCCCAACACACACACCAACATATTCTTGTCCAGATGGAGGACCAAACCCTGCCACACTGAAATGCATGCTGAGTGCCAATCCCATTACCAACAAACAGCCAACACACATGGACCGTGCCCATGTAATACATCTCACAAACCCCAATACAACGGCATGCCACCTGGCATGCAGCAAACTCCAAAATGCCCCCTCCATACTACCCTGTGTGATACACCTGTACGAAATGAATGCATGATAAATGAAATACTCCTCATCACCATATAATGCATCTAGCATGTAACACCATCACTGATGCCCTGCATCTCTTCTACCCCCAGAGGCACTGATGGAGAAGATGCCAGCCAGGGTCCCACCACAAGGGCATCCAGGTCCCGGCCAAGGACAACGGCCAGCGACAACACCACCTCCGGGGCAGCCTCGCAGCCCACAACAACACCGAGTGCACCTGACACTGTGGACACAGAGCTGCCTACACCTACACCAGTGGAAGGCAAGGCTGTAGAACCACTGACCAACACTGATGATGCAGAGGAGGAGAATGTGGACCAGGAAGGACTGACGCATGTGTCAAGTCCACACTCCCCAGGCTCCGTGTCCATATCCCCACCCCCCACCCCTCCACCCCACATTCAGCCCTCACCCACCTGCAGCAGTGCGGATCCCTGCCTGCACAATTCAGACATATGCAGCATCCACGAGGACAGCACTGCCATTGCAGGCCCCGTCACAGCACCCTCGACCACTGCTGCTCCCACCATCAGCCTTGAGGCACGGCTGGGGAGGGTGGAGGCCAGACAGAACTCGATGTTGGACCTGCTCCGTCAATACATCTCGGATGGGGAGGACAAGAAGTGTGGGATAGCCCAGGCCATAGATGAGACCACAGCCGCCATAGCGGGGCAACACAGCCGCCATAGCCGCCAACACACCCGCTGTCAATACCTCAGCATTGTTGATGAGGGACTGTCTGGGGGCCATCACGCAGGTCCTCACATCCATCCTGCTGCACATGTAGCAGCCACAACCCACACCAGGCGTGCAAATGACCACAGCTTCCTCTCCATCCACCACACCCGCTTCCTCTGCCCCCCTTCCTCCGGACCCTCCAGCCCTGTTCGTCAAACAAGGCGCAGTGCGAGCCACCCTGAAATGCCACCGCCGGTCAGCAAGAAGTCCCGGAAATAGTGTGGGTAAACTATGGGAGTGGGCCAGATGGTGTTGGCGGTGAATGGGAGTATTAGGGGGAGTTCACTGGGGGGTTTTGGGAGTTTATTGGGTGGTTGGGGGTTGCACTTTCTTCACTTGTTATCAATACACCCGTTGTGTTTAAAAACATTCAATGGCTGGACATTGTTCATTTTGTGCGTACCCATTTAATTAATGACGGTGTACAGTGCCCAACTCCACTCATTCCCTGTGTGCATGTCCACATGGACACAGTGTACAAAGTGTCACTGACACATATCAATCAATGTCCCTGTGGGTCAGAAGTATTCATCAATCAGTAATTGGCCTACTGCACGGCCATCCTGTGCATCACGTACTGGCAGGGGTGCTGCTTCCCCTCCATCTTCATCCTCATTATCCTCACCCGGTGCATGCATTTCAATGTCAGGTGGCAGTGGTACATTTCTCCGGATGCACATATTGTGCAGCATGACACAGGCCATGGTGATCTTAGCCACCTTCTCAGGCGCATAGAGGAGTGCTCCACCTGACCTGCTTAGGCAGCGGAACCGCGCCTTCAACGGGCCAAAGGTCTGCTCAATCACTACACGGGTATGGGTATGTACCCGATTGTACTCCTCCTCATGGCTGTTCCGCGGCTTCTGCATAGGGGTAATTAGCCACCGCTTCAAGGGATATCCTCCATCACCTGCAAGCGAATACAGATAGGTCTATGTGAGTCACTCTGAGCTGCCACCTTCAGGATACACAATCATGGCCGCAGCTATTTGCTGTTGACCTGCACATGTCCCTGTAGGTATGCACGAATATTGTTTAGATGCATAGTATACTGCAATATGGTGTGGTAGTCTGGATGACGTTGTACAGATGATGCAGAGTGAAATCATGCATGCTGATGCGGATGTACTGTGGTTGTAGGACTTTGTTTTGCCTCCCATTTCTGCTGTGTATACTACACTGTGCATGTTCACACTAGCCACATTGGCACAGTTGCAATCCTGTTCAGTCATGCATTGCTTGACATACCCATGGTGGCCAGGTTGTGCATGTTACATGTTGTCATTGATATGCATAATTGGTCAAATGTGTGCCAGTGATGTGTCATGTTGGGAGGTTCTGGTCAAGAATGTTTAGCTCTGCATGCATTCTCCAATCACCGTCAATTCCCACCCAGGTGGAGTATGCATCCCCCCCCTTTCCCACCCAGGTGGACTATGCATCCCCCCTTTACCACCCAGATAAAGTATGCATCCCCCCTTTCCCAACCAGGTGGAGTATGCACCCCCCCTTCCCCACCCAAGTGGAGTATGCATCCCAACACATCAGTACCCCAAAGCAATGCCATGGGCCAGTTAGGCAACTCACCAAGCAGCCAGGCACGTGGTCCAGCATGTCACTCCCTGTGACGGGGTAGCGTGGATTTGCGCAGCACCATGGCATCATGTGTTGATCCGGGAAATCGGGCGCAGCAATGCGTGATGATCTTGTTGGAGTCACATACCAACTGCACATTAATGGAGTGGTATTGCTTGCGATTGTGGTACACTGCCTCTATGGCATAGGGGACTACCATTTCCATGTGGGTGCAGTCCAGGGCACCAACAGAATTGGGCATGCCGGCCAGTGCATGGAAGCCTACTTTGGTGTCGGCTATCTCCTGGGCAGTCCGTGGTAGGGATATGTGGGTGCTAGCGTGCTTCAGAAGGGCATCCAGCACTTGGTTCAGCATGCGTGAAAATAGTGGTTGCGAAATGCCATGCAGCTGGCCCACTGTGTGCTGGTAGGTGCCTGTGGCCAGGAAGTGGAGCACAGACACCACCTTTAGCAGCGGGGGGATGGCAGTGCGTATTTCTATGTGGGTGGCAATGTCATTGACTATCATGTCCACTATGGTGGTGATGGTGTCCCGGTCCAACCGATACAGGGTATGGATCTGATCAGGGGTTAGATTGAATGGACTTCTCCTCCTGCGTCTCCTCTGTGCTGCCTGTTGCTGCTGCTGTAGTTGTTGTTGTAGTTGCTGTTGTTGCTGTAGTTGTAGCAGTATAGGCATGTCCTCCAGCACCGAGATTGCAACAGCTAGTGGTATCATTTTGGTGTAGGAAGGGGTGTGGTGTGTGGGTTTACTCCTTTTATACTGACCCAGGCTCCATTGAGTCCACCTGTGGTGATTGTGTGCACCTGTGGCAGTTGGCTTGAATGCTGATTGCTGTTTACGGGTGGTCCGCCATACCTGTATGGCCGCCATCGTGCAGGCCCTGATTACCGCCTTCAGGATGCCGGTATTTGCATGCATGCGTGGGTTGTGATGTCCTCCTATTACCGGCATGCTGCTATTTACTATTTAAGGGGTGCGTGTACGTACCCATGCCGGTATGAGGTGGCACGGTACGGGCAGTGCGGTATTGGCGGGTTGGCGGGTCGTAATGCCCCAGACCCGTTAACGATGCTGGTATTACCATTCCACCTTCCTTTTTTCATTACCTCCATTCTCGTAATGAGGCCCTGTGACTTCCGATGTGTCAGGCCACTCTGCCACCTATGCTTTCCTTGAACTGCATGCAAAAATTAGAATGTATTAGAAGCTGCTGTTTGGACAGAAGAAAAGGAAACCTACTCTGACAATAGTTTCGTCAAGTGCACTAGATGAGATTTTGAAGTGGGACTAATTTACTCCCTATTTTTTAAAGTTGGGAGTAAAACATTTTTATGGTAGTAAAAATGTAAGTCCAATATTCAATGGGCGTATTTCATAAGTGAGTAAACATTTTTTAACTGGAAAACGGAATGTTTTTGTAATAATTATTCCTTTATTCATATGCATTAAAAGATACATGTTTACTTCTTCCAATCATGCAGTAATAATAGTCGTTTCTTCCTGCGGTACTACTTGCACTACTGTTCCAAGCATATCCATAGAGCTGTGTTCCAAGCATATCCATGGAGCTGTGTGGGTGAAAGCAGGAGCACAAGGTCCTACGTGTCTGTTTCCAATGTTTTTGTTGGGTGCATTTACTTTTTTTTGTTTGTATTTGCCTATGTTCAGGGAGTGCAAGTGGCCGATGTTAGGACTGATTTTCTATACTCTGGCCTGGTGGACAGATGTATAGAAGGACAATTTATATTGTGACAGGGACAATTATGGGAAGCTGTAGCCAAACCAGTTTAGGTAGCAGTAACAGGCGGTCAAGGCTAAGTTTTTCAGAGATGGTGAGCTTGTAAAGGGTCCACAAAGAGGTCTTCAATGGGAATCACAAATTGCACTTAGACAGGATGTATAAAAATACAGTTACTTAATTATGACCAAAACACACTATAGAAAAATGAATACACGCAGGTAGACTTTTCACACAATACTATCAAACTAAATACATATATACATTCACTGGGGTGTAAAGCATAATAGAAATCAAATACTGCTGCAAAGGAATGGATAGACAAGTAATATACACAAAATGGTCCACACAGATGATCCCTAGCTAATATTGTGCAGCCCTAAATTGCCAGGGGCCTTGTGCCCTATTGTTCAGGATACAGTTCCACATAACCTAGGCTGCAGGGGTCCAGTGAAGGGTTCTTAGAGTTAGGGTTCAATGTAGACTAATGCCCAAAATTATCCCGAACAGTCAGAAGTATTGCAAAGACAAGCATTGGTAAAGCCAATAGTGTTAGAAATGTGATTAATATAAGCCCATTTTATAATGGGAGTATAGGGGTAGGTTAAAAGCTCAATAACTTACCCCCTTACTTCGAATCTTCCTCAGACTTGGTAGAACAAAGGTAGGGTGTCCTATGTTACTTTTGCCACCAAAATCCGTGGTCCTCGATTTTCAGGGGTTGCAGGTTCGAGCTTCACTCCAGTTGGTGTCTTTTGGTGATGCAAGGACTCTCAGTTGTGGAATGCAAAAACAATGATGCAGCACCCCTCTCAGTTCTGGACGTGTGTCAAGTAAGCGGGACTCAGTAGCTGTGATCAGACTTTCCGGTCTATCTCAGAACCCCTTTGTTTTAGGATGCCGACATTTTGTAGGAGGAAGCCTTGCAGTGTCAGCCGAGGGTGTACCAAGTTTCAGGTGGAAACCCAGAACGGCAACGAAGTTAGCATGGTAACCCACAACCTAAGCTGGTCAGCCACAGGATGGTTCAAGGGCACTTCCAAAGGCGGTTTTTGTTCTGGGCACCGTGCAGACATCGGGAATGGATGGGCCCTCCACTTCAAGGGTCAGAGCACTTTCGCAGGCATACTGAAGATCACGAGCAAGACAGGGCTCCACCAGGGCTGCAGCAGAAGTTGGCTGCCAGGCCTCCTTCAGTCAGGTTTCAGGTTTCTTCGAAGGGTCTCACAGCTGGACAGGATACTTGGCTCCTTTAGCTTTCTCCAGGATGTCTCTAGAATGGGTGCAAGGGTCTTCTTCTTATCCTACAAGGTGGGTAGTTCCTGAAACTCCCACTAGCCAATATCAGGACTAGCCCACACACACACACACCACAGTGGTCCAATCAGGACCACTGGCAGAAACACTCATGCATACCACTCAGACACACAGAAACCAGTATGTGGATTGCAGTCAGACTGGCCCAGCCTACATCCTGCCTGCAAACATATATAGCCCTCCAGTAGCCCACCAAAAGCTACTGCTTTCCTGGGCACTGGAAGTCCTTATAAGGGTCTTCCTGGAATCTCAGGCCAGGAAAAAGGCTAAACAACAAGATGGAAAAAGCACAGGTGAAGAATCTCGTGGCATGGCCATGTTTGACCAGTAGCCACAGTCAGTAGCCAAATGCGGTAAACGCAGTAAAGCTAAAACCAAATTCCCCAAAAAGTGGGGAAAAGTCACTGCTGCCACCAGCCCATCATTTACACACATCTAGAGTAACCAAAAATCCTCTGAGTGTTAGTCTAGGGCAAAACAAAAATGCACACCATTGCACTGCAGTGCAAGCTGCTTTGTGCAATGATAAAAAGTTACCACAAGTGATACAAATGTAACCACAAGTTGCAACATAGTAACACGACTAAGGGAAACACTGTTTCCCAGTACTGTTAGCCTTAAGGACATATCAGTTTCCCCATAAAATGTGAGCAAAGGTCAGTGCAGTGAAGCTAAAGGCTTCACTCTACTGCAAAATGTACAGGGCAGATTAAAAAATAAAAGCAAAATGTTTGGGGGTTCCATAAAGATGGAAGGAAAGGTGCAGTAAAGAGAATCTTTCTTAACAGCCGATACACCCCTTATCTGTAGGGCTGGTTCCGCCAACAGAAGGTAATCAAAACCCCTTCTCTGTTGTGACACAGCAGGCTTTCCGTTTCTTCAACCAAATCATGTCTCGACTCTCAGTTGTGTATGCGTAAATGCAAAAAGGTATGGGGAGCGGTGTCCATTAAGGATGTTTACACAGATAATGGACAAAGCGGATGGATGGATGGTCACTCTATGTATGATACACCTCTTGGTTCCACTCTGCAACACAGCAATTTTTCTTAGTGACCGGTGACAGGAGTGCCCCAGGTGGTCCAGCTTGAGTAGAAACTGTAGTATTTGGGCAATAAGAGTGTTTCACCTGGATCCTACAAATAACGAATGTCTGCCCAACAGACAGCTGTAGACTGACACTGGCTTCCGCAAGAGAAGAACATTTTTGTAGGGTTATGGAAAATTGGCAATCGCCCATCAGTATCAGATGGGGTTCTGGTAGCAGCCACCAGGCCTCACACTCCCCCTAAATTAACAATCAGAAGTTGGGAAAAGCATGGACTTGAAAATATTTTCTCCATCCCTGGAAAAGTATTGCATCGAAAAGCCTTCAAAACCGGAGAAGTCTCAATGAATCAGATATTGGGAAAAGCTCAGGAGAACCATTGATAGAATGTACTCTAATGGATTTATTTTCTGTTTTTTTAGATGTCTATTTAACCAAGAAATAAAGAACAAAGGGTAACCAGAAAAGAGTAAGTAGTGTTTTGATTATGCAGAAAGGGTTAACGTGATGCTGTTTCATTGTATCCTCAGACAGCTTGAGATTTTGAGTGAAGTCTGCGAATAATAAATGGCACCACTCATTCAGCAAGTATTAGAAAATGTATTGTATGCGAAATAGTTGCACTTCGAGTCTGAGTATCTGAATTGTAAATGCACATTGATGTATTTTAAAAAACCAATACAAAATTCCAGTTTCTATTTTCATGTTACATATTTAAAGGTTAAGTCCAAGCTTTTCTTCTAGAATCAAATTCTGGATTGTATGTCCATGCTTCAGTCCTTTTCAGTCTAAGATCCTTTTCACAATTCCAAACTGAGTAAAAGTTTAAGTTTGTCCTGTATTTTATCACAATTAGCAAACTCATTTGTATCGTTCAGAGTTGGAAGTAGCTGGGATTCCTGGTCTATCCAAGCTAATTTTTATTTATTTATTTATTAGTACATTATAGACCGTTAGGGTATTTTGTACATACAAAGTAAAAGCAATTTAAGACAATACCATCAATATAACATATTTCCAATTAGTTCCATACAATATTAAAAATGGATTCAATATACATCCACAATTTTACCATATAATAAAGGCAACATCATTGCCCTCATAAAATGTTTTCCACAACTCTAAAATATCCTCTTTAAAATCATCAATGTATGCTACAAGAGTAGTTCCTCATTCCTTTTCGGAGGATATCACAGTCCAATAATAAGTGTTTAACAGTGTCCACAGTTTGTTCGCCACATAACCTACAGAAACGCCACTCTCGTCACACCAAAATGCCTATCAAGAAACTCAAAGAACTCCACATTATTAAATGTAATATTCACATATCTTCTAACTACCCAATTGAAAGGATATTCTTTCAGATAGTACTGTTCTGCATAATTATTAATGTAATGATCCGCGTATTCACTACAAAGGCATTTTGTGGAGAGATTAAGAAGGTTCTGTGCGCAGTCAGATTCTAATAGAGCTTTCTTAGTCACAGTTTTAAATCCCTTAGTTGTGAGGAGCAGCAGTTCCAAACCTCTTCGCTTCTGCCAAATATCATAAACATTTCAAACCATTTTTAGTCTAGACACAAATAAACCATGGGTGAGTGAACAGACCAATACTAAAATTCATGATCAACAAAGTGTCAACGGGGGATTTGATAAGGTTCCTAACAAGGTTAACTGCGTTCAATGCCATTGCGCTTATTACACTATGCATATTAATCTCTAACAATACATATTCAATAGGCGTGGTCTTTCTAATGTTTAACATGGTTTATAGGCAAACATTTTCCAACCGTTGCAATTCATGGCTTTGTTTAAGACCTCAAACTTCAGCCCAGTATATCAGCATTGTCCTAATTTCTGCGTTATAGACTGTTATAACTGCATCAAGAGAGTAGCATGCATACATTATGGCAAAATTCAGAATGCCATTCATACATTGCATCACTCTTCTCTCTAAATTTGAAAAGTGAGCATCCCAATTTAACTTGGTGTCAAACATCACACCCAAGTACAGATAGGAGGTGACCGATTGTATGATGTTATCTTTGATTTTCAAATTCAGTGTGGGATCACTGGCATTTTTTTTTTTGGTTGAATATCATTGACATGGTTTTAGTAGCATTAATACTGATGCCATTTCTATGAGCATAATCGTTAAGCTTATTCAAGCAGCATTGTAAACCCTGTGCTGTGCCATCTAAACGACTAAATCATTGGCATAGCCGAGCCACTGCAGACGTTCATGGTCTATTCTTACTGCATCACCACTTCAGTATTTATTTCATTCATTATATCAGCCATATGTAGATCAAATAATATTGGTGAAAAAATACATCCTTGTACTACACCAACATGCATAGTAATGCTATCTGTACTATCTCCTAAATGATTGAATCTGACGTTGGTCTTCATGTCAGTGCACCCACACATGATCATTTTCAACAAGCCAGCAGGGTTACCCCATCTTACCAGTTTTCCCCATAAAATACCTTGTTGCACTGTATCAAATGCGACACTAAGGTCAACAAATACCACTAAGACCTTTTGTTCTTTAACTAGCCAAGAGTATTCAACTGCATTCACCAAGGTCAAAATATTCATTATAGTTCTGTTTCCCTTCTGAAATTCTGTTTGGTACTCGGGTATACACTTGCCACCTGCTGCCTACTTCTCCAATTCAATCAATATAACTATGCTAAAACTGTTCGAAGGGGCATCTAGCAGTGAGTAATCTATCATTACTTTTCCTCTTTTCTGCTACCCTTTTTATGGATAAAGATTATTATGCTTTCAGTCCAAGATTCTGGAATAGTTCCAGAATAACTAATGGCATTAAAGAGTGTATATAGCCTATTAGTCGACCAACCAGGGTTCAGTTTGATCAGGGTGTTACAAATCCCATCAGGGCCAGGGGCCTCAGAATTATTAAGGAATTTAGTAATTTTCTCCAGCTCATTGAGAGACAGAGTAAATCTCCATATATCGTTCGGGGGTGGCACTGGTGTGTGTGCATTGATCCTGCACATTACTTATGGTCATCTCAATGTGCTTTACCCAGTCATCTTTGGAGACACCTGCCAAAAGGTATCTGGAGTCTCACTGGTTGCCTTACTTGCTGCCAGAACCGTTCAGGATTATTTTCCTGAATAGCAGTGTACAAGGTTTCCCACTGTCTAATCATTGTTTTCTTTTTTTATGTTTTCAACCATTTTGAATAGTCCTGTTTGGCCTTTTTGATTGACTTATTTATGGAAGGATCATTGGCGTTAAATTTCATTACGTTTCTAATTTCCCTCCTCAGACCTCTTTTAGCCGTACATATTTCCCGTCTAAGGACATTGGTATGAATATCTGTTCTAATTACCTCACTTCTGTCACTGATAATGTTATTTCTAGGGAGTAGTGACCATTCAATATTGCAGATAGTCTTACAATACCGGTTAGTAATGCCACTAAGAGATAGCTCCAATGCTTTAGGTAGCTCAATTTCTTTATACCCAGTTAGCACTTTTTTTAATAGCCAACTTTCCACCATTATACAAGCACTGTGGGACAGTGTACTTTCTATCTCATGAAGACTAACATTTACTAAACATAGATTTCTCTGTGTCCATCTTATATGGTTTCCTTTCTGACTAACTTCAGTCAAACCATATAGTGCTTTATTAGATTTCCAAATGGGAATTTTGATTCTTGCTAGTACTGGTAGATGGTCACTCTCTTCTCTATTTGCAATGAATAAATCCAATTAATAAAAGAAGAGCGATTCGGAGCAAAATATGTAATCGATAGTAGTGAGACTCTTATTCCAAACTCTAGTGAAGTTTCCTGGTGTGTCACTCGGCTCCGACCTTTCAGCATACACAGTCCTAATAGAGCATCCCACTCATGTCCTAGTTTATCCCATGTGGTTTTCTTTAGCATGCATTACTGAATACCTTTGTGGACAGATAAATTAGCAGGAATCTTGGAATTCGAAATCACCCAGTAGCATAATGTGTTTATTTCATGCATGTTGAGTAATCAAATCTTGTACACTGTAACGCTCACCTGATTCCCACGGAGGCGCGGGTCTTGGCAGGAAGGTGTCTGTGACTCGAAAAGTGATGTGCAGGACTCGATTGGCTATGGGGTCGAACCTCTTCGCACTGTGTGTCGAACTCGAAGAGTGAGGTTTCTGCAGGTGAAAGAATATGGGGGTTAATGGCCTGGGTTGTTGAATGTCCCTCTCTCTCTCTCTCTCTCTCTTCCCAGCTTTTCTGTAGAGCCCCCCCCAGGTCAACGTGCTCACCTTAGATAGGTGAATGCTGGGCTCTCCATCTGCGTCTGGTGCAGGGTGCCGTTGCCAGTTCCTTCACTGGTGAAACATTGGCCTCTTGAATTCAGAGGATGGTTACCGTTGTTATCTGCACGAGCGGTGAGTTTCTGGACACCTTTTGTCTTTATAGTCTTTAAATGCGTGGCACGTTAATATTGAAGACTCTGTATAATGCTTTTCCCTTATGTATTGCAGGTCTCTTGGGATGGAAGATGGAGTGAAGCGCCTGGAAATTCGTAAGTATGGCAAGCGCTCTAACTGTCTCTTTCCTTGCAGCTTAGTTCATGTTAAAGAGACGCCGGAGTATTCGCAGGCGTTTTATTGCGACGAGCGTGATGGGCGTGAGTAAATACCTGCTTAATGTCTTTTTCTTTTGTCTTTCAGAAGTTGGTTTGCAGCGCCGGAGTCAGCGGAATGCTAGTAAGTTTTAACTATACTTTGTCTTCTCAGGCGGCGATGCAGAATGGAGAAATCCGGAATTCACGGCGTGCCGGTAAGTATAACAATGCTTTTGTCTTTGCAGTCGAAGGTGCAGCGTGAAGACACGGCCGCTGCTGATGGATCAGGTGAGAAAGCACTGTGTGTAGAGTTTGTCTTGCTAACCTGTTGTTTCTTGTCTTTTGCAGGTGCTGATGTTGACAGGATACAGGAATGGTAAGTATAATTCTTGCAGGTTCAGGATCGAAAGAGGAAAGGCTGGAACAGACTCGGTGAGCGTTCTGCTGCAGATGCAGAATAACGCGAAGCACGTTTCATCTATCGGGTGTGGTTTAAATAGCCTTGGAGTGATGAGGCGTCTTCTTCCACAGCCCCGCCTAGGTAAGAAAAGAGTTCCAGTTTGCAGAAGAGTTCCAGTGCTGTATCCAGGGAGTGGAGTTGCCCCACCCAGGTAAGAAAGTAGTTCCTGTTCACAGAGGGCTTCTAAGTGGCTGGTAAGTAAGCAGCATGGTCTGCTGCAGGTAAGTCCACCCAAGCACTTTCACACCAATTATGAGCCCGGCGCTTCCAGTGCTGGGACCGATGGTTTTGATGAGCCTGGTGCCACCGGCGCCAGGACAGGGTCCAAAAGGTCCCAGTAGGGACCGGCTGGTGCCTAGGATTAGGGTTAGGGGCCTGCTCCCAAGGACGTTGGGCTGGTCCTGGCTCCTTGGGAACAGTGATCATGACATACACTCCCATCAGGTTAAGATTCTGTAAGGCACTAGTGGGATCATATGTATTAATGATTAAGCAGGTAAAAGGTGAACAATCATTCATTTTAGTACTAAGGATACAAACCAAAGCAGAGTCAATTCTTCAATTCACCATAGATAAATTATATGAGCTACAATAGAAGAGTAGAATTCCTCCTTTTGGATGGCCCACCAAACCTTTTGTGGCAGGTTTTTGAATGGTCCGACAACCATCAATTTCTAAATCTTCAAACATCCATGTTTCTTTTAATGCAATTATGTCAAAACAATTAGAATGTTTCAATAAACCTTCATCCTCAAACAAGTGTCTAAAACCTCTGATGTTCCAAGAACACATATTTAAACCAATAATCGGGAGGCTTTGAACAATCAGTGGGTAGGAAGGTCGACAACCACAACCAATCGGCTGAATCAGGCTCCCTCTCAAGTCCTGATTTTTCACTTATCTGGACAGTTCTTCCACCCATGTGACTAGTGACACGCTTAATTTCTTTTCTCTGATACAACCGATCTTTATGCTTCATTGGGCCATCAATTTTGTATTCTGCTCTCCCTCAAACCCTGCATTTCTTATGTAGCTATGTTTTGAAAGGAACATTTGTATCCTAATCTATTTTGATCTACTTCGCTGTTCAGAATGAAATCCAATGTCCAATTGAAGTACAGATGGATTAATATGGTGGCGAGAGAGCGTTTTTCCCAAATTTCATTAGGTCAGTATATTTAGTGGTAATTAAACGCAGTTGCAGAATAGTGACACAGATTTTAAAAAGGCAGATCTATTCAGGGGTAGTTACCGCTGCGTATAAATATTCTTTGGATTCTAAGAACCCTCTTAGTATCTTTTTTATCATTATCTTTCTGCTCTCATCTTTCCAATTAAATGTCCGAGTGATTTAAGGTTCAGTAGCCGTAATGGGTATTTTCTTCTCAACTACTGCAGGTTGATTATCTCTCATATTTTCAAATCCAGTCAAATGGTTGTTATTACCTTGCTCATCTGACAATGCATGCTCATTAAAAAACACTGTATGTCTTCCAGAACGTTATCCTGGTTCTCCACAAAAAATTGATTGACTTTATTAGTATCTGATTTATATAGTCTGTTCACCGTGTTGGACCCATCAATAAGGTACGAATATCTTTTATACCTTTATTCTTTTTCATTCTTTGTTTTATATTTACTTTCATTAATGGGAGTTTGTTTACCTTTCTTCTTTTTTGGACACATTGCTATGCCCTCGTTGGATGTATCTAAGCCATAGACAACAGCTTTTCCATGTGTACTACATTGGGTAATATTGTTCACCTCTTTATCTGGGATCTTCTGTTTTTGCTTCTCTAGGGCCAAAGGAGTATCACTATGGTCATTAGTAGTCTGATAGTTGTTTTTTTTACTCTGTTGTTTTTTTGCCCTTCTTAATATACTTAGCTGTTATTGTATCATCTGTCGATTCATTGTCATCTTCAATTATAGCATCTTTTGTTCCCAAATAGGAGCTTATTCACCTGCATATGAATTGTTCCTTCTGTCTCAAGTTTATTATGCATACTTTTGTTAGAAATGTCCTTGTCAAACGGGTTGGGCAATATTTCAATGATTGACAAATACCTGTGTCAGGCCACATTATTAATGGGGCACATCACTAAAATAGTATATTGAATTGTATCCAGTATGTCAGAATATAATTCAACAGTTTTTGTAATCCTATCACATTGACTGGTCAGTGCCAAAAGTAGCTGTTCTAATGCTTGAAAATGTATCATAGAGGTGTTCAAGTCAATTGAAACATTGTGAGAGCGGGTAGCTTGAATCTGCATATCTAAGTCAATGCACTCCTCATTCTCAATATGTGTCTCACTCATCGTTGTGATATCTAGGTGTATTTAGGGGGTGCATAAAATGCTCTTGCTTAATATGTCTGCCACTTTGTGAATCAAAAACTCCTTTTGATTAAGGTCCCTGGTACGATAATCCAGGTTATTATCAGTCAAACCAACATTCACTTTAGCCCTATCGTCATTAGCAATGCAAGTGTCATTATTACCCAAGACAACATCTTTTATCACGGTTTCCACCAATTTGGGCCCAAACAACATAATGAATTTGCTAGGTGAGACTTCAGCATGGGCCAATCGCAGAGTCGCTCATTAACCAAGGAAGAAAGAAAATGTTTTTTTTGCAATCTAACTCTGATGATATTTTAGGAATATGGGCTTGTGTAGATTTTGACAGATTAGAGGTACCTACTCACCGATGTCTTAAGTCATACCCGCTTCAGGTGTCAGTGCAAGGTACCATTTCATTTCTTAGGACACCTTTTACCTTATTGGAACTAGTCTTTTCCAAAGTCTTAGGGGCAAGAATCTTTGAATCAGAACAAAGCAACACCGGCTGTTCCTCCATGCTTCCTCTCCGAATGCCGCCTGATGGCGTGACTGCAACCTAAATAAAAGTCTAACCTTATCCAAGAGTTGTACGCTTGAACAGGAATGTGATGTACAAGGATGTCCTATGAAGTCGCGGCTTTCAATAAAAACCACAGACAACATTTTATCAGTATTGTTAAGCAAGACTGGTGTCTAGCTATCCTCTTTAGAACTTCATTGTCCATATTATCACAAGCGAATGTACTGTCTAGTGCTTGAGGATGTAATCATGCGTGCACAATTGTTTGTTTGACAATCTGTGTGATATCTTTTTATGAACCATGTGAAATTGACAAATACCACCTCTGTGATTCTCTCTTTAAATGTGCAGGGCACACAATACCTGCAGGGCTAATGCTCCAGTACGTGTTCCTACCCACATGCTGCAGAGATAAAAATGTTGTGTGGTTCCTTCTTCATGAGAGAGTGCACCCAGGGATGGTGCCAAGGCCTTTCAAACTTTTAAGTTGAAAGAGGCCTTGAGCCTCATGGGGGCCCCTGACAACTGCCCACATGCTGCCTGTCAGCAGTCTTATAACACAGCAATATATACATATATGTTTTCCGGTCTATGCAAGGGGGGGCACCAGCCATCATGCTGAAATGGGCCCTGTGACAAATCTAGGGTGTTCGTCCCTTCTCCCCAGGAGGAAGCCACCCCTTTTGAGGCTAGAGAGGTGTGCCCGCTTAGCAAGATCCTCCCTAGGGGTCTGGGCAAGCGAGACCTCACTGGGAGTGACTCCTGTGAGAAACCTGAAGGCATCTCACCCACTAGTCCACGGGGATCTGTCATCCAGATGGCCAGGGTACAGCCATTGCTTTTGGATCCAGTTCTTGGGGGTGGACCAGGGCGGGAGGATCACCTGGGTGAGGGGTCTTCGGGGAGTGGGACACTGGATGGTGAGATGCAGTATCCCCTTCCTTGTAACATCTTTACCCCATCCTACCAGGTAGGATATTTAGGAACTCAACCCCCGTCCCCTTTTACAAAAAAAACACTTTCTCACGGACAGCTCCCGATAAGGGAAAACAAACTAATATCCGAGTTGTGTATCTGACATGTCCCAATACTATGGTCAGATGAGGTCATGCAATTACCACCAATCACAGACACCTGACTTCCATTACACTCCTCCACACAGATAAAAGGCGGAGCACGAGAGCACACTCTGAGTGAGGCAAAGCACACGAGGAAACAGCAAAACAGAAAGAGGATCGCAAGTAAGGAAGTGCCCATGACCTTTTCAAAAAGAAACCCTCACCATCCTAAAACCTTGAGAATAGATAGCATAAGATCATGAAACCAGGCTGAAGAATCCTGCATTGTGTGGCAGAGGTACCCGGGGCCTTCTCACGTCGATAATCAAGACAGGGAGACTCGCCAGCTGTGTGGTACTGTCCTTGGCTCTACGAACAAAGCAACATCTCAGTGAAATCAACACAGCCAGTGAGTTGGGGAGATCGATAAAAGACTGGTCTGTGTTGAAGCCAAGGTTGCAAGTAGCAACATTGTATGGTGAGCACTGGAACGAACATTGTTTGAAATGCATGTGATAACCAATGCAAGTAAAGTTGAGTTACAGATGAGTGATTGAATTTTGAAACTAAGATGCAATACCTTTACCAGAGTGGTCCGGCACCACGTGGGTGCTCATTCGAATGTCTCTGTAAGGTATCCAGCCGAGAGGTGGCAAAAGTGAAAGAGAATTAAAGAATTGTGAATCGGAGTGGTCCTGCGACGGGTCAAGCAAAATCCTGTACACAATCATAAGTCTTCGATGTTGATACAGTAAAGAAAGTTGATGGCAAAGTAGATAAAGTTGGTCCGTGTCTGGCAGATGTGGATCAATTGAAAAGCTTTGTGTTGAAAGCAAGTGTGTGTTAAAATAAATAGATTGGTCTGATCCCGGCAGATGGAGACTGATTGAAGATCTTGTGTGAAAGTGATCTGAGCCCGACGGAGGAGGATCCGGGGTGAAACGTGAAGCACCTGAGAAACTGGATAATTAAAAACCCTGAGAACATTGTGCTAACGTGGATCTGAATCTGGCAGAGGGGGATCCGAAGTGAATAGTGAAATTCCTAAGAAACTTGTGTATATGTGAAATACTGAAAGGAAAGGAATTCTGTTGTTTGTTTGTTGCATCAGGCCCTCTGAGAAAAGAGACTTTGAATGGCAAAAAGACTTTGGCATAGAAGGCACTGATGTTGAAGTTTTGAACTGCACCCTCGTGCTAGAGAAGCCAGAGACTGTGCTAAGCTCGAGTGTGCCGCCTTGTCCCGTGCTGAAAACGTGGGGAAGGGAAGACAATGGCTTGAGTATCCTGACATATAATTTCTTGAACACTTTTCTTTTGTATAACATTGTTTCCCACACTATTTGTATTTAGAGGTAAGGAGTGGCAAGAGGTTTATTAGTATAGGCACTTTTTTTTTAACAAGACACCACTAGGACTTTGTTATTATTATTTGATGGTCTTAGCTTGCTCCCATCTTTAGATTTAGGATTAGAGAGGCCTTTTTCAAACCTGATTGAAGTTCAATAAACACCTTTGAACTGTGGTCACTTGTGTCTGTCTTACTGTTGATGCTATGCCTTCCTTACACTCCCCTCTAGGGGACAAGGACTCCCATTCCCACATGGATCTCACTGTACCAGCCTGACTGTCTGCCTACATGGGACTGCCCACGAGACAGAAGACAAACCATGAATGGAAACTACGTGCCCACAATCTGTAAAACGAACAAACCAGATATGGAAGAGGAGAGAGAGAGAGCGATATGCCGGGGAAACCCTATGACGTGTCACCGGCCTGGAGATGCAGAGCAGAGTGCAGACGTGGAGCCCACAAGAGCCCTCAGAACAGACAAAAGCTGCTGGCAGCCTGGCACAGAGACCATTGGGGAAGCCGCTGTACACCTGAAGGCGAGCTGACCCTCGCAAGTGGTGGCGTCACCAAGGGACACCCTTGACAGGTCTGGGACCCACCGAAGAATGCCAAAACCTTAGCGGAAGTGAGTAACAAAGCCTACATTCAGCAAACCTGTGCAGAGCGTACAGAAAGCACAGGACGCGAGAGCGAGCCTGTAACAAAAGCAAGGAAACTGCTGCAACGAGAAGCCTTAGCGGATACATCCCAAAGCTGAGCCCGGTGGATCAGCCCATGGTGACCAAAGGTTCCAGGGTGATCCTGAGAAGGGGGGGCTATTAGGTGGGTTCTATCAAATCGACTGTCACATTGAATATGTAAAGTTGAGAAAGCAAGAACCTGTATGTAGGTAGAACCCAGGAGGGTCGAAATGATAACTATTTTTTTTTCAGAGTTTTGCTGTCATGATTCCTGGCCCTAATGTCCCCAGCCCTCCAAGATGTCAGGCTGGAGCCAGGCCACGATCACCTACATGGCCCTCAAGGGCCTCTCCATCTCTCCAAAGACCCACTTGGAGTCAGACTTGGCGCTTGTGGCACCAGACTCACTCACTCCCATAGGATAACATTGGGGATTGGACTTGTAGTGCTTTGATGGGGACAAGATGGATGCCCCCACATATATCGGTTCCCAGAACTGCATGTACAGTCTAGTCTTTTGGGTGTGGTTCAGCCCAGAGACACCTGGGATATCCAGAGACTATTTAAGCCATGCCCAGACTGAGAAACATGCTTTGTGTTTTCTGCACCTGCAGCGTGACTCTCACTGTGTTTGGATCGGTCTCCAGTAGGCCTGCATCTTTCTTCTGCGCTCAGCTCCTGCAAGAACAAGAACACTGTTAGGAACAGCCTTACCTTGCGGCGCTTCTGCCCATCGTTCATCGCTTCTTCTGTTCTGCGGGCATCTTCGGCGGTGTGATTCCCATCCCGGCACGCCGCTTCCTAAGGAAAAGGGAAAAGAACATAAAAAAGGCATTAGTAAGCATTCAGCAAATCTTCGCTTATTTTTAAAGACTGTACGAGCTTCAAACGCTTACCTGAATCCCAGCCGCTCTGGGGGAACTCTGTCTCCGGAACTTCTCATCCATCTGCAAGAGGGAAAAGACACTCCAGGTTCGCGTGGAAACATCTAGAGGCGCTGCATACCGCGCTTACTCGCCGCATTTCTTCTTCATAACCAGCATCCACGCTGAAAACATCGCAGCACCTAAAAGACACAGAAAAAGAACTCAGTTCAATACAAATACGAAAGGGTTGCATCGCGCATCGTGCTCTCACTCACCTTCAGCGCTACTCATCTCAGCTGCACGTTGCCATCCCCGGACGCCGGCCATCATCTAAGGAAGGAAAGGAATGAAGTTAGAGAACTGTTCAAAAGACTCATTATACTTACCTGTCAGACTCTTGCCAGTGAAGTAACTAGGCAGCAACAAGCCTGCATCAATCAACGCGCCCCTGCGCTGAAAGCAGGACAGAGAGCACACTTTCCAAGAAAACACGGTGAGCTGTGTATCAAAGGGAAGGGTTGGACCCCGGGGAAGAAGGGGTTCAAGCACACAGAGACAATAGTAAGTTAAACTCTACCTATCCTGTGTTTCAGGCCCAGTCTACAGTCGAGTAGACTCCAGGGAAGGGTTTGAGGTCGTAAGAGGTCAGAACAGGCTGAGTGACGTCCCCGTGGATACCAGGTGAGTGTTACAATTTTTTATTGATTTTCAATGTGTAGATGTATCACTAACAATAATACAGACAGTTGATTTTTGTTTATATTTAAATCTTTCCCCGCCCGTTCCCAACAATTCATCAATATTTTAACATATATTGGCTTTAAGTAGCAATACTTAATTCAAACTGTTAAATTCATTACATGTCTTCAGTTGATTAAGAGGGGGTGCTAGGGGAAGGAGAGAAAAGAAAATAAATAAATAAATTAAAAAAATAAAAGTGGGGGAGGGGGTTTGCAAAGTTAAGTACATTGGGCCAGTATCTCATATCAAGAGTTCATAAACATGACTTCATTGGATCAGCATCACATCGTAAGAGTTCATAAATGTAAGTCCATCAGGTCAGCGACCGTATTAAGAGTTCATAAAGTGCTTCAGAAGTTGCAGTTGGAAGAACATATGCTCTCTATCAGAAACATAATCTAGAAAAGGGTGCCAGTTTTTCTGGAACATCGAGAGCTTTCCTTCCAATATGGCCATAAGTTCTTCCAGACCCAACAGTTCCCATACTTTTATCCACCAATAGGCTGCCTGTGGGCCTTCTATTGTTTTACAGAATCGGGCTCTAGTGATGCAGACAGCAGCAAGTAAGTGTGAGATCAGGACTGCCTTGTGCCCCGACATGGGGAAGGCTCCATTTTCCGATACATCCCCCAGCAAGAGCACTCTCGGGTCCATAGGGAGCAGAGATCCCGTGATTTCTTTAATTTTTGACCTCACCTCCAGCCAATATGTTTGGATAACCAGACAATGCCACCACATATGAGCCATATCTCCTCGTTCCCCACACCCGTGCCAACACGTGTCCGGGTATTCTGGATTGATTGAGTGGAATCTGCTTGGAGGGAAGTACCACCTAAAACAGACTTTGATGGCGCTTTCTTTTACGAGTGTGCAACGCGAACTGGTCTGAGTTCTATACCAGAACCGTTGCCAAGATTCATCTGAAATTTCCAGCCCCAATTCCCTCTCCCAAGCTTTCATGTATGGGAGTTTCTCCTCTACTGAGGCTTTCTCTAATAGCTGATAGCATAGGGATATTCTATGTGATTGCTGGCCCTCAAGTATTTTAAGTTCTATGCCCACTGGAGCCCTCCCAGCCACCTGACGGGTACCTCTATTAGTAAGCCAATGCCGCAACTGTATATATCGGAAACGTTCTGTCTCTGGGAGTCCACATTTTTCTTTACATTCTTGGAAAGTCAGGGGTTCCTGATTAACATATAAATCTCTCAATCGCAAGGGTTTGTCTTGACTCCAAGCCCGGTATGCTGTGGCCGCAAGCCCTGGAGTGAAAGCTGGGTTCTGAGTGATGGGAGACAGTGGACCCAGTCCCAATGGGATACCCCTCTGTGAACATGCTTTGTCCCAACTCTGAAGTGTGGACAGGGTGGTTGGCAGTGTCTCCCCTCCGTGATTACGAGCCTCTTTCAGAAGAAATGGAAGATGAGCCAGAGGGAATGGGGCTACAGCTTGTTCAATCCCCAGCCATTTAGGGGGATCTGGAGAATCTCCCCAAGAGAGCATTACGGCCACTTGAGCTGCCCTATAATAGCGTGGTATCAAGGGAAGGCCCAGACCCCCTAACATTCTTCCCCTTGTTAAAAGATTACCAGAAATTCGCGTTTTTTTCTTCTTCCAAATGAACCGATATATCTCTTTTTGAATATTTATAAGTCCAAATTCGGCGATAGAAATTGGCAAGCAGCCTCGGGAGAAGTGTCATCTTAATTGCATTAATACGACCTAACCTGGAAATCTCCTGAGAGTCCCACCGCTATAACCACTCTCTTGCCTCTTTGAACAAGGGGGGAATATTCGCCTCATAAAGGCCTGCATATGTAGGAGTCAGTTTTATTCCTAGATATGAAATCTCTGTTGGGGACCAAGGAATATGTGATATTGCTTGCATTTCTTCTAGCCTACTGGGGTTTTCAGTTAGGGTCATTCCTACCGACTTAGCTGGGTTCACCTTGAATCCAGAAATCGAGGCAAATCTGTCTAAGAGGTCCAAGAGGGGAGGAAGCGAGCGAGGGGCATCATTCAAAAAGCAAAGCAGGTCATCCGCATATAGCGCTACTTTATGGCATTGGCCCATTAACTCAAAGCCCAGGATATCTGGATGTAGCCTGACGTGCTGGGCCAAGGGCTCCATTGCCAGAGCAAAAACTAAGGGTGACAGAGGGCAGCCCTGCGTAGTGCCTTTGGCTAACATGATTAGCGGGGTCCAATTTTTATTTATCTTAATTTTGGTCGAAGGAATCTGAAAATTTGAGAGTATTAATTTAGAAAACCCCGGGCCAAAGCCGAATCCCTCCAGTAACATTTCTAGGTATCCCCAAGACATACTGTCAAACGCCCTATGGGCGTCTAGGGACAGCAAGGATAACCTCCCTGGGATCTTCGGGGCAAGAGCAATTAAGTTAATGGCACGGCAAACACTGTCATATGTAGACCGGTTATATATGAACCCTGTTTGATCGTTAGTTATCAGGGATGGGAGAATTGTACCCAGGCGACCTGCTATTATTTACCCTAGCAATTTAGCATCCGCATTTAATAGCGCAATTGGCCTATAAGAGTCGCAATCCGTAGGGTCCTTCCCAGGTTTCAACACCAAGGTTGTGGCTGACTCCACCATTGATTTAGTCACTACTCCCTCCCTCCACACAGAATTGAAAAGTTTTGTTAAATGAAGGGTTAGCTCTGCACGGAAGATTTTATGGAATTTGTTAGTAAAGCCATCCGGCCCCGGAGCTTTACCTAACGGGAGGGAGACAATTGCTGCCTCTGTCTCCTCCACAGTTATCGGGACCTCCAGATGCTCCTGGAGTTCAACGGATATCTGCGGGAGATCTGCTCTCTGAATAAAGTCCCTGGCCAACTGCGGATCTGACATATAAGGGGTCGAATGGCCTCTAAAAAACCTTTCCATGATCCGTAGTTTCCCCGATTCAGTAAAAACTTGCCTCCCATCTGCCTCTTTTAGGGAATCTATGTGGGTACGCTTTGCCTGTTGCTTGAGCTTAGCTGCCAGCAGCCGATTCACTTTATTCCCCTTAGAGTAGTAGTACTGTTTAGTGCGCATTATTCCGTAGCCTGCCCGGCTCATGTGGTGGGCTTCGAACGCTTTTTGTGCTATGCGAACCTCCCTAAGGGCGCGCCTAGAAGCCTTCTTCCTATGCGCCTCAATTCCAGTTGAGCTTGAACTTGCCTTTAAACTTTCCTACGCTCTATTGCCTGGGTTATAACTTGACCTCTAATGACAGCCTTTGCCGCGTCACAAACCACCCCATATTCTAACTCCCCGATGTCATTATCTATGAAGAATTTATTTATACAATTTGAAATGCAGGAGCGGGCCTGAGGATCCATCAGGATGAACTCATTCAGGCGCCAGGTCCGGGGGGTTCTGGGGATTCCGTAAGTGGAGACATGGCCATCAGAACTGGGGCATGGTCGGACAAGGCTTTCGGGAGGATCTCTATATCTATGGTGTGGGGGATAAAAGTGTCAGAGAGAAAGAATATATCTAACCTAGAAAACCCCCTGTGCACAGCGGAGTAAAAAGTGTAATCCCGTTCCCCTTGATGGAAAAAGCACCAAGCCTCTATCAGCGAGTGTTCCCGAAGGAGAGAGGTGAGCGCCACAAAGTTTTTCTTGTCAGCCGGGGGGAGGGATTTATCTTCTAGCGGATTAATCACTGCATTAAAATCTCCACCAATTATAAGGTCTCCCTCAGCCTGCTCGCTTAATGTTTTGGATATCGAGGCGAAAAGCAAGTCCTAATGGACATTAGGTGCATATAGCGATAACAGGGTCACCTTTCTTCCCGTATAGCGTGGCCACTACTAGGACCTACCTCCCCCTCCACATCCAGCAGGGTCCTATGAACCCTCAGCGGTGTCCCTTTTCGGACTAAGATTGCCACACCACATTTTTTCAGCCCTGAGGAAGCACAAAATTTGATTGGGTAGAGTTTATCATTCAAATGAAATTCATCAGATGACAATAAATGAGTTTCCTGTAAAAATAAAATTGTGGGTTTGTATGTAGCCAATCGCTGAAATAAAGCTTTCCGCTTAAATGGGGGATTGAGGCCCTGGACATTAAGAGTGAGACAAATTACACTTGGAGCAGTCATTCCAATATTCGCTTAAGTTCTTCACAAGCTTGACCTAGTTGACAATTCATATGGGGTACTGTGTTCCGTCCAAAAGCCACCACTATCCCGCCCCAAGCATTAAGGGCTCGCAACTTAACCTCCAATGAAACACTTAACTCATTCCGGATGACCCAAATCATTAAATAAATTGATACCATTTCAGCAATGACATAAACGCTATGTGAGTAAATCTTCTGATGCCAACCTTCTTTCCAGCCAAACCCAATACTAAAATTCCATATAGGGGACAAAGTAATGAAAGCAATACAAAACGAAGGAACAAAAATTAACACTATTGAATAGTGAGGTATGAAAGCTTGCAAAATGGTAAAAATAAAGATATGAAAGGCTTTCATGAGCCCCAACTTCAACTTTAACATCAACAAACCTTCAACGGTAATGGGCGCAATCCGACGCGGGTGCCTCAATTCGAAATTTTATTTAACTTTTGCAATCCATGTAGGTCTCATATAGAAGATCTATCCCATTACAAGATAATGCCACAGGATATCCCAGCAGACATTCTTGAATCAGTGTAATCAGCGACACAAAGCCTCTTGCAGGGGAGTAACCCGCCCACCGAAAGGTAGGTCCATCAATGTTTTCTTCCCCTGGGTAGCTTTCAAATTATTCAGTAACGTTCTGCCCGTGCAAGAAGTTTTGCCTGTGCGAGATGAAGTTTCGCCGGTATATTCCAACATCAGGCACTAATCAGTAGGGTGCTGGCTGGCTTCTGATGGTCATTCAGGTCATTTGGCGAAAAGTGAGCGTGTCCGCCATCCGTAATCTCCTCCTCACCATGGGCGGGGCCGTCCACACTCCACCAACCCCTAGGTTTTCTTTTTCTGTCTTTTGGAGTAGGCTGAAGATCGAGGTCCGTTTCTAGTCGGAAGTCTCGGTCTGGCGTTGAGACAGTAGTTTCCTCGGCCATTAGATCTCTCACTTCTGCCTCTGAAGAGACAGCATAATGTTGGTTGCGAAGGTCAAAAATAAGTTTGCAGGGGAACCCCCAATGGTAGCGGATCATCTGGGTTTGGAGCCATGCAGTCACCTTCTGTAGCCGGCGTCGGCAAGCTAAGGTGTATGGAGAGAGATCCTCAAATAGCCAAATGGACGCTCCACGAAATTGTACTGCTTCTGATTTCCTGGCAGCTGTCATGATTTCCTCTTTCTGGTGGAAAAAGTGGACCCTGGTAAGGACATCTGGAAGAAG
Organism: Ambystoma mexicanum; assembly: GCF_040938575.1. Taxonomy (NCBI): domain Eukaryota; kingdom Metazoa; phylum Chordata; class Amphibia; order Caudata; family Ambystomatidae; genus Ambystoma; species Ambystoma mexicanum. Next base: position 1,344,440,206 of record NC_090931.1, read on the forward strand.
ATTTCTCTTCTGCTGAATTTGTGAGTATACGCGGTGCGTCCTATCCAGGATCATAGCTTCAGAAGGAGGAAGACTCAATAAACTACGGAACAGTTCACTTACATAATTGGCCAACTCTTGGTCCGAAACTTGTCAGGGAATGCCATTAAGGCGCACATTATTGCGCCTAGACCTATTTTCAATGTCTGCCTGTTTAGCGCAAATATCTTCCAGGTGGTCTTCGATAGTCCGCACCCGCTCCATGAGTACTTCAGTATTGTGCGTTTCCTCGCATGTTACATTTTCTAGATCATTCACTGTAGCTTCGAGACCACCCAGATGGGTGGTTAGCTCAGCCAGTGATCTGGCCAGTGAGTCCTTAGAGGTATTTATTTCCACTTTGATCTCACGGGTGATCTCCTGTTTAAAGGCTTTTAGCAAGTCCTCAAAGTCAGACCTAGCAAATGCCATGTCTGAGATAGGGTCTATGGCCGGAGTCGGATGGATGTCCACTGACACTATATGGCTCTGGGTAGCGGGGTCATCTAATGGGTCCGAGCAAGTATCCTGCAGATTCCAAGAGGGTCAGTGACTCCTAATGGTGTTGCTTACTTAGGGTCAGGGTGAGTACGTAGGTGTATATATTATAGCAGAGGTGGCATGGAGGTGGTAGTCCGGGACAGGCGCCGAGACCCATGGGGGGGCCAGAGCACTGCTTTCTATTGCGCAGGGGTAGAGTTGCCCCCAGCACCCGGAAGAGCACAGTCGAGCGGGGGGGCCAGACAGCGGCGTCCCTGGTCCTACACAGCGGGAAGAACACAGCAGGCCCTGCACTCGCTTGGGGTCACCCCCGCCTCCGGGCCTCAGCGAGTGCCCCTCAGCCGCAATCCGGCAGCCAGGACAGGAGCCCTAAGGCAGCCGCACCCGAGGCGGCCCACTCCTCCTCCAGTGCCGACAGGCGGCACACTCCGGGTCACCCAGACCGCCAGCCGTCCCACACTAGCAGTGCTCGCCCACTCCACCACAGGTTCGCCTCCGTCTCTCCCCTCCCCGCCGGTCGAGAGGGGTCTTCCGCCTCCAGTACTGCTCGGGCAGACGGCGCACTCCCAGGCCCTCGGAGCGCTGCCCCCCGCTCCAGCAGCGCTCACCTTCCGCCACCACAGGTTCGCCTCAGCCGCTCTCGACCCCGGGGGACAGGGGGGATCCTATGCCCACAGGTCTGCCTCCTCGTGATCGCAGGGTCAGAGCCCACGCCACAACTCAAACTTGAGTAGGTCCCCGATGGTCGTCAGGCGAAATTGCACTCCCCGCTATGTTGATCATAATGGTCCCGGAGGGATCAAGTACGTTTCGGTGATTTCTGTCCCAACTACACACCAATTTCTGTCAGGACTGCGATCCGGAGGACCGACCCAGGTTCAGCCAGTGTTCCTGTCCACCTGTGCTCGAAACATGGATGCAAAAGCGCTCAAATTGCATTGTTTAGGTCGCCCGTTGGCGGAGCTCACAGCAGGCACGTCTTCATAGTGCGCTGCCTAGCCACGCCCCAAGGATAACTATTTCTAAACATTGCCAGTCTATGAGAAACCAAGTGGGTTGATTCAGAGATTTCCTTGCCAAGTTCAGAGACATTTAAGAGGAGAATATAATAAAAGATTCCAGGAGAGTGGCCTCAACATCTAAAGAGGAAACCATATGTAAACATAAAAGGAAAAAAGAGAAAAGAAAATGACCACAAGGAGTGAGAGAACAAGAGGAAAATATATCTGAAGGTTATAGAGATGAAAAGCCTCCACCCTATATCAAGAGCTGCAGAGGCTCATTTGTGAGAACAGTAATAAGAAGAGAACTAAGCTATACTGACTTTGTGCCTGCCAGAACTTTATACTTTGGAAAACCCTGTAACAAAACCTGGAGAAATACGGATAAAGCGAAGATACCTGAGTTAGTTATATATTTAGTGGTAGGACCAGACAGGAATAGCTTTTTTAACATTTTTTATTATTATGCATTTAGTTTATATTCAATAATGAACAAACTTTTGCACATTTAAAACATCAATAAAAACAATATCACATTTACAATCTAAAAAATGAAAACGCAGAAAAGAAAGCAACATACCTAAATACAATATCTTAATGCCATTCAGGATGTGGTCATATGATAGTTAAAACAAATACAAGTAGCTATCTAAGGAATCGCCAATTTCCATATATAAAATGCTGCTGCATTAGCTACTATAGATTCAGCCCCTATCAAGGCTGCCCAAAATTGATCACTGCTTATATTCTCTATTGATCTCACACAACCCCCATAGCCTTTAATATACAATGGCTTCCAAACAGAATATGCTGTCAATATATGTCTGCTTGTCTCAACTTCTGTAGTACAATACCTGCTCATCTTGTTCTGTTCTGTTCACCTGTTCGTAAATTATTTTTTATAAGTGAAACACAGTCCGGGCACTCACATATTATGTCCATGGTAAGACCTAGTTGAGACAAATGCTCTTCTGTATCGGTGCGCAGATCTTTAACAAAGTTATTACGATGGCTTCCCATCGGCTCGTTACCCAATAGTTGAAGAAGATGGTTTGTTCCTAGTACCGTTTTATCAATTTCAAGGTATAACAAGACCCTTTTCAATGACCAACCTGTAAGCAAAGGCTGTAGGCCATACTCCAAACGCAAGACCTCCACTTATAGACATGTTCATAATAGAACAAAGTAATTTGCCCTCCAGTTTTTGGAGCCATGTGACATCCCTGGTTGGCAAAATCTCCAGAGCATAAAGAATGGCTGGGCATATGCTGGACTTATATATTTGAATATACCCTTCTATGTTACTGCCACCCCTATGTTCCACATAAGACTTTATGGCTGCTCACCTCCTCCATATTTTAGTACTTATGTGATCCTCGTATTGCGAGGTCGATGGAGAAGACCATATAGTAAACCCCAGATATAGCACCTCAGTAGCCGTAACCAAAGGCGTACTATCCAGGTACCACTGGGATCTCCTTGACTTCAGGTGGGAATCTTTCAAGCACATTGTTCTTGTTTTGGATTTATTTATAATCAGGCAGTTATCTTTAGCATATTGGTTTAAGGCATTTAAGGTGCGCTGAAGACCTATCTGTGTTTGATCAAAGATTATTATATTGTCTGCGTAGGCCATAGTGACCGTTTTCTCACCATTTATGGTAGGAGGAAAATATCTGATGGTCTTTAATGCTTGATCCATAGTGGCAGTATAAAGATTACAGAGACCATCGCAAGTAACAATATATTTTGGGACGGACTTCGGGAAACCAGATCGAACGCATTCGAAAAGTCCACATAGCAGATAGAGCTTATTCTTCCCTTTTGGTTGTACTGCCCTTAGATATTGCAATGTTGCTATGTTAGTTGTAGTGTTGAATTGTTTCCTAAATCCTGTCTGGAATGTGCTCAATATGTTTTTTTTTCCATCCAGTTATTTAGTTCCAGAAGGACATTGGCGAAAAATTTCTGGCTGGACTCCATCATCGCCAACAGACGGTAGTTCATTGGTATGAATCTGTCCCCTTTCTTTAAGATCGGCACCAAAATGGATTGGCACCAACTCTCTGGTAGTTGGCTGTTCTTGAGTATTTTCCTATAATGTAATACCAATGTTCTTGCCCATAAGCTTGGGTCAGCCTTAAATACTAGATTTGGAATGCCATCCGGCCCTGGAGCACGGGAGGCTTTTGATTTTATTTTTAGCCTTTCTAGATTTGTTTCCGTAAACTCCTCCTCCAGTTTAGCTCTTGATTGCGGTTTCACCTGACTCCATGCCAATGGCTCCCCCAAATCTGTCTCTGGCAAAGCCTGTCCATTGGGAGAATACAGTTCTTGAATGTTTTTGATCCAACATTTCTCTGATATTGGATTTAGGTCTATCCGGGGAGATACATTTGTGAAGCTGTTGAAGTTGCACCAGAATTTGACCTTATTATGCAATCTCAGCCATGTAAACAGATTCCGCCAATTCTAATGGATGCTTTATGTATTTTATGCCAATTTATGTATTTTGTGGCCAGATTTTTCACCAATTGCGGCTTTGTCCCTACAATACTTTCTCTTTCTTTACAAGACCACTACGTCGAATGGATTATGTTCACAATCCTGAGAGTTTTGGGGCTGTGCTGTGCCAGATTTAACATATGATGGGCCAATCTCCTTGATAAAATCGTCTAGGTTCCAAGCAGCTATTGCGAGCAATGTGCCCAAATTCTCAATGTTTTTAATTAATACATCATTCCCCGCTTAATGTCGCTTTGTGCCCAACGTAATCTATTGCCAGCTGTATTTGTTGTTACTTTTGTACATTTTTGTGGTTCATCCAATCCCGTTTTTTGAGTTGTCGACCAACATAATGCACCGTGTTCGCTGGCCCCACTATAGGATACCACTATAGGGCTACATAGGGCTTGCATTTCCCTGTCCACTATAAGATAGTCAATTAGAGATGTGACGATACCATTTGACCATGTATATAGTGGTTCAGAACCCTTACTCGGGTGCATACTAAGGGGTTCCAAATCAAAACATTTGAATAATGTCTGCCACGTGTAAGACTGACCCACATCATTGCTATTGGGCAGGTGTAGCAGTCGTTTGTTAAAGTCACCAGCCAGGAATAGCTTATTGGACGGAAGACAGAGGATATATTACTTTGTGTGCTTTGACTATAGACGAGCACCTTAGTTAGTTTGGCTAGGAAGGGAACATCCCCATAGTGTTAGGGTCACATAGACATTTTCTTTCTTTTAAGAAATAAAGATTACAAAAAATGTCCTTGTTGCGTCAAGAGTCCTTCTCCTGGTTCACCCCAGCCCCCACACATCTTCAGCCGAGCCCGAGTGATCCAGTTTGTCTTTTAAATTCTGACCTCTTTCTTAAATGCAAACATAGGTGAGTTGACAATGTCTCCCAACTGCTGTAGTTAATTTCTGTTTTGCTTAATAATTTTTGCGTTGCTGTTCTTTGTCTAGAGTAGGTTGACCCATATTCAAGCCTATTTTCGCCTGGAGGTTAGGGTGTGGGATCTATGAGTTCATCTCACTTAGTATACCAAACTCTTTTCTGGGGTTGGCTTTATCAAGCGTCATGGATAGCCGCTATATTAAAGGCAGATACTCGGGTTCTCTGCTACCTTAAAGAAGTCATATTTTGTGAAGCATTTGCATCTGACTTGAAGCGACTGACCGTAAAGTAAATAATCCCTTTGTGCTTTAGCGTGTTATCCATTATACATCAGTAGGGTGTTACGGTCAGGATACTTTATGTATATCCCAGTATGCAGGTTGACATTACTGTGGTAAATCAACAGGGGCAGAATGCTATTTCATGGTTGCTCTTGTGGTAGAAAAGCAGCATAATGCAAGGGTGAGGGGTGTGATTCCTTTCGTCACTGCCACCTCTCCCTGTTACCGAATCAAACCAGTTTTGGAGTCAGCATACTGCCAGGCATGGAGTGGGAGGGAAGGAGACTTTCATTGTGTCCTATGGGCCAATTGTCAGGACCCATTGGAAACAATAAATGCTATAATGTCAGAATCACTACCTTTCTCATCTCCATGACATTTTGCACAGTGCTGCACGTCCATTAGGGTCTGTGCTGTCATGCAATGACAGGGAAACCAGTCTGCATTTGCAATGAATCCAAATAGTTTATTTTTTTTGAAAGTGCAAAGATTCTGGGTACTATGTTCCTCTCCTTTATGGAGTGAGTGAAAGACATTCACTCCACATAGGAACTGGTATCTGTTTTGTGGACACTGATGGTCTGGAAAAGAGGAGTGGCATTACAGGTGGCACAATACCCACCAGCTGCTACTGCATAACATTATCACAGATTTCATTGGCACTGACTTGGAATTGTGACACAGTGAGGGTCAGGTCATGGCACTTAGAACTGGGGACAGAAAGCCCTCCCAACCTGGGGCAGGAGGCTTATCTGAATGACAGACAGAGCCAGTCCTGTCCCAGATGCGGGAGGTGAGAGCTGGATGGGGGGCCCAGTGTCTGATTCCCTCTTAAGTACCTTGAATGTTAATGTGGCACCACTTTTCATCACCCAATGCCTCCCTGTACAATTTTCTGTCCAGTGTTCTCTCTTTTCCATTTCAAGACTCCACCTTGGAACAACCAAAAACGCCTGGACCAGAGCCAGGAGACTGGAATCAATAACAGACAGGGAATGAGCTAGGCATTTCCTTGCCAAACAGAAATGAGACAGTGCACGCCCGATTTACCAACCTCATACACCCCCCAGGCAAATGGTGGGGCAATAGAAAATGAACTGGAACTGAGGAGATACTTCAGGGAAAGAGGAGAGTAACAGAAACCCTCCTCAAACCAAATTGAAAACAAAATTCACCAGCATATGAAGGCAGTGTGATGAAATGACTACTGCCGGCAGTAGTGCAAGGATGAGTAGTGGCTAAACCACATACTCAGCCCACACACTTCTACAAAACAACAGTAATCCCAAATATTATAATGGTGAAACAAGCACAGGTAAGAGATATACCTCCTTTGCCTGTTTTGGTAAGATGGGTCGAGAGTAGGCTATTCTCTCAAGAGGGGTGTGAATGTGAGACAGTAGCAGCCCAACCAGCAATAGTTCAACAGTCTAAAATAAAGTAATGTCCAATGAAGGTTATGTACAAATATATATATATATACCTTAATTAAACACACCAATATGCAGTACCAATTGCATTAGAAACACAAATAAAAACCCACCTCTGTAAAGGAAGGTGGAGCAATGCAGAATGCAATGATGCAAGCACTCTGGACGCTTAGCAGGGAGGAAAAAGTAATAAATCACCATAATGCGAACGAAAAAGATCTATCTTTGGAAAAAAGATGCAAAAGCGGGATTAACTAGTCTGTAGGCTCCCAACAAATGTACAAGGGAGTCTGGGACCTTCCAACAGTACCTTACTCAGTTCTTGGAGGTTCAACAGTGTTGAACGAGGCTTCTTATGGTTTTGTGAGTGGCTCAAACCGGGTTTAGATGCAGAGAGTCACAGTGATCCAGACAGGGAGCAGACTTTGAGTCAGGTATGAAATGAAGCTTGCTGCAGTTCTGTGTGGCTTTCAAAGGATGTGGGTTAATGAGGCCACCAGAGTTGGTTCAGTATTCGTGTAGGGATCCATGCGGTTGGTGGTTCGAGGGATCAGGGTTCCGCATTGTTGAGCTTCTTATTAAAGCGAGGGCAATTGATGCAGCAACAGCAAAAGCGGTTCAAAGAGATTCAAAGAAGTGCCAAAGGCAGCATCCCAGTGTCTATTGATTTGAACGTATTTGAATATATTTTATCACGGCTGGCAGAGGTTTGATGCAGTAAAAAGCAGGAGACCAGCTCCTTTTTTCTTCAGTTGCTTTGAGTCCCAATTCAGGGGCTTTTCATTCTCCAAACCCGGTACAGGCTGACTAAAACCTGCAGGAATCCGTCAGCACCAGGGAAGTACTGGTACCAGTGAAGCTATCAAGAAGAAAGATATATGGGCCGCTTCCCAAAAGGCCCAATCACGACCACGAAAATCACATTTGATCAAAATATCACAAATACTAAGAGCGAAATTAAAACAACGACCGAACCTGAACTAAATAGAGGACTGGAGGGCAAGAAATGGTCTTGGGTCTCAACTGCTTCAGCAAACAACAAAGCTGTTTAGCCACTAAAAGGTACGACCTCAACGACTCGACTGCCTGAGGTATCGGGAGAAGACCTCCCAGACTACTTATCTATCGTCTCTTGGAACCAGGGGGTTCATCCACTTGACAAAGGAAAGCGACGTTAACTTGGGGGATTATGATGTGATCATGTTTCAAGAAACATGGATTTTAAATAAACCATCTTTGGACGGATTCGACATACATTTCTCACCTGCTTATAGAGGCCTAAAAGGCCGTCCGATGTCAGGGCTGTTAACAGCCTTTCGCTCCAGCAGTGGGTTTTACTTGGTCGCACCATTACTCTCAACAAAATTCATAAAAGCCTTACTAGTTCTGTGGCATCGAGCTACAGTGTCTGTTATGGGACTCGCTCATGAAGAACAAAGACTTGCACAACCTCCACTGCACACTTGATGAAACAACTAATTACGTATCAACTTGGGAAAGAGATGAGCAAACTGGGACCACTGACCACATGTATGTCTCAAGAAACCTCCTTGCTGAAATTAAGACCTTCAAGGTAATTAGAACAACCCATAGCGATCATAACTTGTTGATGACCAAATGGAAATCACCAAAACCACTGACTCAAAATATGCATTGTGAAGTGGAGGCCGGCAACGGGGCGATTCGCCTCAAATTGACAGAAGCTGCAATTGTCCAACTCACAAGAAGATATCTTGACATTGGCTGTGGAGAAAAACCTGAAGGCAATCACGCCATAGACTATCGTCCTCTTCTTTCGGCCTACAAGAAAACCGACCCAAAGCCCGCGAACCAAAAAAGTCAATCACTCACAAGTATGATCACTTGCTTGTCAGCAAAAGAAGGCTTGTACGCAAATTGAAAAGACTTGCAAAAAACTCGATCTCACTTAAGACAAAGACGGAAGCTATTGAAGCTGTGAAAGAATACAAAACCTGGGTAAGAAATCATGGATTTAATATGCACCAAGAAGACTCCCAAGAAATGTTACGAGCAATCTAAGGTAGAAATACAAGTACTTTCTGGTCTTTAATAAAACCCATCACAAAGTCAACAAACAAAGCTTTACAGAACAGTGTGGGCGTATTAAAGCGGATTGACCATTTTGAAACACTGTATAAGAAACCAAAGGAAAGCCCACCTAACGGTGGTGCAACAAACGACGAACCATGGGACCTACCACACAATTCAGAGCAAATATTGTCCAAAATCAAGAAGTTAAATCTTTCGAGAGCCCCAGGCCTAGATGGGGTGACAAACTTTGACCTGAACAAGCAGCCTGTGGCCTGGTCGCTATTCATCAGTAGAGCCTCCCAAAACTGTCAGAGAACCAGACCACCCCCCCTTTTGTGGAAATGTGCTAATATTGTCCCGATATTTAAGAAGGGCTCAAGGGCAACCCGAAATATTACCGCCCAATCGCCCTTGTCGACACAATAGGGAAGATTTTCGCCTCATTTGCACTGGAAACATTTTAGGAATGGATGTCTATCACCAAAGTGAACGATCCATTCCAGACTGGTTTTATTAAATCTACGGGGACAACGGCAAACATTCTATTGTTCAGCATACTCAAAAACGAAGTGCTGGAGGGTAAACCGAGAGTTTTTCTGGGCTTTGTTGACCTGGTCCAAGCTTTCGACCAGGTCAATCGGGCCAAACTATGGCATAAATTGACCACCTGGAACTGCCCTCTAACAATATTAGGACTGAAAAAGGCATTGTATACTGAAACCTCAATCCAATTGCGTCTGAGTAGAGCCGGACAGCTGACAAGATCTATTGGCACAACTCGGGGAGTAAAACAGGGCTGCCCATTGGCCCCGAAGTTGTACAACGCCAATATTGCAGACTATAAGACCAGTAATCAAGATGTCAAAGCTTTCCCCCCGACTTTTGGTGGGGAACCTCTGTCATGGATAATTTACGCGGATGACATCATCATCACTGACCAGACGCAAATCGGCCTTCAGAGGAAGCTAAACAATTTGTCCCTGTTCATCAAGGAGAACGACTTAGAGATCAACAACTCTAAAACAAAGATAATGTCCTTCGAGGCAACCCAAAAGAAGAATGAACATCTAAAGTGGTTCGTTGACGACGTTTCATTGGAATGTGTCAGGAGCTTTAAATACCTAGGAGTGGCATTAAGCTCAAGTCCAAGGGAACTCCCAATGCAAGAAGCCCTCTACATCATGATACAACTACTGATTACACAAACGAAGGCAGTAAACAGAAAATATGGAAGATTTTCATTCATACCTGTTCTGAACTTCTACAAGGCCAAAGTTATACCTAGCCTTAGATATGGGGTAGAAGCAAAGCACGGTTTACCAGAACTCTTGTGGGCCAAGTTGGAAGGTATGTTTTGGCTCAAGGTTTTAGCACTTCCTCAGTCCACTCCGATAGCTTCTATTCGGAGGGAGCTAAGCCTGCAATCAATGGCATCGGTGGTGACGCGAAATGCGATCATGCTATACAAGAAGGTTATTGATCCAACTACCACCACAATCTTTGGTCTGATGAAAAAAGAGCTTGAAGGAAACAGCACCAGAACCATGCTAAGATGTGTTTCCCATATTCAACAGTCATTGGAATTGTTAGGTTGCACGAAGGAAGATCTTATAAGCAACCCGAACAAAATCAAAAGAAAGCTCCTTGTGCAGGATTGGATAACTATGCAGGAAACGGCTGACAAAAACAAATTGACAAAAAACATTCCCCCACTGATAAACAAAATAAACCAGCCGGCAAAGTACCTCCAGAAATTCCCGAATAAAAGCTTGAGAGAAAATTTCATGTGGATAAGATTAAACCTGATGAAAACTAAAGAGGTAGATGCGATAAGGAGCAAAACGAGTGAAAACCAATGCCGATTTTGTAAAACTGCTGCAACAATTGAAACATTGAGACACCTGCTGTTGAACTGCCAAGCTTTAGATAGACAGCGCCAGAGTCACTTAGGCCACATTTTTGCTGGCCTTCATTTCTATGATGAGGATGAATGGTGGTCGCGTCTGATGAGTGCCGAAAGGACTTGGTGGGTCATTGCTGTTACCAAATTCTTCGAGAAAATTGAACAGGATTTTTCATAAGAAGAAAGTGACAATGCAACGCTACGATTAACTCTGAAGAGGAACAGTGGGGGGAGTAGCTTAACCAAGGACTCACACTACAAAGTGCTATCCCTTTAAAATAGGGAGGCAAAATCAGTACCTTCCTAGTAATCTTCTTGCTCCCCCCTTTGTAAGATTGTGACAATCTAACTTCGGACATTTTATACAAACAGATCGTCTCTTGTAAAAATAGATTTTCAATTAAAACAAGTAAATCAAAAAAGAAGCTATCAGGGAGGAAGGTCTTGCCCCAGCAGCAGTTCACCCCCAATGTGCGCTGGAGATGGATAGGGAGCAGGGTCTGACTGTGCTTTGGACCACTCCTTCTTTATCTCACTGGTGAAGGACTTTGGAATGATCTACTTTCCAAGGGTGGTCCTAATAAATTCTTCTTGAAGTCCAGGAATTAACCTTAAGAAGAACCTTTCCTTATAAAGGCAACACGCCTCATAGGATTGGTTAAAAGTAAGCCTCCTTTAAGAGGTCCAATCCTTTTTTAGATAGTAAGTGACTTGTCCCCTTTTGCATCATACCCAAAGTTTAATGCTGTGCCAGAAGTGTAGGAGACAAGAAGGAAAGAGAAGCCCACAGAAAATCAAGCTAGAGGGGTTGTTTCTCCCTTGGGCTCTGCTATGCTTGTCTGCCCACATCCACCCCTTCTCTAACCCTGCACTTCAAAGCTCCTTTAGTGTGCAACCTCCTAATGTGAGGGAGACCTTTTTTATGTAATGGCCTCTTTAAAGCCAGGCTCCCAAGAGGTCTCTTGTTGTGAGTCACCAGGCCTTGCAGGGAGGAGTTACTCAACCTCCAAGAATGTCGTCAAAGGCAGGCATTCTGTCTTTTGCCCCAATCACTGAAATGCATCTCATCAGATGCCTGGAATCCACATTGCCTCTCATGGCTAGTCGGAGCTCCCAGGGTTGACATTGGTATGTTACAAATCAGATTTGGCTTTTAATCATCTACCATACAAAAACCTAGGTACGGTTTATATTTTCACATTATCCTGCCATCAAAGTGATGGATGCAGACTCTCAAGGTGGGAAAAAATTACAGAACAGGTTATTATGCCATGTTCTTTCTGGAGAGGGGCACCTGCTACCTTTTTTTAAAACCAGGTTGAAAGTGTATCAGAATTATGTCTTTATGTAACAGAGGTATATATCTAAATCCCACTGCTCCACTGTAGTGGCATTGCTGTCCAGCAGCTGTCACACAAGGCAGCTGTGACCTCTTAACCTGCTCTCTGCCACGGGAGAGTAGAGGCTGCTGATCAGGCTACTGATGCAGCTGAGCATAGGTGTACACTATGTTTTTGGCATTGAGTTTGATGAAATACTAAAAAGAATAAATTGTAGGGTTTCCCTACCCTGGCCAGATGCACTATTTCACAGGAAGTACAGGAAGAACAAGCAACCTCAGCCCATGGCTGCTACCACACCATCAGTGACTGTCAACAAAACTAGCATTTCAACACACCAAAAACACACTTCTGTGTGGCACTTTCGAGGCATGCTTCAACGTGTGAAAATCTCCAGATTGTGCGGTCTAGGGTCAGTGCCCATGTAAGAGGAGAAACAAGTACAGCACCATTTAGTGGCACACACTAGCAGAGCCTTGACCCCAGCGGAACAACGATATTCCTAGATCGACAAAGAGAATTGTTATCTTGTGTGGGATCGAGCATTTTCCCCAGTACATATATCCACACCCATTCAAAGTTAAAAGGAACCTTACATCTCTGCCCCTAGTGCTCCAAAGATCAGTCCAGAGGCTTTTGCTTCAAATCAAGAAATGGAGTCTACAACAAATATACCCTAGAATTCCCACCAGGAGCTAATAAACCTTGCTGCTTACATGTATGGCACCCACAAGATCCCAAAGCCCATGAAGCAGCTAAAGCTCAGCAGACAGAATAACATGCACACATGAGTATTTAACTAGCAACACCATAAGGCATAACAATAAGGAAACATCAAAAGACAAATGCATGCAGACAATCTTACAAGCACTTGAGAATGAAAATATATCCTCCAGAAAACATCCTCCATTGTAAGCATGAATCCTGTACACTTATGGGTGTCATCAACATGTTAGGAAGAGAGCGTCCCAAGTTGGCATAAGGACCTCTCCTGAGAGACACAAGAATTGGAATCCCAGAGACTCTAACAGGCCGAGTGATCCAGCTAGCTCACGAAGGCAGCAAAGCTTGGTCAAGATGAAAGCCAGACTCAGGATGAAGGCATGGTTCCCCAACATTGTCAACAAAATTGAAAGGGTTATAGCCACTATAGTCACGTGTCATTTGCCAACCCATGGAAAGCAGTGATCCTTACCTACGCCTCAAAAGGACATTAAACCATTAAACACCAAAAATAGCGAATCGCTCCTCCTGCACCTAGCCTTAGCTCTTCAAACCAACCTAATGTTTCTACTTATCTACAGGCCACTGGCTTACAACCCTACCTTGATAGACACATGCGTGGACGCCATCACCAACATCACCATTAAACATGTTCACTTAATCATAATTGGAGACTTCAACATCTGGTTCGAAGAAAAGAACATCAACTCCCCCAAAACTTTGACTAATCAACTAGCAACAATGCATATACAACTGGTGAAGGGAGTGATACACACAGCAGGCCACAAACTAGATGCAATCTTCTGCAACAAAAACCTGGTCACAACTGCAGCTCCAATGCAAATCCTCTGGAGCAACCACCTCATTATATCCTTCATGATCCAACCGCCAACATAGTTACATGATAACCTCCTATAAAATCCTGCAATTCTGAAAATAAACTAGAAATCCATTAACAGTGTGGAGCTAAATGCGAGACTGGAAGCCACAAAACAATCAACCCCCTTTATAGACTCAGCCAGCATAGAAGAATGGACAGACACAATCCAAAAATGGATCACAAAAACACTGGATGACATTGCACAGAAAAACCATTCACCCCCTCGCTAAAGAAAACGAGAAAAGCAAGATGATTCACACCCCACCCCAGAGCACTGAAAAAAACAACAGAACACTGGAGTAAGAATGGAGGAAAAACTACAACCAATGGAAAAAAACTGCCTACCAAAGACAGATTAGACTATACTAAGCCAAAATAATCAAAGCAAAAAAGACATTCTACAACGATCGGATCACATACTCAAGCAACATCAGAAAGACATGTTCAATATCATAAATGAGTTAAGAAACCCAGCAGTGTGCAACAACACACCAGCCCATCACAACAATTATGCGATGACCTTGCAGACCACTTCAAAAACAAAATCACAAGCATACAGCAATTCATTTGAGCGAGCTAAAAAGTACCATCGGCCACCTCAACCAGCCAACATCAGAACCACCCACTAGACTAAATCACCTCCCGCTGATCTCGACAGATAAATTCAACAGCCTGGTGAGCAAACACAACAGAGACGGCTCTCCAGCAGTCCCCTGCCCACCAGATGTCTACAAGACTATCCTCTTCCAAGCCTCAACTTCTTCAACCACTCACTAGCAACAGGAACCATTGCATGCACCTTCAAATCAGTGTATATCAAGCCACTCCTTAAAGATCCATCGGGAAACACGGAAGATCTAACCAACTACCAACCAATCTCAAACATCCCCTACCATGCAAAACAACTAGAAAGTTACGTCTACGAACATGTATAAAACACTTGGATACTAGATCAGGCACAAGTAGGATTCAGATCCATGAGAGGAACGGAAACTGCATTACTATCTATATGGGATGATCTAAAGACCAACACAGACTCTAACATCAACTCAGCAGTAATACTACTCAATCTGGCTGGAGCCTTTGACACATCCAACCACGAAACACTCATCACAAGACTCAAAGTTATTGAAATTGGCAACAGAGCTCTTCTCTGGCTACAATCCTTCTTGACAGAAAGAACGGAAACAACCTGGATAGCACAATTCAAGTCAACACCTCGCAAAACTCCATGTGAAGTCCCCCAGGGCTCATTGCTATCACCCCTTCAAAATCTACATGCCCCCCCCCGATTAACCTCATCAAAAAACGTGGCCTCATTTGCTACAACTATGCAGATGACACTCAAATTATCAACAATAAACACCAGCAAAGAACAAAACCCAACACTCACCAACTCCCTCACTGAATTAAACCAGTGGATGAGCACCAACAACCTCAAACTCAAACTGGAAAAAATCATGATCGCACCCAATAACCCATTGAATAAACACCACATCAAATGGCCCACCGAGCAGGAAAAGCAACCAGAACCATCCAAAGTGATCAGAAATCTCTGAATCCTAATGGACAACGAACTCACACTAGAGCCACAAGTCAACGCAGTAGTTAAGAAATGCATCTTCCGGCTTGCACACAATCAAGAGAATACTTCCCTTCTTCACCTTCCCACACAGAACACTGTGCTTAGAGAGGCACAGCTCCACCTCACTGATGAGGCCCGACTAGGCCGATACACGTATCTTGGGTTGCTGTTGGTACTCTTGTTCAGAGGAGAATTGCCTACCATTTCGGTGCTGGACTACCTATGGGTGGGACAAAGACTGGTAGGTGTATGGAAATGTCTCCTCTGTGGAAAGCACAGTGAGCTAAAGCATGGTTGAGACTCTCCCAGGGGCCATCCACCCAAGAACAGGTCAATGGGCCTTGTTCGTACCGGTAGAGGGTTTCCCAGACCTTTTTATGCAAACTGTACCAAATGTCCACAACACCCAAGGCGCACATAAAACACTTTCATACAACCACCCACCAAACACCACACAAATGTTGATTAACTAAAACATACCAGCAGACAGTGACAGTTTATTCTGAACTGAAGCCACCAAGAGCACATCAGAGCTCTCTTGTGCTTTTCCTTCTCAATTCCACTAACTAACCTATCCCAACTCCCTTCCTGTTTTGATCCACCTAGGCGGCTGGAGACCATGAAAATGGCAGTGGTGTACGGTATAAATCACAATAACATAACCATCCACTCAAAAGACAATGGCGATAAGCCTTGGAACATAGTAGGCACTGATCTCTGTTCACTACCTGATGGGAGCTATTTTCAGGTCCTCTCTGAAGATTTGGCATAGTATATATTGGTTTAACATCTGCACTCCAAATCTGCAGAAACTGTTCTACGCAAACTAGAGAAAGTCATTGCTGTCCAAAGCATAACCGTGAACTGAAAACTGACAATGGACCCCTTGTCAAAGCAGGGAGTTCTGTGATTATATTGAGCATCTTCGAATCTATGACACCATGCTGGCAACAAGCCAAAGGGTGATGCCAAACATTTCATGCTTACCCTAAATAAAGTTATTCGAATTGCCACTGAACGACATGTCAACTTGGAACAGGAAATCAATCAATTCCTCCACAGCTACCGTACTGCTGTGCATACTTCTGCAGGATTTCACCTACACTGCTGCTGATAGGTCACCCCTGTGACACCACCATTTTGGCACACTCCTCAAGGTCGCCTGCAAATAACAATTAACAGTTTGAAGCTCTCCGCCAACACCACACTGAGCGCATGAACATGACAAGGTGAACAAAGCTGTCTCCAACTTTCGGATGGCTACGGGAAGGAGAGGCCACCCAAGAAAAACAAGGACCACAAGGGATCCATGTGCATAAAAAGGGGTTGGGGAACTAAGGGCCAATGGGAAGTGGTATGATTACTCACTGCCCTTAACTCACTCCTGGTCCAAATTTGGCAGGTTCGGAGATGGTCGCCCGGAGTACGGAATCCCATCCTTGGTAAGCTTCAAGATGCACAGGCGCTGCGGGTGCAGATGCTGGGCCGGTTTACACCAGGATCTGGATCTCTCGTCTCGAATGCAAGACAAAAGAAGCACTGATGCAGCTGATCTCATGACACTTGAAGAAAGGGGAGAAAGTCACCAGCAGCAACCGCCACTGTTGCACACGATACAAGGGCACCCAAGTCTCGCTGTCTGATTCACACTTCTGTTTAGCGGCCCAAAGGAGCTGGGGCAATGAGATTTGGCAAGAAGTTGCTTTGCAGTGCAAACTAGGGTTCCGCTAAGGCTCGAGTCGAAACTCGATGTAGCAACACTCCGGCACAGATACCAAGGCTTAAGCTGGTCAGCCCATAGATGGGCCAGGGACACTTCCGAGAAGGCTTGTTTGTAGGGAACCAAGGAGGCTTTGAGAGTAGTTGGTCCCACCACTCAATAGGGTTGAAGCACCTTTGCAGGTCTTTGGAGATCAAGCGCAAAGTTGAGCTCTATCATGACATCAGCAGGGACATCAGCAGGCTCAGGGTGCCAACCATCTTCTGCGTGGTTCTGGGTAGTCCTTGGATTTGATTGGATCGGTTTCGCTTTTCTGGATACTTGGCTCTGTGTATAGAGTGATCTGCAGGTCTCCTCCTCATATCCCAAAGCCCAGTTGGCCAATGAGGAAATCTTCCCCACTCATGCATGCCAGCAGCGGTCCAATGAGGCACCACTGCAGATCTCATGCTGTTGTGTACACCAGCCATCCTGGAACCAGTAGTGCGGACTGGGATCAGACAGTTCCAGCCCACTTCCTGGGTACCTACAAATGTGACATGCACCAGAATGCGAAAAGTGCCAGCTTTTGCGGGTGAGTGAATGCCCAAATAAGGATTCCCGGGTCACTCTGACCAGGAGGAAGGCAAACTGACAAAATGGGCAAAGAAGAAGACAAAAGACCTTCTGGCACAGCCATGACGGGCACTAGCCACAGTCAGGAGCCAAACGCGATACGCACGGTGTGGCTTGGTAAAAATACATGAAAACACATTAAAAAGCTTCTGCTGCCACCAGTCTACCTACTCCTAGGCACATTGTCCAGTGACCACAACATCCTTAGTGGATGTATAGGGCCCGAAAACACAAGATCCCCAGTGCATGGTACTGTAATGTACTTTGTGTGCTGAAATACAGTTGCCAAAGAGGGCAACATAGTCACAAAGTTTCCCAGTACTGACTGCCTGATGGACAAGTCAGTTTCCCCAGAACAATGAGCAAAAGCCCAGTGGAGTTCAGCTGAAGGCTGTGCTTCACTGGAAAAGGTCAGGACAGGAGGGTGTAACAAAAGCAAAAGGTTTAGGAGGTCCACAAATAGCGACATAAGATAGCAGTAAGTGAATTCTTCACTAAGACCGGATGGCAAACCTTTGGAGATTGTAGGCCTGGCATGGAAGTAGACCATGTGGAAGATGAAGAAGTGCTACAAGGTGGTCCTAAAGGAGACATTTAATGTTGTTTGTGGTGCTAAAGGAAGAACCCTGCATAGCTGTTGCAGAGAAGTTATATTTCTTTGAGTTATCAGTGTGGCAAATCATCCTGAGCAAGACAATAATTGTTGCTATTGAAGAACCGAGAATCCGGTCATGGAAGAAGAAGAGCCTTATATCTTCTGTGTTGGAACTTTCTGTTGACAAGTTGAAGTTGCATCAAACTGTCTTGGAACTTTGTTGCAAACCAGGATTTCCTGTGTTATTTTATTGAACTGTGAAGCAGAATCACGGTTAAATCTGAGGAAGGGAATTTCGACCAGCTTTTGAAGATTGTGGCTACATTGTGAATTCAATCATTATTGATCTGAACTGCCATGGATTTCCTTATTTATTTGTTATATGTATACGTGTGAGGGGCAGATATCCTTGGTTAGAGTGTTTCCTTTAGTTTATTTTTGGCAGGGAATGCCTCGTCAGGGTAGGGATAGTGAGGTGTTCATCCAACCCTCTGATATAATAAAATGGCATTTGTTGAGACAACTTCACAATGTGGTCTGCCTCACATTTCTGACCCCTCAGACCCTCCTCGTACTCTTTATGTGATGATCCTGATTCTCTTCTTTCTTCTCCCGTTCCCTTCTCTGTCCCCTTTTTGCTTCTAGGGGATTTCAACCACTATTTAGCTACCACTCATGCATCTTTCCCTTTCGTCCCACTACTTTACTCTTATCACCTTTTCCACTGGTATTCTGCTTCACATGCTTCTGGCTCCTCTATAGACTTATTCTTTTCTTCTATTCCTCCCAACTGTACAGTTTCTGTGACTACATTATTATCCTCTGATCACCTCTTACTATCCTTCCACTCCACAGTTCCTTCCTCCAGTTCCAGTTACCTTTGCTCTTTGATTTGAAGTAATAACCTTAGATCTTCAATCCCACTAATGTTTCTACCTCTCTTTTATCCTCCTTCCCCTCGCTCCCCCAATGGTCTCTTCTTTCAGTCGATTATACCCTACGTACTCTTAATTGTGGTCTTTGGTCAATTATCTACTCTCTCCATCTTGCTCATCTCTTTCGCCCCTCCTGTAAACCCCATTAGCATTGGTTTATGTCTTGCATTCTCTGTCTCAGTTCCCCACTCTGGAGACTGGAGTGAAGCTGGAAAAAACAGCTCTCTTGCTGTGCTTATTTCTCTATCTTCTTTTCATTAATCGTAATACTTATCACTGCTAACTGCAAAAAAACATTACTTTTTAATCTCATTCTTTCTTAGTCTCCTCATCCACACCAATTGTTCCAACTTCTCAATCATAAACTGTCAACTCCCCCACATGGCCCTTCCCTTACTTGCTCTCTCCTCCCCTGGATATTGCTAATTTCTTTGTTAATAAAGTTGCTCACCTTTGCCCATCTCTATCATCATTCAATACTTCACTGTACTACTCCTGTCTCCTCTTCTCTGTCCTCTTTTGAACGCCTCTGTAATGCTGACACAGCCACTCATCTTGGTTGACCAAGATCATCTCACTGCCTCTCCCCTCGATTCCCTTTCATTTTACACTCATTCCACATATCTACTCTCTCTTACTACCATTCCTGACTTCACTTATAATAGCTATCACCCCACATTGGGGGCATACATGGCCAGTAACGGCCTGCAGCCCGAGTCTAGGAGTGGGCCTTAGTGAGGGCTTAAGGCTGTTAACAGCCATGTACAGACCCCCGGTGCCCCGTGTGGGGAGGGAGTATTATTTTTGTCATGCTTGTGCGAATTACAGAGCGCTTGCTGTGTGAATCTGTGTATGTTTGTGTTGGTCCATTGAGCAGATTTTGGCAGGTGGGGAGCCAGGGGGTGGGGTTGGGGGGGTGCGAGGGGTGTACAACAAAGGCATTTTAGAAATGCCATTGTTGCACAATCACCCTACCCACCTGCCAAAATCTGCTCTCATGAGGCGCTGTGGAGCCCAGGGGACAGGGATGGTATTTATATATTGGACATTTATCTTAGATGTCCAGTCAAAAATACCATGCTTTGCCCCTTAGCCCCCTAGCACCTTGCATACACACATAATCATGTTGATTGTGTGAGTGTGTTAGGTGCTGTGGGGCCCAGGGGACAGTGATGGTATCTTTTTTCTGGACCTCTATCATAGATGTTCAGTAAACAATACCATGCTGCCCCCTCAGCCCCGCAGCGCAAATTGCAAACTGTTTGGCTATTTACCCAATTTTTTTATGAAGTATCTTCTAAAATGCAACATTTGAACCAATTATTATTTATTTTCCCCCTGAACCCTCCTTGATTGTGTTGGGATGGAAATAAGTTTATCCCATCCCCCTAAGCACTTTCAGGTAAGGCGAATCCTCTATGAGATAGTGTAGTGTATAAGGGGGGAGAGAACTGCACTATGAAACTCAGTGCGGAAGTAATATAGCGCGAACAACAGATGCATGGCATTAGAAGACACATAGAAAGATTATAGTTATGACAAAAGCACAGGCTTGCTTCACCGCGCTGCACCAGTAAAGCTCCATGGAAAGATTTTACTAGGCCCAACATCATTAAGGCAGAATGAATCCGCACTGCCAGTTCTCACGGAAGTCCACTTCCCCCATGTCCCTTCACTGTTGCAAACATTGAGTATCTTTTAGAGGAATGTGCCCTGCAAGAGCGTGAGGCAACACCAGGCTCTGCACAGTGCCCATTCATCACCATTAAGCTACTAATACGCCCCTAAACCCCACCCAGCCAGCCCATAGCCAGCCCCACACCACTGACCCAACAGCCACACCTCTGCATTCCCTGATACGTCAGCGACCCCCTTGTCCTAGCACAAATCAAATTACCATAAAAGATCTAAGCACGGACGCCTGTTTCACTCCCCAGCATAAGCCACCTGCTTTGTAACACGAGGTACAGGGAGGGATACATTATAGATCAAAATCCAGGGTGGAGACCTTGGGTACAGGAAGAGTGGTATCAATGAAGCCCTGAATGTGTGGGTCAGTGTGACTGTAGTTCATCCTCCCTTACCCTTGGCACCAACCCCTGAGCCAGGTGCATGTCAATGATATAGTAATATACTTAGCGTGTTGGTTCAGATGTAACACTGTATTTTATGAGCGACCTGACCTTCAACAGACAACAGGATGAGCCCAGCTGACGCACGTGGAGCCTGACAGACGGCGAAGGAACTAACCAATTGTAGCCTTGCATCCCCTATAGAGCAGACCTGTGTATATGGACTCACCAATCAGTGGTGCCAGATTGTTCTATATGTGATGATGCCACTCAGCCTTTTAAGCGCCTGCTTGTTTTATGATTAACCAGAACATTCTCCAGGAGCAGAGTCCTTTGCTGATATTTTGTATTCTCTACAATTAAAACCTTGTTATCCTTGCAAGCTATCGCCTGGCTTATTTCCCTAGAGGGTTGTATTCACTCAGTAGTGTGTGTTAAAAGGGACTTGCCTTCATTTGGTGACCCTTACAACATGACCCCATCGACCCCGTACCTGCAGAGGTATCCAGGCAAATTCTCCGGAAGGGCTGTGCCTGTTTACAGTGACCAGTCCCAAAACGCATCCACTGAGTGGCCTTGTGGGAGCCGTCTTTGCAGAATCCCGCCTGCTCTTTGGAGTGGGGTGCGGCCCCAAGGAGAGGTGCAGGCAGGTAGTGGAAGCCCATGAGCGGAGATCTTCAGGAGAATATGGACGCGTGAGTATAGCCTGCAGGGGATAACAAAGTAGTGTTGGGTGTATGGAGCAGTGTGAATAGTTTGAACACGCAGTGACCACAATTGAGAGTGTGCTTAGTTTGTGGATTATGTTGATTTTCTATGGCCATTTTTATTTACTTTTTAAGAATATTAAGGCTAAGGAAAAAGGAATATGGGAGCCCCCCCAAGTAAGGGGGGAGTGTTGCACCACATGCACTGTCTCGACCAGTGCAGGAAAAATATAAGGAGAAATATAGGAGCTGTGTATAATTAGAGAGCTCGGGAGAAGTAGTGGTTGTTGTTTTAGCTTGTTATTTTAGTTCGTTTTGCTGGTGTATCTTAACGTGTAAGGAGGAGGCCCAGGAGGGGCGTGTGTGACTTGTGTGAGCGCATCAAGAGAATGTGCAGGGAGTGTGTGAAGAAGCTCTAGTGGGGAACAGCGGGAGGGGGGAAGTGAACTGATGATTTTTCTGTGAAGTTATTGACAGCATTGACAGAACTGTATATGCTTTAAATGTTCCAGACACATTTCTGTTTTGACTGTGGTGTAGTAGCACAGGCGTAGCCCCAATACAAGACACCCGCCTGACATGACCATGGGGACAGACACACCCTTAGACCACATATCTAAGCACTTGCTCTTGTGTTGTGAGAAAATTAAGAAGTACCACAATCAATGGGTGACCGAGACTAGAGGAGGAGGAATGCCCCATTCATGGCCAGAGCAAGAGACATTTGCCATATGTGCAATGGAACATATGTCCACCTTCCTGACAGCAAAGTATAAGGGAAGACTGCTACAAAATAGACAGGATGTATTAAACCTCCGGAAAGTGTTTGAAGAAACAGAGGATCCGAAGGGAGGAGGGGCGACGCATGACAGTAACATGGAGAAAAGAGCAGGAGAGGGTGAGAAGAATGGGGAGACGAAAAAGGGGATATATCCGCTAGTCACTCGCCCAGCAGAAGGGTATACCAACCCGACATATGTGTCAGCGGGCACTATAGTGGCCACACCAGGTGCGGCCCCACCCCACCATACGTCTCACCGCAGGAGGGTACTGGCCACACTGGGGTGAGCGTGAGAAGCCTAGAGGTAGCGCTGGCATCAACACACACTGAATTGGCCAGGCTACAGGAAGCATGTGAAGCGACTAGGGTTGGAGAAACTCTGATGTAGCCCACAGGGGCACCCTTAAAGCCATGAGGGGATGAGTGGAAGTCAGGTGGATTCCTATTCGGAATAGACAGTGTACCAATAAGAACCATCCACATAGAGCGGGACAGGGAAACAGACAGCTTGGGTTACGAGAATGTAGGGTCCCGAAAGAGAGGATGAGGACTATTGGAGTGATTTTGATGACACAGAAGAAGAAGGAGAGGGAGGGGTCGAACAGGCTCCCCAGGCCACACCGAGACTAGAGAGTCTATGGGACAGAAGATTAAGAGAGAGGTTTGGCGTTAGCACAGAAAAAGGGAGGTGCAACTAAGGGCGGGAAAGGAAAACTGAAAATGAAAATGCCACTTATACACAAAGGTGCAGGCTGACTGCACTATGTACCTTGGGCACAAATGAACAAAAATAACCTCCTTAAGATGTTCCCCCAATAGCGATAGGGGATATCAAGAGTTTGTTGGTAGCCACAGTTGGGGATCAGTAAGAGACGGTGTGGATTAAAGCAGGGTACCCAGGAGTAACATTGAGTAATGATGCCCACGATGGATCATCGTTCAACAAGATTAGAGTACGAGTATGGGATGCACTGCAACGCATGTACCCAGACACCCCAGATTTACAATCAATAATACAGTGCACAATGGGAGATGAGGAAGACGCTGGTAGTACATTCTGAGGGTTCAGGAGATGTGGAGAGCAGAACCAGGCAGCGCCTTGGATCAATCAAGATCACTATTTTATTTTATAGTAAAAAGAGGGGTCCCCAAAGAAGTGCAGAAAGCACTTGATAAGATATCTGGGGTAGAAGCAAAAGGGTTTCCCGAAATTAAAAGCATTATAGTTCACCACAGTAGAAGGATGAAAGAGTGAGAAAAAGAAACTATGCAAAGCTAGGAAGCTAAACTAGTTCAAAATAAACTAGTGAAAGTGGCTGCAGTATCGACACGGCAGCCCTCAGAACAGACAGGGAGGAAGGGTCCACCTCTAACTCGACACAAGCCAGAATAGCGGCAGCCTGGGCTGAAGGATGACAAGGGCAGTGGGGAGGAAACCAGCAATTCTCAGGACCCCAGTGGTAAGGAGGACAGCAATGAGGACGAGGTGGGTTCCAAGGGCCTAGAGACGGGGGATTTGGAGGTCCAGGACCAAGGGGTGAGGGACCTTGGCAGTGCTGGACCTGAGGGAGGTGGGGTCACTATTCGAGAGAGTGTTGCTGCAGGCAGGGGGGAATTACAACTAAAACCAGCAGAATTATAATTGTCCCACCCAGGTAGAGGGGCCATCTCCCAGGATGACTTTGATCCCCTATGAGATCCATCAGGCCTACACACAGCTACCCCCAGCAATCCCCAGCCCCTATCACCCACCACACCAGCAGCAAGCAGTGCAACCATACCAGCCCGCCCTAACCAGTAACCAGTAGAGAATAGGCACGCTTTTGGTACTGCACCTAACGGATCAGCAGCCCCATTCCAAGGTGCTACAGTTGTGGGAGGAAACAATGTTTTAGTTTCCTGGGACAGACCCTGACTAGGACAGCTCACAGAGAGCACTTGCATGTCCAGTCCTGTCAATGACCCTAAATCCAGAAGAGGAACCGTTGGTGGGGGCAGAGATAGGGAGCAAACAATTAATCTTTATGGTGCGGAGAAGTTGTGCATCAGAGAAGGTGACTTCCTACTATCTGTCACACTCACCTGTGTCTCTGCAGGAGCGATGGACGAGCCTCCCTTGACCCTGCGTCTTCACTTCCCCTGCTTCACCCGAAGGAATACCTGTCAATTACAAGGTGTACACTCAGACCTGAATTCACCCGATTCCCCTGGGCCCTTCCCTTCTCTTTACTGTGTGCTGTGATGTCCCCCTATGGGTTTACCTTGATCTTTAGTAAGGTGTGCACTCCATCCTGCATTTGCAGGGGCGCGATTCACTTATGTGATTGGTGCCAATGTCTGAAGGCTGAGTTCATTAGCCAAACGCTGTTTTATGCCTTCACAGCGAGGCAGAGAGTTCAAGGCACCAGTTTCTTCACTGGCTAGAAAGTCCTTCCCACAAGTGAACGTTGCGCAGAGAATTTTGAGAAAATTGTCTGTATTGTCTTTGTTTGCCGGTATTTTTGTGGGTGAGTAGCGCTGCATGTAGAAGCTAGCTGCTGGTAGGTTTGCGCAGCGCCTTCAATTCGAGCGGGCCTGGTAATGTCTCTCTGTTTCCCTTGCAGGAGAAATTATGTGGTATTAGTGCCTCGAGTCCAGGTTCAGCGCTACTGGAGACTTGGTGATTAGGAAAGTTTGCACAGAGGCATTTGGTAAGTATGCACCGCGTAGAGAGAGAGAGCGCAGTGAAATAAGTGTCTGCATTATTGGAGCGAGCACAATGAATAATGTCTCTTCTTTCTTACAGGGGTTTGTGCGCTCGTGCAACTAACCTGGATACCAGAGTCGCTGGAAGATTCGGTGAGTATGTGCAGCATTACTGATGTGCGCGTGTTAACGCTGTTCTTCTTTGTTCTTACAGGTGCCGGTGTAGATGTCCCCTCTTGACTGGAGATAGCTGCAGCATGGAGTAAGAACCAGGTAAGCTGAAGCTGAATGATCCAGAGTGGGTAAGCAGAAGTTGCATGATCCGGAGCAGGTAAGCAGAAGCAGGATGATCCGGAGCAGGTAAGCAGATGCTGGCTGATCCAGAGCACGGCAAGTGTGTTGCTGATACAGCTCACAGTAAGCAACACGAAGCACTGGAAGAATCGTGGGTGTGGCGTATATAGCCAGCCACACCCAAACACTAGAGAGCTCATGAGTTATCATGCACTTCCTGTTTGGCAACAGGAAGTGGTAACCAGGAAGTTACTAGAAACACTAGGAAGGAATGAAAGGAGGGATTTGTTATGGGTTCTTTGTGTGCCTATGCCAGGCCTGCCAAGCCTCCACCCAGCTTGCCCCAACTACCTGCCAGATACCCATGACACTATCAGGAAACACTCTCGACACTCAGGGATGCATGGGGCTGTTTTAATGGTTCCTTACACAAAAGATCTAGACATCAAAGTGGGAGGGGGGGTCGTGTGAGCACCCCTCTTAAACTCTGAAAGTTCTCCTGTCAACTTGCTTGGTAGGGACCTGCTTAGCAAGTTGAACATGATGATCTCATTCACAGACCATGTTATCGTTTGCGCTACATCAGGCATGTGCTCCCTAAGAGCAATGCTTGGGATAAATGCTGTGGCAAGTGATGCGGCAGTGAGAGGTATCCCTATCGACCCTAACATGTTTATTTACAAGCTGTTCCTCAGATTACTAGAAAGAGTTGGAGAGTGCCTACTGACTTTATTTTTTTACCCATAGTACTCACCGAGCTGATTGCTGGTACAATACTATTAGACCTAGAAGACCTACTGGTGTCTGCCAAAAGGATTGTGGTGCTGGGTACTGACCCCCATGGGTGCCCAAAGGCGCACTGTGTTGTGTATAGGTCCCAATATGCCCCTGAGAGAATTGACTGATGAAGAACTTTTTGAGGATGACAATAATGATGAGGAGATAATCCTCGAGATTTGCATACCCTATGAGATCAGGGTGCAATACCGAAATGTTCAGAGCCCCCTCATGGCTGTTGCACACCATCCCGATTGAGCGAGGAAGACTTGCTGTATGTCCCCATACATTTATGGACCACAAACCCTCACGATGTAGGGATGCTGAAAGAAGTGACTCCTGTAAAAATGACACTTAAACCAGGGGCAGTACTCGCACAGGTGAAACAGTACCCATTGTCCAGGGACGCAGAGGAGGGGATTAGAGAAACACTATGGGCCCTATTACACCAGAAGATTATAATACCCTCCACTTCACCATGCAATATAGCCATATACCCCATTTAAAAGGAAATGGGGCAGTTGGAGGATTATCCAGGATCTCCGCCCCCTTAATGATGTAGTACAGTAGATGTTTCTATGTGTCTCCAACCCTGCATCCATTTTGTGCAGCATCCCCAAGGAGGAGACTCATTTCACTGTAGTAGATTTGAAAAATGCCTTCTTCTCAGTACTCCTTCACCCAGAGTCCCAGTACCTCACAGCCTTTACACTGGATAGAAAGAGCTACAAACACACTTGTTTTCCCCAGGGGTACTGTGAGAGCCCTAGTATTTTCAACAGGATATTACACAAAGACTTGGGGAACATTCAAGTACCCAGCACTATAATTCAAGACATGGATGACCTACTGGTCTGCAGCGACAGCGTGCAAGACTGTCGAAGGGACTCTATCGCATTACTACAGTTGCTAGCAAGGAAAGGGTACATTGTGGACAAGGCAAAACTCCAGTACTGCCAGCTAGAGGTACTTCACCTGGGGCAACCCATTTCCAAGGACAGAAAAAGAATAATCCCCGACACTGTAGCAACAGCGCATGCCACTCCCAAACCACTCAAAGTGAAAGACAAGCACAAATTCATAGGGTTGTGTAATTATAGCAGGGCATGGATTCTAGATTATGCAGCGTACACGAGGCCACTCCTAGAGGGCCTCAAAGAAGCACAAAAAGACAGCAACAAAATAGAGTGGACCCCAGAGATTTTTTTTATTTTTAAAAACTTTATTTTTGGTAATTGTAACATCATAAAAACAGTTACAAAACAATTGCCCCATTGTGGGGTGAGTGACCCTAGTGCCTTCTTAACCCTTGCCCCCCACCACCCCTATCCGTACTCCCTCCCCATTTCACCAAGACCAGTGTTGGGATGTCATCCCCTTGATGCGTCGTCTGGCTACCAGTTGGTTTCTGTATTCTAGAAGGACTAAGAGTCACTTTTTTGGGTACTGTGTCTCCCTGAGGAGGATGGTGAAGCGTTTTCGTCTGTCTCGTTGATTAAAAAGGTCACCAGTGGCCCCCAGATGTCGGGGGGGGCGGGCGTGCTGGGGAAGTGTTCAGATAAATTCGGATTCAACGTCCTGACAATATAAGAAGTCTTTTCTCCAGTTTGCCACTGACGGGGTGGGTCCTCTGCCCCATGACATGGCGACTCTCCTTCGAGCTAGTGTCAATAGTAGCCCGGCCAGTTTCCTTACTCCGGGTGAGAGTTGTTTCGTCATCCCAAGCAGTGCTGCCGTTGGGATGGGTTGCACTTCTTCTCCTATTATTGCTTCCCAGATCGTACTAGCGGACGTGACTGAACCTCGGTTTATGTCTAGGAAGGTTGAGATTTCGTCTCGGAGTTCGGATGAGAACACTTGATCTTGTAAGGCTCCGGATTTGAAGCGCCACTGCAGTAGGTGGGGTTTCGGTGTAGACGGATTGCATATGAGAGTAACCGGTGAGTGATCGGAAAAGGTTTTAGGCAGGATGTGACATTGTTCCCAGTGGAGGGGGTCACTGGCGGACACCATTAGGTAGTCCAATCTGGTGTCAGAGTTGTGTACTACTGAGTGGAACGTTTAGTCACGCTGGTCCCAGTTGTTGTGTCTCCAGGTATCTATTAGGTCGTAGGCTCTGCATATTTCTTGCATTTGAAGGCTGGCCTTAGAGATCTGCAGTGTCGTGGTACGTGACCTGTCTTTCGCGGGGTCGAGGACGATGTTGAGGTCGCCTCCCCAGATAATCGTTGCCGGGGCTTGCGTTGAAAGGTGTGTCAGCACCCAGTCAAAGTTGTTCGCCCCATCGACTTTCGGGCCATAGGAATTAATGAAGATGATTTCTTTGCCGGCTATGATCCCTCTCACTAGCAGTGTTCTACCTTCAGTGTCCTTCTTAGTTTCTATCATTCGAAAGCCGGTTCGGCGGTTAATCACGATCGCCACTCCTCTGGCGTATGACGAGAAAGAGGAGAAGTACCTATGGCACCCCCAGTTTCTGGCCCACTGGTGCTCCTTCTCA
Source organism: Ambystoma mexicanum (assembly GCF_040938575.1). NCBI lineage: Eukaryota > Metazoa > Chordata > Amphibia > Caudata > Ambystomatidae > Ambystoma > Ambystoma mexicanum. The sequence goes on from NC_090931.1 coordinate 1,344,469,009, forward strand.
CGGAGAAGGTGAGTTTCCTGAAACAAGGCGATGTCCACTTCATGCCTCTTTAAGTATTGGAGGATCCTTCTTCTTTTAGAGGGGAGGTTGCCTCCTCTAATGTTCCATGTGGCGACCTTGAATTGTTCGTTTGGTATGGATGAGTGAGCTGGTGTTGTTGCATTTGTCCCGCAGGGGCACCTGGCACTGTAGGAGGTGTGTTTTGCTGATCTCTGGGGAGTTCAGTGGTGTCCCACGAAGGAGGTCTGGTGTGGCGTGGTGGTTGGGGTGTGGCGGGGTGTGGTGGGTCGAAGGCACTTTCCCAATCCCGGTCTCTGGCTTCCTTCCTTACACGGGCAACCCCCAACTGGCCAGTTTGCTTATGCCATCGGAAACTGAACCGCAACAGTGCGTGTCCATCTCCTGCTTTCCCACCCATTAACAGTGAACTTGTTTGAGAACTTCTGCTGTACAAAGGGTAACAGGGGGCTTCCCAAGCTGCACGGCCTTGGAGTGTTTAACTCCTGTGTATATTTCGGTTCGGTCAGTGATTTTCTTGTATGCGAGTTTCGAGACGTCGATCCCATGCTGTTTAGGGTGGGTTTCTGTGTACTCTCTCCCGTTGCGTGCGTGCTTGGTTGAGGTTTGGCCCGGGGCATCCTGCTCTATCTAGGAAGGTGTTGGCTTCTTCTGGTGTCTGGAAGAAATGGACTTTGCCTTCATGTTGGATTCTGAGTCGCGCCGGGAAGAGCATGGAGTAAGTGAGTTGATTGTCCTTGAGCTTTTGTCTGATGGAGGTAAAGGATCTCTGTTGTTCCTGGACTGCTGGGGAGAAATCTGGGTAGAAGTGTATTTTGTCTCCATCGTGATGTAGCTCGCCCTTTTCTCTGGCTAGACGGAGGATGTTGTCACGACCTTTATAATTTAGTAGTCTGACGATTATTGGCCTGGAGAGCATAGCTCTCAACCATTTATGTGGCAAAAGCGGGTGAAAACACCCGATTTTACTTTTGGCGGGTGAGAGGCCCATTGAAATGAATGGGCGTGCATGAGGTTTGGCGGGTGAGTCCGCTGTTTACAAGGCGGGTGACACCCGCCAAAAGCGTGTGAGTTGGGAGCTATGCTGGAGAGTGCTCCTGGGATGGGCTTGGAGGAAGGGATCCTGTGTGCCCTTTCTACTACAAACATGTGAGCAAGGGTTTCATGGCCAAAGAGGGTGGTGCATAGCTCCTCGACAAAGTCCTCCATTTTTAGCTGCATCTGTTGTTCCCTCACCCCGATGATCCTAATGTTATTCCTTCTGGAGTGACCCTCTATATCTTTGCACTTGGCGTTGGCTGCTTTCATTTGGGCTGCCAGTCGGTTAACTTTGGCTGCCAGGGTTGTCGTGCCGTCATCTAGATTTGAGATGCGTTGTTCCACCTCGTTGAGGCATTCTGTGTGGTTATCCATTCTGTGTTGTAGGATATCCACATTCGATGAGAGACCGTCCATTTTGTTGTTGTCGCTGCCTGTGGGATTTGGTATTGCTATGCTGGAGTGATTCGAGGGGTAGTTGCATTTGCAGTGTCAGGCGCAGTGATCTTGGCGATTGGCTCTAGAGGAGCTTGTTCTTTTGCAGGTCTCCAGAGGATGCTAGTCCGGTGAGGGGGTTGGGTGAGCCCACCGTGGTGGCTGAGTGCAGTGAGACGCTCTAGGTATTCGGAGCAACAGTTAGTGGGTAGCGTGTGCCTTTCGTAGAAGGGGAGACAGCTCTAGCGTGGCGGGCACAGCCAGGTAAAATGTTCCTGTAGGCAAAGGTCGGCGAATGGGTGGGGGAGGCAACTGGAGGTTGGCGGCCACCACTGAGCGGGAGAGTGGATTAATGCCGAGAATATAGGAGGTTAAGGCTGGACTTCTTCAGCGCGCTCTGCATCCCAAAAATCATATTTGATTTGGTTTGGATTGCAGCATATTTGGCCAAGTCAGGCTCCCGCCAGTTGGGTGTGTGCTCCCACCAGTGCGCTCTATACCTGGTGAAAGTGCTGCTGGGTTCCTTTTCTCGGCTCCGTCTCGTCACTCGTGCCTCTCATAAAATCTCTGTCTGTCGAGGGATCTCCGCGGCCCGGGAGGAGGTTGAGAGCTGGGGGGGAAAAGGGGGTGCCGTTCCCCACCCCCAAGTTACGGCTGCAGAGCTGGTTCTGCGGTCTGACGCGGCGGGCTGGAGTCTCTCGCCCCGTGTTGGAAGTGTCAGGCGTGGGGAGGGAGAGTCTGGGGACAGCGCGGGCCCACCCCCCTGTAAGCGGCTGTCCCACGTAGGTGGTCCGGCGACTGCACAGCCTTCCCACGGCCTTACGTGGACCCCCGGCACTCGTTCAGGCCCGGTGTCCCGGTGGGCAGGTTGATGTCGCCAGGGGGGAGGCCCTGTCTGATCAGCGGCCGAGGTCTGCCGCAGCTTGTGCTGATCTTGTCGCTGGAAGACGCCGTATGGAGCAGGTGACTCCCCTGTGCCCGGGCTCGGCCGCGGCTTGGTTTGGCCTAGCGGGCCTGGTTGCTGCACAGCGGTACAAACGCTGGGGGGACCGCGTTTTGAGTCTCTGCAAGTCCGTTTTTCCCCCAGATTTCACTGTAAGGCGGAGCAGAGTCTGGCAGACACGGGATGTCGACCGTCCAGGCAGGGGCAAACCGATTTAAGGATGATTGTAGCGGATTTATAATCGGCCGTGCGGGAGCTCACTAAGAGGTGGCCATCTTGGTTGGCCCTCTAGCGCCCTCTGTGGACCCCAGAGATGATAACAAGTTTCAATGACATAAAAGAAGTAATCTCGACAGCACCTGTCCTTGCCACCCCAGATTACACACAGGAGTTTTGTCATGATGCCTGCTCCCGAGGAACCAGGTCAGGCCCAGCGTCCCCGGAAGCAGACTTCATACTCACCAAGCAGGACCCAGCAAACCCCTATGGGGGCTCTTTGGACCTTGTCCTGGCGCCTTTGGCGCCAGGCTCATAAAAGGCATTTGTCCTGGCGCCATAGGCGCCAGGCTCATCATGGCAGAACATATGGTAATGCTTGGGTGAACTCACCTGAGGCAGACCATGCTGCATACTCACCCGAGGCAGACCATGCTGTCTGAAGCTCCAAGCCAACTAAGGCTGGGGAGGAACTATTTTCTTTCAAGAACTCTTTTCTTACTCGGGTGGGGCCAGTGGAAGAACACTCACCTGAAGCTCTTCCAAGGCTATTTAAACCACGCCCGGATGGCCACACGTGCTTCGCGTTATTCTGCATCTGCAGCAGGATGCTCACCGAGTCGGCTCCTGCATCCTGGCTCCTGCCACGCCCACCAGCACCTGGAACACCTGCAAGGAGAGAAAGGCAAGCATTTGGACATTACCTACCTTCATCCAGCATCTGGATTCTTCACTCCGTCGATCCTGCAAAAGAAAGTCAAGGGTTAGAAACGCATCTCATGGCTCGCTGCAGCACCGCTTCCACTTACCTTCACGTGGCGCTGTCTAGCTCTTCAGCGGTCATAGGTGACATCGGCCGCATCCCAGCACCTACGGAAAAGAAAGACAATAGTTACAAGCGCTCCGCTTCTCACGCTGCCGCGCCGCTTCCACTTACCTTCACGTGGCGCTGGCAACCTTTTCAGCGCCTATAGGCGACAGAGGTCGCATTCAAGACCTACGGAGAAAAAGGACAAAACAAGGTGAGCAACGAACTAATTGCAAAAGGGCAGACTACTCACCTTAAGTCTTACCTGAATTTTGTTGGGACCTCAATTCCCTTTTCGGGTCGGAGCGGCTTTTCTGGCTTTTCCGTACCCCGGCCCCTATGGGGAAATAAGACACACTCATTAAGGTGTCGGAGCAAACCACTACGGCACACCTTCATTAAAAGTACTCACCTGACCTTACCTCGGCAAATCCATACCTCCACGCGGATTCCTCACATAGTCCCTGAAAATTAAACAAAGGCCAAGGGACAAATAAGACTTGATCTTTTGAACTATATACTTACGGCAGCATTTTGGTAAAGGCAAGCAGACATCGAACCTTCGCCAAATCCGAGATCCAGTGAAGTAACTGGAAATCTACGCGCCCCTGCGTCAGAAGCAGGATGGAGAGCTCGTCCATACTGAAATTAAGGTGAGAGTCTGCGGAAGGCACAACTAGGGTTCGGGGAGGATGAGAATGGGAAAAGGGGGGAATCTCACACACATTCTAGCAGACAGTTAACTCCCTTTTCCCATCTACAGAAGGATTATTCTACGGGCCAGACAGACGAGGGTTGGGGGTCCAGTCCATCTTCCAAGCACTACGCTTTACCGTGGAAGAAATTGTAGCAGTCCAGAACGGGTCGGCGCCTCCGTGGGAATCAGGTGAGCGTTACAGAACGCAAAGCCTACCAATAACTTCCTACCCAGGCGCCATGGAAACTTCCGAGACAGACCAGCTGGCCCAGCTATTAGGGGAATTACGGGCCGAAGGTCATTCCGCTCGCCAGGAGACGAATGCCCTCAGGAGGGAGTTAATTGTGTCAAAGGAACGAACTGATGATCTTGCCCGCCAGCTGTTGCAGAGTCAAGCTGGTCAAACTCCTCTACCAAGTTCAGGGGGTAGTTTCACCCCCGTGGCGTCAACTAATCCAGTGCAAATCAATCTACCTGGAAACGTGCCACTGGCCTCGCCTGAACGTTTTGCTGGAGATTCCAAAAGATTTGCAGTATTTATGAATCAATGCCGATTGCATTTCCTCTACAGACCTGGGGCCTTCCCGAATGACCAAACCATGGTAGCCTTTGTCTCTTACTTATCTCAGCGGCAGCGCAGCTGATTGGTCAATCCCATTGGTTACTCAAGACGACCCGATCCTTCAGAACTTTCAGACAAGTATGGAAATACTTTTTGCGAGGCATTCTCAGGTACAGGCCCTGGACAACGAACTCCTATCTCTACGACAGGGTAATCTGGACCTCTTAGCTTACATTGCGACCTTCAATAGGTTAGTTGTGAAAACAAGATGGCCCGAGGATAAGAGAATTACGCTATTCCATCGAGGTCTACGTGGAGAACTTAAAGATGTCTTGGCCCAGGTCGTAAATCCACCCCAGGACTGCTCGGACTATATTGACTTAGTGGTCCAACTGGATCACAGGCTTCAAAACAGAAAAGCAGATCGGTCCAGGTTTGAAACCTGGGTTTTTGCCAAAGCCCAGGTTCACCCCAAGGGTGTCGATGCTACTGAACCTATGCAGATTGGAGTAGTCAAGGGACCTTTGACCCAAAGGGAGCGTGAAAGAAGACGGCAAATGCAATTGTGCCTCTACTGTGGAACTTCAGGACACTTCTTAAGAGACTGCCCTGTAAAACCGCACAAAAAGGAGGTAGGAGCCACGGATAAAGATCTTGTAGAATCTGAGCCGGGAAACGACCACGCCCGACAAGCGTAGAGGTCCGCTTGCCGAGCTTAAAAACCAACTCTTTGACCTCGCACTTCACCATGCCAATGGTCCTCGTAAATCCAAAGCAGCCTGAACGGTTGCATGCAATTAAGGCATACATCGATAGTGGGGCTACAGGAAACTAGGTGGATCGTGAATTGGCTTCTAGGATGAACCTCCCTCTTTGCCCTAAAACCAATAAAGATGTCATCACCACTGTGGATGGAACCGAAATCGCCTCTGGGCCGGTAACTCATTCCACCACGGAAGTGACATTGCTGGGTCAAGACGGGCATCGGGAGGCAATGGTGTTTGACGTAATCAAGGCTCCGCAATTTCAAGTAATTCTAGGAATCCCTTGGTTGGAAACACACAATCCTCAAATTGATTGGCGAGCAAAGAGGATAACCTTTCCAGAGTGTGTACAAACCTGCTATCCACGAAATACAAGCATTGGCCTAGCTACAGTAAATCCTGTCAGTTTGCAAATACCGCCAGAGTACCAAGAGTTTCAAGACGTCTTCCAAAAGGAACAGGCCAATACTCTACCGCCCCACAGGTCATACGATTGCCAGATAGATCTACTACCCGGTGCAACACCCCCTTGCAGCAGGATTTATGCCCTTACTGAGCCCGAGAATCTTCATTTACGACAATATCTGGACCAGTACTTAGCCAATGGTTTTATTCGCCTGGCTAAATCTCCTTCATCCTCAGCTTTATTCTTCGTACCAAAAAAAGAAGGCGATCTCAGAACTTGTATAGACTACCGCGCACTGAACCAGATAACTGTCAAAAACAGATACCCTTTGCCTTTGATCCCTGAACTCCTTGACCAAGTGAAAGATGCCTGCATGTACAGCAAGCTAGATCTCCGGGGGGCTTAACATCTAGTGCGAATCAAAGAAGGCGATGAATGGAAAACTGCCTTCCGCACTAAATATGGGTTGTTCAAGTACCAAGTTATGCCTTTTGGAATGTGCAATGCACCGGCTGCCTTCCAATATTTCATGAACGATGTCCTCAGGGAACTCATCGATGTTTGTGTTATCGTATACATCAATGACATTCTTGTATACTCCTCTTCAGAATCTGATCATCGAAACCATGTCAGGGCAGTCCTCGAGAAATTGCGCCAACACAAACTATTTGCTAAACTTGAAAAATGTGTTTTCCATGTCACGGAAGTCGAATTTCTAGGTTTTATCCTGACACCTAAAGGAGTCCACATGGACTCACGAAAAGTGGATGCTATCCTCAAATGGCCATCACCCAGCTCTGTAAAAGGTGTTCAAAGCATGCTTGGCTTTGCCAATTTTTATCGCAGGTTCATTCCGGAGTTTTCACGGGTGGTTCAACCCATCACTGCCCTCTTAAGCAAAAATAAACGTTTTGAATGGTCTAAAGAAGCTGAGCAAGCCTTTCAAGAACTAAAAGCTAAATTTACTTCTGCACCCGTATTGAAACACCCGCGCCCGGATCTCCCTTATATCGTCGAAACCGATGCATCCAGTCTAGCTATGGGAGCTGTCCTTTCTCAAAGAGACCCAGAGACTAACCAACTGCATCCCATTGCGTTCTGGTCCAGAAAATTCTCGGCACCCGAGATTAACTACGCCATCACGGACAAAGAACTGTTAGCGATTAAATCTGCTTTTAAGGCCTGGCGACATTATCTCCTTGGCGCAAGACATACCATCACGGTGATCACCGGCCATCGGAATTTACAGTACTTGAAAACCGCCAAGGCTCAGTCATCTCGACAGCTCCTTGGGCTCTGTTTTTTGCTGAATTTGATTTCATAATCACCTACCGTCCTGGCTATAAGAATGGCAAAGCGGATGCTCTATCCCGAATTGGAATGGGGGACACAGTCACTAACTCAGAGCCTGTGCCAATAATTCCCGAACAGAGGATCTTAGGTATGACTTCTTCACAATCGCTAGGAAATATCCAAACTAGAGTTAAACAACTCCTGGACCCAACAGACTTGCAGGACTGGGTTCAAAAGGGATCTGATTTTACTATAGATAACGATTTACCTTATTTCCGAGGACGATTATTTCTTCCACACACGGATTTACAAAAGCTAGTTGTTTCTTGTTATCACGATACTCTAATAGAGGGACACCCCGCATTGCCAAAACTGAGGAAAAGGTGAAAAGACAATTCTGGTGGCCTTCTTGGCGAAAAGATGTAAAATCATTTGTGATGTCCTGTGGTGTGTGCGCCCAAAATAAAGGCCAAAAGAAAAGACCAGCCGGTCTTCTTCAACCGTTAGACATTCCACCATCGCCCTGGCACACCCTGTCATTGGATTTTATTACGGACTTACCCCCCTGTTCAGGATATAACACTATTCTTGTTATTGTGGATTTATTCTCCAAGATGGCACACTTCATTCCATTAAAAGGTTTACCTTCAGCTTCGGTTCTAGCTAAAGAATTCCTTGAAAATGTTGTCCGGTTACACGGATTTCCGTCTGTGCTGATTTCTGATCGAGGAAGCCAATTTATTTCCCACTTTTGGCGTAGATGTTGTCAATTGGCACAAATCTATGTAAGACTATCAACCAGTCATCACCCCCAGACCGATGGTCAAACAGAAAGAACGAACCAGACTTTCGAACAATATTTACGTTGTATGCTGCAACAATCTGAAAGTAACTGGAAAGACATACTTTGGATAGCTGAATATGCATATAATAATTCTGTGCACTCTGGAACTGGGCAAAGTCCTTTTTACACTTTATATGGGCTTCACCCTCGAAATTCTGACCTGGATCCACCTCATGATCTCGGAACACCCGCAGTGGACCAGCTGCATACCGCAATTACCAAAGCCTTCAAAGAAGCAACTGAACATTTACAACAAGCCATGAAAAGATACAAGAAAAGTGCTGCTCGGCATCGAAGTGAGGCACCTCAGTACCAGATTGGGGACCAAGTCTGGCTGGCTACCAGACACTTATCACTCAAAGGACCTCGAACCTTTAATCCCAAATACCTGGGACCATATTCCATTACGGCCATAATCAATCCTGTGGCCGTTAAACTGGATTTACCAGCTCATATGCGAATACATCCTGTTTTTCATGTGTCACTTTTGAAACCTGTGCAACCTGGAACCAGACTTATCAAGCCTCCAGAACCCATTCAAGTGGAGAGAGAACCTGAGTTCGAGGTGAAGAACATTTTAGATTCTAAAATGATAAGATCAAGGCTTTTCTATCTAATCGATTGGAAGGGTTACGGGCCTCAAGAGAGGTCATGGGAACCCCATGACCATGTACATGCTCCTCGGTTAATAAAAAAATTTCACTGGACCTTCCCAGACAAACCAAAACCCCCGGGGAAAACAACCTTGGGAGGGGCCTTGGGGGGGGGAGTGCTGTCATGATGCCTGCTCCCGAGGAACCAGGTCAGGCCCAGCGTCCCCGGAAGCAGACTTCATACTCACCAAGCAGGACCCAGCAAACCCCTATAGGGGCTCTTTGGACCTTGTACTGGCGCCTTTGGCGCCAGGCTCATAAAAGGCATTTGTCCTGGCGCCATAGGCGCCAGGTTCATCATGGCAGAACATATGGTAATGCTTGGGTGAACTCACCTGAGGCAGACCATGCTGCATACTCACCCGAGGCAGACCATGCTGTCTGAAGCTCCAAGCCAACTAAGGCTGGGGAGGAACTATTTTCTTTCAGGAACTCTTTTCTTACTCGGGTCGGGCCAGTGGAAGAACACTCACCTGAAGCTCTTCCAAGGCTATTTAAACCGCCCGGATGGCCACACGCGCTTCGCGTTATTCTGCATCTGCAGCAGGATGCTCACCGAGTCGGCTCCTGCATCCTGGCTCCTGCCTCGCCCGCCAGCACCTGGAACACCTGCAAGGAGAGAAAGGCAAGCATTTGGACATTACCTACCTTCATCCAGCATCTGGATTCTTCACTCCGTCGATCCTGCAAAAGAAAGTCAAGGGTTAGAAACGCATCTCATCGCTCGCTGCAGCGCCGCTTCCACTTACCTTCATGTGGCGCTGTCTAGCTCTTCAGCGGTCATAGGCGACATCGGCCGCATCCCAGCACCTACGGAAAAGAAAGACAATAGTTAGAAGCGCTCCGCTTCTCACGCTGCCGCGCCGCTTCCACTTACCTTCACGTGGCGCTGGCAACCTTTTCAGTGCCCATAGGCGACATCGGTCGCATTCAAGACCTACAGAGAAAAAGGACAAAACAAGGTGAGCAACGAACTAATTGCAAAAGGGCAGATTACTCACCTTAAGTCTTACCTGAATTTTGTTGGGACCTCAATTCCCTTTTCGGGTCGGAGTGGCTTTTCTGGCTTTTCCCTACCCTGGCCCCTATGGGGAAATAAGACACACTCATTAAGGTGTCGGACAAACCACTACGGCACACCTTCATTAAAAGTACTCACCTGAGCTTACCTCGGCGAATCCATACCTCCACACGGATTCCTCACCTAGTCCCTGAAAATTAAACAAAGGCCAAGGGACAAATAAGACTTGATCTTTTGAACTATATACTTACGGCAGCATTTTGGTAAAGGCAAGCAGACATCGAACCTTCGCCAAATCCGAGATCCAGTGAAGTAACTGGAAATCTATGCGCCCCTGCGTCAGAAGCAGGATGGAGAGCTTATCCATATTGAAATTAAGGTGAGAGTCTGCGGAAGGCACAGCTAGGGTTCGAGGAGGGTGAGAAGGGGAAAAGGGGGGAATCTCACACACAATCTAGCAGACAGTTAACTCCCTTTTCCCATCTACAGAAGGATTATTCTATGGGCCAGACAGACGAGGGTTGGGGGTCCAGTCCAGTCCATCTTCCAAGCACTACGCTTTACCGTGGAAGAAGTTGTAGCAGTCCAGAACGGGTCGGCGCCTCCGTGGGAATCAGGTGAGCGTTACAAGTTTTATATTTTCTCACACTCAAATGGTACTCTCATGATAGCAGTACTCATGCAGAAAAGCACAATGGGTCATAAGCTGCTTAGCATATTACAGTGGCACACTCGACTCTGTCATGCAGGGACAATTCACCTGCGAACAAGCTCTTGCAGCTACAGGCTTTGCAATTGAAAAGAGCTCCACAATTGTCATGGGGTGCTCAGTAACGTTGTATGTGGAGCACTCAGTTTTTGCGATTTTGGATCGCTCAAAGTCCACACTCACCACACAGAGAACATCAGCTTATGAAATCATATTGGCAAGCCCCCACATCCATGTTGTAAGGTGCAAGACAGTAAACCCAGCCACGTTCCTCACACAACCATGCACTGCCGAAGATTTGCTACAGCATGACTGTGCATCTTTTGAAGGTGAAGATGATGATATCCCTAAAGCCAAAGACAGCCCCCTAGAAGAGGGAGAGATCCTCTTCATTCATGAATCAGCATCAATTGATAAAGAGACAGGTGAAAGGCATGTTGGGGCAGCAGTGGTGCACCTAGAGGAAGGAGAATTTGAAACACTAATAATGAAGAGATTGCCCATACATTATTCAGCTCAAGTGGCTGAACTGGTAGCCCTCATTGAAACTGTGCGGGCATCTAAGGGATTCTATGTTACCATCTACTCAGACTCTGCCTATGTCACCACGACGGTGCACGCTGGTCTGTCGCGTTGGAGAAGGAGAGGGTTTCAGAGAGCAGATGGCTCACCAGTACATCATGCTGCCCTGCTCAACACAATGATTTTGGCCCTCGCAGAACCCACAGTGGTGGCGGTCATTAAATGTGCAGCAGATACACACAATACAGATGAAATGTCACTGGGAAAAGCAGCTGCCGAAGCAGCAGCAAAAACTGTAGAATATCTCCCCATGCCCATTCTGCTGAATATGTTTTAACAACAGTGAACGCCAGGGCAGAATCAGAAACATATACAGCTCTCCCAATGGCACAGATAATTGAGCTGCAGCATAGGGCACTCCCAGAAGAGCAGGACTTATGACTCAAACGTGGGTGTGTGCAATCCTCCACGGACCTCTTGTGGAGACAACAAAGTACAGGAAAAGTAGTGATGCCATTGGAGTTATTACACATAGCTTTTGAACAATTGCATTACCCTTCTCATAGCTCCAAACAACACATTTCTAGAGACATTCAAGAGGATTGGTTTATCCCCAAATTAAAGGAACACCTCTCGACTATGGCCATTCAATGTGCCGCATGCCAAGTGTTTAGTACAGGAATGACATTCAGATCGCTGCGAGGAACTCTACCCCGCCCTGCCGGCCCATTCCGTGAGCTGCACATTGACTATGTAGACATGGGGGAACGATGCAATGGGGCACACTACTTGATTGTGGTGGTGTGTCCGTTCACCAGATGAGTCGAAGCTGGTCCATGTGCCCACCCAGATGCCAAGTGTGCCGCCAAATTCTTTGTCACGGAGGTCTTCCCCCCGCTGGGAAGTGTGTGACGTTTTAAGATCAGATAACAGAACCCATTTTTTCAATGAGCTCTTCAAAGAAATAACTGCCATGCTAGGGATAAAACATCGTATGTGTTTGATTTACCACCCACAAGCGAATGGGGTGGTAGAAAGGATCAACGCCCTGCTTAAGAGCAGACTCTACAAACTGTGTAACACCCTAAAAAAGAATTAGGGGTATTGCCTGCCCTTGGCTCTGTTTCATATGCACACACAGCCCAGCAAGGACCACCACCTGCCCCCCACGAAATATAGACTGGCAGGCGTATGCAGACACCTCCCTCGCTTGTGAGGAGAGCATCAGATGCTTATAGAGCAGCAGCAATTCTGGGGTAGGAATTTAAACAATATCTGTCCCAACTGACACGTGCAATAAGATGTATTGCAAAACAAATGGCTCTGCCAAACACAGAAAACGCACACATATCAACTGCCCACAAACTGACGCTGCACCCGTCCAACCACTGTTGCCGGGAGAATAGGTCTATGTCAGAAGCTTTGTGTGAAAATGGAACAGCCCCAGGTTCCATTGGCCCTACAAGGTCGTGTTCTCCAACCCCCTCACAGTAAAGGTGAAGGGGCTCAGATATTGGATACACATCTCAGACATTTGCAGGGCCCCGCCCGACTTGACACCAAGTGTCCAAAATCAAGACAATACTACTATCTCAGTTTGCGCAGCTTCGTGCTGACCATATGGATGCATGTGAAAAAGGTTTATATACATGATTGCTGCTAAAACACCAGCTACATGAATTAAAACCCTCTCTTGCTCTCTCACTATCTCTCTCTCTCCCCCTCCTTCCCTCATACCCTCCTCGTTCTTCACTCCTTCCCCATTTTTTTCAAATCGACAGGTGTGACAACGGTGGAGATGCCCACACCAAGATATTCTTCAACTGTTGATAGAAACAGTATTAGTAGTACCAGAATGTACAGCTATGATTCTGGCCTCCATTTTGTGGATATTTTGTTTACAATAATGATGTTTTTATTAGGGATTTATTGGGAACATCTTTTCTCTTGTCTGGCCATCTAAAAGAAAGGGGAGGGGACCTCAGGGACCTGGAGCATGAGTATACCTTCTAATGTCACTCAATTAACTCCTATAAACATGTGTGTATCATCCAATGTCACTGAAGTTACTGAAGTTAGTGAAGTTACTCCCATACCTGCCACTGTAACTTCTACCCCCATACCCTTGGTTCTACCCCCATACCCTTGGTTGCAACCACACCGAGTTGACTGAATGTAAGGATGAATGACAGTGTACTATTTAAACCCACCGAACAAAGCAACATAACAACAACCGCACATAATAAGATCCCTGCAAACAGTAGCAGCTCCCATACAACTGTATGCACAAGGAAAATGTTTCAAATCCTAATGCCAAATGTAAAAAACTATTTGTGTAATGGAAGCAGTAATGTAAATGTGACCAGCAGCAGATGTAAAGTAGTAAAAAGGCGCACAATACTTAATAACAGAAGGAAAAGACAAGCGCAGCAGCATAAATATGATGCATACCATGGTTTGGGCCTGGATGCAGTAGATGATATTCACCATCCCGAGCACTTGAATAGTTGGTACTCCGACATGAGTGCAATGGGAAGGGGAACTACTAATGGGAGTTGCTACGTCTGTTCCTTAATACCGCACGCATCTGGGGCACCCAAGGTTTTAGTACTGCAAGAAGTACCGATGATAGAGACACAATGCCTATTTCATCTTGCGCTATGTAGTATCAGAGGTACATTCCAATATTCCAGGTACGCAACATCCACTTAGAACTCGTTAATCCAGACACCTGAACATGCAAAACGAGTTCCACCAAGCCCAACTGTTTGAAAGAACCTCACCTGGTGATCAAAGGGGCGAAGTACACTAACAATAAATGGCAAAAAACAACTCTCACTTTTAAAGCCGAAGGACTTGTAGGGTTGCCAGAAAAAACAATAGCTCTCATAGAACAAGCATGTGCACAAATAAGGACAGACACATCACCAAATTGACATGGATTGCAGCAAAAGTGCACCAAGAAGAAAATTATGAACTATGTTTTTACAGTGAAGGAACTGTTCCTGTTGGGTCAAACATGCAGTGTAACAGAGCTATCCTAATTCAAGACCTCTGGAAAGGCACTGCAGTGCTGATGGACTATTACTGGGTCTGCAGCCAGCAAGCGTAAGCGTACTCTGACGTCTCTAAAAAGTCAAACTTCCTACTGCACCTCCTCAGAGCTACTCTGCCCTTCCTCTCCTTCCCCCAGAAGCTCATTGTCTCCCAAGCTCTGGTTCTCTCTAGGTTGGACCATTTAACAGCCTCTTTCTAAATCTACCTGCCTCTACTCTCTGCCCTTTAGAACTAATCCAGAACAGGACTGCAAGACTTATCCTTGGCCTCAAGCCCGGGGACCTTATCTCTCCTGCTCTGAAATCCCTTCATTGGCTCCCAGTGGATGCAAGGATTACATTCAAAACCCTCTGCATTTTCCACAAGGCTTTCTGGGGCCTGGGTCCAAAATACCTTCAACTATCCCTCCGTAAGTACCTCCCCTCTCAAGCTCTTTACTCCTCTACCTCTAACTTTCTCAGGGTCAGTCGTTTTTCAAAGAAACAAGCTGGGGGTAGATATCTGCCTTCGGCTGGGGGCCTCCCTGCCACTCTGAAACTTGAGGAGCATCATCTCTGGTTCCGGAAGCACCTCAAGACCTTCCTTTTTGCTTCTGCCTTTGCCCCCTTCTCCCTTGATGATTCTGTTTCTTTTCCTCTCAGCACTGTGCACCTGGCCACCCTCTGTCCTCCGGGCTCAGGTACTTGCTCACCCTCCCACCATCCTGCACTGCCCCTGGGGCACCCCTTGCACTGGGGTCTGTACGTGTACCCATACAGTCCCCCACCCCTTTCTTTTCTTCAGCACTTATCAGACATACCCTGCCACCCAAACTCAGCACTTGCTACTTGCTGGCAGCACTACCACAGTTTATTGCCTTTATTATTATTTATTTTATTTACTTATTATTATTTATCTGTTTCTCCTCTGTTCCGCACTTTCCACTTCTCCCCCCTTCCATGCACTTTTCCCCTTTCCCCTTTCCCATGCCCTTGCACGTTCTCACTGTCACTGGGCCTAGTAAGATCATTGTTTTGTTCTCCTTTGTTCCCCTCCCTTGCCTTGTCACGCTCTGAAACACTTGTGTATGAGCGCGATATAAATAAAATATCAATTCAAATTCCATTCAGCTCCTGCCTTTTTGGAGGGGTTAATGTTCGATAGCTGCACTGCACTGTGCCCTGTTGGTAGTACTGGAAGAACACCTGGAGGGGAGGCCCCTGCCTGATGAAGAGACCACAGCGCCCCCAACAACCGATGCACAGCACATGATGACACCACCAGACTTTCGCATCCTCCCTGAGAAAGAGCCCTAGTGAATACAAGCTCTATAATTTATCAGAGACATTTTTTGCATCCCCAATACCAAGCATCCAGACGTGAGCCAATGCAAAATGGTTCCAGATTGTAAGGTGGGAGCTGATCCAGTTGGCAAATGACACTGAGCAAGAGTTCAATGACATAAGAGTGGAGTTACGTGCCCTCAGGCTGATGACAATGCAAAATAGGGACGTCTTGGATCCACTAACAGCAATGGAAGGAGGTGTTTGCAAAAAGATCGGGGGTTCACGTTGCACATTCGTACCTTCTGAAGACACTGAAAATGGGACATAGTCACACGTTATCGCTGCCGTGTATGAACTGGGGGTGAAAATGAAAAAAGAAGCCGGTGTACAAGAACAGGACTGGTTCTACATGGCCTTCAGCTGGGTCCCATCATGGCTTGGAACATTGGTGAAAATGCTGGTGCCCATCGTTGTGTTCATCTTGGTGATTTTCTGCACATGCTAGTTGGGTCTCCGGTGTTGTGCCAAAGCAGTACCTAATAGCGCAATGATGATGGTTTCTATTGGTGATACTAAAGTACCTCGTGATACAAAGGAAATAGAAATTCAAACTGACCACCCCATTCACCACATGGTCCCACTCCGTGCTGGAGATATAGTAGATAACCTGTACCACACAACCATTGTTCCTTCCCCTGCCCCCGAAAATTACAAAGGAGTGTGGGTAGACTTGGCTGGCGGGGGGGTTGCTTTTAAATGGAATGTACACCTGAGAAATACGTGAAATCTGGGGAGAGCTTAAGACATATGTGTAGGGTCTGGATGCCGATAAAGGGAATACCTGCATGGGAGGAAGCAGAAAGGCAAGCAAATGAGTGTAAATGTGGGGGTGGGGGTGTGAATTTGTTACTGCAGAAGTAACGAAAGGGGGGAATGTTGGGATGGAAATGAGTTTATCCCACCCCCCTAAGCGCTTTCAGGTGAGGTGAATCCCCTATGAGATAGTGTAGTGTATAAGGAACAGAGAGAACTGCACTATGAAACTCGGTTCGAGAGAAATACAGCGTGAACAACAGATGCATTTCATTAGGAGACACATAGAAAGAAATGCCATTTTATAGTTATGGCAAAAGCACAGGCTTGCTTCACCGTGCTGCACCAGTGTCATGATTCCTGCCCCTCATGTCCCCTGCCCTCCAAGATGTCAGACTGGAGCTAGGCCACAATCACCTGCATGGCCCTCAAGGGCCTCTCCATCCCTCCAAAGACCCATTTTGAGTCAGTCTTGGCGCTTGTGGCACCAGACTCACTCACTCCCATAGGATAACATTGGGGATTGGACTTGTAGTGCATTGATGGGTACAAGATGGATGCTCTCACATATTTCGGTTCCCAGAACTGCATGTGCAGTCTAGTCTTTTGGGTGTGGTTCAGCCCAGAGGCACCTGGGATACCCAGAGACTATTTAAGCCACACCCAGGCTGAGAAACATGCTTTGCGTTTTCTGCACCTGCAGCGTGACACTCACCGTGTTCGGATCGGTCTCCAGTAGGCCTGCATCTTCTGCGCTCAGCTCCTGCAAGAAGAAGAACACTGTTAGGAGCAGCCTTACCTTGCAGCGCTTCTGCCCATCAGTCATCGCTCCTTCTATTCTGCGGGCATCTTCGGCGGTGTCATTCTCATCCCGGCACGCTGCTTCCTAAGGAAAAGGGAAAAGAACAGAAAAAAGGCATTAGTAAGCATTCTGCAAATCTTCGCTTATTTTTAAATACTGTACGAGCTTCAAACGCTTACCTGAATCCCAGCCGCTCTGGGGGAACTCTGTCTCTGGAACTTCTCATCCATCTGCAAGAGGGAAAAGACACTCCAGGTTAGCGTGGAAACATTTCGAGGCGCCGCATACTGCGCTTACCCACCGCATTTGTTCTTCATAACCGGCATCCACACTGAAAAAGTTGCGGCACCTAAAAGACACAGAAAAAGAACTCAGTTCAATGCAAATACGAAAGGGGTGAATCGGGCTTCGCACTCTCACTCACCTTCAGCGCTACTCATCTCAGCAGCACGCCGCCATCCCCGGACGCCGGCCATCATCTAAGGAAGGAAAGGAACGAAGTTAGAGAACTGTTCAAAAGACTCATTATACTTACCTGTCGGACTCTTGCCAGTGAAGTAACTAGGCAGCAACGAGCCCGCATCAATCAACGCGCCCCTGCGCTGAAGGCAGCACGGAGAGCACACTATCCAAGAAAACAAGGTGAGCTGTGGATCAATGGGAAGGGTTTGACCCCGGGGAAGAAGGGGTTCAAACTCTACCAATCCTGTGTTTCAGGCCCAGTCTCCAGTCGAATAGCCTCCAGGGAAGGGTTCGAGGTGGTAAGAGGTCATAACAGGCTGAGTGACGTCCCCGTGGATACCAGGTGAGCGTTACAACCAGTCGAGCTCCATGGAAAGATTTTACTAGGCCCAACATCATTAAGGCAGAATGAATCTGCACCGCCATTTCTCACGGAAGTCCACTTCCCCAAGTCCCTTCACTGTTGCAAACATTCAGTATCTTTTAGAGGAATGCACCCTGCAAGGGTGTGAGAGAACACCAGGCTCCGCACAGTGCCCATTCATCACCACTAAGATGCCAATAAGCCTCTAACCCCCACCCAGTCAGCCCAGAGTCAGCCCCACACCACTGACCCGACCCCCACACCTCTGCATTCCCTGATAATTCAGCGACCCCCCCTGTACTAACACAGATGAAATGACCATTAAAGATCTAAGCATGCGTGTCTATTTCACACCCCAGCATAAACCACCTCCTTTGTAACACGAGGTACAGGGAGAGATACATTATAGAGCAAAACCCAGGGTGGAGACCTTGGGTGCAGGAAGAGCGGTATCAACAAAGCCCTGAATGTGTGGGCCAGTGTGACTATAGTTCATCCTCCCTTCCCCCTGGCACCAACCCTCGAGCCGCCCAGGTGCATGCCACAGTGATATAGTAATAGGCTTAGTGTGCTAGTTCCGATGTAACACTGTATTTTATGAGGGACCCAACCTTCACCAGACAACATGATGAGCCCAGCTGACGGACGGCAAAGGAACAAACTAATTGTAGCCGGGCATGCCCTATGAAGCAGGCCTACGTATATGGACTCGCCAATCATTGGTGCTAGATAATAGTAAATGTGATGACGCCACTCTGCCTTTTAAGCTCATGCTTTTTTTATGATTAACCAGAACCTTCTCGAGCAGCAGAGCCCTTTGCTGATATTTTGCATTCTGTACAGTTAAAACCTTGTTTTCCTTGCAAGCTATCTCCTGGCTTATTTCCCTAGAGGGTTGTATTCACTCTGTAGTGTGCATTAAAAGGCACTTGCCTTCAATTGGTTCGGGCTCTCTCGCTACGCTCGGTCATTATGGCACATCTGGGGGAAATATTTATGCACCTCCACTTAATAAATGCACCAGCCGCCACTGGCCCTAGGACTGTGCTGGGAACGGGGTTGGGGAGAGCCTAGGGAGTGTGATGGGAGCAGGATTGGCAGGAGCCATTGGATAGTGGTGGTAGGAGAGTGGGGAGAGCCCAAAGTCTGTGGTGGGCTGGGAAGAGCCCGGGACTGGGTAGGAGTGGTTTCAGGGAGTCCAGAGAATGTGATCAGAGCCGGTGGTGACGGCACGCAATAGTTCATAGCCATTTGTACTTACTGTCCATTTGGCATTTTTGTGGGGGGTCCGGCGTGCCCACATTTTGCTTTGGGGGCGGCT
This sequence comes from Ambystoma mexicanum, assembly GCF_040938575.1. NCBI lineage: Eukaryota > Metazoa > Chordata > Amphibia > Caudata > Ambystomatidae > Ambystoma > Ambystoma mexicanum. The sequence goes on from NC_090931.1 coordinate 1,344,488,022, forward strand.
CAGGCCAAAAAAGTTTGAACACCACTGTTCTAATTAGACTGCTTTCCTTTATGGATCTAAGCTCTCATCTATTCTTACTACCTTTTCTACTATTATTCTGCTTCACATACTTCTGACACAGCATTTGACGCAGTTGATCATGTCACCCTCTTTTCCACTCTTACATCACTTAGCTTCTCTGATTCTGTTCTCCAGTGGCTCACATCCTATCTATGTAATCAGCCCTTATCTATTTCTTGGGCTGCTAAACGCTCCTGCACTCTTCCTTCACTACATGGTGTACCAGAAAGTTTGATTTTGGTGCCTCTCTTTTTTTCGTTATATGCAGGTCTTCTTACTGCCATTGTCTGCTGTTTTACACTATCTTCTCCCTTCTGTTCCGAGGATTATCTAATTTTTATTTATTTCCCTTCCTTTTACTTCTCTCTCCAGGCAACTATTTCGGTATCCAGTTAATATGTTGAATTTTTTTTTCCGACATAGCAAAATGTCGAACCAAAAGTGCTGACATTTTTTTTCTTCGAATTTATTGTTTTTTATTTTTATAGGGTTGCGTTTTGTTTAGTTAGAAAAAAAAGATGTTTAAAAAAAAAACGGGGGGCGGTGGGGAGATCCCCCCCCCCCAAAAAGAAAAAAAGGCATTTGAAAACAAAAAAATTCGGCAATTTTGGTTCGACCTATTGGTATGTCGAAATAGAGACTGTCGAAAAAGTCACTATAAGCCAACTATTTCAGTATGCCTTCTCGCAATTCAGCGATGGTCGAATGCCCATTACTGACATCTACACCCTTTAGAAGAGTCAGATCCTCTTCTTCCCTGTCTCTACTACCCCCATTCCTCCTCCTTGTATGTAATTTCTGCCGTCTGGTCTCCATCTAACCCAGTCTGCACTTAACGTAGGTGTGTTCTTTGATCCTTGTCGTTCCTTCTCCAATCATATCTCTAACATTGCTTACTTCCGTTGATTCCATCTTTACATAGTACATAAAACCTGTCACTTTCTTGCTTTTCATACTACAGAGCTTCTCATTTCCTCTTGAGTATTGTCTTGACCAGATTATTGTTCCGCACTCCTTATGGGTTTAACTGCCTATCAGCTTGCCCTTCTTGGGTCTAATTTCAACTCATCTAGCTACATTGTTTGCTGTCTTTCTCCCCGATCTTCAATTTCTTTTGCTCTGCTCCCTTTCCTGGCTGTCATTTGAAATGTTTCTTTGTTATTGTCTGTAAGTGCCTACATGGTCTAGCCCCTCCATACTTATCTGTTCTAATCTCGCCCTATGTTCCTTTCTGCTTTTTATGTTCGCTGGCCCAGTGCTTACTCGTAGCTCCAGAGCCCCCATGTGCCCGATCTCCTTTTAGATCTTTCTCGCCCCCAAACATTGGAATTTCCTGTCCCTTCATATAAGATCTTCTCCTACCCTTTCCCTCTTCTGCTGAAACTTCAAAAGGTTATTTTGTCTTTTGCTTTCATTTTGATGCATGTATAATCCATTCTTCATATTTTCTGTAACGCCTATTATATGCATCACATATTCATAAGCGCGTAACAAATCAATAAAATACAAAATAAAAACTATAACCTGCAACTTGATTCTCCTCCTACCAAATTGAAAAACTATCACAGAAGCCAATGAAGATGACAGCCATGTTTGGTATAATCAGCTATGAAGAATGGACTTGTCAATTACATTTTTGGAATGGATGTTCCAGTACATAGGCTCCAAATGGTCTTGTGCAGCTCACATTGGAGTGGAAAATACATTGGGCCTCATTACACGGTAGGCGGTGAGCCATGGCGCTATTAGCGCCATGGCTCATGCCGGTAAAATACCGGCACCGCCTTGGCGGAAAGGGGATTTACCGCCCCATTCCAAGGTTGGAGGGGCGGTAAATCCCCTTTCCGCTATTGCCCTTCCCCATTCCCATTTCTGCCCCATAGGGCTCTATGGGACTGGGGAAGGCGCTAATTACGGCACCGCAATTTTGCGGTGCCGTAATTAGCTCCGAGGTCCCTTAGCGGGTTGGATTTTAACACCTGCAAGAAGCAGGCGTTAAATCCTCCAACCCGCAAAGGGACCTCGTAGTACGGCGGTAAGGGTTAACGGTCACCGTTGCCATTAACGGTGACCGTTAACCCTTACCGCCGTCCGTGTAATGAGGCCCATTGAGAGACACACACACACACACACACACACACACACACACACACACACACACACACACACACACACACACACACACACACACACACACACACACACACACACACACACACACACACACACACACACACACACACACACACACACACACACACACACACACACACACACACACACACACACACACACACACACACACACACACACACACACACACACACACACACCCCCCCCCCCCCCCCCCCACCCCCCCCCCCCTTCCCCCCTCCCCACATGTGCTAGGGAAAATGAACTGCGCAGCCACGTGATCAGTGAGAGAAGAAAAAATAGGAGAAAGCAAAAAGAGGCTGCCTCATCGACATTCTTAGCTGCAGAGACCATTCCACCTATGCTTACCATTGCCTGCCCCAGGCAACGGGACAAACCGCAGAGACTCCTGAGGAGACCTGGAACTCCAGTTGAGATGGGACTTCATCAGTATCCCATTCCCAAAGACTTTTGTCTGAGTCCAATAGAATATCATAGAAGGAAGCAAAAACGCCCCTTCCATTCAATGCCTCCTTATGATAGATCCACCAATCAATGTTCTGTTGCCTCCAGAGAAGGTGAATCCCAATTTGTAGATCCTACTCCCTTTGCAAAGGGCCCTGTACCAAAGTGGACCCAGAGAATTCGCCTGATTGGAAGAAGAGCGAAAGCCTATGATCCCAGCCAAGCCTCAGAGAGATATCACTGGGAAGGGAAGTGTACGCTTCAATTTCTTCCTGATGGACACAATCTTTGGGTGTGGGTGCTGGTGGAAGAACTATTTGCAGTTGATCCTATATCCCATGACCTGCAAGGTTTGAGATGGGCATACATTGACTTTTCCTAATGAATTCCAAAGACTGCAGAATGGAGATGCTTGAAACCTCCCCATGTGAGTGAGCCAGAACCAAAATGTCATCTAAATATATTAACAAACGCACCGCTGTTGCCCTCCGAAAGACTACCACTGGTCGAAAGAGCTTTGTACAGCTACAGGGAGATTAAGGCAGAATGAGCGGTACTGAGAACAACTGGTAAACCACATTTTTCCAGCCAAATTGATGTAAGTGTCTCACAGGACTAGTAATGTATTCATCCTTGAGATCGAGTCTTACTTGCCAGTCTGTTGGCCTCAACATGTGTCCCAACAATGGGACACACCGGAGTACTAACAGAAAGCATATAGTGCAAAGGCATATCACATATTGCAGGGCCTGCTGTAGCAGTAGCTGGTGTTTACATCAAATAATGTTTATCCTTCTAAATGTATTCATTGAATTGCTTTTCCATCGAAAAGCATATTAATTGAATGAATTTCAAAGGATAATTTCGATGGCAAATTGGGCCTAGGCCTAGATTTAGGGTTAGGGCTAGGGATAGGATTAGATTTAGGGTTAGATTTAGGGTTAGATTCAGGGTTAGAGTTAGGGTTAGATTATGGGTTAGATTAAGGGTTGGTTTAGGGTTATGGTTAGAGCTAGGGTTGGGGTAGGGGTTAGGGTTAGGGTTAGAGTTATGGGTGGGGTAAGGGTTAGGGATGGTTTAGGGTTAGGGTTATGGGGGTGTCCTTGGGGGTTATGGGGAACTCCCCAATAAACAACAAGCACTAAAACGTTCCAGGAAGCTGGCCAGTGTCGAAATACTTTAAAGATTCTGTAACGTTATAACATGAAAAATAAATGCATCGAAATGCTATCTTTTACATTTAAATCTACATATCCATTGAAACTTGTCCATTCCTATACTCATTGGACACGTTTCGATGGATATGTAGTTTTAATTCAAAAGATAGTATTTCGATGCATTTATTTTCAATGGTTTTTTTCATTGGATTTTAATTTCAATGCATCATTTTCGATGCAAAGACCATAAACCTACGGTAGCTGCCCTGTAGTTATGGTTAAGTTGCTCATCTCGTAGGAAGAGCACACTTTGGGCGGCTTTTAACTTTGCTCCCCCTGGACGAACCCTTCCCAAACTTTGCAAAAAAAAGTATATGGGCCCTTCAGAATATTTTGACAAGTTTTGTGTGGTTTCATCAAGGGGGGGGCAAAGTTGTAGCGGGGTCCCACATTTTATTTTTTACATAGACGCAATGGAAAACATTATTTGCTCACGTCTACAGCAAAAACCGCTGGACTGATTTTCACCAAATTTATGGCAAGGATGGTAGCTTTGTCACGAAAGCGAAGCATGTTTTTATAAATTTGGTGTAAATCCATCCAGTATTTTTTTTTAAAACGTCCCAAAAGTAGGTAAAAATAAATGTGTGATTTCTTGGTTCGGTCCGCGGACACACTTCCCTGTTTGGTCCGTGGATCAGTAGGCGATGTGAGGTCTGCGGACATCGAGCACGCCCGCTGATCGGATGGTGAAAAGCGTGACTGCGTCAGATTTTTGGAAACACCCGCCATGTTGGATTCGCGGACTCCGCCAGTGTCCACAAACATTGCAGCCAAACCCTATTAAGAAACACAACATTGCACTTGTCAAACTCATCAAACAATCTCTGGGGAGGTGGGGGCTGATGAGGATGGGATATGGCTGCAAGAAGCCAAAAAACGGGTGTTTTTCACCCCCTTAGTCTGTAAAAAGTCCAGATGTTTGGGTACAGTCCTGTGATGTTCGCGAACACTTCAATGTGCGGGGACATCTATGCCTATTTTTGCATAACAGGAGCAGTTTTTGGGTGGCTTATAACTTTTGCGCCACTCAATGAAACTGCATGGGAATTTGTAATTGTATCCTAGACCTGATTCTGAATGGTTTTGCAAAGTGTGGAGCTGTTTTGTCAAGAGGGAACAAAGTTAGAGGGAGGGGTCCCAAAATATTGTAAAGGCGTATAATTGTGTAGTGCCATTTGACGAATCTGCACAAAAGTTTGCATAATGATTTTAAATCTAGATATACATGTTTTTGCCAAGTTTGGTGGGATTCTGTCAAAAGGGGGCAAAATTAGAGGGGTTGTCCCAAAATATTGTAAAGGCTTATAAATGTGGTGCCGTTTGAAGAATACACACAGAAGTTTGCAAAAAGATTTTAGATCTAGATATGCATGTATTTGTAATGTTTGGTGGGATTTTGTCAAGAGGGTGCTAAATTAGAGGGGGGTCTCAACATTTTTTGATGGCTTATAACTTAATTGCCTTTTGACGAATGTAGACAAATGTTTTCAGAAAGATTATAGATCCAACCTTGAATGTTTGTGTGAAGTCTGAATGGATTAGGTCAAGTGGTGGCTAAGTTATATGACTATTGTATGTACATACATTTTGACTCTTTTGAAAAAATAAAACATGGGTGGATTTCCAGGAAACTCATATAAGGAGCATTGGCAAAGACCTTAAAGCATGGTTTTTCAAATGTGCCTGTGTTTTATTTTTTGACAAGTGTCATAATGTAGGTACAAAGAATAGTGATATACCTTTGGTGACTGAGGTATAGCCTGTGGCCATGGGCAGTGGCCAGATTGTCTGGGTCATGGCATAAGGTCATGACCCAGACAATCTGGCTACTGGCCATGACCACGAAGGATGACAAGTGGGGTTAAAGTGGTCCTGGGACCGGCTCTGTGGTAAAGTTATTTGAAAGTGTGATAGGTGTGAAAGGGAAAAAAATGTGCGTGTGCTAATATGGTCATAGGGTTCTCTCTTCTCCTTCTGCCGGCTGCCATGGAAAAGGGAAAAGGGGCTCTGTATATAGCCTCACCTTCCCTTTCCACGGAGGCCATCTTGGAAAAGGATTTTCCTTCCTACAGCTGATGCCAGAGGCTTCCCGGTTTAGGAAGCAAAATCCTTTTTTTTAGCACCCCGGGTTCTCACTTTGGGAACCCGGGGTGCTAATGGCTTTCATCCCCCATTGCAGGGGCAGGAATGGGGGATAACAGTCCATAGCCCTCGTATCCACCCTGACTTCGCTTCGGCCGATAACCTGGGCGGCCTGGAACAGGAGATGAACGCCACATTATTTCCATTTGCATAACACAAAATGCTAATGGGAATGTTGGGAAAATCTTATTGAGTCTATGTACTTTACTGAGAAATGTAGAAACCTTTCTTTTGTTGTTTGTTGATGTCTTTTTTTTGCAGAAGAGGTTGGAACATAAGGCGGGGAGGGAAATGAGGGAAGAGGCACCAAGCACTAATATGGAGGGGCAGGTAGACAGGGGAAGATGTTGCGTGTGTGTTACTTCTAAGGTAGGGGGCAGTGTTTCTCATGCTCCTTGATTACAGCATCAAAAGCACTTAGAAATTACTTCCCCCTGCTGAGTGGTGTGTTGCAGTATATGCAGAGGACCGCTGTCTTCGAAAGATATGGATCAACAGCCTCTTTTATTGCTTGCAAGGAAGCTGGTGGGATTTTGTGTCCCACAGAAGTAGGCTGTGTGGTTACAGTATTGGTTGAGGAAGATGAGGTGGAGGAGGACAGCCTACTACCTGCTAAAAAAAGAACAACCTTTCTGAGAGCATTGCAGTGGCTGGATTTGGTGTGGCGGCGCATGGAGGGGTCCCATAGGAGTACTGTACAGGTAGTCCGCGACAGATTACCAAGTTGCCCTCAGTGCATTTCACTTAGGTAGCTTAAGCCTTTGGTACATTCCAAACAGTGGTAAAGAACTGTCCCACCCATGATTATCTCTGGTTGCTAGAGGTTGGCACTTCTTCTACTTCATCTTCTTGATCCTCTTCATCGTCTTTAGAAGTACTTTTTTTGTTGTGGAGGTCCTCCAGCTGGTGGTGCTGGTGGCTCTTGGGGAGGAGGCATGGCAATAGCTGATGCCATTTTTAAGATAAATAGCAGTTCTACTAATATTCTTCCAAGTATGTGCTTTGTACTAGAATGTTAATGGACAATGAGTAAGAATAGGTGTAGGAGTTGTGCAAGTGGAACATTATGAGCTTGAAAGTTCCTAGACCAGAAGAAAATTCAGTTCTGAACAGTCCTCGAAGCACAGACCCGATTGCGAAGTGCGGACGCATTCGCAGACACATCATCATGCCGCACAGAAGCGCATGGTCACGTGGCACTGTCCGAAAGGTCTGCGATGATGCCAGACGTTCCCGGACATCGACGGATGCAAAAACAGTGGAAAAATTTGCAAAAATAGTGCAGAAGTGTTAAAAATGATGCTGGAAATGGCAGAGCTTTATGCTGAAACTTTGTAAATTGGACACAAATGTTGCTATATTGGGGTAAGTATGATATTAGTAAATTGTAGGAAAATAGCATGCACTGGGAAAAACCCATGAAATTCACTGAAAAGACTTTGTTAAAGGCACCTTATGGTTAAGTTGCACTAATAAAAACCTATGAAATTCAACTAAAAAACTTTGTTAAAGGGACGTTATGGTTACAAGTAAAACCGAAAAACATCAGAAATTCACCAGTTATGCTAAGCTAAGCAACTATAACTCGCACCACCACCGTGCACTGCTAAGACTAACACAGAGGACATTAACGATGACATCACTGATGACATCACATGTGTAATTAATTTTGATGAAAAGTCCCTACAACGGGTGTGTTTATAATGTTGGTAACAAGATGTCAAGGGTGATCGGGAGACCTATCATGAACTACTTAATGTATTTAAGAATGTACTCATCTAAACAACAGTGAATTGGAGTATTGTTGTTAATACAGGAACCTAATCATACATAAATGTAGGTAATGACTGCAGCATGCACCATAGAAGTACAATATTTATAATCTTGTAATTTTGGATAGTACAATAATGAATGCTACCTTATAAGAGTTTTGAGTAATGTTAAACATGCAATAACTAGCTAACAATTCAGGACTTTCTACACACTTGTGCTAGTGCAAACAATACATATGAAGATGCACAATGCATACAAATCAGAGGCACATACAGGGAAACTAAAGTAGGAAAGAAACCGCATCATCAGAAAATGTTGATTACATTAAAGTTTATCTTCATGTATACAAGTGATTTGTGTGTTTGAGGCCTTCTTATGTCCATATGTATGTGCACCATGAACTGAGACCAAATCCTAAGGAAAGTACTTTAAGAACATATGACAAGGTCTAGATATATAGCACCTTTTGAATTTTAATATTCTGACTGTCAGTGAACAAAACCACCTGGCCTACATATGTCAGTGAACAAAAACAAGTGGCCAGATATTTGATGTGATCAGTGATGTCATCAATGACATTTGTGATGTCATCTTTGATGTCCTGGGTGTTAGTCTTAGCAGTGCATGGTGATGGTGCGAGTTATGGTTGCGCAGAGGTTTTTCAGTTTTACTTGTAACCATAACGTCCCTTTAACAAAGTTTTTTCATTGAATTTCATAGGTTTTTATTAGTGCAACTTAACCATAACGTCCCTTTAACAAAGTTTTCTCAGTGAATATAAATATATAGATTTTTTGATCATGGCAACCTTCATATGAGAATTTTAAAAGGTAGACCATTCTTAGAAAATAGGGCAATCAAAGACTCTTGAGATGATATGGATTAAGAAAAAGGCAAAACACTTGTAGAAGTATGAAGTAATTTAGTTGAAGTGTGCTGGGGATCTCATTCAATAGGTTGCAATGTTGGTCACTGTCTTTAGGTGTAAGAATAATGCCATTATGTGTCAGGCTCAGATTTAACTGCAATCCTGCAGGAGCTCATGAACACATGGATGGAACAGACTCCTTCACCTCTCTCCTTCTCAGAACGAGTGAGCCAGGACAGTCAGACACTGGGCTTATGCAGAAGATGGATGTAGTGCTTACTGTAAGGAAACCCAGTGGGACTCAAGAAGTGAGACAGGAGGACTGATTATCATATAGAAATTCCTGGGATCCCTCCCGTTTCCCTCAGTCTCAGGCTTCCACAGGTACGAGACTTTACGAGGTGTGTGTTCTGGTGGCAACACCACTTGTAAATAGAATCAAAGGGAAACAAGAACCAGAATAGGGCGGAGGGGAGGAAGTGTGAGGCACAGTAGCAAAGATAGTCACTTCAGAACCTGATGATTAAAATTTAGATTTGCTGTAAGACTAAGAGCAGAACTTCCTAGGAGGCATTCTGGAGCAGTTGGAAAATTACAGATCCAGAATATAGATGCAGAGTCAATGCCAGGCAGACACAGTCAGAGGGCTGCAGCAAAAGCATGTACAAAGCAAAAGATCAGGATACTGGAACTAATTGCTAGACAAGGTGCATGTGCCTCCAGGATTTTATATAGATGATATGAAACAGTAAATGCAGCGGCCCCTGGCTCTGATAATTATGAAGCTGGTCAAATGAAACAATATACTCGGTATCTAAATTTCATACATTACATGGGTTCACTTTTTTCCTCTACCACACTAATCTTTGGCGCTAAAGGCCCGTTGGAGAACTCATGAGCCCTGACAGTATGGGGATGGGTCTCCAGTAACTCTGATAACAGTGCACCACATGATGCACTAAACATTGCAAGATAGAAGCTGCAACATACTGTTAGATAAAATATTGTATATTAGTAATAAGCTTTTAATATTACAACATTGAGATATGTGCATAAAGGGAACAGCAATTATTTAGTGGGGGATATGGGAGCGACAGACATTTACTGATAAGCATTAAGTGAGCACATCATCCCCTCTTATTGCCCCACAAAAAGCATGCACATCCAACTTGGCTACAGCCCGAACCTGCCACAAACTCACCCATTGCCAAGCGGTGCCAGTGAAAAGGTTGCCACCAAAAAGCGCATTTAAAAAATAATTGCAGCAAAAAGGCTGTGGTGTGACCCGGTAAAAGTGTCTCCATTATACTGCACAGGGGGATAGGGGTTGCGGGGGTGTACCCCGCTCAGCTTGAATGCTATAATGGGTCTGGTGGTTGCAGGGGTGTCCTCCTCATCCATTACATGGATTGCGGGGGGGCCACACCATGTCCTTTTTGCCGCAAGTTTTTGTGAAAACGGCCTGTTTGGCGGCAAGCTTTTCACATGGAACCATGAAAGCTCAAGACATTTGAAACACATGTACTCGGGAGAGTCATGAAGGGGGGGTGAGGAAGTCTGATTTTCAAAGGCTGGCTGGTAAAACAGGATAAAAAAAATGAGCAGAGCTGATGTCTCGGGAGGATAGCTCAGGGGCAACGTGCTTGCCTTGGAAGCAAGACGACACGGAACAACGCAGGTTCGATCCCCTGGTCTGTGCTTAGAAACCTCTGGGTATTAAACGTGTTATAAATAACCAATCATATCATATCTTTTACTGCAAACGTGTATGTCATGATATGGCCACTAGTTAGCCAGTGAGGTGGGGGGGGCAGCATATTTCTGTAAAGGCAAGATGAGGAGGCAAGGTGTACAGGTGTGTGCTCCTGGTAGAGTGCTGTTGCAATAAGGGCATACAGACTGGGATATGCAAGTGGTGTGGGGAAGAGCAGAAGGGGAGTTTCAGATTCTATTTATCACTGGGATATGAATGGTAACAAACAATCTAGATATTTAACCATAATCTTAGCATATCCAGCACAGGAGCAATTCAAATAAATAAAATCAATACAAAATAAAAAATCTACCTTTTCTGCAAATACAGCAGAACGCTACACTGGTCTTCCTTTGGTCCTTTTTGCAGCTTAGCAAACCTACTGGAGCATATTTTCCTGGATCTACAAATGTTCTGATGAAGACCAACCACAAATACCAATTTCTCTCCAGGATTAGGGCCCATCTGTGCGAGGGGGATGGCAGCAAAGGAAGAGAGATGCTAACTCTTATGGGTTATGCAGTGAGATCTCAGTATCTCTTTTTACATCACTAATAGATTAAGGGCCTGATTCATGGAATGTGCGCCGAAAAACAGGGATTTGTGCGCCATTCTGCCCGCAAATCTCCATTTGTTAAACAGGGATTTTCAGGCAGAATGGCACAAAAATCCCTGTTTTTCGGTGCTCAAATTCCATGAATCAGCCCCTAAATATATCAAACTAGGTTATAGAATCATGCTCGAGATTATCCAAAAAATCATGTAAAGCTATTGTACAATATAGAACTGTCAGCTGAAGGAGATGGCTGCCTGAGAGCCCAGCTCCTGCTTGGCCTTGAGAACCTGCTGAAGATGTCTGGTCCAGTTGAAATTATGGAACCCCCCCACCTCTGGTAGGTCCAGACAAGGGGGTGAATCAAGTGAACTTCATGAAAATGTAACACAATCATCTAACATCTAAAAGGGTCAAGGAAGATGGATTGATTGCTTGCTGAGCTGAGGGTCAATCTGCTGAGGTCTTCCTGGCACAGATTATGGATAGTGTGATCCTGTCCATTGAGAAAATTAAACAAACAGTTCTGGAAATGAAAAATGATCAAGACTTAGTTATAAAGCTAAATGAGAACCTAGAGTCCAGAGTGTCCAACTCAGAAGATCATCTGCAAGCTTTGGACAATAAGGTATCTCGACTATCCTTGCGCCTAGAAGAAGCACAAAAGAAAATTTCTGAGCAAGAAAACTATTCAAGACTCTCTAATATAGGAATAACTGGCTTGCCTGAGGGAGTTGAAAACGGTCGTCCCATTGAATTTCTATAAAGAGTTTTGCCAAAATTGCTGATGCTTTCTCCTACAAACCAGCTAGAAATTGAGAGGGCTCATCGCTCCCTTGCCCCTAGACCAGCACTTGGCCAGCCTCCTAGAGCCTTCTTCGTCAAACTACACAGGTTCCCAGTAACGGAGTTGCTTATAAGAAAGGCCAGAGAACTTGGAGACCTCTGTGGGGTGATAAATACAGAATTATGTTTTTTAATGATTACAGCAAGGAGATAGTGGCTCAAAGAAAACTCTTTCTGGAGGCAAATAATTTAGCATGGGAGAAGCACCTTTCCTACTACATGGTTTATCCTGCTATTATTTAAAATTGTGGTGGACGGGACTACACACTCCTTTACAGATGATAATAAGGCTTTGGACTTTGTGCATGCACACCGACAGGGAAGAGAAGAAAGATCAACACAAAGAAAATCCAGGCACTGATGCTTCTGTTTTTACTCTACTGACTTGACCTAACTTATAATACTTGTGGTTTCTTGATTTTATTAATATCCATTTTTGGTTTAAAGATAAAAAGATTTTTGAAAACTCGTTGAGAATGACAGTTGCTTTTAAAAATGCATCCCTGCATGAGTTTACTCGGTTTGAGCGACCTTCTAGGTCTCTTCCTCTAATGCTATGGCCGTAGCTTCCGGGAAGAACTTCAGATCCTCTTACAAATTTATGGACTCGAGGAAAATGCCTGCGTGCTGGAGTTGCGGTGCATCTGTTGAAATCGAGGTGGGTGTGTGAGAGATGAGACACAGCCTGGGAGACAAAGCCTGAGGTTGTGACGTGATGGCGCAGATGAATGGAAGAGCCGTTCGGGTGAAATAGCGGTTCACGGAAGCTGATCTTCTCAGTGCTGGCATGTTAATAACAATGCGTATTGTCGTCCTAAATTTCCCAGCATATATATATATATATATATACTTTGTGGCATCTTGTCTCTGTGTATTTTATCCTTGCACCTGGGGAAGATAAGAAAGAAGTGTTTCCAGCATATGGTCAATGTTGGCCTTGAAAGATATAGGCCATGTGTGACTGAGATATATAGAGGCCTTAAACAGTATCTACAGAAACTTAAAAAGCGCATTAATCACACAAAATGTATTAACTTCAACTCTAACTGTTACACTGTTCGAATTTGATTGATTTTATTTTGGTTCCCTCTGTGAAGCCTAAATTGAACCTCATAGTGGGCTTTCCAGTCACCTACCCCATATGTTGTTATATGGTACCTAAATGTGTTATAATTTTGTGAGATGCAATGTTTAAAAGGATGGGAATAGATGGTGATGATATAAGCTAACTGACTTGTCACTTGAATAATGGGAGTGCTCTTGTTGGTTCCTCTGTGCCTTTGCTAAAGGCATATATGTGTGTGCCATAGAATGCTATATACAGAATGGAGTGCTTTGTGTTTGGCATGCAGTGAATTGATATTACTTACACACGTGCACCCCTGAGACTAAGCAGGCATGATGGTCCTGAGTAAACTGACTTTGCTGTTCACAAGTAGAATATTTGATTCTGTAGTCATAAGTTATTAGAACTAATCTGTTGTATTTCGATAGTGCAGAAAGTAAAGCATATAGTGAAATTTAGTATTTGTTCACTTTCTCTTTTATTACAGAGTGCAATCCTAATGTGAGTTGCAATTGAAATACTACTATATTTGTGAAATCCTAGTATTTGGTTAGTGAACCCACTCCTGATTACTGATTAATATATTTTGCCACACATAAAAGCAGACTTATGATTAAATGTATGTTTAAATCAGATACTTACTAGATTTTAATTCTACAAGTGAGTTAAGCTTCATTTAAATGCAAAATCTGCACGAAAGCATAAAACATTACTTAGTTAACTCAGTTAGTGAGGTTTATTGAAGATTATCCACTTTCAAGATGAAACCTCAGAAAATGTGTCCTGTATTAGAAGTATTTTTTTGAGCGAAGGGAATGGGAATGAATTGTGTTGTTTGGGGATGCTTTTTCACAGAATTGCTCTAATTGATGTACTTTTTGACTCTTTGGAGTGTTACTGTTGATCAATGAGTTTTTACAGTTTATTTTATTTCTTCTTGCTCATAACTATCTTACACTGGACTAATTTTAGCAAAACTTGCAACCTGAATGATCCTCCCACATCTTTAATGTATATTGGTTTAGAAGGCCAGGCGGCTCTGGGATCCCTATTTGCTACTCATTAGCCATGTTATGGCCTCAAATAGTTTTAGTTTATTTCCTTTTTCACCTCTACGTCTGCATGGTTTTCTTATTGTTTACTTTTTTATTTCCTTTATTATTTTCTTTATTCTCTAATTTGTGATATGTAATCCTTGCGTCACTTGTTTTCACAAGGAATTTGACCTTTCAAGTTATCTGTAGATATAACGAAAGTATGTATTTTAGGAAGTTTTGTTTTAGGTCTGAGACTGTAGTTATGTTGAAGGTAGGTTCCTGGTCACTAGGTGTCAGACCTATCATACTATAGAGCTTATTTTTTCTCTTTTTCCAATATGTCAGATAATTAAGGTATCCTAAATTGGAACGTAAAATGCAGAATAGCCTGATAAAGAGGAAGAAAGTGCTTAATCGCTTGAACAAAAAGAAACCTGATATTGTACTACTCCAGGGAACTAATTTGCAACAAGATAAAATAGAGTATATTCTAAATAATATATTTGATAAGGAATATTGGAGCGCCTTTACTAGTAACTCAAGAGGGGTGGCTAGTTTGTTCAGGAACAGTCTGTGATTCACAGTGGAAAAGGTATATATAGATACAGAGGGTAGATGTGTAGCTGTTAAACTACAAGCGGAGAACAGACGGTTAATAATTCTGAATATTTATGCCCCTAACGTTGCGCAATCAGATTTTTTTAGTAAGCTGGAGGATATCTTGACAAACATGGGAGACGGTGCAATGTTAGTAGTTGGGGATTTCAATACCATTCTAGATAAAGTATTCGAGAAATCAGAAACCATTGCGTTCTTATGCAGAGGAGAGAGAGCTAGAAAGGGACTTCTGCAACTCGTGCAGATATGGGACTTACACAACATATGGCGTGATCTAGACCCAGAAAAGAGACAATATAGTTTCTGCTCAATACCGCATGGTACCTCTTCACAGATTGATTATTGTTTAATTAGCAAAGACCTTTACGATGCCGTTAATGTGTCAGATATAGGCGATATTGTGATCTCTGATCATGCTTGTGTATATCTAAGGTGTGATCAATCCTTGGGAGAGGAAAGAGGCACCAAACACTGGAGATTCAATACTCGCTTCATGTTTCTTGAGGATTTTCTTAAGCAAATTGGCGCTGATATCTCGGTTTTCCTAGCTGAAAATGTAGGTTCAGTTAATAGACTGTCTATCGTATGGGATGCGTTGAAAGCATATCTGCATGGAAAAATAATACGTTTTGCCTCATTTAAAAAAAGAAAAGCTGAGGAAGATCATGAGTTTTTAGAGTGTAATTATAAGATTTTAGTGGATAAATATGCTACTTCCCCTTCTGCTGATACCCTGTGTGCTATGTTAAGTGTAAAACGATCATTGGACAGTGATATTCACAGTAAAGCAGAGAGAGACTTATTTTACACCAGACAAACATTCTGGGAGCGCAGAGTAAAATCTGTGGTTCTGCTAGCTAACAGATTGAGGGGGAGACACAAAGGGAAGCAAGTGCTGTCCATACTGGAAGATGATGGGTCAGTATGGAGGAAAAACGAAGAAATGTGTTGTGCTTCCCAGAAGTTGTATGCATCATTGTATTGTGAATCTGAATATATAAGTGATGTGGATGTATCGGAATACTTTGAACAAATTCCACTCCATCCCTCAGTTAAATGACAATGACAGACTTTACCTGGAGAGAGATCACATCACAGGAAATTGAGGATGCCATGGGATTATTGTCACTGGGCAAATATCCGGGTCCGGATGGGTTTCTAGTTGAGCTTTATGTAATGTTTAGTTCTATTATTACACCCTTTCTGGTCAGGCTTTTTAAGAGCTCATTGATTCTAAGTGAGTGGCTGAGTCCATGAAAACTGTGGTGATTTCAATAATCCCTAAACCTGGAAAGAATCACTCAATTTGTAGCAATGATGCATATAGACCCATATCTTTATTGAATGTCGATGTTAAGCTTTTGGCCAAAATATATGCAGTAAGAATAAATCCTTTGCTACCGAAACTGATTCACCGAAATCAAACAGGCTTCATTATCGGTAGAAATATTTACAATTACCTAAGGGAGCTATTGGACATTATACATCTTAAAGCCAGTTCAATGGACCCCTGTGCTGAGATTAGTGTGGACGTGGAGAAGGTGTTTGACAGGGTCAGTTCGGTGTTCCTTCACCAAGTATTGGCAGGTGTTAACTGTGGTCCACGTTTTCTAAAACTATTTCATGCACTCTAAAATGACGCTGAAGCCAGAGTATTGGTGAACGGTTGTTTATCGAATTGTTTTTCAATCCATCAGGATATGAGGCAGGGCTGTCCTCTATCTCCATTATTATTTGCTATCTTTATAGAGCCCCTGGCTATTGCTATTAGGGAACATGTAAACATAAAAGGCATCTCGATAGCTAACAGCTCCTCTAAAGTCCTTCTTTATGCAGACAACCTTTTAGTTTTGCTTTCTGACTCTGAGACGTCATACAGGGAATACATTTTGACTATGAACAAATTTGGCTAAGTGTCGGATTATAAAATTAATGTATCCAAAATATTGATCTTCCCAATTTCAAACTCATGTTATAGAGGTCTATTTGGAATTGAGTGGGATGGATGGTCTGAGAATGAGTTCAAATATTTGGCAATACATAGATCTAGGTAAGTAAGTGGTTTATTAGCCTCTAATATACGAATCAAGCGCGCCGAAATAGCGGTGCTATGTTTGAAGTGGTAAAGATTGAACCTAACGTTGTGGGGAAAGATTAATGTAATAAAGATGACCTTTCATCCAAAACTACCTTATGTCTTCATTATGCTTTCTCTCCCTCTGAGGGGAGATTTACTTTGTGATATTAATAGAGTTTTGAGAAACTGTCTATGGGGAGAAGGTGGCAGATCAAAGATCCCAATGGATGTACTTATCAAACCAGCACATTGGGGGGGTTTTGGTTTCCCTAATATAATCTCATATCATACAGCCTTCGCCTTGCGCACCCTACATTTTTGGTTAAGGGAAGATCCGACTAATTGCCGAAATGGGTTAATAAAAAGAAAAACACTGCTCATCCAATCCCTCTGGATTGCCTTTTTAGCATGGAAAAAAGGATTGCTGCAGGCAAGCCCACGCCGTTTGTCAAACATGTCATTAAAGATTGGAAAAAATACTGTGAAAACTCAGGGATTAAATATTTTCTGAGTCCAGACTCCTCAATTTGATTGATTGATTGATATTTTATTTCTATTGCGCTCGTACACAAGTGTTTCAGAGCACGACAAGGCAAGGGAGGGGAACAGGGGAGAACAAAACAGCAATATTACTAGGCCCAGTGACATTGAGAACGCGCAAGTGCATGGGAGAGGGGGGAGGGGAAAAGTGCATGGAAGGGGGGAGAGGTGGAAAGTGCGAAGCAGAGGAGAAACAGATAAATAACAATAAAAACATAATAAAGGCAACAAACAGTGGTAATGCAGCCAGCAATTTGCAAGTGCTAGGTTTAAGGCAGCAGACAGGGTAGGTCTGATAAGTGCAGGAAGAAAACAAAAGGGGGGGCTGTATGGGTAGAGATACAGACCCCAGTGCAAGGGGTGGCCCGGAGGCAGTGCGGGAGGGTGGCAGGATGAGCAGGTACCTGGGCCCAAAAGACAGAGGGTGGCCAGGTGCACGGTGCCAAGAGAGAACAGATCAGCAGGGGAGAGGGGGAGCGAAGGCAGAAGAAAAGAGGAAGGTCTTGAGGTGCTTCCAGAACCGGAGATGGTTCTCCTCAAGTTTCCGGAGAAACTCAGTAATATGATTAAATAATCATACCCTCTTCTGGTCTTCTTGGCAGTCTGCAGGCATCTGGAAATTGGGGCAGATATATAATGGAGTCTCTATGCTTACATTTTTGTTTGTTTGTTTTGTTTGTTTGTTTGTTTATTTATTTATATAGCGCTCTTGACCCGGGGGTATATATGCGCTTTGAACATCAGGTTACAGGTAAAAGACAATAGTACAGTATTGATAGGGCATAGATAATAGTATTCAAACAATATACATAAAATTGGACATTCGGAGTGCATACATATGTGGTAGGACAGTTATTTGTTGGTTAACCAGGAAATGACCTTGGTTCTGAAGGGTTGGAAAGTAGGTGTAGATTTAATATCCAGTGGGATGGAATTCCAGAGTTGTGATGCCAAAGTTGGGAAGCTGGATCCTCCAGCTCTTTTGAGGGAGTATTTGGGAACTGTTAGTTGTAATGAGTTGGACGATCTGGTGGTTCTAGTGTTCTGTCTTAGTGTAAATTTGTTCGAGAGGTAGGGTGGGGCAAGATGATTGAGGGCTTTGTAAGTAAGGCATATGGTTTTCAAGTCAATTTTCTGTTGGATGGACAACCATTTGCAGGCAGTTCTGGTGGCGGAGATGTGTTCCCTTCTAGGAATATTGAGGGCGGCACGGAGTGCGTTATTTTGTAAAACTTGCAATTTATTGATTACTGTTTTGTTGGCACCTACATAGAGGCTATTACAGTAATCCAGTTTAGATTGAATGAGTGCTCTGGCTAGGATGAGACAGTTGCTAGGGGAGATCAGTGGTCTGCAGGCCCTGATTAGTTTACCGGTGTAGGCAGTGGCTGAGGCGGTCATGTTGATTTGTTTAGCTAGGTTGATGTTCGTGTCTAGGTAGAAACCGAGGGTTTTTACGCTCTTAGCAATGGGTATGGTGTTACCGTCAATAGTGAAGCTAGTGTAGCCGGGACAGAGTTTACTGATAGTGTTCGGTGAGCCGACAAGAAGCAATTCAGTCTTGTCATCATTCAGGCATAGGCCATGTGTGGCCATCCATGCCTGAATGATGGAAAAGACTTCATTGATCCATTTGGCGTCCTTGTTGTAGTTGCCTGATAGGGTGAGGAGTATCTGGGTGTCATCTGCGTAGTTAGTATAGGTGACACCCAGATTGTCCAGCTTGTCGAATAAGGGCTTGGTGAAAATATTGTAAAGGGTAGGTGAGACACAGGATCCTTGTGGGACACCGCAGGTGATGGGGATGGGGTCAGCCGCTGCTAGGGGGGAGAAGACCCGCATGGTTCTGTTGTCCAGGAAAGATTGGATCCATGTGACTGCAGAGTGGGAGAAGTGTGCTGCCAGAGACAAATGGTTGCACAGGATTTTATGGTCGACCAGGTCAAAGGCAGCGGAGAGGTCAAGGAGTATAAGGATGGCAGCCTTGTTTTTGTCTTTGAGTTCGTCTATCTGGCATTTGAGATCAACAAGGGCCGTTTCTGTCCCGTGTTGTGGTCGAAAGCCAGATTGGCGAGTTCCTAGTAGGTGATTGGCCTCAAGGTAGTCCTGGATTTGTAAATAAGCCACTTTATCCAAGATTTTTAGTAGGAATGGGACGGTGGTAATGGGTCTGTAATTCGTGGGGATGTCAGGGTTGAGAGTAGTTTTTTTTAGTAGCGGTAGGACCCAGGACTGTTTCAGATTGCTGGGGACCATGTTGTTGGCGAAGGACAGGTTTATTAATTTGGTGATAAATGGGGAGAGATCCCTAGCTGCATCTTTTATGATCTGTGCGGGGCAGCTGTCCCCCTTGCAATTCGATGGTTTAAGGGATGCTATAATTTTCTGAACCTCCAATATGGATACCTTTTTGAAGGTGAAGCCTGAACTAGTGGCAGTAGGTGGAGGGGGCGTGGGGAAGGAGGTGGGATCGAGAGTGAGTTGTTGTCGTTTGTTGTTGATTTTAGTTTGGAGCCCTGAGATTTTGTTAGCTAGGGTTTGAGTTCCTTAGGTTTAAATATAAGTTGCGTATGTCAGAGGAAAGTCTATACTGTGTCCTTTGCAAAGTATTTATGAATGTATTTGCACCATTAAATGCATCACTGCATTGTGTCCCACCTATTTTGCACTTGTCCACAAGTTTGCCACTTTCTGCCTCTTCTCTATATAAGCTTCTTGTGTCAGTAGAGGCTAATGTTCCATCTGAACAGAGGGTAGAACTACCTGGAACTTGGAATTGGGTATAGAGTTATTAGACAGGCATTGGAATAGTATCTGTGCAGGACCCCACAGATACAAAGATGACTTGGATGTAAGGTATACCCAGCAATGGATTGAGCATTGTATTTACCAGACACCTTCAAAAATGAAACGTTGTAAACATATGCAAGATGACATACGTTGGAATTGTAAGTCAGTTGTTGGTACTGGTCTGCATATGTTCTGGCATTGTGCGAAAATTACTAGCTTTCGGGATGGCGTCCTGCAGGGTATGGAGCTTGTCCTAGGCTTATCACTTCTTCATATCCCATTGTTATGTGTGTTGGGTTTGTTTCCGGTAGGTATTAGATTATCTATCAGCCAGCTTGTTTGGGCTTCTAGAGCACTTTCGGTAGAAAAGAAATAGATCTTAAAATACTGGAAAAAAAGTGAGGTTAAACCTTCTGTTGAGGGCTAGTTGCAGGACCTAGCTATCCTATCCAGTAGAGAAAAAGTGACTTACCAGAGATTGAAAAAAGCAGGTAAATATTCAGCTATATGGAATATCTTTAATGACTCGTATTCTTGAAACATACCTCTCTCTTACTTTTTTCCTTTTTTCTTCCTTCTCTCTCTCATCTTTCCTCTTTCCCTTTTATAGTTTCTAGCGTTATTATGAGAAAAATGTGTAAAAACAATGTTACGTTATCTAAATGATGTTTACTTGTTGTAAAAAGTTGTTCTCATGCTTAAAAATCTCAATAAAGTAAAAAAATCTATTGAATACATATCAAATTATCTCTCCTATAAGCAGTTTTTCCAATTTTTATTATTTGCATCCAAATTATACTTTTTCTATAAACCCTTCATAAAAGTTATACAATTTAATGCAAATAAGTTTGTCTCCCCTTTCTACAAAAAGTCATTATTTGAGTTAGTGGTTAAGTCTTTTGCAAAATATTATGTAACCTGTGTTCTCTTACATCATTCAATATTGTATACATCAGAAAAACACAGATTCGAAATTTAAAACTATTTTTAGATAATCTGCACAGTTGAGATTCTATTTATGCCCTACCATGCTCCTTCAATTAAAGCTATATTATTATGCGTTGTTGCTCCCAGCAAAACTTTAAATCTAAATCCTTCTATCTCATGTAGTAGGACTTTTAACTCATTATTATTTTTATTTATTTCATTTATTGGTAATGCGGCTATAAAGACAAATGGTGTTTCAAAGCGCATCAAGACAAGGGTGGGAAAAAGGGAGAACAAAATAAAAACGATCCTACTAGGTCTTGAGACATTCGGAACATAAAAGTACTATAATAAGAAAGCAATGAGGGGGAAGGGGAAGCAGAGGGGGGAAAAAAGCACCAAAAATAAATATGGATGAATACAGATGGAAATGGCAGAAAGAAAATACAATAAAACCGGAAGCCTTAATCATAAGCAACTTTTGCTTCGCTGTTGTTATCAGATATCATTTGTAGCCCTCAGTGGAATATGTCCCCATTGTTGATAGTAACCCAGGTGCCAGTCATTATGTGCATTATAGAGCTATTTTACATGTTTTTCCTTGCAGGGTCATATTTCCTCTTTTGTTATGTAGACCAAATCTCATGGACATGTGTGTGTTAGACACTAGTACAAGTCTGCCACAGACATTGCTTTAAGTAGGATAAAAATCAAAGGGGGGGGAGGCTCTAACAAGGGTTGACGCCTAAGTGATGGGGATTGCCTAAATAGTGGTGGATGTGTATTCCTATAACAGCCAAATATACAGCAAATTACAGAAATCGACTGGTGATTTTCAATGTCAGAAAATGTTCTTAGTTTGTAACAGTCGATTGCAGCTTGGAATCATTTTTACATTTTTTCGAGGAGCTGGAATACCGTCCTTTTAAGGTCAACAGTGCAGATTGGATTTAAGTAAAAATGACACAGGTTCTTTTGATGTAATACTTTTTTACACATAATCGCATATTAGGTACACATCCCTCTCCACTTCCACGGGTGGGCAGGAGCCCTCTCCTCACCTTTGTCGACTCGAATAGAAGGTATTCATCGGAATCGGAAGAAACAAGTCCTCCATTACTCAAGCAAGCAGGGATGAGCTAGTGACTGCCCCAGCTGCTGCACCGCACTCTGAAGGACCTCTTTCCACCAGTCCCCGATGTCCGACAAGCCATGTTTGCTTTTGCCCACCATTATCTGCGTGTAAAACCACGTGGAGCATTAGAAAATAGCCGGTGCTTCATTTTGTTGTTTTGTTGCGTAGCAACCACTGTTAGGGAGAATTCTCCGTCTAGGGCTAATTTCCCTCACCTAGTGAGGCCCCCAGCTTTGCTGGATTTCTGGAGTTTATTTTTCCACCTGGTAAGAGTGTACATCCTTTTTCCACTCTTACATGTGTTTTGGCCTATGTGTTTTTACTCATTGTGTGATCTTGGGCACTGGAGCACACCACTCCAGGTGCCCCTGTTCTTGTATGGGTTACACAGCACCTTCAGTGTAGTAACCCAGGATTGTCTTTCAGACTTCCCTCTGACTCAATTTTGCTGGGGCTGACTACTGTCCCCCAGAGAAAGGTAAGGTTGCCATTTACTTTACATAGTCACTTTTTACAACAGACCCAGTACACCCCATTTTACATGGAGTACTGGAAAAGGCTAATCTGGACCCCTTTTCTGTCTGTATCTCCCTGAGCATTGTTTTGCTCTTTTAACATTTTGACTTGGCTGGTGGCAGTGGTATCTACCCTAACTTTTCTACCGCGATTATATTAGATAAACGTGGTAATACTTTTGGCTATTTTAGCAGCCTTAAGCATAAACCCGCTTGACCAAATCATCTTTCTTTTGGCTCCGGTTGGGTTTATTCGCCATTTCTTTTTGTTAAAGTCCTTCTTGTGTTTTACTTTGCGTGGCAAACTAGGTTTGCCTTCTTTGTTCACCGTCTCTTGACGCCTGGGTGTCTAAGTAGACTGAATGTGGGGAAGGGGTGTAGTCACCCCCTGCACAGTGTATCCTAGGAAACCCAAGTTGCACTTTGCCACGATTGGCTGCGGTGGTTGTCCCGGCTGGGCAACCCCCCTGCTGCATGATTGACAGCCAAGCTGTCTGAACGGGGTTTTTGCGCATAAAAGGCAGGTCTCTTGGGCTAGAAGTCAGAGTCGCCACTGGAACTACAATGAACCGAAGAGAAGCAGAGAAACGACGGCTGCTGCAACTACCCCGTCCCGGTGAAGCCCTGCTGCAGTCCTGAGCTATCTAACCTTCAACGACTAAGAGGAGATCCAGTTCGGAGTCTTCTTCCCTTGAGCCTGGTGGGGATAACCAGCTCATCTTCTTCAGCCAGAGGTCTCCGTCGTGGTCAAAATCGCTGCACACTGCTGTAGTGGTCCGGATAGCCACCGTATCCGCGGTATCGTGTTTTGTTCATAACACCGGTTCATTCAAACACAGGGTACTTACCTTGAGACATACTGTACAAAGTGAATTGGTTAGTTGTAGTATATTTAACGTGTGGTTTTGTTTAAAGTTTAATAGAAGTGTTGTGCTTATAACTTTTACCTAAAACCTTGAGTCAGTGTTTGCTTGAGTCACAGTAATCGTGGTCCCTTTGTGTAATCTCTGCTACTGCTCACATACTCTTGAGATAAGCCTGGCTGCTCTGCTACTGCTACCACTATAACTTAGTAGTACAGGTTTGTACCAAAGGTAAAACTTGTATTGCCACCTGTGGTCTTAATTGTGTGTAGTGGTCCCTAAGGGCACTGCACAGGATTCTGCATAACAACCACCCTCGCATCGCATTGGTGCGACAACTGCTTTTCTTCAGCACAGCTTCGCCCGAAGGCGCAAGCCGGCCCGCCTTTCTTAAAGGCACCCTATTTAAGGCACAAGCCTGTCTGTGCCATCAGATCCGTCTCCACTTCCAAGGGTGAGCAGGAGCCCTCCCCTCACCTTTGTCGACTCGAATAGAAGGTTTTCATCGGAATCGGAAGAAACAAGTCCTCCGTTACTCGAGCAAGCAGGGGTGAGCTAATGACTGCCCCAGCTGCTGCACCGCATTCTGAAGAACCTCTTTCCACCAGTCCCTGATGTCCGACAAGCCTCGTTTGCTTTTGGCCACCATTATCCGTGTGTAAAACCACGTGGAGCATTGGAAAATGGCCGGCGCTTCATTTTGTTGTTTCATTGCCTAGCAACCACCCTCGCATCACATTGGTGAGATGACTGCTTTTCTTCAGCACAGCTTCGCCGGAAGGCGCACGCCGGCCATCCTTTCTTAAAGGCACCCTATTTAAGGCACAGCCTGTCTGTGCCTGTCCATGCCGCCGGGCCAAGGGACCACAGAACGCTGCACACAATCCCTCATTCCACCATCAGCCAAACTCCCTCGACAGTTACGAACTTGTGCTACCTTTTGGTAAGAAAGTTCACTTCATGTAACATTATCATCTTCATATGACCACCATATTCGTGTCATTTACATTCCATAAACTGTTCCATTACATATGTAATCTCCCCCGCTTTATGACCTAATGATCCACAGATCGACAACTTTTAGAACCTGGATCTTCCCCCGTTCTGGATTTCACTAGTCGTACCCTATGCTTCCATATAATTATTAACGTTAACAACTTTACTGCACATGATTAGGAACATCCTAACACCATTATTGCCTATGTTTTAGATGCCAATTGCTGCTTTGGTAAGCCCATCTCTTTGTTGTTACCTGCAATCGTACCCGTAGCATTTAAAATGCATTGTCTCTAACTTGCTTATACTGACCGGATAGCAATACTGTTACATTGCCAGTCACCTTGCATTGTATTGCCTAGTCTAAATCAGCGTACTATTTGGTCTTCATTGCCTCAAATCCTGCTTGCACTAGCCACTTGTACTAGAATGCCTCAGATTTTTATCTTACATTGTTCTGCTTAGTCTACTGCTAAACTTGCCCTGTGGTTACTGCACAGTTGATCTATCTTGAGTATTAGACCCTATCATCAGACCTTATTTCCGCTGACTCTAGCAGCACATGTATCATGCTTTTATGGTTAGTAATTGGTGCCACAATATGGGATCAGCCAAGGTAGACTTGCTACTATATTGATGCAGTACATGCATTTATGCCTCCTGTCGCTAGACCTCTGTTGTTAACCTAGTCTACAGATAAAGTAGGCCTTGCCACTGCATTACTATTGTTTCATCTTATCTATCAGACCGTACTGACAGGCATGCATATTCCACTACGGTTGAGTCAATACTTGTATCTTGATCTATGCTATTTGACCCGCTGCTATATTATGGACTAGCCTCTGTACTTAACTACCAGGCCACACTATCCTAGTTAGGACTAGCCCTCGCTACCCATCACTGACTAGCACCCAAACTCACCAGTCCTAGTATCCCACTTGACTATACTGGTTACCTGTCCACCCCATAGTACACTATGTACTGTGCATCTCAAACCTATTGACCACTCCCACTACTGTGCCTTACCACTATATACACATGCTGCATACTAGGCACCAAACTTGACTGGCCTTGCACCCCCTCTTCTCTACCCTCACTTACAACACACCCTACCATTATGGACTCCGCAATTAATATGGCCGGAACTAATATTTATTTATTGTTAGATATACATCTAGCCCAAAGGGCTTTGTATAACACATAGACATACAACATTAATACACAAATCAAAAATCATTTACATTTCCAATATACATCATTCAATACATTTTAGATATATAAGATGAATATAATTTCCTCTCATAATAAACATCCACTGATCAGATATATCAGTCATTACAATTCTATTATTATAAGATTTAAAACACATGGGGCCTCATTACGGCTTTGGCGGTAGCCATGCCCTTAAAAAGGGCATGGCTGCCACCAAAACCGGGTCTGGGTTCCCTGAATGGGGAATTACCGGGCCATTCCGAGTTTGGAGGGCCCGGTAATTCCCCCTACAGGGAACCCGGGCCCGGACCTTCCCCATTCCCATTTGAGCCCCCATAGGGCTCAATGTGAATGGGTGCAGGGAACTAACAACGGGCCGATTACGACCGGCCCGTTGTTAGCTTCCTGGTCCCCTCGCGGGACCCGGTAAGGACGTCTGGTAAAACCAGACGTCCACATCGGGTCCCGCGAGGAAACCTCGTAATGAGGCGGAATGGGTTCAACAGGTCCGCCACCATTAGCGGCACCCGTTAACCCATTCCGCCAGGGTCGTAATGAGGCCCATGGTTCTTAAGTCATTTAGGCTTTCACAGCACATAAGAAGATGATAGAGTGACTCAACAACATTTGCGCCACATAGGCGACCGTTCCTAAAAGGATATGGAATTCCCATTCTATCACCTTTTGTCTCCAAAGCTTCTGTGATATTAAATTTCATCAATAAATAAGTTCGAAAAGTGCTAGCGCTTGGGTAGGCTTCAATATATTTAGGAGGCATAGTTCTAGTCATATACTCATCAAAATACCATCTACTAGAAGCTTTCGACGCCAAATTTACCATATTCTGGTCATGCCAAAATTCATGCACTTTTTTCTTAAGTCTCTTTTTGAAGACTTGCACAACCCAACCAACACCTAACCAACTCTGCTCCATTAATTATAGGAACCTAAGATTAGGGTCCAGACTCACCCCTAGACCATCACACATCTCCTCGCCATCCACTCTTAAACCTTGCCCCTCTGCAACTGGATTTATTCCCACTGTCTCTCATACCGGAGAATTATGCCATCATTAGATGGGACAGAGACTCCCCCCTTTCTTTTTTTTTGTCAAAATCTTTTTTATTGAAACATCAATAAACATTGAATTCATTAATAAACTAAATCAGTGGCAATATTGGTTGATTAAAAAAAAACGACGGTCAGTCACCCCAATGGCGCCTGTCCATAGAGTCAACTACTGCAATTCATAAAGTTCATAAAGTTCAACATTTGTCACTGTGCTCCCAACTTCAATTAATTTATCACAATGCATTAACATTTCATTTTAACATCTTTATAATTCTTTTAGTGAATGTATTTCATAGGTATCCCTTGGGGTATAGTATTGCAGCTTTGTGTTCCGTAGCGTACTTAGTTGGAGAAGAGAAGAAAGAAAGAAAGAGAAAAAAGAAAAGAAAAGAAAAGAAAAAAACCCCAAAAAAACACATTCAGTTAAATTACCACCTTCACCAGAGTCACCATTAGATTCAGTTAAAATTACTCCCTTCATCAGAGTCACCATTAGTTCCGGGTATTGCCCCCAGTGTCCCGCAGCGTCCCCTTATTTTGATTTCAAGTCGGTAGGTCATTCCTTTATTCCCAAGCTGTTCAGGGCTGGAGGAAGTATTTAACCAGTCTGGGTTGGAAGAACATGTGTTCTTTTTCCTCCACATGGTCTAGGAATGGGCCCCAGATGTTCTGAAATTTGTCAGTTCGGTTTTGCATTACAGCCATTAGCTTCTCTATTCCCAGAATATCCCAGACTTTAACCCACCAATGCGCGATGTGGGGACCCTCCAGTTCTTTCCAGAATCGAGCGCGCGTGAGGCGGGCCGCCATTAGTAGTTGTGTGATTAGCCGTGCTCTGGGACCAGATTGTGGATAGGATCCATCATCTGGGGTGTCGCCCAGCACCATTATTAGTGGGTCCATGGGGAGAAGAGTGCCACAGATGTCCTTAATTTTGGACCTGATCTCTAGCCAAAAGGATTGAATGATCGGGCAATGCCACCACATGTGCCCCAGATCCCCCTTTGCCCCGCAACCATGCCAACAAACATCAGGGTAATCTACATTCATTGCATGCAGCCTCTGCGGCGTGAAATACCATCGATAACATATCTTAAATGCGCACTCCCTAATAATTGTGCATCTAGAAGACCTATGTGCTCTGTCCCAGATTCTCAGCCATGATTCTGGAGCTATCTCTCTCCCTAGCTCCCTCTCCCATGCCAACATGTAAGAAAGTTTTTCTTCCTCTGGGGCATTTTCTAGAAGGCGGTAGCACGTTGCCACTTTGTGTGAGCGTTGTCCTTCCGAGACAGTTATCTCTAGGCCCGTGGGATGCCTGGTGGCCGCCTTCTTTACAGTCGGATTAGTGAGCCAGTGTCTGAGTTGTATGTATCTAAATCTCTCCGTTTCTGGGAGGTTGAATTTTTCCTTACACTGGATGAAAGTTAAGGGGTCATTATCGACATATAGCTCCTGTAGTCTCAGGGTCCCCACTCCTGACCAGTTTTGGTATGATCTAGGTTGGAGCCCTGGAGTGAACACTGGGTTCTGCATGATTGGGGTTAGAGGGCCCAGACCCGGGGCGATTCCTCTTAGGGTAGTCTGCCTGTCCCAGCATCGGAGCGTGGAGCTCGTAGTTGGGAGAAGGGGCCTCCGGGAGCCCCGTGCTTCCCGCGGTAGAAAGGGTAGGTGAGAGAGAGGAGCCCCAGCAAACAACTGTTCGATGTCTTACCATTTGGGGGATCATCTTGAATTGCCAGCTCAGGATGGGGGAAATTTGAGTTGCTCGATAATATCTTAAGATAGAGGGGAGCCCCAGGCCTCCTAGCTGCCTGCTTCTGGTGAGAATCTTGCACTGAATTCTGGGTGTTTTACGCTGCCGGATAAATCGGCATATCTCTTTCTGCAAGTAGAGCAAGTCTCGCTTCGGGATGTGGACTGGGAGCGCTTGAAATGTGTAGAGAAGTAGGGGTAGCAACGTCATTTTAATGGCTGTTACACGCCCCAGCCAAGATATCTCCTGAGGGGCCCATTTTAGTAGAGAATCCTTCGCGTCTTTTATCAGGTGAGGGATATTGGCTCTCGCCGGTCCAGTGTATGTAGGAGTTAAGTGCACCCCAAGGTATGTTATTTTGGAGTTTACCCAGCTAAGAGAGAAGGTGTTCTGTAGGACATTTAGCGCCCCTGGTGTTTCAGAAAGATTCAGACCCTTTGACTTGGCCATATTTATTGTGAAGCCCGCAATCTGTGCAAAACTTCCCAGCAGGCTCATGAGCGGGGGGACCGAGGTCTGAGCCTCTCTTAGGAAACAGAGCACATCGTCTGCATATAGCGCTACTTTCTGGTTCTGGTCTCCCACCTCGAACCCCTGAATTTCAGGATGAAGGCGGATGTGTTTGGCTAAAGATTCCATTGCTAGAGCAAAAACCAAAGGCGATAGGGGACACCCCTGCCTGGTCCCTCTACCAAGGGGTATCTGTGGTGTCCAGTGGGCGTTGACTCATATTTGGGTAGAGGGGATCTGGAAGTTGGCCAGGACCAATTTAGAGAAATGTGGGCCGAAGCCAAAACCCTTCAGGACCAGGTGCAGATAGTCCCATGACATGCTGTCAAAGGCCTGGTGGGTGTCTAGGGATAGTAAAGAAAGGGGACCTGGTATGGAGGGGGCTAGAGCTATTAGGTCTATTGCTCTCCGAATGTTATCATAGGCCGATCGTCCCTGAATAAATCCCGTCTGGTCCCTGTCTATTAGTGTAGGTAATGTTTCCCCCAAGTGCTGTGCTATGATTTTACTAAACAACTTGGCGTCGGTATTGATCAGAGCTATGGGCTGGTAGGAAGCACAATCTGCTGGGTCTTTTCCGGGTTTCAGGAGTAAGGTTGTGTTTGATTCAGCCATGCATTGTGTAACAGACCCCGTGTCCCATAGGGTGTTGAACAGTTTTGTGAGGTGCGGTATGAGTTCCTTTGCAAATGTTTAGTAAAACTTGTTTGTGAATCCGTCTGGGCCCAGAGCCTTGCCAATAGGGAGGGCTTTGATGGCGAATTTGACTTCCTCCGCCGATATTGGGGCTTCTGCGGATTCTAATGAGGATTGTGGCAGCTGTGGAAGGTCCGCCTTGGATATAAACTCTTTGATGGACTGCGGGTCTCCTTTATGTGGGCTCGCATGTTCCCTGAAAAATTCTTCTATAATTCGGCATTTGCCCTCCTGAGTGTATGTGCCTTTGCCTGATTTATCTTGCAGGAAATCTATTCTGTTTTGTTTAGTTTGTTTACCTAGTTTGGCCGCCAGAAATTTGTTAGCTTTATTTCCTTTTGTGTAAAAAAATTGCTTGGTGCGCATCATATCATAGGCCGCCCTCCCCATATGATGCGCTTCAAGCGCCTTTTTTGCCATCCTCAGGTCCCTTAGTGAGCGCCAGGAGGGCTTCTTCCTGTGCGCCTTTTCAAGTCTGAGTGCTTCCCCTTCTAATTGCTCTCTCAACAATCACCTAACTCTCCCTCGTTGTGCTGCCTGTTCTATTAAATGGCCCCTGAGTACCGCTTTGCTCGCATTCCAATTCGTGCCCCAGTTCACATCACCCGTGTCATCCTCGCTGAAGTATGACTCCATAGTTTCTCTAATGTGGGCGCGGATCAATGGGTCATCTATCAGGAAGTCATTTAGCCTGAAAGAAGGTTTCGTAGGAGGGACCGATCGGAGGGGGGGTTATGGCCGGTGAGACCGGGGAATGATCTGCTAGTGCTTCCGGGAGTATATCCACTTCCAGTACATTTTGGATCAGCAAATCAGATATGAAAACCATGTCTAGCCTTGAGGATCCCCCGTGACCACCAAAAGATATGTGTAGTTCCTTTCTTCTTGTTGGCAGTATCTCCATACCTCAATCAGGGAGTGGTCTTTCAGCAAGGAAGTGAGTGCCTTAAAGTTGTTCCCATCATTTGCTGTTGGCTGTAATGTTTTATCGACTAAGGGGTTGACCACAGCATTAAAATCCCCCCCTAAAATCACTTCCCCCTCTGCATGATCACATAAAGCTTTTGACACCTTCAAGGAGAATTGGTTTTGGTTAGTATTAGGGGCATAGATGGAGACCAATGTGACTTTACGGCCATCTAGTAAGGTGTTGATCAGCAAGAATCTCCCCTCCTCATCTCGGACCACTCCACGGGTTTTAAAGGAAATCCCCTTGCGCACCAGGATGGCAACCCCTCGCTTCTTCAGCCCGCTTGAGGCGAAGAATTTGGTGGGATAGAGCTTATCATTAAGGCAGAATTCTTCGGCCGGTTGTAAATGGGTCTCTTGGAGAAACAGAAATGATGCGTCTAAGGATTTTAGTGTGTGGAGGAGAGCTTTGTGTTTCAGAGGGGAGTTCAACCCTTGCACATTGAGAGAGATGAATTTATAGCTAGGGGTTGCCATGGTACAGTCGCTCAGGATTTTGCCTTAAGCAGCCTCTCTTAGCCAAGTCTGGAGAGGGGTAACTTCTTAGATTGAACATTGCGGTGCCACCTGACTGGAGACTGTGGTGAATCAAAATATAATGTCCCCCTACCAACTTCGAGGTGGGGGTGTACACAAAAAACTCGAAAGAGGGGTTATGATAGGAACAGATGGTAACAAATGAGCAAGCTACTTTCATCAAAAATTGCATTGTTCTTAGTCCCCAAGGTAATTTAAGCCAAATAGGAAGTATGGCGGGCGCCATCCATTCCGATGCCCAAGTCAACTCATTAAACAGGATTTTCAAGCCTGAAGTCAAGCTAAACATGGGATCACAGGGGGCACGTGAGTGCCCTAACTTTTCTTGACCTACAGTTGAGATGGTTTAGTCTCTTACTGCTGTTTCAGTTTAAGCTTCAAGTGAGGTGTTCCCAGGTGCTCTTCAGGTGCAGAGAGAGAGATTTCTAATGCTGTCCAGAATTCCCCACCCTGCCAAACAAATTGCCTTCTTTGGGTGACCGCGAAGGCCCAACGGGGGTCCAAAAGGTGGACGTTTCTCCTCAGTGAACATTTAACCTCTTACCCTCGAACTGTTCAGGTTGCTGCCCAGCTCTCTCCCTCCGATGATGCTGGAGGTGTAGCCTCTTCTGGAGCTTTGGTTACTTTCCCAGGGTCGTGTTCGTGGCTTGGGGTCATAGCGGGCTGCGGTCGGCGCCGGGACCTCCCCCGCCTAGCCTTCGGTGGGGGGCACAAGGCAGAGCCATTCTCCTCATGGGATTGCGGATTAGGGGCCCCATCTTCGGGTGTCTCACCCATTAGGCTTTTCGCTTCTTCCTCTGATGAGATTATGTGATGTTGATTATGGAGTTCAAACATCAGCTTACATGGGAACCCCAGCGGTAGCGGATTTTCTGGTGCCTCAACCAGGATGTCACCTTCTGCAGTCGCCGTCTGCACGCCAATGTATAGGGAGCCAGGTCCTGAAACAGTTGGATCTCTGTACCCTGAAACGTATTGAGTCTGAGTCCCTGGCTGCAGCCACGATATCCTCCTTCTGGCGGTAAAAGTGCACCCGGGTGAGCACGTCTGGAGTTAGATTTCTCTTCATCTGGGCTGAAGAGTACACACAATGTGTTCTGTCTAGCTTCAAGTCCTCGTTTGGTGGCAGCTCCAAGAGGGCTCTAAACAATGTCTCTACGTATTCAGCCAAGTCGCGGTCAGGAATCATTCCGGGGGATCCCCCGAAGATGCACATTGTTTCTTCTTGACCTATTTTCTAGGTCGGCCTGTTTTGCCCAAATGTCTTCAAGGTGCTCCTCAATGGCCTTTACTCTTCCCGCTAATGCTTCACTGTCATGAGATTGCACACAGAATACATTCTCCAGGTCGTTAACTCTGGACTCCAGTCCCCGAAGGTGGGATGTGAGGTCTGCCAGTGACTGGGCTAGGGAGTCTTGATCTCCTTTTTAATTTCCTGGGTGATGTCCTGTTTAAAGGACTTAAACATTCCCTCCAGATCCTCCCTGGATACAGCCATGTTAGCGGACAGCTTCGGGGGTGGGAGTGGGTGAATTTCAGCCGTGGTGGTGCTCGTGAGGAATGGGTCTCCGAGCTGTGGTGTTAGATAGGCCTGAATGCTGTGTGACTTCTTTTTAGCTGCTGTTTTGGACATCCCCTGACAGGGTTGTCGGTGTCGCCTATTTGCCTCCCCAGAACAACCAGATGCACCCAATGGGGGAGGCATGCAGGGGTTCCCAACGTGTGTTTTATTGTTCATAAACGGGGTGTATGAGGCTTCAATTGTATTGTGGGATGCCCGTTCTCAACCGTTGGGATCACCCTCCAGAGTTCTCTCCTTAATGTCGAGGTTCCCCACAGTCACGATCCACAATCCCAGTTCTATCCTCTGGGGCTCCCGCACTCACCAGATCTTTGTTTCTATGCGGTCCTCTGATCTTTCTTCCGTATTCACAGTGCCGTATGTAGCCGGGCAGTGGAACGCCCGGGGCCGGCAAGGCGGTAAAGGCTCCCCTCTCCCCAGTCAGGCTGCCCACCAGGCTCCGGGGCCGGTCCGGCAGCGGGGACCTCCCTTCTTCCTGTCCGGCGTGTTGCGGTATCCCCCCGGGTTGCTCACGGGCAGTCAGCTCCACGATCTGCCAGGGAGGGAAGGGACCCCTCTAGGTGCGGTCCCCAGCGCCCCGCACCGCTCCGAGCAAAGCTCCCAGGGGCAGGCAGGGTTGGCGCCGCGCTGCAATTGAGACCGGAGGGGGCGCGGAACTCACCTCCCCTCTGGCGATCTTCTCCTTTCGGCCGGCGGGCCACCAGCCGCCAGGCCAGCTCTCAGGCGGGCGGCCCGGCTAATCCCCTTCCCAGCACCGCCTCTCCTCCTCTCCGAGGACTCCTCCGCCAACGGTGCACCTCCCGATCCAACCCCCCAGGGCAGGCTGAGCGGGCGCTGCATTTCAAACATGGCCGGGGGCCGCTGGGCTCACTTTCCCCCGGCGTCTTTCACCTTTCGGCTGGAGGCCCGCCAGCCGACGGGAAGGCAACACGGCTTGTTTTCGACACCGGCGCCACTCCTCCTCCCAGCCAGGGGTTCCCCCGCTGCTGCTTCTCTCCTCCTCTGACCGGCCTCACCCTTTCCACAGTGATCTCCGCCAGCGAGTCTTCCGATCCGCTGTCCCTGCCTCTCGTTATCGCCCTGGCCAGCCATGGAGGCTCCGGCACGGCCGGCCCGGGGCTCCTCATCTCAGGGACTACTCAGGGTGGCGCGCGCCGCCATTTTGGGGTTTCTTGCTGGCAAGTCTCCTCGCTTAAAAAAGGCTCCAGATAAGGGGTTTTAAGGCTCTGAGCCCCTTAAAAGCCTTAATAACATTCCATCTTCGTTTCCCATGTTCCTCGGGCGAAAGTTCTTCCGTTATATGGGGGAAATTGCTTGACTTGGGCTCTGTGGCATGGAGCTCAAGGGAAGCACGACCGCATGGCATGCTGCCTAGCCACCCCCCCGAGACTCCCCCCTCTCTAAAGGTGGACGCGTAGCCTTTATCTTCAAAAGATCTCTCAATCTTAGACAAATCCTAAATACGCAAATTGACTCTGCTGAGTTATTAACAGTCAAACTGCAGCTATCACCTAATCAAACAGCTACAATGCACCTTATCTACAGGCCACTGGGCCCCATTACCACCTTTGCTGAGGATATATTAGCCCCCCTTACAGCCAATACCAAGCCTAACTCCCAAATAATTTTACTCTGTGTCCTCCATCTAGGTTATTAAGATCCCAATGACCTGGCAGCTCTAGACTTAGCCAACTCACTAGTAGATTCAGGATTAACCAACCTATCCACGAACCTGCTCACAGCAAAGGAAGAACTTTGGATTGGCTCATCGACCTGAACTGTTCCATCAATCTTGGATCTGTCACACCTTGTACTTGTTTGGATCATCACAAAATAACTTTCACTATCAAATCTAACCCTCACAGCCTCAAATCAAATCCTGCATCCTCTATCCACACCGGAAATAAGAAGGACATTTCCAAGGAGAAACTTCTCCCCTTTATCCTTCCCCTTCTTAACAATGCCTCCTTGACCTACTCTGACTCTACAGTCTTAGTAGACACCTACAACCAAACCATACTGAAGGCATTAAATTCTATAGCCCCACTCAAAATGAGGAAATCTAAACCTTGCAATCATCTTAACTCTTTGTTTACCCCTCAACTAAGAGATTTACGCAAAGCCAGGAGAAATGCAGAGGCACACTGGAAAGGCCACCCAACAGAAACTAACAAAAACACCTTAAATACGGCATCAACTGCATACAAAGATGCTATATTCCTAGCTAAAAAAGATATATACAATAAACACATCTCTCAGGCTGAATCCAACACCAAAGAGCTCTTCAAGATCCTCAAAGAACTTGAATCTCCGATAGCCCTGATCGACAATTGCATTACTGATACCACATGGTGTTACAACATCCAAAAAGCGCTTCTTGAGAAAATCTCCACCTTGCAAACTAAAATCAACACCAAAAAATGCAGCCTTCCGACAGACCACCCTTCCAACCCCCTCACCAACAATCTCACCGCTCATGCACACATGATCAAACCTTTAAATTTCTCCCCACTTTTCACCTGGGAAGTGGAAAATATAATCAGAAAATTAAACCCTCCAACTGCCAAGGCGATGCGTGCCTGGCACCAATCATTAATGAGGCCACCGACAAACTAGCTCCCTTAATTATATCATTTATTAATACCTCCTTCAAATCAGGGTCAGTCCCTGACAACCTTAAGGACGCCTGGGTCGTCCCTCTAATTAAAAAACCTACCCTTGACCCCAACAACCCTGCTAATTACAGACCCATCACCACTGTGCCCTTTTTACTGAAAATTCTGGACCGTGCAGCATATCTCCAAATACAGGCCTACTTAGAAGCCAACAATCTCTTGGGTCTCCGCCAATCGGGCTTCCGACCTAGACACGGAACAGAAACTGCCCTTATCGATTTAAAAATACAAATCGAGGATTTAAAAGATAAGCGAAAACTGGCCCTTCTACTCTTGCTTGATTTATCAGCAGCTTTTGACTTGGTGGACCATCAAATCCTCTGCCACCACCTGAAAACTGC
This sequence comes from Ambystoma mexicanum, assembly GCF_040938575.1. Taxonomy (NCBI): domain Eukaryota; kingdom Metazoa; phylum Chordata; class Amphibia; order Caudata; family Ambystomatidae; genus Ambystoma; species Ambystoma mexicanum. Next base: position 1,344,523,748 of record NC_090931.1, read on the forward strand.
TGCCCATTTTTCAAAGGAAGCCACTTCCTGGATTAAATCCTTCCTGGCAAACAGAACCATGAGGGTTTTCTCACCCACTGCTTCGGCAGAATCATTACCAGTACTATGTGGTGTTCCTCAAGGGTCTTGCGTTTCCCCTACCCTCTACAACGTGTTTACTAAGCCACTTTGATATACTTAACTATCTGGGTGTCACCTACACTAATTATGCAGATGACACCCAGATACTCATCCCTATCACTGGTGACCATGTATCTTACTCAAACACGCTCAACAAGGTCTATGCGATTATGCAGGCTTGGATGGCCCACCATGGGATTTGTTTGAACGACGAAAAAACCGAGCTACTCATTCTAGGCTCTCGCCTGAGACTGAACAAATTGGACCCTGCCTTTAAGGCATTCAGCATCGATGGGAATACCATTAACGTGTCCAATGATACTGTATGGGAGGATAGGTCCAAGGGACCCGTCCCTCCCCTGCAGCCTCCCCCTTGTGGAGTACATGGCTCGTCAGGGGTCCCCCCTGCCACCAGGGCCCAGGTGGCGGGTGAACCACTGGCTGAAAACATTGACCAAACGTGCTGTATTAAGCTAGGCCCTGGAAACCATTTTGTGAAATCAAAATGGCATGAGCCCTGTGCGCCGCAGCGCGGCCCCCACCCTTGGAAAGTTCTCACTTGTCCCCGCGGCCGCAGCTCCCTGGCAGATCTGCTGAGAGCCCATTCCCACGAACAGACCAACATGAGCTAGTGCTAGACGCAAACACTGTAACATTCACCTTCCGCAGTGTATCACTGTACTCAGTATGACCCGGCCAGCCGAGCCGGGGTGGAAAAGAACTGTAAAATGGTCTCCCGACAAAAGTAGAGCCCCCAAATACTAATGAGCAAACTGCTTGTGATTAAACTCTTCTCTCCATGACCTTTTTGATAAAACATGCAACCTCCATGAAGATGGCAGAATGTGTGTTTATATGGCATTCTGGTTGAAGTACCCACATCCCCGTAGCTATGCGCAAATGGTAAAAGTGTCCCGAGGTTTTTCTGTTATATGTTCCGCCATGAAGAATGTACTCCAAGGTCCTATGCCATAACTGAACTAATGCTGCTAGAGGGCAAAGGAAGACAAGTGCAACCACATTGGGAGTTCATGGAAATTGTGCACGGAAATGCACAAAATGTATTTGAATGTCCAAGCTCACCATGTGTCACTGCCATCAGTCTCATTGGCCAGTTGTTCCTGCGTGCTCCACCAACCTTAATACTACCTCGCTTACAATGCATGCATAAAATGTAACAAAATGTTGTGGTTATTAAATACTTAACATATAGTTATCAATTGCAAAATGGGTATAGGTAATGCATTTGAAATGACCATGTAAAGGCGCTAACAATGTAGAAAACATAAGCTTTGAAAAGACTCAATGAGTATTGTACATTATATGAATGTTTATGCCTCTTCCACATAATCTGCAACACACGAGGAAAATACCATTGTGGGCATATCCAAGGCCATTCCCCCTTCCTCCCCATTGAAGCCTGCCAGACGGAAAGCAGAGGCCTGTGCTGCTCTGCCTCACCTCCCCCAATTCGGCTGGAGCCGCTTCAAGCATTTACGTTCCCCCGCAGCTCCCAGGGCCGCGGCCAGCCACCTGAATTATTTACAACCCAGCAGTAAACCCCGGCCATAAACGCAGGCCAAAAGGTGCCCTTTCTTAGGCTCCACGACCCAATTGCTCACCCCAGGTTAATGGCCCCTGTAAAATTAGAACACCCAATATTATAGCAACACTGTAGGAACACATTCATAATGACTTCTAACGAGACATGATAACTTGGACAGCTCGGCCCTTGCCCTGAGACCCAACCTCGTGACCTGTGATACCCGGTCAACAGGATTATGGTAACCATGTATTGATGTATTACCAAAGGACCCCACTCTAGGTGCATTCCTCCTGTGTTGCATTAACCTGTAGAGTAACCTATTGGAAGATTTACCGGGGAAGACAATATTGCGGTATTGAATGAATGCGGTGTGCGTGGCCTTAGGGCAGAAAGCCAAGGAAGATGTTCATCAATGACACTGGCCACGCCTGGCACAACAGCACCGCCCGGATGAGCCCAGCTGACCTACCCGGCCCACGTTGGCAACCAGTGACGTCCGCCAACCATGGGGCACCACATCACAGATGCACCTATAGTTAGTCGTCGCCACCCAATCCCCACGAACATGTGCCCCCTATAGTGTGTAGGTTCTTATGACGTATTTTGTAAATATATACGCCTGTCTTTGCTAATGTCAGACAGAGCCCTCTCGGAGTTTGCAGAGTCCTTTACATGCCCTATTTTGACTTATATAAACTCCCATTAAGCTCACCCGCACTTTGTCTTAGCCTTATTCCCTCTGGGAGAGTCCATTATTGTCTCTCATTGGGGGGAGGATCGTGCTATCTGGGGACGCTCGCCTTCAGTGGTGACCCCGACAGCGTGATTATTTTTCCTTAAATATATCCCTACTGTCCCCTTTGGCACGGAAATCTCCGGTCGAAAAGGGATACGCACGGTGTGCCGGCTCCGGAAGGCTGCCTGCCAACGGCGACCAGTACGCTCAGAAGTGCGCACTCAACAGAGAGAGGGTACGGGATCCCGGTTGAAAAATCCCCTTTGAGTACCGCTCGCCGCTGCCGGGGCTGACCATTGAGCGTACGGCAACACTGCCTGGACGGACGCAGTTCGGAGACTCTCGGTTCAAGACGGGCATGTGAGTATTAAGGGGAGCAGGGGAGGAAAACAGGACAGGGAACAAGGTCGTCTGAAAAGGGACACTTTGGGATTATTAAGAACCACTCTAGGCTTTCTTTACTTTTTCTTTGCATATGGCCATTAGGATCAAGAGGTGAAAAGAGATAAAGAGACGGGAACCTAGCTCCGCGAGGGGGTAGAAGGCGGCGCCGCATAGTGCTATCTTGACTAGTACTGGGAATATATGAGTCTGGTAAAGGAAGACACGGTTAATACATTAGTGACTGCTATTCTTTCTATTCTTCTTTCTGGGTTTATGGGGAAAAAACAGGGTTAGAACAAAAAAAAACTTACGTAAAATGACGAGTTTATATCAAAACTACAAGATGCATTCATATCAGATTAAGAAAAAAAGGGACAACTAGCAAGGGAGGAAAGGGAATACAAATTTGAGCTGTGAACAGAGTGTTGCCTATTGATGTGGATGCCTCACATGTGTCAGAACATATTTTGTCAAGATGAATGTGCAAAAGTGGTAAAGAGTGCATAATTATGGTGTGGTCATGGTAAGTGTGACCAGAAGAAATTTTACGGGGAAGAGCCCGATGCAGTAAAATGACTATTGTTTGAATGAATGTGCTGAAGATATTGGTGGTGAACAAAGGGTGGTTTGCTTTTGTATGTGCCCCCTAAATTATACGGAACAGAGGCTGTGCACGCCCATTCTCATATTGCCCAGGTGGCGGAAACACACACACAGGTCCCTACACGCAGAGATACACAAATACATAGATATATCTGGTAATATATATACATATATATATATCTTTATCAAGCAACGACGAACCATGGGGGCAGAGACACCGTTGGCCCATATTTGTAAGAATGTACCTGGGTATGCTGAAGGAATTAAGAAATATCACGATCAGTGGATTACAGAATTAAAGGGGGAAGGGTTACCCCAAATATGGCCGGAAGGGGGATCGTTTGACAAGAGTGTCCTAGATATGGTAGCTACATGCATTTGTTTAAAATACAAGGGGAAGCAGTTACATAATAGGAGAGAAATATTAGATCTATGGAGATTGTTTGAAGAAGTACCCCCTCCCAAATAAAGAGAGCTAGGTACTGATTTGCCATCTACTACTGACAACCCCTTACTGATACCAAAAGACGACAAGGTATTGCAAGAAGGGGAACCACCAGTAGAGGTAACCAAATTGTACCCAATATTAAATAAACCAGTACCCGCAGAAAGATACAGTGATCCCACATACGTGCCCCCAACATCAGTCACCGCGACTCGAGGCCCAACGGCACCCCCACCGTATGAGAGCCATAGAGAGCGCGACCAGGTAAGTACACGAATAGTAAACATAGAGAAACTAACAGAAGACCTAGAGTCTAGGCTCTCTGTAGCAAAAGACGAGCTCTCGAGGATAAAAAGCATATGTGAACAGACTGGGGCTAATGCTGCACGGTCAGAGCTGACATCAAGAGCACAGAGTCATGATAAAACAATTGAGGAAGGGTGGAAGAAGGGGGAGATACTGTTCAGAATACAAGAAGAACCAACTCGAATAATTGAGCTAGAGGAAATGGAGGAGCATATTGACAATGAGATAATGGCCACAGGAGGTAGAGAGGAACTATTGTGCGATATAGAAGAGGACTTAGAGGAAAGTGAAAGATTAAGCATGGCAATGGGAGGAGGAAGTGAGGGGTTGGATGGCGCATGTTCGGGAAGAACAATGGAAGAAGAATGGACAGGATGACTACGGAATAGGTTGGGGAAACTGGCGCCACTAGGAAAGAATGGAATGAAGGTGAGTACAGATAAGACAGCAAAGGGGAAGTTACAACTCCCACTAATACACAGGGGAGGAGGGAGGCCGAATTACATAACCTGGGCTCAGATGGACAAGGCCAATTTGTTAAAGCTATTACCACCGTTATCAGGAGGGGCAAGCAAGTGGATATATGCATTTGAGAAGCACACAGCCGGGGTACCACTAGCAATAGGTGATGTGAAGAGTTTGCTAGTATCAGCGGTTGGGGATCAAGCTGACAGAGTATGGGTAAAGGCTGGCTTTCCGGGGGTAACGTTAGACTGCGATCGCCATGATGGTGCCTCGTTTAACACAGTACGTGCAAGGGTGTGGGAGGCATTAAGAGAGACATTCCCAGACACTCCAGATTTGCAGTCAGTGATGCAATGTACGATGAATGATGGGGAAGATGCTATGGATTACATTTTTCGGGTCCAGGAGATGTGGAGAGCGGAAACGGGCACGCCCTGGTATCAGTCAACCTCATTATTTTACTTTATAATAAAGAGAGGGCTCCCTAAAGAGGTACAAAAGGCACTTGACAAAATTGCAGGTATTGAAGCGAAAGAGTGGCCCGAAATACAGAGCATAATAGTTCACACCTGTAAAAGAATAAAGGAGAGGGAAAAGGTGATAGCGCAAAAAAGATTGGCAGACGAGGCAAAGTTAGTACAAACAAAACTGGTGAAGGTCGCTGCAGCAGTAGCCGCGCTCCCACACAGCAGGGAGGGAGAAGAAGAGGAGGAGGGGCTGGTAGCAATACAGGGGAGGGTGGCAACAAATTGGGCAGGAGCAGGGCAACTACAGTGGAATGAACATGAGCAGAACGGAAGTCCGCATTGGCAAGATTGGGCCCTCGAGGGGGACGAGGCGGGTACAGGGGTCGCAGAGGGGGTGGACAAGGGTACGGGGGAAACGGGGGAAATGGATGGCAAGGTCCCAGAGGTGCGCAGGGAAGCTGTTGGAACTGCGGGAGGTGGGGGCACTTTTCCAGAGAGTGCAGGAGTAGATCGAACAACGGATTTCAAGAGATGGAACACTATGGTAACCCTCACCCGGGAAGCCCTTACGGTCTTCCAATGGGACGATAACAGAGGGAACAAGAAGAGGGGTACACAGAGCAAAGGCAAGCGCACCATTACAGAACACAGAATCACCCACAAAACAACGACAATATGCACTACACCCCATGCAACCCTTTCGCAACGAATAAATAACACCAGCCCCGGCCCCCTATAGTGGTGTGTCAGTAGTTTCAGGAAGCGTCTTCAGCCAAGGGGGGACAATGAGACAACCAGCATAGGACAGCCCACAGAGAACACTTGCGTGTCCTGTTCTATCTACCACCTACGATTCAGCGGAGGAACCATTGGTAGGGGCGCAGATAGGAGACAAACAGTTCATATTTATGGTAGACTCGGGAGCCGAGAAATCATGTATCCATGAGGGCCGGTTTCCGCTATCTAACCGGAAGTTAGAGACGCAGGGGTTCTCTGTGGCTGTAATTGAAGTTCCTTACACAGAAGATTTGGATGTAACAGTGGGGGGTAAAACGGTAAAGATACCCTTACTGTATTATGAACAATCACCAATAAACCTGCTCGGAAGGGACTTTCTTAGCAAGCTTAACATGACAATATCATTTACAGAAAGAGGGATAGTGTGCTCAACCCCAGGAATATGCCCATTACGCGGTATGCTGGTGGTACATGCTCGGGCAACAGCACCAGAAATACGTGGCATGCCAGTGGACGAAAGAATGTTCATCGAAGGATTAAAAACACTGGCCCAAGTAGTCCCCGAGCTAAAAAAGTTAGAGTGGAGGATACCAGCAGAATTTATCTTCCGCCCAGACATAGCACCAGGTTCAGTGGTATCCTTAGACCTGCATGCTGTACAGGTATCAGCGAAAAGGATTGCAGTAATTGGGACGGACATAGACGGGTGTGAATGGTGCACTGTACTGTGCATCAATGCTGATATTGCCCTACGAGACTTATCTGATGAGGATCTCTTTTCTGATTCAGAGAGTGATGGCGAGATAATAATGGAAATAGCAATGCCCTGTGACATTTTGATTCAGACAAGACAAGTGCCCGTCCAGCTGATGGCTTTGGTGGGAACACCACCGTCCTTTTTTGATGATGACATGCGACTGGTGCCAAACAATTTGTGGCCCCCATGATGTAGGCTTGTTGCATGGAGTGACACCAGTGGTAATAAAACTCAAACCAGGGGCAATTGTGCCCCGAGTGAAGCAATACCCATTGTCCCGCGAAGCTGAGGAAGGGATAAAAGAGACAATAAATGCATTGCTAGCACAGGGGATCATAGTGCCCTCAAACTCCCCATGTAACATGTATCTATCCGATCAAAAAAGCAAAGGGAGGGGCTTGGAGGATGATCCAAGATTTACGCCCCCTAAATTACATCATACAAAAAGAATTTCCTTTGGTCCCGAACCCTGCATCCATACTGTGCAGTATCCCAAAAACGGCATCACACTTCACAGTGGTTGATTTCAAAAATGCATTCTTCTCCATCCCCTTGGCGGAAGAAAGCAGATACTTGACAGCATTCACACTAGGGGGAAAGAGATACGAGCACTGCAGACTACATCAGGGGTACTGTGAAAGTCCAAGCATATTCAACCACATACTACACGAAGACCTGGGTAATTTATCAGTTGAAAGCATAATCATTCAGTACGTAGACGATTTGCTCGTCTGCGCACACAGTGAAGAGATGTGCAGAAGAGACACAGTTACCCTCTTGACGCTGCTGGCGAATAAAGGGTACAAAGTGGACAAAGGGAAGCTACAATACTGCCAGTCAGAAGTGCTGTACCTGGGACAGCTGATATCAAAGGACGTGAAAAGAATAATACCTGACAGAGTGGAAGCAATAAGGTCAGTGAGAGAACCAACCACAGTGAAGGAGATGCTGAAATTCTTGGGAATGTGTAACTATTGTAGAGCATGGATACTAGATTATGCAGCCTACACCAGACCATTACTGCAAGCACTCAAAGAGGCCCAGCAAGAGAACAGGAAAATAGAGTGGTCAAAAGAAATGAGTGACTCGTTTGGGTCGCTAAAAGAGCTGATCTCGAGTGCTCCAGTACTCGCCAATCCTGATTATGAGCGCAAATTTTACCTATTCTCACATTGCAAGGGGACTCTTATGACAGCTGTGCTGACACAAAAGACTTCCCTAGGACACAAACCATTGGCCTACTATAGTGGCACATTAGATGCAGTGATGCAAGGCCACTTTGCGTGCGAGCAGTCTCTCGCCGCTGCCGCCGCGTTCGCCATTGAGAAAAATGCCACAATAGTAATGGGGTGCCCTGTCACGTTGTTTGTGGAACACTCATTATTTGCAATACTGGAAAGATCAAAAAGTACACTGACTACACAGCGAGCAACTGCCTATGAGATAATATTGTCCAGCGCCAACATTCACGTGGTGAGGTGCAGGACAGTAAACCCAGCAACATTCATCACAAAACCGTGCACACTAGAGGACATGCAAGATCACAATTGTGCAACGTACACAGGGGAAACGGGGGAGGTCACGGTGGTGTGTGAAAATGCCCTGAGCGAGGGAGAGGTGTACTTTGTAGATGGGTCAGCATCAATTGACATGGACACAGGAGAGAAACATGTGGGACTAGCAGTAGTGAGGCTAGAAGAAGGTGAGTATGAAGTATTAGTACAATATCACCTTCCGTCCCATTTCTCAGCCCAAGCAGCAGAACTTATCGCCCTAATAGAAGCATTACATGCAACTAAAGGATGTGCAGTAACGATATACACAGATTCAGCCTACATGACGACCACCGTACACGGAGGTCTAGCACGGTGGGGGAGAAGAGGGTTTCGAAGGGCGGATGGGACCCCAGTGCAACATGCTGAACTGTTGAAGGAATTGATTGAGGCCCTGAAAGATCCAACTGTGGTGGCAATAGTGAAATGCCAAGCACATGCGTCCAACACCGACGTTGTGTCTTTGGGGAACGCGGCAGCAGACGCTGCTGCCAAGGAGGCTTCGTATTTTTAAAGACATGGAACAGGCGAGTACCTATTGCAGCACCAGACGAACGAAGAGCTTCCAGAAGGATACAATGCCATGCCCATATCACAAATACTAGAGCTACAGGAAGGTGCCAGTTGTGACGAAAAGATGGTTTGGGAAAAAAGGGGGTGCAGCCAATCGGCAACAGACTTATTGTGGCGTCAAAATAACTCAGGAAAAGTAGTAATGCCCATCAAACTGTTGGAGATAGCATTCCAGCAATTACACTTTCCAGCGCATAATGCTAAACAACACATTGCAGCAGAGATACAGGAAGATTGGTTTGTGCCATGTCTCCAGGAACACATATCTAGATTGACAATGGAGTGCACGACGTGCCAAATATATAACTCTGGGATGACCCTACAGACACTCAGGGGGACAATTCCAAAACCAACAGGGCCCTTCAGAGAACTGCACATTGATTATGCAGACATGGGGGAGAGGTGTAATGGGGCACGCTACATGATAGTAGTTGTATGTCCATTTTCCAGGTAGGTGGAAGCGGGTCCATGTGCGCGACCTGATGCTAAGAGCGCCCCAAAGTTCCTAGTAAGGGAAGTGTTCCCGCGCTGGGGAATTTGCGACGTAATTCGCTCAGACAACGGCACTCATTTTGTGAACAAGCTCTTCAAAGAAGTGACTGCGTTATTGGGAATAAAGCATAAACTCTGCTCGATTTATCATCCTCAAAGTAACAGCGTTGTCGAAAAGATGAACGGCCTGTTAAAAGGGAGATTGTCTAAATTGTGTTTTTCGTTGAAGAAAAACTGGATCTACTTCTTACCCCTTGCACTGTTTGAGCTGAGGAACCAGCCGAGCAAGGATCACCATCTGTCCCCGCACAAAATTGTGACAGGGAGACGGATGCACACAGCGCATTCCCCACTGCGGCAGCACTCAGATGCACACAGAAGCGCCACAATATTAGGAGATGAATTCACAGAGTACCTGAAGAAGCTAACTAGGGCAGCGCGTGCAATCTCAAGGCAGCTCTCACCACCATTCACAAGGGAAGAAGGGAACACAACAGTGTCCTTTGCGGAACCTGAAACACCAGGAGAGTTCATTTATGTCCATGGGCCGTACGAAGTAGTATTTTGTACACCCACAGCTGTAAAGGTAAAAGGGCTCAGGTATTGGATACATTTGACAGATGTGCGAAAGGCATATAATAGTGTACAGGAAGAGGTGGATGGGGAGGCAAAGACAACAGCAAACCAAAATAATGAAAATTATGAATGAACATGAACAGATGAATGGAGGAGTGTAACTGATAGATAAAACTGTTAACGAAAGAATTCTATTACAGGTTATTGATCAAGATAAATGAAAAAAAAAATAATGTGTTTAAGTGAAAATAACGGTGTAAAATATATGTATTGTCTGCTCCCTTCTCTGTGCAAACCAACCCCCCCGCCCCCAACCATCTCCCTTTTATGACCTCCTGGTACATACAGTGCCAACAAAAATATTTACATGCACGTACTTAATGCACTTTTATATCTCAAACAGGAACTACCATGGCAACAAACGGGCTGCCTGCAACGAATAGATTGATTAGATATAGAGATATTTTAGCTGAAAGGTGTAGATATTCGTATGAGTGTGGGTTGTCTGTATGCATTACATTCTTTTTTATAATGCTGTTTGGCTTGGTTACTTATTGGTTTATAGCGTTCATCTCTATCGAGATGAACGAGGGGGGGGGGAATAACAAGATTAATGTAACAAATCAAACTACAGCTGCGGATACTAAAGAAGGTGATTTTTTGAGGTGGGACGGATCTAAACTTGTATGGGGATATTACACAAAACTGCCCAATGTTGTTACCCCGCCAAATGAAAGAATGCAGGATAAAATGCAAAATATCACAACTTCCCAGCCAAATGTCTCCGATTACAATGCCCGCAGTTTAAATGATCGCAACCCCTCTGTTATATCATGGATGTACAACACCCCCACTAGCGTGCCCACACATGTAACCACCCCCACAATATAGAACACACTACCTGATAGAATAAAGAAAGAGAATGAAGAGATGGCAGTGAGTATGATGAATGGGAAAAGGGGGGCGGAGGGGAGAAAGGGGGGCCTACACTGTTCTTCGCCCATGAAGCTGGGAGATATCTTAGAAATAGTAGGAGGAAAAGGGAGGTGGGAAGGAGAAAATACGACGAGTATTACGGGTTGGGACTCAACAAAATGGAAGACCCACGACACCTCCACCAGACAAATAAATGGTATGCAGACATGACTGCAACTGCAAAACAAACAACAAATGAGAGTTGTTATGTCTGCTCCCTCATTCCCCATGCTTCAGGTACACCCAAAGTATTGCTGCCAAAAGAGTTGCCTATTGTGGATGCCCAATGTCTCCTTCATCTCACGTTGTGCAGAATTAAGAACACCTTCCATGCACACGAGGTAACTTTTAAAATGCTGCAGAATGAGAAGACCTGCTACCCGAAAGCGGAAGGAGTGATATGTTTGGAAGAACCATTTTTTATAATACAAGGGACATTATTTTCAGAAAATAAGTGGAAAGATGAAGAAATAATGTGCAAAGCTGAAGCGCTGCGAGGTGTGGCACCAGAGAAACTGCAGTGGAAAGAGAAAACATGCACACCAGTATTGAAGGAGCACATCTCAAAATTGACCTGGGTGACTGTAACGCTCACCTGACTCCCACGGGGGCGCTGGCCTGGTTCGCGGTGGTGTGACCTCGTCTAAGGTGATGCGCAGGGTTCGGAAGACGGACTGGACCGGGCCCCAGATCTGGCTTGTCTGACTCGCAGAAGTATCCTTCTGTAGGTGAGAATAGGGGGTTAACTGTCTGCGGGGTAATGCAATCGGCCTCCCACTTACCCCTCTCACCCTCCTCAAAACCCTTCTGTGCTTCCCCGTAGCGTCTCACCTTAGGGTCTGGAAGGACGAGCTCTCCATCCTGCTTCTGATGCAGGGGCGCGTTGGTATCCAGTTACGTCACTGGATCTTCGGATGGGTGAGAACCAAACTTGCTTGGCTTCCAGGTAAGTTTTTCTATAAGTGGTTCCCCTTGTGTCCATGCATTAATGTTCCAATGCTAGTGTCTTTTTCCCCATAGGGGCCGGGGTATGGAATGCCGGGGAACAGGCACCGACCCGAGGTGAGCGGTGAAATCCTTGTGGAAATCAGGTAAGTCTTTAATGAGTGTTTTGGTAATGTCTTTTCATTCACTCATTAACGCTGATGTCTTTTTCCCCTTAGGGGCCGGGGTCCGAAAATGCCTGGATGCGGCGCGGACCCGAAATGAAAAGGGAATGACCCAACAGGTAAGTCTTGACATGGAGTTTTAGCTTCCCTTTTCCCTTCTTTCTCTCACCTTTGTTCTTGTCTTTTTCTCCCTAGGCGCGGGGGTGCGACTGCGAATCCGGATGGTCGCTGCTGAACATGGAGGTGCCCTGTAAAGGTGAGTAGAATGCGGCGCTGCAGCGATCGATGCGATGTGCTTTTAAAAATAAATGTCTTCCTTTTCAGGATTGTCGGCAAACTGTCTCTGGGATGCAGATTTAGCAGGTGAGGCCTTTTCCTTCTTCTGTTCTCTTGTTCCCTTCCTTTGCAGGTGATTCAGGATGTTGGCAGGTGTGGCAGAAGTCAAGATGCAGGAGCAGACACGGTGAGCGTCCAGCTGCTAGATGCAGAACAACGCGAAGCACGTGTGGCTGATCGGGTGTGGTTTAAATAGCCTTGGAAGAAGTTCCGAGAATGTGTCCTTCCTCCAATCAGGTATGTATCCTTCCCCGACCACGCCCGGGTGGTAAATGAGTCCCACAGGTAAAGTAGTTCCTTTCAGGCCTCAAGGAGGCCGAGGTTCTGCAGCATGGTCTGCATCAGGTAAGTGCACCCAAACACTTTCATAATGAACCTGGCGCCTATGGCGCCAGGACTGACGTTTTCTATGAGCCTGGCGCCACAGGCGCCAGGACGCTGTCCAAAGGGCCCCTATAAGGGGTTGCTGGGACCTTCCCCGGGGACTAGATGTCCGCTTTCGGGGACGCAGGGCCTGAGCCGGCTCCCCCGGAGCGGGCATCGTGACAGTGACTGCCATTGAAAAGCCCTTCAAGCTACAGAAAGAAATAAACTATGAACTGTGTTTCAAGGGAGACGGGAAAAATATCATGGGGGTAAACAAAAAGTGCAACAAGACCCTCACCATCCCAGATATGAGAAAAGGGACAGCGGCCCTCATGGACACTTATTGGGTATGTGGCAACCAGGCATACCTGCACCTCCCACAATCCTGGAGTGGCAGCTGCTCATTGGCCACCCTACATTCTGCACTAATGGTGATACCGGAGAGCCACATTGATGGGAGCAAGAAAATGCGAGAGACCCCTCAGCAGAATGAGGCCCAACCAACTGCAGAATCACAAGTATATGTTCTGTCTTCCGGTAATAAGGGGGAGATGCTGTCACGAAACAGATGATCGTCGAACTACATATCAAAAGCATCCTCAGAGCTACTGGCACAGATCCCAGACAAATATCGATTATTCAGCTCTGCAGAGACTTTCTTCGCCTCACTCATCCAGCATCCAGGCACGGGCAAATGCAAAATGGCTCCAAATTACACGCTGGGAGCTGATCGAGCTGGCGAATGACACTGAAGAAGGATTTAACGTAATAAAAGTGGAACTGCGAGCACTGCGGCTAATGACCATGCAAAATAGGTATGTTTTAGACCTGCTAACAGCGATGGACGGAGGTGTTTGCCGAAAAATTGGAAGTGCCTGCTGCACTTTCGTACCTTCCGAAGATGCAGATAATGGTTCCTTATCCCACGTGATCGAAGCCGTACATAACCTAGGAGAAAGAATGAAAATGGAAGGTGGAGCAGAAGCAAGCACAGGGTTCGACAACATCTTCTCCTGGGTCCCATCTTGGCTGAGAATGACTGTTAAATTTCTGATGCCAGCAGTAGTGTTCCTCCTTTTTATTTTTTGTATGTGCCAGGTGGGTCTTCGATGTTGTGCAAACGCAGTACCAAACGGTGCAATGATGATGGTGACAATGGGCAACGCTCGCGGTACGATACAAAATATGCAGGAAGTAGAGGTACAAACAGGAGCAGAAAACACATCAAGATTCCAGATGGTGCCCATATACCATAGCGGGGATGTAGTAGACAGGCTATGGCACACTACAATTAAAGAGCCCCATGAACTCGAATGGTATGAGGAGGTGTGGGTGGATCTGGAAGGGCATGCAGGTTGTATATATATGACCTGCACCCCGGACGAGTATGCTAGAAGGGGAGAAAGCCTGCGAGGAGTGTGTAGGGCATGGATGCCTATAAAAGGCACCCCTGCATGGGATGAGGCTGTAGCTGAAGAAGAAGAACGCAAGAGGTTGAGGGAGTTACAATATTCGTTACTTAAGTAACGAAAGGGGGGAAATGTATGGGAGCCTCCCCTGCAGCCCCCCCCTTGTGGAGTCCATGAGAACCACTGGCTGAAAACATTGACCAAACGTGCTGTATTAAGCTAGGTCGTGGAAACCATTTTGTGGAATCAAAATGGCATGAGCCCTGTGCGCCGCAGCGCGGCCCCCACCCTTGGAGAGTTCTCACTTGTCCCCACGGCAGCAGCTCCCTGGCAGATCCGCTGAGAGCCCGTTCCCACGAACAGACCGACATGAGCTAGTGCTAGACGCAAACACTGTAACATTCACCTTCCGCAGTGTATCACTGTCCTCAGTATGACCCGGCCAGCCGAGCCGGGGTGGAAAAGAACTGTAAAATGGTCTCCCGACAAAAGTAGAGCCCCCAAATACTAATGAACAAACTGCCTGTGATGAAACTCTTCTCTCCATGACCTTTTTGATAAAACATGTAACCTCCATGAAGATGGCAGAATGTGTGTTTATATGGCATTCTGGTTGAAGTACCCACATCCCCGTAGCTATGCGCAAATGGTAAAAGTGTCCTGGGGTTTTTATGTTATATGTTCCGCCGAGAAGAATGTACTCCAAGGTCCTATGCCATAACTGAACTAATGCTGCTAGAGTGCAAAGGAAGACAAGTGCAACCACATTGGGAGCTCATGTAAATTGTGCACGGAAATGCACAAAATGTATTTGAATGTCCAAGCTCACCATGTGTCACTGCCATCAGTCTCATTGGCCAGTTGTTCCTGCGTGCTCCACCAATCTTAATACTACCTCGCTTACCATGCATGCATAAAATGTAACAAAATGTCGTGGTTATTAAATACTTAACATATAGTTATCAATTGCAAAATGGGTATAGGTAATGCATTTGAAATGGCCATGTAAAGGCACTAACAATGTAGAAAACAAGCTTTGAAAAGACTCAATGAGTATTGTACATTATATGAATGTTTATGCCTCTTCCACATAATCTGCAACACACGAGGAAAATACCATTGTGGGCATATCCAAGGCCATTCCCCCTTGCTCCCCATTGAAGCCTGCCAGACGGAAAGCAGAGGCCTGTGCTGCTCTGCCTCACCTCCCCCAATTTGGCTGGAGCTGCTTCAAGCATGTACGTTCCCCCCCAGCTCCCAGGGCCGCGGCCAGCCACCTAAATTATTTACAACCCAGCAGTAAACCCCGGCCATAAACGCAGGCCAAAAGGTGCCCTTTCTTAGGCTCCACGACCCACCAGCTCACCCCAGGTTAATGGCCCCTGTAAAATTAGAACACCCAATATTATAGCAACACTGTAGGAACACATTCATAATGACTTCTAACGAGACATGATAACTTGGACAGCTCGCCCCTTGCCCTGAGACCCAACCTCGTGACCTATGATACCCGGTCAACAGGGTGATGGTAACCATGTATTGATGTATTACCAAAGGACCCCACTCTAGGTGCATTCCTCCTGTGTTGCATTAACCTGTAGAATAACCTATTGGAAGATTTACCGGGCAAGACAATATTGCGGTATTGAATGAATGCGGTGTGCGTGGCCTTAGGGCAGAAAGCCAAGGAAGACGTTCATCAATGACACTGGCCACGCCTGGCACAACAGCACCGCCCGGATGAGCCCAGCTGACCTGCCCGGCCCAAGTTGGCAACCAGTGACGTCCGCCAACCACGGCGCACCACATCACAGTTGCACCTATAGTTAGTCGTCGCCACCCAATCCCCACGAACATGTACCCCCTATAGTGTGTAGGTTCTTATGACGTATTTTGTAAATATACACGCCTGTCTTTGCTAATGTCAGACAGAGCGCTCTCGGAGTTTGCAGAGTCCTTTACATGCCCTATTTTGACTTAGATAAACTCCCATTAAGCTCACCCGCACTTTGTCTTAGCCTTATTCCCTCTGGGAGAGTCCATTATTGTCTCTCATTGGGGGGAGGATCGTGCTATCTGGTGACGCTCGCCTTCAATACTAAAACGCTTGGTATCTATCTTGATTCCACCTTATCTCTCAACAGACAAACCAATACTGTGGCCTCAGCAGCAGCTTACACATGCAAACTTATAACAGCATGCAGACCTTTCCTCTTTACTACTAATTCTATCACTCTTGCCAGAACACTCATAATGTCATAAATAGACTACTGCAATGCTCGTTACCTTGGTACTAGCCTCAGGAATATCAATAAGCGACAGGTAACTCAAAACAACACCATTAGGGCTGCCCTCAACATTCCCAGGAAATCACACTCATCTGACACCAGACGGAACCTCCTTTGGCTCCCTGTCGACCAAAGAATAGCTTTGAAAACATTCACTCTGACTCATAAGTGCCAAGCAAACTGCGCACCGGAATACTTATCGAACCGCTTCATGGTTCACCCTTCTACACAACCTCTGAGATCTACCCAAGTCCATTCTCTGCGCATACCCAGATTTAAGCCGCAAAAAGCAGGGGGTGCAGCTTCCCAGTCCTGGCAGCCAAATTATGGAACACCCTCCCTACTACACTGAGAGTTGAGCCTTCCTTCCACTCCTTCAAGCATAAAGTTAAGAAATGGCTCTATGAGCAGGACTTAGCTGCAGCTCACCCATAATTTCCCCGCTGTATGTCATATTTCACTAACACATGTATGCCACAGCTGTAAACTATGCAACTGTACAACTGTATAAAACTATATGTATATTGCACTCCTGTAAACTGTAACTATATAACTGTATATACCTATAAGTAAATTGCAGTCCTTTTGTATGTTTGTACCACCAAGAACTGCTCATTTGTTTGTAATGTATATAACCAATACAATTACATAATGCGCCCAGAAGCCTACGGGCCCGGATGTGCTATACAAATAAAACAAATACAAATACAAATACACTCTGAAGAACCTGTAATTATTTTAAAGCTCAAAACAATCTGCTCTGTTGTCTTGATAACAAGCTATTATAACTTCTTTTAAAAACATAGACTAAATGAAGTGTCCAAGCAAAATATTTCTTAAACTGAAAATCAGACTGATTAATTGCGACGAACAACAGACAGAGAAATCTCAATGCTATGATGGGGTATAACAGCATGTCACAGCAGGTGGCTATTTCAATCCACACGCGTTAATGGTCGCCCATCACAGCGCCGAGTACCTGGCTTTCACTGCTGCTGTCTGAAGTTAATTAATGTGGGCATGGGCCCGAGAAAACAAAGAAGCAGCCCAGCCACTGGCGCTCCCAGATATTTTTCATAGGGGTGGCCTGATGAGGCCACAGGAAATCTTGGGGTGGCACACAGGGTGCCACACAGGAGCGGATCCAGCCTCAACATTTTGGCGGGGCTGGATGGCAGTTTTGAAAACTATTAGTGAGACGGGAAATTAAACCTATTGTGCTACTGAACCGCCATCGTCCTAATGCCTCCTCCCCAAGCCCAGAAGGCTGAGTAGATATCACGCTTTCCTTTGGCCCATTAGATCCATCTTTCACCCCAACTCACCAGAGGCGTAGCCATTGTTCTGTAACAAGTGGGGCCTGGAGCTAATGTAGTAGGGCCCACATTAAGAAGAGCCTGAGGAAGGAAGGGCACTTGTTCTGCCCGCCGGCCAAATGCTTCGGAGTGACAGAGAGTAGTGAGGGCGGGCGAACCAATCAAGAGGGGTGTGTCCCCTTGCAGCTAAAAGGTTTTAAATAATGGATTACAGTTGTGTATTTTACAGTACACTTTGTGATAAATTAGGTAAAAAGCCACACAGTTTACAATCGGTTTTGCCAAGTTGGAGCCTAATTTCCATTGCAAGGCCTTTTCGGCCTGTGCCATAAAGGAATGAACAAAACTAAACTGCATCATCTGTTGGTACAAATCGTAAGTGTAATCAAAAATCACTTTGCTCCAGCCCCATCACCCCGCCTGTGACAAACTTCAAAACCGCGTTACCTGGGATGGGTGCCCGCTGTTGGGGTCCACATCCAATTTACAACCGGTGTGGGGCCCGTTTAGGGCCATACGTAGAGCATGTAGCGGCAAAATTCCCATCTGCCCACCTTCATGTTAGCCGGTGCTGACATCCCCTGTAAAACGCTCTAGTGGCTGCCCCAAACCTGACGCTGTGCAGAGACCAACCCTCCACATGGTTGCCCAGTTCCCCCAGGGTTGCCGACAGAACCTTCCTGAATTGGAACGCTGTGATGGGTGAGGTGTCAGCATGCAATAGGAGGGGGACGCCTTCTTTGGTCCTATTTGTTAAAAAGAGCTTCAGAGGTGTACCGGGCAGCTGTCCTTCAGTGGGGACCCATGCATCTCTATATTTGTACCCTTACCCAACTTTTTCGTTTTGCTTTTCCTCAACTTAATCATGACCCCTTCACCCGTGCTCTTGTTGAAAAAGTAAACCTCCCTTAAAGCAATGGCCCACCTGATGTGTCTTTATCTTTGAGGCCGAGACCAACTTGCTAATCCTAAAAGCCCAGAGAAAAGCCCATGCAAAGGTAAACCTAAATAGGGACAGTTCATATGCATTGAAACACACTCCGGCCAAGGCGTCCAGCAACCTTGCCAGCAAATTGAATTCAATTGGTTTGCGCCTGTCTTGTTTGGTAGGCTCTAACCTGTCCCAGCCCTTTAATGCAGCGCGCACCAAAAATCTTTTTGTGGGATCAGCTTTCCCACCCAATTTGCAATAAAAATCCACTGCTGCTAAGTGAGCTGCTGCCCAGCTTTTAGTCTTTCCTTCCTTATGTGCCCACGCCACAAATGAGCAGACCTGTTCTTCCAAAATTCACTCAGTACATTGCAATGCTCCAGTTACCCTCAGGAACTTACCATAGCTCTGCTGATACCTTGACCTGATGCCTGATGTGAGCGATTTTTCCCCCAATTCACAGAGCGCCCTGTCCACGCTACCAACTGCCACCACTCCTTCTGAAACTGCGCTCCTCTCAGCTTAGCCGCCGGATGGGCCCTACGAAACCTGGTCCACTGAAATCGAGAAAGAGCGTCTGCAGCAACATTCACAGCGCCCTGCACGTGCCGGGCCCTAAACTCAATATTACTGTACACGCACATCTCAACCAATCTCCTCAGCAGGCTAAGTACTGCAGGGCATGAGGCAGGCTGTAGATTAATGGCTTGCACCATAGCCTTGTTGTTGGACCAGAAATGTACCCTCTTGTTACTTAACTCATTTGGCCATAACATGAGTGCTACCACAATGGGAAACAACTCCAACACCATGATGTTTCTTGTCCTACCCTTTTTGTGCCTGCGTCTGAATACATTTGTAACTCAACACTAGTCTCTCAGGGCGTCCACCAAATCTGAACCCCGTTGAAGCTCTCCAAGAATGTGAACCACATTCTCAAGTCATCTTTTAGGCCTGCACTGAGGTGGATGTGGTGGTGTTTTTGGGAGACCCCTGCAGTTGACCTAGCTAACTTGCGTGCAAGCACCCTGCCTGCCGGGATTACCTTGGCTGCAAAATTAAGCTTTCCCAAGAGTTGCTGAATTTTTTCTAGGGTGGTCCTTTCCTTAGCCAAGTTGTTCGCAATTTCTGCTGCCAATCCCTTGATCTTTTCCTTTGGCAACCTGCAAGTGCCTTCCTCAGTATCAATTTCTATGCCCAAAAAAGCTAAAACCTTGCAAGGGCCCTGCCTCTTCTCTGGAGACAATGGTATGCCCATCTTGTTCATCAAGTTTTGAAAGGAAGACAGCGCGTGGGTGCAGTCCTTGGACTCATCCCTGCCAGAAAATATGAAATCATCTAGGTAGTGGATGATGGTCCCCCTTTGTTCCTACCTGCGGGCCGCCCATTCCAAAAAGGTGCTAAATGCATCAAACCATGTGCAATACACAGAGAAACCCATAGGCATACATTTGTCGACATAAAAGCAGCCTTCTCATTGGAATCCCAGTAAATGAAAGCTGTCTGGCTGTTCTGGTAATAAGCGGAAAGCCTGCTGCAGCCCCCCGCCTTATAAGTATCCCACAAGCGCCTCCGACCGGATGTCCAGCCCTGGGGATGACTCATCTGACTCGAAGGGGAGGAAGAGTAGAATATGACCACCCCTGGAGTGGGGAGGCCAGAGGGAGCAACCCGCTGTGTAGGCTGTCCCTCTAGCACCCGCTCCAGGGGCTGGTCAGCCTCTGACATGTTTGCGCAGATGTAGCTGTTACTGCAGGCACCAGCCAGCTCCTTTTCCTGAGAACAGTGCAGGGCAGGGCAAAGGGACCTATACTGCGCTTCGATATTTCTGTTTCCTTAAATATATCATCTTAAACAGTAATAAATGCAATGCTTTGGGTGACAGTTTATTTAAAGAAAGCACGACACACTCAGTATATTTAAGAAAAACACAACATGCTCAGTACATGGAGCTGTACTGGAACTAGATGCTCCATACACAAATAGGGTGATTTTCCCCTCATGTTGTGTATGAGACCACACCGTATTGTTGTATGGAGCATTCAGTTACAATACAGCTCTGTGTACTGAGCGTGTAGTGTTTTCCTTAAATATACTGGCCCTCATTACGACCCTGGCGGAAATCGAAAAACGATGGCGGAAATGTAATACCGCCATCGAATACCGCTCGGTGCGATTATGACCCGTCACCGTAAAGTACGATGCCATTAGCGACACCGTAGTGAACGCCAACGCTAACTGCACCAAGTACGCGCACGCACGCCATGCAAAACCGTAATTACCACCATGGCGCAACGGTACGCGAATTCTGACCCTAGCGGACATTTACTTAACGCCATCAAGCATGGCCGAAAGTACCATTCCGCCATGGTGAGAATTACGGCATCGTGAACCAACCGTAAATGGCCCTACTGAGTGCCTGTACACCACTCCCTGCCCACATTGCACAACTCCTCGTAGGTGCAATGAAGTTACACAATGCAACCAGTGAAATGTACAAGTCACCCATGCATGCCAACGAACAAATGAATGTAGGGGCTCCAAGTGCCTTGTGAGTGGCCATCCATATTTGGCATGTCACCATTGCCGTACTGATGCAGCACAGGCATGTGAAGGTTCAAGTACAGCAATATGAACTGAAACATGAGACAAAACAACAACAGGCCCCCATCGCTTGACACCAGTGTAAGGCAACATTCAAAGCAGTATCCTGAGGGAGACTGCACCAGCCCTGTACCCTTGCCAGTAAACAAACCAACCATCAGCATAAGCATGTACCACACAAGTTGGCAGAGTGACTGAGCAGCCAGGCTCATCTCAAGAGGGGCCAATGGGAGCTGCAGGGCACAGATGGCACGAATACAGAAGCTATTCCAATGGACATGACCTCAGTCTCCCTCCAAGAAACGCACGCAAACACAGGCACCTGTGACCAGCCATTTTCTGATAATCACATCATTCCACCAATCCACCTGGCTGACCGGCATCTGTTACACAAAAGCTAATCCCCCGCCCCTGAGCATGACATCATTAAAACAGTCATAATGGCAGCCCCTATCCCTGACCTTACTGGGCTTCGTAGGCAAACGCGGCCAGTACAGTACCACGCAACTATACTCAGAAGCCGGAACCCAATGCAGATCTTCTCACAATACATCGCTCCACAAATAGGAATATGCTACATTACTTGCAAAGAATAACGCTACACGGTTGATATCAGAATAAAATTTTAATGCACATCAAATTCACCAAGCCCATACAGCTATTAGGTCATAAACTCCAAAATATTTTTCATTACTGTGGGCTGCATCCGCAATAAATGACCAGCTTCTTCTTGTGTGACGCCCTGTTCCTTCATGGTACACAGGGGCTACATTCACGTTCAAAAAGGCAACATGGAAGCGCCTAGAACCGCAGGGCCGTCCCATTAGGTAGGCACTAGTCCAGCTGAAAGGTTGATATGTTGCTCCTAGCCACTAGTACTGCGTAAGGGCATGTGGCCCATTGGCGATCGTCCCATAAGATCGTAATGGTGCTCCACTGATTAACTTGAAGCAGCAGGTGTCGGGAGTAAAAGCCATCTGCAGGAGTGGCATACAGATGGCAGCGGCAAAAGGGGAGGAGATACCTGTCACCCAAATGAAATGAAAAAGAATAGTATGGGCATCAGAACTTCATTTGTATTACTCACTTCAATGATCACACTAAATCTACAGCCATATGCATGCTAGCCCACTCAAAAGGATTATTTCCACCCAAAAATCACTTGCGAATCATAACTATATAAATCGAGGTGAAAACACTATTACAAACGAGTGTGTGTGTGCATGCGTCTGTTAAAACAGAATCCATTAGATGGGATTAGTAACGTGCATAGACACAAGTGTTTGAAGGCGCGTCGAGACAGGGAGGGTTCAACAAGGGCAGATAGACGATGGTCCCACTATGGCAGCTCTGCATCACATAGCGCAGGGGAAGGGGATAGATTCCAAAAAGCCATGTACATGTCAAACTCTCAATGAAATCATCTGTCCATGCATCCATACATCATTCCCTCATCCCGGTATAAAAACGCCTGATCATTTACTCACATCACATTTGAAATTTCCATTGAGTCTGTGCGTAATGCAGTCTGCAAAATCCACTGTGCTCCAGCCCGGAATTCTAGTGTTGTGAAGTAACATGTATTTGGGAACGTCCTGCCTTATCGTCCACTACGCTATTGCGCATCCCATACTATTCATATCAATCATTGCATTCTCGCCATGGCCCCTGTCCCAAGGACATTAAACAATAGAACGTTATATTTGCAGTCAGACCTGTGGGCGTCTCCTCGCCGCTAGCTGAAAACCGAAAGCGCTGTCCTTCGAATTCCTCATTTGCAACATCATGTCGAAAAGGCATCTGTGACCGCTTGAAATCACAAATTCATCCATGTAGTGCGGCAGTGTGTGAAAATGGCAACTGGCTTCACTCACAAATGAACCTCGGTACAGTGCTGCATGAGGGTCCACCGTTAATCGAGTACTACATTCCACTGACCCTTCACAAGTTTGTTCGCGACTGCAAAGATAGTATGTGAAACAATGGGACCATAGCAGAATGAACATATAAACCAATATTTCACTGCCATCGGGATTAAATACATGATTGTAATAGCAAGATGCCATGCGTCACATTGCAGCGTTGTGTGCGGGACGTGCTCGCCCAAAGGGGATTGCAGCTGGCACAGGTGGAATGAATCACCACAGGTGGAGGCTATACAGCCTGAAAACATATAAATTGCACACCCAACCCCCTCCCACAACCACACCCACTCCAAAATGCTACCGGCAGGACTAGCGATGTTGGCCCTGGGGGACCTGATAGCACTGCAAGTACTCCAACTTCAAGAAGAAGACGAACACCAACTACTACAACAACTGGCCGCACAGAGGAGATGCAGGAGGAGGAGGAGGGCAAGGCAGGGCCAGCAAGGCCCACCAGCACAGCCACTACCACCACGCAGGCAGCCCGCAATCCCACGCCTCCGAGCTCATCCGTTCAACCTCACTGCTGAGCAGATCCACACCCTCTACCGTTTGGACGGGGACACCATAACCGCCATTGTGAACATGACACACGCTGACCTTGTCAGCATGATAGATAGCCCAACCGCCATCCCACCCCTACTGAAGGTGGTGTCTGTACTCCACTTCCTGGCCACAGGCACCTACCAGCACACAGTCGGACAGTTGCATGGCATTTCACAGCCACTGTTGTCACGGACACTATTGCAAGTGCTCGATGCCCTCCTGAAGCACGCAGACGACTACATCTCTTTACCACGCTCGGAGCAGGAGATTACAAACACAAAAGTGGGATTCCATGCACTTGCCGGCATACCGGGTTGCATTGGTGCCATCGACTGCACCCATGTGGAATTGGTTGTCCCACATGCCATGGAGGCCCAGTACCGCAACCGGAAACAATATCATTCTCTTAATGTACAAATGGTGTGTGACTCCAACAGGATCTTTACACATTGTTGTGCCCGATTTCCTGGATCAACCCATGATTCTATGGTCTTGAGGAACTCTACAATACCACGCTACATGGAGCGACACGCAGGGAACAGATCCTGGCTACTCAGTGAGTCTCATTTCATGCATGATAATGTGGGGTATGTGATGCGGCAATTACCTGGCAGGAATGGGGGGGGGGATGCGTACGTAGCAATGTCATTCCACAAACATCCTTTATTGTCCACATACAGGTGATGCCGGGTATCCACTGAAGAGATGGCTCCTTACACCACTCCGGAACCCACAGAACCAGCATGAGGAGGACTACAACCATGCCCACTCACGTACCCGTGTAGTCATAGAACAGGCATTCGGCCTACTGAAGGCTCGTTTCCGCTGCCTCAGCAGGTCTGGCGGGGCACTCCTGTACAGCCATGAGAAGGTTGCAAAGATGGTCATGGCATGTGTCATGCTACACAACATGTGCGTACGTAGAAATGTGCCCATGCCCCCTGACGCAGAACTGCAAGCACCTGAAGATGGTCATGATGAGGGTGGGGATGTGGCATCACCTCAAGGAGTCCGCGAGGCACAGGAGGCCCGTGAAATTCGTCAGAATATCATAGATTCATGCTTCTAGCACTCACGCCTGGTGGCTGATACTTGGACACGGGACTTGTGGCACTGTGTGTGTCTGGAACATGCACAATGTGGACTGTACGCCAATAAAGGCCTCGTACACAAAGATCAATGTCCACACATCTCATTGGATGATTATGAAATGTTTATAGCATATGTGAAATTATATTACACACCCCATCGACCCGCCACCCAAGAAAGCCCAACACCCCCCCTCCACCCTCCTACCTCCCCCCCGAACACCAGTGTCCAAAGATGCTCATTGTCAGTGGGCAGACGCTATTGCAAGCCCCCTCTCCGGGTATCAGGGGCACCCCTGCCTGTGGAGCGCAGGTTCCTCCCAGATCTACGTTGGGGGCTGCCCTGGACGGAACTTGCAACGGATGATGTCTCTGCCTGCTCACGTCCATGCATGTCCCTAAGGGTTTGTGAGAGCTCAGTGAGCACACGGCGCACAGCGGCAAGTTCACCACATACGTCTTTGGACGTCGCATGCAGTTCCCCCCTCAGGCTCTCGGTGCTTCTCTCCATTTGTACCCTTAGTGTCTCTGTACTTCTCTCCATTTGTGCCCTAAGTGTCTCAGTAGATGTTTCTATGACTGCCTTAGGACCCCCACATTCATCAGCATGCTCCTTGAGGAGCGTGGCCAGTTGCTGCTGTTGCACGATCACCTGGTCGAGGGACTGTTGCCTCTGCTGGGCCATGCCCATTTGCGGTGGTGTCACAGAGGGGCTGATCACCTCATGTTGCCTTGCCACAGGGCTTGTGGGAGATGGCCAGTCGTCGTCTTGTGGGTGCCCCTGCGTGGTATCCTCATGGTGTACGGGATGAAACAAACAGGGGGATTGAGACAGGTCATGGATGGGTCCTACATCGACAGCACCGTTTTCTGTGTCGGAGCATGCTGCCATTATTGCAGTGTCACCTATGGTGCTGCTGCCACCAGAAGCAGTGCCTTCTGTGGCATCCATTGGGGGGACCTGTGGTGCTGCTGTTGTGGGCATGCTGGCTGCTGGGGTGCCTGTTGAAGTCCCCTCCTGTGTGCTGCCACTTGATTTGTGCTGCTGCCGTGTCTTGATCCGTGCAGCTGAGGTGGAGGGTCTTTGGCCGTTGGTCTTGGCCCTCTTTGCAGGTGTGCTGGTAGGGGTATCCTGAAGCTCGTCGTTTGAATCGGACCCTGTGGTGGAGTAAAGGAGGGCGAGCGTTATTTATGGGTCTGTGGAAATTGGAATGGCAATGTATCACATGCATTGGGGTGGTACCTGAGGGTGATTTGGGTCAGGGCCTTGGAGGTGGTTTCATTTTTGTGTGGATTGAGGATGCAGTTGTTTTGCAGCCTGCAGTTAGGGTGTGCATGCTGCACGTGTAGAGGGTGTTTTTAGGATTTTTCATTATTCATGTATTTAATGTGACTTTTAAAGTGCGCTATCAGGCCAATGTATGTGGACGTTCTCCTGGACATGTGTTTCTGTTGCACTATGTGGACACATGGTACTTCACATGATTGGACATTGTGGATTTAGCATTGTTTTATTTGGCCCACCTACCTGATTCTTCGGATGTCTGCACTCCTTTCTCCATCCCTGCGACTCCCTCTATACTCTCCATTCCAATGGTGGAGGCACAGATTTCTTCCCAGGGGGTCAACTTGATGGGTGATTCCGATCCTCCCCCGGTAGCTGTGGCAATGTTACGGTTGGCTGATAGTATGCTCCGTACGCGTATCCGCAAGTCGTCCCATCGCTTTCTGCATTGCTGTGGGTTGCGGGGTGCGGTCCCCACCGCACTTACCCGCTGTGCCACCAGGGCCCATATGGCCTTCTTGTTCGCAAGTGCCGTCCTGGTCATTTGCGACGAGAAGACGACGGCAGCATTCTCCTGGAGGGTCTCTGTGAGCACGGTGAGTTCCTCATGGGAGAAGTGGACCTGCCGCTTGCGGTCGCACGCTTTTTTAGCAACTTTTCCCATTTTGATTGTTTTAACTAGGGTGGCTAACGGGTTGGGATGTGTCTCAGGGTCGGATTTGTAATGGTTGTGTTGGGATTCTGATTTTATAGGTGTACGGCGTGCTGTTTCCCGTTCCGGCCCCATGTTTTAACTTCCGTTTCCGTATATTTACGGTCACCGTATTTTGCGATTACCGCTCATTACGGTGACCGCTATGATGGGTGGCGGAATTGCACCTAGGGCGCCGTACGACGGCGGTGAGGGGCGTTTTGGGGACATTTCCGCCATCGCGGACTTTGCACTTCCGCCATGGCGTAATGCTCGTGCCCGATGGGTCAGAATTAGCCGCACTTTACTCCATCGTGCAATGGCGGAAACGCTATTTACGCTATGGCGGTCAGGTCAGTTACTTTCCGCCAGGGTCGTAATGAGGCCCACTGTCACCCAAAGCACTGCATTTATTAGTGCTTAAAATGACAATATATTTACAGAAACATTAATATCCTGGTGTGGATAGTGCCCTGTTGTTAGTGGCCAACAGTGAGTTCCAAAAGGCGGCCTGCACCACAACAGCCAGAACCAGAATGGCTGTGCTGAAATGCCCTGCTCAGGAAGAACTCGGAGTGGGTGTTTGAGTGGTGCCCAACAGAGCTGCTATGAAAAGCAATTTTTTGACACTGCAGCGGTTCGCCCCAGGCTAGCCCCGGCCTGCTTAAATCCACGGCCTCAGTAACACACATATTAAGACACTGAACACAAAGGAGTTTATGTTAATTATATTAGTGAATTCATCACTTTTTTTTCAAAACCCATAATAAATCAAATGGCACTTGGGGAATGGATAGGTGTCAACAGAAATGTTAATCTTGATATGCCGTTGTTTCTTCTGCGATCTTCAGGATCAGGGGCTTGAAGACGGCTCACAGTGTTTGTCAGACAAAGCACCAGGATGATTTAGAGCTTTTGAATTGAGATATAGGCAGCTGACCCTCCAGCATTACTTCCAACAGTTCCAATTGCTCTGTGTATTCAAAGGATTGTGTTACAAAATTGTTACTGATTAGGGCGTTAATACCCCATTCCAGTGGGTGGAACGGGGGATAACAGACTGGCAGCCCAAGTTATCGGCCCGAGAGAAGCGAGGGCAGATAACAAGGGTTCCGGTCCGTTGTTTCAGCGGTTTGAACAGGGGATTAGGGCTATTACAAAATCGGTAACCCGGGGTGCTAAAAAAAAGCATGCCGCGTTCCGTTGTACAGAGGAAAATCTTTTTCCAAGATACCCACCACGATGGAAAAGGAAGCGAGGCTCTTTGCAGAGCCCTGCTTCCTTTTCCGTGGCGGCCTGTAGGAACAATGGGAAGGAGCGGATGCGGCGGCGGTAACCGCCGCAGCCGAAATAAGGTAAGTAGGTGGGTGGAGGGCTAAACATAATAAATAAATAAAGGGACGGGGGTGGGGGGAAGATGGTGGTGGGGCGGCTGGCCGTCAGGTGGCATGGCTCGCGGGCTTGTACCGGCAGTTTAAGCCAGCGTTCCTAGCCATCTGATTGGCTGGCTCCCTTCTCCAGGTTGCTAATGGCACATTTTCATGTGGAACACCGCCAGAATTTGTAAGAATCAAACAGAAGAGTTTGCACGGGATACCTTCACTTCTTAGGACCAGCTTAAGCGAATAGCAAGAGCTACACAAAGCATGTCATCCCCCCACAAAAGCTCAAGAGAATATCTTAACTCTGAAATCCAATAATATTTGAGCCCAAATGAAGGAACGCATTATATATCTCTGACATCATCAAGTATTGAACAACACTTTTTCGTAAATAGGTACTTTCGTTAACAGGATTTATGACTAATGTGTTATCAATGAAGGAATTGTAGATCAATTCACTTATGAATGTTCTGATGTGATGTTCACGTGTAGGACTGCTAATTATGGAACATTTGTGTTATTTAATTTACTTTTGAATACATTAGCCTTGAGAAAGTCTTAGATTAGGAGAACCACTTGCACGTGCACCAATGGTATGCATCAGCAGGGTTTCATATACTTATTTATAACACGATTATGAGAAAATGATGTGAGTATGCATCAGTTCACCAATGTACATTAATTGTCATAATCAACAAATTAATTGAAAATGATAAGATAAATGAACTACTTTCCAGTTCTAATCAATTCACAAAGGGCCTCTCATTCAAATGCCCTTCCTCCCTTTTGTGCATTCCGAATTCACAAATGGGATACACTTTGGAATGTGCAGAAGTAAGGGTCATCCCACTGCACCTGTTGGGGATTAGGGGTTTAGGCAGCAGCTGTCACACTAGCATTTCCATCCCCCAAACAGGGACGGAAATGTTTTTTTTCTCCCTCATTTCAGAGCGGTGGGCGGTGTCTGTTAAATGCGCTGCCAGCAACCATGTGTTTGCTGGGAACCTGTCATACATTAGTGTCTGTAGTTCACTCCCAGCCGTAATGTTTGCAAGGGGGCAAGGGGCTGAACAGTTCATCTTCGCGCCACTGTCTAGCCCCTCCTGGAATGTGAAGGTCACATTTGGAATAAGGTGACCTGTGCATTTGAGCAATGAGCGAAAATGAAAAAGAGCACACCCTCTGTACTGTTTCCATTTGCGCTCATTTTTGAGAATCGGGCACGTAGGATTTATTTCTTAGCTTTATAGCAAATAAGTTGTAAGGTCCTGAGAGCAGCTCAGGGGTGTGTCTGCTCGATGCTGGCTCTGCACCCTGCACGCTCTACGCTGCTTCAGTCACCATTTCCCCACATCATGTCATTGCAGGTGTTATGTCGTCTGGGGACAGGCGGTACCCAGACGCAGGGCCTGCAAATAAAGGAGACGGAGTTGTATGTCTCACAGTCCCCGATTGTTCACTGCTTTCGTGCTGACGCGGGGCTGGGCTGTCCTTATTCCATACACGGGATGACGGTGCACGTCATCAAGCATTAGAGGGCCAACACACTACACTCCTCCTTTTTCATAATCGAACAAACAAACACATAACAGCAGTTTTGTGCATACATAACATACTGAATCACAACATTACTCATCTGTTACATAGTCCTCCAGGTACGCCGGCCGGCACCTGGACCCTCAAATCATATATCTCTTTTCCTCTGACAGTCCTGGGGGTCTGCCCACCACACTTCATGGTCACTGTCCTCTCTCTCAGTGTCATTTTGTGTCAGCCATCGCTGGTCATCGTCATCAGGGCCAGTGTCTTGCAGTCTCTTTCCATATCCTGCCCAGCACCTCTCATGGGACCAGGCCTCTCCTCGGGGCTTGGGAGAACCCTCCATTTTCTGAAAGAAGCTAGAATTTCAGGTGACGGCTCCAACACCATCCGAGGCTGTCACCATGGACCCCTTGACATCAACAAATTGGAGCGGATGTGGCTCACAGGTGAGGGACAGCTTCCCAGTGGGATATTGTGACCGTAACAGCACTTTGTCTCGTAGTGCTACTGGTTAATCGTGGAGATGTCTTCTCCTGTTCTCCTGATCAATTACTCTTTCTCTATCCTCTCGCACTTTGTTATTGTCGATTGTCCAGGTGTTCTCCACCATTTGTCCGCAATGAGACCTCGGGGGCATCATTGAAAAAGGGCCTACGCTGGCGCCACCCCAGTGGAGCAATGGGGTGTTGTGCGGTATTCCAGTAGGAACTGGAACAAAGCTCTTCTTTCGCACGTGCCTTGTCCATGTACGATGCAAAAAGATTGTATTCAGAGTGCGCATGAAGCATTCTGCTTCTCCATATGGTGCACATCCCTCTCTTCCAGGAAGTCTTGGAACCCGCTGCAGTGAAATGGGGGACCATTGTCAGAGCACAGTATGCTGGGTCATCCATGGGTGGCAAATACCTTTTCCAGCGCAGGTATTATGTCCTGGAAGGCCATCGACAGCACAAATTCTACCTCCGGGTAGCAGGACCACTGGTCCACCACAACTATAAAGTGAGCGTCTCTGTACGTGGGGCCAAAACCCACATGTATCGTCTCCCAAGCTGATTCGCTCTGCTCCGCTCCATGCACTCAATATGGGGCTCAGCTTGTTTGGGGTGGCCACCTGGCACCATACACACGCCCTCGCAAACTCCACAACTTTCTCTTCCAGGGTTGGGAATGATACCTTGAGGCGAAGATGGGCCTTAGTCTTTGCAACTCCTTGGTGCCTGTGGCGAACCAACTGTATGACTCTCGGCACCAGCGATGTTTGCACCACCATTCGAGAACCACGTAGTAAGAGGCCACAATCCGTAAAAATTAGTTCATGTTTCACGTGCTGCAGATGTGTGAGGGTGGTTTTAGCCTCCTGGTTATGTCTATCGAGGCTCCCTAGGGCGTTTTTCTAATCACCTTGTGTCATGGCGTCTTGCAGCAGGTTGAAACACTCATCTTGGTCTAACATGCTCCTTAGCTCCTCCACCTTCATCGAGTTTGGGATGGCCTCTGCAGTTACTAGCCATACAAAGTCTTCCATCTCCGCAGCTTTCTACTCCTGGACAGTTGAATTTTCGACAGGGTGTCGAAACAGGTAGTCAGCAGCATTTTCATTCCTGATCGGTACACAAGGGTCACACTATACTCATGCAGTACCAGAAGCCATTTTTCAATCCAGGCTGGGGCTTAGGGCCCTGCTGGCATATGCTATTGTCTGGACATCACCACGTCGGGTAATCTGAGTAATATCTGCCCCCAAGCCAAAAGGGCTGGCGTCTTCTACCAGTTTGGTCTCAAGACAGAGGTCAAAGAATGCCAGCGTGCATTCCTCTGACAGGGCTTCCTTGATTTCGTCAAACGCTCTTTGATCCAATGGCGTCCAATGCCATGCCGATACCTTCCATGTGAGGCTACTCAGTGGTTCCGAGATCGAAGCCAGGTACTTAATGACATAGCCACAATAGGTGACCATTCTGAGAAAACTCCTCACCCCGGATACAGTCTCCAGAGCTTTGGCCATGCGAATATCATGTACTTTTGCGAGGTCAGCTGAGGCACCCCCTTCCTGAACAATTAAACTGATGAATTCGATCTGCCTCTTCAATAACTCACACTTTTCCTTGTGTAAGTCAATCCAAGAGCACGAATATGTTTCAACACTATGCTCAGGCTCTCCAGGTGTTCCGGCTGGGAACGGGCAAATTCCAAAATATCATCACTTGGTATCTGGTCATTGCATCAAATCCAAAGTATCGACAGACCATACCATTGAAATAAATGCATCTGACAAACCCATCAAATGCATTTTTTTAAATAGTAAAGTGGTTAGTTTAGTAAAAATGTGTTTTAAAGGTTAAAAAAGGGGGTTAGGTTTCGGGGGGAAAACCCCCATTTAAAATAAAAAAGCATTCTGGGATTTTTCGGTGTTTTTTTGTCAATGGTATGGTTGTCGATGGTTTGGCATTCGATGGAATCACTAGGAACCTCATCACTGATGTTCATGCTGCCGACAGACCAGCCAGAGCACCATGAAAGGCATTCTGAAAGACTCTGCAACCGAGGATATTGTAAAATAATGTTCTTGTATTTAAAGAGTCCTTTTTGAGTCAAGAAGGTGATGATGTACCCTGACTCTGGTTACAGGATCAGCTGATGGTAACCAGCTTTAATGTCTAACTTGGAGGAGAACATGGCTCCTTGCAAGTCAGTGATGATTTCATCAATCGTGGGCGTGATGTGAGGCTCCCTTCTGATAGCCTTACTAGGAAGTCGCATGTCCATGCAAATTCGAACTGTGCCCGGCTGCTTCGGGTTTCGGGAGATAACAATGGGGGACACCCATGGGGTGGGGCCCTCCACCGGCTCAATAATATCTAAATTCAAAAGCTTCTGAAGTTCCTGTTCATCTTGCTTCTGCAGGTGAAATGGCAATTTACGGTGCTTCAATGCCATTGGCAGGACTATTTATCGATGTGAAGCCGCACCAGGTCCCCTGACATTTGTCCAATCCCTGTGAATACGTCCTTGAACTGCCCCATCAGTGTCTGCATGTCTTCTACAAAGACTCCGTATGCAAACTGTACCAGCTTGAGTGCTTCAGCAGTGGCACATCCGAGCAGGGTCTGGTTGCTTACTCAGGATACAAAATATTATGCGTTAATTGACACATTTTCATATTAGCGGCAGCCTCAAAGTCACCCTATAGTGGCAGCAGGGATTTGCCCCTAAATGTGAATATATGCACTCTCATCCCTTTCAGTGGCTGGGGAGACTATAGCATTTGATAGTGGGCGTCAGCCATGACATTAATAGATGTGCCAGTGTCAATCCAACACTATCACTACACATCTGGGCTTGCGCTTCCCTTTGCCACCTACTGTCAGTACTAACGAGAGGAAGAAACATCCTTTTCATCCTCCTCTTACAGAAATGGGTGTACATCGTGTAGGTCCTCTTCCACTGCTGCGACCTGCAAGCACCCACGTTGAAATGACACTTTCCCCCTCGAGTGGGTCGCAGGTGCTTGCGCCCTGCATACACAAGCAAAATGGTTCGGAATACCACATCTGCCACAGTTGTGGCCATTGGCTGGGCAGTCACTCTGATGGGGTAGGTCATAGCCAGACTGGGTGCATGCTGCGTTGGTGAGAGTTTGAGGTTGATCCTTCTTCTGCCAAGTGGTCCTCCTTCCCCCTCTGCCAGCCGAGTGTCTGCCCATTGCACACACATCCTCCAACTTAACTAAATTGAGGGCTGACTCCATTCGGGATGCCCTAACATCCACCAGTGTGTGGGAGAGTCCCAATTCCAAAATAAGAAGTCAGGGTGATGCCCAGTTCACAGAGGATTTCACTCTGCAACTTGGCTGTCAGGCACCCATAGCTAAACTGAAGTCGCACCGACTCATCCTCATCCGTCCATGCACACATGGATGTAAGATGGCGCAGGCGCCCATGCAAACCATCCAAGGTTTTGCTGGCTTTCTGTATAGCCGACCTCACAATGAATTTTTCATAGTCATTATTTACCATAGGGGTGAAATACTCATTGAGGGCTGACACAGTTGTAGTATAGGAGCCGTCAGCGTGGCGTAGTGTCTTAAAGATCATGTGGATTGCCAGGCCCGCAGACTAGATGACCGTGGACTTCCAAGCCTGGTCTCTGAGTTCGTCCGTGGCATCGAAACACATGTTGGTGCGCTCATCCACAGGCTCCATCTGGTGCCTAAAGTCACAGGTGAGCTGTACCCATCAAATTCAGGAATGGGTGCCAAGGACCCTTGCTGTCGAGGCAATCTCCCCTTTGTGTCCACGGGTTCCTCGTCTCCGGAAATTGTGTGTATGTATGTAGATGTGGCGGGGTCACCCAAAGATTTCCAGAAACCTGTGTCGTATCAACGGCACCGCAGCAGAGAGGGCGCACAGACACTCGTCCAGGAGCCCCAACCCTGATTTACTTTTCTCTTTTTACAACAGCCACAGAAGTCAGAACTGTAGTTCACCCATACTGCACACGTGCACTCTCTAAACAAAGAGCTGCAACCTGCGTGGCTGTTTATCTTGCAGCTCATGTAGGGTGAGAGGATCCGTGGGGAAAACCCCAGCCCTGGCGTGGCATGCGTAAATACCCTCCACTGGGGAGGTCCCAAAAATGGTGGCATACCGCCAATAATGTAAACTGATGTTCTCAGGACAGTGGGCCTCATTACGAGTGCAGCGGTAAGGGGTTAACGGCACCAGTAAGGATGCTGGTGCCGTTAACCCATTACCGCCGCATTCCGAGGTCCCTTAGCGGGTCCCACTAAGGCCGGCCGGTTTTACCAGCCGTCCTTAGCGGGAGCTGCTAAGGGACCAGGGAGCTAATAACGGACACGCTGTTTGCGGGCCCGTTATTAGCTCCTTCCCCATTCCCATTGAGCCCTATGGGGGCTCGACTAGGAATGGGGAATGGTTTTCAGAATGGGGACTTACCGGGTCCTCCAAGGTTGGAATGACCGGGTAAGTCCCCATTCTGAGAACCCGGACATGAGTTTGGAGGCAGCCATGGCGTTTACAGCGCCATGGCTGCCTCCAAACTCGTAATGACCCCATTTACTTGGTTTGCACTCCTACTGGCGAGATACCGCTCATAAAAAGACAGAGGAGGCAGAGTAGAATGCACGTCGCACACGGGCCGCGCCACGCTGCATCTGTGCACCTGCTGGCAGCGACCAAACGCATGGATCTTTGCAGCCTCCTTTTCCTGCTCATTGTCAGTGTTATGTCCTCTGAGGACAGGCGGTTCCCAGGCGCAGGGCATGCAAATATCGGAGATATGCGGGATTACGGCGCACATCATCACTCATTAAAGGGCCAACACACTTCAACAGGCAGTGGAGCAACACAATTAAGACCACAGGTGGCAATACAAGTTTTACCTTTGGTACAAGCCTGTACTACAATGCCAGAGTGGTAGCAGTGGCGGAGCAGCCAGGCTTATCTCAAGATTATATGAGCAGTAGCAGAGATTACACAAAGGCACCACAATTACTGTGACTCAAGCAAACACTGACTCAAGGTTTCAGGTAAAAAATATAAGTACATTTGTTTTTAAACCATTCGTTATAAACACAACACTTCTATTAAACTCAAATAAAAACCACACGTTAAATATACTACAACTAACCAATTCACTTTGTACAGTAAGTCTCAAGGTAAGTATCCTGTGTTTGAATGGACCGGTGTTACGAACAAAACACGTTACTGCAAATACGATTGCGATCACTTTTTAACAGTTCGGTCTACTAAATAAATGCATATCCGTGACATGAAATGCTACCGGGGCAAAAACACACTTAGCACCTGAGATACCCAGAGGGAGTTGGAGGCAAAAATCACAGGCAATATTTTGGTTAGGCAGGCAGAATCAAGAAACACTCAGAGACAGGAGTTCAAAAGTCAAAGGGCTGGACCCAAGGTCGAAAGACACTGGGGCCTGTTGCCGAAGATCACAAAGTCAGACAGTTCACGATTCAACGTAGCCAAAAGTACTTCGCTATTGTCAATGTTCGGAAGCAAACGTTATAAGAAGGAGGGAAGACAAGGGCAAGCCTTGGAAAATGAAGAAAAGGGATTCACCCAGTTTCCTGAAGTAGAACACAGTACCTTGTTCCAATGGTGCAGCTGGTGCCCTGGCAGTTGTTCCTGTTGGTTTCCCGCAGACCCACGATTCCTGGAGCTTCGTTGTGAAGGAGGAAGTCTGAAGGGGGTCTGTACCACACAGGGATGAAGCCGGCAGCAGCGACGAGGAATAAAAGGTGCACTCCTTAAAAACAGGAGAGGCTCTTCAGGTGGCTATATGGACCACTACAGCAGCGTGCAGCGATTTTGACCACGGAAGAGGATCCTCTGGCTGAAGAAGATGAGCTGGTTATCCCCACCAAGCTCAAGGGAAGAAGACTCCGGACTGGATCTTCTCTAAGTCGTTGAAGGAAGATAGCTCAGGACTGCAGCAGGGCTTCATCAGGACGGGGTAGTTGCAGCAGCAGTCGTTCTCTCTGCTTCTCTTTGGTTCCTTGTAGTTCCAGTGGCGACTCTCTGACTTCTAGCCCAAGAGACCTGCCTTTTATGCGAAAACCCCCCATTCACACAGCCTGGCTGTCAATCACCCAGTAGGGGGGTTGTCCAGCCCGGACAACTACCCTGGCCAATCATGACAAAGTGTGACTTGGGTTTCCTAGGATACCCTGTGCAGGGGGTGACTACACCCCTCCCTCATATTCAGCCCACCTAGACACCCAGGCGCCTTGAGGAGGGCTTCTGAGCAGAAGCCCGCCAAAAGACAGTGAATAAAGAAGGTGAACCTAGTTTGCGGCACAAAGTAAAACACAAGAAGGACTTTAACAAAAAGAAATGGCGAATTAACCCAACCGGAGCCAAAAGAAAGACGATTTGGTCAAGCAGGGTTATGTTCAAGGCTAATATAATAGCCAAGAACAGTACCACGTTATCTAATATAATCGCGGTAGAAAAGTTAGGGTAGGTACCACTGCCACCAGCCAAGTCTAAATGTTAAAAGAGCGAAACAATGCTCTAGGAGGTACAGATACAAAGGGATACAAATTAACCCTTTCCAGCACTCCATGGAAGATGGGGTGTACTGGATCTGTGGTAGATTGACTAAGTGAAGTTAATGGTAACTTTACCCTTTTCTGGGGGATGGTAGTCGCCTCAGAAATGGAGTCGAGGGAAGTCTCAAAGACAACCCTGTGCCACGGCACTGAAGGTGCTGTGTGACACACAAAAAGGAGAGGGCTACTGAAGTGGTGTACTTCAGAGTCCATAATCACAAAAACAGGTAGAAACACATAGCAAAACACAGGTAAGAGTGTGGGTAAAACTCTCACTCTTACCAAGTGGAAAAAAAATAAACTCCAGAAGTCCAGCAAAGCTGCTGGGGGACTCACTAGGTGAGTGAAATTAGCCATAGATGAGAATTCTCCCTAACACACGCTCCCCCCAGACTAAGGGACAGGAGGATTTAATCCACTCTTGGATGGACCTCATACCTCTAGTCGGTTACAAACATCCTAGAGAGACCATCAGCATTTTGGTGGTGACTTCCTGCTCTGTGCTCAATGGAAAAACTAAATCCTTGTAGGCAGATTGACCATCTGAGTAATTTGGGTTTTCCACTTTCATTTTCATCAGCCATCTCAAGGGTTGGTGGTCAGTCTGAATGGTGAAGGTAGATCCATACAAGTATGGTCTAAACCTCTTCAGTGCCCACACAATAGCAAAGAATTCTCTCTCTATTGGTGCCCACCTTGTCTCAGGATCCTTTAACTTCCTGCTGATGAAACAAATGGGGTGTTCCCTACCTTTCTCATCCAGTTGACTAAGGACTGCACCTATACCTACATTAGAAGCATCAGTTTGTACAATGAAGGGTTGGTGATATTCAGGAGCTCTTGGGACTGGAGCTTGACAAAGGGCTTTCTTTAGACCTTCAAAGGCTTGATTGCAGTCCTCATTTCACCTGACCTTTTTAGGAAATTTGGGAGAGGAGATGACATTCAAGGGAGAAGCTAGGGTCACATAGTTCTCTATGAAGTTCCTATAATACCCAGTGAGACCTAGGAAGGCTCTCACTTGGGTTTGAGTAGTAGGAGTGGCCCTGTTTTGTACAGCTTGTACTTTGCTAGGCATTGGCCTTATTTCAACTCCTCCTACCTCATAATAATAATAATAATTTGGCATTTATATAGCGCTACGAACCCTCAGGTATCTGAGCGCTGCTTATTATTACCCACGGTGTGTGGTGCTCATTTATCGACC
The DNA here is from genome assembly GCF_040938575.1 of Ambystoma mexicanum. NCBI lineage: Eukaryota > Metazoa > Chordata > Amphibia > Caudata > Ambystomatidae > Ambystoma > Ambystoma mexicanum. Next base: position 1,344,561,602 of record NC_090931.1, read on the forward strand.
TCGGAAGGATGAAAGGCTGAGTTTGGCCTTGCCGGGATTCGAACCTGCGTTAGCAGGCTTTACACGGGTGTCATAGCGAGCGCTCTACTCGATGTGCCACTTAACCGGCTCATGTCCAAGGTAAACCACTGAACTCTGACCAATTTGACATTTGCTTGCCTTGATGGTCAGATGGGCCTGTTCAAGAGCCTGCAATACATAACCTAGGTGTTCAACATGTTCTTTCCATGTAGGGCTGAACACTGCAATGTCATCCAAGTATGCCATGCAGAAGTCCTCCATCCCATTCAGAACTTGATTGACCAGCCTCTGAAATGTAGCAGGTGCATTCTTTAATCCAAAAGGCATTACCTTGAATTGGTAGAGGGCAGCTGGGGTGGAGAATGCAGTTTTCTCCTTGGCATGGTCTGTCAGGGCTATTTGCCAATAGCCTGACATTAGGTCAAACGTGCTGAGGTACTTGGCTGCACCAAGTTTGTCCACCAGCTCATCTGTCCTAGGCAAAGGATGGTCATCAGTCGGGGTGACAGCATTTAGAGCTCTATAGTCCACACAGAATCTCAACTCCTTGGATCCTGCCTTTGGTACAAGCACAACTGGGCTAGACCATGGGCTAGTAGAGGGTTCTATTACACCGAGTTCAAGCATCTTGTTGACCTCATTCCTTATGTGGGATCTGATATTGTCTGACATTCTGTAGCCCCTGCTTTTGACAGGCAAACATTCACCTGTGTGTATGTCATGCTGGCCCCAAGGGGTCAAGCCTGGTGAAAGTGAGAACAGGGAGGCAAATTGAATTAACAGTAACTTGCACTCATCCTGTTGGTCAGATGTGATACTGGAAGAGAGATTAACTCCTTCCACTTGCTCATCTAAAGGTAAGCATCTGAGGAGGTCAGGCAGAGGTTCACTCTCCTCCTCCTCCTGAGTTGAAGCTAGAAGCAAAGCTCCTATGTCAGGTCTAGAGACATAAGCCTTTAAACGGTTGGTGTGAAAGACTCTGGGAGCCTCCTTAGATTGCCTAAGTCCACCAGATAGTTCACCTCTCCAAGTTTACCCACAACCTTGAAGGGTCATATCCATTTGTCCTGCAAGGCCCTCTGCCTTGTGGGGACCATAGCAAGAACAAGCTGGTCTTGAGTAAACTCAATCATGTTAGCCTTCTGGTCATGCCAATGTTTGACCAGAGCTTGACCAGCCCTCAAGTTATCACTTGCCTCTGCCATCATGTGTGACATTCTCCCCGGAGACCTATCACATAGTCAGTCACTCTGACTGGCTTGGGGGAAGGAACACTCTCCAACCCCTCCTTAATCAGGGCCAATGGACCTCTGACTGGATGGCCATAGAGAAGTTCGAAGGGACTGAATCCTACTCCCTCCTGAGGGACTTCTCTATATGCAAAGAGAAGGCATGGCAGTAGAAGGTCCCACTTTCTTCTAAGGGGTTCTTCTAAAGCACATATCATGCTCGTCATAGTTCTGTTAAACCTCTCTACCAGCCCATTGGTTTGGGGGTGGTAGGCAGTTGAGAACTTGCAGGTGACTCCACAGGTTTTCCACATGGTTTGCATGTAGTGGGACATAAAATGTGATCCCCTGTCGGATATCACTTCCTTAGGAAAACCTACTCTGGTAAAAATACCAAGTAGAGCCTTAGCCACAGCTGGAGCCGTAACAGTCCTCATAGGTATGGCTTCAGGAAATCTAGTGGCATGGTCCACTACAACCAGGATAAACCTGTTGCCTGAAGTTGTGGGAGGGTCAAGAGGACCAACAATGTCAATCCCAACCCTCTCAAAAGGAATTCCCACCACTGGGAGAGGCACTAAGAGTGCCACATTCTTGGATCCACTCTTGCCAGAGGTTTGGCAGCTTCTGGAGAATGTGTCTACTTTTGTACCCATTTTAGGCCTGTAGAAGTGCAGAGATAGCCTTTCTTTGGTCTTCTTAAAGACTTAAGTGACCAGCCAAAGGTACCTCATGGGCTAACTGCAGAAACTGGAGTCGGTTCAGTAGAGGTACTACAAGCCTTTTGTAGTCTCCAGGGGTTGACTCAGTTGGTTCACTGTAGAAGAGGCCATCTTTCCAGTGCAACCTATACTTCCCAGGCTCAGTCCCATTGAGCTGAGAAGCTGCCTGTTGGCGAAGACCTTCCAAGGTAGGACACTCTCTTTGTCCCTTACTGAAATCTTCTCTGTTGGGTCCACCTTCTGCCAGTAAAATCTGCAGCTCAGGATGGTCAACAGGGTCATGATCTCCTACCAAGGTAAGATCCTCTTCTAGATCTGATTCCTCAGTATCTAGTTTGACTATACAGGGTTGGACCTCACACTCACTCAGGTGTGACTTTGGACTGTCTGAGAGATGTCCTTCTGGGCACAGGAGTGCTTGCTGTTTTCTTGCTGGCAGACTTAGGTTTCCCCTTTGTCTTTTCTTGCCCTGCAATGGCAGTAAGTAAGTCCTGTGTACTTGGGGTGATAGCTTCCTCTATCATGTCCCCGGGAGAGCCTGTTAAGGTCCTCTCCATCGCAGACCTTGTGAGTTCCTGCTTCCTTCTGCTGGGGGCCATGGCGGTGCTGGACACAACTCCAACAGTTTTAAGGTCATTACCCAACAGGACCCTCACAGGTACGTTATTCTGCACACTTACAGGTATTCTGACAGTCATGTCATTACACTGGATGAGAGCTGGTAACTTGTACAGGGCCTCCAGCTAACTTGGTTAAGTGTTTGGGTGCCTTAGCAACATCCTCCACTTTGAAAAAACATTCATCAACCACAGTTATGCTGGCTCCAGTGTTTCTGATTGCAGGGGTCTCCTGACCATTCACAAGAACACTATATTTGTAATACTCTTTAGTATTATCTGGGATTGAGTTATAGACATCTAAGTTCTGTTGTTCCCGCAGACCCAAAGACCCAAGGACACTAAAGAAACACTAGCTGAAAGTTTCCACATCTCATAGGTACTTCATCCACCTGGGAGAAGGCTAAGGAGACAGTGTTGATCCCTGAAGGTTTACTCTTACGCTTGGGATCTCCTTTCACATTGCCAGGCAACCCACAAACAAAGCATTTCCCAAATGCTCTCTGGAATGGGCGTTTGTCCTGGCCTCCATCTGGTATGGAACCAGGTGGAACACTAGCCTGGTTCGGTTTACCTTGTGGCTTACCCTGGTTATGTTTGGGGCCCTATTTTGGATTGGAATGATTGGAATTCTCTTTGTTGTCATTCTTTGGCTGCTTCCCCTCATGTTTCTTCTAAGTAGCCCCAGAATCTTTGTGAGTGGCCCTGTTGGCAACCCATAAGTCAGCAGCCTTAGCTAGCTTCTTAGGATCTATCGCCTTTGAATCAGCCAAGTGCTGTCTAAGCTCAGGAGAGCAGACATCAAAAATAGACTTCAACATTACAAGATTCCTCAAACCTTCATAAGTGTTCACTTTGTATCCCTTAACCCAACCATCTAAGTTTTTCAAACATTCAGACACCCAGATAGCCCAAGGGATACCATCATGCTTTTTGAGGGTTCTAAACCTCTTAAGATACTGGGAAGGGGTCTTCCCAAACCTAGCTATTAATGCTAGTTTCACACACTCATAATCCTGCTTATCCTCCTCCCCCAACTCCTTTACAGCATCAATTGCAACAGGGGGGAGCCTAGAGAAAAGCCAGGGAATCAACCGATTCCCTGAGATACCTCGAATCCCATGATTGTACTCAGACATTGCTAACCCATCCAAAATATCAAGTTTAGTCTCATACATACCAATCATTTTCTTTGGCATACGGGGTCTCTTAGGGCTGGAAGACCTAGGAGACTCTGGGAGAGAAGTTTCTTCATTTCTAGCTCATGGTTCAGCTCCATTTCTCTGAGCCCTAACTCTTGATGTTTCATGGCAGTTTGTGCATCAATACGTTTCACTTCCAATTCAAGTCTCATTTTCTCAAGTGCAATAAATTCAGGAGTAAGTGTAGGACCTGTGGGGGTCCCTGTGGACAGAGCAGGCAAGGGAGTTGCAGGGTTTACTAGCAAGGACTCATCTACTTCTTCACAATTAACACTCTCAGAATCGGAAACATTACAATCCACATTTGCTGGAGTGGTAGGTCCTTCTGACCCACTCTCCAGACTTTTTCCCATTCCCTTTGCAACCAGTTCAGATTTCTTTCCTTTACCAGAGATATTCTTATCCCTACACATGGTTCTCAGAACCTCAGCAGTATACAGTAAAATACTCTCTTCAGTGTAGTTTTCCATATTTGACATGATTTCTTAGTTAAATAGAATTAGTGGTGTTAGCCTTATGGTTAGTTGAACCCAAGCAATAGCAGCACATAAGTCTACTTCCAAATCCTCACCGCTGTACACCAGTGTTAGGCAGAATCTTGTGCAGTGCCCTTAGGGACCACTACACACAATTAAGACCACAGGTGGCAATACAAGTTTTACATTTGGTACAAGCCTGTACTACTATGTCAGACTGGTAGCAGTGGTGGAGCAGCCAGGCTTATCTCAAGAGTATATGAGCAGTAGCAGAGATTACACAAAGGGACCACAATTACTGTGACTCAAGCAAAAACTGACTCAAGGCTTCAGGTAAAAAATATAAGTACATTTATTTTTAAACCATTCGTTATAAACACAACACTGCTATTAAACTCAAATAAAAACCGCACGTTAAATATACTACAACTAACCCATTCACTTTGTACAGTAAGTCTCAAGGTAAGTACCCTGTGTTTGAATGGACCGGTGTTACGAACAAAACACGTTACCGCGAATACGATTGTGATCACTTTTTGACAGTTCGGTCTACTAAATAAACGCGTATCCTTGACATGAAATGCTACTGGGGCAAAAACACACTTAGCACCTGAGATACCCAGAGGGAGTTGGAGGCAAAAATCACAGGAAATATTTTAGTTAGGCAGGCAGAATCAAGAAACACTCAGAGACAGGAGTTCAAAAGTCAAAAGTCAAAGGGCTGGAGCCAAGGTCGAAAGACACTGGAGCCTGTTGCCGAAGATCGCACAGTCAGACAGTTCACGATTCAACGTAGCCAAAATTACTTCGATATTGTCAATGTTCGGAAGCAAAAGTTATAAGAAGGAGGGAAGACAAGGGCAAGCCATGGAAAATGAAGAAAAGGGATTCAGCCAGTTTCCTCAAGTAGAACACAGTACCTTGTTCCAATAGTGCCGCTGGTGCCCTGGCAGTTGTTCCTATTGGTTTCCCGCAGACCCACGATTCCTGGGGCTTCGTTGTGAAGGAGGACATCTGAAGGGGGTGTGCACCACACAGGGATGAAGCCGGCAGCAGCGACGTGGAATAAAGGATGCGCTCCTTAAAAACAGGAGAGGCTCTTCAGGTGGCTATCCGGACCACTACAGCAGCGTGCAGCGATTTTGACCACGGAAGAGGATCCTCTGGCTGAAGAAGATGAGCTGGTTATCCCCACCAAGCTCAAGGGAAGAAGACTCCGGACTGGATCTTCTCTAAATCGTTGAAGGGAAGATAGCTCAGGACTGCAGCAGGGCTTCACCGGGATGGGGTAGTTGCAGCAGCTATCGTTCTCTCCGCTTCTCTTTGGTTCCTTGTAGTTCCAGTGGCGACTCTCTGACTTAAAGCCCAAGAGACCTGCCTTTTATGCGGAAAACCCCCATTCACACAGCCTGGCTGTCAATCCCCCAGCAGTGTGGTTGTCCAGCCCGGACAACTGCCCTGGCCAATCATGACAAAGTGCGACTTCGGTTTCCTAGGATACCCTGTGCAGGGGGTGACTACACCCCTCCTTCGCATTCAGCCCACCCAGACACCCAGGCGCCTTGAGGAGGGCTTCTGACCAGAAGCCCGGCAAAAGACAGCGAACAAAGAACGCGAACCTAGTTTGCCTCGCAAAGTAAAACAGAAGAAGGACTTTAACAAAAAGAAATGGCAAATAAACCCAACCGGAGCCAAAGAAAGACGATTTGGTAAAGCAGGTTTATGTTCAAGGCTAATATAATAGCCAAGAACAGTAGCACATTTATCTAAGTTAGGGTAGGTACCACTGCCACCAGCCAAGTCTAAATCTTAAAAGAGCGAAACAATGCTCCAGGAGGTACAGATACAAAGGGATACGAATTACCCCTTTCCAGCACTCCATGGAAGATGGGGTGTACTGGATCTGTGGTAGATTGACTAAGTAAAGTTAATGGTAACTTTACCCTTTTCTGGGGGACGGTAATCGTCTCAGAAATGGAGTCGAGGGAAGTCTTAAAGACAACCCTGTGCCATGGCACTCAAGGTGCTGTGTGACACAAAAAAAGGAGAGGGCTACTGAAGTGGTGTACTTCAGAGTCCATAATCACATAAACAGGTAGAAACACATAGCAAAACACAGGTAAGAGTGGGGGAAAAGCTCTCACTCTTACCAAGTGGAAAAAAATAAACTCCAGAAGTCCAGCAAATCTGCTGGGGGACTCACTAGGTGGGGGAAATTAGCCATAGATGAGAATTCTCCCTAACACTGACCCACAAAGCCGTGGCCTAACAGAACAGGACACTGACAATAAACAGCACCTGGGCTTCGCTGTTAACAAAGGCCCTGCAATGAAAGCATTTCATTGTTAGCACCTGCATTCATATGCATCATACTTTTTTAGGCAATTGAAATTGTGATGTGGGATTAGTACTTGCATGCCAGGGGAGTGATTGGAAATGGGGGCAGGAGGTGGCAGGAGAAAGTTCATTCTTACGGCAGCTCTTAAGTGTGTGGTTATAGATGTGAAGGAGAGAATTAACTGCTTATAACAGTGATGCTGCCCTAGACTAGCCTCAGAATACGTAAAGAAGTTAGATGCCCCCACACAAGTAAGTTTGCCCCTCCCCACAGCCTCTTACGTTAGTGCTTCACCCAACATTTGAATGGTTTGCCCCTCTGAAATGTTAGTCTAGGCGCTCCCAGGTGTGCACATTTACTTTTTGTTAAGCAGAGAGGTGAGGAAAGCCTCTCCTGAAACTTGCAGTGTTAAAGTTGTACTGTGTTCGTGCAGAAAAATTAATTTGCACAAATGCAGCTAAACTTCTTTAAAGCTGATAGTTTCAGAAAAAGCTTCCCACACCTCAATGCCTAACAAAAATCAAATGCATTTATCAGCCAGCCCAGCCCCCTCCCCACGGATGACAGTCAGCATATAACATATGCGCTCTTTCACATCCGAGGGGAGGGGGCTGATGGGCGCACTTGCTTCTTGTTAAGCAGAGAGGCGAGGGAAGCATTATTGCATGTTAGCTCATTATTTATGTATGTGTGCAAGGAGTGTATATATGTGTTAAGTAATGTGTGTGTGTGTTGGAGTGCATGATGAAGGGGGGTCTGGGTGTGCGGTGTGAATGAGTGTATGTTGAATGGGGGAGCGAGTGAACAGCAGGGGTGGGGCCTATAACTTTGCCTCACACAGTTTCTGAAGTGGTCACCCCCCTCGAAATGTAGGTTTCGTTGTGCCCCTGACAACAGGCACCATTTCACTTGCCAGGGTTGAAAAGTCCTAACACTGTGCCAGGAGGTATATTATAGAGTTTAATTTCCGGTATAAAAGGGACGTGCGCTGAATATGCAGAGCGCATGGAGCACGTGAAGTAAGGAAGCTGAAGGGCCAGCTGCTCACATATCAGTTCTAAGGCGCTAAATCATCCTGGAACTTTACGTCCGCCAAACAGCGCGAGAAGTGTTTAAGTCCGTGACCTTGAAGCATGCAAACAACAGGGGATCTGCTTTTTTTCAAATACAAGAAGATTTCGTCTGGCCATTTTGTGGCAGTTCTGGTGCTAGTTTAATTGTTTTGCAGCTTAAAAAAACATTTTAGTCGCATGCCTTGCACAATGGCATGTTTTGACTGTATTGCCATCTGGTGGTGGATTGAGGGTAACACACATGGAATTCTTTGGTTTTGAATGGGTCTAGTCAGCCGGAGGAGGTGGGGCAGACTCCTGGCATCCCTATGAAAGTGCACAGTGGGTGGCGCTGTAGCACAGGGTGGCATGTTGGCAAAATGGCAGGCGGAACTGCATTAGATATGCCAAAAGTGGAGTGCAAATGTGTGACAGGAAACAAAAGAAAGCGTAGGCAGCGACTGCGAATAAACGGAGGACAGCCATCAGAATGTGGGCACGTTTATTTATTTATGTTGTTGCTTATATAGCGCGCCAAGCCCAAAGGCATCTGGGCGCTTTCTTACAGACAAGGTTACAAAAGTTACATACAGTGTTCGTAGGTGTAGTATATAAAGTTCAAGCGTATGGTAATAAGGATATTTACATAGTCCATATGTTACATAGTGTTTAAATATATATGTATACAATATTTACAAAGTTGCATGTGGGATAGTCAGGAGGTGGTTTTAAGTGTTCCTCATGGGTTGGTGTAGGTTTTAGTAGCCCCCGCCTACGTTGAAGAGGTGTGTTTTGATTTGTTTCCGGAGTATCTTAAAGGAATCTAGTGCTTTTAATCGGACCGGGAAGGAGTTCCATTGCTTGCCGGCAATAGTGGGGAAGCTACTACCGCCCGCTTTTTGGAGCTTGCATCTTGGGGTTGTCACGAGGTGCAGGTGGGTTGTTCTAGTGGGTCTAGCCCGCTGTGAATAATGAATTTGTCTGAGAAGTAGGTTGGAGCCACTCGGTGGAGACATTTGTGTGTCAAGGATAGTATTTTGCATGTGATTTTGAATGTGATGCGTTCTTGTACCGGAAGCCAATGGAGTTTTTGTCTTGTTGCAGATATATGTGCTGATCTGGGGATGTTGAGCGCGGCTCAGATGGCTTTATTTTGTAGGACTTGAAGTTTACGGATGTTTTGGGACTTGGTACCAGCATATAGGGCGTTTCAGTAGTCGAGTCGGGCTAGGGCTGTCTGGAGATAGAAATTGTCTGCAGGTATTGATGAGTTTGCAGGTGTAGGTTGCAGTTGATATGGTAGCGTTTACTTGTTTATTGAGGGTGAGTGAGGAGTTCAGGTAAAAACCTAGTGTTTTAGACCTTGTTGGAGACTCTGATGGTATTGCCGTCAATGTTAAAGGATTCAAAGGCATCATTTAGATTCGAGAGTTTGAGCGGCGACCCTATGATGAGCAGCTCAGTTTTATGGTCATTCAAGCAGAGCCCGTGGTGAGCCATCCAGGCTTGAATGGATAAATAAATGGAATTGAGGGTGGCGGAGAGTCGTGATCTCCCATGATCGGTATGAGGATCTGGGTGTCATCTGCATAGTTAGTGTAGGTGACACCCAGATCATCCAGGCGGTATATATTATACAAAGTGGGGGAGACACACGAACCTTGGGGTACTCCATACGAGACAGTGGTGGGCGGTGCTTCCGCTTCAGGGGAAAAAACGTTGATTGTTCTGTCTGATAGGAATGATTTTATCCAAGATGTGGCATTGGGGGAGAAGTGAGCTGCTGATATAAAGTGTTTGCAGAGGATGTTGTGGTCCACAAGATCAAATGCAGCTGAGAGGTCTAGGAGGAGAAGCAGTGCTAACTTCCCATGATCTCTCAGTTCGTCCATTTGGACTTTTAGGTCGAGGAGTGTGGTTTCCGTGCCATGATTTGGGCAGAATCCTGACTGGCGCAGTTGTAGGATGTTGTTAGCTTCAAGGTATTTCTGAATTTTGAAGGTAAGCAACTGTGTCTAGAAGTAAAAAAGGTACTGTTGTTATTGGTCGGTAGTTTGTTGGAATGTTTGGGTCGAGGTTTTTAAAAAAAAATAAGGGTAATACCCAGGCGTTCATTAGGTCAGTTTGGATGCAGTTGCCCTTGAAAGAGGCATTGATAAGATTGGTGATGAATGGGGTAATTTGAGGTGCGCATTCTTTAATGACGTTTGGGGGACAAAGGTCTCCTTGGCACCTGGATGATTTTAGGGTTGAGATAATATGTAGGACTTCTTCATTGGAGACCTTTGTGAATTCGAATTGGGGTGCATCATTGTTGTACGGGGTATTCAACTGCTTTGTAGGAAGATCGGAAAGTTTAGGTAGGCTATTCCTTTTAGTTTCAATATTGGACTGGAGTTGGGTGATTTTACCTTGAAGCACGTTCTGGATATTCAGGCACTAGTTTGCATCCTTGTTGCAACTTTCCACTAGTGGAATTGGGGTTTCTAGTTCCCTTAGGATTAAGAAGAGTTTCTTGGTGTTTGAATTTACCTGGCAAATTCTGTCATTATACAATGTGCTTTTGGTGAGGAGCACTTGTTTTTTGTATTACTGTGCAACACTATCAGTCATTTTTATTAACTGCAGTTAGAGTTATCATCTGATTAGCCCATGTCCTTGCCTAGCGTTTGAGCCGTGTGCTAATTGCATGTTAGGACTTTCATGGTAGATCCACAATGAACAGTGGAGCATCATTATTGGGATCATGGTAAGATTATTGTTTATTAGCCCAATCTGATAACTCTGTCTACACATTATTTTGCTAAAGCCTATTATCCAGGAGGGATTGGACTCTGATTGGACTCTCTCGGTTTTTCGATTCCAGTTATCATTCTTCCTAGGGTTTGGGTTCAGTCCACTAACCCTCTGACAGAGCGGGATAGAACTTGCTGAAAACAACAAATGAAAGCCCGGAAAAAAGGACACGTGATCAAGAGCTTATCCCAAAGGGAGACCCAGTGCCAGAACGTACTGCCGGAATGGTTTTCCTGCTCCCATCCTCTGAAATGATTTAAACAGCGCAGAAGGTGAAAAGTTCCCCTGGGGCCCTTCTCAATAATGGCATTAATTGAGTGTTAATGGGACTACTCGTAGAACTCTCTCCCAACCAAAGCATCCACTGTGGTGTGCAACCCATCCTAGAGAATGAGGCCCTCCCAGGGCTCGAGCTAATGTCACATAGCTGTGACAATGTGACTTACTGAATAAAAGGGGCAAGTCATTTCAGGCTCGTCAATCGATACCAACGGACTCATGACTGCGGTGTGGTTCTTTCTGTAGAGCGATGCTGTCGCTGCGTAGCAGGCAGATGGCCTGCCTGCAGGGCCCTACACCATGACAGTGCGCCTGCTGGGCAACACTGTCCCTGTCCACTGGTGTCTTGCAGAGCCCTTGCTGGCCAACTCTGCTGCTGTGCTCCAGAGCCCCTGCTGACAGCAACACAGTTTTCTGTTTTATTATCAATTGTCTAAAACAGGGATTTACAATGAGTCTCTCATACATTTCATAAAAAATAACAGTTATATAGTAAAAATGCGTCATACGTGATGTCATACTACATGGCAAATAAGAGAAATCTATGAGGGGTTGTGGTACGCTCCAGGGGAACATCTAAGTATACTTTCTATACTGGGGTGGGTTATGATTGGATCTCTACTGTTGGTGGTCAACTTGTGCCAACCTCTAGTACAAGTCATCTTCAACTGTATTAAGTACATGATATATCATTGGCTCTCAAACTATAAGGCCCTCCGTTATATGGCCCTCTACAATTGGTTGCCATGCTCGTGCCATGTCTGGAACATTCGGTTCACTTAGCAGCACATAAGCTCATACCCAGGTGCCAAGAGATGGACATGACTTTACCTCCCACCCAATTAGCCCAATGTCTCTCATCACCCATGCCTTCTGCCGTGAAGATTGCCTTTGAACTTGGCCTTGAAGAGTATTCTTGTGTCTGGGAATATAGGGGAGTGCGAGCATGCACTATCGTCATTTCTAGGACTTCATGCTCAACTCTATTTCCATTCTTGGCTCACGTGATTGGAGACCACGATATGAACCATTTTGCAGCAATTAAATGTCATAAATGAATAAAACTTGTCACGCTTAGTGTTATTTCTTAGCACCTGAACAAGGGATGATTCAGCTTTGCACATTTATCGCCTTCAAGAATAGATAACCAATCTTGGCTGCCTTCAGCCTTCACACCAGGCCAGACAGCTTCACCATTTGAGTCTGCGATCTTAGCTAATTCTTACTGCGATACAATTTTCAGTCCTTCTACTCCATGGGTTTGAGCGTACTAAATCCATGACACTGATGTCCAGCTTCTGTATAATGGCAGCTCCACCTGCAGTCTATTCACTACGTATAAGCTAGCTTCTATGATCACTTAGTCTACTTGCGTTGCTGCATCTGTACATTTATTGAACATTTTGTATTTTCTGCAGTGCTCTTCGCACGTGCAATTTTCTCTTCACATATAAAATTGTACTCGATTCTTAACTTTGTCATCAGTTTCTATAAGGGTCATGCATCTTCTCCAGCCAGTATTCTTAGTGCGTCACGCTCGTCTTTTGTGACATCACTAGCTCCTCTTTTGCTCTTTTTCATATTTCTTTGGGGAGTTCCTCCCTCAGAGTGTCGTCTCTTCAGGAATACATTTAGTTTGATTTTCTCAGGGGGTACATTCTTTCTAATATTATTAGCGGAATGGTCAGAACTGTTGGTGTCAAGCAAGTCACAATTTCAGGCTTCCAGCATAAAGGTGACAGGGGGACAGGACTTCCTGTAGAGGCATTCAGTTGCTCCTCTACACTCTGCCCTCTGGTCGATTCATCAACCACTTCTTCACTGGTTTCCACATTTTGATACTTTCTCTTGAAGAAGTGCTTCTTCAGAGTCCAGATCTTCATCACCCCCTTCAGATTGCTGGCCGATTTCACATGGTCACCCACACTCCAGGTCATGTAGCTGCACTGTCCATTTGGATTGCAATAGACCCAATGTCCTATGTACTTCTTATGATTCTTCAGATACAAGAACTTTGTTCCCTCAGATTCTACGATGCTGGCCTCTATGTATTTTCTGATATCTTCATCTGCCAATTCTTTGGGTCCAAACTCTGATTCGACAGATCACACAGAATCCAAATATCACCATCACCAATACTGCTCCAAGAAACTTGAAGATGTTTGCCATCCACTGCGGAATCCATGAGAAGATGGATGCAAACCAACTATAATCTGCAATGTTCTCTTTCTCGTCTTCCATCTTGTTATGCAGGCTCGTCAGCAACGTTATGGCCTCTATCAAGGTCCCATTCTTGTCATTGTGAGAAGGTTTGAACGTGCAATATGATGGCCCAATTTTGTTGCAAACTCCTCCTTCCATTACTGTGATCATGTCAAAATGGGGCAGTGAGGGTGGTCATGGGACTATCCCGCCGAGACCATGTCTGGGATGTCAGATGAGCACTGCATTGGCTTCCGGTTGAGGCACTTGTTCTTTTCCGCTTATTAGAGATTACTTTTAAATATAGACAGGGCATAATGCCCAGTTATCTGCAGGATCTCATTACGGAAAGAGTTCACAGTAGATCCCTTAGATCTAGCAATCAGAAATACATGTTGCGCCCTAGGCGCAGAACCATGAAGGCAGAAAAGGGAGCCTTTTATATTGCAGCCCCCAAAGCCTGGAACAATCTCCCGTTAGATTGTAGAAGTCAGATTACTATAGAATCCTTCAAGAAAAAGCTGAAGACATGAATGTTTGCTTAACTTCCACCCATGGCCTGCTCTGGCTGAGTATTCTACTCCTGGTTCTGCTTGTGCTTCGTCTCTTTGTTTGTCAGCGCCCTGATGCCCATGGGTCCAAGGTTTGTGCTTAATAAATGTATTAAAGTAAAGTAAAAGTAAAAGGACCTATCTGTTCGGCAGGGTCATCAGTCATATGGCCCTCAGCTCTTCTTTGATAGCATTGAATCCCTTTCTGGTAGTGTTGATTGTCTGTAGGAGCTCCCATCTGGTAATTTGTAACCAGTTGGCACTGGCCATCATCTGGATCCCAGGAATGAAGATAGTTGTGAATTTCGAAGCAGTCTTGCTGAACAACCTATGGTCATACGGAATAGAGTCGTATGCTTCTATTGATTTAGCTGAGAAGTAATTCTCTCTTTTGGTTCAGTTAAGAAATTCAAGCATGCCTCTCCTTCTCAAATGGGTATCCACCTTTGGAAATTCTCCAATGTTCAAGTCACTCTGAGGAATCACTAATGCTGGCACATGAATGAGCACTAAGGAACACGTTCCTCCCCAATCCTTGGCCAGCTTCATGTAGACCCAAGGCCCACAGCCCAATATCGATCCATCAGAACAGCTGTTCCTGCTCCCATTCTGGAAACATCAACTGTAGTTTTGCAGCCTTTGTAATCTCTCACATGATTCTTTCCTTGCCTTCGGAAGCATAATGTTGCATTCGCCAATGGGATCACAATCATAGGACACGATTCATCTTTTAACCATGTCAGCAGCCTGGCATGTTTGTCCCATGACTACAAACATCCATTGCTCACTCTCTGCACCTCTTGCACATATTCTGGCCTTAGTAGATGAGCTGCACAGGACATCAGTCCCTCTTCCCATTTCTTCTTGGATTTGACCCGTCCATAAACAAAGACTTGAGTTTGTTCCCAACATCCAGGCGATCCTGCTATTTCTGTTCTACCAGTGCAGTCCATTCTCCATCTCTTTAATGACTACCTCTTCCTGTCCTTTCGCTGGATACGTAAGCATCTTGCTCTTCCATGCAGGTTCCTTTTTCATCTTCATAGTCTTGATATAATCATTCAGGAATGGAAACAACCATTTCACTCTCCATCGTAAAGTAGCCCAAACTGCTTGGAATTGTCCTCTGGTCATACATGCTGCAAGATGAACAAGGCACCTGGCATTGTGTTTTGAAACTACAATAGAGATGAACGTTTGTGCTGTATTCAAGGCATAGGGTATGAGAGCACAGACATAGCAACTCTCCTTGGATTTTCTCTCTCCCACCTTTCTCATTTGCTGATACCACATGCTATCGCCCAAGTGTGCTGCATTGTCTAGATGTGTATTTATTTCCTCACTATCTTCCTCTGCATTTCTCCTACATATCCCATATACAAGGTTTGTGTACGGACCATGAAGTGAATCAAAAGTAGTTTTCATAGTGGGTAGAACCATAGGGGCCTTTGTCTCAGCAGAAGTACCAGTATAACAGAGAGTGTGGAAGAAGAGGAACAGAAAGACAAAAAGAGTAAACGTGAAGGCATATACTATGCAGAAGACCATCGACATCCACCTTTCGCGCCATCCTGGTACTGGCTGCACGTGTTAATTTCCTAGAATCGCGCCCGCTTCTACATGTCTCATTCTTACTATGATCATTACATTTCTTTATATTTGTAATTGCAATTGCAGGATCTGTTCAATTATTTCAATATGGAGCCTTCTTATCACAGGGCCATTTTTAGGATCCTGTAAAAAAGTGTGGATATCAACGTCTCTTCTGACAAGAGAAGGATAAATACAAAAACAGCAAGCACAAGCCTATGCACATCACTGTCAGTGAATATCATAGGGGTTAGCTACTCAGAACAAGTATGCACCAAGAAATTAATCTGGATACTGAGCTTGTTTCCAATTTCAGATCAAGAATTGACATTTAGGCATAACTTTAATACGTCAATGTAATTCTAAAGTTCATTTTTCAAGATACCTGAGATTCTTGGCAAGGGTTCGCACTACTGCTAAAATATCTATAAGCAGTATCTGTTCGAATCTCAGTTCAAATTCAAAATCTGCATTATCAGCTAGTCACCTGATCATTCTTCTTCTTTGTCATCGATCAAGTTTGCACACACTGAAATTCTTCTTCTTGCCTTGCTTCTGGATCGGCATCTCACCTTTATAGGCTTTCACGTCGCCCAAGTGAAGCTAAGCTCGTCTTCTTGGACTTTTACAGTTGAAGGGGTTATATTTTCAATGCAAAGGGGGCCATGAAACCGTGGCTCATGGCACTTCTGTGTAAAGTTTTTTTATTAAAATCAAATCACCAACATATAGCTTGGGTGCCGATAGTAGTTCAGTTGATCCGTTTGTTGATTTGTCTTCATCTGTGTTCGGAGACTGAGCCCCCTGACGCTTGAGTTGATCTGAAATCAGAGAGATGCTAGAGGGCATACATGTCAACTAATCATGCAGTTCATCACCTAAAGTCTTAACTATGCTCTGGGCATCACTTCTACACCTAGACGGAGTTGTAATAGGCATTCTCATTTTTCATCTTGTCACTAGTTTGTGAGGGGTGAGGTATTGGTCTGAGCCAGGCTGATTCTGAAGGACATATAAAGCTAAGGGTAGGCAATAAAGCCACCCCTTCTTCAATGTCAATTTAATCTTGGCAATCTTTCTTTAAGGATGCCATTGAGTCTCTCACATAGACTGTTTTCTTGTGTTTAATATTTAATAAGAGCCCTATCTGTTCAAAGACTTCATTCACAAAATGTGGCCCATTATGGAATCTCAGCACTTCAAACACACCCCATCTTGGGAAACCATCACATACTAAAAACAACTTCACTGCACAAATGGCATCAGGGTGTGTACATGGACCTGCCTCGACCACCTAGAGAAGGGACACACCATCACTAATAGATAACTATATCTATGACACACTTGCAGCATATCGACATAGTCAATATGTTAATGCTGAAACTGACCATTCGGTCGAGGTATTACCCCTCTAATTGTTCTCAGTGTATGCCCAGCAGTAAATCTTTGACACACCATGCAATACACCATAAAGAATGCAACGTGTTCTAACAAATCGGGAATGAATCAGTCTTCCGCAATTTTTGCTGCAAGACTCTCCCTATTCACATGCACGGGGTAATGCAGCTGTGCAAGTGCACCCTTTAATAATGCTTCTGGGATCACCGGCTTTCCAGTGCTATCTTGTTGCCATAATGCTTCAGTGGGGGATAAAGAACACCCCCTTTGCTTCCATAATTCCTGCTCTTGCTGACGGTGCATTTCCTTGAATCTCCATTAATTGGGTCATTGACAATTTGTTAAACCCTTCTTGTATTACCATGGTCATGACTACTTTTTCCTTAACACTCAGACTATCGCAACTCGAGATATCTGGAGAATATGCAACCCTTTTGGCTTCTACACCTGCAGCTTCATTCCCGCAAGAGATAAAATCTGTTCGCTTAGTGTGAGCTTCGCATTTAACGACTGCTATGGCCACTGGGAATTGTGCCTTAATAAGCCTGTCCAATAGGTATGCGTGCTGCACTGGAATGCTGTCCGCATTGAAGTAGCCACTCCTTTTCCAACATGCTAGCCCTGCATGTACGGTTGGTGTAACATAGGCGGAGTCACTGCACACCGTCAGTTCCTGCCCTTCATGTTTCTCGAGCGCGACAATAAGCGCTACCAATTCTGCTGCTTGCACTGAAAAATGAGACGGTAGCCTTGCACTTGATACTATTTCAAATTCTCCATTTAATCTGTGTCTTATTACTGCTACACCTGAATGCCTTTCCCCACTATTCTGATACATTTTTGATGAACCATCATGAAAGAGAATTTCCCCTCCTGACAAAGCATTTTCTTTCACATGGGGTATTTCATCATAGAATAAAACATAATTAGCAGAGTCATGCACCTGATCACATCTGCTATTGGCTCGGCTACAAAGGTGGCAGGGTTCCCTATTTTGCATTTTACAGTTTAAATCGTCGACTTTGAAATCATCACCTCATATGCTGAAGCTCTTTGGGATGTCAATGTGCCTTTGGGTTTCTCTAAAATAGCAAACAGTTCATGTTCCACAATGAGAGCCGTAGAGCAGCCCATGATAATACCTGTAGAGTCCTTGATTGCGAACGTAGCAGCTGCCAATGATTGTTCGCAAGGAAAGTGTCCTCTCATAACTGGGTCTAAAATTCCACTGTAATATGCTAAAGGCTTCTACCTCAATGTATTTCACTGTGTAAGCACTGCAGTAATGACTGTCCTATTTGTGTGCGAAAACAAATACAATTCCTTGGCATACTTGGGAATTCCCAAAACAGGAGCTGCACAAATTGCCTTTTTCAATTCCTCAAACCCTTCCTCCATTCCCTCGGTCCATTCTATTTTCACTCTATCCACTTCTGCTTTCTTTAAAGCTTGCAAAAGGGGTCTTGTGTATGAACTGTAATCAAACACCCCCAGGCTCTGATATAGTAGCATAGCTCCAGAAACTGTTGCATCTGTTTCAGTGTATTTGGTTTTGCAGTTTTCATAATTGCCTCAGCCCTTTCAGGTGTCACCTTCTTTCCTTCATGTGAAATCAACTGCCCTATGTATAACACTTCTTCTTGTCAATATTGTAACTTCTCTTTGTCTACCTCATATCCCATGTCAGCTAGAATAGTCATCAACTGAATAGAATCTTGACTGCACTCATCTTCTGTGGTGCTACATATTAAAATGTCATCCACGTATTGTATCACCGCACTCTTAAGATCAATATTGCCTAGATCCATCTGTAAGACTCTGTTAAATATTGATGGGGACTCACAGTACCCCTGGGAAAAACAATTATGTTTCAGTTGAGTTTTATGGAATGTTAAGGAAGTCAAGTCTTGCTAGTCTTTGTGCAACGGGATCGAGAAAAAACATTTTTCCAATCAATCACCGTGAAAAATCGAGCTTCCACTGGGATACTGCATAGTATCATCGCCGGATTAGGAACTAAACGAAACTCTGCTTCTACAGTCTGGTTAATCAATGCCATATCTTGTATAAATCTCCACAATCCTCCGTTAGATTTTTTGATCGGATACACCGTGGTATTACATGATGATTCCGATGGCACCAGAATACCTTGTTTCATCAGTGCTGAGATAGACTGAAATATACCCTCATCAGCCTCTCGAGACACGGGGTATTGTCTTGCTTGAGGTAAAATCATCCTGGCTTCAGTTTTATTTAGACTTCCCCTATTCCCTTCAATAGGCCCGTCATAAGGTCCTGTGGTCAAAAGGACACTCTGTACTTTTTCCAAACCTTTCTGCAAAAATGCTGGATGCTGCCGCATTATTGACATTCGCTGTGGGACTTCCCTTTTCTCTATTCTTATCCAGTATGTGATGGTCATAAAGAACTCAACTTCATTGTCTGTTTGGTCTTCCCTAAACATGTTGTCATCGGTAATGTCAGTCAATCTGTACCCTTCCTCGAGAGCTATTACTGTTCTTCATGGTCTACTGTCATCATCCATTCCTTCGAGTATCGCCATTTCCCTTCGCACTATGGCTGCTTTTAATTCTATAGGGATGGTCTGTCCCCCCTCTTTGTCCATAGGTATCTGTAGCCTAAACAAGAACCTTTCAGGTATCCGCACAGTTTTTCCCACTAAGCCAGGTAGCCATGTCAGTAGAATGCTCACTCCATAAAGAAAAACATCTGGAACCACTGGAACACCTTGCAGAGCCACTTGCCCTGTGAACGCCAGTATAAATTCGCCCACGTTTAAATAGTGTATTCCTGGAGTGGAGCACACTATCCCTTGATCAGTAAATGAAATCATCATGTTAAATTCTGTCATTAAATCTCTTCCCAAAATGTTAACTGGTGTTTGTCGGGAATATAACAAAGGAACAGACATGTCACACTCTCCTGTAGAGACTGGTAATTCATCAGTAAAAGGAACTCGACTTGAAGCTCCAGAGAACCCTTGAGCATTCATGGCAATTCCCGACATTGTATATTTTCCCTCTCGTATACATGAACGAGTAGCCCCAGTGTCTACTAGGAAAGACAAAGATTTGCCTCCTATCGTCACATCGACTTTTGCTTCCTCTTGGGGTTCTGGTTTCACAGATAGTACTGAACACATCAAGTCACCCTGTGAGCCATCCTATTAAGGGTACAGGCATGTTCCTATCCCTGTGAACGGATTTCCTCCTACCACAGTGGCAACTCCTTTACCGGGTGTCAGTACTTGTCCTGTGTTTGGGGACTGCTGTGTCTGCGTAGGGGCTTGTTCTTGCTGTCCTTGTGGTGGATTCATTTGCACTTACGTTGGTTGCTGTACCTGCTGCACTTGTAGCGCTTGTGTCTGATACAATGTCTGATCTTGGGCATACCCTTCCCTAGTTTGTCTTTTATATAGTAGAGGATAAGCTGTCCCCCTCTTGAGAATTGACCATTCTGTACATTCCCTTGGCTCCCACATTGCGTGCAATGTGCCCTGTCATCCCATAAGTCCAATATATTGGGGGTACTCGTCTGACAAATCCCCCTTGGTTAAATCCTCCCTGGGTGGTCTGATTCTCATTCTTTGTATTCTGAAACCCACCTTGATTATTTTAAAATCCTCCTCCTCTTCCTCTATAGCCCATACCTCTGCCTCGTGACACAAACCCATAACCACCTTGGTCCATTGGGTGCTGATTACTCACCTGAGATGCACCCATTGCTTCCTGCATTCCTAATCCTTCTCCGCTTGTCATTACTGCCCCTTCTGTGGCAAATTTTGATAATTTCTTCTGAACTAACTTGGCTTCCTCTATTTTCCTAGTCTCATCTTTCTTCCTATTTTTCTCTTGCAATAGTTGACAGTATTGCACTATTGTCAAATGTATCTCAGCTCACGGTTTTGCTTCCATTCCTACTTGTTTCTTCATCTGTCTCACATCTCACCGCTCGCAATATGCAATTCAATGATGTGTGTTCTACTTATGTATATGATACAAACTTGTCGCGCCAGTACTAATTCATCATGTCACAAAATCAATCACACATCACCACACATGCACAGCCTTGATAAAGAGTACGGTCGAAACACGTGTTGGCTCTTCTCACATGTAACCAACACTATACGTGCTAGGACAACCATCACTTGAATCGAAAATAAAACATTAACATGTTAACGAAGATAAAGTGTATTGACCTTCTTACTCAATGAACCCTATCAGGGAGGTAATTTAATCCAGCGCCACAAACAACAAGGTTTGCCCACCCAATCGCTTGTACTTCTCCTATGGGATTTTCAGAGCTTTTTCCCAAGCAAACCATGTACCAGGCTGCAGGATACAATTAAGCTCCAAGTGGATACAACTTTAGCGCAGGGGTCCATTGCCCCTATAAGCTTGCAACCTACCTGTATCCTCAGTTATATGGCCCTCTACAATTGGTTGGCATGCTTGTGCCATGTCTGGAACATTCGGTTCCTTAGCAGCACGCAAACTCATAGCCAGGTAGCAGGAGATGGACATGACTTTACCTCCCCACCCAATTAACCCAACATCTCTTATCACCCATGGCTTCTTCTACGAAGATTGTCTTTGAACTTGGCTTTGCAGGGTATTCTTGTCTCTGGGAATATAAGGGAGTGCGAGCACACACTATCATCGTTTGTAGGACTTTATGCTCAACTCTATTTCCATCCTTGGCTCACATGATAGGAGACCACGATTGGACCATTTAACAGAAATTAAATGTCTTAAATAAATAAAACTTGGCACACTTGGTGATCTTTCTTAGCACTTTAACAAGGGATGATTCAGCTTTGCACATTCACTGCCTTCAAGAATAGATAACCAGTCTTGGCTGCCTTCAGCCTTGACACCAGGCCAGACAGCTTCACCATTCAAGTCTGCGATCTCAGCTAATTCTTACTGCAACACAATTTTCGGTCCTTCTTCTCCATGGGTTTGAGCTTACTAAATTCAGGACACTGATGTCCAGCTTCTATATAATGGAGTCTCTGCCTGCAGTCTTTTTACTACGTATGGCCAGCTTCTATGATCACTGTACATTCATTGAAATGTTTGCATTTTCTGCAGTGTTCTTCACATGTGCAATCTTCTCATCACATACAAAAGTTGACTCGATTCTTAACTTCGTCATCACTTTCTATAAGGGTCATGCATCTTCTCCAGCCAGTGATCTTAGTGCGTCACGCTCATCTTTCGTGATGTCACTAGCTTCTCTTTTGCTCTTTTTCATAATTCTTCAGGGAGCTGGGAACACTTCCCTCAGAGTGTTATCTCATTGGGAATACATTTGGTAGGGTTTTCTCACAGGGTACCTTCTTTCGAATATTCTCTATGGAATGGTCACAACTGTTGGTGTCAAGCATGGCACAATTTCATGCTTCCAGCATACAGGTGACAGGGGGGCGGGACTTCCTGTAGAGGCATTCAGTTTCTCCTCTACAGAAGTGTGGGAAACATTGAAAAAAACACTTTTTCGTTATCCGATTTGGAGCTGTTACATCAGAAAATGAAAGGAGTGCTGGCTTCAGGCACCAGGTAGGAGCAATATTAAGCATGTTAAAGAAAGGGTGTGGCTGTGCATGCTCACCATACAGTGGATAACGGAGTGGCCTGTCTCACCCGCCACCAGTACCCTGCCACTGCCTTCCCCCACTGTCCATGGACGAGGACGATGTGGTCCCTGGGGCCCGCAGGTGTGACTTTGCCGGCCCCGAACGGTGAAGCGAACTGTCCTGAACTGATACTAATGTAAATTGGGCTGGTCTCCTGCAGCCCCACAAGTGCTCAAAATTGACTCAGTAGCCATCCATATAAATGCTGGGAGTCTGCAGATCCTGGACATGCTTAGAGTGGCCCCAGCTAAAATGTGTGAAGCTGTGCTCCTGTATAGTGTGGGCATTCTTTAATGGTGCCGGGAGCTAATGATGGTGTCATTCAGTAGGTTAAGTTCCACTTACCCAGTTGAATAAAGGGTCATTTGTTATGTTGAATTAAAGTGTCACCAGCAGTCCACCAACCCTGACTGTCACCATAAAATGTGTACCAACGTCCAGTATATGTTTATGTTTGAAACTACCAAAGTATGTTCATAGGTAGTGATTGTCCCAACCCGGATTCCAAGTGTTACTGTTTGTGACTGCTAATTGATTTGATGTCCAGTGATGCTTGCCACTTTTGTTTGTTTGGTATGGAAAGGGAGGAGTGTGGTTTGCCACCCCTCATAGAGAACGAGTCCCTCCCAGGGCTCGTGCTAATGTCACATGGCTGGGACCATGTGACTTACTGAATAAAAGGGAAAACCCATAATGATACCACCAAGCCTTGCAAAGTGGCAAGAGGCAAGCAAGCAGAGGTTTAAAAAAAGTCCTTAAAACTACAAATGTCAATACAAAGTGATTGCACCCATTGCAGCCCTAGCCCATCGTAGGTCTTATCATGTCATGACCGTTCTTTCATTTAAATGAAACCTAGACATAGTTTTGGATTGGCCTGGTGTGTTATCAAAAGCAAACAAATGTTCTATCGAACAGTGGCCACGTTCAATGCAAGGCATTATCTCTACATGCTTGCATAATGTAATTAAATCCTCATGAACAAAAAGTAACATAGTATGGTGGATGAGGCATAGTATGGTGGATGAGGCACAGTATGGTGGATGAGGCATAGTATGGTGGATGAGGCATAGTATGGTGGATGAGGCATAGTATGGTGGACGAGGCATAGTATAGTGGATGAGGCATAGTATGGTGGATGAGGCATAGTATGGTGGATGAGGCATAGTATGGTGGATGAGGCATAGTATAGTGGATGAGGCATAGTATGGTGGATGAGGCATAGTATAGTGGATGAGGGAGGAGACACCCCGTGCAACCTGCAGGATCATCTCTTGGAATGTGACCATTGACATGAAACACCATAATGGCCCTTAGTTCTTCATATATTATATTCCCTCTTTCCTTCACCACATGTATAGGCTCTGCAGCATGGCTACTCGATATGTGGCCTTCCAGATGTTTTGCACTACGACTCCCATCACCCCTATCCAATACAATCCCGATAAGGGGAGTTGTAGTCCAAAACACCCAGAGGGCCATTTGATGGGCCACTCTGCTGTAGAGTGTGTGGGACTTTGAGGTTACACTAACTCTCAGGAACAATACAAGCTTCCAGATAAAGCATGTGTCACTGAGGGCTAGGCTGTGCCAGCCTCTGTGTGTGTTTATGATAGTCAATAGAGTGATAAGTAGAAATGTACACATTATCAACACTGACATGCGTTTCTGCTCAATCTCTAGATGCAACACCAAATAAATATGCTGGGGGAGGTCAGTAGAGTGATGGGCATGTACTTTATTAGGGACTAAGACACAGACACCAGCACTAGGGTTTCCCTGTCAGTTTTAGGGACATACCTATGAACAGAAATGCAACCATTAAGCATACGATAGAGTATCCTAGTGTATGTGAAGAAGGACGCAACGATACATGCTCAAGGAACAAGTAACATGACTTTGGAAGGTTTCCGGGCTGGCACAACTCATTTCCTTGAAATATGTGGAAATAACAAGCACTTTTATTTTCAAAGTCAAGTAGAAGAGTAAACAATAATTAACGTCAATCCGCATAAACATCACTGAGGATTGATCGACGTCCCAGTTTAACATTTGTTTTTAATAATTTAACGATGCTTGAATCTTTCAACCTTGGTCACCTTTACAATGTCCAGTCACGCCAAAGGAAATTCCTCACTAGAGCCACCTCTAAGGCGCAACAGAGGTCGGTTTCATGACTTCACAATGCCCTTTGATCCCAGCAGTTCTGAGTGTATGTACAAGACGTTCATTTTGAAATTGACTCGCAGGCGCTGCCACTATTTTCACTTTCTTGCAAATCAGCCACCTCAATGCAATTTTCGATGTTTGCATCAAGAAGTGCAAACGTGTTTTAACAGGTGGAATCGCCTGAATACTTTTTTGCACTGCATAGTGAAAAAAAGTGGAAATGCCTCCCACGAGCTGTGCGTGCAGAGGTGTGATGATTCTGATGCCCTCGGGGCAATAAAAGCCAAGATTCTGGATTCTACATAAGCACTCTTTTATTAAGGGTTTTCAGGAGTGCTCAAGTTATTTTCTTGTGGAGGGTCACTTGTAGCCTCAACAGTGGGCTCTTCTTCTGTCTTCCTTTAGGGTTGCTGATTTTAGTAAGCCATAATAAAATAAAAAGATGAGATCAGTATAGTATGATCCATCTGGTGAAAGTGAACTATCAATTTAAAAGAATGTCTAAGATGTTGTCTATAATTGGTTCTATGGGCTATTTCCGCATTTTGAAGGCACAAAAGAAAACCAATTTATTTCAGCTGATTTTGTGTGGATTTCAAAATGCCAAAATATCAAAATCTGAACTCCCATTCTCTCCCTCTCCCACACTGGTGGGACTGGTGGGATTTCTAGTAAATCAGGCCAACCCCCAAACTCACCCTTTCCTCCCCCACCACCCAACACATTCTCCCTCATCCTCCATAACTCACAAACGCACTTTTACATGTTCCCCTGCCCCTTCCTTGCCCACCACAAACATTCCTCCTCCTCCCACAGATACTCACAGTCTCACAAACAAAGAAAATGAAAGCCTTACCTACTTCCTGCGACTTCCATTGCCTGGCCGTTGCTGGTCAGCCCCTGCGCGCACTCGTGTGCGTCTCAGGGAGAATTTGTCATACAAACGACGGCGGGTGAACCGAAAGGAATGGAGTATCGCAGGGAGCAGGGTAAGTTAGTGTAGGAGATGGGGTTTGGTTATGGACTAGGGAAGTGGGTGAATGGGTTTTGTCTGATCGATTTAGAAAGACTAAATAACCGAATTTAATCGGTCTTTCTAAATCGATCATTATTGTGGATGGAAAAAATGAATCGTTACTTCACTAAGTACGCTCTAATTATCCACAACTTAGTTAGGTAATATGTAATGATGGAGATCCTTACCCTTCAGATACCTGTCCCGCACAATGTCACTAAACTCCTGACTAGTAGCATCAATGCCGCAATAAAACACAGTGATATACTAAGGGCCTGTCAGCTTTTACATGAGATGATTAGATGTTTGGCCGTCTTCAAAACCAAACTCCCACAAAGTCTACAGAACCTATTGTGCCATGGAATTCCTTCCCTATCTCCCCTGACTTCCATAGTGTTCACCCTATTTCATTTTATTCTTTGATATTCTTTGGTAATATATTTCATTGGGAATTTTTAATATACAGTGGAATGTCATGGGGATAGGGGTAATGAATTATGTATTTGCACCCGGGGAAGGGCGCTCAGCCAATTAGGTGGTTGGAACAGCAGGCGAGAATACACAATCTCTGTCCACTGTCCCAGCCACCTGAGGCCTTTCCACCGGTGGTGCTTTTTTTTCCTTTTCAATATTGCGAGGCGACAGGGAGCCTCTCCCTGTTGTCTCCCCACCACCCAAAATGCTCCTTTCTCTCTTCGCACCCCCCCTCCACTGACCTGCGGGACCAGAGCATTGTGCTCCGGTCCCAGCTCCTCCCGTCTGGCCACCATAGACATGGGAAAGGGACTTAATTCCTTTTCCATTTGGTGACAGCCACATTTTTAATTTTGAAAAAAATGTTTCATCGGAAGATTGGCTGCGCAAGCAGCGCAGATCTCATGATGAAAAATTATGAAAACCATTTGCACCCCGGTTGATACACTTGGTGCAAATGGCTTTTGCAGCACCAACATTGAAATGGAAAAGGGACATAGTTCCTTTTCCATTCTAATGGCTGCGGACACTTTTTTGTCAATTTTATTTTTAATGGGTGATGGGCTTGTGCTGAGCTCATCTCCCGTCAGATCAACAAAAAAAAGAAAACTATCCCCCACATCCCTGGTAAACCTCAGGATGTGAATAGCTTTCACGCCCCAGCTAGGGGGGGTCAGACATGGGGTGTAACAGCCTGCAGCTCGAACCGCCCAAAGCTCAGGCTGGAGGGCAGTTAAACCCCATTTCCGCCCCCCCAGCTGGGGCGTGAAAGCTATATTCAGAACTCAAGGAGTTACATGCCAAGTTGATTCTAGTTTGATCCCGATCCAAAGCATAAATGCTATCCTTGTGAGCTGCTTCAAATCTCATTGTAAGAGGTGTCCCCCATGTTTGCCTCAATGCAGTGATTCCAAGTGCATATTTCATCATGGAGGAGACCCGGGTAGTGTTACTCAGACACCCCTGAGGCTCTTTTATTGTTAGAGCTACATAACATAATGAGGAGGCAGCGGCAGCACGAGTAAGTTGCCAATATAAGATGAAGCGTCAGACTTTCAGTAGACTAAGAATGCTGCTAAGTCCAAATTCCACATAAAGAAACCCAACAGAAAGTTTGGGATAGCACCCCATGAGGCATTTTGAGCAGGATGCTTCAAGCCTCTCAATGCTAAAAAAAAAGATGCTTAGGACCCCATATTTCTGCTCCAAATAAGTTGGCCCGGGGGAATTTTAGCATTGTGCATATCAACAGCAGATTTTAGGGAGTAACCACAGTTTTTCTTAGTGAAAGCCAAGATACCTCCAAGCGGTTGACGAGCCTTAATCTTAGCCTTGCTCATTTTGGCTTTCCAAGTAAGGTTGTTATCGAAAATGCTACCTAGGTAATCATATTGTGTTGCTATGTCCAAAGGCTGAGTGCCATATGCCAATGAAACCGCTTGGCCATCGTTTTACGACCTGGTTGGAATGCTATTGGTGGGCAAGATAAGCTGCCGGAGACAGTCCACTGTCTACCTATAGTTTCTCCAACATACTTAATCCAGTCTATTCTACGGACACAGGTAAACAGCACAAGGGAGACCTCAGATGGATTCACAAGCCTCCAAAAGGCCCATATATTATTGTTCTTAGTTAACACAAGAGGCTTTTGCCACTGTTTCAGAATGTTCTTTTTATGATGCAGTTGAAGCCAGTGTGCATGATGAGCCCGCTGGGTTCTGACTGCTCAAGAGTGATCTACACTGGTCAAGTTCGGCTGGCCAATCAATCTAAGATCATGACGTAGTTTTCTGTTTTCATCCTGTATTTCTTTATAATATTGATGTCTGTGGGTGTTGTACAAATATTTTGAGGATTGTAAATTATTATGACCCACTAGATGTGTATAGTGTGATATAGAAGTTATATCCTTTGCAGTTTCAGTGTACCTTTCCATGAACATTAAAAGTGTTCAACTAGTATATCATCCTGAGACATATTAGACAAGAACCCGAAGGATACCAACCAAAGATATGGGTCCTCTGTCAAGTGTTGGGATTGCATCTCTACGAGCCCCCTGATCGCTAAGTGCAAGATGAGAGTAGAGCACCTGAGCCTATTCCTACCTTGATTTACTCCCAATGATTCTGAATTATCGACTGGGGGAATGCTGATTGCTATACTGAAATAAGCTGCGATAGGATAATGTTCTCTCGCTTCTCTAACAATTCTCTAAACAATGCCTAGATCTATTTTGTGATTTAACTAAGTCTGGGAGATAAATAAGTAGTCAATGGTCGAGGAGCTGTACTGGATAGTTCTCGTAAAGTTTCCTGGGATGTCGCTTGGGGAGCAACCATTTAGCATACGCAAGCCAAAGGAACACAGTAGTTTCACCCAGGCGGTCCCTCGTCCATCATGCAAGGTTTGTTTTAGAATTGAATTTCTATAAACATCATGCTTAGTCAAGGCATTTGGGATTTTTGCCTTAAGATCCCCACTCAAGACAATCAGATGTGATCACGCATCTGTAGCTAAAATGTTATTGACAGTGGATAATAGATCTTTACTAACTTTATGTCCAGGATGATTATACATTTTAATTATTACTATTTGCAATGTCTTGTTTTTAACCATAGAATCATGAGGAGGGAATCAGTTAACAATACCCACGAGTAAGTTATTACCAGTAGTGTTTATTTCTTTAAGCTTAAATGTAATATCCACACTAATGAGCAGACCGCACATTGGACGCACCTTTGCACCCTTATTGGCTAGTTTCTGGATAGTATTCCTTCCATCAATAACAATATTTTCTGTAAGCCAAGAGTCCTGTAAGGAGAGCAGGTTAAACTCGTGGGAACTAGATCTAAGACCTCCATTTTCAGTAAGATGCTTAAACCCACAAGTATTCCAGGAAAGCATTTTAAAATTGGTGCTAGCGATGACTTTTATTATTTACTGGAAAAAAGGAGGATAGCCACAACTGGCTCAAAGCTGGATGTAAATCTACAAACTCCGCCCAAACTCGGGATTGGGCAGAGCGGTAATGCGGCGGTAATAGCGTTACTGATGCATTTTTACTGCTCTGCCCAACCTGTGACGAGGCCCTTTATGTGAATGATACTTGAGGGTTTGGCCCGTGTCCCTGCTGTAGATGGAGTACCCAATGGAGATGGCTTGAAGCAATGACCATCCACACACTACACACAGAACATGACGTACAGCTAAACTCTGCAAGTGCTGCATTAGTGGCATGCTCTACTCCCTGTAGCAACTGTGCATGGCCTAAGGACACTTGAAACACTTGTGTATAGGAGCGTTATAAATGCCATATCATAACATTTTTAATATGATTTGCATAACCTAAACACAATCCTATCACCCTAATTTCTTCTGGGTGTTCCCACGTTGGGGATGTCACGTATGATGTCATAAGTGATCTCATCTGGGATGCCGTTTGACAGTGGCATTGTTAGAGGTGGGTGAGGGGGCGATAGCCCGGGTCTTTTGGTTGGAGCCCCGATAGAAGCTCAGGGGCTACAACTAAAAGGCTAGCTAGCCCTGAGTCTCGACATTCCCGACATTGGCGTAGCCCCAGATCTTTTCCAGACCTAGCAACATGGCAGCAGGCGAGTTTTAGTTGCATTAATATCCATAACTGTGGATTTGTTGCGATTTTAACTTTTTGCATCATACCCCTTTATGCAAATAATTTTCTGTGACATGAAAAGGATCTGCAGGTACACTTTGCTTTGTGGATTTTTCAGTTTTTATGATGTATTATGCCAATGTGTTCATGCTCAGTCTTTATTGTTGTCATGCCTACCCTTCCCCGTTCCCCAGCACCCACACGTCTACCGTCGGGTCCCTTCCCCGCTCCCGTGCACGCCCTGCCGAGCTCCTCATTCCCTCCAAATACCTGTCTCCCCTCCCAACAGCAGCAGGATGTTGCGGGAGGAAGAGTATGGAGGCGCCCAAGCTCATGGCGACTATGGTCCCGCTGGCGCTGGGGCACGCCGGCTTTCAATATACGCAGCTGTAACAGACCGCCGTGTTCACTGGTTGGTACTTCCTGGTCATGTGGTTGCACACAATGTCGCTCGTCTGGACCCGTGACGTTGCAGATGCGAGCATGTGACCGATCACGTGACAGATCATGTGTTCCCCAGCACCCACACGTCTACCGTCAGGTCCCTTCCCCGCTCCCGTGCACGCCCTGCCGAGCTCCTCGTTCCCTCCCAATACCTGTCTCCCCTCCCAACAGCAGCAGGATGTTGCGGGAGGAAGAGTATGGAGGCGCCCAAGCTCATGGCGACTATGGTCCCGCTGGCGCTGGGGCACGCCGGCTTTCAATATACGCAGCTGTAACAGACCGCCGTGTTCACTGGTTGGTACTTCCTGGTCACGTGGTTGCACACAATGTCGCTCGTCTGGACCCGTGACGTTGCAGATGCGAGCATGTGACCGATCACGTGACAGATCATGTGTTCCCCAGCACCCACACGTCTACCGTCAGGTCCCTTCCCCGCTCCCGTGCACGCCCTGCCGAGCTCCTCATTCCCTCCCAATACCTGTCTCCCCTCCCAACAGCAGCAGGATGTTGCGGGAGGAAGAGTATGGAGGCGCCCAAGCTCATGGCGACTATGGTCCCGCTGGCGCTGGGGCACGCCGGCTTTCAATATACGCAGCTGTAACAGACCGCCGTGTTCACTGGTTGGTACTTCCTGGTCACGTGGTTGCACACAATGTCGCTCGTCTGGACCCGTGACGTTGCAGATGCGAGCATGTGACCGATCACGTGACAGATCATGTGACCAATCAAGGAAGCAGCCAGTATAAAGAGCTGCCGGTACCGCAGGACCACTCTTCTCAGCTGTTGATTTCAGCATTGAGTGGCGTTACGAACTCTGGTGTGTTTTTCTCGATTCTTGGAGTTTGCTTACAAACTTTTGGATTGCTTTGGATTAACCTCCTGGATTTGGTGCACTGGGACTCTTACTTACCTGGTTCATGAAGAACTGCCTTGACTCACGGATTGTTTTGGATTAACCCTTGGATATTGGTACCCTGCATTCTTCACGTGGGAAGTTAACATCTCTTCCCTTTTTCTCAAGGTGCAATCAACATCACAGGTTGCCACAATTACTTGGTAATAACTATTCATCTAGCTGCTGTTGGGCTCCCTGTTCCCTGACACCCACCATGGGGAGGGACAACACAAGGTTTGCATTCCTTGCTACAACTTTACAGGCTACTTTGGTAGGTGTCATTTAATTCCTTATACAAGTTGTTACAGTCATAGTTGTGCAGTATTCATATTTGATTGCCTGTTCCTTTGCAGCTGCCTGCTTACCTCAGCTACCTGAGTTCCTGCTTTCTGCACCTGTGGCCCCAATAACTAGCTATGGAGTGTTATTGACTTCTCTCTCTGGCCGGTGCTTGGGGACAGAGGTATACATAGTCATTGTGGTACCTCATCTGAAGATTTTGGCAGACTGAGAAGCCTCTTTTTACCGCTTTGACTATGGATACCGCTGCTGGGGATCCAGTTGCTGCTTTGTGCTTTGGTGCAGGTTATCACAGTGTTAAGAGCAGATATGTCGGCTGCAACAGCTGCCATCCATCAGAGACTAGATACTATACAGAGTGAGCGCCATGCCCTACCTACTAATCCCGAGTTTGGGGATGCCCCTCCCCAGGCAAACCAATGCTGCCCCGACACCGTGTTTGTTCCCACTCCATTCCCTTTGGCGTCTCCCGAAAAGTTCCAAGGAGACCCCCACAAGTTCTGCACATTCCTGAATCAGTGCAAGCTTCATTTCTTGCATCGTCCACAGGCCTTTCCCGACTCCACAACGAAGGCTGCATTCACACTGTCACCCTTGGGGGGTATAGCAGCGGCTTGGGCAAACCCTTTACTAGAGAATGACAATCCCGTTTTGTATGATTTCGATTTACTCATAGCAGAGATGACCAGGGTGTTCGACACTAGGCACAAGGCTCAAGCACAGGACTTAGAGTTGTTGGAATTAAGTCAGGGGAAGACACCACTGGTTGAGTACATCACCCGGTTCAATAAGCTGTCGGTAGAAACATCCTGGCCAGAGAACAAAAAAGCAGTGGTATTTTACCGAGGACTTAACGATGCCATGAAAGATGCATTGGTGGTGGTAACCTCCCTACCGGCCCAATATCCTGAATTAGTCGATCTGGCCTTGCAAGTGGATGCCCAAAGGGCGGAGAGGATACAGGAACTCGGTAAATCAGTGCCTTTCTCTTCCGTTACCTCTTCCAGTGAATCCGCAGGGGAACCCATGCTAATAGGGGGGGTTCGCAGTCCAATCACAGCCACGGAAAGGGAACAACAGCGTTCCTCAAATGCCTGCTTTTATTGTGGGCTCAATGGTCATTATGTGTTTGGAATGCCCCAGATGCCCGAAGCCCAAGACAATGGTTTTTCAGAAAGCCCGTCCCTAGACGAGTGGGGTCGGACAGGCTCACCTTTATCCTCCTCAGGGGAACCAGGTTTTATGGGACCCATGAACATTCAGGCCCTCCTGGTTTCTGTAGACAACACCAGTCACAAGATAACACTAGTCATCGATTCAGGGGCAACGGGGAACTATGTGAATATAGCCTTGGCAGCGTCACTCTTCCTACCCCTACAGAACAAGCGTCGACCAGAACCCGTTCAGGCCGTCGATGGTTCGGCTCTTCTATCTGGTCCAATCAAACAGCAAACAGCACCTCTCACATTTATAAATCAGGAAGTGCATAGCGAGACCCTGTCCTTTGATCTGATCTCCACTCCACAGTTTGGGCTCATCTTGGGTCTCCCTTGGTTATGCACCCATAATCCTGTTATCGATTGGTATCATGGAGGATTGTTCTTCAAATCTGTCCATTGCCAGAGCCATAGTCTCACACTCCCAGGCAAGGTCACATCTCCTTCACAAGTCCCGGGCGCTTTAACCCAGTTACAAATCAGTGATGAGCAGACTATGGACTGCGATCCACCAGGTCATGTCGTAGGGGTCATGGTTTCTACTATTCCGGCAGAATACACTGACTTCTCTGACGTCTTTGACAAAAAGTGTGCCGAACATCTCCCACCACGACTGTCCCATCGACCTTATCCCTGGGGCAACTATACCATGTGGACGGATTTATTCCTTGTCACCCACGGAAGAATTAGCCCTAAAAGAATACATCCAGACAGCTTTGAGAATAGGTGACAATGCCCCCGTGACATTCCAGCGGTTTATGAATGATGTGTTCCATGACATCATTGATACATATGTTATCGTGTATCTAGATGACATCTTGACATTTTCTCCAACACTTCTGTCTCATATAGGTCATGTCCGAGAAGTACTTCACAGACTCCAAACCCACATGTTGTTTGCAAAACCCGAAAAGTGTCTATTCCACATCACAGAAGTGGACTTCTTGGGTTATCACATCAACTCTAAAGGACTTTCTATGAACACAGTCAAGGTCGACACTGTATTGGATTGGCCTTCCCACTACCATCAAGGCTTTGCAGTCCTTCCTCGGATTTGCAAACTTTTACAGAAGGTTCATCGCAGGGTTCTCTTCCATAGCAGCTCCCCTAACTCATCTGACCAGTCCACAGGAACCCTATGTTTGGACTCCGGAACAAGATGAGGCATTTAATACATTGAAAACAGCCTTTACATCGGCCCCCATACTGCAACATCCTAACGTTGAGCTGCCTTTCGTGGTAGAGGCCGATGCTTCTTCATTCGCCTTGGGTGCGATCCTTCCCCAGGCTTGTCCGGCCACGGGGCTCCTCCACCCCGTGCTTTCCATTCCCGCAAGTTTACACCAACAGAACAGCATTATACTGTCACAGAGAAGGAACTCCTGGCTGTTAAGGACTCGTTTCAAACTTGGAGACACCATTTATTAGGGGCCCGACACCAGATAACTGTCTACTCCGATTACTGTAATTTACAGGATCTGGCCAACCTGAAGTGCCTTAACAGCCGTCAAGTACGTTGGAATCTGTTTTTTTCCACCTATGATTTCATCTTACGTCACCGTCCAGGTATAGGTCACGGCAAAGCAGACGCTCTGTCATGGCTGCCAGGGGGGGATTCCTTTCCCATATTTCCCGAGACCCCATTGGACAAAAAGCATGTTATCTGCTTATGTACCCCGCCAGTAGATTTGCTTGACTCCATATGTCAGTGAGTCTCTGTACTTCCTAACGACGCTGAAGATTGGGCTCCAGTATTCCATGATGGTTTACCATTCGTACAGAGTCGGTTATACCTTCCCACTCAGGACACCCATATTCGGCGCTGGAATGGTCTCATGACGCTCCAATTAATGGCCATCCAGGGCAGGGTCGGACCCTTAAGTTATTACAAAGGTGGTGTTGGTGGCCTACCATACGCAGACATGTGAACAATTATGTGTCTAACTGCTCAATATGTGCCCAATGTAAAAACAGGAAAGGTCGACCTTTAGGTTTGCTTCAACCCCTGCCCATTCCACCACGCCCCCTGGCACATGGTTACCATGGACTTTATTACGGACCTACCAAAGATTCAGGGCCACGACACTGTCTGGGTTGTTGTGGATACCTTCACCAAGATGGCTCGCTTTGTCCCTTGTGTTGGCATTCCTTTTGCTCCGACTCTAGCCAAATTGTTCTTTCATTCTGTCTTCTGTCTCTTTGGGTTACCTTCTGTCATAATTTCTGATAGGGGTTCCCAGTTCACTTCCCGATTTTGGCGCTCTCTCACGAAGTTACTAGGAATTGATGCCCGGTTTTCCTCTTTCTACCACCCTGAAACTGATGGCCAACTGAGCGCATCAACCAGTCTCTCGAGCAGTATCTCTGCTGCCTATCCTTACAGCATCAACAGACATGGTATCAAGTTTTGCATATAGCGGAATTTGCCAAAAACAATGCCCCACACTCGGCCACCGGGTTTTCCCCATTCTTTTCGCTCTATGGCCAACACCCCCGAATCTTGCCATTACCCGACTTTTGAACTGCCCTTAATCCCGCTGCTGCTGCCTGTCTTAGGGATCTAGGTAACATCCATACTCAGACCATTGCCCATTTTAGGGAAGCCAAGGCTACCATGTGCTCCTCAGCAAACAAGAAACGTTCTCCTGCCCGATGTTACAACATCGGTGACAAGGTGTGGCTGTCCACTCGACACCTACATATACCTGGTTGTCGTAAGTTACTCCCTCGTTTTGTGGGTCCCTGCCGTGTCACGAGAGTCATTAATCCGGTTGCTTACCACCTGTACTTGCCTCAGGTATGGCGCATTCATCCCGTGTTCCACACGTCCTTGTTAAAACCGTTTTTGGCCGGTACAAGAGCAATTCTGCCCCCGTCCCCGCTGGTACACGACTCTGCAATCGAATATGAGGTCAATGATATCCTGGGGTCCCGCTTCAGTAAGGGAGTGCTTTATGACCTCATAGACTGGGTTGGATTCGGTCCGGAAGAGAGATTGTGGGAAACTGCTTCCAATGTCCATGCTCTGCTCTTGGTATCTAGGTTCCATAGGCTCAATCCTGCCAGCCCACGTAGTCGTGGGTCCTTGGGGGGGACTCTGTCATTTATTTTTAAATTTGTTTATTGGCATTTTTTGAAATATCGTCCGCATGACATTCAAGCGTGCCTCACACACATAAAACTATGATGTACTTCAATTTAACATTAAACATTAACATAAACAACAACAACTGTCTCCTTGTTTTGTTCTTACAGTTCCACGTCTCTTATCCCAGGAGGCATGGGGGGGGTGACGGACGGTCCATGGGGAGCGGGGGGGCGCCCTCGGAGGGCCAGTTTTATCTTTAGTGGCTTCTCCGTGGTTGTCCAAGTTTTTCTCGCAGGAATGCCTATTCTGTGGCCTTTAGCTCATAGGGGCCTGTCATCAGAGGGGTGAAACAAATGTCTTGTGAGTTCTCTCCATGCCTCAAGCGCCCTACTAGATTCATCAGTGGACCTAGCAACGCATTCCTCCCATGCTTTGGTCTCAGCTAACACCCACCGCTCCGCTTCACCTTGCCATATTTTGTATTGTGGTCCCGCAGGTTTTTTCCAAGACATAGCAATGGTCCCTTTGACCAGTATGCACGGTAAGTCCATGAGTTTTACCATGTGCTTGAGCTCGGCCAGTCTAGGATAAGTTCCCAATAGGCACTCTTCTGGCGTCCATTTGTATTTGGTCTTGCCTGCTTTCTCACATGTCTGTTGCACTTCGTCCCACAATGACCTTGTTTTGGGGCATTCCCACAGCATGTGAATTAGATTGGCCTTGTCCCCCATACACCAGGTGCAGTTGGGTAGGGCCTGTTTATTAAATTTGGTTATTCGGTTTGGAGTCAGGTAGGTTCGGTGCAGTACATTCATCTGTATCTGTCTGAACCTGTGATTTCTTGACACTTCCTTAGAGAATGTGAGCGCTCTGTTCCACTCCCCCTCTGTCATTTCTCTGCCTATATCCAATTCCCATTTGTTTTTCAGCTCCATGCTCCGGGGATTGGGTATGTCGCTCAAATGGCCATATATTTGGGTTATTGGTCTGCTGCCCTCCCCCAGGTTGTATAACAGCGTTAAGAATGGGTCCGAGTCCGGTTCTTCAGGCCAAGTGTCCCACTTGTGTCGTGCTGTGGTACGGACTCTTTGATACCATAGGAATTGGCCTGTGTGGATGCCTTCTGTTTCTTGTAGCGAAGCAAAATCTTTGAAAGTGCCCTCTTCATAGAGGTCTCCCCAAGTGTAGAGCCCTTTCCTTTCCCATAGTCTGAGTTGTTTCAGATCCGTGACTGTTGTGCAAAGATCTGCGAGCAGCGGCACTTCTGGTACATAGGGGTTTCGTGAGTGGGTGAGCATTTTTGTTCTGTGCCAAACTTTTTTCCCCAGGGTGACTAAGGATGGTGCATTTCCCAGTAATCGTGAGGGTGTCCATATCAGTTCCTGTACTTGGAACGGGAGGATCATGGCTTGCAATAGGGGTGTTTCAGATGTGGGCTCATCGGCTAACCATTTAGTCACGAAGCTTAGCTGTGCTGCCAGGTAGTATTTTTCCAGGTTAGGAAGTTGGATGCCTCCCTGGGTGTATGGTAGGACTAACGTCGACAGCGCTAGCCTGTGTCTGTTTTTCCCCCATAAGAACTCTTTTATTAGCGTCTCAAGCAGTCGAAAGAAGGGCTTGTTGATATAGTAATGTACATTCTGGAACCCGTAGAGGAACCTTGGTAATACAATCATCTTGACTATCGAGGCCCTCCCCATCATCGATAGGGGGAGTTTCGCCCAGAAGTTCATTGACTTACGCAGGAGTGCTGCTTTTGTGTTGTGCTCATGCATCAGTGCAGGGGTGTGCATTATTTGAATTCCTAGGTATCGGAACGAAGTGGTCCGCCATTCTATCCCCACTGCCGGAAGTGCCTCCCTCTCCTCATGCCTCAGGGCCGCTGGGGGAAACAGACAGGATTTCGACTTGCTGAATTGGATTCCCGAGATCTTAGAGTAATTATCCAAAACATCTAACATGGTGGGCACATTATGGTGTGGGTTTCTGACGTATATGAGTATATCATCTGCGTAGAGTGAGATGACATGATCTATGCCTCCCAGCCTTATGCCGGCATCGAACAATTGCTTCGTGAAGTAGATTGCTATAGGCTCCAGGCCCAGTATGTACAGCATTGGGGACAGTGGAAGCCCTGTCTGGTCCCTCTCTGTATGTCCCAGGCCTCCGACACATGTTTCCCAGATTTTACCCTTGCTCTTGGCTTTGCGTATAGTATTGTGATCCATCTGATAAACCCCGGTCCAAAGGCAAATTCCTTGAGTACAGCCACTAGCCATTCCCAATATATGGAGTCGAACGCCTTTATGGCATCCAGGGGTAGGAGTGTGTACGAGTCCTTGTCTTTTTCAGTTTGCACTATAATGTGCTGCAGCCTGCGCAGGTTCATGGTTGTGTTGCTGCCCGGCACAAAGCCGCACTGGTCGGTGTGTATTATATCCCCAATTATTCTGGACAGCCGCTTAACTAATATTGTGGTTAAGATTTTCACGTCATAGTTAAGCATCGCAGGTGAGCGGTAGGAGTCACATCGGTCCGCCAGTTTATTGGGTTTAAGGATCGGAACCACCAGTGTTTCCCTCATGCTCTCAGGAAGTATCCCCCTCTCGTATGCTTCCCGGTATACCTCATGTAACAAGGGTGTCAGGGAGGGCTCATAAGCCTTATAAAATTCAGAGGGCAGGCCGTCATTGCCAGGTGCCTTACACGTGGCCAGGGACCGAATAGCTTCAGTTATATCTTCGAGTGAGATATCTGTTTCCAGTGTATTGGCCAGTTCCGGGGACATTCTGGGGAGCCCTATCTCGTCAAGTGTGTCCATTATCTGCTCTTGAGGGACCTGTTCTTTGTGGGAGTATAGGTGCTCATAGAAACTTTTGAAGGTGTTGTTTATATCCTGCTGCGTGTGGTGCGTGTTCCCTATGTTGTCTCGCAATGTCGTGGTGGAATGTCTGGGATGTTCCTTTCGGCATAGCCAGGCCAGTAGCCTGCCCGGCCTGTCCGCCTCTACATCTGCCCTATTTGTTCTGACAGTGTAGTCATACTTCTCTAGCCTATTCCAGGCAGTTGCATTCTTCCCTCTAAGTTCCTGGAGCTCCATTTCTCCCTACTGAGTGCTCATGGGGGCGGCCTCCCGCCTTTCAATTTCTTTCTCCACCTGGTCTAGCTCTTTCCTGAGAGTTCTCCTAATTCCCCCGGCCTTTGCAATAGTTTCTCCCCTTATCACTGTTTTTAAAGCGTCCCATTCTATGCTTCTATGTTCTACACTGCCCACATTAACTTCTATGTAGTTGTCTATAGATTCTTGTAGGCCCTCTCTAAAGGCTGGGTCCTTTAAGGCATCCGCAGGCATTTTCCACATGGGGATTGGGGGTCTCGGGCTGTTGTGATTCCATGTCACTAATAGTGGGGAGTGGTCAGAAATGGTTCTTCCCAGGTATTGTGCCCCTTCCACCTGGGGTAGATGTTCCCTTCCTATAAGAATGTAATCTAATCTTGTGTGAAGATTATGTGGGGACGAGTAGTATGAGTAGCCTCATATTGCTGGGTGTGTTTCTCGCCATACATCCGCCAGGTCCAGTCTATCTAACATTGCGTTCAGGGCTGTTGTAGCTGCCGAAGGGCTTCTCAATTGGGGTATGGACCTATCCAGCGTTGAGTAGATTACGCAATTGAGGTCTCCCCCCCAGATGAACAGGCCATTTCTGTGTTGTGTGATTCTAGGGTACAGCGAGCTCAGGTGGGCCGGTATGTTATTATTGGGGAAGTAGGAATTCATGATCTATAATTCAGTTTGTTCAACGTGTCCCCATAGCATTACGAATCTGCCCTCCGGGTCTATCTCCGATTTAGACAGGCGGAATGGGAGCTGTGGGTGGATCCAGGTGTAAACTCCTCTTGCATATTCAGAGTAAGTGGTGCCAAATCCCTGTCTGCCCCAGTGAGTTTGAAGTTTGTTTACGGAGTCAGCCGTACAGTGGGTCTCCTGTAGCAATGCTATCATCAACCCTTTTTATGTAGGTAGGCCTTGATTCTGTTTCTGCGAATATATGTTCTCAGGCCCCTCACATTCCACATCATTATTTTAATTGCTGACGTAGTCATGGTGGTTCAAAAGAGATATTGCGCTTGTCCTGCTTACCCCTCTATATTGATCGTGATCGTGGCTCTGATGTTGGAGACCCTGCCTGTGCATGTGTTAGTGTCCAGGCTCCCCCTTTCCTCCACTCGACCCCCTCCACCCCTGTACCATTTGGAGACTTACCAACAGTAGTAACATTCGTCCCAATGAACGAGAACAACAAACTGTGCAACTTTGAACTGCCCCCGGCAGTTACTTCTAACTTGCAGCGCTCAGGGGCTCCCGAGCCATTCAGACCTTTCCAGGCCTCCCGGCACGGGTGGTGTGTCGGCGGTCGGCCTCCACGTTTCCTGAAGGGGTGTGTCGACGTCATCGGCTCTCATGTGGGCCAGTGCGCTCCTGCCTGATGTTGCATTCATTATACTATATTGCTTGATGTGGTGCTACGTTTTTTTTTCCCATGTTGTGCGAGCATCGATTGCTTCCTGTTACCTTCGGTTGTTCAGTGGCCCGTGATCTCCTTCGTTGCCCCTTCTTTGTCATCTGCGAGGTTGTTGTGCTCGAGCCACATATTCGCCCCCGCAGGATTCTCCAGGAAGACAGCTTTTCCTTTGTGTATTACCTTGAGGCGCGACGGGTACATTAGCATGTACTTTAGGTTAAGTTCTCGTAGTCTTGCTTTCACCGGGATAAATTAGTTCCTTGCCCTTTGCACGATGGGAGTATAGTCCGGGTACATGACTATTTTGGCATCCTGTCTCTTGATTTCCCCTCCTTCTCTTGAGTATCGCAATATCGTCTCACTGTCACGGAAGTTTAGGACTTTTGCAATCATTGGGTGCGGGTGCGAGCCCAGTGGAGGTCTTTTTTGCAGAGATCTGTGGGCTTGTTCTATTGAGAATCCCTGGGTCAGGTTGCCGGCTCCGATTTCCTGTTGTAACAGTGTCTCTATGAATTCTGTTGTGTCCGATCCCCCCATTCCCTCCGGAACCACCAGGATTCGGATGTTGGTGCGGCGGGCGCGCCCTTCCGCATCCTCTGACCTCGCCTCTAGCCACGCTACCTTTAGTTCCAAGTCCTGTACCTTAGACTTTAGGTCCGTCATGCTTTCCACTGTATCCTGTAAGGCTGCCTCTGCTGTGGTCACTCTCTCAGTGAGATTGCATGCATCCTGCCTTATCAGCTGTATGTCCGATTTCACTTCGTCTATCCTGGTTTCAATAGAGGTGCTATGGCAGTACTTGCGCGTTCGTGGGGTCCTCTTCCCGGGTCGGTGGCTCCTCTGCAGCCCTTGCTTCCTGCTGTTGTTTGGGCCTGACCACTGTGTAGGAATCCATTGTTGCGATTTTTACTTTGCTCTTGGGGGGTGACATCTCCTGTCTTTGGGCGTGCAGTTCGCGGGGGTGTTCGCCCGTCCACTGCCTGCGGTTCCAGTGACTGTCGTTCCAAGTGCAGGTGACCGTTGCGTTGTTGGCAGTTGTGTTCTCCCCTCTATTGTGTGTGCCTGGAGCAAGGTTGGATAGGAGCAGCGGCAGCCCTCTTTATTTTCTGTGGTTGGGCGGTCCTGGCATCAGCCTTTTGTTGTCTCAGTCCTCTAGTCTGTTGGCCTGAGGTGCGCTGCCCTTTGGGTCCTTCTCCCTCCTGGGTCCAAGGCCCCTTGTGAGGGGTTGGTTTCCTCCGTACTCTGTCTCCCACGGCACCGCTTTCCGTCTGTTCTCGGTTAGCAAGTGTGGTGCATGTGTCTTCTCGCACCCAGGCCGCCTTTTCACTAATGTTGTTGAGCTGTTCATCAGGTGGTGGCCGTATTCTTGGGTTTTAGATTGCAGGCTGCCACAGTTCCTTTAACGTGCAGGGTAAGCTGCGCACAGAGCTTACCTCCTTCATGTGTACTGCTGTGTAGTTGCTGCTTCTCCCCAAGCCCTCTGGATTGCACCCGGGGCCCTCTGTTCCGCCGCCCAGCAGGCCTCCTCTTTGCGCTGCGGGCGCCTTTCGTGCCCAAGCTCACTGTTCCGTGCTGGGCAATGGCGGTCTTCACCTGTACCTCCTACTGCCTCTGGGGGCCGTTCAGCCTCTCCTGCTAGTCAGTTGTGCCTGTTCCGGCAGGATCCTCCATCCAGCCCACTCTGGGCGTTTATGTCTCTCGTTCTCCCTCCTCGTCTCTGTCTGTTCCTTGCAGCCGCTCGCCGTGTTCACTGTCGCGCGCCTCTGGGCTTCCCGCCAGTCAGAGCCTTCTCTATGTCGTCGCAAGCGGCCGTGTACAGGGCCCCAGAGCGCGTCCTGTCGTAGGCGCTGGTGTCCCTCAGTGTCCCTCAGTGAGCCCTCGTTAGGTAGATTCACGGATAGTAGCCCGGGCGCCTTTCCCCCAGCGGGCTGCCTGCTCCGCGTCGCTGCGATCTATAGCGAAGTCCCGGGCGCCGCCATCTTGCGGGTCAGGGGGCTCCACTTTGCTGTCTCCAACCGCTGGTTTTGGCGATCCGGTTTCACACAAAAACCGCACTGAGTGTTGGAAATCGGTTCCCCTCCACGATGCTATCGGTTTCGTGCCCGTTTAAACAAATATATGCTGTATTGTTCGTTCCGTAGCAGGATCTCGGGCAGGAGCGATGGCGAGTCACGTCTTTACGCCATGCACGCCGGCCACGCCCCCCAGGGGGACTCTGTCATGCCTACCCTTCCCTGTTCCCCAGCGCCCACACGTCTCCCATCAGGCCCCTTCCCCGCTCCTGCGCACGCCCAACCCAGCTCCTCGCTCTCTCCCAATACCTGTCTCCCCGCCCAACAGCAGCGGGATGTCACGGGAGGAAGAGGATGGAGGCGCCCAAGCTCATGGCGACTATAGTCCCAAGAACGCCGGCTTTCAATATTCGCAGTCATAACAGACCGCCACGTTCACTGGTTGGTACTTCCCTGCCACAAGGTTGCACGCAACATCGCTCGTCTGGACCTGCGACGTTGCAGATGCGATCATGTGACCGATCACTTGAGCAAGGAAGCAGCCAGTATAAAGAGCTGCCGGTACCGCAGGACCACGCTTCTCAGCTGTTGATTTCGGCATTGAGTGGCGTTACGAGGATTTTTGGATTTTGCTTACGAACTTTTGGATTGATTTGGATTACCCTCCTGTATTTGGCGCACTGGAACTCTTACTTACCTGGTTCATGAACAGGTACCATGTAAGTGCCTCACGGATTGTTTTGGATTAACCCTTGGATATTGGTACCCTGCATTCTTCACGTGGGAAGTTAATATCTCTTCTCTTTTTCTCAAGGTACAATCAACATCACAGGTTACCACAGGTACTTGGCAATAACTTTTCATCTTGCTGCTGTTGGGCTCCCTGTTCCCTGACACCCACCATAGGGAGGGACAACACAAGGTTTGCTTTCCTTGCTACAACTTTACAGGCTACTCTGGTAGGTGTAATTTCATTCCTTATATTAGAGAGTTGTTACAGTCATAGTTGTGCAGTATTCATACTTGATTGCCTGTTCCTTTGCAGCTGCCTGGTTATCTGAGCTACCTGAGTTCCTGCTTTCTGCACATGTGACCCCAATAACTGGCCAGGGAGTTTTAGTGACTTCTCTCTCTGGCCGGTGCTTGGGGACGGAGGTATGCATAGTCATCGTGGTACCTCATCTGAAGATTTTGACAATTGTGCCCACTTGGCATACTCAAGGCCTTGCTCTGGGCACAGTGAACCTACCTATAGTGTCCAGCAGGCATGTCCTTCACCCCGACCTGCTGGTATTGACATGTTCTCATGCTCTGTGGTAATGGTGCCTGGACACGGTAAGCCTATCTACAGTGCCTGCTGGCCTTGACCTGAGGCCATGCCCAGTCTTCAGCCTGACTGTCAACACTGACCCTACCAGCAGAGCAAGATGGTCTTAAACCCTGCTCAGCAGCCACTATACCTTGAGCGCAGTGACACTACTTACTAAATTCTTCTTCAATTTTGATGTTCATCTTTCCTCTTGTTTTTGGGGAATGGGGACTAAACAAAAATATAAACTTTAAAAAAAGGGAGGCGATTTAACAACGTACACCCTATCAAAGCATACATCCATTTTCATAGTTTTAACGGCGGATCCGCAGACTGGAGTCTGTAGACCCTACACCCAAATGTGACCATTTTGTTTCTGGAGAGTGCCATATTTCATCCCTCTGGCGTATGTCCTTGCCCTACTAAGGGCCGGCATATGCTCTTGGGTGTCAATCTGACATCATGCAATCACATGCCTCCATTTAGATTTGAATTGGGCCAGAGAACTCTTACCGGACCCAACAGACAATATGTTCTAATTCATATTTTGGCCCACAAGTTTTATTTGTATGCTTTTTA
Source organism: Ambystoma mexicanum (assembly GCF_040938575.1). Taxonomy (NCBI): domain Eukaryota; kingdom Metazoa; phylum Chordata; class Amphibia; order Caudata; family Ambystomatidae; genus Ambystoma; species Ambystoma mexicanum. The sequence continues at coordinate 1,344,605,390 of NC_090931.1, forward strand.
AATGCAGGATGGATATCCATCAAACCAAAGAAAGTGTGAGAGTTCAACCCAGACACCACGTTCTTGTGCAGGTTTTGTGACAATTCATGCAGCGGTTTCTGATGCAAATGAAAGCAAAACCTCCATGTGGGAATGTGAACTAGATTTGCAACTTTTGCGACTCCACTTTACGTTTGCCCCCGGATGGAACCTCACAGAACTTTACAAAACAATCAGAGTGCAATGTATGCTTTTTTTAAAAAAAGTTTTGTGCAGATTTTTTTAAATGACAATTACCAGCATCTCAAAAAGTGCTCCAGCTTTAACCTTATTTACAGAGTCACTATTGCTGTTCGTGTAATATACATCACTACGCTGTCGCAGCAATACCATAGTTCAAGTTCTATAACCCTTTAAAAGGGAAAACCTAAAAACATTTCCCTCTAACTTGTCTATCCATCAATGAAAGTTCACCAAATTTGTCAAAATAAGACTTTATGAACGTTTTTATGTGGAAACAGAATGTGTTTAAAAAAGATTCTCTTTTGGGGAAAATTGCACACAATTGTCTGCTTCGAATTTCTGGATGGTTTTTAGTTATGTTATGGCATTCAAAGATGAGCCAATACACATACGCACACCCCAGCACGCACCCAAACACACAGACACCAACACACCATTTTCAAAATGCCTGAACAAATATGGAAACAAAAATGTGTTTTTGCGTTATTTTGATTGGAAGCTTTTTTATGACAGAATGCTACATTGCCATTGGACCGGCAACATTTTAAGCAAAAGCATAGCACAATGCAAAATCTAAATGTGGTCGACCTCCAGGGCACCTGCTTTTAAAAACAAAATGTTTACAGGGTCATATCAAGAACAGAAAGTATTTGCATATATTATGTAAAGGGGAAGTTCTCTCAGGAATTGTATTGACCCAATGGATAGGACATGTACTATTATTTAAATGTTAAATGTTAAAGGTATTGTACCGTGCACCGTCACTAACGGCGCTCAGGCGGATCTGCAAATGAGAAGGCGGGATGGGTTAGTAAGGTGAAGAGGGAGTGGGATAGTGAGAAGAGTGGTGCTCTGTTGGCAGCTTCAGTTCTGTATACAGTGTGAACTGTTGGTGCGGTTTATGTGTTGTTTGTTGTTGCGATGTGGTGACGTGGCAATGATAACCAAATCTTTATTCGCTCAACATTGTATACAAGTATAATAAGCTTCATCGTTCCATGAATGTTTGCATAGCATATTCCTCATCAACTTTATGTACCATTTCAACTTCAACTACAACACCACTCTTCCTCCTCTCCCCACGCCCCTCTCCCCACCAGTTCCTGCAGGCAGCCTTTAAGTCACGTGGGTTGCTCTTCAGTCCTCTTCTTCCTCCTCTATCCCCAGTGCCCTCAATCTCTTCGCGATGTAAAGGTGTGTAATATCCTTAATTGCACAGGGCATGAAGGGTGACCAAACTTTACTAAATTTTATCAGTGGCCCCCATATTGTCGCTGTCATCTTTTCCACATCTACCGTGTCCCATAATGCATAGTACCATTGTATAATGGATGACGGCTCCCTGTGTTTCCATTGGGAGTATACACCTCATTGCAGCCATCATTAAGTTTGCCCACAGTGTTCCCGCACCCCCCCCACACGTTGTAGCTCCTCCAGGAGCACTGTCATTCCACCCGTTTCCATATCCACTCCTATTATTTTAATCACATTTGATTTCACCTCTTGCCAGAAGTGTTTAAGCTGCGGGCATCCCCACCAGATGTGTTCCATCATTCCCACTTCCCCGCACCCCCTCCAGCACTCCGCTGGTATTGAGGTGTACATTCTGTGGACTCTCCATGGGGTATAGTGCCAATGGTGTAACAATTTATATTGTAATTCGCGGTGCTGTACCAAGGTGTACGAGGTATACCAGTCCTTTAGTGCCTTGTCCCACTCCTTGTCTGTTAGTGCCTTTCCCCTCTCTCTGCCCCATTTGTCCCTTAGTGCCTCCTCTCCCCCATCCTCCCCATTTGACAGGATCTTATATGATATGATATGACATTTTATTTATATCGCGGTCATACACAGGTGTTTCAGAGCGCGACAAGGCAAGGGAGGGGAACAGGGGAGAACTAAACAACAATCTTACTAGGCCCAGTTACATTGAGAACGTGCAAGTGCATGGGAGATGGGGAGGAGAAAAGAGCATGGAGGGGAGGGAGAAAGTGGAAACTCCAGAGCAAAGGGCAAACAGGATAAATAATAATTAAAATAAATAAATAATAAAATCAGCTCAAAGCGGTAGTGCAGCCAATTGGCAAGAGCCATGTTTGAGGCAGCAGATCAGGTGGGTCTCATAAGCGCAGGTGGGAAAAAAAAGATAGCTTATATCAGTCCCTTGTTGCTCTCTGTGGAGGCCATAAGTCTTTCCCAACCTGTATAGTCCCTCGTGGCCCCCTCCATCATATCAGGGGTTCCTTCCCAGTGGCATATTTTTTGATAAGCAAACAGGACCCAATTCTTTAGACCCTGCTCTCTTCGACAGTTTTCAAATGACTTAAATTGGGTTCCTTCGTATAGATCCCCTATCTCTCTAATCCCTTTTGGGAAGGCAGGGTTACCAAAAATGGGAGTCCACAGTGATGGCCATGGAGACAGTTTAGCCCTCTTGTTCAAGAGTTCAAGAGTTCCCAAATCTTCAGGGTGTTCCTCATAATTGGATTTCTCAGTGACCCCCCTGGCCTATCCACCTTTCTCATCCCTGATATTTTCCAGAGATGTTCTCCCGCCATCGCTTGTTCCATGCATATCCAATGTTTCTAGTCTTCCACCATCCCCACCTCTGTCATCCCTCTCAATTAAGGCAACTGGTAGTATTTCATTACATTAGGACATCCAACTTCTCCCTGAGCCTTGTTCTTAAATAGCACTCTCTGCCTTAGCCTTGGTTTCTTCCCTCCCCAGATAAACCCCATGATACACTTCTATATGTCCTTAATCAACCTCCCCGGGATAGCCAGGGGAGTTGCCTGGAAAAGATACAGGAGGCGAGCTAGCACATTCATTTTAATGGTGGCTATCCTTCCAAACCACAATATATACAACGCTAGATCCGCCTTAATCTGTTCCAATAGTGGCAGGTAGTTTGCCCCAACTATTTGTTTGATGGAGTCGTCAGATTCACCGCAAGATCTCCAACTGGACCCGATGGCCACCTGACCGGGTTAATGTTTTCTAGCTGGCTCCTTTCTCTCTCCCCTACAGATGAATTTAGAATCTCAAATTTTCCAAAGTTCACTTTAAAGCCAGACACTGCCGAAAAAGCCTGTATCTCCTCCATTAGTGCCGGTAGCGAGTTCTCCAGCTTGGCGACCATCAGTACCACGTCAGCAGCTTGTATGGTGCTCCCCTGCCCATCTGATCCCTTTAATCTATCTGTTCTCTCTTATTCAATGCGCAAAGGGTTCCATCACCAGGGCAAAAAGGAGTGGGGAGGGCAGGCATCCCTGTTTGGTTCCCCTTCTTATCGAGAATGGGTTAGTCAGCCTTGTGGGATATATTGATCCACTCAACGGCATTGCCTTACATCAATGAGCTGCCTTTGCGCAAGAAACAGTAACCTGTCTGCACTGGCTCCTGTGCGCACCAGGACCTCAAAACTGCTTTTGGCAGCAACAACAGAAAAATGGCTGCACCATCTTGCCTCACACACTTCGGGCAAAATGGAACAAGGGTACACACAGAAAAATATGCAAGTGTGTTCTGAAACATATATGGAATCAAGTGAAAAGGAAAACCTGCCATTGCTGCAAAAGCCAAAATCCCCTTCAAAATGAAACCATTTTTCACCCTTTCAAAATGCTGCTTTGATGCCAATTTCATCTGACATTCTGAAACCACTTTGAGTAAAAAGGCCCAGTTAAACCAACTCTCAGAGAAATCAAAAGCAACTTCATTTTTCACTTGCACAGGAAACACGCGTTTATTTCTTGCCAAAATGTATCCAGGTGCAGCAGTTCAAAGAGACTTTTTACTCTCTGAGCCAGGTCAAGGAGAAATGTATCGATACTTTAGATAAGAGTCTTGCTGCAAGGAAAATGACTACAGCAGCCAAGACAGTGGCAATCTGAGGAGCTGCAAACCGAATTAAAGAAAGAAATGATAGCAGTTTAACACATGTGGAAAAATGGGCTGTGCTGACTGAAGAGAAAAAAATAACCTGTTTAAAACTCAAATGTTAATGAAAGCCTGCTTACTTAGCAATGTAAAGGAATTATGTTAGTGGTGACAATACACACATAGGATATCTGCTGTCATAGGTTGGTTTAATTCAAGACCCAAAGTAAGAAATTAAACAGTTTAAAACACATAGGCTGGAGTTGCAAGCTCTCAGGAAAACCTGTTATTCCGATTCCCAGCCCTGAAACTCCTCCTAGGAAGAGAGATAGACCCTAAATCCAGGACACGTAGGTGCAAAGTGCCAGCTTGAAAAACTTTAAATGGGTTAGGACAATGAGAGTTCACATGCTCATCAGACATTTGTCTGTGCTCCAGGCTTGGATAATAGCAGTCCTGGGACACTCACCTGTCAAGTGGGAAGGGGCCATAAAACCTTCAATTAAGACTGGAAACCTCCTTGCCTGGAAGGAATTGACAGCTGCTTGCAGTTCAAGGAAGAAAAAAAAAACATGATCAAGTAACAAAGAGACTGCCTTTTGGTGCCAGAGACTATGTTACAAAGACACTTTAAAGACTCTTATTTCTGTAGCAAGAATTAGCAGAAATTTAAAAGTTGGCAGTGTTAAATCTAATTTTGTTGGCAATCTTTTAAAACTTGGTAGAACTCATTGCCGCAAGGGTAACAGAAGTTACAAAATATGACCAATTCCATGGAAAGTATTGATGTGGCAAATATAAGAGTTTGTACATACATCCCTGGGGACAATTCGCATTTGTGTATAAAATTGTGGAATTTTAGGCCAAATCTTTAAGGTGTAAAATTACCAAAATGTGTCAGAAAGGTGAAACAAGGTCGCACAGACTGGTGGTTTGGACTAATCTGTGCTGCACATAATATGTAACCTGTGGGGATAATTTGCCAAGAGAGTGTGAGTGTATAAATGTATGTTTTTGGTAAAATCAGATTTTCATTAAAGTAAATGTGGGAGTTTCTGGACATTGTAAACCTCACCTCATAAACCTGACATCATTCCCTTCGAAATACAACCAGCAGAGAGCAAGGCAGAGATTACTACCATTGCCCAATCCTATTGTTAGGGGCGTGTGTAGTACAGCCTGCCCCTGTCATATACTGTGATGATGCCAACTGGCATTTTAAATAAAAGCCCCTGACACACACTGATTCCTGACCAATTCCTGATTTCCTGCCTGGCGTACTGTCCTGTTCATGTGTTCATCTTACATTTATTAATCTAGACTCCAGATGCCAACCACAAAACCAAACCTTGCTGATCTTGATTCAGCTAGGCATCAATTCCAAATTAATCCCAATAACCAAGTGAAACACTGTGGTGTTTTGGGAAGCATCCTGAATTAACCTGGCTTGCCACTCACTGCATGGTGCTGCCGCCCTGCTCTCCTGATGCCCTATAGTATCCAGTAATCAGGATTGCCAGTCCAGAAGAACTATCCTTTGGTATCCAGTCCCTGCCCAGCTGACCCTGTCCCGCTGAGTTTGTCCGGCTGCCCCTGTGTTGGACCAGAACTGCAGACTATCCAAAAGCCAAACTAAAAGTGGTCTGTGAGTATCAATAGGAACCATAGAAACATAGTAAACCTTGCCTTGCTTTGTTCCCTCCCAATCTCTAAGTCATTCTATCCTTATCCTGATAGTTGTAATATTGTCACAATCATTCTTGCTACCCTGCTTTGATTCCTTGTGCTAGCGCCAACATCTTTAATAGTTTATTTGTGGGTTGAAGGGAACATTGCAGGGGGAAATTCTAACTTCAGTGCTATTTTACCTAACATCAAAAAGTGCTCCTATTTCCTGGTGTTTTTTAGTTATGTCAATAGAAGGTTAAACTAAGTGCATTGCTTACATTCCTATTGTTCTTATCACCCCATTGGTGATTGCTGCCCCATTTTAAAAATGGTATGATTTATTTTAATTTTCAAATAAATAAATAAATATTATATTTTTATCAACCAGCCTGGTTCATGGTCCATTGTGACGCGGGGTATTTGAAAAGGGTGTGTGATATGACATGACATAAACACATATTTATGACGTAACTGTGTAGATTGAAGAAAGGAAAAATCTATTTTAGCACCCATCGTCAAAATTAACACAATTAACTACATTTAAATAAAACAGAACATTTTTTTAAATATAATGAATACATAAAAAGTTATGTGCTTATTATTAACCACGGTGTGTGGTGCTCATTTATCGACCACTGAATGATGAAAGGCTGAGTTTGGCCTTGCCGGGATTCAAACTTGCGTTAGCAAGCTGTGCACGGATGTCAAAGCGAGCGCTGTACTCGCTGTGCCACTTGACAGGCTACAGTGAAGTGGCACAGCGAGTAGAGCGCTTGACCGCCTATAGACCGGTTAAATTATTTCTATTAACCCACCCTGTGTCGTCTGCCTTTTTCAGAGCCCTCTAAACGACAGGGGATCAATTTGGCGGTGATAGTGCGCGGTAGAAAACATTATGCCACTTTCAACTAACAAGTTCAACTTGAGCGGTCTTTAATGCTACGCTATTGTAATTATATTTGGTATAAAGTAATCTAAAGGGTTACTTACAGTACAATTGCAATTTCCATTGTCTACGAGTGGTGCAGTCCCAAAATACGACTCCGCGTGTGCCAACGATCTTTCGCATAGTGATATAATATATAAAAGTGATTTCGTTTCAGAAATTTCATCTTTATCTTCTCTTACGTTTTAGCAACACTCCTTCAAGAGAAGTCTTTCATCACAATCTCTGTCTGTCAAGGTCAAAACACAATACAACCTTATAGTCCGCTTCGTGAGCCTCTCCGGGGCCCGAGAAAAAAATGGAAGCAGCTGACCTTCACTGTGAACGAGCATAAATTCTTACTTTGCAACATTCTGTGTAAAGCCATCTGTAGAAGTTGTGGAAGCAGCTGACCTTCACTGTGAACAAGCATAAATTCTTACTTTGCAACATTCTGTGTAAAGCCATCTGTAGAAGTTGGTTTTTGCACGCCATGTTTGTATATTGTTTGCGTGATATTAAAAAAAGTTTGTTTAAAAGACGTTATGGTTCTAAGTACAGCCGAAAGACCCCTGAAAATCGCAAGTTATGGTAAGCTTTGAAAAATAACTGGCGCCACCACCGTGCACTGCTAAGACTAACACCCAGGACATCAAAGATGACATCGCAAATGTCATTGATGAAATCACTGATGACATCGCGTGTGTATGTACTTTTCATGGAATTTGTGTACTAGGGATTTTTATTATAATGTTGCGAAAAAAGTGTCAAGGATATTGCAATAAATATCATACCGTTATTAGTGCTTTGAACGATGCATTGATATAAATAGCTTTGTATTATGGGATTCTATCTAGTATACTGAGCTACTAATGGAGAAACATAGCATTGTGTGCAGAGTACAAGATGAAAGTATAATATTTGTAATGTTAATATGTTGAATAATGAAATAATAATTGTCCTGAAATGTTCGAAAATTCACAAAATGGGGTTGTTCTGAGGACGTTTTTCGTATTGTGTGATTGCTTAGCTGTATGCAATGAGGGAATGGCACAGAGAGTAAAGTGGACGCCGTCCGCGGACACCGCGGCTGTTCGTGGACAGGGCGTGCTACATCCGGGTTTTTCCAGGAAATCCAACATGGAAAGAAGACTGTACGGATCAGCCAATCAGATGTCGAGGTTGTGGATTTGTGTTGAAAGAGACTGTGTGTGGTGAAGATGGCAGAAGTGGAGAAAGTCAGGGTGTTGGTGCTCGGAGATATGTTTGTGCATGGTTTACAGCAGTACGCTGAATGCAGGCATGTTGCAAAGAACTTTGATGTGAAAGGAGTGGAGGTGGTGTGGAGCAGTGTGCCTGATTGCAATGTACAGGGAATTGTACAAGTTTGTGAGGATATGGCCACGATGAACAGTCTGCATGTGGTAGTTTTGCACTATGGTGCTTTCCATTTGGGCAACGTCAGTGCACCTACTTTGTTGGCTGATTTGGAACGCTTGGTTCAAGCAGTAATGAAGATCCTTCCAAATGCAAAAGTAATTTTTTCTGGATTACTACCTAGGGCAATATGGGACAATAGTTCAGTTTTTTGTCCTCAGCAAAATATTGCTAGGTGTGTCATCAACCGAGGCATGTGTGCCTTCATGCTTAGAGCTGGTATGTTCTTCTGTAACAATGAGAATATTGATGCCAGTAATGCTGTTAATTTTAAAGAAGATGGCATTTCTTTATCTTTTACGGGAAATGCCTTTCTATTTTGGAATGTAAGGGTTGCTTTGGAGAAGGTTATGTGAAGATTTTAGGAGTAAAGTAAGAAAACAAAACAAGAAAAAAAATACAAAATAACAGGTGTCTGTCAAGCATCTGTAAAAAAACCCCAAAAAACGGCTCTTTTCAGAGCCAACTTCAAAGGGGAAATGGGGCACACTAATTAAATGTACATTCACCACGCTCAGATTTTCGATGTGTCCGCGGACATGGCGGTAGTCCGCGGACATGAAAATCACTACGAGGGGGTTAGTATGTTCTATGTTACATGTATATGAAGTCAGGGATATTATGGTTAAGTTGTGCACTAAAAACCTATGAAATTCAGTGAAAAAACTTTGTTAAAGGGACGTTATGGTTAAGTTGCGCTACTAAAAACCTATGAAATTCAGTGAAAAAACTTTGTTAAAGGGACGTTATGGCTCAAAGTAAAACCGAAAAACCCCTGAAATTTGGCAGTTATGGTAACATAAGCAACCATAACTCGCGCCACCGTGCACTGCTAACACTAACACCCAGGACATCAAAGATGACATCACAAATGTCATTGATGACATCACTGATGACATCACATGGCTGGCTCTCCCTTTTTATCCTTTACTGACATATCGAAGCCACATAGTTTTCTTCAGTAACAGTCAGGAAGTAAAAATTGAAAAGGTACTATATTTGTAGACTTAGGGTCCAGTCACATCATATGAAACATATACATAGCGGAAGATACAGGCTTGAAAGAGAGCAATCCTTTCTGTGCATGAAGATAATCATTATGGTTATCAGCACTTTCTCATAGTTTTATTTTTATTACTCTACCTTCCCTCTATATGCACATATTTGTATACATTATACTCACTCTCCATAGAGTGAATGGGAAAAATGTTTTGCTCGCGCCTACAGCCCAAACCGCTGGACGGATTTCCACCAAATTTGGACCAGGAGCAGCGGCTTGGTCCCGAAAGCGTGCTTTTGCAAATTTGGTGAAAATACGTCCAGTAGTTTTTTTTAAAATGACCAAAAAGTAGGTAAAAAAAAATTAGTGATATCTGTGTTCGGTTCGCGGACATACTTCCCTGTTCGCTCCGTGGACAGTGTCCTGATTGGCCAATCGTCTTGCGTGATGTTCGCGGACATTCAACGTGTTCGCTGATTGGACGGCGTGGAGCGTGAAGCGCGTCAGATTTTTCGGTATCGCCCGCCATCTTGGATTCGCGGACGTCCCCGGACAGCGTGGTGAAACTTTGTTCAAAATGTGTATTTTGTAGAGTGTGTTGGTGTGTAGGAGTGTTTGGGGAGGGTGGGAGTGTATGAGATAGGATGAAATTGTGTTTTGTATGTGTTAGACGTTCTTTTTGTGTTCGATTTGTTTGCAGCCATCACGGGTGTTCTGAAATGTTCTAAATAAACTGACTAGGGGGTGTTCTAAGGAGTCAATATGTGTCCGTTTTGTTCGCAAGCAAAGTGAAACTGTTCTAAGAACACTCGCGGTGTCCGGGGAGTGTTCATAGGGGGTGTCCTGAGGACGCTGTCCGTATTGTTCTCTGTCAAGTTGAATGTGTTCTAAGAACACGCACGGTGTCCTGAAATGTTCGCAAATAAACAAAATGGGGGTGTTCTGAAGACGTTTTTGAGAACACTCCCGGTGTCCTGAAATGTTTCTAGGGGGTGTCCGGAGGACGCTGTCCGTATTGTTCTCTGTCAAGTTGAATGTGTTCTAAGAACACTCGCGGTGTCCTGAAATGTTCGCAAATAAACATAATGGGGGTGTTCTGAAGACGCTTCTAAGAACACTTGCGGTGTCCGGGGAGTGTTCGTAGGGGGTGTTCTGAGGACGCTGTCCGTATTGTTCTCTGTCAAGTTGAATGTGTCCTAAGAACACTCGCGGTGTCCTGAAATGTTCGCAAATAAACAAAATGGGGGTGTTCTGAAGACGCTTCTAAGAACACTCGCAGTGTCCGGAGAGTGTTCGTAGGGGGTGTCCTGAGGACGATGTGCGTATTGTTCTCTGTCAAGTTGAATGTGTCCTAAGAACACTCGCGGTGTACTGAAATGTTCGCAAATAAACAAGATGGTGGTGTTCTGAAGACGCTTCTAAGAACACTCGCGGTGTCCGGGGAGTGTTCGTAGGGGGTGTCCTGAGGATGCTGTCCGTATTGTTCTCTGTCAAGTTGAATGTGTCCTAAGAACACTTGCGGTGTCCTGAAATGTTCGCAAATAAACAAAATGGTGGTGTTCTGAAGACGCTTCTAAGAACACTCGCGGTGTCCGGGGAGTGTTCGTAGGGGGTGTCCTGAGGACGCTGTCCGTATTGTTCTTTGTCAAGTTGAATGTGTCCTAAGAACACTCGCGGTGTCCTGAAATGTTCGCAAATAAACAAGATGGTGGTGTTCTGAAGACGCTTCTAAGAACACTCCCGGTGTCCGGGGAGTGTTCGTAGGGGGTGTCCTGAGGACGCTGTCCGTATTGTTCTTTGTCAAGTTGAATGTGTCCTAAGAACACTCGCGGTGTCCTGAAATGTTCGCAAATAAACAAGATGGTGGTGTTCTGAAGACGCTTCTAAGAACACTCCCGGTGTCCTGGAATGTCCGTAGGGGGTGTCCTTAGGACGCTGTCCGTATTGTTCGTTGTTAAGTTGAAAGTGTTCTAAGAACTATCGCGTTGTTCTGAAATGTTTGTAGGGGTTGTCCTGAAAACGATGTCCGTATTGTTCGCTGGCAAGTTCAAAGTGTTCTAAGAACACTCACATTGTTCGCGGACATTAAAAGTTTCCCATAGATCATAGTTGTAATGTTTGACTCTATGGATGTGATATGCTGCGGTGGTTGTTGCCAGGGCATAGAGTCTTGGGTGCATGGCCAAATGGCCATGCACCCAAGACTCTATGCCCTGGCAACAACCACCGCAGCATATCACATTCATATTTGCTTATAACTTTGGGTGAAAAACAAATGTATAAGGAACAAAGGTATTAGATACTATGGATGTGATATGCTGCTATGGTTATCCTTATTATTGTATACTTACTGTTTGGTCTAGTAATGGGAGTCCATGTTTTTCTTCTTCATTTCTGTGATAAAAGAAAATAGCATGTTAGTATTAGTATTTTGTAATGACTTATTACATTGTATAAGCAATATACTTTTATTTTCTTTTCGACCCTCATATTTAGTAGAGTACAAATCAGAGTACTGTGCAATTTGCTCAGTTTCTGTATTTGTTGCTAAAATCATTGGGTCTGTGGGAGAAAAAAAAATCCATGTTGGATTAAAAAAAAAAACTTTTTCTGTTAGGCTACAGTTTATTTGTTTGTTTGTTTTCAGTGTTCACTTGTTGTTTCTGGCTAATGCTTTATACTTTGCTTTGTTGTATTTTTTTTGGAGCAGTAACAGATTCTTCATTTGTTTTGATATTATAAAATTTTGGAGCAGTTAGATACCAATTGGCGTATTCTAACTGTCTATTTTTTTAATATATTTTAGTGGTTTTGATTTATCTATTTGGATATTGTTAAATTTTGGGACAGTTAAATACCAATTGGCGTATTCTAACTGTGTATTTTTTGGCCTAATTTAGTGGTATTCATTTATCTGATTAGTTGTTGTAGAATCTTTGAGCTGTTAGATAGCTTTTGGAGTATTCTAACAGTTTATATTATTTTAACACAAATTTATAATTTTGGGACAGTTAGATACCAATTGGCGTATTCCAACTGTGTATTTTTTGGTCTAATTTAGTCGTATTCATTTATCTGATTAGATGTTGTAGAATCTTTGAGCAGTTAGATAGCTTTTGGAGTATTCTAACAGTTTATATTTTTTTAACACAAATTTATTTAAAGGTTTAAATACAGTTTATTTATCAAATTTTGGTTTTAAGAACATCAAATAAGCGTTTGTAAGATTTGCTGGTAATCTCTGCTTTAGAGTAATGGTACTATCATTACATTCAAACCATCCACATTTCTTTTTTATATATGCAGTGTAGTGCCCTGAATTGGTTGTGGCTCCTGCGTGGTAGATTATACCTATTGTTGTGAAGGTTTTCTTACCAAGTGATATTTGACCATGTGTGAATCCAGTCAGCTTGCAGTTGTTTTTGGTACCATCTGCATTGTAACGTAGAAGCATTAGTATTACGTATTTACTATGTGTTTGTATTACCGCTTCCTGGTTCCCCTGTGCCCGCCTCCCCACTGTCCCGATTGGTCCTTAGAAAAAATAGAAAAAAAAAAAAGAGGCTGTGGCGAGGGTCTGCAGCTGGCGTCCCCGCCATTTGCAGTGACCCAGGCCAAGGTAAGGAGTCTCCCGACCCCCTCCTCCCCAAACCCTGCAATGTAATATAGCATAGGTGCTTAAAAGCACCATAGCGCACTCGGCGCATGGTCCCTCTCCCCAGCCCACCCGCTTCCTGGTTCCCCTGTGCCCGCCTCCCCACTGTCCCGATTGGTCCTTAGAAAAAATAGAAAAAAAAAAAAAAAAGAGGCCGTGGCGAGGGTCTGCAGCCGGCGTCCCCGCCATTTGCAGTGACCCAGGCCAAGGTAAGGAGTCTCCCGACCCCCTCCTCCCCAAACCCTGCAATGTAATATTGCATAGGTGCTTAAAAGCATCATAGCGCACTCGGCGCGTGGTCCCTCTCCCCAGCCCACCCGCTTCCTGGTTCCCCTGTACCCGCCTCCCAACACGCCCACTCCAACCGGATTGGTCCCCATACACCACTTCAAGGACATCCAAGGGCAGCCCTCTGCCCGGCAGCCCTGCGGCGAAGGACCCCGAGGCAAAGGTCGGCCCCAAGATGTGTCTGCAGGTGTCCGCAGGGGACGCCAAGGAAGCCAGCAGCCAACAGACACCAACAAAAAACCGTGAGTGTGGCATGGGTGGGGAGTAGAGCAATCACTCTACTCCAGAAAACCCTGCCACTCTATCTTACCTACCAATAACATAGTGTGCCATAATACTAGCATGTCCACTCTTAGACAGAATTGTGAATGTTAGCATGTTCACTCTTAGATAGAATTGTGAGTGTTAGCATGTCCACTCTTAGACGGAATTGTGAATGTTAACATGTTCACTCTTAGATAGAATTGTGAGTGTTAGCATGTCCACTCTTAGACGGAATTGTGAATGTTAGCATGTTCACTCTTAGATAGAAGCGCCAAATCTAGACAGAAATGTGATTGTTAGCATATACCACACTTAGATGGAATTTCAGAAATGTGATTCTTAGCATATGCCACACTTAGATGGAATTCTCAAGCTTAGCCCGCGTCGCATCTAGATAGAAATATGATTGTTAGCAAATACCACACCTAGATAGAATCTCAGAAATGTGATTGTTAGCATATGTGATTCTTAGCATGCACCACACTTACAATTAGGAACCTAGCTTGCGCGGCATCTAGACAGAAATGTGACTGTTAGCATGTACCGGACCTAGATGGAATCCCACAATTGCAAGGACAGCAATGCCAACTAAGCAACCAACTAACAATTCCATCCCTCTGCATACATCTCTCAAACTATAACCAAACACAACCACAAGCCTTAAACGCAGCAATCCGCACAAACTTCACAACAATGCAACAACAAAACAAACCACACATAGACTTGCACAACAGCACACGATGACAACGGACCATAAAACACCCCAAGCCCAGCCGACGGACCCACCGGGCTGAGGCTGCCAACAGCACATCACTGCTCTCTTGCACTTTTCCAGCTTATTCCCACTAACCCAAACCCTCTCCTCCCCTTTTTCAGAGCCGCCAGAGCGCCAGGGGACCACTTCGGTGGTGATAGTGCGTGGTACAAATGTCCTTTAACATTAACATTAACATTACTAACGTTGAGCGATTATCTGAATTGCAGGTAGAGCATAATGTACCATGGGTTGCATTTTGTATAAGTTGCTGAAATGGAATGGATTCACAATTTGGTATTGATATATATCTGAAGCGTTCATTGGGGATTTCTTCTTGTGTCACATTGTTGCAGAGAGTGCATGTATGTTTCCACATGTATGAAATCTGAAAGATTTCATTTATAGGTATGTTTTTGTTTTCCAGTACTTGTAGTAAGTACATTAGAAATTCTTGTGGATCTTCCTGTGAGTTTATAGTGAATTTCACCATTCCAGCACAGTAGTCCAATTGTCGTCTTATTCCAAAAACACTATATGTGTTGTCAGGATTGTTTGCTGCATTTCTGTGAAGTACTAACATTTGCAAACACAATGGGTCTGTACTGCGTAAGTAAATGTTGTCAACAATTGGTGGTCATTGAAATAGAATATTCATTGCTACATTTGCATAGCAACTTACACCAACTATATTTGAGAATTTAAATGGTCCAGGTAGTTCTGTATCTAACTGCTTTTTTTGGAGTTTGTCTTCCTTCTTTAAAGAAGTACCTGGTTTACTTTCTCTAATTGATTCTTTTTTGTTTGTGGTACTTGATGAAGTATTAGTTTCTTTTACTCTCTTTGGAGGATTTGCAGTGACGTCCTGTTGCATTTCTGTTTGATTTAGTTTTCTTTTACAACGTTTTAGTTTTTGTGGAACAGAATATGTGTTTAGATGGGGAGTGTATAGTGAGCGAAGTCTATTATATTCTAAAATGCAAGGAATATCAGCGTTTACTTTACTTGCATCAAAGTTGATTAGAAATAGACTGTCAAGTGTACGAAAGCGTGATAGTGCTACGTAGCTCATGCCTTCTTTAAAGGCTGTGTTACCAATATCTATCATTGCTTTGTCTAGGGTAAGACCTTGTGATTTATGAATCGTGACTGCGTATGCAAGAGTTAGAGAAAATTTTTCTCTGCGTACATACATATCTTTGAAGAGAAGGAATCTAGCTGTTGAGCGTCCTATCCGTTTTACTTCTGAAAGTTTGTCAAAGAGTATATTGACAAACTGAATTTTGTTGTCACGTGGGTATGTTTGAAAGCCAACAACTGTACCCAGTGCTCCATTAACTAGTCCTTGGTCCACGTCAAGGTTACGTTTAAGCATTACTCTGCAATTTAAGGATAATTTTAACATCTTTTCTAAGCCTGCTGTGTTTGAGATTGACTTTTCTAAATTATTTAGTCTTGTTGTGGCTTGGTCACACATGGGTAGTGTCATACCATGTACATCTAGTTTGTCTGTGGCGCTAATTTCCATTATTGGTTGCATTTCTTTACTTAACATTATTTCATTGAATTTGAGACAGCTTGCAAGAGTTGGCATTAAGGCCATACAATTGACATTTTTGTGGGCTAATTGTTCCATAACATCTGTAGCACATGCATTATCGCCATAAAGTGCATTAATGTACCGGGTTTTCAATGTTGCTTCTGCTTCTTTAGAAAGTATACCAACTCTCAAACTTTTTAAAATGTTGGCATAAGTGAGATCTGAAGATTGGCGCATGTTTTCTGTTAATTCTCTGTATTGGAAATGTTGCCAAAGGTTGACATTTCCAATGCTGCCAACAGTTTTACGGCAGAGTTTGTGCCGTAATGTTTTAAAAATAGGTTCACCTTTTACTGGTGTTAATTGAAGCAGATCTCCAAAAACAATAATGTGTTTTCCTGCAAAGAGCTCTTCATAGTCTGTTTTGAGTACTTCTTGTAATCTGAGGTGAATCAAAGCTAACATCAGGTTGGAGACCATGCTCACTTAATCTATTAGTAGCATTTTCATTTGTTTCAATACTCTGCGTAATTCCATTGCAGCTTCTGCAGAAAGTTTGTAATAGTCTAATTTGTTCTGGTGTTCTACTGGTAATAGTAGTAATCGTTGTAATGCAACACCACCTATGTTGTAGGCAGCTAAACCTGTGGGGGCAGTGACAACAGCTGACAGTTTGTTGTTTGTCAATTGTTGAAGGAACTTACTAATGATTTTGATTAGGAATGTTTTGCCAGAACCAGCTTCACCACTGACGTACAGTAGTATAGGTTTATAATTATGGCAGGAACATTCTTTATTTTCATGTTTTACACCATGTGCAATTTGTTTTGTTACTTCTTGAAAAATGCTACTTTGCTCATTGTTTAGTTTTGATTGTAGTATAGTTAAGTCTTCCTTATTTTCATACTGACACATGGTGTTTTCTACTTCTATCATAGCTAATTCTGCCTCATTTGTTATTAGTGGTTCTCCCAGTGTTTCTTGGCTTCCTGTTACAGAAGGTTGACTACTGTCAGGAGTATCCTTATCTAGTTGGGATTGGAGTTCTTCTTCATGTTGCTGTTCATTGTGCAACATTGTTTTGTACTGTGTAAAGTTTACATCAGTTATAGTGCTTTGATTTGCTTTGAAAGCATCCTCATATGAGTCATAGTTATCTAGTAATTGTTCTTCTTTTCTCCATGGTTTGAAGAGTTGTAGCAGGGACATGTAATATACTTCTTTATTTGAGGAGTCTTCAATGACAATTTGATATGATTAATTAAATTTGGTTTAGTGAGTTTAACTAAGCTGCCTTCACAGTCTGTCACTCTATATTTACCTTTTTTTTCATCAGGTTTCATATTATTTTTGTATGTGTAGTTTTGGGCTATTTGGTATAGACACATGTTTTCCAAAGTATTACTTCTGTTTGGGTAGTATGCGTCCAATAAATTGTTTTTTAAAATGTCTTGGCTGTTGGGATCATGTTTGGCTATTGTTTCTATATCTTCATATGATTTTAGAACTCTTTTTCTAGATTTAGCTGGACCAAGACTTGGCCATACTATATTTTCAGATTTACCATACAATGAAGTACCAGTTAAACGATCAGCTGCTTCATAAGATCCACATTCTCTATGGGTGAGCATTTTTATGCCCAAGCTGTATAATTTCTGAGATACTGTTTTATCTGATGACAGGTCATTCCAGAGGTCTTGGAGCTCTGTCTTTTCTGCTTTAGTTAAGTATGCTGTGACATATCGTGCAACTGCAGTAGAATTGTCTGCAATGTACTGCACATCTATGTTTGCATTCCATAAGTGGGCAATGATTGCATTATAATCATTGATATATTTTTCTTCTTCTTTTCTTTTTATGTAATATGTATTTTTAGGTGACTTACCTTTAACACTATGTCTAACTGAAGACATGAGGTTGTTTACTTGACCTGTATTTGTAACTGGTCTAGGGAAACCAAATCGGCATTTGGTGTAGTATTTGCCTTTGTTTGTGTATTTGCGATGACAATATTTTCCACATTTGTGTCTTTGAAATTGTAAAATTTGTGCACGAAGATCACTATTTGTGGCTTCTGATGGAATTTCACAAGTGAAATATTTTTCAATAAACTGTAAAACAGTGGCATCACTGTCTTGACCAAATTTAGGAGCATCTTTAATCCATAAAAGCATGTGGATATGTGGTGCTCCTCTGGCTTGGTATTCTTTTCTCCAAAAGAAGTGTTGCACTTCTCCAAGGGGAGGAACAGTTTTATTACAAATAAAATGTAGCATAGCAATGAAGCGATGGTGAAAACATCTTGAAACATTAACAGGATCCAAAGAACAAAGTTCTCCAGGTGTTAGAATATCTATGTTTGTTTTGTTTTTATTTGATATGCGTAGGAAATCATGTAAATCTTCCCATGCATATTCTGCACAATTTAATGTAACAAACCAAGTGGGTGGGCCAAGGTTTCTGATCATACAACGTACATCTCCATGACGTCGAAACCAGTACTCTTTAGTACCACGCATATTTGCTAATAGATTTTTAATATTTGATTGTAAAACCTCATCCTTTTGTTGCACTTTCTCTAATAATTGTGTAGCTGTCATATTTTGAAAGTGTGATCCTGATTTTAATATGTGTGCAACTCCGTAACATAAAGTTGCTAGTTCACTTTCAAAGAGTAGGTGGAATATGTATTCCACATTTTGTCTAAATCTGGGATCTTCAGAATACATCCGTAATGAGCGGTATTCTGAAGCTGATATTTGAATAGGTCTATCATCATACCTTCCTCCTTTGCCAGTAGGAAAGAATAGAGGAAAAGCATGTGCTTCTATACTTATTTCCCATATACTGATTGGCGATCCTTTTGTTTGACGCATTTGGTAAATTTCTAGTACATCTTGTACGGTGTCATTACAGTGCAAAGGATGAATTGTATATTGGTCTAAAGTATTTGATATTGTAGCAGGATCTAGTAACTCAAATTGACCAGCTTCTTGTGTTTCTTGAATTATTTCAGTTGTATCGTTCAAGTTTTCTTCTATATTAATTTCTTTGTAATATTCATTTTTCTCTTTAAGATATTGGAAGGCTTGTCTAACTTTATATAAATCTACCAGCTGTTGCCATATTTTTTTGTCTTTTGTAGGTACTCCATTTACTAATATAATTAAAGATTGCTGCATTGGACGTTGCACTCCTAGAGTATGCACATTTTCTTTTAGATTTAATGGTAAATAAACTACTTTTCCACGAATGCCTTTTACCAATTCAGAGGGAAGTAATTTTGCTGTTTTTGGTTGAAGGCGTATTATTGCTTGAAATGGGTGTACTGTTTGAATTATGATGCTCTCATATAAATTAAGTTGTTGTAGAGGTTTTGGTACTAGGTATAATTCCAAATTATTTGTGATAGAACGTGAAGGAGTTTGGTTGTTGTCAAGTTTTGTAGTGCAATAACTGCAAAGTATTAAGGGCTCAGTTATTTCATATTTGTTTTCTGCTAGAAGGTAGAGAGCTAATTCAAACCACTTAGAATCTTCATTGTCTTCTATTTTGTATGATAGGTCCACAGTTTTTGTGTTACTTTTATAAAAAATTCTACGGCAACATACACATACATGGTTTGGTACTTCAGCTGATGTACTTTTAAACTTTAGTATTTTTTTTTGTATGTGTTTAGCAAAAGGTTGCCATGTGTAGAATTGTTGCTTAATTGGTTTAAAGCTATTTCATTCTGTAAATGGCTTTCACTTCCAAAATATTTTTTCTGGATATAGTGAATTTCTTCAAGTAGGTCTTTTGCTGTACCATGTAGAAGGATGTTATTTAACTTTGCTAGTGCTAAAGCAGGACTTTTAGCATAGTACAGTTTATAGACTATATTTCTTATAGTTGAATGATGTGCTGATATCCTTTTGATATCATGGAAAGTGGTTTTACAAGTAGGTCCTGTAATGCAGGCCAATGAAGGTCCTTGTAGTCCTGTGTACTTGCGCACTGGACAGGTATCTATATTTTGCAGTAATTTAATTTTGATTTTGTCTTTGCTTTTTACATATTTATTGAGGAATTGGTGTAAAGATTTGAAACATTGTTAGGGAATGTTACACATTGACGTGCATGGCCATTTGTACACTAGACGTTCTGATTCAGTTGAATGGAGGGGTAATTCTAAGTTTTCAGGGCATATTTTTGTAAGGAGTACTTCTTGTTCCATTATGGTATTATTCACTTTTTCATAACCTCGACCACTGCTATTTATGGCAATTGTATTTGTTTGCTTTTGTTTGTACGCTTCTTCATTAAAATATGGTTCTGTGCTCGTAGTGTGATTCCATTCACCTCCGCAGATACTTAAGAAGTTCTTTCTGTTGACATTTCGCTTATTGAGAAGTCTTTTTTGTAATTTAGTTATTAGTTTTGTTAGTGGTTTCATTTTGTTTAACAGTAAAATAAATAAATTTCTTTTGAGAAGAATTGCACTGTCCATCAATGCTTCTAAGATTAATTTCCTACGATAGGTTTTAAGCTTTGAACCTGATTTCTCTCCTGTTTTTGTGACGGTATATTTTGGCTAAAATACTTTTCTTGGTATGCTTACTTTGCACTATATTAAAATTTGAAGAAGTAGTTTTATCTGTACTGATAGCTGATTTTCTGTTAATTGGTTTTTGGTTTGTTTTACATTTTGATAGAGGAAGCGAAGTTGTTGTACTTGAAACTTCTTGTGTTTCACTAAATGATTGTATTAGCTGTTTTGTTTCAACTTTTTTTTACAAATTCTGCTAGAGATGGATGCTTATGTTGGACAGCTTTATTTTCATTTGCTCTAATTTTGTGTTGCTTTCTACGGAGTTGTCTTTTGGTAGGCATTCTTTAGGGTCTGTTGAAAAAAATAAAGAAGATATGGGTTGGGGTGTTCTGAAATGTATGTGTGCTGTGTGCATGAGTGTTTGAGTAAGATGATAAAGATGTATGTAATGGTGTGTGATTGGGCATTGGGAACTAAAACTAGTAGGGATAGGTATTCTTGAATTTATGTGTTACTAAACTGGGGTTCAGATGACAAAAAAAAGTAAGCTAGTGGTGTGGAAAAGTACAAATAGTAAATCTAATGTATACAATTAAAACAGTTGTTTGTTCTATAATATGAAAATTGTAGTGGTTCAGTTGGCTAATTTGTGTGTCCAAAAATAGAAATTTGTGGGCCATTCTGGCTGTAAATCGCTGTTTAAGACATGGAAATTTTTTGACAAAATGGTACAAAATCTCTATTTTAAGAAACCAAAATAGCTCGTATTAATGTTATAGTATATTTGATTAATAATATAAATATTATGGTGATATTTTACTTACTTTTTTTTTAAATTAACAGGTAACTTGTTAGTTTTTCTTTCTTCTTCGAATTCGGCTGCTTCTTTTCAGGAAACTGGTCTTCACTGCAATTGTAAAAGCTTCAAATTAGTAACTTTGTTTGTATATAGCACTGTTTTTAATTTAGATATTGGTTTTTTTAATTGAAATCCTCAGTGCCTTCTGTTAAAGCATTAAACTAATTTATTTACATAAGATACATTGCATCAGTTCAGTACATATGATATGTTCTTAATGAACAAATTGTATTGAATGACTAACTGTAGCAATATCTTTACTATGTCTTGTGAAATTTATAATATATTAGTGAATACCACTATTTCTGTAAGCAAACTGTTCTAGGTAATAGCGCCTCAATGTCATGTCTAATTTAAAGTAATTAAGTAAATAAATAAATAAAAACAAAAAATATGAAATTGTATAAGTATTTTTATAAAGGTTTAAACATAGATTGTGTTTGCATGCAATTTTGTTTGAATATATGTAGTCTATATATTTCATTTAAAAAATGTTAGTTTAACATGATTTGAGTGTGTGTGTATAAAGAAAGTAAAAAGTATAAAGGTTTATAAGTGATAGTTGATTTTAGGAAATTGAAAAAAGTACAGTAAATTCATTTTACAGATTTTACAAGGTAAAAGTCTGTTTGAAAATGTGTTCATCTACCATAGCTCTCAACTCACACGCTTTTGACGGGTGTCACACGCCTTGTAAAGGGCAGACTCACCCGCCAAGCCTCCTGCACGCCCATTCATTCCAATGGGCGTCTCACCCGCCAAAAACAAAATCGGGTGATTTCAGCCGCTTGTAAAGCAAAAATGGTTGAGAGCTATGTCATCTACTATACAGAAAATATGCATACCTGAAGTTTGTGTTCATGCATATGGATATGCATGGAGCTGCAAGTAGAAATCTTGAAGACTTGTACAGTATTTCTGGTAGATGCTGCTTGCCAATGATATGACACTTGTACTCAGAGAGATTCAGAGTACATTTGCAGTGCTGATCTATGATGATGCAGTTAGATGTAGAGGTCTTGAATGTGATTGGTGCATGGTCATGTGATTTTTGAGGTACATCCAATGAGGGAATGGCAGAGAGAGTGTAGTGGAAATGGTAGAAGGGCTGTTCATGTTACGATATGTCCGCGGACATGGCGGTAGTTCGCGGACATCGGGAGTTACATCCGGGGATTTTTGGGTTCAGAAGTCATGTAAATGAGAATAAGCACTGAAAGGGATTGGTCAGGAAAGTTTGGTGGGTGTGTTGTGCCAGGAGAGATTTTCTCAGATACTCTTTTTGCTGAGAGAACAAAAGATAGCTATGGCTGTGTGTTTCAGAAAACAGATTGTTTGGATTTTAGGAGATTCGTGGATACATTGGTTTAAGGTGCATGCAGAAAGCTGTGGAGTAGCTGTAGATCTTGGATTCCCACATGTGGAAGTACACTGGCATGGAGTACGTGGAATGAAGTGGTTGGACTTGCTACCTCTCTGTGCTACTTTGGAGACAGAGCAACATCCAGACATAATTGTAATTCATTGTGGAGGGAACAGTTTAGGACATATGACTGGAATTTATTTGCAATTTGCTATGAAAGAAGGACTGAGGAAGGTTATGGACATGTTTCCTAATTCTCAAGTGATATTTTCACGGATTGCACAGAGACAAATGTGGCTTCGTTCTTCTTCATTTGGTCCACAAATGGAAAAAGCAAGGCGCAATGTTAATAAGGCTGTTTGCGGCTTTCTAAGAGATTTTGGCATGTCTTCTTTTCACAATGAAAATAGTATGTTTTGTAGTACATACATTTTTCGCAGAGATGGAGTCCATCTTACTTATGCTGGCAATCAGATTTTTCTGAGAAATGTACAAAATGCATTGCGACCTTTTTTGGAATTACAACAACGATTTTGAAGTAGATGTTAAGCATTTACAATTTTTGACTTACAAACACCACCCAAAGGCTCTTTTCAGAGCCACCACTTCTTTCCAGAGAAAATTACAATGTTTGTGATGGAGTAGCAACCCAATTTTTTAAATGTTCGCGAACTGTCCGCGGACTTCTAAAAAATACAAAGAGCCCTGCTTCATTTATTTTCACTTCTATTTTTTAACTGGGAAAGGCGGCTCTGAAAAGAGCCTTATTTTTTTTTGATTTTTGTAATTTTGTATTTTTTTTGGTTTTTCAGACACGACACACTAGGAGAGGAGGGTAAAGGAGGGTAAAGGGGGGGATACCAACCACAGGGATAAGAAAGGGCGAGCTGAGAGAGGAAGATGTAGAGTGGGTTTTATTTGGGTAGTGAGCAGGTCTTCTCAAAAGCACTCCGAAGTCGCTCCCCCCTGCAGAGTACTGTGTCACAGTACATACATACAACTGTGACCCTCGAAAGGTAAGGGTCATCAGCATTCTGTATGGCCTGTGAGGCAGCTTGAGAAAGACACTGTCCCACAGAGGTGGTCCTTGTGGTGACAGGATCAGAAACAGAGGATGAAGTAGAGGAAATCAACCTGCTACGTTCTTCGCTAGGTACAACCCTGCGAATAGCCCCAGAGTGAAATGACCTCAGGTGTCGCTTCATAGTAGTGGTCCCAAAGCTGTAGTTACCGTGCTTCCCGCGACTGAGTATCATTTTGCACTCATTGCAGGTAACATGGTTTGCACGAGCCTTAGGACCATTCCCATGAATGGTAAATAACCGCCACACCCAAGACTCACGCCTAGTGCGGGTAGTAGGGATTTCCTCTACCTCATTCTCATCATCCTCTTCTTCCTCCTCCGCATCCTCAGTCCTGTTCCCCTCTTCAGGCCCTTGGGGAGGTGGTGGTGGAGGAGGGGGTGGTGGTGGTGCTGAAGCAGGTGCAGCACCAAGTGGCAGTTCAGCAGCCAAGGATGCCATCTCGATGATGGTGTAGTCTGCAGGTGGCAGCAAAAATCACTGTGTTCTGAAGTATAGCCAGAAACACAATGGGAATAAGCTCTTGGGCGTGGTCTTTTATAGGGGTGCTTGTGCGCGGTCCGCGGACATGCGCACTGTGCGCGGACAGATCGAACACAAAAAAAGGATCAGAAAGTTTCAAAAGGTATATAGAAACTCAAGATTGCTATGTGGGACTTGTGGCATGGTGAGATTTTATTGAAAAATATTATGGATTAACTGAAAATGTACTTTTAAATTGTTCGGGGACACGAACAGTGTCCGCATTTCAGGACACACGATGAGCGTAGGCGCGGTCATATGATCTGTTTGCGAACTAGTCTGCGAAGGAAGCGCCTGTCCGCAGGACACCAAGTGCACGGAGATTGGTTAGCGCATGCGCATTGATGTCCTATGGACACTGTTCGGGTTCTGAAGTAATTAAAAGTGCGTCACACGTGAAACGAACATTTCAGGACACCGCGTGTGTTCTTAGAACAGTTTAAACTTGGTAGCGAACAGTAAGGACAGATATAGTGTTCTTCAGGACACGTGTAATTTAGTTTATGTACGAACATTTCAGGACACCAATTGTGTTCTTAGAACAGTTTCAATTGGGTAGCAAACACTACGCACAGGTATAGTGTTCTTCAGGACACCTCCATTTTCGTTTACGTACGAACATTTCAGGACACCAATAGGGTTCTTAGAACAGTTTGAACTTGCTAGCGAACAGTACCGGACAGGCATAGTGTTCTTTAGGACACTATAATTTTTGTTTGTTTACGAACAATTCAGAACACCTCGTGTGTTCTTAGTACAGTTTCATGTTGCTAGCGAACACTACGAACAGTTGTACTGTTGTTCAGGACACATCATTTTCGTTTATTTACAAACATTTCAGGACAGCAATTGTGTTCTTAGGACAGTTTTAAGTTCATAGTGAACATTACGGACAGATATAGTGTTCTTTAGAACACTTTAATTTTTGTTTCTTTACGAACATTTCAGGACACCACGTGTGTTCTTAGAACAGTTTCAACTTGCTAGCGAACAGTACGAACAGGTGTGGTGTTCTTCAGGACACCTCCATTTTCGTTTATGTACGAACATTTCAGAACACTCGCACTGTCCACGGACACTTTTATTGTTTTTATTAAAAAAAACGGAAACTATTCACAATACAATATAAAAATTAAACTTTATTTAACATATATTAATAATTTATGACAGAGAAGGTGAGGCAGAAACAGAAACAAAAACAGGAGAATTTGGGGTTTCAACATGATTGGTATTAGGTGAAGAAGGGATGGAAATCTCATCAAAACGTTTTGGATTATGGAGAGGGTTTGGGGATAATTGACTGGGATATGGTGAGGAGGGACAAGTACATGTGGGGCAATGGTATGACTTTTTTGTTTTAAAATGATCTTCAACAAAAGTTTTCAAATTATTAAAATTGGTCAACAGTAAATCAATTTTTTCTTTTATGTTGTCAAGCGTGTTTTCCATAACAGCTTCTTCAGAGGTAGTTTCTATTTTGTTATGCTCTGTACAAAAAAAATATATATATGTTAAATGTATACAAAATAATAATATTTAAATGGTTTATATTATAAAGTGTTTACCATTAGTTTCACTATCTTGTGACATTTCTTCATGTGGGAAATTGTCCTCTAGCCATTCCAGAGTACTAGACATTTCTGTGAGAAAAAAAAAAAAAGATAATATATTTTTTAATCTAATACAGAAAGTTTATAAATATATGAGTAAAATGAAGTACACTTACTATTTCTGGTAAGATAAGTCCTATGTATTCAGTGGGTCTGGTCTTGTTCTCAGTTCTGTTGTGTCTGTGAGGTAATTATGTTGGAAGCCAATTTATGTTCTTGTGGTGTATTCCATTTCAGAACATATTGTATTTAAATGAATGGTTAGTGTGTTACATATATGGGTTACATTTCATATGTATTACTATATATAATGTGTTTGTGTGCTGCTTTTTGAATTTGTTAAATGTTCCTATATTATGATATAACAATCAAACATACCCCCCCACCCCTCCCCACAGTTTTTAGGTAGTGGTATTGTTCTCCGGACATGTCCGCGAGCATTAAATAAGTTTGCGGACATCACGTTCATAAGAAGAGATCTAGTCAGTTCCATATGACATGTATATAAAGTCAAAGTCATTATTGTTAAGTTTTGCTACTAAAAAACTATGAAATTCAGTGAAAAAACTTTGTTAAAGGGACATTATGGTTAAGTTGCGCTACTAAAAACCTATGAAATTCAGTGAAAAAAACTTTGTTAAAGGGACGTTATGGTTAAGTTGCGCTACTAAAAACCTATGAAATTCAGTGAAAAAACTTTGTTAAAGGGACGTTATGGTTCCAAGTAAAACCGAAAAACCCTTGAAATTCGCCAGTTATGGTAAGCTAAGCAACCATAACTCGCGCCACCACCGTGCACTGCTAAGACTAACACCCAGGACATCAAAGATGACATCACAAATGTCATTGATGACATCACTGATGACATCACATGTGTATGTACTTCTCATGAAATATGTGTAGAAGGTATTCTTATTATGTTGCGAAAAAAGTGTCAAGAATCATTGCAAGAAATATACCCTAATAAGTGCATTGAACGATGCATTGATATAAATAGCATCCTATTATGGGGTTCTATCTAGTATACTAAGCTACTCATACAGAAACATAACATTGTGTGCAGCGTACAAGATGAAGGTATGATATTCGTAATGTTAATATGTTGAATAATGAAATGATAATTGTTTT
Source organism: Ambystoma mexicanum (assembly GCF_040938575.1). Classification (NCBI taxonomy): domain Eukaryota; kingdom Metazoa; phylum Chordata; class Amphibia; order Caudata; family Ambystomatidae; genus Ambystoma; species Ambystoma mexicanum. Next base: position 1,344,632,117 of record NC_090931.1, read on the forward strand.
CTTAATAGATTTTTGTGTACTGTGAAATATGTAATAAGTAGCTAATAAAACCCATGTATTACATAATTGCATTACTATAGACAAAACACAAAGACACAAGAACACATACCAATATGGGTAAAGTGAAGTTAGCAAAAAAGCACAAGTAGTTAGTAGCAGAAACAATTCATAACGTAACTGATTAGTTTCATGCGAATAAATGATTGCTCTGTTTCAAAGCTGCTATTTACCCTATGTATATGTATCACTTGATGTGATTGGACCCTAAGGAAAGTAGTGTGAGTACAATGTATACAAATATGACCATATACAGGGAAAGTACAGCCATAAAAAAAAAAAACAGAACTATCAGAAAGTGCTCATAAGTCTAGTGATTATCTTTATGCACAAAAAGGATTGCTGTCTTTCAAGCTTGTGTTTTCCCATATGTATATGTTTCATATGATGTGACTTTACTCTAAGGGAATTACTGTAAGAACCTACTAGAAGGATATGTCTACAAATAAAATAAAATTCTTAGTTTCTGACTGTTACTGAAGAAAACCATGTGGCCTAGATATGTCAGCAAAAGAAAAAATAGTGAGCCAGACATGTGATGTCATCAGTGATGTCATCAATGACATTTGTTATGTCATCTTTGATGTCCTGGGTGTTAATCTTAGCAGTGCACGGTGGTGGCGCGAGTTATGGTTGCTTAGCTTACCATAACTGGCGAATTTCAAGGGTTTTTCGGTTTTACTTGGAACCATAATGTCCCTTTAACAAAGTTTTTTCACTGAATTTCATAGGCTTTTAGTAGCGCAACTTAACCATAACGTCCCTTTAACAAAGTTTTTTTCACTGAATATATATATATATATATATATATATATATATATATATATATATATATATATATATATTGTAAGGTGGGAAACACATCTTATTTGGTTCTTTAGACATGCAATATGAAAACAAAGAACAATGTAAAGTCACATATGTCACCTGTGTGACTCTAATGATTTTAATGTGTCAGTGCTGTCCTTAGCACATATGTTCCTTTTCACATTTTTCCCTTGTGAAAATAAACAATTATAATTTAAATATAAAATAACACTTAAATGTATGTTTCATTTTAACAATCAATATAGTTTGTAATGGTTGTGGCCAATAATTATGGAAACAAACATTTTCCGATTCCCATTTATTTTTAAAATATAAAAAAGTATTTTTGAGAAACAATATGCTAAAATTCATACAAATACACATTTACGAAGAAAAATAGGCTCACATTTATTGTACCGAAAAATGCTTACATTTTTTTAAAAATGAATGTTTTACAATTATGAACAGTCATTTTTTTATAACACGTTTTTATAGGATACATTGCTGGCATCAGCTGAAAGAAAAACACAAATTTGGGGAGAAGCATCATCTTAATACAATTCAGTCTGGCCATCCATGAGAGTGGTATTTTCTTCTACTTCTCCTGGCTTGTATATATCTAATCCCATAAGCATTAGTAATTGATTTCAAATTTATCCTCCAACCTTTTCGGAATATACACCGTGAAATATCTAAATCCCTTCTCATTCAATACAAATGGCTGGTTTCCGATATAGGCTATCTCAGACTCACTCAACGGCCCAATCGGAAAGGCTATTGATTCATCCAAATGTATCTAGAACCCTGATAACCTGCAGTACTTCTGCAACATTTCTCCCTCAACTGTGTCTGGCATCTGGCTACCAACTTCCGGTGGGACTGTGCAATAGAACCTGGAGCTCTCTAGGTGCTCGATGGAATTACCTGTATTAATTATCTCAAGCCCAAATATCCAGACAGACTCAAAGAATATGTCAAAATACTACTTTATTATCATTTCAATAAAGTAGGGTAACCTGGCGAACAGACTGATTGTAGCTCACACACCCACAATTACATTTAGGTTGCGCAGAGGCTTTATACCTCGATGTATGTCAGCTATGACATCATCCTACGTGGCAAATAATGAAAACCTGTTGTGCTGAGGGATTGGTTAAGGGAACATATCTACTCATAGTTTGCTTAGGTGTTGGTACCATCATTAGCTGCCCTCTATCTAGTAGGCACGCCTCAACATCCCTTTAACTACGTATAATACGGATACTAGTAGAATAACACCAGCGGATTGGTCCCTCCAACAATGTATATTCATCATTGCATAGGCCCTCATGATTGGTTGGCATCCTCTTCCAAACTTAGATATTCAGCTTGTTAGCAGCCCGTAAGCAAAATGAAATCTAGGTGCAGAGAGCAACGTCAGACCATTACCCAACTTTGGCCAATTAGCCTACCATCTCTCATTCACTAGGCCCTAACCCAAGGCTTATTTTTTGTGGTTGACCTTGTTAGATGTTCTCTTATCTGTGATTTAAAGGGAGTCAAGGTACATTGCTATCTTTGCTTGGAACGTTATGAATAGGCCTTGTTTCCTGGTCTTGCACCACGTGTGAAAGGACCATGATTTCTTCCATTCTGTCCTGTATTTAATGCTATTTGATTCTATTATATTAGGTGCCATTACTCTCCTTGGCCTCTGGAGACTTAGTTGCTCCATCCTGAGTTCTTAATTATGCAATATTTGGCACTTGCAAATGTTCACTCCTTTATTTAATCCAAGAGAAATATATCCTACGCACATAACGTATCCTTTCTTCCTCCCTTTATATCTTGCAGAGGCCTCTCACTGAGGCATCCTTGGCCAACAAGTATTCTCTGCTCTTTGCACAAATCTGTTATTCTAGCCTCTTTCAGCTCTGCAGCCATTGTCTTTTCTTCAGGCCTTTTGCTTGCTATTATACAGAGTCGACGTCCATTTTCTCATCATGGTTGCTTTACCCATGTTCTATTTTCTACTGCAACAGGCTTCTATGTATGTTTTCTACCTTGAGTTTCTGCGTATTTACATTTACCGTATGTCTTCTTACTTATCTTGTCAGTATGTATGGTTTCTTTATATTAGCTTCATATGTTTACTTTGTCTCTTCAGTCACATCTTCATTCTTAGGCATTCAGGTATCATTTCAGTGCATCCTCGTCTCCCTTCTTCATGACGTCGCTTTGCACCCGTCAGATTTCACTTATAGCTCATCAATATGCAAAAGTGTCTGAAAATGTCCTTCCACCACTTCAGTTCGAGGGTACGTACAATACGGTTGTCCGAGTGCATATCGTCTCTCATATACCCTGTGCCGTATTGGTATGATACTTGGTGGCATGCACAGTGCCTTCCTGCTTTTTATCCAGTATGACGAAGGTGAGGGGGCGCGCTTTGCAGATGACGTGTATGTCTGCCTCACTACAGGGCTCTAGCAGTTCTTGTAGAAGTTCCTAATGATCACCATCTTTGATGTCATACTGTTCCACCTTCATTTCAAAGGATAGTGAAAAGGTACACCTCCAATGATATCTAATTCCTTCCGATTGCAACCAAGATGTCAGCAGTTTGCACTTACACCCTTGGTCCAAATTATAGGTCAGCAGGTCCTGGTACATTTGTATCAAAGCCCCTTCTCAAGCAAAGGTTGACACTTCCCTCGCCGTTCGCAGGACCACCTCTTTATCCCTCAAGTAGAGGCATTTAACTACCACTGACCACGGCCCATCACCAGCACTTGTCCCTTAATGTATTTTATCAAACACAAAGGTTCTTGGGTCCTCCGCATCCAACAAGGCCTTAAACATGGCCCACGCCCACCTCTCCAAGTCTTTTGTTGTTTCACCATCGGCCCCAAAGTCTGATATTGTTCCTTTGCTCCCTATTTTCCACATTATCAAGCTTATTTCGGATCTCCTTTTTCCTGAGCTCCAATTACTTAATCTGCATTTCTGTCTGTGTCTCGAGGATCTCTGTTGAGGGATGGTTGCTTTCCAGGGCCTCAACTCTTTTTTCCACTTTTTCCACTCTTTACCTGTACCTCAGTCTGCAGTGCTTTTATCTCTGAAGGTACACTGTGAATATCGAATTGGTGTGCTTCCAGGCCCCCTTCTTGCCTTTGTGCCTCCATATCGAGGGGAGATGCACCAGTCGGGGACAGACAACGGGTGCACTACCTCACCAAACTCAAAATCTGCCCTCATGGGGTGTATTGCCTCAGTGGGGGTGGGAGGCCGGATGACAAACCATAAGGCGGGCAAGAGACAAGTCGCCACCCATGGCTCTTGCCCCCAAGAGCCTGCCTATAACTGCCAAACTCGATCTTGATGCTATCCTGCGGAACGTCCAACTGCCACCTCACCAGCACCATCCATAGATGCAGCAGGGGGGGGGCGCGAGCAGGGGCTTCCACACAGCAGGAACTATTCAGTCATGCCATACCTCCAAGCCCCTTTCCCATGTAGCCAGACTCCACTTGGGGTTTTGGGGGCCTTGTGATCCCTCTGAGGGTCTTCCCTGTCAAGTGTTTCTTTTCCCAGACCCGCTGGGGGACTCAGTCGCAATACCGCTACTCAGTGAGGCCTTCCTGTCGCACTAAGGCTGCTTCCATTCCGATCCTCTGGACTAAACTCTCTATTTTCTCGTCAAAGCAGGCCTCGCTCCAATCTTCCCCTCACTTCCGTTGCTGCGTGCTAAGGGAGCTGCTGCTGCTCTCCCTCCACTGCTCTACTAGGGTTGGGTCACCGCTTGGGCCACTGCTCGGGCCGCTCTCCATCACACTCATTGTCTCTGTAAAGGGGCCTCTGGGGCACTCTGGGTCTCAGAGGGAACGTTGCTGTTAATAAGGAACTGAGGTTCTGTTACAATGTTCAAATTACTTGCGCTGAACGGCTGGGCGGCGTTTTAACTACTTGGATCCCCCAGCAGGTTGTGTTGTGCACTTCAGCGATTTAGCTGATGGCCCCCCCTCGGATGGCAGCTTGCTGTCGACACCAGTTTAGTTTGCCGCATGTGTGCGGTTTGGTTTATAGTTGTATGTTATGTACAAGGGGTTTGCGTGGAATGTGGGGGGGGTGGATGTTGGGGTTGTTACTGTACTTGAGGGGCAAGGAGGGAAAGGGATACCATTTGATCTCCTGCTGATGATTGCATATTGGATTATTGGAGTTTCATTTGGCCCCCCACCTAGTGAGTGGGCACGGATTCTGGACAACATACGTGAATATCGGTGCCAATCAAATGCATATAATGGAATGTATGTGGTATGAAAGACTTAACAAAATGATGTTGAATTAGATCTACGTGAAGAAATCGGGTATAGCAATAGCATTCCTTCAAGAAACGTACCTCCTAACAGATAAGCTTAATGGCCTGTTAAAAAAATTGGGCGGGGGAGGGTGAACGGTTATGGTTCCTCGTACTCAGCACATGCCAGGGGCGTACTGATTTGAGTGGTGGAGGCTGTCCTGTTCAAGTTGGAAACTGTGATACATGACCCTGAACGTAGATACGTGGTGGCACAGGGTAAGCTGGAAGACAGGGAAGTATGCCTCATGAATAAATGGGCACCTAATGTAGATATGTCAGAATTCTCGCCCAAGGTGAAAGCCAGATGCAGTGAATGTAGACAGGATATATGGCTGTGGGGTAGCTACTCCAATTGCACTGGATAGACCAGTTCCCTTGGGGGTGCTGTCGAAAGCCTCATTAACCCTGGGTGATGGACTGGGTAATTTGGGCTTAGTGGATGCATGGAGGATGAGGAACCCGTGAGGCCATGTCTCCTCATTCTAGTGACATCCACATGACGTGTACAGCCGAATGGAAAATTCTTTCGTGAGTGGGGAACACCTACACATGTGCAATGGGGTCACTTACCCTGGGAAGACACTGTCAGACCACCCCCCCATCTTGTTGGTGGGACAGTTATGCCCAGGTAGAACACAAATCCCCTTGTGGAGATTTTGCTCTGAGGGGCTGAGTGACGATGCACACAGGAATATGCTGAAGACAGAAATAGAAAGCTATTTTGAGATTAATCAAGGCACACAGGTGATGTGGGAGTGGAATGGGATGCTTTTAAGGTGGTAATGAGAGGGGCATCTTTGTCTGCCACATGCAGGGTCTGAGCCCTTGAGAAAATCGCTGGAGGAAACTGGAAAGAAGATATAACTGATTGAAAATTGGGTGGAAGGCCCTGTGGGTCAGGAAATGGAACTGAAAACCCTCAGGGTGAAGTGTATGGAGGACTGGGAAACTTTGGGGAAGCATGACCGCAGTGTTTATACGAGCAACTTGCACCGAGACGGGGATAAATTAGGCCAGCTGTTGGCAGGGCTCATTAGGAAAGAATGCCCACATAACGCAATCATGACAGTACATAATCAGGAAGGACTTGACTTGCACACCCTACTAGATATTAATGATGCCTTTGTTGACTGCTATGGTTCCCTGTATGCGGGACGTATCTCACATGATGGACTGTATGAACCCCTCACCTTGCTTGAAATTGAAGACACTATCAAATGCCGCCCACAGGGAAAGACACTAGGACCGGACAGGCTCCCCTTTGGATTTTTTTAAACATATGGGGAAATGCTTGGGAGTATGGTGAGATAGACTGGAACTGTGGAGGGAAGACCTCCTTTCATCTGAAGCGCAGGACCTGAAAAGTCCGAGGGTGGAGGTGGTACAATCCGGGGGAGGTTGGAGGTGGTGAGTGGTTAGACTTGGAGTTGTTGCATTTTTGTTTCATGATTGGTGCTTCCTTTTTTGTTATTGCTATCTGCAATTGTTATGCTAAGTGGCACTGTGGACAATGGTCAAAAAAACAATGAAGACATTTACAAAAAAAACAAGGAAGTGAGGCACGGCGTGTGCGGGCACAGTGATGCCTTTTTTCTAGCGTCTTCCTCTGGAGCTTGCAACTCACGCGGCCATCTTTTATACGCCCCCTAGTGGTCTACACCAATTTGTTTTAAATAAAGAAAAAGTACCCAAAATCCTTGTCGAGATACTTTGGCCCCCTGAAATGCATGCACAGATCTGTAGGACTGATTTCAACATCATCACTGCCTAATATGTGTCAGAAGACCCGCAATAGTTCTGCCAATTTTAGTAAGGGGCAACCACATTGGCTAGGCCAAAGTGAGCCAATCTGGTTTGTTGCTGACCTGCAATTGATTTCCAAGGCTCGTGGACGTTCATGGTGGACATGAAGAACCTGCTGTGACTATCCTCAAAATGGGGGCTATTGTAGCCCTCTAGAGTTACCTCCACCCTACTAGGCAACCAAGAAGGGTGGAATATGGCCCTAAAGAAAAAAATGCAAGTGTTTTCGTGGACTTGTGACCCATGGACCAGGGATAGGACCACAGGCCCAGGTCAGATATCGGAACAATCATGAGTCAGGCATGGACTGAAGTGTGAGGGTTGGACCAACGAAACAAGCACAGGGCTAGCAGTGACCCACAGATCTACTTGTGTTCCTGGGGAATTTGGGGCATGCTGAAGGCCATGCCCTCCTTAAAGAGACTTTATAGTAGTGGCCTACGACTCCAGTGGGTATGTGGTGTGCTCATGGCATGACCGAAGGCCATACTGAGGCAACGTGGCTACTGGACATGGCCTTTGGCATGCCCAGTGGGTCCATCAAGTGGTTTGGACTTAGAAAATGTGAGATTCAGTTAAAAAGACATTGCTAAAAAGACGTTATGATTGCAGCACAAAACAACAAAACCTGAGGAATTAATTAATGTGGCCATGACCTGCAGCGATTGCACCCTGGGGTCACTCAGTCATACCCTGGGTGCACTTCCCACAGCGCATGACCTCTCCTGTTTTTTAACATTCGGATCTGAAGATTTGGGTCGGATCTGAGGATGCAAAATCATTTTTATCCTAAGTGACTGAAACAGAACTAGGAACTTCTCAGAGCCAGGCCATACAGGACTTGGATCCGGCGGTACAGCTGGAACCGTGGATCTAAGATGGCGACCAAAAATGTTTTTTTTCCTCAAATTGCACTTCCACTGCATGGAACACCACCAACTAGTCTTTTGAGCCCCTATTTTATCCTCACACCTGTATCATAGGGGACTAGCAGTCAGCTCTTGATTTCGTCTGTCTTTTTTTCATTTTTTGGGGGTTTCCACTGAAACCTAGGATCTGCCCAACCTATTGCTATTGCCTATTGATTCCCTACATGTACCCCAGGGTCCAGCACGGATCCTCAGATCCAAGAATGTGGATCAAAATCCATCCCCCTAAATGGCCCATTCATATTTTTTCACCCGGATCCCAGGATCCAGCCATCTCAACTAACGAAATACACATACATTCGACTCCCGAGACTTTGGGGGGAAGGGTAGGTTTAAATGCCATTGAACAGGTATACACACACCTTCAAAAGGCACTGGGCCTCATCACGAGTTTGGCGGTAACCCTTAAATGCGGTAGTAACGCTATTACCGCCGCATTTAAGGGTCCTCCAAATCATGGGCATGCCGGAATTTGCCCCAGCTCTGAGCTGGGGGCAAATCCACCGCCATTTTGCCGTTTTTCAGCGCTATTACCGCTGGCAGTAATAGTGCCGGCGATAATAGCGCCAAACAGTCCTCATTGAGCCCAATGGGGAATGGGAAATTCCCGAATGGGCCCAATGCGGAATGGGGACTTACCGTTCTGCCAAAACCGTGATCCGGCGCTAGTAGGGCGGGGGTGGGGGTTTGACGGTAGGGCTAATATCCCCGGTGGTAATACTGGCGGGGTTAGCGCCCAACTCGTGATGGGCCCAGTGTCTAGTTCATTCATCTACCAAACGTCAGTGGTCGGGTGTAAATCCATAACTTTCGAACCTCCACGGGTCTTGCCCAGGGTTGAGGCAAGGTAAGCAAATAACGTGATTGGAAGGTTTCATGCAGCTGCGTGTTTATGTGCCAGGATCGTAGGCTCCAGAATCTGGACATGGTCAATGGCTGCATCTGCGCCTGCGCCCAGCTAACTATGGAGCCGAAAGGGCCTTGCAGCCAGTATATGAAAGCAAAGCAGCATTCTACGGGAGAAATGAAATATTATGCATCCTAAGGGAAATCCATTTTTGGAAGTGAAAGGGCTCTTTCTAGTGAAAGCGAGGGTTTCCTGACTCGATACCCTCTGCTTATTTCCTGAGACTCTTGTCACCACTTTTCCTGGAAATCAGAACGATTTCAAATAATGCTCCCGAGGCCCTGGAAAGTAATTAATCACGCTGAAGTACACAAATTGATTTCATTTTGGAGGCCTGAGGACCTCCGGACTCTGCCACCCGATGCGTGACGGAGCCGTGGGGACGAGCTCGTTCTCAGAAATGTGCAAACTACGCCGGCGTCTGCCAATTCCCAGGAGCAGGTTATCAAAAAAATGCGGCTGAAAATATATTCTCCCAATCTGCAAATGTGTTACAATATGCCACCTGAAATGCCAGGCGGTGGCATCTAGTGTGAATGTTGGGGCATTGATATAAAATAGCACTTACGCACAGATTACGCATGGTTCTAAGCTAACACTCTGGCTTAACATATGTATCAAGCAAGCAAATGATTCCTTCATTGCTTGCCTTTGGTAGGGATTCCTCCTAGCCTGTCAGGAAATCCATGAGTATTCCACGTTGCACCCAGGGCTTCCATCCGCATCCCTTTGATTGGGAAATACACCAAAATGTCACCCTCGGAAATTCCAACTCCCGGAATTCCAACTTTTCTCTCTACCCCCCTTACACTACATATATACGTTGGGGTGTGTGGGATATAATAGTAGTATGGGGGGCTGTGGGGTTTTCCCCTGCCTATGTAGGGTGAAAAAATAAAAAAGTCGGCATTTTCGGCCGTTGGACTTCTGGGGGTCGTAGTAATCACATAAATCCAATTCTAGTATGAAGGATGTGGTCTCATTTTATGGGCGTCCCCCAAAAATCATCTGGATACTTCTACTTTTCAATCTCTCATCATGATAGGGCCCTCAACCCCTCCAGATGCTCCCAAATGAACTTCCAGCCCTATCAGACATCCTGCTCATACAGAAGCTTCCAGCAAAATGCAGATCAATGGAGGGTGAGATGTAATGAATGGGACAAGAGAGAGTATGACTTGGTGTAAAGAGGGGTACCTTGGGTAATCAGGACATTACCCCCTTGTCTCTGAAGCACATGCATTTGCCAGGCATTGACATTGTGTGACCAGCTAGCCATGCTTTTGCCAGCTTTTGACACCATATGCCTGATCAACCGGCTCGAATCACAACTTGCCCACAAAGAGAGAACTGTCATGTAGCGCCCCTACGGCGCATGCTTTCAGGGGAGGAGGGTCCACTATCACGGAAAGGTCAGCTCGCTCCCCCAACTTGCCTGGGTCCTGGCACCGGTATAGATGGTGGCGCTTGTCAGACCATGGTCTGGGTTCTCTTGTCTCTCCGCCGGGGGTTTGCGGCACCGGCTCCCTGCATCAATGGGAACTGCCATCCTGCCATCGGTTCATGTGTGCAGGAGACCGTTGGCTTGGTTCTGCGCATGCATACTGGTCAGCAATTCCCAGTTGCCATGCCAACGCTTCCCTGTGCCTCCTTCTGGCTCATGCCTTTATTAGGCCATTGGGCCTTGAACCGACTGTGTCTCAATGCTCTTGTACACTTTATCTACTTTCTGCCTGTTGTCTGTATCCTTCTGTTAGAAGTTCTTGCTCTCTGTTGCTTGATTTCTTGCCTTAGCCTCTTTCCCCCCTTTTTCTTTGCTCATCTGCCCTCGCTTCTTTGTAGCCTTGCTTGTCCTAGCCCCTGTGCCTCTCCCTCACTACTTTATTGCTTTGGGTCCTGACCAGGCACTGCCTTTGACTGACCATCTCTGGACCTTGTAAATACAGCTTTGGCATTGCTACGTTTCACTGCACCAGCTGTGGTATCCTGGACCAGTGCCGAACACTGTGCCTGCCTCACATTAGCCTGGGAGACAGTTTCGTGGTGCAGGGAGAGGGGACCAGGTCTCTCCCACTTACCACCTTTCTGGTAGAGGCTCTGTCCCGGATCCCTTCCCCACCTTGTCCTTTTTGGCACTTCATCGTGGAGACTCTGATTTCATTAATTGCTGGATTATCAGGTACGCAGCACCAGTGCAAAGCACACCTTGAGAAGGACCCGCAAACATGTTGTCACGCACTGACCAACATCTGGAACTCGATCCCGGCATCGGCTGGGAATGCCCCCACAATCTTTAATTTCACACATCCCTCAAAATGTGGCTTATTCAACAACACCTGAACAACGCCTAATCCCAATGGATGCACAGACTGACAAACAGACCTCAACTCAGAGTACTGCACCGATTGTCAGTGGCGTAACACAACATTTGGGAGGGGACCTTGCAAGCCATGCTGATGAGGCACCCCCCACACCCCATGCTCCTCAAGAAAGCATGAGGCGCGCCACAATTCGGGACAGCCTGGGCCACCACACATGCACAATGCCTAATAGGATCATGCTGCTGCAGGGGCATGCACACTCTGTGCTAGGTGAAAGATGCAAGTATGTGTTTTAATTGAAGCTTAAATCTTCCTCTTAGTGTAGAAACATGGGCTGGTGCCTGGTCCCTGGCACCCAAATGTACAAGCCACCAGTGGTGGCTGGTGAATTATTTTAATTGGAGGGGCGTAAATATTTGCCCCAAGTATACAATAGTGACAGGTTAAAATGTTGCTTTGTACGGCATTCTGTGTGTGAACAATTGCACAAAAAGGCAGTTTGCAATCGGTTGTGTAGGGTAACTATAGATGGAAGTTATCAACAGTGCACAGGAGCATTTTCCCAACACATGCCTTTCCCCACAGTATATGCCAGTATATAAAACACGTTCATGCTGGCTGTGCCCATACATTTTCATGCTGGCTGCACCAATATATGCCAGTATTCCCATAAAAGAACATACTCATGTTTGCTTTGCACATAATGCCAGAAATGATACTATAAGGAAACATGTCCAAACTGGCTCCAATGTAGACCAGTCGAGACACTTATGAACACTTATTATGCTTGCTTTATCATAGATGCTCAGTACAAAATGTCATGCCACAGTAGGAAATAGCTAGAACTGGCTGCACCACATTGCCAGACTAACTACATAATACCACTTATCATGCTTGCTTCATCATAAATGCATAGTATACAATGCCATGTCACATTAAGAAATGGTTGGACTGGCTGCACCAAAATGCCAGTCAAGTCACATAATACAACTCAAGTTAGCTCCATTGCTCCCTGGGATCCCCCAAAGCCTTTCACACAGATATTTACGTTCATACCCATTCACCCACCAGTCATTCACCCATAATATTTCTCTCTCATTCACTCACACTGCATTCCCCACATGAGCACCCACCCAAAACACTGACATGCAAACACATGTATATCCATTCACCCACCAGTCACTCACCCATACACCCTCTCTCACATTCACTCACAAACACACCAAGCAAACACACACACACACACACACACACACACACACTCATATCCATTCACCCATCAGTCACTCACCCATACACCTTCTCTCACATTTACTCACACTGCATTCTCATGAGCACTGTAAAGAACTTGGGTGGAACAAGTAAGACAGACACAAGTCATCACAGTTCAAGGGTGTTTATTGAACAATGAATGCAGGGTGGAAGAATGCCTAATCTAAGCCTAAATCTAAGATGGGAGCAAGCGTTGACCATCAAATGAAAATAAGGCAGTCCTAGTGGCGTTGTGTCAAAATAAAAGGGCCTGTGCTAAGAAACCTATTGCCAAACCTTACAACTAATACAAAAAGAGTGTGGGATAGTTTTCAAGAAAAGAAAGAAGTGTTCTCAAATAATATGTCAGGATGTGGTAGCCTGGATCTCTTTTCCCAGGATGGGATTGTGGAACACTGCACACTCTCGAGCTTTCCCAGCACGAGATGACAGTTCAGCTTTTAGCTATCAGGGTCGTCGACGGCCAAGTCTCGTTTCTCCTGAAAGTCGCTTGCCTTTGAGGACCTGATGTCTTAAAAATAATAAAACAAAAGTTCCTTCAACAAATGAAAGCTTGTAAGGGTGATAATAGTTCACCACTGGTGGGTCCCCCTTTTCTGGGTGCTGACTCGTCTCAATTCTTAACCACAGTTCACGTAGGGTAATAGCTTCACCCCTGCGTCCCCCTCTTCCGGGCTCAGACTCCTCTCGACTGCCAATACTTGAGTGATAGCTTCACGCTAGATCTCTCTCGGTCAGGCTCAGACCCCTCTTAAATCTCAGCCTCCCTTCTCCGGGTTCACTATGGCTTTCTCCTTACTTTAGCCAGATTTCTCTTCCCTTAGTTTCTCAATGTCTTTTCAACAAGTTCATAGTGGACATCCCTCGGCCGGGTTCACATTTGTCAACACACTGTTTCTTGGGACTTTAGAGTTTGCCTCTTCTCACTGGCATCCCTCGGTCAGATTCACTCTTGCTGTCTCTTTTACTCACTAACATCCCTCGATTGGGCTCACTCTTGCCGTCTCTTTTATACATTTCAAGATTGGTGGGATTTGCTTCCCTTGTTTCCTCTCTTCTTTGGGATTCACATCCCTTTCTTTTACACAGTTTGTAGAACAAAATCTTTCGATTGTACAGGGATTTTGCTTTACCCTCAGTATGACCACTTTGACCTATTTCGGTGGTCCTCCTATGGCCTCTTGGTTTTTGTAATTTAGCTCAGATGGGGATCGACCAGAGTCTCTTGAGTTAGCACCCATCTGGTGCTAGTTTTCCTCTGCAGCTGATCTCCCCTTAACACTTTTATAATTTTTTCATAGTTCATTGAACTTAGTACAAACTTGCCACTTTGCGATTCTCAATTAACACAGCCTGGTTCTTATCAGTTCTTCCCTCCACTCAGCGGCTGTGATGAACCGCTTGGCTTTCGTATTCTATGGAGTCAAGGCCAGTACCACGGGCGGGGGAGCTTCCCTTGCTCCTGCTTATCGGCATAAGCTTGCCCCATGTACCATTGACAACTACCGCAAGACACTTGTACTATTGTTCATGGTCTTAGGCTCCCTTCCACAAAGGTTCTGCGGGCCTGGGACGAAAAGCGAAAGGTCACTTCTCTCCTCGCCACCCTCTCAATTCCTGCTGCCTTTCTCCTTCTCTTGAACTGCCGCTTCTGATGAGCTGTCTCCTCAAGCTGTCTGCCATGCTCGTCCTGTGCTCTCTTGCTCCACCTTTAATCCCTGTGGGGAAAAGGAAGGGCCGTCAGGTGTGTGTGATTTAATTCAATTGACTGACTTTGCCTGACCCTCGTGTCAGGACATGTTAGGTAAACAATTTTAATACAAGTCTGTTTCTAAATCGGGGAAAAGTGTGGTTGTTGGAAATGATAATCTTTGTATTGGAAAGGGGAGGGGTTGGAGTGTCAGAGTATCTTTCGGGACGGAATAGGGAATGTTTGTGAAATGGACGAGAATGACCAGGATGGAGAGCAGAACATAGGGGATTGTGGGAACTGTTGTATTTTATCTGAGTAGGTTGGGAGTGCGGGAAATAATAATCAGAGAGATGGGAAGAAGATTGATTGGGAGTATTTGGATAGGGAACATGAAAGCAAGGATGCTGAGAAAGATGGTTTCTGAATACAATGGTATGTTGGACTTAGCAGAGGCAGAGGGTATGGTAGATTCTAGAAAGGGAAGTTTATCGGGTGGAAGGGAGGTCGATTTACTACAGCTCATAAAAGCATCAGCGACCTCGTCCTCCTCGTCCCTTTCTCTGGTATAGTACTGCGTCTCACCTGGGGCATTTTTCAGAGTACAACCCCAGGCTCCCCAACCCAGGTGACCCTCCCTCGATCGTCCACCCCCAGGGTTGGGATCTGAGAGTGCCAGCTCTTCCCTGGCCACCCGAATAAGGGATTCGTGAGGTCAACTTGGGAGAACACCCTCAGGTTTCTGAAAGCACCCACGAGAACATTGACACACACACGCTCATATTCATTCACCCTTCAGTCATTGACCAATACGCTTTCCCTCACATTCACTCACACTGCCTTCTCCAAACAAGCACCCGCCCAGAACATTGACACACAATCACATTCATACCCATTCACTCAACCATAGACCTTCTCTTACAATCACTCAGACTGTCAGAGATGTACCCACTAACCCAAAGGGAGAAAGTGCACAAGACACAGGAGTGTAAGGAATCCTGCAGACAAGAAAGGAAAGGCAATAAGTACAGACAGACAAGAAAGGCAGTGAACAGAAAGGGGCAGGAAATACACATAATACAAGTAAGACAAACATGTTAGGTAGCCAATTGTGATGTACACAGAATGGAGGAAGAGTTTTCTTCTGTGTCAGGGGAAACTCTAGCCTTCTGAGCATCTTAACATTACAGGGCCCCACTCTGAATGGTCATGGAAATGAGCAGCAGGAGTGGGTGTCTGTGTCTGTACCCTAAGGCACGAACAAGGAAATAGTACTCACAAGACTTAAGCTTGTATGGGTCCAGCAGCAACTGAACAGTGACTGCCTCCAAAGCAGGAACCAGCACACTGTAAACAATATGGCACAAAGTACAATACTGAAATGCGACAAAGGAAAGGGGCAAAGATTGCTTGCTTGGAAATCCAACCGCCAAACTCTGAACAAAGAGGAATTACACAAGCACAAGTGAGGACCAAAACAGTAACAGAAATACCCAGGGAAAAAATAGGAAGTCAACGTGAGTAAGGTCCAGGACAGAGAACAGGAGGAAAGAGGAAAGACAAGAAGACAAGAATCTAAGTGCAAGGGTATAGGAGACTGAAACTCCAGACTAGAAACTAAGGACCGGAATCAAGGAGCAGCAGTCTGAACTATAGACCAGGAACAAGACAACTCAGGACTAGGATAACAAAGACTGAATTGCAGACTGGTAACAATGTGTTATGAAGTGACATTGTTATGAAATGTCTTTAACTGATGTAAATAGTTAATGTTTGCAGCAATGTACTGTGTAAATAATTAATGCTATTCATTCCGCATTGCTGGATGGAGTGTTACATGTTTATGATGTAGCATCATTATGTGTGGAATACATCTAGGTGATATAGTTCCAAGTAGAATGCCATTTTCTTGTGTCACTCAGAGAATGTTTAGGTTTAAGCTTGATTCAGTTACAGTTGGCGTGATCAGCCCAAGGCAAGGTTGTGCTGGGGGTCTGTGCCATGAGACTTGGATTAAACGTTGCCTACTGGAAACCGAGTGCCATGTTTCTTCATAAGGAACTGTAACTATGCACTGGAATAACAAGGGTGGGACTTCAGACAGATATTAAGGAAACCCGGGACTGGAATCTAGGAAGCTATAGCCAGGTAACACGGACTATGGACACAGAAAAAGGAACTGCAGGTAGGGAACAAGATAATTGGTGGTAGAGAGCAAGGGGCTGCAGACAGGGAACAGAGGGCTGCAAGCAGGTGAGCAGGGCCGCAGTGCAGAAAGCATAAAAGTGCATGGCAGAAGGCAGGGAGTGCAGGCAGAGTGGTAGGGGGCAAAGGACACTGGAACAGGAGCAGATTCTGGAAACAGCAGCAACAGGACCCAGAGGAAATCTAAGGCTCAAAGCATGAGTGACTGACAGCAAACTCACTGCCTGAGTCCTGTGCTCCTACAGGCAGCTGCTTACATGTTGACATGCAGTGTGTTGTAGCAGGCTCATTAGCAGCACCAGGGGCACCACACCTGAAGGCAATCTGCCTCCTCCCTCTCTGGAGCTGGGAAAGTGAAACCAGCACTGATCTGTAAGGCTTATGGGGATTGTAGTTCTAAGACTGCTGCATATAGCCAGGCAATGAGAACTGCCAAAAGGTGCATCAGGGAATATGTAGTTTCTGAAATTAAATAAGGAAGTACCACAGTCTTGCAAATGGTAAGTATAGACAAACATTTGAATAGGTATTGTCCGGGGAGGATTATAGTGATGAATGAGTCCCAAATAGTCCACAATTGGTGCCAATGGGTGGCATAGTCGTGACAGTATGCCCCTCCCCAGATCCCATGTAAATAGTACAAAAAGAAGACTAAGTCCAAGTCTTGTCTCACTACAGTAGTAGCACATGAAGGTCCAAACCTGCTTAAGGCTTCAAGGTACGAGTCTTTAGGAGAGGAAACTTTGGGATCTTGGATTCAGAGGAAGTGTGTTCATGGAATGAGGAACTGCAAAGCTCTGCTGCATACTCCATGGTTTCCTCTTTTCTGAAGGCAGATGTTTTACTGGCAGTGGTACAGTACTGAAGGGTAGAATCAGGGCTTTGGCTGCATTGGCTGCTTCAGGGAGGTCTTCCAAATCTTCTAAAGTATCGATAAGCAGTGTGATCTTTTCATTGGAAGGCAAGTCAGGCAAGACATGAATTTCATTGCATAGTGTAAAAAGGGATGCATATTTATTCACAAATGAATCTTCACTGACAATCGGGCACCTGGAAGGGTTCTTTAATGAGAAGCATCTACTAAGCACTGACATGTCTCAGTAGATACAATGAGAACCAGCTCCACTACAGAGTGATTTAAGAGATGTAGATCAGGATTCCCTTGAAGAATTGCACAGTCTTTGTAATCAGAAGGAAAGGCTTCGAACAGCCTGACACCAATGACTGTGCTTAACATTAGATTTTGGACAACTATGTTCAAGTTCATGTCTTTCTTGTTGTTTAGGAAATGATCAGGCATTGGCAGGCTTTCAGGTGGCTGGCCTTCAGAGTCTTATGTGTTCAGGTAGACTGTTGAACCTGGGGTTTTGACCAATGTCACGATTGGACTGCATACTGGTACAGGGTTCAGCTCAGGATTGTTGTCAATGTCTGAAATGATCTGGTGCAGGAGTGTCCACAGAAGCAGGGAACATATCAGGCTGGGTCACTTCAGTAGAGGCTCCTGTGTAAGTAAATGACCATCATCCAGGGCAGGACTGCACAATCTCCTACATCACCAGCCTCTTCACTCAGAAGATCGGACATGGTTTGTGACGTGATGGCAGTTGAGCTGTTTGCCAATAGTAGAAGTGAATTCTTCACTATCTGTGCAACAGTCTGAGTTAATTTGGCTGGTATGAGAATGATCTGTCGTAAGCCTTAGCTGGTATGCAAATGCCAGGTTCAGGTCTTCCATCTGCTCTGTACATGTTGATATGTGTTCCTTTGCTACCATTCCAGGCCTTATCATGTTGATATTTAAAGACATAATGTCAGGTGTTGGGCATAGCGCCATATGGTCTGGTGAATTGGGGCCCATTGCAAAGATTCTTAAAATGCATGTAGACAAACTCATCATAGAGGTCTTGTGTTTGTCTTTTAAGGTGCAAGAGCTGTTCTTGTAACTGGTATGTTCCTGTAATATATTTTATATCTAAAATGTCAGACTCTGGTGTAGCAGGTGTGTTAGGTGTTGGAATGTGAAGGCTGGCTTTTGTGTTAACATGGCTAGTAGACATTGAGGAGGCATTAGAGACTCCTGTGGTCTGTATTGGTATTTTGGTCTTTTAGGACCAGTTGCACTAACCACAGGACACTGAATGTTCTGTCATGTTGAATGAGTGTTATTAGCAGTCTGGGGAGGTTGTGCCAAGCTGCCCTGGAGCAAACAACATTGGCAAAAGGGATACTATTTATATATTCCTGTGGCATGCCTTCCAAGGTGTAAGAGGTACCCTGCAAAGGGGTACTAAGTACATTCAAATGAGGATTAGTATGATTTGAGAATGGTATAGTGACTTGCAGGCTCTGAGAGGCAAGTACAGCATTGGTATGAGGGTCTGAATGGATGTCTGTGCTATTGGCTGTACTAAGGTTGTGGCGGGGGGGGTTCTATGGACTGTGCTAGTAAAGTCTGTAAAAATGTATTCTTATCCTGCAGTTCATCTGTACGTAGTGGTTTAGTGTCATAATCACATATGTCACTGTGATCTAACATTATCACTGAGCCACTGTGTATAATAAGCAGAACACAAAGGTCATTCTCTTGAATATATGGCTATGACTAGCAGTTCTCTTGGCAAAGCTGAGTGAACATGCCGTCTTATGCATCATGGGTTTCTTTTTCTGGTATAAAGATACCTTAGACCAGGGGTCGACTGGGAGCCAGAAGAGGCCCTGGAATTTTTTTTTCAAAGTGGCTCTATATTTTAACGAATGAGTGAGCGCAGCCCTTCTAAGAGGGGATTGGTTGTTTTCCCCAAGTAAATGTTGAATTATAAAATAAAATGTGCCAAAATGGTGCATTTAAACAAGGGTGCAAAATGTGCTCTCACCACTAGCCATTGGCTAGTGATATTTGACTCTTGGCGATTAAGAAACAGTGTCTTGTGTATATGTACAGAATTGAGATGGTGAGTGACTTTTTTAAGACATTCATTCCCCCCCCTGATTAAAGCATAGTTTTCAATATATAGGGATTAAAAAGTCAAAGTTTTAAATAAATTCACAATCTCCTTTAGATTATTTTCTCTTCTCATCATCATCACCCTTTTTATCCATGATTAAAACCAGAAATGTAAAAGAAAATGTGGAGGATCAACAAGCTTCCAACATTTGGTTATCAATTACAAACCAATATTACAATCAAGTTTGTTGAATCTACTTTAGAAGCATTTTCGTAACAGATGAGCCAATTAAAAGCACAGCACAGCTAGTTTGCAAATGAACCAGGCATTCAATCACTGAAAGTGGAGAAATTATTTCGGAAGACTTGGTAATCAAACTTATGAAGTTTGGCAAAAGCCTAATGAGTATTTTTGGGGCTATCTGCACTTTGGTCTGATTGAATGTGGTTCACTAGTAGTAGCAGGAAAGAAAAGGCATTGGTCAGGAAAATGCTTTTGATCAAGGAACACTGCAAATAATTTGGAAGTATCTAATTTCAGGAGACTTTGCAAACCGAGGGAACAAGGGGAAGAGGAAGAGGAAGGTAAGATTTGAATATGATCCAGGTTTTTCTAGAGCTACACAAACCATCTCTTGGCACTCTGGAACCGACAGTGAAGCTAGAGCAGCTAGTCTAGGTTTATAATAATGACAGCTGTAACAAAGGAAATGAATGACAGACTGACCACAAGTGGAAACAAGACAGGCAGTAGTAAACCGGGGTCAATCCAGCGGGAAAGAAAAAAGAGGTCACTCAAAGGACATCATTCAACCTGGGGGAGATGGAAAAAGCCCCCCTAGGTGCAGCCCAGATCACCATACATACAACAAGAAATAGTTAAAAAATACCATATTTATTGATTTCATTTTTAAATCTTTTAAAAAAAGAGTATTGAATCATCTAGAATTCTCGTACAATGTTGTGCAATGTTAGCAACTAAGGGAAGCTGTGCGTCCCTTAGTTAGATTTTAGTGTGTGTGCATTACTGTCTTTCTTTGAATTACTATATTCTTCC
Source organism: Ambystoma mexicanum (assembly GCF_040938575.1). Taxonomy (NCBI): domain Eukaryota; kingdom Metazoa; phylum Chordata; class Amphibia; order Caudata; family Ambystomatidae; genus Ambystoma; species Ambystoma mexicanum. Next base: position 1,344,652,454 of record NC_090931.1, read on the forward strand.
TGTCTAGTAATTTGTCTGCCTCTAAAATTGATCATTGGAACTGTTATCACTAATAGCAAAGAAAGTTATTGTTGCATTATTACTATTGTCCAGGTTGTGTTACTGATATATAATCTCTTGGCTAGATAGCTGGTCTGATCAGGGTGACTGGGGGTCTCCCCTATCTGAGTGATCCCCTTCACTCACTTAGGGTACCCCATGCGGCATTCCCAGACTAGTTTCTGGGATTTATGTGATTTACCTTGTTGCGATTTCCTGTAGCAGCCAATATTTAACACTAGCACTTTAACAAAGTACGCACTTTTTTATAGTTGTATGATATATTTGTTGTACATTGTACAAGAATTCTAGATGATTCAATACTCTTTTTTTAAAAGATTTAAAAATGAAATCAATAAATATGGTATTTTTAACTATTTTCTGTTGTACGTATGGTGATCTGGGCTGCACCTAGGGGGGCTTTTTCCCTCTCCCCCAGGTTGAATTCTCCTCCTTTGAGTGACCTCTTTTTTCTGTCCCGCTGGCTTGACCCCGGTTTACTACTGTTTGTTGCTCCATTCAGCCAGCGAAGTAGGGGAAACCCATCTATTGTTCTCTTCGAAACAAGACAGGCAGGCATTTTAGGAAGGAATATCCAGCTGCTATGCAAGCCCGATCAGTCTTCTAACTTATGCTTCACTCTTGCTGCATCCACGTTTTATATGGGGTTTTGCATATGGTCTTTTCTGGGTTCACTGCTGTTCTGTGCACTAGTTATGAAAAACTTTTGAACTGCAGGCATATGTATTTGGTGTATGTGCTCTAGAGGAAAACAACCTCTGTCTTGTCTTGTCTGTCTTTTGAGCGCCCTGAGGCCCTCGGGCAAGCTGGCGCCTTATCAAGAATTAAAATAAATAAATAAACCTATCATGGGCTTGCATAAAATATCTCAGACTTAGAGTGCCAAACATCTGTGCTTGGCCTGCAAGACACAGGTTTAAATATTGAAACAGCTGACCCAGACCTTCAAAATTGATAAATTGGTTACCATTAAAAATACCAATTACAAGAAGCACTATATAAAAAACATGACACTAATACGGGCAGCAAAAGACACAGGGTCCCCTATTTAGCATTGCCATCATCACAAGCAATGCCAGTACAATGGACATTAGTATCATCACTCACAGCATTTAATATTGAAGGCCTTTAAGAATTTATTTTATTTATTTCTTACATTTGCATAGCGCACAGAGCAGCCCCTGGGCATCGCGGCACTGTTACTTAATTAACTTGGTTACAGAAAGGAAAGAAAATACATTACACAAATTAGGGTATCACAACATTTCATTATGCATTATGCATATCCAGCGGGTTTGGGTCTTGATGTTGCTGTGGTGTGGGCAGTGATTAAGTGAAGAGCAGTGTTTTTACAGCTTTTCTGAATGCCAGGTGTGAGATTTCTCCACGAAGTGGGGGTGGTAAGGCGTTCCAATGATAGCTGCTAGGTAGGGGAAACTGGTGCCACGAGCTCAGGCTCTCTTGATTTTGGGCACTGTGAGCATGTTCGCATATGGCGTTCTTGTGGGTCTGGCAGCGGAAGTGGAGTGGACGCTCTCTGAAATGTAAGTAGGAGCGGCTTGGTGAATGCATTTGTGAGTCATAGCAAGGACTGCTTTAAAGATGACTCTCTCTGTGACTGGAAGCCAGTGAGCTTGTTTCCTTGTGTCTGTGATGTGCTCGCTTTTTTTGGATGCCTAAGGCTGCGCAGAGGGCATTATTTTGAATGACCTGTAGTTTAGCCATGTTTTTTGTGGAAGTTCCTAAGAAGAGGGCTTTGCAATAATCCAGTCTCGAGCCAGTGATGGCTCGTGCAATGGTGATGGAGTTTTCTTTGGATAGGAATGGTTTGGCTACGGTCATGAGTTTTGCGTGGTAGGCCGTCGCAGAGGCGCTGGCATTGACACGTCTGGTCATCGATAGTTTAGAGTCAAGGTAGACACCCCGGTTTTTACTGCGTTTGCTACTGGGATTCTGATACAGTCAATGTTGAAGTGGCTGAACTTGGGGTCGAGGTTCCTGAGTGTTTCGTTGGTGCCTACTAGGAGCAGCTCGGTTTTGTTAGAGTTCAAGAATAGTCCATTTACTTCCATCCATGCTTGGATGGTGTTGAATATGTCATTCAGGGTTTTAGAGTCAGTGTCATAGTCTCCTGTTAGGGTGAGGAGGATCTGGGTATGGTCGGCATAGTTAGTATACAAGATACCCAGTAAGTCTAGAATATGGAAGAGGGGGCACGTAAAAATATTGTAAAGGGTGGCCGAGATGCATGGCCCTTGTGGTACACCGCACAGAATGATGGTGGGTGAGGCAGAGGTAGAGTCCGAGAAGACTTGCATGGTTCTTCCTTGCAGGAAGGATGAGATCCATGTGGTGGCGTCTGGTGAGAACTTGGCTGTGGTGGCTAGGTGGTGGCATAGAACCTTGTGATCAACAAAATCAAAGGCTGCCGAAAGATCTAAGAGGAGGAGGAGAACCAGTTGGCCAGCATCCCTAATCTCATCCATCTGTTGTTTTAGGTCCAGTAGGGTGGTTTCTGTCCCGTGCCCTGGACAAAAACCTGATTGGCGCACCCCAAGGAGTTTATTATCTTACATTTTTGAACCTGGAGGTAGGCTGCTTTATCTAGTATTTTGAGCAGGAAGGGCACTGTGGTGATGGGCCTGTAGTTATTAGGAGAGGATGGGTCAAGGGTGGTTTTTTTAATAAGAGGGCGTACCCACGCTTCCTTGAGGCAGGAGGGGACTTTGCCAGTAGCAAATGAAGCATTCACGAAAGCTGTAAGGAAGGGTGTGGGAGGGCTAGCACATTCTTTGATAATTATAGCTGGGCATGTGTCTCCTTTGCAATTAGATGACTTAGTGGATCTCTGTTTCTTCAATTTTCTTAAAGGAGAAAGATGTGCAGGTGTCTGGGGATGGTGGTAATGCAGCGGATGGGGGTGGGGGGTGTAGTCTTCAGGGTTTGTCTGGTTGTTTCAATTTTGTTCTGGAGTGTGTTGATTCTGTTGATCATGGCTGATTGGATTCCTAAACACCAGGTTTTGTCTTTGCTAACGTTCTGTGGTGCGGGCGTGGGAGTTTCTAAGTCCCTAAAGATAGAGAATATCTCTTTGGTATGGGATTGAGCTTCCAGGATCCTGGTTTCAAAGAAGGTGGCTTTTGCTCTAATGATAGCTTGTTTGTATTCTTTAGCACAGGTCTTAAAGTCGAGATTTGCTTTATCCGTTTGGGTGGATTGCCAGATTGTTAGGGTTGCACGTCTCTTGGTTCGCAGTGCCATCAGGTTGGTGGTGAACCAAGCATTGGTGTGGCCGGAAGGTTTGGCCTTTCATGGTTTTAGTGGCGCGATATCTTCAACTGCTGCTTTGATGGCTTTGTTATAATGAAGTGCCAGAATATTGCCATTGCAAGACTTTGCAGTGAATAATCCAAGAGATAAATAACCTTGTGGTGTGCAACATATAAATGGTCATGGTTATTATATATTGAGCAACAGCATTATCGATTTCAAAACATGACGAGTGAAGGTCTTTTCTAATTGCATACACTCTATTCTGTGAACTGAATCACTTCCAAGCAGGGAGTCCCAACTTTAGCAGAGAACCCCAATAAGATTAATGATTTGCCCAGAAATACATACTTTTGTGGAATTGTTGCTGGCTGCAGTCAGATGTTTACTGCTGACAGAATGGTGACAAAGATCCTGGGAAATGTTTGCTGGAAGCATGTTCTTACAGTGAGATGAGAGTGTGGAGGTAATGCCTGCCCATGTCCTTATGCGGGCACCGCAGCATGACGAAGAAGGGCCCTGTGGTAGAGGATGGGAGACCTGCTACATAATGATCAAGGGGAGGATGGGCAGCAACACAGACTCTCTCTGGATATTATGATGCATACACATTCTCACCTGCCATCCAGTGAAAATGCATAGTGCACAGGGCGCTGCTGGAAACATGAGCACACACAGGCTTTAATGTGCATACTCACCGGAGTCTTACAAGCTAGTGACATGCCTGTAACTTACAATTTATTTTCAGGATTCAGGGGCAGAGTTCACAAGAGGCAACAGGCACCGCCAGCAGACATGAGCCCTCCGTCCGATGCTGCAAAGCATCTATGTAACCGTTTTGGTTTAGAAGGGTTTCTTCTTTTTTGTATGTCAACTTCTTATGCCCAGCGACTCATTACTTAATTGTGTTTCCGTTATGTGTCGCGTTTTGAGAGAAATCGGAGGAAACAACACATCTCCACCTCTGCTAATAATAAGTCGGTCGTCTCTCAAAATAATTTGCGCCACTAGTGATTTAGTATTCAATTTCAAATTTGTATTAATATGATTCCACTTGTGTGGATGAGCCCTTCTTGATGTTTCGGCATCTCAGGCCTTTTTCAAATCAGGGCATTAATCTTTTGAAAATACATCATACTTTAGATGTTTTCTTGTTCAGTTCATTAAAGACTATAAATTATCGGGATAATCCCACCTAAACTCCATCCCTGCGCTGGCTCTTGTGTCAAACTTGTGTAGGTTTTAAACAATGAGTGGTCTGAAGAGTGGTCATGGCTCGAAATGCCTACGCCACCCAGCTCAGGCATATCCTGAAACGGTATCTGGTCTTTGCATCGAATGCAATACCATTGAATGCCTTACCATCGAAAATATAGCAGTGAAAAAAAAACATTGAATGCATTTTTTTAAAGCTAAAGGGTTTAGTTAAATTATAATGGGTTTTAAAGGTTAGAAAAAGGTGGCTGGGGGACCCCCATCAAATAGATTTGTTTTGAAAAAATGCTTTCGATGCAATTTTTTTCGATGCATTTTTTTAGATGGAATGGTATGTCGATGGTAGGAATTCGATGCAATGACTAGGAACCCCTGAAACCAATTTGAAACCCGAAAGACCTGACCGATCTATCTGCTCTTTTGGTCCCAGTGTATTGAAGGTCTCTGCAGGCTAGACAAGATGAAAGACCTTTGGGATTTCACGTTTAAATAGGCTTAAGGAATCACTTTTCAATCACTGTAACTCATGCACTGCAGTTAAGCAGCAGCAGCAGTGGCACAAATAGAAGGGTGTATTTTAACTGCCAAAATAGAGCTACAAAATAAGAGGCAGGGTGAGTGGAGGAGTGTGGGAGTGCTGAAACACAAAAACTGAACTAGTGCGAAAAGGAAAGGAGGGCTTGGCAAAAGGATGGTTGAGTGGAGGAAGGAAAAGGGGGAACTACGGTGTTCTCTGCAGCCCGCTCCTACCACAAAATGCTGAACAAAAGGCATAAATATACCCTCCCCCCACAAAATGAAACATCAGAAAATTATTTTAAAAATCATTGCTGTTCCATAATATGGTTGTTTTGCCCACCACTAGTCTAACGTCAATCCGCGGAAATCATTAACATGACAGCACTTTTAACAATTTAGTTAATTGACTACGAAAAAAAAGTGTTTTACCTGATGTCTCTGTCGGACAGTAAAGGCACTATCTATCACAGAGATTAACTTCTTATATATCTATCTACCCATCTGTCTATCACTCCCCATAGCTCTACTTATACCTATATGTCTATTTATCTACCTATATATCTATCACCACATGCGTACTTATACTTTATGTTTATCTATCTACCCATCTTTCCTTCTATCTACCTACCTACATGTCTTTCTACCTAACTACCTAATCTTTCTACCTATTTGTATTTATTTATTTTTATTGTATTGTTTTATTTATAACGCACTTAATACCTATGTTTGGTTTCTAAACACGGATCCGGTATTCAAACCTCTGTTACTCTGCACGGTCTTGCTTCCAAGACCAGCACGCTGCCCCTGTGCTATTCTCAGATATGTGCCTGTTTTCATATCGACCTGAATGAGGCTGTTAATCTACCTATCTATCTTCCCATCTTCGAATCTATCAACCTATCTAGCATCTGTCTATCCATCTTTCTCTCTACGTACTATTTACCTACATAGTTGCCTATCTATCTATCTATCTATTGTTCATCTATCTACCTATACTTCTATGAGCATATCTTGACTTAGACAGATAGGTAGGTAGATAGACATTTGTATATCTTTGTACTTATCTATCTTCATAGCTATCTAACTTTCTGTCTATTAGCCTATCTCTACTTTTACATATATGGTTACCTACCGATCTACATATCTTTCTATCTATCCAGCTACTTATTAGCCAACCTTTCTGTCTACCTAAGTACCTATCTGTCTGTCACCATATCTCTAATTATAGTCATGTGCATCTACCTATCTTACTTTCTGTCTACCTATCTATCAACTATCTACCTTTCAATGAACCTATCCAACCACCTTTCTACCCACCTGCCTACCTATCTATCAGCATATTTCTACTTATACAAGCCACTCTCTCTTCTTATTGTGTGTACATCTGCATATGTCTGGGTTTGTGTGTGCATACAACAGTGTGCGTGCACCTATGATATATAAAAGACAATCATGCTCCTTGTTGGGTGTGCGTAGCTCGGCACACAGCAGTACTTATTTAGCCCAACACGTCAACCTGTCACCTGCTGTGCCCTTCGGACCTCCCTCCACTTCTCCACTCCATTTACATCCATTAAGATCTAGGAGATTAATGAAATCCAGGGTGCTACATTTCACACGGGGCAGTTGCTCCTGGGGAGCAGGACAAAGAAAGATAGTGTGCAAATACACTAAGAGTGGACCTCTGAGGGAATGGCTTAACTACCAAAGGTCAACCTGACAAAGTGAAATAGAAAATTATGATTCGGATCTAGAGCAGATGTTTTGTTAACAAATTTCAGGACAGGTACATGATTGCAACTTTCAGCTTGAGTGGGATAGAGAGTGGTGTGGGTATGAGGAGAGCTTTATGAGGGGGAAATATAAAAAGTTTTCAGGTGAGATAGACTACCCCGATCTCCTTACCTCACCCCAGTCTTTCTCTGGTTGCTGTGGTCACTCGTAGGCCTGCTCCCCCACCCGACCCTCCATTACCTCAGCTGACTACTGTCTGCCTCAGCCATTCGCCATTCCTCTGGCATTGGCTGAGAAGGCTGAAGATTGGGTGTAAGAGGATTCAATTCAACACTACAGCTAAGTCAATGCCTAGTCTGGGATACTGAATGGAAACCCTTATTTATATATCTTTACGTCCAGTTCATGCGTTCTGGATGACTACCCCTATATAACACCCCTCTCTTGGAATCCCCCTGACCCCAATGAGCCACGAAGTAGTTCTGTTTTGCAAGTTTAAACGGTTTATTTGATAATTTAAACAATATATATATATATATATATATCACACTTTATAATAAATTAATAATTGAATATCACACTTAATCTGAGCAGTAATCAATAATGGATAGTCCGGCACTAGCACACTTCTTTATAATCGATGATGAGTGGTTATAGGATGGATACGATAGCAAAAATACTTTTATGGTTTCAAATGGATGCAATGTGGAATGAAAATGCAATACAGAAAATACTCAATATGATTTCAACAACACAATGTAATCACTTTTCTCTGGCAATCCACTCCCCCCCTTAATGCAATGCAAGGAAATGGAAGGGAAGCACACAGTTCTCAGAAATGCAATCAAATGTAATTCAGTTCACCCCAGCAAGCTTAGACTACAGGTATGAGTTTGAAATACAGGTAAAAGTGCTTTGATATGTGCTGGCAATGAAGTGAGGAATATGCTGAAAATGGTTTTAATTCCCTTTAGGAGGTTCAGGGTGAGTGAAATATACCTGGGGTGAGTTCAGGCTCACTTTAGCAAGGATCTCGGAGTAACTAGCAGGTTAAACAAATTTTTGGCAAAGGAAAGCAAGGAAGCTGCTGTTTTCACACGTGGCTGGATTTTTAACCAAATCGCAGTAAAATTTGCGAGTGCGAGAATCGTGATTACGGAGAAGGTATAAGGAGTGGATGTTGGTTCTAGGCTCGTTGGAAAGCTGAGATGCTAAGCTTTGAGAGGAAAGTTACACCAAGTTCCTAGCCCAAACGGTTCCAGAGATACGGACGATTAAATAAAGGTAGTTTTTTCGGATTTGAAATTTTAAAAGTTCAAAGCGACAGGTTACAGCTTGCAGATAGAAAATGACAGGTGACAGCTTTGCAAATGACAGGTGACAGTTAGGAGGCAGTTCTGGTTAGATTAAAATTTAAAATAGATTGAATTATATTATTTTAACTAAGAGATTAGAAGAGAGTTTTCTGCATTCAAATAAACTAACAATGTTTACACATGCAGCTAGAATGCTGATTCTAAGTTCAAAACTATGACATTTTAACAGTTACAAACTATGTGACACTCAAAAGCAGGTCACTCAGTTAATTTAAACATTTCGATTTTGGTGGTTTTAATCCAGTTTCAGTTAGGCTGCTGACATGCATAGCTCAGCCAGTTTTGTTATGAACATTGTTTTGGGCTCTTCATCTTCCCAGATTTAGTATGCACACATACTTCATTCTGCCAGATGTCCGCTGGTGTTCAGTGAGATTTTTGGATATTCTGCAATGTTTGAAATGGGCATTCTGAGCTTGCCTTAAGAGAAACAAAGGGTGATTTTTAAAGTGCTTTCTAGCGAACAGGCACTGCTGTTTTTCTCTTTGGCACCCCATTTCACTCATGGCTCTTCTGACCCAGCACACCCGCACCGGGGGGTGGCAAGTCAGGCGACCATTTTGGTGTGCGCACAAACTGCGCGGTTTTCATAGATTCTGGCGCACATGTGGGCTTTTTCGGCCATCTTGGATTTCCTAAGCCCACAGCACCAAATGTTGTAGCATAATAGTCCAAACGTGGGTCAGAACACGCAACAAACCCCCCCGCCCGACTGCCCTTGGATTGAGTCGAGGGGATGTCGGGTGGTAAGGATGCTGACCCACGTGCTCGGAGGTCTGCATCATCTTCTTCCAATTCCGCAGATGACAAAGTTCAGCATCCTTTCCTCCATCAGGGGTGGATCAGTCGTTTCTCCTCGCCGGTCCTGATGGGAGTATTGGGCAGTACACTGGGCCCCTTGCGTCTCTGCTCCCGGTCTCCGGATCGTCCTCCTTGGCCAGTCTCCAGGTTTTCTTTCTCCTAGGACGACAAAGGAAGAGCGGCAATACCTATTCATGGACATTTCTCCCCCACCATTGATATAGTGGGGTGGCATATATATTTTAGAACTCAACAGATATGAACATGCACATTTTTTTTAAATTAAGAGACAGGAGCACATAAACTTGAGAAACACAGAATTTGATAGGCTATAGGTAGGATCTTTTAGGGTTGGAATTGAATTCTGGGATGAGATGATAGGCGGTGGTCGCTCAGTCTCCATATCTCCCCAGTCTGAATTGGCATCCCTTGGGACCCATTTTTCCTTGGGAGGAGTTCCCCCATCTCTGAAGGAGACGGTCCTTTCCCCAGGATCCTCTGAGGATCCCTCTCCATCAAATTGGAAGACCTGTACCTCCTCCACAAAGTGGGTCTGTTTGGATCCTTTGTTTCTCCTACCCCCTCTGCTCCTTGGGAGGCGGGCTTTCAGGGGCAGGAGATTTTGTTTCCGGTTCCTGGTTTTCCAGGGGCTGTTTACAAGTTGGGAAGGAAGCTTCCTCCAAGGCTTTACACCCCCCTTCCCCTCGTGCCTCCTCCCTGGGAACCGGTGTGTTATCGGGGTGCTGCCCCGTCATTGTTCTGGAGCACCAGGTCCAGAGTTTGGGGCAATCTGCGGTGGCATGCTCATCTGAGGGTTCTGTTGAGCCCTCAGTATGTGACCCAGATCCCGTGCCATATTTTGGACCTGGTGCTCTAACTGGGAAACCCGCTCAGGCTGATACGGGGCTCTATTTTCTCCCCTGGGCTGATCCCAGGAAGGGTAGCTATCCCTTCTCTGGTAGTACCCCTGGTTGGGAAGATTTTGGTACCCCTCCACCCTTGGCCTCCCCTCTCCCGGATTAGGTTGTCTGGGCTCAGGGAATTGGGGAAAGAAGGATGGATGATTTTGGGGCTGGAAATTGGGTGGATACCTGGGGAAAAAGTTCTGCCCAGGATTTGGAGAATTTCTGCCCTCCTTGGGGAAGTTAGGAGGGAAGTTCCCCGGGTCAGGTGCTTGGCTGGATCCCCCCCCTTGGGCTGGAGGAGTCCACACATAACCCATGATTGGTCTGTTTCCCTTGTAACGGGGACTTACATAGTCAGGAGAGCGAGGGACCTCATTTGTGGGACTACCTCTTTCACTCCCTGTCTGTGACTGGCCCGAGGACCTTCTGGGCCTAGCATTATTAGGTGCAGGTAGGTTTTTAGGCCCCCCCATCTCCAAATCCAAAACGGGAGTGACCTTTACCTCTGCCACCTTGGCAGCAGCAGGGGTGCTGTTGGTTTTGGGATTTTTCTGGGTATTGCTTTTATTTTCTATGGGCTTCTGCACCTCATAGATCCGGGTAGCCTGTTCAATGACCCAGTCTAAAGATCTTTTCTCATGAAAATCTCTCACGAGCTGGGTCATTATATATTTGGGCAAGGCATGGAAAAATGTATTGACAAATTCTCTGCTGTCTGTGCGCACCCTTCTGGCGGTCTGCGCAAAGGCACGTTTCAGTTCTTGCACAAATTCTTGTGGGGCCTGATCCTACCCACATTGCAAATTGGTGGCTGCCTTGCGAGCCTCTTGAGGATTTCTGTGAACAGAAAAATGTTTCAAGATGGCCGCCTTATAGGTGGACCATCTTAAATGATTTTGGTCCTCCAGCCCCGCAAAGAAACTGGAGTATTCTGGGGAGAATGTCCATTTGACGTACTGGATGCAGCTACTGCTGTCCTTCAAATGGAAATTCTCCATCATTTGCTCATAGAGCTCCAAGTGTTCCCAAACAGAGTACTTGGCGTTCTTATGATAAGGCGTGATGACACTCCTGATTGCCTTAATCTGTTTCAATGGGTCCTTAAGCAAGGCCCTTTTTGCCTTATTGGCCTTTTTGGTTCGGGTAACCCTTGTCCATTCATCCTCTGACTCAGAGGCACTGCTCCCAGAGGTTCCTGTCTGATCTTCCAGGTTTTCCCGGATTCTGCGAGCCTGGGAATGGCTGGCAGAATGTGGGGACCTGGTCTCCTGTGTCCTGCGCCGTTCAGAGGAGTCTTCAGATTCCTCCTTGCTGCCAGGATTTGATGGGTACCCCCCCCACTGACCTAACTGGGCAGAAGTTTTCAGGATGCCCTTAATGGGCCTATTCTCCTGGGGTTCGCCACTAAATTGCACTGTGCTTGGGTGCCCATACCCGGATGCCCGCCCATCAATTCCTAGGAGGTACTGACATATGAGCCCCATGCTTCTGGCTGGATAGTAATCTGCCAACCCTGTGGCCCGGTGCTCATGTGTGCCAGGGGACAGGGGGGTGGCAGAGTCCAGGGACTGAGAGAGATAAATGCCTCTGGTACTAGGGCTCCTGAGGTTATGCTCAGGAGTTTCCCTTTCCCAGCGAACCTGGTCTCTATCCGCCCCTGCTCCCTGTTGCAATGCAAGAGCCTGCGCATTCAGTTCCTCAGTTAAGGCCTTACTAGACTCTATCAGTCTCTCCTGCATCGCTACCTGTTGTTGGAGCCTATCATTGTGCTGGCAGAGAGCCTCATTCTCTCTCTGCGTTTCCTGATTGGTCCTGGAGCACTGGGCCAGTCTTTGCTGCAGGAGGGTTACCTCCTGAGCTGTGTCCCTATTGGCCTGCTCCTTTCTTGCCAGAGCATCCTCCAGCTTCCTGGTGTGCTCTAACAAGTTCTGGTCTTCTTTTTGGAGGTCACCCAGTCCCTGGAGGGCCAGGTGATTTTCTTCTATTTTCCTTTTTAAGTGGCAGACTTCCTGGCCTAAGGTATCCCTTTCCTGACTAAGAGCCTGCAGAGCCTGCATCTGTGCCGCCAGGTCGCCCCTTTGCCTTTGGAAGGCACCAGTTTTCTGGCGCTCCTGGTCAAACTCTGCCTGGGTATCCAGGTCTTTCAAAATCAGTTTATTGCTCTCTGCCTTCTCCCTATCTAGGTGGCTTTGCAGGGTGACTACCTGCTCAGCACATGCCCTATTGAAGTCTAACTGTTGCTCCAGCTTTTTCTGGCTCTGCAGTAGGGAGTCCAAACCTTCTTGGTACTCCTTCTGCAAGGCCAGAAATCTGGTATCCTGGTCCGCCTTTTCCTGTTGCAGCACATCCATATCCTCCTTTATTTTAGTGATGTACCATCTGCTGTCATTTTCTGACTCCTGGCTCCTCAGCAGCCTCTGCTCAGAAGAGTCCAGATCAGATTGGGCCTTCTGTAATGCCAGCAGTTGCCTACTCGCCAGATCTTGGCCTTCAGCACATTTGTCCTGCATGGCTCCCATATGTAAATATAAATATGCCGCTACCCTGGCAATCTTGTGGTGCTCATACTTGGCCTTCGGGGCCATGTATAGTTCACTCAGGGCCACATATAGGGGACCCTGATCTCCCCATATATCTGACCCTGTTTCAGTGACCTGTTGCGCGATTGCCTGCAACCAGACCGTTTGGTCCTGATGAGTCCACTCACCTCTCACAAATAGCTTATGTAAGAAGTGTTCTCTGGCTATTTTCATATCTACCAAGGTCGTCATTCTAGAGATTGGTCTCTGTCCTGACTTACAGAAGTTTGTATTTTATTTTTGCAAAACAGACCTTTTCCTTAGAGCGTTCCTTTGAGGAGTGCTTTACAGCGTAACACAGCATGGTGATCCGACCGGATATGTGTATGTGGTCAGCTGGCACGCTGTATTAATCTGCACAAGTGATAGATCTAACCCAAAATCCCGGACGAGCCCCCAATTTGTAAGAGGATTCAATTCAACACTACAGCTAAGTCAATGCCTAGTCTGGGATACTGAATGGAAACCCTTATTGATATATCTTTACGTCCAGTTCATGCGTTCTGGATGACTACCCCTATATAACACCCCTCTCTTGGAATCCCCCTGACCCCACTGAGCCACGAAGTAGTTCTGTTTTGCAAGTTTAAATGGTTTATTTGATAATTTAAACAATATATGTATATATCACACTTTATAATAAATTAATAATTGAATATCACACTTAATCTGAGCAGTAATCAATAATGGATAGTCCGGCACTAGCACACTTCTTTATAATCAATGATGAGTGGTTATAGGATGGATACAATAGCAACAATACTTTTATGGTTTCAAATGGATGCAATGTGGAATGAAAAGGCAATACAGAAAATACTCAATATGATTTCAACAACACAATGTAATCACTTTTCTCTGGCAATCCACTCCCCCCCTTTATGCAATGCAAGGAAATGGAAGGGAAGCACACAGTTCTCAGAAATGCAATCAAATGTAATTCAGTTCACCCCAGCAAGCTTAGACTACAGGTATGAGTTTGAAATACAGGTAAAAGTGCTTTGATATGTGCTGGCAATGAAGTGAGGAATATGCTGAAAATGGTTTTAATTCCCTTTAGGAGGTTCAGGGTGAGTGAAATATACCTGGGATGAGTTCAGGCTCACTTTAGCAAGGATCTAGGAGTAACTAGCAGGTTAAACACATTTTTGGCAAAGGAAAGCAAGGAAGCTGCTGTTTTCACACGTGGCTGGATTTTTAACCAAATCGCAAATCGCGGTAAAATTCGCGAGTGCGAGAATCGTGATTACGGAGAAAGTATAAGGAGTGGGAAGTTGGTTCTAGGCTCGTTGAAAAGCTGAGATTCTAAGCTTTCAGAGGAAAAGTTCCTAGCCCAAACGGTTCCAGAGATACGGACGATTAAATAAAGGTAGTTTTTCGGATTTGAAATTTTAAAAGTTCAAAGCGACAGGTTACAGCTTGCAGATAGAAAATGACAGGTGACAGCTTTGCAAATGACAGGTGACAGTTAGGAGGCAGTTCTGGTTAGATTAAAATAGATTGAATTATATTATTTTAACTAAGAGATTGGTTCTGCACAGTTCTGCTAGGTACTCACAATATATTTAGAAATAGGCCTCGCCACGGATCTGGTCAGGTTTTGGACTGCACTCCGGTCTGGTCTCGGCACTTCACAGTGATCTGGGTCAGCTCTCTGGTTCTGCTAACAGCGGTCTCTGGTTCTGATCAGGTCTGTGGGTCCGGATACAGCGGTCTCCGGTTCAGCTGGTCTCTCTCTGAATACAACAGTGCTTTCTGGCAAATGGCAAGAGTTCTTGCAAAGAATTCAAACAGCTCGCCTGGCTGTGAATAGTTGCAATGATTTGAGGCCTGCTAAAGAGGGATTTAGCTTGTAGTTGACCTCTCTGCTACAAATTCTGAAGTAAAATCTTGGTCTCTGAAGGTGGATAGATTGAAGTCTCTATGTTGGCTCCCTGGAGGTGGATGGAGGTAAAGTATGGATTTTCCCAGCAGAGCGTCCCGCAGCAGATGGAATAGAATCTTTCTATCTGTCCTGGCTGTCTGCTTTTATGTGTTTTGAAAGTGGGTGGAGAGGCTAGCATTCTAGGCCCTACCCCTCTCCACTTGTCATTGGCCAATTCCTCCTCTTCCCCTTGATTGGGGGAATGAAATGAAGTGTCATCATGATGAGGTCTCTTTATGATACAGAGAACCCACCCCTGTCAACTTTACACACAATCTATATCTGATCCAAATACATACTTCCCCGATAGACAGTTGTTTGGCATTGCATACACACATCATGCATTTACTGATGGTAGCCCCTGTTCCAATTCTGCCGTTTCTAGGAGCTTGGGTTAAAGAATGGCAACATATTTCACTTTTTGGTCAGGTTACCAATATTGGATTTGTCCCCGCATTTACACAAATGTTCGCAAAGCATGTGGGCATTAGGTGGTGGAGTGTCAGATTTTTAACATACATACATTTAGAGTAATATCCTCTTTTCCGCTAAAACCCCCCTGAACATACCACCGGGTCCTAACACGTCTTCAAATGTGCACAGAAAAATCACAAGAATAATGATATCACTTATAAAATTTTCACAAGTCCGCTCTATGAATGATCCATCTTTTTAGATTTATGTTCTGGCCCCAAAGGGGTGTGGTTTCCCAGGTCACATGGTGTAGAAAGCAGTTTATCCCGTTTCTGCCAAGCTCAGAGACCCTGCCCCTCCCAGCTTCTGCCAAGAGGAAGCTATTTTACGGTCCCCCAAATAAACCATCTGCCTGGGCCCTGGAAGGCCCATTGTTCAAGAGGAAGCCATTTATGGCCTCCCCCCAATAAACCCTCTGCCTGGGCCCAGGACAGGCCTTTGTTCAACTCCCTGTAGCTGCTCCACCCCTAATCTAATCAGAGAGGTGACAACTCCTTTTGGCATGGGGAAGAGTGGCTGAGCAGGTTTTAACTCCTGTGGGGGTAGATGTCAGGCAGTATTCAGTTCCTTAAGCCAAGCCCCAGCTAATGTCACTTCTAGTTACCCAGTTTTCTGCATTCAAATAAACTAACAATGTTTACACATGCAGCTAGAAAGCTGATTCTAAGTTCAAAACTATGACATTTTAACAGTTACAAACTATGTGACACTCAAAAGCAGGTCACTCAGTTAATTTAAACATTTCGATTTTGGTGGTTTTAATCCAGTTTCAGTTAGGCTGCTGACATGCATAGCTCAGCCAGTTTTGTTATGAACATTGTTTTGGGCTCTTCATCTTCCCAGATTTAGTATGCACACATACTTCATTCTGCCAGATTTCCGCTGGTGTTCAGTGAGATTTTTGGATATTCTGCAATGTTTGAAATGGGCATTCTGAGCTTGTCTTCAGAGAAACAAAGGGTGATTTTTAAAGTGCTTTCTAGCGAACAGGCACTGCTGTTTTTCTCTTTGGCGCCCCATTTCGCTCATGGTTCTTCTGACCCAGCACACCCGCACCGGGGGGTGGCAAGTCAGGCGACCATTTTGGTGTGCGCACAAACTGCGCGGTTTTCATAGATTCTGGCGCACATGTGGGCTTTTTCGGCCATCTTGGATTTCCTAAGCCCACAGCACCAAATGTTGTAGCATAATAGTCCAAACGTGGGTCAGAACACCCAACAGGGCCAAGGCCAGAGACCGCACCTGCCACACGACCTGCCACACGTGCAGTGCCAGTGTTTCGATGCAATCCGCAGGTGCAGGCAGAACCACACTCTGTCATGGGTCTGTTTTTATATCGGCCAGAATGAGGCTGTTAAGCACAAGAAATAGAGTGAGTGACTGAAGTTCACTGCTCACAGTGTCTTGGACCGGGCCTGGTGGAACACACAAATCAAAACATTTTACTGATCATACTCATTGAAGAAAGCACACAAGCAGAGATAAAAAAAAAAAAAGATAATGACAGCATGCACTGCAGGGGAAGCTGTGTAACTCAGGTATCCTTCCACATAAAAAAGAGGCCCGCTATGCCACCTACTCAGTCCAGTACTGCCTTAGGCTTACGTGTGCCTACCCTAACTGGGAAAGTAAAATAATGAGGCTATTGCATTCTGTCAGGCGCCTGTGGGCAGAGATGCGCCCACAAACCCGAGGGGAGAAAGTGCATGAGACAAGAGTGTAAGGAATATTGCAGACAAGAATGGATAGGCAATAACTATAGACAGGCAGCAAAGGCAGTGAACAGAAAGGGGCCGGGAATACACATAATACAAGTAAGACAAACATGTTAGGTAGCCAATTGTGGTGTACACAGAATGGAGGAAGAGTTTTCTTCTGTGTCAGGGGAAACTCTAGCCTTCTGTGCTGGTTACTATTACAGGGCCCCACTCTGAATGCTCATGGAAAGGAGCAGCAGGAGTGGGTGTCTGTATCTGGACCCTAAGGCACAAACAAGGACATATTACTCACAAGCCTGAAGCCTGTAGGGGTCCAGCAGGAACTGTATGTGACTGCCTCTTGAAACAGGATCCAGCACACTGTTGTCAATATGGCACAAGGTGCAATGCTGAAACGTGAAAAAGAAAAGGGGCAGAGATTGCCTGCTGGGAAACCCAGCAGCCAAACTCTGAACAAAGGAATTAAACAAGCACAGCACAAGTGAGGACACGAACAGTAAAAGAAATATCCAGGGAAAGAATAAGAAGTTAAAGTGAGCAAGGTTCAGGACAGAGAACAAGAAGAAAGAGGAAAGGCAAGAAGACAAGAATTTAAGTGCAAGGGTACCAGAGAATGGAACTGCAGACTGGTAAATAAGGACTGGAATAAAGGAACATCGGAGTGAACTATAGACCAGGAACAAGAAAACTCAGGGATGAAGCACTGGACTAGGATAACAAGGACTGAACTGCAGACTGGTAAGAAGGAACTGTAAAATCAACTGCAATAACAAGGACAGGACTGCAGACAGACAACAAGGAAACTAAGGACTGGAATATAGGAAGCAAAAGGCTGGTAACAATGATGGTGGGCACAGAACAAGGAACTGCAGGCAGGGAAAAAGATCATTGGTGGTACAGAGCAAGGGGCTGCAGGCAGGGAGCAGAGGACTGCAAGCAGGGAAGCAGGGATTCAGTGCAGGAAGCACAGAGGTGCGGGGCAGAAGGCAGGGGAGTGCAGCCACCTGGACACATGGCTCAGTTGGGCTGCCAGATAGTACTTTTCTAGGCTTGGTAGTTGGATCCCACCTTGATTGTATGGTAAGACTAGGGTGGACAGGGCCACACAATGTCTGCCATTTCCCCATAAGAATTCTTTGAGTATTGCATCGAGCAGTTGAAAAAAGGGTTTAGTGATGTAGAAGTGCACATTTTGGAATCCATACAGAAATCTAGGGAGAATAATCATCTTGGCTATCGAAGCCCTTCCTAGCATTGATAACGGAAGCTTCGCCCAGAACCTTATGGATTTGCGTAGTGTGGGTACTGCAGCTTTCGTGTTATGTTCATGCATCAACTCCGGGGTATGCATTATTTGGATCCCCAGGTAGCGGAAGGAAGCCGTCTGCCACTGGACACCCACCTGGGGGAGTTCTTCGGCGCCTTTGTTTCTCAGTCTTGCCAGAGGGAACAAACAGGATTTGGATTTGCTAAATGTAATGCCGGAGACTTTGGCGTAGTTGTCGAGGACTTCCAGTATTGTCGGCACATTAAGGTGGGGATTGTTAACATATATTAGAACATCGTCTGCATATAATGAGATGATATGATCGCTTCCTGCTAGTCTGATCCCTGCATCAAAGAACTGCTGTCTAAAATAGATTGCTATGGGTTCCAGCCCAAGAACGTAGAGCATAGGAGAGAGTGGGCAGCCCTGCCTAGTACCCCTCTGGATGTCCCATGCCTCTGACACATACTTCCCAGATTTCAGCCTAGCCCTTAGTTTATTGTAAAGAATCTTGACCCATCTGATGAATCCCTGGCCGATCCCAAAGCCCTCCAAAACCGCTATCAGCCATTCCCAGTATATAGAGTCGAAAGCCTTAATGGCGTCTAAGGACAGTAGCGCAAGCTGTTCGTCACATGTGCTGGTTTGGGCTATGATATGTTGAAGCCTGCGCAGGTTTAGGGACGTGTTCCGACCGGGTATAAAGCCATTCTCGTCCGTATGTATTATATCTCCTATCACTTTGGATAGTCGCTTAGCTAGAATTGTCGTCAGTATTTTAACGTCATAGTTAAGCATGGCAAGCGGGCGATAGGAGTCACATCTGTCAGGAGGCTTATTGGGCTTGAGCATCGGTATCACTAGGGTTTCTCTCATGCTGTCTGGTAGGATACCTCTTTCGTATGTTTCTGAGAAGACTTGGTGCAGTAGGGGCGTCAGGGAGGGTTCAAATGCTTTGTAGAACTCGGGTGGGAGCCTGTCACTACCCGGGGTCTTACATGTGGCCAGGGATCGAATAGCTTCTGTTATGTCTTCCGGTGTGATGTCAGAGTCCAGAGTGTCAGATTGTGCTAGCGATAGCTTGGGTAGACCTATTTCTTCTAGTGTGTCTGTGATTTGTTCTTGGGGGATTTTGTCTGTGTGGGAGTATAGTTGTGCATAGTAGTGTTTAAAGGTGTCGTTGATGCTCTGCTGGGTTCTGTGCTCTGTGCCGTGTTCGTCCCGTAATATTGTGGTTATGTGTTTGGGGTGTTCTCGTTTACAAAGCCAGGCCAGTAACCTGCCAGGTTTATCGGCTTCTGCATGTGTTCTGTCCGTTCTGGTGCTAAAATCAAATTTGGCTAGTCTGTTCCATGCGACAGAGCAGTCCTCTCTGAGAGTCCTAAGGTCGTCCTCCCTCTTTGGGGCATCTACCGAGGTCACTTCTAACTTTTGGATCGCATTTTCTTTCTGGTCAAGTTCGACTCTCAGCTTTTTCCTGATACCCCCTGATACCCCCTGCTTTAGCAATAACTTCGCCCCGCGTGACTACTTTCAAGGAATCCCATACCGTGCTAATGTGTTTGACGCTACCAGAATTTTCTGTTATGTAGTTCGCTAAGGATTCTAGCAGTTCCTCCCTGAAGGCCATGTCTTTCAAGGCCTCAGCAGGCATCCTCCACATGGGGATGGGTGGTCTGGGACTGTTATGGTGCCAGTCCAACAGAAGTGGGGAATGGTCGGAGATAGTCCTCCCTAAGTACTGCGCTTCCCCTATTTGAGGCAAATGCTCCTTACTTATGAAAAAATAATCTAGCCTCGTATGGAGTTTATGGGGGGAAGAGTAGTACGAGTAGGCTCTCTTGTCTGGGTGTAGTTCCCGCCATACATCTGTCAGGTCTAGTTCCTTGATCAGGGTGGCTAGGGACATGGTGGCAGTGGAGGGGCCATTCGTTGAAGGCCGGGATCTGTCCAACTCTGAGTCGTGGATGCAGTTGAAATCGCCACCCCACAGAAAAAAGCCGTCTCTGAACTGCACCATCTTGGCACCCAGTGCTTTCAGGTGGGCAGGGATATTGTTGTTGGGGAAATATGAATTCACTATGCAAATCTCTCTTTGTTCGAAAGTGCCCCATATAATTAGGTATCTGCCCTCTGGGTCCTTTTCCATTTTGTTTAGGTGGAATGGTACTTGGGGGTTGATCCAGGTGTAAACCCCTCTGGCATATTTAGAATAGGGTGCTCCGAAGCCCTGTCCACCCCAGTGTTCCTGCAGTTTAGCGTTTGCCTCTGTGGTGCAGTGTGTCTCCTGCAATAGGGCAAAGTCCACCTTTTTCCTGCGTAAGTAGGATTTAATCCTATTCCTAAGGAGGTAAGTGCCCAGGCCCCTCACATTCCAAGATAATACCTTAATGTGCACGGCCATTCCGGTTACTGGAGAGATCTAGGAGGCGCTTGCTTCTCCCAGAAGTGTTTGTGGTCGCGACTAGGGTCCCAACATTATCCCTGGCTCGTGAATTCCAGCACATCCCGACCACCGCTCCAGCCCACCCGCTCCCTGGTTTCATTTTACAGTATGGAGACTTTTCTAACTACCATTCCGTGGAATGGATTAACGAGAAAAAACAACAACAAGAAACTGCCCCCAGCAGTCGTTTCAAACTCACGACGCTCGGGGGCTCCCGAGCCTTCCAGTCCTCTCCGGGTCTTTCGGTTCGGGCGGTGTGTAGGTGTTTTGCCTACACCGTTTCGGTAGGGGGGGGTCATCGGCAGTCTTGTGATTGAGCTTCCGGTTTCCTGCCCAATTGTGACTTTTCCTTGATGTGGCATTGGATGTGTTAGCAATATTTAGCTGCTCTTGTGGTTTCTGCTCGTAGAATCATCCTTTGCTGCTTTTCGCGATTTCCTCAGTGTCCTCAGTGAGGTTGTTGTGTTCGAGCCATAGGTTTTCTGCGGCCGGGGTCTCTAGGAATATGGCCTTTCCCTTGTAGAGTATTTTGAGTCTCGCTGGGTACAGCAGCATATATTTAAGATTAAGTTTCCGCAGTCTGGCTTTCACAGGTATGAAGGAATTTCTTGCTCGCTGCACCACGGTAGTGTAGTCGGGGTACATGACTATGGACGCGTTGTTTCTTTTGATCTCACCCCCCTCTCTCGAGAACCTCAGTATCGTCTCTCGGTCCCTGAAGTTTAGTATTTTCGCAATCATCGGTCTTGGGTAAGATCCGGGGGGTGGTTGCTTTTGGAGGGATCTATGGGCTCGCTCCACAGAGAACCCTTGGGTGATATTGCCTGCGCCAATTTCCTGTAACAGCAGTGTTTCTATGAACTCTGTGAGGTCTGAGCCCTCCATGCCTTCCGGGATTCCCAAAATTCGGACGTTATTTCGTCGGGCCCGGCCTTCCGCATCTTCGGAGCGTGCTTCTAGTCGGGCAACTGTCATTTCTAGCTCTCTGACTTTCGCCTTTAGCTCCTGCGTGGTCTCTGTAGTTTCCTGTAGGGTAGTCTCCGTATTAGTGACTCTTTCGGCCAGGTTCCGGGCATCTTGCCTTATTAGTTGCATGTCTGATTTTATTTCCCCTCTCATATCTTCAACAGATGTTCTCAGTTCTGCTATCGCCTGGAGGATCTGAGAGTCCCGAGGGTCCATCGCTGGGGTTGGTGACTCGGCATTGTTGTTCTCTTCCTGTGGGGTCTGTTGCCTTGGGTGGGCTGTAGTGAACAAATCCATCGTGACAGCTCTCGACCTGTTTTTGGGAGGAGACATTGTACCACGCGAGGGTATCAGCTTTCGTGGAGCGTGATGTTGGCTGCAACTATTTGCGGTCAGCGGCCTTAGTTTATTGTGGGGAGCCCGCCACTGGGGGCCTTTGCGGCTATGAAATTGGGTCCCACTTCGGTCCGCCTTATCCTTGGCTGATCGTGTGTGGTGGTTAGGCAGAGCTTTGTTGTAATCTTTAGCTGCACCCAGGGCACTGGCTATTGCGTAGTCGGCTATGCGAAGTGGGTAGCTGTCCCTGTCCAATGGGTGTTGAAGTGGGACAGTAAGCTTTTATGTGAGGGGTAGCCACTTACTTCATTTTGGGTCGGGTAGTCCCGCTGGTGTTGCCTGGTTTGAGTTCTTAGGTGTGTGTGCTCCGTGGTC
Organism: Ambystoma mexicanum; assembly: GCF_040938575.1. NCBI lineage: Eukaryota > Metazoa > Chordata > Amphibia > Caudata > Ambystomatidae > Ambystoma > Ambystoma mexicanum. The sequence continues at coordinate 1,344,674,416 of NC_090931.1, forward strand.
GCTGTCTCGACCTGCGCGTGTGTTCTTGGCTGCTCAGAGCAGCCTCTGCAGTCCTCGGGCTGATCCCGGGCGTATCATGCGCTGGGGGACACCTTCCGTGTGCGGATACCAGCGGGGCTCACGGGTTTCAGACGCGGTCCCTCAGTCGCACCCAGGTCGCACCCAGGTGAGTTGCTTCGGGGAGCCGGTGTCCCAATGGAAGGGCTGGCGGGGACGGTGGTCAGTGGCTTGATGTGCGTTGCGTTGCTGCTTCGTCCAGGGCCCCTGGGTCCTACCGCCCTCTGCCGCGTCAGACCGCAGCATGAGTCCTCTCTTTTCCTCGCCGCGGGACGGTTCAGCGGAAGCCCAAAGGGGGTGCCTTCCTCGTTAGTGGCGGAGGCAAGCTGCTGTGACAGTCCGCGGGGGTCTGTAGCCCTCGCTTCGGTCCCGCAACACCAAGTCGGTCTCTCCTCTACGGGCCGCTTGGTGTGGCCGCCATGTTGGATGCCGCAGGGGGGATTTTTCAAATGCTTCGTTTTTGGTGTTGCCAGCCACGATTTCCGTCGCCAATTTGGTCGAGTGTGTCGAAAAGGTTCATCTGTGGCTCAGTCAAATTTCAGCTCCAGGGCCTTAATATTTTGCCGCAATTGCTTATATTCCATGATTTTCTTAGTAACTCAATTTTCATTACTTCCACATCATTTTTAGTTTTGGATGAAAGTTGGCTAAGCAAAATCTAGAATATTGACATGGATGTTGGTGCCCTCTTTGCATGGGCATGTCTGGTCAACTGCTGGAAATGATCGGTATTAAGCAACACATGACCTCCTGCACATGGGCTCATAAGTCATGCATTTCTGTATTCTGTTCTGGAGTGGTACAGCCCTACCTTTTGGCTCTGTAGCAAGCAGATTGTCAGGGTTACACTCCTCTGACATTGTTTACTGCTCTAGGTAATTGGGATATGAAGGTTTGTTTTACCATTACTGAAGAGGCCAGGCCAGATGTGACAGAGTTTGAAAGCTTTTTCTGGGCCTTTGTAGCAGGCTGTGGAAGTTGTCGGCTTCATGTCTCAACTGCTGATGGAAAAAGTTACAAGTATTTAATCAACCAGCAGAGGATCAGAGCTCATGTAATAATAGTCACATGAGGACGGACACTTCAACTTGCATATTCTTTGAGCTGGACAATTATTTCTGGGTTCGACACAAATTCATGCCCATAAAGGTGAAATGCAAAGAACAACTGCAAAAGCCAAAACTATTGACTTTGGCAAAGTTTGCTTCCTGCACTAATGGTCTTGCTCCTCCCTAGCTCTCCTTACTTATTTATCTTTTCTGCTGTTCATTCTCTTTTCCCCTCTTTCTAGTTTCTGGTTCATGCCCTTTACCTAACCTGTGCCCGCTCCTCCTGTTTTTACCTGCTTGCCCCTCAGCTGTCTGTTTTTCTTTCTAGTCACTCTGCTGCATTATTTGAAGCTGTTAAGATGGATTTCTGAACTCTGACCTGGGGGGAAGAGGTTCAGAAGGCCTGCCTAGTTCCTTGGAACAAGGTAACCTTCTGGACAAGCCAGACCAATCAATGTAGCACTGGTGGCGGTCAAGACTAGGTCTCAGGAGGAGTGAGGGTGATCAAAAGCCCACAATGAGCACACACAGTATACGACACCACAAATTACTCTCAGTCAGGTGTAAATATCAAACATACATGTACATTTATTAAAGGCCTTGTAAATCAAACACAAGAGTAATTATTCATCAGTATTAACAAAACCAACACAACACTAATTAGGAAACATATTTACAGTAACCAATGGCCTAATGGGATATTCCACAGTACAGATCCATAACCTGCAAAGAAAGGCGCCACACAGTGCAAATATCTTATAGGCAGTCCTTCACAATTCAAACCCTAGCTAAGAGGCAGTCCAGTCCCAAAGATAAGTGGAGCCTTGAACTCAAAATTACATTTGGTGCTAATGCATGCGGTTGTGCGGTTAAGTTCAAAATGGGGTCTCTTCAAGGGGCTGTAGCGACTCAGGAAGGTGGGTGAGGCAGTGTATAATAAGTTCCCATTATTCGAGCAGGGTCTCCTCAAGAGGGTAGAAAAGGATCCAAGAGTTGGGAATAGCTTGGTAGCACAGGCTACCTCCATAAAGAAGAGTCGCCCTCAGGGGACACTCATGCGTAAAAGTCTATGGATGCACCAGGGGCCACCGGTAAGGGTTGCAAGTACTTACCGACCCTCGGCGCACTCAGGACCAAACTTCGGCAGTCGAGTCCACTTCGGTTACATGTCTGAATCCTGCAGTTGTGCGGCTCTATGGAATTCAGGGGATGGGTTAAGGAATCGATTCTGTGGAGGGACAGCAGCAATTTCTCCGCTCCTGGTGAAGGGATCAGGCCAGTTCCAATACACACGGGTGCACAGCAGCAGAGCACCCATGAAGTTCCTCACCACAGCTGGCCGGCACGATGACTGCATATGCTCGGGTTCAGGCGTACTCTCCTAATTCCAGACCTAGGAATGCTAGGTTTTTGAAACTTGCCAGGAGAGTGCCTCATACCCAGAGTTTATAGTCTCTAAAGGCTCAAGTTGGAACTCAAGACGGTTGCGGTTCCAGGACAAAGGTTCCGTACGAGCTGGTCAGTTCACTGGGCGGTCCAGGAACACTTCCGAAAAGGCTTGCTTACAGGTTAAGCAGGAGGTGCCAAGAATAGTTGGTCCCACTATTCCAATGAGTCAAAGCACCCTTGCAGGCCTTTTCGGTTTGATCAGAAACAGGGGCTCTGATGGGACAACAGCGGGCTCAGGGTGCCAAACCTTCCAGTGGGTCACCAGCGGTTCCACAGAGATTCTTCTTTGGTTCACTAACTTTGGTGTGAACTCAGAAGATTGACCTGGAATGGGTGAAAGGTGCATTCTCTTCAAAATCTCCTTCGTGCCAAAACAAAGAGAAACCAAGGGGAGATCTGCTCACATACAGTCATCCCAGACGTGGGCCAATCATGGACCATGGCAGTCCCAGTCATCCCAGCACACCAGACATCCTGGCACCCAGGATGTGTATTGGAACTAGACAGCTCCAGCTCGCATCCTGGGTCTACACACACAAGGCATGCAGAAGCCTGCGAAAGCTTCGGTTTGCGTGGGGGTCTGCATGAACAAATAAGGAATTTCCTGGGTCTGCTCGACCTGGGGATGGTAAAGGGACAAGATGGCTAAAGAAGAGACCAAAGGCCCTTGTGGCATGACCATTTTAGGCTCTGGTCATTGTCCTGGGCCAAACTCAGTAAACGCAGCATGGACCATAGAAAAGAGTTAAAAATACATAAAAAGTAACATTTTCCACCTGCTCTGCCCAAGGCACACTTGTACATTCACCAAAAATCTGTTGAGGGTTTCTAGGGCCTTAAAAATGAAAAGGGGACCCTAGAGCATTGTACTGTAAGGTACATTGTGCACTGATAAAATGTTACTAAGAAATAGCAACAAAGTTAAAAGACTAAGGGAAACAAAGTCTCCCAGTACCCACAGTCTTAAGGGCATGTCAGTTTCCCAATAACAAAATGAGCAAAAGCACAGCGGAGCACAGCAGAAGGCTGGGCTCCACTGGCAAAAGTCAGACTAGGCTGGTCAGACAACAGCAAAAGGTTGGGGGGGGTTCACAATTGGAGGGAAAATGACCCATAATTGGAAATCATTCCTAACAGAAGTATCTCATGCCTTTCTGAAATCAAATCTGCCATTGTCCAACCATCTTTAGCTTTTTCTGTCAGGTTGACCTTTAGCTACTGTTGTCCTTTATCACTCATTTCTTGCACCATTTTTAAATGCTGTAAAGTACTTTGGTAAAAAGAAATCAAATAAATAAAATACAATGAAAAAAAGATATAATTGCCATGATTGACCTCATGTCATAAGGTAGATATTACTTAGATAAGGAAGAGAAACAGGATCCAATGAACGGGGATATGGTCAAACATTTCGACCGTTTGGAATTTTCGAACTGCCGAAATTCGGTGAAATCACCTATTCGGTCTAATAATCTTGGTCTTTTTGGACCTTTCCCAAAAATAAAGGTGTCTGATTCCTCTGAAAAACCAAATCTTAAGTACTGAAAGAAAGGACCAAATAGCATATTTATAAAATTAACAATTACATATGTTATTCCAAATCCATTGTATACAAAAAAGTATAAAATCTAGTAAAATCCGCAGAAACAAAATCAAAGCAAAAATCACAACATACACAATAAATAACAATTTTCTGATCACATTGAAAAATGTACATTCACCCACAACTGGACACGGTGGCTGCGCACTCGCTTGATTCTTTATTTAACATTTTAAATGAAATTGAATGATGGTAGCTCAACCTCCAGAAAATGTGTGGGGCTAATCCACACACGTTTTGCTATGCTCATCCGTACAACATATGCATAGAGCTGTGTACTCTTGGTGGACATAGCCTACAGGTGCAGCCCCCCCTGTCATATTTAGTTGGGATATGACAGGAGGAGTACATGATGCATCTCCAGAAGGGGGAGGGCCAAACCTTCCCCCTGCCATGGCCATCCTAATTAACTAACAAAGGCTCCATGTATCTGCCATGTCCTTTTGTTGGGCCCTGCAGCTGGTGGAGTGTTGCATGACATTCACAGGGTAATTCAAACAGGCCCACATCGGTCCTGGCTGCAGAGGCTAACAAAGAAGACAGGAAACCCCCCCAACGCCCTTTCATATACACTGTGTCAACCTGAAGCCAGCTCCCGCCCTCAGCATCGATTGACGGTGAAATGTCATGTCTGGGTCTGCGTGATTACAGTAGCCATCCCCGCAGGAGGATCCCATTAAAAAGGTACGCGTATGTGTTTTTACAGATCCAGAAAGTCTGGTCTCGTCGCAGCTTCAAGGGAAACCTGACGCTTTAATCAGGGATCACAGAGAGCTCCATTAACCAGAGGAACCCTTTGATCCACAACAGACAGGAAGATTGGTGAGACTTACTATTTCATGTTTTCACCCCTTTACCTTTTCTGTTGCAAAGCTTTTTCGGATTGTTGGTGGGTGCCCAGGATTGGTTCATTATGGCAGGCTTAGCCTACACCAATCCCTGTGGTCCATTTGGCTTTAAAAGAGGGCTGAGCCCCTTGTTTGGCAGATCATCTAAAGACTGCAAGGAGTAACAAGAAGAACTCATCATTGGACCCTGGCTGAAGGTACAGTCTGCCTTACATCTTCCGCCAGTGAAGGAAGGACAAGACCTCCAAGAGGGAAGCAAGATCCTTCCCCTAACCATCTCCTAGGGAACAGATGGAGACACTGAATCCAGAGGACTCCCCAGCAGCTCCCGAACCAGTACCCAGCCAGCACACAACATGCCCTGCTAGGCTCTGTAGCAAGATTCCAGGTAGGAAGTGCCAGAGCGTCTCAGAACCAAACCAAGGACAAAGAAGCTGCCTGCAACACGCTCATCAGCTTGAGCCATCCACTTTAAAGGATGGCACGAGCCCAATGAAGAAGCTAGGAGAAGTGCATAGACAAGCATCTACCGAGGTCTGCCTGAAAGGGCATTTTCGAGCCAGTTGTGCCCCTCAAGGTACAACCGACTCCACCTTTGACTGTTGTTATGCTGCAGTTGCTAAAGCCATCCGAGATGACATCAAACAGTCCTTCAGAACCGCAGACCAACACTGAGACAATTCTTGATCCTGAGCAACCGTGAAGGCCCCCGAGTTCAGCTAGTACACCTTGAGTTTAGCTAGCAAATTGGAAATGCCCTCAACTGAACTGAAAATTTAAAATTCAGCTACATATAGTTTGAACCTCTGAGAGGAGGCCTATCATTTCCAATATTCACATTGTGTTGACTGTTTTGAGAAAAAGTTTTTTTCTTTCAAATGTTCTTTTCAAATGTGTATAAATAATTGCATTTAGTTTTATATGAAAAATTGTGTACATTAATATGGATACCCATCTGTTCCATTTTTGTTTATATTGTGCTTGCTTTGGAATTTATTTTTAGCCAATTGTGCTTGGTAATTCACAGACCTTGCTTGTGAGCAATAACAAAAAATAATAAAAAGTTACTTTTGTAAAATTCTTAAACAGAAGTATGAAATGGTGGATTTGAAAGACTTATCCCAATGAGGACTTAGGTGGATGCATAAAATTATAAAATACATACCTAGGAACTATTTCAGATAGTTTGTACCATACTCTTTGCATTGAGGAGACTACTATAAATAGAATTTATATGTATGTTTAGTGAACCTGTCAGGACATCTTTTTGTTTTTTGTTTCAGTGATTTCCCAGTCCTTGACAGAGTAGGGAATTACCCTCTAGTACATTACAACCGTGAAGGCCAGCCTGCAGCCCTCTGCCCAGCCTCGCTCGATGAACTGGTTGCCGCCTGATACCCGCAGCTGTCTCCCATCTTAAAATCTGTCGCAGAAGCTGCAAAGTGCCCTGAAACAGACTCGAACCTGTCAAGTACCAAGAACTCCTACAGCACAAGGGACATTGTGCTTCTGTCACCCTGAACCTTCTCCGAAAGACCCCTACTGACATTTTACGACCTGTTTCTCCCTTTGTGCTGAAACCAAGTATCCTTGAACTGTTGCGATTATTTACTATACCGACTACCCTCCTGTCAGTATCCAGAGTGCATCCATTTTCCTTCTTTTAAACTGTCTGTCCTCTGCATTCCTGTACAGGATGGGTAGTATTTCTAATTGTTTTAGAACTGTCTATTGTGATAATAAAGTAGATATTTTAAACAACCTTGATTGGACAGTCCTTTTTATCATTGAGTAATAATTGTATTTTTGCTGTGTTGCAACTAACCATGATCCACTACCTTTTGCAGATAAGCCTGCCGCTCCGTCCACGTTACTAAAATTAGACAAGGAGATTTATACTTGTGTTTGTGTTTCTAATCTGATTGGATACCTTCTGGTGTATTAGAGGTGTTGGGCTGATTGATGGCTTAGAAACCGATATTCATCACTGGACCACTGGTGCCCAAGAAGTTGACTCATCACAGGCAGAGTCTAAATATACCCAGTTAGCAGAATAGAAAGTATTCTGTCATGCACAGTTAGCACAGTGAGGCCAGATTTCAGTATATCCAATAATGTTGGGAAAGGGAGATTCCACTATACCCAGTTCGAGCAGTGGGGCTCTTTATTTTCTTTCATTCATTTTGTAAGGGCAGACTAGCCAACCATAGAGATGAGAGGAGCTTTTATGGAAGTGTTAAAAATAAGAGCCCAACTTCTCCCTCATTCTCCTCCTAAGTGTTGTCTAGGCATGGTAGTCCTTGGTATACTCTGTGATTACCTGGAAATGTGATGGCAACACTGCTGTGTTTTGTCTTTGGCATGGCTGCCTTTCTCAGTCCTTTACATGTGTATAAAGGTGGCTGGATTTGTGTGTGTGCATTGGTGCCCAGATGTGTGTTACACGTGTCTGCACATTTGTCTGTATTTGTCTTTTGTCTGTATTTACATGGGTTTATAGGCTTATCATCAGTTTCTTGCATCTGCTTGTAAGCTGTTGTCAGGCCTTAATGATCTCACCCCTGCCTCACTCTTTTGAATACCTCTACACTGTGCCTCCCACCATAACTGAAATCACATCTCACTCTTAGTACAATGACCAGAGCCGCCACTAAGCACAGGTCTAACATAGCATGCACTAATTGGGTCACCACGCAGGCACCCCCGTGCTCAAAAGAAACGTTAGCCCACAAACCAACCCATCTCAGCATAATACTCAAACATACTGTAACCTATGCTACATGCATGTCTACCACAGAAGATACCCAGAACACAGGACACATTCCATCTGACTAAGCACCAAAAACACCTAGATGCTTACCATCTTGCGGTGGCTGTTTGCTTACATACTCCGCATATCAACACAACAGCAAAGCAATCATGCACTGTTCCTACTTATCTCGTGTACTTCTAACTTATCCGTTCTCTTGCAAGCCTTATAAGGGACCCAAGATAATGAAAATGGCAACAGTTGTGCTGCAAACCGTTATCAGAATAGAAAGTATTCTGTCATGCACAGTTAGCACAGTGAGGCCAGATTTCAGTATATCCAATAATGTTGGGAAAGGGAGATTCCACTATACCCAGTTCGAGCAGTGGGGCTAGGTTTTATTTTCTTTAATTCGTTTTGTAAGGGCAAACTAGCCAACCATAGAGATGAGAGGAGCTTTTAAGGAAGTGTTAAAAATAAGAGCCCAACTTCTCCCTCATTCTCAACCCATCACTGATTTTGACCTTGTGCTTCCAAATTGCCATCACCCAGAAACTGCTGCTGTATTTATTAGTATAAATACAGCAGCACATGTGCTGAACGCTTGCTTCACAGGCACTCTGGGGCTCATTCTAAGTTTGCCGGCATCCTGGTGGGATTATCGTTACCGCCACTTGGTCTGGCAGAATTACCGCTGGATTGCAAGTGGCGCTAAGGGTTGTACATCCCCATTCTATGGGGATTTGCCTGTATTACCGACACTGGTAATACTGGTGCCGGTAATAGAGGCTATTTTTGCCTGTAAGGCACCTGACTTACCTCCAGCCCTTGGTTGGAAGTAACTAGGTGCCTCACCAGCGAATTTATAGTTGGGCGGTTTGGTAAAGTGCTGATAATCCATCAACTAATACAGGGGAGACACATTTGCCGCCCCCGTCCATAACAGCCATCTCAGACACAGAGGGGTTTGAGATTAATCCGGAGCTTCAAATTACCCTGGCAGTTGCAGCAGTGGCCAACCCGATGATAATTCCCAGAAGCAGACCACCCCTGAACAGTGGGCATTGGTAAAGGCCAATATAATTAACCAATTAAACTTGTGTCAAGACTTTGATGATTTCTGTAATTGGATGGACTCCTTGGTTAACTGTGTGGGGAATTTTCACATTATGAAAGTGGATAAACTATGCCAAACGGATTGCTTAATCCTTCCATTGAAGCACCAACATCTGGCTAATTCAATCATTCCTGTCCAGCCTCCCTCTCCATCGAGGGATGGGGACTGGGCTCCATTAATTACACAGTTAACATCTCAATATTTGGGTCCTATCAATGTTTCTGATCGTATATCTGCGTAGATGAGAGGTTGAGCAGTCCACACCACCCACTATGAGTGGATGCTAGGAAGTCTATGCTGGGACCTGTTGTCGCGGGTCGTCCTGTAAAAGGTAGCAATTTTTCATCCGTCTCTAAAAACTTTCAAGTGGGGAAGTCTTCAATGCCTGAGCTTAGGGAGAAGACTTTTGCGAGACTTTGTCATGGGTGATAGCAACTTCCTCATCGCCAACATTGAGAAGCCAGTTGGGAAAGAACCGAGAGATGCACTAAGGAACAAAGTTTTGGCTTGGCTCCATCAACGAACTGGGCCACGGGTGGTTAGATGCATGGATCTGAAAATTCCCACATCAGTTGGAAATTGATGAGTGGTCCACCCAGAAAAAGAGGCACTGTGTCTTGGTTGGATGCTGGGCTGGCAACTTACCAAGTTACCTTAGTAACTGCAAGTATATGCCCAGAGGTTCCCCAAACTTGAAACTCATAGTGGGCTAGGCTGAGGGTTTTATACCTCCTGTTGAGAAGGGCTGCAGTAAGATGATTTTTAGTATGTCATACCCACTGTGTTGGAGGTGTGTTGCTTCCTTTCTGGTATTTCATGTTGTAAGTTGTGTTTTTGTCATGGCGCTCTGCTGCCTGTGGGCTTTCAGTGCCTTATAAATAAATAAATATGCGTTAATACCGGCACATTATTACTGCACCAAGGAACGTTGAACGAGCCCTGTCTTCTCAAGTCTTCCCCTACGTAACCAGACTTGCTGTAGGTCGGCGCTGTTTACCTGAGCACGTGTGGGCGTGTTTAGACTGAAGTCTGCCATGCATGAAACCACACGCTCGCAAACCCTCCTTGCTACATACAATGCTTAATTTAGAGGCAGAGACACCCAGCTCTCTCTGTGATCTTTGCCTTGTTTTCGTCTGCGGTTGTTTTGCAGGGGAGGCCAGACTATAGCCGCACCTGGCTATTTTTTTGTTTGCCTAAAAATAAAGGATGTTGTGAAGGTGTTTGGTTGCAAAGCTGCAAAGGGCAGGGACTTCTATTCCAATTCTTTAGTTCCCGAGTCTGTCAGTGGAACCGTATAGAAACAAGCGTCGGAATAACACGGGTGCCAACTTCATCCCCAGCCTGCCCTGAAGTTAAAACATCACTTCACGTTCCGAACGGGACACGTAAACGTAATGAGCAGTGGTCGAAGTGAGCAGGGTCGATTGGGAGCGGTGCTCCTCTACCTTAAAAAAAAAAAGGTTTTACTGTTCCTTTACTTTTATTTGAAAAAAAAAAGCATTCCACAATGGTTTCGTTTTAAAATATAAGTTAAGGAAGAAGTTGAAACGTTGCACTGCACTGAATATTCCCATCAAAAGCGGTGTGCTTGTTTAGGGGGTTGGATTGGGCGCGGGAGGTGGCGTGGCGATGGGGTTAGTGGGGAGCAGGGGCAGGCCAGCAGGGAACATAGTTCCACTACTTCTTTTCATACACTTCGACCACTGGTAATGAGAAGCACGCACCAGAAGCCTAAGTGGCAGTGCCACTGCCAGTGCCATTGGCTGGAAGGTTAGAGCTGATTTGCTGCCAGTTGGCAGCAGACCACTGCTGTTTAAATGGGAAAATGGAAAATAAAAACTGAAAAAACTGCACCGAGTAAATAACTGGTAGCCGAAAACTCCGAGAAATGTGTTCCTGCAATGTGGCAGAAGGCCATTTCTGCCAGCACAGATGTCGTGCATAGCATATTCAAGAGAGTATAGTTTGCTATAATCTGCATAGCTTGCAAGAGGTGTTTGTCAACAAGTCTGCCTTCTTGCACTTGTAGTTTTGGTTTTCCAATGATAAGTTCTGGTTTATAAATCCCAACAAAAAGTCATGACCCACTGAAGGTGTCTGAACTCACAAGGTAATGTTCTACAGCTGTGAAGGTGTCTGAACTCACGAGTCAAGGTGTCTGAAATCACGAGGTAATATTCTACAGCTGTGCATGCTGATTTACTGAAGGTGTCTGAAATCATGAGGTCATGTTCTACAGCTGTGCATGCCGATTTACTGAAGGTGGCTGAAATCACGAGGTCGTGTTCTCCAGCTGTGCATGCTGATTTACTGAAGGTGTCTGAAATCACGAGGTCGTGTTCTGCAGCTGTGCATGCCGATTTACTGAAGGTGTCTGAAATCACGAGGTCTTGTTCTCCAGCTGTGCATGCTGATTTACTGAAGGATTCTGAAATCACAAGGTAGTGTTCTACAGCTGTGCATTCTGATTTATTGAAGGTGTCTGAAATCACGAGGTAATGTTCTACAGCTGTGCATGCTGATTTGCTGTTGCAGATATTTGATTGCCGGGGACAGGAAACTCCTCATCGTTTTTACTCTGTCTCAACAGTTATGCTTATTGTGTCACATTTTGATGTTTTAAGAATAAATGAGCTGGATGTTAAGCATTTTAACTGTACACAGCTGATACCCCCAATAATGCCTCTACATTAACTGGGGGATCCCATCAGCGACCGGGAAAGGGAGGGTGGGGGTTGAGAGCATTGGCAAAAACAGGAGAATTTTCTGACCCCCACCCCATAAATAAAATGTCCATTTCAAAAGATCAGTTAGTTATTAACACCTGTAAAATAACCCAAGAGATTAATGTTTCCTATAATGCTGTAAGCAAAGTATAAAAGGTGCACACCTTTTAAACCTGCGAATATTGCTTAAATATTTTCTGCAGCATGCACTCCTAACAAAGATATTCACATGTACACTGACAAGAAGTTAAAGTGGTGGGGAAGTCTCTCTACTTTCATCGTGAAACCCTTCGGTAACGAAAAAAAACAAGTTAAAAACGTTAAAACCTTAAAGGGCATAAATGGATTTCCCAAGATCTGTGAGACATATTTTGCTAGATCTCCGATCCGGGAAAATCCAGACCAATGCTCTCTAAAGACAGTCTTGTTGAAAAGAGGATGCTGCAAACCAGAGACATGCAGCGGGTTTGGGTGGAGTAAGGATTCTCAGCGTGTTCTCTAGGGTGTCTAAAGGAGACTTGTGGAAATGATTCCAGGTCGGTACCAGCCATGATTCTGCTGATGCGGGTTGGCTGGCCTTATCCCTGCAAGCCACTTGGAAGATCTGATCCTGATGCAAGGGAGGAGAATGGTTTAATGTTGTGACACGCAATATGGTAGACATGGCTGGTGTTGGGTGTCCTGACCCACGTTTAAGCTATCATGCTACAACATTTGGTGCTGTGGGCTTAGAAAATTCAAGATGGCGGAAAACCCACATGTGCGCCGAAATCCAGGAAAGCTGCGCAGTTTGTGCGCACACCAAAATGGGTGCCTCACTTGCCACCCACCAGTGCGAGAATGAAAGGCCGGGTTGCCATGAGGGAAATGGGTTGCCAAAGGAAAAACAGTAGCGCCGGTTAGCTTCAAAGCGCTTTAAAACCACCATTGGACTACCCGCACAGTAGTCTGAAACCATTGGGAATGGCAATGCTGATTGCCAAAAGCAAACCCATAACTGTTGGGAATTCATTTTCTTAAATCCCAAAAATGGGTGCAGTACCAGTACTCACCACTATCCAAAAGCCGGCGTTTTAAAACCACCCTGTGTTTCTCTGAAGGCAAGCCAAAGTGTCTATTTTAAACATTGCAACATGTGCAAAATATTCACTGAACACCAGCAGACATTTGGTAGAATGGAGTTTTGTGTGCCTACAAAATCTGGGAAATGAAGAGCCCAGAACAATGCTTATAACAAAACTGGCTGAGCTATGGAGTCAGCAGTTTAAGTTGCACTGGATTTAAAGACACTAAAATCGAAAATGTTTAGATTAAATGAGTGACCTATGTTTGGTGTCACATGCCTTTGTAACTGTTGAAATGTCATAGTTTTGCACTTAGAATCAGCATTCTAGCTGCATATGTAAAAATGTTTAGTTTTATTTGAATGCAGGAACTGGGGAACAAAAAGTAACATTTTATCTGAAACCTGGCTTAAGGAACTGAATTCTGCCTGGCAACTACCCCCATCAGGAGTGAAACTTGAGTCACAGCTGTGTTCCCAGGCCTAGCTGCCCTTTTGCTGCTCACACTAAGGATATGCCATCTATCTGATAATTGAATTACCTGTGCTCTGCAGGAAAGTGAACAAAGCCCTGTCCTGGCTCAGGCAAAGGTTTTATTGGCAGGAGTCGTAAATGGTCGTAAAAAGTGGCTTCCTCCTGAGGAAAGGGGAGGGGCACTGCCTGTGAGAGCAAGCTGGCTTGGCAGAACTGGATAAACCAGTATTTCTACCTTGTGCTGAGAGGAAACCACACCCCTTTGGAGCCAGAACATAACTCTAAAAAGATGAATAACTCATAGAGCGGACATGTGAAAATTTTATAAATGATACCATAATTCTTGTGATTTTTCTGCCCACATTTTAAGAGGTTTTTCGACCCGGTGGCGTGTTCAGCGGGGTTTTAGCGGAAAAGTGGATATTACTCTAAATGTATGCATGTTAAAAATCTGAAACTTCATCAGTTAATGTCCATACTCCCTGCGCACACGTATGTAAAGTTGGGTCAATGTCAGAAATTGAAAAATCAGTTAAAAAGTCAATTATGTGCCATTTCTGAATGCAAGCTCTTAGAAACAGCAGATTTGGACAGAGACATGGCTAAATTCAGCCACACCATGTATATGTAATTTCAAGCAACTGTGTAACTGTGAAATATGTCTTTTATTATCAAATATAGAATGTGTGCAATCTGACAGAGGAGTGTCCTATCTGCAAGCCATAAAATGACATCCCTCTGACTCACAGTTCATTCCCCAATCAAATGATAAATGGAAGTTTGACCAATTAGAAGCTGAGAGAGAGGTAGGGTCAGTGATGCTAGAACACACCCACATTCTAAACACATAAAAGCAGACAGACAGGACAGATGGGGACCTTCAATTCCATTTGCTGCAACGCGCTCTGCCGGACCATACAACATCCAGAGATCCAGACTTCAAATTCATAAACCTCCAGAGAGCCAAACTAGAGACTTCAATCTATCCAGAACTAGAGACCCAGACCAGAGAACCAGAGAGAGCTGACCCAGATCACTGTGAAGTGCAGAGACAAGAGGCGAGTTTAAAACCTGACCAGATCCATGGCGAGGCCCATTTCACTCAAGAATATAGTGTGAGTACATAGCAAAACTGTGCAGAACCAATCTCTTAGTTAAAATAATATAATTCAATCTATTTAATCTAAGTAGAACTGCCTCCTAACTGTCACCTGTCATTTGTAAAGCTGTCACTTGTCATTTTCTAGTTGCAAGCTGCACGTGTCTTTTTGAACTTTAAAATTTCAAATCTGAAAAACGACCTTTATTTAATCGCTAATATCTCCGCAACCGTTTGTGCTAGAGACTTGCAGTAACTTTCATTTGGAAGATGAGATCCTAGGCTTTCGTAGGACCCCAAAACGATAGAGATAGTCCTTGTGGTTCCTCTGTAATAGCGCTCGGCGCATCCGCGAATTTTACCGCGATTTGCAAATTTCTTCACATGTAAAAACTGCTGCTGCTTGCCTTCCATTTGCCAGAAATTCGTTTAACCTGCTAACTATCCCTGCATCATTGCTAGTGTGAGCCTGAGCTAATATTAACTAGATACCACTCACCCTGAACCTCTGAAAGGGAATTAAAAGCATTTTTAGCATATTTTTTAATTCATTGCCAGCACATATCAAAGCAATTTGGGCCTGTGTTTTCAAACTTCTGTAGTCTAAGCTTGCTGGGGTGAACTGAATCACATTTGATTGCATTTCTGAGAACTGTGTGTTTTCCTTCCATTTCCTTGCATTGCATAAAGAGGAGGGGATTGCCAGAGAAAAGTGATTACATTGTTTGGTTGAAATCATATTGAGTATTTTCTGTACTACATTCATTGAATATTGCATCCACCTGAGCTTACATAAAGCATCCTCTACCACATTATACTTTTGTTCCTATTTACCAGTGTGCTACCTTATCCATTTCATGTCAACTCATTAGTGATTATAAGAAGTGTGCTAGTGCCAGATTCTCCGTTGTTGATCTTTATCATATCAGATTAAGTGTGCTATTCAATTATTAATTTATTATAAAGTGTGATATATATATTTTAAATTATCAAATAAACCTTTTAAACTTGCAAAACAGAACTACTTCTTGGCTCAGTGGGGTCAGGGGGATTCCAAGAGAGGGGTGTTATATAGGGGTAGTCATCCAGAACGCATGAACTGGACATAAAGATATATCAATAAGGGTTTTCATTCAGTATTATAGACTAGGCGTTGACTTAGCTGTAGTGTTGAATTGAATCCTCTTACAAATTGGGGGCTCGGGCCGGACGTCTGGGTTAGAATACCACTTGTGCAGCTTAATACAGTGTGCTAACTGACGGGATACATACATCCAGTCGGATCACCACGCTGCATTACGCTGTGAAGCATTCCTCAAAAGGGACACTCCAAGAAAAGTTCTGTTCTGCAAAAATAAAATGCTAACTTGTGTAAATCAGGACAGAGACCAATCTCTAGAATGACGACCTTGGTAGATATGAAAATAGCCAGAGAGCACTTCTTACATAAACTATTTGTGAGAGGTGAATGGGCTGAGCAGGGCCAGGATGCCTGGTTGCAGGCCATCACGCGACAGGTCACTGAAACAGGGTCAGACTTATGGAGAGATCAGGGTCCATTACATGTGGCCCTGAGTGAACTATATATGGCTCCTAAGGCCAAAGATGAACACGACAAGATTGTTAGGATAGCGGCATATTTATATTTATATATGGGAGCCATACAGAATAAATGTGCTGAAGGCCATGATCTGGCAAAAAGGCAACAGATGGCGTTAGAGAAGGCCCAATCTGATCTGGACTCTTCTGAGCAAAGGCTGCACAGAAGCCAGGAGTCAGAAAATGAGACCAGACAGTACATCACTAAAATAAAGGAGGATATGGATGTGCTGCAAAAGGAAAAGTCAGAACAGGATACCAGATTTCTGGCCTTGCAGAAGGAACACCAAGAAGGTTTGGACTCCCTACTGCAAAGCCAGAAAAAGCTGGAGCAACAACTGGACTTCAACAGGGTATGTGCTGAGCAGGTAGCCACCCTGCAAGGCCACCTAGATAGAGTGAAGGCAGAGAGCAACAAACTAATTCTGAAAGACCTGGATACCCAGGCAGAGTTTGATCAGGAGCGCCAGAAAGCTGGTGCCTTCCAAAGGCAAAGGGACGACCTGGCAGCACAGATGCAGGCTCTCAGTCAGGAAAGAGACACCATAGGCCAGGAAGTCTGCCATTTAAAAAGGAAAATGGAAGAAAATCACCTGGCCCTCCAGGGGGTGGGTGACCTCCAAAAAGAAAACCAGAACTTGTTAGAGCACACCAGAAGGGTGGAAGATGCTCTGGCAAGAAAGGAGCAGGCCAGTAGGGATGGGAATCAGGAGGTAACCCTCCTGCAGCAAAGACTGGCCCAGTGCTCCAGGACCAACCAGGAAGCACAGAGGGAAAATGAGGCCCTCTGTCAACACAATGATAGGCTCCAACAACAGGTAGCGATGCAGGAGAGACTGATAGAGTCCAGTAAGGCCTTAACTGAGGAACTGAAGGCACAAATGCAGGCTCTTGCATTGCAACCGGGAGCAGGGGCGGATAGAGATGATGTCCGCTGGGAAAGAGAGATTCCTGACCATAACCGCAGGAGCCCTAACACCAGGGGCCTTCATCTCCCCCAGTCCCTGGACTCTACCACCCCCATGTCCCCTGGCGCACATGAGCACAGGGCCACAGGGATGGCAGATTACTATCCAGCTAAGAGTATGGGGCTCATTGGCCAGTACCACTCAGGAATGGAGGGGTGGGCATCCGGGTATGGGCACCCAAGTACAGTACAGTTCAATGGGGAACCCCAGGAGAGTAGGCCCATTAAGGGCATCCTGAAAACCTCTGCCCAGTTAGGTCAGTGGAGGGGTTACCCATCAAATCCTGGCAGCAAGGAGGAATCTGAAGACTCCTCTGAACTGCGCAGGACACAGGAGACCAGGTCCCCACAGTCTGCCAGCCATTCCCAGGCTCGCAGAATCCGGGAAAACCTGGAAGAACAGACGGGAACCTCTGGGAGCAGTGCCTCTGAGTCCGAGGACGAATGGACAAGGGTTACCCGAACCAAAAAGGCCAATAAGGCAAAAAGGGCCTTGCTTAAGGACCCCTTAAAGCAGATTAAGGCGATCAGGAGCGTCATCACGCCTTACCATAAGAACGCTAAGTATTCTGTTTGGGAGCACTTAGAGTTGTTTGAACAAATGATGGAGACTTTCCATTTGAAGGACAGCCAAAGCTGTATTCAATATGTAAAGTGGACCTTCTCCCCGGAATACTCCAGTTTCTTTGCGGGGCTGGAGGACCAAAATCATTTAAGATGGTCCACCTATAAGGCGGCCATCTTGAAACATTTTTCTGTTCACAGAAATCCTCAAGAGGCTCGCAAGGCAGCCTACAATTTGCAATGTGGGGAGGATCAGGCCCCACAAGAATTTGTGCAGGAGTTAAAGCGTGCTTTTGCACAGACCACAAGAAGGGTGCGCACGGATAGCAGAGAATTTATAAATACGTTTTTCCATGCCTTGCCCAAATATATCATGACCCAGCTCGTGAGGGATTTTCACGAGAAAAGATCTTTAGACTGGGTCATTGAACAGGCTACCCGGATCTATGAGGTGCAGAAACCGATAGATAGCAAAAGTAATGCCCAGAAAAACCCCAAAGCCAACAGCACCCCTGCTGCTGCCAAGGTGGCAGAGGTAAAGGTCACCCCCGTTTTGGATTTGGAGATGGGGGGGCCTAAAAACCTACCTGCACCTAATAATGCTAGGCCCAGGAGGTCCTCGGGTCAGTCACAGACAGGGAGCCAAGGAGGCAGCCCCACAAATGGGGTCCCTCGCTCTCCTGATTATGTAAGTCCCCGTTACAAGGGAAATCGACCCATCCTGGGTTATGTGTGGACTCCTCCAGCCCAAGGGGGGGGATCCAGTCAAGCACCTAACCCAGGGAACTTCCCTCCAGACTTTCCACAGGAGGGCAGAAATTCTCCAAATCCTGGGCAGAACTTTTTCCCCAGGTATCCACCCAATTTCCAACCCCAAAATCATCCATCCTTCTTTCCCCAATTCCCTGAGCCCAGACAACCTAATCCGGGAGAGGGGAGGCCAAGGGTGGAGGGGTACCCAAATCTTCCCAACCCGGGGTATTACCAGAGGAGGGACAGCTACCCTTCCCGGGATCAGCCCAGGGGAGAAAACAGGGCCCCGTATCAGCCTGAGCGGGTTTCCCAGTTAGAGCGCCAGGTTCAAAACATGGCGCGGGATCTGGGTCACATACTGAGGGCTCAGCAGAACCCTCAGATCGGCATGCCGGCGCAGAACGCACCCAACTCTGGACCTGGTGCTCCAGAACAATGACGGGGGCAGCACCCCGATAACTCACCGGTTCCCAGGGAGGAGGCACAAAGGGAAGGGGGGTGTAAAGCCTTGGAGGAAGCTTCCTTCCTCACTTGTAAACAGCCCCTAGAAACCCAGGAACCGGAAACAAAATCTCTGGCCCCTGAAAGTCTGCCTCCTAAGGAGCAGAGGGGGGGTAGGAGAAACAAAAGACCCAAACAGACTCAGTTTGAGGAGGAGGTACAGATCTTCCAATTTGAGGGAGAGGGATCCTCAGAGGATCCTGGGAAAAGGATCTTCTCCTTCAGAGAGGGGGGAACTCCTCCCAAAGAAAAATGGGTTCCTAGGGATGCAAATCCAGACTGGGGAGATGTGGAGACTGAGCTACCGCCGCCCACCATCTCATCCCAGAACCAACAGCAAGAAAACCCCCTGGTTCAAACCCATCCTGGTGACTGCCTCCAAAAAGGGGGGGCCGGCCCAGAACCGGAACCAGGGGAACCCACAATGGCTCTGATCTCCAGTTGCCAACTTTTTCTTTCAGATTCCCAAGGCTCTCCACAGAATTCTGCCCAAAATTCTTCTCTCGCGATGTCCAAAACCAGAAAATTAGCCCACCAGTTGTCCAAAAATGTACATTATCTGTGCCCCCTTGAGGAGAAGGAGGGAAGATATTATGCCCCGGTACAAGTACAGGGGCAGGGTACAATTTTGGCACTGGTGGACACTGGATCTCAAGCTACCCTTCTGTCCAGAAGGGCCTTTGACGAACTGAATGCAGGAAGGGGAGAGAATTACCAAATTCCTCTCACCTCACTTCCTGGACAACTCCAGAACTTTGACGGGAAGGAAATTCCCGTTGAGGGGACTGCAGATTTGGACATTAAAATTGGGCGACACAAGTTGAAACACCCAGTCATAGTTGTGACTCCAGAGGGCACCCCTTGTTTACTAGGGAATGACCTCCTGAGAAGGTTGTCACCCCTAATAGATTGCGTAAACAAGGTCCTCTGGACCCAGACTAGCCGACCAATAAAATTAAAACAGAGTGTCAACCATGTTAGTTTAAACGGCACCTGCCACATGGTTGAACAAAAATCTGACCAAGTAGAATTTCACTTCCAGAACAACCAGATTCCAGACGTGACAGTCATAGCAGTAGGACAACAGACTGGTGATGGGGGGTCCTCTCTATTTCTGAAAATCAACCTTCCTTCCAGTCTAAAGTGGTATTCCACGCTGGAAGGAAACACTTTGAAATTCTATACCAATCCACAATCTGAAACTCCCACTCCTATAGTCCAGAAAGATGTGAAATCAGCTCAAAGCCTGGCTGATATTCAGCAAATTGGAGAGCAGTTGTTCATCCCTGTTCAGTTAAATGATGGGAAGGACTCTGTTCTCGCTCGAGTGTGTGTGAACAACGGTAAGAGCTTCATCAGCGAAGCCATGTTTCGCCAACTCCCAAAAGATCCAGCCATTCCCACCTTCAAACTGATAGACAAATGGGAAATGGACCTGGAAGCACCTAATTCCAAACATCTCCTGCCAAGCAGGTGTATGCTCAAAATCTCCATTGGCAACAAGAGCATAGTCCATAATTGTTGGGTCGTGCGAGACGTCCCTGCCGCCTTTTACTTAGGCAGCGACATTCTCAATCGCTTTGCCATTAGTTTGGACCTAATAAACTTCAAAGCTTGGTCCCGATTAGCGGATAATCCCATGGGCTTTGATGATCCAGAAAAAGCATTTAGGTCAGCTCAATTGCTCCCTTATGCAGTTGAAATTCAGGTTAAAGAGGAAGTCACCATCCCAGAAAGGACCCGACAATTCTCCCTGGAAGTGAAAGTTAAAAGGGGACAAGAGTTGAAAAACCCTGATGCTTACATACATCTAAACGCTTCTCTCCAACAGCAAGGGTTGGGGGTAAACCCAACTCCATTAGTCAATATAGAACATGACACCATTCTAATAGAGGTGGATAACAGCGACTTAAAGAGTATTACTCTAGCCGCAGGCACCATTATTGGAATGGCGGTTGATGACCGACATTTTTCCATCGACTTAGTAAATGAACTGTTAGGACCAATCCCCAAGGACTGTTTTGACAGTGACAGGGATGACAATACAACACCAGACAGGATTTTTACCCGGCATGGGGGGAACTTCCTGGTGTACACTTCTTGCCCCTATGGTAAGGAAGATGTGACTTGTGACTTCAGGAGGGATGAGGTGATTTTCCAGGTCCATGAGGGCTGCCTTTCCCACCTGAAGCCTCCAGTCCAAATCAGCACTCTGACCAGGGACTTCTCCACCCAGCTGGAGGAGGCCGCTGAGATAGCCAAACCAGAAGTCTTTCCAGGCTTCAGGCAGATGGTGGAAGAGAGAGTCAACCTAGCTGATGCCTGTGTGACTCTGGAACAAAAGCAAAAGTTGAAACAAGTTTTCTTGGATTTCCAAGATCTCTTTGCGGTAGACTCATATGACTGTGGTCGCACTGACATCCACACAACAATAATCCCCACGGACCCTGGCATGACTCCTGTGTTTGTGAAGCAATATCGCTTGCCTCTCGCATCAATGGAGTCCCTTACTGAAATAATTAAGAACCTTGAGTCCCGGGGAATAATTCGTCCAGTCCACAGCACCTTCAATAATCCGGTGCTGGGAATATTGAAGCCAAACGGCCAGTGGAGACTCTGCGCCGACCTCAGGGAGCTCAACAAACGGGTCCATACTTCCCGATGGCCTCTGCCCTACATTGACCAAGGGCTGGCCCAGATTCAGGGGTCACAGGTATTCACTGCAATAGACCTGACCAATGGATACTGGACCGTGCCTGTCAGTAGGGAGGACCAATACAAGCTGGCTTTTACCTTTGGGGGCCAGCAGTACACATGGACCCGGACTCCCTTCGGATACCTCAACTCCGGCAATGAATTCAACATTTTTCTACACAAGGCCATGCCCGACTTGGGTGCAAGGGGTAACCTGGCTTATGTAGATGATGTCCTCATCAAAAGTTCATCTGTGGAGGAACACATAGCGGAGATCCGTTATGTTCTGACACAGTTGAGGGCCGCCGGAGCAAAACTTTCCTTTCAGAAAGCACAATGGTGTAGAACCCGTGTTAATTTCTTGGGGCATGAGATTACTCCTCAGGGCCTCTGTCCCCAAGAAAAGAAAGTGGAAGCACTTCAGAAACTGAAAGACCCCACAACTCTGCGGGAACTAAGGAGCCTCCTTGGACTGACTAATTACAGCAGAAAGTTCATTGAGGGCTACGCAGAGATCACTAGACCCCTGATTCATCTCCTGAAAGGGGGGGTCAAGTGGGAATGGGGTCCAGAACAAGCCGAGGCAGTAAAACAACTCAAAAGAAGCCTCTCACAAGCGCCTTGCCTAGCTTACCCTGTCAGAAACAAGGAGTTCTTCCTGGAGACAGGGTTCTCTAATACGTGCTTGACGGCAGTATTATACCAAAAGCATGACAAGGTCAATAAAGTAATCTCCTAAGCGAGCAAAACTTTATCCTCTGTGGAGGAAAAATTCAACGATTGTGAGAAGGCACTCCTGGCAACGGTGTGGGCATTGAAGAATTACCGCCCGTTTATCCAGGGGGAACACATCATAGTGGAGACTCCACACCAGCCTCTGCAATATCTCCAAAGTGACAGAATCCGGGCCGGAAATGTGAGTAATTCCCGAATTACTTCCTGGATTCTGTCAATGCAAGGCTTTCCTGTGGAGGTCAGATATGGCCAAAACAAGAAGAGTCCCCTCGCGCAAGGTCTGGCTGACTTGCATGATTGTGCCAGAGAAAACTGTCTCGAGGACGAAAGTCTGAAAATCAAGGACAACATGGAGGCATACCTTAATTCCCCACACAAAGTCTTTGAAGAAGACAAGTGTGAGGGAATGCCCACTGTATATGTGGATGGATGCTCTTACCATGTTGACAACAACGGGGAGAAAGAACTGGTGGCTGGCGTAGGGAATGCATGGGTGAATGAGTCCCCAGAACCCTCTGCTGGATACAAAATTGGTCCCCGAAGTAGTCAGGTGGCAGAATTGATGGCTGTGCAGCAGGCCATCCTCACTGCTGTCCAGCATCAACTCCACGAACTGGTCATAATCACAGATTCGGATTATGTACGGAACGGGTTCGTGGAGCACCTGGTTAATTGGAAAACCAGAGGCATGTTATGTGCTAACAACAAACCCTTGAAACATGGGAAGTTGATCCAAAACATTGATGATCTGGTCACCTCGAATGAGATGACCATCTAATGGAAAAAGATCAAGGGTCATTCCAAAGTAGAGGGACCAGACAAAACTGGAAATGACTTAGCTGATCAGCTGGCCAAAACCGGGGCCATCCAAGGGGATCTAATTGAGATTGAGTCCCTGTTGGGGGAAATCCAGGTCACTGCTATCACTAGGTCCCAGACAAATGCTCACAACAACCTTTCAATTGCACAATGGAGTAAGGAGACCCCTGATGCTGATTTGATTACTGCTCAGAAGGGGGATCCAATTATTGGTAAATTTTACCAGCACCTTGAGGACCCTGAGAACTTTCCCCTGACGGATACCGATTACATTGGGAAAGAGGACCTAAGAGTGTTGATGAAATGTCCAAAAATGTTCCGAATCCAAGACGGTTTGCTGGTAAGGAAATCCAAAGCTGGCCACGATCAGTGGGTGGTTCCTACCTCATTCCGAAGCCTGATGTTAAGTCACGCCCATGATGCGGCCACTGCCGGTCATAGGGGGTTTCACACAACATTGGAAATCTTAAGAGAGGTTGCATACTGGCCACACATGGGCCAGGACCTCAACCAATATTTGAAGGGTTGTCTTGTGTGTGCACAATTTCAGCCGACATCCCTCACACACCGGGCGCCTTTACAAAAGAGGGGGATGACCCTGCCATGGTCAGATTTACAAATCGACTTTGTAGGCCCTGTGATTCGCTCGGCTAGGGGGAATAAGTACATGTTGACCGTGACATGCGTGTTTACCAAGTGGGTGGAATGTCTCCCAGCCCCAAATTGCAAGGCAGAAACTGCAGCTGCCTTGATGATTAACCACATCTTTTCCCGTTTTGGTCTACCTCAAAGGATTGAGTCAGACAGAGGTAGCCACTTCACCAGTGAAGTAATGACAAAGATGTGGGAGATACTGGGGGTCAAGAGAAAGTTGCATATTGCTTATAGACCAGCTTCTTCTGGGGCAGTAGAGAGATATAACCGGACAATTGTGAGCATATTAAAGAAGTTTGTGGCAGATTCTGGGCCAAGTTGGGATATCCGATTACCTCTGGTCCTAATGGCCATCAGATCTACCCCTTCATCTGCAACCAAAATGTCACCATTTGAGTTGATGACTGGGCGCAAGATGGTGCTTCCGCAGCATTTGCTCTACAGGACCCAAGAGCAGACACTGATAAATGCCTCCACTACTCATGAGTATGTGGAGAATTTAAGGAAACACCTCCAACATGCTTTTGCTTATGCTCAGCGGAATCTAGAAAGATCAGCTGATAGCATGAAGACCCACTATGACCTGAAAACTTCCAGGAAGGAATATCAGGTGGGGGACCGGGTCTATCTATACAACTTCCAAAGGAACCAGGCCAAGCAGCGCAAATTTTTGCCTACATGGAAGGGACCATTCGAGATCATAGACAAGATCTCCCCTGTGGCCTACAAAATCCACATCCCCAAAGGTCCTTTGGCAGCGGGGGAAGACAAGTGGGTACACATAAACCAGTTGAAGTGTTGCCATCCCAGGCACGCTCTGCAACAACTGGAGGAATCCTCTGGAATCCTAGCGGGTACTGTCGCAGACTAATTCAGTTCCAATCATAAAACATACCACATCTAGTCTCTAAAATATTGTGATTTGCATGAAACTGTCTCTTAGTTATACTGTTTTTTTTTTTCAAAATAAGAATGTAATGTTTCGTGATGATGAAATGCATATGCTGCCCCAATATCTCAACGGTGGTGGAAAAACGTCTATGAATAGGTATTGCCGCTCTTCCTTTGTCGTCCTAGGAGAAAGAAAACCTTGAGACGGGCCAAGGAGGACGATCCGGAGACCGGGAGCTGAGACGCAACGGGCTCGGGGTACCGCCCAATATTCCCATCAGGACTGGCGAGGAGAACCGATCGATCAGTACCGGATGGAGAAGAAGATGCTGAACTGCGCCATCTACAGAAGAGGAAGAAGATTATGCGGACAGACCGGTGCGTGGGTCAAAACCCTTGGGCACGCGACTCCCCATCGACTCAAATTCAAAGTGCAGTCGCGTGGGGGGGCTTGTTGGGTGTCCTGACCCACGTTTAAGCTATCATGCTACAACATTTGGTGCTGTGGGCTTAGAAAATTCAAGATGGCGGAAAACCCACATGTGCGCCGAAATCCAGGAAAGCTGCGCAGTTTGTGCGCACACCAAAATGGGTGCCTCACTTGCCACCCACCAGTGCGAGAATGAAAGGCCGGGTTGCCATGAGGGAAATGGGTTGCCAAAGGAAAAACAGTAGCGCCGGTTAGCTTCAAAGCGCTTTAAAACCACCATTGGACTACCCGCACAGTAGTCTGAAACCATTGGGAATGGCAATGCTGATTGCCAAAAGCAAACCCATAACTGTTGGGAATTCATTTTCTTAAATCCCAAAAATGGGTGCAGTACCAGTACTCACCACTATCCAAAAGCCGGCGTTTTAAAACCACCCTGTGTTTCTCTGAAGGCAAGCCAAAGTGTCTATTTTAAACATTGCAACATGTGCAAAATATTCACTGAACACCAGCAGACATTTGGTAGAATGGAGTTTTGTGTGCCTACAAAATCTGGGAAATGAAGAGCCCAGAACAATGCTTATAACAAAACTGGCTGAGCTATGGAGTCAGCAGTTTAAGTTGCACTGGATTTAAAGACACTAAAATCGAAAATGTTTAGATTAAATGAGTGACCTATGTTTGGTGTCACATGCCTTTGTAACTGTTGAAATGTCATAGTTTTGCACTTAGAATCAGCATTCTAGCTGCATATGTAAAAATGTTTAGTTTTATTTGAATGCAGGAACTGGGGAACAAAAAGTAACATTTTATCTGAAACCTGGCTTAAGGAACTGAATTCTGCCTGGCAACTACCCCCATCAGGAGTGAAACTTGAGTCACAGCTGTGTTCCCAGGCCTAGCTGCCCTTTTGCTGCTCACACTAAGGATATGCCATCTATCTGATAATTGAATTACCTGTGCTCTGCAGGAAAGTGAACAAAGCCCTGTCCTGGCTCAGGCAAAAGTTTTATTGGCAGGAGTCGTAAATGGTCGTAAAAAGTGGCTTCCTCCTGAGGAAAGGGGAGGGGCACTGCCTGTGAGAGCAAGCTGGCTTGGCAGAACTGGATAAACCAGTATTTCTACCTTGTGCTGAGAGGAAACCACACCCCTTTGGAGCCAGAACATAACTCTAAAAAGATGAATAACTCATAGAGCGGACATGTGAAAATTTTATAAATGATACCATAATTCTTGTGATTTTTCTGCCCACATTTTAAGAGGTTTTTCGACCCGGTGGCGTGTTCAGGGGGGTTTTAGCGGAAAAGTGGATATTACTCTAAATGTATGCATGTTAAAAATCTGAAACTTCATCAGTTAATGTCCATACTCCCTGCGCACACGTATGTAAAGTTGGGTCAATGTCAGAAATTGAAAAATCAGTTAAAAAGTCAATTATGTGCCATTTCTGAATGCAAGCTCTTAGAAACAGCAGATTTGGACAGAGACATGGCTAAATTCAGCCACACCATGTATATGTAATTTCAAGCAACTGTGTAACTGTGAAATATGTCTTTTATTATCAAATATAGAATGTGTGCAATCTGACAGAGGAGTGTCCTATCTGCAAGCCATAAAATGACATCCCTCTGACTCACAGTTCATTCCCCAATCAAATGATAAATGGAAGTTTGACCAATTAGAAGCTGAGAGAGAGGTAGGGTCAGTGATGCTAGAACACACCCACATTCTAAACACATAAAAGCAGACAGACAGGACAGATGGGGACCTTCAATTCCATTTGCTGCAACGCGCTCTGCCGGACCATACAACATCCAGAGATCCAGACTTCAAATTCATAAACCTCCAGAGAGCCAAACTAGAGACTTCAATCTATCCAGAACTAGAGACCCAGACCAGAGAACCAGAGAGAGCTGACCCAGATCACTGTGAAGTGCAGAGACAAGAGGCGAGTTTAAAACCTGACCAGATCCATGGCGAGGCCCATTTCACTCAAGAATATAGTGTGAGTACATAGCAAAACTGTGCAGAACCAATCTCTTAGTTAAAATAATATAATTCAATCTATTTAATCTAAGTAGAACTGCCTCCTAACTGTCACCTGTCATTTGTAAAGCTGTCACTTGTCATTTTCTAGTTGCAAGCTGCACGTGTCTTTTTGAACTTTAAAATTTCAAATCTGAAAAACGACCTTTATTTAATCGCTCATATCTCCGCAACCGTTTGTGCTAGAGACTTGCAGTAACTTTCATTTGGAAGATGAGATCCTAGGCTTTCCTAGGACCCCAAAACGATAGATATAGTCCTTGTGGTTCCTCTGTAATAGCGCTCGGCGCATCCGCGAATTTTACCGCGATTTGCAAATTTCTTCACATGTAAAAACTGCTGCTGCTTGCCTTCCATTTGCCAGAAATTCGTTTAACCTGCTAACTATCCCTGCATCATTGCTAGTGTGAGCCTGAGCTAATATTAACTAGATACCACTCACCCTGAACCTCTGAAAGGGAATTAAAAGCATTTTTAGCATATTTTTTAATTCATTGCCAGCACATATCAAAGCAATTTGGGCCTGTGTTTTCAAACTTCTGTAGTCTAAGCTTGCTGGGGTGAACTGAATCACATTTGATTGCATTTCTGAGAACTGTGTGTTTTCCTTCCATTTCCTTGCATTGCATAAAGAGGAGGGGATTGCCAGAGAAAAGTGATTACATTGTTTGGTTGAAATCATATTGAGTATTTTCTGTACTACATTCATTGAATATTGCATCCACCTGAGCTTACATAAAGCATCCTCTACCACATTATACTTTTGTTCCTATTTACCAGTGTGCTACCTTATCCATTTCATGTCAACTCATTAGTGATTATAAGAAGTGTGCTAGTGCCAGATTCTCCGTTGTTGATCTTTATCATATCAGATTAAGTGTGCTATTCAATTATTAATTTATTATAAAGTGTGATATATATATTTTAAATTATCAAATAAACCTTTTAAACTTGCAAAACAGAACTACTTCTTGGCTCAGTGGGGTCAGGGGGATTCCAAGAGAGGGGTGTTATATAGGGGTAGTCATCCAGAACGCATGAACTGGACATAAAGATATATCAATAAGGGTTTTCATTCAGTATTATAGACTAGGCGTTGACTTAGCTGTAGTGTTGAATTGAATCCTCTTACACTGGAAAAGGGACAGCAGGGGATCCTAGTACTCTTTTCACTCAGTTTCTGTGAAACCATATGCCGCAATCTGCGGCTACATGGGATATTTTTGAATGATTTCATTGTTTTAATAAATATGCCTTAACAACCTAATTTTCTTGATTTTTTATTTTTTAACAGAAATGTGCTTCTCTCCATCTTCTGCAGTTTATTTTGATGAACTAATTTCCTGATGACTTTTCCCTATTCCAGGTAGATAGATCAGGTCAACGGGCAGAGGTTTGCTCTAGTATCCCATTCACCAATCCATTGTAAACAACTATTTGTTTGCATACAACTCCTCTTTTGAGCTTATATTTATGTCCTTTTCTTTAAATTCAACAAACACTTTTAATGTGTCGTTCTCCAAGTCAGGTTTCAGATATTTTGACACATCGTCAGATTTGAAATCACTAGTAACCAACACATTTTAAATTAATATCATCAGGAGACTACAATGTTCCAAATACTGCTAATTTTTCTAGTTTGCGGAGCAAATTCCATGACGTACTGTCAGTTCATAAACATGTTCAGTGTGTTACTATCCCCACCAGCAGTAAAGTGCATACTCTGGACCTTGCCATTGGTCCATCCGCTGCTAATATTAATGCAGATGCTGGCCCTTTTGCTATTGACTGGTCGAACCACTTTGTGGTTCCCTTGTATTTTTTCACAATCCACTTCTTTTCTACTTAGTTTAATGTTCCAATATCTTAAAAGAAGATCTTTCAAAAGGTTTTCTTATCTATCTCATTTTTTTTAACTCCACCGACCTCTCAAGAGATGATTATGTTGTTGCCAACTCTGCGTTTCAAATTTATCATGATTTAGCTGTCACAACTATGAATTTGTCTGAACCTATTTCTCGAAAAAAGAATGGCACCAAGTTATTCCAAAAATGTAAATCAGTATAAACGACAGGGACAAAAATTAAAAAACTCTGGCATGATCAATCATCAGAGAACTCCCTTTTTAATGTATGTCCAGCAAGTCGCAACCATCAGAGAACTCCCTGTTTAATGTACGTCCAGCACGTCGCAACCATCAGAGAACTCCCTGTTTAATGTACGTCCAGCACGTCGCAACTCCCTGTTTAATGTACGTCCATCACGTCGCCACCATCAGAGAACTCCCTGTTTAATATACATCCAGCATGTCGCCAACCTCCAACTTGGTTGTCGGAACTAAGGCCCCTTATTATGCCTCTCAGATCAAGGAAGCCACAATCCAAAACTGTGTTCAATTTCGAGTGCTTTGCCATTGTGTGGAACCAATTCCTCCACCTGCTATGGTTTCTTTCTTGCATCATTACACCACTATGAACTTGTTTTTACCATGAGAATTGAATTAACTCAGACATACATTTCAGTGCAAAAGCAATTAGCTTTGAATCCTTTGTTCTCCCCAATCATGCCCACCCATGGAATTCTTTTGCTTCTGATTCCATGTCAATCTATTCCTCTGTTGTACATTCTCATGAACTTATGTCTTATTTTCTTGACTCTATCCCAACTTGCTTTAAAAAATATCTGACAACAGAAGCTCCCTCTTCTCTGTTGCACAGTTTGAATCTCAATCGCTAAAAGTAGGACTTATTTCCCCTCTCCAGAAAACAGTTTCATCAGACCCTAATAGTCTAAGGAATTATGGGCCAATCACCAGTCTTTCATTTCCCAATCAAATCTTGGAGAAGGCAGTATCGATGCAACTCCAGACTAACATTGATAACCATCCATTGCTATGTTCTGATCAGTCG
Source organism: Ambystoma mexicanum (assembly GCF_040938575.1). NCBI lineage: Eukaryota > Metazoa > Chordata > Amphibia > Caudata > Ambystomatidae > Ambystoma > Ambystoma mexicanum. Next base: position 1,344,704,213 of record NC_090931.1, read on the forward strand.
GGTTTCCGTCATCAACAGTGCCCTGAAACTGGCACCCTTCAGGTTGTAGATGTCATCCTCTGATCTCTTTATATGATGGTGGTGCCTGCTTCCTCATGCTACTCGACTTCTCTGTGGACTTCGACACAGTGGACCATGCATGCTCCCAGCTATTATATCTGCGTGTATGAGCTTGGGAAGTTGTATGTTGAATTGATTGAAATCTTTTCTCTCTGGGCGATCTCAAGCTGTTCAGATGGCACCTTTCCACTCTCCCCCATTCCCATACAACATGGCATGCCCCAAAGGTCCATCTTGTCACCTATTATGGTTTATCTTTAAATTAAGGTGCTGGATGGTATGGTGGCCAAACATTGGGTAAGGAAGTAGTCGGCTGTATATTTCAGAACAGTAAAGAAGTAAGGCGTAAGGTAAAGAATAACGCATAGGTGTGTGGAGGTAGAAGTAGAGGGTTATGATATTAATTCCCTTTTATAAGACTGTCAAAATGGTGAATCTACCTAAAAATCTTGCAAAAACTATTAATTCATGATCCAGAATTTGGATTTCAGAACCATGCTCAATGGTGCCTTCATATTTTTTTCAATAAACTTTAATGATGAAATACTCTAAAACCCAAAAGACAAATTTATAGTGCTATTTTATACATTTGGCTGTAGAATTTGATGGATTAAATTTCACAAGCCTGGTGTGAGAAGTTCTGCGTTGAAATAAGGGTGCATCCTCATGCCCTGATTGTTAGACCAGTTACCGACATGCCTCTCTGTCTGTCCCCTATAGGTTATTTAACCCTGAGACTTTACCCCAGACCTCTTCCACTGCTTACGTATGCAGATGACATGGTATTATTTGCCCATACATGTGTTGTGTTGCTGAAGGTAAATACATGTTTGGCTTCATTCTTTTAAGCCTACAGTTTGATTATAAATAGGGGACAAAACATCAATTATGGGTTTGGGCTCAAGGCAATCGCATACATATATGGCATTAAGTTGGTCAGAGTAAGCCATAGTTTGGATCTTTGGTTAGATCATATCTATTATAAAGATGAAGAGGCAGGTAGGTGATTAGGCCACACAGTCTAGCAGGTTCACTGTAACAACGCCAGCATCAGGAAAATCCTCCCTTGAAACACTTCAACCTCCACTGTCTCACCTATCATCAACCCAGCATTCGTTCTATTATGACACGGAAATAATTCCAACATGGAATTACAGTAACACTTTAACTAAACACAAAAGATATCTAGCATTGTTTGCATATGTACATTTGATCTCATTATACATTTTTAATATAAACAAGTGGGAAATACATGCATATAACACACCCTTCCCCCTTTATCCCAATAAGCAGGGTGTAGGGAAAAGGTACCTCAACAAGTTTATCCTTTAATAATGTCTTTTCTTTCCCACTCTCCCTTTATTCCATACCCTCCCGTCTTCTGGGACCACAGCATGATATAACACCTTCTTAAGTACCTGTGCATTGGTATAATTGCTTTGTCCCTTGGACCCAAATCCTGGCCTCCTTATTTGCACCTCATCTCCTTCTAATATCAGGGTTATCTTCACGATTATCAATTTGTCAAATCTAATTGTGTTTGTTTTGCTTTTTCTTCTACCTCTTCCCCCAGGTTCGGCTCATCCCACTCCATATAGCATGCTCTCCCAAGCCAGTATGGGCACATAGATGTGTAGGGTTTCCTTCTCCTCAAAACTTTGAAAGGAACTAACCCTGTGATAGGGGGGGTGCAGTCTGTATGCACACACTCATTTCTCCATCATTTATTCCCAACACTTCCCTTCCCAATTGAACATCCTAATTCCTTGCATAAGCGTGTGGTTGAAGCGCTCCACAACCCCATTGGTTTCTGGGTGATACAGTGCCGTTTTATGATGTGCAACACCATTTCTTTATTTAATTATTGTGCATTTGTAAGACGCTTATCCATCAAGTAAATTGTACTTCAAAGCGCCCACAGGGCAGCAGAGATGGAACATGGGGATGAAAAAACAAATATATCATTGAAAGATAGGCCTTGTAAGCATTCAGACTGTGCAAGTGCAGAGTGTGAGAAGGGGTGATGGAATGGGGGTGGGGATATTGCTGGGTGTACCCTGAGGGAAGTGCTGGAGAGTGAGCAGGTGTAAGTGCCTAGGTGAGAGGTTAACTGGAAATAAATAAGTGCAGGCCGGTGGTGGCATAGGCCAGTGGGTGCAGAGGTAAGTGCTGCGAAACGTGTGACACTGAAGGTGATTGGTTGTGGGAGGCCAAGGCCCAAGTGGGAGCATAAGGGCCCTGGTCACCATTCTCAGAAACTGTGGGATTTAGCAGAGGAAGGAGGAAGGGAAGGAGGAGGAGGTGAAAAGGAAAGTCTTGAGGAGTTTCTGGAATTTGAGGAGATCTGTCTCAAGATGAAGAGGAAGCAAGAGGCTGTTCCATTGGAGGAAGCCTGCTGAGGAGAGATAACGGCCACCATCTTGCTGTTTAGCGAAGCACTTGACACACAGAGAGTTGGTAATGGAGGAACGTAACGATCTGGAGGGAGAATATTTAGTGAGAGCAAGTTGTCGATAGCGTGGTCCCCGGCCCCAGACAGCCTTTTGGATGATGCTGAAGGATTTGAATTTGATCTTTGCATCAACCGGGAGCCAGTGGAGAGCTTTTAGGGCTGGAGAGATGTGGTCTGTGGGCTTGAGGGCAAGGATAAGTCTTGCAGATCTATTCTGGATTAGCTGGAGGGGTCGTAAGGAAGAAGAGGGTAGATTAAGGAAAATTCTATTGCCGTAGTCTAGCCTAGAGAGAACCAGCATTCTGGAGACATTGAGCTTCTGGGGGAAAGTGAGGAAAGGAAGAATCCCTTAGAGGAGGTAGAGTTGAAAGTGGGACTTCTTGGCAAGATCCTGAATGTGAGAGAGGAAGGAATGGGAGGAGTCAAAGATGACTCCAATGTTTCTGGCTTCAGATGAAGGATAAGGGGTGCAACCCATAGAAGAAGGCCATAGTGAGAGGAAGGAAGAGGGAGCAGGAGTCCCAATAGGAAGGATCTCGGTCTTGCTGGCGTTGAGGCAGAGATCATTGGAAGTACACCAGGACTGGATGGCAGATAGACAGTCAGGAACGATGGGGGAAGTTAGGAGAGGGTCAGAGGGAACTTTGAAGAAGAGTTGGGTGCCATCTGCATAACACTGGAGGTTAGAGGAGAAGGCGGAAATGAGGTGTGCAAGCAGTGCAAGACAGGTGTTAAAGAGCCAGGGAGAAAGGTTGGAGCCCTGAGGGACAATGCAGGAGGAGGTAGAGGTAGAGGTGGGAGAGGAGAAAGAGCCCAGAATAACCTGGGACGGACGGTCATTGAGGAAGGAGGTCAGCCAGTCCAGTGCCCGCTCTGAGATGCCAAGGGTGTCGTGGAGCCGTTTTATGAGCATGGACTGGTTGACTGTATCAAATGAAGAGGAGAGATCCAGTAGAATGAGGACTGCTAGGGAGTTGGAATCAAGAGATGCAAGCAGGTCCTCACAGATGTTCAGGAGAGCAGTTTCTGTGCCTCTGGATGCTCGGAATCCAGATTGATGGTCGTGGAGGCAACCGACAAGTTCAGTGTGCTGGGTCAGTTAGGGGAAGACCAGCTCCTCCAAGAGTTTCCTAAGGAAGAGGATGATATAAAAGGGGCAGTAGTTGGCTGGACAAGCCGGGTCTGCTGAAGGTTTTTTCAGGAGATGACGCACCAGGGAGTGCTTCAGAGAGGCGGGGAAAGATCTGGTTGGAAAGAGTGGTTGCAGAAATCAGCAAGTGCAGGGGCACGAGAGCCAATATTGTTAACAGTTCTGGAGGAGCAGGGGGAGACATGCTTGGAGGAGACCTTCATGGGGCACACAACTCTGGTAACCTCATCAGGTGTGATAGGAGGGAAAGAGGAGAGAAAGGCAGAGGGAGGATAGGAGGCCGGAGGAGGCAGGGTGGTAGGGAGGGGGAGAAGGACGCAAGAGTGCCCAGGATGTTCTGAGTTTTTGCAGTGAAGTGTGTGGCCAGTGTGTTGCAGAGGGCCTGGGAGGGAAGAGGTGAGGAGGAGACTGAGGAAGGGTTGGCTGCAGATGGATAGTCTGTATTGCCTTTGGAGCAGGCAGCTGGCCAGTTTGTCATAGGGTGAGCCTGAGGTCTGCCACTTCAGTTCTGCAGCTCTGCACTTCTTTTTCAAGGCTGCAAGTTTGGAGTCGTACCAGGTGTTACACTTGGAGGCATGTTTCAGGCAAATCCTCATGACTGGGGTAAGAATGACAAGGGTGTTGGTAATGGCAAGATGGAGGTTGGTGAGAGCCGAGTCAGAGATAGAGTTTCTAGTGGGGGGCATGTAGGTAGATGTGAAGGCAGCAGCTGACACTCGTTTCATCAGACATATGTTCGCAAACGAGGTTGGCAGGGCTGGGGGAGGCACGGTCAGAGGGCCAAGAGGACCCAGGTGAGACAAGTGGGTGGTCTAACCAGGAGAGATGGGTCATCTGTGGGGAGCAGAGTGGAAGATCAGTGTGGATGAGGGCATCAAGAGTGTGTCCAGCCAAGTGGGTAGGCTTACGAGGGAGAATGGTGAGGGAGAGCTATGTGCAAAGGTCACAGTGTATGCCATGGTTGAGGAGTCAAGGCAGATGTTGAAATCGCCAATGAGAAGGAGTTTGGAGGTGCTACTGAGGAGAAAGGAGGAGAAACCAGTACATTCAGAGAGGAACAGGGTGTTGGAGCCAGGTGGCCTGTAGATCGTGGCAATGGTCAGAGAGGAGGTGGGAGAGATGACCTGCTTGCAAACTATGCTTTCAAAGGAAGAGTAAGGCTGGGGGTATGAGGGTAGAAGGGACACACTCAGGTAAGATAAGAGCAGCCCCACTGTCGGCACGGTTAGGGCGAGGCATGGAGATGATCTTGTAGCTGTAAGAAACCAGAGGGTGTCTCACCCGCTAGGGATATCTCTCTCTCAGGTGGCCAGGGCATGGCCATCACCTTTGGATCCAAAACCTGGGGGTTGACCAGTGTGGGAGGATCACCTGGGTGAGGGGTCTTCAGAGAGTGGGGTGACACAGCGATGGTGAGATGCGATATTCCCCCATTTTTGTTCCTCTACCTCATCATATGGATTTTCTGAAGTCCCAACTCCCCCTCCTTTTTACACAAACACTGGGCCGAGCAAGAGGGTGACTGAGAGTAACCAGACTAACTCTCTCACATCGTACTGGACATGTCTCGTTAATCGGGTCAGGCAAAATCAGGCACTTTACCCTAAGTGCATACACCTGATACCAGTTAGCTCTCCTCACACCAATAAAAGCCAACACCAAAAGACCCTCTCTAAGAAAGGCGGAACACGAGTACGAGCAGATCTTCCGGGACAAAGGCACACCTACTGGAGCAGAGCGACGGACCAAGGGGCAAAAGCAGCGGGCCGAAAATCCCAAGGCTTCCCTACTGGAGGTTGTTGCCTCTGACAGACCACGAAAGCTACATGGAGAAGGCCAGATCCCACAAGTGAAGATTGCATTGTGTTTCAAGGACACCAGCGACCCTCCCAGGTGAACGTCACAGTTGGCGATGTGAGTCCAAGCCTGTGGTACTAACCTTGACTCGTAAATTGGAAATCGCAAAACAAGAAAGAAACACTCACAGCCGGTGAGTTGGCCAGCGACCCGAGAGACCGGTGTGTGTTAAAGTGAATGAAGTACCAACATTATATCACAAGTGAAGGCTGCGCGCATGTGGTTGAGACACGAAGAAAGGCAGACCTGTGAATGAACCTTGAAGTAAAAGGCAAACAGACTGGTTTGGTGAAAGGAGTGGCCCATTCGAAAGTCTCTGTGAAAGGCACATTGTTTGAAGATAAAAAGTGAAATAACGTCTAAAGTGAATTAAGTGAGAGTAAATGTGAACTTTGAGTCGAAGTGGTCCTGTGGTGGTCTGTAAGGCGAGCCACGCCCATTCAAAAGCCTTTGACATCTGAAAGGGTCGAAGCCCAGCAGAGGGAAACCTGAAGTACAATAAGCTTGGGGAAGGGAGCCCCCTTGCAAGTTTGTCTGGAACTGAGACGGGAGAGGTCTGAACCCGGCAGAGGGGGACCTTTGTGAACTTTACACTGGAGTACGATTTTGAAAGTCAAGAAAGAGACTTTAAGGTTGAAGGTCAGGCGGGCCTCAATCCATGGTTTGACACTGCTAATAGTGTTAGAAACCAAGCCAGAATGTGTCATCCTGCCTACAAGGACAGCCTTACTCCATGAGGTTTAACGTGAGGAGGAGAGCTGATTCAACTACCTTTATTCTTTTGAACACTGATTTTTCCTTTGCAAACGTTTATCCTTTTTACACTTTTTTGTACAAGAGATAGGGCAGGCATTAGGTTTTTGCTAGCATAGGCCATTTTGATTTGACAGACTCCACTAGGACTGTTTTGTTTATCGGTTGATGGTCGATACTACTCCCATCTTAGTTATAGGGCCAAATAGGAGTTTCTCCAACCACAGCATTTTCAATAAAGGTTTTACAAATTGTATCCATTGTGTCAGTGTCAATACTTGTGATACAATGCCTTCCCTACATAGCCATCAGGGAGAATGGATTCAAAAGCAGTGACTGAGCTGGCATTGAACCACGTCTCAGTAAGGGTGAGAATATCAAGGTCAAGGTCTTGAAGAAGTAGGTAGATGTCAGCAAAGTGTTTGATGGCAGAAAGAGTATTAAGTGTGGCTAGGTGCATGAGCTCTCTAGCTTTGAAGGTCTTCCAAGGAGGGGTACAGGTGTGTGGTACACCAGTTGGAGGGGACAGAGAGAGAGGAAGAAGGAATAGCAGGAGTGAGAAGGAAGGAACAAGTTACTTACCTGTAACTGTTGTTCTCCAGCATGGGTCTGGCATGGATTCACATGCTCATGAATATTCCCCGTCGTCAGGCTGGGAATCCTCGGTAAAGAAAAAACCAGTATCAGTTTCGTTTCTGATCTGTCTTTCGTAGTAATAACCAATCACTGGTCTCTGCGTCATACTGACCACAGCCAATGACTGCCCTCTACCTAAGCACCGCCTCTGGCAGCCATCTTCAGATTTGGAAGCACGTGAAGGGGCAGTATGACCAAGTGAAGAGCCGCAGAGGGGTAGGCGGGAGGGTTCGCATGTGAATCCATGCCAGACCCATGCTGGAGAACAACAGTTACAGGTAAGTAACTTGTTCCTTCTCCAGCATGGGGTCTGGCATGGATTCACATGCTCATGAATAAAAAATACATAGCAGTACCCACATGCACAACCACGGGAGGTGGCAAAGGCTCAACATTAAGCATCACATCAAACTCAACATTAAGCAATCTTACCTCCTCACCAGGCTCACCTCAGGCGAACAGGTTGCACAGCACTGCTTGGCCGACCCTGGACTCCTCCCTGGAATCCCGATCGACGCAGTAGAATTTCGTGAAGGTGTGCGTCGACCTCCACGTAGCAGCCCTGCAAATGTCCAGCAGGGGCACACCAGATAGGAACGCCGTGGTAGCTGCGATCGCTCTGGTGGAATGTGCTCTCGGACGGCCAGGCAGCGGTCGGTTTGCCAACCGGTGACAGTACATGATACAGCCGGAGAGCCACCTGGAAATGGAAGCCTTCGAGAGAGCCTTCCCCTGATTGACAGGTCCAAAGTTCACAAAGAGTTGTGACGTCTTCCGAAAACACTTCGTGCGATCCACGTAGAACTTCAGCGCTCTAGCCACATCCAGCGAGTGCAAAGTCCTCTCAGCCGGCGACGAAGGCGACGGGAAAAACACAGGCAACACCAAGGGTTCGTTGAGATGGAAGTCCGACGGCACCTTGGGCATGAAGGAGGGGTGCGTCCTGAGCACCACCCTCGTGTCGTGAAAAGTCAAGTCCGGGGCCTTGCAGGAAAGGGCCTGGATCTCTCCCACCCGTCGTGCGTAGGTGATGGCCACAAGAAACGCTGTTTTCCACGACAGGAACTTCAACGGGGCCGAGTGCAGAGGCTCGAACGGAGGTCCCATGAGCTTGGTCAGCACCACGTTGAGCTCCCACGCCGGGGCCGGAGCCTTCACCGGCGGGAACGATCTGAACAGTCCCTTCATGAACTCTTTCACCAGATGATGAGACCACAAGGACGTCCGCCCCGTGGTTCTAGTGTATCGGGAGATCGCAGCAAGATGAATCTTGATGGACGCGTGTGCCAGTCCAGCTTTGGCCAGCGTCAACAGGTACGGCAGTACTTGGGGAGCCGTAATCCTTAGAGGGTTAATCTTCTGTGCGTGGCACCAGACAGAGAACCTCTTCCATTTGTGTCCGTAGCATTTAAGAGTCGAGGACGCCCTGGCCTTTGCAAGAACCTCTCTGCAGTCGGCCGGTATGTCGTATCCTCCAAACTCTAGCGCTGCAGGAGCCAGGCCTGCAAGTTCAGCGACTTCGGGTCGTGGTGGAGGATGGCGCCTCCTTCCCTGGAGAGCAGATCCGCGTCCACTGGCAGCTTGATTGACGGGGACGCTGACAAGTCCAGAAGGTCCGGGAACCATATCTGCCTCGGCCACGCAGGTGCGACGAGGATCATCCTGCACCGTGACCTCTTGAGCTGGTTGATGAGCCGGATCAGTAGTGGCAATGGAGGGAACGCGTATAGGAACAGGCCCGCCCAGGGGAACGAGAAAGCATCGCCCATGCTCCTTGGCTGGGGAAACCTGCTGGCGAACCTCCGGCACTTGGAGTTCGTCGCCGTCGCGAACAGGTCGATCTGGGGTGTGCCCCACCGTCGGAAGAGGCGATCCACTAGATCCTGCCGTAGTTCCCACTCGTGGCACGAGCGCAGCTCCCTGCTGAGTGAGTCGGCGATGGTGTTTTTTATCCCTGCCAGATGAAACGGCACCAGAAACATCCTTTGGGCGACGGCCCAATGCCACAGGTCCTGCGCCTCCTTGAACAGTGCTGGGGACCTGGTTCCGCCCTGTTTCCTGATGTAAAACATGGTGGTGGTGTTGTCGGTGAAGATCCTCACCACCTTGCCCTTGAGGGACGGAAGGAAGGACCTGAGGGCCCAGAACACTGCACGGAGCTCCAGGACGTTGATATGGAGGGACTTCTCCGTCGGGAGCCAAAGGCCTCTCGCGTGCAGATTTTCGGTGTGCGCTCCCCACCCTTCCAGGGAGGCATCCGTGGTCACTGTCTCCTGGTGGTCTGGGGTCTGGAAGTCCATGCCCGCCGTCAGATGCGCACGGGTGCCCCACCACCGGACCGCTCGGCGGAAACTCTCGTCGAGTGTGATCCTCTCCTCGAAGCCGCCCGTCGTTTGGATCCAACGCGCGTCCAGGAACTCCTGCAACGGGCGCATCCGGAGCCTGCACATGGGAATGAGGTAGATGCAAGAAGACATCATTCCGAGGAGGGACTTGATGGACCTCACCTTGGCCGCGTCGGAAACCAACATCCGCTGTACCTTGCCCAGGATGGACCTGGTCCTTTCCTCCGACGGGGAGGCCAGAAGGGACACTGTGTCGAGCTTCGCTCCCAGAAACAGTGCGTTTTGCGCGGGTACCAGGTGGGACTTGGCGTAGTTCACGGAGAATCCCAGGTCCGTGAGAAGTTGGACGGTCCTTGCCGTGTGCTCCACGGCGAGCTCCCTCGTCTTGGCTCGGATGAGCCAGTCGTCCAGGTAGGGGTAGACGTGGATCCCCTCGCGGCGCAGCTGCGCCGCCACCGGTGCAAGGCACTTGGTGAATACCCTGGGTGCCGACCGTAGTCCAAAGGAGAGGGCTTTGAACTGGTAGTGACGCCCTTGGACCACAAACCTGAGGAATTTTCGGTGCCCCTTTAGGATGGGAATATGGAAGTAGGCATCCTCCAAATCCAACGACGACAGGAAGTCTCCTTCCTCTAGCTGACCCAGGACGTGCTGGAGGGTGACCATCCGGAACTTCTGCGCCTTGATGAACTTGTTCAGACGTCGCAGGTCTAGGATGGGGCGCCATCCTCCCGTCTTCTTCTTCACGAGGAAGTATCTCGAGTAAACTCCAGAGCCCCGAAGCCTCTTTGGGACGAGTTCGATGGCGCCCTTCCTGAGCATCGCCTTTACCTCCAGGAGAAGCTGAGGGACGTGAAGCTCTTTCCTGGCCACGGGGGGGACGCGCGGGCACCTTCTTTGAAACTTGAGCGCGTGGCCCCGGGCTAAGGCATCCAGCACCCAACGGTCGGTGGAGATGGACTCCCACACGCTGACGAAGCTCGCCAGCCGGCCTCCCACCGGGGTGCTTCGGTGGGGGCCCGACCCCACGGCCGGTTCAATCCTGTTTCGACGAGGCTTTGCCGCCTTGACCTCCTTGGCGACGACGGCGGGGTCCGCCAGACTTGCCTCGTCCTCTGTAGGCCTCCTGAGACGACGAGCGGGCCGCTTGACGGTAGGTGGAGAAACCACCGCCGGAACCTTTGGAGGCGCCCTTGCCTCCGCTGCTCCGAAAGGGCGTCCGTCGTTGCTGCAGAACCCCAAGGGCCCGGGCCGTCTCAGTGTCCGCTTTAATGGCCTGAAGGGAATCGTCCACTGTTTTCCCAAACAGGTTGTTCCCATCGAACGGCATGTCCAGGACTCTGGTCTGTACGTCTTGACGGAAGTCCGTAGCCTTGAGCCATCCACGCCGCCTAAGGCACACGCTGTTGCCCAACTGGCGAAACCCAGTGTCGGCGATGTCCGTCGCAATAGTGATGGCGTGGTCCGACGCCACCTCACCTTCCTGTAGGATCTCCAGGGCATCCGCCCTCTTGTCGTCCGGTAGGAAGTCCAGCAGGGGAGCCAGTTTGTACCATAGCTCCCTGTCGTAGCGGGCCACGATAGCCAAGGCGTTGGCCGCTTTAATCGTCGCCGCTGCAGACGAGATGACCCTGCGTCCCATAGCGTCCAATTTCTTTCCCTCGCCGTCTAGTGGGGAAGTCGATGTGGAGGCCGCACCCCCCCCCCGCTTTCTTCCTGGCCGCCACGGAGACGACGGAGTCCGGGGTATGCTGCGCCCGGAGGCACAGGGGGGCCGCGTCCGGGACCCGGTACTTCTTCTCGTACCGGTCTCTTCTAGCTGGCGTCGTGGAAGGGTTCTTGAGGAGGGCGAGGCCCTCATCCCAAATGTCGTCCAGTAGAGGCACCGCGAGTACCGTCTTCCTCTTGGCCTCGCGCCGTTGATAAAGGAATCCTTCTTTTTTCTTCTCCTCAGGGCAGAGTTGGAAAAGCTCGGATGCCCTGGCGATCATGGAGTGGAAAGATCCAATCTCGTCGGGCGGAGAAGCCCTGGTGGGAGGTGACGACGGTAGATCCTCGTCGTATACCTCGTCGTCCGTACCCGTCGCTGCCGTGTCAGTCCCCGTATCATCCCCTCGGGTGGACGGGGAGGAGGGCTGGACGGGGCACGACGGCTGAAAAGGAGGTGGAGGGTGAATCCTTCTTTTCGTGGGCGGGGGAACACCAGAAGGTCCCGGTTCAGGATCCCCCGACGGGAGAGGTTCCTCCGTCGGCAACGGTAGTCTCGTCCTTATCTCTGAGCATAAGGACTGTATAGCCAACAAAATGGCCGCCGAGTTGTCTTGCGGCACTGGCAGAGGGGAATCCGACGGGCGATCAGGGGCCCCGTCGGCACCCTCGACGATGTCGTCGTCACCTGCGTCGGGATCCATCCCGACGGGCCGGTCTTCTTCCACGCCAAGGCCGTGGCTTAAGACCTCGATCAGCTCTTCCTCCGAGGTTGAAGCCGAATCTACGACGACGCCCTGCCCCCCCCTTTTTCTTCCCCGCCGGGGATTTCACGGGGGTCCTATCGATGGGCACAAAAGAGGACTCCCTCCGAGGTGGCAGGGAGACTCTGAGCCCCGAGGTCGCCACCACTGGTGTAGCCTCCACAGGCTGAGCCAGGGCCGCCGCGACAGTTTTGATAGAGGGCTTGGCCGGATGGATTAAGGCCTTCACCACCTTAGGTGCGCTCACCGCCTTATCCTTGAGGGGGGGGACACTGCCTCGCTCCCCCTCCGATGGGGCCTTCGAGCTCGACCGGGGCCTCTCCAGGAGCTTCGCCGGGTGCTCGCCCTTCCTCTTACCCGACCCAGAGCGTTGGCTCGTGGTTGAAGGTGCCGGGGAGGGTGCGCCCTGCCTGGCGCCCGTAGAGCCCGACCGTTCGGCGCTCCCGGTGCCAGCGGACTCGCGGTGCTTGGCCTTGTGTTGGACCCCCGTCGCCGGGGCGTCCTCAAAGGTCTTAGAAGACCGCTCGGATTTCTTCCTCTTCTTCTCGCCTGACGGGCTCTTCCCTTCCAGCCAGTTGGCGAGACGTTGATGGCGGTCCTTCATGGTCCGCTCCGACATATTGCCGCAAAACGCACAGTCCTTCTCCACGTGCGTCTTGTCCTCATGCAAGCAGTAGAGACAAAAGGAGTGTTCGTCCTCCTTAAAGACGTTCTGCAGCTGGCATCCAGGGCAGACCCTGAACAGCTTTCCGGGCGTCGAGCTTCCCTTCTCCTGGGCCATGTCCGGGCCTGAGAAGCTTCTGGAGTCCTCCAAAAGCGTAGCTCGACGAAATCTTCACCCTTGAGGGGCGCAGACGAATCCGACACGGGTCCCCGTTGATCGGATGGAGAGTCGGTGGAGCTTGAGGCTCTTTTGACCGAAAAAAACGAAGTTTTTGAGAAAAAACGTGAAAAAATAGCACTAACGCTCGAGAGCAATAGCACGAGGATCCCAACACATGAACGTGCGGTAAAAATCTGAAGATGGCTGCCAGAGGCGGTGCTTAGGTAGAGGGCAGTCATTGGCTGTGGTCAGTATGACGCAGAGACCAGTGATTGGTTATTACTACGAAAGACAGATCAGAAACGAAACTGATACTGGTTTTTTCTTTACCGAGGATTCCCAGCCTGACGACGGGGAATATTCATGAGCATGTGAATCCATGCCAGACCCCATGCTGGAGAAGTGAAGGACAGCAGGCACCAGTCAAAGAGGAATAGGTTAGGTTGAGGGTACTGAACCAAGATATGCCAGTGTGATAGACATTAATGATACACCTGGAAGATGTGAAGCCCCCCAAGAGGACTTCCCGTTCAGTGCCACCATTAATGGGTGAGGATGTGAGAGGATAGAGGAAAGATATGAGATTAGATGAGGAGTCCTCTGAAGAGGGGACAGAAAAGAGCTTTTTTCTTCCAGGCTTCATGAGAGAGGGAGGATAGGTGATAGTGTAGCAATTAGAGAAGATAGGAGAGATGGTGAGTGCCATAGGGGCGGAGTGGGGTAGTTGGAGGAAAGAGGAGGGGTTACACAGCACAGTCCGAGCACAACCTCACTAGGCGGCCTAGTGGCCAAGGCACAAAATAGAGCAGATGCACTGGGAATACATTAGTACAGCGGATTGGTGCAGAGAAGTTAAAAAAAAGGGTGCAAAGGTGTTAAAAACACACACATCGGGCCTCATTACAACCCAGGCGGTAAGTTCCCTACTTTACCACCATGGTGTGAACTCTGTTTACACCATGGTGGATGGCGGATTTACCGCCCCATTCCAAGGTGAGTGGGGCGGTAAATCCCCATTCCCCATTCACCCTTCCCCATTCCCATTTTTGCCCCATAGGGCATAATGGGAGTGGGGAAGGCGCTAATTACGGCACCGTAAATTACGGTGCCTTAATTAGCACCAAGGCGGGTTAGCGTCTTGCATTTTAATGCCTGCTAAAAGCAGGCCTTAAAATGGTAATCAGGCGTTATGGGTTAACGGCGCCAAACCCTTAACGCCTGGGTTGTAATGAGGCCCATAGCTTCGAATTGAAAAAAGGACACAAAATGCAATTAAAAAAGGAGTGCAAAGATGTTAAAAACATACACCTCGCTTTGAATTACAAAAGAACACAAAATGCGATATAAGAAGGAATACGCTTCATGGGAGTGCTTTGGAGAGTGCTGTTCGGCTGGAGAGCTCTATACTATTTACCTTCTGAAGCTGGTATTTCTCTCCGTGACTCGAACTGTGGACTACTTCCATTCCTCAACAGACTATACTGCTGACTCAAGTGTTATTTGGTACTTATTCAGTACTTATTGTGGATCTACAATGGTTATTTAAACAAGTTTTCTTGTTTCAGAGCGGCTGAGTGTAGCCACTCCCACATCTCCCAGAACTCATCTGGGGGCCACGCGCACTTGTGTGCACGCTTCGTGGGAGTGCTTTGGAGAGTGCTTTTCGGCTGTTCAGCTGAGCAGCCAAACAGCCTCTCCTGACCACTTGCTGCTGCCCGCTTTTGGTAAGCCTCCAAATATCCCCTCGGCACCTCTGCGATAACATTTAGTTAGTCTGCTTGATTTTTAATTACCATGCTGCTGTATACTTTGAAAACAGCCATGCCTTCTCATACAAAATCTCTGACTTTAGAATCACCAGACTATGCCGTTGCCGTGACAGCGCAAGACGCACTCGGTCTGATAAACCTTGTAAACACCCTGGGGAAATATGCAAATGCTCAAAATCTTTGAGGGCGGATATAGGAACATTTTGCATGGCATTTTTCCCACCTTGCCCTGCTGGCTTGATGAAAAACACACATGCACGACTGCTGCCGGAACACTCTGCTGTCATTACCGAAACTGCATGTGTTTCCATTACTGACGGCAAACCTTTGGCCCAAGCCACACAGGGCTCGAAGATGGTTTGCCGACATCTGCCATGAACTGCTTACCCGACATCGGCCAAATCCTACTGCCTCGTAACTTGTATCATGTGCAATTACACACAAGTGATCCCTCTGGTATCCCACCATTGCATGTGCAAGCCCTAAAGGTAAACATGATAACAGGACTTAATATCCATTCGACACAAAAGTCTCCATCTCGAGGTGCCCCTTTAGAAGACCGGTGCCTTCTATTTCCCAAAAACAAATACCCTGCACAAGTTGTAGCCATGAGGACGAAACCAAGTGGAGTTTATTCGAGTGATGCCACCCAAGATATTTTGTGTATAAATAATGAACCCAACCAGGAGAAATTTCATCTAGCAGAGTCATGTGGCAGCTCAGTGAAGATTATTCCAGAGACACAACACGAGGTGGTGAACACACAAGTGTCTAATCCATCTCATTTGCCTATTTTGTATCCACACTCTCTTGGCATATCAATGTATTCATCAGCTATTTCAGACACGTTTTTCGCGAAACCCACCCCAAGACCATCTTTTGGGCTGAGGCAGGCTCCTCTGACAAATTATGATCCGATCTTGACAGCATTAAATAATAGAATTTTTACTGTAACTAAAGTATGTGAAGTACTCGATAAAAAAGCTGATGCAAACATAGCATCCCTGAAGATAATGGAGGCCAAAAATGATTGGATTGCGGCCTCAATTGGAGAACTGCATTACACTCAATCAAAATACAAAACGAGTTTTGAGCCACCACCAGTAATTTCCATTTCACTGGTTATCTTCCTCGGCCAGAAAGACCTTATTGGGGTGGGTATTAGCGATGACAAAATTGAAGAAGTAATTATGGTGGCTGAATGTGAGCCCCCTTATCCTCGCATGAACACAACTCAGTGGTAGAAATTTGTTCCATACAAGATTTGCCGGATGAGCTGAGTAAGGCACCTCAAGGGGAAGCATATGAGGTTTTTCAACAACTCCAGGGGAAAAAAAAAAAGGGAAAGAATTGAAAAGTAGCTCACACTAAGAAGAACAATACTAGTAATAGATCAAGGAAAAAAAAAAACAAGAGATAGCTGCAAACATCATAAAATGTCATACTAAAGCATTTATTAATGCATTAACTACTCCGCTACGAACAAAAGAAACTAAAGCCAGCAAAAAGGAAAACACCTGTAGCACCAGCCCACAAGTCTGTAAATGTGGCATGGGAGGAATATAATGAAGAATCACCTGACTTGCTAAACTATTCAACCTACTCGATAACTATGCTCCCAATACTGGTGGGTGACCAGGCGGACCCCAAAGAGCCCTATAACATTGTCCATCCAAACTCTCCGGCAGTAGGGGAGAGTTCAATAAATAATTCATTCATTACAATGGACCAGAAAAGACTGCTGATACTTAAAGGTTCGAAAACAGGCCCTCCAGTGCCTGCATATCTAAAAAACACCATAGCAGAAGAGCTAGATCACGTAGTAAATACTCGTATTAAGAGCCAGGTACCCTACAGAAATGATAGCCCTTCCAAGGCACCGCCCCTTCGTGAACGGATGCCAAAAGTGACGGAGACAAAAAGGACCTTATATAGTCATTATACACTGAAATTACATATGACACCCTCACGATACCCTCTCAAATAGTGAAAGATCTAATTGGAGAGAGAAGAATTTACTAGAGGAAAAAGGGTTTCTACTGTCCATTTCAGGTCAAAAGGAAATGGTAAATACAAGGACATGTAAAATGAAGGAGGGGGAGAGCAATAGCTCTAAAGAAAATCAGAAAATTATACCTCATGGGCATGGCTCTGAAATTCTCTTAAAGAACTTAGGTCTCATCAAAAAAGTAATGCATAAGGAATGAAACTGCAAAGGCCTATAGAATGTCAGTGTGGAATACTCAAGGATTTTCTCAACTTTTGGATAGGAATAAAGTTCAGTGGCTAGCAAACTATCCCTTGATTATTCTCCAAGAGACCTGGCTGACTGATCAACCAGTATGGCCAAACTATACCATTGCCTGGATCCCAGCGATCAAACACAGGCGCAGGAGACCTATGGCTGGTTTAAAGATTGCCATAAAAAGAAAGGTGAAGGGAAATTTGATACCATGGGCCTCGCCGCACCCCTGTATACAATTAGTTAAATTGACCTTACCAAATGAAAGCAGCCTCGCAGTTGTACGCATTGCCATTCTAAATCTCTATTAGAATCCGGCCCTGTTGACCGATGATTACTTTCTTGCCTTTGTTACTCAGATGCTGGATATAGTGATGCTACAGAAGGATAAGTACACAATATTTGTAATAGGTGATCTAAACATCTCATGCTTCACCCAAAAGAGTGTGGTGGCGAAACAAAAATTAACAAGATGGTTAAACTTAATGGAAGTTCGTAACCTATCCATGTTAAATGGAACCTTTGATGATGAAATCCCACCTAGACTGACATGGAAAAAGGACAACTCGACGGCAATATTAGATTATGTGTTTGTATCTGCAATAGTTATACCAGCGGTGGGTAACTTTACAGTAATAACCTTGTATGAAAGCAACAATAACATACTAGAAACAAGCTCGGCGAACTTGTCATTGCTCACATCGCAATGTTACAAACCACAGATACATCTGTCACATGGTCAACACAGAATTAAATGGACAGCCCCGAAGCTAAAGCAGCTTATGTAAAAACTTAAATTTGAAGATGACAACTTATCGATTGATTCTACTCCAGAATATACGCAGGCTTTAATGATAGTGATACTGCGCTCTGTATATGGCTTAGGTTATATCAACAAACATAAACACTCATTTGACTAAATTATACAAAATGCCCAAAAAATTGAGGGCGGACTTGAAAAGCCACCAAGTGGGCACTGATAACATTGGTAAAATAACATCTACTAATTGGTGTACAAAATATAAGAACTTTGTAAAACAACATACATTTAAGAAACTGCAAGAAGAGAATGAAAAATGCAATGTGCCTTGTCAGTCAAATCGAGTGCCCTCATTTGGAAATTACCAAATGCTGAACCTAATGGGGGTAATCCAGCATTGTTGATGAATTCCTTATCAGAAGCTAATTGGGTTTCTCATTTTACAGCGATTTATGCAGAGACTATGAAGACAAACTAAATAATAGCCTTAGTGATTTAAGTCCTCTCCAGTTTGATCTTTTGGACATTACATTATTAATTAGAAAACTAAGCTCATCGAGAGTGCCAGGTCCGGACGGTCAATCTAATGCTGTTTTGAATGAGAAACCGGAAGAATGGGCTGTTATTTTAGACCTACTTTATGCCAGGGTAATTAGCTCGAGGATGATTCCGGCGGCATGGAAAAAATCTATATATTGGTGCTTATTTTTAAGAAAGGCGACCGGGGGTCTCCATCAAATTATAAACCAATAGCCCTCTTAGATATTACAGGCAAATTATTTGCAAGGATACTGCTTAAAGATCTAAATAAATGGATTGCAACTAAGAAACTGACAGATCCCCATCAATCTGGGTCCGTGGCTGGGCTAGCTACTCTATACATTTATTAACTCTAACAGCCTTAAAAACTCAAACAGAAACCACCAAAACAACTTGTATACTTAGCATTCATGGACCGCCGATTAGCTTTTGATTCCATCTCTGGTATAAAATTATGGCAAAAGCTGAAAGAGGCTGGCTGCCCAGAGTATATGCTTCAGTTATTGAAACAATTTTATACTAATACATCAATACCAATCGAACCGACACAAGCCAGTCTATTATCACAACCAATAAAGACCTCCCGAGGTTTGAAGCAAGGCTGTATTTTGGCCACAGCATTATTTAATTTTTACATCAGGGAAATACAACAGGTGTTTTTTGACACAAAAGCTTTTCCACCGAAACTAGGTAAGCATCTGATCCTGTACCTTTTCTATGCCGACGATCGTGTCATCATTAGGGTTGGGTTAGGGTTAGGGTTTAGGGTTAGGTTGGGGGCTAGGGTTAGTTTAGGGGTTACATTAGGGTTAGGGTTAGGGTTGGGGGATGGGGGTGGCGTGAGGGTTGAGGGGTGTTGGGGGGAACTCCCCAATATACACAAAACTTTAAAACATTATAAGGCGCTGGCCAGTGGACAGCTCCATGTAACGTATTAAAGTTGCAAAAAAAGCATTGAAATGCTACTTTTAACAAGTGAAAGTGCATTTCAATTGAAACCAGTCCATGACTATTGGCCATGGATTGGTTTCGAAAGAAATGCATTTTTGCATGTTAAATATAGCTTGTCAAAGCTTTTTTTTTTAAACTTTGTTTTTGAAGATTTTGTGATTCAAAACTTCTTTTCGAAAGAATCATTATAAACCAAAAATTTACAAAGGAAAAGTGATCTCACCAGTAATTTATGGAGCCTACACTAAAAGTGCAAAAAAACAGCCAAGCTGGAATCTTTTAGAAGGGATCTTCTGGAAGTATCTGCTCCCAATATCAAAATCTTATGCCATCCAAATTGTCAGGTATGAATTGGGTCTAATTTCTCTAAAAGCTGTTGTTGCCTGGAATGCATTGATCTTATGTAGAAATGTTTAGTGCAGGATTCATATCTGGCTTGGAATTTGATGGCTCTAGATATGAGTATGGGAAACAACAAACCGCTGAATAGCTGGAAACAAAAATGTACTGTGATATTTAGTAGAGCAGACATATCTCCTGAACTTTTAAACACAAATCCAGTTAAAGTGAAACTAGGGTTGTGGCACAAGGACTGGAACGATACATGGCAAGAATGTTTGAAATATAAGTCCTTTTGTCCTAACACATTTAAGGTAAAAAACTAAACACAATACTGCCATATTTAATGAAATTTCTCGATCATCACTACAGAGCCCATATTATGCGACTTCATTTTGACCTCTGGCCTACCAGAGTTTGATTAGCTGTGAGAGCAAAGGAGACTGTATCTTCAATATGCCGCTTCTGTAATAATCCTGAGCACCCGGAACATCTTCTAGTTGACTGTAGCAACTTAAAAGGACTGAGGCGCGAGTATTCTTTTAATTTTTCAATGCGTACCGAATATTAACCCCACAACATATGTGGCTGATGATTGCTAATGCGCAGCATATATCTATACATTTGGCAACAATACGATACTTGTTAAAATTGAACATACTGTTGCCAATACAAAATGCTAACTGCTAACACTTACTTGGTGTAAATGTTGATATCATTTTCTTTCTTAATTGTTATGGTCCTTGTATTGTTTTCCGTTTTTTCCTGATTATTCCGTCTCTTTTCGTTTAAAATCACCATTAAGAAAAATGGTATAAGTGAATCAACATTTTAACCAAGAAGAGCATTACAAAGAGTGACCTTTAGTTGTTTTTATGATGTCTAGAATGACTAATTCTGTAAATATCTCATCCAGAAGACATATTATGTAAATATTTGAAAAGTTGTATTTAACAACTAAAACACATAATACATAAATAGAAGAAGGAATACGTGAGAATACGTGAGAATAAGTAGGGCAAAATACACACCTTGGTTCAATAGATGGAGGGCAATGACAGTGTTCAGCCATCAATCACAGGTATTCTGCAGGAATCTTGGGGTTGCATAGTCGCAAGTTCGTGGGGTTCCATTATTTGCTGCATGGCAAAAGGTGAAAGGGGCCCGTCAAGCCCTCCTAGGCCCAGACAGCTACAGATAGGGGCCTTTGGTGTGGGCCTTTGGTGCTGGGGCCGGCTTAGTCACCTGCCAGCCTCGGATTGGCTGGATGTAATGAGCTGTGGGCCAATCAGAGGTAAGGCGACATGGTTTCTGTGGAATCCCTTGGAGGCACTTGTGTCGATGAAGAGAGTGGCCATAATGCAAGGAGGAAGCTCCCCCCCTTGCGCTGGAATGCAAGCATTCTTTTTGACAACACCTATACTCTCCAGGAATGATTCCATAATCCTAGAGTTGAGTTGAACACCATTCTCTTTGAGGAGTCTTTTGGCAAATCCCTCCCTCTGAAACACATTATCCAGGAATTTAACTACAGCTTTGGAGTTTGCCTCTGCCACTATTTCAACCTCCACCCATTTAGAATACAGATCCTGAGCACTATAATATATTTTTCATCATTCTTGCTCTGGTGATGGGACCCAAAATATCCTGTGCTACTAATTCCCAGTTCTAGTGGTCTAAGTGGCCGAATGTAATTTCTTAACATCTTGTCTGCTTCACCACATACAGTACATCCTTTTATTAACTATTCAATGTCTGTATCCAATCCCGACCAACAGCAGTCTGCTCTCAACCTCCCTTTTGTCTTGGTCATTCTGAAATATCCTTCATGACTCATCTCCAACAACTCTCATCTAACACCTAAAGGAGGTACCGAGCGTCCAGCCTTACAAAGAAAGTCCCCTTCAAGGCTCAGTTCCTCCTTAACTCTATCAAATGCCCAGAGTCTATCCTCACTGGTTCAGCTTGACCAATTTGTTAGCACCAAGTTCCTTACTCTAGCAATTTCCAAGTCTTATCTATCCGCTTCCTTCCGCTCTTGCTCCCCAATGGTGCTTTAACACACCCGTAAAACGTGTTCATCATCATAATTTTCCCTCAACTTATTGCATGCCTCCTTGGTTATTAGCTCTAGAGAGAAAATCTGCCACCACATTATCCTTCCCTGTCACATGTTCCACAACGTACTGATGTTCATGCATTGACCTAGCCCACCTCACAATACTGTGAGACACCCCATCCAGCTCTTTGGACATGAACATTCCTACGAGCGGCATAGGGCCCATAAAAACCTTGAAAGTCCTGCCCCAAAGGAATGCCTTGAATTTTTGCATAGTCCGAATAAGGCTCCGGGCTTCTCTCTCTATCATAGAGTAGCTCCTTTCTGCTCCCTTTAGCCCCTTCCATGCGAACGATACTACCCTTTTTTGTAGTTGCACCAAGGCCAGCCCAGTATCACTAGCATCTGTCATGATATAGGTTTTACACTTGGTGTCAAAGCTTCCCAATACTGGTTCTCCTGCTGTAGCCTTTCTAACATCATAGATTCCCTTTGACATTCACTCATTCCTCCAATCAAATGTAATTCCCTTCTTACATAGTTCTCTAATGTTCTTACACCGATCCGCAAAATGTTTACCAAACTTACTGTAAACCTCCACTATCGCCATAAATGTCATAAGCCCTTGCCTGTCCTTTGGTGGTTCCTACCTTAATATGGCCATGACCAACTCTACCTTAGGTTCCAGTCCTTTCTCACTAAGTCTGTGTCCCAGATAGCCTATAGCCCCAATCCTGAATTGGCACCTTTCTTTCCAGAGGGTAAGTCCCACCCTGTTGAGGATATGTAACACCCTAGCAAGCCTTTGGGTATGTTCCTCACTACTGTTCCCCGTAACTAAGATGTCATCCTGGAACTATACAACACCCGTGAACTCCCTTAAAAGGTTGTGCATCATCCTTTGGAAGAACAAAGCCACTGATACAAGGCCAAACGGCATCCTCCTAAATCTGTATGTACCATCATGAGTGATGAACATGGTAAAGTCTCTCAAACAGGGGTGCAGGTTCACTTGGTGATACACTGAGGCCAAATCCAGTTTACTGCCAACAAATTCCCCTATATTGGGCATTGGAAAGTTGTCCACTGCTACGCAGCGGTTGACTCCTCCTAGACCTACACACAACCTCACTTGACCTTTGGCCTTTTTCCCTAGTACCACAGGCAACACCTATTCTGACGTATCCACAACTTCTACCACCCCTTCTCGTTCTAGTTTTAAGACTTCTTCTCTCACTGCTATAGAAACACTTCTCACTCTTTGTGCCATTTGTACAGCTACTTATTTAATTCATATCCTATGATGGAAGGCCTTTAAACATCCTTGTGTGACTCTTTAAAAACAACCCTGAAAGTATCTTCAGGTTGTTTACCAGCAGCTTGCGCTACTGTTGCAATGTATCCGGGAACATTGGTGTCCATTATAATACCCATCTCACTCTACTCATACCACCTTAGTAAGCTAGCACCCTTTTGCAATACATACACACTGGCTTTACTTTTCTTCCCTTTGCACTTCAACTGTGCTGATAGACTCCCATGATCTCAATATGTGCACCACAGTATGCATTGGCTCTTACTTTGGGAGTGCCTATGCTTGTGCCCTGAAAAGAAATCATCCACACTCCATAGTCAATACTGATATAGTCTGACCCTGTGCCAATTAGCATGGTTACACCTGCGCCGTTGACACTACACCGTATGCAGTTTCTGTCCCTTCTTTTTTCCAGATCCTACTTGACTAATACCTTCTACTTCTTCCCACAAGGTGTCATCCATGACTTCATCTTCTTGTTCCATATTGATTTATCTTATAGCTTTGTGGGAGAAATTCTCACACAGCGAACAAAGTGCCCCTTTTTCCACATTTAAGACAATCAGCCTTAATTCCTAGGCATGCACCAGAATTGGCAAAGTGGAACATACTGCCCCACCTGAAGCATCTTTTGATTTTGTTGCCAGCCACCCCTTGGCTGGAATCCACTCCATTTTTGTCACTTCCGACACCTCCCGGTTTGGACACAACTCCCTTTTGATGACTAGGAACTCTCCTGGTTGGTCTTGTGCTCCCTTCTTCTCGTCCTTGGTATCGTCACTAACCACGGATGCTCTATCCCCAGCCGAGCCCTTGTCTTCTTTCTTGTCCAATTCCCATACACACGCCATCATATGTTCCATTTTCTTGGCCATATCTAGCACTTCATGCAAGCCAAATCTCCTCTCTAATTTTACTTTCTGTAACTTTAAGCATGAATTGGTCTCTTCGTCGCTCATTATATGAAGGTCCAAAGTTATACCTTATTGCCAATTCTCTCAACCGTGTAATGACATCCTCTATCGACTCCCTTCCTCCTTGTTCTCTTGTCCCAAACTAGTATCCTTCAAAGATAATGCTAGATTTCTTTTAAAAATGTTGTCAATTTTCCTTGAATTCGGTTCTGTTACGCTCACCTGGCTGCTCTGGCTGCTGGCATTGCTCCTGTTTTCTTGTGAGGATGAGCTCTCTGTCCTGCTTCTCATCAGCAGGGGCACCGTTGATGGACCTAGTTGCTTCACTAGTCCGTGTGCGTGACGGCCCAGACTGTCTGTGACCGAACCACCTTGAAGGTAAGTGTTCGTAACAATGATTATTGTCCGTATCCTTTTGCAATGTCTTTTCCAATGATTATTGTCCATATCCTTTTGCAATGTCTTTGTTCAATGATTATTGTCTGTAACCCTTGTAATGTCTTCTCTCTCCCCAATAGGTGTGAAGATGACCACGCAGAGTCGCATTGTTGGAAGCGAGTCTGAATGGTGCCAGAGGGGGTTGCGCAGTCCCCACTTAGACGGTAAGTAGGGTTTCAAGGTTGTACGCAAGGTTTATATGTTGCGCGACCAAGCGTAAGGTATTTATACAGTTTCTAAC
Organism: Ambystoma mexicanum; assembly: GCF_040938575.1. Lineage (NCBI taxonomy): Eukaryota > Metazoa > Chordata > Amphibia > Caudata > Ambystomatidae > Ambystoma > Ambystoma mexicanum. The sequence goes on from NC_090931.1 coordinate 1,344,728,328, forward strand.
CTTGTGTGCTCCTTTTTTCTTGCAGGGATGGCCTGGCGGCGCCAGATGGAGAGCGATGATCCGAAGACCTGCCGGCGATTACTGGATGGATGGATCCATGAGGATGCTGGGCAAGAAAAAGGCTCTTGCGTAGCTAGATGCTCGGAACAGGTGAGGATGTGCTCCGACTCCGATGACAAGGGGAATCAGGTAAGATGCGATGCGCTGCAGGCGATTGTATTGCAGAGACAGGTAAGACACGCATGCGGCAATGAAGTTGCTGGCGTCAGGTAAGCTGCGTGTCGAGCAATGGTATTGCTGGAGGCAGGTCAGATGCGCGCTGAAGATGCAGTGTTGGAATCTGGTAAGCTGCGCTTCAAGCAATGGTGTGGCTGGAGTCAGGTAGGTGCACGCTGAAGAAGTAGTTCAGGAACCTGATCAGTTGCGTGCTGAGATGATGAGCTGGAAACAGGTAAGGAGCGCTTCAGGCGGCGGTAAGCATTACACTGCAGAAAGCAGTCTAATGCGAATCGCTTGCACGCGGGTGGGGCTGGCTTAAATAGCCTGGCCCCAGCCACTCCCCTTAGCCCTGCCTTGTGGCTCCACCTTGCTCCTCCCACAGACTTCTGCATGTACCCTCCAATGTTTCTTAATGGCTACGCCCGGCCTGGATGCACATGCCCTAGACACAAAGTGTGCAGAGCACACTTTCTTATGAGCATGGCGCCAAAGTCGCCAGGACTGGGTCCATTTGGATCCTTTGGGTGATAAAGGTAGTGGCCCTTGGCTAGTGGCCATGACAGGTTCATAAGCAGTGAGTACTTCTTCAGCCGGTCAATTATCCCTCACCTTGCCCCGCTAGTGGTTGTCATGAGTCTGGGAGACTTTTTAAAATCCTTCTCTCTTTACTCCCAAGGCTGCGCATAAGAAGCGCTTGGCGTCGCTCTACACTGTAAGAAGGGCCATAAATGGCTAGTACACAGTCCTGGAAGTCTTCCAGGTTCTCCTGGATTTGGTAGAAACTGAGGGGACAGACTACTCATAGTGCCTAAGTCTTTTGCACAACTCTGCTTGGAGAATGTTGGTCAAGGACTACTCTCCCCCCACACTTCCAATGTATTGAATCACGTCCCACGTCCTTTTGTCTTATATGTACCAGTTTCCAAAAGGAGAATAATTGACTTACTAGTGGGATAATCTCCTTCCTAGATTTCCACAGGACAGGCACCATCTAATGTCCTTTCCTTGTGTAAAGCCCTTCCAGACGCACAATCATATTAATAATATGACGAACGTGGAATGTGCAGTTATGGGTAGATAGTGTTGCGTTGCAGAAAAGTATCTTTCTCTAGCGTATCGCTCTGCTCGCTTTGTGCATTTCAACGGGTGCGTTGGCTCCCGCGGTCGTTCAGTCGCTTGCACAGCAACCCTCTTGGGTTTCGGTTCCAGGAAAATCCTCTCTTCAGGTTCTCCTCTCCTTCGGAAAGTGCAGTTCTCAAAGCTAAGTGCCTCCCGCTTCTCCAACGAAATTGAGTATGCAGGAGTGATCCGATCGCCCTGCTTAGCAAGCACTCAGCTCGGCTGCGACTTTCAGGGGCTTCCATAGAGCAGCGGCAGAGAGCGGATGGCCTGTACTCAAATTCCTCCTACAACAGCTTGGGGGCTTTGACCAGCTCGTCGGACAATACGGGCAGGTAATTGCTCTCTGTGATTTATTGGACCACACAGTCTAGCAGGTTCACAGTAACAAGGCCGCCATCTGAGATATCCTCTCTTGAAGCTGTCCAACCTCCACGGTCTCACCTATCATCAACCCAGCATTCGTTCTATTATGACATGGTAATTACAGTAACACTTTAACTTAACACAACAGAGACCTAGCATTGGTGTTACAGTTTGCTTATGTACACTTTATCTCATTACAACTTTCTAATATATACAAGTTGGAAATACATTTATATTACAATATCCTTTCGTGGGTGGCGCACTGAAGAGTGACTTAATGAAAAATGAAAGGGGTTGGTTGGAGCTTTAAATAATTGTATGTGTAACTCAGCTGTTATCGCCAAATCACCAGTGGTTGAGTTGGACCATCGGAAGGTTGCTCCCATGATCAGTTTTATGGCAGAGCTTTTGGGTGTGAGGAGAATCATTTTCTAGATGCTGAATAGACGTGAGTTTGGAAATGTTTGGCTACAAGTCGCTTGCAATTGGCCTTGCCCATATTTGTGCCACATTGATGGCTAGCAAGTTAAGGTTTTTCCTGTTCGCTGTCCTTGGAGATGGGAGAGCCCTTGTCCAGACTGGCTTTTCGATGTCTGCGTAATTTGCCAGCCAGTCAATGCAAAATGTTTGCAATCCAAGCAATGGCAGATGCTGAACTTTTGAGCATAATGGAAGATTTGCTGAAAGCCAAACTGTCTAAATAACAGTTTAATATGTGGTGGAAAATGTAAAGGTAGCTTTGAGCTAGCAGGCAGTCTCAACTCATGTTCATTTACCAAAATCTGTTCACGACTTGCAAAATATTAGTTGCCTGCAAAATAAACCTACATAATAAGCCCCAACGATGCCTTGTGGAACTTCCTTGAGCGAGAAGCAAGCATGCTTACATACAAATCTGTCTTGGGCTTTTATATTTGGTGGCGAGGTCGGGGGAATACGATAGTTCCAGTTATGTGCTGCAAAATTCGAAACAATGGAACATGTTTTATTTCCTTTTGGGAAAATAAAATCTAAATGGCCCGAACACATTCGGCACCAATGTAAATGGCTGTCTTTAAATGCTTCGAGGGAATGATGATTCGAATGCATATGAAGTTGGTTGAATGTTTCTTTCATTTTTGGGCAAAATTAATATAGTGAGATATTTGACGTGCCATGCATTTAATATTGATTTTTTTTATTCAGTAGCCTTCTGCTGTACTCCGCTGGGCTTTTGCTCATTTTGTTATGGGGAAACTGACATGCCCTTCAGACTGTCAGTACTGGGAGACTTTGGACGAATGGCACCTCTATTCAATTGTTTGCATATTTCGTTTTACTAAAATAATATTACCAACATTTGTGACTGTATATTTTATAGATGTTTTGTTAGGTACTCCCCAGACCTCTGTGTGGTCACCGCTTTCCCTCCTTGAGTGATCCCCTTCACTCACCTTGGGTTTTCGGTGCCTCGCACGTTTGCATGCGGTGTGGACCCTTTAGCGGACCCGCTTCTATGATGTAATTAATGTATTTCTATTACAATGCACTTTTTCTGTAATATATTGATCCGACACTTGGTATAGGCTTATATAGTCTGAGCATGAATTTTATCTAATTTCTTATACAATAATACAATTACTATGTATTTTTTGTAAAATGACCTAAAACTGTCTGTCTTTCTGGTCTCGCTCTGAGCTTTTTTCTAATTTATATTTGTCTGTTTAACACTCATGTATTAGATTTCATTTTTGTCCCGCTTGACATGACCTTTGTTTGTTCAGTGCTTGAAATGGCCATGCCAAAAAGTCCTTTGTTCTGGCCTTTGGCCATTTTGTCGCTTTGCCTTCCCCAGGTCGAGCAGACCTGGGCAATTCCTTATTTTGTCATGCAGGCTCCCGCGCAACCCGAAGTTTTCGCAGGCTTCTGCATGCCTTGTGTGTGTGCGCCCAGGATGTGGGCTGGAGCTGTCTAGTTCCAATACACATCCTGGGGCTATGATGTCTGGTGTGCTTGGATGAATGGGACCACCGTGGTAGTATCAACACCTCATGCTTAACCTGCAAACAAGCCTCTTCAGAAGTGTTCCTGGACCACCCAGTGAACTGACCAGCTCGTACGGGACCTTTGCTTTGGAACTACCCTGTCTTGAGTTTTGTCTTGAGACTTTGGGAACCAAAAGCTCTTGGCAGAACCCACTCTCTGGCCGACTTTCATACCCCTAGCATTCCTAGGTCTGGAATTAGGAAACTACGCCCGAACCCAAGCCTACGCGGTACCCGTGTTGCCCCGCTTTGGTGACGAGATTTGTGGGTGCCTTGCTGCTGTGTCCTCCTGTGCCCTAAAATGACCTGCAGTGGAGCTGGCCCGATCCCTTCCCTATAAGCAGAGAAAAGGCCACTGTCCTGCCACGGACTGAGGTCCCGGAACACAGCCTCTGAAAGCCAGAGAGACGCGCAACTACGGGACTCAAACCTGCGAATGAACTGGGCTTGACTGGCGAAGTTTGCTCCGGACTGCGTCGAGGGTCGGTGAGTACTTGCAACACTTACTGGTGGCCTCTGCACGCTTCCGTAAACTTTTATGCATGAGTGTCACTCAAGGGCCACTCAGCCTTTGTTAGGGTACCATCCTATTCCTGATTCCTGGAAATCAGTCTGCCCTCTTGTGGAGACCCTCCTCGAATAGTGGAACTCTATTCTTCATCGCCTCGCCCCCTTCCTGAGACACTACAGCCCCTTGAAGAGACCCGTTTTGTACTTTAATGCACGATCAAGCGCTGCCACGCTAAATGTACTTTTGAGCACAAGGCTCCCCACTTTGCAGGGATTGGGCTGCCTATTAGTTAGGGTTTGGGTTGCTGAAGAATTGCCTAAAGTATACTTGCACTGTCTGACCCACTTTTGTTACAGGCTGCAGATCTATACTTGTTTAAATATTGCTTTAGGACAACAGTTACTATATATATGTTCCCTAGTATAATGTTGTGTTAGAATCGTAAATATTACTGTGGTTTCAGCTTGTGCCACGGATATCTGCGACCTGATGTTTGCCGATAATCTGGACTTTCTTGCTATCACAGAGTCCTGGCTGCATGAAGTAGCAGGACCCCTACTTTCATTAGCAATCCCGGATGGTTATACCATAAAGAGACAGGATAGAAATAAGATGCGAGGCGGCAGCATTGCCATCATCGCTAAAACCTGTTTAGGTATGAGAACTACACCCACCCTAGTTACTGATTCATGTGAAGTGCTCACAATCAAACTTCCATTACTTAACTCCCAGACATTGACAATCCACCTTATCTACAGACCACCTGGCCCCATCAGAACATTTGAGGAGGATATTAACAGCCTACTCTCCAATAATCTTAAAATTTCTACACAATACTCGTCCTAGGGGACTGTAATCTGGGATACAATTACCCTCTAGACTAATACGCCACCACCATTGCCAATACCCTCGCTGAACTGGGCATGACTCAAACAATTACTGAACCCACCCATATTAAAGGGAGAATTCTTGATTGGCTGGCAGTTACAACTGCACCGCCAACATCACATCCATTTCCCCACAACTTTGGACAGACCATTTCCTCTTGTCCTTTGAACTCTCCACCTCTAGACCACTCCCTGTAGTTTCTACCATGGCCCCGCCATGTCTAACCAGGAATAAAAAGAGCATCAAAATGGATAAAGTGATTCCCTCTATCCTACTTACTCTTAACCAAGCTGATCACCGAGACCCGGAAACGCTCATTGACGAGTACAATTAAATGATGTTAACTACACTCAACAACATTGCCCCTCTAAAACTCAGACCGAGCAAACCTAAATTCCATCTATATAAATGGTTCACCCACAAATTAAAGGATTTACGACAACTTAAGAGGAGAAGTGAAACCTTATGGAGACTATTCCCCTAAGGAGATCACAAAAATAACCTAATGAAAATCACTTCCCATTACAAAGGAAATCCACCTGGCCAAGCGCAACTCATATAATAAGCATATATCTAACGCTAATTAGAGCATGAGGGAACTGTTTACCATCCTCAAGGAATTAGAGTCACCTATCCATATTCTGGACACATGTTCCAAAGATAAAACATGCTGCTCAGATATACAACAATCACCATCAAATAAAGTAATTATGCACCAAAATAAAATAGTTAAGGAAAAAACCTCACTCAATCAGCCATCCCAGGCTAACAATTTTAATACAGACCCCCCCCTCAAAGGAACATGACTCAGTTGCTCAATTCATGTTCACAAAAACTTCCATCCTTGAGGTAGAGAAATTCATCCTTTCTCTCAAGCCATCCAATTGCCAGGGCGACCTTTGCCCTGCCCACCTAATAAAAGATGCTGCCAGAGATCACTACCCATTTGTATCCAAACTTATCAATGCTTCATTTGCATCAGGAACTGTGCCTACCAACTTGAAACAATCTTGGGTGCTGCCTCTGCTCAAAAAGCAAACCCTAGACACACTCATACCTACAAACTACCGTCCTATCACTACAGTCCAATTTTTGCTCAAAATCATGGACAAGATTGCCTACAACCAAATTCAAAAATTCCTGGAACAACATAAGCTCTTAGGCGCACGTCAATCAGGATTCCGACCCCAACATGGCACTGAGACTGCCCTCATCGATTTGAAGGCACAAATAGATGAGCTATGAGACAAAGGTAAAACAGCCCTTCTCCTACTGCTTGACCTCTCGGCTGCATTCGACCTTGTCGACCACAAGGTCCTTTGCAGCCTCCTAGATTCAGCTACACATTTTTCCAAAGAGGCTATAACCTGGATTATGTCTTTCCTTAGTGATAGGACTATGAGGGTGTTCTCCCCTTCGGCAGCGGCAGACCCGATCCCCATTTTGTGAGGAGTTCCCCAGGATTCTTGTGGCTCACCCACCCTATGCAACATATTTACTAAGACCCTTTTTGATGATCTGGACCTTCTTGGTATCACCTACACTAATTATGCAGAAGATACTCAGATTCTCCTCCCACTTTCCGGGGATTACAATGAGGATTTGACCTTGGTAAATAGGGTGTTTGGCCATGCACCCAAGACGCTAGTCCCTGGCCACAACCTCCGCAGCATAACACACCCATGCTACCAAACATTTTGACTATGGTATGTGGGCTGCGTATAGGGATATATGTTTTCAAAACTGTGTGTACTGTTTCATTTGTAGAGTCTGTATGTGAAGTTTTGGCTAGGCTATGGAGTTAAGATTGTAAAGCTTGTAACAAGCACTGCGGCATAAGATACCCATGGAAGTTAACATTTTGGATTGTGGTGTATGGTTAGATGTTTGCTTGAATGGGTATGTTGTGCAGCGTTGTTTGTGAGTCCATTTATTATATACTTACTGGTTGACTTTTTTTTGTGGTTGTATGAAGATTTTTCATAACATGGGTAATTGGAGCAGACATTCTTCTTCGATCTCTGTGATAAAAGAAAACATCATATGTTAGTGTAGGTAGTTCATAATGAGCTATTGCATTGCATAATAGACATTTCTGTATTTTTTCGACCCTACATACTTTAGAAGTACTATACTTCAAACCAGTGTACTGCGCAATTTGCTTAGTTTCTGTGTTTGTTTTTTGAATCATTGGGTCTGTGGGAGAAAATAAATCCATGCTGGATTAAAAACAATCCTTCTATGTTGTGGTACAATATATTTCTTTCATTGTTTCAGTGTGTATTTCTAGTTTCTTGCTAATCTTCTATCTGTTGGCTTGTTGCAGATTTTTGGGGCAGTTAGATACCTGTTGGCGTATTCTAATGGTTTATTTCTACTTTTATGCTATTCATCTATCTGTTGGGTTGTTGCAGATTTTTTGGGACAGTTAGATACCTGTTGGCGTATTCTAACTCTACATTTCTTGTTTGATTTTAGTGGTATTTATTTATCTGTTTGCTTGTTGCAGGATCTTAGGGCAGTTAGAACCTTTTGATATATTCTAACTGTTTTTAGTTTTGAAATTTAAGTTTTGTTAATGTTTATGCAGAGATTAGCTATTAAATTTTGGTTTTAAGAATATTATATAAGCATTTACAAGATTTGCTGGTAATTTCTGTTTTAGAGTAATGGTAGTATCATTACATTCAAACCATCCACATTTCTTTCTTATGTATGCAGTGTAGTGACCTGCATTGGTTGTGGCTCCTGTGTGGTAGATTCTACCTATTGTTGTGAAGTTTTTCTTACCAAGTGATACTTGACCATGTGTGAATAAAGTCAACTTGCAGTTGTTTTTAGTACCATCTGCATTGTAACGTAAAACCATTAGTATTACGTATTTACTATTTGTCTGTATTTGTAAATTGGATCGATTATCTGAATTGCAGGTAGTACATAATCTGCCATGGTTTGCATTTTGTACAAGTTGCTGAAATGGAATGGATTCGCAGTTAGGTATGGATACATACACAAAGCATTCATTAGGGACTTGTTCCTGTGCCACATGGCTGCAGAGAGTGCATGTATCTTTCCATATGTATGAAATCTGGAAGATTTCATTTATAGGTATGTTTTTGTTTTCCAGTACTTGTAGTAAGTACATTAGAAATTCTTGTGGATCTTCTTGTGAGTTTATATATAGTGAATTTCACCTCACCATTGCAGCACAGTAGTCTAACTCTTGCCTTATTCCAGAAATACTGTAAGTGTTGTCAGGATTGTTGGTTACAACATTTGAAAACACAATTGGTCTGTACTGTTTAAGTAAATGGTCTCAATAATTGGTGGCAATTGGAATAGAATATTTATTGCTACATTTGTGTAGCAATTTACCCCAGCCGTATTTGAAAATTTGAATGGACCTGACAGTTCTGTGTCAAAGTCATTTGTTCAGAGTGTTTGTTGCTTCTTTGAAGAAGTAGTTGAGTTACTTTGAGCAGTAGATTCTTCTTTGGTTGTGGTACTTGATGAAGTATTAGCTTCTTTTACTTTCTTTGGAGGAATTGCATTGAGATCCTGTATCGTTTGAGTCTGAAGTAGTTTTCTTTTACAACGTTTTGCTTTTTGTGGAACAGGATAGGTTTTTAGATGGGGGTTGTAGAGCGAACACAGTCGATTGTATTCTACAATGCAAGGAATATCAGCATTTACTTTACTTGCATCAAAGTTGATTAGAAAGTCTGCGTCAAGTGTACGTAAGCGTGATATTGCTACATAGTTCATGCCTTCTTTAAAGACTGTGCTACCAATTTCTATCAATGCTTTATCTAGGGTAAGACCTTGTGATTTGTGAATGGTAACTGCGTATGCTAGAGTTAGTGAAAATTGTTCTTTTTGCACACATACATGTCTTTGAAAAGAAGGAAGCAGGCTGTTGAGCATCCTGTGGTTAAAGTTTATGTTCAGTGAAGGTGACAAAAATGACTGAAATGACTCAGATAAAGGTCCAAATTGTGGGCTGCTGCATATATATGATGTTATCTTGAATTTACAGAGAACATTAGGACACTATCTGGCAAACATTGATTAGCATATCCAGAGTGGAGTGATCCTTGATTTTTCATTTGTTGTGCTCTTTGTGTTCGGACAAAATGGTGGGGGTGTAGGCAATTCATATGCCACATTACCCGTAGACCACTTCCTGTAGGGACACATTTTGCTGTTTTTTTGTAACATTAGATTGGAGACCATGCTCACCTCATCTATTAGTAGCATTTTCATTTGTTTCAAAACTCTGTGTAGCTCCATTGCAGCTTATGTAGAAAGTTTGTAATAGTCTAATTTGTTTTGGTGTTCTACTGGAAGGAATAGTAATCAGTGTTGTAAAGTGACACCGCATATGTTGTAGGCAGCTAAACCTGTGGGGGCAGTTACAACAGCTGAAAGTTTGTTGATTGTCAATTGTTGGAGGAACTTGCTGATGATTTTGATTAAGAATGTTTTGCCTGAACCAGCTTGACCACTGATGTATAGCAGTATAGGTTTGTAGTCTTGGCAGGTACAGTTTTTATTTTCATGTTGCACACTACGTTTAATTTGTTTTGTTACATCTTGGAAAATGCTACGCTGCTCATTGTTCAGTTGTGATTTCAGTACAGCGAAGTCTTCTGTAGCTTGTTCATACTGACTCATGGTGTTTTCTACTTCTGTCATGGCTAATTCTGCCTCATTTGCTATTAGTAGCTGTCCAAGTGGTTCTTGGCTTCCTTTTATAGAAGGTTGGCTACTGTCGGGAGTGTCCACTTCTAGTTGGGCCTGGAGTTCTTCTTCGTGTTGTTGTTCATTGTGCAACATTGTTTGGTAATGTGTAAAGTTTACGTCTGTTATAGTGCTTTCATTTGCTTTGAAAGCATCTTCATAGGTGTCATACGTATCCAATAACTCTTTCTTTTCTCCATGGTTTAAAAAGTTGTAGCAGTGACATGTAATATAGTTCTTTATGTTGAGGAGTTTTTAATGACAATTCGATATTATTAATTAAGCTGCGTTTGGTAAGTTTCACTAAGCTGCCTTCACAATTTGCTACTCTGTATCTACCTTTCTTTTCACCTGATTTAATATTATTTTTGTATGTGAAGTTTTGGGCTACGTGGTAGAGACACATGGGGCCTCATTCCGAGTATGGCAGTAGGGGGTTAATGGCACCGGTAAGGATGCCGGTGCTGTTAACCCCCTACCGCCATATTCCGAGGTCCCTTAGCGGGTCCCACCAGGAACGGTGGGAACCTGCAGTTTGCAGGCCCGTTATTAGCTCCTTCCCCATTCCCATTGAGCCCTATGGAGGCTCAAATGGGAATGGGGAATGGTTTTCTGAATGGGGACTTACCGGGTCCTCCAAGGTTGGAATGACCCGGCAAGTTCCCATTCAGAGACACCGGAACCGGACCCGGGTTTGGAGGCAGCCATGGTGCTAACAGCACCATGGCTGCCTCCAAACTCGTAATTACCACCATGGTTTCCAAAGTGGTACTACTGTTTGGGTAGTATGTGTCTAGTAAATTGTTTTTCAATTGGCTGTTGGGATCATTTTTGGCTATTGTTTCTATGTTCTCATATGATTTGAGAATTCTTTTTCTAGATTTAGCAGGACCAAGACAGGCAGTACCGGTTAAACGGTCTGCAGCTACATAGCAGCAACATTATCTATGAGGGAGCATTTTTATGCTTAAGCTGTACAGTTTCTGTGATAGTGTCTTGGCAGATGATATATCATCCCAGAGGTCCTGAAGTTCTGTTTTCTCTGCTTTGGTTAAGTAGGCTGTGACATATCGTGCAACTGCAGTGGAATGTCTGCAATGTATTGCACATCTATGTTTGCATTCCATAGGAGGGCAATGATTGCATTATAATTATTGATGTATTTTGATTCTACTGTTCGTTTTATGTAATATGTGTTCTTAGGTGATTAACCTTTGACACTATGTCTAACTGAAGACATGAAGTTGTTTACTTGACCTGTTGTTGAAACTGGTCTAGGGAAACCAAAGCGGCATTTGGTGTAGCATTTCCCTTTGTTTTTATATTTGCGATGACAATATTTCCCACATTTGTCTCTTTGAAATTGTAAAATGTGTGCATGAAGGTCACTATGTGTTGTTTGTGAAGGGATTTCACAAGTGACATAATTTTGGATGAACTGCAAAACAGTGGCATCACTGTCCGGACAGAATTTAGGAGCATCTTTAATCCATAATAGCATGTGGATGTGTGGTGCTCCTCTGGGTTGGTATTCTTTTCTCCAAAAGAAGTGTTGCACTTCTCTGAGGCGAGGAACAATCTTATTAGAAATAAAGTGTAGCTTTGCAATGAAGCGATGATGGAATATCTTGATACATTTACAGGATCTAGGTAGCAGAGTCTCCTGGTGTTTTTATATCTATGTGTGTTTTGTTTTTGTTTGCTATGCGTAGGAAATCATGTAAATCTTCCCATGCATATTCTGCACAACTTAATGTAACAAACCAAGTGGGTAGGCCAAGGTTTCTTATCATACAGCGTACATCTCCATGACGTCGGAACCAGTATTCTTTTGTACCACACATGTTTGTTAAAAGATTTGTAATACTTGACTGTAAAACCTCATATTTTTCTTGCAATTTTTGTAAAAATTGCAGAGCTGAAATATTTTGAAAATGGGTCCCTGATTTTAATGTGTGTGCAACTCTGTAGCATAGAGTTGCTAGTTCACTTTCAAAGAGAAGGTGGAATATGTATTCCACATTTTGTCTGAATCTGGGGTCATCAGAATACATTTGGAAAGAGCGATATCCTGATGCTGTTATCTGTGTGGGTCTATCATCGTACCTTCCTCCTTTTCCAGTAGGAAAGAGTAGAGGAAAGTCCTGTGCGCCTATACTTTTTTCCCATATGCTGATTGGAGATCCTTTGGCTTGTTGCATTTGGTACGTTTTTCCATTGCATCATCTGTAGTGTCTTTAGAGTGTAAAGGATGAATTGTATAATGGTCTAAAATATTGGATTCTATAGCAGGATTTAGAAGTTGAAATTGACCAGTTTCTGGTGACTCTTCAATTTTTTCAATGGTTTTTCTCAGGTTTTCTTCAATATTAATTTCTTTGTAGTATTCATTGTTGTCTTTTAGATATTGCAGGGCTTGTCTAACATCATGTAAGTCCACGAGTTGTTGCCAAATTCCTTTATCTTTTGTAGGTACGTCATTTACTAAGACAATTAAAGATTGATCTATTGGACGTTGCACTCCCAGAGTGTGTACATTTTGTTTAAGATCTAATGGTAAATAAATTACTTTGCCGCAAATGCCTTTCACTAATTCAGAGGGAGGTAATTTTGCTGTTTTTGGTTGAAGGCGTATTATTGCTTGAAATGGGTGCACTGTTTGAATTATGATGCTCTCATATAAATTGAGTTGTTGCAGGGGTTTTGGTATTGGGAATAATCCTAGGTTATTTGTGATAGTACGTGAAGGAGTTTCGTTGTTGTCAAGTTTTGCAGTGCAGTAACTGCAAAGTATTAAGGGATCAGTTATTTCGTATTTGTTTTCTGCTATAAGGTAGAGAGCTAATTGGAACCAATTGGAATATTTATTGTCTTCTATTTTGTATGTTATGTCTACAGTTTTTGTGCTACTTTTACAGAAAGTTCTGCGGCAACACACACACACATGGTTTGGTACTTCAGCGGATGTAGTTTTAAACTTTAGTATTTCTTTTTTGTATGTGTGTAATAGAAGGTTGCTATTTGTACAGTAGTTTCTAGTTTATTTTAAAGCTATTGCATTTTGTAACTGGCTTTCACTTCAGAAATATTTCCTCTGGATATGCTCTATTTCTTCGAGTAGTTGTTTGGCTGTACCATGTAGAAGATTGTTATTTAAATTGGCTAGTGCTAAAGCCGGACTTTTAGCATAGTAGAGTTTATGGATCAGATTTCTTATAGTTGAATGATGTGTTGATATCATTTTGATATGATGGAAGGTGCTTTTGCAAATAGGTCCTAATATGCAGGCTAATGAATGTCCTTGTAGTCCTGTGTATTTGCGCACTGGAAAGGCAACAATATTTTCTAGTAGTTTTATTTTGAATTTGTCTTTGCTTTTTACAAACTGATTGAGGAACTGGCGTAAAGATTTGAAAGATTTTTTGGCAATGTTACACATTGATGTGCACTGCCATTTGTAGACTGGATGTTTTAGTTAGGTGGAATGGAGAGGTGATACTGAGTTTTCTGGGGATATTTTTGTGAGCAGAGTTTCTTGTTCCATAATGGTGTTATTAAGTTTTTCATACCCTCGTCCACTGCTATGTATGGCAATTGGGTTTGTTTGCTTTTGTTTATATGCTTCTTCATTAAAATATGGTTCTGTGCTCGTGGTGTGACTCCATTCACCTCCACAGATGTTTAAGAAGCTATTTTTGTTGATATTCCGTTTAATGAGAAGTGTTTTTTGTAGTTTAGTAGCTAGTTTTGTTAGTGTTTTCATTCTGCTTAAAACTAAAATAAATAACTTCCTTTTGAGAAGGATTGTACTGTCTATGAGAGCTTCTAGGATTAATTTCTACAGTAGGTTCTAAGGGTTGTGCATGATTTCTCTCCTGTTTTATAAGGTTCTGAAGGACTCTGTGGCGGAACATTTTTTGTAAAACAATTTTTTTGGTATGGTTACTTACCACTATATAAAAATGCATAGGTTCACTGTTAGCAGTAGTGGTAGCTGAAGTCTTGTTAATCACTCTCTGTTTCGTTTTACATTTTGATAGAGGAGGCAAAGTTTCTGTACTGGAAGCTTGTTTTGTTTCGCTTAATGACTGTATTAGCTGTTTTGTTTGAACTTTTTGTACAAAAATCTGCTAGAGATGAATGCTTATTTTGGACAATTTTATTTTGATTTGCTCCACTTCTGCGTTGCTTTCTACGGAGTTGCTTTTTGGTAGGCATTCTTAGGGGTCTGTTGGAGAAAAAAAGAACGTGTGGGTTGGGCTGTGGTGCAGTGTATGCGTGCTTTGTGCATGAGTGTCTGATTATGATGCTAAGGATGTTTCTGGAGTTGTGTGATTGTGCAATGGGCAGCTAAATCAAGTTGGGAAGGCTATTCTTGTATTTGTGTGTTACTATACTGGTCTTCAGATGACAATATAAAGTATGCAGCTGGTGAGGGGAAGCACTAATGCTAAATCTAATGGTAGGGGGCTAATACATGTGTGTTCTACAATACTAAAATGCTATTGTGTTTGAGTAACAGTTAGAACATTATGGTAGTATTGTACTTACTTTTTTGTATGGAAAGAGTAGGTTTCTTCTACGTTCTTGTTCGTACTTCAGACGCTGCTGCTTTTCAGGAGAGTGGTGTTCACTGCAATTGTAAAAGAAAGAAGTTAGTGAGTATGTGTGTTTATAGCACTTTTGTTAATGTAGACATTGATTTTTTTGTTTTTGTAGTAGTAGTGTTTTCTGATAACTGATCATAGTATGCATATGCACTTTCCTTTGCCTATGTACATCCTGTATATTTTACTTAAATTCTGTTAGTTGAACATGTTTTACAAATGAGTACAATAGTAAACGTATAGATCACACTTGGCTTTTTAAGGCTATGTTATTGGGTGTCAGAATAAATAATCATATGCATTTTTTGCTATTTTTACAGGGTAAATGGCAGAAATTGTACACAAAAACATGCAATGTATGCATTTGTGAAGGTGTGGGAAATAAAGCAGAAGGATTTGATGTAGAGGCAATGGTGTTGTTTCAGCTGGGAGCCTTTCTAATGATATTGTTTGTCTGTGTGCATGAATGAAGATGCATGTACTCATCCTGGCTGCGTGTACTTTTATAAAACACTAGAAAGCCTTTTTCCATAATTATACTATTATTTCTCCCATCTTTTAATATGAAATGACACTTTATTAGATAGCTGTGTGTGTAAACAAAAATTTGGAGAGCAGACAGGTTTGCAAGTGGCACTTGATCATAGCAGACGGGAGAAATGACAGTAAGTTCATTTTACAGTTTATACAGGTGGCAGTTACTCTGTTTATATGCATTCATAGAAGAGCTGTGCATGTACTGTGCAGAAAAAATTCATACCTGTAGCCTGTGTTCTTGCATGTGGATGTGCATGAATCTGCAAGAAGATATCTTGGGGAGTTTTATAGTAGTTGTTGCTGTAGGTCCTTTGTAGTCACAGCCCAATTGTACTGAGAGTGATCAATAGTACATCTAAAGTGCTGATCTGTCATGATAGAGTTAGATGTAGAGTTCTTGGATGTGATTGGTGAATGGTTGTGTGACTGCTTAACAGTAGCCAATGGTGGAATGGTGCAGAGAGTGAAGTGGAAAGGGTGGAAGGGCTTTCCCAGTGTTACGCGCTCCGTGGACACCGTGGCTGTCCGCGGACTGGGCGTGCCCCATACGGGACTTCTCAACAGATCTGGCATGGAAATAGGACTGTAGGAATCAGCCAATCAGGTGTTGAGGTTGTGGTTTGTGTTGAAAGAGGCTGTGTTTAGTGAAGATATCAGAGATGGAGAAAGTCAGGGTTTTGGTGGTTGGAGATATGTTTGTGCATGCATGGTTTGGAGCAGTATGCTAAATGCAGGAATGTGGCAAACAATTTTGATGTTAAAGAAGTGGAGGTGGTGTGGAGCACTGTGCCTGGTTTCAATGTGCAGGGAATTGTACACGTTTGCAGATATGGGCAGGGTGAACAGTCCACATGTAGTTGTTTTGCATTGTTGTGCTTTACATTTGGGCTATGTCAGTGCCCTACTTTGTTGGAAGATCTGGAACACTTGGTTCAGGCAGTAATGAAGGTACTTCCAAATGCTAAGGTTATTTTTCTGGCTTAGTACCTAGGGCAATATGGGACTATAGTTCTGTTTTTTCTCCTCAGCAAAATATTGCTAGGTGTGCAATCAACCAAGGCATGTTTGCTTTCATGCTTAGAGCTGGCATGTTCTTTTGTAATAATGAGAACATTGATTCTGGTAATGTTGTTTATTTTAAAGAAGATGGCATGTCTTTATCTTTTATGGAAAATGCCATGCTCTTTTGGAACATAAGGATTGCTTTGGAGAAGTTAATGTGAAGATTTTTGGAGGAAAATAAGGGAAAAAAACAAAAAAAGTACAAAATAAAAAGTGTTTCTGAAGCATCTTAAAAAAAACTAAAAAAAGGCACTAGGGGAAATGGGGCACACTATTTAAATTTTCATTCCCCACTCTCAAATGTTTTGATTTGTCTGCGAACATTGCGGTTGTCCGTGGACATCGCGTATTATATAAGGGGGATTGTAGGGTTGAGAGGCATGCAAATGAGACTGAGCAGAGCAAGGGATTGGTCAATAAGCTTTACTTGGGTTGTTGTGTAAGGGGAGATTTTGTCAGAAAGCATTTTTCTTGAGAGGAGAGCAGATAGCTATGGCTGTGTGTTTCAGAAAGCAGATGGTTTGGATTTTGCGAGATTCGTTGATAAATTGGTTGGAGGTGCATGCAGATCACTGTGGAGTGGCTGCACATCTTGGATTCCCTCATGTGGAAGTGCACTGGCATGGTGTGCGTGGAATGAAGAGGCTGGATTTGGTACCTCTCTGTGCTACTTTGGTGACAAAGCGTCATCCAGACATTATTATTATTCATTGTGGAGTGAACAGTTTAGGACATGTGTCTGGAATCTCTTTGCAATTTGCAATGAAAGAAGGACTTGTTCCTGTTCCCCCTCTCCATGTCCCAGCCAACTATCCCCAAACCCTCCCCACCAAGAAAAACTGTACAATGAAACTTCCATCCCTTCCTCCCCTCCCATACATCAAGTCCAAACCCCTAATTCCCCTGTATTTGTTTCAGTTTCTGCTTCCCCCTCTCTTTCCTAATTTTTCTACTGTTAAACAATAATAAAATTGTAAATGTGTTCTTAGTATATGCCCGTGTCTTATTTATTTTTTTAAAAGGCGGTCAGGGTGTCCGCGGACTGCGCGGCTGTCCGGAGTATTCTCAATTAACCAACATGGGGCTGTCCTAAACACACAGTACTTGGTTGTACTGTCCGTAAATAAAATGGAGTTGTCCTTAGAACACACAAGATGTCCGCCTGTCTGCAATTAACCAAAATGGGGGTGTCCTAAGGACAATATACCTGTTCGTACTGTTCGTAATTGAAATGCCGATATTCTCAGAACACACAAGATGTCCTCTTGTCCGCAATTAACCCAAATGAGGGTGTCCTAAGGGCGGCCTGGCTTGGCAGCCATGGAGTAGGCTGGGTTTCTACTGTGCTCCGTGATCCGACGTTCGATCCTGGGATGCTGGAGCCACCATGCTACGAACTGACATATCGAAATAATGTTATGGCTGTGGGAACATGGCAGGAAGAGAAAGAGCTCATCCGTGCCTGAATCGGCTCAGGAGAGAGTGTCTGGTGACACTTTGTATCGCGGATCGGCTGCGGCAACAAAATAACAAAATGGCGGCTACACGAGAACAAAGGGTCTGGTGAAGGAGCCCCGAGTGCGCACGAAAGGAGCTGTGAGGGAGGCTGGACATGGCTACTGCAACGAGAGCAGATCCGGAGTCTGCCCTGCGCTCCGCCTACCTCGCAAAGGAAGATAGTGCAGCGAGCAGAGCCGGGTGGTGAAAGAAGACCGAGGTGGCAGGCGAAGGGCTGCGAGGGCATGTAAAAACGAACCACGGCCCGACGTGAGAATAAGCGGACCGGGCCCTCATTGAGCGGATGGAGGGAGTGGTTTGACCGCGGTCCGTGGCGAGGCTGGTGCGGACCGGGCCCCCTGTCAAGTGCAGCAAGTGGGGCCCACATACAACAGAAGACGCGACGCCGTGAGGGCGTGCGCGGAGGATCCGCACTCCATGGGGAATTAGAGCAGACCCGGCTCCCGAAGAGGCGAGGGGAGCAGGGCCGGCAACACAGAGGAAAGCAGCTTGCTGAAGCAGCAGACCCCCGTGTGTTGTAGTGGACCCGGGCCCGTGGACGGTCCGGAAGGGTGCAAAGTGTTGGATGTTGCTGCAAGAGCACAGAGGCCACCGAGGCGGCTGCCGACAAGGACACCTGCAGAACAGCAGGTTTGGGGTGACGGACGGCTTTTCTCTGTTAACTATATATAGCAAGTTCAATGATTGGAGGATAGCATGGCATTCTCACGTGTGTAAAGATACACGTGCGCCTGGTGACACGTTAGCACTAAAGCATTAAGCTGCAAAAGAACCTCTTTGCCCTGGCAACAACATAAGGGCTGCCAAGATTATCAAGTGCTCATTATAGCAGGACACAGTAGGTTGGACCAGAGGCAGAACAATGCATGGAGGTGCCTGGGCACAAGCTGAACGAAAATAACTCAGGGCGAGCACTGGGCACGTTGGATGCTGGCCACCACAGCAAGTCCCGGCGTCGTGGTGAGGAAGGGCTGCTGCACGCAAACATTGCTGCTCAGGACAAGCCTGACCCACGACAGCAAGTGACAATAATGAACAGCTGGCCCGAAAGTATGCTTGCTGGACGACCAGGCAAACAGCAAAGACTGTAGCACACAAGCGGAAGCGCATCGGGGAACATGGTGATGAGAATGCTGGCAGGGTGGTAAAGGTGTGCGAAGAGCGATTAATGGGCTTCGGGGTCGGGTCAGGCTTCAGAGCCCGCAAGGACACGTCAAGGCGCAACGCCTGGCTAGGTGCATACAAACTGTGGCGAGCTGAAAGATAGTGCACTGGTCACGTATCGCCCAACGGAAAACAGCGCGACAAGTTGGTTTGCACAAGGGGAGTGGAAGAATTGATCCGAGCACACTTAGAAAGGCGAGTGGCCATAACTGGAACACGGCGAACTGTGGCCAGACCAAACTCTAATTGGCTCTCTAGAAATGCGCTATAAAGACCAACAAAGCAACGTGGGAGGACACAGCCCCACTCGAAACGCAGCTTACCAGCTGCCGCAAAGCGCAGCTGGTTGGGACGGATACGCTGATACCTGATCGGCCTAGGGACTTCGCAACCACATTGTAGAATTGAAGCCGGATACGCAAAGAAGACCGCAAGATGTCAGTGAAAGGGTTGAAGACCAAAAGCAAACAACCAACGATGGAGACTTTTGCGAAAACACAGCGAACCCCTTTGACCCCGAAACAAAGCACAGGGGTAGCTTCTGCAGACGGAGCCCCGGAAGGAGCAAATCATCAGGTCCAAGCGGCCATTACAGAACTGAGCACTAAATGGGGCACAGCAATGGCGGACCTACGTACGGCCCTTGGGAATAAAATTGACGCAGTAGGGATTGAAGTTTCCCTGCTGCAACAAGATGTTAGAGCACTGGCGGAAAGGACAAGTGGCCTAGAAAGCGCAGTAAAGACCAACACGAGGTTAGCACGAATAATGCAAAAGAGGTCCATGTACTTAAACAGCAGGTGGCTAATCTTGAAAATCAAGTGGAAGAGGTGGAAGGACGAGCGAGACAAGCCGGAGGGAGAAGAAGGCCGGGACCCCACAAACTATGTGGAGAACATGATCCTGCAAGAGATAGGGGCAGACAAGCTCTCGCAGGGGTTTGCGGTTGAGCGTGCACATCGAGCTCTGATGAGGAAACCGCGGCCTGGGGCCCCACCACGGCCGATAATTGCGAACATTTTGAACTACAGAGATAGGGAGAAGATCCTGGAATACTTTCGCAAAGGAGGAACGATAGAAAGGGCTTCTACCACCATCACTGCATACCCTGACTATACTATGCTGGTGCAGAGACAGAGGTACAGTTATGTGGCGATTAAAAGAAGATTGCGTGCAGCTGACATCAGGTACATGCTCTTGTACCATGCGAGGCTGAAGGTCTTGCACAAAGGCAGAGCGCTCTTTTTCAACACCCCAGAGGAAGTGACATCTTGGCTGGATGTGCAGGGCTGCACGGAGCAAGATGAGGAGCACGACCGCCAGAAGCACGATAAGTGATGAGAATACATCAGGTCCAGTGTGGGGATAAGCGGGAGAGGGGAGTCCTAGTACTAATCTTGGGAACATTTGTTCGACAATAGGTTGCTTCTGGACTTCGCTGCTGAGTTGGACTGGAATATAGTAATTGTATAAGTGGGCTGGGTGGCACCAGGCGTAGCAAATTAGCACAACCAGGAGCAACAGGATAGAGAGCTGTTTTCACCCCCCAAAGTTAGTAACAAGGAGGCCATTAGGGCGCCTTTACCCTGCTGAGCCGCGAGCACAGGATTTGGCCGGACCGGGCTAGATACGGGGGTGCCTGAGATCCAGGGATGGAGCTGGGCAATTGTTGGGAAAGTTGGGGAAGGGAAGGGTGGGGGGAGGGAGGAGGAAGGGGTGGTTGGGGTGTTGGTAGTTAAGGGAAGTTTGAATTGGGGAACGAGCCTATATAGACGAGAACGGAAGGGAAAATGGTCTGCACTGATGGAGTGGGAAGGGGAACTCTAACAAGCTATGGGGGACCTTAAAATAATCACATGGAATGTCAGGGGCCTCAATAGTTATCTAAAAAGGAACAAGGTTATGCTGTACCTGCGCAGACAAAAGATAGATATTGCACTGCTGCAGGAGACTCACCTGACACGGGAAAAGCTGGGGTTGGTGGGGAAGAAATGGAAAGGGGTTGTGGCGGGCTTGACATATTCGGCCTATGCTAGAGGAGTGCTCATCTGGGTAGTGCTCATGTCCCATTTCACTTGTTGCAGGAAGTGGCGGAAGCAGATGGGAGAATGGTTATGCTGAAAGGACTGGTGGAGAATAGGGAGATATGCATTGTGAACACCTATGCCCCCAATCAAAATACGGCAACATATTTCAGAACCCTGAATTCCACTCTTAGCATGTGTATGGGAAGCGCAGTGATCTGGGGAGGGGATTTTAACTGTGTACTAAACCCTAGAGTGGACAGATCGGATCGCAAGTTTGATAGACCTGCCCCGGCAGCCAAAGCGCTGCAGACGTTGCTAGACGACTTTGGTCTGGTGGATGTAGGAGAGCGAAACACCCCCAAGAAAGGCAATACTCGCACTATTCTGCCCCGCAACAGTTACATACGAGGCTGGACTATGTCTTTGTCACGTCGGAAATAATGATTGAGACGGTGCAGGCAGAATATAAGCGAGGGTCCTGTCAGACCACTCGCCCCTGGTTATTGGCTGGCAATAATGCCCCCCCAGAGCGCGGATCCCGACATGGCGTCTCCGGGCAGAGGCGCTCAAAGACCCCCTCTTTAGGGAAGATATAAGGGAAGAGATTATAAACTATTTTGAGGTAAATACGGGTAGCGTGGACTCAGAGAGCATGCTATGGGAAGCCTTTAAGGTGGTGTTGCGGGGCATTGCCATAGCAAAATCTAAAAGCCTGCAGGGAGGAAACCTGGCCGATCTACAAGTCCCTCGTAACCAGGACTAATGTCTGGCAGAGAGACTCCCAGGACCCACAGTGTCAACTAGGCAGGGGTACCAGGCAGGGGTGCCCATGGTCCCCTATGCTATACATATTAGCTCTAGAACCCTTGGCGATATACCTCAGACAACAGTATGATCCTATAGGCATCGAGGTGGGAGGGGAGCGACACTTGATCTCCTTGTATGCAGATGATCTGCTGCTGTACCTGAGGTACCCGGAGGAGAATCTCCAATACATCCTGGAAGTTATGGATAGGTACGCGGGGCTGTCTGGCATAGCGGTGAATCCTCAGAAGTCTACCATTTTTCCGCTAGGTAGCTATAGGGGGACCCCCATCGGGCGGCTGCCGGTGCTGCAAGCACCGTGGGCTGTGGGTACTTTTCGATACCTGGGGATAGACGTGTACCACACGGTGCAAGAAGAACATAGGCACAATACCGAGGCAGCCATAAGAAAAATTGAAAAGAGCATGACATTTTGGGTGAAGTTGGCCCTAGCAATGATGGGGCGAGGAGCAATGCTCAAGATGGTCGTCTTACCTAGGCTCCTGCATTATTTCGAGAACATTCCGTACCTAATACCTAAAAAGTTCTTCACCAGATTGAACAGCATGTGCAGGGATTTCTTGTGGCAGGGCACTAGGAATAGGGTGGCACTATGGAAGTTGCAGAACTTTTATGAAAAAGGGGGAATAAAACTGCCCAACTATGAGGTCTATTACGTAGCGGCCCAACTGCAATATGTCGCTAAATGGCTCTGAGACAAAGTGACCCCTGAATCCAGGTTGTTTAGAGCAGATTGTGCCCCATTTTATTTGAAAGAGATGATTTGGCTGCCCAAGACGGAAATGAAAGCGCGCCCGGAGATGATGGTGCTTGGGTGGAGGATGTGGTGCCGAGCATGGCAGATGATAGAACACCCAGTTCCATGCTCCCGCAGATACCGCTGGTCGCGCTGGCTGGGGTAGATGAGCAGCTACGAATGACAATTAGGAACCACTGGGAATCGGTGGGGTTGGTGATAATGGGAGATGTCTGGCGGGAGGGGATTATCTTAAATTTCGAAGAGATAGGAGAGGAAGCAGGGTTACACATAGGTCAAATTATTACATATCATAGAATAGCGCAGAAGATCAAAGAAACTTGGCCTGAAACAGTACTGGAAGAAGAGCCGGATGTTATCATAGACACGATATATGATATAGCGGAGGGAGGGCATGAGATTTCTAGATTGTACGAAATGATGATGTCTAAGGTTGGGAGAGAACTGACGCAACTGAGGCTAGACTGGGAAGCAGAGGTGGGAGCCCCGATAGAGGACGGGATGTGGGAACGTGCCCTGCGGTACCATAAAAAGGTGCCAAGAAACGCTAGATTAAAACAGATACAATTATATATCACGCACAGGGCATATATGACTCCCCTGAAGATATCGAGGTTTGAAAATGCTGGCAGACAGGCATGTCCCAAATGCGATAAAGAATGGGCTGATATGGTACATATGTTCTGGTCCTGCCCGGTGATTGAGCGATTCTGGAGCGAAGCACCCGGGAGACTAGCGGAAAAGGGGGTCACTATGGTTATAGATTCAGTTTGGGCCTGCTTACTGGGAGGGTTACCCAGACCGCAGAAACTTAAGCATGTCAGTAAACTGAAGGATTTAGCATATGTGCTCGCGAAAAGGAGGATTGCTATGGGATGGAAGACTTGTCATAGGCCACGAGTGGAGACTTGGTGGAGGGATTTGCAGAAGTGGGCGGAGGCGGAGACCATGGTATGGCAGGAGGCAAGTAACATAGGGGAGGAGAGGATGAGGTGGGAACCCTGATGGCATGAAAAATGTTGGTAGCTGAACTGTTTGGAACAATACAAGAATTAACAGAATCTACTGAAAATGGGACCCCACCACGGGGTGCAGATACATAGTGAGTGGAATAAATAGGCTCGGAAGGGAGGGTGGGATAAGGGGAGCAGTGGCTACATTTGTGTAATGGACAATGTTGAAACAGTACCATTGATATCTGCACTGCAAGTTTGCTTTGTATTGGTTTTGCTTGTTTTTGAATATGTAATAAAAATTGTTTAAAAAAAAAATGAGGGTTTCCTAAGGACAACATACCTGTTCGTACTGTTCTCAATTAAAATGGAGATGTCCTTAGAACACATATTAACGTAATGTAATGTCCGCAACCAGAATGAATATATCCGTAGAACACATATCCCGTGTGCCTGTCCGCAAAGTTTTGATGCACATTTATTTTATTCGAGGAGTTCAACATTGTTTATAGAACACCTGTGCACATGTGCATCACACACTTGGGTCCTATGAACATCGCACCTCTCCGAACTGTCTGCCGCACGTGTGCCACACTTTTAATTAGTTCGGGGACCCGAACACTGTCTGTAGAACACCCGCGCGCATGCACATAACCGTCACTGTGTATTTGGTGTCCTGCCGACAGCCGTCCCATTTGCGAATGTGTCCGCGACGTCATCATGTGACCGCACCCACGCTGAGCGTCTGTCCTTATTTGTGAACACTGTCCGGGCCCCTGATCATTTAAAAACTGCTTTTATGAGCAATCCAGGGTATTTTACAGTAAAGGTTCACCATTGCACATGTCCCAGACAATGTCCCTGGGGATCTACATACTTTTTGGAACTTTTCCAGCCCGTTCTTGGTGTTCAAAGTGTTCAGGGACAGTACGGGTGTCCGCGAAGTGCGCCCTAGCATCCCTATAAAAGGCCACACCCCAGAGCTGATCCTCATTCTGCTTTTGGATTTCCAAGATTTACAACAGGACAATTGTGCAAGCCGCTGTTCTTGGTTCCTCGTTCCTAGATCCTGGTTATTAACCCTCCAGATGGCATCCCAAATTGCTTCTGCTGCTACTGCCTTGCCATCAGCACCCCCACCCCCTCCTCCACCACCACGTCCCCAAGGGCCTGCAGAGGGGAACAGGCATGAGGATGCAGAGGAGACGGATGAAGAGGATGAAGAGGATGAGGTAGTGGAAATCCCTACTAGTAGCACTCATCGTGAGTCTTGGGTGTGGCGGTTATTTACCACTGTTGATGGAAAGTCAAAAGCTCAAGCGAACAAGGTGATCTGCACTCAGTACCACATGGTGCTGAGTAGTGGCAAGGCTGGTTCATATAGCTTTGGTACTACATCAATGAAGCAACACCTAAAGTCATTCCACAATGGGGCTATTTGTAAGGCTGTACCTTGCGATAAACATAGTAGGTTGAGTTCCTCTCCAGCATCCTCCATTTCCACTCCTGTCACCAAAAAAGAACACTCCTGTGGGACAGTGCATCCCTCCAGCTGCCTCACAGGCCATTCATGATGCTGTTGACCCTTACCTTTCGAGGGTCACAATATTGTGCATGTACCGTGACGCAGTACTCTGCAGGGTGGAGAACCTTCAGACTGCTTTCGAGACTACGGTCAAGGAGCATCAGAAGGTCTGCGACCTACCTGAATAAGGCCCACCCTACATCTTCCTCTCGCCACTTGCCATTTCTTATCCCTGTGGTTGGTGCCCCTTCCTTACCCTCCTTTCCCCTTCTTTTCTTGTGTGTCATGTTTAATAAACCCAAAAGAATATAAAACAAATGTATTGCATTTTTATATTGTCATCAGAAGCCCAGTATAGTAACACACATATACAAGAATAGCCTTCCCAAGTTGATGTACCTGCCCATTGCACATTCACACACCTCCAAAATCATACTTTCCATCATACTCGAACACAACAGTCCAACCCACACTTTCTTTTTTTTCCAACAAACCCCAAAGAATGCCTAGCAAAAAGCAACTCCATAGAAAGCAACGCAGAAGTAGAGCAAATCAAAATAAAAGTGTCCAAAATAAGCATCCCTCTCTAGCAGATGTTGTACAAAAAGTTCAAACAAAACAGCTAACACAGTCATTAAGTGAGACAAAACAAGCTTCCAGTACAGAAACTTTCCCTCCTCTATCAAAATGTAAAACCAAACAGAAATTGATTAACAAGACTTCAACTACCACTACGGCTAACACTGGACCTATAAATATTGACGTAGTGGCAAGTATGCATATCAAAATTTTTTTTTTACAAAAAATGTTCTGCCACAGAGTCCTTCAAAACCTTTTAAAAACAGGAGACAAATCATGGACAACCCTTAAAACCTACCATAGACAATTAATCCTAGAAGCTCTCGTAGACAGTGCAATCCTTCTCTAAAGGAAGTTATTTATTTTAGTTTTAAACAGAATGAAACCACAAACAGACTAACTACTAAACCACAAAATACACCTCAATAAATGGAATGTCAGCAAAAATAGCTTCTTAAACATCTGTGGAGGTGAATGGAGTCACACGACAACCACAGAACCATATTTTAATGAAGAAGCATAAAAACAAAAGCAAACAAACCCAATTGCCATACATAATAGTGGACCAGGGAATGAAAAACTTAATAACACCATTATGGAACAAGAAACTCTGCTCACAAAAATATCCCCAGAAAACGCAGGATCACCTCCCCAATCTACTGAACCAAAACATCCAGTCTACAAATGGCTGTGCACATTAATGTGTAACATTGCCAAAAATTCTTTCAAATCTTTATGCCAGTTCCTCAATTAGTATGTAAAGAGCAAGGAAAAATTCAAAATGAAACTACTACAAAATATGAATGCCTGTCAAGTGCGCAAATACTCATGTCTACAAGGACATTCATTAGCCTGCATTTCAGGACCTATTTGCAAAAGCACCTTCCATCATATCAAAATGATATCAACAACTATAAGAAATCTAGTCCAAAAACTCTACTATGCTAAAGGTCCTGCTTTAGCAGTGGCCAACTTAAATAACAATCTTCTACATGGTACAGCCAAACAACTACTCGAAGAAACAGACCATATCCAGAGAAAATATTTTGGAATTGAAAGCCACTTACGAAATGAAATAGATGTACAACAAACTAGCAACTACTGTACAGATAGCAACCTTCTATTAAACACATACAAAAAAGAAATACTAAAGTTTAAAAGTATCTCCGCTGAAGTACCAAACCACGTGTGCGTGTGTTGCCGCAGGACTTCTTATAAAAGTACCACAAAAACTATAGGCATAACGTACAAAATAGAAGACAATGAAGATTCAAAATGGTTCCAATTAGATCTCTACCTTATAGCAGAAAACAAATACGAAATTACTGACCCCTTAATACTTTGCAGTTACTGTACTGCAAAACTTGACAACAACCAAACACCTTCACGTGCTATCACAAATAACTTGGAATTATTCCCACTAGCGAAACCCCTGCAACAACTAAATTTATATGAGCGCATCATAATTCAAACAGTGCACCCATTTCAAGAAATACTACGCCTCCAACCAAAAACAGCAAAATTACCTCCCTCTGAATTAGTCAAAGGCATTCGTGGCAAAGTAGTTTATTTACCATTAGATCTCACAGACAATGTACACACTCTAGGAGTGCAATGGCCAATAGATCAATCTTTAATTGTCTTAGTAAATGGCGTACCTACAAAAGACAAATAAATGTGGCAACAACTCGTGGACTTACATAAAGTTGGACAAGCCCTGTTAACAATGACTACTACAAAGAAATTAATATTGAAGAAAACCTGAGAGAAACCATTGGAATAATTCAAGAGTCACCAGAAACTGGTCAATTTGAACTTCTAAATCCTACTACAGAATCCAGTATTTTAGACCATTATACATATCATACTTTACACTCTAAAAACGCTATAGATGATGCACTTGAAATGTACCAAATGCGACAAGCAAAAGGATCTCCAATCAGCATATGGGAAAAAAGTATAGAAGCACAGGCCTTTTCGCTACTCTTTCCTACTGGAAAAGGAGGAAGGTACCATGATAGACCCACACAAATAACAGCATCTGAATATCGCACTCTACAAATGTATTCTGACGACCACAGATTTAGACAAAACGTGGAATACATATTCCACCTTCTCTTTGAAAGTGAACTCTATGCTACGGAGTTGCACACACATTAAAATCAGGTACCCATTTGCAAAATATGTCAGCTACGCAATTATTACAAAAAGTGCAAGAAAAAGATGAGGTTTTACAGTCAAGTATTACAAATCATTTAGCAAATATGCGTGGTACAAAAGAATACTGGTTCCGATGTCACAGAGATGTACACTGTATGATAAGAAACCTTGGCCCACCCACTTGGTTTGTAACATTAAGTTGTGCAGAATATGCATGGGAGGATTTTCACAATTTCCTACGCATAGCAAACAAAAATAAAACAAACATAGATATAAAAACACCAGGAGAACTCTGCTCTCTAGATCCTGTAAATGTATCAAGATATTTCCATCATCGCTTCATTTCTATGCTACACTTTATTTGTAATAAGACTGTTCCTCCCCTCAGAGAAGTTCAACACTTCTTTTGGAGAATAGAATACCAAGCCAGAGGAGCACCACACAAACATAGATGTGCAGTACATTGCAGACAATTCCACTGCAGTTGCACGATATGTCACAGCCTACTTAACCAAAGCAGAGAAAACAGAGCTTCTGGACCTCTGGGGTGACATATCATCTGACAAAACACTATCACAGAAATTGTACAGCTTAGGCATAAAAATGTTCTCTCATAGAGAATGTGGCTGTTATGAAGCTGCAGACTGTTTAACCGGTACTGTCTTGTATGGAAAATATGACAATATAGTATGGCTAAGTCTTCGTCCTGCTAAATCTAAAAAAGAGTTCTCAAATCATATGAGGACATAGCAACAATAGCCAAAAATGATCCCAGCAGCCAAGAAATTTTGAAAAACAATTTACTAGAAATATACTACCCAAACAGGAGTACCACTTTGGAAACCATATGTCTCTACCACGTAGCCCAAAACTTCACATACAAAAATAATGTTAAACCAGATGAAAAGAAAGGTAGATACAGAGTGGTAAATTGTGAAGGAGGCTTAGTGAAACTTACCAAACACAGCTTAATTAATCATATCAAATTGTCATTAAAAACTCCTCAACATAAAGCGCTGTTTTACATGTCCCTGCTACAACTTTTTAAACCATGGAGAAAAGAAGAAGAGTTACTGGATACATATGACTCATATGAAGACGCTTTCAAAGCAAATGAAAGCACTATAACAGATGTTAACATTACACAGTACCAAACAATGTTGCACAATGAACAGCAACATGAAGAACTCCAGGCCCAACTACAAGTGGACACTCCCAACAGTATGAGATGTTTGAGAAATTATCCTAAAACAAGATGTGCGCACAAGCCCCAGTCGTAGATCTGAATGTGATATGTGTTTAAAGGGTCAGAAATACTGTATAAACGGTATGCATCAGTAGTGGGGCCCAGAAGGTTAATTTCTCAAAACCCCTTCAAACAAGTGAAAACAAAAAAAACACAAGACCTCACTATCTGCGCTGCCAACTTGTATCAGTGTAGAAAAGGTATGAAAAAACCTCTAAGGGTTCCAGTTAATGCTGTTTGAGAAACACTTTAACCTCTAAAAAAAGTTTACCACATAAGCATTTGATAAAGTTACAAATACTAATGCTGTCGAAACCCCAAAGGGGGGGTTCCAGGTAGTGCCATTAGAACACTTATACAACTTGACAATTTTTAACAAAGGTTTTTTGAACAAAAGTATTTTTAATTTGTCATGTGTTCCTTAAACAAAACTGCCAAACGCCAACACGTATTTCAACCCTAACTGGGCCGTCTTCAGGGCGTAGACATATGTCACTGATCGGTAGAACATGAAGGTTTTCTGAAACTAAGATGGACAATGTACCCAACAACATGCAACCCTTTGCATACAACTAGTACTACGTGTTCTACCGATCAGTGATATATGTCTACGAAGTACTGGAAAACAAAAACATACCTATAAATGAACCTTTCCGATTTCATACATTTGGAAACATACATACACTCTCTGCAACCATGTGGCACAGGAAGAAGTGCCTAATGAACACTTTGTGTCTGTATCCATACCTAACCATTCCATTTCAGCAACTTGTACAAAATGCAAACCATGGCAGATTATGTACTACCTGCAGTTCAGATAATCGCTCCACCTTACAAATACAGACACATAGTTAATACGTAATAGTAATGCTTTTACGTTACAATGCAGATGGTACAAAAAACAACTGTAAGCTGACTGGATTCACACATGGTCAAGTATCACTTGGTAAAAAAACCCTCACAATAGGTATAATCTACCACACAGGAGCCACAACCAATGCAGGTCACTACACTGCATATATAAAAACGAATTGTGGATGGTTCGAATGTAATGATAGTACCATTACTCTAAAGCAGAGATTGCCAGCAAATCTTGTAAACGCTTACTTAATATTTTTAAAACAAAAATATAATAAGTAATCTGTGTATGAACATAAGCAAAACTTTAACTTCAAAACTGTGCACAGTTAGAGTACGCCAACATGTATCTAACTGCCCCAAGATTCTGCAGCAAGCAAACAGATAAATAAATACCACCAAATGTAACAAGCAATACACAGTTAGAATATGCCAACAGGTATCTTAACTGCCCTAAGATTCTGCAACAAGCAAAAAGATAAATAAATACCACTAAACTCAAACAAGGAATATACAGTTAGAATACGCCAACAGGTATCTAACGGGCCCAAAAAATCTGCACCAAGCAAACAAATACACAAATACTACTAAAATCAAATACGAAATATACAGTTAGAATACGCCAACAGGCACCTAACTGCCCCAAAAAATCTGCAACAACCCAACAGATAGATGAATAGCATAAAAGTAAAAATAAACAATTAGAATATGCCAACAGGTATGTAATTGCCCCAAAAATCTGCAACAAGCCAACAGATAGAAGATTAGCAAGAAACAAGAAGTAAACAGTAAAACAATGAAAGAAATATATTGTACCACAACATAGAAGTTTTAAAATCCACAAACCCAATGATTTAGAAAACAAACACAGAAACTGAGCAAATTGCGCAGTACACTGGTTTGAACTATAGTACTTGCAAAATATGAGGGTAAAAAACAGAAATGTCTATTATGCAATGCAATAACTCATTATGAACTACCTGCTCTAACATATGATCTTTTCTTTTATCACAAAGCTCAAAAAGGTATGTCTGGTCCAGTTTCCCATGTCATGAATAAACTGCATACAACCACAAAAAACCCAACCAGTAAGTATCCAATAAATAAACTCAGAAACGGTGAACTCCTTGTTACAAACTCTACAATCTTAACTGCATAACCTAGCCAAAACTTCCCATACAAACTGTTCAAATGAAACAGTACAGAAACTTTTGGGTTGTGCATATTTGATGGTTGTTTGATTCTATGGGTGTGTTATGCTGCGGTGGTTGTGGCCAGGGCCTAGAGTCTTGGGTGCATGGGCTACGGCCTATGGCCTTCGGCCATGCACCCAAGAATCTAGGCCCTGGCCACAACCACTGCAGCATAACACACTAATACTACCAAACATTTTGACTGTGGTATGTGGGCTGCTTATAGATCATATTAATAATAATCAATGCTGCACTAACAACTCAAAACCAACATCATACTAAAGTAAATTAGCTAGTAGCACATTCATTATGTCCATGGACAGCCGCTATGACCGCGGGCATGGCAAACACATCAAGGGCACCTGCCACCTGAACAAATACAGTATTTGACCCATCTCTTACTCCTCAACCAGGCAGTCATGTGATCCGTCATCGCCGCAAGCAGTAGTTTGCGGGAGAGGCAAAAGTTCAGCCGGATTGAGAACACAACACCTTTTAATTTGGATATGAGGAGCAAATAAAACTAATTCGTACCTGGTCAACCGGGCAGAAGTAAGGTGTTGTGTTTGAGTTTTATTCAATAGAATATCGACAGAGTGAGGTACCATCAAAATTAAATCGTGGCCTAGGACCATCCCCTCACTCTGTTTTACAGACGCAGCGGCAGCAGCAACAGCGCGCAGACATCGCGGCAAAGCGCATGCAACAGGATCGAGGGCGGAGGAATAATAGCCGCACGGCCTATTCTTCCCTCCATGTTCCTGTGTTAACACAGACAAAGCACATCCATTACATTCATGCACAAACAACACAAAGGCCTTATCGTAATTTGGTGTACCCAGAACCGGTGCTGAACACAGCGCGGCTTTGAGAAGCTCAAATGATCGTTGATGTTCCGATTCCCATGGCAATGGCAGAGAAATGCCCTTCTTCGTCAAAGCCAACATCGGTTTTACCACTAGGGCAAAGTTCGGGATCCACAGTCTACAGTAGGACGCCATCCCTATCAGGGCTCTGACTTCCTTCTGTGTTTTTGGGACAGACATACCAGAAATGTGTTTTATTCGTTCAGGTGTCAATCTTCTCCCCTCCTTTGACAGGAGGTAGCCTAAATAGGCAACCTCCTGACAACAATATTGAAATTTCTTAAGTGAAGCTTTGTGACCATTTTCAGCTAGATGAACAAGCAACAATATAGTGCCTTCTTTACAAGCTTTCTCAGAGTCTGCAGCCAGGAGCAAATCGTCTACATATTGAAGCAGCGTGCAAGTAGGTGGTAATTCAAGGGTGTCGAGCTGCTCTTTTAAGGCTCTACTATAGATACTAGGACTTTCAGTATACCCTTGAGGTGCCCTTGTGAATGTAAACGAGCGTCCACCCAAGGTGAACGCAAACAAATACCTGCTCTCCTCATGTATCGGAATACTAAAGAAGGCGTTTTTTAAATCTACGACACTAAAGTGTGTAGCCGTAGCAGGGATCATTGTTAAGATCGTTGTTACATCAGGCACGATTGGAAATTGTGGGGCTACCACCCGGTTAATAGCACGAAGATCTATTATAAACCGGTACGGAATTGCATTGTCGCCTTTCTTATATACTGGCAAGATCGGGCTATTACATAAGCTACCTGTAATCTCTTCGATCACTCCACGATGTACAAAATCGGAGACAATGCATTTCAGAGCGCGCTCTCCTTCAATTGAAATTTTATATTGCGGAATGCGCGGTAGCTTAACCCCATGTTTCAATATTATCTTAACAGGTTCGATGTGCAATATCCCGACATCATTATCGTCTATTGCCCACAAACATTCTGGGACAATGTCGAATTCGGGAGGTAGAGGTCGGGTCAAGTATTGGGAGTTAAAGGGTTGCTGTGGTGAAACTGTTAATCTTATTCCGTCAGGGGAACAATGAATCACTGCATTCAGTTTCTTCAACAAATTCAACCCCAGCAAATTTTCTCCACAGTTTGAAGTAAGAAGAAAAGGGCACTGGTCTGTAAAAGGACCCAAAGAAACGGATACCGGCGCAGAAACCGGACAAACAGTTGGTATGCCAGAGAACCCTATAGAAACGTTTGTTTGCCCTGACAGTGGGATGTTTGGAACCCTCGAATGGTCGATGGAGCACTTTTGTGCTCCAGTGTCGATCAAGAACTGATGTTTCCTATTCCCTACCAATAATTCAACATAGGGGCCCTTCTGAATAACGGGAATAGGTAAAGGTTCCAAACGCTGCTTCGGGCAATCCTAGTAAGGCAGAACTTCATCAAAGGGAAGTTCCTCAGAAAGATAGGCGGCGGAAGGGTGATCAAATATATTTCTCGAGTCCATACTCGGAGTCTGATTTTCCCGTGAAAAAGGTTGCTGGGGAT
The DNA here is from genome assembly GCF_040938575.1 of Ambystoma mexicanum. NCBI lineage: Eukaryota > Metazoa > Chordata > Amphibia > Caudata > Ambystomatidae > Ambystoma > Ambystoma mexicanum. The sequence goes on from NC_090931.1 coordinate 1,344,761,586, forward strand.
CTTGTAGAAGCTGACCCCTATCAGGGCCCCCTGCTCCGGGGCGGCCCCTTGGTCGCCTACCCATACCTCCAAATGTGCCTCCTGACCTCTGACGAAGGGCAGGGCACTGCGCTCGCCAGTGACCTTCCTGGCGGCAATAAGCACACTGATTAATATTTATCGAATTTGGAGGGGTATTTCCTCTTGGAATGTACTGACCTCTAGTCTGTGTCGTACCTCCTCTGGGGTTCCTGACAATTTGCTGCAACAATACCTTAGTTTTTAGGTCACCCCTTCTTTTTTCGATTTTCTCTTTTTCATTATTAACCCGATTCTCGTAATACTGAGCCATATGCAAAACTTCTGACTGAGATTTTGCCTGCCAAGCGCTCTCTGAGGACATAATTTGTGACTGGATGTCGGGCAACAATCCACGCACAAATTTGTCCACAAACAACCTCTTCCCCGACTCTGTACCTAAATCCTGTCCACTGAAGTCGGAGAACACCTGTTCGAATCTATTAAAGAATTCAGTAGTACCTTCAGTTTTCCCTTGGACGCAGGCCGTAAGCTTGTCCCAAATAATCCTTTTTTCTGGGATTATAGTTTTTAATTTAGCAACTATTCTATCGGGTAAAGTGAGTATTACCTGGGGTGGTTTCTCACCAGCTGGTCGTTCCCCATCTATTCTAATTAAGTTTACCCATGTATCCCATAACCCCGGCACATCATCTATTGTTCGTACCTGTTTCCATACATCAACAGGTAAAAGCACTGGAAACAATAAATCCATGTCACTTAAGGTGAACACAGAAGACTGCAAGACGGATTCTATTTCTTTATAAAACCCTGTCGGGTTTTTCCTAATATCAGGGACTGATTGTCTAATCGTGTTCACTTCCTGTCGGGAGAACGGGACGTGAACAAACTGCGATACGTAATGTGCAGGGATATCCACCGCGGCAGCACCAGTCGCCGCGTTGGCGGGGATTTCTAATTTTGGGACAAGGGTCGGAGGGACCTCTCTCATAGGCAACTGAGATATAGGGACCTCCGACCGCTCACTGAGCAATAAGGCCCGATCGAGCGCTAAAGCAGCTGTAGAAGTGTCGGGCGAAAAAGTTCTTTTACAAATACCCAATAACTCTATGGGGCAACCAACCTTCTTCCTTATACATTCCTCCTGTAAGTGCTGTACCATCACTTGGATTACCTTCCTTTGCATCTCTACTGTGTATTGACTATATGTGTCATACACCTCATCTGGCGGTATCGATGAATCCGAGATCCATCGAATCGCATCTCTAGTACAAATCCGTACTTCCTCAGGTGCTGATCTTCGGCACGAAAGGAACCGTTTCTGTGCATACATCCTGTCGTCCTCATCATCCTCGTTTTGTAACCTTTCAAAATCCCTCCTAAACTCAAACAATCTGTCAACATGTCCATATACTTTATGCTCTGTATCCCTTGAAAGTGCCAAGGCATTCAGATCTCTCACCCCTTGTGGGAGATCCGAAGTCTGCAATCTACCCCACATTACACCTAAATGAATCCCCAGTCCTTCAATAAAAACGTTTTTCTCGGGAAAATCGTGCAAATTAGATAATGTTGAAAGTACATCAGTTTGATCACCTTTTTCCATGCAATGTTTAGCCCAAGCAAATAGTTCCTGTTTCCTGCCCGCAGGAACAGTACTACGAGTCACAATTTTCGACCCTGCACCGGGATCTGATTTAGTGAACACGGGACTCCCCAGAATCGGAGGTGTAGGTGAACCTAACAAGGGTGCAGGGGAAAGAGGTAATGTAATAGACGAAATAGACAGAGGAGCGACAACCAAAGAACTAGGGGCAGCAGGCTGCGCAGGAGGAGTAGGAATAACGATAGGAGCAATAGCAGGAACGGGCAAGGTGCCCACAACGGGAGCATACGGAGGTGGCGCTGAAGAATCAGGCCTCCGTTCGTTTAATATTTTCTCAATAAACTCCTCGGAAACATGGAAATCTTTAGAGGGGTAAATTTTCTGGACCCCGAGCGAGAAAGCTCTATCCATCTTCTGGGTTTCATCTAATCGTTTTTCCTTGTCATACAACAATGCCTTTTCGGCATTCGTTTTATGACGTCGTGCATGTTTATCCCTACTTTTAAGCTGCTGTAATGCTTCCTTTTTCCAATTTTGTAACACATCAAAGGCTGCTGGCCTAGCCTTCTTTTTAAGCAAGATCGACTCTAAGTATTCAATACGGGGGATCTCAAAGCTACCATTGACTGGCCACTGAAATTCGGAGGCATTTCTGGTCTGTCTGTGCCAAATGTCATTAAATACAATACTACCAATGCCATACTTACAGTACATAGTACACGCCGGCGACCCCTCCTGTGGTGCCGGACGGCTAAATTCCAAAGATTGTCGATCGCTGCGGAACAGAACCCTAAAGCAGCTAGACAATTTCCCAGGCATTTCTCAAAAAATTGGTGTTACCTGGTCCAATAATTGTGTCTGCAGATACAATACGCCAAATTCAAATTGTCAGGGTTAAATTAAGAGCCGGGTCACGACTGCACCTGACCAAACCTAAGGAGGACCGTACGGTTTACAAAGGACTTCAACTAACAAATTTTACCTGCGTTCGGTGGTTTCGGCAAATCTGCCCACCTCGGAATTGGACCCTCGTCAAGATGCCGTGTCAGACCGCACGACTATCGCCCAAGGATCGGATCGTGCAGCGCTGCCGAGGTATCGCGTCTCGATCGGTCGGGCCCGCAGAATCACACCGTCCGATCCCGATTCGATAGTCTGCGTCAACCTTCAATGATCCGGCATCAATCTTGAGGGTCCCTATTCGGGCGCCAACTGTGGAAACAAAGAAATTGACATGAGGCCGGGAAGCCCAAAAGGAAACACACCAACACAGGTTACAAAGGACATACAAAGCGCTTTATTTCAAAGTTACGAAGTTACCAAAGTCAATTGACATACGAATAGCTATTCGGCCCTCTGACTAACACACGAACCTTCAACGTTAGGTTCGCACTGAAAGTGGGAGAGACCGATCATCGGGATGCTTGGGTTTTTATACATTTAGTACTGCATTGGCCAGCCCTCTTACAAGTTAACCATTTCTGGAACCATGGCTAGGGTTCGTAGCCAGGTCGAACACACAATTTCCATACATTAGATCAGTTCCGCTGATACGGTTACATATTTACACATAGGTTAAACAGAGGACAGGGTCTTAGTTCATGACCCTAACAAGTAGCCTGCGGACATATTATTCATTCACGTGTGCGGAGGTCACCATGGCCGAAGTCTTACTCGAAATGTCATTCGGCCTCCATTTTGTGATTCAGGGTGACTTCCACACTGCAAGAGTTCCTAAGATGGCGGCTAGATCCAAGATGGCGGCTTACACGATACATTAAGGTCAAGACCTTGCCGCGGAACCTATGTACATAGTATCCTTTAGACAGCTTGGCGTAGGCCAACATACATTTAAACGATGCGATTGGGGTCATAATATTATATCGATTTCCACAAACCCTCTCCAATCACTCCTGCACACCAACACAGTCCCCAAAATTGCATTTTGTCTCTGTTCGCCGGCACGCTGTCGGCGAATCCAAGATGGTGGGCGCATCGAAACAATGTGACGCACCTCACGCCTTACCCCAGCCAATCAGCGAACACGTTGCATGTCCGCAGATGTGACGTAAGCCGATTATCCAATCAGTGTCCTGTCCACGGAGCGAACAGGGAAGTGTGTCCGTGGAGCGGACATAGATATCACTCATTCTTTTGCCTTACATTTCGGCCATTTAAAAAATAAATGCTGGACGGATTTACACCAAATTAACAAAAGCACACTTTTGGGACTAAGCTGCCACTCCTGCCGCAAATTTGGTGGAAATCCATCCAGCGGTTGAGCGGTAGGCGTGCGCAAAGTTTTTTCACATTATGTCTATGGGAAAAAAATAAATGTTGGGACCCCCCCTATAACTTTTCCCCCCCCGAACCAAACCTCACTAAATTTTGCAAAAAAAATCAAAGTGGCCCATATACTTATTTTACAAAGTTTGGTGAGGATTCGTCCAGGGAAAGCAAAGTTATAAGCCGCCCAAAAAGTGCTCTTCCTGTGGGATTAGCAATTTAACCATAGTGAGAAAACTTTGTTAAAGGGGTGTTATGGTTAGGTTGAGCTACCAAAAACCTATGAAATTCAGTAAAAAAACTTTGTTTCTCCAGGGACTTTATGGTTAAATTGCGCTACTAAAAACCTATGAAATTTAGTGATATTTATTCCAATAATCCTTCACACTTTCTTTTATCAACATTACTATAAGAATCCCTTGTACAGACTTTTCATGAAAAGTAAATGCACATGTGATGCCATCAGTGATGTCATCAATGACATTTGTGATGTCATCTTTGATGTCCTGAGTGTTAGTCTTAGCAGTGCACCGTGGTGGCGCGTGTTATGGTTGCTTAGTTTACCATAACTGGCGAATTTCAAGGGTTTTTTGGTTTTACTTGGAACCATAACGTCCCTTTAACAAAGTTTTTTTCACTGAATATAGAATATAGACACATATAAAGGTCTGATTTAGAATATAGTTAATAACTTGCATTTTATATTCTTTTGTCTCCCCCTTTCCTTTGCTGTTTTTCTGGGCACTGAAATAAGTGTACCTTTTAATGTGTCATGTAATATAACGTATATGTGCACATGGATTACATTTTTGGGTGTGAAATACTATGTATAACTTGAACTAATTCAACACACACAACAACTAATGCACCAGACATTAGAGACAAATAGAGGTTAACCAAGGCCTTGAAGAAGTGCATTGTAAAGGTTCCTTGACTTGTGGGTATCTAGTGGGGAACATGTGTTGGCCACTTACCTGTAAAGGCAGATGTTTGATTTTAAACATTTTGTGTACAGATGTCGCTGTGGGATTACATTGATTCCACTGTAGGCAGAGAGTGGGAATGGAAGTCTGCAGCAAGTAATCTTTAAAATGTAAAAGTATTTTAATATATGAGTTTATGTATTTTGTTACATTCTTGACGAGGCCCTGTCATGTTGACTTATTTGGTTTAGATGTGAAGACTGAAATGTTGGCTGACCATGGAAAGACAGACCACTGGGTACAATCTGCTGGCCAGAGACATTTGGGCTGCCTCTCGCACCTGCACACACTGTGAGAAATCTCGGTATTTTCGCAGAACTGACACCCTTCAGTAACTATAACACGTTTCGGTCATTTACAGCGACTGAAACAGCTACTCCCGATTCTGTCCTTTCCCGATAGTCTTGGATATCTTATTCAAGTGTGGATGTTGGGAACATATCTCCTATGTTCTTGTTGGCTAAACTAGTGACTAAACCGCAGCGGATAAAGAATGTGGCTGCAAAGACTTTTGTTTTGGCTTCACAGGTGTGACCACATCTCAACTTGAATTGCATTACTGCACTGGACTCCGATCAGGCACCAAGTAACTTTTAAGTCAATTTGCCTGATCCATAATGGCTCTATAGAGCCCTCGATCAAATTCCCTATCCCAAAGAGTCAATCGTTGTATCCCTACCAGACAACTCCATTCGCAATCCACCTGTACATTAACTGCAGCTTGCTTTAAGGCAGCAAATTATTGAGGACAACCTTTCTCTGAGCTGGCCACTAAGAGGTGGAATAAGTTTCCAGTATCCCTGTGAGGTAAAAAATAAGCACTTAGCCTTTACTAAGACCCTCCTCCTTAAGTTTAATTGTTACCTTCTGGTTCTGTAGGTTCTGTGGGCTGTCTGTTACACCTTGTCGGTCATAGTTTACTGCTGGTCCAGTCTTACTGTTCCATAGTGTCAAGATGCATATGGGTGAAATAGGTTAATAAAACCCCATAAACATACACATTGAGGTATCTGAGAAAATCAATGGCAAACATTGCATTTTATAACAATGTAGGCCATTACCTTTGTCAAAACAAGATATAATATAACAAGAACATTAATTAATGGGAGTTCTCCTTGAAGAGATTCCTGGAAAACACGAGTTGCAGTTGGAACCTTTCAAGATACTGGGAGTGTCTGAGTGGGCACCACAATCTTACGCTCAAATTCTGAGTGAGCAGCTAAATGTCGCCAAAAAGCTCTCTTTGCTCTGAGACCCAACTTGTTTCGAACCTATTTTTCTCTTTTGGACTTAGAAAGACATTTATTGCCTGTGTTTTGGATAATTGACTTTACCAATGTGACTCGGCTTCTGTTTTTCATAGGTAAATGCACACTGAGATTGACCAAACCATTAAACCATTTGAAACAAACTTATTCTCAGAAGATGTACATGAGCATGGCAACTACTACAACATGAGCGACTCATGAGCGGTCATACCAAGTTCCTGACTAAGTAGCTAGGACCAATTTTCCACTTGGGACGTTTCAAACGATCTTTTGCCAATAAAGTAAGTCACATGTGCATGATAAAAATGCACCTTTGCAGGGGCTTGGGGATTATTATTATTATTATTATGATTATATCTTCTAATTGAGGTTTGGGCCTATAAGGGACTACTGGGGTACGTTAAAGCAAATGGGGCATTTATCCTAAATGAAACGTGAATAGTTTGTAATGGCAACATTCTTGAGGGGATCATTAAAAAATGAATTTATTGGAATCAGTGGCACATAATAAATCTTAAAAGAAAACTGGAACCATAACTTTGGTCAACAATGATTGAGATTTAAAGACAATTTTATTGGGTTTTTGTGGGCTTTTCTGAGACGAGTGGTAAATTGTGACTTTTAAAGCATGTTAAATCCGTAGGTTTGTCATAATCAGACATATTTCATAAAATAATAGTTGAGGGTTCTCGCCCCAAACAATTTCAGGGAAAATTTGTGCCAAATTGTACATTTCAAAAGCATATTAGGCCATTGAAATATGTAGAATGTTAAGATAGTTTCTGTGTCTTGTGAGGATACCTCAGGGGCAATGCACTCGCCATGGAAGCAAGACGACGCAGAGCGACACAAGTTCCTAAGGGTTTTTGGGATAATGTGTGCAGCTTTTGGTGCGTTTTAATCACCCCCACAAGCATTTCTCTAACCTCCAAGCTTTGCTCACGCCCCAAGCCAATATCCCTTGCTTCCTCCATCGCTGCTAATGACTTCAATCAATAACTGTCCTCTAAAATGTATAACGTTTGTGACAACCTCACAGCCTTCCTCTTTTTCTCCCTCACTTACCTTCCTGTCCAGCGCCTCTGCCCTCTAGCCCTTCTACTCTCAACTACTTATACCGTACCTCATCTATTGAATTAGCATCCATCATTTGCAGCGATAGCCCATCTGGCACTCATTTCGACCCATCAAGCACTTCATCTCAATCATCTGCCATCATCTTGCACGTTATAAAGAAATAAGCAAATACATCACTCTGAGTTCTTTAACCTCTCTCTCTCTGAACTCTTCAGCTATCCATTTTGAAGAAACTCTTTGTTGGCCAAAACGTCCCAGAGAAATATCACTCAGTGTCCCCCCTACCACACTATTCAAAGGACCTTAAGCAGGCGGTCTTCAACCGAATAACTAAGTACCTTGAGGATAATGGCCTTGGAAATCCACTTCAATCTGACTTCTAAGACTCAACTGAAACTGCATTCATGCATGTCTCCAACTTGTTCTCTGATGCTCTTCACTCCAAACACTTGTCTCTACTCATCCATTTGGACTTCTCTGCTATTTTCAACACTGTAGGCCACTCCTCTCACCTCCCCACTCTCCAAGAGGGGTTTTGCAAATCTCCTCTACTCTTGGTTGCCTCCTACATGGAAGGTTGCTCTTTTAAAATCTCCTGGAACTACAAACCTAAGAACACACTCCTCTCCCTGTCAGTTTTGACCAAGGATCAGTCCTTGGACCTCTGCTCTTCACCCTCTGCACTAGGTAGGAAGACTTATCTCTTACTTTGACGTTCACTAAAACGCCTTTGCTGAGGACACTCACTTGCATCTTTTGCTTCATTCCTCTTTCACCCCAGCCATCTGGGAGCAGATTACTAACTGTCTCACTGCAATCCATCAGTGAATGCCTTTCTGCCGTCTCATTCTGAGCTCTTCAAAAATGGAAGTCATCTTTCTCACAGCTTCCAACACCATCCCTCTCCTACCCCATCTCCTTCCCAATTCACCTTCTTGCTCACTCACCCAAGGCTTGCAAGCTTGGGGTCATCTTTGATAGCGACATCTGGATACAACAATTCATCACTACCATCATCCTTTCTGCTCCAATTTACTTTCTCAGAATTCTGAAAATATAACCATTTCTTTCTCACCACTGTATGAAAACTCTAATATCCATCCTCATGCCGAGCAAACTTGACTACTTCTCATGCCTACTCCTTAGCTTTCCTCTCTACTGCTTCCTCCCGCTAGACAAAGTCCACAACTTGGCCAAGGACACTCTACAGCCTACCCAGATGTGTCCAATCCCCCCACTTCTACCTACTGATAGCAGGCTGGTTGGCTCTCCATGCACAACTGCTCCCATTTCAAGTTCCTCGTCCCTGTCTGCAAACTATCAATGGTCGTGCTCCTCATTTCCTGGCTGACTATATCTCTGTCTACTCACAATCTCGTTGTTCAGCTCCTCCTCTGTACTCAATCTCATTGTCCCATGCCTCCCCTGTGTCTCCTCTCCTTTCCGCTCTTTTTCACTACTCAACCATGCCATTGGAACCTGCTGCCCATTACAATCAAAGCCAGCCTAACTCTGGATCTCTTCTAAGCTTAGTTTAAACTTCATATATTGGCCAAAGAGGGAGGTTACCACACTCCCTTCCCCCCTCCCTATCTGACTCCGCCACTCCCTAAAGTGCCATGTAATAATGTAATTTCATATGTTTGTGCAGTGCTCCTCTTTAGTTTGCAGCACTTGCCTCTCTAGGTAAATGTTTTGTTTGACACTAGCTCTATGTCTCATTCCTTTCACACCCTCATAAGCTGTCCCACCACTTGTTCTCATATGTGTGCCATTTTATGCAGGCACCCTTTCGGGGAATGTCACCGCCATCTGTTATTATGTTAGTGTAAGTAATTTCTGATTGAGAGTCACAATCCTGTTCTTCAAATAAATACAAATACAAATCATAGCCCCATGTATGAACATTGTTCTCATGAGCACATAATAGCCCCAGTGGCAGCCCAAGAGAACAGATCGAAGGTTACCAAATACTGCCTTCCGTTCATAACATTAATTACTGTGTCTCCAAGGGTCACAACAACTATTTGAGATGCTAATTCCAATGTCAACCATGACATCTGTAAAGCCAGAGGGTGCTATTTGACCAACACAGCTCATTACAGTCAATGTACTTTGCCAGTATTCATATTTTCACATTTGCTTTCCCAGCTATTACTAGGTGAACATGACCAATAATGGGTGTTACTAGTTTTGACATACTCAGCAACAAGTACTGCCAGTTCCCATCATGTCTAGTTACAGAACGTCCTAGAAGACGTCCTGGAAGACCAGAATGTCAGATTACACATATTTCCAGCCCCTACGTAATCATGTATCGGTCTGATGAATTCCCTACTGTTGAGTTTCAGGTATAGCACCTTAGGACACAGCCACTTATATGTGTAGACAGTCCTCATGTACCTAAACAATGATGTGGCACACTAATGAGTATAACCAGTTCACTAATGCACAGGAAAAGAAATCCCCATTTTCCACATGCTCAGTAAAAGTAATGTATTTGTATTGGTTGGGCTTTCATGAAGACCTACATTCATCTGATAGAAATCTGAGAGTGCTTTGAAGGGTGGAGGATGGAAAGTTGATGGGCAATGAAGCGTTCCAGTGATGTCTGGGGATGGTTTACTGACATTCTTCCAACTCTTTGGAAACCATGATTTTAATGTCTTCCTATTGGCTGTTGGACTGGTCTCAGTAGGAGTTGACCAAGGAGCTGCAGATGTGGGTATGGCCAAGAGAAACGAGGACACTCCTCATGGCCATAGACCATATGGAAGAGGTAGGTAATCAGTCCTTTGTCGATGGGTGGGTAGCAAGTAGGCTGTGGGAGGTTGATCTCAGGCATCAAGGTGGATCTTAGGACTATAGGTGTTTAGGGGTGTGAGGGTGCAATGTATTATGGTTTGAGCACAGGTTGAATGTTTTCCTCAGTAGGGATCAATGAAATTTAATTTTCAAGGCAGAATTAAGGAAGATGACAGCATCTCATTCCAAGAATGAACCATATGGTGAGGTATTGACCATTATGGAGTTCAGAGAGGGAAGACTGGCATCAATATGCAATGCAGTAGTCCAGTAGCATAAAGGTCGTTGTTGAAGCAGGAGGGTTACTTTTGCTTGGAGTATAAATTAGAGGTCACTGTAACACATCACTTCCAGGTTCCACACCTTCACTGATTTTCATCGACAGGCAGAGTTCAAAGGAATGCCTGACTCATTCGCAAAATCAATCTCCTGTGGCTGTTGAGCAAGTCAGCTAAGTTGCATCAAGTACAGAATTTCCTTTACATAATTATCTGGAAATCCCTATTCCAGCTTGAGGTAGATCTGAGTGCATTCAGTGTAGTAATAAACATTGGGGTGGGATTCCAAGAGATGAGCACATAGGGTGATATAGATGTAGAATAAGATCAGAGATCCTCAAGGCATTGTGCAATTGATGGGATTACTTCTTAGAGGAAGGGTCGCAGTTTTACCTATTTACCAGCTGTTCAGAAATTAAGTGAACCAAGATAGGGTACTGGCTCAACTTTCAATACTCCAATTTCAGTGACGGTGGAGAACTAGTCCATGACATGTTGTGAAGTCTGCTGAATGGTCCAACAGAAAGAATGTGCAAGCCTTGCCATTAACTAAGGCAAGGAGAAGTTCTATATTTAGTGATGTGGTAGTCATTAGTCAAGCTGGGCATTAGTCATCAGCTTATTGGAATAAAGGTGCAATGAGATTTGGGTTTTTACCACATTTATCAAACTTTTGAAGGTACAGGAGAGTGTTGAGATGAGCCATCCGTTTGATAAGATATTACACTCTGGATTTGAATGTGCAGGTGCATAATAATGATTGTGTTTCTAGTTGTGTGGTGATCCTCAATCATGGAAAGAAACGAGATCATGACACAACCACATCAGCCCCACCCTCACACTGTCTACCACTTCAAGCATCCACAATGTTCAAGACAGTCTGCATCACCTACATATCAGTCACAAGCTATACATCACACCATCTGGTCAAGAAGCTCACCATCCCCAGAGGCCAGTGCACCACCAGGTGCCACAACATTGCCTGACTGGATACAAAGAGCTGCAAGAGGGAAAAAAAGAAAAAACAGTTCCTGCTGTGTACACTGGAACAAGTTACTGATTCAGATAAGACTGGGCCCCTATGCTGTACCCTGCGACCTACCTGAATAAGGCCCACCCTACATCTTCCTCTCGCCACCTGCCATTTCTTATCCCTGTGGTTGGTGCCCCTTCCTTACCCTCCTTTCCCCTTCTTTTCTTGTGTGTCATGTTTAATAAACCCAAAAGAATATAAAACAAATGTATTGCATTTTTATATTGTCATCAGAAGCCCAGTATAGTAACACACATATACAAGAATAGCCTTCCCAAGTTGATGTACCTGCCCATTGCACATTCACACACCTCCAAAATCATACTTACCATCATACTCGAACACAACAGTCCAACCCACACTTTCTTTTTTTTCCAACAAACCCCAAAGAATGCCTAGCAAAAAGCAACTCCATAGAAAGCAACGCAGAAGTAGAGCAAATCAAAATAAAAGTGTCCAAAATAAGCATCCCTCTCTAGCAGATGTTGTACAAAAAGTTCAAACAAAACAGCTAACACAGTCATTAAGTGAAACAAAACAAGCTTCCAGTACAGAAACTTTCCCTCCTCTATCAAAATGTAAAACCAAACAGAAATTGATTAACAAGACTTCAACTACCACTACGGCTAACACTGGACCTATAAATATTGACGTAGTGGCAAGTATGCATATCAAATTTTTTTTTTTACAAAAAATGTTCTGCCACAGAGTCCTTCAAAACCTTTTAAAAACAGGAGACAAATCATGGACAACCCTTAAAACCTACCATAGACAATTAATCCTAGAAGCTCTCGTAGACAGTGCAATCCTTCTCTAAAGGAAGTTATTTATTTTAGTTTTAAACAGAATGAAACCACAAACAGACTAACTACTAAACCACAAAATACACCTCAATAAATGGAATGTCACCAAAAATAGCTTCTTAAACATCTGTGGAGGTGAATGGAGTCACACGACAACCACAGAACCATATTTTAATGAAGAAGCATAAAACCAAAAGCAAACAAACCCAATTGCCATACATAATAGTGGACGAGGGAATGAAAAACTTAATAACACCATTATGGAACAAGAAACTCTGCTCACAAAAATATCCCCAGAAAACGCAGGATCACCTCCCCAATCTACTGAACCAAAACATCCAGTCTACAAATGGCTGTGCACATCAATGTGTAACATTGCCAAAAATTCTTTCAAATCTTTATGCCAGTTCCTCAATTAGTATGTAAAGAGCAAGGAAAAATTCAAAATGAAACTACTACAAAATATGGATGCCTGTCAAGTGCGCAAATACTCATGTCTACAAGGACATTCATTAGCCTGCATTTCAGGACCTATTTGCAAAAGCACCTTCCATCATATCAAAATGATATCAACAACTATAAGAAATCTAGTCCAAAAACTCTACTATGCTAAAGGTCCTGCTTTAGCAGTGGCCAACTTAAATAACAATCTTCTACATGGTACAGCCAAACAACTACTCGAAGAAACAGACCATATCCAGAGAAAATATTTTGGAATTGAAAGCCACTTACGAAATGAAATAGATGTACAACAAACTAGCAACTACTGTACAGAAAGCAACCTTCTATTAAACACATACAAAAAAGAAATACTAAAGTTTAAAAGTACCTCCGCTGAAGTACCAAACCATGTGTGCGTGTGTTGCCGCAGGACTTCTTATAAAAGTACCACAAAAACTATAGGCATAACGTACAAAATAGAAGACAATGAAGATTCAAAATGGTTCCAATTAGATCTCTACCTTATAGCAGAAAACAAATACGAAATTACTGACCCCTTAATACTTTGCAGTTACTGTACTGCAAAACTTGACAACAACCAAACACCTTCACGTGCTATCACAAATAACTTGGAATTATTCCCACTAGCGAAACCCCTGCAACAACTAAATTTATATGAGAGCATCATAATTCAAACAGTGCACCCATTTCAAGAAATACTACGCCTCCAACCAAAAACAGCAAAATTACCTCCCTCTGAATTAGTCAAAGGCATTCGTGGCAAAGTAGTTTATTTACCATTAGATCTCACAGAAAATGTACACACTCTAGGAGTGCAATGGCCAATAGATCAATCTTTAATTGTCTTAGTAAATGGCGTACCTACAAAAGACAAATAAATGTGGCAACAACTCGTGGACTTACATAAAGTTAGACAAGCCCTGTTAACAATGACTACTACAAAGAAATTAATATTGAAGAAAACCTGAGAGAAACCATTGGAATAATTCAAGAGTCACCAGAAACTGGTCAATTTGAACTTCTAAATCCTACTACAGAATCCAGTATTTTAGACCATTATACAATTCATACTTTACACTCTAAAAACGCTATAGATGATGCACTTGAAATGTACCAAATGCGACAAGCAAAAGGATCTCCAATCAGCATATGGGAAAAAAGTATAGAAGCACAGGCCTTTTCGCTACTCTTTCCTACTGGAAAAGGAGGAAGGTACCATGATAGACCCACACAAATAACAGCATCTGAATATCGCACTCTACAAATGTATTCTGACGACCACAGATTTAGACAAAACGTGGAATACATATTCCACCTTCTCTTTGAAAGTGAACTCTATGCTACGGAGTTGCACACACATTAAAATCAGGTACCCATTTGCAAAATATGTCAGCTACGCAATTATTACAAAAAGTGCAAGAAAAAGATGAGGTTTTACAGTCAAGTATTACAAATCTTTTAGCAAATATGCGTGGTACAAAAGAATACTGGTTCCGATGTCACAGAGATGTACACTGTATGATAAGAAACCTTGGCCCACCCACTTGGTTTGTAACATTAAGTTGTGCAGAATATGCATGGGAGGATTTTCACAATTTCCTACGCATAGCAAACAAAAATAAAACAAACATAGATATAAAAACACCAGGAGAACTCTGCTCTCTAGATCCTGTAAATGTATCAAGATATTTCCATCATCGCTTCATTTCTATGCTACACTTTATTTGTAATAAGACTGTTCCTCCCCTCAGAGAAGTTCAACACTTCTTTTGGAGAATAGAATACCAAGCCAGAGGAGCACCACACAAACATAGATGTGCAGTACATTGCAGACAATTCCACTGCAGTTGCACGATATGTCACAGTCTACTTAACCAAAGCAGAGAAAACAGAGCTTCTGGACCTCTGGGGTGACATATCATCTGACAAAACACTATCACAGAAATTGTACAGCTTAGGCATAAAAATGTTCTCTCATAGAGAATGTGGCTGTTATGAAGCTGCAGACTGTTTAACCGGTACTGTCTTGTATGGAAAATATGACAATATAGTATGGCTAAGTCTTCGTCCTGCTAAATCTAAAAAAGAGTTCTCAAATCATATGAGGACATAGCAACAATAGCCAAAAATGATCCCAGCAGCCAAGAAATTTTGAAAAACAATTTACTAGAAATATACTACCCAAACAGGAGTACCACTTTGGAAACCATATGTCTCTACCACGTAGCCCAAAACTTCACATACAAAAATAATGTTAAACCAGATGAAAAGAAAGGTAGATACAGAGTGGTAAATTGTGAAGGAGGCTTAGTGAAACTTACCAAACACAGCTTAATTAATCATATCAAATTGTCATTAAAAACTCCTCAACATAAAGCGCTGTTTTACATGTCCCTGCTACAACTTTTTAAACCATGGAGAAAAGAAGAAGAGTTACTGGATACATATGACTCATATGAAGACGCTTTCAAAGCAAATGAAAGCACTATAACAGATGTTAACATTACACAGTACCAAACAATGTTGCACAATGAACAGCAACATGAAGAACTCCAGGCCCAACTACAAGTGGACACTCCCAACAATATGAGATGTTTGAGAAATTATCCTAAAACAAGATGTGCGCACAAGCCCCAGTCGTAGATCTGAATGTGATATGTGTTTAAAGGGTCAGAAATACTGTATAAACGGTATGCATCAGTAGTGGGGCCCAGAAGGGTAATTTCTCAAAACCCCTTCAAACAAGTGAAAACAAAAAAAACACAAGACCTCACTATCTGCGCTGCCAACTTGTATCAGTGTAGAAAAGGTATGAAAAAACCTCTAAGGGTTCCAGTTAATGCTGTTTGAGACACACTTTAACCTCTAAAAAAAGTTTACCACATAAGCATTTGATAAAGTTACAAATACTAATGCTGTCGAAACCCCAAAGGGGGGGTTCCAGGTAGTGCCATTAGAACACTTATACAACTTGACAATTTTTAACAAAGGTTTTTTGAACAAAAGTATTTTTAATTTGTCATGTGTTCCTTAAACAAAACTGCCAAACGCCAACACGTATTTCAACCCTAACTGGGCCGTCTTCAGGGCGTAGACATATGTCACTGATCGGTAGAACACGAAGGTTTTCTGAAACTAAGATGGACAATGTACCCAACAACATGCAACCCTTTGCATACAACTAGTACTACGTGTTCTACCGATCAGTGATATATGTCTACGAAGTACTGGAAAACAAAAACATACCTATAAATGAACCTTTCCGATTTCATACATTTGGAAACATACATACACTCTCTGCAACCATGTGGCACAGGAAGAAGTGCCTAATGAACACTTTGTGTCTGTATCCATACCTAACCATTCCATTTCAGCAACTTGTACAAAATGCAAACCATGGCAGATTATGTACTACCTGCAGTTCAGATAATCGCTCCACCTTACAAATACAGACACATAGTTAATACGTAATAGTAATGCTTTTACGTTACAATGCAGATGGTACAAAAAACAACTGTAAGCTGACTGGATTCACACATGGTCAAGTATCACTTGGTAAGAAAACCTTCACAACAATAGGTATAATCTACCACACAGGAGCCACAACCAATGCAGGTCACTACACTGCATATATAAAAACGAATTGTGGATGGTTCGAATGTAATGATAGTACCATTACTCTAAAGCAGAGATTGCCAGCAAATCTTGTAAACGCTTACTTAATATTTTTAAAACAAAAATATAATAAGTAATCTGTGTATGAACATAAGCAAAACTTTAACTTCAAAACTGTGCACAGTTAGAGTACGGCAACATGTATCTAACTGCCCCAAGATTCTGCAACAAGCAAACAGATAAATAAATACCACTAAAATGTAACAAGCAATACACAGTTAGAATATGCCAACAGGTATCTTAACTGCCCTAAGATTCTGCAACAAGCAAAAAGATAAATAAATACCACTAAACTCAAACAAGGAATATACAGTTAGAATACGCCAACAGGTATCTAACTGGCCCAAAAAATCTGCACCAAGCAAACAAATACACAAATACTACTAAAATCAAATACGAAATATACAGTTAGAATACGCCAACAGGCACCTAACTGCCCCAAAAAATCTGCAACAACCCAACAGATAGATGAATAGCATAAAAGTAAAAATAAACAATTAGAATATGCCAACAGGTATGTAATTGCCCCAAAAATCTGCAACAAGCCAACAGATAGAAGATTAGCAAGAAACAAGAAGTAAACAGTAAAACAATGAAAGAAATATATTGTACCACAACATAGAAGTTTTAAAATCCACAAACCCAATGATTTAGAAAACAAACACAGAAACTGAGCAAATTGCGCAGTACACTGGTTTGAACTATAGTACTTGCAAAATATGAGGGTAAAAAACAGAAATGTCTATTATGCAATGCAATAACTCATTATGAACTACCTGCTCTAACATATGATCTTTTCTTTTATCACAAAGCTCAAAAAGGTATGTCTGGTCCAGTTTCCCATGTCATGAATAAACTGCATACAACCACAAAAAACCCAACCAGTAAGTATCCAATAAATAAACTCAGAAACGGTGAACTCCTTGTTACAAACTCTACAATCTTAACTGCATAACCTAGCCAAAACTTCCCATACAAACTCTTCAAATGAAACAGTACAGAAACTTTTGGGTTGTGCATATTTGATGGTTGTTTGATTCTATGGGTGTGTTATGCTGCGGTGGTTGTGGCCAGGGCCTAGAGTCTTGGGTGCATGGGCTACGGCCTATGGCCTTCGGCCATGCACCCAAGAATCTAGGCCCTGGCCACAACCACTGCAGCATAACACACTAATACTACCAAACATTTTGACTGTGGTATGTGGGCTGCTTATAGATCATATTAATAATAATCAATGCTGCACTAACAACTCAAAACCAACATCATACTAAAGTAAATTAGCTAGTAGCACATTCATTATGTCCATGGACAGCCGCTATGACCGCGGGCATGGCAAACACATCAAGGGCACCTGCCACCTGAACAAATACAGTATTTGACCCATCTCTTACTCCTCAACCCTCTCCAATCACTCCTGCACACCAACACAGTCCCCAAAATTGCATTTTGTCTCTGTTCGCCGGCACGCTGTCGGCGAATCCAAGATGGTGGGCGCATCGAAACAATGTGACGCACCTCACGCCTTACCCCAGCCAATCAGCGAACACATTGCATGTCCGCAGATGTGACGTAAGCCGATTATCCAATCAGTGTCCTGTCCACGGAGCGAACAGGGAAGTGTGTCCGTGGAGCGGACATAGATATCACTCATTCTTTTGCCTTACATTTCGGCCATTTAAAAAATAAATACTGGACGGATTTACACCAAATTAACAAAAGCACACTTTTGGGACTAAGCTGCCACTCCTGCCGCAAATTTGGTGGAAATCCGTCCAGCGGTTTGAGCGGTAGGCGTGCGCAAAGTTTTTTCACATTATGTCTATGGGAAAAAAATAAATGTTGGGACCCCCCCTATAACTTTTCCCCCCCCGAACCAAACCTCACTAAATTTTGCAAAAAAAATCAAAGTGGCCCATATACTTATTTTACAAAGTTTGGTGAGGATTTGTCCAGGGAAAGCAAAGTTATAAGCCGCCCAAAAAGTGCTCTTCCTGTGGGATTAGCAATTTAACCATAGTGAGAAAACTTTGTTAAAGGGGTGTTATGGTTAGGTTGAGCTACCAAAAACCTATGAAATTCAGTAAAAAAACTTTGTTTCTCCAGGGACGTTATGGTTAAATTGCGCTACTAAAAACCTATGAAATTTAGTGATATTTATTCCAATAATCCTTCACACTTTCTTTTATCAACATTACTATAAGAATCCCTTGTACAGACTTTTCATGAAAAGTAAATGCACATGTGATGCCATCAGTGATGTCATCAATGACATTTGTGATGTCATCTTTGATGTCCTGAGTGTTAGTCTTAGCAGTGCACCGTGGTGGCGCGTGTTATGGTTGCTTAGTTTACCATAACTGGCGAATTTCAAGGGTTTTTTGGTTTTACTTGGAACCATAACGTCCCTTTAACAAAGTTTTTTTCACTGAATATAGAATATTGACACATATAAAGGTCTGATTTAGAATATAGTTAATAACTTGCATTTTATATTCTTTTGTCTCCCCCTTTCCTTTGCTGTTTTTCTGGGCACTGAAATAAGTGTACCTTTTAATGTGTCATGTAATATAACGTATATGTGCACATGGATTACATTTTTGGGTGTGAAATACTATGTATAACTTGAACTAATTCAACACACACAACAACTAATGCACCAGACATTAGAGACAAATAGAGGTTAACCAAGGCCTTGAAGAAGTGCATTGTAAAGGTTCCTTGACTTGTGGGTATCTAGTGGGGAACATGTGTTGGCCACTTACCTGTAAAGGCAGATGTTTGATTTTAAACATTTTGTGTACAGATGTCGCTGTGGGATTACATTGATTCCACTGTAGGCAGAGAGTGGGAATGGAAGTCTGCAGCAAGTAATCTTTAAAATGTAAAAGTATTTTAATATATGAGTTTATGTATTTTGTTACATTCTTGACGAGGCCCTGTCATGTTGACTTATTTGGTTTAGATGTGAAGACTGAAATGTTGGCTGACCATGGAAAGACAGACCACTGGGTACAATCTGCTGGCCAGAGACATTTGGGCTGCCTCTCGCACCTGCACACACTGTGAGAAATCTCGGGATTTTCGCAGAACTGACACCCTTCAGTAACTATAACACGTTTCGGTCATTTACAGCGACTGAAACAGCTACTCCCGATTCTGTCCTTTCCCGATAGTCTTGGATATCTTATTCAAGTCTGGATGTTGGGAACATATCTCCTATGTTCTTGTTGGCTAAACTAGTGACTAAACCGCAGCGGATAAAGAATGTGGCTGCAAAGACTTTTGTTTTGGCTTCACAGGTGTGACCACATCTCAACTTGAATTGCATTACTGCACTGGACTCCGATCAGGCACCAAGTAACTTTTAAGTCAATTTGCCTGATCCATAATGGCTCTATAGAGCCCTCGATCAAATTCCCTATCCCAAAGAGTCAATCGTTGTATCCCTACCAGACAACTCCATTCGCAATCCACCTGTACATTAACTGCAGCTTGCTTTAAGGCAGCAAATTATTGAGGACAACCTTTCTCTGAGCTGGCCACTAAGAGGTGGAATAAGTTTCCAGTATCCCTGTGAGGTAAAAAATAAGCACTTAGCCTTTACTAAGACCCTCCTCCTTAAGTTTAATTGTTACCTTCTGGTTCTGTAGGTTCTGTGGGCTGTCTGTTACACCTTGTCGGTCATAGTTTACTGCTGGTCCAGTCTTACTGTTCCATAGTGTCAAGATGCATATGGGTGAAATAGGTTAATAAAACCCCATAAACATACACATTGAGGTATCTGAGAAAATCAATGGCAAACATTGCATTTTATAACAATGTAGGCCATTACCTTTGTCAAAACAAGATATAATATAACAAGAACATTAATTAATGGGAGTTCTCCTTGAAGAGATTCCTGGAAAACACGAGTTGCAGTTGGAACCTTTCAAGATACTGGGAGAGTCTGAGTGGGCACCACAATCTTACGCTCAAATTCTGAGTGAGCAGCTAAATGTCGCCAAAAAGCTCTCTTTGCTCTGAGACCCAACTTGTTTCGAACATATTTTTCTCTTTTGGACTTAGAAAGACATTTATTGCCTGTGTTTTGGATAATTGACTTTACCAATGTGACTCGGCTTCTGTTTTTCATAGGTAAATGCACACTGAGATTGACCAAACCATTAAACCATTTGAAACAAACTTATTCTCAGAAGATGTACATGAGCATGGCAACTACTACAACATGAGCGACTCATGAGCGGTCATACCAAGTTCCTGACTAAGTAGCTAGGACCAATTTTCCACTTGGGACGTTTCAAACGATCTTTTGCCAATAAAGTAAGTCACATGTGCATGATAAAAATGCACCTTTGCAGGGGCTTGGGGATTATTATTATTATTATTATGATTATATCTTCTAATTGAGGTTTGGGCCTATAAGGGACTACTGGGGTACGTTAAAGCAAATGGGGCATTTATCCTAAATGAAACGTGAATAGTTTGTAATGGCAACATTCTTGAGGGGATCATTAAAAAATGAATTTATTGGAATCAGTGGCACATAATAAATCTTAAAAGAAAACTGGAACCATAACTTTGGTCAACAATGATTGAGATTTAAAGACAATTTTATTGGGTTTTTGTGGGCTTTTCTGAGACGAGTGGTAAATTGTGACTTTTAAAGCATGTTAAATCCGTAGGTTTGTCATAATCAGACATATTTCATAAAATAATAGTTGAGGGTTCTCGCCCCAAACAATTTCAGGGAAAATTTGTGCCAAATTGTACATTTCAAAAGCATATTAGGCCATTGAAATATGTAGAATGTTAAGATAGTTTCTGTGTCTTGTGAGGATACCTCAGGGGCAATGCACTCGCCATGGAAGCAAGACGACGCAGAGCGACACAAGTTCCTAAGGGTTTTTGGGATAATGTGTGCAGCTTTTGGTGCGTTTTAATGACCCCCACAAGCATTTCTCTAACCTCCAAGCTTTGCTCACGCCCCAAGCCAATATCCCTTGCTTCCTCCATCGCTGCTAATGACTTCAATCAATAACTGTCCTCTAAAATGTATAACGTTTGTGACAACCTCACAGCCTTCCTCTTTTTCTCCCTCACTTACCTT
Organism: Ambystoma mexicanum; assembly: GCF_040938575.1. Lineage (NCBI taxonomy): Eukaryota > Metazoa > Chordata > Amphibia > Caudata > Ambystomatidae > Ambystoma > Ambystoma mexicanum. The sequence goes on from NC_090931.1 coordinate 1,344,782,987, forward strand.
CCTGTCCAGCGCCTCTGCCCTCTAGCCCTTCTACTCTCAACTACTTATACCGTACCTCATCTATTGAATTAGCATCCATCATTTGCAGCGATAGCCCATCTGGCACTCATTTCGACCCATCAAGCACTTCATCTCAATCATCTGCCATCATCTTGCACGTTATAAAGAAATAAGCAAATACATCACTCTGAGTTCTTTAACCTCTCTCTCTCTGAACTCTTCAGCTATCCATTTTGAAGAAACTCTTTGTTGGCCAAAACGTCCCAGAGAAATATCACTCAGTGTCCCCCCTACCACACTATTCAAAGGACCTTAAGCAGGCGGTCTTCAACCGAATAACTAAGTACCTTGAGGATAATGGCCTTGGAAATCCACTTCAATCTGACTTCTAAGACTCAACTGAAACTGCATTCATGCATGTCTCCAACTTGTTCTCTGATGCTCTTCACTCCAAACACTTGTCTCTACTCATCCATTTGGACTTCTCTGCTATTTTCAACACTGTAGGCCACTCCTCTCACCTCCCCACTCTCCAAGAGGGGTTTTGCAAATCTCCTCTACTCTTGGTTGCCTCCTACATGGAAGGTTGCTCTTTTAAAATCTCCTGGAACTACAAACCTAAGAACACACTCCTCTCCCTGTCAGTTTTGACCAAGGATCAGTCCTTGGACCTCTGCTCTTCACCCTCTGCACTAGGTAGGAAGACTTATCTCTTACTTTGACGTTCACTAAAACGCCTTTGCTGAGGACACTCACTTGCATCTTTTGCTTCATTCCTCTTTCACCCCAGCCATCTGGGAGCAGATTACTAACTGTCTCACTGCAATCCATCAGTGAATGCCTTTCTGCCGTCTCATTCTGAGCTCTTCAAAAATGGAAGTCATCTTTCTCACAGCTTCCAACACCATCCCTCTCCTACCCCATCTCCTTCCCAATTCACCTTCTTGCTCACTCACCCAAGGCTTGCAAGCTTGGGGTCATCTTTGATAGCGACATCTGGATACAACAATTCATCACTACCATCATCCTTTCTGCTCCAATTTACTTTCTCAGAATTCTGAAAATATAACCATTTCTTTCTCACCACTGTATGAAAACTCTAATATCCATCCTCATGCCGAGCAAACTTGACTACTTCTCATGCCTACTCCTTAGCTTTCCTCTCTACTGCTTCCTCCCGCTAGACAAAGTCCACAACTTGGCCAAGGACACTCTACAGCCTACCCAGATGTGTCCAATCCCCCCACTTCTACCTACTGATAGCAGGCTGGTTGGCTCTCCATGCACAACTGCTCCCATTTCAAGTTCCTCGTCCCTGTCTGCAAACTATCAATGGTCGTGCTCCTCATTTCCTGGCTGACTATATCTCTGTCTACTCACAATCTCGTTGTTCAGCTCCTCCTCTGTACTCAATCTCATTGTCCCATGCCTCCCCTGTGTCTCCTCTCCTTTCCGCTCTTTTTCACTACTCAACCATGCCATTGGAACCTGCTGCCCATTACAATCAAAGCCAGCCTAACTCTGGATCTCTTCTAAGCTTAGTTTAAACTTCATATATTGGCCAAAGAGGGAGGTTACCACACTCCCTTCCCCCCTCCCTATCTGACTCTGCCACTCCCTAAAGTGCCATGTAATAATGTAATTTCATATGTTTGTGCAGTGCTCCTCTTTAGTTTGCAGCACTTGCCTCTCTAGGTAAATGTTTTGTTTGACACTAGCTCTATGTCTCATTCCTTTCACACCCTCATAAGCTGTCCCACCACTTGTTCTCATATGTGTGCCATTTTATGCAGGCACCCTTTCGGGGAATGTCACCGCCATCTGTTATTATGTTAGTGTAAGTAATTTCTGATTGAGAGTCACAATCCTGTTCTTCAAATAAATACAAATACAAATCATAGCCCCATGTATGAACATTGTTCTCATGAGCACATAATAGCCCCAGTGGCAGCCCAAGAGAACAGATCGAAGGTTACCAAATACTGCCTTCCGTTCATAACATTAATTACTGTGTCTCCAAGGGTCACAACAACTATTTGAGATGCTAATTCCAATGTCAACCATGACATCTGTAAAGCCAGAGGGTGCTATTTGACCAACACAGCTCATTACAGTCAATGTACTTTGCCAGTATTCATATTTTCACATTTGCTTTCCCAGATATTATTAGGTGAACATGACCAATAATGGGTGTTACTAGTTTTGACATACTCAGCAACAAGTACTGCCAGTTCCCATCATGTCTAGTTACAGAACGTCCTAGAAGACGTCCTGGAAGACCAGAATGTCAGATTACACATATTTCCAGCCCCTACGTAATCATGTATCGGTCTGATGAATTCCCTACTGTTGAGTTTCAGGTATAGCACCTTAGGACACAGCCACTTATATGTGTAGACAGTCCTCATGTACCTAAACAATGATGTGGCACACTAATGAGTATAACCAGTTCACTAATGCACAGGAAAAGAAATCCCCATTTTCCACATGCTCAGTAAAAGTAATGTATTTGTATTGGTTGGGCTTTCATGAAGACCTACATTCATCTGATAGAAATCTGAGAGTGCTTTGAAGGGTGGAGGATGGAAAGTTGATGGGCAATGAAGCGTTCCAGTGATGTCTGGGGATGGTTTACTGACATTCTTCCAACTCTTTGGAAACCATGAATTTAATGTCTTCCTATTGGCTGTTGGACTGGTCTCAGTAGGAGTTGACCAAGGAGCTGCAGATGTGGGTATGGCCAAGAGAAACGAGGACACTCCTCATGGCCATAGACCATATGGAAGAGGTAGGTAATCAGTCCTTTGTCGATGGGTGGGTAGCAAGTAGGCTGTGGGAGGTTGATCTCAGGCATCAAGGTGGATCTTAGGACTATAGGTGTTTAGGGGTGTGAGGGTGCAATGTATTATGGTTTGAGCACAGGTTGAATGTTTTCCTCAGTAGGGATCAATGAAATTTAATTTTCAAGGCAGAATTAAGGAAGATGACAGCATCTCATTCCAAGAATGAACCATATGGTGAGGTATTGACCACTATGGAGTTCAGAGAGGGAAGACTGGCATCAATATGCAATGCAGTAGTCCAGTAGCATAAAGGTCGTTGTTGAAGCAGGAGGGTTACTTTTGCTTGGAGTATAAATTAGAGGTCACTGTAACACATCACTTCCAGGTTCCACACCTTCACTGATTTTCATCGACAGGCAGAGTTCAAAGGAATGCCTGACTCATTCGCAAAATTAATCTCCTGTGGCTGTTGAGCAAGTCAGCTAAGTTGCATCAAGTACAGAATTTCCTTTACATAATTATCTGGAAATCCCTATTCCAGCTTGAGGTAGATCTGAGTGCATTCAGTGTAGTAATAAACATTGGGGTGGGATTCCAAGAGATGAGCACATAGGGTGATATAGATGTAGAATAAGATCAGAGATCCTCAAGGCATTGTGCAATTGATGGGATTACTTCTTAGAGGAAGGGTCGCAGTTTTACCTATTTACCAGCTGTTCAGAAATTAAGTGAACCAAGATAGGGTACTGGCTCAACTTTCAATACTCCAATTTCAGTGACGGTGGAGAACTAGTCCATGACATGTTGTGAAGTCTGCTGAATGGTCCAACAGAAAGAATGTGCAAGCCTTGCCATTAACTAAGGCAAGGAGAAGTTCTATATTTAGTGATGTGGTAGTCATTAGTCAAGCTGGGCATTAGTCATCAGCTTATTGGAATAAAGGTGCAATGAGATTTGGGTTTTTACCACATTTATCAAACTTTTGAAGGTACAGGAGAGTGTTGAGATGAGCCATCCGTTTGATAAGATATTACACTCTGGATTTGAATGTGCAGGTGCATAATAATGATTGTGTTTCTAGTTGTGTGGTGATCCTCAATCATGGAAAGAAACGAGATCATGACACAACCACATCAGCCCCACCCTCACACTGTCTACCACTTCAAGCATCCACAATGTTCAAGACAGTCTGCATCACCTACATATCAGTCACAAGCTATACATCACACCATCTGGTCAAGAAGCTCACCATCCCCAGAGGCCAGTGCACCACCAGGTGCCACAACATTGCCTGACTGGATACAAAGAGCTGCAAGAGGGAAAAAAAGAAAAAACAGTTCCTGCTGTGTACACTGGAACAAGTTACTGATTCAGATAAGACTGGGCCCCTATGCTGTACCCTGCGACCTACCTGAATAAGGCCCACCCTACATCTTCCTCTCGCCACCTGCCATTTCTTATCCCTGTGGTTGGTGCCCCTTCCTTACCCTCCTTTCCCCTTCTTTTCTTGTGTGTCATGTTTAATAAACCCAAAAGAATATAAAACAAATGTATTGCATTTTTATATTGTCATCAGAAGCCCAGTATAGTAACACACATATACAAGAATAGCCTTCCCAAGTTGATGTACCTGCCCATTGCACATTCACACACCTCCAAAATCATACTTACCATCATACTCAAACACAACAGTCCAACCCACACTTTCTTTTTTTTCCAACAAACCCCAAAGAATGCCTAGCAAAAAGCAACTCCATAGAAAGCAACGCAGAAGTAGAGCAAATCAAAATAAAAGTGTCCAAAATAAGCATCCCTCTCTAGCAGATGTTGTACAAAAAGTTCAAACAAAACAGCTAACACAGTCATTAAGTGAAACAAAACAAGCTTCCAGTACAGAAACTTTCCCTCCTCTATCAAAATGTAAAACCAAACAGAAATTGATTAACAAGACTTCAACTACCACTACGGCTAACACTGGACCTATAAATATTGACGTTGTGGCAAGTATGCATATCAAATTTTTTTTTTTACAAAAAATGTTCTGCCACAGAGTCCTTCAAAACCTTTTAAAAACAGGAGACAAATCATGGACAACCCTTAAAACCTACCATAGACAATTAATCCTAGAAGCTCTCGTAGACAGTGCAATCCTTCTCTAAAGGAAGTTATTTATTTTAGTTTTAAACAGAATGAAACCACAAACAGACTAACTACTAAACCACAAAATACACCTCAATAAATGGAATGTCACCAAAAATAGCTTCTTAAACATCTGTGGAGGTGAATGGAGTCACACGACAACCACAGAACCATATTTTAATGAAGAAGCATAAAAACAAAAGCAAACAAACCCAATTGCCATACATAATAGTGGACGAGGGAATGAAAAACTTAATAACACCATTATGGAACAAGAAACTCTGCTCACAAAAATATCCCCAGAAAACGCAGGATCACCTCCCCAATCTACTGAACCAAAACATCCAGTCTACAAATGGCTGTGCACATCAATGTGTAACATTGCCAAACATTCTTTCAAATCTTTATGCCAGTTCCTCAATTAGTATGTAAAGAGCAAGGAAAAATTCAAAATGAAACTACTACAAAATATGGATGCCTGTCAAGTGCGCAAATACTCATGTCTACAAGGACATTCATTAGCCTGCATTTCAGGACCTATTTGCAAAAGCACCTTCCATCATATCAAAATGATATCAACAACTATAAGAAATCTAGTCCAAAAACTCTACTATGCTAAAGGTCCTGCTTTAGCAGTGGCCAACTTAAATAACAATCTTCTACATGGTACAGCCAAACAACTACTCGAAGAAACAGACCATATCCAGAGAAAATATTTTGGAATTGAAAGCCACTTACGAAATGAAATAGATGTACAACAAACTAGCAACTACTGTACAGATAGCAACCTTCTATTAAACACATACAAAAAAGAAATACTAAAGTTTAAAAGTACCTCCGCTGAAGTACCAAACCATGTGTGCGTGTGTTGCCGCAGGACTTCTTATAAAAGTACCACAAAAACTATAGGCATAACGTACAAAATAGAAGACAATGAAGATTCAAAATGGTTCCAATTAGATCTCTACCTTATAGCAGAAAACAAATACGAAATTACTGACCCCTTTATACTTTGCAGTTACTGTACTGCAAAACTTGACAACAACCAAACACCTTCACGTGCTATCACAAATAACTTGGAATTATTCCCACTAGCGAAACCCCTGCAACAACTAAATTTATATGAGAGCATCATAATTCAAACAGTGCACCCATTTCAAGAAATACTACGCCTCCAACCAAAAACAGCAAAATTACTTCCCTCTGAATTAGTCAAAGGCATTCGTGGCAAAGTAGTTTATTTACCATTAGATCTCACAGAAAATGTACACACTCTAGGAGTGCAATGGCCAATAGATCAATCTTTAATTGTCTTAGTAAATGGCGTACCTACAAAAGACAAATAAATGTGGCAACAACTCGTGGACTTACATAAAGTTAGACAAGCCCTGTTAACAATGACTACTACAAAGAAATTAATATTGAAGAAAACCTGAGAGAAACCATTGGAATAATTCAAGAGTCACCAGAAACTGGTCAATTTGAACTTCTAAATCCTACTACAGAATCCAGTATTTTAGACCATTATACAATTCATACTTTACACTCTAAAAACGCTATAGATGATGCACTTGAAATGTACCAAATGCGACAAGCAAAAGGATCTCCAATCAGCATATGGGAAAAAAGTATAGAAGCACAGGCCTTTTCGCTACTCTTTCCTACTGGAAAAGGAGGAAGGTACCATGATAGACCCACACAAATAACAGCATCTGAATATCGCACTCTACAAATGTATTCTGACGACCACAGATTTAGACAAAACGTGGAATACATATTCCACCTTCTCTTTGAAAGTGAACTCTATGCTACGGAGTTGCACACACATTAAAATCAGGTACCCATTTGCAAAATATGTCAGCTACGCAATTATTACAAAAAGTGCAAGAAAAAGATGAGGTTTTACAGTCAAGTATTACAAATCTTTTAGCAAATATGCGTGGTACAAAAGAATACTGGTTCCGATGTCACAGAGATGTACACTGTATGATAAGAAACCTTGGCCCACCCACTTGGTTTGTAACATTAAGTTGTGCAGAATATGCATGGGAGGATTTTCACAATTTCCTACGCATAGCAAACAAAAATAAAACAAACATAGATATAAAAACACCAGGAGAACTCTGCTCTCTAGATCCTGTAAATGTATCAAGATATTTCCATCATCGCTTCATTTCTATGCTACACTTTATTTGTAATAAGACTGTTCCTCCCCTCAGAGAAGTTCAACACTTCTTTTGGAGAATAGAATACCAAGCCAGAGGAGCACCACACAAACATAGATGTGCAGTACATTGCAGACAATTCCACTGCAGTTGCACGATATGTCACAGCCTACTTAACCAAAGCAGAGAAAACAGAGCTTCTGGACCTCTGGGGTGACATATCATCTGACAAAACACTATCACAGAAATTGTACAGCTTAGGCATAAAAATGTTCTCTCATAGAGAATGTGGCTGTTATGAAGCTGCAGACTGTTTAACCGGTACTGTCTTGTATGGAAAATATGACAATATAGTATGGCTAAGTCTTCGTCCTGCTAAATCTAAAAAAGAGTTCTCAAATCATATGAGGACATAGCAACAATAGCCAAAAATGATCCCAGCAGCCAAGAAATTTTGAAAAACAATTTACTAGAAATATACTACCCAAACAGGAGTACCACTTTGGAAACCATATGTCTCTACCACGTAGCCCAAAACTTCACATACAAAAATAATGTTAAACCAGATGAAAAGAAAGGTAGATACAGAGTGGTAAATTGTGAAGGAGGCTTAGTGAAACTTACCAAACACAGCTTAATTAATCATATCAAATTGTCATTAAAAACTCCTCAACATAAAGCGCTGTTTTACATGTCCCTGCTACAACTTTTTAAACCATGGAGAAAAGAAGAAGAGTTACTGGATACATATGACTCATATGAAGACGCTTTCAAAGCAAATGAAAGCACTATAACAGATGTTAACATTACACAGTACCAAACAATGTTGCACAATGAACAGCAACATGAAGAACTCCAGGCCCAACTACAAGTGGACACTCCCAACAGTATGAGATGTTTGAGAAATTATCCTAAAACAAGATGTGCGCACAAGCCCCAGTCGTAGATCTGAATGTGATATGTGTTTAAAGGGTCAGAAATACTGTATAAACGGTATGCATCAGTAGTGGGGCCCAGAAGGGTAATTTCTCAAAACCCCTTCAAACAAGTGAAAACAAAAAAAACACAAGACCTCACTATCTGCGCTGCCAACTTGTATCAGTGTAGAAAAGGTATGAAAAAACCTCTAAGGGTTCCAGTTAATGCTGTTTGAGACACACTTTAACCTCTAAAAAAAGTTTACCACATAAGCATTTGATAAAGTTACAAATACTAATGCTGTCGAAACCCCAAAGGGGGGGTTCCAGGTAGTGCCATTAGAACACTTATACAACTTGACAATTTTTAACAAAGGTTTTTTGAACAAAAGTATTTTTAATTTGTCATGTGTTCCTTAAACAAAACTGCCAAACGCCAACACGTATTTCAACCCTAACTGGGCCGTCTTCAGGGCGTAGACATATGTCACTGATCGGTAGAACACGAAGGTTTTCTGAAACTAAGATGGACAATGTACCCAACAACATGCAACCCTTTGCATACAACTAGTACTACGTGTTCTACCGATCAGTGATATATGTCTACGAAGTACTGGAAAACAAAAACATACCTATAAATGAACCTTTCCGATTTCATACATTTGGAAACATACATACACTCTCTGCAACCATGTGGCACAGGAAGAAGTGCCTAATGAACACTTTGTGTCTGTATCCATACCTAACCATTCCATTTCAGCAACTTGTACAAAATGCAAACCATGGCAGATTATGTACTACCTGCAGTTCAGATAATCGCTCCACCTTACAAATACAGACACATAGTTAATACGTAATAGTAATGCTTTTACGTTACAATGCAGATGGTACAAAAAACAACTGTAAGCTGACTGGATTCACACATGGTCAAGTATCACTTGGTAAGAAAACCTTCACAACAATAGGTATAATCTACCACACAGGAGCCACAACCAATGCAGGTCACTACACTGCATATATAAAAACGAATTGTGGATGGTTCGAATGTAATGATAGTACCATTACTCTAAAGCAGAGATTGCCAGCAAATCTTGTAAACGCTTACTTAATATTTTTAAAACAAAAATATAATAAGTAATCTGTGTATGAACATAAGCAAAACTTTAACTTCAAAACTGTGCACAGTTAGAGTACGCCAACATGTATCTAACTGCCCCAAGATTCTGCAACAAGCAAACAGATAAATAAATACCACTAAAATGTAACAAGCAATACACAGTTAGAATATGCCAACAGGTATCTTAACTGCCCTAAGATTCTGCAACAAGCAAAAAGATAAATAAATACCACTAAACTCAAACAAGGAATATACAGTTAGAATACGCCAACAGGTATCTAACTGGCCCAAAAAATCTGCACCAAGCAAACAAATACACAAATACTACTAAAATCAAATACGAAATATACAGTTAGAATACGCCAACAGGCACCTAACTGCCCCAAAAAATCTGCAACAACCCAACAGATAGATGAATAGCATAAAAGTAAAAATAAACAATTAGAATATGCCAACAGGTATGTAATTGCCCCAAAAATCTGCAACAAGCCAACAGATAGAAGATTAGCAAGAAACAAGAAGTAAACAGTAAAACAATGAAAGAAATATATTGTACCACAACATAGAAGTTTTAAAATCCACAAACCCAATGATTTAGAAAACAAACACAGAAACTGAGCAAATTGCGCAGTACACTGGTTTGAACTATAGTACTTGCAAAATATGAGGGTAAAAAACAGAAATGTCTATTATGCAATGCAATAACTCATTATGAACTACCTGCTCTAACATATGATCTTTTCTTTTATCACAAAGCTCAAAAAGGTATGTCTGGTCCAGTTTCCCATGTCATGAATAAACTGCATACAACCACAAAAAACCCAACCAGTAAGTATCCAATAAATAAACTCAGAAACGGTGAACTCCTTGTTACAAACTCTACAATCTAACTGCATAACCTAGCCAAAACTTCCCATACAAACTCTTCAAATGAAACAGTACAGAAACTTTTGGGTTGTGCATATTTGATGGTTGTTTGATTCTATGGGTGTGTTATGCTGCGGTGGTTGTGGCCAGGGCCTAGAGTCTTGGGTGCATGGGCTGCGGCCTATGGCCTTCGGCCATGCACCCAAGAATCTAGGCCCTGGCCACAACCACTGCAGCATAACACACTAATACTACCAAACATTTTGACTGTGGTATGTGGGCTGCTTATAGATCATATTAATAATAATCAATGCTGCACTAACAACTCAAAACCAACATCATACTAAAGTAAATTAGCTAGTAGCACATTCATTATGTCCATGGACAGCCGCTATGACCGCGGGCATGGCAAACACATCAAGGGCACCTGCCACCTGAACAAATACAGTATTTGACCCATCTCTTACTCCTCAACCCTCTCCAATCACTCCTGCACACCAACACAGTCCCCAAAATTGCATTTTGTCTCTGTTCGCCGGCACGCTGTCGGCGAATCCAAGATGGTGGGCGCATCGAAACAATGTGACGCACCTCACGCCTTACCCCAGCCAATCAGCGAACACGTTGCATGTCCGCAGATGTGACGTAAGCCGATTATCCAATCAGTGTCCTGTCCACGGAGTGAACAGGGAAGTGTGTCCGTGGAGCGGACATAGATATCACTCATTCTTTTGCCTTACATTTCGGCCATTTAAAAAATAAATACTGGACGGATTTACACCAAATTAACAAAAGCACACTTTTGGGACTAAGCTGCCACTCCTGCCGCAAATTTGGTGGAAATCCGTCCAGCGGTTTGAGCGGTAGGCGTGCGCAAAGTTTTTTCACATTATGTCTATGGGAAAAAAATAAATGTTGGGACCCCCCCTATAACTTTTCCCCCCCCGAACCAAACCTCACTAAATTTTGCAAAAAAAATCAAAGTGGCCCATATACTTATTTTACAAAGTTTGGTGAGGATTCGTCCAGGGAAAGCAAAGTTATAAGCCGCCCAAAAAGTGCTCTTCCTGTGGGATTAGCAATTTAACCATAGTGAGAAAACTTTGTTAAAGGGGTGTTATGGTTAGGTTGAGCTACCAAAAACCTATGAAATTCAGTAAAAAAACTTTGTTTCTCCAGGGACGTTATGGTTAAGTTGCGCTACTAAAAACCTATGAAATTTAGTGATATTTATTCCAATAATCCTTCACACTTTCTTTTATCAACATTACTATAAGAATCCCTTGTACAGACTTTTCATGAAAAGTAAATGCACATGTGATGCCATCAGTGATGTCATCAATGACATTTGTGATGTCATCTTTGATGTCCTGAGTGTTAGTCTTAGCAGTGCACCGTGGTGGCGCGTGTTATGGTTGCTTAGTTTACCATAACTGGCGAATTTCAAGGGTTTTTTGGTTTTACTTGGAACCATAACGTCCCTTTAACAAAGTTTTTTTCACTGAATATAGAATATAGACACATATAAAGGTCTGATTTAGAATATAGTTAATAACTTGCATTTTATATTCTTTTGTCTCCCCCTTTCCTTTGCTGTTTTTCTGGGCACTGAAATAAGTGTACCTTTTAATGTGTCATGTAATATAACGTATATGTGCACATGGATTACATTTTTGGGTGTGAAATACTATGTATAACTTGAACTAATTCAACACACACAACAACTAATGCACCAGACATTAGAGACAAATAGAGGTTAACCAAGGCCTTGAAGAAGTGCATTGTAAAGGTTCCTTGACTTGTGGGTATCTAGTGGGGAACATGTGTTGGTCACTTACCTGTAAAGGCAGATGTTTGATTTTAAACATTTTGTGTACAGATGTCGCTGTGGGATTACATTGATTCCACTGTAGGCAGAGAGTGGGAATGGAAGTCTGCAGCAAGTAATCTTTAAAATGTAAAAGTATTTTAATATATGAGTTTATGTATTTTGTTACATTCTTGACGAGGCCCTGTCATGTTGACTTATTTGGTTTAGATGTGAAGACTGAAATGTTGGCTGACCATGGAAAGACAGACCACTGGGTACAATCTGCTGGCCAGAGACATTTGGGCTGCCTCTCGCACCTGCACACACTGTGAGAAATCTCGGGATTTTCGCAGAACTGACACCCTTCAGTAACTATAACACGTTTCGGTCATTTACAGCGACTGAAACAGCTACTCCCGATTCTGTCCTTTCCCGATAGTCTTGGATATCTTATTCAAGTCTGGATGTTGGGAACATATCTCCTATGTTCTTGTTGGCTAAACTAGTGACTAAACCGCAGCGGATAAAGAATGTGGCTGCAAAGACTTTTGTTTTGGCTTCACAGGTGTGACCACATCTCAACTTGAATTGCATTACTGCACTGGACTCCGATCAGGCACCAAGTAACTTTTAAGTCAATTTGCCTGATCCATAATGGCTCTATAGAGCCCTCGATCAAATTCCCTATCCCAAAGAGTCAATCGTTGTATCCCTACCAGACAACTCCATTCGCAATCCACCTGTACATTAACTGCAGCTTGCTTTAAGGCAGCAAATTATTGAGGACAACCTTTCTCTGAGCTGGCCACTAAGAGGTGGAATAAGTTTCCAGTATCCCTGTGAGGTAAAAAATAAGCACTTAGCCTTTACTAAGACCCTCCTCCTTAAGTTTAATTGTTACCTTCTGGTTCTGTAGGTTCTGTGGGCTGTCTGTTACACCTTGTCGGTCATAGTTTACTGCTGGTCCAGTCTTACTGTTCCATAGTGTCAAGATGCATATGGGTGAAATAGGTTAATAAAACCCCATAAACATACACATTGAGGTATCTGAGAAAATCAATGGCAAACATTGCATTTTATTACAATGTAGGCCATTACCTTTGTCAAAACAAGATATAATATAACAAGAACATTAATTAATGGGAGTTCTCCTTGAAGAGATTCCTGGAAAACACGAGTTGCAGTTGGAACCTTTCAAGATACTGGGAGAGTCTGAGTGGGCACCACAATCTTACGCTTAAATTCTGAGTGAGCAGCTAAATGTCGCCAAAAAGCTCTCTTTGCTCTGAGACCCAACTTGTTTCGAACATATTTTTCTCTTTTGGACTTAGAAAGACATTTATTGCCTGTGTTTTGGATAATTGACTTTACCAATGTGACTCTGTTTCTGTTTTTCATAGGTAAATGCACACTGAGATTGACCAAACCATTAAACCATTTGAAACAAACTTATTCTCAGAAGATGTACATGAGCATGGCAACTACTACAACATGAGCGACTCATGAGCGGTCATACCAAGTTCCTGACTAAGTAGCTAGGACCAATTTTCCACTTGGGACGTTTCAAACGATCTTTTGCCAATAAAGTAAGTCACATGTGCATGATAAAAATGCACCTTTGCAGGGGCTTGGGGATTATTATTATTATTATTATGATTATATCTTCTAATTGAGGTTTGGGCCTATAAGGGACTACTGGGGTACGTTAAAGCAAATGGGGCATTTATCCTAAATGAAACGTGAATAGTTTGTAATGGCAACATTCTTGAGGGGATCATTAAAAAATGAATTTATTGGAATCAGTGGCACATAATAAATCTTAAAAGAAAACTGGAACCATAACTTTGGTCAACAATGATTGAGATTTAAAGACAATTTTATTGGGTTTTTGTGGGCTTTTCTGAGACGAGTGGTAAATTGTGACTTTTAAAGCATGTTAAATCCGTAGGTTTGTCATAATCAGACATATTTCATAAAAGAATAGTTGAGGGTTCTCGCCCCAAACAATTTCAGGGAAAATTTGTGCCAAATTGTACATTTCAAAAGCATATTAGGCCATTGAAATATGTAGAATGTTAAGATAGTTTCTGTGTCTTGGGAGGATACCTCAGGGGCAATGCACTCGCCATGGAAGCAAGACGACGCAGAGCGACACAAGTTCCTAAGGGTTTTTGGGATAATGTGTGCAGCTTTTGGTGCGTTTTAATCACCCCCACAAGCATTTCTCTAACCTCCAAGCTTTGCTCACGCCCCAAGCCAATATCCCTTGCTTCCTCCATCGCTGCTAATGACTTCAATCAATAACTGTCCTCTAAAATGTATAACGTTTGTGACAACCTCACAGCCTTCCTCTTTTTCTCCCTCACTTACCTTCCTGTCCAGCGCCTCTGCCCTCTAGCCCTTCTACTCTCAACTACTTATACCGTACCTCATCTATTGAATTAGCATCCATCATTTGCAGCGATAGCCCATCTGGCACTCATTTCGACCCATCAAGCACTTTATCTCAATCATCTGCCATCATCGTGCACGTTATAAAGAAATAAGCAAATACATCACTCTGAGTTATTTAACCTCTCTCTCTGAACTCTTCAGTTATCCATTTTGAAGAAACTCTTTGTTGGCCAAAACGTCCCAGAGAAATATCACCCAGTGTCCCCCCTACCACACTATTCAAAGGACCTTAAGCAGGCGGTCTTCAACCGAATAACTAAGTACCTTGAGGATAATGGCCTTGGAAATCCACTTCAATCGGACTTCTAAGACTCAACTGAAACTGCATTCATGCATGTCTCCAACTTGTTCTCTGATGGTCTTCACTCCAAACACTTGTCTCTACTCATCCATTTGGACTTCTCTGCTATTTTCAACACTGTAGGCCACTCCTCTCACCTCCCCACTCTCCAAGAGGGGTTTGCAAATCTCCTCTACTCTTGGTTGCCTCCTACATGCAAGGTTGCTCTTTTAAAATCTCCTGGAACTACAAACCTAAGAACACACTCCTCTTCCTGTCAGTTTTGACCAAGGATCAGTCCTTGGACCTCTGCTCTTCACCCTCTGCACTAGGTAGGAAGACTTATCTCTTACTTTGACGTTCACTAAAACGCCTTTGCTGAGGACACTCACTTGCATCTTTTGCTTCATTCCTCTTTCACCCCAGCCATCTGGGAGCAGATTACTAACTGTCTCACTGCAATCCATCAGTGAATGCCTTTCTGCCGTCTCATTCTGAGCTCTTCAAAAATGGAAGTCATCTTTCTCACAGCTTCCAACACCATCCCTCTCCTACCCCATCTCCTTCCCAATTCACCTTCTTGCTCACTCACCCAAGGCTTGCAAGCTTGGGGTCATCTTTGATAGCGACATCTGGATACAACAATTCATCACTACCATCATCCTTTCTGCTCCAATTTACTTTCTCAGAATTCTGAAAATATAACCATTTCTTTCTCACCACTGTATGAAAACTCTAATATCCATCATCATGCCGAGCAAACTTGACTACTTCTCATGCCTACTCCTTAGCTTTCCTCTCTACTGCTTCCTCCCGCTAGACAAAGTCCACAACTTGGCCAAGGACACTCTACAGCCTACCCAGATGTGTCCAATCCCCCCACTTCTACCTACTGATAGCAGGCTGGTTGGCTCTCCATGCACAACTGCTCCCATTTCAAGTTCCTCGTCCCTGTCTGCAAACTATTAATGGTCTTGCTCCTCATTTCCTGGCTGACTAAATCTCTGTCTACTCACAATCTCGTTGTTCAGCTCCTCCTCTGCACTCAATCTCATTGTCCCATGCCTCCCCTGTGTCTCCTCTCCTTTCCGCTCTTTTTCACTACTCAACCATGCCATTGGAACCTGCTGCCCATTACAATCAAAGCCAGCCTAACTCTGGATCTCTTCTAAGCTTAGTTTAAACTTCATATATTGGCCAAAGAGGGAGGTTACCACACTCCCTTCCCCCCTCCCTACCTGACTCCGCCACTCCCTGAAGTGCCATGTAATAATGTAATTTCATATGTTTGTGCAGTGCTCCTCTTTAGTTTGCAGAACTTGCCTCTCTAGGTAAATGTTTTGTTTGACACTAGCTCTATGTCTCATTCCTTTCACACCCTCATAAGCTGGCCCACCACTTGTTCTCATATGTGTGCCATTTTATGCAGGCACCCTTTCGGGGAATGTCACCGCCATCTGTTATTATGTTAGTGTAAGTAATTTCTGATTGAGAGTCACAACCCTGTTCTTCAAATAAATACAAATACAAATCATAGCCCCATGTATGAACATTGTTCTCATGAGCACATAATAGCCCCAGTGGCAGCCCAAGAGAACAGATCGAAGGTTACCAAATACTGCCTTCCGTTCATAACATTAATTACTGTGTCTCCCAGGGTCACAACAACTATTTGAGATGCTAATTCCAATGTCAACCATGACATCTGTAAAGCCAGAGGGTGCTATTTGACCAACACAGCTCATTACAGTCAATGTACTTTGCCAGTATTCATATTTTCACATTTGCTTTCCCAGCTATTACTAGGTGAACATGACCAATAATGGGTGTTACTAGTTTTGACATACTCAGCAACAAGTACTGCCAGTTCCCATCATGTCTAGTTACAGAACGTCCTAGAAGACGTCCTGGAAGACCAGAATGTCAGATTACACATATTACCAGCCCCTACGTAATCATGTATCGGTCTGATGAATTCCCTACTGTTGAGTTTCAGGTATGGCACCTTAGGACACAGCCACTTATATGTGTAGACAGTCCTCATGTACCTAAACAGTGATGTGGCACACTAATGAGTATAACCAGTTCACTAATGCACAGGAAAAGAAATCCCCATTTTCCACATGCTCAGTAAAAGTAATGTATTTGTATTAGTTGGGCTTTCATGAAGACCTACATTCATCTGATAGAAATCTGAGAGTGCTTTGAAGGGTGGAGGATGGAAAGTTGATGGGCAATGAAGCGTTCCAGTGATGTCTGGGGATGGTTTACTGACATTCTTCCAACTCTTTGGAAACCATGATTTTAATGTCTTCCTATTGGCTGTTGGACTGGTCTCAGTAGGAGTTGACCAAGGAGCTGCAGATGTGGGTATGGCCAAGAGAAACGAGGACACTCCTCATGGCCATAGACCATATGGAAGAGGTAGGTAATCAGTCCTTTGTCGATGGGTGGGTAGCAAGTAGGCTGTGGGAGGTTGATCTCAGGCATCAAGGTGGATCTTAGGACTATAGGTGTTTAGGGGTGTGAGGGTGCAATGTATTATGGTTTGAGCACAGGTTGAATGTTTTCCTCAGTAGGGATCAATGAAATTTAATTTTCAAGTCAGAATTAAGGAAGATGACAGCATCTCATTCCAAGAATGAACCATATGGTGAGGTATTGACCATTATGGAGTTCAGACAGGGAAGACTGGCATCAATATGCAATGCAGTAGTCCAGTAGCATAAAGGTCGTTGTTGAAGCAGGAGGGTTACTTTTGCTTGGAGTATAAATTAGAGGTCACTGTAACACATCACTTCCAGGTTCCACACCTTCACTGATTTTCATCGACAGGCAGAGTTCAAAGGAATGCCTGACTCATTCGCAAAATCAATCTCCTGTGGCTGTTGAGCAAGTCAGCTAAGTTGCATCAAGTACAGAATTTCCTTTACATAGTTATCTGGAAATCCCTATTCCAGCTTGAGGTAGATCTGAGTGCATTCAGTGTAGTAATAAACAATGGGGTGGGATTCCAAGAGATGAGCACATAGGGTGATATAGATGTAGAATAAGATCAGAGATCCTCAAGGCATTGTGCAATTGATGGGATTACTTCTTAGAGGAAGGGTCGCAGTTTTACTTATTTACCAGCTGTTCAGAAATTAAGTGAACCAAGATAGGGTACTGGCTCAACTTTCAATACTCCAATTTCAGTGACGGTGGAGAACTAGTCCATGACATGTTGTGAAGTCTGCTGAATGGTCCAACAGAAAGAATGTGCAAGCCTTGCCATTAACTAAGGCAAGGAGAAGTTCTATATTTAGTGATGTGGTAGCCATTAGTCAAGCTGGGCATTAGTCATCAGCTTATTGGAATAAAGGTGCAATGAGATTTGGGTTTTTACCACATTTATCAAACTTTTGAAGGTACAGGAGAGTGTTGAGATGAGCCATCCGTTTGATAAGATATTACACTCTGGATTTGAATGTGCAGGTGCATAATAATGATTGTGTGTCTAGTTGTGTGGTGATCCTCAATCATGGAAAGAAACGAGATCATGACACAACCACATCAGCCCCACCCTCACACTGTCTACCACTTCAAGCATCCACAATGTTCAAGACAGTCTGCATCACCTACATATCAGTCACAAGCTATACACCACACCATCTGGTCAAGAAGCTCACCATCCCCAGAGGCCAGTGCACCACCAGGTGCCACAACATTGCCTGACTGGATGCAAAGAGCTGCAAGAGGGAAAAAAAGAAAAAACAGTTCCTGCTGTGTACACTGGAACAAGTTACTGATTCAGATAAGACTGGGCCCCTATGCTGTACCCTTCAGAAAGGTCCTGAAGACCCTTTTTTTCAAAGAACATCTTATAAATCACTGAATGCTCCACACAACCGTAATTATCCCCCCTTGAACGCACCCTTGCAATCTCCCATATCCATCCCAGGTACTCTGTTACCCCACACCCTTCCTTGTAACCCGCTAGATGCGCCCTCATGGGTTCGGCGATGAAAGTCACCGGTTTGACGAGTCAGCATCTCACTATCCTGAAGGCTGGGTTTGACAGTAACACCTCATACCAAAGCTCTCTGTGGTATAAATGTACTTGTGGGTCTTTCCAGCATTGCAAAGAGGGCATGTTCTACATAAAGAGTGGTGCTGCATCCCATGATAATACTGAATGACTTGTCTACTGCAAATGTGGCAGCAGCCAGTGCCTGTTCACACGCATAGTGTCCTCTCATCACTAAATGTAATTTCCCACTGTAGTATACTAATGGTTTGTGCCCCATGCTTGTCTTTTGTGTCAGTACTGCAGTCATAACTACACCATTGGAGTGTGAACAGGAAGAATGTGTCTTAATAGTCTGAGATCCCTAACACTGGAGCTGTGCATATTGCTTTCTTCAGCTCTTGAAATGCCTTGGTCATTTCTTCTGTCCACTGTAAGGTGCCCTCCCCTCTTTGTGCTTCCTTCAGTGCACTTAACAAGGGCCTAGTGTACGTGCTGTAGTCAAACACCCAAGCTCTGCTGTAATTACATAGTCCTAGAAACTGCTGCATTTGTCCTATGGTTGTGGTTTTTGGAGTCCTGCGTATTGCTTCTGCTCTTTCTGGTGTCACTTTTCACCCATCTTGTGATATCAGTTGTCCAATGCACAACACTTCTTTCTGGAAATATTGTAATTTGGCCTTGTTTACCTTGCATCCTTTTTCTGCACGCACAGTCAACATGTATAAAGAGTCATCTCTACACTGTGCCTCTGTTTTGCTGCACATCAATATGTTGTCTGCGTACTGTATAACAAAGCTCTCTAACTGTACATTTCCTAAGTACATTTGAAGGACCCTGTTGAATATTGAAGGTGATTTTCAATACCCTTTGGGAAGTCTAGTGTGTTTCCACTTCTTATTTCTATAAAGGAATGAAGTTAAGTCGTGTGAGTCAGGGTGTAGTGGTATAGAGAAGAAAGCCTTCTTTAAATCTATAACTGTGTGAAGTGGGTAGCTTCTGTAGGATTGCTACACAAATCATTGCTGGGTTCAGAACTAAAGGAAATTCTGCCTCAACAATATGGTTCAGAGAGCACAAGTCCTGTATAAAACACCATGGTCCTCCTGTTGTCTTTTTCACAGGGTACACTGCCGTGTGCAGAGTGATTCTGATGGTATTAGGATGCCTTGCTTCACTAGTGCTGCAATTGTCTCATAAATACCCTTGTCTGCCTCCCTCGACAGGAGATATTGTCTAGCTCTTGGTAAAATTGCTCCTGCCTTCAGTTTTATCTTTACTGCTCCTATCCTCTTCAGAAACCCCACGGCATAGGGACTTGTGGTCCATTAGACGCTGGGGACCTTTGCCAAGGTTTCCTCAAGAAATGTCGACGGTTCTTGTAGCATCATCGCCATCCTCTGTGGCACCTCCCTGTAGTGTATCTTCACCCAGTATGTACTACTAATGTCAAACATTACATCATGATCTGAGCGGTTGTCTTTGAACTGTTCTTCATCTGTCATGGTAGTTAACCTATAACCTTCTGCCACCGCGTTCACTGACCTCCATGCTCATCCGGTGTCATCTGTCCCATGTACTGTTATTTGGTCGTCTCGCACTATTACTGCCTCTAATTCTAGTGGTTTTATCATCCATTCCTTCTCATCAAGTGGTAGTTCTTGTCTGAACATGTATTCATTTGGAAGGCACCACAATTGTTCCTGTATACCCAGAAGCCATGCTATTATTACTTCAGCTCCATACTGAAACAGCTCTTCATATGCGGTACCGCCCTCTGTACTGTGCTTCCAAAATAAGCTTAAGTTATTTCCCTCACATTTAGAAGGTGTATCCCAGGTGTGGAACACACTATCCCTTTGTCAGTGAATTAGACGGTCATGTTAGGTTTGCTCAAAATGTCCCATCCCATTATGTTCACAGGTGTCTGTCAGGAATACAGGAAGTGTAGAGCTAGGTCATGCTCCCCTACAGAAAGTGTAAGATCATCTGTAAAAGGAACCAATTCCATTGCCCCAGAAAATCCCTGAGCATTCGTGGCGTTGCCTGAAATTCTATAGCTCCTCTCCCGGATTCAGGATCTAGTTGCCCCTGTGTCTCCAAGAAAGGAGAAAGCCTTGTCACCTATCATCACCCCTATACGTGGTGCCTCTGCCGGGGTGGGTGTAATTGATAGGATGGAACACATCACGTCTGTCTGTGGTGGGCTGTCCCATTGAGGTTATAATGGCATTGTCATGGCCAGTGGTCATTGGCCAGTCACTTCACATCCTGCAGTGTCCCAATGGACCCAGTCTTGGCGTCTTTGGCACCAAGCTCATGATAAAGTGTGCTTTGCACACACACTGTTGAAGGCATGTGCATCTGGGCAGGGAGGGGGCCTAGCAATGCATGGAAGGCACATGCAGAAGGCAGGAGACATGGCCTCAGGGCGGGGCCTAAAGGGAGTGGCTGGAGCCAGGCTATATAAACCGGCCCCACCCACATGCTGGCACTTTGCGTTAGTCTGCTAGTGCAGCGTAATGCATACCGCCATTCAGAAGACCTTACCTGTTTCAGCACGTGTATCCTCAGTCTCCGGAACCCTCCAGCATCTTACCCTGAGGTCAGCCACACCATCGTCTCACTTCTGCAGCTACTCCAGCATCTTACCTTGAGGTCAGCCACAACATCGCCTTACTTCTGCAGCTACTCCGGCATCTTACCTTGAGGTCAGCCACACCACCGCTTCGCTTATGCAGCTACGCGCGCATCTTACCTGAGTCAGCCGCAGTGTCACTGGAAGCACTGCTATCACTTCCCTTTCTGCAACCACGCGCATATCTTACCTGGACCTGCAGATCCTCGCGGGTGCCGCCCAGCATCCTTACCAGTCCCGAAACTTCCATCAACACGGGATCTTCTTCCGATGCACCATTCTCGAGGATCTTCATCTCCGGTCGCCTGTCAGAGTTCGGAAACCGCCCATCAAGCACTGATCAGCTGCACCTGCAAAGGGAAAGGAAACACAAGGTTAGCACTTTCATAGACTTTCATACTCTATGCAGCGAGCTTCAGGTAGAGGCCATTTACCTCTGGTAGCTCCTTCGGAGTAGACTTTTTCATCACACGTTCCTTGGTCATCTTCATACCTTCGGGAGAGAGAAAGGACAATATAGGGTAACGAACATTAATCATGGAGGAAGATTCACACTATCAATACGAACAATAATCATAATTACAAAACTTACCTTCAAGACGGAATGGTCATAGCGGTCTGGACCTTCACGCCAAGGACCAGTGACACAACTAGGTCCATCTACAGCATCCCTGCTGGAAGACAGCAGGACGGAGAGCTCATCTTTCAATCAAAACAGGTGAGCCTGCATGGGCAAACTCTTGCTCACAACCTTCTGGCACGCAAGGGTTGACGGGAATTCCGATGTCACCGTGCCATTTTCAGCGTCTTTCATCTTCTCTCAGGAGCAGAACCAGTGTCCTGGGTCCTCGACAACACAGTGGCTAGGGGAGAGAGCTGATCCACAGGAGCCAGGTCCAGGGAGGGCTCCAACCGCGCCCCAATGCCCCCGAGGAGACCAGGTGAGTGTAACAGAATGCAAAGCCTCTCCGAATCTCTGCCTGGGCGTTATGTATGGTTCAGAGACTGACCAGTTGGCTCAATTGTTGGGTGAACTACGTGCTGAAGTACATGCTTCCAGACAAGAGACTAATTCGTTAAGAAGGGATCTTATTGCACGAGAAAGAACCGACGAAATGGCAAAGCAGGTACTTCAAACACATGCGGGGCAAGTTCTGCTAACTGGGATCGCCTCAACACCTTTTGCCACCATCACCACCAGTGCAAGTGGTGCTCCCAGGAGCTGTACCACTGGCTCCACCCGAACGATTTACTGGCGACCCCAGCAAATATGCAATATTTATGAATCAGTGTCGCCTACATTTTATGTGCCGTCCAGGGGCATTTCCGAATGACAGTTCCAGAGTGACCTTCGTACTTTCATATTTAGTAGGCAGTGCTGCAGACTGGTCAGTAGCATTGGTCGATCCGGACGACCCAGTACTCCACAACTTTGGGGGGTTCCAGCAGGAAATGGAAAAGTTTTTTGCGAGACACTCCCAAGGACAAGTTCTGGATAACAAACTATTGTCTCTAAAACAGGGAAATCAGGAATTATTGACACATATAGCCACCTCATTGCACAAACCAACTGGCCCGAAGAAAAAAGGACCACATTATTCCATCGAGTATTGCGTGGGGAATTAAAGGATGTGCTAACCCAAGTGGTCAATCCTCCCGAAGGTTTTACAGAGTACAATAATCTGACGCTGCAACTGGACCGTAGATTACAAGACCGGAAATTAGATCGCACAAGAACTGAAGGGAGAACAGTCTACATGCGAACCAGGGATAACCACGTCAAGGCCCATGAAGCGGCCGAACCCATGCAAATCGGGGGGTTACGGGCCCCCATATCTAAAACAGAGAGGGAAAAAAGGAGGCAACATCAGCTTTCTTTATATTGCGGCAAGGCTGGGCACTTTCTGCGAGATTGCCCAACGAAACCTCACAGGAAAACTGTAGGTGCAACGGATAATAACAATAACGTGCAAGACCAGGATTCGGCTCCAGAAAACTCCAACGCCCGACAACGGTAGGGGTGCCCTTGTCGAGCGAGATAAAGAACGCAGTTCAGACCTCACACATAGTCATTCCGGTACTTATAGTCCACCCTCAGCAACCATCAAGGGCACATATCTTGGAGGCGTATATCGACAATGGAGCAGTTGGTAACTATATTGATCAGGATCTAGCCGCACAAATAGGCTTTCCTCTTCAGCATAAACCGCAGGCGGAAAACGTAACTGCAGTGGATGGCTTCCAACTATCCTCAGGACCAGTAACGCAACACACCGAAAAAGTTATGCTAATATGTCAGGACAGTCATCGAGAAGACATCTCTTTTGATCTTATTGGAGCACCACAGTTCCAGAAGATCCTAGGAATGCCGTGGCTGGGGACCCATAATCCCAGAATAGACTGGAAAACACAAGTGCTGACCTTTCCGCAAGAATGCATCAAAACCTGTTATCCTAAGAACTTGCAGAAACCCAAAACCAAAGCAAAGGCACTTCTGGCTCTTGCGAACACCTTAGTCCTGGAATGTCTGAACTTTCAGGATGTATTCCAAAAGGAACAAGCTAATACGTTGCCCCCGCATAGACCCTATGACTGCCAGATCGACCTGATACCCGGGGCCCAGATCCCGTGCAGTCGAATATATGCCTTGACCGAGCAAGAAAATCAACACCTACGAACCTACCTAGATCAGTACCTGGCAAACGGATTTATTCGTCCATCTAAGTCCCCTGCATCCTCAGCGCTCTTCTTCGTATCCAAGAAGGAAGGAGATCTCAGAACGTGCATCGATTACAGCGCCTTGAACCAAATTACGGTTAAAAAATAGGTATCCTCTACCACTCATCCCAGAGCGCTCGGATCTACACGAAGCTAGACCTTCGGGGGGCTTATCACCTTGTACGATGTAAAAGTGGTGATGAATGGAAAACAGCATTTCGGACCAAATATGGACTTTTCGAGTATCAGGTGATGCCCTTTGGTTTATGCAATGCACCAGTGGCATTTCAGTTCTTTATGAACGATGTACTCCACAAACTATTGGATGTCTGTGTTCTTGTTTAGATCGACAATATCCTCATCTATCCGCAGTCCAAGGAAGATCATGTGGGCCATGTAAGCGCTGTGCTTTAAAAGCTCTGTCAGCACCGATTGTTTGCCAAACTGGAAAAATGCTCCTTCCACGTCACAGAGGTCGAATTTTTGGGATTTATGCTTACTCCACAGGGTGTTGGAATGGACACACGCAAGGTTGAGGCTATCCTCAAATGGACTTCCCTGACCTCTACCAAAGGGGTACAAAGTGTGTTGGGATTTGCTAATTTTTACAGACGGTTTATACCACAATTCTCTCAGATCGTCCATCTGATCACATCCCTTCTAAAGAAGAATAAGAAATTCTTATGGTCCGCCGAAGCAGAGAGCGCTTTTCAGAAATTGAAATAAGCCTTCACCTCGGTGCCTGTACTTCGACATACTCGACCGGATCTACCCTATGTGGTTGAAACGGACGCCTCCAGCATTGCCGTGGGAGCCGTGCTATCGCAAAAGGACCCTGAGACGGGGAAACTCCATCCCATAGCATTTTGGTCTCGCAAATTTTCAGCACCTGAAAAGAACTATGCAATTACCGACAAAGAACTCTTGGCAATCAAAGGAGCTTTCACGACCTGGATACACTACCTATTAGGGGCCAAACACACAGTTACTGTTATTACTGATCACCGTAATCTACAATATTTAAAAACAGTTAAAGCTCAGTCCTCACGTCAACTCCGCTGGGCTTTATTCTTTGCTGAGTACTTGTAACGCTCACCTGATATCCACGGGGACGTCACTGTCTGAAAACACAGGAATTTGTGTTTAATCTTATTGCCTCTTCCTGCTTGGAGCCCAGCTCCCTTGTGGACCCAACTTCCCCCTAGTGCTCTCCTCACCTTGCTTTATTGTATGGTGCGCTCTCCTTCCTGCTTCTCTGTTCAGGGGTGCGTTGTTGGTATGGGCGCGTCGCAACCTAGTTGCTTCACTGGTGCGGGCCCTCAGAGTCCAGACCTGCTGCGACTCCAGTTCATCCAGGTAAGTCTGCTGGTTTGACAGTTTGTCCTTTACTCTGCAATTGCCCCTGTTAATGTCTCTCCTTCTTCCTTATGTGCAAGAAGAGCTCAAGTGGTGCCATGCTGCTTGGGGCTGCACACGAGATGGTAAGTGAAAGCACGATGCACGGCGCTAT
The DNA here is from genome assembly GCF_040938575.1 of Ambystoma mexicanum. Taxonomy (NCBI): domain Eukaryota; kingdom Metazoa; phylum Chordata; class Amphibia; order Caudata; family Ambystomatidae; genus Ambystoma; species Ambystoma mexicanum. The sequence continues at coordinate 1,344,808,391 of NC_090931.1, forward strand.
GTGCCTTTTCTTGTGCTGACCTGTCTTTCTCTCTTCCTTGCAGGCCGCTGCAATGTACCAGAATGGATGCTGCTGAGAAGATGGAGAGCGGTGAGTAACACATAGCATGTGCCGCCTTCTTGATCTTTTGTGTGCTAATCAGTGTTTCTTCTCTCTTACAGATCGTTATTATAGCCCGGAGTGGACGTGGGCCAAGGGGGATTCAAACCAGGGTAAGCGTGCGATTGATAAGTTATTTTCGCTATTGGAGTATAAACGCTTACTAATGCTGTTTCGTTCTTTTTCTTCTCAGGTTGCAGCTTTTTCAAGATCGAGGGGACGTCACCGAGATGCTGTGTTCTCCGGACCCAAGAGCGGTGGACAGGAGCAGGATTCACTCACAGGTCAATGTATACTAATGGTGTTCTTGTTCTTGCAGGTATTCGGCTCCGGAATGCTGGCGAAGATCCGCGCAGAACGTGGTGAGTGTCACGCTGCTGAGCGCAGAGTAACGCAAAGTGTGTTTCTCAGCCTGGGCATGTCTTATATAGCCCCCAGGTATCCCAGGTATCCCTAGGCCTGACCACACCTAAAACACTAGACCGCATAGCTCGGTTCATTGCAATGAGCTATGCGGGGGCATCCATGTTGTGCAAAAGTCCATTGCCAAGCCCAGTTCTCAAGTTCTCTTTACTTCACACATGAACCTGGCGCCAAAGGCGCCAGGACTGACTCCAAGAGAGTCTTGGGTAAGATGGCGAAGCCTTTAAGGCCATGATGAAGGGTTGTGATGTAGCCCAAATGGCTTGCCTATTAGGATCAGGGGCAGGGGTCATGACAGCACTCCCCCCCAATACCCCTCTCAGGGTAGCTCTTCTGTCTGGTCCTGGCTTGGTGGGATGGTCGTGATGGAACCGCTGTATCAAACGTGGTGCATGGATGTAATCATAAGGTTTCTATGTCCTTTCCTGCAGGCCATACCCCTTCCAGTCCACTGAATAATATAGTTTAGATCTGACATACTTTGAGTCCAGAATGTTCTTGACCTCAAATTCTGGTTCTCCATTGACCATTTTGGGTTTGGGTGGTATTGTAACTCGAGTTCCAGGATGGACAGGTTTCAAAACAGACACAAGGAACACAGTGTGGATTTGCATGTTGGAAGGCAAGGCCAGTTTAACTGCTACTCGATTTATTATGGATTCGATGGTGAAAGACCTAAATATTGTGGGCGAAATGTCCGGGTTCCTTTTATAGGCACATGTTTTGATGCCAACCAGATTTCGTCTCCAACCTGGTAATTGGGAACCTTTTCACGACGCTAGTCAGCGTAATTCTTTTGGCGATCTTTATCTTGGTGTAAATGTTCAACTGCCTTTGTGAAGGTCTGAGAGATAATGGTGTGTAAAGTCTTAATGGCTGGCATTTCCAGAGTAGTTGGAACGTCCAGTCGGAGGTGCATGGATGTCTGCCGTATATTGTGTAAAAAGGAGTCTGCCCCGTACTGTTGTGCAAAGAATTATTATAGGCGTATTCAGCTATCCACAGCAAGTCTTTCCAACTTCTTTCCACTTGATGTAGCATACAGCGTAGGTACTGCTCGAGTGTTTGGTTCGTTCTTTCTGTTTGGCCATCCGTTTGGGGGTGGTGGCTAGTGGATAGTCGGATATCGATTTGAGCCATGGTACAGCATTTTCTCCAGAAGATGGATACGAATTGGGTACCTCGGTCTGCGATTAGTACCGATGGAAATCCATGAAGTCGTACGATATGTTCGAAAAATACCTTTGACAGGCTAGATGCATTCGTGAGACCTTTAAACAGCAGGAAGTGTGCCATTTTGGAAAATAAGTCTACGACCACGAGAATGGTATTGAATCCTTGACTGGGCGGTAAATCAGTGATGAAGTCAAGAGATAATGTGTGCCAGGGCACCAGCGGAATTTCCAATGGCCTAAGGAGTCCAGCTGGTTTTTGTTTTGACGACTTATTTTGAGCACACACGCCACAGGATAGGATGAATTGAATGACGTCCTTACGCCACATGTGCCACCAGTAGCTTCATTTTATCTTGGCTATGTCTTAGCAATCCCAGGATGACCCTCAATCAAAGAGTCGTGATACCCCGAGATGACCTGTTCCTGTAGTACCTTTTTTGGCACAAATAAACGGTTCCTGAAATATGGTAGTTGGTCCTTGATTGTATAGTGTTCTCCCCAAGTATTCCACACTTGTACAGCTCAGGACTCATTAAGCGTTGGATCTCTTGTTGTAGTTCATTCTGAGTCATTGTTGTCGTGATGCCCAGGAGCTTGTTGCTTGGGATGATGGCCACTGGATCGGGGGTCGTGTACACCTGTTCATCAATACTCATAAGGGAAAGGGCATCGGATTTTCTGTTTTTGACCCCGGGTCGAAATGTGACCATGTAATCATACTCCGCGAAGAAAAGAGCCCAGCGTAGTTGTGGTGAGGATTGAGGCTTTGCTGTTTTTAGATATCGTAGATTTCGATGGTCAGTTATCAGGGTGATAGTATGCCTGGCACCTAGGAGATAGTGTCGCCAGGCCTTAAAGGCTGATTTGATGGCTAGGAGCTTTTTATCCGTGATAGCGTAGTTGAGTTCAGGTGGGGAGAATTTACTTGACCAGAAGGCTACAGCATCAACTGACCGGTTTTTGGGTCCCTTTGCGAGAGGACAGCACCCATTGCCATGCTTGAGGCGTCTGTTTCTATCACATATGGATGGTCTGGGCGAGCATGTCACAGATTCAGGCGGAAGTGAAACTCACCTTAAGTTCTTGGAAGGCCTTTTCTGCTTCTTCCGTCCACTGGAATTTCTTGTTGTTCTTCCTTAATAGTGATGTGATCGGATGCACTATTTTAGAAAACCCCCGGATGATTCGGCGGTAGAAATTTGCAAAACCCAACATGCTTTGGATTCCTTTGAACAAACTTGGTGAGGGCCAGTTGAGAATGGCATCGCCTTTGTGTACATCCATTCGGATTCCTTTTGGGGTGTGGACGAAGCCGAGGAACTCTACTTCGGTGATGTGAAATGACCATTTCTTGAGTTTGGCATAGAGGTGATGTTGGCGGAGTTTCATAAGAACGAAAGGGACATGCTTGACGTGGTCCTGTTTTGAACCCGAGTATACTAGAATATCGTCAATATAGACTAGGGCACAGACGTCAATTAGTTCTCTCAAGACATCGTTCATGAAGTACTGAAATGCAGCGGGAGCGTTGCAAAGTCCAAATGGCATTACCTGGTATTCGTATAGGCCATATTTGGTACAAAAAGCAGTCTTCCATTCATCCCTCTTTTTCACTCGAACAAGATGGTATGCTCCTCTAAGGTCCAATTTAGTGTAGATTTGGGCGTCTTTGACTTGATCTAACAGTTCCGGAATAAGCAGTAGGGGGTAGCGATTTGTAATGGTGATTTAGTTTAATGCACGGTAGTCGATGCAAGTCCTCAAATCTCCTTCCTTTTTCAACACGAAGAATAGGGGAGATGCTGCTGGTGACTTCGAAGGATGGATGAAACCCTTAGCCAGGTATTGATCTAAATAAGACTTCAAATGTTGGTTCTCTGGTTCTGTAAGTGCATAGATTCGACCACAAGGGATTTGTGCACCAGGTACCAGGTTGATCTGGCAATCATATGGCCTGTGCGGTGGTAAGGTATTAGCTTCTGAAACACATCTTGAAAGTCCTGGTATTCACTTGGTAGGGTACCGGTCACACCCAGAGTTATTGTCGCTGTTCCATGGGCAGATGGGCTTGTATTTGTTAGATTCTTTCCTTTGTAGTAACAAGTGTGAGTACAGCCTTCCGAAAAGACCAACTCCCTTGCATGCCAATCTATATGCGGATTGTGAGCTACCAACCACAGCATCCCTAAGATCAACCGAAACTGGGGAGCCTTGATGAGGTCGAAAGCAATAGATTCCCGATGACCATCCTGGCACAGAAGGGTTAAGACTGTTGTGCATTGGTATACTGGACTGGAAGCTATTTCTGTACCGTCAACGGTGGTGACTGTTTCAGTGGTCGATTTAGAGCATAGAGGAAGCCCAATCTTTGCTGTGAGATCCTGGTCCATGTAATTCCCAACTGCTCCGCTGTCCATGTATGCTTCTACGTATGCATCCTAGACGGTTGCTGGTGGTTGATCAGGATCACAGGCAACGCAAAATCGGAGGTCTGTAGTTCACTTTTTTCGCTCGACAAATGGCCCCCTACATTTGCCGGGCTTGGTAGTTTTCCGACTCCTCATTCGTATTTTCTTTGTCAGTGGCTCCTACGGTTCTCCTCAGCAGTTTCACTGGACACTCTTTGAGGAAAAGGCCTGGTTTTCTGCAGTATAAGCATAGCTGCTGCTCCCTTCTCTTGTCCCTTTCAGCTTTGGTTAAAGGGGGCCTTACCCCTCCTAGTTGCATTGGTTCCATCGAATTGTCTGTTGCTCGTGGGGCGTTGTCCTTTGATCGTACGTACATAGGACGAGTGTCCAGTCTACTCCGGTCTGCCCTTCGGTCTTGCAACCTGTGATTTAGCTGAACCACAAGGTTAATAAACTCTGCACAGTCTTTTGGTGGATCAACCACTTGGGCAAGAACATCTTTTAGCTCCCCCCGTAAACCTGAGTGGAATAGCGTAGTTCTCTTCTCCACAGGCCACCCTGCTTCAACCACAAGCCTGTTGAAGGTCGCTATGTATGTTAATAGGTCTTGGTTTCCTTGACAAAGGGACAAAAGCTCGTTGTCTAGTGCCTGTCAATGGGTACGACAAGCAAGGAGCTTTTCCATTTCCTGTTAAAAAACTCCTGAAGTCACGTAGCAGAGGATCATCCTGACTAACAAAAGGTACAGACCAGTCTGCAGAACGGCCACTCAAATAAGATAGCACGAAAGCAACCCGAGACTGGTCATTAGGGAAGGCCCCAGACTTACAAAAGAAATGGAGGCGACATTGGTTCATAAATGTTGCATACTTCTTGGGGTCTCCCGTTAAGCGCTCAGGTGGGGCCAAAGGAACTGGTCCTGGAAGGGTTATCTGTACCAGATTGGTTGATGGCGTTGAAACTGATTAGACGTTCCCAGATAATGGGGCTTGTCCTGCCTATGACTGGAGGAGTTGCCTACTCAGGTTGTCAGTGCGTTCCTTAGCCACTATCAATTCCTCCGCAGGGCGTTGGTCTCCTGTCTGGCTGAATGCACCTCAGCACATAACTGCCCCAGCATCTGAGTTAACTGGTCAGTTTCTGACGTTTCCATGACGCCCAGGTGGATTACTGTAACGCTCACCTGATATCCACGGGGATGCCACTCAGTCTGGTTGGACCACTTCTGACCCCGAACCCCTCCCTTGGACTCTTGTTCGGCCTAGGACCAGGTCTGAAAACACAGGAATTTGGGTTTAATCTTTTTGCCTCTTCCTGCTTGGAGCCCACCTCCCTTGTTGACCCAACTTCTCCCTAGTGCTCTCCTCACTATGCTTTATTGTATGGTGCGCTCTCCATCTTGCTTCTCTGTGCAGGGGTGCGTTGTTGGTATGGGCGCATCGCAACCTAGTTGCTTCACTGGTGTGGGCCCTCAGAGTCTAGACCTGCTGCGACTCCAGTTCGTCCAGGTAAGTCTGCTGGTTTGGCAGTTTGTCCTTTACTTTGCAATTGCCCCTGTTAATGTCTCTCCTTCTTCCTTAGGTGCAAGAAGAGCTCTAGTGGTGCCGTGTTGCTTGGGGCTGAGCACGAGATGGTAAGTGAAAGCGTGATGAGCGGCGCTATGTGCTTTTTCTTGTGCTGACCTGTCTTTCTCTCTTCCTTGCAGGCCGCTGCAATGTCCCAGAATGGATGCTGCTGAGAAGATGGAGAGTGGTGAGTAACGTGTAGCATGCGCCGCCTTCTTGATCTTTTGTTTGCTAATCAGTGTTTCTTCTCTCTTGCAGGTCATTATTATGGCCCAGAGTGGACGTGGGCCAAGGGCGATTCAAACCCAGGTAAGCGTGTGATTGATTAGTTATTTTTGGTATTGGAGTATAAACGCTTACTAATGCTGTTTCGTTCTTTTTCTTCTCAGGTTGCAGCTTTTTCAACATCGAGGGGACGTCGCCGAGATGCTGGGTTCTCCGGACCCAAGAGCGATGGACAGGAGCAGGATTCACTCACAGGTAAGTGTATACTAATGGTGTTCTTGTTCTTGCAGGTATTCGGCTCCAGAATGCTGGCAAAGATCCAAACAGAACATGGTGAGAGTCATGCTGCTGAGCGCAGGCTTATGTAGCCCCCAGATATCCCAGGTATCCCTAGGCCTGACCACACCTAAAACACTAGACCGCATAGCTCGGTTCATTGAACTGAGCTATGCGGGGGCATCCATGTTGTGCAAAAGTCCATTGCCAAGCCCAAATCTCAAGTTCTCTTTACTTCACATATGAGCCTGGCACCAAAGGCACCAGGACTGACTCCAAGAGAGTCTTGGGTGAGATGGTGAGGCCTTTAAGGCCATGATGGAGGGTTGTGACGTAGCCCAAATGACTTGCCTATTAGGGCCAGGGGCAGGGGTCATGACAGTACAATTTTATAATAACCCATCGACCAGGAGTGTGTAACGGAAAGGCAGACGCCTTATCGAGAATGGGAGAGGACCAAGATGCCTTTAATCCAGTCGACCCCATTGCCATTATCCCCGAAGAACGGATTCAACACCAGATCGTCGTAACTACCTGCTGGGAAGACTTAAAAATTGATCCCCAAACTCAGATGGACCGGACTGCCCAGAAGGAATGGTTGAGTAGGGGGGATCAATGTTCTGTCAAAGATAATCTGCCATACTTCCAGGGAAGACTATATGTTCAAGACAGGGAAACATGCAGCAAAATAATAGCGAACTATCACGAGTCACTGGTGGAAGGACACCCTGGAATTGCCAAGACTAGAGCCAAAATCCATGCCAATTATTGGAGGAAGGAGGTAACCCAGTTTGTTACCACTTGTAACAAAACAAAGCCCAAAAATGAAACCCTGCAGGGTTATTGAGACCATTAGGAGTACCACCGACACCATGGCATACTTTGTCACTGGACTTCATTACCGACCTGCCACCCTGTGATCGGTTTAATACGATATTAGTAGTGGTAGACCTATTCTCCAAGATGGCACATTTTATCCCACTGAAAGGACTTCCCACTGCTGCTACTCTCGCCACAGTATTTCTGGAACAAATTGTTCGACTACATGGTTTCCCATCTGTACTGGTCTCTGACCGGGGAACTCAGTTTGTTTCAGCCTTTTGGAAAAGATGTTGTAAGATAGCCCAGATTGACCTCCAGCTTTCCACGAGTCATCACCCCCAAACCGATGGTCAAACGGAAAGGACGAACCAGATGCTGGAACAATACCTGAGATGCATGTTGCGACAAAGTCCTGGAAAAACATTCTCTGGTTAAGCGAATTCGCATACAACAACTCTATTCACACCAGCACCGGCAGACCCCATTTTACACAATGAATAGTCGACACCCAAGAACATCCTCTTTTGATCCCCTTGACGAGTTGGAGATGCTGGCTGTTACATCATTGCATAGGATAATCACTCAATATCTGAAAGAAGCCAGTGAAAACTTAAACCATGCTAAGGAGCAACAAAAGAAATTTGCCGACCGACAAAGGAGAGAGGCTCCACAATATTACGTCGGGGATAAAGTGTGGTTGGCATCCAAACACATTCCATTAAAAGGAACCCGTGCATTTTGGCCATGATACCTGGGACCATATCCGATTAAGGCCACCATAAACCCTGCGGCCATGAAATTGGATTTACCAGCCAGCATGCGAATCCACCCAGTTTTTCATGTCTCTCTTCTAAAGACAGTGAAACCGGATACACGAATTTCAACACCACCTGAACCGGAGGTCATTGCAGGGGAACTGGAGTATGAGGTAAAAAACATCCTGGACTCCAAGAAAGTACGCTCTAAACTTTATTATCTCATTGACTGGGAGGGCTACGGGCCCCAGGATCGTACTTGGAAACCAGCCGAATTTGTCCATGCTCCACGACGCATCAAACAATTTCACCGGAACAACCCCACCAAACCGGGACCTGAGGGAAGGACAATCCTGAGAGGGGCCTTGAGGGGGAGTGCTGTCATGGACACTGGTCATTGACCAGTCACTTCACATCCTGCAGGGCCCCAATGGACCCAGTCTTGGTGCCTTTGGCACCAAGCTCATGATAAAGTGTGCTTTGCACACAGACTGTTGAAGGCACATGCATCTGGGCAGGGCGGGGCCCTAGCAATGCATAGAAGGCATTTGCCGAAGGCAGGAGGAGTGGCAAGGTGGGGCCTCAGGGCGGGGCCTAAAGGGAGTGGCTGGGGCCAGGCTATATATGCTGGCCCCACCCGTATGCTGGCGCTTTCCGTTAGTCTGCTAGTGCAGCGTAAATCTTACCGCCGTTCAGAAGACCTTACCTGTTTCAGCACATGTATCCTCAGTCTCCGGAACCCTCCAGCATTTTACCTTGTGGTCAGCCACACCATCGCCTCACTTCTGCAGCTACTCCAGCATCTTACCTTGAGGTCAGCCACAACATCGCCTTACTTCTGCAGCTACGCGCGCATCTTACCTGACTCAGCCGCACCTTCGCTGGAAGCACTGCTATCGCTTCACTTCGGCAACTACGCGCGCATCTTACCTGGGTCAGCTGCACCATTGCTGGTAGCACTGCTATCGCTTCCCCTTCTGCAGCCACGCGCAAATCTTAAGTGGATCTGCAGATCCTTGCGGGTGCCACCCGGCATCCTTACCAGTCCCGAAACTTAAATCAACACGGGATCTTCTTCCGACGCACCATTCTCGAGGATCTTCATCTCCGGTCGCCTGTCAGAGTTTGGAAACATCCCATCAAGCACTGATCAGCTGCACCTGTAAAGGGAAAGGAAACACAAGGTTAGCACTTGCATAGACTTTCATACTCTAAGCAGCGAGTTTCAGGTAGAGGCCATTTACCTCTGGTAGCTCCTCTGGAGTAGACTTTGTCATCACACGTTCCTGGGTCATCTTCATACCTACGGGAGAGAGAAAGGAAAATATAGGGTTACGGACATTAATCATGGAGGAAGATTCACACTATCAATACAAACAATAATCATAATTACAAAACTTACCTTCAAGACGGAATGGTCACAGCTGGTCTGGACCTTCACGCCAATGATCAGTGATGCAACTAGGTCCATCTACAGCACCCATGGTGGGAGAAAGCAGGACGGAGAGCTCATCTTTCAATCAAAACAGGTGACCCTGCATGGGCAAACTCTTGCTCACAACCTTCTGGCACGCAAGGGTTGAGGGGAATTCTGACGTCACAATGCCATTTTCACCGTCTTTCATCTTCTCTCAGGAGCAGAACAAGTGTCCTGGGTCCTCGACAACGCAGTGGCTAGGGGAGAAAGCTGATCCACAAGAGCCAGGTCCAGGGAGGGCTCCAACCATGCCCCAACGCCCCCGTGGAGATGAGGTGAGCGTAACAGGCATTCCGTTAACTGCAAATGGGTTTCCCCCCACCACGGTAGTCCCCCCTAGTTTTTTTAATGGGAGTCATTCCCATTGAGTCTGTGCGTGCCAATGTCCTGTCGTTTTGGGGTGCCGTGTATGGCGGATTTGTGTTATTTTGTGTCTGTTGTACCTCGGGTTTCTGCAAATACGGTTGTGCTGGTGCCTGCATTTGTGGTGTCTGAATCATGTGCTGGTATGCTTTCGAGTATGTGTTACTGTGTCTGTCCTTGTCTGGTCCTGGGCATAGTATTCAGTCTTCTCCCCCTCATATGTTGGGGGGTATTGTATTCCCCCATTCTGCTGCATCCCCCCTCTGCACTTGCACACTCTAGAGATATGCCCTACCTGTCTGCACACCCAGCACTGGGTGGTTCTCTCATTTGCCTAGGGTAAGCCCCAGAGAACCCTTCTGGGCCTTGTTGTACTGGTTGCCCATATCCACGATACCCTCCTGAAAACCCCTCTTGGATTTGTTGCATTTGATGCCCAAACCCACGTCCCTGAGGTGGCCCCCCTCTTCCTTGGAACCTCTGCTGTGCACCCCTCCATCCCAATGAACCCTCATCCATGGGTGCTGGTGTCTGCTGTGTCTTTAGTGCACTTTGTCCTCCCGTGCTTGTTAACATTACCCCTTACATGGCGTATTTGGACAGCTTCTTTTGCACTAACTTTGCCTCATCCTGCTTTCTTTCCTCATGCTTGTTCCTCGAGTTTTCTTGAATTAGCCTGCAATGGTGTACTATAGTGAGTGGAATTTCTGGCCAAGGCTTTGCTTATATCCCCACCAACTTCTTGAGTTGCTTTTGCACCTGCTCTGGCAACCCTTGACATAGTATATGGTAGAATAGCCTCACTGTATTGTTCTACGGTTCTTGCGTTTCAAGTCTCCATAACTCTGGAATAGCCTGAATATCTTGTAGGGGGACTTCTCTCATTTTGCGTGCCATGTTTGCGCTAATATCTGATTTGTCTGGGTACTGCACCTGTAGAGCTTGCCATGTAACCGCTCGGCAGTTGCTAAACAGCGAACCATTGTGCAACGTGTTCTGGGTGGTAACTCCTGGATATTGTAAGGAAGGCATGGTATCAACAGTAACACAGACACAAGTGACCACAGTTCAAGGGTGTTTATTAAACATCAATTGGGTTTGAAAAACGCCTATCTAATCTTAAATCTAATCTTAAATCTAAAGATGGGAGCAAGCTACGAAAATCAAATAATAATAACGCAGTCCTAGTGGTGTCTTTTCAAATCCTTACCTCTAAATAGAAATAGTGTGGCAAACAATGTTATGCAAAAGAAAAGTGTTCAAGAAATGATATGTCAGGATATTGAAGCCGTTGGCTTCCCATCCCCGCATTTTCAGCACAGGTCAAGGTGGCACACTCAAGCGTAGCACAGTCTCTGGCTTCTCAAGCACGAGGGCGCAGTTCAAAACTTCAATATCATGGCCTTCTGTGCCAAAGTCTCTTTGCCATTCAAAGTCTCTTCCTTCAGAGGGCACGATGCAACAAATGAACAATAAAGTTCCTTTCCTTTCTGTATTTCACATATACAAGGTGTTCCTAGGTGATTTACTATTCACCTCAGATCTCCCTCCACCGGGCTCAGATCCATTTTAACACAATGTTCTCTGGATGTTCACGTATCCAATTTCTTGGGTGATTCACGGTTCACCCTGGATCCCCCTTTGCTGGGCTCATATCTACTTTGACACAAAATACTTAACCAGTCTTCCTCTGCCGGGCTTGGACCAACGTATCTATTGTAACAAAAAACTTGCTTTAACTTCAAGCTTGCAATTGCTCTCCCTCTGCTGGGCTCGGTCCAACTTAATCTACTGTGTTGTGAATTTTCTTTACTGTATCAACATCGAAGACTTTCAATTGTGCACAGGATTTTCCTTGACACGTCCGAGGACCACTTTGATTCACAATCCTTTGCCACTCTTTCACTTTTATCAACTTTCAGCTGGATACCTTACAGACCTTCGATTGAGCACACATGCAGTGCCAGCCACTCTATTAAAGGTATGGTATCTTGGTTTCAACGTTCAATCACTCATCTGCAGTTCAACTTTACTCATGTTGGTTATCAAACACGTTTCATACAATGTTCGTTCGAGCGCTCGACGTACAATGTTGTTGCTTGCAACCTTGGCTTCAAAACTGACCGGTCCTGAATCGGTCTCCCCAACTCACCGGCTGTGTTGATTTCACTGACGCTGCGTTGTTGTTAGAGCCAAGGACAGTACAATGGCAGTTGGCGATTCTCCCCACCTTGATTATCGACACGGGAGTGCCCCGGGTACCTCTGACATACAATGCAGGATTCCTCAGCCTGGTTTCCTGGTCTTACGCTTTCTATTCTCAAGGCTTCATGAAAGTAATGGTTCCTTGTCGAAAAAAGGTCAAGGGAACTTCCCTCCTTGCAATCCCCTTCTGTTTCGCCGTCTTTCTCCTCTTGTTAAACTGCCATCTTGGAACTGCTGTTTCCTTGTGTGCTTTGCCTCACTCAAAATGTGCTCTCGTGCTCCGCCTTTTATCCGTGTGGGCAAATTTAATGGAAGTCAGGTGTGTGTGATGGTCAATAATTGCCTGACATTGCCTGACCATTGTATTGGGACACGTCAGGTATACGGCTCAGGTTAAGTCCATTTTCTCTCATAGCGGGCTGTCTGTGAGAAAGTGTTCATGTTGTAAAAGGGGGGGGCTGAGTACCTTAATATCCGACTTGGTAGTATGGGGTAAAGGTGTTTCAGGGAAGGGGTTTCGTGTCTCACCATCCGGTCACTCGCACTCCCCGAAGACCCCAGGTGATCTTCCTGCACTGGTCCACCCCCAGGAACTGGATCGAAAAGCGATGGCTGTGTCCTGGCCCCCTGGATGACAGATCCCCAGGGACTAGTGGGTGAGGCACCTTCTGGTTTCACACAGTATCCGACCCTTTTCCATACGTCATTGGCAGCCTCTCCGAGGATCGCCGTGAATAAACCTGTCATGTCCCCTACCGCTAATGTCTCTCCTGCTGTTATTATTTCCATTTTGTATATGATTTTCCCTGTCCCCACAGTCAACGAGGGCAGGTTACACCTCAGGTTGTCTTTGTCTATTTGTTGCATTGGTATGTACTGAGGTCGCCCCCTCCCTTCTCCAGTAAGGGGAACTGTGGCAGCACGATCTCCCCATCCAGTTGTAATGATTCCTGCCCCTCATGTCCCCAGCCCTCCAAGATGTCAGGCTGGAGCCAGTCCACGATCACCTACATGGCCCTCAAGGGCCTCTCCATCCCTCCAAAGACCCACTTGGAGGCAGACTTGGCACTTGTGGCACCAGACTCACCCACTCCCATAGAATAACATTGGGGATTGGACTTGTAGTGCATTGATGGGGACAAGATGGATGCCCCCACATATTTCGGTTCCCAGAACTGCATGTGCAGTCTAGTCTTTTGGGTGTGGTTCAGCCCAGAGACACCTGGGATACCCAGAGACTATTTAAGCCACGGCCAGGCTGAGAAACATGCTTTGTGTTTTCTGCACCTGCAGCGTGACACTCACTGTGTTCCGATTGGTCTCCAGTAGGCCTGCATCTTTCTTCTGCGCTCAGCTCCTGCAATAACAAGAACACCGATAGGAACAGTCTTACCTTGCGGCGCTTCTGCCCATCATTCATCGCTTCTTCTTTTCTGTGGGCATCTTCGGCGGTGTCATTCACATCCCGGCATGCCGCTTCCTACGGAAAAGGGAAAAAGAACAGAAAAAAGGCATTAGTAAGCATTCAGGAAATCTTCGCTTCTTTTTAAAGACTGTACGAGCTTCAAACGCTTACCTGAATCCCAGCCGCTCTAGGGGAACTCTGTCTCCGGAACTTCTCATCCATCTGCAAGAGGGAAAAGACATTCCAGGTTAGCGTGGAAACATCCAGAGGCGCCGCATACCGCGCTTACTCACCACATTTCTTCTTCATAACCAGCATCCACGCTGAAAACGTTGCGGCACCTAAAAGACACAGAAAAAGAACTCAGTTCAATACAAATACGAAAGGGTTGCATCGCGCATTGCGCTCTCACTCACCTTCAGCGCTACTCATCTCAGCAGCACGTCACCATCCCCGGACGCCGGCCATCATCTTAGGAAGGAAAGGAACGAAGTTAGAGAACTGTTCAAAAGACTCATTATACTTACCTGTCGGACTCTTGCCAGTGAAGTAACTAGGCAGCAACGAGCCTGTATCAATCAACGCGCCTCTGTGCTGAAAGCAGGACGGAGAGCACACTTTCCAAGAAAACAAGGTGAGCTGTCGATCAAAGGGAAGGGTTGCACCCGGGGAAGAAGGGGTTCAAGCACACAGAGACAATAGGGAGTTAAACTCTACCAATCCTGTGTTTCAGGCCCAGTCTCCAGTCGAGTAGACTCCAGGGAAGTGTTCGAGGTCGTAAGAGGTCAGAACAGGCTGAGTGATGTCCCTGTGGATACCAGGTGAGCGTTACACCAGTCTCTCAGTGTTTTCCGTGGTGGTGTACGCCCTCGCTAAGTCTCCCCTCCTGCATGCTGGAAGATCTCTTAGTCTCTGTGTGTATGGGGTAGTGCTGTCGATGCTATGCGCTATAGCCCTAGAAAGATGTACCCTTTCATCTTTGTCGCCCCGCAATCCCCTCCCATCCTTGCCTAATCTCCCTATTGTGTCTCAGTCTGTGCCCTTCCCTATGCTTACTCAGGCAGGTCCCCCTAGTCCCTCGTCCTTGTTTCCTTTGAAGTTATAGTCCGACTCAGTGTCTCTGCCATCACTGTCAATATCGTCTTGGAAGCTTAGCCTTTTCAATACTGTGCCTCCCCGCTGCCCTTCCTCCATGTCAATCATGCCTCCGCAGTCCCCCCTCACGGAGAACCAGGTATTGCTTTTGCTTGGCAGCGTGACTGCCCAGTCACAGCTCTTGTTTCATTCTCTATCTACTTGCTCTTTCCTCTCCGTGTTATCCTCAAAACGTGCTAAACCTAACTTAATCCTTACTTCTCTCGCTGCACTTTCTTCCTCCTCCTTGCACCGTCACTCTCTTATGAGCAGCTCTATTTTGAACTTTCTCTTCTCCCCTTTTATCCGTACTTGCCTTACCCTTTCTTTGTCTTCCTTTTTCCTCGCTATATCCTCGAGCTCTCTCTTTCGCCTCATCTCTTGCTGTTCCGTCTCTAGTTCTTCTGCCTTTTGCTTTTCCCTTTGCACTCTCTCGCGTTCCTCCCTTTCCTGTTTTTCTTGTCTCTCCTCTTCTCCCATTATCTCTGCCCATTCTCGTGCCTCACCAGTCTCCTTACAACCCGTTACTTCCTTATTCGCCCCTCCTGTTTCTCCCACTGTCTTCCCATCTAGTTTCAGTAATATTTGTCCTCCCAACCATTAGTTTGCTACTATATTCTCCAGCCCATCCCTTCTTCCCTCTGCTCCCGGGTCACTGTCCTTTACCCTTATCTGGGTCTCACTGCGGTCCTCTTTTTCACCTTTGGTGCTTGTTGTTCCCGCTCCTGCTTGTCCGTACCCTTTTTGCCCCTGCTCCTTGCTTTATGCTGGAGGTGCGAATATTGGGCTTGTGTACCCTGCTGCTGCTCTTAATTCCCGTATTGGGTATACTTCCTGTACCCCTGCTGGGACCCCTCTGTTCTCATGTTCAGGAGGAGGAGTGGGAGCAGAGGGTTTTTAACCTGAGGCCTCCTGTTGGCTCAGCATCCATTGATGCCGCGCCACATCCTGTCCGTGGTCCTGGAACATTTATCCAGAGCTTGAATATTGCCATACAGTTGCTCAGCTTTTTCCTCTTATAAACCTCTTGTATGTGTGCATGTAACGGTTGCTGCACATGCTTGGAGAAGCTCCCGCCCTTTGCCCATGGCTTAGGTAGTTTACCTTCTGTGCTCTATGTCCATTCTGTGCTGTATTTGCAAATGTTGTCCTTATATCTTGGAAGGAACCGGCACATATAATGAAGGTGTGTGTCCCCCACATTACTTTCACAATACATTATTCTTTATACTTACTTGACGCCAAGCCAGGAGTTTTGACACTTCCACAGTCATTTAATAAATACACTTTTCTTCAAATTCTCAATTGACAGTGCTATTCATACATTGGTGAGCCTTTCCGGCATTCAATAAACACCCTGGGAGTGCTCTGTGCATCTCCTCTTTACTACCTTCTCTCTTCTCAATCACACCCACTATTTTCACACATGCACCTTCTGCACACCACCTCAGAATACTACACCTCTATCACACCTCATTGTGCTCTTCAAATCCTACACAGAAACCTCACTGGTGACATCACCTCTAGAATGCATAAGTGAAGGAAACAAACCACTGACAAAGTTCACAATACCATTTCCCAGTTACAACGCTATTTTCACAAATACAGACAATGGGCCTCATTATGAGTCAGGCGTTAAGGGTCACTCCACCTTTCTGGTTTGCTGGACTTCTCATGGACCACAGGCAGGATTTTTTCCAAGGCAGCTCCTGACAGCTTCTGCACAGGGTGCACCACGTGTGACTGTCACGCTCTGTGGGCCACCTCACAGTCCTCCAGGCATTGCAATGGGAAAGGCGGCTTCATGCCAAGCGAACGTAGCAAACCATCCTCTGCTAACAATTTGTAAAGGTATATCAGAAGACCGAGGTTCGTGCTACACAGCACCGTTCAGCAGAGTGCCCACTCCCAACAAACTCTCCCCCTGTAATGATGGAGGACTCAGTCATGGGAAAGTTAGAACTGTCCTTTATTTTCCATAACAGACAGGGATCATACGGAAAACCAAAAAATCTCATGCAATCAGAGCTCCTGGGCCCATGTCATGGGCTTTTGTTACCAGATGGCGTAATAGCCTTTGACCTCTCCCTAAAAACCTAAGAGCCCACTTTATTGGGTGGCTGGAGTGGTAGTGCCTATAGAGGGCACGTATATATGTTAGCTAACTGGTCCTTCTATGTCAGGTGGTCTCACCTGAGACTTCCCCAAAAACTAACTATTACATTGTTTCAAGGCTGCAGGACTACCATTGGCCCTTGCCCATTACCCTCCACCCTGTGATATTTGCTCCCTGATTGGCTTGAGCGGGTCTCCTCAATCGTGGGACCCTGCTCTGTTCTCCACGCTCTGTGTACCTTCTCAAGGTGATGAGAAAGTTTGTGTGTCCCAATTGTTGCCACTGGTATGTCCACCTACCTTGAGAGAGTGCTTGCAACTTGCAATGTTTGTTGGGCAACACATCTATCAGTTCTTGTCTGCTTCGCTGTGAACACTTTCTCTTCCCAAAACGGGTAAATGGCCATTGTTCTGCTCGGCTGCATCACATGGATGAGGACCGCAAAACTGAGCTTTTGGTCTGCAATTAGTGAGGATTTATTCTGCTATTTTTCAGGTGGCTCCTTGCCCCTGGAGTCGGGAATTTTCCAAACCGCCTTTGTCCTTGGTTGCAGGCACTGGGCCTTCGCTTCGTGCTACAGAGTCTGCATGTCTCTGTTTCTTGTCCTGAGGCCTGTGGCTTTGTGCAATCTCACTCCAGTTATTCTATGTCTATATATGTATATTGTATTACTTTATCTCGCAGTTAGTAGTATTCAGTTCTTCCAGGTTCCTTATATGTCCCTGAGGTTCCCTGAGGTTCCATATGGTTAGTTGCAATAAGCGGCTGCAAGCTTGTTTCGTGTGCCTCTTGCTCTCTTGCGTTTCTGCGTTTCTGCATTTGGCTAATGAAAGAAAATAAGAAAGACTTCTGACAGCATGTACGTGTATCTGTCCTCTATCTATAGAACTGTGTAGGCATGTTCTTCGTGTGTGCACGTGTGTGTCCGTGTAACTTCGTGCAGGGATGCGGGTTTGCTTCGTGGCTAACATTACTATGTCATGATGTCTCTAATGATGTCAGCACAGCTGGATGTTTCTTGTTAGTCCACCTGGTCCAATGATGAGGCACATGTGTGCGCAAAGACCTCAGCTAGACAGGGTTTGAAAGGTTGTCTAAGAGAATATCTGCTCACATATGTAGGATTTACTGGCCCTCCTGGGGGCTGGCCAAACAGTGACTGGCATTTCTCATTTCTCAGTCTTCGGTCTGTCATGCATATAGGGGTCACGAGGGCCATTCCGGGGACCCTCTCTTCAAGTGCCTATGCTTCCCAACTAGGATCACACTTTATACATCTCATTCATACATGCATATATGAGAGGAATCAGTGGTGTAAGCCCAATGTTGAGTACCTTTGAGTTGCAAACATTTGAGGGATGGCTATGTGGCCTATAATGTGTTACCCCTATAGCTCCTTCCCTGAAGGCCCTTCATTGGTTCCTGATTAATGAAAGATTGCATGCTAAGTCTTTAACACTACGCTTCAATTTCTTTCAGCTCCATCTGTCTGAAAGACTCATGAGATGGCCTACCACAACTTGCTAACCCTCAACAGGACAAAATGTCATGGAAGAGCCATCCATGCTGATGGTTCTGAACTCGGGCACTCCATCTCCCCACACCTAAGACTTGGGGCTGACTTTCTTAAGTTCCTTAATATCCACCACTTGTGCATTGCATACAGCCATCGTGAGCATTAAGTCATCTGTGCACAGTTCTCTTGTCTCCCATACATCAGCATCGTTCTGACAACGCTTAGATGATCAGCTATAGAACTAAAACCGATATGACTGGTGAGTTAAAGGTAATGAAGTGCCTGGAAAGTGCAATTTACAAAAACGGCATCCCCACTGAGGCAAAAACAGATCTTTGCTATCTAGTTATCATGCTATGGGGATTTTCCTGAAGGATCCGCAGATAAATCCACTCTGCAAGCAAGCCCATCTAGCAGAATCAACAGGGAGGCCCTTCACTCTGTCGGACCATACAGGTGATTACCCCCCTTGTAAATCAAGCGATCCTCTCCTTGTGGCCCTCTCCTTAAACGAACCCTCAATTTAAAGTGCCATGAAGCAAGTCTACATTGGCAAAAGGCACTTAACAAAACCCCTCAATAAATTAAAATATGCTTATGTACAATCCCTTTGGAGTAGAATCTCATATTAGAAACCTATTAGGAATGTATGTCCAGATTGGTATCTGTATGGTATATTTGGCCAGGATTTTGCACTCCAGGCATACAGATATCCCTTTCCTACTGGCCCAATAGGATTGAATGCTCAATTTGCCCTTCACCTGGAGTGTTCCATTGTGGGACCTCCATAGTCAGAAATGACAAACCCATGAAGAAAACAGACCAGCAAAAGCCCCGGCTGCCTAATCTGGCGCCAGGATGCATCCATGTGCAGGGGGTAACTGCATCTGACCTTTTTGCATCACTCTCACACATCATTTCATAGTTATTGACTTCATTTTTGGAAACAGATAATGTGAACTTCGAGCAAGCACCGCTTCTCATTAACTGCATTAAACCTTTGTTATGTTAATTGATACAAAAGTGAAAAGGGAACAATTTGGATGATCTCACGTAAATATCAGCATTTTTTCTAAATATGAAGGGGAAAGAGTAACTAAAAATAATGAAATATATAACAAAATGGGAGGTATGTGTGGATGGCACTTGTTAATGCCAAATCTGCTGCGTTCATTGAACAGGCCAAGAGGACTAAGCAAAATATCTTTTTAAAATAACAAATTCCTCTGCAAAGGCTTAAAGTGAAGGATGCCAATCAATCATAGCGATAATACAAGTGGCATGCTAAATGGACTACAGCATGAATTCACAAGTGGCATGCTAAATGGACTACAGCATGAATTCACAAGTGGCAGGCTAAATGGACTACAGCAGGAATTCACAAGTGGCATGCTAAATGGACTACAGCAGGAATTCACAAGTGGCATGCGAAATGGACTACAGCATGAATTCACAAGTGGCATGCGAAATGGACTACAGCAGGAATTCACAAGTGGCATGCTAAATGGACTACAGCAGTAATTCACAAGTGGCATGCTAAATGGACTACAGCAGGAATTCACAAGTGGCATGCTAAATGGACTACAGCAGGAATTCACAAGTGGCATGCTAAATTGACTACAGCAGGAATTCACAAGTGGCATGCTAAATGGACTACAGCAGGAATTCACAAGTGGCATGCTAAATGGACTACAGCATGAATTCACAAGTGGCATGCTAAATGGACTACAGCAGGAATTCACAAGTGGCATGCTAAATGGACTACAGCAGGAATTCACAAGTGGCATGCTAAATGGACTACAGCATGAATTCACAAGTGGCATGCGAAATGGACTACAGCAGGAATTCACAGGTGGCATGCTAAATGGACTACAGCAGGAATTCACAAGTGGCATGCGAAATGGACTACAGCATAAATTCACAAGTGGCATGCTAAATGGACTAAAAATGAATTCATGCGGCCAAAGACCTTTTTTCAACTTTCCATGTCACAGGACCTGCAGGGAATAGTTCAAGTCTTTGACTATAGTAAATGATTCCAAAATATAGGCCGTCCTCACTAGAGCCTACCCACTTCCTAGGGAATTTGGGGCAGGCAAGCCAAACACGGGCTGGTGGGCCGCCTTCAGGCCCACTTGTAGCTACAGCCCTGGTGTCACTACTACTGCTCGAATGCCCACACCTAGGGGCATGCCTTGTGCCTTTTTCATTACTGGACTTTGCTTTTGGTCTGCGTGGTTTATGGCTATAGTGGTCTGCACTCGGGGGTTTATGTTCAAGATGTTTCCATACATCTAGATTCATGTTTAGCCAAAGACTACATTTCCAAGAAGCTCTTGCACAGAGCTTGGTCTCGCCCCCACTCGGTAAAGGTGGATAGAGCAAGCAGGCCTGGCAGGTGGCAGCCTTGACTGGTCACACCCGAGGCATGTGATCATTAGTCTCAGTTTCCCACAGTCCATTATTGGTCACCAACTCTCTCCTTTCCAGTTAATGACTGATTTTTCCGTGTTTCCTTTGACTCCTGGACTAGCAGTGTTCCCCAGCTTACTTACCGGTAACCAGCATGGATGATTCTTCCATGACATTCTGTCCTGTTACTCCGAGACCTATCATTCTCGTCATGGTCCTTCATTTCCGGCCTCTACTCTCTGTGGGCTAAACACCCGTGTCATGATGTAGGCTCCTGAGGGGGCAAATGCAGGATCACACAAACTCTGCAGCCCATCGCCTGTCCCAGAATACGGCAATATCAACAGCTTGCCTACTGAAGATCCCTGCTACCAATAATCCAACTAGGCCCTCTCACAGATCGAGCTATCCTGGAGGAAATAGAAGAGGAGGGGAAAGGAGCCAGAACCCCAGGCAGGCGTGTTCCAACTCTGACTGTCATTTAGCAAATGGACATTGAAAGAGGGGATGAAGACAGTTTAGGAGACCCCTGCCAATGGCCCTCATTACGACCCTGGCGCAAAGCGAAAAACGATGGCGGTAAACGATTACCGCCATCTTCTTCCGCTAGGGCTGATTACGACCCGTGACCGTAAACTACGATGTCATTAGCGGCATCGTAGCTAACGCTGCCGCTGACTGCGCCAAGGGCGCGCGCACGCGAACATCCACACCGTACTTAGCGCCATGGCGGAAAGGTACGCGAATGCCGACCCAAGCGGACATGCCCCTAACGCCATCAACCAGCCCGTTAAGTACCTTACCTCCATGGTGCTAATTACGCCATCGCGAACCAACCGTAAAGGGCCATGTAAAGTGAATGCAGCTGCCACAGGTGCACAGAAACAGCACAGGTGAAGGCAATACAGACTCAGGAAGTACAAAAAGAGCACACCCCACCCCTTCCCACACCCAGTCACACTCCACAATGATACCAATAGGACTAGCAATGTTGGGTCTGGAGGACCTGATAGCAATGCGAGTGCTACAACAGCAACTACAACAACAACAACAAGAACAGGCTGCACAGAGGAGACGCAGGAGGAGAAGGAGGGCAAGGCAGGCCCAGCAAGCCCCACCAGCACAGCCAGTGGCACCACGCAGGCAGCCCCCAATCCCACGCATCAGACCCAGCCCATTCAACCTCACCGCTGAGCAGATCCACACCCTGTACCGACTGGACCGGGACACCATCACCACCATTGTGGACATGATACACAACGACATCGTCAGCATGATTGAAACACCCACTGCCACTCCCCCCTACTGAAGGTAGTGTCCGTGCTCCACTTCCTGGCCACAGGCACCTACCAGCACACAGTGGGGCACTTGCATGGCATATCACAACCATTATTCTCGCGTACACTGATGCAAGTGCTCGATGCCCTCCTCAAGCACACAGATGACCACATCTCATTACCACGGTCTGCCCAGGAGATTGCCAACACCAAAGTGGGTTTCCATGCACTGGCCGGCATACCTGGTTGCATTGGTGCCATTGACTGCACCCATGTTGAATTGGTGGTCCCACATGCCATGGAGGTACCGTACCGCAACCGTAAACATTTCCACTCAATCAACGTGCAAATGGTCTGTGACTCCAACAGGATCATCACACATTGTTGTGCCAGATTCCCCGGATCAACCCATGATTCTATGGTCCTTCGGAACTCAACAATACCACGCTACATGGATCGACATGCAGGGCCAAGATCCTACCTACTCGGTGAGTCTAATGTCATGAGCATGGAAATGCAAAGTGGGTGTTGAATGACGTACCAATGCATATTTCATCTGGCAGATACAGGGGGGTGATGCATACGTCACATGGGTGCAACTAGCAGTAGCCAGATCATTCCCTGTGGCAGCACTGACGTCAACAGAGTAGTGTACACATCATGCCTGACCTAATCATCCCAACATGTGAATGAAAGTGCATCCCAAAAATGACACAACCATTTGCAAGTGCATTGTGCAAATTGTGACCGCATTGACCCTAAAGAAAAACACCAACATGCACGTCACCATGCACCAACTACTGAAAGGCCTGTCCCCCACAACTGCGCACAAAGGAGGCACATGACAGACAGGAACATCAATGCACCACTACAAGACCCACAAAATGTCCCCATTGACACCAGTAATGCTCACTGGGGTCATAATGAGCCATACATCAATGTTGCTATCATGTGAGCTTCAAGCTCACAGGACACGTGCAAGGTCACATGAATGACGGCCTGAACGGACACAGTGGATGGCCACTCACAAGGCAATCGTCCCCCCTGCATTGTGATTTTGCATGCAAAACAGTACATGAGAGCCATGAACACATACTGGTTGCACAGTGTAAATCCATAACCACAACTCCAATTGGTGCACAGTAACAGTCAGAATCAAGGCATGGTTGTGCGTCATGTTCTCATATCAATCTCGTTCCTGACACATTCTTTTCTCACATTTTACAGGTGATGCGGGCTATCCCCTGAAGAGGTGGCTCCTCACACCAGTGCAGAACCCATCGAACCAGCATGAGGAGGACTACAACCATGCCCATGCACGTACCCGTGTGGTGGTAGAGCATGCTTTTGGCCTACTGAAGGCACGTTTCCGCTGCCTCAGCAGGTCTGGCGGGGCACTCCTGTACCGCCATGAGAAGGTTGCAAAGATCGTCATGGCATGTGTCATGCTACACAATATGTGCATCAGACGAAACGTGCCTCTGCCCCCTGACGCAGAACCACAACCACCTGATGATGGGGATGATGATGATAATGCGTCAGAATGTCATTGACCGATACTTCTAGCACACACAGCGAGTGTGTGACATATGGATGGCACTTGGGGCACTGTGTGTGTCTGGTATGTCAACACTGTGGACTGTAAAACAATAAAGCACACATACGCAATGAGCAATGTCCACACTTTTCGTTTGTGAGAAAAGAAAAAGTGTATTGTTCTTCTGAATAGGTATAACAGAACCCCTCCCCCTCCCCCCTGAACACTCCAACACACCCAATTCCCCCCTCCCCCCTGAACAATCCAACACACCCAATTCCCCCCTCCCCCTCCCCCCTGAACACTCCAACACACCCAATTCCCCCCTCCCCTTCCCCCTGAACACTCCAACACACCCAATTCCCCCCTCCCCCTCCCCCCTGAACACTCCAACACACCCGATTCCCCCCTCCCCCTCCACCCTGAACACTCCAACACACCCAATTCCCCCCTCCCCATCCCCCCTGAACACTCCAACACACCCAATTCTCCCCTCCCCCTCCCCCTGAACACCCTGCAAACATGTGACAGTGCCCGTGGTGAAGTGTGTATAGTTTAGCACACTATTGACTGCCCCCTCTCCCGGAACCTGGGGCCCCCCTGCCTGTGCTCCTCAGGGTCCTGGATGACCTGCGGACGGGAGAGGCTTGTGCTGAACTTGCAGCTGAGGATGTACCGGGCTGCTCAGTACGGCATGTGTCCAGAATTGTCTGGATGAGCTGGCTCATCATCTGCTGCACTGCAGCAAGTTCGGTGCATATGTCCCTGCTGGCAGTTTGGATGGCAGCCCTGATGCCATCAGCACTCCTCTCCATGGCTGCACTGGTACTTCCACATTCTGCAACATGCTGCGTGAGGAGTGTGCCCAGTGCTTCCTGCCTGTTGGCAATCTGCTCCAGCGACAGCTGGAATTCTGGCCCAATGGAGGGTGCCAATGGGGGACCAATGGGACTACTCCCATCTTCCACAACTCCCACTGGGCTTGGAGTTGCTGGCCATGAATTAGCTGGCGATGGGCCCTGGGTGTCATCTCCATGATGGCTGATTGGGGATAGGTGTGGTGAGTGTAGTTGCGTGTTGTGGTCAAGTCCAGTGTCATCCTCCACATCACTGTCGGAGCAGGCAGCGATGGCTGCAGTCTCCCCAACAGTACTGCTCCCTGCTGACACATTGCCCTCAGTGGGCAACAGTGGGTGTTGTTGGGCTGCAGGCGCTGTCACGACCCCTTCCTCGGGGGACTTTGCTGCCCTGGCCTCTTCAGCCTGGCGTGGTTTCTGCCTGGGTCCAGCAGAGGTGGATGCATGGTTCCCTTCTCCCACTTTCCTGGCCTTCTTGGCTGGGGTGCTGGTGCTGTCGTCCCTGCCAGTGTCCGATTGCGAGCCTGTGGTGGAGCAGAGGAGGGTGACTGTTATTGATGGTTCAGCGGACATTGAGCAGGCATTGTGAAGAGTGTAATGGATAGATGGTGGAGTTAGTAGCCCGTGACATACAGGTTGCCTCCCTTTAGGTTCGGTTTTGCATGCAGGTGTGTGTCTGCCTACTGTACAGTGTACATGCTGCATGTGCGCAGGGTGTGGCTCATCTGCTGATGTGTTGCGTCTGCCACATTGTGATTGTCACGTGCAAGTGTATTAGGGTGTCTTGCAAGGCTGGATATGAGGCACCTACCTGTCTCTCCAGATGTCGGGGCCCCTCTCTCCATCTCGCCGACACCTTCGATGCACTCAATGCCAATCAGAGAGGCACATGTCTCCTCCCATGGCTGCATCTTCAGTGGGGAGTCTGCTCCCCCACCAGTTCCCAGGGCCAGGTTACGGTTGGCAGACATAATGCCCCGGACCCTGATCCGCAGGTCGTCCCATCTCTTGCGGCACTGTTTGGAGGTGCGTGGGGTGGTTCCAACAGCACTGACACGTTGTGCCACAAGTTCCCACACCTCCTTTTTGCGGCCTATGGCTGTCCGGGTCATCTCAGTGGAGAAGACAACATCGGCCTTCTCCTGGAGCGTGTCTGCAAGCATTTGCGGTTCCTCACGACTGAAGCGCTCCTGCCGCTGCCTGTCACATGCCTTCTTGACAACTTTAGGCATGGTTGGCTGAGGAAATGGGTGGGTTATGGGAATGTCAGGGTTTGAGGGTTGGTTGTGGTGTGGTTGGGTAGGATGGCAATGGATTGTGTTTTTTAAGATGGCCGCTGTGCTGTTTCCCGTTCCGCCGCGATTACGCTATTTCCGGTTCCGCATAATTGCGGTCACCGCTAATTACGGTGACCGCTGACTACGGTCGGCGCAATGATGGGTGGCGGTAGGTCACCCTGCGCTGTTAACGAGGGCGGTAAGGGCTGTTTACGGCATGGCGTAGTTTATGTTACCGCCATGGCGTAATGCTCGTGCGCGATGGGTCGTAATATGGCGCTCTTATCGCCATCGGACCATGGCGTTAACGCTCATTACGCCATGGCGGTAATTTCGATCACTTACCGCCTGGGTCGTAATGAGGCCCAATGTCATTTTCTAATCATGGAGTAAAGGCCTCCCGTCAGTAGAGAAAATGGAGGCTGGGAAGGCTGGTGTCCATGAGACACTTATCAGGAAATGGATCTTTAATACTACAAGGTCCTTCGAAAACCTGTATGTCTAGGAGAGTTTAGACCCCACTCCTGGGCTAGGAACCCTGGAAGTCCATGAGCAGCCTGATTGCATAAGTGTACTTGTGGACAACCCCCCCTGCTCACATTTACCAAGGCCACAGATCCGAACAGGAAGTGGACTGTCCCTTCCGGGAAGAAGCTGGTGTTTAATGGACACTCACCATTTTTGGAACTTACTTATCATAGCCCTTTAGCAGTGACATGTTGTGGGCAACCCAACTTGGACATTGTGGACAGGTTTACTAGGAGAGAATTATAATAATAACATAATATACTTTGCCCCACTCACATCCATATGAGTTTGTTTTTGGAGTGTCTGAGCGGGGGCACATGAACATAGGGTATAGTGCCGCACTTAGCGTATGCATGTTAGAGTGTAAGCCATTCACAACCCTGCAGTCCCTGCCCGAGCAGAGAATGAAATAAGGACCCGTGTGGCAATCAGTTCATCACAACTGCTGGGGTTTGTAGGCTCTTGGGTATCCAGTCGATCGAAGGGCCCCTGCTCCCCACGGCCCAGCTGAAATTAATAACACAATCATTGAATTGAGAGCCTGATTCAATCACTTACGCGCGGTACCAGCTGGTGGCAACTGTGAGTGTTTGAGTTAGGATTTAGGAGTGAGAGTGTGCAGGAGAGCGCAGGACATCCTGATGCAGAGGTGGTAGAAAGGAAAGCGTGCTTTAATCGCGGCAATTTTCGTCGCAGCTATATTCACTGTGATGTTTTCACCGTGGCCGTTTTGGCGATTAAAAAAAATAACAAAAAAAAACAGTCCAGGGTGCAGTGGCACTTAGGAAATCATTTCCCAGATGTAGCTGCGGAGCCAAAAGCCCTTTATAAATGCATTTTATGGACAGGAGGGCAGCAAAAAACTGAGAAACGAGTTTCGCCCTGAACGGGCTTTGTCGGGTTTAAATGCAAGAGAGAGAGAGGACCTATGTTTATATATGTTGCGTGTTTGTGTAGGTGTTTTGGGTGTGGTGGATGAGGTGGCAGATGTGGGTTGGATGGAGCAGTGACAATTGTCGCGATTAGGACACGTGAAACCGTGGAAAGAGGCAACAGAAGAGCGGAGATGCAGGGAAGATAACAGAAGGGGGCGGGGGTGGTATGATGCTCAAAGAGAGGAAGGAAATGGAGGAGAGGTGGACGAAGGAAAACCAAGAGGGTGAAAGGAGTAGCAGAGGCAGGCGGGGCTAAATTAGGGACGTTCTACGGACATATTGAAACAAGCATTGACAAAGCCAACAGTTTGGGCTTTTGTTAAGGCACAAGATAGGCATTTTGCCAGGTGCTGTTATAATAGTACTACCTGGCCATAAGATGGTAACAGCTAGAAAATGGTGCACATACCTCCGCATATTATAGCAGTGCCTGGCAAATTCCTAGATAATACCTATACACAAGCCAAACCTGTTGGCTTTGCCAATGCTTCTTTTTGACAGGACTTCAGTGCAAGGACAAGCGTATTACTTACAAATCAAGTGGATGAAGGAACACTTGGTTAAGACATGTTTATTGCACCAGTAACACATTTACAACTGCAATTAAGGCCTTTGCTCTGAGAAGACTGCTTTACAATAGCACGCACAGACACTTTCAGCACAAAGTTTGATGTCACTGCTTGAGAAAGCTAGCTCAAAGAGATTGTAGAAGGATGTCTGCGGGGTGGGAATGGCCATACGGATTAGCATTAGCATGGCCAGTCAATGGGTGGGTAAATAACTAAACAACACCCACAAGCTGTGTGTCTCTCCTCACATCTGTTAGGCAGAATCAACCGCAGTACTCTTTTGGAACACTACAGGCAATTAGGACTACAAGTGTAAGCACAATTTCACCTTTGGTACAAGCCTGTACTACACAGTAAAGTGGTAGCGATGGCTGAGCAGCCAGACTTATCTCAAGAGTTTAAGTGAGCAGTAGAACAAGTTACACAAAGGACCAACAAATATAGTGATTCAAGTAAACACTTACTCAAGGTTTCTTGGTAAAAGAATATACATTTATTTACTCAGTCATTTAGAAAACATTACTTTAGCATAAGCAGTTCAATATCACACACTAATACACCACAAAAATCCATCCAGTAAGTATATGAACAAGTTAAGCTAAAAAATGAAGTAGGAGCAAAATGGCACTTCAGACACTTAATAAGGGAGGGAAAAGATAAGGATATAAGAATAGATAGACAGCCCAAATACATTCATAGGCAGGGCAAAGGGTTTCAGTTAAATACAACCAACAATTCTTCTCAACAGGCCTGGATCAAAGTCAATGGTTCTGAGTCTTTTGTATAGGATAGGACAGTTCTGGTAGATAACGGTTAAGTCTTTGCCACGGATTTGTAAAGGATTTGGCTAGGTGAAAAGTTTGACAAGTGTTTAGGGAAGGACAAGCCTTCGTAGTTGAGGAAAGTTTCACGCACTTTCTCGATGGCCGAAAAGATTTCCGGACCACGTTTGCACAGTACCTTGTCAGTGAAGAAAGGTGTAGCTGAGGAAGTTGTTCCTGGCAGTTCGAGCAGATCTCGCTGTTCCTGAGCTTCAGTCGTGGGGACAAGATGGAGGACATTGGGAGGTTCCTGCACTGCCCAGGGAAGAGGCCAAAAGCTCTAGCAAGACGTTATTTTAAGGTGTGACAAGTTGGTTTCCTTCCCTCTGGCTATCCAGTTTTCAACAGCACGCTGATGAAAATTCGCCCAGAATAGGACGGTGTCCAGGTGGCTTGTGAGTTGGTTGTTCCCACCAAACTCAAGGGGAGAAGTTAACCTTGAAGGGCTTCTCTGTCATCAGAGTTTCAGTCAATTTGGACCTGCAGCAGGGCTTCACCGGTCGTCCAGGAGTTGCAGCAGTCCTCTTCCTTCCTCTCCTCTTCGGTTCTTTCGTTCCAGTGGTCGACTATGCTTTCCAAGTCCCTGAGACCTGATTTTAAACAGTTTTCCTCCATTCATTCCAGCCTGGCTGACACTCATAAAGCAGGGTGGCTGTCTTTGCCGGACAGCCAGCGGCCAATCACGCCAGAGTGCATTGATGTCTCCTAGGAGACTAAGCTCAAGGAGTTTCGGGCACCTCCCTCACATCCAGTCTACTCCAGACACCCTGGCGCCAGAGGAGGGCTTCAGCACTGAAGCCCACCAAAGGCCAACAAACAAAGGGACCAAACCTGGTTTGGCGCGCAGAGACAAACACAAGAATGACTTTCCCTAAAAGAAATGGTGAAAAAAGATGATTGGATTCTGTTTTTACAGATAGGTCTGGGGCACCATATTGAAAAACATGGCTGTCCCGATTTTTAGCTACCGTTATTAGCGGTCGCGAAAAATCATGGAAGTTGATCTAAAGCACTGCCACCAGCCATTTAAAATAGGAAAAGGTAACATTTTACTGTTACATGAGTGTTTTAACTCAGTGGAAGCTAAGCAACCCCACCAGCACTTTATTGGAAGATATTGTGTGCTGGGTCAATACATTTAAAAAGACTAGTAAAGCCAATTTAACTTTACATGCTCTGGGAGACGGTAGTCAGTCCCAGAGATGGTAGTTAAACCTTCGGGGAGACTGTATGTCACACTGCACTGAAGGTCCTGTGTGACATACAGAAAAAGATGATGCCACTGGAGTTGTTTTAAAACTCCATAACCAAGGAACACAAAAGTAAAACACATTGAAAATGAAAAGTTCAAAGCCCCAAAATATAACAAAAGAGCTGGAGGGCTCTAAGGTAGAGGGAATTTATCACTTGTGGGAGAATTGTCCCTAACACTCGTCCCCCCAGACTAAGGGACAGGCGGATGTAATCCCCACCAGGATGGATCTCCTGTTGCAAGTCGGTTAAATGGCATGCTGAGTACACCCGCAACCTTTTGTAACCCTTGCTATGAAACTTTCTATCAGTGGTTTTCATTTGTAAACTCTATGGCCTACACACCTGTTGTGGTACATCTCTCTTTTTTAATGTATAGGGGATCTGATCTAACAGTCCCTCAGAAGTTGTAACAACCTCCGAACCTACCATAGGCTTTTTCAAGGGGTCCTTAGAAAGGAATCCCTTAGATCTAGAGGGGCCTCCATGGTTCCTCACCACCTCTCTCACAAGAGCAGGTTGGGTCTCGGATATATTGGTTGGAGGGGCTGTGGTCAAGCAAGGTACATGCTTCCACTTCCTCTGACCTTACCTATTTTAGAAGTTCCCTTCTAATACTAGGATTTATACTGGAATCTTCAGTAGAAGATCCAACAGTCTTAATGTGTTTAGCCTTAGACCTATTTTTCCTGGTTTTCCACCAGCTTTAACAATTATCAGTTCTCACAGGCCTATAGAGGGGTCCAATTGGTCTATCCACCTCTTCCTCAGAAGCATGGGGGGGGGGTCACACA
This sequence comes from Ambystoma mexicanum, assembly GCF_040938575.1. NCBI lineage: Eukaryota > Metazoa > Chordata > Amphibia > Caudata > Ambystomatidae > Ambystoma > Ambystoma mexicanum. The sequence goes on from NC_090931.1 coordinate 1,344,838,613, forward strand.
CTCTGCAATTGGATGGGCAATGATAGAGCCTGGTTGGGGCTCCCATTTCCCTACTATATTAGACTCAGATTTGCCTTGGTTAGAGGTTACTTTACTAACCCAAGGGCTTACAGTGGGGGTCTCTGTAGAGGTTCCAACAGGCTCAGAGTGGTCTCTTAAGGTTGCCTCACTAGCCAATTTGGTTTGGTTCTGTTTCCTCTCACAGGGAGGCCTGGGGTTACTGGATACTACTCCTAGAGTTTTTAAATCATTCCCGAACAGGACTTTCCCAGGCACCTCATTCTTTTTATTATTTAACATGTTTTAGTTTATTTCTAAACTTTTCATTTCTATACATTTCATAGATTACATGTTCATATTGAAACATAATTAGAACAGAGCCCAGTCACTTCCATCCTATAGATTTGTATCTTCCTTTATGATTGTTCTCCAATATTGAATGATCGTATATATAATTTTCTTATTGTTGCCTAACAGGATCTGGTCCCATCTATCTTTTGCATCCAACTGTATCGTGAGACTCAAATACATTTCTCTGTGGGCATTTCTTTGGTCCGTCAGTTCCTTACATTCCATTATTAAATGAAAAAGAGATTCAACATGTTCTGGATCTTTACAGAATCTCCAATACGCCTGTACAGTTGGTATTTGCTTTATTTTTGCCAACCATTCACGTGTTGGCAGTAAGTTCAGGCGTAGTTGCAGAAATAGATCTTGTATGTCTTTGTCTGGAAACAATTTCAGATAGTTCAGAAGCTGATTAATCACCCTACTCTCTGAATTATAGTTGAGATTCATACGATATTGAGTCTTAGCTTACATTGTATGGATCCAGTCATTTAGCATTATTCTTTTTTTCGCATGCTGTGGACGCTGAATCAACATTTCATTTGAGATTTGGGACTTCTCAAGTTCAAGCTCCATTTTCCTTTTCCAGTTGCTCAGTACACTTGTTTTAGTTGATCTTGTGTTATTGCAGAGAATCTCCATTGCTAGGACTTGATCTTCGTTCTGAATTTTCCGAAACATATCAAAAGGTTTACATAATACAATGGATTGCAGTGACTGAATTGCAATTTCGTAGCGGATCCTTACCATGGGCAATGCCGATGGTAGTGATAGCACCTTGCACCAGAATATGGCTACTAACTGTTGCCATATATTGGTGTTAAGCTTAATCATGGCTTCAGCTCCATAGGTTAAGATTGCTACTACTTTCTGTCGAAAAAATGCAAGTACAGGTTTCAGAGAATACTTTCCGTATTTTCTATGGATTAAAGTGCCTTGTCTAGCCAAAGCATATGCTTTGGATTTAAGGTATATCGACCATTCTATCTCAGATTTGGATTGATTGATCCATGCACCCAAATATTTCACGGTGTTAACCTGGGAGAGTTTATTGTGTTGTAGAAACCAGGCAGATTTCGATTTCGTTTGTTTCTTTGTTAACAACATGATCTGAGTTTTCTGGGTATTGATCGTTAGTTCGTTCAGAGACATGTAATTTTCCAGTCGGTCCAAGCATATCTGCAGACCCCGCTGTGTTTTGTCAAAGATCACAATGTCGTCTGCGTACATCATATGTAGCAGTGCCATAGCATTGACTTTCAGCAGATTTCGGGTCGAGATGTTCATATGCTCATCAAAGTCAGAGGTAAAGAGATTGAAGAGTATCGCTGCCAAGGGGCAGCCTTGTTTCAGACCGTTTGATGTCATAATTGGTTCAGAAACTATACCATCTGCGGTCATACGTATCTGAATGCTGGTGTTACTATATAGTAATTTGACTGGCTCCAGAATTTCTGGTGGACATCCCCAGGCTTTCAATTTAGTCCAAAGCGCTTGTCTATTGATCATGTCAAAGGCGAGTTTCAGGTCAACGAAGACTGCGTATAATTGGATTTTTTGTTGAATAGCATCTTGTTTTAAGAGATTTAATAAAAACAGATTGAGATTGGTGCCAACCTTTTTAACAAATCCAGTTTGTCTTTTCGCTTGCCTGTGGTGCTTGACAGCCCAGATGGACAGCTTTTGCAACAAGTACGAAGCAAACACTTTCCCAAGCGGGTCAAGCAAGGGGATAGGGTGATAATGATTTGGTTGTTTTCTGTCGCCCTGCTTGAAAATGGGGACAAGAATTGACGATTGCCATGTTCGAGGTATGGGGTTTAATTCTGAGATCAAACTAAACAGTTGCATACATAATTTCGTCCAGTGTTGGGGATTCTGTTTGATGAGCGTGTTGGATAGCCCATCAGGGCCAGGAGCGCAAGATATATTTAACTTAGATATGACTCCAGCAATGTCCTCTTGATTGTACTCGAGTGTCCATCTAGCTGGATGCTTCTCCAGATCCACCTTCAGATTAGAATCTCATACGTTATATAATTCGGTAAAATGGGAAATCCAGCTTGATTCGGGTACATCTGAGATTAATTTATCATTGGTGTTGTCACGTTGATTTAGTTCCATAGATTTCTGGTAATTTTGTGGCTCAAAGCTTCAAGCATTTTTTCTGCATCCTGTTGAACTAACAGGTATCTGTTGTTTTTACTCCAGTTTGTGTACCTGGATTTTTCCTTTTTAATCAGGAGTTGCTTATTTCCCTCTTGGCTTTTGTTAATTATTTTGATGTTCCTGCGCATTTCTGCTTTCTTTTTTTTTTTTTTTTTTTTTTAAACTTTTCTTTATTGGCAAGAAGTAGCAGCCGGTACAGTGTAAATTAGCACAGTAACACACATTTCACAATAAAGCATGGTTCATGGCATACAAGTATTACAGAGGGTCATATACATTGCCATCAGCGGTTAACCGCGGTAGAGGCGTGCTTCATGTAACGAGATCAGCCCCCCGATCAGGAGAGGGAGGGGAAGACCGGAGCTCCAGGTCCACCTTATTGTTCAGGTAACTACAAAACTCAGTCCAAATGTCTTTAGGGCGAGCATTACCAGGCAGCATTTTAACATAGTCCTCTTCACAGGATTGTGTCCAGGTGAGGGCCTTGAGCCACATCTCCAGAGAGGGAGGGGACCTGCGCTTCCAGCACTGCAAAAGGCATTTCTTGGCCACACTCGCCGCCACTTTCAAGAACTTGGCTACCCGTTTCGGTTCAGTCCCTTCCCAGAGCCCAAACAGGAGAGGCAGGGGTTCAGGATCCACACGGAACCCCACTATTTCAGAGAGGGCATTGAGTACCACGTTCCAGAACGGGGCCAGTGCCCCGCACGACCAGAACATGTGTGCATGGTCCGCATCGCTAGCCCTACATCTCTGACATGGGTGCGATTGATCTCGGGCAAATTTTCCAATCGCATAAGGGGTGTAGTACAGGCGGTTGAGCAGCTTGTATTGGATACACCTAACTCTGGAGTTAAGGGAAACCCTCCGGGTGTGCATGCACATTTTGGACCACATATCATCTGTGATGTCTAATCCCAGGTCCCGGCTCCAGGCATCCCGGACAGTGTGGGGGGGTTCAGCAGCCCGTGTCATCAACATTTTGTATAAGTAGGATACGATACCCCTACAACCAGCGGAATTGGCAATATAGCAGACCTCGGGGGATTAAGGGGGTTCGTTCGGGTATGAAGGCACCAGGCCCTGGACCGCCGCCCTAATGCGGAAGTATTGCAGCAGTTCTAGTGGGGATCTGGAGTGGCCGGGCCTCCACGTCTCCGGGGTGATGAATTTCCCGTCAGGGAACAGATCAGAAAGTGATCTGTATCCCAGGTCCGACCAGTGGCGTATAAGAAGCTGATCCTGTGTGGGGGTGTGGCCCGGGAAAGACCAGAGGGGAAGCCATTTGTAGTACGGGGGGGAGTCCGAATTAGGCGTAAGGATCTGCCTCCATGCTTTGATAGTGGAGGCCACTGGGTCGGCAGGGGCGTGGGTCTGATACGAGTGAAATAGGATCAGGGACATGACATTCACCTCCTCGGTTGCTAGGATTTCGAGTTTAACATTCGGGGGGGGGGTTCATGGTGGTGGTACCAATATGTGGCATGCTGGGCTTGGGCCGCCGTCCAGTACTGGGTGAGGTCAGGAGCTCCAAAGCCCCCCCTCTCGTAAGGGAGGGTCATGTGCAGCCACTTCCTGCGCACGGCGCCCGAGTGCCAAAGAAAACGGGCGAACTCAGAGTGTAGGTCTGAAAAGTATGGTTTCCCGGGCCAAAGAGGAACATTAGCGAACACATACAGGAGTTTAGGCACGATGATCATTTTAATTAGGGATAGTCTCCCTGATAGTGAGAGGGGAAGGTTCCGCCATCGCTCTATTCTGGTACGAGCGTACTGTGCGGCGGCCCCATAGTTATCAGACACTAACGAGGCTTTCGAGAGGGCCACATGGACCCCTAGGTATTTGATGCCTTGGGCGCCCATTTGAGAGGAAATTCACATGCAGGCTGGGGGTAGCAGGAGTAAGGGGAAGGATTTCTGATTTAGAATAATTTATGGCAAAGCCTGAGAATTTGCCAATTTTTATGATTTCTCGTATGATCGGGTCGAGGTGGACTGAGGGCTTTCTGACATATAAAAGCACGTCATCTGCGTACAGTGATATAATTTCGGGGATGTCTCGGAGGCGGATCCCTCTGCGCACGTGGTTGTTCCGCACGCTATCAGCCATGGGCTCTATGGCCATAGCAAATAACAATGGAGAGAAAGGGCACCCCAGCCGCCTCCCCCTGTGGAGGGAGAAGGGAGCCGATAAGCGGGAGTTGACCAGGACTCTGGCTACCGTATTAGTCTATAGTAGTTGAATACAGGACAGCGTGTATGGGCCAATTCCCATCTTTCCGAGCACCGCCCACAGATATTGCCAAGAAACCATGTCGAACGCTTTTTGGGCGTCCAATGTCACGGCCACAGCGTTGGCTTGGGGATCGATTCTGGAGATTACATTAAACAACCGTCGAATATTTAAGGCAGTTGAGCGGGCAGGCACAAATCCGCTCTGGTCAGGGTGGATGAGATATTTCATGATGGGGAGGAACCTGTTAGCTATGATTTTGGCGAAGATCTTGGTGTCGGTGTTGATGAGGGATAGAGGTCTGTAGGATCCGCACTCATCTGGGGGCTTGCCCGGCTTAGGAAGCACAGTAATGACAGCCTCCCGAAGGGACCGGGGGAGGGTGGCAAGACGCAGCGACTCCTCCCAAAGCTCGTGAAGGCGTGGAGCGAGGAGAACAACATGCTCCTGATAGAACTCAGCGGTCAGGCCATCCGGACCGGGGGCTTTCCTTCTAGGGAGGGCCGAGATGACTGCAGTTATCTCGTCAAGGGTGAATGGAGCATCTAGTTGTTCTTTGGTGTCCAGGGATAATAGGGACATTGGGATGCGTTCTAGGAGGTCGTCCAGGTCTTGTGGGCAGTGCTCCGATTGCTGAGCATAAAGGGTTGTATAGAACTCTGCAAAGGTCTCAAGAATGGGGCGGTCGGACCAGTGTCGCACTCCATCGCTATCTATGATGCTATCAATGCGTGCCCTGCCACTCTCGGCCCGGGCGAGACGGGCCAGCACACGACCTGGTCTCTCCCCCTCCCCGTATTTCCGGGCCGCAACGGGGCGGGTGAGGTAGCTTATCTCGCTATGGGCAAGGGACTCGAACGTGTCTAGTTCAGTTCTAATCTGTGCTAGTATGGGCGGAGTCGGGGTGACCTTATATTCGCGCTCTAGGTCTCCGAGCTTGGTCTCAGAGCGGTGCAGAGAGTTTCTAATATCTTTGAGTACCCCGGCCTCCCTAGAAATGCACATGCCCCTGATGAAAACTTTAAAGGCCTCCCACCTTACCCCGTCCGTAGTGTCGTGGCGTTTGTTACTGTCAAAAAATGAGGTGATATCTGCAAGAATGTCAGCCTTGAAGACTATATCGTGTAGTGTGTCAGATTTAAATCTCCAGTTAGAATGCGGAGGTAGGGCAGGGCGCAGGGCGATATCCAGCGTGATCGGGGAGTGATCGGAGAGTGTGCAAGGGAGAATCTGTGAGGTGAGTGTTTTGCCCATGAGGCCCGCAGAGAGAAGGAACAGGTCAATCCTGGAGTGACTGTCATGAACGGAGGAGTAAAATGTAAACTCTTTCGACACCGGGTGGAGAATCCTCCAGGCGTCCACCAGACCAGCGGTGAGCATGTGTGTATGGAGGCGTCGGGCAGCCCTGGACAGTGTTCTGGGTGCATCCCCGGATCTGTCCAGGTCGGAGTCCAGGATGAGGTTCATATCCCCCCCAAATGATGGGAACCCCAACATAGCCAAGGAGAATATTAAGGATATGGTCAAAGAATTCGGGTGTATCAATGCATGGAGCGTAGGTGTTGACCAAAAGGCACTCTGAGTTGGCTAGGAAACAATGAAGGATCACATATCTACCCTGGGCATCGATATGGCGGGCGCGAAGGGAGAACTCCAATGACTTGTGAATCAAGGTGAGGACACCCCTGGATTGGGAGGAGAACACAGTGAAATATTTATTAGGGCGCCAAGCCGGGGCGAGCGAGGATGATAATTATGCAAGGGCATGAGTTTCCTGTAGGAAGAGTATCTTGACCCCGTGCCTCTGGACGTAGGCCGTGACCCTGCGTGCCTTGGTGTAGTTGCTAAGCCCCCTGATATTCCAGGACATTAGCCTAATGGACATTCATAGCAATTTAGGGGGGATCCGAGTAGTGTGTGTCAAACATTGCCAAATAGATGCCGACCACAAGTGCAGTGGCCTGATGTGTCATTTCAGAAGCTACCACTGTCTCACCTTTTTTGTTAATATAACTTCCCTGAATAACACCTCCCCCCACCCTCACTGCCACCCCAATCCCAGCAGTGCCCAGAAACCCACCCAAATTCTCATGGCATTCGTACCAAAGCCAACGTGGCTGGTTCAACCCCCAAACCAAGCAAGGGGGCAGCCCATAAACTGAACAAGCCAAACTCGGCGTTGCAACTGCAGCGGGGGTAGCTGCTGCCGTGACCCGGTCAACATAGTTGAACGGTGGAGTACACCAGATAGTGTGTAGCGGTGATTAAGTTAAATCATGAGAGGAGACCGCATAGCAGGGCCCAGTGAGCAAGGGTTGTAGGGATATATAGTCCATGTAAAGGTGACATATATCGTGGACAACACACCTGTGACCCTCGTAGCATGTCTTAAACATTAAACAATGAGTTGCGACAATAGGAGCATTCATAACAGGAGGATACATGAAATAACAAGTAGATCACAAAGAACAGGCGTGGTACCAGTACCACAATGAGGCAGGTATCAGGTGTGTTACAGGCCAGCTCAATCCTCATCACCAGGGTCGGCCCCGGGGCCCGCGATAGGAATGTGAGCCTCGATGAACTTCACCGCCTCCTCAGGGACAGTGAAAAAGTACAGTTTATTACGGTGATTGAGCTTCAGCCTGGTGGGGAATAACATGGCATATTCTATCTTCCTCTCTCTGATCATCTTCTTCACTCCATTAAATTGCCTTCGCTCCATTTGGACACTGACAGAGAAGTCTGGGAAAATGCGAATGATCTGGGATTCAAGTCTTAGTTCCCCCTTTTCGAGGGCCAACCGGAGGATGTGGTCTCTATCCCTGTAGCTGAGAACCTTGGCTATAATTGGTCTGGGGAAGTCGCCCGGTTTGGGGCGAGGGGCCAGTGAGCGGTGAGCCTGCTCAATAGTAAAGAAGGGGGAAAGTGGAGGATCTCCCAGGAGGTCTCTCAGGAGGGCCTCGACTGCGAGTTCCATTTTGCCTTTGAGAGCCGACTCGGGAACCCCGACGATGCGGATATTGTTCCTGCGGGACCTAGATTCCAAGTCATCGCACTTCGCCTTGACCTGCTTCATATCACGCACTAAGTCCGAGACCGTATTCTGGAGCACGTGCACCTCATCCTCGGTTGTTCCAATCCTAGGTTCGGCCTCACCTAACCTGGTGCCATGCTGATCCAATTTGGTGCACAGGGAGGCTACGTTGGCATTTATGTCGTCTAATTTTTCGTGAAATGACGCAAAGTTTTTGGCCATAGACTCCATGAGCGACGTAAGGTCTGGCTGAGGGGGGCAAGAGGAAACATCCGAGTCGTCAGGAAGAAGGGCAGCCTCGGCCTGAGCTTGGTCTTGCTTGGCTAGGGCTTTAGCAAACTTGTCCATTGCCCCAGCCTTGTTGGCCCGACGTGCCTTGCCGGACATTCTCAGGGAGCGCCTTGAAGAGAGAGTGCGTATTTTCCGCGGGGAGGCAGGAATGGTCCCCAAGGGGTTTAGAGAGGGGCTCGAGCCGTGATCAGCACCCAGACTTGGTGTGTTCCGGGACGACAAGTCCACTCAAGGGGCCAGGGCCGAGGCGGCCAGTAGTAGCAAGCAGCAGAGTCAGGGGCGCAGGGTACCCTAAGGCGTAGTAAGCGGGAGCCCCCTTTAGCGCAGAGTATTGGGCGCCCAGGACGCCACCAGCAGCAAGAGAGTGGTCACCGGGGGGGTGAGATGAGTCTGGGGTCCCCACCCCCCCCCCCGAAATGGCGGAGGCGTAGCCCAGAGACGAGGCGGAGCAGTAGGGCCTGATGTGCAGCGGACAGATCCCTCGCTCTTCTCACCTTGGGACCCTGTGGGTCGAAGAGCCGTAGTTCGCCCGGGCCGTAGCAGGGCCACCAGCTTAGCAGTGTGTCCAGGCAGGATCAGGGCCCCCAGCCTCAGTCAGCCCCGCGCTGCAGCCGGCAGAGGGTACCAGCAGAACCAGCAGAACAGTCGGCGGAGGCCTCGAGTCGGAGCAGGCAGCTGGACCGCGCCGGGCCACGCCGCCGCAGGGGGCCAGTGGCACAGGCTGCGGGGCGTTCGGGCGGTGTGCGCACGGGGGCCGCTCTGGCAGCCCCCGCTGTAACTTCGCCCGTCGGGGGCTGGAGCTCCCCTCCCAGCAAGAGGCGGGAGCGTTCAGAAGCGGTGCCTCGGCGGGCGGCCAACGGCTCCGGCGCGGCCCCGCAGGTGGAGCGCAGGCCGCGGACGTCGATGGCACACAGGGGGCCAGAGGGCGAAGAGGGGGCGGCCCAGGCGGCCGGAACTTGAGCCGCAGGAGCGTCTACCCGGCGTGCCGATGATGGGGGATGGGCCGCAATCAGCGTCGCGCGGGCCGGAGTCCTTCACAGGTGGCAGTGATGGCCCCCGATGTCTGTTTTCACCCAGAAAAAATGCAGTGTGTAGCAGTGGCAATGGGCAGTAGGATGCGTGGGGTCTCGGCAATAGCTTGTCTTTAGAACCGCTGATTCCGGCGGATTTGAAGCTTGCGGGTCACGGAGCTTAGACGCTAAGCGGCCATCTTGTCGGCTGCTCAACAGCGCCCCACATTTCTGCTTTCTTCTCTTTTTGCTGGGGTTAAAACTATGGAGATGTTGCAAGCGTGGATTGCTCTTTCAAGTTCTTTTTTGCTGGAAAGGTTTAAAGGAATGGTTCGGTCAACATTTTTTATTGCCCCTACGGGTCGGCCATGTGTTTTTAAGCCTAAGTCGCTCGATTTTAGAAAAATTTCCTATGGACCTTACCCGAGTTTTCGTCCATTAAACGCACGTGAAAACAGGCATCAGGGAGCTGCCATTTTGTGATAATCCTATCATTTCCCCCATCGCCCTGGCTGACCTGCTTTTGCGGCACTAAATCATATCCCCCGCCCCTAAGCCTGTCATCAGCAGACGCGTACCGTCCATTTCACAACGCCAAAGCACGTCTCGTGTCAACATTCGCTGCGCTTCAGCTAATGACGTGTCGCCATAGAAATGGCAGGACACCTCTGTCCTCAATAAGTATAAACAGACTGTTTCACAACACACAGCAGCAGATTTTCCATTCCATTCCTCTCTCTGTGTTACTTTGAGTATTCTGTGACTCGTTTCTGTGCTCTGGTCAGCTACCTTTGTTGCTTGTAGCCCGTGTGAACAGATACCAATACCGCCGCTATAAATTATTTTAGTTTGTTTAACACACAATGGCTACAATAAAGCCCTACATGTACGAGCCCGAGTATACCGAGGAGGAACTACTGAAAAGGGAAACACGCGAAAACAATGGGTCTTCGGACGGCAGTTGGGAGGATGATTCAACAGCTGAAGAGCCTGGACCTAATCGCATGGACGGTGTTTCCACCTGGTGCACATGCAATCGGTGCGAGCTAATCCCAACCGAGGATGAGAACTGCTGCTGCTGTGAAAACTCGGGATGCGTGGCCTACATTTCGGAAGGCGAGCCACGACCGCAATGCATCACCAAGCTGCCAGACTTCAGGGCAGCCTACCTCACACGGTCCGTGTTGAGGATAATGATGGTGCTTATGCACGAACTTCACGCAACTGTTCGTCTTCGTAATCCGAGTAACGAGTAAGTATTCTCTGCTTGTCATGCCACTCCTATTTCATGGTCTTCTACTATATCCAAAATTACATATACATATCATTGTAACGCATGAAAGTCGTTCAATATTGTGCAGTGTGTAGATAGCATTTGTCCGAGCAGAATGCCATTAGTTACAAGAATTGTCATTGACAAGAAATGTTTATTAAACTTATCTTGGTCATTTAAAAACAGTTTGTTTCATTCCTTTTCACAGGTGGTACAGGCTGGTGGCCTATCGTTCCTTTACATGGTGGCTTCACGGGAGGCTTGGACACCGCGTTCGAAGAGTAATAGCCGCCTGTGCCGTTCGTGCCATAAGAGAAACGTTCCCGAGTGACAGCGGTCAGTACAGGGGATTTTCTCTCACTGTGCTGCAACCTGACCTGTACAATGTGTAAAGTCTTGTATTTTTGTGTCATCAAAATAAGATACAAAATAAAACACCACATATATTTTAACAACGGTTGTTTCGATTTTTTAAATTAATCAAGTGTGTCTCCATTCAAGGATGGACGTCAGACATCTGTGCTCCGAATGGGTGAAGGTCAGGTCGCTGTGAAGCAGGGTGGTCACTATCTAAGCTAACATAATATATTCTCAATAATGCATGCAGGTATGGAGGACACGTTTGTGGAGATGAACGAGCTGTGTGCTTAGTTCAGGCTGGTTCACATGCAGAACAGTGATCAAAGAGGAAGAGTGATGTGTTACATTTATTAGCTATTGCAAATACCTCTGGAGTTTTCCAGTCAGAGTGGGAACGTGGGTGGGGGCCATGTGCTGTGCGCAGTGAGGCCTGGTCACCAAGATGGATTGATAAGGGGGTATAAAAATGGATGCCCGTGTCCTGCTCAGTGGTCCCATCTACGCGAATGTCAATCAAAGTTAACATCACTTAAGGGCAAGGGGCGAACCCACTACTGGAGGCACTTGGTCCGAGTTTCTACTGAGAAGTAAAGGATGAGAGGGGCCTGATGGCCCCTTGCTCCCACACACTTGCCTGCATGCCCACCGGCCCATCCATCCCACCCCCTCTATCAAAGGCGGTTCGCACCCGGGGGGCTGCCACGGGCGCAAACGGACAAGGTACCAAACAGCATGTACACTTCAAAAGGTATCCCACGCCCAGGAGCCATCGCTCACATGGCCTCCTCAGACCCCGTGTCTCCAGGCAGGCCTCCCCTGAGGCAGGCCGCTCCCCTGCAATCCACATAAGTGTGTCTCCATTCAGCAGTCTTCCTGTGCTTTATCTGCACGCCCCAGGCCCATTCATCTCACCCCCTCTATCAAAGGCGGTTCGCACCCGGGGATGAGCACTGGCATGGGGGGCTTTCACGGGCGCAAACGGCCAAGGTGCCAAACAGCATGTACACTTCAAAAGGTATCCCACGCCCAGGGCCATCGCTCACCTGGCCTCCTCAGACCCCGTGTCGCCAGGCATGCCTCCCCTGAGGCAGGCCGCCCCCCTGCAATCCACATAATACCACGGCATACACACGTCATTCATTCACAAACACACCCCTGTTTCTAATACTTTATAAACCACTTGATATGTCTCATGAGAACATCTTTGTGCTTTGCAAGTCAACTCCTGAACCTTCTACCTGAGAAGCACTGAGATCTATGGTAATCTGCTCGTCGTCGTGCTATCTGTGACCGCTTCGAGCAAACTCGTCAGTGTGCTACCTGTGGCCATCTACCTGTCCTCCTGCAACATAGTGCTCGGCCTGCTGAATCCAACTGTTTTTTGGTCAAGGTAAGGCCATGTATCCTAGTCATATTTCGGTCATTTTTACATTTCTATCTATTTGCGATTACAGTACCCAATAGAGCTATGGTCATTGGTCTCATTGCTATTGACTTGAGTTTCAATTGTTATGCTATCAATAGATCTATTTATTTTCATCTGTGTCAATTGTCATTGAATTGCATCCTTCAGGGGTCCAGTCTATAATGTAAGCATGTTTCCTTTTCGTGCAAGACAGAACATCCAAGGGACGAGTCACATGTTCAGAGTTTAGTCACATAATTTAAAAAATGTCTGTAATTTATGCAAATACTAAACCGCACATGATGAACTAGTATAGTTCCGGCGACCAAAACAAACCTTGCATTGAGCATGGTATGGTTCATTTACTTTTTTATGACATTTTTATTCATCAAGGTTTTATAATAATCTTGATATTTACTTTTCAGAATTTTCAACAATGCCTGCCTGTTCGATTAGCGGTTGCCCTTCGAAAACCCATGCTAAATCTGAAGGCACTATAATGCATGTATTCCCAAAAACTGTTGATCGAATAAGAGAATGGGTCAGACATTGCGGATATCCACTGGATGAGCTGGAAAGTAGAGTCCAACAAGTCTTAGAGGACAAGAGGGGTGATCGATACCGCATCTGCATCCGGCACTTTTCCTCGAACATGTACGCCACATCTTGGGTAACAAAGAAGAATAAACGGCGAACGACACGAAAATTGCTCGCAAACGCTATTCCATCTCTATTCGTCCACATTCCGCCACTGGTGAGTCAAGTGTCCGGATTTAGCTTTAGGCCTTGCAGTAGTGTGTAGGTAGCCGAATGGATTAATTGATATTTTAGGTGTTGTGTCCCTTATAATACTCCCTTGTAATACTTTCGATATTGATATGAGTGTTTAGCTTTTTGAATAATGACATTTATCAATACATTATTTTTCGATTTTATAAACCCCAAAGGAAATCTATTTATGGGCACAGGGAACTGTACTATATTGCGCATTTTCAATAGCATTATTCTCAAGTATTCTGTCGGTTTACATGGCAATATTTTAATATTTGCATTTCATCATCAAACAATAATTTACCTTTACAAGTGCTTGACTATCCACTGAATCTGAAGCAAGAACATTCTACATCCGTGAAGTGCCCGCAGTTATCAACTACTTCTAGCGCGTATCAGGTAATCATATTTGGCTATTCCGCTACAGACTTGTTTTATGCATGTCAAGTAATAGTTTTTATGTATCGTGTGATTATTTTACAAATTGTTTGATTAGTGCTTTCCAATTGATAAACACCTTAGTTGTCGTCCCCTGGTGTTTGTTTTCAGTTATAATTAGTGTTATCCATACTAATGCAAGTACTGTCTATCAGGGAGATGCTGAAGCATCCACCACATTGACAACAGCCCTAGATGTTCTTCAGCAGCACGAGGTATGGATACTGACAGCTCCATCGACTGTGATCATCAGGACTGGAACACTTGTCGTTTGATTGTTCTACACCATGTTTCATTCGTGGTTAGCCATTGACATGTACCTGTGCGGTCGACCCCAAGTGTGTGTTGCGTTTTCAAAATTGTAATCCTTACTAATGCAAATACTATGTTTCAGGCAGTTGTTGACGCGTCAACCCACGCACTTGATGTGAAGCCTGACATTCAAGTAATTCCAGGGGAAGCAGGACCATGCTGATACGAATCGGCGCAACAGCTTTCGGAAGTGCGCACCACATTTACAACATCCATAGATATTCTTCAGCAGTACGAGGTATGGATACTGACAGCTCCATCGAGCGTGATCATATAACGTGATTCCATTTGCTATACTTTCTTCCCTATTAACGCAAGTACTGTATTTCAGGGAGACGATGGAGCTTCCACTACAATCACAAGATCCCATTTAGATGATGCAGATGTAAAGAAATCGGAGAAATAAGTCAATTAAATCTGATCATATTTAAATATTCCTTGATTCTTTTAGACAATGCAACATTTGTGGTTATCTCTTTATATGTACCTGTGCCCTCGACCCCAAGTGTGTGTTATGTTTACAATATTGAAAACCATACTAACGCAAGTACTGTGTTTCAGGGAGTTGCTGATGCCTCCTCTTCAATACAATCATTCGTGGCAGTCCATGCAGAGCCAGAGGTATGGATACTGACAGCTCCATCGAACTAGGTCATCAGAGCTTGAATACTTGTCGTTTGATTGTTCCACACAATGTTTAAATCGTGTTTGGCTATTGAGATGTACCTGTGTGTTCGTCCTCACGTGTGTTTTATGCTAACAATATTTTGATACACAGTAATGAAAATACTATGTTTCAGGGAGTAGATGGAGCCTCATTCCGTGCTGTCTATGCGGATACAGAAAATATAGTCGGTGCAGCGCAAGAGGAAGGGGAGACATGCGAATACGAATCGGAGCAACAGCATGCAGATGTTGAAGGTCGAGTCAAAAAAGTTGCAAAGAAAAGAAACAAAAATAAGGTTAGTTAGAAACAGTTCATAACTTTAGAATTTTTTTTTGTGCTGGGGACTATTTTATTTTTTTCTCCAGTCAATTGTACTATACTTTATCTTGTGTTTAAACTGAACATCCCTTTTCCAATCTGTCCTCTAGTTACCCGCGGGTGTCCGAACTATACATACACAGACAGTGAAGCGAATGAGAGATGTTGCTTGCCAGACCATTTACACTATGGAGGAACTATTAATTCAGACGCCGCGTGTTGAGACTAGAGATGCGCATGTCCAATGGCCAGAACATGAAATGAATGTGTCCGGAGAATCCAGTAAAGTTGTAAAGGACCATTGCTACAGTGCGACCGCACCACCACAACAACATGATACTGGATGCATTGAAGCTAGCTCTGAAGTAGTCGCAGATCAATTCACACAATCTACACCCGCCAAAAAATTGCCACCAAAAAAGCTGTCGACATTGTTGTGTTCTCCTATCAATGTTGAAGTAGCAGATGTTGAAATGACAGAGAATGAATCAGCAGCAGCATTCACCGACGCATCAGAACTTGATAGCAGCGATATTTCTTTCAAATGTGGTGATATGTCCTCAACATCACAGGCCGAAACAACTTTGACGCAGGATGACAGTCTAATGAAAGAGGGCAAATACATAGTATTCGACAGTTGTTTGATGGATATTATAAGTATGCTGAAATGTGGGCATTCTGTCAGAGGGAAAGTATGTGGGAAGCCATTGATTCATGTGACTTGTCAAAAAAAAGGCGGTAAAGTCACAATACATGCCGCCTGTAGATTAAATCATACGTTCTCATGGTCTGCACAACCGATGCTGGGGAAAATGCCATGCAGCTGCATCACTTTTTAGTGGCTCCAATTTTAGAAAGTTAGAGTCTTTCTTTCAGTTTGTGACGTATGGCATCTTGCTAAATCAATCAATAAGAAAATCTCGGCTGCAGGGAAAAAAAAGGTTTGGAAAGTATTTCAGAGTGGTCCCAGTCTATCAGCAACCATCTTTGGTGGAGCTCCAAAACTTGTGAAGGGTCAGTGGAAATACTACTTGAAAAATGGCGGTCACTGATGCACCACAGTACCAACGTGCACCGCTGGTCAGAAAACCTACATTTCCACCAATGTGAACATGGCCCTTTGTCCCCAGTGGAGGCACGGAAGAAGAAGTGGCTGAATCCATCTTCACCGACACACAAAGCCATTGAGAAGATTGTTTTCGATAAAACTCTATCAAGAGATTTGAGGGGACTGACAGAATTCTGTCACACAGGAGGTTTGGAGGTGTTCCACAATATGTACCTAAAGTACAGGCCAAAGCGCTTGCATTTCAGCATACAGGGCATGAGACATAGGACTCTACTTGCCGTCTTGGCCCATAACGAGAATCTCGGCCGTGAACAATCTAGGACTACGGGTAATGTAAGGATGCCTCGCTACACTAAGGCCTTTTCAAAAAGAAGTAAGCAATGGGTGATCAAACCAGTCTATGAGGAAATGGAGTTCGACTTTGTCAAAAGCCTTATTGTTGCTGTATTAGGGAAGCACAGATATGGAATTTTGAACGTTTCTGTGCAGAGCACTGATTCATTGCCACCCAACATTGCCACTGTGCCATGTCCACCCAAAGGAGAGCTGGTTGTGAAGTACAAA
Source organism: Ambystoma mexicanum (assembly GCF_040938575.1). Classification (NCBI taxonomy): domain Eukaryota; kingdom Metazoa; phylum Chordata; class Amphibia; order Caudata; family Ambystomatidae; genus Ambystoma; species Ambystoma mexicanum. The sequence continues at coordinate 1,344,854,877 of NC_090931.1, forward strand.
TCCCGGTTTAAATAAATGTTATTGTATAGTGTACATACAAAGTACGCTAACCCTAACCCCTACCTTCACCATCCTGGGTGGCGAACAACCTGGGTGTCATCTTTGAATTCTCTCTCTATTCACCTCATATTGCTGACCTTGTCTTTATGTGTATGTATATATTTTTGTTGATGTAACTAATTTTCGCAATCTCATGTAAATGCTGCGCACTGTTAACCGAGGGGAGGCTTGCATATTGCAAATAGTTAAAAATAAAAAAAAAAATCTCACTTTCAACTCAACTCCTCGGGTACTTTATACTTTCCCAGACCTTCCCCAAAAAATTAAAAGTCTCAATAGTTATGGTTCTTTGGGGCTTCAAAGATCGAAGACAACGAGGACAAAATTGGGGGCCTTAGAACGCGCCAAGCGAGCCGTTGCAGATGGGAGAGAAGCCAGTTTGCATTTGCACATTGAGGCGCAGTACATAGATGGATTCGAAACTTCAAGTTCTCACAGATGGCTTTACTACGGGATGTTGCAAAGAAAGAATGTATGCTCATTTCGAGTGAAGGTCAGCGGCTTTGATTTTCAGCTCGCGCCCTGAAGAGGCCCACAACTCGCACTGGCAGTATAAGGTTCTATTGTTTTTTGACCTTGAGAGACAGGGACCATGCCGAAAGAACTTCATTTGAAGGGGGGGGGTGCAATAACGTAAGAGACGATAAGGCAGAAAATTCTGAAACTAGACCGAGTTTCATGTTAGTTTAGTATACAAAAAATCGTTGTCAAGAGCACAGTGGGATTTACGGACTGCATTACGCAGAGACACAATGGAAATTGCAAATATAATGTAAGTAACTCTTTAGACACTTTTATACCGGAATGAAGATTTAATGAATGGATGCATGAATAAATGAATGAATGAAGAGCTAGGAAAACGTTTGTGGGATTGTCCTTGTAGCGGGCACATGGGCATGCAGGGCCACATTCCATGCGCATGTAGACAAACAGTCGTTTCTCATTGTGTGCTAACCTCGATTTATTTTGTTACTTTTCGCATTGATTTTAGAGCTGAACATACTCCATTGCACTATCCTTGAGAGCAAATAGTTTCAGCTCAGCCGTAATAAATAAAATGAATAATATTAATAAAGATCAGCTGGCGAGACTAATTATAAATTTTATGTTTTTAAAACGGGTATATCCTTCCCTTCTGCTACTGCCACCAGTTTCAGACCCCGGCAGATGGTTTTTTCAACCGCCAGCTGCAGCTTCTTGTAAACAACTGCACCACTTTGATGATTTTATGGGACGATCGCCAAGGGCCCATATGCACTTACGCAGTACTAGCGGCTAGAAGCAACATATCAACCTTTACGCTGGCCTAGTGCCTGCTTGATGTAACAGCCTTGCGGTTCACTGTGTGACCAAAGTGCTTCTTTTAACGAAAACCAACACCCTGTGTATCATAAAGGAACAGCGCGTGACTCACAATAAACTTTTACAGATTTGCGGATAGAGATAAAAGAAAATAAATGGCATTCCGAATTCATATGGCAATTGCTGAATATTCTATAAACATTTAATGTCAAATAAATGTACTTTACCAAATGTACCGTGTTGCTGTTTGATTTTAAAGTACAGTTTCATATTCCGAATTGTGGCGCGCTGTGTTGTGAGTTGATCTGTGTTGGTTTCCGGGTTCTGTGTGAAGTCGCGTAGAAGACGACTGGGCGCGTTTGCCAACGCAGCACAGAAACGTCACGGAGAGAGGTGGGGAATATGAATGTTTTGATAATGTCAGGCTCAGGGGCGGGGGATATGATTCAGTGCCCCAAAAGCAGGTCAGCCAGGGCGATGGGGGAAATGATAGGATTATCACAAAATGGCAGCTCCCTGATGCCAGTCCGTTGCATTACAAGGAAGGATTCGGACAGTGAGGTTGTATGGTTGGTATTTAGACACAATCTCATTAGTCTTCCATCTAGTTCAACTCAGGGTAGCGACAATTTTGGTCTTCTTCGATATATTGTTGCCCAAGTTAGATGCTGCATCCAATGGTCACTTTTGTTGGAATAGATGGTATCAATTTTCATAAGGTTTCCTCTAATCTCTTGCGAGACATACACATAATCAATGATTGCCGAAGAGGGGCCTCTCGACCAGGTCAGCTGCAGTTCCCCTTTGTTGTTCAACGGTTTAGTTATAAACGAGAGATGTCGGCAATCCATTTCTTTGATCCAACATCTTGCCCTTGGAATAAGAGAGCTTTAATCTAGTCTTTTCCCTTGGCGATCATATAGATGTAGGTTTAAGTCGCCTCATATAATGAGTTCTGTGTTTTGAAAATGGCCAATGGCGTCGTCAATAGCCGTAAATACGGCATCCATAAAAACCTCATCATTTATCGCTGATGGATTCTAATATTGATTCACAATTGTCATGGTCTTATTGTCGGTTGGTAAGACTCCATCTGTTTCAGCATCAGGATTCACAGATTAATAACTCAAGGTAGTAGTTTGAATCCAAGGATTCACGTTACTGGTATCCAAGATTTCAAAATTTGCATCGACTCTTATCAGAGTCAGGAGACCGGCTGCAGGGCGACCTTTCTGTCTTTGTAATGCTGGATTCATAAAAGTGAGGTAATATTCACATACCGGTTGTCGCATGAGCCATGTCTCTTGGAGACAAATGATCTGAAAACAATTGAAGATTGATTTATTCTGATGATAATGAGAATGGCCTCGCGAATTCCATGAGCACAAAGAGATCTCGTAGCCTCTCTCGTGAGTTAGTTATTAATAATGAGAGGTACTTGCTTTAGATCGTGGCGTTTCCATGTAATCCATATCTCTCCATATCGGGTGTTTGGAGGACTGTATTCTCACTTTTCGTTCGTGTGGGTAGTTACTCCAGTTTCTCTCATCTTTTTTATGTGATGACTGTAAACTTGTGTTTTCGCCATCCCTTGTTACTTGGTTTGGATCAAGGGCCCGTTCATATTGCCATCTCCTGCCGGACTCAGTATAGTCTGCATAGTGCTCAATGTGTTGTATACAAAGGAAGCCTAGTTAATGTAATGAGTTGTGATGTCTCAGAATATTTGTCATTACGGTTCTATCATGGAAATGCACCCATACATCGTCCAAGTCATGTTCATCAAGGAACTGTACTAGTTTAATGTCATTAGAACATATGGAATTCAGCTGTGGTATCGTACGAAACAAGCGTATTATGTTCGCTCTGTTTAAAATCAGCCCTTCGTTATCTTAGATATTTGTTGTATCTGTATTCTATTCTCCACTTGCTTCTTCCTAGGGTCAATGAATTGGGGCTGTGTAAATAGTGTTCCTTTTACTTTCTTGGTCGAGTTTGATTAGGGTTGTTAGCTGAGGTAGTCTCCAGAGTTGAGTTTTCGTCATTAGAAGTTAAGTCAATGGCTTCTGATTGATTTCCATGAGTACTGTCTAGCTTGCCATTGGATACATCCTCACATGAGTAGTCTGCAATGAGGCTTTGGAACTCGTCATCTGTTATCTCTTCACAAGACAGATGTCTCGCCATCGCTTCTCCCGGATCATCCTCGTTGTACTTGTCGATGACTATCAAGGAGCTCAGATGTGGCTCATTTCTACTCATCGGTGATTGGGATGTCTCATTGTCTTTTACATGTTGTACTGGAACATTCTGCGCGATTGGTGCTGTTTTCGGAACCATCTGCGATAATCCTGTAGACTTTGTTGAGTTCGGGGGCATATCATGTGTAGTTTCCATGGCGTTATTTATCTTATTTTGCTGTGTTTTAGACTCTTTCGGTGGTAGAGTCAAGTTTCTCAGAAAAGCCCTTGAGCCTTTCTGGTTCTTTTTAGGTTAGTGCTTCACCTCTTGTTTCTGATTTGCCTTTTCTTTTTGTCCTGGGTTCGCCACAAAAATGTAATAGTTCCCTTTCAGAGGATTGCTCTGGTCTACTACCTGCAATACATTCAGAGTTTGATTTAGGGCTTCGTCAGCTTTGCCTGGATTCATCTGGCTTTCCACTTCCTTGGATGATTGCGTAGAAATAATATGGTTTGACAGTATTTGCCCCACAATTCCATTTCCATTGGCTTTCTCATAGTTAGAGTTGCGATTCGTCGGATCTATGATGTGAGGTGGCAAGGCCTCGATTGGACGAATGGTAAGGTACTCATAAAGTTGGGCAATATTTCTTTTTATCAGTGCTAATTGATCAGTTTTGGTGTTTGGATTCAGCATAGTTATTAGTATCTTATTCAATTCAATTTCATCAATGCGGTCATTTCTCATAAGGTCAAATAGTCTGTTCTGCCAACGTATGCTTGTTTCAGCTTCAATATTCGTTTGTTCTTGTATTTTATTTATGAATGCTTCTGTATGAATCTGTTTCAAATGAATTAAGGCCAATAAGGTAGCTTGGTCTTTCATTGCTTCCACATTTGTTTCATAAAGCTTCCATAGGGGAATCAGAGCTTGTGATATAGTTGTAATCAGCATAGTTTGGAGATCCAGCATTGTGGTCGGGATTGGGTCCTGTTGATATTTGTTCGTCGGGATACATTGACATTTTCCAGTAGATTTTTCCAAAGGTTGAGTGATTTCCAAGTCACAATTTGCTGGAATCTCATGCTTTATTAGAATTGTTCGATTCCCATTATGGATTGGGATCGGGTGTAGAGCTGATTGTGGGCATAGAGGGTTAGTACTCAAAGGTTTTGATGTTGGGTGTTGACTTTTTATGTCCTTTTTCCTAGTTTCCAGAAAAACTTTGTTCCTCTTTTCATGGTTCGACATAAGTAATTCTCTTTCTGTGATGTCGAGGGAAAGTCGAGCTGCACGCGCACTAGGCGTGTGAAAAGCCAAAGGCCTTGTATCATCAGATTTTATTCTTTGATTATACTTCGTTTGCCATCGTTGTTTTGCTAGCAAAGCTTTCTTTTCTGGGACATTTCCCATTTGACTGGTGGGAGGAACTAGCTTGAGTCAGGGTCATATGAATAGGACTCTGCATTAGACCTATTCCCTAAAACCGTCCTATTGGCAATAGGTTTACTTTGGCCAGTCAGTGGAGGTTTTGCTGGTACAAATTCATTATTGCCATCCTTTCGAGTATCTAGACACTTTATCTATGGCAATGGAATGGCCAAGATGTTGTTCAATCCCTTTTCAGTCGATATTTAATGTGTTCTCTTGGGATCTACATCATCTTCTTTTAAAGTGGAACAGCCACATGGGTCGTCCACTGTGATCTGTTCCGTTTCCAATTTATGATCCTGCAGCAAAACATCGCCTGTCATCAGCTTCAAATCAGCCTTGTTTATAGTCATAGCATATAGACGGTGTGGGTCAGTGTTCTTTTCCAGAGAAGCTTTCATATGTTGCATTTCTGCATTGGCCGGTCTGTTGATGGGTGCGCACTGGAGCAGGTTTCCTTCTCTTGCCAAGTCCGTAAGTACAGCAAGTGCCACCTCGTCTCCCTCAGACAAAGCGTCTACATTCTGAAATATCTCTCGGGTGCCGGTTGCAGCAGTGTTCATTTCTACCACATTATCCAGGTTGTCAACAAGAGATAATGGCGCATCAGTGACTGAAAGTCTTTTGAGTCTTTGTCTCGTGAGCGGGCCCTTTGTGACTGCGATTATGGTATTCACCATCGTTCACACAGATGTAATAATGTCTCGCAAAATGGGTGTGTTTGATATTTACCCGGTGTTGGGTGCACGTGCAGGAAGATCAAAAAATGGCGTCACCTTGCACACCTTGACTACCGTCCTCTATAACCACAACATGCTAATCAAATCCGTGGTCGCAGTGTGCACAATCTTGATGAGGTGTCGTGCAAGCAATACGATACAGACAGAGCACAAAGTTCGGGTCCAATCGGCCCAGACGTTTCTCACCTCACCTCACTGCTAACGTCCATGGAGCGGACTGGAGAAGACTGGGCTCACCTCGGGACTCCGCGTGGCGCTCCACGCCCAGAGTCAGATTATTAAGGAGGGGCTGTTTGTTAAAGGGACAGCACTCCAGTTCCCTTCTCCAGCAGAATCACGGCAAAATCACTCCTGGAAATGTCGAGAAAATGCACACCGTTGCTGCAGCTCCTCACAAGAAAACATAAATCCAATGGAGACTGGAGAAGACTGGACTCTCCTCAGGACTCATTCTGGACACTGACAGGAATCCTCACTGTCATATTATTACACTGAATGAGAACTGGTAGAATTGGAACCAACTGGACAGGGCCTCCAGAAGATTTAGTGGGACCTTTGGGTGTTAGCAACATCCTCAGGCTTGAAAAAGCTTTCATCCACTACTGTTCTGCTGGCCCCAGTGTCTCTCCTGGCAGGAGTATCCTGGTCATTGACAAGAACACTGTCCATATAATACCCTCTAGAGTTCTCTGGAATACAGCTGTACACATCCATATTCTGTTTCTTACCCAGACCCATGGACTCTAAGGATACAGTGGCCTGAAGACCCAAGGATGCTTCAGCAAATATTTGAAAGTGGGCACTAGCCATCTGTACTTCTTCCTCTGGGGAGAAGGCTAAGGAGGCAGTGCTGATCCCTGCAGGTTTACCCTTGCACCTGGGATCTCCTTTCACATGGTCAGTTGACCCACAAACATAGCATTTACCAAATGCTCTCTGGAATGGGGTTTCTGCTGACCTCCCTCTGGTTGGGCACCAGAGGAGTCACTAGCCCTATTTTTTTTCACATGTGGCTTACCCTTGTTATGTTTGGGGGCCTCTTCTGGTTGGAGGGATTTAGAGTTATCTGTAGTCTCACCTTTGTGCTGCTTCCCCCCATCCTTTTTGGGAGTTAACTCAGAATCCTTATGAGTGGCCCTGTTGGCTACCCACGAGTCAGCTGCTCTAGCTAACTTCTTTGAATCGAATTCCTTAGAGTCAACCAAGTGCTGTCTCAGCTCAGGAGAGCAGGCATCAAACATAGTTTCCAACATTAACAGATTTCTCATACCTTCATAAGTGTTCACTCTATAACCCTTAACCCAACCATCTACGTTTTTCAAACATGCACACACCCAGGTAGCCTATATCCCCCAACTCCATTACCACATCAGTTGCAACAGGGGGTAGCAGGGGGTAGCCTAGAAAAAAGCCAAAGAATCAACTGATTCCCTGTAATGTATGGAATCCCATGGTTATATTCAAAAGCAGCCAACCAATCCAAAATATCAAGCTTAACCTCATACATACTTCCTCATCTTTGGGCATGCGAGGCCTCTTAGGACTGGAAGACATAGAAGACTCTAGGGGAGAACCAGTTTCAACAGACAACTTTTTCAACTCTAGTGCATGGTTCAATTCCATCTCTCTGAGTTTAAGTTCTTGATGTTTGCATTCAGTTTGAGCTTGGATTCTTTTAAACTCTAACTCAAGTCTCATTCTTTCTAAAGAGACAAATTCAGGACTTAATGTTGGACCTGGTGGGATCTCTGTGGTCAGAGGTTTAGGCCTATGAGTAGGTAGAGGTAAAACAGGCCCTACATTTGAAGACTCTTCTTCCTCATCTAACTAATCCATAACATTTGAGTTACTCTCAGAAACATTATTATCCTCATCAACATTTTCCACATTTGCTGCAGGTGTGGGGGATTCAGACCCACTCCTCAGACGTTGGTATCCTAACAAATTTTCTATCAATTCAACCTTTATGCCTTTTACAGTGAGATTCCTAGCTTTACACATATCTCTCAATTGATTAACAGTTAAAGTCACTAGGCTCTCCTGTCTGTAGCTTTCCATATCAGTCATGATAAAACAATTGTTTTACTAGTGTTGCTTTGCCTTGGGAGGATTATTTGAACAAAAGTAGCACTCTAAATGTAACAAGTATACTTTATCCTCACCGCTGTACACCAGTGTTAGGCAGAATCACCTGCTGTACCCTTGGGGAACACTACAGGCAATTAGGACTACAAGTGTAAGCACAATTTCACCTTTGGTACAAGCCTGTACTACACAGTAAAGTGGTAGCGATGGCTGAGCAGCCAGACTTATCTCAAGAGTTTAAGTGAGCAGTAGAACAAGTTACACAAAGGACCAACAAATATAGTGATTCAAGTAAACACTTACTCAAGGTTTCTTGGTAAAAGAATATACATTCATTTACTCAGTCATTTAGAAAACATTACTTTGGCATAAGCAGTTCTATATCACACACCAATACACCACAAAAATCCAACTGGTAAGTAAATGAACAAGGTTAGCTCAAAAATGAAGTAGGAGCAAAATGGCACTTTAGATACTTAATAAGGGAGGGAAAAGACAAGCTTATAAGAATAGATAGACAGTCCAAATACATTCATAGGTAGGGCAAAGGGTTTCAGTTAAATACAACCAACAATTCTTCTCAACAGGCCTGGGCCAAAGTCAATGGTTCAGAGTCTTTTGTATAGGATAGCACAGTTCTGGTAGATAACGGTTAAGTGTTTGCCACAGATTTTAAAGGACTTGGCTAGGCGAAAAGTTTGACGAATGTTTAGGGAAATACAAGCCTTCATAGTTGAGGAAAGCTTCACACACTTTCTCGATGACTGAAAAGATTTCTGGACCGCGTTTGCACAGTTCCTTGTCAATGAAGAAAGCTGTAGCTGAGGCAGTTGTTCCTGGCAGTTCGAGCAGATCTCGCTGTTCCTGAGCTTCAGTCATGGGGACAAGGAGGACGTCGGGAGGATCCTGTACTGCCCATGGAAGAGGCCAAAAGCTGTAGCAAGACGTCGGTTTAAGGTGTGAGTGCCTTAAAGTCCACAAGCTGGTTTCCATCCCTCTGGCTATCCGGTTTTCAACAGCACTCTGAAGAAAATTCAACCAGAATAGGATGGTGTCCAGGTGGCTTGCGAGTTGGTTGTTCTCACCAAACTCAAGGGAAGAAGTTAACCTTATCAGAGTCAGGAGACCGGCTGCAGGGCGACCTTTCTGTCTTTGTAATGCTGGATTCATAAAAGTGAGGTAATTTTCACATACCGGTTGTCGCATGAGCCATGTCTCTTGGAGACAAATGATCTGAAAACAATTGAAGATTGATTTATTCTGATGATAATGAGAATGGCCTCGCGAATTCCATGAGCACAAAGAGATCTCGTAGCCTCTCTCGTGAGTTAGTTATTAATAATGAGAGGTACTTGCTTTAGATCGTGGCGTTTCCATGTAATCCATATCTCTCCATATCGGGTGTTTGGAGGACTGTATTCTCACTTTTCGTTCGTGTGGGTAGTTACTCCAGTTTCTCTCATCTTTTTTATGTGATGACTGTAAACTTGTGTTTTCGCCATCCCTTGTTACTTGGTTTGGATCAAGGGCCCGTTCATATTGCCATCTCCTGCCGGACTCAGTATCGTCTGCACAGTGCTCAATGTGTTGTATACAAAGGAAGCCTAGTTAATGTAATGAGTTGTGATGTCTCAGAATATTTGTCATTACTGTTCTATCATGGAAATGCACCCATACATCGTCCAAGTCATGTTCATCAAGGAACTGTACTAGTTTAATGTCATTAGAACATATGGAATTCAGCTGTGGTATCGTACGAAACAAGCGTATTATGTTGGCTCTGTTTAAAATCAGCCCTTCGTTATCTTAGATATTCGTTGTATCTGTATTCTATTCTCCACTTGCTTCTTCCTAGGGTCAATGAATTGGGGCTGTGTCAATAGTGTTCCTTTTACTTTCTTGGTCGAGTTTGATTAGGGTTGTTAGCTGAGGTAGTCTCCAGAGTTGAGTTTTCGTCTTTAGAAGTTAAGTCAATGGCTTCTGATTGATTTCCATGAGTACTGTCTAGCTTGCCATTGGATACATCCTCACATGAGTAGTCTGCAATGAGGCTTTGGAACTCGTCATCTGTTATCTCTTCACAAGACAGATGTCTCGCCATCGCTTCTCCCGGATCATCCTCGTTGTACTGGTCGATGACTATCAAGGAGCTCAGATGTGGCTCATTTCTACTCATCGGTGATTGGGATGTGTCATTGTCTTTTACCTGTTGTACTGGAACATTCTGCGCGATTGGTGCTGTTTTCGGAACCATCTGCGATAATCCTGTAGACTTTGTTGCGTTCGGGGGCATATCATCTGTAGTTTCCATGGCGTTATTTATCTTATTTTGCTGTGTTTTAGACTCTTTCGGTGGTAGAGTCAAGTTTCTCAGAAAAGCCCTTGAGCCTTTCTGGTTCTTTTTAGGTTAGTGCTTAACCTCTTGTTTCTGATTCGCCTTTTCTTTTTGTCCTGGGTTCGCCACATAAATGTAATAGTTTCCTTTCAGAGGATTGCTCTGGTCTACTACCTGCAATACATCCAGAGTTTGATTTAGGGCTTCGTCAGCTTTGCCTGGATTCATCTGGCTTTCCACTTCCTTGGATGATTGCGTAGAAATAATATGGTTTGACAGTATTTGCCCCACAATTCCATTTCCATTGGGTTTCTCATAGTTAGAGTTGCGATTCGTCGGATCTATGATGTGAGGTGGCAAGGCCTCGATTGGACGAATGGTAAGGTACTCATAAAGTTGGGCAATATTTCTTTTTATCAGTGCTAATTGATCAGTTTTGGTGTTTGGATTCAGCATAGTTATTAGTATCTTATTCAATTTCATCAATGCGGTCATTTCTCATAAGGTCAAATAGTCTGTTCTGCCAACGTATGCTTGTTTCAGCTTCAATATTCGTTTGTTCTTGTATTTTATTTATGAATGCTTCTGTATGAATCTGTTTCAAATGAATTAAGGCCAATAAGGTAGCTTGGTCTTTCATTGCTTCCACATTTGTTTCATAAAGCTTCCATAGGGGAATCAGAGCTTGTGATATAGTTGTAATCAGCATAGTTTGGAGATCCAGCATTGTGGTCGGGATTGGGTCCTGTTGATATTTGTTCGTCGGGATACATTGACATTTTCCAGTAGATTTTGCCAAAGGTTGAGTGATTTCCAAGTCACAATTTGCTGGAATCTCATGCTTTATTAGAATTGTTCGATTCCCATTATGGATTGGGATCGGGTGTAGAGCTGATTGTGGGCATAGAGGGTTAGTACTCAAAGGTTTTGATGTTGGGTGTTGACTTTTTATGTCCTTTTTCCTAGTTTCCAGAAAAACTTTGTTCCTCTTTTCATGGTTCGACATAAGTAATTCTCTTTCTGTGATGTCGAGGGAAAGTCGAGCTGCACGCGCACTAGGCGTGTGAAAAGCCAAATGCCTTGTATCATCAGATTTTATTCTTTGATTATACTTCGTTTGCCATCGTTGTTTTGCTAGCAAAGCTTTCTTTTCTGGGACATTTCCCATTTGACTGGTGGGAGGAAGTAGCTCGAGTCAGGGTCATATGAATAGGACTCTGCATTAGACCTATTCCCTAAAACCGTCCTATTGGCAATAGGTTTACTTTGGCCAGTCAGTGGAGGTTTTGCTGGTACAAATTCATTATTGCCATCCTTTCGAGTATCTAGACACTTTATCTATGGCAATGAAATGGCCAAGATGTTGTTCAATCCCTTTTCAGTCGATATTTAATGTGTTCTCTTGGGATCTACATCATCTTCTTTTAAAGTGGGACAGCCACATGGGTCGTCCACTGTGATCTGTTCCGTTTCCAATTTATGATCCTGCAGCAAAACATCGCCTGTCATCAGCTTCAAATCAGCCTTGTTTATAGTCATAGCATATAGATGGTGTGGGTCAGTGTTCTTTTCCAGAGAAGCTTTCATATGTTGCATTTCTGCATTGGCCGGTCTGTTGATGGGTGCGCACTGGAGCAGGTTTCATTCTCTTGCCAAGTCCGTAAGTACAGCAAGTGCCACCTCGTCTCCCTCAGACAAAGCCTCTACATTCTGAAATATCTCTCGGGTGCCGGTTGCAGCAGTGTTCATTTCTACCACATTATCCAGGTTGTCAACAAGAGATATTGGCGCATCAGTGACTGAAAGTCTTTTGAGTCTTGGGACCTCATTAGGACCCAGGCGGTAAGGGGTTTACGGCAGCGTAAACAGCGCCGACCCTTACCGCCTGATTCCGAGGTCCCTTAGCGCCATGGAGGATTTAACACCTGCTTTTAGCAGGTGTTAAAATCCATGGCGCTAAGGGACCATGTTGTTAATTACGCCACCGTAATTTACGGTGGCGTAATTAACGCCTTCCCCACTCCCATTATGCCCTATGGGGCAAAAATGGGAATGGGGAAGGGTAAATGGGGATTGGGGATTTACCGCCCCGCCAACCTCGGAATAGGGCGGTAAGTCCGCCAACCACCATGGCGTAAACGTAGTTTACGCCATGGTGGTAAAGGTACGACCCAGGCGGTAACTTCCCGCCTGGGTCGTAATGAGGCCCTTTGTCTCGTGAGCGGGCCCTTTGTGACTGCGATTATGGTATTCACCATCGTTCACACAGATGTAATAATGTCTCGCAAAATGGGTGTGTTTGATATTTACCCGGTGTTGGGTGCACGTGCAGGAAGATCAAAAAATGGCGTCACCTTGCACACCTTGACTACCGTCCTCTATAACCACAACATGCCAATCGAATCCGTGGTCGCAGTGTGCACAATCTTGATGAGGTGTCGTGCAAGCAATACGATACAGACAGAGCTCAAAGTTCGGGTCCAATCGGCCCAGACGTTTCTCACCTCACCTCACTGCTAACGTCCATGGAGCGGACTGGAGAAGACTGGGCTCACCTCGGGACTCCGCGTGGCGCTCCGCGCCCAGAGTCAGATTATAAAGGAGGGGCTGTTTGTTAAAGGGACAGCACTCCAGTTCCCTACTCAAGCAGAATCACGGCAAAATCACTCCTGGAAATTTCGAGAAAATGCACAACATTGCTGCAGCTCCTCACAAGAAAACAAAAAGCCAATGGGGACTGGAGAAGACTGGACTCTCCTCGGGACTCTGTGCGGCGCTCCACGGCCGGAATCAGATTATAAAGGAGGGGCTGTTTGTTAAAGGGACAGCACTCCAGTTCCCTTCTCCAGCAGAATCACGGCAAAATCACTCCTGGAAATGTTGAGAAAATGCACACCGTTGCTGCAGCTCCTGACAAGAAAACATAAATCCAATGGAGACTGGAGAAGACTGGACTCTCCTCAGGACTCATTCTGGACACTGACAGGAATCCTCACTGTCATATTATTACACTGAATGAGAACTGGTAGAATTGGAACCAACTGGACAGGGCCTCCAGAAGATTTAGTGGGACCTTTGGGTGTTAGCAACATCCTCAGGCTTGAAAAAGCTTTCATCCACTACTGTTCTGCTGGCCCCAGTGTCTCTCCTGGCAGGAGTATCCTGGTCATTGACAAGAACACTGTCCATATAATACCCTCTAGAGTTCTCTGGAATACAGCTGTACACATCCATATTATGTTTCTTACCCAGACCCATGGACTCTAAGGATACAGTGGCCTGAAGAACCAAGGATGCTTCAGCAAATAGTTGAAAGTGGGCACTAGCCATCTGTACTTCTTCCTCTGGGGAGAAGGCTAAGGAGGCAGTGCTGATCCCTGCAGGTTTACCCTTCCACCTGGGATCTCCTTTCACATGGTCAGTTGACCCACAAACATAGCATTTACCAAATGCTCTCTGGAATGGGGTTTCTGCTGACCTCCCTCTGGTTGGGCACCAGAGGAGTCACTAGCCCTATTTGTTTTCACATGTGGCTTACCCTTGTTATGTTTGGGGGCCTCTTCTGGTTGGAGGGATTTAGAGTTATCTGTAGTCTCACCTTTGTGCTGCTTCCCCCCATCCTTTTTGGGAGTTACCTCAGAATCCTTATGAGTGGCCCTGTTGGCTACCCACGAGTCAGCTGCTCTAGCTAACTTCTTTGAATCGAATTCCTTAGAGTCAGCCAAGTGCTGTCTCAGCTCAGGAGAGCAGGCATCAAACATAGTTTCCAACATAAACAGATTTCTCATACCTTCATAAGTGTTCACTCTATAACCCTTAACCCAACCATCTACGTTTTTCAAACATGCACACACCCAGGTAGCCTATATCCCCCAACTCCATTACCACATCAGTTGCAACAGGGGGTAGCCTAGAAAAAAGCCAAAGAATCAACTGATTCCCTGTAATGTATGGAATCCCATGGTTATATTCAAAAGCAGCCAACCGATCCAAAATATCAAGCTTAACCTCATACATACTTCCTCATCTCTGGGCATGCGAGGCCTCTTAGGACTGGAAGACATAGAAGACTCTAGGGGAGAACCAGTTTCAACAGACAACTTTTTCAACTCTAGTGCATGGTTCAATTCCATCTCTCTGAGTTTAAGTTCTTGATGTTTGCATTCAGTTTGAGCTTGGATTCTTTTAAACTCTAACTCAAGTCTCATTCTTTCTAAAGAGACAAATTCAGGACTTAATGTTGGACCTGGTGGGATCTCTGTGGTCAGAGGTTTAGGCCTATGAGTAGGTAGAGGTAAAACAGGCCCTACATTTGAAGACTCTTCTTCCTCATCTAACTAATCCATAACATTTGAGTTACTCTCAGAAACATTATTATCCTCATCAACATTTTCCACATTTGCTGCAGGTGTGGGGGATTCAGACCCACTCCTCAGACGTTGGTATCCTAACAACTTTTCTATCAATTCAACCTTTATGCCTTTTACAGTGAGATTCCTAGCTTTACACATATCTCTCAATTGATTAACAGTTAAAGTCACTAGGCTCTCCTGTCTGTAGCTTTCCATATCAGTCATGATAAAACAATCGATTTACTAGTGTTGCTTTGCCTTGGGAGGATTATTTGAACAAAAGTAGCACTCTAAATGTAACAAGTATACTTTATCCTCACCGCTGTACACCAGTGTTAGGCAGAATCACCTGCTGTACCCTTGGGGAACACTACAGGCAATTAGGACTACAAGTGTAAGCACAATTTCACCTTTGGTACAAGCCTGTACTACACAGTAAAGTGGTAGCGATGGCTGAGCAGCCAGACTTATCTCAAGAGTTTAAGTGAGCAGTAGAACAAGTTACACAAAGGACCAACAAATATAGTGATTCAAGTAAACACTTACTCAAGGTTTCTTGGTAAAAGAATATACATTCATTTACTCAGTCATTTAGAAAACATTACTTTGGCATAAGCAGTTCTATATCACACACCAATACACCACAAAAATCCAACTGGTAAGTAAATGAACAAGTTTAGCTCAAAAATGAAGTAGGAGCAAAATGGCACTTTAGATACTTAATAAGGGAGGGAAAAGACAAGCTTATAAGAATAGATAGACAGTCCAAATACATTCATAGGTAGGGCAAAGGGTTTCAGTTAAATACAACCAACAATTCTTCTCAACAGGCCTGGGCCAAAGTCAATGGTTCAGAGTCTTTTGTATAGGATAGCACAGTTCTGGTAGATAACGGTTAAGTGTTTGCCACAGATTTTAAAGGACTTGGCTAGGCGAAAAGTTTGACGAATGTTTAGGGAAATACAAGCCTTCGTAGTTGAGGAAAGCTTCACACACTTTCTCGATGACTGAAAAGATTTCTGGACCGCGTTTGCACAGTTCCTTGTCAATGAAGAAAGCTGTAGCTGAGGCAGTTGTTCCTGGCAGTTCGAGCAGATCTCGCTGTTCCTGAGCTTCAGTCATGGGGACAAGGAGGACGTCGGGAGGATCCTGTACTGCCCATGGAAGAGGCCAAAAGCTGTAGCAAGACGTCGGTTTAAGGTGTGAGTGCCTTAAAGTCCACAAGCTGGTTTCCATCCCTCTGGCTATCCGGTTTTCAACAGCACTCTGATGAAAATTCAACCAGAATAGGATGGTGTCCAGGTGGCTTGCGAGTTGGTTGTTCCCACCAAACTCAAGGGAAGAAGTTAACCTTGAAGGGCTTCTCTGTCGTCGGAGTTTCAGGCAATTCGGACCTGCAGCAGGGATTCACCGGTCGTCCAGGAGTTGCAGCAGTCCTCTTCCTTCCTCTCCTCTTTGGTTCTTTCGTTCCAGTGGTCGACTCTGCTTGCCAAGTCCCAGAGACCTGCTTTTAAACAGTTTTCCCCATTCATTCCAGCCTGGCTGTCACTAACACAGCAGGGTGGCTGTCCTTGACGGACAGCCAGCCGGCCAATCACGCCAATGTGCATTGAGGTCTCCTAGGAGACTAAGCACAGGGAGTTTCGGGCACCTCCCTCACATCCTGTCCACCTCAGACACCTTGGCGCCAGAGGAGGGCTTCAGCACGGAAGCCCACCAAAGGCCACCGAACAAAGGAAACAAACCTGGTTTGGTGCGCAGAGACAAACACAAGGACTTTTCCTAAAAGAAATGGCGAAAAAAGATGACCGGAGTCTGTTTTAACGGACAGGTCTGGGACGCCATATTGAAAAACATGGCTGTCTCTATTTTTAGCTACCGTTATTAGCGGTTGCAAAAAATCACGGTAGTTGATCTAAACCACTTCCACCAGCCATTTAAATAGGAAAAGGTAACATTTTACTGTTACATAAGTGTTTTGACTCAGGGGAAGCTAAACAACCCCTCCAGCACTCTATTGGAAGATAGTGTGTGCTGGGTCAGTAAATTTAAAAAGACTAGTAAAGCCAATTTAACTTTACATGCTCTGTGAGACGGTAGTCAGTCCCAGAGAAGATAGATAAACCTTTGGGGAGTCTGAAAAGACACCCCTGTGCCACTGCACTGAAGGTGCTGTGTGACACACAGAAAAAGATGATGCCACTGGAGTTGGTTTAAAACTCCATAACCAAAGAACACAAAAGTAAAACACATTGAAAATGAAAAGTTCAAAGCCCCAAAATATAGCAAAAGAGCTGGAGTGCTCTAAGGTAGAGGGAATTTAGCACGTGTGTGAGAATTCTCACTAACAACATCCCATCTCCCTCCTAGCTGTACTCCAATGTAATAGTTTTGGCTTGTAGTCGGCACTCTAGCATCACATAATAGGCCTAAATATAAGGCTTGGCAAAGGTAGAGCGGTATGGTCAGAGGACACATCGAAGAATGCTGGAGCGAATGTCATGGTTACGGGCCAGGGGCATATCTGCAGGCTCTCTTTCTATGTGGTTCATAGGGATAGGTGGGGAAGGCAGTCAGGAGCGGCATGGGTTAAGGCCTTGAGAACCTGGAGCATGTCATCAGGGAAACCTCATCATCCAATCACATCCAAGAGAACTTCCTGCTTCCTCCAACATGGACATTGGTTTCCAGCTCAAAGCAAGCAGCGCGGTCTAGTCTCTGGGCATGGCTGCCTATATAAGCCATGCCCAGAGACCAACACGCGCTTTGTGTGAATTCTGTATCACACGCTTACCCGGACTTCTCCGCTTATCTGTTATCTCCATGTGGATTTCGCGACTGTCGGCTTCGAGACAGAAAGAAGAGCTTGATAGCGGGTCCTTCGCTGGAGTCGCTCGCCTCTGTCCTGCAGCTCCCACAGCATTCCAGCACCTGAAAAGAAAGGCAAGAACAGGTGATTAACAACAGGCTTACATCGGGTCTTTCTTCGCTCTCTGCCGTGTGTTAAGGTACCGCTCTGAGACCACCTACAGCTACTCACCTCCGGTGCGCGGTCTTCATCTGGAACTGGTCCTGCCTCTTACTCCTTCTGCCGTCCAGCACCTTAGTGCCTCCCGGAGCTGTCCTGTGTAAGAGAAAGAGAAAGAGAAAGACAAAGGTTAGAATCAGAAACTTTCTCTCTGCACGCTCTCCGCATTCAGACTGTAAATCACGCAACGCAAGCAACCCAGTGAGGCAACTGGGATATTGAACTTACCTGGTACCAGATTACCTGTTAGGCCAACTCCAAATCCAGTGAGTGAACTGGTTTCCTGAACTTACCCTTGGCACAAGAAAACCGACCATTGAGGCAACTGGACCCGGACTTTATCTGAACTAAAAGACATACCTGAACATTAGCCGTTACTAGCGGCCATCTCCAACGACGCCCGCCGGGCCCCAGACACATCGCTCCTGCAAGAGCAGGATGGAGAGCTCACCAAGTAAAACTGAAAGGTGAGTCATACCCTAGTTGGGGGGGAACTAAACTTCTAGATTTAGAAGGGACAGGGAAGTCACCCTTTTTGGCAGATGGTCCTTCCAGCAGTATTGGGCAAGTAGGAAGTGAGAGAAGAGCCAGAGGATTCCATCGCTCCCACGGGGGCTCAGGTAAGCGTGACAGAACATGAAGCCTTCCGTAAACCACTCCGCTTGAGCGATGGAGACCTCGGAGGTCGATCAGCTGTCACAGCTACTGGAAGAGTTAAGGGCCTAAGTGCACGAAGCTCGGTCAGAAATGAATGTATTAAGGCGTGAACTGGTAGTAGAGACAAGACAGATGAGATAGCCTGGCAACTATTACAAACCCAGGTGGGCCTAGCCCCGTTGCCAGGTGGAGCTACAACCACCTCAGCCCCGTCGATGCAGACCCAACCTGTGACACCAGTGCAAGTAGTCCTTCCTGGAAACATCCCATTAGCGCCTCCAGAAATATTCATGGGAGACCCAAAAAGGTTTGGAACATTCATGAACCAGTGTCGCTTACACTTCTTGTGCAAACCAGGAGTATTTCCGACGGACCAGTCTAGAGTGGCCTTTTTTTATATTTTTTTATTAATACCATATGTTATAGTTTAACAAAAAACTTTTCACACTTTAGAAAGACATTGGCCTTTGTGATTTCTTACTTTGGAGTTCATGCCATGGATTGGTCGATCCCATTAGTAAACAGGGATGACCCCTTACTCTGGAATTATGGCGGTTTCCAGCGGGAATTAGAGAAACTCATTGCCCGCCGTACACATGGGCAGGACGTGGACGAAGAACTGCTGTCTCTCCGACAGGGCAACTAAGACCTTTTGGCCTACGTGGCTACGTTCAGTCGTCTTGTGGCAGAGGCAAACTGGCCTGTGGAGAAGCGAACCTCCTTGTTCTACAGGGATCTGCGAGGGGACCTCAAGGACGTGCTGGCACAGGTGGTAAATCCGCCTGACGACTGTGCAGACTTCATTGATTTGATCATCCAACTCAATCACTGCTTACAGACCAGAAAGACTGATCACCTCTACTCAGAGAACAGAACCTTTTACATGCGTCCCAAGGAAACACCAGGTTATCCACCTGCAGAACCCCGCCCGGAACCCATGCAGTTAGGTGGTATACGTGGACCACTCACCAAGGCAGAGCGGGTCCGAAGACGACAAGAACAATTATGCCTGTATTGTGGTCAGGCTGGACATTTTCTCCGCAATTGTCCCGCCAAGCCTCCACGAAAGACGGTAGGAGCCACAGATGGGGGAAAGTCTCCCACCGAGACGGAAAACTCTGGCGCCTGGCAAACTTAGAGGTCGGTTTGTCGAGCGAGGAAAGAACTTATCAGACCTCACACTTTGCTAATCCGATGGTGGTTACAGACCAACAGCAACCAACCAAACTGCACACCCTTGAAGCTTTTATTGACAGTGGCGCCATCAGAAACTGCATGGATCTGGTCACGGCTAGTAGGATGGAACCCCCTGTTTGTGGCAAGACAACCGCAGAGAACGTAACCGCTGTGGATGGAACAAAATTACTTTCCGGCCCAGTAAACCAACGTACCACAGAAATAGTTCTGCTCTGTCACGACAGACATAAAGAACTGATCTCATTTGACCTCATTTCAGCCCCACAGTTTCAGATGATACTCAGAATACAGTGGCTCAAAAAGCACAATCCCCAGATAGCCTGGCGCGCCAGAACATTAACCTTCCCAAAGGAGAGCAACCATTGTTATGGGACTATAAACCAGGTGTCTCAACTCCCACTACTCGCGTCTCCAAAAACCACACCTGTGTTAGGATTGATAGGGGCCTTACCCCCTGAGTACCAGCAGTACCAAGACGTTTTCCGCAAAGAACAGGCCAATACATTACCACCACATTGCGCCTACGATTGTGAAATCGATTTAATACCAGGAGCATGAGTCCCATGTAGCTGGATATACGCCTTGACAGAAGACGAAAACGCTCATCTAAAAAGATACCTGGACCAATACCTTACTAAGGGTTTCATCCGTCCTTCAAAGTCACCCGCGGCCTCTCCCCTCTTTTTTGTCCCCAAGAAAGAGGGAGATTTACGAACTTGCATCGAGTACAGGGCACTAAATCAGGTCACGGTAAATAATAGGTATCCGCTGCCCCTAATCCCTGTACTACTGGACCAAGTAAGCCGGGCTCAGATATTTACAAAATTGCATCTCCAAGGAGCCTATCAGCTGGTACGCGTCAAAGAAGGTGATGAATGGAAAACCGCATTTCGCACCAGGTACCTTCTCTACGAATACCAAGTGATACCTTTCGGGCTATTTAATGCCCCGGCTGCATTCTAACACTTTATGAACGATGTCCTACAAGAACTACTGGATGTGTGTGCTGTAGTATATGTCGACAACATCCTCATCTACTCGGCAACCCCTCAAGAACACGTGTCACATGTGCAAGCAGTTCTCCGCAAAGTTACGTGACAACAATTTAAATGCCAAATTAGAAAAATATTCCTTCCACATCACCGAAGTAGAGTTTCTAGGTTTTATACTATCTCCACAAGGCATAAAAATGGACAACAGGAAAGTGGAAGCTGTACTCACCTGGCCTCCACCCACGTCCCTGAAAGGAGTACAGAGCTTCTGCGGGTTCGCAAATTTTTACCGGTGGTTCATACCTGGATTTTCGCACATGGTACATCGGATTACCTCCTTCCTACGCAAGAATCGAAAATTTGAGTGGACTCCTGCGGCTGACGAGGCCTTTCTTGCTTTAAAGAAAAAATTCACATCTGCACCCGTTTTACAACACCCGCAGCCCGAACTCCCTTACGTCGTGGAGACTGATGCTTCCAGCGTCACCATGGGGGCCGTCCTGTATGAAAGGAATACAACCACGGGCCACCTTCACCCAGTAGCATTCTGGTCGAAGAAGTTTTCGCCCGCAGAACTGAACTATGCGGTCACGGACAAAGAACTTCTGGCAATCAAAGAAGCCCTCAAAGAATGGAGGCATTATTTACTCGGAGCCAAACATACCAGCACCATCTTAACCGATCATCGGAACCTCCAATACCTGCACTCGGCTAAAGCCCAATCATCCCAACAACTCCGCTGGGCCTTATTTCTGTCAGAGTATGATTTTGTAATCACTTACAGACCTGGAACCAAGAACGGCAAAGCAGACGCACTATCACGGATAGCAAAGGGGAAGAAGCCTTCTACGTCCCCGATCCAGTGAACATCATACCGGGAGACAAAATCCTAGGCCTTTATGGAGACAGTTCTTGGCAAGAAATCAAAAAGAAAATAAGCAACAACTTTCCAAAGGAAGAACTACTGACGTGGGCCAGGACAGGAACCAGCTGTTCAGTCGAAGATGGGCTGCCATATTACCGGAAACGCCTATACCTCCCAACTCGAACCCTGCAGCAAGAAATTCTTACAACTTACCACAGCACACCCGCACCCTGGAATAGCAAAGACCATGGAGAAAATCAAAAGAACCTATTGGTAGCCTACTTGGCAGCAAGACATCACCGATTTTATCAACTCATGCGGAACTTGTGCTCAAAATAAGACCTCAAGGCAAAAACCAGCCGGCTTATTACAACCATTGGTGATACCTCCCACACCCTAGCACACCATTTCCATGGATTTCATCACAGACTTACCACCCAGCTCTGGTCATAACACTATTTTAGTGGTTGTTGACCTCTTTAGCAGGATGGCTCATTTTATTGCATTAAAAGGCATTCCATCAGCCCAAGTCTTGGCCCAAGTCTTTCTCAACAACATTGTGAGGCTACATGGCGTCCCGTCCGTGGTGATCTCTGACAGAGGAAGCCAGTTTGTGTCACAATTCTGGAAGAAATGTTGCTCTTTGGTCGGGATAGAGATCCGATTGTCTACAAGTCACCACCCAGAAACCGATGGACAATGATACGCTCACGTGGTATCCACAGGGACGCCACCCAGCTAGGTTACCCGCTGGTATGCTTCTCAGCTTTGCCCTGATGTGGTCTGCGGGGAAGGTTCTGCCTGAAAATACACGAGGACTGTGTTCAAAACTGGCCGACTGGGGTAAGTATCCTCCCTCCACCCCCGTATGCTTTCAGTCCCTCTGGCGCCCTCTCCTCACCTTGTGGTAGAATTAGGTGTGCTCTCCGTCCTGCCTTCTTTGCAGGGGCGCGTTGTCTTTCATGGGCGAGTGCGGTCCAGTTACTTCACTGACGCCGGCTCGTTTGATATTGTTCAGATAGGTCTTATTGCTGTTCTTTAGTTTTGTTGCTATCCTGCATGCCTTTCATTGTTTAAAAGGTCTCCTTTTTCTCCCTTAGGTATGCGGAGCTTCAGCGCGGCAAACTGGCTTGGTTGAGTCCCGCTGGCAAATGATGGCGCATTAAGAGCGCTATGATGTGGTAAGTAAGCGCAATGCACAGCGCTGCGAAGTCTTGCCTTTGCTAACCTGTGTTTTCCTTCCTTGTAGGTCGCAGTGTTCTTCAGCGCGAGTGGAATGTCCGGAGTGATGCCAGCCGAGAGGCGACCAGCCAGGTAAGCCTTTTGAGCAGTTCGTAATTTGTAAATGTCTCTACAGCTTTCTTTAATGTTGCCTCTATCTTCTTCTTTCAGGTCGTTCTGTCCGGGAGGCATGCAGATTCGAGGAAGCTGTTCTCAGTAGCTGCGAGTGTTTAAAGATGAAGACTGCAGGTAAGATGCTGCTGCTAATGATGTTCCTTTTGTCTCCTTGCAGGTTCTGCTTCTCCGAGGTTCGAGGGAATAGCTGGACACGGTGAGCGTCACGTTGCAAGCTGCAAAGTAACACGTAGCATGTTCTGTAGTCAGGGTGTGGTTTATATAGCCCAGGTAAAGTAGTACCAGGGAAAGTAGTTACAGGCCTGCCACACCCAAAACACTAGACCGCATAGCTTGGTTCTTAGGAACCAAGCTATGTGGATGCCTCCATGTTGGTTGACAATACAATAAAGTAGTTCCCAAGCACATTGTTGTTCATGGTGTATGAACCTGGCGGCATAGGCGCCATGACTGGCCCCATGAGGGCTTTTGAAGAGGATGCCAGGCTCTTGAGGCCCGAGTCCTGACTCCACCTGGCCAATGGGTCTGCCAGAGGGGGTTTTGGGCGAGGGTCGTGACAACACTCCCCCCTAAGGCCCCTCCCATGGTGTTCCTTCTGTCTGGCCCATGTTTGGTTGGGAAGTTCCGATGGTCGTGGTGTGTGGATATTCTCACTGGGCTCCCAGGATCTATCTTGTGGTCCAAATCCTTTCCAATCGACGAGATAATATAGCTTGGTCCTAGAGTATTTAGAGTCCAAGATATCTTTGACTTCGAATTCTGGTTCTCCGTCAACAAGTATGGGCTTAGGTGGTGTCCCAATCCATGTGCCAGGTTGCATTGGTTTCAGGAGGGAAACATGGAATACCGGGTGGATGTGTAGATTAGGTGGTAAATCCAGTTTCATGGCTGCTGGGTTGATAATTGCCTTAATGGTATAGGGTCCTAAGAATCTGGGATGAAATGTCCGGGTTCCCTTGATGGGTACGAATTTAGCAGCTAACCAAGCTTTGTCTCCTACTTGATAATCAGGGGCCTTTTTCCGGTGTTGGTCGGCGAATCTCTTTTGTTTTTCTTTGGCATGAATTAGGTGTTCCTTTGCCCTTTTGAAAGCCTGAGTAATGGTTGTGTGTAGAGTCTTTACCGCTGACATTTCCAAGCTGGCTGGACGGTCTAGTTCAGAAGTACGTGGATGTCTGCCATGAAGGGTATAGAAGGGCGTTTGTCCTGTGCTTGAATGCAAAGAATTGTTATATGCATATTCGGCTATCCATAGTAGGTCTTTCCAATTCTTTTTTTTCGTGGTGCAGAATGCACCGTAAATATTGCTTGAGTGTCTGATTGGTTCTCTCGGTTTGGCCGTCCGTTTGGGGATGGTGACTGTTAGATAGCCGAACGTCGATCTGCGCCACTGCACAGCATTTTTTTCCAGAAGTTTGAAACAACCTGGCTGCCTCGATCAGAGACCAGAACCAAAGGGAAGCCATGTAGCTTAACCACACCCTCCAGGAACACTTTTGCTAAAGTGGCTGCGTCTGCGATGTCTTTGAGAGGAATAAAATGGGCCATCTTTGAGTATAAGTCCACAACTACAAGGATGGTGTTGAACCCTTGGCTTGGAGGTAGATCAGTGATGTAGTCAAGGGAAAGAGTGTGCCATGGAACTGGAGGAATGTCCAATGGTTGTAGGAGACCAGATGGTTTTTGTTTCTGTGATTTATTTTGTGCGCAGACACCGCAGGACTGAATATACTGAATGATGTACTTACGCCAGGTTGGCCACCAAAAGTTCTCTTTCACCTTAGCTAGGTTTTTGGCGATACCAGGATGCCCTTCGATCAGTGAATTGTGATAGTTTGAAATAATATGCTGTTGTAATTTCTTCTTGGGTACATATAGGCGATCCCTAAAAAAGGGTAGGAGGTCCTTGATGGTATATTGTTCTCCTTGAGTTTGCCATGCGAGGTAGGCATCAGGATTCATTATCCGTTGGATTTTATTTCGTAGTTCTGCTTGTGTTAAGGCTGTCGTGATACCCAAGAGTTTGTCTTTAGGTATAATAGGTACTGGGTCTGGAGTTGTATATACTATTTGATCTATGCCCATGCGAGATAAGGCATCCGCCTTTCCGTTTCTGACTCCTGGTCGAAATGTGATTACATAATCATATTCGGCGAAGAAAAGGGCCCACCGTAATTGGCGCGAGGACTGGGCCTTGGCTGTTTTGAGATATTGCAGGTTACGGTGGTCTGTGATGACTGTAATGGTGTGTCTGGCCCCGAGAAGGTAGTGCCTCCAGGTTTTAAAGGCCGATTTGATAGCCAGGAGTTCCTTGTCCGTGATGGCATCATTAATCTCTGGAGGTGAGAACTTTTTCGACCGGAAGGCCACAGGATGAAGCTGTCCAGTTTCCGGGTCTCTCTTTAAAAGGACAGCCCCCATTGCGAGACTGGACGCATCAGTTTCAACGACATAAGGAAGGTCTGAACGAGGATGCTGCAGGATTGGAGCGGAGGTAAACCTTCGTTTAAGTTCCTGAAAGGCTTCTTCTGCTTCTTCGGTCCAAGCAAACTTTTTATTGTTTTTTCATAATAGGATTGGGTGCACAACCTGAGAGAAGTCTGGGATGAACCGGCGGTAGAAGTTCGCAAAGCCCAGCATGCTTTGTACCCCTTTCAGAGACATCGGTGAAGGCCATTTCAGAATGGCATCTACCTTGTGCACGTCCATTCTGATGCCTCCTGGAGTAAGGATAAAACAAAGAAATTCTACTTCAGTGACATGAAAAAAGCATTTATCAAGCTTTGCAAACAAGCGATGTTGATGGAGCTTGGTGAGGACTGAACGAACATGCCTGACATGATCTTGTTCTGAGGCTGAGTATACTAAGATGTCGTCTATGTACACTAAGGCGCACACATCAATTAACTCCCTTAAGACGTCATTCATGAAATATTGGAATGCCGCAGGAGCGTTGCATAACTCGAAGGGCATGACTTGATATTCAAACAAGCCGTACTTAGTACGGAAGGCGGTTTTCCATTCATCTCCTTTTCTGACTCGGACCAGGTGGTACGCTCCTCAAAGGTCCAATTTGGTATAAATCTGGGCATCTTTAACTTGGTCTAGCATCTCAGGGATAAGTGGCAAGGGGTAGCGGTTCTTCACAGTGATCTGGTTCAATGCACGGTAGTCAATACAGGTTCTCAAATCTCCTTCCTTTTTCGGTACGAAGAACAAAGGACTGGCTGCGGGGGACTTCGAAGGACGGATAAATCCGTTTGCAAGGTACTGGTCTAAATAGGATTTCAAATGAAGGTTTCTGGTTCTGTGAGAGCGTAGATCCTGCCGCAAGGGATTTGTGCACCAGGAACAAGGTCGATCTGACAGTCATAGGGCCTGTGCAGCGGCAATGTATTGGCTTGGTCCTTTCGGAAACATCCTGGAAATCATGGTATTCACTTGGCAAGGTATTAGTTGCTCCCAGGGTTGATACTGTCGCTCCGGGAGTCATGGGGATACAGGCGTCGGGTTTCTCCTCTTGGTAATAGCAGGCAGGGGAGCAGTCACCGGGGAAGGTTAATTTTCGTGCCCGCCAGTCTATCAAAGGGTTGTGAGCAACCAACCACGGCATCCCTAGTATTAGCCTGAACTGAGGTGCCTTGATGAGATCGAATGAAATAGACCTCCGATGTCCGTCCTGACACAGCAATGTTACCCTGGCTGTGCACTGGGTTACTGGTCTGGAAGCGATTTCTGTCCCATCCACGGTGGTTACCTTGTCGATAGTTGGCTTAGAACACAAAGGAAGCCCCATCTCTGCTGCCAGTTCTTGATCAATATAATTTCCAACTGCTCCGCTATCGATGTATGCTTCAACAGCATGCATTCTTGACGACTGTTGGTGCTTAATTAAGATCGCTGGTATTGCAAAGTGCGAGGTCAGCAACTCTTTCTTCTCACTCGACAAACTGACCTCTACGTTTGTTGAGCTTGGTAGTTTTCTGATTCCTTAGCTTCATCCTTCTTTGTGGCGCCGACTGTTCTTCTTGGGGGTTTACTGGACAGTCCTTCAAGAAATGTCCTGGTTTCCCACAATACAAACAAAGCTGTTGTTGTCTTCTTTTGTCCCGCTCCTGTTTTGTTAATGGAGGCCGTATCCCTCCAATCTGCATGGGTTCTACAGCATTTTCAGGTACACAGGGTGTGTTTTTCCTTGGTCAAACATACACGGACCGAGGGTCCGTTTTAGACTGGTCTGCCTTTCGGTCCTGCAACCGGTGGTCTAGCTGCACGACCAGATTTATGAATTCTGCACAGTCTCTGGGTTGATCAACCACCTGGGCTAAGACGTCCTTTAATTCTCCTCGTAAGCCTCGATGGAATAATGTGATTCTTTTGTTTTCTGGCCACCTAGCTTCGGCAAGCAATGTACGTTAACAAGTCCTGATTCCCCTGTCAGAGGGACAAGAGTTCATTGTCTACTGCTTGTTCCTGGGTATGGCGAGCAAAAAGTTTTTCCATTTCTCTCTGGAACCCCCCAAAGTCATGTAATAGAGGATCGTCATGGGTTACCAATGGCACCGACCAATCTGCTGCACTACCACTCAGGTATGATAAGACAAAAGCTACCCGAGCTTGGTTGTTTGGAAATGCTCCAGGACTACAAAGAAAATGAAGGCGCCACTGATTGATGAATGCCGCATACTTCAGTGGGTCCCCTTAGAACCTTTCTGGTGGTGTCAGGGGCACTGTTCCATGTAACGTGATCTGTACCGGAGTGGGTGGTATGGCAGGGTTTTGCATCATTGGATTGCTTCCAGGTAGAGGCGTCTGTCCTGCCTGTGATTGCAAGTATTGCCTGCTCATCTCTTCAGCTGCGAAGCCTTGCCTTTGCTAACCTGTGTTTTCCTTCCTTGTAGGTCGCGGTGTTCTTCAGCGCTAGTGGAATGTCTGGAGTGGTACCAGCCGAGAGGCGACCAGCCAGGTAAGCCTTTTGAGCAGTTCGTAATTTGTAAATGTCTCTACAGCTTTCTTTAATGTTGCCTCTATCTTCCTCTTTCAGGTCGTTCTGTCCGGGAGGCGTGCAGATTCGAGGAAGCTGTTCTCAGTAGCTGCGAGTGTTTAAAGATGAAGACAGCAGGTAAGATGCTGCTGCTGCTAATGATGTTCCTTTTGTCTCTTTGCAGGTTCTGCTTCTCCGAGGTTCGAGGGAATAGCTGGACACGGTGAGCGTGACGTTGCAAGCTGCAAAGTAACACGAAGCATGTTCTGCAGTCAGGGTGTGGTTTATATAGCCCAGGTAAAGTAGTACCAGGGAAAGTAGTTCCAGGCCTGCCACACCCAAAACACTAGACCGCATAGCTTGGTTCTTAGGAACCAAGCTATGTGGAAGCCTCCATGTTGGCTGACAATACAATAAAGTAGTTCCCAATCACATAGTTGTTCAGGGTGTATGAGCCTGGTGCCATAGGCGCCATGACTGGCCCCGTGAGGGCTTTTGAAGAGGATGCCTGGCTCTAGAGGCCCGAGTCCTGACTCCAGCTGGCCAATGGGTTTGCCAGAGGGGGTTTTGGGCGAGGGTCGTGACAGACAGGCGGAGCGCACAAACCAAACTCTGGAGCAATACCTTTGTTGTCTTTTGCATCAAACTGATCGCTCCTGGACAGAAATCCTATGGATAGCAGAATATGCTTACAACAACTTGACGCACAGTTCCACACAGTTGACTCCTTTTCACACACTATATGGACGGAATCCTCGAACATCCGCGTACGACCCACCAGATATCATCGAAATGCCAGCCATCCAGATTCTACATGAACGAATCACACAAGCTGTCAAAGATGTGACAACACACCTGGAAGCGGCTAAGGCTACACAAAAGAGACACGCTGATCGTCACCAAAAAGAAGCTCCAGCCTATCGAGTAGGGGACTCCGTATGGCTAGCATCAAAATATGTTCCATTGAAAGGGGCCCGAAAGTTCCAACCCAAATTCCTGGGCCCTTTTGCAATCGAAGCAATAGTCTCCCCTGCGGCCATGAAGCTCCCGTTACCGCCTCAAATGAGCATCCACCCAGTGTTCCATGTTTCTTTACTAAAACTGGTACACCCTGGGACCCGAATACAAGCACCACCTGCTCCCATAATAGTAGAGGGAGAAAAGCCAGAATATGAGGTCAAAAGATCTTAGACTCCAAAATCGTTAAAAAGGTCCTGTATTACTTAAAAGATTGGAAAGGATATGGGCCCCAGGGCAGGTCATGGGAACCAAGTGGGAACCTACACTCTCCCCATCTGGTACGCAAATTTCATAGAGGCAATCCCACCAAGCCAGGACCAGGGAACACACCATTGGGAGGGGTCTTGAGGGGGAGGACAGTCATGGTTACGGGCCGGGGCATACCTGCAGGCCCTCTTTCTGTGTGGTTCATAGGGATAGGTGGGGAAGCCAGTCAGGAGCGGCATGGGTTAAGGCCTTGAGAACCTGGAGCATGTCATCAGGGAAACCTCATCATCCAATCACATCCAAGAGAACTTCCTGCTTCCTCCAACATGGACATTGGTTTCCAGCTCAAAACAAGCAGCGCAATCTAGTCTCTGGGCGTGGCTGCCTATATAAGCCACGCCCCGAGACCAACACGCGCTTCGTGTGAATTCTGTATCACACGCTTACCCGGACTTCTCCGCTTACCTGTTATCTCCGTGTGGATTTCGCGACTGTCGGCTTTGAGGCAGAAAGAAGAGCTTGATAGCAGGTCCTTCTCTGCAGTCGCTCGCCTGCGTCCCTCAGCTCCCATAGCATTCCAGCACCTGAAAAGAAAGTCAAGAACAGGTGATTAACAACGGGCTTACTTCGGGACTTTCTTCGCTCTCTGCCGCGCGCTAAAGTACCGCTCTGAGACCGCCTACAGCTACTCACCTCCGGTGCGCGGTCTTCATCTGGAACTGCTTCTGGTCCTGCCCCTTACTCCTTCTGCCGTCCAGCACCTTAGTGCCTCCCGGAGCTGTCCTGTGTAAGACAAAGAGAAAGAGAAAGGTTAGAATCAGAAACTTTCACTCTGCACGCTCTCCGCATTCAGACTGTAAATCACGCAACGCAAGCAACCCAGTGAGGCAACTGGGATATTGAACTTACCTGGTACCAGAACTTACCTGTTAGGCCAACTCCGAATCCAGAGAGTGAACTGGTTTCCTGAACTTACCCTTGGCACAAGAAAACCGACCAGTGAGGCAACTGGACCTGGACTTTATCTGAACTAAAAGACATACCTGAACATTAACCGTTACTAGCGGCCATCTCCAACGATGCCCACCAGGCCCCAGACACATCGCCCCTGCAAGAGCAGGATGGAGAGCTCACCAAGTAAAACTGAAAGGTGAGTCATACCCTAGTTAGGGGGGAACTAAACCTCTAGATTTCGAAGGGACAGTGAAGAAGGGTGGGGTTTGGGCTATTCACCTCTCCTCTAAAACGTCACCCTTTTTGGCAGATAGTCCTTCCAGCAGTATTGGGCAAGTAGGAACTGAGAGAAGAGCCAGAGGATTTCATCGCTCCCGCGGAGGCTAAGGTAAGCGTGACAGCGAAGGAGACCATGGAGGAGTTGGAGGGTAGAGGCAGAGAATGTGAGGCCTGGTAGACATAGGAACTACAGAATAAAGTCAAAAGTTACATTGAGGTTGAGGGTGGAACACTTGCATGGCACGAAGATCAATTTTCAGAGAGAACCAGAGCGGGAGAGGAAGAAGGAGAGAGACATAAAGGAGGTATGGTGAAGCCAAACCTCAGAGAAAACCTGAGAAGAAAAAAGGGTGGAAAGTGGTTCATTAAAAGGGTGGAAAGTGGTTCATTATGCGCCATGAAAAATCAAGTGGAGAACAAAGACAAGGCTGATGAAGACATGTCAGGAGACACAACAGAGGATGGGAAGGTTAGAGAAAAGGAGGCGAGGAGGAATAGAGAGGTAGCGCTGGCTCGGCCAAAGGGCCGAGATCATGGCAGAACATTGAGGAGGTGAGAAAGTCACCGCTCGTGGCACAAAGGAGTGAAGAAAACCCAAGAGGGAGAGAGAGTGACAGAGAGAGAATAGAAAAAAATAAGTGGCCAGGCTGGAACGCCAAGGCCAAGGGAGACCGCAACTCATATGACAGGAGTGTGTCCAGGAGGGTTGTCGGCATGGTGAGGGGTTACGCAGGTCTGACAATCCCTAGCGCTTGAGGTGGCAAAAGTAGACCACAGAACCATGTTGATCAGGATGAGAAGCAGATAACCAACACCCTGGCAAGAAAGATACAACAATCTAAGGAAGACATGTGGGCACTTACGAATCCAGGGAGTGTGAGTGGCTTTTTTAACACCACGGAGGTGGCCACGGAGGGAGAGCAAGGAAGACTAAAGGACTATGGTCCAACCGGAAAGAGTGCAACCCTTGCCCCCTGTTTTAACATTCCCTACAACAATATAGACCCTTTGAATGTGACCTTTAACTTCTAGCCTGCTATAGATCCCTTCCCTGGTGACAGCACCCACATGTTTATTGCATGCAGTTTATTGTACATGCTTGCAGCTGATTTATAGTCAGTGTTGCGTTGGCCCGTCGGCCGATCGGCCCGTGGCCGATACGAAATCCTTAAAGGCTGGCGAGGGGCCGGGTTTGAAGCCTATGCCAGGGCCGGTCTCGCGCTGGCTCAGGGCTGCCTGCAGTGATGATCTGCTCTGCATGATCAGGGCCTGCGGGCAGCAAGTCGGCGCAAGACTGACACCATGGCGCTAGGTGATTGTAAAGGAAGTGTTACTTTTTTACAAAACACTGGTAGTAGGTTGAGCTGGCCTCAGCCCGGCCCGCTACCAGTGTTTTGTAAAAAAGTAACAGATTCCTGAAACTGCTGCCCTTGAAGGACCTGGGGCAGCAGCAGGCAGTCTGATGGAGGAGCCTGGAGGCCACCTGCAAGGCTGGGCTTGGCCAGAGGCGCGAAATGTTGCTTTCAACTTTGCAGGAAGCAGGCAACACATATATTGCACGCCACTTTGCAAAGTTGAAAGCAACTAATATTGGCCCTGGCCAATGAAAATGCGGCGAGACTCCGTGCCGCCGCCAGCCCTCACTCCCAGCCCCAGGTGAGGAGACTGGAGATGCAGCCTGCAGGAAGCCGCGCACAAAGGAGGACCTGTTGTCACGACCCTCGCCCAAAACCCCCTCTGGCAAACCCATTGGCCAGGTGGAGTCAGGACTCGGGCCTCTAGAGCCTGGCATCCTCTTCAAAAGCCCTCATGGGGCCAGTCCTGGCACCTATGGCGCCAGGCTCATACACCATGAAAAACAATGTGCTTGGGAACTACTTTATTGTATTGTCAGCCAACATGGAGGCATCCACATAGCTTGGTTCCTAAGAAGCTATGCGGTCTAGTGTTTTGGGTGTGGTAGCCTAGGGACTACTTTACCTGGACTATTTTGTTGGGGCTATTTAAACCACACCCGAGCAAGACAACACGCTTCGCGTTACTTTGCAGCTTGCAACATGACGCTCACCGTGTCCAGCTATTCCCTCAAACCTCGGAGAAGCAGAACCTGCAAGGAGACAAAAGGAACATCATTAGCAGCAGCATCTTACCTGCAGTCTTCATCTTTAAACACTCGCAGCTACTGGGAACAGCTTCCTCGAATCTGCACGCCTCCCGGACAGAACGATCTGAAAGAGGAAGATAGAGGCAACATTAAAGAAAGCAGTAGAGACATTTACAATTTACGAACTGCTCTAAAGGCTTACCTGGCTGGTCGCCTCTTGGCTGGCACCACTCCGGACATTCCACTCGCGCTGAAGAACACCACGACCTACAAGGAAGGAAAACACAGGTTAGCAAAGGCAAGACTTCGCAGCGCATCATAGCGCTCTTAATGCGCCATCATTTACCAGCGGGGCTCAACCAAGCCAGTTCGCCGTGCTGAAGCTCTGCATACCTAAGGGAGAAAAAAGAGACATTTTAAACAAAGAAAGACATGCAGGATAGCAACAAAACTAAAGAACAGCAATAAGACCAACCTGAACAATATCAAACGGGCCGGCGTCAGTGAAGTAACTGGACCGCACTCGCCCATGAAAGACAACGCGCCCCTGCAAAGAAGGCAGGACGGAGAGTATGTGGTAATTCTACCACAAGGTGAGGAGAGGGCGCCAGAGGGACTGAAATCATACGGGGGTGGAGGGAGGATACTTACCCCAGTCGGTCAGTCTTGAAAACAGTCCTCTTGTATTTTCAGGCAGAACCTTCCCTGCAGACCACATCAGGGCAAAGCTGAGAAGCATGCCAGCAAGTAACCCAGCTGGGTGGCGTCCCTGTGGATATCAGGTAAGCGTAACACCTGACCAGTGCCATTGGCGAGGTCGACGAGGCCCCTGTCTCCACACCAGAGCAAGAGTCCGTCGACTCGTCTCCAGCAGTGCAGCAGAGGCCAGCCCAGGAGGGTACGCAGGCATTCGGGCACGGACGAGCCCCCCCACCGACACAGTCACTACCCCCCAGTGGTAGCGGAGATGTAGAGACGCCTCTTGCTGAGCTGAGGAGGTAAGAGTCACCGGCCGTAAATGCGGTTATGGCCGTTAAGATAGCTCAGCTGGTTGAGCGCTCTCTGCTGCGATCTGAGTGTGATCTGCAGCTCGCAGGTTTGAATCCCGGCAAGGCCAACTCAGCATTTCATCCTTCCTCCTACTGGTACTTTAATGATCTTCCGCACTCTGCTCGCATCAAAGAAGCCCAGGGAAAGCCAGGCAGGTGACATCTACCAGTGTCGTGTTCACACACGCGCTGCTTCTGACAGTGTGGGACTGCGAAGGGGGGAGCCTGGCTCGGCGCTGCTTCCACGTGCTGTACACTCGCTGAAGCATTCCCGCAAATCGGCTCGTCTGTAGCTCGACATTGAAATCTACATTAGACGGGGACTGAGGCAAAGAAACGTGCACTTTTACTCTTGATGTGTGACGAGGGAAGGCTTCATGGCTGCTACTGGGCCGCACTTCTACTCTCTGTGAAGTACGAGTGTCGCCATCAAGTCTGCATCTGCTTTCTCCTGTGTGCGTGGGGAGTGGATGGGCTTTGCACTTCATGGCTATGCTGCAGTTTGTCAGAGTGTAGGCCGGAATAGTGCACAACTGCTACTCTCATGGGAGGACATGGAACCAAAAGAGGCTCTGGAAATAATTTTCAAAGTGGAACATATTAAACACTTTGAGGTCAGCTCGGAGAGTGGTTGGGCCGCAAACCCCCAGGAGGGCGGTGTAGTTTCTCCAGAAATAGGGCAGAAGGGTCAGTCCCAGGGGAGGGGCCTGCTCACGGTAGGTCAGGGAGAGTTGGGGGTCGGTGCAAAGAACTGTGGGTAGCTAAGGCTGAAGATGGTGAGCGGGTCACAGTGGAGAGGTAGTGTGGTAATGTGAGGGGGTAGGCTGGAGGTGAGCCTTAGAAGGGGTGGTAAGAGTAAAAGGGGGGGCTGGTGGGTGGAGTTATTGGAAGTTATTGGGGTCCGGCATGGTACAGCCTCAGGACCGGCCACTGTAGAGCAGGAGAAATGGCCATCAACGACAAGCACACCCATGCCTGGTGGTAGAGGCCTGGCACAGGTGGGTGCTGGGATGAGGGCTCAGGCCCCCCCACACCTCCCGGGAGCAGAATAAAGTTGGGGTGAGACTGGGCATGGTCTCCCTGGAGCTATCTGAAGGGGAAGAGGGACTGTGGTCGGCCATCTTGGAATAGAGCCAAAGCTGATCAGGACTTGGTGAGCACTTGGCAGACAAGGGTTGGCAGCATGGTACAGTGCTGCACTCGGAGAGGGAGTGCAGGGCCGCAGTGGTAGGGGGGCACACGCATCAGTGGTTAAAGGTTGGGCATTATGACAGCGAGGGTTCAATGGATGGGAATGGCTTGGGACGGTGAAGGGGTTGAATGAGTGGGGAAAAGAGGGGTGGATAGTTGGGAAGAGTAGGAGATTTATGATCAGGTGAGGATAGAAGGGCATGCAGAGGTCACAGGGGTGGGACTTCCTTGGGGATGAATGGGAGGAGCCATGGGTATGGTAGGAGGAGAGGATGGTTTTTGCCAAAGGGGGGAAAAGGGAGGAGTGTTGGTCTTGCCCACACTAGGCACCCAGGGCAGGGTGCATAGTCCAGCCAAAGATGGCAAAATAACATGGAATGGAGATGTGATGGTGGAAGGTGGTTCCAGAGGAAAAAGGAATGGAAACACAGCCAAGGGTGAAAGGGGAAAGGAAAGACATACCCCAGGCATCCGCAGCAAAAGCGAGGGCATGAGCTCCCAGGAGGAACATGCTGACAGGGGAGGAAATAGAGGGTTGGTTGGCAGTTTAGGAAAAGGAGAATGGACCGTGCTGGGCTCTCAGAGGGAGAGATGTGGGTCCCCACAGGAAAGGCTGGAAGGTGGGGTAAGGGTGGATATGGATTTGGGGATGGGAACGGGGGCGGTGAGAGTAGAGTGGCCCCAGGAGGAAAGGGGACAGGAGGATTTAGAGAGCAGGAAAGGGCAATGTGCATGCTAAAGGGAGAGTGTACCAGAGTTGGTGCGATGACCCGAAAGAAGGGTCAGACACAGGAGGAAAGGAAAGTGAGGAAGGAGGACGAGGGGAAGGTAGAACAAGTTTCCAGACAAACAAAAGGCTTTGAGAGCACTTCATGCTATCGGCAAAAGAAAACATTTGGAAAGAGAGGTTTGCAGAGGTTTTCAAGGGCAGTGGAGGAGGACCTACAAGTTGGGCAAGTTTTCTTGAAGCACTTTTATGGGGTGTCAATAATGTGGTTGGGGCACAGTTGTTAGGAATGGGAAATGGTGTGTGAAATGGTGTGCCGATTGATGGCATGTTGACTGGAAGAGCTTGCAGTAATCCGAGGTCGATAAATGAGTACCAATTTCGGTTGGGTGATATTGTATGAAAATATGTGCTCTGTAAAGCGCTTTGGATTAAGGCGCTATATAAATAACACATCATTATCATGTATGTCCCCGCACCTGTCTCACTTTGTCTCTCTTAGCTCCACACCCTGATAGCCAAAGCTCCATTCTTTGTTGCCCTTCCATTTTCTCCCACTGCCTCCCCTTCACCCTTTTTGCTCACTACTCACAACTCCTTCTCCACCTGTGCCCCACCACAGCATCATTAGATCCCTGGAGCAGCAAGCTATGCTGTTGGGGTGAAAGAGGAACATTCCTGCCATGCATGTGGGGCAAAAACATGAGATAGCGACCCCGCATGGCATGCTCCTACCTCCTACTCATTGCTTGCCATGATTGGGCGTTGCTGTGGGGAGTTGTGACTGGCAGCTAGGAGCAAGGAAAGACTAC
Organism: Ambystoma mexicanum; assembly: GCF_040938575.1. Taxonomy (NCBI): domain Eukaryota; kingdom Metazoa; phylum Chordata; class Amphibia; order Caudata; family Ambystomatidae; genus Ambystoma; species Ambystoma mexicanum. The sequence goes on from NC_090931.1 coordinate 1,344,890,785, forward strand.
TATGGTTGGCCTCTAAATCTGGTTAATGGACAATGCAGATGAAATCGGATGTTTTTGATGATTTAGGCACATTGAAGTCTATGGAGGGGTCTTGGGTTTGACGGGAGGGTGTACATTGTCCAGGGCTGGTGACACCCACCCAAAACGAGTGAATTGAGGTATGCACCACAGGGCATCGCAACTCTGCGTGATAAGTAGAGCGACAGACTGTGTGCATTCCACACTGCACTCGGCATGATTGTGGAGACGGGCACTATTAATGGTATCCACTACATAATAATTGCTCAGGTTACTATTGCTGATTTGATAGCTCAGTGGGTTGAGCGCTTGCTACTGCAATGTGTGTGTGATCTGCAAGTTGCAGGTTCGAATCCCAGCAAGGCTATCTCAGCCTTTCATCCTTCTGAGGTCGATAAATGAGTACCAACACAGGTTGGGTGATATTGTATGCATATTTGTTCTATAAAAAAGATCTTAAGAGTAAGTGCTATACAATAACATATTATCATTTGGCCTTGGACGTCTGCTTGCATTGACGATGGTTTTAGGGCCACTTTTCTTGATGCAAGGGGTGGGCCACTTTTTGAGGTGACCTTGAAGGCTGGGCCACTTTTTTTTGGGTGTCCGTGCCTATTTCTTGTCCCAGTCCAACCCTGTTTATAGTCTGTGTTGGTCCTGTTAAGCATTGAGGATTTGTGATCATTACCACAAACATTACCTTTTAAAGCAATTGTCTGTGAGGATTGAGCTGAGTTTGAGGATCTTTTGCGCGCTCACCTGCATCCTTTAAGTATTTGTGTAATCGTCTTCTTACATTGCACTTCCTGGGTGTTGGCATACAGGCTGAATTGCTTTCTTGAGTGCTTATCCTGGATGAGTGGTGACTCCCGGTGTGACCTTGGGCAGATTGTCCTTGCCTGTTTCCTCCCCTTGACATGATCATCCCAAGACCCCTAACAGAACTGTCTTTTAACCTTCGAGCCGATAACATTCTTGCTTCTTTGAACCTTTCTTCAGTAGATATAACTGCCAGAAGCATCTTCCAAGATGAGACAATGCCATCAAGAGAGGGTGCTCTCTCTTTTCCAATGATAAGAACAGGCTGCCAGTGCGTAATACATACGATTATGGGCAGCCAGGAACCAGAAACACGCACCCACTGTGCCCTGCGCTGACTACATCTATCATTTACTGTAATCACTGACACACAGCACAGACCCCCGCTGTGTTACACTGGGGCTTTTCTTCCACCTGGGACCTCTTCTGGTAGCAGTGGGTGTGCAGATGAGACAGCTGCTTGCAGAAGGACAGAGCAAAGAATAGCACTGCTGATGTTAATTGCCTAAATAGATCGGAATGTACCAACCCGCACAGCTGCAACCCCATGATGCAGCGACACCTCATCCTACTGTAACCACACTCCCCATAAAAACACTGCCATATAGATGGGCATCCGTGCCAGGCAACAAGGAGCAGCACGCTTTGGAGCGGGAGGGGAGTGCGTTTTCTAAAGCTCCTTTCTGTAACGCGCGTGCTCGTCATATTGCGCATGAATGAACGGGCTTGTATAGCGCAGAATTTCAAACTAAACCACGGCCAGGTGCGTCCAATCAGAACGTAGATGTGCTTAATTTTGATGCTCATTTTATTTATAAGCATCGCACTCCAAATGCGTGCAGACTTGGGCACTGAAAAACGGAGAGATCAAGTGATGTGCCAAGATTCACACAAGTGCTGAATGCAGGAGATCAGTGCCCAGATTCACACAAGTGCTGAATGCGGGAGATCAGTGCCCAGATTCACACAAGTGTTGAATGCGGGAGATCAAGTGATGTGCCCAGACTCACACAAGTGCTGAATGCAGGAGATCAAGTGATGTGCCCAGATTCACACAAGTGCTGAACGCGGGATCAGTGCCCAGATTCACACAAGTGCTGAACGTGGGAGATCAGTGCCTAGATTCATCCAAATGTTGAATGCGGGAAATCAAGTGATGTGCCCATATTCACACAAGTGCTGAACACGGGAGATCAAGTGATGTGCGCAGATTCACACACGTGCTGAATGCGGGAGATCAGTGCCCAGATTCACACAAGTGTTGAATGCGGGAGATCAAGTGATGTGCCCAGACTCACACAAGTGCTGAATGCAGGAGATCAAGTGATGCGCCCAGATTCACACAAGTGCTGAACGTGGGAGATCAGTGCCCAGATTCACACAAGTGCTGAACGCGGGAGATCAGTGCCTAGATTCATACAAGTTTTGCATGCGGGAGATCAAGCAATGTGCCTAGATTCATACAAGTGTTGAATGCGGGAGATGAAGTGATGTGCCCAGATTCACACAAGTGCTGAATGCGGGAGATGAAGTGATGTGCCCAGATTCACACAAGTGCTGAACGCGGGAGATCAGTGCCCAGATTCACACAAGTTCTGAACGCGGGAGATCAGTGCCTAGATTCATACAAGTGTTGAATGCGGGAGATCAAGTGATGTGCCCAGATTCACACAAGTGCTGAACGCGGGAGATCAGTGCCCAGATTCACACAAGTGCTGAACACGAGAGATCAGTGCCTAGATTCATACAAGTGTTGAATGCGGGAGATCAAGTGATGTGCCCAGATTCACACAAGTGCTGAATGCGAGAGATCAAGTGATGTGCCCAGATTCACACAAGTGCTGAACGCAGGAGATCAGTGCCCAGATTCACACAAGTGCTGAATGTGGGAGATCTGTTCCCAGATTCACACAAGTGCTGAATGCGGGAGGTCAAGTGATGTGCCCAGATTCACACAAGTGTTGAATGCAGGAGATCAAGTGATGTGCCCAGATTCACACAAGTGCTGAATGCGGGAGATCAGTGCCTAGATTCATGCAAGTGTTGCATGCGGGAAATCAAGTGATGTGCCTAGATTCATACAAGTGTTGAATGCAGGAGATCAAGTGATGTGCCCAGATTCACACAAGTGCTGAATGCGGGAGATCAAGAGATGTGCCCAGATTCACACAAGTGCTGAACACGGGAGATCAGTGCCTAGATTCATACAAATGTTGAATGCGGGAGATCAAGTGATGTGCCCAGATTCACACAAGTGCTGAACGCGGGAGATCAGTGCCCAGATTCACACAAGTGCTGAATGAGGGAGATCAAGTGATGTGCCCAGATTCACACAAGTTCTGGATGAGGGAGATCAAGTGATGTGCCCAGATTCACACAAGTTCTGGATGAGGGATATGGCTTCCAGCTTTTAATGCCAGCAACTTAAGCACTGGACTACATTTCAATATAAGAGGGCTGGGTCCTAGAAATGGTAATCCAGATGTGGATCGCTTGCTCTCTGACCAACACCTCACTGATGATCGCCCAAGAAGGTAGAAACACGTGCCCGGGGTTAGCGTTTGTGCTCCTGTCCCTTGGCATTTAGGTGCTGAAATGTCCTTGTGGGTGGTACCAGGCTGATATGCAAAGGGTTATGTATCCTCTGGTAAAGCACTGAGTGCTAACATTTAATTTATTTGATTGTTTATAGTCTGTACCTAACTCAAGAGCAATGGAGCGCTTTACAATGTTTGGAAGCAAGTGTTGGGCAAGGCATTTTTGTATAGTAGCGCAAGACTGACAACGGAAGGGCAGAAAGGCGTGCATTTAGTCATGCGGGAGGTATTAATCGATGAGCCACATTGTTAGTGTTGTGCCACACTGGGGACAATCGGGGTGCTTGCAACCTGCAGATAGAGTTCCTGACAGTCGGGCGTGGCAGATGAAGGGCTGCTTGTGGGTCTTCCCTTTGCTGGGTAGCTGTGACTCCCAACCTTTTGACGCATTTACCACAGGAGGTGCGAGAGCCTCCGGAGGTGTGGAGTTCACCTGCTAGGCATGTTGATATCCCGTTCAAGACTACTTCGTTGACTATGCAAGAAGGTATAAATAGGATTCCTGTGGGGGGGGGGGGGCAGTGAAGCTTGTTCATGGAGGGAGCGATGTCGGCAAATTTATGGGTGCCTGTAAAGACGTGGGCTGCTGGGCGGTGGACAGCTTTGAGGAGGGCCAGATGCATAGCGTGGAGCTCGGATAAGAGGCTGTCCCATCAATGTGGTTGATCATGAAAGCCTGAACCAAAGTGCGAAAGTCATACAGGGGATGTAGGGTTTGATTTTGCAGAGTATGGCTATCTGTAGGCAAGCCGCTTCAGCTTTCTTCGCTATGTGCTTTAGAAGTTGAGACTGCTGTCAATAATGAAGTTTAGGGTTTTGGCTGAGTCTTAGAGATGCAGGGTGAATTCTTCCAGTTTCATATCGCCAAGCAACATTTGGACGTGCTGGTGTTTAGCAGGGACCTATTAGGACAAATTCAGTATTGGTGGGGTTAAGCTTAAGGTAGTGTGACGAATCTGGACAATTCGTTCCTTCTCCCCAGAGGGGAGCCACCACTTGTGAGGTACCCTTCTCCTGAATAGCGATGAACATAGTGGGCCCGCTAGAAACATCCACATTGGGGAATAAATACATCCTAGTGATTGTTGAATATGCTACCCAGTATTCCGAGACATTTCCTCTGAGGAATAATACTGGTCAACAGATCCTAAAACATCTCCCCTTCCTATCACGGGTAGGAGTCCCCAAGGAATTACCCACGGATCAGGGTACTACTTTTATGTAAAAAATCATGAATGAACAAGAAAGAGATTCTACACATCAAAACCTTAAGAACCTTTGTATACCATCCCCAAATGGATGACCTTGTGGAGAGGTTTACCCAAACCCTGAAAAGAATCCTCCACAATTAGTGGAGACTGATGGTAGAAATTGGGCTGTTATGATTTCATGGGCTCTATTTGCAGTAAGAAAAACACCTCCTGCGTCTCTAGGATATTCACCTTTTGAGTTACTATATGGGCGAGAACCCCAAGGTGTTCTAGAGATGTTGAAATAGACCTGGGAGGAGAGAGAAGACGCCGTCTTACTAATTTCCCAGACAGCCCAGAAATTGAAATCCCATATGGCTGCTGTAAGGCAAATTGTCATATACCAATAAGGTAGGGCACAAGAGCATACAAACCCCTACGCGATAGACCAGCGGTAGCTAGCTCTTTTTCCATTGGGGAATCTGTCCTAGTTCTCCTTCCCACCTCCGAGAACAAGATGATATCAAAATGGTATGGTCTCTTTAGAATTCTTGAAAAAAAGGTAAATTGAATTACATAGTGGCCCCACTAGACAGGAGACAGAAAACCCAAACCTATCATATAAACCTGCTGAAAGAGTGGAAGGTTGACCGCTCCTTAGCAACCCTGACCTTGACCAACAGTTGATTCACAATCACCTACCACTCCCACAACAGGATGACCCTCAAGACCTTTTAGACCAATTTCCTGAAGTCATTTCCGAGCATCCAGATAGAGTGCAAGGCTTCTTCCACTATATCTGCACTTCAACAGTGCGAATGTTGAATCTAAAACCATACCCGATTCCGCACGGAGGAAAATTATCGAGACCGAACTCCATGAAATGCTCGTAGCCAACATTATTGAGCCCTCAGAGAGTCCGTTGTCAACCCCCATTGTGTTGCTAGGCAAACTGGATAGTCGTTGAGTTTTTGTATATATTTTAGGAATTTAAATTCCATCTCAACTTTTGAAAATGACCATATGCCCAGAATTGTTCAAATCATTGAGAAATTGGGATTGTCCAAATATATATCCACTCTGGAACTAACCAAAGGTTACTGGCAGGTGCCACTAAAACCCACAGATAGGGAAAACAGCCCTTTTCACCCTGTAGAGGCTCTTTCAGTTTAAGGTACTGCCTTTTAGTTTACGTAGTGCCCCTGCCACATTCTAGCGATTGGAGAAAATCATATGGTAATATTCCAGCTTCCCCAGACTCTAGCTTGATGACATCATTTTACATAGTAAGACCTGGCCCGAACACATGCACCATCTTTATGCGATTGCAAGAGCCCTTCGGAGAGCAGGTTTAACAGCCAACCCAAGAAAATGTCATCTGGCCCAGTCAGCTGTAAAGTATCTTGCATATTTTGTTGGGAATAGACTAATTAAACCCCAGAAAGAAAAGGTCAGAGCGGTACAAGCAACACCTGTGCCCAAAACAAAAAGAGACCTTCGAGCTTTCCTGGGATGGACAAGGTATTACCAAGCTTATGAATTCCCACCCCCAAAAGAAAAATGAAGATCAAAGAAGCTTTGAAGGACTCAAACAAATCCTTGTGTCAAGAGCCTATCTTGAAGAAGCCTGACTTCAACCGGGAGTTTCTTTTTCAGACGGACGCCTCTACAGGCAGATTTGGAGCTGTATTGTCAAGAAAATGATAGTTTGCAACACGTCACCTTATACACATGCCAAACATTGTTTACAAGAGAAGAATCATTTGCCACCATGGCACTTGAAGCCCTAGACATCAAGTGGGCCATCCAAACTTTTGATAATATCTTACAGAAAGAAGCTTCCGACTTGTGAGTGATCACTCCCCCCTAACCTGGATGAGTCTGAGAAAAGATTTTAACGCACGAGTCATGAGATGATTTTTAGATCTACAACCATTTTGTTTCTCTGTAGAACATCGAAAGTGGATGGAACAAAGCAATGTGGACTTTTTAAGTAATTTCCCATTTCATAATCTATTGGGAGCCTCACAGTTAATGGGAGGGATATGTGAAAAATCTGGACAATTCATCCCTTCTATATAATTAATTATAATTGTAATTATAAATTAATTAATACATTATTATAATTATCCAGAGGCCAGTCAATCCCTGTGAGGCTAGACAGGTGAGCCGACTCCGCAAGACCCTCCCTACGGGTATGGGCAAGTGGGACCTCAATGGGTGTGACTCCCCTCTCGGGGACAAGGACTCCCAGTCCAATGAGGACCTCTCTGAATGAGCTACATTGTCCGCTTTGACAAATTGCAGGATTCAGTAATTTCCCCCCAAGGGGGAGCCTTTCTCTGTGAGACTAGGGAGGTGAGCCTGCTACGTGATACCCTCCTTAGGGGTGGAGGCAAGCGGGAACTCACCAGTAGAGGCCCCCCTCTCCTTGGGGCAAGGACTCCAATTCCGAAGAGGAATTCCCTAAGTCACTTACCTACAATCCAGTGGTAACCACAATTACCGGAAGAAGATATGAAAAATACGTTGATATTTATTATTGTCAGATAGAATCTATGAGGAAACCTGGAAAAGAGTACCTCTGTGGTACTGAGAAGAAGAAAACCACTTGCGTAATACCGATTGCTGACAGAATAAAGAAAAAGGAATTTGAAGTTGCACCAGGGAAGTCCCATGGATATGTCCTAAATCAAGCAGGGGGAGTCCTGAGAGAGACAGAACCCCGGGAGTTTAAAGTCAGCTGTCCAAGTGAAGCTGGCGGAGACAGAGATGTGCATTTTTTAAACCAGGAAGGAAACTAGCGTATGACCCTTACCCGCAAGGAACCCAAAGAGAGCGAAGGTGAAAGATGGAAGTCACACACAAACAACCTAGCCCAAAGTGATGGTGTGACCGAGAGTCGGTGGACAGGAAAGTTTGATAACCACGCTGAGACCACTTACCGAATTGCACCATGAACAGTGTACAACGAAGAAGAGAAGAAACTAGAAAGGCGATCAGCCAACCTTACAAACAGAGAAGAAGGTCCCGTTCTGACTGCAGGCCTGGTGACGCTAACCCTGAAAGCTAAAGGTAACGGGGAAGGCGGGAGACCCGGGAGGGATACAGAGAATAACAAATGGAAGAAGCATACACGCCCCAGTGAGGAACAAGTGTGGTAGAAGAGTGAGAATCATTTCTGGGTTACTCATACTTGTCCTAGTGAGAAACAAGTGTAGCAGACAAGTGAGAATCATAACAGGGCTACTCATACTCATCCCAGTGAGAAACAAGTGTAGCAGACATGTGAGAATCATTACAGGGCTACTCATACTCGTCCCAGTTACAAAGAAGTGTGGCAGAAGAGTGAGAATGATTACTGGGCTGATCTTACTCATCTCAGTGATGAACAAGTGTGGAGGAAGAGTGATAGTCATTACTGGGTTACTAATGCTCATTCCAGTAAGAAACAAGTATGGAGGAAGAGTGAGAATCATTACTGGACTAATTATACTCGTCCCATTGAGGAACAAGTACATAAGAAAATTGAGAATCAGTCCAGGAACACCCATACTCATGTCAAGAACTAGTGGTGGATAGACATAAAGATGCTGAGAATTGTAATTTAATCAGCATTGTTTGTCCTAATCCCAAAAAAGATTGGACATTGATTGAAGAGAGAGTTCCCAAATTGTATAATAAAGAGAAAAGCAAAAGAGTATCAAGGGCGAGGAAGAAACAAAATCAATAAAACCACAAGAGAACAAAACTAGAAAGAGAAGTGGAAACACCCCATTGATGATCTATATGACTTAATAAAAGTAGTCACCAAGAAGTACCTACAACTACATTATCAGAGGGATCTGCTAGCAGGGATAGATTAGATTAGAGTTTTGGATGGAGGACAGATCTCCATTTTGGACTCACTGACGAGCACCTTAGTTTGTTTGGTTAGGTAGGGAAACTCCATAGCTTAGGGAAAGTTAGGCATTTTCATTTTCCTTAAAAATAAAGATTAAGTGTAAATAGAAGATCCAAGTCCGTCCCCTTCTTCTGACCCGCCACACCGCCTACATGGGACTTGAAAGAAATGCTTGTTCTCAGATTTTAACCTCAAATACCAGCAAGCCTCCTTCCCCCTTGTTGGCTTCAGGTAATGCTGACTTTCATCTGAAGAATGCCACGAAGGAAGGACACACCTTTTTGATTGTGATGACATACGTACACCCAATAAGGACTGTGAATGGGGAGAGACCTCAGGAGAAAAAGACGCTGTGCGTGACTCCTACGGAAGGAGGAGAATCCACGGTACGCAGAGTCGAGCCTCTGTGAACACATCCTGGAGGGGCAGAGCTACGTGCAACCGTGGAGCCAGTGGTGGCATAGCAGGAGCGAGACCCACTAGCTGGAGGCTACCTAGCAGATATGCTGACAGAGAATTAGGCTCCATTCAGGAAAGGAGCCTAGACAGGAAGCAAACCGTCTTTCCTGGTGGTGCAACCACTAGAGCACAGTGATGGGCTGGGCACCCAGCAACCAACGCCGAGATCAGAAGAAAGCAAAGAGCCTGAGCTCCACACTGCGAGTGCCGGTATTAGCGAGACGAGTACAACGAGGGAAGCAAATGCTCCCACCGTGAGGACGCCAACAAGGGCTGTAAATTGTGGAGTCAAAGATTGCCAAAGCTGTTCACAGTACGTGAAGGTGGGAAACCAGAAAGGACACAAGACCCAGGTAATATGGAGTGGGAAAGATGAGAATATTGCATATCGAGAAGTCGCCGTGAGCGTGGAAGCCTGAAAGATTGGAACAGGCATGCGACCCAAGTAAAAGAGAGTGAAAGACATAGGCTGGGGAAGCCTACATAGTATCAGAAACTGAGAGAATAATATGGACGCATGTCCCGTGAACCAGGGAGTGAATAGAATACGTGTGATTCGTATCAAGGCTGTGGAAGCAACCAAATGTATGAAAGTAATTGGACTGATACCAATAATCCTGCCAAAGAGCCACAGGACTTTGGGGAGCCACAGTGCCACAAAGTGCGACACAGAAAAGTATATACAAAGCAATCTTGCAGGTATTTTACTACTGTTAAAAGATGAAGTAATCCTAGAGGGTTTTAACAGAGGCAAACAGCTGAAAAACATAAAGAAAGAAGCCTTTTCTTTTACCAGACAGGGGGAAGCGAGAACTGTCTAGAAGACATTTATATTTAGAGACATTTTCACTGTACTTTGAGACTGATAGTAAGTTCTCTAAGAGCCGGGGCAGGCAGAAACCCATTCCGAGGCTTTTATGCAAGCTCCTTTCCTTTTTAGTTAGATTTTCTAAAGTGATAGGGCCAGGTCGTAATTAGGGATTTGGATTCAGGACTCCTTATTTCGGACTACGACAAGCACCCTTAGTTTTAGTTTCCGAAGGCACAAAATTTCCCTCATAGCGATAGGGCCAGTTAGGCATTTTTCCTTTTATTTGAATAAATCAATTTTCACCATGACCCATTGTAGTCCGAATGCTTCTTCTGGTTTGCTAGAGTAGGCACTTGATATCCCGATTTGGATGGTGGGTAGGCACTCACGTAGGAGAGGAGTGTCCTGTGGCCTTTTGACCTTTAGTTTCAGCTGGGTGTCGTTGGTGTATTGATGAATGACTATGTTGGGGTTTTTTATGAATATTCTCAAAGGTTCCATATAGAGGATAACGTTGTTTGGGGAGAGAATAAAACCTTAGGAGACCCCACATGTGACTGGGAGTAATTTGGATCTGAACAGACCCATCTGTACGGCTTGGTATCTGTTGAATAGATAGGAAGCAAACCATTTTAGCATGGTAGCAGAGTAACCCATCATGTAAGCGAGGAGGGCGAGGTGGATCTGATGTTGGATGGTGTTGACTACAGCCGACAAGTCTAACAGAACTAGGAGGCTCTAATCTCCCTAATCAATAAATTGCAATGCCCTGTCCACCACTTGCATGGTGGTAGTCTCGGTACTGCTAGTCATCGAGGAGGCTGAGTTGTTGAATTGTAGCCATTAGTTGGAACAGGACACGTTTTTCTATGGGTTTCCCAAAGAACGGGAGGCTTGTAATGGCTTCAAAGTTATCTTAGTTCTCTGGGTTGAGTGTGGGCTTCTTTAAGTGCGGTTGTATGAGACCTGTCTTGAGTGCATCTGAGAATGAACATTCATTGTACTGTATGGTATGCAAATCCAGACTGACATTGCCATGCAAGCGGTTGCTTTGAAGGAGGCAAGTGTATCTGCGAGATCCTTGCAGTAGAGGGGCGTGAAGTTGGTCCAAGGTATGAGAGTACGGGAGGGGATGCTACACAGAGCTTTGTCCAACTTAGAGGTTTGGATGAAAGTTCAGATTTTGTTTATGAAGAAGCTATTGATTCCGACACATTTTACTTATAAAGCCCCTCAGGTTAGGTGTAGGAATGATGCAATTCTTGACTACTTCGAATAAGGCTTTGTTGCTGTTAGAGGCTGACTCGATGGTAGAGGTTTAATAGGCAGTCTTAGCCTTGGAGATAATATTTCTGCATTGGGCGCACAGAGATTTGTGGGATGCGAGATCCTCGGACCTGCCGGTTTTGAACAACTGTATTTCCAAGGATCCGATTGAGCATTTTTTGGAGGTGAGCTAGTGTTTGTACCACTGTGAAAAGGTTTTGGTTTTGGTGCAGGCGCAGATAGTCTTTAGGGATGCGTGGACATTGAACACCTCCCTGGTAGAGTGATTCAATGATTCCAGAAGAACTGTGACATCTCCTGTGATGGGGAATTTCGCAAAGGTTATCTCTAGATTTTCTAGTGGGAAGTTCTTGAAAGAGCACAGTTCAATGACTGGGCGGTTAGCCTGGCTTTTATGTGGCAATGGTGTACATGATAAGAGTCGAGTGATTGTGGTTTGGTGAGGCCAGTTAAGAGAGAGTGGGTATGTGTAGGAAACGAGCAGTGAAGGGGCAAAGACGAAGTCAAGCATGTGACTGTTGTGTCTTGTGTTCCCTGCCTTGGTCCTGAATGAATGCTTGCATGAAAGAATGTCGGATGGAATGTTATTGCCTGTGGAATGTTATGGTGTGAGTGCCACTGTAAGCTCCATGAATGTCAGTTGGAGTGAAGCAGCCTATGAGAGAGGAGGCCGGTGGATGTCTCCTGTATACCTTCCTACTTACTTACCCTTGGACTTACCTGATGTATACACCTTGTCACTAGAACTTAGTAAAGAAGTTCACTTCCCTTACCTGAGTATCAGATTTTCCTTTGACATAAGTGGGGGAGAGTCAGATGTGTTTGAGGCCCATGGATTTTGTCATGGAGAGTATTGTAGGGATAGTAGTGAGACATGCAGGCATTTTGCTGGTTGAGACTCATGGACATTGATCTCTGATAAAGATGTTATTAGAGAAGGGAATCGTTACAGAGGAGAGAAAGTTGGAGAAGGTATCAATGAAGTCACCACTCCCTTGCAGTGGTCTGTAGATGAGGTGGAAGGTGACTGAACCATTGTGTGTTGGGAGGAACTGGCCCTAGAGCGATTCCAAAGAGCTGCTTGATGGTGTCGGGATTATCTTATTGCATGGATAGCCCACCTCCAGATTTCCCTGAGCGGTCAGTATGTTGGATACAATGGCTATGAGGAAGGAGGATGTTGAAGATGTAGGAGGGGGGGTGTGAACTGGGTTACTATGATAAACAAGGCTATCTAGATTGTTGTAGGATATGAGATTGCGATATGAACAATGACAGAGGTGGTGTTAATCAGCATTGGGGGTTAGTGCCCCCAGTTATCCTGCCCCTTACACTCCAGGTAGGCATTAGCATATGTGTCCTCCCACAACAGACCATCCCCATCCTCTCTAGGGTTCAGACACCCAAGTGCCCAAGATATCCACTAACGGCTACCTTGTCAAACCTGATCAGCATCCCCCGTGCACCCCTACAACATACTCCAACTCTAGAAGGAAGAGGGGATTTCCTGGAGCTGAGTCTTCATTGCTGTCACAAATCTTGCCTGCCACCCTCTGATCGGTGTGAACCTCACTGCTCTCCTTCTCTGCCATGTTCTGGGGGCCTTCTCTCATCTTGGGGCCTGTGTTGCCTGCTGTCCTGAATTGGCAGGGCCATCCTGCCAGATTTTCCCAACTACCATACCAGAGGGCAGAACCACTGCCTAGCCCAAACTAAATCTGATGCTGACTTCAGCCACTGCATCTCTCACTGGACCCGCATTCATGGGAACAACAGCAAAATTAAGTGGCCCCAGCAATTTTGCATGAGAATCCTAAGGGTGGTCACCCAGAATATCAGACTAAGGGGTGTAAGACTGCCTTACCTGTTTTTGGGTTCCCTTCTGCTATGGGAATTATATGGGGGCAAAGTCCACTCGCTAACTTTCCCTTGCTGGTCATGATCGCTACAGTACTGGCCACGGATCCCCCCATGTTACCCCTAGTGTGGTGCGATTGGGAGAGTACCCCTAAAAATGTTGACTTACCTTCTACATTCCAACGTTGCTTTATTCAGTAAATGTAGCTGACCTATTGCCTTTGCCAAAACTTGTTCTAAGGGGACTTTAAAGATTTCCTACTCAGGCATTTACCTGGAATTTTAACTCTCTTGAGGCACCAAGCCTCTTTACCTGGCAGGGAAGAACAGCTGAAGGTATGGGGGCCATATACTTTCAAGGCAGTACCTGCTCAAAGGCCTAATGCATTAGTATAGTAGTATAGCAGGACATGAAGTTAGCCTGGTTTTCTATATTGTTTGAGTGATTTGTGTGTGGTTAACTGTACTATTACACCACAGTCATATCGCCTAATGTTTACTTTCCTGGTCAGTCTACATTAACTTGATGGAGTTTGGGTAGACCTAGGTGTCAATTGCCCTCTTCACTTATTAGGGTGGCCTCTCAGAACCCTCTCACAGGGCAGGTGCTGATGATCTGTCTTCACATCTGATAACAGATATTATATTTACCCTACCAGGTAAAGAGGTTTGGTGCCTCAACAGGGTTAAAATGTCAGATCCGAACCCTCACACCTCGCATTTCGCAAAGCCATCAAAACCAGACTATTTGCCAAAACCCCTCACGCAACCCACGGAAGCTCCCAAGCCGAGCCAACTGCGCACGTAGACTACAAACAACTGTATGTAATGTGCCATGTAACGATATGAGGCACACCTTGCAACCCTGTGCAGCATGTCGCCATCATTTAACACATCCTGAATAACTAATAGAATTGTGGTTGGCTCTAGGTGTGGAAGCAATCCTTGCTGGGCTCTGTTGTTTTCCAAGTTAATAGGGTTCAATTGTTGCAAGATCACAGGAGCTGTGGGGGTTTAGCCAGCACCCCAATTGTTGAGTAGAAAGAAAGAGTTTTCTCCTGGTTATCTTGCTTCAGTGGTTCAAAGAATGGTTCTAACACAGTGGTTATTGCGATACAGTTTTTGCTTTTATTTGTACTAGTGCTTGGTTGTTTTATCATTCAGTTGGTTATGCATTTAGTACATTTGGGGACAAGTGTGTCCCTTGTTTGTCAGCCAACACGTGTTTCGACCCATGGGTCTTTATCAAGGCTATTGTATACAGTCTGTAGCCCCCTGTGGGGTCCTGGTCCGTGGTGATGGGTGGCTGTCCTGTCGAGACAGTGGCTCCTGTTGGTCCCTGTGGAGCTGGTCTGCGGTGTAGGTGCATGGCGGCTGAGCCCATCGCAATAACCACCTTGTTAGAACCATTCTTTGAACCACTGAAGCAAGATAACCAGGAGAAAACTCTTTCTATCCTGCATAACTATATACATTTATGTGCAATTGTAACTAAGCCGATACCATGTAACAGCGCCACAATGCCTCTGGGCTGCTTTGTGCGCTTTATAAATACAAATAAATAAATAAATAGAAATACAAATGCCAAAGTAACTCCTTTTGATATTACAGAGAAACGCACACTTTATTGAAAGAACCACAGAAACAAAAGCTGCTAAAGAAATCTGTTTGTTTCCTGGAAAACGTTATTTTTTTGTTGTTGTTGTAATGTTGAGTATCTGTCACTATAACCGATCTGAAGGGGCTGTGGGTGGCGCTGAAACATCTTGCCGACGTGATATTATTGCGTAGTTGCGCACTTCTTTCGCTGGTGCGTGGGCATCCTTAGTCACCGCTCCATGTGTCATTTCAAGGGGGAGATGCAAGTGATGTACACAGCCGAATGGTTAAATCAGGCACCGAACTCAACGCTCCAGCCCCCTGCCAAAAGATTCTATAATTTACAATACTTCATGACGCATTAAAACGAAACTACGCGCATCCACTTGGCAAGCTAATGAACCCTAGCCGCTGGCAACACATGTCGGCGCATAAACTATCAGCTTTGTGGGAATTTTTATCTATAATGTCTGCCAGCCTGTGCTCCACAGCTGCCCGGGTATTTCCGCATTCATTGAAGCGAACGTAGAGGCGAGGAAGTATTGATTCGGTTTTTCACCCCTGAACACGTTCAAGTGTAAAATGATACAAGTGTAACAAGTAGATGATACTATGCGTATAATCAACTAATTGTGACGTCACAATTCTCTGATAATAATATCAATATTTGTGTGCTGATTTCTATGTTCTCTACTTGTGGAATTGTTGAGGCTTGCCATCCTGCCCTGCGTGAACCCGCACACTCTTTTATTGTTCATTCACTTGCAGTGGCAAGGTATTTCTTTTGCCTGGACCACTGTTTTCTGGAAACAGTGATACTTTCCCGGCAATTGGTTATTACTAGACCTCCCATCAGCTTAAAAACAAATGTTTGTCATAGTAGGGGGCATTGGTCCGTGCATGTATGTTATGCGTCTTTATTTGTACCACCTGTGATAGCTCCAAATATGTCCCCGGGACCCCCGTTCTCAGGCCTTGGCCTCCCGTACCTTAAATCATACGCAAGACACAGGCCGGACTCCGCGGGTTCCCGGCGCGCTCTGCTGAGCTCCGGTCCGCCCACTTTATTTATTGCCCATGCGCACATGCGACTCTGTCACAGCACCCAGGTTCGCCACGGGTGGCCTCCTAGACTGATCATAACAACTGGGTGTGGGGTTTGCCACAAGCTGTTACCATTTGGAGCACTGGCTTCTAAACTATTTCATGCTGGGCCAACCTTGAATAAAAATGCTTGACCTGCTTCTACTTTCTTTTAAAAGCATTCACTCTATCCGTTTGAAAGAGCTTCTTCAGGCAGGAGGCTAGCACCAGTGTTTGAAGACTGTTGGTTTACAGCAATGGTTATTTCTTGCACAAACATTAAATGTATACATCTTCACAAAATGTAGCTGTGTGTGAAAAAAAGTCAACCGAATTACCAGCACTTTACCTCCGCGCATTTCTATTTTATTTTATTTATTTTCTATTCTTACTGCGTTACATGCTGACCCAAACACGTAAGATGGCTGGGTAGTGATTGGAAGGAGGTTTAGCAGAAGGACGGGTTTAGTTCTAGAAGAGTCAGGAGTTCAGGCTTTTTCTGAAGTTGAGGAGAGTTGATACGAACAAGGTAAGAACTGACATAGGTGGAAGACAATGTACAGACCACGTGCATCAACACGTCACTGGGTACTTGCCGCTGATATTGCCAGATGCTCCACAGGAATGCCTCACTGACTGATGTCCAGCATCAGCGGCTGCAGAGACTCAGTCACTCCTGCTAGGAAAGGGATTCTGCCCCTAACAGGCCATGACGCTGAAGTAATTATACATTCTCTCCAAGGTGCTTCAGGGTCCTCGTCAGTGGGAATAAGGTGAAGTACTGAAGTATGCGAGACTCGAAGGTAAGTAAACTTTCTTTATTTACTTATCGTATGAACCGGCGCCCCGCACTACGTCTCACTTCATCCACTCATCATCTCCCATTAACGGTCTTCTTTCGAACACTTACTCCACTCCCAGCATTCTCATTCTCACAAACATTCTAACTCACGCGCAGGCGGGGAGCCGAGGTAACTTACATAGAAAACATTAACATTATCAGAATACATGAGAATACTACAAGTACCTTCTATCACAGAGTGACTGCACACGATGAAGGTAACAAGAAATACTTCATTGCTTTATCACCAGCAGTC
Source organism: Ambystoma mexicanum (assembly GCF_040938575.1). NCBI lineage: Eukaryota > Metazoa > Chordata > Amphibia > Caudata > Ambystomatidae > Ambystoma > Ambystoma mexicanum. Next base: position 1,344,907,506 of record NC_090931.1, read on the forward strand.
TCCTTCATGCTCCTTACACCATCCAGCCCTCCTGCATTCTCCAACCGTCTCCTTTCGCTCTTCACATTCTCCCTTCCACGTTCCACCCTACAACGTTCTAAACATGAACGGAGCACTGGGAGTATCCCCTACTGCACACCCTTATCCTCACAACTCTGAAAACTTGGAGCCTCCTTTACTGGGCGACACGCCCTTCTTGATCCTCAGCAAATTACCTGGCATCAACCACACCTTCCTACTTCTCATGACATCCTGCCACGTTACCTTGGACTCATCTCCTTCCACTTGTTCTCCCATTTATTCGGGATTCAACGCTGTGTTGGGCTCCCTCCCCCTCATGATCATACATTGGGATATTCCTGTATCTATCTGGACTGTTGTTCTCATGCCCCACTGCTTGTCATCAATCGCCACATCAACTTAGAAATTATTCCTGATTGCTCTACTGTCTCGACCAGGACCCTGTTAGACCTTTCCACCATCGCATTGGTCTGGGGATGGTAATTAACTGAAAACCTGCACTCCAGAGGTGTTTCTAGGGGTTTGGGGGCTATAGCCTGGGTCTTTTGGTTGTAGCCCCTGATATAAGCTCTAGGCCTACAACCAAAAGGCTAGCTAGCCCTGAGTCCCGACAGTCCTGACATTAGCACAACCCCGGATCGTTTCCAGGCCTAGCAACACCCCTGCTGAACTCTATAACTATACAACGGGCATATATTTTCATTTCATCACTCCTAAACTGCACTCCATTATCACTGATTATCCACTTGGGGTATCCTCTCCTAAACGCTTGTTCCTAAAACTTAATGATATCACCAGTCCTTTCTCTCTGCACAAAGTTGATGTCAACCCACTTGGAGCAGTAATCTACCATCACAATAAACATCTCCATTCCATACTTAGTTTGTTGTACGGACCAACAATGTCTATTCCCACATGCTCCCGCACTTCGTCAGGTCTATGCATGATGACCAACAAGGCCAACAATTCCTGCCAAATCTTTCAACCCTTATGTCCATTCCTGGCCACCAATACTTCCTTCTTAGATTTTGTTTAGTACCCGTGGATCCAGGATGACCCTGGCATGCTTTTTAAATCAACTCCTCCCTTAAGTTCTCAGGATGTTTCAAATTGTCACTCTTAACTAACAAATCTTCCTCCAGTGAGCACTCTTTCCTGACTTCCCAAAATGGTAAAGCTTCCTCCTTCAACTCCCATTTAATGGGCCATCCCCCAACAGTGCACTACATGGCAACCTTCAATACTCCATCAACACCAACCTCCCCCATTCACCTCTCCTTTGATATGACATTCAACGCTACAGCCACCACATCCTCATCATCCTCTTCTCCCCTCACTTCACTCTTCAAAGGTAGCCTCGGGAGAAAATCCGCCACACTATTTTTGACTCCAGGTACGGATTAACACTAAAGTCCTATTCCTGCAACCACATGCGCAATCTTGCCAGCCTTGGGGTCACCTTACACATGCCCATCACAGTCAAAAGATCGACGAACGATTTGTGGTCAGTGCAGATGGTACATTTCTTTCCATACACATATCTGCGGAAGTAGTTAACTCCCCATGCACATGCCAACAATTCTCTTTCTATCACTAAGTACCTGGCTTAACATCTGTCACTGCTCTAGACGCCTGACAAATGACCTTTTTATTTACCAGCAACCTCCTGAGACAACACAGCCCCCAGACCAAGCCCACTTGCATCCACAGTGAATTCGTTTTTCTTCCAACCATAAATCTACCTAACACCATATCCCCGCAAATACTATCCTTTATGAGCTTCATTGCCTTCACACATTCTTCACTCCAAACAAACCTACTCTCCTTCTTCAGTAGCTTCCTGATTGCTTTTGTTAAACTAGCAAAATCCCTCACAGATTTGCTGTAATGGAAACAGAGAGTGGGGTTGGATTGGGAAATAATGGTAGAGGAGGTAGCAGGGGCACTCATACATCTACAATCAGGCAAGGAGCCGGGACGTAACAGCTTCCCAGCCGAGATCTGGAAGCGGCTCACAGGACCTCTGCACCGTCTTTTTCAGCGGTGTAGAGTCGACAGGATTGTCCCCCGGATCTGAGGAAGGCTTGCATAGTGGTCCTGCAGAAACCCTGGAACTCCCCCGGGCAAAGTACCTCATACAGGCCGATATCGCTAATAAACGGCGAGGCCAAAGTGTTGGTGCAGGTGCTGGCCAATCGCCTCTTTAGTACACCTGGACCAGTGCGGGTTTATGACCACTAAATCCACGCGAATGAACATCCACAGAGTGCAACTGGCGATCAACCAGATGTCACAGCTACGGACACCGGCAGAACTCCTGCCAATTGACTTCGCGAAAGCTTACGAATGGGGAAGATGGGAGGCACTCTGGGATATTATGGGACACATGGGATTCGGGGAGAATTCCCTCGGATGGGTCTGCCTGTTATACGTATCTCCTGAAGCTTTAGTCAAGGTCAACAGGGTACTATCGGAGGGGTTCACCCTTGAGCGAGGAACGAGGCAGGGATACCTCCTATCCCCCCTGCTGTTCATTTTAGCCACTGAGCCACTGACGATTAAACTCCGGAATGACCCAGCCTGGGTGGGCCTTCGCTGGCCCTAGGGAGGGGAGAACCGGGTTTCTTTATACGCTGAAGACCTTCTGGTGAGAATTGGTGAACTGGCGACCTCCTGTCAACTGGTGATCAAGACACTGGGGAGTATCAGGCTTACTGCGGGCTCAGGGTGAACCAGCAGAAGTCAGTATATTTCCTGCTAGTGTGGGGGTAGGGGCTATCCCCCCGGGCTGCCCTTTGCCAGTCTCTGTCTCAGGATTCAGGTACTTGGGCACACATCTGGGTCCCAATCCAGAGGAGTATCTCTGGCTTAATCTCACCCCGCTAATGGGCCGGTTGTTGTCAGATGTGGCACCCTGGCAAACGTTCCTGTTGTCGCTGCTGGGTAAAGCAGCACTTTTCAAAATGTTAGTTCTCCCCAGATTTCTATATGTGCTACAGAATGCCCCTAGGGCAATTCCTAGATCTGCTTTGGGCATGATTGAGCACTCCTTAAGGGGGCTGCTCTGGGGAGGGAAACAACCATGTATCACTCTTAGGACGGTCCAGCGCTCAGTGTGGGAGGGAGGTCTGGGGATTCCCTGCCTTCGACGGTCTTACTCGGCGGTGCAAATTGTCATGGTTAATGACTGGCTGCATGGGGATCCAGGCCTTCCACTCGTGGGAATGGAGAGGGGATGGTGTCGAGACCATGGACACGGCCCTCCCTCGGTTGGTAAAGCATACCAGGCAAGCGTGGAGCAAAGCACATCATGACATGGGGTGGGGAAAGAGGCCCACATTGGAACAGCCTTTGTGGAACAACAGGCTTCTCCCAGAGCTAAGGAAAATGGGACACTTCAAACAGTGGGAAGAACTTGGGGTAAGAAACCTCGCCAATGTGGTTCAGGACGGGGTGCTCATCCCCTTCACAAAACTGCCACACACATTTGGGGTGCTGGGGAGGGACTACTATAGATATATGAAGTTAACCCATGAAATGAGGTCTCAGCTCTCTGCTCTGGATGAGATCCCTGCATGTTTACCCATAGAGCCAAATGTCTTCCCCGAGCGTATGACCACAAAGGTCACATTAACCCTATATCAGGTATTACGGCCTTTGGCTCCCCGGAATTCTCCTGGCTCAGAGGCAAGTGGGAAGGGGATTTAGGGATGCTGTATCTCGAGGAGTGAGCAGTTATATTCCCGAGAGAAATTGGGATGGCTGCCAGGTTACGCCTGAATCAATACAAAATGTTCCATAGGGTATATTACTCGCAAACATCACTGGTGCAATGGGGTGTGATGCACCAAGAAAACTGTTTGAGGTGCGGGAGAAGTGGGGGTACTTTTTTCACACCCTGTGGGAATGTGCAGAAATACAAGTGTTTTGGGGGAAATGTATTCAGAGATTGTCGTCAACAATTGGGTCGGTGGTCCCATGCGTTCCTAAAGTGGCTACAGTTGGGATTTGGGGGGAAGCTGGGTTCACAAGTCATGAAAAGGTGGTTCTGTCCATTGAGACTGTCAATAAAAACATTGCAACAATGTGGGGGTCTGCAGATCGCCCACGACTCAGCCAATGGACTGCTGAAATGGATAGATGCATGTCTCTCGAACAGCATATCTATTTCTATTTGTATTTATTTATTTATTTATTTAATTTGTAAAGCGCACTAGCAGCCATAAGGCATTGAGGCGCTGTTGCAAGAGAGTGTCATAGTTACATGAAGATTCATTGCTCAAAGTTACATTGAGTGTTTAACAGTGTCATGGAGAAACATTGTTACATACAGGTTACTTGTAAACTTTTGCGAGATAACTGGTTACATCCTGTGCCTCTGCTTACTATGCACATTACGTTGTCCTTTGGGTAGTGATAACACCAACCTTACAGCTAAGAGACATATACACCATCCATATGTACTCCCTAAAAATTAAAATGTGCCCACCAAAAACGAGAAACAATGAACATTTTGTTGCTTCAAGCCACAAAGCTCAGCTTATATTTTTACGAATTAGTGAACAGCAGCAGAGCAGTGGCATAGGAAGGAACTCTAATAATATGAATGCCTGATCGCAACAGGAATTTTAAGGGGAAGAACATCTTTTTACAAGCAGAAAGTATCCCTAGTGGCAAAGTTAATTACTTTTTTACTCCCTGAAAAATCATTTGACTCCATGTAGGGAGCAAAATCTGATTAGAGCCTTGCTTGTAACCCTGAAATAGAAAGTGAAATGACAGGGAACATAATATAGTCCATAGTTATGGTCACCCTTCCACACCAGAGCCTAGACAAATTAAACAAGAGCTTTATTGAGGTTTATTGTGGATCTCTATGTAAGAAAATCACATATATACACCTTTTAAGTTAATGGCATCAAATCTCAAGAGATACACCATATTGAGTCCCTTCTTTTGTAACTATGGATCCCTCTTCTGTAATTCTTTGTTATGAGTTAAATAAGTTGCAGGGAGATGCTAGAGACGATACAGAGCACATGGTTATATTGAAAAGCCCTCATCAGCTGAGCATAGAAAGAAAACGACGGTGCTGTTGTCTAGACGGGTACTAGAATTTCCTACCCTTTAGCAAACAAGCAACACATTTCCTTCAGTATACTGCTGAAACGTCTGACTTGGTTTTTGAAATTAGCTGCTTTGTTCATCAACCGCAAGTAGTGATGACCTGTGCTCTACCACCCATACCCTTTATCGGCCCCTGTGCTTGCCTCCAATACTAGTTGATAGAGCACTGTAAAAAGTGAGGGATTGTAGCAGTAAACACTCACTGGAATATTTGCAGACCCAGTTTAGTTTAAGTTTATTTGTACCGCGCACCGAACCATGCAGTAACTGTGCGCTAGAACTTGAGCAAGTGTTACAGGCATATAGAAGAATTTACAACAACACAATAACAACAATAACTGCAGGTCGACCGATGTTTACAGACAGGTCGGAGGTTGAAACAGTACATGTAAGAAAGTTAGTATAATATTGCAGAAATACATACAGAGAGATTGAGCAGGCACAATATTATTGAGGGTGTGTTAGCGGACCGTTAGTGTTTCTTATCGAAGAGCCAGCGCTTTACTTTGGCTTTGGTCCAAAACGAAGCCATTCTGATGCTGAGGGGAGGATCCACAATACTTTGCAAGCAAGGCACATTTAATACTCAATATATTATGTGCATTTTAAGAATGTCATGACTCTGCATGTACGCAATTCTTTTGCAGTGCATACAGGATTGTTTGCAACATACCCCACCCTTATATCATTGTGTAGGATTACACAGTTCTCAGTGAAACTGTTTTGCTAGGAGCGAGTTATATATAATATAATGTGTGACGGTCTATGTCCAAAGGAAGGCATTCTCCTGTCTGAATATCCAGTGCCCTGATACTACGGACGAGTAATCCCAGGCATAGTCCATACCCATTATCCCGTGTAGGCAAAGTAAATGATATTGCAATGTTGCTCTCCACTTATAGGGTAACGTTAGTAATGCTAAAGTTGGAGATACTGAGCATCACATTTGTCTTCTCAAAATCCTTACAGGGCAAATTAATATTTTAGTTTTATAACGCGTTAACTTGCAAGGGGGCCGCTTCAAAGCACTTGCGTGATGTATGTACTAAGAAGGGGAAGTATGGGATAAGGTTACACATCCAGGTAGCCTGCTTACTTACAGTCAGTATCCAATATTTTAGCTGGTAGTTTGATTGTATTGTGTGTATGACGCTTTTGGTAAGGCACAATGAGTAACAGAAATTCTGGCACGTGAACATTATTCATATTACAACAAACATAAAACAAGTGGATGTAGGTACACATCTGCTAACCTTTCGCAGAGCCAAGGAAGGAGGAGTCAATGTTGTCCGGTACTATCTTAATGTGTTCTGGGGCAGAAGTTAGGTGTCATAAGGTCATAGTATGGTAGAATCAAGCGTAGGAGCCATGGGTGGGGAGGGAACATTATTTGGTTAATGTGAGCAGGCATATCTGGGTTAGATTCTTCTGTTCATGGAGCCAGTTTTTCATATTAGTTTTTTACCTCTTATGTGTGTATTTTGCTGTTAGGGATTTTAGGTGTTTACGGTCACCCTTGAATGGTAGTGTAATGCAAATTAGCACAATATGAAGACTAGTTGCCTATTTTAAAAGAAATCTAATTTCAATTAATTGCTGTGGCTTGTGCCTCATTACATATTTTTGAATAGGTGAGAATTGTCTGTGTGCGCTGCTAAAAATCTTCTGAGCGGCACCCAGAAGGAAGCTGGGCAAGCGCACATGCGCACAGCTTAGAGGGAACACTGGTGTAGACTGGTAGGGGCCTTGCGCGCTGCAGCCCTTGACCAAGCCTGCATCTCAGTTCAGTGGTGTAGGCTGGTAGGGGCCTTGCGCGCTGCAGCCCTTGACCAAGCCTGCATCTCAGTTCAGTGGTGTAGGCTGGCAGAGGGTCCTTGCGCGCTGCAGCCTTTGACTGAGTCTGCATCTCAGTACCAGCGTGTAGGCTGGCAGAGGGTCCTTGAGCGCCACAACATCCAGGCTAAAATGCAGGATATAAAAATACGGCTCCCATGGCAATCCACCAAGTAGTAAAACATCCAGTTAAATTTTCAGGATAGACATGAGGAAGAAACATGCATGAGAAATATTCACATATATAATGCATTTCAATACAGATTATTTGCATATTTTTCAGTCATCCTGCAAACCCGACAGAATTGTATATTTTCGGTCGACACACAGCCCCGATGTGGCGGTGCTTCGCTTTTCTTTCACTTCTCCAGAACGCGCCACTTTTAACGCGGGATAAGGGAGTCAGCAGCCTACGTGTGCATTGCGAGAGGGAATTCAGAGCTGGCGAGCCACAGATGGCCGAGTAATTGAAAAGTGGAACAGTATCTGTCAGGAATGAGTGATGCAAAATATTTGAGAAAAAAAGCAATCATCTCACGCTGTAAAAATTGCGAAATGGTATCGAGAAAACGAGCGCCTTGGGTTACAGCAAACCCAGACGCGCGGAGGAGCACATTTGTTCCTCTTCAGTAAAAGGACCGGGTTTGATTAACTGCTGGTGGAACTGCATTAGAGGGGAAAGTGTAACGAGATATCTGCTCCATGCGCTCTTTAACGGAATATTTGACCTTTGAGTCAGGCACTGCACATGTGGAAGACGTCAGCACCAAAGACAGTCATTCTCTGGTGTCAATTAAAACGATGGATTAGCGCCTGGTGTACTGGAGAGGATACGACGCTACTCAAAGGGTGCTGCTACTCACCACCCGATTCTGAGCCTGGCAGAAAAGTAGTGTGGCGGGTGGAAGGATTGCAGGGGAGAGGGCCTGCTTTCCAGTACCAAAAGCTGCTAAAATCCGTCGTCGTGGGCGGCAAGCGTATGCACCAGTGTCACTGTGAGGATTTCTAAACACTCTACCACTTTTCTGATTTACGAAAGTGTCCTTGAGCGTTCAGCAAATCAGAAAATTGGTGTTGTGTTCTGAAAAATTCTTTGAACATAAAAGAAAAATGTGTGCAGTAGATGTTAACGATACTTCACATGTGCAGTGTTTTAACTTCTTCTTGTTTACATGCAAAACTAGGGCTTTGCAAGGAGAATCCCCTTGCAGTGGCTGACTGTTGTCAGGCCATAAATCGCGAAAGTCGACACTTTGCTGTCAACCTGACACATTGTTTCTTTACCAGAATATGGTGCTTTTAAGAAAAGTGTTTTTCCTCTACACTTTTCAATTTTTGCATACACCTCAGAATCAAGCCCTTAGTACTTCCAGGTTACACTAGTGAAATTGATGTACTGGCCCAAGATGGTATGGATTCTACCCAGTGGTGGTCTCTTGCCTATTTGGAAATTAATAGAATGTTGTGGTAGTACTGGTGTTAGATCCAGGTGATAACTCGGAAATGGTCTAATGGGTCCAGGTGCCAGTTCTGGGCATCTATTGAGTTGACTTGATTTCACTTGATTTTTGGAACTCGTTATTGATGCCTCATTCAGACTTAATGTTGTTTTTGGTTTCAGTTTGTATTTTTAAATAGCGAAGTAGAACATTTGTTTTTTTTTAGAACTAGATTTATAGTCTAGTGCCGGGCAAACCCCACATTTCGCAAATGATTCAATTAAAAACCATTTGCAACTGGCTGACTGAAATTTCCACCACAGAGGCCACTGCTACAGGGAAGTGTGCACCAGCAGAACTGTGTCTGGCTTACGGGGGACACCAGACACAGTTCCATAATCCTTCCAGAAGCAGTGCCAGTCCAGGTTTCATCTGTTTCAGCACAGAAGCATTTCATTCTGTCATACTCCATTGCAGTGACTTATCTACCTATGATATGATATGATAGGCTATTTATAACGCGCTTAATACCCAGAGGTTTCTAAGCGCGTACCCGAGAATCGAACCTGTGTTGCTCCGTGCTGTCTTGCTTCCAAGGCGAGCACGTTGCCCCTGAGCTATCCTCCGAGACTCGTAACTTACAAGGGTGAGCCTCGTTCTCTCTTCTCCACCTGAGGCAAATCTGGTATGGCTCGGGTGCTGAAGATTCTTTGTCAAGGTCTGCTTTTATGTCCCAAATTCCTGGCTCTGACGCCTCTGTAAACTGGATTTGCTTTACCAGAATCCGTATCATCATCTGGTGTGTAGCTCCCACAAATCCTAGGCACTCTCGAACACCTCTTAAGGCTGTTATGCCTCCACTGCATGACCTAGCGTAATATCACCACCACACTAGTAATTGCCTCCACGAAAGTGCTGCCGGACAATAAGGCAATCTCTCATAATATCTCTTCATTACATTTCCTTTTGGGGAAACCCCCAAAACTAAAAATACATCAATGATCACTATAACTCGCCTGTATGTTTTAATTTCCCATTTTGTGATTTACGACAGTGTAGGTTTTTGTATCCCTGACTTTTCCTACTCTACCCCTTTCCTGCTCTACTTGACCCTGTTTCCTTTTCACTGCTCAGACCACGGCCGGGCTACCATGGTGGCTGGGGTCACAATTCACATCTACATGGACAAGGCTCAGTGCTTTAAGACCACTACACTGGTGACGGGAGCAGTATAAGGGGTTAACAATATAATGTTACATAACATAGGCTAATTTGCTTTGGCATGTAATTCATGGAAATGTGACTTGTTATAACGAATCATGAGCCATGACTATGCCCCTATTCTGAGCCTAGTAGAACTACCATCCAATTGTGGTGATGTTAAGTATAATGATATTAAACCCCAGAGGTGGAATGCAGTAATAGGTGTTATCTGTCCGGAAAGTGCTGTGGCCCAAGAATGCATAACAGTCAGGTATGCTAACACCTGTAACATCCCTCCCTTTCTACTACTGTTAAAGTATGATCATGAAGAGCTCTGTGTTCACAGGGTTAGGTAGATAGGCCAAAGAGTGTCTGGATTGACAAGCTTCAAGAGAGTTAAGAACATTTGGAGAAGTTGCTAGCCAAATTAGATTGACCATTCTCTTAAACCTTTTTTTCCGAGGCAAACATGCACAACCGACCACCATTTTGATTACAAAGAGCATTCTCTCGTGGGTGATTGAAATTCAATATAACGTTAAGGACACTTCCATTAAAGAGCAGTCTTGCACGGTATTACTCAAATTGACCTTTTACAATTGACCTTTTGCACAATTGACCTAATTATAGTGGTCCTAAAGGACCTTCTACACAATTGAGCTTTATATTATTTTAGTTATTTTATATATGTATTGGGTTGGTTTTGGTTTATAAATAATATAAGGGGATTGGGTGGGGGGCTGCAGGGTTTTTTGGATTGTGTGAGGGTTGCAGGGGGTTTCACCCCGCATATATGTCCTAATTGACCTTCTAAATTAGGTAAATTCTCCCAAGTCAATTGTGAAAAGGTCAATTAGTATACAACCGCCTTGCGCTATACATAGTCTGTGTTGGCGCTCATTCCACCAATCCCTCTCAGTCCTGCTCCCCCGCAGTTTGAGCACCAAGTAAGTATGTTCTAAGCGGTCGCCATATGTGTTAGGTCTGAAAGTAATTGGTGTTGCTAGCACGTAGTCCTCCCCTCTTTCATCAGTGAATATCAGTTCTTTCGGCCACTCGTCACCACTGGGAGCATGTTTGGATTTCCACTGCCTGAGTATACATTCTTTTGGCAACAGCACATGGAATGCTAAAGAAACAATGCTTAACAGTAGACTCTTTACCTATATCCCCTAGTAGGCATTTCAGTGGCATCAGCAACTGTGGAATCCCTACTATCCTACTAAGTACTGCCCCAACCTGCGCCCAGAATGCTAAAATCGAAGGGCATTCCAATCCATATGAAAGGAGTCTGCCAGTGCCCTACCACATTTGCCACAGTCGCCACTTGCCCCAGGAGAGAATTTTGACAATTTGTGTGGGGTGTAATGCAATTGGTTAAGCACTTCATACTGGAATAACCACAGACTTGCATCGTTAGAGACCGTTTTCGTCAACTGGCAGCACCTACTCCATTGTTTGTCCAGTAACGTTAGCCTAAAATCCCTCTCCCATTGATCCTGTACAGTGTTTCTGGTCTTCAGGTTATACAGCCTGGAGACTAGTCGCCTGGTCCCATCCCCCGCTGCTATAGCAGTGATGCATTCGTGCCTGTCCGGCTCATTCAGGAAGGAGAGCCATCGGCTGCGAAATGCTGCCCTCCTCTGGTTATACTGAAGCACTCTAAGAGGACCACCACCCAACTATTGTGTGAAGTACTCGAGAGGCACAAATAATCCCTCAGGGAACAGATCCTCCAGTGGTAACTGCCCAGTCTCATTCCAGGTCCTTCTGAGCTCATTATCCAACGAGGGAGTGATTCCTGGGGAACCCCCACAATAGCACAGCCCTTTGATAGGATGATGTTATGCAAGTCTATGGTACACTCAAGATCAGGCATTGACCGTAATTCTGACTGGGTCAAAAGTACAAGTGTCCACATATCTGTCACTAAATATGACTGATTTAAGAGCCATCAGTGAGGCCCCATTATGCTCTAGCCACAAGTGACCCACTTCTGTCCCAGTGGCATACTAGTGTGCTGAGAAGTGTGCTTGTGCAGCTAAATAGTACAGATTAAAATCAGGTGCCACCAACCCATGGTGGTCATATGGTTTGGTCAGTTTTTCCCACCTAGTCCAAGTAGTGCCCACCACCCCGAAGAAGCCCACCGCCATTGATTTAAGTTTCGTGAAAAAGGCCTGCCCCGGCCATGTGGGGATATTAAAAAAATTATAAAGCAGCTGAGGGACCACCACCATCTTCAACAGTGAGACACACCGATACATGGATATCGGCAGTCCGTCCCAGTCTTTCAACTTGAGAGCCAGTTGTTGCAAATAGACATTGTGATTGTCTGTATGCAAACTTTGCTGTGTTTTGGAAACGATGACCCCAAATACCCCAAACCGTGAAGCACCCAACAGAACCCGATAAGGTCAGCGGGTTTTGTTGTAGATGGTGTAAGTGGGAACAACTCAGACTTAGTGCTGTTAATTTTATAGTCAGGGTACTGTGTGAATGTATTTATATCGCCAATAATTAGCCCCAGATTTTGCTCAGGGTCGCGAACATATAGTAACGCATCATCCGCATATAATGACAGTAGTTGAGGCAGCCCATTCATCCTGATCCCCCTGTGGGTGTGTGTGCCTCTTATCAATGCTGCGCCTGGCTCAATCGTGAGCACAAACAACAGGGGGGGGAGCGGGCAACCCTGGCCTGAGCCCCTCCCCAATCTGAGCGGATCAGATAATATATCATTGGTGCACATTTTGGCTATAGAACCAATGTAAAGCAGGCACACGGATTGAGTGAAGTAAAGGGCGAATTTAAACCTGGTCAATACTTGAAATAGGTACTGCCATGAGACTGAGTCGTACGCCTTCTCTGCGTGTAATGACGCAGCAACCGATCTAGCCTGAGGGTTGATTTGGTAGATACCACAGAACAGTCGTTGCAAGTTTAGTGCAGTGGATCTAGTGGGAATAAATCCCGACTTTGCTCGATGCACCAAAAGCAGCATGTATGGAAGCAGTCACGTTGCCAGCACCCTGGCGAACACCTTTGCATCAGAATTAATTAACGATATTGGTCGATATGAGGCCACATCATTAGGTGGCTTATTCGGTTTCAGTAATACTGTAATGATGGCTTCTTGGAGAGTTGCGAGTAGTGTCCCTTGAACTAGTGATTCCTCCCACACGTGAAGCAGTCTAGGGGCAAGCATTTGGTGGAATTCCTTATATACCTCAATCCCCAACCCATCAGATCCCGGGACTTTTCCTGATGCTAGCGACTTTATAGCCACGATCACTTCTTCAACTGTTACTGGCTGTTCCAGCGCCCAAACGTCCTCCATCAATAGCATCGGAAGCTCAATACCAGTCAAATAGCGCACAAGCTCTACATCAGTGTACACATCGGAGTTAGCATATAGGTCAGACTAATGTGCATAAAAGATCGCATTTATATCAGTGTCTCCAGTGGAAACACTGCCGTCCCATCTCAGAATTGGAGTAATGGGCTGTCTCACCCCATCCGCTCTAGCTATCCTGACCAGTCAGCATCTTGGCTTGTCCCCTTCACCATGCCATCTAGCCCTCACTGGCCGGGACACATACAACAGTTCTTGATCAGCCAACTCTTTAAACTGTGATATGTTTTCCTGTATTTGCCCCAGCACAGCTCAATCTTGAGTCTCTGTGTTTCTAGCTCCTTTAGGTGGTTTTCAACCGCACTCAAGTCTCTTCTAATAACACAGAGAGATCCTGATGTAGCAGAGAGGAACACCCCCTTGATCCACACCTTAAACACATCCCACACTGTGGAGCACATATTAATGGACTCATCGTTCCTTTAAAAAAATTCTGCAATGTCCTTGTGTAACATCTCAATCAAAGTAGCTTCACAGGGCCATTCTCCATAAGGGACGAGGTCTAGGGGAATGGTCAGAGAGTGTGTGAGGGTATATAATACAGCCATGTGCCATCAACACCAAAGCAGAGGATAGGAGTCAGAAATCTATCCATGACCCAGAATCATGGACTGATGAGTAAAAGGTATATTCCCTAGCATGTGGGTACAACTCTCGACACACATCGGTAAGCAGTAAGCAGGAAGTGCAGCATCAGCAGATGTAAGGTCTGGGCCACCCTGGCCAGCACCTGACGAGTACTTGATGACCTATCCATCCGATTATCCAGAATAGTATTGAAGTCCCCTCCCCAGAGTATCAGAGCTGCATCTGCCTGAATCAGTAAGTCCGAAATCAACTGGTAGAACTCTGGGTCATTCACATTAGGGCCATATGTATTGACCAGTGCTACTGGCCTGCCGACCAGTGTGCCCCAAACTAGGACATAGCGACCCAACAGGTCAGCCCCACTCTGGGTAACCTGAAGCCCCACTGAATGATGAATCAGAGTAAGAACACCCCGTGACTGTGATGAGTAGTCTGTGTAGTATCGCATGGGGCCCCACACACGCGCAAATGACACGTGCACACAGGACTGGACTGGCCCACCGGGAGACCGGGACTTTCCCCGGTGGGCCTCAGGAAATAGGGCCTCTTTTTTCTTGCTTGGTGGAGAAGGGATACATAAATACATTTTCATTTGGTACGACCCGAACCAGCCAGGCCAGCCTGGGTGGTTCACTAGTCACTGGCTGTAGGCTGCTGCATTTCTTCTCAGCGCTGGGGCCGTGCTGGTGCGTGGCTTGCACCTGCACATTTGTGGGAGGCACCACCCGAGGCCAGGCATCAACCATCCGCACGTGCACAAGCCCCGGGCGTAGTGTGACATGCGCAGCGCAGGTGCAGGCAGCCTGTGCCTCCCGTGCCGAGTGAGTCTGCTGACCCTGCTGTACTTAGAGCGAGCATGAAATGCTGCTCCCAGTCCGCAGACGAGGGCAAGGTGAGTTCAGTCAGCACTTGCGGGTGCTTGCTCCTGGCCTGCTGCTTTTGTGTATTCACTTGAACCTCTAGTGCGAATATATGTTTATTTGGGACGGGAGCGGGAGCTGGACGGACTAATCACTCTTTCCACTTCCCTCGCAGTCGTACACATGGTCTAGCGCCATGATTGGGCACAGCCTCTTGTAACCCCCTTTCTGGCGGCCCGGTATGTACCATTGGGATTGTTAACTTACTCGTCTGTGCAGTGGCGTGGCAACACATGTGAGCCGTGGCCTGACCCCCAGCCCACCGTTGTTAAGAAGTAAAAAAACATGATATATAAGTGACGTCCATTAACGTGTTTTATTGAGAACCCTAGGGTTCGCTGGCATGTTGAATAGAGTCAAAGTTCCTTTAGGTGCTGCATTGTTTTATTGGGAGCCAGACAGGTGCGGTACTTTGAAGCTAAACAAAACATGAACCAGCCTCTTGTAGTGTCATCCGGTATTTGCAGTAATGTGTTGGGTTGAGAACCACTGTGCACTACGGTATTGCACTGATGTCCAGCGAGTTCATGTTCTTATTCTGGGAGACGGGAGTGCAATCATTGTGTGTCTTTCTGGGAGTCAGAGGACGCATTCACATGCAGTGTGTTCCTATGGTAGTCAGCGGGTGCACTAGTGTGGTCTATTGGGAGCTAGAGAGTGCACTAGCCTGGTCTGCTAGGTGCTAGAGAGTGCACTAGCCTGGTCTGCTAGGTGCTAGAGAGTGCACTAGCCTGGTCTGCTAGGTGCTAGAGAGTGCACTAGCCTGGTCTGCTAGGTGCTAGAGAGTGCACTTGCATGTTCTTAGTGGTACCATGCAGTGAAGTCCCCCGATCTGTAGGAAGCCCATTAATGTGTCTGTTGGAACAAAGCTGTGGTATTGCGTTAGCATGTTTGCAAAGGATGCACGTGCAAAGTCATCCCAAGGGTGAGACAGCAAGACAGCATACTTTTAGGGTGACTTTCCATTTCAACAGCAGCTTCAAAGCATGTTGTGCTTGCTTGTATGCACACGTTGCGGGGACTCTCGTGTTGATTGGCTTACTTTACGACAGTCTGGGGACGTTTAAATATGCTGCTTTGAGCCTCATGATGGGAGCATTGTACTGTGTTAAGAGTTTCTGGGGCTTCAGGGTGGCACTAGAGAGGACCCCTGGAGTGGACAGTTTAGCAGGGGTCTGCTGCCTGCAACCTGTGGCTCTCCAGAGGTTTTGGACTACAACTCCTTTGATCTCTCACCATTGACTATAATGGATGGGGCCGAAAGGAGTTGTAGTTCAAAACGTTTGGAAAGTCAAGTTGCAAACCCCTGGTTTAAGGGGAAAGAATGGGAGAACTCGAAAGAAATCCCTGGGTGCCTGGTGTGTTTTAGGGAGCGTTTGTGTGTGCGTTCATCTGAATTCATGAACTGGTGTTCACTGCACTTTGTCAGCATTGAGGTGAATATTTGTGTCAGTCTCCGCTAAACACCAGCGTGGATCCTCCTGCAAAGCACACGACTGCGCAACCAGACTCAGTTAAATCGGTCGTTGATGTCTTGTGAGTTGGAAGACAGTTTTAGAGTTTACAACAGGGAATACCATCTCCCTCCCTCCTGTCCACCCTACTACAATATATACCCAAAAGGTGCCCACGAAATGCTCAACATCCTGTAAATATGCATTATGCGATCCATGGAGGGCCTTCTTCTTGTCTCCATCTCCATGGGTGCCTCAGCGTTAACTTAAATCTTGATACGCCACTAGAATCCGGTCCAGGCAGTGGGAAATTGCATCTTTAACCAGCACACAATCAAACACGAATCAGAATAAATCCTATGTAATTGAACAGGTAGTATTAATGAAAAAGATTTTATTAACCTGGCTGTCACCCACTGGGGTCTAGTGGACATTTTATCTTCTTCAACTGATCAATCTGCCCACTATAAACCAGTGCATACATATTCATAAATCTACACATCTGTTGTAGCCTATCAGCGTCACTCATTTGGACATTAAAAGCATTCTAATTCGAGTCAAAAAGGTGAAACGAGCAAGGGTAAGAAATACACCCCCTTCGCCGCATGTATTGTGCTGAATGAGAGCCCAAACTCTCAATACGGATTTTACCTTAACCAAAAGCGCAACAGGCAATCACGTTGTCATTGGCGAAGTGGAGCCACTGATAAGCGTACCACCATGGTTGAATGCACAGGCGCTGAGCCACTTTGTCGGGATACTGCAGGTGCTTCATTGGCATGACTCACTGATCTCATACCAAGTCAACCTTTTTGTTAGTTTTGGCTAAAGTGCCACCTATCCACTGAAACTATTGCATTAGAGTACAGCTAAGGAGAAATAGCATATGAGGCGGAACACAAAGTTTGTACATGTTGTTTGGTTATTTACCCACCCATTGACTGCCCATTGACATGCTCATCCCAGGACCATTTCCACCTGCTTTTTGCCCCTCTCCATCCAAAACACATCCTTCCGGGATATATTTGAGCTAGCTTTATCAAACCTTACCATCAAACCTTGTGTTTAAAGTGCCTGCCAGTGTTTACTCAAAGCAGTCTTCCGAGAGTTAATGACTTAATTGGAACTGTAAAAGTACACTGGTGAAAAAGAAATGTCAGCCAGGTCTGGCTTCAGCCACTCGATTTAGAAGCACACTGAAGCCCTGTTAAAAACAAGCATTGGCAAAGCTAACAGTTTGAGCTTGTGTACATATTAAGCATTCAGCAGGCAGTGCTATTATATGCCCATGTACTCTCACCACTGTGCAGCTGCTACCATCAATGGAAAGTTAATCCCATTACAGCAGTGCCTGGCAAATGCCTTTCCCATGCCTACACAAAAGCCAATATTGTTGGCATTGCCAATGCTTGTTTAAGAATGCTTTTTATCTGTTTGCCCTTTCCAGCACGGGAATAGGATGAAATGGGTTAGTGATGCATGTTGTCTGGCACCTTTAATACTGGATTAATTTGTTTTTCTCATTTGCATGTGTAACGTTCCAGGTGCCTCTATCATTGAAGATCTACTTTTAGAGATCATACATGTATTTAAAACATGACTTTTTAATCCATATATGTTTAAAATGCTTTAAATGCAGTCATTTTGGCCAATATTAGTCAACATTTTTTGGGGGGATACTCCCAATACCCTCATAGAAGGTTTGGGAACAAACGCTGCGCTCGCTCGGTCGGTAAATTATGGGGCCACTTTGAAAAAAATGTCCAGGGCCACTTTTGGTTGTCAGTCCGGCCCTGCGTGCACACCACCCAAGGCATGTGTCTCCTGGAGCATAAGGATCTGTGGTCCATGCCTATCCACATATACAAGGACCTTCCAGGCCTTGACTGGGTTATTTGGTTCCATGTGTTAATATCCCCGCAAAAATATCGCGATTCAAAAATATCGCCATATTTCTGTGTCTTCCAGGTCACTAATGTGTTTCTACCCCAGTGATGTGGTCAGTTTCTTTATCAAGCTTGGTACGTAGTGATTTGATATTAGTGACAATGTCATTCAATTTGGAATTGACTGAGGCAAACCCTGCATGCATCACATTCATATATGGGTCCAGGCTAGCATTGTCAGTACGAGTCCCTTCGGAGGCCCCAGCTGCTGCCTCTGTGCCCACAGCCTCCCTCAGTGGAGTGCTAGTGAATGAATCCATCAGGCCTTTCTTATGCTTTCCTGCCCCCTGTGTCATAACTGCAGTCGCTAAGACTAGTATGGCCGTGCAATATATGTAGAAAGCACACAAATGTCACTGTGTACCTATGATCACGTTGTGACACGCTTCTAGGAGCTAACAAGGTCACTTTGGCCACTATCAAAGCGCCCCACGTCGACAGGGAAGAGTTGTAGATTACAGGGAAACCTAGATAGGCACATTGCTGGGTGTTAAGAGTCTGTGACTCATGGAAGTGTAAGACATATTTGCTTTACTGCATGGAGATCCCCATAGATATCAATGAATTCATAAAAGCCTTAGCCCGCGTATATTCCAATGCGGGTCCGGATCATTTATACATTTGTCAGACATGCAAGTGAATGCGGCACACGCCATTCTCACAATGACCACATTATGCAATATTTCATCCTAGCATTGTGCATAATGATGCTTCAAGACAGTTTAGAAGGGTATGATATGATATGGCATTTAGCATATGAGCTGGAAGGGTGTACTTTTAACACACATATTATGCAGTTGTGACCTTGTGGCACAGTTCTGTAAGACACTTTGAAGAGGGTAGAAGTATGACTGGATGAATGCTTACTGAGGAATGAGGCAGGCATTTTGCACCTACTGGCCTGCATGGCCTGACTGCAGTGGCATGTGGGAGGGCTAGGCCCAGGTGATGGTTGGTTAATTTCCTGAAAATGGCCAAAGAGCACGGTCTCAAAGTGAATAAAACATGTTTAGAGGACTGGATTAAAGACATGCTGTCAATGCATACATTCAAAACAAGAATATATGATACAATATTTACAATGATAGGTTTGACAAAATGTGGGCCTCACTCAATGACCTGAACTTCTAGAGATTTTGTTGGTATGGGTCCGAATCCCTCTTGAAGTATTGAAAAACATCAGCTCTGAGATATCCCCTCTTGTGACCCAAGCTGTAAATTCTTCATTGTCACAGGGCGTTATTCCATCTAGCTTTAAACATGCCCTGGTAACTCCATTGTTAAAAGAAACCTACTTTGGACCCTACCTCCGCAGCCAATTTTCAGCCTCACTCCTCAGATTTCTTATGAAGGTGCTTGAGGCTGTAGTCACACCTCAGCTGAGATATTAAGCCTCTATTCTAAACCCTTATCAATCTGGCTTTCAACCATCCATGGGCACTGAAGTAGTGCTGGGGTCAGTCATTGATGACTTAGCCAGAATATAAGACCAGGATTGGCTGGGATTCCTGATCCAAATGACCTGTCTGCGTTGTATGATGCCATTGTCCATGCCATCGTGTGCCACTGCATTGAGTAGGTGGGGGTCACAGGTACAGTCCTTGAGTGGTTTAGGTTTTTTCTCTCTGATTGAGCTCAGACACTGTCACTCCCGCCTTTTAGATCTGCCACTTCTGCTCTATCCTGTGGGGTCCCTCATGGGTCTGCTATCTTCTCCTTACTTTTTGATGTTTATGTTCATCCTTTAGCCAACCTGATACAGGATTTTGGGTGTCAGTTCTATGCTTATGCAGATGACACACAGCTTATTTTAAGCATAGATCACAATATGAACAAAGCCACATTATGTTTGTGGGGTTGTTTAGCAGCCATTGGCACTTGGATGAACAACAATTGGTTAAAACTTAATGGAGTCAAAACTGTGGTCCTCATTGTTGTTGGCTCCCATGCATCTCAGTCCCTTTGGACCACGGATTTCTGGCCCTCTTCTTTGAGCACACTTTCTCCGGTAAACTCTGTCAAGAATCTGGGGATGCAAATGTCAGCCTCCCTTTCCCCTGACCTGCAGGTTAGAACCAGTTGCAGCTCAGGTTATTTTAAGCTAAGAACTTTAAAAAAGGTGATGCCTTTTCTTCCTCCTGAGTTGAGTGGACCTGTGGGTTGAGTGGAACTGTGGTTTTGTCTGCTGTCATGGGAATCTTGTATCATTGTAATGCTACCACGTTGACCCAGTCTAAATCTTATCTAAAAAGACTGCAGCTTGTACAGAATTCAGCAGTGCGGTTGGTAGCCAGCCTACCGAGGCATGTCCGTCTATCCCCAGTCATGTTCAAGGCCCTTTGTCTGGTTCATCGTGCAGCACATGGTCAAGGGGCTCTCTATCTTTGTGAGAAAACTGCCCGATATATGCCCACTTAAGATCTTCGTTCAGCTAACCACCATCTTCTCCTTGCCCCACGGGTCAAGAAGACAGTAATCGAGGGCTGTGCATTTTCTGTCCTAGCCCCATTGCTCTGGAATTCCCTTCCTTTGGCCTTGGGGCTCATGGATGATTATTCCGGGTTTCGAAAAGCTCTTAAGACATTTTCCCATCCTCAATAGCTGAACTGCTTACTCCTCACAGTTTCGCAGTTCCCCTTCCTTCCTTGGTGATTCCGTTGGGCCATCCCGCTTACAGCGCCAAGATACCTTTAGGTGATAGCTGAGCTATACTAAATTTCCGTAACATAACATTGGCCCCTGAGTACGTGAGACGAGTAGTGGCAGTTCCAAATGTTGTTTTGGGAAGTTGACTTTTTCACAAAAAATATTGTTTGTCGTTCTTGCTTGGTATAATAACAATAATTTCAGAAATGCTCATTCAGCTATTTGCCTAATGCATACTGTTTGATTTCACATTGAAACCAACTAGACAGAGAGTATGCCCGGTGGGTTTAAGCAGCTTCTTAAGCATTGGTAGTACGAGAGCCGGGTGGATTTTGATGGGACTTTTGTTTGCAGGCTTTATCTCTTACAGCAATGAGCAGTAATGAGCAGCAATGAGCAGCTTCCAATGGAATCGATGCCTGATTCTTTGTATGATAAAAGGCCACTCACTAGAAGGGGAGGATCTCATTTTGTAGTATGGGGGCTCACACCAGGGAACACCTTACCCTGCTCAATTTTTAACCATTTTTGACACCAAATTCATTATAATTAATGGCACCCTCAGTTGCTTGACATCCATAACATACTTGTCTTTCTTTCAATGTGGTTCAAACATTTTGTTATGTTAAGTGTTTTTGTTTTACTGTGGCAGTCACCACTTTGTTGGTCTAACACTGCTGAGGCTTGCCGGGAAAGGGCACTTTGCCCCCACAAGGGGGACCCAGACGTTAGTCAGCAGAGGAATGGAAAAGGCCATCAGAGGAGAGGGAGGGCCAACGGAAGCAGGCCATATGAAACATGAAAGAGTTGTACAGGTAATAGAGAGCCTGGATAGTAGAGATAATATTGTGATAGCTTGCATACCTGTAGTGTCAGTGATAAAACCATACTACTGATCGAAATAAAAGGCTAACACATAATGCTCCCGAGAATAAGCGTATAACCCATAAGGGCAGTTTCTAGTAGTGAAAAGAAGTATTAAGTTAGTGGTAACATGCAGTGCTTAATTTGTAAAACAATAAGTGCCAGTGCCCAAAAAATATTGGCCCCATAATGCCCGGCGCGGCGCCGCCCGCAGTGCGGACGCGCGGCGTCACCCGCATTGCGTGCACGGCCTGCGCCAGTTCAGTGCTAGACCTAGATCGGCCCACCACCAGTCCATCACACTGCTCCATGTCACATGTTTGGTGCTGCACCAACTGCTGGCACAGGCTAGTAGTGGGATGGATGCAGAAGGGCACACATGGGTTGAGAAAGTATAATGCTTTAAAGTTGGAAAACACTTGTTATGGTAGGTGTAGTGGTTCCTGCATTCCGGCAACCCCAGAGGCAAAAGAGTGCATTTGAACACACTTCAAAGTTCTAGACCACACTTGTTAGACGTCTGGACCATACTTGCTATCCTCAAAGTGATAATGCATTTGGTAAAATTGTTGCAGCCCTGTGGATGTTATCTTTTTGTCAATTTTGTAGAATGACAATGACCCCCCCACCGCCCTGTTTCCCAAATGGCTCTGAGTGGAGCTGGGGTCTCTTGTGAGACTCACAGAGAGAGTATCTTTCTGTTTTGGCGTACACTAGGAAAAATAATAGACTGTATTTAAAACATTAGGTTTGATTGAATGAAAGTTAACAGATGTTGCAGTAATTACAAATCTGAGACATCCTCAAAAACACGTTTTTATTTAACCTCACACACTGAATAAATAATAAATAAACACACTAAGAATAAATAAACACATTGGATATAGAACAGAACCAAACAAGAAAGTACAAGGTGCCATGTTTGGCTTTCATTTTAAACTTAGAAAAGGAGGTAGAGAAGGCATTGAATCTATATCAATTAAATAGACTGTCAGATGCTATTTAAATGTTCTGTTTGTTTGAAGTAAGTAACATTCTGCCAGCCACAATATTTAGCCTACCATGGCAAAATATTCTGTATAACATTTCACAATATGTCATGGTAACTCCAGATTCTATTACAACTTTGCCAAAAGCTAGTTGGGATCACCATGGCTAAGCTGCTATAGTAAAGTGCAAATTGCAATATATGAACAAAACAAACACATGAAAATAGCAGTTACTAAATAAAGTACAAAAAAATAATATATTAAATAATTACAAGTGAAATAGTGTGCATAGTTGTCTCTATTCGCTCATAAAAGCCCATAAAATGTCTAAATCTGACCTGGCCATGTCCTCTTTTCGTTCCTTACTCCAGCAGCTCTTCATCCTTTTGCAATCCATGAATTGACATAGGGGATGGGGTTGAACTTATTCAATGGTGGGCCAACAAGATTAATAAATAATAAGGATGAAATGGTGTCAGTATGCAGGGATGCTCTTGTTGATGTGCACATAAGATTTATTTGTGAAAACCCTCGTTCACACTCAGCAGTGGAGATAGCAATAGTGTTCATAGCTGTCAAAAGTTCCTTGTCTTGTCTATTAGCTTCTTTTCCATCCGTCTCCCTATGTTCCCTGTACGCCCGAAAGGTTTGACGAGTGTCACCAATGTCAAATCTTTCACACAGAGACTCTTTCTCACTTTCTCCATACATAGGTGTTAACTCATCTTGCCAGTACTGCTTGTACAAAACCTTGAGTTTGCTTATTAGCTTCTCGTACGCAACTTTGTTTTCAGCAGCAGCAGAACTGCCTGTAGACAACAAACGACTCCGTACATTTTCTGCAAGACTGCGAAAAAACTGTCCATGTTCAATTCTTTTGTCGCACGCCTTTCCTTCATGCAGGGTCACTCCTTGTAAATGATTTTCTTCTATGGCCTTCTGGCACTGGCAAGACTGTTTTCCTCGCCTTTCTACCATTGCCTCAAACACTGATATTTGTCGGCAAATAGCACAATGTGCATCAATGATCGTGTAATCACGCTTTTGTAAGTCAAGAGACAATTCTGATAACTCTTGAAGTGCATCAAACATATTGCCAAGATTACCAACAAACTGCACAGACGAAAGGCGCCTACATAGTCCAGTGTACATGTTGTGCCATCACGAGAGTCATCACTAGATGCCAATGTAAAGTGTTTGGAAAGCGCAGGATAAGCATTCCAGACAGCCTCTACTGTTCTGTAGCTTGAGGCAACCCAGCGAGAATCTAACACTCTTCCTATTTTACAAAGTTGAATGTCAAGAGCATCTGCACATTCTTTTAGCTGCAGACGATTTTTCACAGATGTGTTGAAAAGAGAATACAGTTTGTCTAGCAGTGCTTTGAAATGATTTGTAGCTCCAATGTCTTTCATGACATCATTGACTGCAAGTTCTAAGCGGTGTGCTGAGCAGTGCCAGGCTACAATATTGGGAGAAATTCTTTCTTGTAACCTTTTCACAACCCCGCTATAGCGGCCAAACATTACTGATGCTCCATCACAAGCGACTGACATCAGACATTTGGTGAGAAAGTCCTCACTAATGTTAATTGGGTCCTTTCGGAGCGAAGACAGCAAACTGTTCACTATACCTTCAGCAGACACATCACTGAGCTCGATAAGGTCAACAAAAATATTAGCTGGAGACTCCATATCCTGTAGCTGAGTACGTAGGTACACAATTAAAGCACTTTTTTTTTAAATTTAAGGCAGTTGCCTCATCCAGCAAAAGGCTCACCTTAGGAGAAGAGGCAACTATTTTGGCAAATGTCTTTCGTTTCATTTCTGATGAAATGTGTTGCTGTATACTCGAGCAAGCCACATTGGAATGTAAAATGCGTCCCATATCTAGCCCATTCAATTGCTGGCAGTCTCTCTGAGATTCAAAACCATAGGCTGGCCTGTTCCGCTTTGCTTCTTTATAAGCCGTTCAGAAGTTGCTATTTTCCCTGCCTGGGCTCTACAAGTTACTTTAAGCAATGTATCATTTTTTGCCTGCTCTAATATTTTTGATGCTGTGACGTGTGCCTTCGTTGAAAAATGTTCGGTAATCTTCTTTCGTAAGGATCTTTGTTGCTTGTCTTTATTGGTACCATATGAGCTAACAGTACACTCAGTCCATTCTTTAGACAATTTCATCCCATGTGTTTTCTCTGCACCAAAGCTATTGACTTGATGGCAAATGGTGCATCCAAGAGTGTGTCCTCTAACAATCAACCATGGGTACATGGTTTGAGAATATTGTTTCTGGTCCAGCTGCCAGCCTTTAGGGAGTTGGCCTTTCGTTAAGGGAGCTGAACGTTGCAGAAGAGATAACTGACCAGATTCCGGCATGCTAGTACTTGGAATTTCCGTGTCACTGTCGTTCGGTAGTTCGCGATCTTCATCAGTGATTACAGCAGTGCCGCCCAGTCCATCTCTGAGTGGAATGCTTGCTGTCTGGATTTCTTTATGGATGTTGACAGTAGTAGTGCTGGTGGTCTCATCTAGTGTTTTTTTCTGGTTCTTCACATACACTATATGACTTAGAACCAGATTCCTGTTTACTTTGCTTGCTTGTAGGCTCATCTGTGCTGCATTTTTTACCAGGTTTTGAAAAGTATGAAGACATTTTCTTCTGGGCTCCAGACATTCTAGGGAAGGAAATGAGAAGTAGGGATAATCGATATCATGGGATTCCTTCCAAGTTTCGATACACACAATGATCAGGCCAGGGGTCAGGATAGGACAACAGACCTCTTAAGTGCTTCAAACGGAATTGAGGACTGGTGAACAGCAAATGTATAAGAACAAACACATATAAATTATAATTATGGTGCACACATGGAATGCGCTTTCCATTAGAGCCGGGCTAATAAATACAAATGTGCACACGTTTGACATGTCCTGGCTGAAGAGAACACTGCAAAAAGAAATCTAACAACAAATACCATGTGGGTGGTTTGTAAATGGCTGCAAAGGGCCAGTTGCCTCCTTTTATTCCCCAACACACCACACTGAACCATACAATTTTGCAACTTTTGAAATATCGCTCTGTGGTGTAGGGACGAGGATGCAGCCTACCACACAGCAGCCTGCGACTCTCAGATTCTGGCTACCATCAGTGCCACCACGATGAACGAACCTCTGATGCGCTGGTCGCTCACTGCAAACCTAAAGGGGAGCAAAGGCACTAAGTCAATTGAATTGCAAACCGCTGGCGTGATACCTGTATGCTCAATAGGAAATTCAACTGCTGGAAGCAGAATTGGGATATTTGGGTTCATACAAAAGGCATAACCATTGCCCCTTGAACTGTATGCACCAAACATGAGGGTGGGAAAAAGAAAGCCTGATAGGATACAGTGGGCCAAATCTGTACGTATTGCAAGAGAGACATTTTACTAACAGGGCAAACATTCTATGGCCGGTTGGACTTAACATGACTGGACGTTACACTGCACAATATTTTACTGACCTCTATCACAGCACCCGCAGACATATCTTTGACTTGCCTTCAACAATCCAGAGGGGAAGAAGAGGGTAGAGAGACCCTTTGCAGTGGAAGTCGGGTGAGATTACATTATTTGCCCAGAATTACACACTTATGCTGAACAGCAGGCACCTCCCAGGGTGCTGCTAATGCTTCATAAATATACCTAAAGGCTTTACACATAATATTGCTGTCAGTTGAGACAACTAGAGTAAGGGCCCCGCCACCCCCCAGTCTGAATTTGACTGACCTTACTTTACATTATTATTGCGGTCAGGCCACCGTCGGCGGCCATAATAATAATGTAAGGCAATTTAGCGTTAGGCTGCCTCAGCCTGCAAGGGCCTAGGCAGGCGGCTACGGTTGGCTAAGTTGCCTATTATTATTGCGCACGCCGCGGCGCTGCCGGCGGTGGCTGCAATAATAATGTAAGGTGAGCGGCTGCGGTGCCGGCAGCAGCCTTGGTCGTACGAGTCCCTAGGCAGGCCGGGCAGCCCTAGGTCGTCCGACCAAGGCTGCAGCAGTGCTGCCCCGCCCACACCGGGTTACTTAAGGCTAAGCCAAAAAGGTACTATATATAAGTAACTAGAAACAAAGCTGGAGTCGAGAGTACACGCCGATGAAAGGAGTCCACCCACTTTTTTCAGATGGTGGACTCAGTCCCCACTGAGCTAAAATGAGAACCATTGAATCACTTATATTGAATTAAAGCCGACCTCGGGATTGAACCACAGTAATCAGGTTTGTAGGCCGGACACTTCACTGCTGTAGCCTGTATTATATAACCTGATGAAAAATAGCAAACAACTAAAGGTAAAATGTTGCATTTCGGTACTGCAAGTCCCAGGGAAAAATGTTGTATTGGTTCTTGGAGTTCAAAAATGCACCACTTTTAACGTTTTCAAAAACATTTTTAGAAGAAATTATCCTCTCTGGGTTTTGTGTGTGCGTTGTTTTGATGAAAGGCAAATGCCATTCGTTTTGTGCATTTTGGGTGGTTGTGCAAAGCCAATTTAATGAAATGCACATACTTCACCTTGATATGCTAATTTCTGGCGACGTCACATATCCCATTGCATTTGTTGATGAGTCCCCCCACTTTAATTTTTAGGGCTTGACCCCTGACTAGAAACATGGTTTGCTGAAAGAATTAAATCTGTCAGCTGTGAAAATGACTATGTATGTTTGTGCGCGGTTTATTTTCTGCATACTGTGGTGTTCTTGGCACCAGCTGGCAGGCTGATTCCCCTATGCAACTGCGACTTCATATAAACAGAACTTTCTGCTGAGGAAAGCTTTCTTTATTTACCTCCAGCTCTGAGCAGGCCTGTTGTATCGTTACTTTTCCTGTCACCCACAGCGCGAGCAATGTCCCCGAACATCCCTGGGACTGAGGCTGAGCCAGGTTTGGGAAAGGCCTAATCCTCCAAGGAGTTGGAATCAAGGAAGTGCTGTTCAGAGCAGCGCGAGCAGCCAAATCATGAAAGAGAGAGATCCCTGCCTGCCCGGATGCTGCCTTGCAGTTTGCAGGTTTTTTTGAGGATTATAACACCGTCAGTGAACCCGCTGCCGTGATAGTGAATGGGGAGGGGAGGGCTGTGTTCTAACCTAGGATGTGTCCCATGCAGAACAGGGGTTACGTTTTGTTATTTTGCCTTCTGTTTGTAAATCGCACATCTGCAATGTGTAGTGCACACATCACTCGCAATGTACTGGGGCGGGTTGCAGCTGCAGCGAGCCACAACAGGTCGCTCGCAATCTGCTGCGCTGGTGCTGCAGAGTAGCAAGAACATATTTGTCACTTATTTACACACAAATCAAGCACTAGCTAAAGCACACCCTTAGACGCTTAGATTGTGGTCTGATGCTAACCTGTGCTGGGACAGTAGCCACTTCCTCTGAGTAAATGTGTATTCACTAATCCCCCCATAAAGGGCCACAATTGAGGGGAGTGGGTGCATGACAATACTGACCCTAACATTTCGGTGCATACGGCATTTCAGTTCACGACCAACCCATCATTCGCTATACAATATTATAAACCCCTTTACAGCTTGTCAGTTGTGCAGGATTATGGTGGGGAAGGATGGTGTCCCAGGTTGGGTGTGTAGAGTCTGAAACCGGTGCTTTGATGTTGAATATGCTGTGGTGTATTGAGCGGCCTGCCTGGGCTGAGTTTGGCGGTGTGCTTATTGCACCCTGCTTGAGTAGAAGTCGTGGGTCATTGACCCAGTTGTTCACTTTAAGCTGGTGTGCCTGCCGTGTATCTAATTTAAGCTGAGTGTGTCTTCTGATTGATGCAGACTGCAGTCAGCAGTGTGTGTCCAGTAGTGCCAGAGTTGATGCACAACACACCTGGGTAGAATGAGATGGTGGCAGCAGCGATTGCTCTTCGCTTGGTGTGCATGTAATAAGTCATGTCATTTGTTTTGAGTAGCACACGTCTGCAATTCTATCCCATTATAATCTTTGTCAATGTGGTTTGGCTAAAATGCGGAGCTCTGCTAATTGAGATGCCCGGTGCCCTAGCACTGTGTGTCGTAGGTATGCAGGGCGGACATTACAACCCCGATTTATGGAACTGAGCAAATGGGTATTTTTGCAGTGCAACGCCAGAGCAAAGTTATTTGTGTACTGCCAAAATGGCTTTGCTCTGCAATAATCCACTGTGCACAGTTCCATGAATCAGGGTTTGTGTGTTTGCTAGCGAGAGCGCTCGGTGGGCTGATGTGCCTATTGCAGTGGTGGTACCCTTTGGGCTGATGTGCCTATTGAGATGATCAATAATTATCCTGAAAAGCCTGCTCTGCTAAATGCGAGTGCTTCTCACTCACCAAGTGCTCATGGCGCAGCTTAGAAAAGATGTCTGTCTTAAAATAAGCAGACATTAGCAATGCGTGGGAGTATGGTGTGAAACGGGGAACTGGAGGCAGAAAAGACGGTGAAAGTACGAAACAGGCTTGCAAGAGAATCACGGGGGGTTAAGGGGATGGAAGAGGTAGAAAGAGGAAGGCTGAATAATACAACTAGACAAGGCACACAAAAGACAGCTAATGCTGTATGGTGAGGCGGAAAGAGACCATGCACAGAACAAAGCACTACAGAGTGAGGACGATGCCAGTGGGTGTTAGGGTGACTTGATGTGTCCATGTTATGTGGATACCATTGTTGCTGTTCTTGTATTTCCTTTAACAGGCCATTGCATTCTGGGAGGTGTAGTCTTAATTAACTTCAATTGAACACATTGGACTCAAGCACTCAATCTTTTGTAGCGGAATAGGGTGTTGCAGAGCAAGTTTGGATGAGGTGAGCGATACTGAGATAGTGTCGAGACACTGATTCAGTGAAACCCGAGGAGGTGGGCAAAAGTGATACCGCTGGAGGGGGAGAGCACATTGTTTTTACAGAAATTAAGCCAAAGAGGAACCTGGAGGGATGGGGAGAGAGCAAATATAATTGACGAGGGGAAAAGTTGGATGCACTCAAAACCTGTGAATAAACGGTGTATAAACATGGCAGGGGAGATGGTGAAGGAATGAGAAAGAAAAGAAGAGGGGAGAAGGGCGGCATAGAGGGATAGCAACAAAAGCGATGGAAGGAGGAATGAATAAGTGAAGAACGGGAGGCGGTTAGTTGCAAAGATTGAAACGCAAGGGAGAGAAACAATCACAGAGAAGAAAGATGGAGAAATGGACAAAGAGAGAGACCAATATTATATGGGAAGAAAAGAGAGGGTGCAGAGAGAAAGGGCAGAATATATAGGGTGAGAAAGTGTGAAAGGGTGAGGAAAGACAATGGGAGAGAAGGTTAGGGCAAACGTGATATCGATCTGGGAATTTCAACAGGGAGGTTACAATGGAATTCCACTAGCTCATGATGCATTAATAGTTATTTGTTCGGATCTTAATTGAACGTGAAGCTCCGAGAGTTTTGACGTTTTGAACCATATCTTTACCTTTTCTGGCTGCAAAATGATTCTAATTTCTAATCAATGTGGGGTCTGGAAGGACCCGGGCCCCTCAAAGGTTAAACAAAAAAACAGGCAAATACATACATGAGATAATAGCGAGGGGTTTGGTGGACACGAGAAAGGGGCGAGTCACGAGTGCAGCTTGTCGTCGGTCGTGGGCGAGCAGCACCCGCTGTGAAGGCGCCTTTTCCGTCTTTGCAAAACCGACGGCCCGACGAGTTCTGTACGGGCTCCGAGAGGGGAGGGGACAGAATAGCACAGCGGGGATCGGTGGGTAACAGTGCGCGCAGATTTGTTCGGAAAGTGTCATTGGAGCAGCAGCCGTAAATGAGCTACACAGTGCGCACTGCAGGCTAACTGTGCCACAGCAGCTCCGCTCTCATTGCCTCGCTCGCGGCCTGCCTGTCAGTTCGGGTCAAATCCTGAGCCTGTAGCGGCCGCTGGCAGGGCACATGAGGAACGGAGCAGGCGAGGCGAGCAGCCTGCACACGCCAGTTGCCAAAGCGCGCCTGGGTCACAGTCTCACAGACACTGGCCCAAGGCAGCACCGCAGTCAAAGTTGGGGGGCGAGGGGGCTAGTTACTTACCGAGCTGAACAACACACTAGGCCAGCCAGGCCTGCTGCCTTAGAACTTCAGCTGTGCCTGCAACTTGCAAGTAGGCCCCGCACGAGTCCACACAACACGGGCAGGGGCAGGCTTTCCTTCCTCACGAGCCACTCCTTAACAAATCAAAGTGTGTGCCTCGTGATGTGAAGGTGGCCTTCTCGGCAACAACAGACCCACGTGACCCACCCCCACAAGTCATCATGTAATTTCACTGGCCATGGCCTGCAACTGCAAGCAGAGCCGACTCTGAATAATTTATGATCTTACAGTTTGGAAAGCTGAACAAACTAATTACACGTGCGTGCCCAGCCCCAGCCATGTTCCCGGCCCCAAAAAAGACTGCCGGTGGCCAACACCGCCAACCACCGGCACAAATTAAGCACTAGAACATGATATGATAGGTTATTTATAATGCGCTTAATACCCAGAGGTTTCTAAGCGCAGACCCGGGGATCGAACTTGTGTTGCTGCGTGTTGTCTTGCTTCCCAGGCGAGCACGTTGCCGCTGAGCTATCCTCCCGTGACAATGATGGGCTTAAGTTGTGCTCTGGCGTACCCTTGAAGTATGGAGGATTGTCTGTCTGTCCAGTGTTAGTTAGTGTAAGCTGTCAGACCCCAGATGGGATATCTGGGTTTGGCCGGCAATCTGTCAGAAGTAACAGGGCCCAAAGTGGATTGTGTGCAAACTTAATGGGGAAAAAAAGAGGGATAAGGAGTGCGGACCATCACTCAGAGTGGCATACCTCTATGCCCTCATACTTGGTTCCGAGTGTGATTGGGATGCAATGATGAAAGTTACTATGGAAAAAAGAGGACACCGTCCTCTGTTATAACTCCAGTAGAGACCCATAGAAAGAGGTGATTATTGGGGCTATGAAAGCCTCCAACATGGATGGTGAGAATTTCTTTTCACTTTGGGAGAATGAACAGAGAGTAAGGATGTAAAAAGAATGTTCGACATTCGACGTCAAACACTCATCATAACAGTCATCGCCAGTCATTTACCAGAGTCACCTATGACACTGCTGCAAGTGCAATAAAAGAACCCTGCACCACTTGTGTGTGTAACCTGAAGCGACAATAAGTAATATTAAGTTATATTGTGTTAACAAGCCTCCACACTGTGCCTATACCCACCACAGTATGCACATAGACTCTGAACTCCCTATCCAGGCTTCGTTAAGTGGCATAGGAAACAACCTCCTCTATTTTAACACACAGGGAAACATAATAAGTATGTCCATAGCTAATGTAGGTCATGTATGTAGACACAGCATTTGGTGAGCTGGTGCATGTGGATCTAGCTCATGTTACCTAGATCCACAGTGGATCTAGGTTATGTGACCTAAGCCCCACCTACATGTCAATCATTGCTAATGTTTTGTTGGCTTCTTATTTTGCAGTCTTTTTCCCCCTATTTAAGCAGCCCTCCAGCCTCTTTTCCTTTGCAGTTGGTGAGCTGGTGCAAGTGGATCTAGGTCACATGACCTAAGGCCAACCCACCTGTCCATCACTGCTAATCCTTTGGTGCCTTCTTGGTTTGCTGCCCTTTTTTCCCTTTTTAAGCAGGGTTACAGCCTCTTTTCTTTGCATTTGCTGAGTTGGTGCAAGTGGATTTAGGTTGCATAACCTAAACCCCACCAACCTGTCAATCACTGCTAATAATTTGGTGCCTTCTTGTTTTGCCGCCCTTTTTTGCCTTATTTCTTCTGCAGTTGGTGAGCTGGTGCAAGTGGATAAGGGTAATGTGACCTAAGCCCCACCTACATGTCAATAACTGCTAATGCTCTGTTGCCTTCTTGTTTTGTCATCTTTTGTTTCCTATTTAAGCAGCCCTCCAGCCTCTTTTCGTTTGCAGATGGTGAGCTGCTGCAAGTGGATCTGGGTCATGTGACCTAAGCCCCACCCACCTGACAATCAATGCAATCTTTGGTGCCTTCTTGTTTTTCTGCGTTTTTTCCCCCTATTTAAGCAGGCTTCCAGCCTCTTTTCTTTTGCAATTGGTGAGCTGGTGCAATTGGATTTAGGTCACATGACCTAAGCCCCACCGCCCACTTAGGTCTGCCCCTTACTTTCCCTTCTTAACTGTTAGCTCAGAGGGCATCTCTCACCCCAATATTTCAAGTGAAGGGCAGTAGAAGAAAAGGGCAAAACCTGCTTGGTCCTGTTAGGGCCTGGAAAAGGCCATGGGCCAGTTACTCTGCTCATGCTAGACCAGGCAAATGTCACCATTTGTTTCTACTTGCTCCACCTACACTAACCAGAAATAAAAAGAGTATCACAGCGGACAGGCTTATCCCTGTCTTACTCCCTACCCTTAACTTACTTCCTGACAACGCTGACCCAGAGAGTCTGGTTGAGGAGTATAACAAAATTATGACCTCCTCCTTGGGCCAGATTGCCCCGCTTGAAGCCCAACCTACCCAATTCAACTTCTCCAAGATATCTATCCTTGAGGTGGAAAGAATTATTCTGTCCCTCAAACCATCCAATTGACAGGGTGATCTCTGCCCTGCACAGCTCATTAAGGATGCGGCTCGAGACTTATCACCCCTCATATCCAAGCTTATCAACGCTTCCTTTGCCACCGGCACTATCCCCACTAACCTCAAACAATCATGGGTACTTCCACTCTTTAAAAAAACAATGCTAGATCCCTCAATACCTACCAACTACAGGCCAATTACTACAGTCCCTTTTCTAGTAAAGAAATTAGACAAGGTGGCCTACACGCAAATACAACATTTTTGGGAATTACAGCACCTGCTAGGAGCTAGAAAATCAGGCTTCTGCCCACAATACGGAACAGAGACTGTCCTCATTGATCTCAAGACCCAAGTCGATGAGCTTTGAGACAGCGGCAAATGAGCCTTGCTCCTCCTCCTGGACCTCTCAGCTGCGTTCGATCTGGTGGATCATCTCGACACAGCAGCACACTTCTCTAAGGACGCCATAACTTGGATGAGATCATTCTTAAGTGGTAGAACTATGAGGGTCTTCTCGCCCTCTGCAGCTGCAGACCCTATACCCATCACTTGCGGCGTACCACAGGGGTCCTGCGTTTCGCCCACACTGCACAATATCTTCACCAAGCCCCTTTTCGAGGATCTGGACCATCTTGGTATCACCTACACTAACTATGCAGATGATACCCAGATCCTCTTCCCACTTTCAGGGGATTATGACAAGGATTTGGCCTTGGTGAACAGAGTGTACATCATCATCATCCAGGCATGGATGGCCACACACGGTCTATGCCTGAATGATGATAAAACAGAACTCATCATCCTGGGTACCCTTACTAACTTAAAAAAACTGGGACCTGACTACTCTTCATTTATAATTGACGGCAACCACATTAAGGTAGCACAGGAGGTAAAAACATTAGGTTTTTTATCTTGACTCTACGCTCTCATTCTCCAAACAGGTCAACATGCTAGCGTCCTCTACGGCCTATATGTGCAAACTTATAAGAACAGGGAAGCCATTTCGCTCTAATAACAGCATTACCATCCTGGCCAGAGCCCTCATCCTGTCCCGCTTGGATTATTGCAACGCCCTGTACATAGGTTCCAATCAATCCACTATTAGAAGAATCCAAACCATACAAAACAATGCCCTTAGAGCGGCTGTAGGTATTTCCAAAAGAAACCACATCTCTGAGAGTAGACGACAGAATAACCGGCTCTGGACTAGTGTCAAAATACTCCTAAAAACTTTGTTGCTTACCCATAAATCTCTTAATAACGCCGCCCCTATCTACCTCTCCGAGAGATTCCACAAACAGACATCCATAAGGCCCACCAGATCAGCTAACAGGGACCGCTTGTCCATCCCTAGATTTAAACTATCCACGATTGGAGTTAACAGTTTCTCTGTTAAAGCGGCTAAACTATGGAACTCCTTGTCTCCTACTCTGAGAACAGACCAGCCCTATCTTAGCTTTAGAACCAACACCATCCTGTGGCTAAAATCCAATGACCATTAACTCACATGATGTATAACCATCTGCCTGCTCACATGATGTATAACCATCTGCCTGCACAACTGAATGGTAACCAACAACGCCCATCCCTAGTGTGCAACCCCTACTTGATGTCCATGTCTATAACATTGTAAATACTTGTATATTCTGCCATTGTAAAAATGTATTTCACTTCATGACTCACCATAAGTTACCCCGCGGAGATAACTATAACATTGTATATAAGGCCTGCAATATGTGTAAATAGGAGTATACCCTGCTTTGTAAATAATGTTTCACATTTTTGACTCCCTGTAACTAAGCTTCTCATTGTCTTGCAACTGCTGCGCCCTGATACCCCTGGGTCTGGCGCGTATTATAAATAATAAACAAACAAACAAACAAACATACTCACCACAACCCATTCCCATCCTCTCCAGGGATAGCACATCCAAATGCCCAAAGCAGCCCAGACGGCTAACCTGGCAAACCTCATCAATATCTCCCATAAACCCCCACAACATGCACTTTCTAGTTACATCTGCCCAGTTATGATGATTAACATCCACTCAGCAACCGAAAACGCTGCTGCTATCACCGACCTCATAACCAACAACTATCTCGATGCCCTTTCTATTACAGAATTGTGGTTTACACCCTCCTCCCCCTATATCTTTGATGTCCTCCTACCCTACGGCTACAGTATCCAACATACTAATGCACAGGGATTGTTAGAATCACTGACTGAAGCAGGTGTAGTAGCCTTTCTTACCTATTGCTTCCTGCAACTCTTTCTGACGATTAGGTAGGCTCTATCTCTTGAGGTGGCCATGCTAACACCACTGACCAACTCACAAGGTGCACAACCAGGCCACTACTAAGGTAGATCCGGGTTCTAGAGGGGAAACCCTCTGGGGTAGAAAACCCCTCTAGGGATGAATACCTGCCTCCCTCCATGCCTCCCGGTAAGCGCCGAAGTCATCCGCGCATCGTGATCAAAATTTCCAATTTAGCCCCTGTTTTTGCTACAGGTGCTTTGTTTTGAAACGCAATGTGCTTTACCTGCACATTCTTCGCCCTGAAACATTGATTCTAGCCCTCGCCGCCATTAAGGTACATGAGGTACCCTTCCTCTTGAAGATGACCGCCCACCCGACGCCTGCTGCCCTTTCTACTTGATCTGCCTCCAAGCAGCCTTCTGATTGGCCTACTGGCCTATCTCCTTAGCCATTGGGCGCCGTCAGGCGAAGCCGGCCCACTCGTCCCAAGGCCCACGGAGGCAAGGCTGACTCCTGTTTCGAGGCTGTTTGGAGCCGTGGGGACCGTGTGCCAGTCCCCCTGGCCCATCTTATACAAGGTACACCCTCCCCACGGCCCAGCCGCTGCCCTAACACAAGGGGTCAACTGTACCTTGCTGCACGTTTGTACAGAAACAGGTGCCATTTTCTCCTAACCTGCGTGCTCTACTTTGCCCACTCCTGAATATCGCCCCTTCTTTCCTCTACCCCCCCACCCTAACATTCATTCAGAGCCCCCCTACCATCACCTCCAGGGTCTAACTTGACTTTGAGCTTAGTGCCACTTTGCCACTACTCCCTCTACACGTCCTATGCCTTTTGCTCTTATGTATTCCCTTATATTTGAAACCTTGTCTACTGCGTGAGCTGTACAGTAACTGCATCTTGAAGATCTGCATCCCTTTGAACACGCCTCCATTGACTGTTGCCTACGTAATGCTCTTGCAATGCGCTCATATTCCCTGCAACTGTATCTAGCACTCCTATGTTTAACATTGATTAGTTTATATATGCTTGGCGCAAAAACTGCACTCAGTACATCTGTGACCAGTATTGATTACCTCTGCACCTGCTAGCGATCTATGCCTCTGTGTCCCGATTGTTAAACCCGATTTTAGGACCCACTGCCACTGCACCTTGCTAGTGTCCTATGCTCGGGTGCTTGATTGCTATATATTGAATTTAAGTGACCCATCACCTATGCCCCTCACTAGTGCGACCAACACCTCTTTGTCCCGATTGTTAAAATCGAATCTAGTTGATCCTCTGCCTTTATACCTTACTAAGTGACCCATGCTTTATACCTAGATGGCTAAATTGAATTTAGGTGTCCCATTGCTTATGCACCCTGCTAGTGACCTATGCTCTGCTGCGGATTGCTAAATACTTGATTCTAGGTGCCTCACTGCTTCTGCACCATGCCAGAGACCTATGCTCATGTGCCTTGACTGTCAAAATGCTTTTGTATCTGATTGATACAATCAATCTAGAATCGATTCTAGATGTCCCTTTGCCTTCGCACCCTGCTAGTGACCTATACTTTGTGCCTGATTGCTAAAAATTTGTATCTAGGTGTCCCATTGCCTATGCACCCTAGAGACCTAGGTTCTTGTGCCTTGATTGTCTAAATCGAATCTAGATGACCTTTGCCTTCACACCCTTATAGTGAACCATGCTTTATACCTGTTTGCTAATTGAATTTAGGTGACCCCCTGCCCGTTGCACCTTGCTAGGGTGTCCCACGCTCTAGTGCCCTGATTGTTAAAAACGATTCTAGATGACCCTTTGCCTTCAAACTGCAGTAAGTGACCGTTGCATTCGTGCCTTGACTGTTAAAAACTGAATCCAAGTGACCCATTGCCCTCGCACTATGTTAGTGACCTTGCTTTCGTGCCTGGACCCACGCTACCAGACATTAATACATCGCACCAGTCTACCCTGCCCAACATTACAATGTATCTACACACGCTTTATACAGTGTTATTGAGATTAACATTGTACATCTTGAATAGCCAATACCTAATCATGCTACCCAACCTATCTGCACCTGAGCCTGCACACAACCCACACTTATTAACTGAAATGAACTCCATACCCTGCCCTGTTCTCGCAAGAAACCTTAGATTACGTGCGAGGCTCGCAAGACTCTATGACCCACTGTCTAAACTAGCCCACAACAAGGTGAACAGGAATCCATCTCTACACCCTCTTCAACTGAATAGTAGACTCCACCGTGAGCCCATCCGAGACCAAAAAAGCACGCACGATGCTATGCCACCACCCCTAAACCTAGCAGGTCTAGGGACTAAGGGCGCATTAATAAATGCACATTCCATGGTAGCCCACGCATCAGACATTGCTGACCTGCTCCATAATGAAGACCTGGACTTCTTAGCAGTTACCGAATCCTGGCTTCACCCCACGGCAGGCCCTGCAATTATGCTAGCAGTCCCAGACGATTACACGCTATTAAGACTTGATCGCACCACTTCTAGAGGTGGAGCTCTTGCCATTAAGCCAAAACTAAATTTACTATCACAATCGAATCTCCTATCAATGCTAGCTCCTGTGAATCTCTTACAGCTAAGTTAACCCTCTCTAGCACTCAATCCATCTCCATTCACCTTATCTACCGACCACCGGGCCCTTTAGGATCATTCGAAGAAGAACTCACAGACATCTTATCAAACAATCTCAAAAACTCCTCACAACGCATCCTCCTAGGAGACTTTAACCTTGGTTTTAGCGACCCTGCAGATGCCAATGCTAGTACAATCAACAATATCCTAGAGGAACTGGGCTTCACCCAGAAGATTACCGAACCTACCCATATCAAAGGGAGAACTCTGGACTGGCTAGCTGTGCACAACTGCCCAGTCCTGGTCTCTGCCATACTCCCACAGCCCTGGACAGACCACTACTTGATCTCATTTACCCTAAAGACAACCCTAGCACAAGCTAGTACTATAGCTCCATCCGTCCAATCCCGTAACAAATAAAACATCACCCTGGAAAACCTGATCCCGCTTATCACACCAACCTTGAATGCCATCCCGGACCACACTGATCCACTCACGATGGTGGATATCTATAATAAAATCATGCTCTCATCCCTCGACGCTATAGCCCCTTTGAAGCTAAAAAAGAGCAAGCCCCGGAAACACATTAACTCCTGGTTCTCGTCTCATCTCAAAGCCCTCAGACAAGAAAAGCGACGCTGTGAGAAAATCTGGCGAGCTTCCCCCTCAGAAAAAAATAAAAAAAACCTGAGTAGCCTAGCCTCCCAATATAAAAAAGAAATTATACTGGCTAAACAATCGTCATTCAGCATGCGGATCTCACAAGCCAAATCTAACACTAGAGAGCTTTTCACAATACTTAAAGAGATCGAATCCCCGATTCAAGTACCTGACTCGTGTATCAAAGATAAAAACTGGTGCACGGGCATTCAAAATGCCCTAGCGAACAAAATCTCATCCCTAAAATAAGCACTAAAAAATAATCTTTACTCTCCTCCACCAAACAGTGTACCGCCTCCCACAAAAAGGTCCACCCGCCTCAATCCCCCCCCAGCGCTTAACCCATCCTTCAACTTCCACAAGGTATCCACCAAAGAGGTAGAGAATACTATTCTCACCCTCAAACCCTCAAACTGCCATGGAGACTTATGCCCCGCTCAACTGATTAAGGATGCTGCCCGTGATCTCGCACCATTTATTACCAAACTAATAAATGCGTCCTTCATATCAGGCACCGTACCTAATAATTTAAAACAGTCCTGGGTCCTCCCTCTGCTTAAAAAACCAAATCTGGACCCATCCACCCCCACCAACTACCGCCCTATTACCACAGTACCTTTCCTTCTTAAAATCATCGATAAAATAGCATACCAACAGATCCAACACTACCTTGAGCACTTCCAACTCCTAGGCGTCCGTCAATCAGGCTTCAGGCCACAACACGGAACAGAGACCGCACTCATAGACCTCAAGGCACAGATAGATGAGTTCAGAGACCAGGGGAAGACAGCACTATTGCTTCTCCTTGATCTCTCTGCGGCCTTCGATCTGGTCGACCATGAGATCTTGTGCAACCACCTACAAATAGCTGCCCACTTCTCTCAAGATGCAACTAACTGGATCCAATCCTTCCTTAATAACCATACGATGCGATGAGTCTCTTCTCATTAACAGCAGCACCCGACCCTATCCCGATCACGTGCGGCGTACCGCAAGGATCGTGCGTCTCCCCTACACTTTATAACATTTTTACGAAGCCCCTTTTTGATGATCTAGACGATCTGGGTATCACCTACACTAACTACGCCGATGATACCCAGATCCTCATCCCGTTGTCGGGGGATTATGACAAGGATTTGGCCTTCGTTAATAAAGTGTACCTCATCATCCAGGCATGGATGGCCTCACACGGACTATGCCTGAATGATGACAAGACGGAACTTCTCATTCTAGGCTCCAGACACTACCTCAACAAACTGGGCCACAAATACTCCTCATTCATAATTGACAACAACAAAATCATGGTAGCTAAGGAGGTTAAAACCCTCGGATTCTATCTAGATTCCACCCTTACCTTCAACAAACAAGTGAACGCAATGGCCTCCGCCACCTCTTACACTTGCAAACTTATCAGGGCAGCCAAACCCTTTCTCTCCCCCACCAACTGCACCACCTTGGCCAGGGCGCTGATCCTGTCCAAGTTGGACTATTGCAATGCCTTATATGTAGGCTGCAACAAATATATCTCTAACAAAATCCAAATACTCCAGAACAATGCCCTCAGAGCGGCCTTTAGCATCCCGAAGAAAGCCCATATCTCAGATTCCAGAAGAACTGCTAATTGGCTATCCACCAAGGACAAGATATTTCTTAAATCAATGTCTTTGATTCATAAATGCCTACACCAAGCAGCCCCCCAATACCTCACCGCCAGATTTACCAGACCTATCCTCTCCCGCCCCGCGAGAACGGCCAATTCCAACCTTCTTCTGGTGCCCAGGTTTAAACGTACTACATCTGGAGGAAACAGCTTTCCAGTAAAAGCAGCACAATACTGGAACTCCCTCCGTTGTGCAGGGAGGACCTACCCTACCAACAGTTCAGAGCTAGGACCATCCACTGGCTCAAATCTCTCGACTCATAATGACTCTAGAGACCCAGATGTGCCACTACCATGTGGCGCCTCACTGAATATAAATATGTTTATAGTATTTCCCTAATGCACATGTTATGTTCGTCCCCTACGCATTCATTGTAAATATGTTTATAGTACTGCCTTTAATGTTCATGTTCTACCCTCCTACTTGGCGTGATACTTCCGGCAATGTAACCCTAGCTGGACCCCGCCACACGTATGTAATGAAGCTTTGCAACCCTCTTGCTGCCTTTGCGCCTGGCTACCTTCGGGTTAGGTGCGCATTACAAATAAATACAATACAATACAATACAAGAACCACACTCTCTGGATGTCTGAAGCAGCAGTAGTAGCAGTTGGTAGATCGAGGAGGAGAAGCCATGGTAATAACGGTCCATAGGAAGCTGGTACCACGATCGCAAGAACGAACAAGAGAGGCAGAAAGGGAAAGCACAGAAGTGAGAAAGCAAGAAAAGGCTCACAGAGTGTCAGCAGGGGACACAGACCACTAACACTAGCGGAGGGAGCAA
This sequence comes from Ambystoma mexicanum, assembly GCF_040938575.1. Classification (NCBI taxonomy): domain Eukaryota; kingdom Metazoa; phylum Chordata; class Amphibia; order Caudata; family Ambystomatidae; genus Ambystoma; species Ambystoma mexicanum. The sequence goes on from NC_090931.1 coordinate 1,344,948,487, forward strand.
GAAGAGAAGAGTCAATTGGTACAGAACACAGCTAGCCGAAGAACGATTCAGTGCCACTGCAGCTTACTGAAAAGTTGGTGATTGCAAGTTCTAATGTTTCTGGGTCTGCAAACATAGGGCTGTGATTGGCTGCTTCAGTTCCAACAACTAGACCGTCAAACGTGCCTTCCCCACATAGCGTGATGGTACCATAAAGCGTAACAAAAATGTTGCGCTCAGCGATTCATGACAGGGATAAACTGGAGGTCGGGTGGCATTCATCATATGATTGACTGGCCCTGCATGGTAATCCGAACCCCCACACACAGTTCCTTTGGGCCTCTGTCATGCCGGTTCTCCATTTCAAACAACAACTCAGCTCCATTCCACCTTATTTACAGACCACCTCAAAGGATAGGTAACTTCATTGATGACCTTTCTAACTTTCTCTGCTCTGCAACAGTTTCCTACTCGAATAATATCCTCCTCAGAGTTTTTAACATCCCCAAGTCCCAACCAGCAAAACCCTTATGTGACTCACTATTCTGTCTGACCAACTGCATGGAACTTAAACAGATTGTATTCTCGCCCATGCATGTCAAAGGTCACATGCTTAACATAGTCTTTACCTCCTGCCTGATCATGATCAAACCCCACCTCCCTCGACTGAATCGACCCTGCCACAATTCCCCTTCTCATATCACACACAAGGCTGCCCACAAACATCAGGCCCAATGCCCTGTTATTGAAAGCTGATCCTATAAGAATGTCCTCCTAGACACACTAGGGGCTATGCTCACAACATTCCCCACCAGTGGGAATGCCTCAGCCCTTCTCGATACATTTAACCACCTTGCCAAAGGATTAGTGGATGCCCACACACCTCTAAGATCTAATCACACCAAAATCAAAGTGCCTTCACCCTGGTACACACCAAGCTTTCTAAAAACAACTGCTCGATCAGATCCCTTGAAAAGTGGTGGCGCAAAGGACTGCACTCTAGAGGAGCTCCACCCCTCAAATCCCTGCATTCCAAAAGCAGACACATGATCTTTGAGGCTGAGACACATGATCTTTGAGGCTAAGTCGACTTACTACAATTCCACCATTGAGGCAGCCTGTAACAAGAGCAAAGCCTTATTCAAAGTAGTCAAGCACAAACCCACACATGTCCCAGAGGTTCTGGATTCACATGAGAAATGCAATGGAATAAACAGCTTCTTCATTAACAAAATTGATGAAAGCAAAGGTCAAATTGGTGTTGCAAAACCAGACAGAGCCCTACTAGCCACCACACTCACCCCACGCACTGCCCACCTCCTCAAACTTCACTCTCCTCTCTCCTAAGGATCTCTCAGACACTTGCTTCACTCAAACCCACTTCTTACACGGACGAGTTCCTCACAGCCTCCCTCATCAAACAGCTCACTGGCCAAGCACTTAACGCACTCCTCGGTATTGGGAAAACCTCCCTCAATGAAGGTGCATTCCCAGAAGTGTCGAAGAAAGGTCTTATATAACCCCTTCCCAAATAATTGAGATCCAACCGACTCCGAGAGACGTGTCGGGTCCCCCAAGGTTCCATTCACTCCCCAACGTTTGGAACCCTTGGGAACTCGCCTAAATGTACCCAACATAGCCATCCATTAGTATGCTGATGACACACAGCTGTACCTTAAGGTCAGTGGCCCTAGGACATTGCTCGCCTCCTCAAATGCATGGCTACTATTCAAACATGGATCTCAAATGCTTACCTTAAACTGAACCCAACCAAGACTGAATTTGAGCGCATTGGTCCCCCAACCAAACAACAACATGTGAAACAATGGCTAGATGACATGTGCCTGGATGGATACACACCTCAGCTGTCAAACTCAGCCAAATCCCTGGTCTCCATTGTTGACAGTAGCCTTTACTTCCAAAGCTCATTGCAAAAATGGCACAAACTGCATGGCTACAGATCCACACACTCTGCAAAATCAAAGCCTTCATTCCCCTGAACGAATTCCGTACCATGGTCCAAGCCTTCATTATCTCACACATCGATGGGGGAAATGCCCTCCTTACTGGGCTTCCAGTCGCATACCCGACCCCCCTCAAAGTAGCACACCACCCTGCAGCCCACCTCATTGCAGGTGCCCGCAAATTCGACTGTATCTCTCCAACACTGTGCATGCTTCACCGGCTTCCCCTCCCCACCAGGATCATAATAAGAACTACATGTATCACCTGCAAAGCAGTCTCAAATGGACCACCAACATGCTTGGCAGCTACATTCTACACCTCTGTAGGCTCTCGCACCTCACGTTGCAAAGCGATCAAAAGGTTGGAGTCCAAGACAGCCGGCAAAGAAAGACACCCAAGCAATCCTTCACCTGTCATGGCCTGACCATCAGGAACTCAATCTCGGTAGAGGCTTGAAATGCTCCTACCATCCTCAGTTCCACAAAACACTAAAAACATGGCGTGAATACCTGATGGATGAATAGAAATCCCTCTCTCCCTTCACCAACAGTACTGTGTTGCTGTATAAAATGCCAAGACCAATTTTGGCACAATCCTGTTGCAAAGCGGTCCGCTGCTCTTGAGCTAGGTTTGCGCTACAAGCGATACAAAAAGAATAATACTAATAAGAATTAGCCTCCCAAGACTATAAAGTAGGCACTCTTGCAATGCCAAACTACCATGTGTGCTGAAATGACATGGCTACTACACGCATTAGAAGACTAGAACAGTGGCAACATGCTGGTGACTATTGCACGTATAGTTTCTTGACTCATAGTTGTTGAAGGATACACATATGAAGTGACGCTTTACATATAAATGAGGTTATAGAATGTAAATATAAAGAAGATACCCCTGGGCATTACGCAAGCATAAGCTCTTGTGGGAAATTTGTTGATCCCTGAAAGTGTTGAGCAAATCTAGAGTTATCCAGTGGAGAATAAAAGGCACTCACACATATAAGGCTGTGCAATAGTAAAACAATAATAGTAATACAATATGTCTGTATGAGAGGCAGTATTTAGGAACATATACAAATGTGCATTTAAGTTATGGTACATTTAAAGGAATGGGGTAGTTCCATATTTTGGGCCTAATTGCTCCATGATTTTTTGTGGGTGAGGAACCAGGACTTTTTTTGTGTAGAGAAGGTTGTCCGCTGGCAGCTTGATGAATCTCCCTCGCCTGTTGGCAATTCTGTTGCATTTATCATTGCTCTATCAACTGCCTTCACTTTCATTGATCAGCAAAAAGGTGGGACTGTACCCTTTGGACTGGTGCCAGCCTCAGAGGCATGGATCCCCCACCCCAGCCGGGCAAAGGCTCTTTTGAAGCAAAACAGAGTATCCCCGCCTCCCTGCATGCTGATGTACCAAGACGAGAGTGACAAGTCGAACATTTCTGGCAGTTGGAATGGTCTTCCAGAGATCACAACGGGCTGATGGTATAATGGGGCAGGAACCAAGAGGCTTACCTGAGACAGCAGTAGACACAAGCCTAAGAGAAAGATCATAGTAGCACTTTCCGGCAAACACACCAAGAGCCAAATCACAGTGGGAAGGAGAAACACACTGGAGCACAAGCCAGAGCAACGTCAACAATGGAGCACATGAGGTTTAATATACCAGTCTCTACCCGGTGGAACCCACTCCTACTGCATCTACCAATAGAAACTCATGACGTAGCTAAAGGGGCGGGACTCCCATACCATTCTGTCTGAAGATCTCAATTGATATGCCTGTGCTTCCCCAGCTGTAATTACCTTGTTACCTCTTTGATGTCAATGTTATTTCCCTGATTCCTTGCAATTGTGATGGCAGAGGCTGGAGTAGAGGAAGACCTCTACCCCATACTTAAAAAAACATCCCAACTTGACCCAGAGAAGGAATTCAGACAGATTTTATAAACCAGGGCAAATGGGTTCGGTTTACCATAGGACTCTAGGAACAGGTTGACTTTTAAAGTTACTCAACAATTTTAAATTTATGAGGGAACATATTCACTAAATGAAACTCCACCAGCTGAACTGCCAGGTCTAATTCTACTTTGGTGAAATGTCCAAAGTTCCTGGCCCTCTGTGGGTCTGGTAGCAGCTGTGGGAGAGTAATTCTGAACGCGGGTGTAGCCTACCACAGCCTGTGCTAAGAAACAGTGGAGTAACTTTGCTGAAAATGTTAGGGGGGACATGCCATCCAAATGATAGGGGCCCTGCCAAATGAGTGGTACAAATTGGTGTGCCACAAAGGTTGGGGGACAAACAGCCTTGCTCCCTCCTAAACATACCCTCGTGCTAAGAAAAGTATTCAACACAGTCTAAACAATTAAGGAACTCATGTGTTGGATAATCGAATTGATGCTGTGCCTGTGGGCTGCATTCCTATGCCCTTAATTCGAAGAGGGGCATTTGTGGGTGATGGTTTTCCTTGTGCGCCTACCAGGTGAAATACTGTCTGAGCAGTGAAAAAGAATCTGCATCCACAATGCATTGGCCACACCTTGTACAAAAAGACAGGTTTGCAAAAGCAGAGAAATGGCCCTCTACAGGATGACTTTAAGTAAGTGGGCCAGGCTGTGCAGAGTCAGACATCCGGCATATCTGTATGAATTCAATAGGGCCCCCTGCCGAGTGACTAAGGGTCCTTCCCGCATAACTAAGAGTCCCTGCCGGGTAACTAAGGGTCCCTGCCGGGCAACTAAGGGTCCCTGCCAGGTAACTGGTTGATAAAGGCGGTGTCAGGCCCTGATATTATTAGATCTGTCGGCGTCCTTCGTCACCGTCAATCATCCTACCCTGCAGTCCTGGCTATCTTCTGCCAGCCTGGAGGGCACCGCCCTGGCCTGGTTTATGTCCTTCCTGGCTGACAGGGGCAAACAATCTCTTTGTCTCCATTCCTCTCTTCCCCTCTTCACTTGTCCCCAATAGTTTTTGACGTCTATATTCAGCCTCTTCTGGGTCTCATCCGCTCCTACGACCACAGGTGCTACTCATATGCCGATGACACACAGATCCTGGTCCGTTCGGATCTTGACCAGGCAGAGATGTAATTATGCCTGTGTCAGTGCCTGGGGGCTGTGGGGGTCTGGATGAACCAGAACTGGCTGAAGCTCAACAGGGACAAGACAGAAGTGTTGATTGTGGGTGCACCAGCAGGGTTGTGACTCCGGCTGCCTGCTTTCTGGCCAGCGTCGCTGGCCAACCTCCCTATGCCAGCTTCTGTAGTGAAAACTCTGGGGGTGACTTTTTCTGCCACCCTGTCCATGACTCAGCAAGTGGCTGCAGTTTGTAAATCGAGGCATTTGCACATAGGATTTTGAGTAAGGTACTCCCTTTCATTCCTCCGCATCTTTGGCCACCAGTGGTACCTATCCTTATCCTTAGTCGAATAGACTATTGTACCTCGCTCTATCCAGCCCAGCCAAAGGGTGTGATCCAGAGACTGCAGCGGCTGCAAAACCTGGCAGCACGGGTGGCCCCTGGCTCCATCTTTAGAGCCCATATCAGCCCCACCCTTCGACGCTTGCATTGGCTTCTGATGTCCAAGCGCATTGACTTTGAATCACTGTGTCTGGTTCACCGGGCCCTGCTGGGTCTTGGGGCTGGCTATTTGTAGGAGAAATGTGTTTGTTACTCTCTGACGCGCGATCTGCACTCACAGACAGCTGGCCTTCTGGTGATCGCCATCTATAGGCATGCTAGGATGAGGGAGCGAGCAGTCTCAGTGGCAGTAGCCATACTGTGGAATGCCCTGCCACCCGCATTAAAACAGATTGCGGATCATCTGGAATTTAGACCTTCCCTGAAAAATGTTCTATGCCAGAGCAGAATGAGGTGGACCCTATTGTGGTTTCCTAGCGCCAAGATGCCTTGTGGCGGTAGTGCACTTTATAAATCCTTATAACATAAAATAACTAAGGGTCCCTGCTGGGTAACTAAGGTTCCCTGCCGGGTAACTAAGGGTCCCCCCTAGGCAGGTAACTAGCAGTCCATGGCGGGGTAACTAAGGGTCACTGCTGGGTAACTAGGGGTCCCTGCCGGGTAACTAAGGGTCCCTGCGGGTAACTCATTTACTTGCATTGGGTAGAGGCTGAATAGTTGTAATCAACGTTTGTGAACTTTTAGTGTCTAGGGCTGCTAGTGAATAAATATTTGGGCCAGTCACTAAACGATACACTGATTTTGCACAATAAATATACAGTTATTTGTAAATAAAAGCACAATTAAGCACTGCAGCTGGTTTTTGCACACAATTCGCCTGTCTGATAGCACAGCGAGTGGAACGCTCGCTTTGACATCTGTGGAGAGCCTGCTGACGCAGGTACAAATCCCGGCAGGGCCAAACTCAGTAATAATAAGCAGCGCTCAGAAGCCTGAGGGTTCGTAGCGCTATATAAATTATTATAATTCCAACCAGCTGTAATTCATTGCTTGTTGCATGTCGAGAATGATGGGATGAGCGTGAGTAGAAAAAGGGAGACCTTAAAAATGAATCTTGAAACTCACAATAAAAACCCTTTTGTGCATTTTATGCCACCAGGAAAGAACTAGTGCATTTTAATTTCCCTGCAAAATGTATGTTGAAACATCTGAGCATGCAGACTTGGACAAAACATGTACTGGGATAGGGAGACTCCACTGCAGGTTTCTCCATTAAGGGAGAGAGCATCCAACTTTTACCAACGAATTGTACCACAAATGTATGTTGGGGGGAGGTTGAGGGTAATAAAAAAGCTAGATGGGGTGAGGGGGCCTGCAGGGGTATCCCCCCTGCATACATTTGTGGTAAAATGTCCTACAAAATTCTCCCTCGAGGAAATCACATAGCACCCATGTACTACATGGGCACAAACACTGCACAAACCTTGAGCCGGCTCTGCTGCTTAATGTTTACAAGCGCATCTTTGAATTTTATGCTACATTAAAAAGGGTGACCCAAACACCCGACGCCACCAGGCACTATGGGATCAAATAACCAATGCCAACAAAGATTTGCTAGAGTGCTACATCAGCAGCACAGTGGCTCCCCCGCCAGTACCAGAGTAAGAGGTGTATATCCTTGGATCCTAAAGCACTTCATAGGACGCCAATATAGCTTCCGGGAGGCCCAGCTCGGGCAACACAATAGACTAGAATGCTGAAGAAGACTTACAAATCACGCAGACGTAATGAACACCTGACAGCGGCCGGAAACACAAACCACAAGCAAATGCCCACCAAGTATAGACCAAGTGACCACAGACTGGAAACAGAGACTGGCAGATGCAGATGGAAGCAGAAACCCAGTGAGGCCGGTGACTGGCATCAGCGTGCCATGAGAGAAGTGGAGATTGAGAAACCAGGTCTCCTCCGCCAGCACAGATGCAAAGACACTCTGGCATTGCTTAATTGGCACGCACATAAGTGACAGGCCATCTTCCAGCATGCCTGTGCCACATTGGGCAGCAGCTCACTGGCACACTGCTGCCCACACCCACTGCTGCTCCCATAGCGTCCACTGACGTCGCCCACACGAGGCTATAATATAGATGGACTAGAGACATCACTCACCCTATTGTATCAAAAATAAAGCCACCTCCAAAAAACATATCATTGCATTATGTGAATGATAACCAATATCTATTTGTCACATGTTGGATTCATGTTAGTTTATTCTATATGTAGTGTCTATATTATTTACAATGCATTCATGTGTTTGTGTTAGGTATTTCAGATATACAATATGTGTTTACCGCACATTGTTGCCTTTATTCTACAAAGTTTGCACGTTAAATATGTGTTGTTGAAGATGTGAATGTATCTATTTCTTTATTGCCTTGATTTGTTGGGAATGTACCCATGTTTTAAGCTCCCATCGTGGCAATATCTTTGCAGTCGCAACTCCCACTAGCACACTGTTGGTGATGGGTGCACTATCCAGGGCAGATGTGTGATTTACAAATCCCAATCAACAAAGCATAAAAAAACATAACATACTGATTGGGTCTTGATATGAGACACACACTGTTTAACTGCTTCTTTAAACATTGTATTCTCGTTATCTTTTTCCTCTGGTCTATAGGTAGGATGTGGAACATTTTGATCGTCTATCCACAGAAAATAGAACAGAAGTGCTCTCTTTTTATAGTAAACTAGCAGAAGTACCCGTTCTCCATCCGGGTTCTGTAGACAGACATGATAACTCTCTCATCAATTGTTGAAAATGAATGATCCTGTAGGTCGCTGTTCCACCTCACCCTAATATGGTGCTGTTCGTTGTGGTGCATTCCGGTGCTAATATTTTGGAAACCGTGCATCCTAAGGCCTTGAAACGTGGTTGAAGTCCCACTAGGACCAAGTTTTGTTCCTCATGTCGGGACCGATTGAGAAACAACATATTTTGGTTCTCTTCCCGGTGAACATGGTTTGTGGCTTCGTCGGCAGGCACCATCTTGCAAAAATTAGCTGGAAAAGTAATTTCACCTGATGCAGAAAACATTTTTGTTTCCCTTCCCGGTTAACATGCTTTACGGCTTCGTTGACAGGCACCATCTCACAAAAATCCTCATCCTCTAGAAAAGTAATTTCCCCCAAAATGTGGAAACTTCTGGAATAATACCGGCTTTCACCTTCGCCTCTCAGGTCCATTCGCCTCTCACACGTTTTCTGTTTCCCTTCCTGGTGGGGTAACCAAATGTCATGTAGCCAGTACTGTCCGCAGGGTCCTAACTAGTCACTATGCAGAATCCGGTGCAGATTGGTAAAACGGTGTGGAATTGTATAAGGGACAATGCTTCGACCAAGCCACAACCCTACAAACAAATGTTTACCTTTTCTGAAATCCGGGGACCAGGGTGGGATGTCCAAATGTCATATAGCCAGTAATGTCTGGAGGGTCCTAACAGGTAAGTATGCAAAATGTAGTGCAGATTGGTGAAACGGTGTGGAATTGTATAAGGAACAGCGTGTCGCCAAGCCACAAACCCACCAACACATTTTTACTTGTGCTGAAATCTGGGGAATGGGGTGGGGTGTCCAAATGTCATGTAGACAGTATTGTCGGGAGGGTCCTAACAGGTAACTATTAAAAATACGGTGCAGATTGGTGAAACGGTATGGAATCGTATAAGGAACAACACTTCACCAAGCCACAAACCCACAAATCCTGCCACAAATCCACAGACAAATTTTGACTTTTGACTTACATATATATATAGAGAGAGAGAGAGAGAGAGAGAGAGAGAGAGAGAGAGATTGACAGACTGAGCAGAAGCACTTCCCCTTGTCAGTGCCTTTTCCCTGGCCTGTCCACTGTGGTAGTGCTGTCGCTCGTGAGTGACGGACCTATTGTTCTTCTCTCTGTTCAGGGTGTCTCTCTACCCCACTAATGGCACTGGCAAATGTGCAGCATTGATTGCAGTCACGTGTCGGGCTGTGAAAGACCCTCTGGCAGCTTGGCATATGCCTGCATATTGCTGCTTGCCATGTTGGCTGTGCACCAGGAGAGAAAAGGCACTGCCAAGCTTAACAAGGCACTGCATGTTGCTGCAGAGTGTCCCTGTGCACAGAGGCATGCCAGAGCTGTGCATGCCACGTGCCATCCATGCCACCAGACCTCCCAAGATTCCCTAATCAATGCGTCAGTAGGTTTTCCAGCCCTGTTTTTTTGTATTACTACTGGGACTTGAAGTTCTGAATTTAAAATGGGAAACATTCCAGAATGCAAAAAATTCAATCAGAACGCTGACATACTCAAGCAGGGAAAGGAAACTTGAGAGCTGTGCACCATTAACAGGCTCTCATGTGCTCGTGCATGTCCGATAAACTCGATAGCTGTCCGGGTCACCATGCCTGCCTGGCCACTGCCCGCAACTCATGCCCGAGCCCCCTGCCGAGCTGCGCCAGTGGAGCTGTTGCTACAGCAATGAAGCGGAACCCAAGTCATGCAGGCTGATTGGAGAAGTGTGCGGCGTGTCCAACATGAGCACCAAGCACTGTCAACTTCTGGCTCACTGTAATTCATGAAAATAGCAAGCTAGTCATTTAATAGCAATTTATGTAAATATGTCCTATGTAAAGCGCTTTAGATGAAAGCGCTATATAAACAACTATTATTATTATTATTATTATTATTATTATTATTATTATTATTATTATAGCACAGCAGCGTTGGCGTGGCTCATCAGGTACGTGAACAACAATGACAGCCTGCGCACACTGTTGTTGCTAATTGTGTGACTATGACTGGCTAACAGTAAAATCATGTAGCTGCCAAAATACCACTTCATAATCGAATTGAATCTGAAACAAATAAGTTGTGGTGCTCATTAATAAGTCCAAGCGCTCAGTCCAGTAAAAACACCTACCCAAATTAAGCCCTGCTCATGGGGCCCTTATTTACACACTTGCCTTTATCTCAATTTCCTTTTTGGTGGGTGAGTACCCATGAATTGTATGCACAGGTAAGGGGCTTGGCTGGTGAGTGGATAGATTCCATGGCGAGTGACATCTACCTAAAGCTTGTGAGTTGAGGGCTTCTGCTTTCCGAAAGAGAATGGAAGACATTTATTTATTTATTTATTTATTTATTTATTTATTGGTTATTTGTAATTCACACTATACAGCAAAATTGTGTTTTGAGGCTCTTCAAGACAAGGGGGGAGGGAAGAGGAGAAAAAAAGGTACAAAATAAAAACTAAAACGTTCTTAAAAGATCTTGAACATTCAGAAAGTGTATGTACTAAGCATGAGAGCGGGGAGGAGAAAAACGGGAAGAGGGCGCCTTACCAGGTCTTCTCTGGGTCAGGAGATGCAGCAGCTTTCAGATCGATGAAGAAGGGCAACAGAAATTCTTCTCTTCCAGCAGGGCTTCAAGGTTAAGCTTCAGGTTTGCTCCAGTTACTCGTCATAGAGGACTTCATCACAAATTCTAGCAGTGAGAGGCCCCCAGATATACTAGTGATCTCCCATTCATTCTGCTGGGTCACACTCAGGCAACCAATCGGTCAGAACGGCATTTATGCAGGCATACAGCCAATCAGGTGCATAGCGCATTCAGGCCATTCACTTCACTCCAGACACTCACAACAAGTTATGTGTATTGGGACAAGTACCCAGCCATGCAACACTCCACACTGCATTCATACCAGTTTCGGGCAGGGCTGTCTCAGTCATTGTGTCAAACCACAGATACTAGACATCCACAACACAGAATGCTTATTCGTCACACACTCCATTCACTCATGTCCCACCCACAGCATGTACCCACAACATACAATCACTGGAAAGGCTCCAGCCAGTCTGGCCTGGACTTCACAATAACACCATATATGGAACTTCCACCCAACAGCCGGTCAGGAGGAAGGGACCGAGTCAGGGCTTCCCAGGACTTTGGAAAAACAAGGTAACAGGCAATAGAAAGCAAGAGGCCACAGGGGCCATCTTGTTTCCTATCAGGAATGAACTGATTCCATTGGCAGGGCCTGGGTATCCCAAAATGGAGGATACTCAGAGCGCCTGTCAAAATCAGCATGGAGCTGCCACCAGCCCATACCCTAGTCTGTGGGCCACACACAGGTGCCCAAAAACATACACTAGTGGTACAGGGTTGTACCCCCACCCATGGATGCCATAGGCATATCCCATGGGTCTGTACACCAAACCGAAAGAGAGAGCTGCACCGCCAGGAGTCCCACATGAACTTCTGCACAGAAAACACGACAGAACACACGATAAAAGGCAGTAAAGGACAAGGATACGGAGGCCCCGTCCCTCCGATGCATTTCCAGCATCACAGTCGCCCCGCCCCCCAGACTGAGGGTAGGGTGCCTAATCTCCCACCATATAGACACCCTCATCCAGACGGTCAACATACCTTCTGGAAAGGCCATCTGAATTATTGTGACTCTACCGTGGTCTATGCCCTATCGCAAGGTCTAGTCCTTGCAGGCTAATGGACCACCTGAGCAGTTTCGGGTTCTCACCGTTCATCTGCATAAACCACTTCAGGGGCTTATGATCAGTTTGGACCTTGAAGGTAGACCCTGTAAGGTAGGGCCTAATATGCCTAAGGCTCCAAACTATGCTAAAACATTCCTTTTCAACAGTAGCCCACCTAAGTTCTCTACCCTTGAGTTGTCTACTGATGAATATGATAGGATGTTCCCTCCCTATGTCATCTAACTGGGACAAGACAGATCTAATTCCAGTGTTGCAGGTGTCAGGTTGAACAAGAAAGTGCTTGCTGTAATCGGGCGCACACAACACAGGTACCCTACACAGACTTTCTTTCAAGCCATCAAAGGCCCTCTGACAATCTTCAGTCCAATTAACCTTCCTATGCTGTTTGGGTGATGTCAGAGCTGTCAGGGGTGCAGCTATGGTTCCATAGTCTGACATGAAATTGCGATAATACCCAGTGAGGCCCAAAAGGGCTCTCACCTGGGTTTGCGTAGTGGGAGTCTCCCAGTCCTGTACATCCTGTACTTTACTGGGGAGAGGTTGGATTTGACCCCCTCCTACCTTATGACCAAGATATGTGACTTTCCCCTGAGCTATCCGGCACTTGGTGGCTTTGATAGTGAGGTTAGCCCTTTTCAAGGCCTGCAACACCTTATCCAGATGTGTCAAATGCTCTTCCCAGGTGGAACCGTAGATGTCAATGTCCTCTAAGTAGGCCACACAAAAGTCCTCCAGCCCACTGAGCGCATGATTGACCAATCTCTGGAAGGTGGCAGGGGCATTCTTCAACCCAAAAGGCATGACCCTAAACTGGTAGAGTCCCCTTGGCATGGTCCGTCAGAGCTATTTGCCAATAGCCTGAGGTAAGGTCAAAGGTGCTCACAAATTTTGCAGCACCTATGGTGTCCACAAGCTCACCAGCCCTGGGCAATGGGTGTGCATCAGTTTTGGTGACGGCATTGACTCCTCGATAGTCCACACAGAACCTCCAATCCTTTGTACCTGCTTGGGAACTTGCCTTGGGGACAAGGACCACTGGACTGGGCCAGGGACTGGTTGAGGGTTCAATAACACCCAGATCCAACATCTTGGCGACCTCAGCCTGGATGTGGTTCTTAACGGTATCTGACATATGGTAGCACCTGCTTTTGACAGGCACATTGTCACCTGTGTCAATTTCGTGCCTACACCAAGGTGTAAGGCCGTGTGTCAGTGAAAACAGAGAGGCATACTGCCGGAGCAAAGCCCTGTAGGCCCTCTGCTGCTCTGTCGTCAGATCGGGAGAGAGATGCACTCCCTCCACTGAGCCATCCTGAGGGTTGCTATGCAGGAAATCAGGAAGGGGCTCACTCTCATTCACTTCTTGCTCTGAAGCTAGCAAGAGACATGAGACTTCTGCTCGCCTGTCGAAAGGCTTGAGCCTTTTAACATGGAATACCTGAGGGGCTACCCCAGGGATTCCCATGTCAACCAGATAATTGACTTCGCCCATCTTGGAGATTATCCTGAAGGGTCCAGTCCACTTGTTTGCCAAAGCTCTAGGCTTAGAAGGCTCCATCACAAGGATTTCCTGTCCCGGAGTCCAATCCACTTGCAAGGCTTTAAGGTCATGCCAGTACTTGTTCAATTCCTGGTTGGCCTTGAGATTTGCTGTTGCCTGGCCCATCATCTGTGTCATCCTCCGTCTGAGGCCTAACACATAGTCCCCCACTTGCTAGATGGGACCTGGAGGGGTGGCTTCCAAACCTTCTGTGATCAAGTCAAGGGGCCCCCTCATGGGATGTCCAAAGAGTAACTCAAAGGGGCTGAAACCAACACCCTCTTGAGGTACCTCTGTGTAAGCAAACAGCTGGCATGGCAGGAGGAGATCCCATTTCCTCCTTAGGGGCTCTTCTAAACCGCCTAGCATGCCTTTGAGAGTTTTATTAAATCTCTCAACCAGACCATTGGTCTGGGGATGGTAAGAGATGGAGGACTTGTAGGTTACCCCGCACTGTTTTCACATGGTTTTCATGTAAGACATGAAGTTGGATCCTCTGTCAGAAACAACCTCCTTAGGGAATCCAACATGGGTAAAAATGCCCAGGAATGCCCTGGCAACCACCCTGACAATAACAGTCCGAAGGGGTATAGCCTCAGGGTACCTGGTGGCTTGATCAACCAAGACCAGGATGAACCGATGTCCACCTGAAGTGGGAGGCTCAAGGGGACCGATAATGTCGATGCCCACCCTCACAAATGGTGTGCCAACCACTGGCAATGGCTGCAGTGGGGCAATGACACTGCCTCCAGTCTTGCAAGACAACTGACAAGTGGGGCAGGTCCTGCAGTGGGACTCCACTTCTACTCCCATCCGAGGCCAGTAGAAATGGGCAGAGAGCCTCTGCTTAGTCTTCTAGGTACCAAGATGACCAGCTAAGGGCACCTCATGCGCCAACTGCAGCAGGAAGGGCCTGTAAACCTGGGGTACCACAAACCTCTTGAGGGCACCAGGTTCAGGCTTAGTGGGCTTACTAACAAGGAGCTTACCCTCCCAATAGATTTGGAATGTCCTAGGCACTTCTCCTTGTCCCTGGGACAGGGACTGTCTGCTTAGACCCTCAAGAGAGTGGCACTCTCTCTGTCCCTTACAGACGTCCACCCGGGAAGGTCCCCCTTCAGCCAACAGGCATTGAAGGTCGGGGTGGTCCTGCGGGTTGAGAACCTCTCCCACAGGAGGGCCTTTTGCCTCTTCTCCCTCAGGAGTTGAGTTTTGTTTTTCCACTGGACCCAGCCCGTCCGGAACGTGGATCTCAATGGGTGCTGTAGGAACAGCTGGAAGAGAAGGAGCCTCCTTCACAGAGGTGGCCTTCTTGTTCTTTTGTCTTTTTGCCTTACGCCTCACCTTTGGCTCGGGTACCTGACTCACAGCCAGAACCTGTGTCACCTGTGACCTAGTGACTACAGCAGCAGCCATGGGCAGACCATCCGAGATTAACCCCAACTCAACTAGATCATTTCCTAACAGAATGTTAGCAGGGACATTGTCCTGAGCCAGGACAGGAAGCTTTGCTGTCTTGGCTCCAATCATGAGTATCACTAAGGCTACAGGTGATAATTTGGGAGGCCACCAGCTAAGCTGGTGGTTCTCAGAGGAGCACCTACATAGTGCTCTGGCTTGAGCAGGGTCCTGGCCACCACTGTCATGCTTGCCCCAGTGTCTCTCAAACCAGTAGAAGGCTGGCCATTCAAGAGGACACTTCTGAAAAACCTACGGGTGTTCTGTGGGATAGTCACCAGTACTTCTGCGTACTGGTCCCAGGCCCCAAGGGACACTAAGGAAATCTCTACAGGAGCACCAAATGTGATCCCTGTAGAGGAGGGGAGGACAGTGGCCTCCACCTCAGACATGGGGTAAGGGTAGGTCAGGCTGACAGCCTGGACTCCAAGTGCCTTACCTTAACACTTGGGGTCACCCCTCCTGTGATCCAGAGCCTCACAGTCCCAACAGGTGCCAGGAATGCAGGGTACGGTACTGGAACCACTGGGAGCCTGCTTTGCAGCAGGTGGACCATTAGTCTTATTCCCACCCGCAGATGACTTATCCCCACTAGACTTTTGGGTCTTAGGATAGGAAGGTTTTGGTTTACTTGATATGATATGATATGATATGGCATTTGTAACACGCCTATACACAAGTGTTTCAAGGCGCAACGAGGCACGGGAGGGGGGAACAAAGGAAAGACAGACAACAATCCTACTAGGCCAGGTGTCATTCAGATCACGCAGGGGTAGAGGGGAAGGGAAAAGTGCAAGGGGAAAGGGTGAGGGGAAAGTGCAGTACAGGGGTAGAAGAATGACAAGATAAATAATAAGGGCCAGCTGGTGGCACGTGCAAGGTAAGTGCAGACAAGTGCTGGGAGGGGGGGCTGTAGGGATGCACAGACAGTCCCGCAGTGCAGGGGTTGCCAGGGAAGCAGTGCAAGGGGATAGTGGCTGGGCCGAGGACCGAGATCGGTGAGAGTGCCCAGTTGCAGAATCAGTGCAGTTTGTCAAGGGTTTTGACCCATGTTGAATTATTAGACTGGGTAGATGTGGGGATGAGCTGTCGCCGCCCATCATTCTATCCCAGAACAAAACTAAATCAATAGACTGGGTAGATGTGGGGATGAGCTGTCGCCGCCCATCATTCTATCCCAGAACCAGGAGAACCGTGCAGTTTTGCGCACACCAAAACGGTCGCCTGACCTGTCACCCACCAGTGCGAGCGTGATAGGCCAGGAGTGCCATGAGTGAAATGTGTGCCAAAAGATAAACAGCAGTACCGGAGGCTAAAAAAAAAAAGCGCTTTGAAATCACCTTTGTTTCTCTGAAATGCAAGCTAAAAATGCCTATTTTAAACATTGCAAGACATTCAAAAATCTCAATGAACACCAGCAGACATTTGGCAGAAGGTAGACTTGTGTGCATACAAAATCTGGAAAGAGAAAGAGCCCAAAACAATGTTTATAACAAAACTGGCTGAGCTGTGGATGTCAGCAGCTGAAGTGAAATTGGACTGAACTGTTAAATGCCATAGTTTTGAACTTAGAATCAGCGTTCTAGCTGCATGTCTAAAAATTGCAAGTTTGGGTTGAATGTAGAAAACTGGGAACTAAAGTGACATTTAGCTGAAGCCTGGCTTGAAGAGAGTGAATTCTGCCCGGCAACTACCCCCCGACAGGAGTGAAACTTGCTCAGCCACTCTTCCCAGGCCTGGCTGCATTCTGCTGCCCCCACCAAAAGGAGATGACACCTCCCTGATTGAATCAGGGGAGGAGCACCTGGGGACTGCAGGAAACTAAACAAAGCACTGTCTTTGGCCCAGGCAAATGTTAAATTAGGGGGGGTCGTAAATGGCTTCCTCTTGGAAGGAAACGGGGAGGGGCACTGCATGTGAGCAAGCTGAGCTTGGGGGGAAGTGGATAAACCAGAAATTCCACCATGTGCTTTGGAAAACCACACCCCTTTGGGGCAACAGCATAATTTTAAAAAGATGGATAATTCATAGTGTGGACTTGTAAAAAATATACAAATAACATCATCCTTCTTGTGATTTTTCTGTGCACATTTTAAGAGGTGTTAGGACTCTGGGGTATGTTCTTGGGGATAGTAGCGGAAAAAAAGGTTGTTACTCCAAATGTATGCATGTTAAAAATCTGACACTTTATCATCTGAAACCCATATCCCTGGTGCACATTTGTGTAAAATCTGGAAAGGTTTAGAGGTCGTTATCTGGATGAAAAGGGGAGAATTCTGTCATAAGTGGACACAACATCTTACAAAGACAGGGATCAGATGGTTTGGTGCTACAGAAAATATGTTAACTGGACATATAATATTAGAAAAATGGTACATAGATAAATATGTATTTGGATCAGAAATAAATTTGTGTGCAATTTGACAAGGGGAGGATCCTCTGACCATAAACCTACCTCATCACTCTGACTCACAATCCAGATCCCCCAATCAAGGGAGAGATGAGGAACTGGCCAATAATAAGTTGAGAGGGTTGGGCATAGAAGATGAGCCGACCCTCCCACTTTCTAAACACATAAAAGGAGACTGTGCAGTACAGGTAGGGACATTCACTTCCCACTTCAAGCTGATTTCTTGCGGAGCGTTTTGCCAGAAGACACCAGATCCAGCACTTAGACTTCAAATCCAGACAGAGACCAGAACTTTGAATTCAGACTTCAGAATTTGTCAGCAGGCCTCAAAATCTTTTGCAAACTGATTTACCCCAGACTTCCAAGGGGCACATCAGAGTAAAACAGCCAGGATGAGCTGTTTGATTCTGGCCTAGAACCCTGTGCCAGAAACACCCAGAAGGCAGAATTATCCAGAGAGACCAGAGATCCAGAGAGACCAGACCCAGACCAGATCGCTGAGAGCTGACCCAAATCGCTGTGCGCAGAACCAGTACCCAGTGGCGAGAGAACCGCAGCCAATCCTGACCCGATCCATGACAAAGTCGCATTCCTGTCCAAAATATAGTGTGAGTACTCAGCCAGAACTGTGCAATTCTGTCATTCTGAAACTTTAAAATTTCATTTCTGAAAATCTACCTCCACAAAATCGTCTGTATCTCTTGAACTGTTTATGATAGGGGCGTGATTTAACTTTCATCTTGCAGCTAAGATTCTAAGCTTTCCAACGAGCCTAAAACCATCTTACTCCTTATACTTCCTCCGTAATTGCGCTCGGCGCACGCAACTAAATTGCCGCGATTTGCCATTTTGCTTCATTCCAGCCACGTATAAAAACATTTGCCTTTTGCTTCCATCACGGAATTCTGTTTTCAACTTAATAAGCATCCCTGAATCATTGATAGGGCTGGCCTGAAGTGATTTAAAGTATCTCTCACTCACCCCGAACCTCCTAGAGGGAATTAAAATCATTTTAGCATATTTTTCCCTTCTTTGCACACATTTAAAGTACTTTGCCTGTGTTTAAAATCATCCTTGTGATCTAAGCTTGCTAGGGGGGAACTGAATTCAGATTGTACTGTGATTGTATTCCTGAAGACTGTGTATGTTACTTCCACCTCCTTACATTGCATAGAGGGGGGGTGAATTGCCAAAAGGGGAAAAGTGATTATATTATGTTTTGCTGAAATCATATCAAGTTTATTCCTGTTTTGCTTCTTTTCCACCTTGCATTTCCTTGTACCATATAAAGCATTCTCAGCTACCTTATCCTCTATACTACTCCTAAGTAATTAAACCAGCGTGCTAGTATCACATCATCCATTGTTGATCACTCACTGTCATATGTCTAAGTGTGATATCAATTATTAACTTATTATAAAAGTGCGATATATATATATATATATTGTTTAATTCTCAAATAAACCTTTTAAAACAAACTTACTTCTTGGCTCAGTGGGGTCAGGGGGATTCTAAGAGAGGGGTGTTATATAAGGGTTGTCATCCAGAGTACACGAACTGGACATAAAAATATATAAAAAAGGGCTTCCCTTGAGCAATCCCAGACAAGGCACTGACTTAGTGGGACTGCTTGATCGGAGTCTTTAACAAAGTGGGGGCTCGTAGCCGGGGATTCTGGATTAGATCTATCACTTGTGCAGATTAATACAGTGTGCCAGCTGACAGGATACATATCCGGTTAGATCACCACGCTGTGTTATGCTGTAAAGCACTCCTCAAAGGAACGCTCTAAGGAAACGGTCTGTTTTGCAAAATAAAATACAAACGTCTGTAAGTCAGGAATTAAATCAATCTCCAGAATGACGACCTTGTTAGATATGAAGATAGCTAGGGAGCACCTCTTACATAAACTGTTTGTGAGAGGTGAGTGGTCTGAACAGGACCAAAATGTATGGTTGCAGGTGTAACGCTCACCTGACTCCCACGGAGGCGCTGGCCTGGTTCGCGCTGCTGTGACCTCTTCTAAGGTGATGTGCAGGGTTCGGAAGACGGACTGGACCGGGCGCCCAAATCTGGCTTGTCTGGCTCGCAGAAGTATCCTCCTTTAGGCGAAAATAGGGCATTAACTTTCTGCGGGGTAATGCAATCAGCCTCCCACTTTCCCCTCTCACCATCCTCGAAACCCTTCTGTGATTCCTCATAGCGTCTCACCTTAGGGTCTGGAAGGACGAGCTCTCCATCCTGCTTCTGATGCAGGGGCGCGTTGGTATCCAGTTACTTCACTGGATTTTCGGATTGGTGAGAATCAAACTTGCTTGGCTTCCAGGTAAGTTTTTTGATAAGAGGTTCCCCTTGTGTCCATGAATTAATGTACTAATGCTAGTGTCTTTTTCCCCATAGGGGCCAGGGTACGGAATGCCGGGGAACAGGCACCGACCCGAGATGAGAGGTGAAATCCTTGTAGAAATCAGGTAAGTCTTTAATGAGCGTTTTTTTGGTAATGTCTTTTCATTCGCTCATTAACGCTGATGTCTCTTTTCCCCTTAGGGGCCGGGGTCCGGAAATGCCAGGATGCGGCACAGACCCGAAATGAAGAGGGAATGAATCAACAGGTAAGTCTTAACATGGAGATTTAGCTTTCCTTATTCCCTTCTCTCTCTCACCTTTTGTTCTGGTCTTTTTCTCCCTAGGCGCTGGGGCGTGACTGCGAATCCGGATGATCGCTGCTGAACATGGAGGCGCCCTGTAAAGGTGAGTGGAATGCGGCGCTGCAGCGATCGACGCGATGAGCTTTTAAATAAAAGTCTTCCTTTTCAGGATTGTCGGCGAGATGTCTCCGGGATGCGGATTTAGCAGGTAAGGACTTTTCCTTCTTCTGTTCTCTTCTTCTCTTCCTTTGCAGGTGATCCAGGATGCTGGCAGGCGTGGCTGAAGTCAGGATGCAGGAGCTGACACGGTGAGCGTCCAGCTGCTAGATGCAGAACAACGCGAAACACGTGTGGCTGTTCGGGTGGGGTTTAAATAGCCTTGGAAGAAGTTCCAGGTATGTATCCTTCCTCCAATCAGGTATGTATCCTTCCCCGGCCACGCCCGGATGGTAAATTAGTCCCACAGGTAAAGTAGTTCCTTTCAGGCCTCAAGGAGGCCGGGATCCTGCAGCATGGTATGCATCAGGTAAGTGCACCCAAGCACTCCCATAATGAGCCTGGCGCCTGTGGCGCCAGGACTGATGTCTTTTATGAGCCTGGCCATAGGCGCCAGGACACTGTCCAAAGGGCCCCTATATGGGGTTGCTGGGTCCTTCCTTGGGAACTGGATGTCTGCTTTCGGGGACACAGGGCTTGAACCGGCTCCCCGGGAGCGGGCATCATGACAGCAGGCGATCACACAACATGTCACTACAACTGCGTCAGATATGTGGAGAGATCAGGGTCCCTTACATGTGGCCCTGAGTGAACTATATATGGCTCCTAAAGCCAAAAATGAACACAATAAGATTGCCAGGATAGCAGCATATTTGTATCTATATATGGGAGCCATGCAGGACAAATGTGCTGAAGGCCAAGATCTGGCAAATAGGTAACAGATGGAGTTAGAAAAGGCCGGATCTGACCTGGTCTCTTCTGAGCAGAGGCTGCAGAGGAGCCAGGAGTCAGAAAATGATAGTAGGCAGTATAATATTAAAATAAAGGAGGAAATGGATATCCTACAACAGGAAAAGTCTGACCAGGATAACAGATTTCTGGCCTTGCAGAAGGAGTACCAAGAAGGTTTGGACGCCCTGCTGCAGAGCCAGAAAAAGCTGGAGCAACAACTGGACTTCAATAGGGCATGCACAGAGCAGGTAGTCACCCTGCAAAGCCACCTAGATAGGGAGAAAGAGGAAAGCAATAAATTGATTTTGAAAGACCTGGACACCCAGGCAGAGTTTGATCAAGAACGCCAGAAAGCTGGTGCCTTTCAAAGGCAGAGGGACGACCTGGCAGCACAGATGCAGGCTCTTAGTCAGGAAAGGGACACCTTAGGCCAGGAAGTCTGCAAATTAAAAGAAAAAATTGAAGGAAATCACCTGGCCCTCCAGGGGCTGGGTGACCTCCAAAAAGATCATCAGAACTTGTTAGAGCACACCAGGAGGGTGGAAGATGCTCTGGCAAGAAAGGAGCAGGCCATTAGGGATGGGACTCAGGAGGTAACCCTCCTCCAGCAAAGACTGGCCCAGTACTCCAGGACCAATCAGGAGGCACAGAGAGAGAATGAGGATCTCTGTCAGCACAATGATAGGCTCCAGCAACAGGTAGCCATGCAGGAGAGACTGATAGAGTCTAGTAAGGCCTTGGTTGAGGAACTGAAAGCCCAGGCTCTTGCATTGCAACAAGGAGCAGGGGCTGATAGAGATGAAGTTCGCTGGGAAAGGGAAACACCTGAGCATAACCTCAGGAGCCCTAGTACCAGAGGCCTTCATCTCTCCCAGTCCCTGGACTCTGCCACCCTCATGTCCCCCGGCGCATATGAGCACAGGGCCACAGGGATGGCAGATTACTATCCAGCCAAAAGGACAGGGCTCATAGGCCAGTACCACCCAGGAATGGATGGGCGGGCATCCGGGTATGGGCACCCAAGCGCAGTGCAATTTAGTGGGGAACCCCAGGAGAGTGGGCCCACTAAGGGCATCCTGAAAACCTCTGCCCAGTTAGGTCAGTGGGGGGGGTACCCAGAAAATCCTGGTAGCAAGGAGGGATCTGAAGACTCCTCTGAGCATCACAGGACACAGGAGACCAGGTCCCCACATTCTGACAGCCATTCCCAGGCTCGCAGAATCCGGGAAAACCTGGAAAATCAGACGGGCACCTCTGGGAGCAGTGCTTCTGAGTCGGAGGATGAATGGACCAGGGTTACCCGAACCAAAAAGGCCAATAAGGCAAAAAAGGGCCTTGTTTAAGGACCCCTTAAAACAGATTAAGGCAATCAGGAGTGTCATCATGCTGTATCACAAGAACTCTAAGCATTCTGTGTGGGAACACTTGGAGCTCTTTGAGCAAATGATGGAGACATTCCATTTGAAGGACAGCAGTAGCTGCATCCAGTACATCAAATGGACATTCTCCCCAGAATACTCCAGTTTCTTTGCGGGGCTGGAGGACCAAAATCATTCAAGATGGTCCACCTATAGGGCGGCCATCTTGAAACACTTTTCTGTGCATAGAAATCCCCAAGAGGCTCGCAAGGCAGCCTACAATTTGCAATGTGGGGAGGATCAGGCCCCACAAGAATTTGTGCAAGAATTGAAGCGTGCCTTTGCGCAGACCACCAGAAGGGTGCGCACGGACAGCAGAGAATTCGTCAACACATTTTTCCATGCTCTCCACAAATACATAATGACCCAGCTTGTGAGAGATTTTCACGAGAAAAGGTCTTTAGACTGGGTCATTGAGCAAGCCACCCGCATCTATGAGGTGCAAAAACTGGTGGAAAACAAGAATCAGACAAAAAAAAACAAAACCAACAGCACCCCTGATGCTGCCAAGGTGGCAGAGGTAAAGGTTGCCCCCGTTTTAGATTTGGAGATGGGGGGGCCTAAAAACCTGCCTGCACAAAATAATTCTAAGCCCAGAAGGCCCTCGGGCCAGTCACAGACAGGGAGTCAAGGAGGTAATCCCGCAAATGGGGTCCCCCGCTCCCCTGACTATGTAAGTCCCCGCTATAAGGGAAACAGACCAATCCTGGGTTATGTGTGGACTCCTACAGCCCAAGGGGGGATCCAGCCAAGCACCTGACCCAGGGAACTTCCCTCCTAACTTCCCACAGGAGGGCAGAAATTCCCCAAACACTGGGCAGAACTTTTTTCCCAGGTATCCACCCAATTTCCAACCCCAAAACCATCCATCCTTCTTTCCCCAATTCCCTGAGCCCAGACAACCTAATCCGGGAGAGGGGAGGCCAAGGGTGGAGGGGTACCCAAATCTTCCCAACCCAGGGTATTACCAGAGAAGGGATAGCTACCCTTCCCGGGATCAGCCCAGGGGAGAAAACCGGACCCCGTATCAGCCTGAGCGGGTTTCTCAGTTAGAGCGCCAGGTTCGGAACATGGCACAGGATTTGGGCCGCATGCTGAGGGCCCAACAGAACCCTCAGATGGGCATGCCGGCACAGAATGCCCCAAACTCTGGACCTAGTGCTCCAGAACAATGATGGGCGCAGCACCCCAATAACCCACTGGTTCCCAGGGAGGAGGCACAAGGGGAAGGGGGGTGTAAAGCCTTGGAGGAAGCTTTGTTCCCAACTTGTAAACAGCCCCTGGAAAACCAGGAACCGGAAACAAAATCTCCTACCCCTGAAAGTCTGCCACCCAAGGAACAGAGGGGAGGTAGGAGAAACAAAGTACCCAAACAGACCCATTTTGTGGAGGAGGTACAGGTCTTCCAATTTGAGGGAGAGGGGTCCTCAGAGGATCCTGGGAAAAGTATTTTCTTCTTCAGAGATGGGGGAACTCCTCCCAAGGAAAAATGGGTCCCAAGGGATTCCAACCCAGACTGGATAGATGTGGGGATTGGGCTGTTGCCGCCCATCATTCTATCCCAGAACCAACAAGACCGAAAACCCCTGGTTCAAACCCATCCAGGTGACTGCTTCCAAAAAGGGGGTGGGCGGCCCAGAACTGGAACCAGGGGAACCAAAAACCGCATCAATATCCAGTTGCAAACATTTTCTTTCAGATTCCCATGACTCTCCACAGAATTCTGCCCAAATCTCTTCTCTCGCCATGTCCAAAACCAGAAAGTTAGCCCACCAGATGTCCAAAAATGTGCATTATCTGTGCCCCCTTGAGGAGAAGGGGGGAAGATACTATGCCCCGGTACAAGTACAGGGGCAGGGTACAATTTTGGCACTGGTGGACACTGGATCCCAAGCTACCCTTCTGTCCAAAAGGGCCTTTGATGAACTGAATTCAGGTTGGGAGAGAAGTACCAAATTCCCCTCACCTCTCTTCCTGGACAACTCCAGAACTTTGAGGGAAGGAAATTCCCGTCGAGGGGACTGCAGATTTGGACATCAAAATTGGGCGACACAAGGTGAAACACCCGGTCATAGTAGTGACTCCAGAGGGCACCCCTTGTTTACTAGGGAATGACCTCCTGAGAAGTTTGTCACCCCTAATCGAGTGCGTAAACAAGGTCATCTGGACCCAGACTAGCCGACCAATAAAATTAAAACAGAGTGTCAACCATGTTAGTTTAAACGGCACCTGCCACATGGTTGAACAAAAATCTGACCAAGTAGAATTTCACTTCCAGAACAACCAAATTCCAGACGTGACAGTAATAGCAGTAGGGCAACAGACTGGTGATGGGGGGTCCTCTCTATTTCTGAAAATCAACCTTCCTTCCAGTTTAAGGTGGTATTCCACACTGGAAGGAAACACTCTGAAATTCTTTACCAATCCAAAATCAGACACTCCCGCTCCTATAGTCCAGAAAGATGTGAAATCAAATCAGAGCCTGGCTGATATTCAGCAAATTGGAGAGCAGTTGTTCATCCCTGTTCAGTTAAATGATGGGAAGGACTCTGTTCTCACTCGAGTGTTTGTGAACAACGGTAAGAGCTTCATCAGCGAAGCCATGTTCCGCCAACTCCCAAAAGATCCAGCCATTCCCACATTCAAACTGATAGACAAATGGGAAATGGATCTGGAAACACCCAATTCGAAACATCTCCTGCCAAGCAGGTGTATGCTCAAAATCTCCATTGGCAACAAGAGCATAGTCCATAATTGTTGGGTCGTGCGAGACGTCACTGCTGCCTTTTACTTAGGCAGTGACATTCTCAATCGCTTTGCCATTAGTTTGGACTTAATAAACTTCAAAGCTTGGTCCCAATTAGCGGATAATCCCATGGGCTTTGATGATCCAGAAAAAGCATTTAGGTCAGCTCAATTGCTACCTTATGGAGTTGAAATTCAGATTAAAGAGGAAGTCACCATCCCAGAAAGGACTCGACAATTCTCACTGGAAGTGAAAGTTAAAAGAGGACAAAAATTGAAAAACCCTGATGCTTATATTCATCTAAATGCTTCTCTCCAACAGCAAGGGTTAGGGGTAAACCCAACACCATTAGTCAACATAGAACATGACACCATTCCAATAGAGGTGGATAACAGTGACTTAAAGAGTATTACTCTAGCCGCAGGCACCATTATTGGAATGGCGGTTGATGACTGACATTTCTCCATTGATTTAGGAAATGAACTGTTAGGACCAATCCCCAAGGACTGTTTTGACAGTGACAGTGATGACAATACAACACCAGACAGGATCTTTACCCGGCATGGGGGGAACTTCCTGGTGTACACTTCTTGCCCTTATGGTAAGGAAGACGTGACTTGTGACTTTAGAAGGGATGAGGTGATTTTCCAGGTCCATGAGGGCTGCCTTTCCCACCTGCAGCCTCCAGTCCAAATCAGCACTCTGACCAGGGACTTCTCCATCCAGCTGGAGGAGGCCGCTGAGATAGCAAAACCAGAAGTCTTTCCAGGCTTCAGGCAGATGGTGGAAGAGAGAGTCAACCTAGCTGATGCCTGTGTGACTCTGGAACAGAAGCAAAAGTTGAAACAAGTTTTCTTGGATTTCCAAGATCTCTTTGCGGTAGACTCATATGACTGT
This sequence comes from Ambystoma mexicanum, assembly GCF_040938575.1. Lineage (NCBI taxonomy): Eukaryota > Metazoa > Chordata > Amphibia > Caudata > Ambystomatidae > Ambystoma > Ambystoma mexicanum. The sequence continues at coordinate 1,344,974,469 of NC_090931.1, forward strand.
GGTCACACCGACATCCACACAACAATTCCCACGGACCCTGGCATGACTCCAGTGTTTGTGAAGCAATATCGCTTGCCTCTCGCATCCATGGAGTCCCTTACTGAAATATTTAAGAACCTTGAGTCCCGGAGAATAATCCGTCCAGTACACAGCACCTTCAATAATCCGGTGCTGGGAATATTGAAGACAAACGGCCAGTGGAGACTCGGTGACGACCTTAGGGAGCTCAACAAATGAGTCCATACTTCCCGATGGCCTCTGCCCTACATTGACCAAGGGCTGGCCCAGATTCAGGGGTCACAGGTATTCACTGCAATAGACCTGACCAATGGATACTGGACCGTGCCTGTCAGTAGGGAGGACCAATACAAACTGGCTTTCATCTTTGGGGGCCAGCAGTACACATGGACCCGAACTCCCTTCGGATACCTCAACTCCGGCAATGAATTCAACATTTTCCTACATAAGGCCATGCCCGACCTGGGTGCGAGGGGTAACCTGGCTTATGTAGATGATGTCCTCATCAAAAGTTCATCTGTGGAAGAACACATAGCGGAGATCTGTTATGTTCTGACACAGTTGAGGGCCGCCGGAGCAAAACTTTCCTTTCCGACAGCACAGTGGTGTAGAACCCGTGTTAATTTCTTGGGGCATGAGATTACTCCTCAGAGTCTCTGTCCCCAAGAAAAGAAAGTGGAAGCACTTCAGAAACTGAAGGATTCCACAACTCTGCGGGAACTAAGGAGCCTCCTTGGACTGACTAATTACAGCAGAAAGTTTATTGAGGGCTACGCAGAGATCACCAGACCCCTGATTCATCTTTTGAAGGGGGGGTCAAGTGGGAATGGGGTCCAGAACAATCCGAGGCAGTAAGACAACTCAAAAGAAGCCTCTCACAAGCGCCTTGCCTAGCTTACCCTGTCAGAAACAAGGAGTTCTTCCTGGAGACGGGGTTCTCTAATACGTGCTTGACGGCAGTATTATACCAAAAGCATGACAAGGTCAATAAAGTAATCTCCTATGCGAGCAAAACTTTATCCTCTGTGGAGGAAAAATTCAACGATTGTGAAAAGGCACTCCTGGCAACGGTGTGGGCATTGAAGAATTACCGCCCGTTCATCCAGGGGGAACACATCATAGTGGAGACTCCACACAAGCCTCTGCAATACCTCCAAAGTGACAGAATCCGGGCCGGAAATGTGAGTAATTCCCGAATTACTTCCTGGATTCTGTCAATGCAAGGCTTTCCTGTGGAGGTCAGATATGGCCAAAACAAGAAGAGTCCCCTCGCGCAAGGTCTGGCTGACTTGCATGATTGTGCCAGAGAAAACTGTCTCGAGGACGAAAGTCTAAAACCCAAGGACAACATGGAGGCATACCTTAATTCCCCACACAAAGTCTTTGAAGAAGACAAGTGTGAGGGAATGCCCACTGTCTATGTGGATGGATGCTCTTACCATGTTGACAACAACGGGGAAAAAGAACTCGTGGCCGGCGTAGGGAATGCATGGGTGAATGAGTCCCCAGAACCCTCTGCTGGGTACAAAATTGGTCCCCGAAGTAGTCAGGTAGCATAGTTGATGGCTGTGCATCAAGCCATCCTCACTGCTGTCCAACATCAACTCCACGAACTGGTCATAATCACAGATTCGGATTATGTACGGAACGGGTTCGTGGAGCACCTGGTCAATTGGAAAACCAGAGGCATGTTATGTGTTAATAACAAACCCTTGAAACATGGGAAGTTAATCCAAAACATTGATGATCTGGTCACATCGAATGGATGACCATCTACTGGAAAAAGATCAAGGGTCATTCCAAAGTAGAGGGACCAGACAAAACTGGAAATGACTTAGCTGATCAGCTGGCCAAAACCAGGGCCATCCAAGGGGATCTAATAGAAATAGAGTCCCTGTTGGGGGAAATCCAGGTCACTGCTATCACTAGGTCCCAGACAAATGCTCACAATGATCTTTCAACTGCACAATGGAGTAAGGAGACCCCTGATGCTGATTTAATTACGGCTCAAAAGGGGGATCCAATAATTGGTAAGTTTTACCAAGACATTGAGGACCCTGAGAACTTTCCCCTGACGGATACCGATTACATTGGGAAGGAGGACCTTAGAGTGTTGATGAAATATCCAAAGATGTTCCGAATCCAAGACGGTTTGTTGGTAAGGAAATCCCAAGCTGGCCATGATCAGTGAGTGGTCCCTACCTCATCCCGAAGCCTGATGTTAAGTCACGCCCATGATGCGGCCACCGCCGGTCATAGGGGGTTTCACACAACACTGGAAATCTTAAGAGAGGTTGCATACTGGCCACACATGGGGCAGGACCTCGACCAATACTTGAAGGGGTGTCTTGTGTGTGCACAATTTCAGCCAACATCCCTCACACACCGTGCGCTTCTCCAAAAGAGGGGGATGACACTGCCATGGTCAGATTTGCAAATCGACTTCGTAGGCCCTGTAATCGCTCGTCTAGAGGAAACAAGTACATGTTGACCGTCACATGCTTGTTTACCAAGTGGGTGGAATGTCTCCCGGCCCCAAACTGCAAGGCAGAAACAGCAGCTGCCCTGATGATTAACCACATCTTTTCCCGTTTTGGGCTACCTCAAAGGATTGATTCAGACAGAGGTAGCCATTTCACCAGCGAGGTAATGACAAAGATGTGGGAGATACTGGGGGTCAAAAGGAAGTTACATATTGCTTACCGGCCAGCTTCTTCTGGGGCAGTAGAACGCTACAACCGGACCATTGTGAGCATCTTAAAAAAGTTTGTGGCAGATTCTGGGCCAAGTTGGGATATCCAATTACCTCTGGTCCTAATGGCCATCAGATCTACCACGTCATCTGCAACTAAAATGTCACCATTTGAGCTGATGACTGGACGCAAGATGGTGCTTCCCCAGCATTTGCTCTACAGGACCCAAGAGCAGACGTTGATAAATGCCTCCACAACTCATGAGTATGTGGAGAATTTAAGGAAACACCTCCAACATGCTTTTGCCTATGCTCAGCGGAATCTAGAAAGATCAGCTGATAGCATGAAGACCCACTATGACCTGAAGACCACCAGGAAGGAATATAATGTGGGAGACCGGGATTATCTATACAATTTCCAAAGAAACCAGGCCAAACAGCGAAAATGTTTGCCTACATGGAAGGGACCGTTTGAAATTATAGACAAGGTCTCCCGAGTAGCGTATAAGATCCGCATCCCCAAAGGTAGTCTGGCGGAAGGGGAAGACAAGTGGGTACATATAAATCAGCTAAAGTGTTGCCATCCCAGGCACACTCTGCAGCAACTGGAGGAGTCCTCTGCAATACCAGAGGGGACTACTCCAGATTAATTCAGTTCCACCCTACAATATTCCACATATAGCCTATAAAATTCTATGATTCTTGAACATGTTCTTGCCTCCTGATTAAAAAATGTATATGTTCATGTTTTTGACTATAAAATGTATATGCCGCCTACTATATCAATAGTGGGGGAGAAATGTCTACGAATAGGTTTTGCTGCTTGTGCTTTATCATCCTAGGAGAGATGAAACCATGGAGACTGACCAAGGAGAACGACCCAGGGACCGGGAGCAAAGATCCGAGGGGCCCAGGGTACCGCCCAATATTCCCATCAGGACCGGCGAGGAGAACCGAACGATCCAACTGGAGGGAGGAAAATATGCTGAACTGTGCCATCTACGGAATTGGAAGAAGATGATGCGGGCATACCAGCGCGTGGATCAAAGCATCCTTTGCACCCGACTCCCCCTCGACTCGAAATCAAAGTGCAGTCGGGCGGGGGGGCTTGTCAAGGGTTTTGACCCATGTTGAATTATTAGACTGGGTAGATGTGGGGGTGAGCTGTCGCCGCCCATCCTTCTATCCCAGAACCAGGAGAACCGCGCAGTTTTGCGCACACCAAAATGGTCGCTTGACCTGCCACCCACCAGTGCGAGCGTGATAGGCCAGGAGTGCCATGAGTGAAATATGTGCCAAAGGAAAAACAGCAGTACCGGAGGCTAAAAAAAAAAAGGGTGAAATCACCTTTGTTTCTCTGAAATGCAAGCTAAAAATGCCTATTTTAAACATTGAAAGACATTCAAAAATCTCAATGAACACCAGCAGACATTTGGCAGAAGATAGACTTGTGTGCATACAAAATCTGGAAAGAGAAAGAGCCCAAAACAATGTTTATAACAAAACTGGCTGAGCTGTGGATGTCAGCAGCTGAAGTGAAATTGGACTGAAAGACACTAAAATCTAAATGTTTAAAATAAATGAGTGACCTACTGTTGAGTGGCACATAGTTTGCAACTGTTAAATGCCATAGTTTTGAACTTAGAATCAGCGTTCTAGCTGCATGTGTAAAAATTGCAAGTTTGGGTTGAATGTAGAAAACTGGGACCTAAAGTGACATTTAGCTGAAGCCTGGCTTGAAGAGAGTGAATTCTGCCTGGTAACTACCCCCGACAGGAGTAAAACTTGCTCAGCCACTCTTCCCAGGCCTGGCTGCATTCTGCTGCCCCCACCAAAAGGAGATGACACCTCCCTGATTGAATCAGGGGAGGAGCACCTGGGACTGCAGGAAACTAAACAAAGCACTGTCCTTGGCCCAGGCAAATGTTAAATTAGGGGGGTCGTAAATGGCTTCCTCTTGGAAGGAAACGGGGAGGGGCACTGCATGTGAGCAAGCTGAGCTTGGGGGGAAGTGGATGAACCAGAAATTCCACATGTGCTTTGGAAAACCACACCCCTTTGGGGCCAGAGCATAATTTTAAAAAGATGGATAATTCATAGTGCAGACTTGTAAAAATTACATAAATAACATCATCATTCTTGATATTGTAAGAGGTGTTAGGACTCTGGGGTATGTTCTTGGGGATAGTAGCGGAAAAAAGGTTGTTACTCCAAATGTATGCATGTTAAAAATCTGACACTTTATCATCTGAAACCCATATCCCTGGTGCACATTTGTGTAAAATCTGGAAAGATTTAGAGGTTGTTATCTGGATGAAAAGGGGAGAATTCTGTCATAAGTGGACACAACATCTTACAAAGACAGGGATCGGATGGTTTGGTGCTACAGAAAATATGTTAACTGGACATATAATATTAGAAAAATGGTACATAGATAAATATGTATTTGGATCAGAAATAGATTTGTGTACAATTTGACAAGGGGAGGATCCTCTGACCATAAACCTACCCCATCACTCTGACTCACAACCCAGTTCCCCCAATCAAGGGAGAGAGGAGGAACTGGCCAATAATAAGTTGAGAGGGTTGGGCATAGAAGATGAGCCGACCCTCCCACTTTCTAAACACATAAAAGGAGACTGTGCAGGACAGGTAGGGACATTCACTTCCCACTTCAAGCTGATTTCTTGCAGAGCGTTTTGCCAGAAGACACCAGATCCAGCACTTAGACTTCAAATCCAGACAGAGACCAGAACTTTGAATTCAGACTTCAGAATTTGTCAGCAGGCCTCAAAATCTTTTGCAAACTGATTTACCCCAGACCTCCAAGGAGCACATCAGAGTAAAACAGCCAGGATGAGCTGTTTGATTCTGGCCTAGAACCCTGTGCCAGAAACACCCAGAAGGCAGAATTATCCAGAGAGACCAGAGATCCAGAGAGACCAGACCCAGACCAGATCGCTGAGAGCTGACCCAAATCGCTGTGTACAGAACTAGTACCCAGTGGTGAGAGAACCGCAGCCAATCCTGACCGATCCGTGACGAAGTCGCATTCCTGTCCAAAATATATTGTGAGTACTCAGCCAGAACTTTCCAAAACCAATCTCTTAGTTTAAAATAATCTAATTCAAACTATTTCAACCTATCTAGAACTACACCATAGCATTGTGTGTCCTTCTGTGACTTTAAAGCTGCAAAACTGTCATCTGTCATTCTGAAACTTTAAAATTTCATTTCTGAAAATCTACCTCCACAAAATCGTCTGTATCTCTTGAACTGTTTATGATAGGGGCGTGATTTAACTTTCATCTTGCAGCTAAGATTCTAAGCTTTCCAACGAGCCTAAAACCATCTTACTCCTTATACTTCCTCCGTAATTGCGCTCGGCGCACGCAACTAAATTGCCGCGATTTGCCATTTTGCTTCATTCCAGCCACGTATAAAAACATTTGCCTTTTGCTTCCATCACGGAATTCTGTTTTCAACTTAATAAGCATCCCTGAATCATTGATAGGGCTGGCCTGAAGTGATTTAAAGTATCTCTCACTCACCCCGAACCTCCTAGAGGGAATTAAAATCATTTTAGCATATTTTTCCCTTCTTTGCACACATTTAAAGTACTTTGCCTGTGTTTAAAATCACCCTTGTGATCTAAGCTTGGTAGGGGGGAACTGAATTCGGATTGTACTGTGATTTTATTCCTGAAGACTGTGTGTGTTACTTCCACCTCCTTACATTGCATAGAGGGGGGGGTGAATTGCCAAAAGGGGAAAAGTGATTATATTATGTTTTTCTGAAATCATATCAAGTTAATTCCTGTGTTGCTTCTTTTCCACCTTGCATTTCCTTGTACCATATAAAGCATTCTCAGCTACCTTATCCTTTATACTACTCCTAAGTAATTAAACCAGCGTGCTAGTATCACATCATCCATTGTTGATCACTCACTGTCATATGTCTAAGTGTGATATCAATTATTAACTTATTATAAAAGTGCGATATATATATATATTGTTTAATTCTCAAATAAACCTTTTAAATTTGCAAACCAAACTTAGTTCTTGGCTCAGTGGGGACTGGGGGATTCTAAGAGAGGGGTGTTATATAAGGGTTGTCATCCAGAGTACACAAACTGGACATAAAAATATATAAATAAGGGCTTCCCTTGAGCAATCCCAGACAAGGCACTGACTTAGTGGGACTGCTTGATTGGAGTCTTTAACAAGTTTCAGTAGGAATTTAACAGGGGAGAGGGGGAGAGAAAGCAGAAGCAAAGAGGAAGGTTTTGAGGTGCTTCCGGAACCAGAGATGGTTCTCCTCAAGTTTCAGGGATGCAGGAAGGCTGTTCCAGAGGGAGGCCCCTGCCGCAGAGAGAGATCTACCCCCAACTCGTTGCTTGGAGAAGCGGCTGACTCTGAGGGAGTTGGAGGCGAATGAGCGAAGGGCTCGAGAATGAAGATATTTAGGAAGAGAGAGTTGAAGTTATTTTGGCCCCAGGCCCCACAAGGCCTTGTGGACAATGCAGAGGGTTTTGAACTTATTCCTCGCAGCCACTGGAAGCCAGTGCAGAGATTTCAATCCTGGAGAGATACGGTCCCTGGGCTTGAGGCCAAGGACTAGTCTCGCAGTCCTGTTCTGGATGAGTTGCAGAGGGCGGAGAGTAGAGGCAGGCAGATTTAGATAGAGGCTGTTACAGTAGTCCAGCTTGACCGTGATTGCTTCTGGGACTCCTCAGCTTTCTGAGAGGTTCCCTTTTCTTTGTCCTTGTCCTTCCCACTGGAGTTCTTAGGGGACACTCGGTAGGAGACCCACTTGTCAACAAACCTAGCCAGCTTAAAGAGATCCAAAATGTTCTGGTCAGCAACATACTGATGCAGCTCTGGTGAACAGGTGTAACGCTCACCTGATTCTCGCAGAGGCGCCGGTCTTGACTGGGCGACTACGGTGATGTGTAGCACCCGGTTGGCTCTTTGGGCTGGACCTCTGTGCACTGTATGCCTGACGTGTAGAGTAAGATGTCTGCAGATAGAAAATATGGGGTTAATGAACTGGGGTTATTGGGGTGTCCCTATCTCTTTCCTCTTCTCCTCTCCTGTAGACCCCCAAAGGTTAACGCTCTCACCTTAGGTAAGTGAATGCCGAGCTCTCCATCTGCCTCGGGGCAGGGTGCTGTAACCAGTTTCTTCACTGGATAGGTAGCGCAGGCCTCTTGACTTCAGAGGACTGCTGTCCGTCGTTTACTGCACAAACGGTAAGTTTCGAGTCATTCAAATGTCTTTAAAGTCTTTAGTAATGATGTCTCTTGTTTTGCAGGGTTCCGGCGATGGCGGATGACGGGCTAAAGTGAGTTGAAGATGGAGCCCGTGTGATGAATAGAAGCGCCTGGAAGCACGTAAGTAAGCGCTTGTTGCCTGCTTCACTATGCGCTCTAACTGTCTTTTTATTTTGCAGGGTACGAGTTCGGAGCGGCTGCAGGGTGCCGGAATACCCACTGGATTAGATGTGGAAAGGAGTAAATGCACGTGAGTATTAAAGTTCCCCAATGTCTTTAAACGCACCTTGTTTTGTCTTTCAGATGCGGGATGCAGCGCCGAAGGCCTCCGGAGCGTGCGAAGAGTTGGTAAACTTTTGTCTTTCAGATGCCGGAATGCAGTGTGAAGACCTCCGGAGCGCACGAAGAGTAGGTAAGCCTTTGCCTTTCAGATGCCGGAATGCTAACCTGTTCTTTCTTGTCTTTATAGGTGTTGCTGAAGACTGGATTCAGGATGGTAAGCCTTTTTCCTTAGGCCCAGGACCGGATGTAGAAGACACGATGAGCGTTCTGCTGCAGAGGTTGCAGAATAACGCAAAGCAAGGTTCATCCACCGGGTGTGGTTTAAATAGCCTCCTGTAGTGCTTAGGTGTCTCCTTCCACAGCCACGCCTAAGTAAGAAAAGAGTTCCTGGTAAGAAAAGAGTTCCTGCCTTCCAGAAGAGTTCCAGTGTTCTGAATCTAGGGAGTGGCTCCAGCCCCACCCAACAGGAAAAGTAGTTCCAAACAGAAGAGGATCAGAGGCTCAACTGGCAGGCAAGTAAGCAGCATGGTCTGCTGAAGGTAAGTCCACCCAAGCATTATGAGCCCGGCGCTTCCAGCGCTGGGACTGGGCATATTTATGAGCCTGGTGCCACTGGCGCCAGGACTGGGTCCAAAAGGTCCCAATTGGGACTGGTTGGCACTCGGAACCTGGGTTATGGATCTGCTTCCAAGGGAGTTGGGAAAACCCTGACCTTTTGGAAGCAGAGATCATGACAGTACCCCCCCTCAAGGCCCCTCCCAAACCGGGCTTCTCCGGGGGTTTTGGCTTGTCAGGAAATGTTCGGTGAAATCTTTTGATTAGGCGAGGAGCGTGGACATATTCAGCAGGTTCCCAGGATCTCTCTTGGGGGCCGTAGCCTTTCCAGTCAATTAGGTAGAATAGTTTAGATTTGGAGATCTTGGAGTCCAGAATGCTTTTGACTTCAAACTCGAGTTCTCCATCCACTAGGATAGGTTTTGGAGATTTGGTTAGTCGGGTTTGAGGTTGCACGGGTTTTAATAGAGAGACGTGGAAGACCGGATGTATCTTCATGTGCGGGGGCAAGTCCAACTTGACCGCTACTGGGTTTACTATGGTAGTGATGGAATAGGGACCAAGGTATCTTGGGTTGAATGTGCGTGGCCATTTTAGAGATAGATATTTGGTGGATAACCAGACTTGATCCCCTACTTGATAGTGAGGGGCTTCCTTCCGATGTTGATCTGCTCCTTTCTTGTATTGTTCTTTAGCCCTTTGAAGGTGAGAAACAGCTTCCTTAAAGGCTTGGGTGATTGTAGAATGCAGGTAGTCTACTGCTGGTGTTTCAAGATCTTGGAGGGGATCCAACTCCGAGGTTCGAGGGTGACTGCCGTACAAAAGAAAAAACGGGGTTTTCCCAGTTCCCGAATGGACAGAGTTATTGTAGGCATACTCGGCTATCCAAAGGATATCTTTCCAAGTTTTTTCAGTTTGTTGCAGCATGCAGCGTAAATACTGTTCCAGAGTTTGATTGGTCCTCTCGGTTTGTCCGTCGGTCTGAGGGTGGTGACTGGTCGATAGTCTCACATCAATTTGAGCCGACCGACAGCAACTTCGCCAAAAATGAGAAATAAATGGACTACCTCGATCCGAAATTAGAACCGAAGGAAAACCGTGCAGTCGGACGATGTTTTCGAGAAATTCTCGGGCCAGAGTTGCTGCTGTTGGCAAGCCTTTGAGCGGAATGAAATGCGCCATCTTGGAGAATAAGTCCACGATTACTAGAATCGTATTGTATCCGGAGCATGGAGGTAGATCGGTGATGAAGTCCATAGAAAGCGTATGCCAAGGGCGAGGTGGGATGTCAATAGGGCGTAAGAGGCCTGCTGGTCTTTCCTTTTGACTCTTGTTTTGGGCGCATACTCCACAGGACATTATAAAGTCTCTGATATCTTTTTTCCAAGACGGCCACCAGAAGTAGCGCTTGATCTTTTCTGAGGTCTTGGCTATACCGGGATGACCTTCCATTAAAGAGTCGTGATAACAAGAGATTACTTTTTTCTGTAAATCTGTGCTGGGTAGGTATAATCGTTCTTGGAAATACAATAAGTTGTCCTTTACTGCAAAGTCCTTTCCCTGCAGATGCCAATTCTGTATGTCTGCTGGAGTTACAAGTTGCCTGGCGGTATCCTTAACTTCCTCTATGGATTCTGTGGCGATTACACCCAGAATTCTTTGTTCGGGAATGATTGGTACAGGTTTAGGGTTGACCAAGTGTTCTTCCACTCCCATCCGAGAAAGGGCATCGGCTTTACCGTTCTTTGTACCAGGTCGATAGGTAATTATGAAGTCAAACTCGGCAAAGAATAATACCCAACGGAGTTGTCTAGAGGATTGGGCTTTTGCGGTCTTCAAATATTGCAGGTTTCGGTGATCCGTAATCACAGTAACGGTGTGTCGGGCCCCCAGCAGATAATGCTGCCAAGCCTTAAAGGCAGACTTGATAGCCAGAAGTTCCTTGTCAGTAATCGTGTAATTGATTTCAGGAGGCGAGAATTTGCGGGACCAAAATGCCACGGGATGCAACTGATTGGTTACCGGGTCCTTTTGTGATAGAACTGCCCCCATGGCAAGGCTTGAAGCATCAGTTTCCACGATGTAGGGGAGTTCGGGGAGAGGGTGTTTTAAGATTGGTGCAGAGATAAATTTAGTCTTCAAATCCTGGAAAGCTTGTTCCGCCTCGGTAGACCATTCAAAACGTTTGTTTTTCTTTAACAAGGCAGTGATGGGCTGGACTATTCGAGAGAATTCGGGGATAAACCTGCGGTAAAAGTTAGCGAAGCCTAACATGCTTTGCACACCTTTTACGGAGGATGGTGATGGCCATTTGAGAACTGCATCGACCTTCTTTGAATCCATACGCACTCCGCCAGGTGATAATATGAATCCCAAGAATTCAACTTCAGTCACGTTGAAAACACATTTTTCCAATTTAGCGAAAAGTTTGTGTTGACGCAATCTTTCGAGGACCATTTTCACGTGTTTCCGATGTTCAGATTCCGATGAAGAATAAACGAGGATGTCGTCAATGTAAACAACAACACATACATCTATGAGCTCTCTGAGGACATCGTTCATAAAATATTGAAAGGCGGCCGGGGCATTGCAAAGTCCGAAGGGCATGACCTGATATTTAAATAGCCCATACTTGGTGCGGAAGGCCGTCTTCCATTCATCGCCCTCTTTTACTCGTACCAAGTGGTAAGCTCCTCTAAGATCCAGCTTTGTATATATGCATGCTTTTCTGACTTGGTCCAGGAGTTCAGGGATCAAAGGTAACGGATATCTATTCTTAACGGTGATCTGGTTCAGGGAGCGATAATCGATACAAGTTCTAAGGTCTCCTTCCTTTTTTGGAACGAAGAACAAAGCTGAAGAAGCAGGGGACTTGGAAGGACGAATAAACCCATTTGCCAGGTATTGATCCAGGTATTGTCGAAGGTGAAGGTTCTCAGGCTCGGTGAGGGCATAAATTCTACTACAAGGAGGAGTAGATCCAGGTATCAGGTCTATCTGGCAGTCATAAGACCTATGAGGAGGTAGAGAGTTAGCCTGATCCTTCCGGAAAACATCTTGGTATTCTAGGTATTCGGGAGGTAACTGGGGAGTCTCTGAAGAAATTGCGGCCAGTGCAACACCAGGTGGAGGGTGACAAGTAGAGACACATTCTGGAAACTGGACCGTTCTTGCTCGCCAATCGATCAGAGGATTGTGTTTCTCTAACCAAGGTATTCCTAGAATAATCTGAAACTGAGGGGCCTTGATCACATCGAACACGATCTTCTCATGGTGTCCATCTTGACTTACTAGCGTCACCTCTTGAGTGGTATGCGTTACTGGCCCGGAGGCTATCTCCGTACCATCCACCGTAGTAATGACGTCCTTTACAGCCTTGGGACAAAGAGTTAGATTCATCCTCAAAACCATTTCATGATCCACATAATTGCCGATGGCACCGCTGTCGACGTAAGCTTCAATTGCATGTAATCGATCCGGATTATCAGGGCTAATGAGGACCATAGGTATCACGAAATGCGAGGTCACGGAACTGGTTTTCACGCTCGGCAAGAGGACCTCTATTCTTGTCGGGCGAGGTCGTTTCCCTGCTCAGAGTTTGTAACTTTGGTAACTGCAGCTCCTACTGCCTTCTTGGCAGGTTTCACCGGACAGTCTCGAAGAAAGTGCCCTGAGTTTCCGCAATATAGGCATAATTGCAACTGTTTCCTCCTTTCCCGCTCCCTTTGTGTTAGAGGACCTTTCAGACCCCCTATTTGCATGGGTTCCCCGGAGTCTACTCCTTTGGAAGGAGTTGGCGGTTTGGAAAATACTCGAGCATCAAACTTGGAACGATCGGCCTTCCTGTTCTGCAGCCTGTGATCTATTTGAACGACCAAGTCTATATAATCCGAACAGTCTTGTGGGGGATTCACTACTTGGGCTAAAACGTCTTTGAGCTCTCCACGTAGACCTCTATAAAACAGCGTAATCCTTTTGTCCTCAGGCCATTGAGTTTCCACTATTAGTCTATTGAAAGATGCAATATAAGCCAAAAGGTCTTGATTACCCTGTCGCAACGAAAGAAGCTCATTGTCCAAGGCCTGCCCCTGTGAATGTCTTGCGAACAGTTTTTCCATACTAAGCTGAAAGGCTTGAAAATCATGGAGAACCGGATCATCTTGATTAACTAGAGGGATCGACCAGTCTGCCGCATTGCCACTAAGGTACGAAAGTACAAAAGCTACTTTTGCTTGATCAGTTGGAAAGGCTGCTGGCCGGCATAAGAAGTGCAACCGGCACTGATTGATAAATACTGCAAACCTCTTTGGGTCACTAGAAAATCGTTCGGGCGGAGCCAGAGGTACATTCCCAGGTAGGTTGATCTGCACTGGATTCATAAAGGATGTTGAAGGAAGATTTGCCCCTGATGCGGGTAACGGGGTCTGTCCGGCTTGTGACTGTAGCACTTGTCTAGCAAGATTGTCTGTTCTCTCCTTGGAAATAATTAGTTCCCTTCTTAGAGCATTCGTTTCCTGACGAGCTGCATGCACTTCTGCCCTTAGTTCCCCAAGTAACCGGGCTAGGGGGTCAGTATCCGAGGTTTCCATAGCGCCTGGGCGAGAGTTTTGCGGTTGGCTTTGCGTTCTGTAACGCTCACCTGATTCTCGCAGAGGCGCCGGTCTTGACTGGGCGACTACGGTGATGTGTAGCACCCGGTTGGCTCTTTGGGCTGGACCTCTGTGCACTGTATGCCTGACGTGTAGAGTAAGATGTCTGCAGATAGAAAATATGGGGTTAATGAACTGGGGTTATTGGTGTGTCCCTATCTCTTTCCTCTTCTCCTCTCCTGTAGACCCCCAAAGGTTAACGCTCTCACCTTAGGTAAGTGAATGCCGAGCTCTCCATCTGCCTCGGGGCAGGGTGCTGTAACCAGTTTCTTCACTGGATAGGTAGCGCAGGCCTCTTGACTTCAGAGGACTGCTGTCCGTCGTTTACTGCACGAACGGTAAGTTTCGAGTCATTCAAATGTCTTTAAAGTCTTTAGTAATGATGTCTCTTGTTTTGCAGGGTTCCGGCGATGGCGGATGACGGGCTAAAGTGAGTTGAAGATGGAGCCCGTGTGATGAATAGAAGCGCCTGGAAGCACGTAAGTAAGCGCTTGTTGCCTGCTTCACTATGCGCTCTAACTGTCTTTTTATTTTGCAGGGTACGAGTTCGGAGCGGCTGCAGGGTGCCGGAATACCCACTGGATTAGATGCGGAAAGGAGTAATGGCACGTGAGTATTAAAGTTCCCCAATGTCTTTAAACGCACCTTGTTTTGTCTTTCAGATGCGGGATGCAGCGCCAAAGGCCTCCGGAGCGTGCGAAGAGTTGGTAAACTTTTGTCTTTCAGATGCCGGAATGCAGTGTGAAGACCTCCGGAGCGCACGAAGAGTAGGTAAGCCTTTGCCTTTCAGATGCCGGAATGCTAACCTGTTCTTTCTTGTCTTTATAGGTGTTGCTGAAGACTGGATTCAGGATGGTAAGCCTTTGCCTTTCAGATGCCGGAATGCTAACCTGTTCTTTCTTGTCTTTATAGGTTTTGCTGAAGACTGGATTCAGGATGGCAAGCCTTTTTCCTTAGGCCAGGACCGGATGTAGAAGACACGATGAGCGTTCTGCTGCAGAGGTTGCAGAATAACGCAAAGCAAGATTCATCCACCGGGTGTGGTTTAAATAGCCTCCTGTAGTGCTTAGGTGTCTCCTTCCACAGCCACGCCTAAGTAAGAAAAGAGTTCCTGGTAAGAAAAGAGTTCCTGCCTTCCAGAAGAGTTCCAGTGTTCTGAATCTAGGGAGTGGCTCCAGCCCCACCCAACAGGAAAAGTAGTTCCAAACAGAAGAGGATCAGAGGCTCAACTGGCAGGCAAGTAAGCAGCATGGTCTGCTGAAGGTAAGTCCACCCAAGCATTATGAGCCCGGCGCTTCCAGCGCTGGGACTGGGCATATTTATGAGCCTGGTGCCACTGGTGCCAGGACTGGGTCCAAAAGGTCCCAATTGGGACTGGTTGGCACTCGGAACCTGGGTTATGGATCTGCTTCCAAGGGAGTTGGGAAAACCCTGACCTTTTGGAAGCAGAGATCATGACAACAGGCTTCTGAAAAAATGCTCAAAAAACAAAAGGTGGGACGATTCCACAAACGTTTTCACTTTGTAACCATCAATCCACCCCATCATGTTCATGTGCCCAGTCAACCCAAGACACATTCTCTCGTTCCTTAAAATCCCTGAACCTTTTAAGGGATTGGGTAGGTGTCTTGCCAAACTTGGCAATCAAAGCAGACTTCATGCACTCATACTGACCCCTTTCTTCCACACTCAGTTTCAGAATACAGTCACATCCAGTCTGAGGCACTCTGCTTAACAAACACTTAGACCCATCTCGCTTATCAACATCATGAATTGCACAAGCCATCTCAAATGCTTCAGTCCACTGGAGGATATCAGAACCCTCAACAAACACACCAACCAAATCTTTCATAAACGTGGTGGCTGGGAACCTGCCATTGGCAACTGGTTTAGCTGAAGTCTCCACTCTAGCTTTCTCTAGCTGGATTCGTTGGTGCTCAGTGTCCCTATCTTTGAGTATCACTTGCTGTGCCAACTCCTCTTTCTTCAACTCAGCTTCTGTTGCCAACTTTTTGTATTGAAAGGCTAACTGTTCCCGTTGTAGCTCCAATTTTAAAAGTTCAATCTTCAGGGATTCTCCCTGCACAGCACTGCTGGGGTTTGGAATAGAGGCAGCAGGAATGGTGGCATTCCCAGAATCAGATTCAGCAACAACCCCAGGGGAAGAGTCCTCATTGGTTGCATCCCCCCCTTCAAGAGTTTCACCATCGGTCTGGTAGTCCACCAGGGCAGCTATCAGCTCAGCCCTAGACTTATCCACAAAGTCTAACCCCCTGGCTTCACAAGCACTCTGGAGAGCCTTTAAGCTTATCCTAGTCAATGTACCATTTGCAATAGATTCAATTGCTTGTAATGCAGTTATCTTGTACACAACTTAACCTCAATTTAACAAAGTGCAGATATTTTGTAAGTGGCATGGTTATACACTGATTCTTAAAACCATAAGCATCCCACCTCTGCCATCAGTGTAAAGACCGGAGGGGGTGTCTGTACTTCTGCTCTCTGTATGGTAGAGGAGAGGCACAGAGGATCTCAGCCAAGATTCTCTATTGTGGTAGCAATGGACAAGCAATCAAGGTCTAGCTTCTCAGGAGGTGGTGCAGGCTGGTTCTTAAGTACAGTGTAGTCCCCGAGCACTCACAAAGGAATGTCCACACACTCTATTACTTAAAACACAGTCTTTATATAATTAATGTTCAAGGTTATGTACAATATCACAATAACTCACTTTGTACTCTGTTATCTATAATGGCAAATATACAGTTCTACGTGGTACCACAATTACTATTAGATCTCTTTAAAGTGCCTCAACTGTACGGTTAAATGGCACACAAATCAGTTCATAACAGAAACCAACAATAGATATAAGAGGAAAGCAGTTGGTTAGAACAATTGCCAGAATACTGGCCCCGATACCTAGACACAGTTCTGTGTGGAGACCCCCCCAACTGGGCAACCTGTAGAATAAATATATATCACAAGCCCAGTTCATATATTGTTCACTAGAGACTTTCCAATAGTTCTGCAACCCCAAAGTACCTGGCGTTGTAGCGTTCCTCGTTGGGGAATCGACGGACCTTCTTGAGTGCCCTCCCTTTAAGGCAGGAGTCACGGGTCGTCGAACCTCCGACGGAGAACAGGGTGAACTACGACGGTGAAGTGGCAGCTTCTTTCCTAGCGGTGCTCATCGACAGGGAAGCGTAAATGTCCTGGAAGGAAGAGGCGAGCTGGGCACCTTGGTGTCGATAGTTCAGGACCGCAAAGAGTTTGAAGGACTGTGGCCCAGTAAGGGCGTTGAGTCATCGGCATCTCTGTGGTCTTTTGGTGGCGGGAAACCCACAAGCAGATGCCCCTCGGCACGTCGACAGCCTGGCCTTCTCCGGCGGGATAAGGCGGGTGGCGGTGCAGACGAGCGCACCCGTGAATTGAAATTTCTTAGGCAACTGAAGCACGGCGGCTCTGGTTGGCGACGGTGGCCATCCACAGTGCTTCTCTTTGGGATTCCGCGGCAGTCCCCATCCCCGGTCAGCAGCCTGTCGTAGGTCTGTCTACCAGGGAGCTTTGGCAAAGATCACCTGGTGCACGATGGTCCCTCGTAGCTCAGAAGAGAGCACCTTACCAGGTCCTCTCTGGGTCAGTCCTTAGAGATACAGCAGCTTTCAGATCGATGAAGAAGGGCAACAGCAATTCTTCTCGTCCAGCAGGGCTTCAAGGTTAAGCTTCAGGTTTACTCCAGTTACTCGTTGTAGTGGACTTCAGCTTCTGAACATGAATTCTAGCAGTGAGAGGCCCCCAGATATACTAGTTGATCTCCCATTCATTCTGCTGGGTCACACTCAGGCAACCAATCGGTCAGAAGGGCATTCATGCAGGCAGGCAGCTAATCAGGTGCATAGTGCATTCAGGCCATTCACTTCACTCCAGACACTCACAGCATGTTATGGCTATTGGGACAAGTACCCAGCCATTCAACACTCCACACTGCATTCTTACCAGTTGCGGGCAGGGCTGTCCCAGTCATTGTGTCAAACACCAGATACTAGACATCCACAACACAGAATGTGTATTCGTCACACATTCCATTCACCCAGGTCCCACCCACAGGGTGTACCCACAACATACAGTCACTAGGAAGGCTCCAGCCAGTCTGGCCTGGACTTCACAACAACACCATATATGGAACTTCCACCCAACTGCCGGTCAGGGGGAAGTGACAGAGTCGGGGCTTCCCAGGACTTTGGGAAAACAAGGTAACAGGCAATAGAAAGCAAGAGGCCACAGGGGACATCTTGTTTCCTATCAGGAATCAACTGATTCCAATGGCAGGGCCTGGGTATCCCAAAATGGAGGATACTCAGAGCACCTGTCAAATTCAGCATTGAGCTGCCACCAGCCCATACCCTGATCTGTGGGACACACACAGGTGCCCTAAAGCATACACTAGGTGCACAGGGTTGTACCCCCACCCATGGGTGCCATATGGGTATTCCATGGGTCTATACACCAAACCAAAAGAGAGAGCTGCACCGCCAGGAGTCCCACATGAACTCCTGCACGGAAAACATGACAGAACACATGATAAAAGGCAATAAAGGACAAGGATATGGAGGCCCTGTCCCTCTGATGCATTTCCAGCATCACAGACACAGTTAGAAATCAGCATGTAATTGAGGACTGGAGAAGCCTTGCCTCATAGAATGGGGGGCTATATCAGGCACACAGACACAGCAAGGAATCAGCAGGCATGTGACTGAGGATTGCAAAAGCCTCATCTTATGGAATGAGGGGCTACATCAGGCATGCAGACACAGTTAGGAATCACCATGTAAGTGACTGAGGACTGGAGATGCCTCACCTCATGGAATGAGGACTACATAAGGCATGCGGACACAGTTAGGAATCAGCAGGTAAGTGACTGAGGACTGCAAAAGCCTTGTCTTAAGGAATGAGGGGCTACATCAGGCATGCTGACATAGTTAGGAATCACCATGTAAGTGACTGAGGACTGGAAAAGCCTCGTCTTATGGAATGAGGGGCTACATCAGGCATGCAGACACAGTTAGGAATCAGCAGGAAGGTGACAGGAGATTGGAGAAACTTCATCAAGAAGGGAGATTACAGGCAGCTAGAGGACAGAGGAAGTGAATATGGACAAAGAGGGGTCAAGAAGGAAGGAAGCAGCGAAGATAAAGTAGGCAATGCAGCAAAGGGCATGAGAGTAGAGGCACCAATGGAAAGCCTCATCCTCAGGATCGGGGGTTACATTAAATGACATCTCATGAAAACAATGCAAGAAACACACAAGTCAGACCAGTGGAAGTAGGTGGTAGATCAGAAGCACAGCTCAAATCCAGTGCCCAGAAAGGCTGTAAAGTGAAAAACAAGTCAAAGTACATTCACTGCTCCAGGTGGAAAACGAAATGAGGAGGTGAAGTCCCAATGTTGCATGCCCGGAGAAGGTTTACAGCCAAAGGATGGACAGCGCTGCCTCATTTTCTTATTGCTCATTCATAACGCTCTTAGGAACGAGAATGGGATTCAAACTTGTGTTGTTATGCAATGTCTTGCTTCCGAGACAAATGCATTGCCTCTGAGCTATCCTTCCTCCCCTATTTATGGGGAAGCAGAAGAAACTGGAGGGAAGGCAGCAATGTATTTGGGATCATGTCACCAGGTAAAACGAGACACAGAGAAATGTATGTTAGAGATTGGCTTTGGCATTACACGTATGACATGTCATGTTAATAAGAAATGGTGTATTGTATTGAAACCAAGCTCAGGGTTGACTCTGTCATTTGAAGCAGAACCTTTGCTTCTTGATGGAAGTGAGAGTGGGAGCTGACAAAGTCAATAAAGGTGGAGAGGATAGGAATGGGGGTGAGGGTGGCGGGTAATCGGTGAAAGGAGGCTTGCTATTGCTCTACCTGGGTGTTCTACGTTCATGGTGTGATGCACGCACCAAACCAGAGCAAGCCAGCTGACGTCACGAGGCGTCTGCACTGGAAGAGGCAGGTTTTGGTGCTAGGAGGAGTCAACGGAAACTCGGGGGGTATGGGGGAGAGGCGTGTAACGGGGGAAACAAGTGAACACGATTACACTGCTGCATATCTTTCCAACATCGCGCTGTTCCTAGCGCCTCTTTCACTACCTCTTCATCCCCAGTCTGGACCTCGATCTCCCAAAGCCGTGACAACCCGAATTTCCTATCCCCATAAACATAAAGCAGGCAATACACAAAGGTGATGGGATATTAAAAAGCTTGCAGGTTCTTTATTAATTGTGTTTACAGTTATTTGCAGGCGATCCATAAGCAATCAGCGTATTAACTTACTTCAAATAATTGCTGATGTCAGCACTCCCATTTTATTTATTTACTTGTTACTTCCGGGTGAAAGGTTTCACTTCCGGACAATTTATTTCAGGCGGGAACAGGTAATTTCTGAATGGATTCCTTCCGGGGCAGAGTTAGTTTTACCGACCTGTTCGGCCCCATTTGTCAGTCAGTGCTTTTTACAGCCCTCTGTTCTACGGATAGAGTGCAGTCGCCTTCTTCCCGAGGCCAGCCGTCATCGCTCGGTCCAAGGGTATGTGCGTGCAGCACCCTCTTGTTCTGTTATGATAGCTGCTGCTTTAGTTTGGGACAATCCTGAAACTCTGCCAAGGCTCTTAGGGAGGTAACCAATGACTAAGAGCCCCCTACCACCTGAGCCATATACCCATCCTAGCTATGCCCCAATTCCTTGAGTGCCCCTGTGTGTTGAGTAGGAAATTGGGGCTGCCTCTCTGTGAGAGATGCACCCCA
The DNA here is from genome assembly GCF_040938575.1 of Ambystoma mexicanum. NCBI lineage: Eukaryota > Metazoa > Chordata > Amphibia > Caudata > Ambystomatidae > Ambystoma > Ambystoma mexicanum. Next base: position 1,344,994,739 of record NC_090931.1, read on the forward strand.
TCAGACACATGGTTATCTGGGTCTCGCAAGTTCAGGAAGGTATGCCTCAGGAAAGCAAGCCCTTGGCTCCTGGTGTGTTTTCCCAATGCCACATTTAGCCGCCACCTGCAGCCTTCGCAAGATTTTTGCCACCTTGTACACCCCTCCAGGATCTCCTGGTGGTATTTCTGACCGTATTACTTCTGTATTCCCCATTAAGGTGGCCATTTCTATTAAGTTGATCTTTATCTTATGTATCAGGCGCCCCAACCAAGCTCTGTGAGGTCGTTGCCTCTAAATTAATTATATTAATAGCTTTCTCTGAACATTGACTAACAATGAGTCCCATTTCATGCCCGATGATTCCACTCATGTGACCAGCAAGAGTGTCAAATCACCCAGACGTGCATCATTTTTAGGGAAATTAAAAAGACATTCACAATTTCATTCAAGTATCCGTTTGATATCGACAATCACCGTAACAACTTCTTAATTTCGTAAAAAGTAGCAATCCCACACAGCGGTATTGTGTACGAGGCTTAGGCTGCTAAAGAGGCTGAGTTACGTTTTGCTCCCTTGATAAAGGGGATTTTGTGATGACCATCCCTTTCCTCCTATGATGCTCCCCCTTGCAGGAAGAGGAGGGGCTTATGTGAGCCATTGTAGAGAACGAGAGGGGACTGGTATCTGGGGTCACCACTAAGGTACTCATCCCCCTATTGTTCACCTTGCAGAGGAACGGGGACGGTAACATAGCCCTGACAACCAGAATTTCACATCCCCATGAACATAAAGAAGGCAAAACACAAAGGTGATCAGATTTAAAAAGACGGCAGATTCTATGGCAAGACAGGAGGCTCATATTATGCATTACAATCTTTACTCTGAAACCACAGCAGCAAAGAAAAAACCTTTACAAACAAACAAAAAAGTTGTAAAATCAGAACTAAATAGAGTTCAATGTCAATGTAAGGGGGGTTCCCCAATCCATCATAGAGGACAGGTCATGCCCTGCCAGAGACCAATGAGCAGGGACCCTCCCTTATATAAGTCCTTTACTCGAAACCCAACTCCTGTTTCTTTGCTGCTGACACCACAGCTAAATCACTCCTTTTGGTTGTGTCTTGCGTGTTAGTCAGTAGTAGGTCATATTAGTACATTAAGGCCTTTCATTGATTTAATTATAAATTGTTTTACTTATAAGTGTATTGGTGAATTTATAGTAGGATACTTTTATTATGTAAGGGAAATGTCACTGGTTTGGTACATTGTATCTGAGGCTGCGTGCGGCCGCTACTCTTATTAATGTTGTCTTTTGCACTAGAATGTTAGTGCTTGTCCTTGTAAGTCTCTGGGTATCATGCGCGTTGTATATAACTGTTCATTTAATTTGAAATAATTTCTACACATGCGCACCTGTCTAACTGAAGCTTCTGCTTCAGACATGGCGCACGTGGGTCTCTGATAAAACAAACCTCGCTCAGTCAGGACGAAGTTTGTCCTGTCAGGAAACAGATGTCTGACAATGCGTGTTTTGAAAATGCCCTCTGGGCGTTGCGCAAGGTTGGGCGCTGTGTTTTTCTCAGTTTCTTTGGCATCCTAATGACCCTGGGACTTGACTCGCCCAGGGATGGCCCCTCAGCAGAGTGCCACAGACTGGTGTCTCTGACAGGGATTTATAGCGCTGTTGGTTTAGTTTAATTGATGGGACGTTTCTTTTTTCAGAGTGTAGCTTGTGTCCTCACACCCGCCCTCTTACTGGTTACTTGTCAGGCAGTCAGGCAGGGCTACTTAGCCCTTCTCCATCAAACAATGGTCATGGTGTCTCTTAGGAGGGAGGGGTGGGGCCTGGGTCGGCTTATCAACTCATGTCTATTGAAGCTTTGATGCAGACCCAGCACGCTCGGAGTGGAACAGAGTGACATTATTATTATTATTATTATTATTATTATTGTTTAAGTTATTGACCTGTGTCCAGGGGATAGTTAGGTTGAATACCTGCAATGTTCCCATATGTTTCTTTTCAGTGTATTTAGTGTTTAAATGTACCAAAATCTTCTCCTTCAGTCCACAAACAGTATCGCTGAATGATGAAGCTGCGGGTTTCTCATGCAGGAGGACCTGGGTTCGGTTCCCGTTATATCCAGTACATTTTTTCTTTATATATTTGTAAGTACATATTTTAATTTCATTTTTTAAACAATGAGGATTTTTTACTTTTATTTGACAATAGCTAGTATTTTTTACTTTTATTTGACAATAGCTAGGGCCTGATGCGCTGCCAGTCTGCAGTTTTCTTTAAACGCTGCATATGGCATAGACGATTACCTTCACTGTAGGTGTGCCATAAACCTGCTCGGTGGCAGGCTTTGCCTGTGTTCTACGGCGAGGAAGTCCCTCGTGTACTGCTGGTTGCCACACCCTGCTAGGGTGAGCAGTTTAAGGTGCACTTGTTCAGTGTTAAATAACTTCAATTCAGCACTCCAACTAAGTCAGTGCCTAGTCTTGGATGACCAATGAAAGCCCTTATTTATATATTTTTATGACAAGTTCATAGATCTGGATGATAAACCCTTGTATAACACCTCTCTCTTTGAATCCCCCTGACCTCACTGAGCCAAGAATTAGGTTTGTTTTGCAAATTAAAAGATTTATTGAAAAATTAAACAAGATATATAGCACACTTTTATAAATAAACTAATATTTGATAGCACACTTATGAATATGAAAGTGATCAACAATGGATAATATTACACTAGCACACTTTTTTAATTACTTAGGAGTTGGTATAGAAAGGATAAGGTAGCTGAGAATACTTTATAGTTTCAAGGAAATGCAATGATGAAAAAGAATGCAGCACATAAATAAACTGAGATGGTTTCCACAAGAGATAATATGATCACTTTTTCTTTTGACAATTCACTCCCCCCATGCAATATAAGGAGATGGAAGGAGAGGACACAATTTTCAGGAATACAATCGAATGCAATACCAATTCAGTTCTCCCCTAGCAAGCTTAGAACAACCGGTATGCTTTTAAAACATGCAGAAATACTTTTAATGTGATTTACAATGAAGTGAAAATATGCTAAAAATGATTGTAATTCCCTATAGGAGATTCAGGGTAGGTGATAGCTACTTTGAATTACTCCAGGGCAACACTAGCAATGATTCAGGAGGGATTATCAGATTGAAAACAAATTTCAGCAATGCAAGCAAGAGACAGCTATTTTTTAACGTGTGGTGAGATTGAGCTAGTTTTCAATTCGCTGCACTTTTTCCGAGTGCGTAAAACGCTATTATGGAAAGACTATAAGATATATATGTAGAAAGTCGGTTTAGAGCTTGTTGGAAAGCGGAGGATCTTAGCTTTAGAATGACATCTAAATCTCGTTCCTAGCACGTGCGGTTCAAAAGATACGGACAATTTAGTGGATGGAAGATTCTCAAAATTAAAGTAAAGCTCAGAATGACAAATGACACTTTCACAGGTTTGAAATCACATAATGACACACGATTTCTATGATGCAGTTTTAAATAGGTGGAAATGGTTTGAATTAGATTATTTTAAACTGAGAGATTGGTTTTGCACAGCTCTGGCTGGATACTCGCTCCTAATTTTGGAAGGAATGGGCCTCGTCACAGATCTGGTCAACAGGTTTAGCTGCGGTTCTCTCTGCTCTGCTGGTCTGGAACTCTGGTTCTGGCAAAAGTTCTGGCACTGCACAGCGGTCTGGTCTGGGTCTCTGGTTCCGGCGAAAGTTCTAGCCAGAAGCGAACAGCACAGCCCGGCTGCTGAATAGTTTGGTTAGGTGGCTGGATTCTGAGGCCTGCTGAGAAGGATTCAGCTTTTGGTTCAGGCCTCTCTGCTTCAAGTTCTGGAGTCTATCTGGAGTCTATGGTCCTTCTGGATATTGTCTGGTCTGGCAAAGTGCTTCGCAAGAAAGTGGAAAGTCACTCCCTACCTGGGTCTCAGTGGCTCTTTTTATGTCTTTTGAAAATGGGTGTGTGCGTGGGCATAACTAAGCCTGCCCCTCACAACTTATCATTGGCCAAGTTCTCCTCTCTCCCTTGATTGGGGGAAGGAAATGGAGTGTCATCGTGATAAGGTATGTTTATGGGTCAGAGACTCCTCCCCTTGTTACTTTGCACACAAATCTATTTTTGATCCAAATGCATATTTATCTATGTACAATTTTTCTAATATTATATGTCCAGTTAACATATTTTCTGTAGCACCAAACCATCCGATCCCTGTCTTTATAAGATGTTGTGTCCACTTCTGACAGAATTCTGCCCTTTTCATCCAGAACACAACCTCTAAACCTTTCCAGAATTTACACAAATGTGCACAAGGAATATGGGCATCAGATGATGAAGTGTCAGATTTTTAACATACATACATTTGGAGTAATACCCTATTTTCCGCTACTACCCCCAGAACATACCACAGAGTCCTAACACCTCTTAAAATGTGCACAGAAAAATCACAGGAATCATGAGATTATTGATATAATTTTGACAATTATGTACTATGAATTATCCATCTTTCTAAAATTATGCTCTGGCCCAGAGGGGTGTGGTTTCCCAAAGCACATGGGGGAATTTCTGGTTTGTCCACTTTCTCCAAGCTCAGCTGTCTCTCAGAGGCAGTGCCCCTCCCCTTTCCTTCAAAGAAGAAGCCATTTACGACCCCCTGATTTAGAAATTGCTTGGAGCAAAGGGAAGTTCATTTTTCTGTTTTCCTGCAGTCCCAGGCACCCATCCCCTGATTCAATCAGAGAGGTGTGATCTCCTTTTGGTGGGACAGCAGAAGGGAGGCCAGGCCTGTGAATACAGTTGCTGGGCAAGTTTCAACTCTTATCGGGGGTAGTTACCGGGCAGAATTCAGTCCCTTTAAGCCAGGCTTCAGCCAAATGTCACTTTTGTTCCCATTTTTCTTCATTCAAATCAAACTTACAATTTCGACACATGCAGCTAGAACGCTGATTCTAAGTTCAAAACTATGACATTTAAACAGTTGCAACCTATGTGACACTCCAAAGTAAATCACTCATTTATTTTAAACATTTCGATTTTAGTGGCTTTAAGTCCAATTTCACTTAAGCTGCTGACATCCACAGCTCAGCCAGTTTTGTTATGAACATTATTTTAGGCTCTTCATCTTTCCAGATTTGGTATGCACACAAGACTTCATTCTACCAGACGTCTGCTGTTGTTCAGTAGGATTTGTGAATATCTTGCAATGTTTGAAATAGGCATTTTGAGCTTACATTTCAGAGAAACAAATGTGATTTCAAATTGCTTTCTGAGCTAACAGGCACTGCTGGTTTTCCTTTGGCACCACGTTTCACTCATGGTGCTTCTGGCCCATCACGCTCGCATTGGTGGGTGGCAGGTCAGGCGACCATTTTGGTGTGCGCAAAACTGCACGGTTTTCCTGGATTCTGGCGCAAATGTGGGCTTTTTGGCCATCTTGGATTTTCTAAGCCCACAGCACCAAATGTTGTAGCATAATAATTCAAACGTGGGTCAAGACACCTGACATCAGTGTATTCCTCTCTTAAAGTCGGCAGCTTTGGTTTAGGTGCTGCATATGGCAGATGTCATTATCTTCCCTGCAAGTGTGCCATCACCTGCTCGGCGGCTGGCTTTGCCTGTGTTCTAGTGTGAGGTGGCCCCTCGTGTACTGCTGGTTGCCACACCCTGGTAGGGTGAGCAGTTGGAGGTACACTTGCTCAGTGTATTCCTTGCTTGAAGTCGGCAACTTTGTTTGTGTGCTGCATATGGCATTGGTAATTACGTTCAGTGTTTGTGTGCGATAACCTGCTCGGTGGCAGGCTTTTCCTGTGTTCTTCTGCGAGGTGAACCCCTTGTGTACTGCTGGTTCCACACCCTGCTAGGGTGAGCAGTGGAGGTGCACTTGCTCAGTGTACTCTTTTGCTAAGCAATATATTTAAGCGCTGCCTGGCACACATTTACGTGTTCAGGATTGTCAGTAGGCCAGATAGCTCAGTAGCATCCGCTTCTATAAGTGACCGGGGTTCGGACCCCTGTGGGGGCATAACCCCACTTCCTTGGGCATTTTATATTATTTTATTTATTTATTTATTAAGTACTTTAAAGAAAAGAGTGTGTGGAGGTGGTTGTACACAGACCGATGTGGGGGGTTGTACTTTCCTCTCTAGCCATCTCTCAGGGGTTAACCTTTGTCTTTTAGTTAAATTCTGTCGCCCTTTACATTAGCTAGTTTCAGGACAACTCAGTCCGCTTCCTTAGGCATTTCTTTCCCCAATAACAATTGCTCCACTCAGTACCTGTATTGATTAAGTTTCAGAATTTTCTCTCGACATGAAGAAGAGGAAAATTACACTTTATGTCCCCATTGAGAGCTGCAGGGCTTGATTTTCTCTTCAGAGGGTGGCGTGTTTCCCTTACTATTTGTCCCATTATGACATTAATTATACAATTAAGACTATTGGTGGGGACAAGGTCAGCTCGAGGGTAACTGTTCAGTTTCGTTGCATGGCAAGGTGGAACAACCAGGTTCTGATTTGGATGGAGTGTTTGGAAACTCTTGCTGGTATCAGAGGGACGGATTACCAAATAATAACGTTCTGGCGCCCGCCCATGGTTTTCCTCCCAAGGCTTGGCCTGGTTTCCGCTAATCGTCTAGCGGTGTGTTACAATTTCTCCTCTGTTCGAGGAGTGCAAGCAGGGTTCTGTACCCTCAAGACAGTTGTTTAGTTTCTTTCATTATATATTTTCCTACAGTGCAGCAAATAGAGTGCTAGCTTTCAAATCTGTACAGAGCATACTGATGCAGGTTCCTAGTTTTGGAACAGTCTAAATCAGTCTTTCACCCTGCTGAGATCAATAAGTGAACACCTCACTCCACACACCATTGGTAGTAGTGATGAGCAACACTCGTATACCTGAGGGTTTGTAGCACTATATAAGTGCTATTTTGCTATGGACAATGTGCTTAATTTTTTCCTTCCCCTGATCCCCAGAGAGACCATTCAGCCTTACATGCATACGGAGGCTCAGGCCTCAGTGTTTGAAGGGGCAGTGGTCCCATTATTCTTTCAGAACCTTTCATTTACGGTACAAGATAATTATCCCATAGTCCTTTTCCCCCTCATTCCCCTTCCCGTCACCCTTGCGGGGGGATTGCATCATATTGTTACACCTCTTGGAGTAACACCTGATGGTTTCTGTTTTCCTTTAACAGGAGTTCTGGCTCATGACCAGTGCAAAACTCGCACTGGGAATTTCCCTCCCGTCAGTTGGCTTTCCTTTGCACCAATTCCCTGGTATTTCACTCAGTTAAGCGGAGCCCCCTTTCCACGGTCATGGGGTTGGTTAGAGGTGCAAGAGTGCAAGAGTGCATTTATTTTAAGGGTGTAAAGCGGGGATTTAGTGTGGCCCTCAAGGTAGCCTTCTTCGGGGTTGTAAGGTTTTTCCTTAGCTAAGTGGAGGAGGTTTTATCTCCCCCTTTAGGAAGGTACAATATCCCTCGGTGGGATAGAGAGGTCTGGGAGTGCTTCTCATCTTCAATCCAAGTTATTATGGCCCTCTATCACAGAGCGTTCCAACGTCTCTTCATTAACCATCTCAGAAGGTTTCTGTCACTACGTTTGCCAGAGGACTGGGATATATTTAGTTAATAACTTGGTTCTCCTAGTCACCTGCATGGCAGGTAGACCTTTTGGGTTTTCATGGGAGATTGTTCGGCAATAAGGTGCCAGCAAAGGGTGCTGGGGGTTTCAAGATTCTTCATGTTACCTTAGATAGAGGTAAGTTCTCTTCTGGTGAGCAATTTCATTTTAACGGTTTGGTGTTCAGTTTCTTTGCAGTTTAGAGTCTTTACTAAGACTATGAATTTAGTGTGTCCTCCTTCGATTAGTTTATGATCCTCTAGGGGATTTATCGACCATGGGAGAGGGAATAAGATCCAAGCACCTGGCACATCTACAAGGGGGTTCAGGTATCACTATAATGGTAGCGATTGGATGTAAGATACGTTTTTCTCCTTGCCCAGTTGGGTCTCTTAGGGTGAGGTTTTGTAAATATCTTCCTTTTGTCATGGTAGCAGAGTCCTTCTTCAAGAGCTCAGGAGGTCTGAGTGTCTCCGTCTTGGCGGTTTGGCAGGTTCAACCCTTCCTGGTGTTTCAAGGATTTTTCGGGAATATCTATTTGTCATCAGGATTCCCTGGTTGGGTTTTTTTCTTAGTCTGGATGCTATTTAACGCTAGCTGCTGGGTTTCAGGTGGGGCCCTCTCTTCCATTCTGCTTCTGCCTCCAGAAGACATACCTTTCTTAGTATACACATAGGTCTGGGGACAATTGTGTGTTAAGTCTATTGCTTTTTAGCTCCGTTCAAGATAGGTTGTCCTATTACATGTTAATAAAATGTCCTTTCACTCCCATTTTACCTTTTATGAAGATTTGCCTTTCCCACTTGCTTCCCCAGTGTAGTTATGTGACATGTTCTGTGTCTAATACGATATCTTCCTTTAATGCATGGGATGGAACCTACAAAGCTTTCACCCCTAAGGGGTATTTTCCTTTATCTCCAGGAGAGCCAAGTGTTTATCTTTTTTTCCCAAAGATGGTTTGATTGGGCTACGGAGGAGTTTTTTACTCCTATGCTTTTTTCCTAAACTATTAGTATAGGAAGGCTTTGTTCAGTGTTCCCCTCTCTCTTTTTAACCAGTTGGTTTGGTGGCCTGTGAGGAACGCTGGAATTGACACATCTTGCCAGTTTGTTTTTTTGCAGTTAATTGGGCAATGCCTTATAAGACAGTTATTCAGGCAGCCTAGCCTTGGGCAATACTCTTGCGTTCAGCTGATTGATCAAATGAAAACATTTAAAACACAATCTTCTCCTATTATTTTTATTGTATTGTCAATATGGTATTGATCAGTTTGTACTAATGGGATGCAAGGGCTTCAAACTTGCATAATATGAGCCTCCTGACTTGCCATAGAATGGCTAATCCCCCAGACTAGCATGAGATTGGGGTTTAGATTCTATTAAAGACAAGGCGGCGAGTATTATCCCACCCACCCTTGATATGATATGATATGATATGATATGGCAGTTATGACACGCATATACGCAGATGTTTCAAGAAAGAACATTCTTTGGTTTGTTGTTCTTTCCATTCACCCACCCTTCTTTGCTTGTCTTTGCTGGTTTGGAGTAAAGGACTTATATAAGGGAAGGTCCCTGCTCATTGGTCTCTGGCAGGGTATGACCTGTCCTCCATGATGGATTGAGGAACCCCCTATACACTGACATTGAACTCTATTTAGTTCTGTTTTTACAACGTTTTTGTTTGTAAAAGTTTTTTCTTTGCTGCTGTGGTTTCAGAGTAAAGATTGTAATGCATAATACTCGCCTCCTTGTCTTTCATAGAATCTAAACCCCCATCTCACGCTAGTGTGGGGGATTAGCCATTCTTTATTAATTTTGTTTAGAGTTATTTGCAGATGCTCCATAAATAATCAGCATATTATTTTCCACTAAATAATTGTTGATGTCAGCACTGAAATTTTGTTTATTTACTTGTTACTTCCGGGTGAAAAGTTTCACTTCCGGGCAATTTATTTTCGGGGGAACAGGTCACCTCCGAATGGATTCCTTCCAGGGCAAAGTTAGTTCTGCCCACTGATACTGCCCCATTTGTCAGTCAGTGCTTTTGACTGCGCTCTGTTCTACAGGTAGAGTGCAGTCGCCTTCTTCCTGGTGGCAACTGTCACGGCTCAGCTCCATGGTCTGTGAGTGCAGCACCCTCTTATTCTGGTGTGGTATCTGCTGCTTTAGTTTGTGATCCTCCTGAAACTATAAGGATATTAATTGTCCTTGGCACACAGACTTATTTTATTTACAATAATCTTGTCACTATTGTGGTCGCCACACAGAGACATCGTGTTTCAGGATAACAATTTCTTATACTGGGACCCCCTGTGCTCTATGTAAAGACGTCTGGAGTATACACTGCATGTCCAACTGGGGGTTAAGCGGGTAGGCTTCTTACCTTACAGAACCCACATATATTAGAGGTTACGGGTCATATTTACATAGCCCAATTTTCCGTGGGTCCTGCTGTTATCCCACTGCTAGAGGCTGTCATTGAAGCCCCTATACAAAATGCATGTGACGTGGACTTCCGACTTGTAATATATCTCATTTGTGTATATATGCTATACTGTACTTGTATTCTAACGTGTACATTTGTATTCTGTGTATAACTTGTAAATTGGTATTCTGTGTATACTTTTTATTGTAACCTGTATCTAAGATTATGTGCCTGGCTGCCCATGTACCTGGCTGCGCTTTACAAATAAACTAAACTTCAAACTTCAAACAGACATAGGACGAAAACAATGTGTACCACAGCTTGTCTTTTTGCTGGCCTGCGCCTACGTTCCACGGTAACCGCCTGTGCAGCTCACTGAGACCCCTTTTGAGCACCAAAGCGGACCCTGTGCACACTGGATGTGATTAATTGGCGATAATCAGCTGATTGAGCACCTTGATGCCAGTTGCTCAGCCATTGCTTGGGGAGTACAAGTCTTGAAAGCGCTACTGGTGATCCTCTATGCTCTCATCTAAAAAACACTTGGAACCAAGAGCCGGCCACAGAGGAGTCGTGAGCCCACTGTGCACTTGCCCCTTATCAAGCAATGCATTCCATTGCGCTGACGCAGCAGATTTTGTTGAGCACTCGTTCACATCTATTCCCAATAAGGCACCCATCTTAACGTTCTTCATGGTTACCTGATGTCAACATGGCGACAGCTGTCGCAGGGTGGCCTACATTGTTTTGACTTAGTGTTCTACCCGGCCATTGCAGGGACTTAATGCTCGGTGCCGTAAGCCAAGATGTTGCTGGACATTGTTGGGGCTTAACGTAGTACCTGGCCTTTACGTGGCTTCACGCTTTTTCTCGTAAATACAGTTCCTATTCAAAGATAAGGGCAACGATATGTAATTGTCATCCTTCCCCGGTAAACGTCCCGACCATTAAACGCTTGAACTCCAACATCACCTGACCTATTGCTGTAAACCTGGAGGGTGCAGTAAAATGAAGTGCAATAAATGCAATTAAATTCGTATGTCACAGGTTAATCATGTTACTCCTCGACCGTTAAATGCCCAGCATAGCATTGTTGTTCTTAGCGTGTGTCGCTAAACCCCAATCACATCGCTCCATTCTAAGCTAATAACCTAGGGCAGTGGTCTTCAAACTTTTTTGGCCTTGGCCCCCCCCTAAGCAAAGTTTGACCAGGCTTTGGCCCCCCCAAAAGGGGGGGGCCAAATGGACAGTATGTAGAAATTGCTATGAACTTTTGCGTGCGTCACCGCACCCTACTCCCAGTACAGACCCTCCGCTCTCCCCACCATACTCCCACCGCTATCTCAGTGCTGCCGCCCATCCTGCTCCCACCACAGTCCCATAACACAAGCATACACACATCCATACACATTTAAATAAAAAATAAATCGCCATAAACGTACCTTCTGCAGGAGCTTGCGCATGGTTGCTAAAATGCCCAACTCCAGGTTGCTCTGCCCGTATGTGCGAGGAGGCGCAGGAGCACCCCCTCGCACATACATACATGCAGTGCCCCAGCTAGCATTTTCAATGAGCTATGCAAGGCTGGCGAAGCAAAACACCCCCAGCGTTGCATGGCTCAGTGATCATGTGCAGCTGGGGAAATGAACTGTCAAAGGCAAACAGTGTATCCCTTTACAGTTCAGGCAACCCAGGAGCACTCCCTCAGCTGTAAATAGCAGCTGAGGGAGTGCTCAGTGTTTCACTGGGCTGGCTCCTCGGCTCCTCCATAATGGGTGAGGTGGCCAGTGGGTGGACGCCCCCCTCACCCATTATGGATGAGCCGGCAGGCTTGGACTGGCCTATAGGACAATAGGGCGATGATCGTACCAAAAATGCAAAATGCTAGTGTAGGCCAGTCAAAATGGGCCACTTTTTTGGCCAATGTGGGCCAGTTTGAGGAGATACTTCACTATGCAGCTAGTAGTTTTGATCATTGTTGCTGAATAAATATTCTTTAAATATCACAATTTGTTACATTTGAACAAAAAACAACCCCTTGGGTACTATTCAAACAGTCTGTGACTAAAGGACTGAATATCCATTTGCAACTGCTGGCCATTTTTTCATTGGTGCCTAAGACCGTTTTATGGTCCAGTCTGACCATGTGAGCTGCCCCTTCCCATTTCCTCCAATCTAAAAAAAAACATTTTCTTTTTCTTTTACATTTCATGCTGGGCTCTGGCGCACCCCACAGTTTGAAGACCTCTGACCTAGGGTGACCAGATTTAAAAGGTAAAAAACCGGAACAGGGCAACTAAAACAAAAGTAGGACTAAGTGGCTGTCAAGCTATTACACTTCAGTAGCGTTTCAATGAGAAGGGCGTTTAAGTGCGACTGTTCAAAGAAACACATATTATAATTCGTCACAAACTAACACTATCTTAAAATGCAGCATTTCTTCTGTGCATTCCTGCCTGCCAGCTATGAAGACCCTCTACAAAAAACGGGACCACTGCAGTTTCTAATGGGAGCATAATCTTAAGAAAGGGGGACATAGCACCAAATACCGGGACGTCTGGTCACCCTATAATAACTTAACCGCACAATATTCAGTGCAGAGACCGTCTTTGTTATAGACAGCGCTCCCGTACTTATTCCAAATCATTAAATAATTGTTGCCCACGTACTTTACAGCCTAGCTATCACTTTGATTGCCTCCCCCGTCCAGTTGGTCCGTGCTTTGGGAAAGGGTGAGGTGGACAATCATTGGTCCTTTGCTGCTATTAGACCTAGATCTTCCTCGCTACCAAATAACCGTATGCTCCTAGCATTCGTTGCGTTCCATCGGCCCCTTCCTTTCCCCCCCATGACCGATGACAGCCTGTGCCATTAGGTAAGCTACACCCTGAGCCGCACGCGACTGCGGGGCTTCATAACTCTGCATTTCCAAATTTTGGCGAAATTGGATGCTCATGTTCCTCTAGCTCTGTCTCCAAATCCTAAGCGTGTTTCATAATTCTAAAATAAAATTGCGCGGCCTGGCTGGTTGTGCCTGGCCCAACAGTCTGGACTAGTGTTCCTGGCACGGCATGCGTTAAACAAAAGTACCTTAATTTATTCATCTTTTACTTCACACAGCTGATTTTCTGTAACCTTAGGATTGCACTCTCCTCTGCACTCTCACCATTCACTCCGAAAGAGGAACACCCCCACCACCCTTCACTGCAAGAAGTGGAAAGGTAAAAGGGGGGGGTCACCCACTCGGCCGACTAGGCAGTTGGGTAGGGGGAAGCAGCGGAGTTGGGTATCCCTAGTCAACTCCTCATTCATGGAGTGCTTTTCTTAGCACAAAACCTCCAGTCGACATCCTCGCAAATGCCTGTTATTGAATGTGTCGTGAACCTAAAAGTATTTACGCGCAATTCTGCAAGATGATATTGCTCCATTCTGTGCAACATGCCAATAATTGCATGGCTCTTATGCGGTATCTCGATAACTATCACCAACGCGGTAAGATAGAAGGGGGCTGCTCCAATATTCTTCACTTTGCCCATGTTTGAAGGACGCTCCATCCTCATTATCATTGTCATGCCCAGGACCCCTCAGGCCCATTAAAATAATAGCAGCTATAACGTTATCATGTTACTAAATGTATGACATCATCACAAGAGCACAATATTAGAAAAAACCAAGATGGTGGCGCTTACAATTTTCAGTGGAGCGCCGCCATCAGGACATCCCTAGACGAAAGCATAGAACATCCTAACCAGGTAAGATCTTGTACGCTATATGCATTGGCCAACAGCCGCCTAGAACCATATTAGATTAACCTCTGCCATTCCCTTAACAGTATTTGACATAGTGTGAATGTATTTACAATAAGGGATTTCCTGAGTGCAGCAGGCACCAAGCAACTTGTCTAAGGTAACAAGGTCAAAACCTATACAGGTCTACTAAATTGACACATGCACAATGCATGCTCCGTAGACTCATGAAACCTTTTTCTTTCCCACAGACTCAAAGTGATTTCATTATTTCAGCATCATGAAATAGATCAGGGTACTACCCTTTCAGACTTACAAAATAGTGATTCTTAAAAGGTAATGTGTTAGGATGTTGTTTTATCACTTGAATTAAGCATCAGTTTCTTATGATCCAACATAGTATGTACATGTATTCTGTTTTACATCTGCTTCATTGAAGTTCTATTGTGCTGTGATGTAATGTGTTCTTTTTAGAGTGTTGCTCTTTGAGAGCATTCCTTTTTGAGTCAGTTGGTACCTGCTCCGTGAGGCAGTGCCTGCTGTCACATCATCCTTAGACTTATTAAACCTACTAAAGGTACAACTTTGCCTGGCATTCCTTCTTAACATTGGCGACGAGGATGGGATTTTTGATGTAAACCATATCTCATTTCTTCCAAACTATGGCTTTAGACCTCCTTTCAGCATTCACCCTCCCCATGTACACAACATGATTTTAGGGTTGTGTATATACGTGGGAAAGACATGTCATAGCGTTTGCTTCTCAACCTTTAAGGGGGGCTGAAGAAAATTATTCTGTTGTAGAAAGGGAGGCTTTGGCAGTCTCATGGGCTGTTGCGCAATCTCCCAAGAAATCTCTAGTGGACAGTATCAAATGTGCTCCCCAACCACAAGATAAGGCGCAGTTACACTCATTCATGGGGTTGGCGGAGTACTATCATAAGTTTGTTGATGGTTTTTCCACCATGTCCTCTCCCTTGAGATAATTGTTAAAAAAAAGGTGCAAAGTATGTGTGGACTGATGAGTTTCAGAATGCATTTCTAAAGATCAAAGATGGTATTGTGAGTGCGCCCTCTTTGGGGGGGTTTGTTGCTAATAGGAAAACTGTGTTGACAGTAGATGCGAGTATCCTGGGCTTGGGTGCAGCCCTCTCTCAGTTTGATGCTGGCAAGGTGGAACATGTCATAGCGTTTGCTTCTCGACCTTTAAGGGGGGCTGAAGAAAATTATCCTGTTGTAGAAAGGGAGGCTTTGGCAGTCTCATGGGCTGTTGCGCATTTCATGTTTTACCTATGGGGTCAGACTTTTACTGTGAAAACGGAGCACAAGCCATTAGTTCAATTGTTGGAAAGCGTGGAGTGGGCCAAAGGTTCTCTTAGGATATCCAGATGGATGGTTGATTTACTATCTTATGATTTTAGGGTTGTGTATATACCTGGGAAAGACAACACTGTAGCAGACTGTTTGTCAAGGTTACCTGTGCAAGATGAGGACACTAGAGAAGTGAGTGTCGAACATGGTGTGGGTATTTGTGAAGTTGAATATGAAGCCATAGGAAGAGATGAGTGGAAGCTTGCTGATGATATGGATGAAATACTAAAACAAGTGAAAGTATGGACCAAAACAGGTTGGCCCATGAAGGATCTCATTGAAAAGAAATACGAGTGTTACCATGGCATAAAGGAAGAATTGAGCTTATCAGAGGATGGTTTGCAGCTTAGGAAGGGGGTGAGTGTGGTGCCCCCTTGTAATATTAGATCCAAGTTGGTGAATATTGCACATCAGGGTCATCTGGGCGTGGGAGGCACGAAAAGACATATTAGACAATCCTTTTGGTGGCCAGGAATGGAGAGTGAAGGTGAGAAATGTGTGAGAGGGTGCAGAGAATGTGAGAAGAGTGACAAGAGTAAAGTCATTAGAGAGACTCCTATAAGGCCTGTTAGTGTTCCAAACGAACCATGGAGAAAGGTTGCAGTAGACTTGATGGGTCCCCTACAAGATTTGGGAGATGACTTTAAGTACTTGATTGTGCTTGTAGATTATCATTCTAAGTGGATAGAATGGAAGGCAATAAGAGAGGCTACCACTGCCCAAATGATCACATTTTTTGAAGAGGTATTTTATAGGGAGGGATTCCCTGCAGAGCTAGTATCAGACAATGGAGTTCTGACAGAATGATGGATTTTTTTAGGAGGTTTGGTATCACACATTACAGGACTGTTCTCTACCAACCCAGGGCAAATGGTTTGGTGGAGAGGGCGAACAGATTTATAAAAGGAGGGTTACAGTTAGTCATGGCGTCAGGTTTAAAATGGCAGTCTGTTTTAAGAGAAATGGTGTGGAATTACTGCACTACCCCTTATTCGGTTACCAGAGTTTCTCCGTTTATGTCCCTCAAAGGTAGGCAACCAGGGACCAAATTGTGTCCGGGATGGTTGGATTTGGCGAAGAGTACTTATGTGGACAGAACTAAGATTATGTCACTGATAAGAGAGGCTCAAGATGAGTACATGGGGAGGGTGAATGCTGAAAGGAGGTCCAAAGCCATAGTTTGGAAGAAGGGAGATATGGTTTACATCAAAAACCCCAGACTGTCTCCTAAGTGTATTGAGAGCAAATTCATTGGGCCAAAAAGAATTTCCGTAGTGAGAGGTAATGTGGCCATCATGGAGGGAGGTGAGTGCTGGTCCATGTCAAGGTTGGTGAAATGCAACAACAATGGTCCAGTTGAGGACGGTGTAAATACTGAAGGTGATGATGAGGATTTGTCATTTACCTTAAATGCTAAAAAAGTACAAACAAAAATGTATGGGAGGATAACAATGTGAGTGTGAATTTAGAGAGAGTGAGGAGTAAACCTTCCTGGTTAAGAGATTATTATCTTGAATGATTTCAACATTGTGGGGGAGGAGATGTGTTAGGATGTTGTTTTATTACTTGAATTAAGCATCAGTTTCTTATGATCCAACATAGTATGTACATGTATTCTGTTTTACATCTGCTTCATTGAAGTTCTATTGTGCTGTGATGTAATGTGCTCTTTTTAGAGTGTTGCTCTTTGAGAGCATTCCTTTTTGAGTCAGTTGGTACCTGCTCCGTGAGGCAGTGCCTGCTGTCACATCATCCTTAGACTTATTAAACCTACTAAAGGTACAACTTTGCCTGGCATTCATTCTTAACATAATGCTACATACCTGTCTATTACTTTCCTCACAAACAACTACAAAACCCAAATGATGGCCCTTGCACTTATCTAACCAGCTGATTTGAATCCCAATAATGCATGCATAACACCGAGTTAAACACACCCAGGGGCACCTTAACTACTCTTGGACAATAGTTAATCTACGCATGAAGCACACGTGACAAGCCCATACGAATTCAAACACTAGTAGTTAAATACTGAGCATTGCATGACAGGGAAATGCAAAACCACAATTACATCAGGGGTCAAGTCCTAAAAATTAAAGTGGGGGACTCTTCAATAAAATCAATGGGGTGTGATGTCGCCAGAAATTAGCATATCAATGTGAAATATGCCCATTTCATTCAATTGGCTTTGCATAACCACCCAAATTGAACAGGACGAATGGCATTTGCCTTTCATAAAATCAATCACACACACAACCAAGACAGGATATTTTCTTGTAATAGTGTTTTTGAAAACGTTAAAAGGTGTGCATGTTTTAAACTCCAAGAACCAATACAAATGTTTTCCCTGGGACTTGCAGTACTGAAATGGGATATTTCACTGTTAGTTGTTTTTTATTTTTCATCAGGTTATATAGTGCAGTGGTGAAGTGTCTGGCCTGCAAACCTGACGACTGATGTTTGATCTCCAAGGTCGGCTTTAATTCATAAATTAAAAGAGGAAGTTCAATGTTTCTCTTTTAGCTGGGGGGACTCAGTCCCCCCTCTGAATAAAGTGGGTGGACTCCGTCCCCCTGAGTGTACCCTCGACTTGAGCCCTGAATTACATTATGAATGGATTCTCTTTATATCAACCTATAACCTCCTCTTCATTCCTTCCCTTCTCCATCCCTGCCACTTTCTACACCGGGAACATTTCTATTCAAATGCTTAAGTTCATTTGTAAAATGCCCATAAAGACGTGTCTGTAACTATGCAATACTGTACTAAAGTGTAACACAATACCTACTAGCATAAAAAGGTATTATTTGTGACTTAAATACGCTTGTGATGAACTGAGTAAATAAGACAAATTAAAGAAATGTTGCACTATATGATACTAACCCACTACCACCTGCAATTACAAACAGGTGCCTAGGGAGACACAATTGACGTTTTTAAAACAAGTATTGAAACCTCTTGGCCTTGACAAAGCCCTACATTGGGTGAAGCATTAGCACGGGCCACCACCAGGTTAATGTTGGCTTGACTAGGAACTCATCTTAAATCATAACTATGGAACTTAATAACAATTATTATTTTTGAATCTTCCAGATCTACTATCTAATTTTCCTTGGCACAGAACCAAACTACACAATTATCTTATCCTAGAAAAGCTAGCCATCTCCCAGCTTACTCTCCACACTGAATCTGTTGGCAGTCGCCATGACCATCAGTCTGGCTTCAGAGCAGCCAGAGGCACGGAAGCTGCTCTTCTGAGCACCCGTGAAGATCTGCTATCTAATCCTGATTCCTGCTCTCCCTCTGTCCTCATCCTCCATGACCTTTCTTCTGCTTTTGACACGGTCAATCATGCCACCCTGATCAATTGACTCCGTGAGACCCTGGACATCACGGATCAGGCCTTGGCGTGGCTGACCTCCTTCATCCTGGATCGACCCTCACAGGTCCAACTTGGGTCCTTTCTCTCCACCACCTCTCTCTCCACATGTGGTGTCTCCTAGGGATCTATCGTCTTACCTTGGCTCTTTTATGTCTATCTGGCCCCTTTGGCCCACTTGATCTCCACCCTCTCTTCTAACTTTCAGTGTTATGCAGATGACGCTCAGCTTTCTTTCAGGCTTCCTTTAGCCGCCTTATCTCCCTAGCTCATTCCTGACTGTCTATCTGTGATCCAGGACTGTGATATGTGATATATAATTCATAAAGCGCCTATACACAAGTGTTTCAAGGCGTGGATTGGTGTGCTTCCAATGATCTCTGCATTATTGCCCGTAAGATAGAGATCATTCTACCCTCCTTTGGTCCTTTTCCCTCGCCTTCCTGTGAAGCAAAAAACCTTGGTGTCATCTTCGGCTCCACTCTCTTCTTTTTTCTGCACATCACAGACCTTGCCAAAAAGGCTTACTTTCAGCTGCACCTTCTCAGAGGTATTCTACCTTTTCTCACTTTCCCCATGAAGCTCTTTGTCTCCAGAGCCCTGGTTTTCTGCAGGCTGGACTACTACAACAGCCTCTTTCTCAATCTACCTCCCTCTACTCTCCGCCCTCTGCAACTAATCCAGACTAGAACTGCAAGACTCATCATTGGCCTCAAGCCAGGGACCATATCTCTCCAGCCCTGAAATCTCTCCAATGGCTCCCGCTGGCTGCAAGGATCAAGTTCCAGACCCTCTGCATCGTCCACCAGGGTTTCCGGGGCTGCGGCCTGCACAACATCCAACTCTCTCTGCCAAAATACCTTCCTTCCAGAGCCCTTCACTCTGCTACCTCCACTCTGTGAGGGTCAGACCCTTCTGTAGATGGAGAGTAGCGGGGGGTAGATCTATCTCCTATGCAGGTGCCTACCTATGGAACGGCCTCCCTGCCCCTCTCAGATTTGAGCCGGATCACCTAAAATTCCGGAAGCAGCTCAAGACCCTGCTTTTGGCTTCTGCCTTCTCTCTCTCTTTCCGGCTAACTTCCCTGTCTGCTGAGCCGACTGGTTGCCTGGTACCCTCAGAGTCTCCCAGAGATCCTCCTAGACCAGTCTTCCTTGCACTGCGTCCAGGCCAACTGTGTACTTAGGGGCTGTATGCTGTAACCCCTACAGCCCCTATGCTTCGTAGCACTTATCTAGAGCCGCGCTGCCCTGGCTGCACTCACTCACAGCCAAGCTGTCCTGTTTGCACTTCCTCTTCCCCTTCCCCTCTCCCTTGTAGTTCCCCCTCTCCCCTTCCCTTGCACTTCTCATTGGCGTTCTTGCACGAACCGAATAACACAGGGCTTAGTAGGATCGTTTGTCTTGTCTTCCCTCCCTTGTCTTGTGGCGCCTAGAAACACTTGCGTACAGGTGTGTTATAAATGCCATATCATATCATATTATATAAATATATATGGCTACTACATGTTTCTGTGTCTTTCTCAGAATCTCTGTGTGCTTTTGTGCATGAATATGTTTATTTGCACAGTTGCACATTTCCGTACATGTCTATTTCTGTTCATAGATGTGTGCTCCTGTGCCTATCTGTGCATTTCAATGCGTATATGTTTTTGTGCATGTTTTCTGTTTTTTTATGTGTGCGCATATGTGGTTTGACGTCCTTACATGAGTTTGTGTTTGGCTTTTGTGAATGTGCTTGTTTGCTCCCATTTATTCATATGTCTTCCACTGTAATGATTAGCAGACATGTTATGTTATACTGTTCTTGTAAATTGCATCAGTTGCCAGGAGGCATCATGGTGCTGGGGGAGGAAATAACACAGAACAGCGAGAGTGAGTCACGCAAGAAATGTAGAAAAGAAATGTTCTGACTTGACGACGGAATGCAAGATGATTTTCAGCAATATGGATAGACAAGGGCAGGGTATTCCAAAGGATGGACGCTGCAATGGAGAATGTGCAGCCACCCAATCTGTTGCTATGAAACCGAGGCACCTGGATGCAAAGGGCATTTCCAGAGCAGAGAGATCTGGCAGGAACATACGGGCGGAGTTTGTTGTGGAGAAATTCTGCACCGTGACCATAGAAGGCATGGTCGACAATGCAGAAGGTCTTAAATTGAATTCCACTAGCCACAGGGGCCAATGTAGTCCAGGTAGAATAGGAGAGATGTGTGCCCGATATGAAGAGCCAGAGGCCACTCTAGCGGCAGAGTTCTGGAGAACTTGAAGCCTGTGGAGTAAGTATGCCAGCTGTGTGAGATAGAAGGAATTGCAATAGTCAAAATGAACAAAAACGGCAGAAGCAACAACAGACGCACAGAGACAAGATGGTAAGAAAGAAAGGACCTTACGTAGGACCTTAAGTTTCAAGGGACCAGTTCGACAGAACAAGCTAATTTGAGCTTCCATCGACTGGGAGGCTGTGATCTTAAAGCCCAGGTCCTTCACAGTGGTCACAGATGAGAGCAACGGCCAAGTGAGGGGTGCGGGGCAAAAATCTGTGGTCCAAAGCGAAGCAGTAGAAGACCCAACCACCATTATTTTGTTAAGCCAGTTAAGGCACATCCAGCTGCCCAATGACTAAAGGCATGAACGGAACCTTGTGGCAGCTTCGGATCATTTAGGATCAAGACAGACCACAATTTGTGTGTCACACGCATATGTGTAACACTGAGAGTGAATCAGTTTAGCCAGAGGCTGAACATAAACATTAAATAAGTTGGGGGAAAGAGCCGGGCCCGGGTGGGGACACCACAAGTGACTAGGGCATGGGGTGACCGAAAAGGAGCAAGAGAGAGTGACTGGGAACGATCTCTTAGAAAAGAGTGAAACCAAGACAGGACCTGTCCGGAGATGCCAGCCCCAGACAGACGAACAAGTAGGATGGTGTGGTCGATGGAGTCAAACACTGCTGAAAGGTCTAACAGAATCAGAGCGCCCACACCAACACTGTTGGCTAGCCTGGCTAGGTCATCAACCACTGAGACAAGCACTGACTGCCCCGACCCAGCCGGAAACCAGATAGAATGGGGTCGGAAAAAAAGTGCGTTCGAGAAAGGTGGAACGAATTGGGGCAATGAGGACTTCAAGTATTTTCACAGGAAACGGAAGCAGCGAGATTGGTCAGGCAGGCAAAGAAGGGCAAAGAAGGGTCAAGGGAGGGCGTTTTTTTCGAGCAGTGAGAAGATAGAGCCAGAAGAGAAGGATTGAATGACTGCTGACGTTAGAAGCAGGGCTAGTCCATTGGCCATACATTTGAGAATTGAGATGGGAATTGGATCAAGTGGTGAAGCAGATTTCAGGTGATTAATAGTCAAGAGAATGTTGGCGGTATTAATGACAGGGAAAACAGACCAGCCTGATAGAGGCTTTATGTGCTCCTGGACACATTGAAGTCCAGACTGGTTGACAGCAATATTACAGAGGAGTAACGAAATGTCAATAAAAAAAAGTGGACAACGAGTCGCAGAGCACCTGCTAGGGGGGATAGAGCTGGCTGGCGGGGACCAGATGAGAATCTATGTGATCACTGCACCACCCATAACTGCGCAGATGAAAATGTTGATGCCAATTACGGTGCAGTGATCAAATAGATCACTTTACTCACCTCCTCACCCCGCATACCCCTACCAAATCCCCCACCCCGCTTACCTTCACGGCTGCACACTTCTGTGTGTGCCGGCGACTGCCCACTATCCCTGTGGTGCCGGTTCCTCCCACTTGCGTGGGTCGGAGCTGACGCTGCAGGTGCTTTTGTATTATTATATTTTCTTTTAGCTTTCTTGTGCCTTGCTTACCACAATGGTAAGCGGGGGACACCCCGCAACCCCGACTCCCGTTACTGCCCAAAGGAGAACGGGGGACACCCCGCTCTGCTTGGGGGCAGTAATGGGAGTTGGTATTTTGTGCGCCCCCAAAGTCACATTGACTGCGAGGGTGCACAAATGCGGGCAATATTATGGTATGATTCCCGAGATGAGAGTGACTGCACCAGCTTGAAGAGCTCTTTGGATTGATTGAGCAACATAAGTATATACTTGGTGAAGTAGTCACATTTAGCAGCTAGAATTGCTTTGTGGTATTGGGAAGTGGCAGTCTCGTAGAGCGATTTGGCAAGCAGACAATAGTTCCAGCACCATTTCCTTTTTGCCTGGCGTCGAAGAAGATGAAGATCAACCGGTTGGGGAGGGAGGCTAAATCAAGGTTGAGAGGGCTGAACACAGGGTTTAAGGAGTTTCAAGGGAGCGAAATGATTATCAGCGTTCACAAAAGCTGAAGATAAAGTCCAAAATCAACATTATGGAGAAAGGGATGATGAAATGATCAGTCTAGAGCACTCGAAAGGACGGATAGATTTTGGCCAGGACAGCGGTAGCAAAGAGGAAGTCAAGGACGTTACCCAGATACTCAACGTAATAGTACTGTGCTCTGACTTTTCTCCCCTTCACCGATTAATGGTGGCACCCATTGGGATGCCCTCCTGGCCTCCTTCCATTCCTCTAAGGTCATCATTAATGTTTACTCTCAGGCCAACCCTTCACCTCTTTGACAAACGCTTCCCGCGCCTCATCAACTTCCTTTCGTCCCCTCTCCCCTTCCCTTTCCTAGACTACCTCTGCCTCCTCCTTGGCTACCTTGCCTTCCCCTTCCCTCTCTGTCCCCTCTCAGGCTCCTTCTACACCTCCGAAGGGCGTACCTCTGATCTGTAGCCCTCCCCAGAAGTCCTTCAAGGATGGCAACCTTCTCCATACTGCCACTCTAAACTCCAGCTCTGCTTTCAAACCCTCCTCTGATATCTGCCGCCTTCTTGAAGAACTTGACCTTGATGTCCTCAGGCTGATTGAGACATGGTTCACAGCCAGCTCTGTCACTAGATTTGACACACTCCTACCTGATGGCTACAAGATCCTCTCCGCGCCCAGGTCCAACCGCTCTGGTGGGGGTGTAGCCCTGATCTTCCCTAAGTGGATTCCTGCCTCTGTCACTCCTACGCAGGCCTACTATCGTTTGAATGCCTCTTCTCCAGGCTCTCTCTCTCCCCTAGCCACTCCCTTACTTTGTCTACTATCTATCCCCCACCTGGTCAGATCTCCTCCTTCCTCTCTGAGTGAGCGGACCTCTCCTCCTCACTCCTGGCCTCAACCACTCAACTCCTCCTTCTTGGAGATTTCAACATCCACTTGGATGCCTCCTGTCCTCCCTCCGGACTCTTTCGCGACCTCTGCGACTTTCTCTTACTCACTATTCTCCCCTCTGGCCCAACTCACTCTGCATTGCACACTCTGGATGTTCTGATCTCCTCGGACCTTCCCCTCTCTGTCCCTCTCTCCACTCCTCTCTCCTGCAGCGATCACTTTCTCCTCTCCTCCCACCTCACCCTCCCTAACCTTCAAGCCAAGCCACTTCCATCACTGACACCCACCTTCTCGGTCATCCGACCCATGAAATGCGTGTCAGCTGAGGCTTTCGCTGCCACCTTCTCACCCCCCCCCTTTGCCTGACTCTCACCCTGACACAGACCTCTCCACGCTCCACTCTGCTATATCTGATACTCTTGATATCCTTGCCCCTGTCATGAGAATCCGCCTGAAGCCCAAAGCCAAGTGTAACTCCTGGTACGACTCAGGCTTCGACACCCTAAAACGCAAGTGCAGGGTGGCCGAGAGGAAATGGCGTGCTTCATGTACATCCTCTGACAAACTGGCCTGCCGCCTGCTGCAAAGGCAATACCGGCTCTCTGTCCTAACCAAGAAGAGAGCTCATATCCAAGCCCGTGTCTCTGTGGCTTCTAACAACTCGGCTGAACTCTTTAAAATCTGCAAGGAACTGGCCAATCCTGCCGCAGTCTCTACCTCTCCTGTCCCTTCCCAGGCCCTCTGCACAGCACTGGCTTCTCACTTCATCTCTAAAACTCAGGACATCCTGTCCTCACACTCCTCCTTCCCCCTCCCTCCCCCTACTTCCTGCTCTTCCTCTGGCCCTTCTGCAGCAACCCCTCCTCCCTCCTTCTCTGCCTTTCCCCTGTTCTCCGCAGACAAGGTTTCTAGACAAGTCCGATCTATGAAAGTCTCGTCGAAACAGGTTCACCCCTGTTCCTCCAAAACTATCATGGACCACATCGACTCCCTGGCTCCTGCCCTGGCTGATTTCTGCATCACTCCTTCACCACAGGAGTCTTCCCATTCCCCCTGAAGCACTTCTTTGTGCAGCCTCTTCTTAAGAAACCCCCTGCCGACCCCTCCTGCTTAGCTAACTATCGCCCAATCTCCATCACTCCCTTCCTGGGCAAGCTCCTGGAGAAACTGGCCATCTCCCAGCGTAATCTCCACACTGAATCTGTCGGTTGTCTTCATGAGTCTGGCTTCAGAGCTGCCAGAAGCACGGAAACTGCTCTCTTGAACATCTGTGAAGACCTTCTCTCCAACCTTGACTCTAACACCCCCTGCGTCCTCATCCTGCCTGATCTCTCTTCTGCCTTTGACACTGTCAACCATGCCATCCTGCTCAAATGTCTCTGTGACAACCTGGGTATCACTGGTCAGGCTCTGGCATGGCTGACTTTTTTCCTCTCTGACCGGCCCTCCCAGGTCCAACTTGGGTCCTTCCTCTCCGCTATCTTTTTCTCTACCTGTGGTGTCCTCCAGGGGTCTAACCTCTCTCCCTGGCTGTTCAACCAATAACTGGCACTCATTGCCCACTACATCGCCGCTCTCTGCCCCAACTTTCAGTGCTATGCGGATGACACCCAGCTCATCTTCAGGCTACCCTCAGGCCCCTCCTCTCCTTCCCTCATCTGTGACTGCCTGCTATCCAGGAGTGGTGCGCCGCCAATGGCCTCTGCCTTAATGCCAGTAAGACTGAGATTCTCCTCATCAGCACACCCGCTCCCTCCTTTCCTGTAGCTCTCTGGCCAGCCTCTCTTGGCCCTCTTCCTGCTCCCACCTGCAAGGCTAAAAACCTTGGGGTCATCTTCGACTCCACACTCTCCTTCTCTTCTCACATCTCTGACATCTCTAAGAAGTCACATTACCAGCTGCACCTCCTCAGAGGTATTCATCCTTTCCTCTCCTTCCCCTAGAAGCTCACTGCCTCCAGAGCTCTGGCTCTCTCTAGGCTGGACTATTGCAACAGCCTCTTTCTAAATCTGCCTGCTTCTACTCTCTGCCCTCTGCAACTTATCCAGAACAGGACTGCGAGACTTTTCCTTGGCCTCAAGACCGGGGATTGTATCTCTCCAGGACTGAAATCTCTGCACTGGCTCCCAGTGGCTGTGAGGATTAAGTTCAAAATCCTCTGCATCGTCCACAAGGCCTTCTGGGGCCGCAATACCTTCAACTCTCTCTTCCTAAATATCTTCCCACTCAACCTCTTTGCTCATTCGCCTCCAACTCCCTCAGGGTCAGTCGCTTCTCCAAGCAACAAGTTGCTGGTAGATCTCTTCCTTCGGCTGGTGCTTCCCTCTGGAACAGCCTCCCTGCCTCCCTTAAACTTGAGGAGAACCAACTCCGGTTCTGGAAGCACCTCAAAACCTTTCTCTTTGCTTCTGCTTTCTCTCCTCCTTTCCCCTGCTGACTGTAACTTGAACTGCACTGGTTACCTGGCCACCCTCTGATCTCAGGCCCAGGTTCCTCCGCCACCAGCGTCACACACCTGCACTGCCCACCTGGCAACCCCCGCACTTGGGGATTGTTTCTGTATCCCTACAGTCCCCCTACCAGCCCTTGGCACCTGATGTCTGCACTTACCCATGCACTTGCCACATGCTGGCCATTACTTCACTAATTGTTATTATCTACTCCCATGTACTGCACTGTCCCCTTCCCACGCACTTGCACGATCTGAATGACGCCTGGCCTAGTAGGATAGTTGTCCGTTCTCCCTCTGTTCCCCTCCCATGCCTCGTCGCGCCTTGAAACACTTGTGTATAGGCGCGTTATAAATGCCATATCACATCATATCATATTGTATCATATCATACTTTATTGACCACAGAAGGATAAATGCTTCTATTACTTATGGTAATCTTCATTACTCAGCACCCTACTTTCTTTTTTGAGGATCAGGGACTGACTAGAAAGCCAGACGAGACAGTGATGGCTGAGATGGCCCAATGAGATTTAGCACCGTATATGCATGTATGTAGCATGTATTACTATTCCAAACGGCTGCACCAACCCCCGGTATGGAAACCCTTAAAAGCAGGCTGCATGCTGCATGCTGCATGCATCTGTGCATTAGATGCATAAGTCCAGTGCGACATCTTACCGTCTGAACAAACAGTTCAGAAGCGTTGTGAGCCATTTACCTTGAAATCATTGGGCACTGCGCTCACAATTAACTAGAAACCCCCTCACCGAAGACTCCATTCCTTAGCCAGTGATATGGTTTTCACAACTTTACCAAGCATGCACTCTGAGGGCGGAAACAGTTCCAAACAGGACATGCATACCAGTGCATCCTGCATGAATTGGACTAATAACGCGACTGCGATCACTACACTCAAGCTTTTAACATAGCTGTTTACAAAGCTCAGTGGGTTCGGGCACCCACTGCAGTGATCTGATGTTCATTCAGCAACGAGCTCTCCCTCTTTGCTGCTTGGCCTCCCCAGCACAAACCCTTGAACAGCTGTAGGACATCCAGGGACTGTTTTTTTTTTTCCCCTGCTGTGCATTTATCGCTTCTCAGCCTCCGTCACACTTGCGCGGCCTGTTATTTTCTTGCTCACACCTGGCCCAGGAAAGAAGGCACGGGTTGCCAGGCTGGCACCAGCGCTAGTAGAAAACAAGCTACTCTGCAGAGAAACATGTTAAATACATGGTGCCCAGTGCAGTGAGCGAGCATTCATGGTTACCGTGGATTTGCGCATCACATCACTTTTTGCACACGTGCTTACCCTGTAGGTAATGCGCCTCATAACACAGGAGGGGCTCCTGGAACCCCGGTAAGCCCAGCCCTGCTTTCTGCTCTCACCCAGGTTGCCAGCGGGCTTCTTCTCTTTGACTCTTTCATCTTCCATCGCCCACTCTCGGTGATCTGCTCTCCAAAGTCTACACCCCTCTCCTGGGATAATGAGCCCGCCTTTGCTCGGAACGCCGGATGTGTTGATCAGTTTACTTTGATTGGCCAAGAACAAGTGGGAGGTTTCTCGACTCACAGCGAAAGAACGCATTTCACTGGGGCCCTCTCCATGCCTAAAGCTAAATGCGGGTTATTCAATTTTCTGACCTTTATTGGAATTTTGAAGTTTAACGTGAAGTGTTTGAGTGCAAGTGTCAGACCATTGGCATTACACTAAAGTACCTCACAGGCAGCAGCATTTTTAGATAACCCCAGTTCTGAGTTGCTGGCAGGGTGCGTGCATTCAGAGACGTGCAAATTACGTGTTTTCAGACCGTCTCTGCCGTTTTGCAACCATTTTAAAGTTTTAGATTTGCTTTACTCTTTGTAAAGAAAGCTTCTATTCAGGGGTGTTCCTGGGGGTGTTGCTAGGTTTGTTAAAGATCCGGCTAATGTCGGGAATGTCGGGACTAGCCAACCTCTTGGCTGTAGCCCCTGAACTTCTATCCAGGGCGTCAACCAAAGGATCCAGGGCTATAGAACACCCCCCAAACCCTCAGCCCACCACCAAGCCCCTCCTAGCAACACCTCTGCTTGTCTTGAATGTATGAAACTAAGCCATAAGATTTTGCCAGAAACTGGTAAGGTCATGCCATGCCCGTTAGACTACTTCCAGTCCAGGGGCATATTCCTCCTCCATGATGCATTCAGGACCACCCACGATTTTTCGATCTTCAGAGCGGGTGAAAACACAAGATTCCCTTTTTGGCGTGTTGAATTCTATGGATGGATTACGGACAAATTCCTTGGCGAGGGACACCTGCCAAAAGCGTGTGAGTTGAGAGGTATGGGTGCAGTAAGTGGTCACTCTGACTGGTCAAGACCCAAATGCAACACAGGAGCCTACTACACAGTTGTTCACACTGAGCCAATCCACTCAGCCCCAGATTGTCTGGAGAAATCCAGACAGGCGGCGACCAATCTTCCAAATTCACATACGAAGATGCAAAACATTTGCAATAGATGCAGATATTGACATCCCTGATGGATACTGTATAGAAAAACACAAATCTAGCTGCTCCGAAATAACAGGGACACCTATTGTAACCAGGCAAATAACTAAACACACAGTGCTGCCCATATTCTAGGGAATGTGTTCTTGCATGCTTGTATGCATTGGGCAATTCCCAAAGGCCTGGCCTCATTGACCAGTGCGCGCCACTGTGTCGAATTTTGATTTTCGATGCAGGGCAGAAATTCCTACAGCGAGCCAAGCAAAGGAGACGTAATAAGCCTGAGGTCGAAACAACCCATTATTAGAGCCCATTTTGCAGCAAGATTTAGAGAAACAGCCATAGGATGCAAAGGCAGGTGTCACTATAACATTTCAGCAACAGTCGCCTAACCAGCAGAATTGTTGTTCCTCAGCATTCTGCTTTAGGATCTCCACCTTCCCCCTACTTCTGTGTTGGCCTGTCCAATGTTCTCCTTCCACCTCAACTCCTCAATTAAGGCTCAAAAGGTCAATTCAAAAGGTGGCATCCCTAATTTGAAGAGAGCAGCACTTGCTAATTTTGGAAGATGCATACTAACACTTCAGCCCAGCAGAAGAGGAGCCAGAAACCCTGTCTCACACAGCGATTTACAGGCGTGCAGCACCCAAACCTTTTTTTAAATTCACTTTTGATCTTCCATGTACAAATACTGCATATCCGCAGGTGCAAAATGACGCTCTTGCCCCCGTGGCTCAAGGAGTATGGGGTCAACGGCCCCTTCTGCCACCCTTTACTCAGCGCCTATACCACTGTGGACCAGTTTGTTGAGGTAGCAGTGCACTGTGCAGATGGCACTTTTTGTACTGATGTTATTGACCAAATATGCATTAAATCAGGGATGTCATTTGGTGGGTGATCAGGTGTCGCAGCTGTAACCCCTGTGCTCTCCCTTGACACCCCTGTATTTTAAAAAAAGGAAATGCAACCTCCCTAATCTGCGTAGCTCACGTTCGGTATCTGCTAGCTCCGAACTAGTGGCCTGGAGTACTCTGGATGTAACTGAAATAAACCTACCTCGTCCCATACTTTGACATAACTTGAGACCGAGTTTTCATTGACCTCAAAGAACCCTTCTATTTTCTCATATAGGTCCTCAACCAGTGTGTCGTCTAAATAAATATTTTGTGACATGGTCCAGAGAGGACGGGGGTGGGTGGATCATTAAGATCCAGTGATATCACCACCGGGGAGTGATCTGATAGTGTACGAGGTAGGATTTTGCTCCCATGTAAGCATGGGGCCCACGTTGATGAGAGTAACCCATATTCAATCCACAACGTATGTGTATTCAGTCGTCCTGCGGTGTTCCTCCCTCCGCACGTCAATTAGTCCCAGTTGTTCCATTGCTTGTTTAATCATTTTAGCTGCGGCAGTAGGGGCACGTTGTATGGTGGTTGATCTGTCTTTATGTAAGTCCGGGATACTGCGAAGTCCCCTCCCCATATGATGGGAGCCTCTGCCATCTTTGCTAATCTCCCCGTAATCTGGCCATAGAATCCTGGGTCATCTATGTTTGGTCTGTATGTGTTTACTAATATGACCTTTTCACCTGCCATTTCCCCACTTATTATGATGTATCGTCCCTCTGGATCTGTTATTGTCTGCTCAGCTTGAAAACATATGGATTGGTGCACCAAGATGAGTACACACCTGGCCTGCGAGGAGTAAGTTGTGTAGAACCTTTGTCGTCTCCATTTGGGTGCAAACCCTTTGTTTACTGGTCCCAGCGCCTATATTTCCTGTAGCATTACAATTCTATGGGAATGGCGGTCAAGGTATGCCATAATCTTCCTAGCTTTAATCGGGTTATTCAGGCTCCAGATATTCCATGAGAACAGATCTATTGTTTCACCAGGCATTCAATTGTGAGCCACCACAATATTTATGTTTCTGTCTCGGATAAACAATTTGCACATAGTACATTCCACATTCACCAATCCTTCGAGCACTGTCTGCTTTTAACTTCCCATTCAACTCCTCCCAACTCCACAATTCTCGGTCCTCCCCTACCTGTGGCCCTCCCCCAAAATCCCAATGTGCCCTCCACTCCCCTCCCTCAGCATCTTCCCCAACTCGATGATGTTTCCCTTGAACAACCATGGAACTTTCTCTGGGGATCGCCGTGAGCAGTCGTCACTTGCAACAGCAAGTTCCACTGTTGTGTTCCCCGGCTTCAGTTAACAATTTAACATATGCCAGAATCAAATAATGTTGACATAAGATCTGGTGGGGCTTCATGTTCAGTCTCCCACATCGTTGTGGGCAGCTTCAGCTTCAGGGCCATGATTTTGGTCGTTCCCCTGGCCGAGGGGTGGGAGCGGGATCATTGCCCTGACATATACTACGGCCGCTGAAGTTTTTTCAAAGAAGTGTGCCCTGCCTCCATGTTGTATGTACAGTTTTGCAGGGAATATAAGGGCGTATGGGACATGCCTGGCCCTCAGTAACTTCTTTACCGGATCAAACAATCACCTCAGGACCTGTACTCCAGCTGCAAAATCTGGGTAGATGTGGATGTTGTTGGATTCGTATTTGAGTGTCCCTTGATCCCTGGATAGATTCAGGATAAGGTCTCTGTCTCTGTATTAGAGTAGCTGCGCTATGATTGTGCGCGGGGGGTCGCCTGGTCAAGGGTAATGGGGCAAGAGTGCGGTGGGCACGTTCAATGAAGAAGTGTGTGGAGAATTTGGTTGATCAAAACATGGTTGTTAGCAGGCTTTCGACAAACGGCTCCATGGGCCCCCTGCATGCTGCCTTGGGTACAACAGAGATTTCAACTTCGGTCCTTCCTATCTTCTATCTTCGTCTCTACCTGTGGTGTACCCAAGGTCTCTAACCTCTCACTCTGGCTTTTCAACCAACACCTGGCAACTCTCGCCTATTGCATTTCCATTTTCTGCTCAAACTTCCATTGCTATGCTGATGACACCCAAGTCATTTTCAGGCTCCCTTCTTCAGCCACCTCCTCTCCTTCCCTCATCTCTGTTTGCCTAAACACCATTCAAAAGTGGTGTGCCGCTAACAATCTTTGTCTAAATGGCAACAAGACTGAGATCCTCCTCATTGCCACGCCTTCACCATCCTTTCCCCTCACTCTCCGGCCCTCCTCCCTTGGCCCTCCTCCTACCCCTACCTGCGAGGCTAAAAACCTCGGGATCATCTTTGATTGCACACTTTCCTTCTCTGCACACATCTCTGACGTCTCTAAAATGTAAAACTTCCTACTGCATCTCCTTAGAGGTACTCTGCCTTTCCTCTCCTTCCCTCAGAAGCTCACTGTCTCCCAAGCTCTGGTTCTCTCAAGGTTGGACTACTGTAACAGCCTCTTTCTAAATCTACCTGCCTCCACTCTCCGCCCTTTACAACTAATCCAGAACACAACTGCGAAACTTGTCCTTGGCCTCAAGCTCTGGGATCGTATCACTCCAGCTCTGAAATCCCTTCATTGGCTCCCAGTGGATGCAAGGATTACATTTAAAACCCTCTGTATTGTCCACACGGCTTTCTGGGTCCTGGGTCCAAAATACTTTCAACTATCCCTCCGTAAATACCTCCCCTCTCGATCCCTTTGCTCCTCTACCTCTAACTCCCTTAGGGTCAGTCGTTTTTCAAAGAAACAAGCTGTGGGTAGATCTGTCTTCGGCTGGGTCCTCCATTTGGAACAGCCTTCCTACCATCTTGAAACTTGAGGAGAACCATCTCCTGTTCCAGAAGCAGCTCAAGACCTTCCTCTTTGCTTATACCTTTGCCCCTCCTCTCCCCTGCTGATCTGCTTTGATCTCTGGGCATCATGCTCCTGGCCACCCTCTGTGCTTCGGGACCAGGTACCTGCTCACCCTGCCTCCCTCCTGCACTGCCTCCGGGCCACCCCTTGCATTGTGGCTGTATCTGTGCCCATACAGTCCCCCCACTTTTCTTCGGCACTTATCCACTTCTCCCCATGACATGCACTTTCCCTTCTCCCTTTCCCATGCACTTGCACGCTCTTAATGTCACTGGGCCTGGTAAGAGCATTGTTTTTGTTGTCCCCTGTTTACCCTCCCTTTTTGCCTGGTCGCACTCTCAAGCAGTTGTGTATGAGCGCGATATAAACAAACTATATCATATCATATACTGCGTATGTTGTTTCGCCTTGAGCGTGACTCAAGGTCATCGCACTTGCCACTAATTATTGTGAGTTTGGTCTGAAGCTCACTTATGTCTCGATCGTGTCGTGCCACTGCGTCCTCTGTCTAGCCAATTCTGGTTTCAGCCTCATTAATAAAGGCTGTCTTCTTCTCCAGTCTGGACTTCAGAGTCCCAATCGTTGCCACAATGTCACCCAGTTTAACATTAATGGACATGAAGCCACTCTGCATTTGCTAGCATCAGTTGGTCTTTGCGCGCCTTCATAGGGATGTTGTTCGAGCTCTCTTCTTGCATCTGCCTTATCGGTTGAGAGGCTACTGGTTGGGCACTAGTAAATTAATCCATTGGGCCTTTCTCCTTCCTAGCTCCTTTGGTCATGATGAATTTCGGGTTCCAGGCCCTCTCTGCCACTTTGTGGCTAGTAATACGCTGACTTGCTAAGTTGCTGAGTCTAGCAAAAGATCTGTCCACTATGTTGCTGTCATGTGTTTGTGGGTCTAGTGGTTGAGCACTGAGTTTGTGGCTGGCAGTGCCCGGCAGTGTTCCTCTCATCTATTCAGGTGGGTCTCGGTTAACAGTCCTTTGTTGCCCCCTAAAAATACTGAGTACAAGATCTGTATGTCACTGTGTTAATGCTATTTCTGATTCCCTGAAGGGTGTTGAGTTCGTGTCAGATTGTGGGAGTTGTGGTTCCATTAGTATATGGTGTATAGGCTGTCGAATTCCGTGTTTTTTCACTTGGTGGTCGGCGCAATCAGGGCTAATCATGCATCTCCTTGGAAGTAGGAGGGGTTGAATGCTGCTTCAAGCAAGGAAAGATGGCAGCGGCGTAGCACACAGTACGGCACTCACTGTGTGGCCCAGGGCTGATCTTATTGTTGTAACCCCATCATGTGGTGATCAAACAGTCAGCAGGGAGGGGGACTGAAGCAGGGACTGCGTGCTTTAAGTAGTTGTAACTGCTAGGAAGGAAGCAGTTACGAAAGCAAGAGCACCTCCCATGGGATGTCGCTTGTATGTGTCCGCCCTCACTTACTTCTGCTCGGGGCAATCGGGTCTTCGACTAGGGTTGGCGAGATGACCACGGTGTAGCTGATCCTGAAGTGTTTACTGCAGTTTACCAGGGTCCGTTTGGCTTTGCGTGCTGCAGCAAATCAGTGCGTGACGGGTTGCTGGTGTCTCGGCTCCTCTCCCATTAGGCCGGCAGCGCCGTGGTGTAGGATATCTTCCCTGCTTGTTATCCTGGTTGTCTGCATCAGCAGCGCTCTAGCAATAGCCCCAAAGGATCTACGTACGATCCATTCACTCTTTCCAGCCTGGAGATACGAAGCAGCCCTGAACGGGGAATCC
The DNA here is from genome assembly GCF_040938575.1 of Ambystoma mexicanum. Classification (NCBI taxonomy): domain Eukaryota; kingdom Metazoa; phylum Chordata; class Amphibia; order Caudata; family Ambystomatidae; genus Ambystoma; species Ambystoma mexicanum. The sequence goes on from NC_090931.1 coordinate 1,345,028,938, forward strand.
CAGCCGGTGGCAATCAGTCAGCAGGGAAGGATTTTGCCATTGCCCGAGCTCTCCTCTAGACCTCCATTCCCTTTGGCTGCTCAACAGCGCCTCTTGCCAGACAATTTACCACAAATGTATCCCCTGATTTCGAAACAGTCTGTGGCAAAAAGTAACAAATAGGAATGTGTGATTTTAGGGCACTATTATTGATGCCTGGGTTTATTTTGTATCCCCTTTCAGCCCTGCACGTACGTGTCAAAGCTTTCGTTCCTTTCCTCACCTGAGGTCTTAGAATCAGTGTCTGATGAGTCTTTGGTCTTGGGTTTGATAGGCGTCTTCTTTCTTCCAGCACGCCGTCCCTCGAAGAGGTAAGGTCTGGCCCTGGAGGAAGCCACTCTGTCCGTCTAGGTATACAGCTGGACAGAATAATTACCTGGGTGCAGCCCTCAAAAGGGGAAAAAGCCTAACGGCACAAAAAAACCTGAGTCCTTAGGCAGAGAAAGAATCCAAAGAATGATCCAATGGAATGGTCTCTCTAAACGGAGTCGGGAGCAAGCGATGCATAATTCCAATGAAACAATGTTGCAAAAAGAAATCGGAAGGCGAAAGAACAAGACAAAGGATTCACAAGAGAGTAAGAAGGAAGTGGAGGACAGGGCAGGAAAGGCAGTGGCCAAGAAGGCAGAGCGAGAAGTAGCACTAGCGTCTTACCCAAAGCAGGAACCGGGTTGCAACACAAACGCGAGGGACACTGTACAGCTGGCTATTATGCAGGTCCGCCATGTTGGAAGAACAACTAGACTGTTAGCTGAAGAGCGGGCAGAAACATAACGGCACGGCAGTGTTTCCAAACATGCCATCGTTTCCAATTGCTGTGTGTCGTGACACTATGTGCCACTAGCTGCAAGTTGCACATGCTCATCTTGCCCCTGATTTTGCTGTATTCGTTGTGTTTGAGAGACAAAAAAGAGCAAGTAGTGTCTAAATAATGTTTTGAGGAACAAAGGCTTCAAAAAAGGGAAATTAAACATCATCCCAGATCCATAGATCCTAGGACGTGATTTACAAAGGCTTGCCTCTCAATTAGGGTGGCCAACTGTCCCGGATTTCGCAGGATTGTCCCGCAATTAGGGGCTCCGTCCTGCGGTTTACAGAGTGGCTGTGCGGGACGCAAGTTGTCCCGACTTGCGTCGGAACAACCTGCCTCCAGCACAGCCACTCTGCAAACTGAAGTGGCCATGTACACAGCACGGCGCTGCCGCCTTCTGCTTTCTTTCTCCCGGCGGCTCTGCCTCCAGGTCGAGCTGTAATGCTCTGACACCTGGCTTAATTGAAATACTAATGCTTTGTTCCTGGGGTCGTGATGGTCATGTTTGCAGTTAAAAAACGTGACCATCACCTCCCAAGGACAAACCATTTGCATTTCAATTAAGCCAGGAATTAAGAGCCATTAAAAAAAAATTACATTTCAAAAAGGGGCAGGCCAAACGTGAATGACATGACGTCCTCACCGCCTTGTGGGCAAGTGTCCCGCAACAGACTATCAAAGAGTTGGCCACTCTACTCTCAATCCATGTGATTTATGGACATTGGACTATATAGGTCCCCTTGTGGGAGGGAGGGTTGGGTTCAAAGCCAAACGTACAGAAGTGTTGGGTCTGAATATAATGAATGCAAGGGGGGTGGGGGGTCCGAGCATCACTTGCACTGGTGAAGAATGCAGGTTTCTTTTGCTCTAATATATGCTTGATTCTTTGTGACTGGGTCTTAAAAGGGAAATGCACTGGTGAAAAAAAAAGAAAACAATTGAAAGCCAACAGCACCCAGTTCCCAGCTGCATTTGGACCTAACAAAAATGTTCTCCATATCTGTTCAGTGGAAGTAGAAGTCCAGAAAACCCACAGATGCATAACTGGATCCAGTAGAAACCATTTGCAACTGGTCAGTTGAATCTCCCACCAGGAATGTTGTATTATGCTGCTCCAGGACGTGTTATTTCGGCCATATGTATGTGCAAAGATTTCGAAAGGTCACAGTGGGAATTGATGACTTCATCCCTCCATCCATCGCCTTCTCTGGAAATGGCTCTGTTCCTTGGCAGGTTCCCAGACACTAGGGTTATGTTTCTCTAAATAAGCACGTTGCCATTCCCTTTCCACAAACATTGGGGTTAGGACACGTGCTTTATATTATAGGAAGAAAGGCACAGACCGGTCAGTGCCATCTCGAATCTTAAATGAGGTGCCACATATGTTTTAAAGTGAACACAGCCTTATGGAAGGGCTTAACGTAGCCAATGGGGTTTAATTATGTGCAAGAAAAGTGATATTTTGCAAAAGAGCAGGACAATTCCACTGTTGACGTGGACTCCCTGCTCACTGTACCTTAGAGAGGCTCAGATTCACCTCACTGAGGAGGCCCGACTAGGCCGAAACACATGTCTGGGGTTGCTGATGGTACTCTTGTTCAGAGAATTGCCTAGAATTTCAGTGCTGGGCAGCCCTTGTGGGTGGGACTAAGACTGATATGCAAATAGCTATTTCTCCTTTGTGAAGGATGCAGTGAGCTACAACGTGGTTGTAGACCCACCTTAGTGGAAGAAATTCCATAAAACAGGGCACTTGACCCATGTTTGTTCTCAGTATAGGGGCTCCCACACACCTTTTCACTTCCACTGTTGAACCCGTGGCCATGGGAGATTTGTGTGCTGGGCCGATAGACTATCCAGGGGGCAACAAAATAAAATGGGTGGTTGTGGGGGCAGTCATTCTGTGCATTATGTCTCCTTTTTGCATTTTGATATTTGGTGTATAATTAAACATCTATACAGTGTACATCCATATTTCCCAGCCACGTTCTACATTTCTTACACTGCAAGCTGGTGCCAATGAGGTATTGCATAGTCCTGCAGGTGCAAGGTGTAGCAAAGCAGGACTGCTCAATCAAAGCTCAGCGCTGCCAGGGCCCTGCCGTGCTTCCCTGTTGGTGTCACTGGCATGTGATGTGTAGGCTAGAGAGTGTGAGTCGATCACAGAGGGCTGGATTATCTCCAGTACAGAAGCCCCACCCTCAGCCTCGTCGTTCAAAGCTCTTGTACCCTTTTCTTCTTGTGCCTGTTCTCTCTCTGCATCTCTGCTAGTCTGTATTTTGTATTTTTAGATGATTTTATTGGTCGACTGTGATGATATTCTGTGATCGTTTTTAATGGTTTTATGATGAATGAACTATTTTTTGTATGTTCTTCTATTGCTTGCACGATATTCTCTTGTTGCGAAAGACTCAATGAGTCGAAAGTGTAAATAAAATCTTATCTAATCTGCTGAACCTTCTTCCTGCTCTGCTTCCTTCTCATTTCGATCTGTTCTCCTCTGAATCCTTTTCCTTTTCTGTACTTCTTTCAGCCTTGCGTACCTATCTACCCTGCGCCGCCCCTTCTGCCTTGCGCTCACCTCCTCTTTGGTACCAGGCAGAGTGCATAGCTCCTGAGATGCACCAAGATTTAGAAACGATTCATGGGTAAGCGCCCTCCCAGGGTGTTGAATGTTTTCAGTGGAGGTTCCTACATTTTTCCTCAAAATAGCACAATGGACTGAGAGTAGCAAGGTATCCCGAAATAATTAAAAGTGTTTCTTTAGGGTATGTGCTGAAATTAAGCATTTGAGCGCACAATTTTTAATAAATATTTGGAAAAAACCGATACAATTTAGAGTTGGTTCTCTAGCGTAACACATGAAAAAATGTGCCACATCACCAAGAGTACACTACATAGGAGCACTTTATATCATTTTCATAAGGCTGCAGCCGCAACCTATCTATGCCAATAATGGGCAGTGTAAATTGCCTGCATGAGGCTTTTGCCACAATCTTTCTAGGCCAGTAATGGTCACTTTAAGTTACATGCATGAAGCGCTTCAGACTTCATGCATATCATTTAAAGGGACCATTACTGACATAGATATGTTCTGGCAGCAGCTTCATGCATGTGATTTGAAGTGACTATTACTGGCATGATTAGGACAATTAATCTACGCCAGTAATGGGCACTTTAAATCCAGTGGCGGCTGGTGAATTATTAATTGGTGGGGTGTAAATATTTCCCCCAAACATGCCAGAGCAACCGAGCATAGCAAGGGTGCCTGAACCCACCAAGTAGAGTTCAGGGAAGGGGGGAGGGCTCTCCATGGAGAATCATTTTTTTAATATTGGTGTAGAGGAAGCGCCAAATACCCCTAGCAGAAGCTCCGACCCCATGTTGCTTATATGTTGGTAACCAGAAATTGTGACATGCACAGTATCAGTGAGGATGCCTATACTGTCACGGTATATTGCACAGCACACACCAACTAGGGAACTCCTTCCCCTACAATGGATGTGGCGCACAATAAAGTGCTTTTAATTTGAATAAACTACAGATTCCTTTTTGAGTAGGCCTCCAACCCGTCTCGCACCCAACCTCCACAAACACCCTGTGTCACAATGGACTAGGAACCAGGCATTATCTGGACAAAACAATTAGGTTAAGATATCCTATTACAATTCACATAGTTCTTTAATGGCAAAACAGGACAAAAGAATGTTTACAAATTGATAGCACTAACAGTTTAGCACTCCCCCCTGCAACACTCCCCACAAACATCAACTAAACTTGATTCCTTTGAATGGAAGGAAGTGGCAATGAGTAGGAATAAAGAGAGAAAATCGGATTTTGGGTGAAACCCACCACCACAAGATGGGAAGCTAGCAAAGAAAGTGAAAACCCGTTTTTGGAGCAAAGCGGCAGAATGGGATTTTGATTATTATTCACAACTGCTAGGGGACAAAATGAAAGGAAATTCGTATTGCTTACACTTTAGGAGATTGGGAGAATTTATAGAATACTAATCAGCACACAAGGGCAAAAATAGAAAGGAAGTGGGAGAATCGGTTTTGGGAGAAAGCAAATGCAAGAAGGAAAAATACAGTGGCAAATGGATAGTCTTTTACACTGGGTTTATAATGACAGGCAGCGCAGGGAAGGGGTTTAGCTTAAAATAGAAAAATCGGTTTTCAATGCAAAGGACAGAGGCACATAACAGGTAGACTTCTAGGCAAAAGGGATTGCTCACAATGGAAGAACGGTTTGGGTTTTAATAGGACAGATGCAAATGAGAATCTGTTTGGTAATGCTCAAAATACACAGACAAATTTGGTTTTCAGTTACAAGGAGACTAATTCTTTTGAGGCAATACTTTAATGACTATAATAATTAAATACAACACCAGGGACAAGATGGTTGAGTTCGAACTTCAGTAATCTTGTACCATGAACTTCAATGGGGAAATTAATTGATTTACTTAAGAAAAATACTAATGATTTACACAGACAACTGAGTTTATTTTTTAAAGGAGATCTGCTAACATATACGCTAATAATAGATTCTTCTATGGGAAGGTGACTGAATTACACTGGCAATTTCTGGGGGTTTCAATGGAGTTTTCAATGGGGGTTTCAATGGGTTTTAAATGGGAGAAATATTGGATGCTATGTTACAAAATTGAAGGGTTTATACAATTTAGGGCTGGGGTGTATGCTACTTGTTTGTTTGTTTGTTAAAAAGCAAGCCTTGGTTTGGGATTCAGGAAAGCCAGCTGGATCTCAGGACACTCTGAACAGCTAGGGCAAGGGGCCTGGTCACTGCACTCTCAAGGATGGTAAGGTTCAGTTGCCTTATCTCCGTCCTCCTTCTCCTGTCTCCCGGATTTTGGTGTGTCTGTCTCCCTGACCTAGTACAGTCCCCCTTATAAAACACAAATGACAACAACAACTTTACAATCTAGGGGGAGTACCCTGTAATTATCCCTGCTTCTCAGATAGGACAGGTTACCATTCCTATCTCCACCCCCTGACATGATTGGTTCAAGGGGAGAGAGCACCATCTGTCTGTTTGCATTTATTACACTGCTTTGTTTTCAGCTCAACTTTTTGGCAAAAACTAGTTATGTATCATAACTTCATACCTGTACTAGCCACCGCCATATGGAACAGATATGCGGTTTTAGCTGGTCATAAGGAATTAGGTGAGCCGATCGCCAACTCTGTACGATGTAGCATGGCCATTTGACATATTTTTGTCATTTTCATAAAATGTACAATAGTTATGACTCTGCAAATGATCAAGCATGTTCCTAATTTCATTTGCCATCTTTTCACCAACTGTCCCATTTGTCTCATTTTTAGATCAGCCAGAAACAAGTCTTAACTGGCTATTTCAGTCCTCAAAACCCTAGAAAAATGCAATCAATACCTTTAAAACTGCCTGGAAATTACATGGAAAAATACCATAAAATGAAATTAATTCTCATTCTGAGTGCTGCAAAAAAATAACTAAAATGAAATCAGTCTTTTAATGTCAATTGGGATGTCTTGATCAACATGTGGGAGGGCCGCTCTATCCCCCACAGCCATCTGTCTTCCTCTGGACTCAGCCGGTGACCAGAGATTTTATTAGTCACTTTGAACTTTGCAGTTTGCTCCTTGAGGTGTGTGCAGGAAGGGCTCACCCCTCCTGGTCAGGCTTTAGCCACACTTTGCCTCCTTTCAACTCTCTGGGCTCCTGCCTTCATGTCTGGCAGAGCAGGGAATTATGACTCCCTCAACAGAATCACATTTTATTGTGGGATGGTTATACGATATGTGTGATATTCAGCGGGAAGCAGAGCTTTGTCATCATGAGTTCCTGCCTTCATGTCAGAACTGTTTTTTCCTGTAGTAAGTGTCTCTTCAAAGGTGACTGGAATTTTGTGGGTTGGGACATAATATACATTTGCTTAGGCCAACATCCCTCCCCCATTATATTTCCTTAACATTTTCTGCGTGAGCAGGGCTATCTTCTCCTGAGGCTTTTCAAAGCTGTTTTTCTTTTCACACATGTGCAGGCATTTTGCTTTTGATGTTTAAAACCCTGCATGTCACAGGATTCTTCAATTTCTCACCTTTTTGAGCCAGTTTGCATTTGCTGTTGGTCCATTGATAATGAGGGGTAGACCCCCTTCCAATTGGTTCTTTAATTTGATGTGAACAAAAGAAAAGCCAAACCGTTTTTTGTTTGCAGTGTTTAGAGGGCTGCTGTTGATGTGCAAGGGAGAGCAAAAGCCATTTTGGGTTGTAGTGTTGAAATTCTTGCCCCTCATGTGACATAAAAGTAAAGTAAGGCCGTTTTTGGTTGCAGTGTAGAACCTTTTGTCATTCAGATGAAATAAAAGCACAGCAGGGCCGTTTTTGGTGGCAGTGTTTACATTCTGCTGTTCAAGTGGGAGGGGCTTCTGTCTAGGGCCTTTAAATGCACCCCACAGACCCCCCCTGCTCTTTGCTGACTTTTTGTTGGGGAAGAGTAGGGCAGAGTGGGGTTTCCATCAGCGTAAATTTCCTTCATCAGGGAGTGGGCACTCCAGTATCCCCTTCCATCTCTGGGCTGGGCGGTATGGCATGGCACCCCCTTTTATTCCTTCTTTTGGGAGCGGGCACTCCAGTATCCCCTTCTGTCTTTGGGTTGGAGAGTGTAGCCTACGCTGTTAACAATGACGATTAGAACAACATTGACCTGTAGTGAATGATGTCGTAATGTGCATTACTGAATAATGAGGTAATTTCTGCACCATCTGATCAAAGTACATGTGTGTTTTATAATGCCACAATACAGATTACCAACATCACAATATACTCTGTACGGATGCACATATTTCACAAATGCCTGTATCCACTTTTATATGCACTGTCTTGTACTTTGATCCACATTCAGCATGACCTGGACTAGGCTGTTTTTCATTGCATTTCGCCACAACAGTATGCACATTTTAATTACCAGCATTATAACCATACAGACTGTATATTTTAGCATTGATTTGTTTTTACTTTCATTTCGGTAACCATGGCCCTTGACATATGCCGAGTTACCATGGCAACTGAAGTAAACAGTGGTTTTTATGTTACTAAAATTGCCAGCATAGATCCATTATTATCAGTAATTCCTTGAATTGGTTCGCTTTCATATGTAACCATCAATTAGCACCCTTTAGTTTACGTGCAGCCACCTCACCATGTAGATTTTCCAAAATGGCAGACGGCTGTAATATACGCACGTCGCGTCACCATGACAACAAAAGTAAACACTAGTATTTTATTTCACTACAATTGCCAACATTTAACCAGGAAACCCCTAATTTGTTTGGAATGGTCCACATGGAGATGCAACCATCCATTAGCACCCTCTTGCATTACGTGCAGCCACCACCCCACGTAGTTTCTCCAAAATGCCGGACGGCATAAATACAGCGGTTACTATGGTAACCACATGCCGCCCAGCCACTCGAACGACGGGTGTCTGACGGTCTCTACCCAACAGACCAGCGGATCGACACATTTGGCTGACCGCTTCTGGTACGTTTGCTTTTTCATCAGATCTGCATGCATATAACTAGTCCGTATGCCACCGATCATGATGTCACACGCCGTCTCGCATAGACTCGCCATGGATTTTCCCTCACACTGTAGCCACTCAGATTTGCTCGCACAGCTATACGACAATGGCGTTCTCCATATCTCATATCCTCGGACCTAATTTTGTTCTGTTTCTTTCACTGTCACGGCCACATACCAAGAGCACTGATAGGCAACCCTCAGTCCACAGCCCCACTGAGTATTTGTGACCTCCACCACCCTCAGCATTTTTTCCACGCATTATACACCACAGAAGGCTTATTTACTTCTTGCCTTTGTCCACAACGGGCTTCCTGGAATGAGACTTACAGTGTACATCCCGACGTAATAAGGCCTCCCCCCTGTGGGCCAACTCAACACGCAAGCCAGTGACTGGTAAGAACTGTCCAAATGTATTCTTTTAAAGCCCTCAGTTAGTATAGCTTGCATCCCTGTAATTAACAGGTTCACAGTCATTTCCCATAGGTATGACCTCCATGCAAAGAAATTATTGATCGACATCCATCTGATGACGTAGAAACACAGATGACTTTGGCCAACATGCTTCTAGATTATGGTAAGCACTGTAATCTCCCGGGCTCTCTCCTGAGAGCTGTGGTGCTCATGCATTTAGTGCATTCCAACGTATGTTTTCCCGACACACTCCTGACAACCTCTTCTGTCCACTTATTCAGACAGATTACATAGGATTCTTCTCGAATAAGAATTGAACCGTCCTGATGAAGGCTGACTAAACCACAGCTTCTCAAGTTTAGCCCAACGGCCGAAACACTGTTGTGTTGACCTGTTCTTTGTTGTTTTACAACCGTTACTGTTTTACATATATGTTCATTTGATTTGGCAATTACACCCTTCACTTCTCATGTTACCCCCGGTAGGATACATAGAGAATGTAATTGCATAATTTTGAATAATTCCAAATATTGCTGATTTGGACATTGTTATTCATGTACTACACCATGTAGGTTTTATGTATCATGTTGGAAATCCTATGTTTAATTCTCACTTGTATTATAACACCTGCTGCACACATATTAAATAAGAATTGTAGTAGCATTCAATCTGATCAAATTTGACTCCATTGAAACTCAAGAGTGTGAGTGTCTATTCTCAAGTTGGACTTATATGTCTTCATTCAGTTGTGTTGTTATATAAGTCTACTTACCTGGGTAGAGCAAGGCATTAACTAGGTGCCCTTTTGTAGAAATTGACCCAGGTGGATAAAGACCATTTAAGATGTAAACTTCCCAGCTTAATAGCGGGCTCGGGAAATGGATTTCAGAATTGGAAAAAATGACAGGAAATACCTTGGGCATAGGGGACATTAAGGGTCTTCTAGCAGCAATCATTGGGGAAAGGGCTGATGACTTTTGGATGAGAGCAGGATACTCAAGTGTCACAGCACAGAACACAGCGCATGATGGGGCACCGTTCAATAATTGTAGGGTGGCAGTCTGGAAAGCGCTTAGAGTACAATATCCTGATAGGTCAGATATGGGTGCAATTATGGCAGGTAAGATGAAAGAGGACGAAGATCTGCCAGAACAGGTACAGAAACAGCTCAAGAAGCTAGTGGGAATGAAAGCAAAGCCACAGGTAGAAATACAGTTCACTATTGCACATCATTGCTGATTGTTGCAAGAGAAAAATAAGCAAAGGGAAGGAAACTTGAGGAAGCTAAATTAGCTCAGAAGAAATTGTCAAAATACGTGATAGAAGGAGCGGTACTGACAAGTGGAGAGGGGTTAGGGATGCAGCAAGCAGCAGGTTGTCACAGGCGAATAATCAGAGGCAAATTGATCAAGGAGGGAATGGATTCATGCCAAGAGGCAGAGGAACTGGTTTCAGAGGAAGGGGAGGTTTCCAGAATTATCAATGAGATTTTCAGAATGTACAGAATGATAATCAAAGCATTAGAAGACTCCCTCCTGTGTGCTGGGCATGTGGAATGACAGGGCATATTGCGCAAACATGTGGGTGTCAAGGGTATGTGCAAAATGGGCAATTCTCAAGAGCAGGGACAGCTTATCCTCCAGCATATAGGCCACAAAGTAGGGATATGGTTGCCCAAAATCAGACAGTGTACAGGGGCAAGCACCGCCATTGCAACAGGCTTTATAACCACAGCAAGCACCATTGAAACTGCCGCAAGGGCCGTCACAGCCCGCACCCATGCAGATACAGCAAAGTGCAAACACAAGACCATTATTAACTCCTAGAGTAGGGAGTGTCTCTGTCGTGGGAGGGAGTCCATTCACAGGCACAGGAATAAGCATGTACTCACAATAGGACAGCTCACAGGGCAACTTGATCTGTTCAGTAGTACCAGTGACACCAAATCCTCAAGAGGAACCACGGGTTTATGTTACCATAGGAGGCGAATCCTTTTCTTTTTTAGTAGACACTGGGGCAACTCGCTCATGTATACAAGAGAGAAAATGTTTGTTATCAGGAAATGCCATGAATGCTCAAGGCGCCTCTGGAGCGACAAGTAGAGTTCTTTTCACTGAGCAATTACTAGTCTCTATAGGAGAATGTGATATGTCAGTCCCATTCTTGTATTCAGGGCAGACACCAGTTAAAATGTTGGGCCGAGATTTAATGACGAAGCTAAATATGACGATTTCCTTCATTGATGAAGGTATTGTGTTTTGCACACCAGGAATACATTATTTAAGCGTGGGTGAATTTATCATGGCATTTACAAGACAAATAGCTCTGCGAGGAACACCGTTAGAGACAGATGTTTTTCACTATGAGGTACGCATTTTGCTCACATGGCTACCCGGTTTAGTGGGTAAGATTATGAGGGTACCTGACAAATTCTTGTTCAGGTCACAGGGGTCTATGGATGAAGAGGGGGGACAGATTATTCCCTTAGAATTACTGGCAGCCATAGTACGAGGGGAATTGGCTATGCTCGAAGGAACTGATGATGAGGCCAGCCATGGAGAATGGTAATTGCCATTGGGGAAGGTTACAGATTGACTGATATCACTGACGAGAATATGTTTAAAGACAATCCATCAGACGACGAAGTGGTGTTCAAGATGAGCATTACTTACTGGATTATTATAGAAAGAAAAGAAATCCCACAGCGAATGGTGATAGTGCGGCAGTGTCTGACATTTTTTGATGAGGACATGGAAAAAGTGCCAACCTCTTTATGGACTACAGGCCCCTATGACATAGGCCTGTTGCAGGGGGTTGGAAAAGCTAAGATTAAGTTGAAACCAGGAGCAATTTTGCCTCAAGCAAGGCAGTATCCTATGTCTCGAGAAGCAGATGAGGGCATTTTTAAAACTATATCGGCTATGATGGAACAAGGCATCTTGGTGACATCAGTGCCACTGTGTAATACCGCAGTGTATCCTGTGACAAAATCAAAGGGGGGTTGTGGGGTTTAATTCGGGACATGAGGCCGATTAACCAGATTGTCGAAGTAGAGTTTCCTCTAGTGCTGAATCCTGCGATGATTTTATGCAGCATTCCCCCAGAGGCACGATATTTCACGGTGATTGACTTGAACAATTAATTGTTCCTAATCCCTTTGCACAAGGATTCCCAAGATATTACGTAATTTACCTTCCGTCAGACTAAACTGAAAAGCACACGTTTGCCCCAAGGGTATTGTGAATCTACATTGATCTTTAATAGAGTCCTGCAGATGGACTTAAGCAATATTAATTTGCCAAACATTGTGCTGCAGTACGTAGATGATATTTTAGTCTGTAGCACAACAGAAGAAGAGCGCAGACGAGACTTGATTCTTTTAATGATTATTCTAGCAGACAAAGGATACAAAGTGGATAAGGAAAAATTGCAATATTGTCAGGAATATGTGTTATACATAGGTCAGTTAATTTTGCATGAAGGAAAGAAAGTTACACCTGAAAGAGCTGAGGCTATTAGGAAAACACCAAAACCGCAAACAATAAAGCAAATGCAACAGTTTCTGGGACTGGGTAATTATGTCAGAGCATGGGTATTTGACCATAGTTCATATACAAGACCACTTTTGCAGGTTCTGAAGAAAGCACAGGTGACTAAGGAAAAAATTCTCAATTATTCTGAGGAGTTCTTCCTGTTTTCACACATGAATGGAACAGTCATGACGGCAGTTCTCCCACAGAGAACCACATTAGGGTACAAACCCTTAGCATATTATAGTGGGATTCTAGACCCAGTTATGAGAGGACACTTTCCTTGCGAACAATCACTGGCAGCAGCTATGTTCACTATTGAGAAGTACACAAGCATATTGATGGGGTGTTCCATGACTTTATTTGTTGCGCATGCATTATTTGCTGTCTTGCAGAAACCTAAGGGTACATTGATGTCTCAAAGAGCCTCTGCTTATGAGGTGGTCATATTGAATTCAGCGATCAAAATATTCAGGTGTAAAATAATGAATACTGCCATGTTTGTAGCCAAACCATTGGTAGCAGATGAGCAAGTATATCGTTGCTTCAATTATGAGGAATTCTATGATGAGATCCCAAGGGTAAAGGAGAAGGCTCTAGCAGCAGGAGAGGTTCTCTTTATTGACAGGTCTTCAAAAATCGATCAAAGTGATGGAGAAAGGCATTCAGGATCAGCTGTGGTAAGGCACAGAGCTAACAGGGAATTTGAAGCTGTAGCAAGTGTGAGACTACCGTCTCATTTTTCAGCACAGGCTGCAGAGCTGGTGGCGCTTATTGTCGCGCTCGAAAATCATGCAGTGCAGGAAGTGATGGTGTAAAGTGACTCCGCCTACATGACATCAACCGTGCACGCAGGGTTAACACATTGGAAAAGGATGGGCTACCTCAGAGTGGATGGCACTCCAGTGCAACACGCAGCATTATTGGACAGGCTTATCAGGGCACTACAACTCCCAGTAGCCATCGCAATAGTTAAGTGTGCAGCACATACTAAGAAACTGACTTTATTTCATGCAGAAACCAAGCCGCAGTCGAAGAGGCCAAAAGGGTTGTATATTCATCTAACATTTCCAGTTTTGATACTCCTGATGTAAAAGAACATATGGTTATGATTATGGTTGTGAATGAAGGGTTTAATCATTTGTCAAGCACGCAATTGATGGAAGTTCAAGGTGGGGGTCCACAAGAAGAAAAAGGGTTGTGGACACAGAGGGGATGTTCCTTATCCCCTTCTGAAGCATTGTGGCGACAGGACTGCACTGGTAAACCGGTGATGTCTGTAGCCTTATTAAGGGTGGCGTTAGAACAGCTACACTACCCTGATCATGTAACTCGGCAGAGCCTAGCAGCTTCTATTACAGAAGACTGGCTCGTACTGAACCTGTTAGAACACGTTGCTGTTTATGTAGTAAATTGCTTCGTATGTCAATGGTTTACTGCTGAGCACACACTGCAAACAGTCAGAGGTGTGGTTCCTTGACCAAATGGTCCTTTGTAGCATTTACATATTGACTATGTTGACATGCTGCAAGTATGTTATGGATACAGGTATATGATATTGGTAGAGTGCCCCTTTTCAAGATGGATTGAAGCTGGTCCATGCACACATCCTGATGCCACTTGAGCTGCATAGTTTTTAGTTCGAGAAGTATTTTCTAAATGGGGAGTATGTGAGGTGCTGAGATCTGACAATGGACGCCATTTTGTGAACGGGGAATTCAAACAGATTAGCCTATTGCTTAGTATTAAACATATGTTTTCTTCTGCTAATCACCCGCAAGTGAACGGTATATGTGAGGGACTCAACGGTCTTCTCAAGGAAAGGATAGCAAAAGTGAAATTGACACTGAAGAAGTGGTGGCTGCACTGCCTGCCCCTTGCATTATATGTGTTAAAAAATCAGCCCGGGGCAGACCACCACCTCATGCCCCATGAGCTAGTTACAGGGAGGTAGATGAGAATGCTTCTGACTCCTCCATCAAGAAATAGAAGTGAAGCCCAGACAACTGCAGAATTGTTAGGAAATTAGTTACAGGCGTACTTAACATGTATGACCGCTAGTATATCTGTCATTTCAGATCAACTCAATGGGAAGGGGTGTCAGTCTCAGGACACATATGAAGACAATACAGCAACTGGACTTGAAAAGTTATGTGTTCCGAAAATGTTTGCCAGAGACTCTGTTTTAATTAGGAATTTCACTAGAAAGTGGACGAGCCCAGGTTTAGTTGTACTTACATTGTGAAAGACATTACTCCTTCGGCAGTTAAAGACCAAGGGAGGTGAGCTTGGATCGACCTAGGAGATGTAAAAGTCTACGCTGGTGAGACCATCACCCAACACCGGGGGATTACGACCCCAGTGTTTCTGGAAGTCAGGCCCGTAAAAATGTTAATCTCCATTCCCATTTGGGAATGGGGATGACAGAAGCACCGGCACCGTTAATGTCAGACCTGGCAGGCGGGACGGCAGCCACCCGCAGACTCGGAATGTGCCGGTCTGATAACAACAGTGCCGGAACGCTTATCCGCACCATTGTTATCAGACTGCCACACTCATAATGAGGCCCTGTGTAAAGGTCAGTATTCTTGCACCGGAGGTAACAAAATTCCTGTATCCGAAGAACCACAAGACATATGTGGGAAGATGGATCTACTGCAGCCCAAATGGACAATGCAGTCTTATGACCTGGAGTATTGATGAACTAGTGAAATCAGTACGATGCTTGAAAGGAGTCATAAAGATATGGACTCCGAAGAAGCACTTCTTCAGACGAAGATATCTTGATGTGAAGATTGATGAGAGAGTGGTTGATGAATCGCCCAGAGGGGGGAGTGTAGAGGAAGAGCCAAATACCCCTACCATAAGCTCTGCCCACCATGTTGCCTATGTGTTGGGAACCAGAAATTACGAAATGCGCGGTATCAGTGAGGATGCATATACCGCAAAAATCCTTGAGACAAGGTATGCATTCATGAAGAAATAATGGTCTTCTGGAAAGACTCCCAGAAGAAGTATGATAATGAATGGGAAAGGAGACTGGTGACGTCATATGAAGCAGAACTGACGCACCTAGAAAAGACACAAATGAAGAAGGAATATGGACATTCTATAGGATCTGAGAATGAGGTATCGAAGAAAAGCTACAATTCGAGATCTAAATGTCGAATTGTAAAGAGACACTGAAGAAAATGCAAAGTCATTTTACAATTGTACAGATGCTGTAACGCAAGTAGACAAAGTACTCCTGAGGCTGGCTAAGTAGTAAATAGATTGCAGCAATGCACCAATAAATATACATAGAAATATGTACAATCTGGATGTTCCACAATGCACCTTAGCAAACTGGAACCCCGTGAATGGAAAGGGCTTGAAGTGTGGTGCAGTTGAAAAACAGCTGATGGCGAAGGAGAATTCAAGAAAGGCTGGCTGACCCAGCATCAAGAGCCGGGGCCACCGTGACCCTGGTTATCTAGCAAGAAGCTACATGAACGTGAGAAAGAAACAAACTCCTGTTGAGGTGTAATGGAAAAACACTGAAGGTGCCAAGAGTTCATCATTCAATAGTATTTTATGCAACGAAGAGCTCAAAAACGTGGTCTCCAGTCACATGGTCGGATGGAAATAGACTGTGGGTCGAGCTACACTGAAACCAGAAGGTAAGACTATGTCATACTCCCTTTTACTCTCAGGCACAGTGAGCCTCTACAAGACTGAGTTCAAAGCCTTAATTGATTGGCAGACTGCAGAAGTGATGATGGATGAGGGCTAATTGGGGGGGGCATGACCAGGCCAACTGCTCCCAGCACCTGGGGTAACCAGCCTGCGTGCTGCTAGCAATTGGAATATTCCAGAAGGGTACAAGCGTGCCAACCAATTATAGAGGGCCACATATTTAGGAGCCCTATAGTTTGTAAAGCCAATAGGGTGTTGTGTATTAGTATGACACGGAAGATGACTTGCTCTTGGGAAGGGCTTAGTTGTCCACCTGATCTTAGAGACCCAACCACAACTCTCGTCAGTATGGAACATATACTTAGATGTTCCCTTTAAGCCTATCACATCCCCTAGTATGTTTTCTTAGTTTGCCACGTAGTATGACGTCAGTAATGACACATTCTTAGTATAAGAATGCTGTTTTTTCATGTAATGCTTTGAGAGAAATCGAGCGAACGCCCGTTGATGTCCATTGCAACTCACTGTTTTAGATAATTGTTAATAAAACAGTACAGCGTTTTGGCAACTTTCTGAGTCGGTCTGATTATTGATGTATGAGTACGTTTTGCATCCCCATCCATCTCTAAGCATTGCTACCTCGTCTTAAAGTGCCCCAGGTCCCAGGGTTCATTGGGTTAATGAGGCAGTATGCAGCAAACCACCTGTGAAAAACCTGGTTAAATGCCAGACAATTTGCTATTGGTTTTGTAGGGTAACTCCTATCCAAAAATGCAATACATGCAAGCCGTCAATAGTGGAGCAGGAGCATTTCGCAAAACACATTTTCATGATGCCTTCACACACAATACATGATAGTATAAAAAAGGCACTTTCTCTGTGCCCATACATTTCCATGCTGGCTGCACCAATATATGGCAGAATTCATATATAAGCGCATACTCAAGTTTGCTTTGCATATAATGCCAGTAATCATACTATAAGAAAACATGCCTACACTGGCTCTGACAATCCATGGCAGTATACCCGCATAAGAACATACTACTGTTGATCTTGCCTTTAAAAATGCAATACCACAACAATAAAAACATGTCCAAACTTGCTGCACAATGTAGTCCAGTCTAGACAAACACGTAGTAACACTTATCATGTTTGCTGTATCCTTGATGCCCAGTAAAAAATGCCATGCCACAGTAAGAAATAGCTAAACTGATTGCACCAAAATGCCAGTCCAGCCACATGATAACATTTATCATGCTGTCTTTCTCCAAATATGCCCAGAATAAAATGCCATGCCACAGTAAGTAATAGATAGAATGTATAGATAGACACCCAAAATGGTAGTCTAGCCAAGTAATTACACATATTATGCTTGCTTTATCATAGAGGGCCAGTAAAAGAAGGTCATGCCACACAGTTAACAAAAAGGGCTAGACTGCAGCCAGCAAAATCCCAGTCTATCCAAGTAGTAACACTTAACATGCATGTTTAATCATAGAAATACAGTAAAAAATGGGATGTCACAGTAAGAATGGGATAGTCTGGCTATCTCAGAATGCCAGCATAGCCATGTAATAACACATCATAATTTATTTTATCAACGGCTGATTGATAAACGAAAGGGTGATGACTTTATAATAGATAAAATAGTTGTTTCCGTGCCCCCACCCACTCCCTGGCCCAGCAAAAACACACACGCACGCACGCACACACACACAAAACATTGATTTGTTCATTCAATTCACACACAGCATTCACTCACTGATTCACAGGCGCACCCATCCATCATACACTCACTGATTAACACACATGTTACGTTAAAAAAATGTAATATTAATTGCACGCAGCCTGAGGCAAATCTCACACAGCCCCGCCACACCTCCAGAAAGTCCTCCAGCTCCTGCACAAACAGGAACCAAGAAGCAGAGCCCTTCCTAGTTCCTACACATGTGCGCAGAAGTTGAAGTGCTACTGACATGGCGCCCTGACCCATTTCTATGTGCGGAGAGGTGCAGGAGTGCCCCCTTGCCCACACAAACATGCAGTACCCCAGCATGCATCCCCAATGAGGCCATGCAAGGCTGGGGAAGCAAATGTCCCTGACCTACCATGGACCATTGGACATGTGTGCATGGGGAACGAACTGCCAAAGAGAAGCCGTATTTCCCTTTAACAGTTTGTGCCAGCCCAGGAGCGGTCCCTCAGCTGCAATGGGCAGTTTAGGGAGTGTTCCTGGGCTGCCATGGATCATCCATGATGGGCAAGGGCTCAGGAGGGGCAATGCCCCATCACCCATTATGGACAAACCCCTCTGTTTACATCACATGCTGAGGGAGCACTCCTGCACTGACTTGAACTGTCAAGGGTAAATGCAACTCCTCTTTGACAGTTCGTAACCCAGTCAGTGAAGCCAGCAAGTAATGGATGCGGTGTGGCATCGCCCTTCGGAGACCCCGCACCGAGTACTCACTGCAAACCCACGCAAGTGAACAGCAGGCAGTGAGTACTGAGCTGGGCAGGGTGAGCGCCAGCCCATATGGCCCTGCACCGCACTGCAGGCATCTTGGGCCAGGGGCTTAGAGTGGAGGACAGCCAGTGGCTGTGGATGTGTGCAGCACCTGATCGCTGTGGCACCTTGCCTACAAGGCCTAGGGTGGACCAGGGAGGTGCACCATGTCTCTGCTGAAATGCCTCATTGCGGGCCTGTTAAGCCCCTGATCATTGGAGTGGCCGCAGGTGTTGCCAGAGCAGCAGGGTAGGAGATATCCCCTGCAGCCCTCTGCCATACTTGGGCCACTGTGAGCCCTTGGGACTAAGACTGGTGAGCCACTGAGACAACAGCCGCATGGGCACAGGGAGAGAACACATATCTAGAGTGCATTGAACTGTGGGATTGCAACCATTTACATGTGCAGGCCCCTGTGGACCTAGTAACAGAAAGAGGTGAGCAGCAGTTCCTGAGGAGTTAGAGACCCCGGGTGGGGAGCGGCAATGCTCAGCGAGCACAGAAGTGGAAGGCAGCGACATGAAGATGCGGTCAGAGAAGTGGGAGTCTGGAATAAGATTATGTCATGTTAGAGGGTGCCTCATTGTGCCACCAGAACCTACGCCTGCCAGGCTTACCAGGTGGTAGATGCTAATCTCACATGTAATAGGATGCAGCTAGTGGGCCAGGAGCTTTCTGTAGGAGTTTGGCTCGATGTGCATCCAAGGGGCCGACAGGAAATTGAAGGCTTGGACTGGTGAGATTATCTAAAACACATGGGCTGAAGTGGTGCCCATCTTGGAAGAGATCTCTCCCATACTGCATTAGTCATTGCAGTGCATCTACTAGCCATAAGGGGAGGGTGCTTCCATACTTATGGCTATATTGACATATGCCTGAGAGGACAAACAGCAGTTGGCTTCATGTTTAGCTTGAGGTGACCTCTGGCACTGGTTTGCAGTAAATGCTGCCATACGAAAGTGCAGGCCTCAGTGGACAAATTAACTAACCCTGAACTGTATAACCTCAGCCCTTTAAGATGAGTAGCAATTACCCTGGAGATGAATGGGGATTCAGATTTTATTCATACATTAATAATCGAAAGAACTCAGATAGTTGGCAAAAGGAGAACTGTTTTATTATCAATAGTCTAAAACGGGGAGTACAACGAACATCAACGAATTCGCTCGATCCTCTTACTCAACTAGTTTAATAAAAAACGGAGCTTTTATATCCAAAGATTGTAATCATTGATGTTGACCTATGTCACTACAAACGTCATCCTATGTGGCAAACTACAAAAAACTAGTGGCAACTGTGATAGGCTCTTAGTGAACATCTAAGTATATGTTCTATACTAGTATGGAACAGTGAGTGAAAGTAATTGGTTTCTTAACATCAGGTGAGGCAACTAAGCCCTCCCTTCAAAAGGGCCACTATGAACGTCATTAAATACATGACGTTCCATTGGCTACACAAACTATAGGACCCTTAATTATGTGGTCCCCTACAATTGGTTGGCACTCTAACTTTCGTCAGTACTTTTCCACCTACTTATAGCAGCATGCAGACTGGCCTTTTAGGTGCTGGTGAGCTCCTCTTAACCATAGCATCCCACCAATTAGACTTTGAAGCTCACCTTGGGGATGCTTTTAGCTCTGGAGAATTCAGGGAGTGAAGGCACGCTCTGCCCTCATGCGTAGGTGTGAGAATCTTGCTCGTCCAACTTCATCCTTCCACGTGACTAAAGACCATGATTTCGAGCTTTCACTGCCTTTAAAATACTATTTTTTTAATAGACCTCTAATGTCTTCCTTGTTTGTTCATGTCTTTTGAACAGGAGTTTTGTTCTTTCCCACAATTTGTATCCAATGTTAGTTAACTTCAGCCTGATAAGACTTTGGCTTCTTGGCTTGGCTTCATAGCTCATCCAACCTCGCCTTTCCGAGTTTCACTTGATAATTCATTTGTTTTCTTACTGCGAAATGAGGCTACTAGAAATGAGGCCTTCTTTCTAAAGTCCAGCACTGCTAGAACACGTAGTGGAAACATCCATCCTTTACTCTTTATGCATATATGTATATATATTGGCGCATGCCGCAATCTGTTCACTATAAAGCTGGCCTCAGGATTACTTCGTCTGCTTGTGTTTCTTTTGAATCTGTACAAGAGTAAACTGACTTGATATCTCCACCAGTTCAGTGGCATAAGCTTCTTCACCTTGATCCCAAGATGTCACTTATCTTTGATACTTTCTTGATGCCTTATAGAATATCTTCATTCTCTTGTCTCTGCATCTCTTTTTCACACGTTAGCTCAATTCTGCATAACATCACCATTTGTCTTGACCATTCATTTGCCCTGCTTCTTCTGGGATTTCATTCAAACGGCCATCATTTTTCCTTGTATGCAGGTACGGTTTTCTCAATGGGAACCTTGCCTCCAGGATTCTCCTAGGTATCGGTATTTTCATTGGTACTGCACGGTTTTCGCATCAGGCCTCCCAACATATAGGCAATATGGGTGAGGTGGTTGATGTGGGGGTACTTGGCTCCTCCTCGACAACCCCACTGTTGTAAGGTCCCAGGCTTGTGGCTGCGAGGAGCAGGGCTGTAACCCGAGGCGCCAGAAGGCAGATGAGGCTCAGTTACCTGTCCCTGCTGTTGCAACCCAGGAAAGAACTGTTTAAAATACTCTGAAATGGACCCATTCAATATGACTTAGGGTAATGGAAAAGCGCTAGCAGGAAATACGTGGCAGTTTTTGGGCACCCAGCGCAGGATTATACAGAAATACATGGAGCTTCCTAGGCATACAGTGTTTGACTATCATCTCAAGGTTCGGTTGGTACATTGAGACGGGCGTCCAGTGCCAATAAAGGAGTGCACCCCCACAATACCATTAAAGGGTATATGATTCACAATGCAAGTGAGTGTCAGTTGCTGGTTTTGCCGCCACTTTCATTCCCCCTCCAACCCCTGCCACGCACTCCCAAACTGACTCTGTCCTTGCTAATCTTTACATCTCTATCACCAATACCCTGGTCATCTTTGCCCCTGTCATGAGGATCTGCATGAAGCCTATCTCGAGCGCAACACCTGGTATGACTGCGACCTAGCCTCCCTTAAAATACAAGTGCAGAGTTGCTGATCGGAGGTGGGGGGCATCAGGCACATCCTCTGGCAGACTGGCCTGCCGCCTACTCCAAAGCCAATACAGACTCTCCATCCGCTTGAAGACGAGGGCCCATATCCAAGCCCCCATCTCTGGGGCCACTAACAACACAGGCAAACTGTTTAAAATCTGCAAGGAACTTGCCAATCCTATTACAGTCACCTCTGCTCCCCTGCCATCCCTGACCCTCTGTACTTCAATGGTCTCCCATGTCTTAACCAAAACTCAGGACATCCTGTTCTCACTCTCCTCTACTCCCTTCCCTTCTCCCTTTCCAGCTCTAAGGTCTCCCTTTGCCCCCCTCACCCCTACCATCTTACTCACCTCTTTGTCGCCCACAGCACCGGATGAGGTCTCTAGACAAGTCCTCTTTATGAAAGTCTCCTCCAAATAGGTGCTCCCCTGCTCCTCCAGAACCATCAAGGACAACATTGCCTCGCTTGCAACAGCCTTGATTTCTGTAATCTCTCCTTTGCCACTGGTTCCTTCCCACTACCCCTCAAGTACTCACTTGTGGAGCCTCTCCTCAAAAAGCCCTCTGCTGACTCCTCCTGCCTGGCTAACTATCATCCTATTTCCATTACCCCTTTCCTGGGCAAACACCTGGAGAAACTGGACATCTCTCAACTGATTCAAC
Organism: Ambystoma mexicanum; assembly: GCF_040938575.1. Classification (NCBI taxonomy): domain Eukaryota; kingdom Metazoa; phylum Chordata; class Amphibia; order Caudata; family Ambystomatidae; genus Ambystoma; species Ambystoma mexicanum. Next base: position 1,345,051,289 of record NC_090931.1, read on the forward strand.
ACACTGAATCTGTTGGCTGTCTCCACGAGCAGCCAGAGGCCTGGAAACTGCTCTACTGAATACCCGTGATGACTTGCTCTCAAATCTAGATTCTAACTCCATCTATTTTTATCCTTCCCTCTGCCTTCAACATGGTCAATCATTCCAACCTGACAAATCGGCTGTGTGACACACTTGGCATTACAGGCCAGACACTGGACTGGTTGACCTCTTTCCTCTCCAACTGACCTGTGCAGGTCCAACTGGGCCCTTTTTTTCCGCTATTACACTTTCTGGGCCTTCTGGGGCCTGGGACCCTGCCACATCCAACTCTCCTTCTGTAAATACCTCCCTGCTAGAGCCCTTTGGTCTTCTAGCTCCAACTCTCTGCAGATCAGACACTTCTCTAAGCAGAGAGTTGGGGGTAGATCTCTCTCCTCCGCAGGAGCCTCCATCTGGAACGATCTCCCTGCCCCTCTCAGGCTTGAGCCAGACCTCCTTAAGTTCCGGAAGCTCTTCAAGACCCTCCATTTCTCTTATTCCTTCCCTCTCCCCTGCTAACACCCCTGTCTGCCACAGTGACTGGCTGCCTGGTACCCTCTGAGTTCTACAGGGCACTAGGCCCCCCACCCAGTCCACCTCCCCTCTTCACACTTAGCATGTGAACCCTCACCCCCTGCACCCCATATAATCCCTGGCACTTGACCTCCTGTCCTCCCCTTAGCACTCGCTTAGCCCCTGTGGCCCTCTCCCCCTCCTCCTCAACCCCTCCCTTCCACTTGTATTCTCTCCTCTTTACCCAGAACTTCCCTTCCCACCCTAGCACTTCGCATTTCACACAGACCTGAACTCTCCCCTCTCCCTCGCACTTCTTGTTGCTGCACTTGCAAGATTCGAATGTCACAAGGCCTAGTAGGAATGTCATTGTTATCTTTCTCCCTTGTCCCCCCACCCCCTTTTTGGTTTTGATGCTTTGGTGGCATAAGGCACCAAATCGCCAACACATTGGTATTGTACCATGTAAAAAAATGGGAAAGGGGAGTTTGGGAGCAGTGTATGGCGTTGCCATGGGATCTTGCTGATGCCTGGGTGATGAAATGGCCGAAGAACCATCCAGGCCTTGACCCTCTTGCTCACATCTGCCAGCCTGCCACTTTTGCCGGGGAGCTTTGCGCATTCCGAAGTAGGAGCAAAATGGCTGCACTTAACTAGACGCCCGTGATATTGTGATTTATATGCACCAATCTTTTTTGTCAGTGAACTCCTGTTCGTTTCTGTTTAAAGTCCCTGCGGAGTGATCTCTCTTTTCGAGACAAAGATGGTAGTGAATTTGCAGCCCCGGACTAACAGGAAGAAACATGAGTTTCTTCAACAAGATCGGCCCCCAAGGCAAGTCTGCCAATGTCTACATCATAAATAATTTGGCAAAAGAGTTGCAGTTTCTTTCACGATGCCGCAACACGGTGCACAAGCTGCTCTCTAGAATGATTCGGGTTGGGGAATAGGGAACACCATTGTTAAGTTGCAAGAGGACTAAGGAACGACTCACTACTTTCCGGTCCTGGAAGTGGTGCATTGGGCCCGGTTTGCATACTAACATTTATTGTTTCAGACTGCATGGATTTCCAGCGCAAACCGGTGCTTATATATTTTGAAAATAATGAATACATTAGGGCCTTGGGGAGGTGGGCTCGAATTCCCGCGTGCATGAGCGCCTCGTATTAATTTCTGCCTTGGGAGCGGCGTACAGTCTTTTCGGTGTATGGTCTTTTTGGCTTTCTGCACAAAACACCCAGACTCGCTCGCAGTGGAAAAGGTCGCTTTAATGTGACAGGCCAAAGCTCAGAATTAACTGCTACCCTGGCTCCTTGGCCTTACAGACTAACAAAAATGTTTTAACAACCAATTTAATAATTCAACACTTTAATTTCCCCCCAACAAATAAATAATTAATTAGATCCACTTCTTGACTACCTATCCCTGGGTCCCTACCGTCTCCTTACCATCTTCTCAAGGCGTCCCGCTTTCTCCCTGGGGGCCATGCCCCTCCACCTTCAAAACCTGTTCCCCTGGGGTAGCCCGTTTGTGCAAACAGCACCACCCCCATCATTTCCCCCACTATTCCCCCTATTGGGCTTCACTCCCCCCTCATCTAAAGGGGTCATGTCCCCGGCAACCAACAAACTAAATACCATAGAACTCCCCTCTACACCAAACTCCTACTTCGTATGACCTGCAGCCAGGCTGACCTGCCACATCAGCAACGAAAACTTTACATCACACTTTCCCAACTAATGCCCCAGCCTGTCACAACAAAACTGCCCAAAAAATCCTTTATGGCCCTTAAAAATGAATACCCTGGAAACCATTGAGGGGGAAAACCGACCAAACTTCTTTATAAAAACGAGAAAAAAAAACCTACTCCTCACCTGTAAATTTAAGAAACCCATACTCCTACTATAAAAAAGAGGGTGGGAGGGAGGGAACAAACGCACGTCCTAACCGTCGCCTCTCCAGAACCTTCCCCGCCCCCTTAAATACCCCCTAGGGCGCTCTATGCTCGGACCAGCTTGCGGGCCTGTGCAGTGCCAAAAATCACCCCGGGGGGGAAACGCTTCGTGTTCCCCCTGGGATATCCCTTTTGGCTTACTGCACAAAACACCCAGACTCGCTTGTAGTGGAAAGGGTTGCTTAAATGTGACAGGCCAAAGCTCACAATTAACCACTACCCTGGCTCCTTGGCCTTACAGACTAACAAAAATGTTTTAACAACCAATTTAATAATTCAACACTTTCATTTCCCCCAACAAATAAATATTTAATTAGATCCACTTCCTCCCTACCTATCCCTTGGTCCCTACCGTCTCCTTACCATCTTCTCAAGGCGTCCCGCTTTCTCCCCGGGGCCATGCCCCTCCATCTTCAAAACCTGTTCCCCTGGGGCAGCCCGTTTGTGCAAACAGCACCACCCCCATCCTTTCCCGTGCTATTCCCCCCATTGTGTTTCCCTCCCCCCTCATCTACAGGGGCCAGGCCCCCGGCAACAGAAAAACCCTCCACCAAGGTGGTCTTTCTGCCCAACCCCTACCCCTTCTTTCTACCTCCAACTCCTTACCATCTTCCACCTGCAAGGTAAAATCCTCCAAGTAGTAACTATTCCCGTAAAGGGACAGGTGAACTCCATCATCCCTGAAAATCTTAAAACCTTCATAAACTATTTCTTTTTGCTCCAAAACCTTCACCGTCACCGCGGCACAAAACCTTTCAATTTCTCTATTTATACCCTTCCTAGCACGCTCTCTTGCTCCCTCACTTCTCGCTCCCCTCCAAACTCTCCATGGCAACAGCTTAGACCAAACTACTTGTGCTTTGGGCCACATCTCCTGGACCCATACCAAATCCCTTTTCATTTTTCTAAGAAGTGCGACACCTGTATCTCTTACCAGGTCATTTTCCCTTGCATGAATTATCACCCCCTCTGGAGACCCATAGCGTTCCTTCAGCCCCGCCAAAATAGGCAGCAGCTGATCCCAGCGAAGCCCCCCTAACCCGAACCACCTTACCAGTGCCACTTTGTAGCTGCAACCCAATTGCCTGCCAAAAACTATTTTCTCTGCCTCCTTCCCCGCCCATTTAACAATAAAGTGGCCCACAATCCAAATCTGCGGCATCTCCCCCGGCCTCCGAGCAGCATCTGAAAAAGAAATTACAATATCACTCTCAATCACAGCCCCCCCACCACATTCGCCCCTCCTGTACTCCCCAAACCCTATTTCAAACAACACCTTTTCCCAAATCCCTGACATACCCTTTGTTTTTCCCGGACCTCCACCGTCCCAAACTTTTCACCTTATCCTCCGATAAGCCCAATCTACTTCCTTCAGATGCCGCACCCATCCTAAATGAATGAGTTCCAAACTCCTCTGCCTTTTCCCCTACCGCTATCAATACCTTCCGCAGCACCCCTAAAACTTGCACTGCTGATACTGCGCCCCATCTTCATGCTGAAAAACCAAACCTGCCCTTCCCCCACATAGCTCCTTCCATGCCATACCTGTCCGCATGGGGCACACATCCTTGCTCCCCCAGCCCAGCGCCACAACTCAAGAGCCCTTTCCCTTTTGATCCGTCTTAGACCTCTTAATCCTGATGTCCAGCCCTAACTCTGTAAAATAAACCTCTTCCCAACGCAGTCCACTTACTCCACTCTTTCCTCACCACCAGCTCAGAAACCCTAAAGGCCCCAAAGAACAGCCATGTAAAGCAAGTCGCAAACAACTCTCCTTCCCAAGACGACCAGCAAACCCCCCCCCACTGCCTGACACAACCTGGCTAGTAGATTCACCGAAACCGGTCTCCTCTTGTCCTTCTCCCTATTACTCTCCCTTGCCCATCCTTCCAACATCCTGCTTGCCATTTCTCCACCGCTCGGCTGAAATCCCCAAAACCATTTCCCATAGAAAGCGATTCCTGCCATCTTTCCTGTTATAGTTGCCTTAGACCAACCCTTATCCATGCACCTCAAGAGGAAGTTATTTAAATCATCCCTTCTCCGCTCTTCTGCATCCTCCCTGCCCTTCCAACTACAAGCTCTATCTTTTATGAAATCATCCTATGCTCTCCTGTATGCCTCCCTAGATGCAGGGGCAAGCGAACCCTCCACCAACGAAAGCGCTCTGAGCTTCCTATCTTCCACAGCTCCTCCGGAATCCGCTGCCCCTCCTGTTCCGCTCCTGGAGCCAATCCACAGAACCGATGCCATTATACTTCCCTTGCACATGTGTTGCCTTAAACACCACATTCCATTCCATTCCATGCAATGCAGAACTAACTCTCATCAATCTTGCCACCCTCTGATCCCTTGCCGACTGCCTGTTCACTACATGAACCACACATTTGTTGTCAATGTTGATATTCACTTTCCTGTTCTGCAACTCCATCGCAACCAACAAAGGAAAGAATTCTAAAAATGGTATGCTCCTCCCTTCCTTCAACCAACCAATGGGCACTTCTCCACGCACCATTTTCCTCCCCAGAACACTCCAAACCCCCCCGCACGTGCTGCATCTTAATATATCTGCACTTCCCACGACATCGGATCCCCTTGCAGCCACATGGACACCCTGTTAAAACTCTCCAAAAAACGCAGCCAAATTCTACAGTCTTCACGAACTGCACCTGACACCCTTACCCGATGATGTGGGCACTTTGCTCCCACCATAGACCGTGCCATGTTTCTACAAAAAGTCTGCCCTGGGGCCACCACCTTACTTGCAAAATTCAAATGCCCAACCAGTCTCTGCATTTCCACTAGCGTCATCTTCCGAGCTCCCACCGCTTTCTTCAGCAATCCTACCAGTTTGCTCACCTTGTCGTGCGGCAAATGTGAGGTCATGGCCAATGAGTCTAATTCAATCACAAAAAAGGTTAACACCACTGCCGGTCCCTCCGTTTTGTCTTCTGCCAAAGGCACCCCCAACTCTCCCATCAGGTCCTGAAACATCTTTAGCATCTCCCTGCACTCCCTCTCTCTGTCCGCCCCACTAATGAACAGAAAATCATCTAGGTAATGCAATACCCCTTCCGATCCAGAACTATATGAAAAAACCCACTGCAAAAAGGAACTAAAACGCTCGAACAAGGCGCAAGAAATTGAGCACCCCATTGGCAAAGCTTTGTCGGTCCTCGAATTGCATTCCCAGCAGCCAAAAATCCTCCGGGTGCACCGGCAACAACCTGAAAGCTGCCTTAATGTGGCACTTGGCCATGAAAGCCCCACACCCTGCCTTCCTCACCAAACCCACCGCCTGATCCACACTTGCGTATACAACCCCACACTCTTCCAGAGAAATGAAATCGTTGACAGACACGCCCTCAGGCCATGACAGGTGGTGTATCAATCTAAATTCCCCCGAGACCTTCTTGGGTACAACACCCAGTGGGGATACCACTAAATTTCCTGGCAGATCATCAAATGGCCCTACCACCCTCCCCACCGCTATCTCCTTGCCCAATTTCTCCCTCACCACCTCCACATTTTCCTTGGCGAACTTCAAATTTTCTGCCCACCGATGCACCCTTGGCCCCTGGTAACCCAGCCTGAAACCATGACGAAAGCCGTCTCCCAAACTCTCAACCCCCTCCCTGTCCGGATAAAATTCCAACCACTTCTCCAACACCTCCAAATTAATTGGAGTAAAAGCCTTTCCCCACAACCCCCCCCTTCGGATCCTCTCCCCCTCCCCCTGTCTCCTCATTGGAAACACTGAGTAAGTGGGTGCTTCCCTGCACACTTGCTACATTCATGTCTGAACCTACACACATTCCTTGTGCAGCCGTCCTTGTTAAAGGCCCAGCATGCCGCTGAGGGTTGCCCTCTGCCTCCTCCCCCTGCCCCCTCATGGGCAGGGCGACCAAGAAAGGGCGGAAAGGCACAGGCAAACCACTTGCTGTGTGCAATGTCGGGGCAGGCCTCGTCGGTGCCATCCACTGCAGCCATAGATCCATGTCTAATTCACCCCAGACCGCCTGGCTGTCCTCTGCCATCCTTGCCCTAAATTCTTCATCATAACGCACCCACGCAAAGCCCCCAAAACTTGTAAATGCCTTTCTAATCTAATCCATGTATTTTAGCAGAGCCACACATCTCTCCGGAAATTTCTCGCAGTAGACACTCGCGTAGATAATAAATGTCAACGTCCAATTTTAGATTGTCACCGGTACCCTTGGGCACGAGGCCAGCTCCCTCTCCTCCTCTTTAGAACCCTCTTTTGCTCTCACTTCCTTATGAAGCAACTTAAACACATCCACAAATTCCCCTGCCTGTATCTTATCCTTAGTTGCTGTCATCAAGTGTGCCCCCAAAGGTTTTGTGATGCCCATGTATGGTAGCTTTTTCTCCTTGCCCTTCACCTCAACCTCTTTTTCTTTTGAAACCTGTACCTCGAGCGCCAATGGCTCAATCACCTTGTCTGTCTGTACCTCCACAGAGTAATTTTCCCTTTCTCCAACCAAGGCTCCAATAGCCTGTACGCCAATCTCTCTCCTTACCCCTTGCAATCCTGACCTTTCACTTCTTGCCCCCGTTCCCGTGTCCCCCCTCTGCCATGCAGTTGACCAGTCCCCTGCCCGCTTATCTCTTTCCAACCTGCCATTGCCCGTCTGCAGCCTGGCCTCCACTCCGATGCTCCTCCTTCCTTACTGGACTCCTGTTGCGGGGAAAAAACATGTCAGCAGTCTCACCCAGCCAATTATTCCCCCGACCTCAAGCCCCCCAATCCCCTTGTTCCTGTCTTTCACGATCCCAACTAAGGCCCCTTCTTGCCCTCCCCCTCCTCCTTACCGACCTATAACCTTCATCCTCCCACTGCCCCACATATTCTTCCATCCCTTCATCATCACCCATGAAATACCATTGCTGTTGCGAGCACATGCTCGGGCCGGGTAGATCCTCCTCTTGCGAGTCCGGGGCGTCCGTCCCACTACTCCTTTGGCGTCTTCTCGGTGGGGCCACAGGAACCCCTTCCTGTTCCTCTTCTCTCGGGCGAGGGGTCCTCTCCTCCACCTTGTAGTCTTTCTCGCTAGGGGCTGTGCAGTGCCCTCTAGCCTGACTCACGCAGGTCGAGGAGGAGCCGTTCCTAAACCCTCTCCATATTCCTCCTCCGCAACAGCAGGAGCTGCTCTGTGCCCAATGTCTGAAATCCTCCTAGCCCGGCAGGCTGTTCCGTGCCCCTCCCTAACCTCACTAATTAATGGGGACCTCTCCCTCCTCCTCCCACCTGCACTCTTCTGCAAGTATTTTCCACTGTTGCCCCTCTGCCCTGTCACCCCTCTCTGCACCCCGTCACCTCCCGCTCCCGACCTACACCTTTATGGACACTCCTTGCATCCCCTGCAACCACCAGGTAATTATCCCCCAAACCCCTTCTGACTCCTCTCCCAACTGCACGCCCCCCCTGGATGCTCTCCTGTCAATCTCCCTCCTAATCTTCCGACATCTAGACTCCCAGACTCCCCTATACCCGCTGCGGAGCTGCAGGCCACCACTGCCGCAAGGGCCCCATCTGCCGCTGCTCTCCGCTACGGCCTACCCCCACCTTCCTCCTCTTCACCCGTAACCTCCATCACTGCCCCTTCCAGCTGGGCTTTGGATGCCCTGCTAATAATCTCTAAGGCTTCCCTCAGCGTCTTAGCATCCACCAGCCACTTCTTTTTTGTCCCCTGACCCACCATCCTCTTGAAGTAGCGCTACTGCGCACTTGTGCAAAGCCCCACTGACCCACCTAACCCCCAAGCCTTTTCCCCCTTTAAAGTGCTGCGCGACCGGGTAAGCTTCAATGAGAAACTCCCTAGAAAACTATTAAATAATCAACTGAAATCGCCCCTAAATTTATGCACCCAAGTTTATCATTTGACACTGGGCTGTCCACTTACCAGACCCACAGAAAGGATAATTGCCAAAGTATTATGAAATCCTTTTTTTTGTTTTTGCGCCCTGTTCACTATAACCACCTGAGCAGTGAGGCAGGGGGGTATCCCCTACCCAATAACTCAGTCCTGGAAATCCGTAACCCCGAAAACCTTTTTTATAGCCCCCCACCCACAGGCAGATCTGATGGAGCACTCCAAAGAGCCACAAACCAAAGGCTCAAAAACCGCTCCTCACTAAAAGGAGCACGTCTCCTTAAATAGGACTGTACTGCCCCTAGCAGCCTCAGATCGCCACCGCGCATACAGCTACGGCCCAGAGGGAGACGCAGCTAAAACTCTGCTTCCCCTGACCTGACTATGCAGGCAAAGCACCTGCAAAAAAGCTGTTTCCCCACCGACTAGCAACCCGCTAAGCACTGGCAATGTCCCTTGACACAACCCACGCTCTGTACGCAGCGAAGCGAAGCTCCCACATTTCCCTGAGAAACTTGTGCGGCAACAGAAGACCGGCTGAGCCCTCCCCCAGCAAACTACAAGCTACAAAACCACAGCCGCAGCTTTCCCCACCCAGCATTCCCCACCCAGAAGCCCGCCAAACTACTAAGCCGCCTAAAAGGGGAGCCGACAACACAGCGGTAAGAGGGGGTACCCAGAGTATGCAATATTTGAAATTATATTAACAAATTATCCTGCAACTATATCTACCCACCCGCCGCCACTAACTACGCCCACACCTCAACTCCACTACCGTACACCCCACAGGCCCAAGAATGCAGGGAAGGCTCGGGAGCAGGCGACCAGGACAAACTCATGTCCTAACCGTCGCCTGCTCCAGAACCTTCCCCGCCCCCTTAAATACCACCTAAGGCGCTCTATGCTCGGGCCAGCTCGCTGGCCTGTGCAGCACCAAAAATCACTCCGGGGGGAAGCGCTTTGCGTTCCCCCCGGCACCCCTCTTTCCGCGCACAGGGCGCTTAATCAATACTAGAGGAAAAGTGAGTGTGCCGGTGATTGGGGCTTCAGCCGGCAGAGCGACCTGCGACTACTTCCTGCATTATGAATGACTCCGGTGTACAGGATGATTGGAAGGTTGGCAGCCTCGGGTGGCGCGGATGCTTTTCTGCAGCGGGTAGTGTTCCAAGTAGTTGGCCCACTGGAACGTGTAACGTGCGGCCATTAGGATTGGTAAACAATGCAGTTAATGATATCGTTTTAATTTGAAGTATCTGTATGTTTACAGCTGTGTGTTCATTTAAGGAATATTGCATGTTGGTGTTTGGGCTTTCAAGGTGACTGAAGGACGAATTTGAAACATGCTTTTTGAAAGTGTTGCGTATCTTTTGTTGTGACCCATGGAGAAAGTACATAATAGCAATAGTGCAGTTTTATGCCCCACTTTGTGAACTGCAGCCGTCAGGATGGGCTAGCAATGCAGTGCTGTCACATGCGTGATTTAAAGAATTGAGGAATTTTTCACATGTGCCTCTGTGTTTTTCGGCCGGCGGGGGATTTATTGTGATATGATTGCATTTGGGGTCCCTTCATCTGTCTAGTTGGGGGTCGCTGGATTTGCGGCACTAATGGGGTGAAGTTAAGGAGCATGGGCGATGGTGCAGGATTTGTGCCGTTGCAGCAGCTCGCGGCTCGCCGCCCGCCCGGAGGTCGGTCCATAGTCCTGGTGGGTGTCCCGCCCAGAAGAAGCGTGAGAAGTGATTTTGGGGAATGGGACATGTGGAAAAAGGCGATTGCACTGGTGAGAGTGGAGGAAAGAGGGGGGTCGGGTGCTTGTCCTGCCCGCCCTCACCAGGAGGCATTCCTGTGACCAGCATTTCCTCCACGGGGCTACGAACTCCACTTGCTTTAAAATTGCTGGCCTGGTCTCGTAAGGATTGTGGGATGATTGTTCCCTCACATCTGTATTCTTTTTTCGTCCGGCTCAATTGTACAATGTTTTATTTTTTAACCTGGGCCCCCTCAGGACTTCCGGCGAAGAAATGCTCCCTTCGCTTGTGGCTTGTGCTGGCAGGCTAATTGTTCGAGCACGATAGTAACGGTGCTGGGTGGTACAGCTTAAATGGGGTGACCTGGGGGTCTCCTGTTCTCGAGGGGAGAGGAGTTTACATTTATTTGGCGGTCACCACGGCGCATTTCCTCTTCTCAACTGTTTTGCAGGACGGCTTCCGAGGTGTAAGGATTGTGTGAGTGCATCGCGCAAAGGGCATTGTTAGGGCGGTCTTGGCACCGCAGGGTGTGAACTCTGGAAAATGGCGTATTGATGAGCATGGGGCAATTGTGTGTTAAGAGATCTACAATTGAGTGTTTAAAGGCGTGCATTTGGCTGCTAGTTGTATTCTCCTTCCTTCTCATTCTCTTGCACACCTGTGCCCCTTATTGCTTCCTCCTTTGAAACTTTGCACTCTCTTCCTTGCACCCTGATACCTACAAATGCAAAATGCAAATAACTTCAGTAAACGCCAAAACTATTGGCACTGCCAATGCTTGGTTTGTCTTGTAGCGCATTGAAACACCATTGCTGTATAGGCGCCTTACAAATATTCAATAACTATATAAAATAAATAAAGCACTTAATCTTTATGATTTAAAGTGTCCATTACTGGCATAGATAGGTTGTTACAGCAGCTCCATGAATGTGATTTAATGTGTCCATTGCTGGCATAGATAGGTTGTGACAGCAGCTCCATGAATGTGATTTAAAGTGTCCATTACTGGCATAGATAGGTTGTTACAGCAGCTCCATGTAGGTTGTTACAGCAGCTCCATGAATGTGATTTAAAGTGTCCATTACTGGCATAGATAGGTTGTTACAGCAGCTCCATGAATGTGATTTAAAGTGTCCATTACTGGCATAGCTAGGTTGTTACAGCAGCTCCATGTAGGTTACAGCAGCTCCATGAATGTGATTTAATGTGTCCATTGCTGGCATAGATAGGTTGTGACAGCAGCTACATGAATGTGATTTAAGGTGTCCATTACTGGCATAGATAGGTTGTGACAGCAGCTCCATGAATGTGATTTAAAGTGTCCATTACTGGCATAGATAGGTTGTTACAGCAGCTCCATGTAGGTTGTTACAGCAGCTCCATGAATGTGATTTAAAGTGTCCATTACTGGCATAGCTAGGTTGTTACAGCAGCTCCATGTAGGTTACAGCAGCTCCATGAATGTGATTTAATGTGTCCATTGCTGGCATAGATAGGTTGTTACAGCAGCTCCATGAATGTGATTTAAAGTGTCCATTACTGGCATAGCTAGGTTGTTACAGCAGCTCCATGTAGGTTACAGCAGCTCCATGAATGTGATTTAATGTGTCCATTGCTGGCATAGATAGGTTGTGACAGCAGCTCTATGAATGTGATTTAAGGTGTCCATTACTGGCATAGATAGGTTGTTACAGCAGCTCCATGTAGGTTGTTACAGCAGCTCCATGAATGTGATTTAAGGTGTCCATTACTGGCATAGATAGGTTGTTACAGCAGCTCCATGTAGGTTGTGACAGCAGCTCCATGAATGTGATTTAAAGTGTCAATTACTGGCATAGATAGGTTGTTACAGCAGCTCCATGTAGGTTGTTACAGCAGCTCCATGAATGTGATTTAAGGTGTCCATTACTGGCATAGATAGGTTGTTACAGCAGCTCCATGTAGGTTGTGACAGCAGCTCCATGAATGTGATTTAAAGTGTCAATTACTGGCATAGATAGGTTGCCTTATCCAAGCCAGTAATGGCCACTTTAAATAACATTCACGCATGTGATTATTGGGCCCACCTGTTTGGAATGAGGGAGGATCAGTGTACAAGTTCAGGGAGAAAATCTGGCCTCATTAGTGAAACCTCAAGGATTCTTCCAAATATCAGATTTACAATAAACCGGATATGATGAATTAGTATGGAGAAGGTTAAACCCTTGAAGCTGTATCGGTTTATTAAAGCCGTGAAGTGATTAAGCCCACTCGTATTTGTGCTTTTGGGGTATGATGTCCATGTATTGTTTCAAAGAGAAGGTTATGTGCTGTGTCTTTCTCTGTGCTGCTGACCCAGTCCTAGAAAAAAGGGGTAAGTTGAGGCCCAAAGTTCTATATATAACACCTAAGTTTCAGGACAGGCTGATATGAGGTAACAGGGGAAATGCAAACAGCAAAGGATCTCAGGTGATGGCTGCTGTGACTATCTCCAGTGGCATTGCAATGTAGCCCCGCACATAAAGGGTTACAATACCACAGCTGTCTGTTCCATGCGTACAAATGCACCTTTAGGGTCTGCATTGGCCCTTCTGTGCATTATATTTCAATGGGGAAGATAATATATTTATCTCTCCCTTTCGGGTGGAGGTAAAAATGTGGGGATTGCATTGTAGATATTTTTTCACATAATCATGCGGTTTTTACTGCGGGCATTGTTCCCAGGGACACCTTATGGTGTAAACATTGCATGCATTTTAATTAGACGGGCGGTAAAATATTGCATTTTGCAGAGCAACTTTTTTAGGATTACCACCAGACTCAGAATAAGTGCCTAAACAAGAGGTTTACTGTGAATTGTGTACCTCCACAGACCGACACTTGCACGTGTATGCTAAGCCAGTGCAGTAGACTGAAGCACTGCGCATAAAAATCGGTGTTAAATCTTTATACAAAGACAGATGTTACCAAAGGTGGAAGTGGACCATGTACGATAACAAAAATAAAGACTTAGGGCCCATTCATGAAATTTTTTTCCACGGTTCAAAGTGACTTTGCACCGCTGAAAAGTGACTGCACTGCCGACACAAACCCTGATTCATGGAACTGTGCACGTGTATTTTTGCAGTGCAAAGTCAGTGCAATGTAATTTTGTACTGCAAAAATTACATTGCACTGACTTTGCACTGCAAGAATACACTTCCACACTTCCATGAATCAGGGTTTGTGTATGCAGTGCAGTCACTTTTCAGCAGTGCAAAGCCACTTTGAACCGTGGATAAAATTCCATGAATCGGGCCCTTACTGTTCAGTAAGAGCAGAATAAAATTTCAACCAAAAAAAGTTTGCTAATGAAAAAAAGGAGTAGCAGAGGGCTTACTTCCATTGTCAGGTCTTTGAACACAGCCACCCTGTGCAAAGGGCAGCCTTGTATAGCAGTGGTCACAGATTTCATTTTATTTCCGCTCCCGAGGGCACTGTAACTTCCTCATAAACATGATGTCTATTGGTTGATCCAACTCACATTACTGTTTCAATATGACTTCTGCCAACCTATCCTCACCGAGCCTTTGAATTATGCGACGCCGGGGACTCTGGGTATTTGCGTCGTAAAGCGCCACATGATGACAGAGTGCAGGATTTTCCTACAGGAAAGGAACCTCGGAATGTCCTCAGCCTGAGGCGAGCAATGATGTGTGGGATGATGCCTCGACTATGTGCAGAAATTTGATACTTTGGAATCTTGTGGAAGGCCTCGTGTCCATTTTATCTTAGCTGAGCGTGACCTCTCTTTGCTGCAGTTACCAGAAATTGCTAGAAAGATCCAGATGCATTGCGAGGAGTGCAAAGATGTTAGTGAACAGGTGGCAGAACATTGCAGGGGACAGTGCACTCTGGCAGCTTACATAAGGTGGGCCAAATGACTCAATGTATCCGGAATGCCACCTAGTACTGGGTTTTGATTGCATTGTGGTAGTCTCGACTAACGTCAAATAAATAAATTCGACGTAATCAGTGTAATGTCATTTAAACTTATCTATTATAGCGCTCTGCCGCCATTTTGGCTGGCTTGCTTTGCATGAGTAGAGATGAAACCATTGAGGAGCGTCTGAAAAAGTCATTACTGTGAAAGCGGTATTTCAGTGACATGGGGTCATCTAATCACCCCCCCCTCCTTGCCCCCGAAGTTGCACTCACATGCGCACTTTGATGGTAGCTGGGGACAGGCATGACCATGCTGCAGTCACAAGAGTTCCAAATCTGCTACTTCTTCAGGGTAATGCATATATTGAAGCATCTACACTTATTGACCGACCTATGTATTAAACTAGTAGAAAGGGGGACTGAGAAACAAGCCAGGTACTTGGTCACTGTAATCCTTGCCACTCTGTGACCAACTCTTTTTTTTAATGAGGCTTCTAGAGTTTGGGGGTAAGATATTTCCTTACTTCAATTTCTTTGATTGGGCAGGCAGCATAGTTAAGTATATTAAACTGAGTGGGCAGTATTATCACGGGATAATTGCCCAACCCAAGTTATGGTCTGAGGCTAAACCAAGGACCATAAATTGGAGAAGGCCAATTATCCTAAGAGGTGATTAATTACCCCTGATGAGGCCTATAAAGCTATTAGCATATTGTGTCAATAGCATTATGATGAGTGTGTTGTGTTACAGAGGTGAAATTGTTTTTGAGCAATACTAGAGATTAATGACTGCATTCTAATCCTTCATATTGACTAAAAGGTAGTCAGTGACGGCTGCAATGTTCTAATACGAAAGGTAGATCAGTTCTTGGGAGATTATAATATATACACTGCCACCACTGTCTCGGAATATCATTACTAGATGAGTCCATGTCACTGAGGTCAGCATGTTAGGTCTCGGATTTTCAGTTAACAACAAAACACATGCTGTAGTTGACCTTATCTTTCTTACATCCTCCCTCACCTCTGTAGTTGCCAACATGACCCATTGCAATCTGCAGGTGGTTGTGTTTTTCTTTATATTTTGGGACTTGTGGTTCCACTACTCCCATTATCAAGCTCGCACTACGAGTCTCAGAATGCAAAGGAAAAAAACAGGACTCGATAAGCACCCACAAATTGGAAGGGGTCACGTTGGCAAGTATGCACCTCATCTAACCTTACTTTTGACACTTCCCATCTTTCCACTGTCACCTACATTTCGAAATCTGAGTGGATTTCACAATAGCACAAATCTGGTACGAAAATAGAGAAACAATCTTATTGTCATCAAGCTGGTACAAACATTGCATTGCATAACAATCTTCAGAATCAGAATAATGGTCTGTGATAGTACACAGAAAGAAGAGGCATTACACCTTAGTGCAGATAATATGAGGGACTTCTTCCACGCCACATTGTATGCAAATATTGAGAAATTCAATTTGTTTACACGCATTCAAAATGGCCGCCGGCATGCAATGACATCATCATGCTGCCGCTGCCGGGCCCATTTTCAGTAACATAAAGCCACAATGATACCGGGGATCAGCTTGTTCGAGCGATTTCTCATGTATCAAGCGGCTTTGCAGAGCTACTCTGGTAAGTGCTCAAGATAAGGGTTCCTACCAGATGATTGTTGTTAACCACCTTAAGGAGACCAACTAACCTTAAACATAACCCCATTACGGGCCACAACTATTATACACAGGAGAGAACATTGCAAAGAACAAGACCAGGTAGGATTGTTTTTGCACCTACCTTTTTATCATTGATAACAAATGAGCATTAAAAAGAAAAAAGGTTTCTCTATATGGACATCCAACCAATGCTATTATTTAGAGAAGTACAATTATCATTCTTTTAGGATCAGATTCTGGGATCCTTACAAAGTAAGCTGTATGCTTACCAGAAGTCCAAGATGATAACGTTTTTATTTTTATCATCACACAGCAGTCAGGTAAAAGAGACCTTAAAGTATTACCCTTTTCTTTAAATTCTTTATTTACCTACAATCGCACATAGAAACATTGACAAAGTATCTAGTTAAATAGATGGTCTCTTTTATTTTTGTAGAATTGAGTCCCTGAAGATGGTCGGAAGACCGAAATGTATTGGACAAACCATGAACTACCTGTGTCTCTGGAAATAAACAACTTCTTTTGAGTTTTACAACTGTTAAGAGGAATTTAAATAAGAAATGTTTGAATACACTACCATGGACAAGTTCTTGTTAGGTTGCCTAACTCAGTTATCAAAGAGGTCAATGTGGACCTGGAGGACAGAAGCATTGCTATGGGTACAGGATTTGAGCAAGGAGAACGGGAGCCAGCACCCTACGGTAGTGCTTAGTATGCTTTTGTGACTGTAGAAGTATCAGTAGAGGCTATAACAGGAATAGGAGATGAAGGTGAATGGGAATCAGATGTTGGACAGGGAGAGCATGGTGTAACAACCGTACCTCCTACTCTAGTAGCAGTGACAAAGAGTACACCATGGAATCATAGGAAGTGCTGTTGCACTACCATGGCCATAGTAAGTAGCAGGGGAGAGATGGGGAATACCCAGTAAAAACAGGTGTAACTTCATCTCTCTTGCTCCAGAATGGTCAGACACAGATGTATTATGCTCCGTGTTCACACATGGACTCGAAAGATTTGATGAAGATGAAGACACTCCCTTCACTCACTGCAGTGGCAGGGAAGTGGATTTATGCATTAGAGAAACACACTGCCGGCGTCATGTTGGCCATAGGGGATATGAAAAGCTTTGGAGGCAAGGTATCCGGGAGTTGAGTTGGATATATATACCGAAATTGGAGTAGCATTTAATAATTACAGGGTGCAGGTATGAGGGGCCCCGCAGATTATGTATCCCGATACACCAGATATAAATTCTGTTCTGGCTGAAAAAATGAAGTTAGATGATGATCCTGCCACATACATTCAGTTATTTTAGGAGATGTGGAGGGCAGGGACTGGAAAAGCATGGGATAAAAATGTGGTGCTCTATTACCACATGCTAAAGAAGGGACTTCCTAAAGAAGTCAGCACCATCTCTATAAATTAGCAGGGATGGAGTCCAAGAGTTGGCTGGAAATCTAGGCACCTATTCTGAATTTTTGTAAAAGGAGGCAAGAGAAGGAAAAGGAGAGTATAGAACAGGCAAAAAAGGCAGAGGCCAGGCTTGTTCAGAAAAAGCTAGCAATAATCTGTTTGGAAGAAGCAGTGATTATCAGCTCCATGGAGGGACAGCAGAGACAATTGGGACAACATGGACATAGTGAATCAGGTATGACACAGGGTTGTTTGGACGGTTATGTTCCCGGTCCAAGACAAATGAGAGGGTTTCCGAGGGGTAGGAGAGGATTTTCACAAGGAAATGGGTCATTCGACGGGTTCAGAGGAATGGAACCCAAGTTTAATGAGACAATGGGAAATAACTATGGAGGGTTGTATGGGGTTTAGTGTTGGTCTTGAGGAAGAATAAGACATGTGGCATGAGATTGCCAGAGCCGGCACAGCATTTTAACCTAGAAGCTCAGCAAATGCAACCCCAGACCATGCCATATGCCCAAGGCTCTGTGCAATCGCAGCAGGCATGCGTTGAACAGAACCCATCGACTGGGGCTGCACAGACCTATGTGATTCATCCAACCATGGCAGCACAGGCACCGGTCCAGACATGGGAGAAAAATCCTTTTCCCCAACGAACGGTCACTCATTACACTGGAGCAAGCGTTTTTGGAGGGAATCCTTTCTCGCTCCTGGTGCTAGGTTAGGGCAGCCCTCAGGTATCTCTGATGTGTCCAGTCCTGTCCATTACCACTGATCTGGAAGAGGATCTCCAGATCGATTTGCAGGTAGGTGACCAAACACTTTTATTCATGGTCGATACAGAGGCAAGACAATCTTGCATCAAGGAAGGTGAGATCCCCTTGTCAGGTAAAATGATGGAAACATAGGGTTTTCTGGGGCTTCCCTGTCGGATTCTTACACTGAAGGTCTATGTATTAAGGTAGGTACACAAAATGTATTTGCTCCTTTTTTGTATCACACAGATACTCCAGCGAATCTATTGGGCAAAGATCTCCTCAGTCGACTCCACGTGTCAATCGTTTTCACAGAGGAAGGCATAGTATGCACGACCCCAGGTTTGTATCCAGTAAGAGAAGCGGCACGTCTGCATGCATACTATAGTGACAACGCTATAAGGTGGGTGCCTGTACGTTCAACTTTGTTTCTTTGAGATGGGTGCCGAGAAGCAGAGATCAGACATGGTGGGCAAATACTGAGTTTTTGGTTTGGCCTGTTGTGCTGCAGGAAGTAACACCAGGCACCATTGTCACAATTCTCTTAGAAGCAGTAGTTATCAAGAACAACAGGGTGGCGCTGTCGGGCACCGATGAGGAAGGCAGAGAGTTGCACACAGTTTTGGGCATCGATCATATCTTATTGCTGAGGGACATGGCCAACGAGCAATTGTTTGAAGACATCAAAGACACAAGAGAGATGGTTTTGGAGAGTGGGGTGCCTTGCCAGATAGCGATAGAGCAAAGGTAAGTATCACAGACCATGCTCATTGTTAGAAATACATCACCACATTGGAAGGAGGGTCGGGAAAAAGTGCCAGGCCATTCATGGACCAGCAATGCTCATGATGTGGGGCTGTTAAAGAGTGTTGAAGCAGTGCAGATAAAATTGAAACCTGGTGCAATATTACCATGTTTTAAGCAGTACCCCATGTCTAGAGAGGTGGATGAGGGAATTTATGAGACTATTATGAAGCAAGGCATAATCCAGCTTCTGTGTCCCCATGTAACATGGCTGTCTACCCTGTGAAGAAGGCAACAGGGTCTAGTTGGAGGATGGCCAGTATTTTCACCCCCTCTGTAAAATTGTTGAGGTGGAATTACCAGTGATACCGAAACCTGCTACCATTCTCTGTGATATCCCTACTGCGTCGACCCACTTCACAGTGACTGATTTAAAGAATGCATATTTCTCAGTCCCCGTATGCACCAATTCTGACTACCTCACAGCGTTTATGTATCGTGGTCAGAGATTCGAGCAGATGAGGTTTCCCTCGGGATACTGTGAATCTCCAAGTGTTTTCAACAGAGTGGTTTAAATGGATTTAGGGAATTTACATGTTTCCAGTACAGTAATCCAGTATGTGGATGATTTGCTAGTCTGTAGCACTTCAGAAGAGCAGCGTCAAGCAGATTCAATAATGCTTCTCACCCTGCTTGCGGAGAAGGGGTAAAAAGTGGACAAACAAAAATGGCAGTACTGCTGGACAGAGGTATTATATTTCAGGTAAGTGACATAGCTTGCAGAAAGGAAGGTAATTCCAGAGACAGCCACTGCAGTTCAAAATATGCCTCAACCAGTCACACTGAGACAAATGCAGCAGTTTTTGGGACTCTGTAACTATTGTAGATCTTGGATCTTTGACTACTCTAGGTACATGAGGCTCTTACTGCAGGGACATAAGGAAGTGCAGAAGGTGAAGGGTCCAATAGAATGGGATGAAGTAATGGTGATTTGCTTTCGGGAACTGAAGGCTGCGATCAGCAATGCTCTGGTTTTGGCGACCCCAAATCACAATAAACCATTTGATCTGTTTTCTCATCCAAATGGGCACATGATGACAGCATTCCTGGTCCAGCAAACATTGCTAGGCCATAAACCATTAGCATACTATAGTGGACTCTTACACCCAGTGATGCAGAGACAGTTCCCTTGTGAGCAAGCTTTAGCAGCAGCAGCTCTTGCAGTTCAAATGTCTTCAACCATCACCATGGGTTGCCCGGTGACATTGTATGTGTAGCATGCAGTCTTTGCAATCTTGGAGAAATCCAAGTCGACTTTGATGACCCAAAGAGTTTCAGGGTATGAGGTTATTCTATAGAATGCATCTATACATCCCCTACAGTGTTACCTAGTCAATCCTGCAGCATTGATGACATTTTCCATTATTGTGCGACATATGAGGGCGAAGAGGAAGAGAGGATGAGTGTTAAGGAGGATGCATTGGTGGGACATGAGGTACCTTTTGTTGATGGGTCCTCAATAATCAATCAGGACACTAGTGAGAGGCATATGGGTGCAGCCATTGTGGGACTTGTGGATGGGGAATACCAGGTCAGACTGAAGAAACGGTTGCCCTCACATTACACCGTGCAAGTTGTGGAACTAGTGACACTTCCAGAGGTGCTAGAGTTGAGTAAGGGGAAGGCAGTCACTATTTATTCTGACTCTGCATATGTAACCTCCACTGTGCATTCAGGTTTATTGAGGTGGCAGAGAAGAGGGTTTAGGAGATCTGAAGGGACCCCTGCCCAGCACACTGTGCTGCTATTCAAACTCATCGAAGCACTAACCCGGTCCACAGAGGTAGGAATCGTAAAGTGCGCTGCACACACAAATCTTACTAACTCAATAGCACTTGCAAATGATGCCAGAGACATGTCGGTGAAAGAATACGCATATTTGCCATTTACACTTTTACAGAAACTGGAAACCATGTCCCAGCAGATACAGTTGCCAGCTCCATACACTGCTGTCATTTTTGTGCAAATCATAGAAATGCAAAGCACCTAAAGAGGAACAGGAGCTTTGGGCAAAGAGAGGATGTGCCATCTCATCCACAGATCTGCTGTGGAGACAGGAACTGACGGGAAATGTAGTAATGCCTGTAGAACTGCTTCTTGTGGCTCTAGAGCAACTACATTACCCGCTGCACACTTCTCAATGACAAATTGCAGCAAAGCTCCAAGAGGAATGGTTTATACTAAACCTCCAGGAACAGGTAAGTAGATTTGTAGGAAACTGCATAGTTTGTAGCTAATTAAATCCTGGAAACACCATGTGGTCAGTAAGGGGAGGTTTGCCTAGGCACTGTGGGGCTTTTTGGGAGCTCTGTATTGATTTTGTCAAAATGTTTGTGAGATGTACCAATTGCCGGTACCTTATAGTCATAGTTTGCCCATTCTCCCGGTGGATTGAGGTTGGTCATTGAGCACACCCTGATGCTAAGTCTACAGTGAACCTTCTGGTGAGGTAGGTATTTCCATGGTGGGGAATTTGTGAAGTCTCGAAGCCCGACAATGGAACCCACTTTTTAAATACCCTGTTCTCAGAAATCGCTTCACTCTTGGGAATCAAGCACAGGTTGTGTTCAGTATACCACCCATAGACCAACGGTTAGTGGAATGGTTAAATGGGGTTCTTAAGGTCCGGATGGCAAAAATGTTTAGTGATTTAAGTAAACCGTGGTTATACTGTTTGACTTTGGTTTTGTTTTATTTGAAGAATCAGTCAGGAAAATAGCACCACCTTAGCCCTCACAAGATTGTGATGGTGTGTAGATTACACACACCACTTTCACCTGCACACAAAGTATCAGATACACATAAGACAGCAGAGCTCCTTGGCAAGGAGTTTAGGGATTACCTTAGGGCCTTAACCAAAAGTGTCAGAATGAGATCTTCACAGGTTTTGTCTTCTCACCAACAGCCTATAGGAGGAAGCAGCAAAGAATCTGATGATCTGCGCAAGCCACTATTGTTCCCCTGGGACAGATCTTTATACATACCTTCATGCTATGCTGGGATGAGTGGCATTTCCTTGGGCCGTACTGTGTGATGTTCACAACTCTGACTGCTGTGAAGGTGGAGGGCAGCAAGAGCTAGTCCATGTCACCGATGTACTAAGAGATACCGGTGCCCATCCACCACAACAGGAGCAGCAGCAGGCTCAAAGTTAAGTATGCCCTAAGGATTCACGGCTCATTACAGTGGAATAGGTGGGTGCGAATGAACATCAGGAATTTACTTTTTTGAATACGAAGAAGAAAACTTTGGATTTATAATCTATGTTAGAATGATTGTTTATATGTCTTTTTTGTTTCTTTTGTCATCTTGTTCAAAGATGGAAAACAGTATGAATGTGAATGGCTTAAGTGTTATCGGTTGGTAACACCCGATGTATGTTTGATGCTTTTTCTGTGTTTTGATCTCGAATGGCCTCGGGATTTGCCCTGCTGCACCTGAAATTTAATTAACTGATTGTACTAAATCTGCTGGAACGAGTATTTACGTTTGCATTGATTCTATGAAGTCTTTGTAGTGCCTCCAACCACATACCCTTTTCTTTCCTATGAGTGGCCACAATTTGGGGAGTGCACACACCATTCTTAATCTGAACTCTACACATCCTGAACGTGTAAGCCGCACTACTGGACTATGTCCTTTGCCAAGATTGACGCAACAACCAATAACAGAGCTGAATCCCTAGGATTCAGCGAAGAAGAAGCCCGGAGGATTCTCGGTCAAATTAAATCAACAGGGGATGAGCTTAAAACCACCGACAAACCAGAAGCATTAATCAAGCAGCTGGAATGGAAAATACGGAGAGAAATTAACTTGAAACTACACGCGACAACATTGACATACTATTACAAGGCACAGAGGATTCCTCGTGGACGGAGAGTAAACTTAGAACCTACCCTATGCAAAGAAAATCCGAATTTTGTAAAGAGATGGAGACAGATCCTGAACAAGTGTTCCCTTGATTTAATTCTCCTAACGATTGAAGAACTTGCACACAACTTGACCTCTTTGGATGAGGAAATAAGCACTAACAAAGGTGCGCTAAGTAAGAGTTTCACAGAAGATCAACTCAAACAAATCCTGGAAGAGACTAATGAGAAACTGGCCAAATATAAGCAAGAACTCGAGACGAAAAAGATCCGAAAATTCAGGAGGGACACGCAAGACTACAAATTAGACATAGTTTATAACTGGCAAGAATACTACGGCTTACCTGTTCCAAGACCACTTCAACCACGACCCCCAAGAACAGGACCCAGTAATACAGATACCACTTCTTCGGAAGCGTCCAGCGCTGAACTAGAAACAAGCCCCAGTGCAGCAATAGCAGCGCCTTCTACCTCATTAGCAGAAAGGGCTACAGCAAGTGCCTCTGATTTTTTAGAAAAGGACCAACCCGACGAGGACAGAGGAAGAAAAAAATCAGAGAGAAAGAAACCAGTGGGGAAGAAGATATAGTGGTCAACATATCATCTTATACATTGTCAAGTATCGAATTACAAGTCTTACGTAAGGGTCTGTCCTTTGTGCCCCAATACAACACCAGCCTGCTGAAAGAGAAAATTGATTTCTTTAAACTTATGTGCAAACTTAAGCTGATGGTGTTCTTCAATTCCATTGAAGAAGAAGAAAACATGAATGAACCCTCAGAATTTCTGGAACTCTCACCCAAGAGTACATTTAACCCGCCAGTGAATAATCATGTTCTGACTGTATTTGAAAGAAATGTCCTGGACCAATTCAAGAAGATCCAATACAAATCAAAGAGCCATGGGAACTTCACGGCCACTGATCGACAAACCCTGAAGAGACTTTTAGATAATAAAGATATTATCTTCAAACCAGCTGACAAGGGCGGCGTTCTGGTTCAAATGGACAAAATCAAATACATCAGGGAGGTGGAGCGACAACTTGCGGATCAAGATACCTATAAAGAAATTAACCACAATCCAACGGAGGAATTGATGAAGCTGATCAAGGAAGTACTCGATGAGGCAGAAGACAGAGAGGTTATCTCTGAAAAAACCTGCAAATTCCTGGAAAAGACACATCCCATCACACCCGTGATATACATCCTTCCCAAGATACACAAGAGATTACTATACCCACCTGGACGACCGATTATAGCAGCCACAGATAGTCTGCTGGAACCATTGGCCAAATATCTTGACAAGATTCTGCAACCCCTCATACAAGAAACCCCGACGTATATAAAGGACACCACACACTTCCTTCAAAAACTCAAGGAAGTACTTTTTGTAGATGGAAGAGATACCCTGTTTACGATGGATGTCACCTCGTTATATACTAATATTGTACATGAGGCGGGACTTGAAGCAGTTCAATGGCTCCTCTTGAGGTCGGACAACTGTCAAGGGGACAAGATCTTTGTCCTAACACTGCTGAAACTAGTACTTATGAATACTTTTTTCAGATTTGAAGACAGGTACTATTTACAACTCTCAGGTACCAGCATGGGGGCGGCCATGGCCCCTGCTTATGCTAATACATATATGTATTATTTGGAAAACGAGCATCTTCTTACTTCAGCAAGGTGGCTGCGCCACCTCACTATTTTCGTAAGATATATTGACAAAGTGTTTGGCATATGGTCTGGCCCGGAGGACCAACTGGTAGAGTTCTTTCAAATGATGAATAACATGCACCCGCGTATTCAATTTACCACCCAGACCAGTAAATCCAAGATGAATTTCCTGGATGTGGAAATCTATGTGAAAAACGCTAACCTTGAAACCAGGATATTCACAAAGCCAACTGATAGAAACAGCCTCCTGTTAGCCACTAGCTTCCACCCGCAGAGGACAATTGAGAGCGCTCCGCTAAGTCAGTTCCTACGTTATCGCAGGAACATTTCAGAGGAATCAGAGTATGCGATACAATCGGTGACTCTACGTCACAAATTTAGGGAGAGGGGATACAAATCGGCCTCGATCTCCAGGATTGAAGAGAAGGTGGCAAATGTTCAGAGGGACACTTTGCTCACGATCAAAGTCAAGAACAAAGAGGACAGTTTAGTATATGTGACAACACATTCCAATCAAAGCAGAAAAATCAGGAACATCATTCACAAGAACTGGCCAATGCTACAAATGGACCCTGAAACTCAATCCCTCTTTCAAGAGCCTCCTATATTTGCATATAGAAACAGCAGGGCTCTCAGGAACAGCCTTATTTGGGCCGAGACAGGAGTGGACCATCCAACGACTACACGGCACAAGGGTACACAACCCTGTTACAATTGCCAGCACTGCAGTAATCTTCTTTTGGGTAACACAATCTCACATCCACACACGGGCAAATCTATCATACTTAAACACTCCTGTACGTGCGACTCAACGAATGTTGTATATGCACTCAAATGCCCCTGTCGCCTGTATTATGTGGGGATCACTACAAGGAAAGCTAAGTTGAGATGGACTGAACATAAATCAAATATTCAAACTAAAAGTTTGAGATCACCAGTGTCAATGCACTTCCTTGAAGCAAGGCACTCAATTGCCCAATTGAGATGCATTATCTTGGAACAAGTGCAAGTGGGCCTAAGAGGGAGTGATGTGCATAGACGCTTGTTACAAAGGGAAATTTTCTGGATTGATTTACTGGACTGTCTAACCCCAAGGGGCATGAACTGCGAATTTGATCTGATGTGCTTTGTCTGATATTATGTTATTCCTATGTTTGTTTTTATTGAAAAAATGTTAACTTCAAGTTATGGTTGATTTTATACATGCAATATCACCTTGCTCTCTTTTTTCTCCATATGTCCGTTTCTCAAATTAAGCCCACAGGCCACACCTTAGCCACCAATCATACTAACGACATATACCAATGAGCCCCCACTTTATCCAGCCAATCCAGACGGTCGGAACGCGGGCCCTGTCCTGCACCTGTTCTATGATCGGTCTGGCAGAGCACCACTAATCACGAGTGTGAGGTGGGGCACCACGCAAGCCTCTTATTTGGCTGCGGTGGTGCCCCTCCTCACACCCCCTACAAACACACTTTCCTCAGGCCATTTACACTCTCTGGTTTGTGTGCATCGAACACTAACTATCTTGAGATTTCTAGATAGGGTCAGAAGCCTGTATTGAGACCTTTCTATCCCATATGACAGTCATACCTGTGTACCTCCTCGGCAGCAGGTGATATCTAATACTCATACCTGACATAGTGAGGTCAAACTGTGTTTACACGGCTTACTTACCCGGTTTTGGAATTTGATCTCCCGTGGTTCGTCTTTTCCCAGCCAGACGCGACACTCTGCTGCGCCTTGGCTGTTGATGTCGTTGCCATGGCGACCCACTCGCGCTACGAGTCTCCCTTGGATCCGAGGTTACGAGTACTAGAGAGTGTATTGGCTAGTACTGGGATACATAACATATACTGAAATATTAGTGGGCACTTGAGGCGTGATAAGAGCCCCTTGATCGATATTGTTTACCGATTGTCCTCCGTATGCCCCTACCAACATGGAGTCGATTGAAGCATTGCGCATGCGCGCCGCTGCCATGACGACCATTTAACAACTCATAGTCACGAGCCGCGCGTCTGACTGACGGACGTCTCGTGCACTGCGACTGTTCTGCAAATGCAGGTAAGATTGTTGGAGCCAACTGATCAGTCTTACGGGCTGTGCTCTTTATAACAATGCCATACGCACCTAATACGCATTATGACTTCTACTCGTGAATGACACAGATGTCGACTATAAACCTATTATGGCCCGTTACATCTCACTTTCCTTATCAGACCTTGCTAACTCTCCTGAGTTGGACTGCATATGATTTAGAGAGACATACCTTCGTTACTAACTTCATTTCCTCAGTAATTCCATGTTTTTGATTATTTACAGCACACACACTGTGTGACCGACCTCCAAACAATCCACTCACACCCGAGGTGACCTTTATTCGCCTCTGGACGTGGTGAGTGATGCTTCTGCTTTCCTTTCTTGAATGCTTTGAGAATACACACCTAGAGTCTCATAAACTGACATTGCCTGTCTCGCTTACTATACAGATTGCATCAAATGATCTCTAACTTCAACATTAAGGTAAGTGCCTGTTTTTGGTGTTCGGTACTACCCTTATCTATAATTCCCAATGAGCTAATTAGTCTATTTACATTTCCCTAGGAATACCTATTAAATTTCGAAGGAACTTCACATTTCCTGCCCTGAAGATGGATTCATCTGAATCCGAAACGCGTTGGCACTTGATCACATCTATGAGTGTTTAGGACAAAAGTACTATTGTTATCCTTGAATGTGAACTATTGTATGTTTTGTTACCGCCTATCCATTCTGTTGGGTGCTCTACACACTGTTTGTTAACTTTGAATTTGAATTATCGTATGTATTGTACACTTGCATCAAATGAAGAGTTCTTTGATGCTGTCTGTTAACTTTGAGTTTGATACCTTATCCAACTGTATGTTTGAGACTTGGATTTGAACTGATTTACTTTTCATTTATCCTTTGTAATGTGTTTGAATACCTTGTGATATATAAAATATATGTGTTGTGCACCTGTAGTGTGAAGGTTCTTGGTGGCTCTTGAACAGGCTATATCAGGTGGACATCTTTCCATTTAAATACATAGCTTATTTCTGCTATGAACACATGTGAGTACTAGATTACCCTGTTTTGTTGAAGAGTTTCACGCATACTATTGTGAGGGTGTCTTCTGATTGCTGGGAGATCCCTTCTCACGATTGACTATTAAAAACACATAGGGGATTCTATCGCATTAGGAGTGCAACACAGGGTTATCGGTTGGTAACACCCGATGTATGTTTGATGCTTTTTCTGTGTTTTGATCTCGAGTGGCCTCGGGATTTGCCCTGCCGCACCTGAAATTTAATTAACTGATTGTACTAAATCTGCTGGAACGAGTATTTACGTTTGCATTGATTCTATGAACTCTTTGTAGTACCTCCCACCCCATACCCTTCTCTTAAATGTATCTAGAATCATATAATTTGAAGAGACATTATTGATGTCACAAATAAATGTTGATGCTGATTTCCTGGACAGTGAGGACAATGTAACTTTCAACACGATATTAGATGCACATGGTTTTGCAGCAGATAATGTATGGTATAGCCATGTGAGGAGAGTTGGGAGAGAGAGATCTGTAAGATTTTGATACATTTGCTCTCTTATCCCACATACTTCTGTTGTTCCTAGGGTGTTTATCACAAATGAAATTGAGCTAGCAGAGGCACTGTGTCTAGCCCGCCTAGCTTTGTGCAGGGTCTGAGGGCAGTTTCAAGGGCAATCAGTCACAACATCTTTTTTACTTTCTGAGGAAGAATGTTCTGAGACAGATCGTAAAGAGCAGAACAATGTTCACTGTATGCAAAGAGTCCAATTGAGTTTGAAAGTGGCTTTTATCACCAACAACCAATGGGAGCAAAGGATGAAGGGTTCCAGAGCTGGAGGGATGAGGGGTTTCTCAGAAGAAGGGGTGGCACGAGTAAACCAGGGAGGTTTAAATGTGTGGCAAAACAAATTGAAAACCAGAAAAACATGTTTAGCTACAGACACTTACCCATTTTTCTCTCTGATGTAAGGGCGATGGCAGTGTGCCTGTTGGCACACATGGGACTGCAGCCACTTGCTTCACATCACCGATCTGGCTAGAGGTACAGCTGCACTCCTCAATGCTTTTTGGACTTGTGGACAGTTACCTCCAGCCTGGAGAGGTGTGTGCAGTTTCAACACATTAAATGTGCCTGTCCTTGTTATTAATGAGGAACATTTAATCCTTGCCCGCCCAATGCTCAAAGCCACATCCACTGCCTCGTTTGTCCCCTGTGTTTCTTGCTTCCCTTGTATCATCACACATCGCAAAGGAAGTATGTCACTTTTCTAAAGTATGCAAGACCAAAACTGCATGGAATGTAGCAGTTGTCGACAGCAGCTCCGACTCAGAAGACATTTGAGAGAAATCCACCCATTTTGTTCTTGTTTTAGTCTCAGGAACCTCAAGCAAAGTGAAAAGGAAGAAGCTGCTCTGCGTAACAAAACTAGATTGCGTTCAAGTAGGGATCAAGGCCGCCTCTGGCTCAGATTACACCATTGTATCTGAAAATGTATACTGAGACAATTCAAAGAGGATGGCTGGAAATTGTCCAAATCTTACATAAATCCTCGTGCCTACAAAGGAAGGAAGCTTGGTTGGGCCAGATATTGGGTATCCAAGTTCGAGTTCAAAGGCAGGTACGCAGTAAGGAAATTATATGCAGCCAGAGCAGGCCCCACCATCTTAGATTGGCAAGACCAAGGATCTCTTTGAATACACATGAACCCTTATCTGTTGCTAGTAATACAGCAATTTACCTGTTTGGATATACTATGCTAATGCAAGACTGAAGTCGAATCCATGCAAAGTTAATTGTATTAAATCGAACAGAGGGATGGTGACTGCTCAGTTAATCACCAAATGAGTCCCCCGCCTCGGACAACCAAAGAAGAGCAATGTGTCCTACTTTAATGCATGCAAGATGGTGGGGTGATAGAAGTTGTGGAAGCAGCCACTGTCCTCACAAAAAACCTGATGGCAAATGTCTGAAACTGTGCATTGACCATCGCAGCTTAAACACCACTGTAGTAACTGACCGCTATCCCCTACCCATAATAAATGATGTTTTTTTCAACTGGTAAAGGCAACCTACTTTTACAAGCCAGACCTCAGGAATCCATACCACTAATCCCAACGTCATCTTGACTGGAAAGATCTCACATTGTTGGTGACCCCATAAAGAACATTACAATTCTTCTGTATGCAGTTTGGCATTATATCTCTATCCATGCTTCAAAGGAGTATGATCCACCCTTTCTGCAATGTTACAAGGGTTGTATACTTCAGGGACAATGTTTTTGTGTACAGTGATGGTCAAGAGCAGCACAGCCGCACCCTCGAAAGATTAATATGTAGGGTCTTTGAAATTGGCCTCACTCCTCTCCAAAAACAAAAATGTCACTACTGTCACAAACTGTGGAATATTTAGTGTACACACTATCAGAAAAAGGTATTGCCCACAAACACCCTCAAGCACTACCAAACACAGCCAACCTATTGCAATTCAAGATTATTCACAACCTGAAACAAAGACCAACTCTGCTCGTTTTGGAGTACTAAGAGGGTACTACACCTCTCACAGAAGATTGAACCACTTAGAATCCTACACGAAAATGTATCTGCTTTGAATGGAATGAAGATGGCTAACAGGTGGTCCACCAGGAGAGAGACAGACATAATAGCATCCTCATGCCTTCAGCACTTTGGCCTGCAGAAGTGCACAATTCTTACAGTCAATGCAAGTGCTTATGGATTGGGTGCCATCCTTGCCCAAAAGTTTCTCAGAGTTGAAACAGCCATAGCTTTTGCATCTCAACACTCAATCAATCTAAGACCAACAATTCAGTTATTGAATGCAAGATGCAGAACCCTTCTGCGCATATGTATGGGGGCATTGACTCACCTTATGCACCAACGTCAAATCCCTTGTTCACATACTTACTACCGGTGGTACAAAAATGTACTGTCCTATCCGGCACACTGGGCAGAAAAATGTCAGTTGTTCTGCGTCGAACATGTAGCAGGCAGCAGCAATGACCCAGGCAATGCCTTTTCCCAGTTGCTCACAGCATATTCTCGACCAGACGACTGGCCTGAAGGTGAATGAGGAATTGTGTGCATCCTAAATGCCATTAAAATGGTGAATGGCATTATCACGGAAGAGGAATGGCTGATTTAAAGAGCTTACAGAAAGTCATAACTTATACGAAAGAGGTTTTGCCCATGGAGAAGCATGTGTAAGCAGTGCTAAAGCCTTATTGCCAAGTTTGCACGGGCATATCCACTGAATCGGATCAACTCATGAAAGATTGAGTTTTTGTGCCACCCCCCCAATGCACCCAGAACAGCCCTGATATCACTGCTCCATGCAGCCCACATAGGGACGCCCTTTACAAAAAAGCAGAGAAGAAATATTCAACTAGTGCCATGCCAATAAGCTCTACTCCGCGGTTGTCCAACTCCAGGCCTCCGGGGCTGGAATTCTGATGGGTTTTCAGGATATCCCTCATTAATATTCATGAGAAACAAATTGCATACATTTAGAATCATGTCTGCAGATATATATTTTATGAATATTAATGTGGGGTATCCTGAAAATATGGCAGGTTTCCGACCCTCAAGGCCACAAGGTGGACAAACCTGCTCTAATCTAACTACAGATAGAATGGATGAAGGTAAAAATACCCACCAAACCCAAAGAATTTGTTTCTAAATACAGTCTCCAGTGGCCAGCACAATTCGTCTCTGACGGTACAGTTCACCTAGGAAAAGCTGACAAATGGAATGTCAGCCTTGTTGCATTGTACAAACAGAGAAATACGAACAAGCCATGTAACAGTAAAGCCCAATCCATAGACCAGTTCATGGGTGTTTAGCTACAAGCCAACACCCAGAGATAACCTAGAGTTACCAGCCCCATCATTAGCACACTCAGGAAAGGACATCATCTACAACCGCCAATCAAGGACACCTTGAACGGGAAGAGAGCACTCAGAGCAGAAGTATAACTTTATTGGAAACAGAGAAATAAAGATAAAGAATTGAAGAACATTTGCCAGAAGAAGATGAAATCAATACTCGTATGAAGAGAGTGAAGAAAACTCCCCAATGATTGAGAGACTATGAACTCTACTATCACTTTCCCTCTTCCACCACTAAGGGAGATGGTGTAGTATCTTCTCACAGCAGTGCCTTTACATTCCCTGCACTATCATTCTACTTTGTGTGGGCCAAAATAAGCCAGCGGGCTAGGGATTATGGCAGAGGCATTGCTAGGGCGGAGGTGAGGGGGATAAAGCCCATGGTCTTTTGGTTGTAGCCCCGGATAGTAGCTCAGGGGCTACAACCAAAAGGTTAGCTAGCCCCGAGTCCCAACAGTCCCAGATATTTTCCAGACCTAGCAACACCCCTGGATTATGGACAGCTTCCTTCTGGCATGCATTCTGCAGCAGCACACAGGTGAAGGCAGACTGCTCCTGCACCTCACTCAGCACCTCAACTCTTTTGTTATTTTCAGTGTTGTTCATATCCTTAAGTATGAGAGGAAGTGGGCCAGAACAAGACCATTTCGGCAAAAGTGCTATTCCATCAAGGCCTGAGAGAGACCCTAACCTCCGATGTTGAGAAATCTCTACCCCTGACTGCAATTTGTCCTGTGTGCTGTTTAAATGCTCCAGGAGACATGTTTGCAGGCAATGATATACAATTGATTTATTAACTACATTGGACATTCTTTCTTTGCTTGCCAGAACATCCCAAGCACAAATGCTGAAACAGTTCTAAGGAATATATATAGTTTATACTTTGCAGACCTTTTACTAGTAGGGTGAGTATTGTGACAAATGAAATCAGCAGCACACCAAGTGTGCATTACACGCTCAGAAGAATTGCATGCTTCAATTACAATCACAGTAATTGTCAAATTGGTGGCCAATATTATGTTCCCAAAATGCACTTTGATTTTATGCAAAGCAGCCAGCATTCGATATTCAGGGCTTCACATATTATTCAACACCTTGTTCCGCAGATCAGCCCTTACCACATCACTGTGTCAACTCCATCTCCCCCGCCCCACTAAAGGGAGGGGAGTTTTCACAGTGCATTTTGTCCATTTCCAGCACTGACCTTAAGATTTAAACTAAGTGCACTTTCTGAAAACTGCTATTTTGCCTCCAGCATCCTATTCTTTCTTTCCTTAGTGGTTTTCGTTCAGCACATTTCCATTGGCCTAGATCAGTTTAAGAAGCCGCTTCTATTGTAATAAATCTGTGTCATGAAATAGTGTACCCAAATGATTTCATGGTGAGCACAGAGCTTGTATATTAAATATTTGACCACACAGGAGGCAAAATAATAGGATTATTTTGAAAGCGTTCTAAAGTACTTTTAATTCCATTTCCAGACCTAGGTGTGAACTTATAACTTGAAACAACATCACCTGAAATAAATCGGCAATTTGTGCTGGAAATAAATCAGCGATGCCTGTTGGAAATAAATGTGCTTTATCTGTTGAAATACATTCCTTTTCTTTGCCAGCACTGCCTAATGAAATTAATTTCTACTTTTTTTTATTGTTTTTCTTTAATAAAACGCGGATCCAATCATAAATACCACATACTTTCTACTCCCCCTACAGTACCTATAATTACTATACACATTGATATAATGGTTGCGGACAGAGGCCAGATTCTTAGGGCCATGGCCTATGGCCATGCCCCCAAGAGTCTGGCCACAACCCCTTACAAACCTCAGCAAGAACAGAGGACATTTTTTTATGGACCACTTTAGAACAGCTCTCTTTAAATCACAATAATACAATATAATTTGTTCAAAGGGTCACTTGCTTCCCCAAGACCATTCATGTCTGTCCATTTGTATGTATTAATTTCTATCATATAATGACATACACTTCCACGTTTTTATCCAAAAATATCAATTTATTTCTTTTTGTATAGAACACATTTCAATACAAATATTTAATGTTTCTCATATATTCAATATCACACAATTCTAAGAACACTTTTTGGTTTCAACAAGGTCGTACAGTACTTCTACAAAATTGTCTGGCACATCAATTCATTAGCTAGTATTTAGTACATAGAATAAGATAAGTTTTCATTGAGGATCTATCGTGAACTTCCATCTATTATCATGGTAGCATACACACGTCCCTACACCTTTATGCTCTCCGTGCATCTGTCACTCATTCAATCAATTATACAACATTCATTACACACCCAACATGTGTTTTTCCTTATAGGGCTTGGTAGGCCCCTTGCATAGTTCCAGTCAGCAAGGGGGCTATAAAGTGTCCCCATTTGTCAACGGGCCATTGAGCATTGCGAGCAACTCTTTCAAAGTTGGTGAAGAAATAGCATGGATCTTCACCAGGTTGGAATTTCTGTAACACTGCCGTAGGGGCCATGGGGGACCCTCTGCTTGTTGCCATGGCATCTGTGACTTTCTTCAGTGCATCTTGACTGGCGGCCTGGAGCTGGAGCGCTTGTTGTATGGTTTGACGGTCCGTCTGTGCCTGGTGAGACTGGACGTGGATAATCTGTTGGAGCTGCTGTTGTCCTTCGGCTAGAGTTTTAATAATGCCCTCCATGGCGTGCTTCAGCATCCCACTCCTGACACCAAATTTGTAAGGATGAGGCAGTCAGCAGCTGGCTTGAAGGAACTTAAAATTGCCTTTATTCAGGTTCACAAAGAAGAGAAAAATAAAATAAAAAGGATTGTTCAAAGTTCTTGAATAGAGTTCTTTCTTCTTCTGTGATAAGGATGAACCATGGAAAGGTGGCGCCTAGTCTTCATACGCCCAGAGCGTCTCAGGTGCAGTTCTCTCTCTATCTTCCCCGGTGTTCTGCAAGAGAAGCAGAAAAACACACACAGTCCTTTTACAGTTTCACCCTTATATAGGGGTTGGGGCTGTGTGGACCAATCAGAGCTGCTCTGGCCTCTTTTTCTATAAATAGACCCCCAAGCTCCACCCCCTTTCTCTTTGCCCGTGGTTTGCCATGCAGCCTCTCCCGTCAAAATTGGAGTTTTGCGGGGTACCTCTGTCTCCCTGCCAGACGATGCTATCAACACTTCTGTAGCGTTGTACTTCCCACAGGCAGGTGAGCTATGATTGGGAAATGCGGACTCGGATATGTGTAACTTATTGAGGGCATCTGTGGGGAAAGCCGCATGGCGCATGGCTGCAGGGGAGATGGGAATGTGCAAAAGACCGTGACCGCCTGCCCGACTCTCCCTCTGTGCGGAGCCTGCGGTCACATGTGAGGGCTTCCCGTTAGCTGTGTCCTCCTTATAGAATGACCCGCTGTGAATGAAGAGTTTGGGAACCGCCGGGTCTTTTCTGTTCGTTTCCAGTTCGGCTCCACACGATAAGGGAGCCGGAACCGCCGGGCTGTCACTGCCTGTTTCCTCCGCTCCCAGCACTGCTGGGTTCAGTCCGGGAAGGTCTTGACGCTGTTCCCTCTCACGGTGGTTCCCCAGCTGTATTCCCCCCTCAAGGAGGTGATTCCACCATTTCTCCCCTTCTTCCCATCCCTCCCTTTCCTCCTGTTCACAGACTGGATTGGCAAAGCCCAGTCACAACGCAAGGAGCTCTTCAAGGTATTTAAAGAATTAGAAACAAAACAGAATACTAATCAGGGCACCATCACCAGAGACGCTAAATGGTGTAATCAGGTACAAGAGTCTATGGATGCTAAGCTTAATAAAATTAATAAAGGTTTCTTAGAAGCTAGAGAAACCATACTGCACAAGGACCACAATGATACTACTTTACCATCTAAATGTTATAAATAAGAGGAACTCTTTACTTTAAACCTATTTCGGAGGCAGACCTCACAGTGCCAATACAAAACCGTAAACCATCGAACTGTAAGGGAGACGTGTGCCCCGCATTAACTATCAAAGCCTGTACCACCTCGCTGATCCCTACCCTTTGTAAATTTGTTAATGCCTCTTTCAGAGACTGCTTGCTGCCAACCTGCATCAAACATTCATAGGTTACGCCATTACTGAAAAAACACAGCCTCTCCCCTGATGACGCCCTAAACTATTGCTCAATCTCTAATACTCCATTCATATTGAAAATCCCTGACAGAGTTGCATACACTCAACTATTGGCTCATTTGGGACATGCTAATATCTTGAATAAGAGACAATCTGGCTTTAGTGAAAAGCATGGAACTGAGTCTGCTCTGTTGGATTTAAAATCCAGACTCCTTTCTTCATATGGATCAAGGTAACTCCAGCATGCTGATTTTGTTGGACCTATCTGCCACCTTCGACCTGGTAGACCGTATTGTGTTGGTCTCCAGGTTGAGGGAGGTGGCGGGTTTCTCAGCGTCGGCAGCCAAATGGTTTATTTCCATCCTGAAAGATCACCAGTGGAGATTGAGTAGTAATCTTGTAGATGCAAACGCCAAGGAGTTGACCCAAGGAGTCCCACAATGAGCCTGTCTTTCCCCTATCTTTTACAACATCTTTATGGTGCCTTTCTTGGACTTCCTGGATACCAATAACATAGAACTTACTAACTATGCTAATGAAACCCAATGTATCATCCCTATCATGGGTTTCTTCCTGGAAGATGAAATAAACATCAATATGTTTTACCATCTCATCCAAAGTTGGATGTGTTCCAGGGGACTGGCTCTTAACACAAGTAAAACCGAACCCCTGATTGTAGGTACTGTTCCTAAAATCCATACATTGGAAGAACAGTACACTCAACTCCTGATTGATGACTGTCCCATAGAAATCAAGAAAAAGGTTAAACCGCTGGGGATATAGCTTGATTGCAACTTCAATATGAAGGCGCAGGTCAGCAGCCTTGTGTCCTCATCTTCATACTATATTAAATTGATGTCCCACGCCGATCCCTTTCTTTCACAAATGAGTAGGGAAACCCTAGCAAGAGCACTGTTAAGTTCAAGGATAGATGACTGCAGCAGCCTCTTGATCGGCGTTCCAAATTGTGAGTTGAGTAGACTGCAAGTGGTGCGAAACAACACTGTTAGAGTTGTTTTGGACCGTAAAAGATCAGATCACATATCTAAGGCTAGAAGAGAGCTACATTGGCTCCCTATCAAGGAAAGAATTCTCTTCCGGCTTTTGTCCATTTCATTCAACTGTATGAAAAATGTTGGTCCTGATTACCTTAATGATGAGTTGATACTAAAGATGAGCAAATACAGCCTAAGATAAAATAATCACTCTCGGTTAACTGCCCTAGCTTGCAGACTTTCGCAGGCTAAAACGTGAGCTTTCGATTCAGCGGCACCTATTGCCTGAAACTACCCCCTCATCAAACTTAGAGGAACATTCCAACAGAGTTTTTAGAAAAGGTCTGAAGACTCACCTGTTTAACTGAAGAGTTTTACGGCTCTCTACCTCCTGCTTTCCTCTACCGCTACGAATCTCTTGTAGCCTATAGCCACTTGTTTTCTGTTTATGTCAGCGCCCTTAGCCTCAGGGTCAGTGGATTTGCGCTATACAAATTATAAATAATAAATAAATATCATTAACTTTCGGGATCAAGCTGCCGCTCATGGCGCAAATTTGGTGAAAATCTGCCAAACGTCAATTCATTTTCCATTGAGTCTATGAGGAATTGCTACAAATGTAGGGACCCCTCTATAACTTTGCCCCCCCTGGACGAAACCTCACCAAACTCTGCAGACGTAATCTGAGGGGGGTCATATGCTTCTTTTGCAAGGTTTGGTAAGGATTTGCCCAGGGGGGCAAAATTCTAAGCCCCCGGAAAAGTTGTCTTCGTATGGGTTGAGCTACTTAACCATAACTACACGGCAGCTACCGTAGGCCGTGTAATATACAAACATTTTAAACCCTTTTCTAAAGAGGTGTTGTACAAGACAGAATAACATAGGTGTACATTCAAGGATCGAATAAAGCATGAGAGCTATGTCATACTGCACCAATCCCAACTTTATAAATTTTCTTCTCTTTGATTTTGAGTCCAGATTTCTATGGATGTATCCAATTCATTAAGAGAAGTTATAGGGGGCCCCTTTTTTCCAATGGTCAATTATTGACAGGTGGAAACGCCCCCTCGTTGTCCTTATCTCCGCCCCTTTTTAAAATAAATTGATAACATTCAATGCACTGTTCCTGTCAGGTGACTGTATTTCAAATTGGGCATTTCATCTATTTACATTTAAGTGGAGCCTGTGATACGTGCCAATACCTAACTCATAATTATACCAACTAATAAGTAAGTGAGTTCATCCTTTTTAATCGTGGCCATGAACTATAAAATACAAATGTTTTGAATATGCCAGCTGGCTCCTTATTTTTCACTAATACCACCCACCTCAACAATTAATCCTTGGCGTCCCCAACTCCCATTCACACCACTCAGCAAAGAGAAGCCAAGATTTAAGGTACAATTTCATGGCTTTTCCCTAAACACATGTGCTGATTGTATGGCCACCATTGGAACATCCGCTAATTTAGCTGCTGTTTATCTCTCTCTCCGTTTTTGTTCATGGATTGGTGTACAATGGAAATGCATCCTTTTTTCAAAATTGTTTCACCTGCAATGTATATGTCCAATGTTTGGTGACAACCTATGATTCTAATTGAACTACCTTAATGGTCTGAATGTACCACCGCAATTGCCCAGTTTCTTCGTGTTTGGGTTCTTAACTTGATAATTGTTTTAATCAATTGCATTATCTGATATAATTATACTTATACTATCAATATGTAGCCTCAGTAGAAGAGCTTGGTGCTCGAAAAACGTGTCAGGCTACATCATGTGTTGATTAAATTCAAATCTAAACCAATTGGTCAAAAAAAAAACCTGCAACCCAACCAAACCAACTAAATTCAGTAGTCCTTGCGCTGAACCTCGCGGGTCCTTATCTGCCACAATTGTTATGTTCGTTAGGACATAGAGGACCAGCAGCAGACTTCTAGTTGTAACCTTTTTGCAGACTGCCAACATAGCTTCAGCTGCAGAGTATATCCTCACTAGAGAAGACGACATTAAGGCACTATTTGCACCTAGGGGTTCTACCCTCAATCCATTCAAAAGACTGACATCAGAATCAGAAGATCTTAGATCTAAGTTTATCAAACTAGAACGTCTCAGAGCATCAGAGAGATTAATACATTTTGGGAAAAAAACTACCCTCACTCATTATCTGCAAGAAAACAAAATACCGAGAGGTCTACGTATACTAATTTTACCGGACTTTGAAGATACAGCTGATAATGATCTTGAAACTGAATGGGAGGCTAACTTAACAGCCAGCTCAAACAATATGCAAAAACTGCTTATAGAACATGCAAGTAGAGAACATGAACGTATTGTCATCCAAATCGATGCTTTGAAAGATGAGATCGGACTTTATGATGCTCCTAGCGCTACTATTGATAAGAATTGCAAAACCTTATATACCCGTTTACGCAGGCACCAAGATGAAGTTAAACTTCGCAAGTCTCGCAAATTTTCCCGTGATGGTAGAGATTACCACGACAATAGGGTGTACACTTATCAACCCAAGTATGACCAAGTGTCCCGTTCACGCAATAGTAGCAAAGCATGATCACCTGCCAGCTCTGAAGTTGACAGTGATGGCGAAAGACCAAACAATGACGCAGACCTACTCCTTTTTTAGAACATATATGCAGATACAAAAAAGGCAACCGCCAAGCAGCCCTAGCTGCTATGAAAAAGGTCAGGTTCCAATCGCCTCTGGTCACAAATATTATAATCCCAGACCCAAGCCTCAGGGTACAAGGGGTGGCCAATCAGCCAGGTGCAAACACCCCCCCCATACAATGCAGAGTAACAAGAGCAACTTACCAGCAAACTCTGCGCAATCAAACAAGATAGATCTATTTCATAATCTCAGTAGCTACCCACTCTCTTCTGATGAATGCACTGTCCTTAACAAAGGTCTGACATTTGCTCCATCTGGATACAATGAATATATCCAGATCCAGATTGCCTTATTTAAATTTATCCGCAAATTAAAATTAAAAAAAATATTTCTCTACCCAGGTCAAGTACTTCAAAAGTAAGCCCCACATACCCCTTCCTTCGTATATCACATTACAAATCAATGCTTAGTACAAACATACTCAAGTCTCTTGATGAATGTGAACAAGATCCTAGTGTAAATGTGATGGATTTATTACAAGACTTGAATATACAACAACAAAGTTTGAACATAAAGGAACTGTCAACTAAATCAAAATTTGTTCCTACGTTTCCTAAGGACAATCTCATTGATACATTCCATCAAGCAGTACTTAATTACATTCACAAATTGCAAGATTCTCCTAAGCAGAAGATTACTAAACACAACTTATCTAACAAAGAGCAAATAGCCTTGCGCAATTTGGCATCCATTGGCACTATTATAAGGATGCAGGCAAAGGGGGGAATGTAGTTGTTATGGACAAGTGGACTACATCTCAATGGGACTCGAACATTTGAATTCCCCTGGTTGCTATGAAATATTGGCATTGAACCCTATTCCTCATTTACGTGCAACAGTAAAATCAATAGTGTCCAAATGGTATACATGTGCCCTACTAACTGATGTGGAAAAACAATTTCTAATCGTTGATGTCCCAGTGATGCCTACAGCCTACGTCCTGCCCAAGATACATAAATCATTTGACAAAATACCAGAACGGAGACCCATCTTGAGTGGAGGTGGAGGTTTACTGGAGCCTATTTCACTTCATAACAATAAATGCCTTGCACCCTTGGTAAACACCATACCTACATTTATTTGTGACACTATGCATATTCTGCATATATTGGAACAACTTCCAGTACTCCCCAACCTGTTGTTAGTAATCCTTGATGTGAAAGCCCTGTATACTTCAATAGACCACCAGCGGGCAATTGCCAGCATTGATTATATTTTTCGGGAACACTCGGCCTCTTTCTTTGAACATATTGAAATGGTCAAAGACCTGTTATCATGTGCATTCTCTAACAATGTGTTTCTTTTCAACAACACTTATTATAGACAGTTAATCGGCATAACGATGGGGGCTAGCTATGCCCCTCCCCTTGCAAACATGTTCATGCATAATTATGAGCAAAAGATTGTTTTCACTAATGATTTGTTTGGACCACATATTCATATGTGGAAATGATATATAGACGATGTGATTCTGGTCTGGAAAGGGTCTATAGAGTGTCTAAATGAATTTGTATGTTATCTAAACATGAACAACTGGGACATCCAACACTTGTGTATAGGCGCGTTACAAATGCCATATCATATCATATCATATCATTCTTTTAGTTACACTATTATCAGCTTTTTCGATTTATCAATTAGCATTTCAGACAATAACTTTGTTACCAAAACCTATCGCAAGTCAACATCAGTGAACGCAGTCTTGCATACGACTTGTTGTCATAAGAAATCTGTTACATCAAATATGCCGAAAGGGGAATTTGACCATGCAAGACGCAACTGTTCGACAAATGAGGATTTTAATGTTGAATGTTCATTGATACGACAACGATTCCTGGCAAGAGGCTATGAACAAAAACTACTAGACAAAGTCGAACAGGTGGTTAGAGGTATGAAGAGAAGGGACCTACGCCTAAAGTAAGCACAGATACTGCACACAGTCAGAAACTCAAATTCATCACTAGATTCAATGCAGATAGTTCTGATCTATACAACACAATCAAAAGACACTGGCATATGCTTCAGCTCGACAGAGATACTACCCCATGGCTTGACTCTGTGCCCAGTTTTATTTATACCAAGGCAGGCAACCTCAAGAACATACTCTCAACCTCTTTTATGTCGATTCAACAACACAAACACACCTGGCTACATCAGCCTCTGAATCAAGGTTTTCATAAATGTGCGGGGTGTTCGATGTGTGCCTATGCATATGAAACTTCTAAAATTGATTTTGGGAAATTGGGCACACACAAGATCAATTCTTTTATCAATTACAATACAAAATATGTGTCTATTGTATCCTCTGCATATGCGGCCGGCACTATATTGGCAGCACCATTCGCCTGTTGAAAATCAGAATAAGGGAACATCTGTCATCCATTGCTCAATCTGACTCAAAATATCCTTTGGCCATACATTGGCAACAAGTCCACCAAATGGACAACAAAGCGCTGATAAAATTTGTAGGAATGGCGAAAGTTTTCTTACCATAGCGTGGAAGCAACCTGCTACTCAAATTCAGGCAATTGGAAGCACGCCTTATCTGCCATTATCGGACTGTAGCAAATGGCCTCAATACGGACCATGAACTATCTGTATTCTTGTGATCACATACTCTTCAACATGTTTTGTATCTATATACATAGACCTATGCCTGTTTTCCTCTGATTAATTGTCTTGTATTCACATGCATAGAATGGCAACTGGGTAACCTTGTCCTTTGCCCAGTGTTGGCCATCCAACCAGTCCATGTGCTTTACAGTATTGTATTTTGCACTTACCAATGCAGAATGGGAAGGACCAAGCACGACTTACAGAGCATGCATGGCAATATCAAGTATAGAACTTTTGCACTTAGTCTTTAACAACACGTATATGTATATATCACGTCCTTTACAACTAGAGTGGATGCATCCATATGCCCACTGTATTTAATAGTGGGACGTGACGTAGTCTGTCGGGTCTAATTACAGGGATTTAAAATCCCTGACCGATCCTCCCTTCCTCCCTAATTTAGCCAGTCCTTCATATTAAATTCATCAAAAAAATGATTTTTAATATGACACACAAATTTGCTCGGTTATAATTCAATTGTACAGCATTTACGTTTATTGATTATGCACCTATTGTAGAAACATATACCGTTCCATCCATTGCCACTTATAATCCATACATCCAAGATGGCGGCATGTACGAGACGTGTTGCCGCCTGCCTAGTACGGCACCACGCATTTCGGAAGTTTCATATACTTAGCAAGAGCTGCGAACGCCCGGCTCCTGCTCTCCATTTGCAGCGTACACGCTGGTAGGTACTGCAACTTTGCGCAGACCCCTTACTGACTCCAAGGGTCTTCGTTTGACCAGCTGAGCGTCTAGATGCGTCCCGCCTGCATGCGCTAACTAGTCTGCTTCCCCAACTCCCATTTCCCAGCACTCAGCAAAGAGAAGCCAAGATTTAAGTTACAATTTCATGGCTTTTCCTAAACACATGTACTGATTGTATGGCCACCATTGGAACATCCGCTAATTTAGCTGCTGTTTATCTCTCTCTCATTTTTTTTTCATGGATTGGTGAACAATGGAAATGTATCCTTTTTTCCAAATTGTTTCACCTGCAAACATGCAATATATATGTCCAATGTTTGGTGACAACCTATGCTTCTAATTGAACTACCTTAATGGTCTGAATGTACCACCGCAATTGCCCGGTTTCTTTGTGTTTGGGTTCTTAACTTGATAATTGTTTTAATCAATTGCATTATCTGTTATAATTATACTTATACTATCAATATGTAGCCTCAGCAGAAGAGCTTGGTGCTCGAAACACGTGTCAGGCTACATCATTTGTTGATTAAATTCAAATCTAAACCAATAGGTACAAAAAAAATGTTGTTTGTGTGCGCAGTGTGTTAGCAAACAACCTTTCTGTGTTCCCTTTTTGATATGGGTTTGATTTCTTTTTGATAAAGACTTTGATATCAATTAATCTTTTATATCAAAATGTTTTGATATCAAATTTGATATTGATTTGATATCCGTTTTATATAAACGGATATAGACAGTGTGTTTGTGTACTTTGATACAGTTTTATATAAAGTTTTATATCAAAATGATATAAAGTGTATATCAAAACGTTTTTAATATGGGAGAGCGTGTGTGCGCTCTTGCTTGGTCCAGAGCATAGTGAGTTTTGAGGAGTTAGACGGCGAGTGTTAGGGTTTGGTGATGCAGTGATGACACCGGAGTGGGTTGGACCTTAATGACATCATCAGTTTATATAGATTTGAAATATTTGTACAACAAATTTTATATAAACTTTATATTATTTGTAGAAATCGAAAATATCAAAAATATAAAAAGTCTGATATTAAAATTAGACTGGATATTTGTTAATATCGCAATACATTTTTATATCACATTTTTGTATATCAATTATTTTATATTAACATTTTTTGATATCAGATATTTTTATATTGCAATTCATATTTTTTTATATCACTTTTTGGGATATCAGTTTTTGGGATATCACATTTTTTATATCAAAATGATATCGGTTATTCATATATTGCATTAATTTTTTTATATCAAAATGTCCTGATATCAAAATAATACCTTTTATATAAAATGTATATAATGTTAATATACAATTTCATTGAAAGGGTCGGACAACCCGCATATATACCGCTCTGCGATGGGCTGGAAACAGCTATTATGAACAGCTACAGTCACGATGAGGGAAAAACTCCGCCAGGAAGTCCCGGTGGTTCCCAGGATAGTTATATCCCATTTTGTTTTATGGATAATGATGATCTGGAGATTGTTCAGGACCTGTTGGCGGATCATGAGAGCAGGGAGCTCTTTGATGACAT
Organism: Ambystoma mexicanum; assembly: GCF_040938575.1. Lineage (NCBI taxonomy): Eukaryota > Metazoa > Chordata > Amphibia > Caudata > Ambystomatidae > Ambystoma > Ambystoma mexicanum. Next base: position 1,345,095,155 of record NC_090931.1, read on the forward strand.
GGTTAAACTCGCTGTTGACATCATGTCGGCTCTTACTGTCACGGCTAAGGGGGATTTTGTTAGAGATTGTATTCAAAACATTAAGGAACATGTTGCCATAGCAATTGCTAATCTGGGAATGGTGAGCTGGAATGGCGATGACGTGATCATGGAGCAACCAGCCACGGGGGATGCAGAGTCTGGAGACAGTGGATATGAATCTATGGTTCCGCAGGCAGATGCAGGGATGACACCGAAGCCAGATCACACCATATTGCTGCGGCAGAGAAAACAGGGAGCCAAGCACCCTGGGTATCGGATGACCTGCTATCTGGTAGGTATGTTCTAAAGCGGGAGTGTGTATTTTATAAGGCATAAGAAGTAGCCATAGTTAAAACTATGCATATTTGTTTTGTTTACAGCCTTTAACCGATAAAGTGGATGGTGGTGAGAAGAACCAGGTTGTAGCAGAAACTATCAATATTTATTGTGTTTGCTGTTCAAGCCAAATTGAAAATGCAGGGGATTCTGAAAATATTTGTGTAAGACCTGTGTTTCACTAATGGAAATTGATAGCGTTAAAGGTGACACGCCACCAACAGCTGGGACCTGGATCGATATTATGGCCATTAATTGATGATCCTCGACAGGATCCTCACAAGTGTTTGAAAAAAGCTTACGCGGATAATTCGATATGTAAAATATGTCACATGCTGAGCTCTAAACGCATTGTAGAAATAATGCGATTGACACAGTCGTTAACACATCTAAGGGTTGGTATAGGGTCTGAGCAACGCATATCTAAAACATTGTGGGCTATACAAATGGCGAATAATCCCCTTTTGAAAATGAAGCAATTTAGACGGGGGTGTCTGCTGTGTGTTAGAAGCATTCTCGAGAAAATAGTTCGTAAGTGGGGGGATGTTGTTTGGGTGACGGGTTCTGATTGAGTGCCAGGTGAGGGTGTGTACTCCTGAGTGTAATGGGTCACCCATTTGCTTCCTCCAATCCATTCATGTGCCTTTGATTTGGGTATGACAGTATCCCTTCTGCCCACAGTAGCCAATTAGCCCCACATTACTGCTGTTGCACTTGAACTATCATCTTGCAACAACATTATTCTGATTTTGTCTGTGTTCATTCAGGCTGATTGTTTAGATTATCCCATTTTGCATATGCTTTTTTCATCCCAAATGGCACAAATGTGACATGGTTCTGTCATTGTTTACACCCCACATTGTGCCACTTTAGTTACCTGGTTATGTGAATGTTTAAACCATTCAGGGCGAGGGAGCATTGGCCTGCTGAAATTTATTTTTAGGGCCTGTTTGCATGTGGAACATGATAGTTGTTTCCTGTCATGTTGAAGTGACCAACCATTGATGTGTACATCTGCCTACAATCACTGTCTAATTGTACACTGGATGTGTTGCAGTGTGCGGCACATGCATATTTTGCAACACTATTCTGCATTAATCTTCTCATCATGTCATGTCCATGTGACATGGATGTGTGACAGTACTCATTCACTGACATATTGCTGTAGTTGTCTAATTTACCATGGCTATGCTACATGACATCTGTGTGCTGGCATGTGTCATGTATGTGTATTGGACATGCCACTCACAAGCTGATGTGTGATGCCACTGCTACACGACATGCTGCAAATGTGTTGCTTTTCCATCTTGGTGTCCTCATTGTCTGCCTTTTTGACTCCCCTTCAGAATCATTGACAGTGCATGCATGCCAGGGTTATGGTCATGTGGGACATGTGTTAACCATGTACAGGATCTCTGTCTTGTCAGGCCTATGTGTGTGCTATGGTGCTCATGCCTGTTTCCATTTCTTGTGTTTCATGTTTTTGCAAGTGACGACGCACTTGATGCTGGTGAGGTTCAGGAGATGGTGCAGATCCAGGAGGATTCTCAGACACAACCAGGCACCAGTGGGGGACATGGTGTGGTGGTGGGTGAAAACACTTTGGTACTGCAGACCATACTGTCGAGGGGTGCCTCTGGGTGCAGCTCCCCAGACCTCTATTCAGGTGCTGAGTCGGATGATGAGACCTATGTGCTGTCGCAGGTCAGTGCTTCCAGCAGGGATTCTGTTCTGTCCAACCCACCTGGACCAGGGGTAGAACCCTCTATGGGGATGTCAGAGTTGGTAGGTCCGCCTTTGGCGGTTACGGATGCAGGGTCACACTTCACAGCATCTGATCCTGTTCCTGGGCCAGCAGATCAGAGGGGGAATGCAGTCCTGCAGCCTCAGGCAGTGCCAGCACAGCAAGGTGCAGATCTCCTTGCCCCAAACAGGTGTGGTGCCCGCCGACACGGTGGCCGTGCGCCACCAGGCAATACTGTATGGGAAAACTCCATGTACGGTATGGCAACCCAACAGGCAGCATCAGTAGAAATGATGGCTCAGGCAATGGAGAGGGTGGCCACTTACATTATCCCCCCTGAAAGGCAGATGGAGCAACAACAGCAGGCAACAGACTCCATTTGTCAATCACACAGGGAAGACATGTTGGCGTCCAACAGGGACCGGCGGCCGGCACTGGAGACTCTGCGCGATTCCATATCAATAGAGTCACAGGGCCACAGGGAAGCCCTGAGGGTGGAACTCCATAACCTCAGGCAGAGTCTGCTTGAACTTGAGGCTTCCTGAAATGTTACGGCAGAACAGCAGCTGGAGCAGCTCATACGTTCGCTCTCAGCTGAGCTGCAGGCAACACGTGAGGAGATCCAGGCATCCCGCGAGGCCATGCGTGCAGAAGTGCAGGCAACCCGTAACGTGCCGCATGGGGATCTCCACACTTTAATCCTCCAGAATCAGACCTTCCAGACCTGCATGCTTGCTGCCATGGAGGACCATACCAGGGCTTTGCGTGGGCTGCCTCCCATAGTGCCACCACCTCCTGATGCAGCAGCAGAGGGTGAAGAGACCGACAGCAGTTCTCCCACAATGGCATAGTCGTGCAGGCCATGAGCCCATGGAGGTATTTTATTTTTCGCAAACATCCACGCAGGTGGGTGTTGGTATGCATCCTGTCCTCGTGTCCTCAAACCTCCTGGGTGGCCTCCCCCCCTGGCCCACACATGGGCATTTTTTTGATTTTTTTTTTTTAACTTTTTTTTTTTACAGTGTGTTGCCTTGTGTGGCTCCCGTGGGCATCCACTGTATTCCGGCTGGGCACATGCAGGCTTGTCCTGAGTTTGGGTTAGATGCTTGGGTTCGTGACATACACACCCCTCCTGCTTCTGGTTTCCATGGGCTTGCAAAGGGTGTGACCAAGTGACAGTGACTTACACAGTGACATTGGGCTCCCATGAGCTGTGTGGGCAGTCTGTAGTCAATACTGTGTGTACATCCCTAGTGGGTATTGTTGTTGTATTGTACACTGCATGGTGTATTGATATGTGCTGGTGCATCCATGTCTTCTTCCTAATTTGCAGGTTCCTTCCTCATGTCTTCACAAGGCCATCTCCTTTGCAGATGGAGTTCATGTTGTATGCAGTACACTGACACATTTGCGTGGCAGCAACACTCTACAGTTGGAAGGGGTCGATGTGCTGGGTTATTCAGGTTGTAAGACTACCACTACTTTGACTTAGTACTGTCATGTTTTTGCAATGTTTCTTGGTGTGTTGCTGCATTGTGTTGGTGGTAAGTATTTGTTCATGTGTGCTGTTTGTTATTGATTACTGGGAGCATATTGTCTGTGGGCAGTTTCCATTTGGGACAGTGCACTTTGTGACACTTGTGTCAGGTCTTGTGCATTGCTTTGTTTGCTTTCACATTGCATGACATGCCATGGTGTGTTGGGTGGCGGAGCTGGGGAGGGGTTGGGTGACATGGCGCTATTTTCATGTTATATTTTGCAAGGGGGTAGTCATTCATGAAGCATAAATGTGTGTTTTTTTGTGACACAGCATTGGTTGTCTTTCGGCAGGTAGGGATAAACACAATGTAACAAATCCAGGTGACCAATCTCAGGCTGGTATGGTTGTGACAGTTGACTGTCCCTTATGTCATCATCATTGATTGTCAGCTGGTATGTACAGGGCTGTGTGCTCTCCACAGGGGTAGGATTTTAGGTGAAGCAATTAGCCACCAGCTGCATACGGGCTACCTCACCACATGCCCTTTCCCCTCCCATGCGCAGCGGGCGTGCTTGTGGTTGGGGATGTGGGGGCACCACCATGTCACGGGCAGGCCCCGGCGTGTTGCAACGTTGTGCAGGACACATGCTGCCACTATGATCCTGCACACTACTTGGGGCACGTATAGCAGCTGCCCACCAGAGCGGTCAAGGGAGCGAAAGCGTGACTTGAGCACTCCGAATGTGCGCTCCACTATTCCCCGAGTTGCAATATGGGCTGTGTTGTATCTTACCTCGGATGGTGTGGTGGGGTTCCGAATTGGCGTCATCATGTGGGTGCTCAGTGGGTAGGCACTGTCCCCTGGGGAGGTGATGATGGGTATCATTAGTGGGGTTGTGACATTACTCAGTATCTGACATGCATGCATGTGCAGGGGCATTTATACTCACCAAGCAGCCATGTATCACCATGCCGCCCAGCTTCTAGGTCCCGGTTTAGGGTTGACATTCTGTAAATGAAACTATCATGGGTGGACCCTGGATAGTTGGCATATACTGAGGTGATGATTCCCTTGGCATCACATACTACCTGCACGTTGATGGCATGCCAGTGCTTGCGGTTTCTGTAGATGTGCTAAGTTGCCCTGTGAGGACGTAGAGCCACATGGGTGCAGTCAATGGCACCTAGCACTTTTGGGAAGTGTGCCACCCCGTAAAAATCCTGGACGACAGCCTGCCTTTCTGCAGGTGTTCTGGGCAGGTATATGTGCCTGCGGACTGATGGGCGTGCAGTCATGATGGCCAACACCTGGTGCAGGCAGCGTGACTGCGTGGCCTGTGAGACCCCCCCACTATGGCAGTTGTCCGCTGGAATGAACCAGTGGCCAAGAAGTGCAGTACATTGCGCACCTTTTCCAAGGGGCTCAGTGCTTGGGAGCACAGGGTGGGTGATGTGAGGTCATCCGCCCACTCACTTACCAGGTCGAGTATAATGTGTGGTGGAAACCTGTACCTTCCATACACCTGGTCATCAGGCATCCCAAAAAGGCTGGTTCTGGGTGTAAAAATTCTGGGCCTGACTATCCTCCTCCTCCTCCTGCGGTATCCCACGACCACTGCTGCGAGGAACGGTATATTCATCTTGGCGTCTGAGCTTGTTTGTTGTTTGTGAGCACTTCTATGCTGCGCGGCTCCACGTACGCCTGCTTCCTGCTGGCGTACGTTTTTCCGGATTAGCGCGTCTTTTTTGGCGCACGCATTGGCCCCGTTCGATTCCATGAATACGTGTTGTAGACGCGCGTGTGGGCGTTCCGTGCATTTGGCTCCTGTACTTCCCCCGTGACGCCCACATTTTCACGCGTTGTTCCCCATTCCGCGTATTACGCTCCCTGTTCCGCCTACTTTTGTTGTGTGTGCTGAGCTATGTGCGCTTCCGCTGTGCGTGAAGCGCACGCTGTTTGGAGACCTGTGCGCCAGCGTGCTCTATGCAGGATTTTAGCGCACATCCAGGGATTGACACGCGCACGGACTTCCATGAATCACTGTGCGCAGGTTTCGCTGCGATTTCCACACTTGCGCTGCGATTCGCACGCTTTCGCACGCTTGCGCGGGATTTTTCAGCACACATGAATTCCATGAATCGGCCTCTTAATAGCCCTAGGGATGTGTCAACCCATCTACTGCCAGGGTTCTTTTATCAAACACAAGACTGAGCGTCTTTTGTAGAGTGATGGTGCTAATCACCCACTGTTTTTTATTGCACACTATACCCGAATGTGTAAACACACCATGTATAAAAGACTGCACGAGATCGTTTAAACTGTCAAAATGTATTTGGGCCTTGTTGTTAACATTTAACGTTATACCTTTAACTTTCATGTTGATGGTTTCTAGAGATGTGCGAAAGGCATATGTGGTGGGCCCAGCAGATATGAACTCCACAGTATATTCGTCAGGAGCTAGCTCAGAAGTTAGATCCCCTAGATAATTGAAGGTGGCCGAGTTGGCATCCCCGGGGTTGTTGACAAAAATAATGCTCAGTTTCGTGATACAGAACCCGTTCTTGTAACTGCTCCATTACAGCAAACAGTTTTAAGCGGTCGTGATCAGTTGTGAACACTGCTATTAATAAATTGGTGTTGTCTGAAGTTGTTGGATATTCTGTGGCGTACCGCCAACACAGACAGGCAGTTTCATCATCTATGAACATGCAGCTACTCACGTCATAAGAATGATCAAATAGATAGGCGTGAAGCACATCTGTTCTGCAATGATGGCTGCATTGGACAAATTAACTCTTTGCGCAAACTTACCCCACAATGAATTAAGGCATAATTTTGCCAACAGCCGCTGAGTGGGGTTGTCCTCAATGCACTCCATACGTAAGCGTATGTCCTGGTGTTTATAATATTCTGTGATATAGGCCCATTTAGCCACACACTCGGCCGGAAAACCAGAGACCTCTTGTTTCTTTTGTAGGAACATGAAAACATATTACAGAAAAGTTAGAGGGTGACTGTTTTAAAATACGATATTTCGTGTATGCGCCCTAGACGATATGCATGTTTCAGAGCCACCTGTAACTCAATTGTACACCAATTACCAGTGAGGCGTCTCTCTGTATCTGTGTGTTTGCAGCAGGGCTGTTTTGTCTCAACGCATGTGCGGCAGAGTGGAAACATTAGTTTACCATCGCACCTATGGGACATGTAGAGACCTCGGGGTAGATAGACCTGGCACCTGATTAGACCAAAATATTGGTCTATGTTGCCAAAATTGTTACATATGATCTAGGGTTTGTCATTATCTATAGAGGGATACAGACTGGTAAAATCCAGGTAGTGTATCTTCTCCATCTCTGAGATGCTATTGTAACTTTAAAGCATTTGTATGACCACCAAAAAGCGCGTCTCTGGGATTCAGGGGCCCGACTAGATTCATTTCTTTAAGAAAACAGTAATATCGAGATTGTTTTGCACCATTGCGCGCCACTCGTGTTCCCAAATGGTGACGACGCGAACACCCCGACCTGCTAGAATGTTTGTTTCAGCAAAGTATGTCTATAAAACTGTTCATAAGTAGTACCCGTTAAATTGTTGAAGCCACCGCCGGGGTAGCAATCGGGACAGCCGTGATCAAAGCAACCATTAAACTCATAGGCTGTTTCCACCCCTTGAATCACTGCATAGCCATGTAACCAGTACTGTCCATAGTGCTTTTCACCACCGCCTGTTAGGGTGTGCGCATAGAGATGTTCTCTGTTTTTGAAATGTATAAGAGCCACTGAATAGCCGGTGTGCAATAACGTTTTTGTCGACCGTGATATGACTCATGGGGCAGAAGTGCAATTGTTTTAGGTTTTAGATAGAGTTGTCTGTAGATCTGCATACGCCAACTAGCCAGGGTGATACTTTGAAAGGGGTTGATGTATGACACATGCAACCCGCCCTTTAGAGGTGTTACACAACGTGTCATTTGAATGATGCCGTCCGTAAAAAAAATGACAAGCCTGTCTTAAAAAAATGTTGACATCTTCTTGACAGTAGGCCTGTAACTCTTGGCGAAAGTTAAACACAATGCGTTCATTTGCCTTGTAATAGGCCAAAAACTGCTCTTTTTCACCGGGCATCATGTATTGAAACATGTATTGGTCCGGGGGTGGGAATGGGCCAATGTAGACTTGGTTAGCAGCAGTGTTAAAAAGATAGGGAAAGAAACCCTTTGAACCATTAAAACTAAAAGCTTTTGGAACCTTGCTGAGTTTCATGGGCAAAAAGTTCAAGGAGCCAATAAAATGTATCTGTAGAGCTACCACAAAGATCATCAGAAGCTTGGCACGCTGGGTGATAAGTTTCACTTTAATTTTTTACCAAACCATTTGTCTCAACACAAAGTAACCATTGTTGGATTTGGCGTTATGGACTATAAAGGTGTAACCCTTGAATTTATTCGTTATAAAAGTGCTCACAAAGGCAGCTACGCATGTTTCCTCTGTAAACTCCCAATAGCTATCCCTGGTAAAATGTCTGGCATATAAATAGTTTAATTGGTGGGTTATATTTTCTTGGCAGCTCTCGGTTTTATTCTGTGGTCTCCCGGTCATCATGTAGCACAGGTGTTCAGCTTTATTGGCAATGGACGCTTTGCACATACCACAATGCAGCCCTGTACAGCTGTGACTCTCTAGAAGAAATGTTTGGCACGCTGGACAATCAATGCGCGGCTCACACATGACAGCCCCTAACACCGCCTTCTGAATGTGTGTGTCTAGACAGACCCGAGACCTCGCAAAAGCGTGACACCTAGTGCATTTTGTAGGTTCTTCCTTATTCGTTTGGCATTCTTCTCTCAGACACAACCAACATTGGTATTGGAAAATGTGCCTATGTTTGTTATTGGAAATGTGGTGACAATGCTAACAGAGATATTTAGCCCTCAAAAACCCTTTTATATTCAGTACACCATATAAATGGTTGTCAAGATGTAAAACATATAAAAGTGTTTTTGGGTGTTTTACCCGTTAGTTGAAAATATCGCCACACGCCATTATTGAAATAGAGTATCTTGATGGGTCTATTAAAATATTCCTCAAAGAGATGCAGTTGTCCAAACCCTATTGGTGTATCTGTTGTCAGTTTTTATGCACTTGAAAAGCTTTTGCACGTATACCGGCATCTGTTATGCTGCACGGTTTGATTAAACCTATAAGACTAGATGCCAGGCATACTAGATGCCAGGCAGAGATTTAAGAGCATGTTTTCAAAAGGTAATAACCGCTGGGCTTTAGATTGTATAATGTGGCTGTGCAGAACCTGGCGCAAAGGCTTATAAGCACCGCCAGAGCTTGGTCTGACAACTAGCACCCTGAATTTCAGCAGTCCAAAGCACAACATTTCAGCCTTACTCTGGAGAAGTCGCTCCAAATTCTCCAAAAACTGAAAAATGCAAAAAGTATCTCAATGTGATCGCCTTGTAAACAAGGGTCTGTTTAAACCCTCAGCCTCAATTCTTATTTGAAGGAAATCATTGGGGCCGATAGTTTCCAATATTGGGTGAACTAGCGTTATTCCATGTCCTAGGGATCATAAGTGGTTCAGGTTTATGAATCGAAATTACTCGTAATGCTCCACGGACGCAAATGTTTTATAACTTCTTTGATAAGCCTGCACACTTTCCAAATACACCGGTGGATCAGGTGTCTGGGGCGGCGACAGCAATGGTATGGTAGTTTGATCACAGGATGCTATAAACAATCGGGCCTTTTTCAATAGTCAACGTCTCTGCGCTTGAGATCTGGTCCATTTTAAGTTTTGGTTTCTGTTTTTAGGGTTCTGTTGAAACAGATGGCTACCATCACTTTGAACAACCACCCCGTCTGTACCAATGGCGCCGCTATTGTCTGTGATTTTAATTTGAATCGATTTCTCAGAGCAGATGTCTGTGGGGGTTTGTTTGTGAGTAGTTTTTTGTGTTTTAATATGGGGGCTCTTCCGGGTCTCATCAGTTGCTAGTCATAACTTTGCCGGGCCCTCTGGTATGTTTAATATCTAGGGTGTTTCAGGATCGGCCGCTGGAAGAGATGCATATATATTAGGACCCACAAATGTTTGTGGAAAACTGGCTAGACAGTCGGTTAGTGTGTTGTGTGTAAGACCCAGGGTTTTGTCTGCTGCTGTAGAGGGGTGCAATTCTGTCATTGTTTCACAAGCTGCATCGCTAGACCCTTCCCCGACTAATGCATTGCGTTGAACAACCAGGCCATCATCCAGTGTATTACTGATCTGTAGCCCGGTGACTGCCCCCCCCCACGCTGTCAAGACCTTAATATCACCCGCCAGGTTCAGTAGTTTTTTATAATTATTTTTAAAGTGTTTTCTTTGCTTGTTCTTTTGAATAACCGCTACACGCTCACATATAACTGTATCTGAAACATTCATGGTCCTACAGCCATCCCCCATACCCTGATCAACCACAATATCTGTATCAGTATCCAGAATTAGAATGGGCTTGTTGCTCGATATTTAAACAGGTGTATTGGTGTTAGGGTATAATGTTGATGGGCGTGCTAGGGGAGTAGCTACCGGTGTTTGAACACCCTGCTCCTGAACATTTGAAATATTAACAGCATCCGCATTGTAGACCTGTTCATCATTGTTCACACATCCCTACTGATCACCGATAGAAGTTACAGCCCCCAGTTCTGGCGAGTGGTGATATTTTCCTGTGCACACTCCCCGCTTGAGCATCAAAAAGAATATTAAAAACACCCCCACCCTGAACAACATCAGCGACACTGCTGGAAATATTAACATTGTGCATTACCCCTCCATGAACATCAACAGAAATATTATCATGGCCAACAGTGTATTCACTTCCATCCCAGTATACACAGCCATCTTGACTATCAACCTGGGGGTGTATTGATACCCCCAATATTTTGACTCATAGCCACATTGGTATGAATACCTGCTTCATCAGCCGTAATAACAATGCCTGCATCCGCTAGAAGCGCCTCTAGAGATATATGGTCATTAGTAAACTCTGCATTCCTCTGCATAACGAATATTCACGCTTCCAATTCAGATATCGTTGCATCCAAAATAGCAGCTGTTGCGCCATCTGGCATATACGTCATATTACCCGTACTCACCAACAGCACTATGTTTTTATGTTTAAACCTTACAACCACCATCAGCTCACCGGGTGAAAGCCCTGAAACCGAAATCTCGTTGGGGCCTGCTGCTGCATTAGATTGGGCATCTACATTTTGAACGGCGTCCATGCTGGCTGCGTTATTTACCTCTTTAACAACATCTGCATTCTGCAGCGCATATTCTGATACATGTCATTTCGATGGCCATCATAATCATATTGCTTGTGTTAACCCCCAGCAGTGCAGATCTGTTTACATACCCCCCCTCTTTACATTATTTTTCTTTAGTCGCTGTTTGCCCGCGCCCCTCGGTGTTTTTCTTACCCCAGCCAGATCATTTTCAACATTATGCTTTGCATTTTGCAGCTTAAAACATGCAGAATTTACACCATCAACCCTCTGAACCTGTTTCACACTGGTACTATCTTGTGCTTGTACACTTTTAAAGAAGGCTTGAAGCCCGGGGCCGGCACCCGATCTGTCTGAAAATGTATGAATGCCCACTGGCGCACTGCAACCAGGTGTATGAATTTATAAATGGCTGCTAATATCCATCAAAGTCCTCGAGCCCCCCAGCGCTGAGGGAATAACTCCATAACCAGGGCTTAGAACTGGAGCATTACCTATTTTACTCGAGATGTGCCGCTGTGTTAAACGCTGGATCGAGTCACTAGAAGCCTTTGGGGTAGTGGCTGTGACTGAACCCCTGGTTGTAGAATCATGTGTCTGTCCATTTTCAAGTTCTCCATTCATACGGTTCAGTGTTGAACAGCGCAATAGTCATAAACAACTGTCAGGGCCTTAGAGACTTTACTGCTCAATAGCCCTACAGACACTCCATCGGACGTAGCAAACACACCAGACCCAAGTGGGCACAGAGTTGAATTTACAAATGAACTCTGCGTGTCTGCTCCGCAGACACTCCATCAGGCGTAGCAGACACACCAGACCCAAACGGAATCGCTGTTGAATTTACAAAAGAACTCTGCAGCATATGCCCCCCAGATCCATTGGGCTTTACCGCTGTAACAGCACTGTCGGACACCAACCTTGGGCTGTTAAAACATTCCAAAATTGTTGAGCCATGCAGAACAGACCCCGTCCCAGTGCCCTCAAAAGCCCCAGTAGAAACAGGTTGCATCATTCCATTCACCTTGGGACATCCAAGATTTGTTGAACCGGCTGCCAAAAGTGTCATCCCCGCTCCATCCTGCCATCCATAATTTGCTGAATCAGTCACTGTACAATTCACCTCCAGATATTGCGACGCTGGTGCCATCCAGGTGTTGTAGGCCAGTTCTATAAAAACAGATAAAGATAGAATCAGAACCAGAATATAATATCATGAGTCTCGGCGATTTAAAGAATTTCAACCGCTCATGTGACACATTTACAAAGTGGCCATTCTTTTATAAAAGGTGCCGTTATATTTTAAAATCATGACACTGTTATGGATTTCAATCAGGCGATACACTCTGCTCCCGGCCTAGTGTACAGCGCAATGGAAAAACTTATTTGATATATAGATTCAATTATTTGAAAGATGTACCACTCGTAGCACACCCTTTACTTTAAGAATACCCCGGGTCACGCTGGCCAGAAATCAGGCTGGTTTGTAAAAGGTATTATTTATTTACTTAGTTAAGATCAAAACACAATACATATACATGTAATAGGTAAACAACAATCACCAATGGGGTGACAGAGCACAGAATGATGGAGGTCATTACGACCCAGGCGGTAAGGGTTAACGCCGTTGTTAACCCTTAACGCCTAATTCCAATTTTAACGGCTGCTTTTAGCAGGCGTTAAAATCCATGGCGCTAAACCGCCTTGGTGCTAATTACGGCACCGTAATTTACAGTGCCGTAATTAGCGCCTTCCCCACCCCCATTATGCCCTATGGGGCAAAAATGGGGAAGGGTAAATGGGAAATGGGGATTTACCGCCCAACTCGCCTTGGAATGGGGCGGTAAATCCGCCATCCACGTAGTTTACACCATGGTGGTAAAGTTGGTGTACTTACCGCCTGGGTCGTAATGTCCTCCAATGTCTTTAATACACTGGGACTAAGTTATGAGCAAGCAAATGCAGCACCGAAAATAATTCTTTTGTGTTGGTTCAGATCAGATAGCGCTGAGGTTAACAGTTCCCCCTGCAACACTTCTCAACCCCCCAATAAGCAATGCAAAGAGATAGGAGGAGAGAGCAGGTATTCAGGAAGGTACAGGTCAAATGTTGTCTCACTTCCCCCTTCCCCCTGTACACAGAGAGAATGAAAAACGAAGTGGGCTTTTCAACTGTCAGAATGACTTTTAAAATCTTTAGAATAGACTGAGCAAAAACACCAAATATGGTCTGAAATACTTAAATTGCTCTAAATTCTTATGGGAGCCGCTTTGAATAGTTGCACACGAACACAAGCAATGATTTAATGCAAAGAAATCTTAAAATCCAAGTTGAAAGCAATTTGAATCTATTTTACATGTGTAAAAATATCTCAATTGCAAATTCGCTGCTAACTTTTCAGTGCGTGATATTCGTGATAACGGGAGAATCAAAAAAATGGTTCTATGGATAGGTACAGATGTTATCTACAAGTAGGAGTTGAAATTTTGTGTCTATCACAAAAAACTGAGGGAGTTACAGAGGTTTTATTTTGTTATTGTTGTTTTTCGATAGAAAAAATCTTTACAACATTATTTAAAAAACATTTTATAAAAGGTAAAAATTAAGAATAAAGGCAAGAAATGAACAACAAAGGGTATGGAAAAGAAAGCAATAAATACAACATAATAAAAAACATAATACAAGGAGGTAACAATTCAGCTTTAAATATAATAAACTAAAACAAGCAACCTATAAATTCATCAGTACAGTTTACATTCATTTTCAAGTGCTTTCTTGTTAGAATATCATTCTATAACTCTTAATTGTAACCATCTCAGATTTTAAGATTTACCATGTTCAACTCTATGGCAGATAAAAGATGAAACAGATCAACAATCAATGCTTGCCTGTATCCCCACATGCATTGTATCCACAACAATTCTAATTTATAAGTAGCTGCTTCATCCACATATTCATCCACATATTTCCCTAGGTATCTTTGCCTCTCCTTTGCGAAATGAGCAGAATAAAGCACAAGGTGTTTCAGAGATTCGTTTACCTGGGTTTTACAGAATCTGCAACCCTCTTCAGATAATAAAGTATTGTGGAGCCAATTTTTTGTACGATCTAATGTGGGAAGAAGGTTAAATTTAAAACGGATATGTAATATGCGTATCTTTTGACATGGAACCTGTCTGATATAAGCAAGCAGTTGTGTCTGTTTGTGATGAAATTTTGCGTATTCCTTGTAAGCTGTATAATTCCCAATTTTATCAGATGTCACTGCCCAGTCATATCGCAATAATTTCTTCTTCACAATTTGTGGCCATTTAATTAGGTCACCTGTGTCCATTGCAATCATTTCAAGGCTCTTTTCACACAATTGCCCCGCAACACAAACCGATTTTGGAAAACCATGGTTTAGCATTTTTCCAAGATCTTCATATAATGAATTTGGAACCAGGTCTAATATTTTGGCATAACTAGCCAATTTTCGCCATAGATATTTAGTAGCTAGGGATGTAAATCCCAATTCATGCATAATTATGGCATTTGGTAAAGATGGCGATAGGTGCAACACTTGTTTCCATATTTTACCTTGGATTCTATTCAAAACTGACGCAATTTCAAGAAAGCATAAGTCTAAGCCATAGATAATGATTGCTTCAACCTGAAGCGTGTAAAATTCAATCAACGGAATCAAAGAGAATTGGCAGACCTTCAATTGTATTAATTTCATTTGTGCAATCAATGGCAAGCATTTAGTTGCAATTTCTACCTGCCATTTGGCAATTGAATCAGAGTTGATCAAGTTATACCCTAAGTATATCATGCCCAATGCACGTGGAATGATCATCCCTTTGATGTTGCATTGATAACAAATTATCTTTCTCCTTTTTGTGAAGACCAAAATATTCGATTTTTTTGAGTTTAGCTTCAGATTATGGTTGTCACAGAATTCAACTAGGCGTTCCAATTTATTTTGCAGTCCAAACGGAGTTAGGTCAAATAATATTAGGTCATCTGCGAATGCTAGCCAATCTAGACGCAGATCACCCATTTTGATCGCAAAGGAATTGCAGCTTTGCCATAGGGTATCTCATTTAAGTGCAGATTAAAAAGAGTGGCTGCAAGATTGCATCCTTGTTTAACTCCTATATGTGTGACAATCGGAGGAGTTAAAGTTCCAGTTTTATCAATTTTTATCAATTTTATCAATTTTTATCCTGTAGTTTGTATTAGTGTGTAATAGTACTATCATGGCTATAGGTTGTGGTGGTATCAATAGCCCTTGCCATAATATTTGTCTTATTACTGAGTCAAATGCCCCAGATATGTCCAAGAGGGCCATATAAATCGGTCCATGATCTTTCTGCCTAGTGAGCTTTAATAGGTGTGCCAACATAGTGGCATTTAAGTGCGTGCCCATTCCCTTACGAAACCCTGTTTGATAACGAGAAAGAATGTTCTGTTTAACGATGAAGTCATTTAGGTCTCTTAGTATTAGCGCAGCAAAGATCTTTGCGGAAACATCAATAAGGGCTATAGGTCTAAAATTACAAGGATCATTCAAGGGCCCTTTTTTATGTATTGGTATTACAATAGCCGATAGCCATGATAACGGTACAGTTTTAGATTGAAATACACATTCAAAGAGCCTTAATATGATTGCTGCCCATAACTTTGGATCATCTTTTACGACACACGGGGGGATGCCGTCTAGCCCAGCAGCCTTTGAGGGTTTCAATTTCCCTATTATCTGTTTGATGTCATCTAAACCCCATGGACATTGTGTTGGTAGATCTGTCACAGTAACTAAAGTTTGAAGATCACTACATTTCTGGGGCAGAGCGTATTTGTTCTGGTATAGTTCAATCCAAGCTTTACCACTCACGGCCGAACACAGTGTCGGCATTCCTTTCAAAAGAGGATCTTTCAGCGTCACCCAAACATCTCTGATGTTTTTATCGATAAGATTATGGATCATTTTTTGGTTAGATTTCATATATTTATCAAACTTTACTTGTTTAAGGTCATTTTTATATCTTATTAGAATTGTCTTTTTTTCACTAGCATAGGAGGGTCTACCATTAGAGTGTTTAAGCAGATTACGTATTTCGATGTTTTTCAGTTTTTTTCTAAGCGCAATTGCAGCATTATAAGTATCATTTTAGTTCAGTTTCTCAATTATTTTTTGGTTTGCCAGCACTTCAATATGCCCACGTATCATAGTATCATTCTTTATTTCACAAGACTTAACATCACTTGTAGACGACATTTGAGCATTTATTTTAACAATGTCCCTATTAACCAAATAGTTTAAATGCCTGTATAGGCTAGTATTCCATCTAATGGATAATGCCTTCCGATCTATTTCCAATAAGGACAGAGCAGGTATAGAATTATACACTGGAAGATTATATTCAAGACAACATTCCAAAATGCTGTGATCACTTAGGTGGGAATGTATGATATTACACACGTTTGCTGTGTTAGCTAGGGGTCCAGAAATCACAATGTAGTCAATCGTGGAGATTTTAGAGCCACGAGACCAAGTATGCAATGGCTCTTTTTCAGCAAATGGTATTAGTTGCATATCCCATTGTTCAAAGTAATTTGTCCATAATTGACCCCTTTCATATGAGGACATGGCATATAGATAATTTGATATTTCTGGGCCCACAATACTTGTACTGAGATTAGAATTAAAATCACCACCTATAATGTTTATGTTTATTTTATTTATATAGCGCTTTACGCCAAAGCGCTGTACATTATAACAACAATACAATAACAGAAGAAGTAGATACAAATATGAGTCAAACCATCAATACATCAACTAGAACAATTTGCCAGCAGAGATAAATGAGGGAAAAACAATTTTCCAGTAGAGATAAATGGGGAAAAATGGTGTAGAGTTGAATGGAGTGGGGAAGAGGAAGTGAGATAAGGTGAAGGCGAGAGAGGGGGGAAGAGGAGATAAAGAGGAGACAAGGAAGGATAGAGAGACATGAGGAGGAGGATAAAAGACGGGTGGGGGGAGGGAAGGGCGGGGGAGGATCAGAGTATCAGGGAGGGGGGGTGGAGAAGGAGAGATTTTAAGGAGAGACGAAAGGAGGAATAGGTGGGGATGGAGCGGATAGAGAGGGGAAGGGAGTTCCAGTGGAGGGGGGCAAGGAGCTGAAAGGAGCGAAAACGAGAGGAGGCACATGGGGACGGGGGAACAAGGAGAAGGAAGTGATCTGCAGATCTGAGGGAACGGGAGGGAGTATAGAATGAGATGAGAGAGGAGAGATAAGGGGGAGCAAGTTCATGGACAGATTTAAAGACGAGACAGAGGAAGTGGAATTTGAGTTGGGAATGAAAGGAAAGCCAGCCAAGCTGTGAGAGCGAGGAGGAGATGGAGTCTTTAGGTGAGAGTAAACAGAGGGTGCGGATGGCCGAGTTGAAGAGGGATTTTAGGGGGGCAAGATGAGATGCAGGGAGTCCAAAGAGGAGAGAGGAGCAGAAGAAAAGACGAGAGAAGAGAAGGGAGGATATTAAAAGTTTAGTGGCGTGGAAGGTTAGAGAGGAACGCATTTTGCGGATATTGAAAAGGTGGTAGCGACATGCGCGGGAAGTGAGAGAGATGTGGTGGGTGAAGGAAAGGGAGGAGTCGAAGTGAATGCCAAGGTTACGAGCATGGGCAGAGAGAGGAAGATTAGTGGGAGGAAAGTGAATAGAAGGAGGGGGAGACGGAGGAGGATTAGTGTTGGAGGGAAAGAATAAGACTTCAGTCTTGTCTGTATTAAGAGACAGAAAGTGGGATGACATCCAATTTTTAATGGCAGTAAGACAAGAAGAGAGCTTAAGATGGAGGTCCGGAGTGAAGGAAGAGAATGAGAGGAAAATCTGGGTGTCATCAGCATAGAAGTGATGAGAAATGCCGAAAGAGGAGATGATAGGTGCGAGAAGCGAGGTGTAAAGGGAGAAAAGAAAGGGGCCAAGGGCAGAGCCTTGGGGAACACCATAGTCCAGTGGAAGCGTAGAAGAGGTACGACCGCCCCATGATATGGAAAAAGAGTAGTGGGAGAGGTAAGAAGAGAGCCAATTGAGGACGGAGCCTTTGAAACCTAAAGAAGAGAGAGTGTTGAGCAGTAAGGGGTGGTCAACTGTGTCAAAGGCTGCAGAGAGATCTAGGAGGATAAGGATAGAGGAATGCTTAGAGTAGCGAGCAGTAAGGAGGGAGTTGAGGACCTGGGTAAGGGCAGTCTCAGGGGAGTGTTTAGGACGAAAGCCAGATTGAAAGGGGGAAGGAGAGAGTAGTTGGTGACGAACGCAGAGAGCTGGGAAATGCGTTCAAGTAATTTAGAGAGGAATGGAAGAAGAGAGATTGGACGGAAGTTGGACACAAGAAGAGGATTAGCAGATGGTTTCTTCAGAATAGGGATGATGGTAGCTTGCTTGAAGGCAGAAGGGAAGGTAGCAGAGGAGAGACAGATATTGAAGAAGGAGGATAGGTAAGGAATGAGGAGAGGGTAGATCTTGGGAATAAGGAGGGTAGGGAGTGGATCAGAAGGGGCAGAAGTGGGATGAGATTTGGACAGGAGAATGGAAACGTCAGACGGAGTGATAGGAGAGAAGTCAGTCATACATGTAGAAGGGGACTGGGGAAAAGGGGGGAGTTGGTATCCAAGGAGGAGGAAGTGATGATTTGGCGCAGAGAGAGTATTTTAGAGGAGAAGAAGTCAGAAAAGTCAGAAGGGGATAGGGGAGATGAGGTTGAGGGGTCTTGAGTAGGTGGGGAGAGGAGGCGAGGGAGGGTTTGAAAGATACGACGAGGATGAGAGGCTTGAGAGTGTAGAAGGTTAGAGTAGTAAGATCTTTTAGCAGAGTTGAGGCTGGAGTCGTAAAGAGAGTGGTAAGAGAAGTAGGTAGTCTGGATAGATAGAGAGGGGAATTTGAGCCAGCGACGCTCGAGGCGGCGTAGAAGACGACGCATAGATAGGAGGTGGGAGGAAAGCCATGGTTGAGAAGGTTTACGAGTAGGGCGGAAGGAAGAGAGAGGATAGAGTTGATCCAGGCTAGAAGAGATTGAGGAAGACAGAGAAGATAGGGCTTCATCTGCCGAGAGGGAAGAGAAGTCGAGGAGAGGGAGAAGAGAGGAGGAGCAAGTGTCATGAAAGAGAGAAGGACTAAAGTTGCGGAGATCTCTTCGAACGAAGGAAGAGGAGGAGGGAGACGGAGAAGACTGAGGCTGAGAGGGAGTAAGGGAGAAGGAGAGTAGGGCATGGTCAGAGAGATTGTTGGGTAGTGTAGAGACGGAGGAGGAGGAATAGATAGAGTTAAAAATGAGATCAAGAGTGGAGCCAGAAGAATGAGTAGGAGGAGATGGGAGAGGAGATAGGAGGTATGAGTCAAGGACGGAGAAGAGAGGGGAAGAATGAGGAGGAGAGGGGAGGTGAAGATTGAAATCGCCAAGAACTGTGAGAGGAGAAGGAGATGGGGAGATAAGAGAGAGGAGGTGGTCAAGGTCTTCATAAAAGGAGGAAAGGGGGCCAGGAGGTCTATATATAATTGGATGAGGGGAAGAGAAGAATTTGTGGAGGTATTCAAAGGAGGGGAAGGTTGGGAGAAGTACAGAGGAGGTAGAAGAAAGGTATTTAGGGTGGAAGAGGAGTCCAGTGCCTCCACCCCGACCAGAAGAATGAGGGACGTGAGAGAAGGAAGAGGAGGATGTAATGAGAGAGGCAGGAACAGTAGAGCTGTGAAGTGGGATCCAGGTTTCAGTTATGCAGAGGAAGTGAAGGTTAAGTCAGAAAAACATGTCCAATACAGCAGCGGCCTTATTGCAGATAGATCTAGCATTCCAGAGAGCGATGTTGATAAACCTGGAGGGTTGGGTAATAGGAGGGTAGACAAGGTTGGGACGAAGGGGAAGGGAAGGAGGTGGATGAGATGGAGGAGGAAAGGATTGAGCGAGGGAGTGGACATGATAATACGGGGAAGGGAAAGAAGAATGGGGAGGAGAGGGAGGGTAAGAGAGGGGGACGAGGAAGAGGAGTGGGGGGACGAGGAGAGTGAGGATTGGTGATGTGCATGACAAGGATGCTTAAGTGAGAGGGTAAGGAGGATCCAAGATAGAGGTGGGTCTAAATGGTCCAATTTGTGGCAGAACCAGTGGTTATGGAGGGGGCAGGCAGACAGGGGACAGGGGCATCAGGTGAAGGGGGAATAGTCAATAGTGACGACGGGGTCAAAAGGCAGTGGAGGTTGGTAGAGAGGTTGGACCGTATTCAGGCGACCAGAGAAGGAGGTAGCAGTCCTGAGGTGGCAGGTAGTCAGTGGAATTGTGTCCGTAGGTTTAGGCAACCCGTGCTGGTAGGATCCAAATTCTGGCGATCAGTGAAGGAGGCAGTGGCAATGAAATTTGTAGGTAGTCTGCAGTGTTATTACCGCAGGATTAGACGGCCAGTGCAGGAGGCAACAACAATTGTAGACAGAGCACTAGGTAGGTGCCCAGTGGTGGTATCAGAGGCAACCAGTAAGGGAGTCAGCGGTACTAAGAAGGTAGGTAGATCAAAGGATAGTATCCGCAGGATTAGGCTGCCAGTGCAAGAGGCAGCGACAATTGCAGGCAGAGCACAAGATAGATGTCAAGTGGTGGTGACGAAGGCAGCCGGTGTAGGAGGCAGCAGTACTGAAGATGGTAGGTAGAGTCTCAGAGTCCACAGGAGTAAGGCAGCCAGCTCACAAAATGCAAGAGCAGTGGTGGTGACCAAGACAGTGGCAGTGACTGCTCTAGCCAAGGAGAGGCAGAGACAATCAAGTGGTGGAGACGAGGCAGCAGGTGTGGGAAGGTGGCAGGTAGTATCAGTGTCTACAGGAGTAAGGCAGCCAGCGCACAAAATGGAAGTCCAGTGGTAATTTCCAGGCAGTGATAGTGACTGCTCAAGCCGAGGAGAGGCAGGGACAGCAGTAGGCACGTCAGGCAGTTGAGGTGAGAGTAGGAAAGGGAGTGACAGGGTCACCGCAGCCAGGAGACAGGGGCAACAGCAGGTTCCATCAGGAAGAGGCAGGAGCGAGAGAGGCAGTGAAGGAGTAGCTCAACCTCCCAGTATGAGAGCTAGAGGACCAGTAGAAAGATGAGAGCGGGGCCAGGGAACGGAGGAGACGACTCACCATAGTACCAGCCGCAGCTGAGGGTGGTAAACCAGGCAGCAGAGGAAAGGCCAAGGCAGGAGCGACTGCGGCCCCGGCAAAGATGCAACAGGAGCTGGAGATGTATGGCCCCAAACCTTGAAGCCTGCAGCACCAAGGCAGAAGCTGGAGAGACGCAGCACCAAGGTAGAGGCTGTAGATACGGTGCGGAGGTGACAGCAGAGAGGCAGAGCAAGTCAGCTGGAGTCAGGACGCCGGTACGGGATAACGCATAAATCCAGGAGGCACCAGCACTGAAAGAAGCTAAGGGCGGTGCGACGGCCTACCGAGGTCCAGGAAGCCAGCGGAGATCCAGGGGGGGCGGGCGAGGAGGCGCCCGCAGAGAGGTGCCTATAGGTGGAGCAATCGCCGGATGAGACCAACTGCGCAGAGGAGGAGCCGTCGGCAGGAGAGGAGGTGAGCCGGGTGCTACCAGGAGGGTCACAGCAGAAAAGAGACAGAGACGGCAGGGTCAAACTGCCGTCTTCTGTCTCTGACTGTATAATGATTTGCATATTTGGAGAGTTTGCAACAGCGTTTATCATTACATGATTTAATTTGTCAATCATGCTGTCTACAGACATTACAGTCGGGTTCCAGTATAGTCAAATGAGTAGCATATGTGAGTACATTTGAGAGCTTGATGTAACTTCTCTAGCAAGTATATCTGTGGAAGTAAACACTTGGCGTACCTTAACGCAATATGTATGTTTCACAAATATAGCAAGCCCACCGGATGGACGCCCAAATAAACCTCTCACAGCATGGGCACAGAAGGCCGTATAGCCTTCTAAGTAAATTTTCTGGAGTGCCATGGTTTCTTGCACTATGATTATTGCAGGTAAGTTACTATGTTGGATATCCTGAAACCATAGCTTTAAATTCTTAAACCCACAACAATTCCATGAGTTTATCACCAGTGCATTATTTTATAACTTTTCTTTACCTGGCAACTCACCGATTAATGTTTTCATTAGAGGTTCAAGAAAAAGAGGGTGAGGAGGGCACCACATATTATAATAGTTGCTTATATTAAAAAAATACTGAATTCACTATACAGTAAGTTGATCATAATGTTCTCGCCTGGAGCTGCCGATTCAAAAACGGTCCTGTGGCACTAGGACCTAATCCAACAAAAAACTTCCAAGAAACAAAGTGGGACCACTTTGTTAAGAAAGGCGCATCTCAGTTAGCCCCAAATAGGTTGCCAATATTTAATATATTAGAGATTAGGTATCCAGTTTATGATATAAAAGTAATGAATTTCAAAGAAATATTTTCCAAAGAAATATTTTAACAGGAATTGTTTAATTCACATTCCTGTGATGTTTGCCGCCAAAATTTGTTCATGTAAATCACACAATGAGTTTGCATCTCCAATTGCCCATAATACTCTAGTGCCAATGCATTTCGGAATTAATCCTTCATCAGGGCGGTATCATAGCAACAAACAATTAATAAAACATGACTTATTACATTGTTAATAGTATATATACATACAACAACCATTGTTTAAGGGTTTTTACAAAAATCACATACCAATCCGCGAATCACGTCCATTTGTAGAGATAATGAAAAAAGCAAAACGGAATACCAATTAGTTAACTGGAGATAGTGTGCATATTCTCTCTTACAACTATGCGTGCGTGTCATACCTTAGTCATGCCGAACGCTGAAATCGTGGTGTTGTGCGAGGATACAACACGATCTACAAAAAAGTTTAACAAAAACACTATGTCATCCTCAAGTCTTTCCGTAGATAAGGCCTGTGAAATCTAACTATTACTCCTGTACTTACTAAGCTTCTGTTGTGCACAAAACGTGACCGCAGAGTGAGCCGCTTACAACGCGCTAGCGTTAGTTTACCTTTCGTTTTAAAGGTCACCATGGAGACGGTGCGAGGCGTCGTGGTCCAGACTGGAGCACGTACGCCTCGCGCCCCACCCTCGGGCGCAAGCCAGGGGGCGGGGATGTCTCCATGGTGACCAACCCATTCGAAGTAGACGCGCGTGATTGTAATCTCATGTCTACTGAGCCAGAGCAATTAGGGGACTGGCAGTGTGTATTCATTTAGCGGATCATAATAATGTGTGCAAGGTTAAAGGTTCAAAATGACTTAATTTGAGTAGTAAGGCATATAAAATAAACCATAGTGTTCAACTCTGGAACATGTATTCTATTACTATGATGTTATTTAAGCAAAGAGTTTTCACTATTAAGAAGACATAAACCTAGATCTTGTGTAATCTTAGAAAAAGACATGGCAAGGAATATAAAATGCGGTTAAATAGCGGAACAATAGCAGAGGTTGTTTTCATAGAAAATATCAATCTACTGTGAATAAAATCTAGAGTTGATTCTCTTTTACAGACATGATATTATAAGAAACACATAAAGTTTATTTCTTCATTGAGCCCCCTTGGAGTCAGGGAACTCAAACGGTCTATCCAAAAGGATTCTCTTTGATCCATTTTCCTTTGGAAATTCTCGTGGGTGTCTCTTTTCGAAACCACTTCTAGGATAACAAAGCGGATTTGAGCCAGGTTGTGTCTCTTCTCATCCCAATGTCTTGCCACCGCTGAGTTCAGATTGTGGTTCCTTATGCATGATCTATGTTCATTCCACCTACATTTTGCTGCTCGTAATGTCTGACCCACATAGTACAGTCCACACGGACACTTGATGGCATAAATCACATTAATTGAGTCACATGTAGCGAAATCTTTCAATCTGATTGTCTCTCCTGTATGGGGATGTTTCACTGTTTCTCCTTTCATCACATAACTACAATTGCTACAATTCAAACAAGGAAATGTTCCAATTCTTTCTGTGAGTTTCTTCTTAAGTGTAGGTTTTGTTTGAACAAGTCTGTCTTTTAGGCTTTGACTTCGCTGATAGGCAAATGTGGGTACTTCATTAAACAGGTGTTCTACTCTCTGATCACATAATAATATGTTCCAATGTTTTTTAATGATACACTTAATTCGGTTACTTTGACGTGAGTATTTAGACACAAAGACCAGTGGTGGAGCCGACTTTTGCTTAGTTTTTATCTTCATTAGAGGTTCAAGCCATGCAAGGCTTGTGACAATTTGTGCCACTGATTCTGATTGAACTCTAATTTTTTCATGCATACTTGCAAATTGGTTCTCTCTTACATCTGCGCTAGACTCTCTTTGAGATGGTGGGGCCTGATATTGAACAAAACATGTTGCATCTTCCATTGAATAATACATAGATAAATCATAACCAAGCATTTGGAAATCTTTTTCGTGTTTCCATATTAAAGAGGCAATTATTATAGATTGGTATTTGCAAAGCATCCGACAATTGGGCACATAAGAAAGTCTAATCCAGTCAATGTCATTAGACACCAAATTACGCAAAGCTGGTATTTGATGGAACACTTTCATTAATGAGGCACGATTTAAGTTAGGTTTATCGACTTTTGTCGGATCCACCATCCAACCCATCACCAATTTCATTTCGGGTGACATTTCTTTGTAATTTGGGATTCTATCAACTCCCTGTCCATCCGGTGTTGGAGTAGCATTGATAAATTGCTCCTTTTCACGAGCATTTAAGCAGTCAGGAGTCACCTGTATATTAGCATCCCCAGACACCTGTGGAAGCACCTTTTCTTTGTCATTATTTCGCACTTGGGTGTGCTCACTGACACTTAAGTCAGCGAGACAGAGCCATCAATGTTAATTGCAGGGCCTTGAGTTAGAGATGTTATTTTCTTATCCATTTTTTCAAAGAAACGTTGTAACTGTGTTTGTATCAGAAGGGGGTTCGGTATTACACCGCTCTCTCTCGGTTGTTCCACAGTGTCTACACCGCCTCCCTGTTCTTGTTCCCTATTCAACCCCTTTAACAACATTGATGATGAGCTCGCATTTTCGTTGCTTTCATTAATGCCTAAAAGGGCCTGACTTTCAATGTTTATTTGCGTTAGATCAATAATCGTTTCCTCCTTTACATTCATGTCATTTATTTTATGTGTCTTTTCTTGCATAGACTGTTTTTTTAAAAAATGTTTATTGTTAGTGTTTATTGGATTAAGCCCCAATTGTGTGCTGGCATTTTGTGCACCTATGAACATGAAGTTTATTTGCTTTGCGAGACATGAAAAAGGTCGACTGTTTTTCGTTACAGACTTCTGCCAGGGCTTCAATGGGAGAATGACCCTTCAGGTTGGGACCTTCATTTAGGTCAATCAAATCCGTAAGGGCCGTAGGGCTATCAGGAGTGATTTTCAATACAGGAGATTTTGGTTCCTCATACCCGTCCAGTTGTCCACCCATAACCTCAACAGGCACTAGATTTGCAGCAAACAATATCTTTTCTAGCACCAAGATTCTCTTGTGTTGCAATTTAGCAATTTCTGCATATGGGGGGAGCTGGTTCATTTTGTGTTCATTAATACTCAGACCTGAGTTTATTTCTATACTATCAGATTTCCCCCAGGAAGTAGTTTGCGTGGATTGCGACTTCAACGGCGGCATAGTTTCCACATTTGGTACTCGTACGGACTCCGCCACTTATTCTCATACCATTATTTGCCACTAAGAAACTGATCTGCCCAAAAGGTGTGCCAACAAAAAACCCTCTATTCTACTCAATCTAGAGTTAATTTCTGAGGTTGCTGAGCTCAGGGCACCAATTGTCCCATGTGTATATTCGTGCCCTTTGTCCAGCAAGTTCAGAATCCTTGCTAGAACGGGAAAGTTCTGTAATTCTTCTTGATTGAGATCCACTAAGGTATCTTCAAGAGGGAAGAGTGGCAATGATGAATTTGGTTGTCGTGGTATCTCGGAAATCCGTTTAGGGAGGAATGGGTCCGAGCCTAGCACAGGTGAGTGTGGATAAGTTATATCAGTTGGGTTACTCCGTAACTCATGTGCAGGTGAACTAGCATTTTGTTTTGTCTCTTTTCTCTCCCAATCTCGTTCTTTCTCGTTTCTTTTAGTTGGTTCAAATTTGCTGCAATAGCTGTGTGAAAGTGTACTTGTTCCCTAAGACCACGTGAGCTTGCTGCCGGGGTCGATGGCCTGTTTGATAGACGCGTTCTGCTGTGTAATTCAGCACGAACCACTGGTGCAACCAGTGAGGTGTCAGCAATAGATATGTTGTATCCATCGGTTACCACACCCAGTAGCGAGCTATCAGTAATGGGTATATTACATGTAGGGGTTGATGGGTAGCTGAGACCATCATTACTCTCCATGTGAACTTGAGCTGTAGTATCTGTTTTGTTTTTATTTGATAAATGTTTTGAGTTCTCCAGCTCCAGCGAAGTTGTATTTAGCATAGGTATACATGGAGGAGCTGAGACAGGTTCAATTTTGCTAGATATCTTGCGAGCACATCTCCCTTTTTTTGTGTGATTTATAGTTTCCTGTGACACTTCATCCTCTGACATATTCCCCTCACTTAACATAGATGGGGACCCGTTTAAACACCTTTTCCCGTTTCGTAATTTTTTGACCATACTATAGGACTTGCAACCACAACTACCACAATCTTCAAAGTGAACACCAACCTATTACTCACCAGGTAATGTGGTTCTCTAAGTGGCCCAAGCCTCCCCCACCCCACCGGATAATCAAGCAGCAGTGAAGTTATAGCTGTCCTCCCATCCAGTGGTCAAGAGCCTACACTTGGGAACACTTAATGCATATAAATGCTAATGGGGTACTATGGCCAACACCCGCTTTGAATACCGTAATATCCTCTGATGACCAATAAAACAGTATCTGCGCAGCTCCACACCCCGCGCCGCGCACCGTGAACAGTAAACAGTACTCGCAGTACTTGGTGGGTGCGCTCGCTGCTGCGCATGTATTTATCCTCGACCGAGCGGGACGTGCGCGCCAGGGGGGGGCGGAGTCACCGAGGTTTAGAACCTTCAAACAAAATTAGAAAAAAATGTATTTCAGAGGGCAGCTGACATATATTATCGGCACAACACTAACTACTGGTTGTGCACCGTGTGCACAACTAGTCTAAAGTGCACAACAGTCACCTTCTTTTGTTTCTGTCCTCCAGGCAATATGGTGTTGGTGCTAAAGACGTCCTCTGTGTAGGCAAACACCAGCACGTCAGTATACATGCTGCAGTAGAATGTTCACAGATCCAAGGAATAAATGTTCAGAAAACACAGCAGCCCGAATCCTTACAAGATCAAAGCTCCGGCACAGTAAACAGTACTTGCAGTACTTGGTGGGTGCACGCGCGGGTGTGCTGCTGCGTATCTATTTATCCTCGACCGAGCGGGACGTGCACGCCAGGAGGGGCGGAGTCACCGTGGTTTAGAACCTTCTTTTGTTTATGTCCTCCAGGCAATATGGTGTTGCCGCTAAACACGTCCTCTCTGTAGGCAAACACCAGCACGTCAGTATACAGGCTGCAGTAGAACGTTCACAGGTCCAAGGAATAAACGTTCAGAAAACACAGCAGTCCGAATCCTTACAAGATCAAAGCTCCGGCACAGTAAACAGTACTTGCAGTACACAGAGGTTTAAGTGAAGGTCGTTTTTGTAAAATAGGCGCGAGAATTGAAAACAGAAATGCACTTTTAAAAATGACAAATGGGTTTGCTTACACTATACTAAAGAATACCAAAAAGTAGAATGCCACAAAGGAAGGTCATTTACGGCCGATTATAACAGTTCAGGTGTGATATTCTGCTTTCTGTTTGGTTTGGGAATTACTTTCTTAATCAGTCAATAGGAAGTTAGAGTTTAGGAACACATGTGAGAGAAGAGTCTGTGCAAAGATAGTTCTGACAATACTGGTTCTAAATGAAAAATAGGATGGGTATAAGCTAGGGACAAGACTATGCAAAGTACATACGCTATATGACAAAGTTCTTCCTATTTATACTCACTGGATACGTTTTTAAATGGGACCATCAGGATTCTGGACCATCAGGATTCTGGACCTATCAGGGACTGACGACTGGGCACATCGGACTGGGCAGGGTCAGCAAGGCACTCTGGTCACAGCACGGCAAAGGACTGGATGGGATCTGCCCTTCTTGGTTCTGAGGATCTTTCAATTCAGCAGGCAAGCAGTAACAGCACAGCCTGGCTGTATTATGATGCTTCCCCTAGGCTTTTGGGGTTCTGTTCTAGAATTTGAGGCCTAGCTGAGAATGGTTCAGCTATGCAATTGGTCCTTGCTTTGCCAGGTTTCTGGAGTCTGGAGCAAGGAAGATGTAGATTTCAGCAGCAGGGTGCTCCACCAGCATCAGGAGGGTGAGTGGATCTGTGTGTCCTATGTCTGGTGAGCTGTCTCTAGTTATGCTATGAAATTACATCGTACAGGGGGGGTGTGGGCCGGCTTAGCTGAGCTTGCCCCTTTGTGCTGGGATAGGGTCAATACTTCATCTCCGCCTTGCAATTTGAGTGATTGGCTCAAGGCTGGGTGATGTCAGGTTTTATGATTTTCTTTTACAATCCTTAGAGACCTCCCTTTAGACACTGGTCTCAAACTCGGCTTTTACCTTAAACACACATTTCTACATTAGTTACTGTTATACAAATTACACATAAAGATGCCATATTTTACATAGCAGCTATTCCTCAAAACCCTGTAGCTGTAGGATCTTGTCTCCTCTTTGTACAGAATGTTGCCTTTTCGCTATGAACACACTTTCCGATTTTTCTGCAACTTTCCACAAATATGCGTGTTTAACCTGGGAATATGCGTGTAAATTTTCACAATTCTAACAGTCATGCATTTTGCATAAAATCACATTTCTTGCCATTGCTTTCCAGAACACACGGTTTTGCCGCCTCTTAAAACGTGCCGCCAGAAATTAAATGAACAGCTCTGTTATTTTTATATTTTTCACAATTTGGACTAGAAAGTTATAAGACTTTAAAAAGTGTTCTTGGTTAATGTTCAGACACAGATGGTTGTTTGGGTCCGCCTCTATTTGTTTCCCTGCAATCCAGGAGCAATCTCCTCCTTGTTTGTTCCTTGCAGAGGCCATTTACGACCCTCATTGCACATGGAGTTTCCTGAGCTGCAGCTTGTCATGGTTCCTCTTGCCTCTGTAGACCAAATTCTGTCCCAAACTAGCAAGTAACACTTCCCCATGTGTTCGTGCTGAGGGAAGTGCTTCCTTCTGTGAGAAAAACCTGCTATTCCAGTTTTGCAGCTCAGCCAGGTTTAATTTAATTGTTAAATTATTTTGGCTTTTCCCTAGCACAAACAAACTTGTTGTATCAAATAACAAATAGAATTCTCATTCAAGATTTTCAGCCTGCGGGATCAAACACAACTATAATATGGGTTACCATCAGAAACAGGCCTCTTATATTGCAAACATTTGACTTTCAGTTTATATCATGTTAAAGTTTAATCAGGAAGGCCCCTGACAGCAGCTATCATCACAGGGTGCCCTCTGCTGCACAGAGATTTTTTTACAGATCCACAGACAGGCCACCTTTGCTGTGAAAATCTCTTTATGCTCTTAGCCTTTCAGGACCTTGTAAGTTCACAGTGATTCTTTAAACTATGTGAATTGTAGCACCCAGCAAGAATTTTGAATATTTGAAAGGTGTTCTGTACCGGCATTTTGAAGTTTCAGCAGCAAAGAAAGGTGATTTAAAGCCATATTGGAGTTTCATTTTAGCAAAGCACTGCTCTTTCCCTCTGCACTCCATTTTCAATTGTTGTGGAGCCTAGTGACACATTTCAGTAGTGAGAGCTCTGTTCCACCACTGACAACATGCATGGCAGATTGGGCAGCCATCTTTTTGTGCATTGAAAAGCTCGATTTACAGGGGTTTTGGCGTGCACAAGGGTTTTGCGGCCATTTTGCTGTTTCTGGCCCCAACATAACAGAGTGATGCAGCATAGCAGAGCAAAAGTGGGTCAATACATACCACAACACACAGTTAAGAAAACAACACAACAGCGACCCTGTCCATACTGGTCCAAATGGCTGCACTGTCCCTACTGGTCCAAATAGCTGCACTGTCCCTACTGGTCCAAATGGCTGTACTGTCCCTAATGATCAAATGGCTGCACTGTCCCTGATGGTCAACTGTGCTCTCCAACAAATTTGAAAGAGCTTCAGTGTTTAAAATACATATTTAACACACACTATTATGTATCTAACACAAATGTGTGTTTTAAAAACTGACATGCACACACACACCTTCCTGAGCTATCTTCTGAACCATCACTGCACCTACGTTGATCAAAGTGTATTTCAACTTTGGCTGTTTTGAAAGTTCAATGCAGTATGTGCTTAACACGCTGAGCTATCTTCTGAACCAGCACCATGCCTACGTTTATCAAAATGTATTTCAACTTTAGCTAATGTAAATGCTCAATGCATCCCAGCAGAAATGTGCATCAGGATAGTTTGATCAGCATGTAATTGAAAGCAACAGCTGTGCTATTTAAGATTGGTGAACAATGCAAACAACGACTGCATTCCTTAACTGAAATAGAGCGCTGTATACTACCATGTGGCTATTTAAACATTCTCACACGTATTTCTTGAATCAAAATGCAAGGTATTGTGTTAGTGGTTGGTAATTAACAAACACGCGCAGTGTGCTATTTCACAAAGCCACGTGCAGCTAGCCCCAAGGCTTTCATTGACACACACATACAGAATATATCCACTGGGGGAAACTTCATGAGCAAAGTTTCTAAAACTGTCCTGCAACAACAAAAAATGCATATTGCAACAATACAGGCTCGCCGTTAATCCTTCCTGCAGCTAAAGAATAAGCATGTTTGTTTTAAAATATCTGTTTACCGCCATTGAATAAAAATACATAGTGCTATATTCTAGAACATAGTTTTAATAAACTGACTTACATATTGCCCTGCCCATAGAAAAATGGCTGTATTTTGCTTATGCTGCACATATTAAATAGCTGGTAAAAACACTTGGTTTATCCCGCATATTAAATAGCTGGTCTAAAAACACTTGGAAAGCAACAAACATGAAATGCATATTGCAACAATACAGGCTGGCAGTTAATCCTGCCTGCAGCTAAAGAATAAGCATGGTTTGTTTTAAAATATCTGTTTGCACTGCTAAAAATAAAAATACACAGGGCTAGATTATAGAACAATCTTTAAATAAACTGACTTACATATTGCTCTGCCCATAGAAACGCACCTGGATTTTGTTTATCCTGCATATTAATATTAAATAGCTGGTAAAAACACTTGGCTTATTATTAAATAGCTGGTCTAAAACCACTTACAACTGCAGCATCACAAACGCATATCTGCACCTTGAGCATCTTCATAGCGCTAGAAATGCTCTTCACTAACTTTAAATAATTTATGCTTTTAAAGCATAGCCCGCCTAGTCAGAAAAACTGTTATTTAGTTATAAGTCTTTACATAAAGAGTAAGCACATTTTGTTTTAAAATGTATGTATGCCCCAGTTTTAAATAGAATCAAATCACTTTTTAAAGTGGAATGCCTCTTTCGTCACCTGCCTTTAGATGTCCTGGGGTCTTCAGTTCCAGCCGTGGCTAGCAATTGTCCCGAAATCCACTCAATGTTCTGGCAGGCTTCCATAGTGTGGGTTTTAAAGACATCCAACCCCCTTCATCAGAACAGCCCCCATCCTGCCTATGACAATATTCCACATGCAGGCTTTGAAAGGGTCATTAGCCGTGGATAATTTACCATGAATGGCCTGAATGGCTGTCAATTAGACACGAAACCTGCATGATAGCTTGCTCTTGATTACAATAGCCTTGGAGGTCCTGTGACTTTTCAATGAATTGGGCCATACAAATACAATTTAGTCACACCGGGCACATAGCGGCGCGTGATTACATTAGCCTCTGGGTTTCATTGCAAGGTTGGATCATTCTGATGTGGCTTCATATCATTTGTAATAAACAGAGAAACTGAAATAGGTGCATCAGACCTCCGGGCCTCGTGTGTGTGTCATCATCTGTGAATTCTCTGCCCTGGCACTTCATTTCCATAAAGCCAAGCTGCGGATCAGCTGGTGGAACACTGCTTTCTGCACAACAGGGAGAATGGTAGAATCCAGTGTTCCAGCATGTTGGATGCTTTTGCCTGTGTTGTCTGGAACCCTGGAATTAGATCATCACTTTTCATTTTTGTTATATATCATAAACTACATATTCACAGGCTCTGTATCTCGGCTGTTTTAAAAAAAGAAACATAGCACAGCTTTTGACATATGTTCACATTGCTTGTGTTTCAGGACATGCCTGGGCATGCCCTCTAATATAATTTTTTATATTAAATTTTGATATAAAAAATTAGATTTTTGATTTATTTTGAAAGTGTTTTATATACAAATTTAATTTTTTTACATCAGATTTTTGTTTAATGTTGATATAAAAATCGATATTTTGTTATAAAAACAATTTGGGATATACAACTTGTTTAACATTTTTATTTATAAATTGTTTAGAATTTTGATATCCACATTTTTTTAAATCAGCTTTTTTAAAATTTTGATATCACATTTTATTTATATAAATGTTTTATATTAAAAAATATCCAATAATTTAATATCAGACTTTTTAATTTTTGATATTTTTGATATGTGAAAATAATATAAAGTTTATATAACATCTGTTATACAATCATATCAAATATATATAAAATGATGACGCCATGAATATCTAACCCATTCCTGCGTCATTGCTGCGTCACCAAACCCTAACACTCACCGTCTAACTGCTCACAACTCACTATGCCCTCGACCAAGCAACAGCACTCACGCACTCTCCCATATTAAAAACATTTTGATAGGCACTTTGTCATTTTGATTAAAAAAACTTTATATCAAATGATATCAAAGAACACAAACATACTTTATATATCCATCGATTAAAAAACGGATATCAAATAGATCTAAAATTTGATATTGAAACATTTTGATATAAAACATGTATTTATATAAAAAAGAAATCAAACCCATATAAAAAAAAAGGGGTGGGGATAAGGACAACCAGCGAGCATTCCCACCTGTCAAAAATGTAACATTGGTAAAAAGGGGCCCCCTATAACTACTATTAAGGAATGAAAGTGTGACTTTGCTACAGTCACTGGTGGAGTGTCCATTTTCTTCTGCCATTGAGTAATT
Source organism: Ambystoma mexicanum (assembly GCF_040938575.1). Classification (NCBI taxonomy): domain Eukaryota; kingdom Metazoa; phylum Chordata; class Amphibia; order Caudata; family Ambystomatidae; genus Ambystoma; species Ambystoma mexicanum. The sequence goes on from NC_090931.1 coordinate 1,345,128,300, forward strand.
TAATCCATGGCCAGTAAGAGGATTTGACTAATTGGCCTACTCTTGGTTGATCATAAATGAAAAGTGTCATTTTCATTGATCGCTCACCGTCAAGGTTGAACCTGCATCCCATGGGAACAGAGCATTTGAGACTGACCCCATCCAATTAGAGGCTTTACCTAAAGATGTCTGGAGACTTGGACGCTGCATCTCACCAGATTTTCAGGTTGACAAGTGACCATATGAGTAACACAAGGGCCTGTTTTAGGGCCATCCTTTTCAGGACCTTGATCCGCACCATTTCAAGGAGCTGAAAGGGAAAACATGCATCTTTGCAGCGGACACAAACATTTGCAAAGGAGTTGAATCCTTAAAAGGAGTGGAGAAAAGCCTAACAGGTGAGAACATTGCACCTATTTGACATCGCCCATTGAAAGGGGCTTTATGTCTCCCAATAGCCAGTACATTCCCCACATATTCTAGGACTGGAGCTTGCCTATTTAATTATACTGGTCCCAGAGTGAAAAACGCGGATGGATTTGAGGAAATGGGAAAGGCATCAGAGTCAAGAAGTTAATGTCAAGAAACTTTGCAAAGCTGTATAGATTGGGAGCAGGCACAGCAGGGCAAAATAGAGGTGAGTCCTATTGAGGTCACCTTTACAATGACACTTGAGTGCAAAGATATAGGCCAAATCAGAGAGTCCACAAAGGGTTGCCAAGATGGTGCAAAGTGTGCCACAGGTATCCTGTGAAGAGGCCAGAAAGGACTTATCCAGAGTGGGTGAAAGAGGAGGGGGGGCAAGAAACACTTTTCTAGTATCTTTGTAGCAGTAAATAAAGTGGTTCTATGTTCTTAGATCACCAGTTTTTTTTGCTGATTTTGTTTTAATATTTGGGGGGATTCTCCCTCAAACCCCCTTCTCTATTATCTAGTCCCCCATTTCCCACTCCCTTTGCCCCTTCCATCCCCTTACCCATCCCCATATTTTGCTATGAGTTTTTTTGGATGAAGATTTTCGGCAAAAAACTCCATGAAAAAAAGCCTGGTGATGTAACAACGTTGTACCCATACAGTGGATGTGGTAGGTGAGAATATTTCAATGGTGGTGCTATTCTATAACAATGGGGATTGAGAAAGGATTAGTCCGAGTAACTTAAACAGGGGGTCCTCTTCCCATCCCATCCAGCTTCTGGCATCTATGAACTCTTCTCAGAGACAAAAACGGAGACAAAAGGAAATCAGGCATTCTTTATTAAATGTTGTTACACGACACACTCTGGAAAAGCATTCAGCAACATTTTACCTTCAACATGCTGATATCAGCTATTTGGATGATGCAACATCCTTATGCAAATGACTACTGTGTTTAGAGCATGTTTCTGATAGGTCCTCTTAGCCAGAGAAAAAAACCTCCCTTTCCTACGATTGGATGGCTTATCTGAAGCACACCATGCCCACATTAACATAGTTGTCATCCATTATGTTTCCTGACGCACAAACTGCTAAGCTTATTTTTAGACTTGGCTAGGCACATTTATAACATTTCTCAACTCCTCCCAAAAACAACTTCATCACATCACTGTCAATTATTGATCTAATTTTCGAGGTCCTGCCAAGCCAGTTAGTACTTTATACTGTGGAGAAATAAATAACCTGTATTATATTATGCCAAAGTATGGCATAATATAAAAAGTATAGAGTAAAAGTATAGAGTAAAGTATGCCCTTCTTATTAATAACATAGATAAATGTGTCCAAGTTTCCCTTGCCTTGTCTAACTTCATCATCAATCTTGTCTGCTTTTCCTGCCAAGTTCCATGTTTAACCTCCCAGACTCAATTATCTCACTGCAAGATGCTGTCAAAGACCATTTCATGTGTCGACCTCCATTGCTTATCAGCATGAGTCAGGGTTTTCACACCTGGCCTTAACACTAGACACCATTTTGTACTTGAGTCATCCATTTTGAAATATATCTCCGTCTGCCACTGTATTAATCCTTCAGGGATGCATTAATCATTTATTTAAGCATTTCTCACTCTGTATCCCTTATTCATAATATATTTTTATATACTTATGCTATGTGCGTGATATTGAAAGCACCCTTCACTTCCTAGGTCATTTTAACCCAAATATGCACAGTGTCATGTGCACATTTTACCTTAAGTAAAGGTTTTTTTGCAATAATGGAATCATTTGATCTGCCTTATCATGTTATCTGTACTCAGTTGAGGGGGGAGGGGTTGGCACCCCTATTCAAACCTCAGAATTAACATAAGGAACTTATTGAGAGCAAAACTCTCATTAAACTCTGGATGCTTTTTAGTAGGAGTGGCAGATGTGTACGACTGAGGTAGGAGTGGTGTGAGAGCACCCACAAAGCTGAAGCCAGATGCTTGGCCCTCTACCCCATGCACAGGTTTGTGCATAAACCATGACAGAGCAATATGGACAACTTGCCCTTGTGTTCCATTAACTAGGGTGACCAGGTGTCCTGGCTTTAGGGGCGAAAGCTCCTGATTTTGACACCATGTCCAGGTGAGCGTATAAACCAGGATCATTTTGAAGACACTTTTTTTGACAGACGGTGAATACAGTTTGTGTTATAGCTGCAGGAAAGTCCTGGCGTGCATGAGATTGAGTGTAAACGAATCATCTGCTACCTGTGCCAGAAAATCAGATAGCTCTGAAAATAGAGGACAAACGAAAGTGTGTGGAGAAGTGATGGAATGGAATCCAAGTATTGGCACTGGAAGGTGAAAATGTGAGGAAGGCATGGAAGGGATAGCCCAGTGCCACAATTATGTTCAGAGTGTGCCCCACCTGGAAGTATGATCATTAGTGAACACAACTATTGTGCAGAAACAGAGACCGCCTCACCATTTAGATGCTTAAATGGTACAAAATAGACCCTGAAAGGGTTGCAGTCCCCCTGAAACATAAATGAAAGAGTAGCAAAATATCCTAAATTTAGCTGGAATTGAAACACAAATCTGTACCTTAGCCATTCTGCTCTGTCATATATGTTTCCGTGGTAGCCTTTTGTATGCGATTTCTGTTTATTATTTTAACTTTATAAAATTGCCCCAGTTTTTGGTTTGGAAAATCTGGTCTTCCAACCACTAGGGGCGTGTGCAATGCCAGGTGGCAAGCACTCTCGTGGGGACACTCGCTGTTCCCTTTCAAGGCCTGTGGGCAGGTACCTTTAACAAAAGGCCCTGCCTGGCCCTTATGGTGTGCTTGGAGGCCCCTGAGGGAGCTGGGCCCAACACCTGCTATGTGATGTGGGGCCCAAACGGGTATGGTGAGGATCACTTGGTCCCCCCCATATTATTTGGGGAAGAGTGTTGGCGATTGACTCAGTGTTGCTACTCCTGCTACCTCCCCAGTAAATCCTGCCCTCAAGTTCTAGGAGACAGTCTCCACAATCTGTTGGTTGGCAGAGCTGCAGACATAGACAAGGAACAAAGAGGAAAGCAAGGTTACCACAGTAGATGCGAGTCAGGAGTTTGTTCTGATAGCCGCTGCAGCCCACAAGCATGCCACAGTACATTTGCCAGGACCGCCTCTGCTTCCTGTCGTGCTCTACTAGGGCCCCTGCGGTGCACATCTGCAAGGGAAGAATCCAAGGCAGTGCACTGGCCTATTAAAGGCTTGATCCATGGGGTGGGAGAGACAAGTGAGTAAAGATGAAACAGCTGATGTGTCACTGATCAACCAATCCCAAATGCAAAGCAATCACCCACTACAGTTGTAACAGGGAGAGGGTTCTAGACCATCTAAAAGAACAGGATGAAGAGGAGGTGAGTGTTTGGAGTAACAGAGTGGCAAAGCTGAGAAAGCAGAAGGGGAAGTAAGAGGATGTGCAGAGAAAACTGACGCTGGAGGAAAAAGTAGCTTTTACTGAATTGACGGGGGGGCTAGCCAGCAGACAGTTTTAGGGTGAGAGCTAGGATGTAGAGGCTGAACCCCAGGCATGTGCGGTCAGGGGAATGGTAAGGAGGGAAAGTCAGATTGGTGGGGGTTACAGGATTATTCCTCTGAGACAGGGTGACCAACTTTAAGAAGTAAAAAACAGGGACTGTGCAACTAACATAAAAGTAGGACTAACTGTTAAAAGTGACTGTCAAGGCACTACACTTCAGTAGTGTTTGGAGGAGAAGGGGATTTAAGTGTTACTGTTCAAATAAACACCTATTATAACTAAAATATCGCAAACTAACACTTTCTTAAATTGTAAAATGCAGCATTTCTTTTGTGCGAGATTGTGCATTCCTGCCTGCCAGCTATGAAGACCTTCTGCAAGAAACCAGGACCACTGCAGTTTCCAATGGAAATATAATCTTGAGAAAGGGGGACAGAGCACCAAATACTGGGACAGTCCGGGAAAAACAGGGACGCCTGGTCACCCTACCCTGAGACAGGGAAGCACTATAGCAATTGACCACGCATTGAGCACCCCGCCTAGCTTACCTCAGTTTAGGAGACTCTGCATACCTTGCTACAACATAGTCTGACAATTCAAGAGCAGTGTTTATGACATCTGATAGATGCTACCGGATCTGTGGCTACACAGAAGAGGTTAACAGAGACCCAGACATTGGCTAACCCATCGAGGTAGGCTCAAATGACTGACTGGCACTGGGAAAACGCAGGCTACTACAGCTAAAGTCTGTGTTAAAGTGTGGATTTTTACTGAACCAGTAGCATCATCAACTTGCTGATATTTTGTTTTTATTTATGTTTTTATTCCCTACCACCTCCATCCATCTGAAGCTGATGCGAAGTGTTCCGGGATCTCTGTAACCGGAAGAGAGAAACCTTGTGATCCAGGGCACCTGGAAGCTCTCTTGAGGCCAGAACTCACCACTACCATGGGAAGGGAACCTGTGAGAGACTTTATTTGCATTATGTCTTTCATACGTGAACAAGGGCCTAACAAAGACCCTAAACCGAAGGGGGGGGAGTAGAAGGGCCTATGTCTGGGTTTTGTTCATTTAATTACCCACAAATGTAACCCACGAGGAAAACTCCTCTTACCTGACCAATTCCTTTGTTGTGTAGTTCCCAAAAGAGGTCTACCTTTGCCACATGTGTCATAACGTGTTTGCCACATGCCCTGTAACAGCACATAAGGGCAAATATTCTCAGCGCAGTCCCTCTGGACTGACAGATTATTTTGCATTTGCATGTAGCCCCCAATCATGATTGGTATTTAATAAGAACACCTCACTGTGAAGGGGAAGTGAGTGCCCCCGAGGGTATCTGGATCATACAAGACCCCTCCCCTCTCCTCCTCTCCATCCTCCTCCTCCTTTCCTGGCCCTCTTGCAGCCGCCTCTCCTCCTCCCTTCTCTTCCTTTCCGTTATTCACCCCGATGTTTCTAGACAAGTCCGATTTATGAAAGTCTCGTCTAAACAGGTTCTTCCCTGTTCTTCCAAAATCATCAAGGATCACATTGACACCCTTTCTCCAGCCTTGGCCAATTTCTACAATCACTCTTTCGCCACTCGAACCTTCCCCTCTAAAGCACTCCATTGAGCACCCCCTTCTTAAGAAACCCTCTGCCGATCCCTTCTGTTCGGCCACCTTTTGCCCAATCTCCATTACTCCTTTCCTGGGCAAACTCTTAGAAAAGCTGGCCATTTTCCAGCTTAACCTTCACACTGAATTTGTTGGTTGTCTCCATGACCATCAGTCTGGCTTCAGAGTGGCCAGAAGCACAGAAACTGCTCTCCTGAACATCTATGAAGACCTACTCTCAAACCTCGATTCTAACCTTCCTTCTGACCTCAATCTCCTTAATCTTTCTTCTGCTTTTGATACAGTCAACCATGCCAACCTGCTCAACCCACTCCTTGATAACCTGGGTATCACTGATCAGGCCCTGGTCTAGCTGACCCATCTAACTGATCGACCCTCCCCCGTCCAACTAGGGTCCTATCTCTCTTCTATATGTGGTGTTCCCCAGGGGTTTAATCTTTCTCCCTGGCTGTTCAATCAATACCTTGCACCTCTTGCCCACTGCATAGCTTCCCTTTGCTACAACTTCAGTGTTATGCAGATGACTCGGCTCTCCTTCAGGCTCCCCTCAGCCGCTTTTACTCCTTCTCTCATTCCTGACTGTCTTTCCACAATACAGGAGCGGTGTGCCGCCAATGATCTCTGCCTTAATGCCAGTAAGACTGAGATCCTCCTCATTGGAACACCAGCTCCCTCCTTTACTCTCACTCTCTCAGTGCCCGCCCTGGGCCCTCTTCCTGCTCCTACCTGTGAGGCTAAGAACCTCGGGGTCATCTTCGACTCCACACTCGCCAGATCTCTGATGTCTCTAAGTATTTAAACTACCAGCTGCACCTCCTCTGAGGTATTCTTCCCTTCCTCAATGCCACCCAGAAGCTCACTGTCTCCAGTGTGTTGGTCTTTTGTAGGCTGGACTACTGCAACAGCCGCTTTCTAAATCTTCCTACCTCGACTCTCCGCCATCTACAACTCATCCAGAAGAGGACTGCAAGACTTGTCCTTGGCCTCAAGCACAGGGATCGTATCTCTCCAGCTCTGAAATCTCTTCACTGACTCCCAGTGGTTGGAAGGATCAAGTTGAAGACCCTATGCATTGTCCACAAGCCTTTCTGGGGCCTGTGACCGCACTACCTCCAACTCTCTCTTCCAAAATATCTGCCTTCTCGAGCTCTCTGCTCCTCCACCTCCAACTCTCTGAGAGTCAGTCATTTTTCCAAGCAAAGGGTTGGGGGCAGATCTCTTCCTTACGCTGGGGCTTCCCTCTGGAACAGCCTCTCTGAAACTTGAGCAGAACCATCTCTGGTTCCGGAATCAACTTAAGAACTTTCTCTTTGCTTCTGCCTTCTCTCTTCCTCTCCCTTGCTAGTCACCTGCCTGATCCACGCACTGGCCACCTGGTCACCCTCTGAACTTGGGCCCAGGTCCCTGCCTGCCCGGCTGCAATCCTGCACTGCCTCTTGGCTCCCCTGCACTTGTGGTCTGTATCTGCAACCCTAAAGTCCCCTCTCTTGCACTGACTGCCACCGTTGTTGGCACCCTTGTTTTTCTTTGCCCCGCATTTCTCCATCCACCCCTGACCCTCGGCACTTCTCCCCTCCGCCCTTCCCTGCTCTTGCGCAATATGAATAATATAAGGCCTAGTAAGATTGTTGTTTTGTCCACCCTTTGTTTCCACCTCCTTGTTGTGTTGCGCCTAGAAACACTTATGTACAGGCGTGTTATGAATGCCATATCATATCAAAGGGGGTCTTATTAGGAGGTGCTAAATGTTCACCAATATACATATCGCATTCATTTTATGGCTCCAGCCAGAGCCTCTATGCTCACACTTCTGTTGCTGTGATAGGTACATGATCACAGCTATATAGATGCTTTCATTTGCCTTTCTGAATGTCTCTATGAAAATACGGAAACGCTCACATTTGAATGCTCTCTTACAACAGTGGGCCGTTGTCTTTTCCTATCTGTCCGTGTGAGAGGAGAGTTACAACCCAGTAAAAAGGGAAGAGGGGGTTGAAAGATAGCAAGGCTGGAGTGGGGCAGTGGAAAAGAAGGGAAGGGACTTTAGTGGAAGGGACCGAATTCACGCGAGAGAAAGCATCACAAACAGCTCGCCATGCAGATGAAGCTCAGAGAGACAGTGGGGTGACAAACGAAAGCAGGCCAATAAAAGGGTGGAGTGAGCTTTAAAAAGGAGTTTAAAACTTATCCAAAAAGAAGGGGGCTGAGAGAAATGTATATAGCCCATAAAGGTGGCAGAGAGAAAACAGTAAAAGGGTGAAAGGCTTAATAGAGCTGAAACGGTAACTTGGAATCTATGTTGCTGATTTATATTAATTTAAGCACTAAAATTGTAAGTTTAGGGAAACGGAAAGTTTTTTTCCTAAAAATACTTTCTTTCTCCACATCTACAAGTAGAGAGTGGAATACAAAGCCTCACTTCTGATAGATGTCGGCAAATTGGCGTCACTGTTTCTTGAATCGCTTGAAAATTAACGTGATCCCCCACTCTCTAGTGTTATGTGGTCTGATGGAGTAGGTAAGGCAATATGGAGGATAGGAGCACAGCTCGCAAGCAGCAGTCAAAAAACAATGGGCCTCATTACGAGCATGGCGGCAGCCGTGCCTGTATGGCAGGCACTGCTACCGCCATGCTCACTACCGGCACCGCCTCCCGCGATTGGGCAATAACCGGCCCATTATGAGATGAATGGGCCAGTAATTGCCCATTCGCGGGTGGCGGTATTGCCGGGCTCCCGATGCCCATTCTGCCCAACAGGGCAGAATGGTGGTGGGGAGCATGGCTGCGCTGGCACCGTTAATAGCGGTGCCGGCGGCATTACGAGTTCTGCTCGCGGGTGCCGCACAGCCCACCAGGTAAGACCTGGGGGCCTGTCAGGAACCCACGAGCAGAACTCGTAATGCGGCGGTCCGATATTAATGGTGCCGGTGCCTTACCGGCACCATTCATACCGTGACCGCCACATTTATAATGAGGCCCAATGACTTGTTTGTCCAGGGCCCCTTTATCTGAATGGGCCATACTTTCCTAATAAATTGATGGTGGCTAGAATGAGGGTTATTTAAGTTAGCCCAGTTTCTATACCACTAATAATATTAGAAGGTGTTTCTATAGCGCTTCATGCCAGATTCATCCCAATTCTAAGGGCTGTGATAACCAGTTTACTAATACTCAATTTAGCACTTCTTAAAAACATTGACATTTTTGGAACATACTTTATCCGGAGAACTTACCTCATTACTAATTTGTTGGGAAGGAGACGGGGTCTTCCCATCCCCCTAAGTAATTCCGAATGAGAAACAAACTGTAAACCGCACATCGAGGGAGAATGGGGAGAGAGGTGTGCACACAAGATAGTGTATGATCAAGTAGGGCATGCATGAGGAGCTATATAGTAGTGGCGAGCGTAAACGCCATCTTAGTTGTTGGCAGCCTTTTTTTAACATAGGCCTAAGTGCGGCGAAACGCACCAAACTTGTTAGTAGTAGAGGCGAGCGTAAACGCCATCTTAGTTGTTGGCAGCCTTTTTTTAACATAGGCCCAAGTGCGGCGAAACGCACCAAACTTGTTAGTAGTAGTTTTGCATGGCCTACACAGACATAAGCCCCACCACGAGTTCCATGCCTGCCATTGGGCCACATTACGAGCATGGCGGTAGCCGTGACTGTATGGCAGGCACGGCTACCGCCATGCTCGCTACCGGCACCGCCTCCCACGATTGGGCAATAACCGGCCCATTACGAGATGAATGAGCCGGTAATTGCCCATTCGCGGGTGGCATTATTGCCGGGCTCCCGATCCCCATTCTTCCTCATAGGGTTGCATTGATAACGGTGCCGGCGCAATTACGAGTTATGCTCGAGGGTGCCGCACAGCCTGCCAGGTAGGACTGGCGGGCTGTCAGGAACCCGCTAGCAAAACTCGTAATGTGGCGGGTCGTATGAACAGTGCCAGTGCCTTACCGACACCGTTCATACCGTCACCGCCAGGGTCCTAATGAGGCCCATTGTCTCAGAGGCAGTAGGCCTTCACGCCCTGGAAAGAATGTGCTCTGCAAGGCCATGAGAAAGGGGCACAGCACCTTTTGCTAGTTACCATTGCTCAATAAAGATAGCATGACCCCTCAGTGCCAATACCCCACACGTTAGAGTCATAGCCCTCCTATGCTTTGATCGCAAGACCCCCACATAACATGGTGCCAGCGAGGCCCAGACCGCCGACCATAAAGCTGTAAGACCCCTGATCGATCAGAAAGATCAGAATGCAAGGCTATCTTGTCTTCACTTTTTCTGTCACATGATTTGTGCTGAGACGTGCCAGGGAGGGATGAAATTATAGCTCAAAATGAGAGTGGAGGAACTTGGAGGCTGCTGGTGTATCTGGGAGTGAGTGACGTATGCAAGTTGGTATGACCTTGGCTCTCCCGCTGGGCCCATCTCTGTGTCTGCCAGGTGAACCATTACTAGAGTAGAATTGTTTTCGGAGTAAGTAATTGCTTTTTATGCCCTGTTTTATTGTGGATGACAAGCCCAGCAGTAACCATGTGGACGGAGTTGGACAAGAAGCTGGGACCAATGGCCTATTATCCCATATGGAGTGGGCTGCCCATGTATAGGGTTGCACCATCCAGCCTCTCGGGTTTTTACTGTATGTTGTGACGATGTTGATGATGCCAGGTGTCCTTTTAGTTTGCTGCACATCCCCAATATGGCAGAACATTCGGCGACAGCAGAGTTCTTTGCTCATGCATTTGTAATAATAATAATAATAATTAGGCTTTTATATAGCGCTACAAACCCTCAGGTATCTGAGCGCTGCTTATTATTACCCACGGTGTGTGGTGCTCATTTATCGACCTCGGAAGGATGAAAGGCTGAGTTTGGCCCCGTCTGCACGGATGTCAAAGCGAGCGCTCTACTCGCTGTGCCACTTGACCGGCTTGTATTCTGTAGAAACAAATAGTTGTTATTCTTGCAAGCTGTGACTTGGCCCTTTTTCCCTAGTGGGTCGTATTTTTTCTGGTGTGAGCGTGCAGGGGCGAACCTTCACCTTTTTAACCAAATTGAAATTAATTGAACATTTATGAATTGATAATCTTAGAACTCGGGTGATTAGAGATTTTTGATATGTAAATACGTGGTTTTTAGAGATTTTTGATATGTGATGAAATAACTGATTTTAAGGATAATGGTTGTGATTTTACCAATTGCTCTTTTAGGATTTACTTCTTTTATACAAATGATTTGTGGTATGTGATGAATGTATAATATTAAGAATTGTGATGTATTAAAACGTCTTGCATGTTTTGTATAAGGTTTGAAATAAACCAAATACAATAAGAAAAGAAATACAAAATTCTCAATTTATCAACCTCAGAAGGATGGAAGGCCCAATTGACCCATCCAAGGCTTGAACCTGTTTCCTGCAGTGTTAAAATAGACCTTCACTTCACACCGACTGAGCTACTTGGAAGCTTGAAGGAGACCTGCGGTCACTAAAGCATCCAGTGGAACCCATAAAGCAGTTGGTGTTCAGGTTACAAACCATATTTTATATATGAAGGACTAGCTTCTTTGTATGCATATATTGTTGCGTAATAGTGAAATCTGGATCAAAAGTATTATTCTGCGCTTCTGCTGCTGTAATGGATTTGAAGAGGGATGGGGAAGTTCACCCCCTGCTCGCCCTCCTATAAAGATACATAATGCGGAAGAAGGCAAGGAGAAACCGAGATCGTCCATACTATTTCGGACCAACTCCTAGTGCTCCAATGATTGAGAAGTATGTAGAGAGATGTCCCCTCAGCCAGCCTACAGGCCAGGTGCGGTACAAGTCTACCCCAGAGTGGACGGGGGACCCCAGGCTGCAACTAAAGAGTCCTCAATTGACAGTATTGATTAAAGTGTCGAGAAGCCTTGTTGCTGAAGTCAATAGAGACACCACAACTTAGCAGCTTTAGACATGAAGCACACGTGCCATCCGCACATCGGGACACAAACACACTCTCGAATACATGAAGAACATGAGCGTACAGTTCTATAGTTAGAGGACACATACATATACATTCTGTTATTGCTTTTAATTATTTTGCCATTAGCTAAACGCAGCAACGCAGAAACTGCAAGAAGCAAGAGATCCCGAGTAAAGCTTGCAGCTGCTTACATGTGAATAACCTAATGGAACTGCAGGAGAACCTATGGGACCTGATAGAGCCAAGTGTGACTAACCTATGGGGAATATAGCATAGGATGAACACTTTAGGAACTGTGTTATGGTTTAGGAAAATTACAGCAGGCCACAAGCCTCTCAGCAAGAGCAGAGCTGAGCTGAATTCAGGCTGGACAAGAGCAAATGTGTGAGACAGGAACCCATGCCAAGGCCACCAGATACTGATGACATTCAATTCCCTGAACGACAGTAACACCACCTGCAGCAAATGCAAATAATTCTTCTTAATTCAGAGTTGCACAGCTCCAAATTGGTCCCATGTCATTCCATCACCCATTTTTATTTAGCCGCATTTTTTGCTGCTGATTTCTTTGCTGCAAAAACTCATCGAATGTTTTTTTTGTTTTTTGTTGGGGGTTACCCCCAAATCCCCTTCCCACCTATTTAGAATCTAGTCCTGAAATACCCGAAAACCTTATATCCCTCTACCCACCACCCTCCCCATATTTTTCAATGGGTTTTTGCGGTCAAAAATCTGCAGCGAAAAATGCAGCGAAAAAAAACACTGCGATGAATGGACGTCGTACCCTCCAAATCATGGTCTCCGAACAAGTAACCCGGCCGACGAGGATTTGTGCATGATATCAACAGTTACCACAGGTGTTTGCTTATTATTCACTACCATCCTATGCATGGAGAACCCTCAGAATGCTCGATCAGAAGCCAAGGTGGGACTGCAATAAATGTACCTCTTGGATGCAGAGAGAAAGTGTCAGGTGGTGAATGTGTGCATTGGCCACTCAAGCTTTGGAAATTGGACAGTTTTGCTCTACAGTGCAGGGTGAGCAGTCACGTGGCACGTGATAGCGCAAAGTGTTGAGAATTCAGTGTAGTGTGCAGCAAACAGCAGTAGCTATGGAGTGGCCTACCAGCATTGGAGGAATGTTGTCTCTTTCTGCACGGCCAGATTCTTCCCTAGCTTTCTTTGGCGGTGTCTTCTCAGTGTCAGTATGATGCCCGAGTAGGGAGCAAGGGCCGGCCAACCCCAGGGTACACGTAGCAATCCTGGCGCAAAGAGAAATGAGGTTGCATCGCCGTTGGGCTCAGGAGACTGGTGTGCTTGGAGAGTGGTGTTGAATCCTGGATTTCCAATCGGCCCCATTTTACATGCCATTGGCCGTGATCTTGCCGATAGACCGCTTGACACTGCTTTGTGTTGTGCTTTGTGCTGTTCATGCTCACAGCTGGCGAACGGAGTCTGGAAGCTGATTACAAACAAAGCTCTGGTAGAAACCCCTGAGAAGGATAAGCCTGCGTGCAGGCTGCTTAGGGAGTGAATGCTCACAGGGAAGTCTCCAACCAAATGAGACTGAAAGCCTGCCTGATGAAGAGGCACCAGGCGAGCTGAACGAGGACTGTCGGACCAGTGCCACATTGGCGATAAACATTGGTGCACCGTTCATTTCACTGCCACCTTAGGGCTGAAAGCGACACCCATAGCCCTCACCAGCCTCTGGCGACATGGGGGATGAATCCACTAAATTAGTCACAGAGTGGGATGTGCAGTTTCAATTACAGTGGGGAACTTGACTATAACTATCAGTAGTTGTGAAGGCCAACAGACTACTAGGGTTCTTTAATGGTTTATTCCCCCCACCCCCAAAAAAATCAAAAGAACACCTTGAAAGAAGGAGGTTGTAATAATAGAAATTAGAGGGCATGGTGGACCCCCCATTTTAGAAATGAAATAAAAATATTTATACAAAAAACATGACAGCATTTCAACTAGGAAATTGCAACTTATGACATAGTCCTATATGCTGCAGAAACTCCCATTATTTTAACTGATAATACTGGTTACAACATACCACACAAGATATGTTCCATATATCAGGATTTATATAACGATCACTGCCAATTTAAAGGCAATGGAATTAAGGCCTTGGAGAAAGTGGAATTGAAAAGGAGTGTGGGAGCCCCTCTACTGAGAACGCACATCGGTCAAATGATTTGATATATGATATGGCATTTATAACGCGCCTATACACCTGTTCTATGGAATTCCTTCCACTCAGGAGTGTCTACAACCACATTTTAGCTCACTGCACCCTTCATAGAGTAGAAATATCCCTGCATATCAGTCTTCGTCCTGCCTAATGGCAGTCCAGCACCGAAATGCTAGGCAAATCTCCTCTGAACAAGAGTACCATCAGCAACCCCAGACACGTGTTTCGGCCTTGTTGGGCCTCCTCAGTGTGGTGAAGCTGAGCCTCTCTAAGGCACAGTAAGCAAGGGGACCACGTCTGGATTACCCTTGGTTAGGGTGAAATGGATATTTCTCTTCTGTGAAGGCTGTAGTAAGCTAAAACGTGGTTGTAGACCCTCCTGAGTGGAAGAAATTCCATAAAACAGGGTATTTGACCCATGTTCGTTCTCAGTAGAGGGGCTGCACACTCCCTTGTAATCTAGTCAAAAGTGGTCATTAAAACCCAAGTGCCCTCGTCCCAAAGCCATAGTTACCTCCTCCTATCCATGCAGGTTAGGAAGCCCCCTTCTTCGTCACAGAGACATATTGAACATTAACATGGCCCATTTTATAGAATGTGGTGCTCGCTTGCATGAAAGTGTTGCAAATAACGAGATGATATCATTGGTAGAGGATATCAGCATTTGCTCAAGTGGGACAACTGAGCTCAACTTCCTGGCTCCAAAACCAGCATTGTAACCGTCAGACCACATTGCAATACTTTTAAATCGTGGCCCTGTAGTCTGGCCTACCCTCCAGCTCTCTTCAATTGTCGACTGCCAATCTAGTATTTCAACCTCATTTAATACAAACCAACCTTGGGACTCCTGGCCCAAATGCTGTGTACACGGAAGTCCTCCCTCAAAAGAAACTAAAGACGGCAGCAGGAACACACGCAAAATAACACATGCCCCCTACAAAACTAAAGCAACAGCAGCACACAACGTCCAAAAGACAGAGTCCCAGGTTTATTCTTCAACAAATAAATTAACACTTTCGGAAAAAGAAATAATTGATCTTGCAAGTCTGTTGTTCATTTAACGGGTTTCTGATCGGGAAAACCAATACCATCGAGTCCAGCAAACTGTAAAAAAAAAGAAAGAAACCACCAAATAGATCATTTTCACTTTTTGTTTGCCCTTCTCGTCCATTTGGGCCGAGTTCTTGGCTGCCCTCCAGGGCTTGACACAATTTATGAAGTCCCTGAGCAGCTGGAAATCATTTAGTCTTCCATAACACAGATCCATTTCAAGTGAAACTTGGCGTTGGCATTCCCCAAACAGGCCTCTACAGTCACAGGCCTCCTCAGTCAGGCTCTGCCTCTTTTTGTGTGTACATTTTGTTTTTTGTTTTCTTCATGTGCCATACACTCCCTGGTCCAAAATGTTGGCCCAGAGCGGTTTTTCTTTCGTCATTATGTGTTGCATAATTGGCCCACCTGAGAGCATGTTGGCATACGGAATTGGCGCGTCCAATGTCAGGAGTGTGAGAAATGCCAGGCGCTGGCATCGAAGGGAGCAGTTACTCCTTCCTGAGCTGTAACACAGCCCCCTTGGGCCTGGCAGCCAGTACAAACATTTTACTTCTCACGAACGAGCCTGAATCCAAGCAACTTTGGCCCCTGTTCAAGTATGCCTGCCTTGCCCGGGTCAGCACAGCTCCACGGCATCGACCGACGTGTTGCCGTGCCGTTACAGTCAGGGCGGTGTGCGTCACCAGTTCCCCTCAGCTCAGTGCCGTTACAGTCAGGGCGGTGTGCGTCACCAGTTCTCCTCAGCGCGTGCGCAGAACAACTAGCAGGCCCCAGGGGTCTGTCACAATATTGCACACTGTAGTCTTTGGGAAGTTGGAGCCCGGTCGCCGCGCCATTTGGATTTCTTCTTCTTCTTCTGGCTTCTCTCAGGAATCTGTTGTCTGTAAAAAAAAAAAAAGAAAGACATTGTTTTATAGTGCACGTTGTGTATATATCGACTGAGTGGCCACCCATGCAGTTTTCATCATCTTTACTTATGTATGTAACGATTTACTCTGTCGTTAAAGTATAATTTCGGGGCAATTCATGAAAGCTGGTAGCCACTATTAACTCTCAACAGAATGTTGACTGTCAACATTAGATGTTATTACTTGATACACGCTAGCGCAAAGAAACCCAGGAGGACGTGCTTTTGGCAGGAGAAGGGGCGGGTTGTAGGTGGGAATGGCCATTCGGATTCGCATGGCAATGGGCAGACACATAACTAAAGAACACCCATCAGCTGTGTGCCCCTCACCATACGTCATCACCCTCCTAGCTGTAATCCAAAGCATTACTTGTGGTTTATAGGTGGCGCTCAAGCACCACCTAATAGTCAAAACCTGAAAAGAATGCCAAAGAAAGCAGCCGAGAAGGAGAGAGTGGAATCGGTATCAGGGACGGGTAGCTGGGGGTGGAGTGTGGGTATGGAAAGTACAGCGGAAGCGCTAGATGTCAGTCAGAGCAGATGTACCTCCTAGCCACATGGAGCCTCTAGCTGGGGAAACGTGCCTGCTCAAGTTGCATCGCTCAGTGCAGACTTTTCCCTGGAACCTTAGAAATGACAACAGCTACTGGGGAGAGTTTACTTCTGTAGGCGGGGAGAGTCAGTGTGAAACATCTATTTTTCTATTTTGGGCAGACTTCCTCATTTGAAGCAAACATTTCATTTATGGGAACTGTAATTAACCACCAGCAGCTAAAATGTATTTCTACTGCGGGCAGCTTCTCAATGCAAAAAATGGGGAAATCATCGGATGCAGGTACAGCATATCATGTTTTTTTAAAAAAAAATCTTCTGAGAACATTTATTAGTTACTGAGTGATCACTACGTTCTTTGAGAAATGCCTTCTTGAGGAAGCCAAAACAAATAAATGCATAACTTGGCTCAATAATAACTTTTGACTAGAAAACAGCTTTACAAAAACTCGTACATAAAATATATCAAGTACATCAAAATTCATCTGTCCATAAAATAGATAGAAACCTTAGAATTCATCCATAAGAAAAAATCGTCAATATTATTCAATTCAACCAATACGTCGCATATATAATCAGTAAAAAGAAGTACAATTAAAATAAAATTAAAACATGCACATAGATTATTGCATAAAAAAACCAACGACAGATGTCACTATGGCAGTTGTACGTCCAGCCAAACAGTTCTTCCAAAAATCAAGTCCCCAGTCGTCATAATAATGTTAGCCCACCAAAGATTTTTGAAAGAAACAGAGCCTTTCCCTAACGATGGACCAAAAATCTAGTGTCTAAGAGTTTCCCCTTTGCCTAAGAGAACATATATTAGATACTGAGTGATCACCAAGGACTGCCAGGCATTTTGAGCTTCAAATCGAGTTCTTTGAGAAATGCCTTCTTGAGGAACCCAAAACATAAATGAATAACTTCGCTCAATTTTAAGGACTACAATTGGTTAATGGGCAGGAGACCTTCAATCGTGCACAAGGCCCCAATCCCACTGCACCTAAGATGCAAAAGGCAAATCACTGGCTCTGCCCTTTCCCTGTGCAGGAACGGTCTCAGCTCAAAACACAATGGATCCTCTACCGACGTACACGTCAACCTTCTCAACGGGTGGCCAACGTGTGATAACAGATCACAGCTTCCTGTATCTAAAAGCACTTCAATTCCAATACCAGGGGCCTATTTGGCTCCACTGCCAGGGGCTTGGACAGCAAAATGTCACTGGGCACAGGGTGGCAATTATTCCTACACTGACACAACCACCAAGAAAGATCATTGGTGGATTCCACTCCTTGTTGAACGAAGTAGCTTCACCAGTTGGCTGGTGAACATTTTCCGCAACCGTGGCTGTGGTTCGTGTTTGCCACTGTGCCTGCCGTGCATGGGTTCATTGACAGCAGAGTGGATTGGCATATATAAGGGACCCCAAGATAAACACAACTCAGTGGACAGAGCAGCCAAGAGCCTTGACAGGGCAAATTGACCTCCATTTTGATGAAAAAGAGCTTGGTTACAGCGTATAACATAGTAAGGGTAAGATGAAATGGGGAAATCTCACATTGGTTCCTGGGCCTTACGAAATGGCTAGCTACCATTCAGAATGTCAAGCAAAATAAGCCGATCTACAAAAGACAAAAACCTGATCCAGCCCAACCACTAGACATCTACCATGAACTGACTGCTTAAATCCATGGAGATTAAGGAACCTCAGCAAAGATATGAGCTCCACAGCTACTCGGGTGAACGTATGACTAAATGTACAGACGTGGAACGCAAATGACAGGAGGCACTGAAAGATGTTGAGGGGCACACAGATATCCTGATGATAAGGGGGTACCCTCCAACTTCAGTAAAGTGAAAGAATATACTTTTTGAACATTAAAAAGGGAGTTGTTCAGAAAGACTGCAGCAGAGAAAAATGCGGACCGTTTGGCAACCAGTGGTCAAAGGTATAAGGAAATACTGATGCAACAGACACAACAGCCCGTGAAGTAGCCTGGATAAGCCCCTTTACTAGGCTCTTTGTTGACCTTTTAGTAGGACATACTCGAGTGCCAGGCCACCCAATGAATGAGCCAAAGCTCTCTAAATATAACATCTTTCAAGAGCAAGAACACAAGGCCACCATCAAATGGGCAAGCAAAAACCTAACAACGGCACAATACCTGGCCCAAAGTTGCTTCCCACAGACCTCTTCAAACCGAGCCACAAGTGACATTCCTGTCAGGGTACAACAAGCAAAAGAGAAAGGAAAGAGGGGTTGGTTGCAGAATTTGTTCCGCTGGGCCGCATGCTCCTACTCCTATGGACTTCTTCTGTGATGGGATGATGTTTCCCGCTCCCTCTCCCTGCAAATAAAGGCAGTTCCTCGGTTCAATCCTTGATATTTTGTTGGTTTTATGGGTCGTCCCTAAAGCTGGGGAGGCCCCCGTGCCGCCCACTTACTCTACCTTCTCAACAACACCCTGCTGTTGTGGTACCCACAGAGTCTGTGGTACCACAGCATTGTGGCAAAAACGCATTGCAGTAAATTGGCAGGTATTGCGTGCAACTCTGGACTATTTGGTTTGTGAGGTGATAGGGGAGGCCTGACCAGGCCTTCATTAAAATATCATGTGATTAAAGAATTAAATGGCCACCATGTCTGCATAATGTACCAGATTAAAACAACATGGGAGACGAATAAGCAGGATTGAAAATCCCACGGGGGCGCATTTGGTTATGTTATGTTAGGGATATTTTTTGAGCGCATGGCCACCCTAAGGTATCTTGGCGCTAGAGAGTCGGGCGAGCATCCACACGAAAAAGTCAAAAGACCAGGCAGCCAATGCTGCCTAGAAGAGAAGAGTCTTTACGGCTTTTCTAAAGGCTAGATGGTTGTAGAGGTTCTTTATGGATAACGGCAGTTAATTCCATAATATAGCGGCTGCTATAGAAAAAGCCTGGCCTCCTATCCGAGTGCGTCGATAGGGAGGCACGATGAGCAGATTAGCCGATGTGGAACGCAGCCGGTGGCTAAGGTGATAGTGATGGTTGCAATCGGAGAATGAGCAGACAGTACATCCTGGTCGCCATAACCATCATTTGTAAATCTCTCTACTCCATGCAAGCAGGCCTTCATAAAGCACCTGTGCTTAATTTAGAGTGGCCCCTGTGGGCAACAGCAAATGAAAGTTTCAAACTCCACCATTCAGCAAGATCAGATGACACCCAGTTGCTCCCTGTTTTTGTGGCACAGGCGAGGAATGTTACGGGGGCCGCGCAGGAGCAAGGATTCCTGCACATGTTGACATGTGTGTTTCGAATGTTCCCCTTTAAACGACTCAATCCGAGCCCTCGAACATGCTGCCCTGTGAATCCAGGGAAGAGGAAGCCAGAAAGAGACAGCTTGCCTGGGCATGGAGCCAAGGCAAGCAGCGCTTCTTAAGAAGGCGACACACGGTCTCTGGGGAGGCGGATGATGGCTGCATCCCACTCGATGAATGCAAATGGAGCAATTAAAAACACGAGATGCCGGAGGGAATTAAGTTTAATGCTGTTAAAGCAACAGCCTCTGATAGCAAGATCATCATCATTATGTTAAATGACTCCTGCATTTGGTGCCATCATAGCACAGCTCAGAACTCCCAGGGATAAGCACAAAAAAGCGTTGCAGTAGCTTTCTTGGAAATATCATGCCGGGGGCATCAAACTGAACACCTTCCACTTTCATACTATGGATCCAGGCACTCTGACCGCACGAGAATGTAAGTGCCCACGCCTTGGAAACAAGAAGCGATACAGAAGCGGATTAGAAAGAGGTGTCTTCACTTTTTCCCTAAACGCAAATAAGTTACTGGCATTGCCAATCTCTATTGGCAGAGCATTCCGGTATTAAGCTGCCAGAATCATGCTTAACCTACCCATGGCTTTTTACAACAAAGATATCCAACTCCAGGCGTCAAGGGCTGGAAACATATCAGATTTTCAGGATACCCCAGAATAATAGTCATGAGATAGATTTGCACACAATGATTCTAAATGCATGCACATTTGTTCACATTATTATTAATGAAGGATATCATTAAAACCCCTCAGGGTTCTGGCCCTCGAGGCCTGGTGTTGGACAACCCTGCGTTGGAGTGTTTGAATCGGCTGATGACCATGATTTGCCTGGTAGCCAATCTTTGAGGCAGGGAGGATTTGTGCCACCTAACATGATGTTTAAGAAAACAAGGAGCTCGTCATAAAGAATGTTACGAGCCAACATTAGAAGCTCCGTTGCAGGTAACCAGTGAAGCCTTCTCACAACATGGGTGACGTGAGCTGGGCGTGGGGTGTTTGTAACGATCCGAGCAGCTGTATTCTGCAATCTGCCGCTGGTGAAAGGTAGAATCAGCGGCACCTGCATACAAGGCATTGCAATTTTCCAGTTTGGGGACATTGATGGCTCTGGCTATAGTCGCACAGTGTGTTTCTGAAAGGACAAGTCCAATCTGTCTGAGTAGCATTAAGTGGAAACTAGTTAAACTTAAAACTAGGTTGACTTGAGGAATCATGGACAGTGTTCAGGCAAAAATAACACCTATGGTTTTTATCCGGGATTTAATCTTAATAATATGCCCCGCCAGAGTGAATTCTACATATATTTTCTAGTTTTCTGAAGCCGATGAGGCTGGGCACCAGTAAACCCTCTCTCTTCCCCTCATTTAACACTAGCTGATTCTTAGACTTCCTTCCTTCCTTCACACTCCTGGAAAAGGTCTGAATATGCAAGATACTGGGCTGGTAGTCATCGTCTAGACAGAAGATGTTTTGGGTATTGTCCGCATAGTTCTGGAAGGTAGCACCTAGATCTAGTGAGGGATCAGGTAGTGGGTTTATGGATAAATTGAAGAGGACTGGGACGATACAAGAGCCCTGAAGTACTCCACAGTTTACCATATCTACATGTGAAATGTGATCGCTAGTTATTACACGCATTGTTCTGTGGCTGAAGAAAGGATGAGAGCCATGATCAGCATTCATGGATTCTGAAGCAATATCTCTGAAGCGATGGCATAACAGAGCATGATCATTGGTATTGAGTGCTGATGACAAGTCATGAAGCAACCTGGCTAATTACCATAATCTGCGGGAATCCTTTAAGCCCAGTCGGGCAAGCCCTATAGCTCTTCCCATGTGGAAGCTTGATTGATAGTCACCCAGAAACGGGTGCTTTTCTAAAAAAGGCCTTTAATTGGGAAGATGCAACCAGATCACAAACTTAGAAAATAGGGTATTAGAGATGGGTGATACATAAAGTAGCTCTCAGGTTTCAAGGAGGGCTACTTTGGTTGAGGAGTGATCCAAGCTCGTTTATGTGTATCTGGGACATGACCGTCCCTAAACGATTTGTGTTGCAAAAAAGTTGATCTTAGTGCTTAAAGTGTCAGCACGGTCCATAACAATGTATGAAGGACTTGGGTCAACTGGACAACTTTCTGGCTTCAGGCTTAGAAGTGAGAATGGAAGTGGGCTAAAATTCATCATCTTGACATCATGAAGAATTTAAAGATGCTGATAGTGGTATGTCCAGAGAAGACAGTACATTCACAGAATAATCAGGGGGGGCTGGATAACAGGGTGAAGACATATTTGATATTATTGATTTTATCTCAAAGGAAAGATTGCAAAGAGGGCAGGGGTGAAATAATCCGGCCAGGTTTACTTAATCCTTTTATGATTTTAAAGTGCTCCTTTCTAGAGTTGGACGCAGATTCGAATTGTGAAGCACAGTGACTCCTTTTTCCTTCCAGAAGGACCCACTTTTAATGAGATTTGTATTTGTATTTATTTGAAGAACAGGGATGTCAATTTCGATCAGAAATGACATACAATAACGCATTTACAGATGCAGAGGCATCCACAGGAAGGTTGTCTGTATAGTAACACAAAGATGAGAACAAGTGATGAGCTAGTTTATGAGGGTGTAAAAATGTGGGACATATACAAGGGACAAAAGAAACAGAAAAAATATATAAAAGAAAACAGGTGACTTACAAAGGTCACATTAACCTAGGTAACAGGTGATTCAAACTAAAGAGCACTACTAGATAAATATACTAAATGACATTATTAACCGGCGGAGCGGGTCAGGGGGAGCTCCCTCTTTAGCAAGTAATGGAAGTTTAAGACAAGCTAAGCTCTTACAAGCCTCAATGATCTACATACAACTAGTTCAGGTCTCTTCTTCCAATTCCAGTCTTGATCCCTTAGGGAAGCTTTGAGCCGAGCATGTTTGGAGGGATATAAGCTGTTCCCCAGAGATTTGAGTTTATTTATATTTCATCTTTAGTAGTGCAATGTACTCAGTGGTTCGAGACATGAACTCATTATAAGAGGAGACAATGATATCAACATGGGCATCATGCTAGAAAGCGGCATCTGGGTTGGTATGATGAGGGCACAGAGTCTTAGCTGAAAGCTATCATTTGTCAGAACTATATTCATTTTTTTCTGTGTCATTAAACTATGGACTAGACTGGAGTATCGTCAAACAGAAAAGTATAGCTGTGTGGTGCGATCAGTCAATGAATAATATGGAAGGATCTGGTAGGTGAACATTCTGAAAAAAGACCAAGTATCACGTACGTATGTTAAATATGAGTCAGGCTAGCCTTTAGAAAATTGAACCAAGCTGCGGCTAGGGAGTTGTGTACGAGCAGTGACGTGAGCCATGGCAATCGTTGAAGTCCATATTAAAATCTCCAAAGAACACTATGGGACAGAGTGTTTCTCTGACCACCGCCCCAAAGATGCACTGATGTAGTTTCTTGTACAATCTGGGCCCGATTTTGATATCGGTCTTTCGGCTGTCTACATTTGACCATAAGCTGTGAAATTGCATACTACCCGTTTAATACATTTTGGGCAATTCAAATGTTCAGTGAAAATGTTTTCAAGCCTCTTTCTGCACTTTTGGTTGCCGATTGCTCCTGTTTAGAGCATGGAGATGTCAACACTCCAGGGCAGGGTTCGAAATTGCCAGGAGCTGGGAGACATTTAGTTCCTGCTTGAAGCCTAAAAGAGCTTGGCAAGCTTGACATCAACGTTTGCAAGGAGCAACTTTTGACTCCCCTCATCAGCCGATGCTATACAATCCAACCTATCTGACATTTTCGCTGTGTTTTTGGGGATGTAGCCAAAGGAATATTAGGACACACCAAGAAGACATTTAAACCATAATTGGTGATATATAATGGGCAAAGGGATATCGTTTATATCTCACATAGAAGTTAGATTTACAACTCGCTAGGTACTAGCTCCCAGTTACCTCCTGCTCACCAAAGTGAAATGTGATCTCACTGTGTAAAGGTTTGTCAGTACTAAAAGTGGAGTACATCTAGACCAGGAAGAGTGTGATACTGCAAGCTCTCTGCGGTAAATATTCCTTTAGACTGCATTTGATGCTGCAGCTTTGTAGAGAATTCATAGGTGTTACGAAAAGATCTTTTTTTTCCAGCAAGAGAGTGCATGATCTTCAGACAGGAAAATATGTGAAATATACCAAATTCCCATGGGGAAGAGTAAGGCATCATTTTTGGGCATTCTTGGGACAGATTGTGGAGTCAGTCAGGAAATGGAAAACTGATGAGGCATAACAAAGTTTAAGTAATGTTCACCTTAATCTAATGTTTTGCACAAAACAACCCAGTAAATTCAAATGTTCGACCTTTTCGCAGTGAAGGAATTTGCTTTTGCGAACTCTACCTTGCAGTGTGGAAATGCACTTAGTTACCGCTAGCCCCACCCCCTTTGTTATTTTGGGAACAGCCACATCCTTGCCTTTTCTGTATGAACAGTGAAAAAAGGGTAAGATCTGGACTGGGTGACAGGGGGTTAAACTTTCCGCTTGTCAGGTGCCTGGGTGAATGACATCACACCTGTGACATCAATAGGATCCTGCCTTGACTGAGGTGAAAGGAGCCTCACCTTATGGGCCATTATGGTGTACATTGGAATAGGTGAGGACCCAATTGCTAGAGGACAGAGGAGTGACTGTTCACTGGACCACTGACAGAATGACATGCTGACAGTTTTTACAGTTAAGATCTGTCAGTTGGGGTTTTGGGGAGAAGGTATCTTCAGATGGATGCGAGCACACTGGTTTCATTTAAGGAAAGATCTTAAGACATGTCAGGTGTTTAGGGCTCCCGCCAATGTATAGACTCCTGGGCTCACACCCCCTAGGTGTGCAAGGTGGCCTCAACCCATACAATTACAGTCTTGTTGAATGGCTAGACAACAGCCACACTGAATGGTGTGGCCAACAAGCCCTAAAGTAAACCATGCAAGAGGAAGAATAACTGTGGACTTGCCGGGGTATTGCCCTGGGAGGTACTTTGTGCAGGAGAGCTGTGGGGTATGGCCTGCCTATGGGGTACTGCAATGGTTACCTGGCAACCCTGTGTTCTAGGGCCCAAGTCCCCTCCCCGCCAGTTGCACACCTGGACTGCCTCCCTCGCAACCTTTGCACTCAAGGACTGTTCTGAATCCCTACAGCCCCCTACTAGAACTTGACACCTGATGTCTGCACTTACCCTTGCACTTGCCACCAGCTGGCCGCACTTTTTATTGTCTTATTTATTTTACTGTTTATTCTATGCACTGCACTGCCCCCTCCCCCTGCACTTCTCCCCTTCCTCCCCTTGCCTGCACTTGCGCGATCTCAATGTCACCTGGCCTAGTGAGATCGCCGTCTCTGTCTTCCCTCTGTTCCCCCTCTCTTGCCTCATCGCGCCTTGAAACACTTGTATATAGGCGCGTTATAAATGCCATATCATATATCATACTGAGTGGTAGAAGGGCTGATGAAGAAAGTTACTTACTAAGCAAAAAAGGTGAGTGTAATTCATCCCATAGGGGCCGGATCTGGTGTTTTAGCATAGGGTAGTAGGTACTGTAAGGTCGGAGACATCTTTTTATGGGTACAACGTTGTTACATCGGCAGTATATTTTTCGATGAGTTAATTGCTGAACATTTTTCAATGAAGAAATTCATCAAAAAATATAGATAGTTGAGTAAGGGGATATAAGGAGTAGGGGTGGGGTGGGGAATAGGGAGTGCATGGTAGGAGGGAGGACCCCCACAAATACATAAAAAAGTGATTGTTTTTTTGGGAGAAAAAAAGCTTTCGGCAAAAAACTCATAGAAATAACTGGAAATGTGACAACATAGAAGTCTTTTATAAGTTCATGAGTCAGCCTCTTATTTATGGATCCATTTTTTAACAGCTTTGAGAATGTTAAATGAACCATGAATCCTTCTTAATAAAGATTTTTCTACAGACAGACAGACAGGAGATAGTATGTGTTGTTCCAAGTTGCTTCAATTATTTATGACATTAAGGTCATTAGAAGATATGTGAAAGGGAGTGACTTACAACTAGTCGTCAATCTTTATGGGTTCTCTCCCTGCCCTCTGTTTTGTGTCGGAGGGGGCATTTTTAAAGGAAATAAATCTTCCAGGCAGGCATTACTGCAGTGTGGGGTTACTGCTTAGGTACTCGGGTGCCTTATGCCCTGCCCCTCGCTGGGTAGGTCCAATTCCCTCACCTAAGTAGGAGGTTTTAATGGAGGTGGAAGTATGAACGCAGCTATTTTAAGACAAATAATTCTACAAATATGAACGGCGGAATGGTCAGATCGTCACTCCCACGAAATCAAGTCAAATCAAGAAACGACCTATCCCAGCAGACAATCAGAACCGTCATACTTATGTGAGCTGTGCTGCCAGCCTGTTCTACCAGAACCTTTTCTTGGATCATCAAAGATGCTGGAGTGAATCCTTGACAAATTCATGCGACAATCAACAAATGTTTCTTCAGTGCAGGATATTGCAGAATGGCATGGAGTTCTGTGAGAATTGGGGTCAATTCGACAACTTTCCGCCAAATCTGGGATTAGCGTGAGAATCAGTGCTTGATTCTGGGATTTCTTGGCTGTGTTGTTCGGCTAGATGCGAATTGATGTGCTGTGCCTTTAAATGTGCTGAAGGGTGGTTCCTTAATGTGTTGATTGTAGGCGGGTGGCAGGAATGGCGTTCATATCACATTTTACCCTGAAAGCGCGAGCCAAACATACCAGATTGGACAGTATTGACAGAATTCTGCTAATTTGTGGAACTCACGCTCCCCCACCCCCTCTCACTTTAAGAAATATTCTACAGTATGCTTAGGATTCGAGTTATGCGATTTTTCCAGATAACAAGACAAGCACATCTTGTGCGAGAGTTGTACTCCTCCTCCCGCTGGCACGGCCCTTCCAGCGCACCAGTGCTGAATGTATTGTTTTTGAGGTTGACAGACTGCAGTGGGGGAGTTTAAAATGACTTTGCTCCACCGCAACAAGATAAGTGGTCTATAATTACACAGCAGCAATTCCTCCTCACAGACAAGACCGAGGAACATTTTATCTGGAGAGAAGTCTGATGTCTGCCCCAGGCCTAAAGTCAGCGCTTGCTCCACCACTGGTAAACATGGACACCCTGGCAGATCCATTGAAAGAAAGAAAGGGGTGATTTTTTCTTTTTCTGCCTACCAGTGTATTTAGGATGTGTTTCTAATTGTGATGAAGTGTGATATGTTCAAATGCTGGCTTCACACTGCCGAAGCAGCAGGTACATAGAAAAGCCTGTAGTTTCTCAGGGGACAATTGAAACAGCACACGGGTATTGTTTTTCATTACACCAAACCCTTAGAATATGTATTCAATTTAATACAAATATTAATACTTTAGCTGATTTCTTGCAAGAAATACGTATTCCCTGTGGTTGTTAGCCTTCAGTGAAGGCATCCTCTTTAGAGTGAGGCACGGCCCTTTTATCCCCTTAGTTCAAAGGTGTTCTCCAAGCAAGCTGCAGGGCCGGCAGATGTACACCTCAGGTATCATGTGGGATTTTAGGGAAGAGGTCTGCAAACCTTTTGGTCGTCAGATGTTTTGGACTACAAATCCCATCAGCCATGGCCAGCAAAGTCAATGGTGAGGGATCATGGGAGCCGTGGTGCAAAACATTTGGAGAGCCAAAGGTTGCAGACCACTGCTCTATGGCTTAGCCATGGCTTTGTTTTCCAGGAGAACATCTGTGTGGAAGAAGTGTAGAAATGCTGAGCAATCTTTTAGGCAGCAGCCCTCTTACTTCCACAGTATCTTTGCCCACAGTTTGGCCAAGAATCTGAATGAGAT
The DNA here is from genome assembly GCF_040938575.1 of Ambystoma mexicanum. Taxonomy (NCBI): domain Eukaryota; kingdom Metazoa; phylum Chordata; class Amphibia; order Caudata; family Ambystomatidae; genus Ambystoma; species Ambystoma mexicanum. Next base: position 1,345,155,721 of record NC_090931.1, read on the forward strand.
CTGAGTTTCACAGCCCCAACAGAGTCTTTGCAACTAAAGACCCCGTCACTGTCGTCATTTCCATTTACCTTTTTCATAGGTGAGTATGTTTGGGCCGGGTACCAAATTCCCTGGTTTAGGATTTGGTGAATCCATGATTGGGGCCTTTAATTGATTAGGTCATGAACAATTCCCGACCCCCCATTTTCTTGTAGGATGATGGTTCAGGAAAGACAATCTCAATTTGTTGGATCCAGAAGAACTGGGCAACCATTTTATGGGCTCCAAAAGACTTCAAGAATATCCGATATTGGGCTCTGAAAGAAATATAATATCTTCCTTTAAACTAGCTCTCAGCACCAACTAGAGACTGAGGGCCTGATTCATGGAAGTGTTTTATAATGGCGAAATCCCATAGGAAAACGTTCCATGAATCAGGCTCTGAAGGCCCTGCTGTTGGCCTGCTCTGTTAAATCTGCCACTTGAAGAGTGGATATCTCTCGATGCAGACTACATGGTTGTGGTGCGACTAGTCCTGTAAAAGAGGCAAAAAGCCCTTTTGGCTTTCCAGGTTCTTGGAAAATGCGGCAATGTCCTCCTTGTGTTGGCTCAGGCACCAAAGGGGACTCCTTCGGGAACACACAAAATATAATTTCCATATGTGCTCGAGGTGAGCTTAGTTGTGTGCTCAAATGCAGGTAAAGAAGACAGTGGCATTTGGCTACTTGTGATATGCGCGGAACCTCTGCTGTGATGAATGCACCTGGCTCGGTTGTCCTAGAAGGATAAGACGGCTTCCTTCGCCCGGTGCTCGAGCAGTCAGCCAGGAAAAAGGACAATCCAAAAGCCTAGGTCATAAACAATCAGACAAGCTCTAGCCACAGAGGCCCTGCTGCTCAGCTCTGCACCAACTTGCCCAAGAGTTTTAATTCAGAAAGTAGTCCACCATTTAGGCGGCTACAATGCCCGGAGAGTGGGACTACATCCAGAGACTGAACTGCTGGTGTTCACCAGAAACTCAAGCCAGAGGTCCAATATACACGCACTGCAAGCAATGCTCCAGTCACAATCCTTCTCTCATGGCCGGTTCTCCACCAATGATAAGAAGACAATATGCATCATTTTTGAGGGAGCGGGGGGAGTTGTAATGGGGCTATAAGATGCTGTACATGCAATCAATGTTACAAGCATAGTTAAACAGAATACACACAACACAGGGCATAGCCCATTAGATCAGTTGTGTACTCAGTGTATGGTGTAGTCTGTCTGCATGCTCACAATGTTCAAAAAAGTCAAGACGGTAAAACCTTAATTGATTAATGTTTTATATGAGCACCTGTAGACTGCCCCTGGGTGGTAGCAGTGTGCGGTATAAATCAACATAACATATAACATGCTTATCCAAGGCAAACGCGTTGCCCCTGAGCTATCTTCCCGGCCATTAAAAGCTAGAAGGGAACAAGCTGAGTATGAAAGAGAGGTGAAGAATACGGGTGGGTATATCTTAAGCTGCTAACCAGCTCGAAGTTGTTGGTTACCAAAAGCGTGATGGTTATGGGTTGATGGAATGCCATACAGGTGAGTTTTGTTGAATTTCAGAGCATGACACTGAATGCTAAAAGCACCTAATGGTGGTTTTGGACACTGGTTTCTGTTTTTTTTTTTTTTAACAGTGCAGCTCCTGGCTGGATGCAGTTTGCTTGACGGCAAGTTCGCATTTTTCTGCAAGTATGATGAGGTTATCATTTCAGCATTTATAGGGGTCGAAGAATCAGTACATCACAAGTTCCACACAGACTGCTCAACTAAGCGTAGCTTCCACAGAGGGGCACCTATTGATCGCATCATCATTCCATCACCAGTGACATGCCCCCTAGATCCGCAGTCTCACCCATTATCGTCAATTTCTACCTTGAGCTTTCTGGGAACTCCTCACCAATGTCAATATCGTAAACCATCAACATGCAGACGACACCCACCTGTGCCTAAATATCTACGTCAACAACATCAATCACCTCAAACACTAACATTCAAGCAGGGCTGTCAAGATTCTACGCTACCTCTAACACTAACCATACCTGAATGCATCCTCCTTCCGCAAACCTCTCAAGCAAGGTAAATGCCGAACAAGGCTCACAGAAATGCAGCTAGACAGATGCTCGTCCATACTGGATCCTGAAGCAAATTCTCACTGCTTACCCATGTCACAAAGAAAAGTCAAACTGATGCACGGTAACAGCTCCCACCCTCTCAAAATCAAGTGTTCCACCCTGTTGCAAAGTTCATATCCACCGTCCTCTAGGCCTCGGGTTGTTCTTCTACACAGACAGTGTGACGCCCTCTTCACAGGGATCTCAGTGGTCACTCTGGCCCATCTGGAAGCCACCCACCATGTAGCTGCACAGCTTGTCACCAGAACAAAAAGCGACACTTTCTCCCACATAAAGCAGACACCATTTCAATAAAGCCTGACTTATCTTCAAAACAATCCTTTCCAGCACCCCACCCGACATGGCCGAGAGACACAAGATATCAAGAAGCCTACATTTACATTACCTGAAGCCAACAATCCTCCAAACTTGATACTGTGAATTGAAGGGAAGCAAAAAAATAAAAAAAAGAAAAGCCAAGAGTAGTCTCGGGAGGATAGCTCAGGGGCAACATGCACGCCTTCGAAGTAAGACGACACAGAGCAACACAGGTTTGATTCCGCACATATAAACCTCTGGGTATTAAGCGCGCTATAAATAACCTATCATATCATCATATCATGCCTTCTCCTCCTATGCACCCAGAATGTGCAACAGCCTACCAATCTGCATCAAACACGACCCCTACATCCGATATTTCTGGAAATAAATTAATCTATACTTATAGTCACCCAACACTGAGCCCGCCTTCCCTAACCTCAATTGTGTGCTATTTTCTACTCCTGCTTAACATCATTCCGCTGCATGCGAGCCATGGTCCCACAGCATATGCCCCTATTCATACACATGTTTGAAATTGTGAACTCGGCTGAAGATACGACCCAACCCAGAACTTTAGCTGCTGCTTAGCCACAATGCTTGGGACATTTTGGGCACATGACCTACAACATGTGAATGGAAATGTGATCGTACTTTGGAAGAAGAGGGCAAGAGGCGTTAGCTCGAGAATGCGCATTCTCCCCTCTCGCGCCTCCTGAATTCATCTATTGGGAACGTGTGGCAGTACTCACCGGATCACTCGGACGAGGTCATGGAATGCTTTGTCGACATTCAAAGGTGGGTCTTTGGCACTGGTTTCTATGTACGGAATCTGAAAAGCAAGAGCACACAGTGTTCAGAGGTGATGGTTTGTTGGTCCACTTGTACTTCGATTGGATTGGAATCAGAAAGTGTAACAGAGCCACTGTTGGCCAAACCCCCAAAGACGTCATTATACAATAAACATGAGATCAACCGGGTACAGAGATCTGCATAGAAATCTTGTGCACGCCACAGCCCCTTGCCCCCTTTATGATATACATGCAAGCCATTTTGAGAGGCACCAGCATTAAGAACTTCAAAAGCATGCTAATTGCCCTTGAAAACTTGATAGACCCTGCAATCCTCACACCCTGGTGGGGTGACTACGCTATTTGCCAGAAGACACAGGCTGCAACAAATGCAAGAACAGTTGATAGAGAAAAGGCACGTAAAAATACAGAGCTCATCGACTTTTTACTGGATGATCACACATATGAAGAATTGCAATCACTGTACACATATCCGGAGTCTCAGCACACAGTCCAAACGGTTCTACGAATATGACACTACAACTACCCTCCTTTAGTATGTTTTTAAGTTGGGTTTCTTTGCTAGGTGGGCCTAAGGAGTACTTCAGAGCACATTTTGCTTTACTCATGTGCAATGAGCTTGTGAGCCCACCGGGTGATGTAAAAGGGATTATGGGTGAAATGTGCATTCTGCAGAATTCAAGAGTAGGTGGGGTTTGGCAGGATGGGATTAATTCTTCTCAATCGTAAAATGTAACCCTCTGTACACGCTTTTGAGGTTTAATTTAAAAAATGGGTATGCATGGTGATGTCAGGAGTACAGGCACGAGCTAAGTGCGGCTGGTTGAGGGCTGGAAAGACTACACCCAGGATTTGAGGTGGGTCACTATCCAGCGTGCCTTGGAAGCTCTGTCCGATGGCTCCGACAATCCACCTGTTTTGGAACTGGTTGGCTTTGAAGTGCCTTCTCAGGGTTAGAGTTTAGGGAAGCCTGCACAGCTTCTAGGTTGTACTTTCTCTGCTGTTAAAGTCCTACAGTCTCAGGGTCATCAGTCTGGAACCTTCCATGTGTACCTGGAAGAATATGGAGAAAAAAAAATAATTCACTCCTAAAGACCGCTCAGGGGGGAGTGTATTTCGTGCCTAGGCCCTTTCAAGTGTGAGCAAACCACAGTTTGGAGCACTACGCCAGTGAAAGCAACCACCCTGTTGCACATCAAATTCGGTTTTGTAGTGGTGGGAGAGGTTAACAGCTCCTACAACAATCAAACCAAGTCATCTTTCAAACAGGAATCCCATAATAATGTCAAGACAAGTGCTGTCAAGGGGATAGAGTCGACACTCTTGCGGCACACGGGGGGAGGGGAGGGTGTAGGTATTATTCAGGTCCCACTAGACTGGGATATGTATGTCTATGGGCGGTGGCCATCCCAGCAACTTTCCCCAACATGTCTGTGTTATGCCACTGGTTGGCATACATTAAATGCACTTCTAAATGGATCTTTGACCCTGATCAAAACAGAATACACAGATCAAATACTCAGTATAGCTGCAAAGTACACGCCTGGGCTGCAAAATGCACGTTGGATTGAAAGACCCATTAACACCATCCACCGAGACCAGGGCATAGAGTGGGCTCATTCCACTTCTTGCTGCTTAAGAAGATAAACCATCAAAGAGTTACTAACTTTGGCCAATGGGGCGGGTATAACCCACCCTTGTGGTACCCCACCAGACTCAATAATGTAACTCAAAAACCTGAACACCCTTGTCTTCCTGCATTGAGGGAAATGGGCAAAAGGGTGGAATTATTGCCTGGACCATTGTGAGGTTCCATCTGCTTTCCCTAGATCCTACTGCATGTGCTGGGAACAAGAGCGAGGGATCGCCATCTAGAATAGGCTCCCATCTGGAGCACACCAAATCGAATATCTGTTCAGGATTATTGTCCGGCATATATCTTGCCCCAGTTGGGGTCCTGAATCACAGGTGGCTGCCACATGGCCCAAAGAGTCAAAGATGTACCTGCTGTGTCTTGACTGCTCCGTATCCCCATGGAGCTAAAGTGATGTCATGTCGGATCTATGTTCAAATTCAGCTTTTTTAGGTCGTGGGCAAAAACACCCACTGCCGAATTCCTGTTTTTTTTATGACAGGGGTTGGGGTCCCACGTACTTCTTCACACGCCATCTTTACTCTGGCCCTCAATAGGGGGTAAACAGGAATGTTGCAGACATTGTTTTTGCCATCAACATATAAATGCCATTTGGACCCAGGCGAACTTGTCCTGCCACACATGACAAAGTCAAGTAACGTGGCAGCGCAGAGACACATTTTCAAACAAGTTATTACACAGATGGGGCTGAATTCGAGTTGCAAATCAACACGACATAACTTCGACCAACATTGCAAAAGTGGGGCACCACATGAAGGACGGATAAACACACACACACACACACACACACACACCCCCCCGTGTCAGAGGTGTGCAGTAGTCACATAGTGCTGCTCAGTTGTAGCCTCTGTATCTAATACCCGCCATTTGATAACAGGTGTACCTGGAACAGCAACCTGTTGCTTTTCCTTTTCACTGCCCAGGCATGAACCCATTGGTAAAAGGCGTTGCATTCCCAAGCTTAGAAAACAGAACACAGCCTGTGAGCTCAAGGCTACCCCGTGAAGCCCAACCAAGTGAAGGGAGCCCACAAGTACAGGAGGCGAGAAGCAGGGATGACAAAGCCAAAGACAAAATGAAGGAATACGCAGACCACAGGAGCCAACCTTGGGAAGCTAATTTAAGGATTGGTGACTACGTCCTAGTGCGGCAGATGCAGTCCCACAAGGACACACCGCTGTTTGACCCCAGGCCACTGACCATCACCAGAATTAAAGGATCCATGGTCACGGCAGAGAGAGCAGGCTGGAAAGTAACGGGGAATAGCCCATTCTTCAGGAAGATCTGCAATGGCATGTCCCAGACCAACCAAACATCGAGTGAGGACGAAACCTATGTGAGGGAAACATCTTGGAACTCAGGAGATGAGGAATCGGATGAAGAGGAGCAAGCCCATCCTGAAGGAGCACAGCCTGAAAGAGGAGCACAACCCTGAGCAGAGGACAGACCCTGCCACACCATTCAGAAGTCAAGACGATGGATTGAAGAAATGGGGTAGGACGATGCTATTTTGGGAGGAGATATAACGTAGCCTGCGCACCAAGTCCAGTCACATGACTGAAGGTTATGTGAGCCCGCGAGGTGCACGAATAGTTAGTTTTCTGTACATCACATTCCTGAGTGGTTGTGTATTTGTTGGCTGGCATGCGTAGGCCTGCGGGCCCTCACACCCCTGTTGGGGATATGATAGAAAGGACTGCCGCTGTCTGTTAAACTGCTGGAGAGATCGTGCCAAATCCTGAGGTCACAAAAAACAAAAGTGACTGTTGTGATGGAGCTTGACAATGTGCTCGCCTTGGAAGCAAGACAAGACGGAGCAACACAGGTTTGATCCCCTGTCCACGCTTAGAAACCTCTGGGTATTAAGCCCACTATAAATAACCTATCACCATCATCATCATCATCACACCCAGTGAGTCCCAAACACGAATATTGCAGCAGACAGTCTCCTGAAAGCAGTTTGCCTGATGTAGCACAACCCATTCGTATGTTGTGCCTTAAAGAATTCTCTCTGTTACGAACATTCAGAATACACACACCAAAAATGCCAAAGCCTCATATACAGTATTACAGTTGTTCAATCTGGTGTATATGTCCTGCATTCTATAGGCATCTCTTTATTAGGGTGAATATTATTATTATTATTAATATTGTGACCAATCAAAACAGAGGAGTCCATTATTTGCTCAAAAGATTTTCTTAATGAATCACTATAAGGCATGTTGAACATTTAAAATTGTGGACATTATGTTGTTCCCATAATGCTCTTTGCTTTTATGCAAATCGCAAGGATTGAGTTCTATAGCGAAAGAGTCTGTTGAGCAATCTGGCTGTGGGCCATACCCCTTGGTCCCGCCCTCTCCTTCCCAAAGCCCAGCCCCTCCGAAGAAGTGACGGTTCCCACAATAAATGTTTTCCATTTCCAGCACTGGTGATCAGTATGCATGGGCCAGAGCCCACCCACAATCAGTAACTACTTGTGCAAACAGAATGTCTTCCCAAAAGATGGCCAGCAGGAACCCCTGTAAAATATAGGTTTTGACCATGGTCGTAATGTTAGAATTAAAATGTGTTCTAGCCGGACGAAACAAAGGAGCTGGCGGTTGGGCAGGTGAAGGAAACATTTGGTTGGTGACACCTGTTGTGCGTGGGTCTAGTGGTTTAGTGTGAGAGCGTCATGACATCGTCATGACGCCTCTCTAATAAAAGGGGCTCTGCTGGCACACACACAGCCGAGCTGCAAAGCCCCAGGAAGTGCCAACTCGTGTCTGTGTGGCTTTATTGGTGCGGGGCCTCTGCCACTTGATCGTGGCCTGTGTGGGTTGCCCCGGCCCGGGTGCCCCCTGGCCGAGGCCACCAAGTGCTGGGTGCCCCCAGCGGCAGTGGTCTGCCCGGTGATCCGAGCTAAGCAGGGTGATCCCTGCAGTAGGTTCGCTGCGAGCCCGCAGCTGACCCGTCCGTGTCGGGTAATCCCAACCCTGTCTGTGGCCCACCCCGGTGACCTGGGGCGGGCCACGACATTGGCGACGAGGGCGGGCTAGGCCCCATGCACCGTGTTGTGTGTGTGCTGCTGGAGCCCGTGGAGCGGTCCTCCCTGAGGTGTCAGCCGCAGGGGACTGTGGGGACCTTAGCTGCGCAGCTGGTGGCCCAGGAACCTCGCACTGAACACAAGCACAGGTCGCCTGGTGCTGGCAATTGCGGCTGGGGTGGTGGAGGCTGTTTTCGTGGTGGCGGCGGCCACGTGGCTGAGGAGGCTGCCCAGCCGCGTGGTCTTCCCAGAACAAAGGAAAGGGGCGGAGCTTGTTCCCCGTCGGCCCCACAGGGAGTATGTCTGTGGAAACAAGCAGGCCCCATTAGGACTCCGGCCGACTGGTGAAGGTCGAGTGGACATTGCAAGAGAAATAAAACACTGTTCCTCTGGTTTTCAGTGCACCGGGTTTGGAAGGAGGCTGCCCGCCGTGTGGGCCGCCCAGAACAAACAAGAGGGGTGGGGCCTAATCGACCAGGCTCGTGGCAGTGAACAGCTGTGACATCCCACCCGGAGTGGGGAGGTGAGAGCAACCCATCTAGCCCCGGGCTGCACAAGGGTGAAAAATATTCTTAGTTTGGACTTGTTAGGAAAAATAAATATGAAAGAGAAAGCCTATGGACATTCCCTCTTCCCCGTACTATGGCCTGAAAGAAGGGGCGTGGCCTGTGAATCCGGGCTCAGCTGTGACGTGAATTCAACATACTGGGCAGCTGGCCCGGCTGAGGGGGTGCTAGGGGTGAACCCAGTCACAGTAGGGAGAAGAGGAACACTATATTTTGGTCTCTCCCATTCCACAACGGGCCAGGAAAGAACGCCTTGTCCTTTCTTTTTCTCTACACAGGAGGAAGAAGGCCCTCCGTGGGGAGTGGTGAAGGGTCCTAGTGCCCGGGCCTCTAGGGGATAGAGAGTGTCATTCCTCTATTTAGGTTTTCAACCTTTCCCCCAGGAGGTAGGGGCTCCTCAAGGAGTGCTTGTGCGCCTTTAAATGACTTCCACAGGGGTCAAGTCACCCGAGGCCCGCTGACTATGAACACACCCTAGGACTCACCAGCAGTGGTCACGCCCCGCACCCCGCCCAGTGTTCATCATGACACGACGACAACGAGGGGGTATGTCAAGGACAGCTTGCGCCACTACATCACTTTGACGTGCTGGGTTTGCCTGCCAGTTTGGGACCCCATGGACAGCCTGGGTAGAGAACCTGGAGTTATACTTTGAGGCGGTTGAAATGAAGGACTCAGGCAAACGCCCAACTCTCCTGTACTCCACCGGACTGGCCGTCCAGAGGCTGTTCAAGACACTAAAGCCCATGGATCAGTCCTATGACAAGGCCATCACAGCCCTGAACGAATATTTCAGGCCCATGGTCAACAGGGACTATGAACGGTTCAGGATGAGGTGTGCGAGGCAAGAGGAAGGGGGAGAGCCTCGATGCATTTCGCAGGAAGCTGCGTGGCATTGCACTGTCCTGCGCCCTGGGCAATTTTGAGGAGGACGAGACCAGGGCGCAGATCATCTACGGCTGCAGTTCTTCAAAGCTGCGCAAGCAAGTCCTGAGGGACCCAGCGCTAACCCTCGAACGGATACTAGACCTGGGCCCTGCCCAGGAGCTGGCAGAGGTGCGGGCCTCAGTCATGGACTTATCCAGACAACACCTCAAGCTGGAAGTCACCATGCAGCGGATCAAGCTGGAGGAGGTGTCAGCTTTCGGCAAGTGGCAAAGAGGAAAGCCAGTGAGGAGGGCAGATTTGCCAAGGAGAGACCCTGGTGCCACAATATGCCATCAGTGCAGGTGGGATCTTTCACATCCGCAGGACTGCCCTGCTAAAGGACACATCTGTGGGAGGTGCGGGACGGTCGATCACTTTGCACAGGTGTGCCTCGGCCCGATGCCAGCCAGCATGGTGGGGACATCGGGGGGGAGTGAGTCGAAGGGGAGAAAGACCCCCAGGGTGGCTGTGGTCCAAGTGGCAGAAGACCAAAGGAGAATGCAGTTTGATGTGGGGTAGGAGGAAGATGAAGAAAATATATTCTTCCTGTCCTGCAGCAGTGCCAATGGCCAGTTCGATCCCAGAATTTTGTGAGTTGGAACAGCCCACTTTCGGGCCCCGTGGTGGGTGGACTGGAACACACCTGTTTGGTTGCCTTGTTTAAAGTTCAAGGTTTTGAGTAGTTATTAGGTGGTGCCTGGACTGGAATGCACCTTCTGTTTGCAGTGATGATGTAGGATCAGAATGGGTCCGAGTACTAGAATGCACCAAGTTAGACCTAGTCGAAGGTTTCTATTTTGTAGTGGAGGGTGATTTTTCTTTTGTTATAATAAAGGAGGGATGTTGTGTGTGCGTCTAGTGGTTTGGTGCGAGAGAGCGTCATGACATCGTCATGACACCTCTCTAATAAAAGGGGCTCTGCTGGCACGCACACGGCAGAGCAGTAGAGCCCCAGGAAGCGGCAACTTGTGTCTGTGTGGCTTTATTAGTGTGGGGCCTAGGCCACGTGATTGTGGCCTGTGTTGATTGCCCCGGCCCGGGTGCCCCCAGGCCGAGGCCACCAATTTCTGGGTGACCCCAACAGCAGTGATTTGCCCGGTGATCCGAGCTAAGCAGGGTGTTCCCTGCAGTAGGTTCGCTGCGAGCCTGCAGCTGAACCGTCCGCGTCGGGTGATCCCGACCCTGTCTGTGGCCCACCCCGGTGACCGGAGGCAGGCCACCACAACACTCGCCAGAAGCGGGTGTGTTGAAAGCTATGGCAGCAGTCTCCCCTAGCAGATCGCAGCTTAGTACTTTGGTTTAGTAGCTGTTTTGAGTAGATGACTGATCTCCTATGTTGTTGGCACTAATAAGAATTCAGGTTTGCATGTGGTTCAAGGCAGGGTGCGGAAGCCACAACAGGCTTCCCGTTATAAAAAGAACTGAGGGCCACTGAACCCTTATGCAATGTGCTTGAGTAGAAACCACGGCATTGCTTCACGACACACAAAACACGCAGGCCACAGACGGACCCGTCTAGCGACTAGCAAACGAGGGCAGCGTGCTATGCGTCACTCTCCAAGCCTGCATTTCTTGCATATTAACCTCACAGCAAAAGAGTGGGAATGAAGACCGAGGCACTCCCTGCCGATTGGGCGGCCCTCCAGCAGAGACCCGCAGGCAGTGGCTGCGCCCTCTGGTACGTGGATCCCTCTCATACGCCGGTGCCTGGGGGTGCAGATGAAACAGCTCAGCAGCACCTCAGGCCTCCCTGATGAAAAGCACGCCTTCCCAAAGCTTCGACACCCACCCTCCTCCTCCTCGCCCTTCCTCGGTCGCGTTACAGGCACGATTCCCCAGAGGAGAGAGTTCAAGAGGCCTGCGGAGAGAGAAATCTTACAACATTTTTCATAAACACATTTCTGGAAGGCTCAAAGCTTTGGACTGCTTTTAAACATGCCCAGGCCACACAAGTCGATGGCAGTGGTGGGGCCTTTGTGAATAGGCCCCTTTTCTGGCCAGATTTCTAGGGATATCATATTTAGAGACGCAGTCGGTCGAACTTATTTATTTTAAAGGTCCATTCTATTTGAATGGCTTTTGCAATAACTAGCTCTAGTTCTAGCTTCATCGTAAAGTCTATTTTTGCAAACATTAGCCCACATGAGGTCAATGGCACGGGCATAGTTTGCACTCCGTTTGACCTATATTGCTTTAATGACATGATATGGAATTTATAAAGCATCTGTACACAAGGGTTTCTAGGCGCGACAAGACAAGGAGGGGGAAACAGAGGGAGGACAAAACAATGATTTTACTAGGCCTTGCGTCATTTAGATAGCGCAAGTGCAGGGACGTGGAAGGGGAGAAGTGCCGCGCAGGGGCATGTTTGCCATAGTGCAAACGTACCTTTCATTAAATTGCACATCTGGGCGGACAGGGGAGTTGCTAGGTCTGGAAAAGACCCGGGGCTAAACTGATGTCGGAACCTTTGGGACTGGGGGCTAGCTAGTCTTTTGGCTGTAGCTCCTGAGATTCTATCCGGGGCTACAACCAAAAGATCAGGGGCTATAGCCCCCTTAGCCCCCCCCTAGCAACGCCCCTGTGGGCGGATCCTACAATGAAACCTTATGGGAATTCACTATGAATAGGTGACCCCCTGGCACTTAAAGGGGCTAATGGCGCAGAAGCACCTTACAAAGAACATTTTTATTTTAAACAGTGCTTCTCGAAATTGAGGTGCTGTACATAGAACAGTAGATTGCTGGGGTCCGGATTCAAGCACCCCAAAGTGTGTTGAGTTGGGCGAGTGCAGGGAGCTCATTGTTCTATAGAAATTGGTACTCATTTTTTATGAAGGATGAAATGCTGAGTCATCGATCCTGCGACCTGTTTGAACGCCAATTCTGACCTCACTAATAGTCCACTGCAACAATGGCAGCGCATACTGCAGTACATTTATAACCAAGCAAGACATACACAATAAACAGTGTAAACAGTGTTTCTATAATGGGGGCGGGGGTCTTATTTTAAAAAAATTGGATCCTTAAACTCACCAGTGCAATTATCGACAGACCCACATCTATCTCGGGAGGATAGCTCAGGGGCAACGTGCTCACCTTGGAAGCAAGACACGCAGCACCACAGGTTCGATTCCCCGGGTCCGTGCTTAGAAACCTCTGGGTATTAAGAGCGTTATAAATAACCGATCATATCTGCCGGTAAAGGATCGTCAGCCCCACTCTTTCTCAAGTCCTATTCTTTTGAGTAACACAATACAGAGCGCTATGGTGGTGATGGGCACTGTACACAAGCTTATTAACATGACAACTCGTTTTAATGTCTGGAATCGCAGCCAGGCACACGCATAAGAACACGTGACATATTAATAAACGCGATCAACCTACGTTGTGTTTCGCCGCCATCTCTCTTCCTTGGTCGCTCGTGATCTTCCTCAGGTGCACCAGGTCGACCTTGTTAGCCACCAGAATCATTGGAAAGGACTCCCTGAAAAGAAACGGAAGAGAAAGGTGCATGAAATACACGCCACAAATCCTTTCCATCTGAGCCAGAGGTTCAGGCTACCAAGTATGTTACTATGTTAAAATTACGAGCCTAGAATTCAGCAAATCGTGAAGCACGAGGCAACAATGGCGCATTTCTGTATTTTGTAAGCAGGAGGGGCCCAGCGGCACCTGCGCCATGACATGCTTGTTCTGATGCACAGCAGAATGTGGAGTCTTCTCGCTCCCAGGTGTGACGGCTAAGCAGTCAACAACCATGCCCCGAGCACAGGCATGTTTGTTGTACCCTCCATATCACTTGCGGGTTACGGCACGGCTCGAGCCACTCGGCGCTTCTTTGCCATATTTACAAGACAGTACTCGTGGAAATCGCAGGCAATAAATACCATAATAATTATATTATAAAAAATCAGGTCTTACCTGTTACAACCATGCTGTAGGTGACACCCAAATTGTGTACAAATGCACCCAAATCTCATTAATACGCCATCCGGACCTCGCCAGAAGCCACTCACTAATAGATTCCGACACAACCACAAACTGATTACTTCTGAAATGGACAATAGGTCTCTATGCCTATGGACCGTAGGCGCGTTATAAATAAATAAATAGTGAGGGATTCAACCATCCGCACAGGAAGAGTGCGCTTGCCTGGGCTTTTTTTGTTTGTTTAAAAGAATGAATGATGGGATATCAACCTCCGAAAATACGTGGGGCCGTTCCCGCTCATATTTTCCACACTCACCACACAGCAGAGAAATAGTCATGTACTCTGGGAGGACACAATTTACCCTCCCCTGTCATGTGTAGCTGACACCCGACAGCCGCGGGAACATCAAAAGCCTTTGGCCGTGGGCAGCTTGATTAGAATTTCAAGGCCCCATGGATTTGCATCTCCATTGTCAAACCTTGCTGGTGGCGGCGAATACTGAAGAATGTTAATTAGCAGGCCTCAGGGAAGGCCTGGGTACTCGAAGTGACAATGGAGACCAGACTCCAACATCTCTTTGTAATACAATGCGTCAAATTGTATTAACAACCCTCCTTGGTATGAAAGGGCCTGTCCTGTCTGGAACCACTGCTTTCAGAACAGGGAAGTATGTGAATTGTTGGAGACGAAAGTCTGCCTGCAACCCCCTACTTTCTGTGTTGTGATCAAGCGCTGCATGGGGCTCAGTTAATTAGGGAGACACTTTGATTTACAGCAGACAGAAAGATGGTGGGACTTAGAAGTATATGTTGTCATGCTTTCCCTGCCTTTTGCAAAGCGCTCTGATTCTGACCAGAAGCATCAATGAAGATTGTTTGTGGAGACCCAGAATTGGCTCAGTTAAGTTAGGCTTGGTCTACACCAATCCCTGGGCCCCATTTGGCTTTAAAAGAGGGATGTACCCCTCACTGATCAGATCATCTGAAGATTTCCCAAGGAGTAAGAGGAAGGACTCATTTGGACCAAAGCTGAAGATACAGTCTACCTTACATCTTCCAAAAGTGAAAGAAGGCCAGGAGTTCCAAGAGGGAAGTAAGATCTCTCCCCAAAACATCTACCAGGGAACAGAGGAAGATAATGGACTCAAGGACCTATCCAGCAGCTCCAGAACCGGTACCGAGCAAGCACACAGCGTGCCCTGCTAGGTTCTGACAGCGAGCTTCCTAGGTGGGAAATGCCTGAGAGTCTCTGGACAAAGGACAATGGCGTTGCCTGCTAACATCCTCTTAAGCTTTGGGCCGTCCGCCTTGAAAGGACACAAGGCCCGCAAAGAACCTTGGAGGAGTGCCACACAAGCATCATCCAGCGTCCATCTTTGTAAGGACAATTTGGAGACAGTCGAATCCTCAAACCGCATCCGGCTGCACCGCTGACTATTGTCATACTACAGTCGCCAGAGCCATCCGGGACGCCTTGACCAGCATTTCAGATCCGCCAACCATCACAGAGACAATGATTCTTGGCCCCGAGCCACTGCGCAGGACAGCCTGCTGACGTCCGTCTAGCCTTGCTTGCCAAACTGCTTGCCGCCTAATACCCACAACTGTCTCCCACCACTAACTCTGTCTCACGGGCTGCGAAGTGGCCTGGAACTGCATTGACGCTGTCAAGCACCAAGACCTTCTTTAGCACCAGGTACATTGTGGTGCTGCCCCCCTGGTCCTTTTAGGAAGGCCCCTGGAGACAGTTACGACCCTTTGCCCCTTTGGTGTTGAAACCAAATAACCTTGAATAGTAAGAATGATTGCTTTACCAACTACCCTCCTGCGAGTATCCAGAGTGAATCCCTTTCCTTTGAGGAACTGTCTGTCCTCTGTGTTCCTTTACAGTGTGGGTTGTAATTGTAGTGTGCTAGAACTGCCTGTTGTAGTAATAATAAAGTAGATATTTTTATACAACCTTGACTGGACAGTCCCTTTTATCATTGGGTAATCATTTTATTTTCATTGTGTTGCAACTAGTCAACGATCCATGACCTTGCAGAGATAAGCCTGCTGTTCCGTCCATGTAACCAAAATTGGACAAGGAAGTCTTATAATTTACTTGTGTTTCCAATCTGTTTGGTTCCCTTCTGCTGTACTAGAGGCGTGGGGTTGATTGATGGTTTAGAAACCGATATTCATCCCTGGACCACTGGTGCCCTGGAAGTTGATTGGTCACAAATAAAATAAATAAGGAAAATCATCATGTCACAGCATAAAAGCACACCTAACAACTATCCCTTGGCTCTAAGAGATGGAAACCTGTCCTGAACCTAAGACAAACTGTTAAAAATCGTGGTTTTCCAACAATTGCCTCACCTTGAAACCAAAGCATGAAGAAGAAGCTGCTTTTTCCATATATCGTCCATTAGCCGCATCACAGCATACCGGTCATTCTCACAAAGAACCCTAATGACAGTCATTGTATTATTACTCTGAAGACTGGACTATATCAACACCATTTACTGAGGTCCCCCACACTGGTCTTTAAGTCAGCTATGGAGTGTACAACATACAGTAGCCAAACTCCTGATGATACTTCAAAGATCTCTGCCGTATAGTCAAAAGCAGAATCAAATTCAAATCCTGTGCATTGGCTCCCAGTGTGCCTCAGAAGCCTCTTAAACATATTCTAAACTGTCAAGCTTCCTCAGTCCAGCGCCTGCCTTCTATCCATCCACCCACTCACCTGCTCCCCATTCTTCTTTCCAACTTACATTACACTCTTTCGGTTCCTGCCCAACCACGGCAGCTTAACGTCTGCTGCTAGCCCTCACGCCTGATCTTACCAACGGCATCCTAACTGTGCATCTCCTCCACCAACACACCACATTCAGAACCCAGCAACCCCCAAACCATCTTCATGTCAGGGGAACCCCAAGTTGATAACAGACCAAGCAGTATATCCACACCTGGGGTTCCCCTCTGGATACATATACCCAAACGTGCCCTAACCATAATGCACTAGAATGATACAGGAAAACAGAAAACTGGTGAGTCCACCTGCTACTCAAACGCTTTTGGTTTTGCACCTTGTCTCCTACTCCTCTCACTAACTTTACCTTTGCTCAGATTGCATTATATCACCGTACTATGTAATGTACTTGTGGTTATCCTTAAAACATGGAGCAGATTGAGATCGTCAGGAATGGGCTTTGCAACCCATGGTCGACACATTTTTTGGCTACCATTGCAAGGACCAGTTGTCCATACCATCTAGGAATTTACAGTTCTTGTGTGTGAATGCTGTGTCACTGTGTTGTGGTATGTGTTTACTTAGAGGTCTGTTCTTTACACATAATGAATTCTGTTAGTTCCCTAGTCAGTGTATCCATGCATGTGTGTGGTCCACACAGGAGGCTGTGTTTTGAAAATGGGACAGTTTGGGATGTTCGGTTTTCCGTGTGTACATACGACCATGCATTCAAGCAGGGAAGCTGCTACAGACTTGTCTGGTACACATGTATGAAAGGGCACATGAGTGAAGAGGATATGTATAACACAAGTTCATAAATGCCACATGTGGTGCATGCAAAGCAAGCAAGTCAACACCACTTTAATGTGTCTGTCAAGGAACAGATCTAAAGCAATGTGGCAAATAACTGAGGCGGGAGCGAGAAGGTTCAGGTGGGAAGGAGAGGAGGTGGGACTGTAAATAAATACTTTAGAGCATTTTCCAGTGCATCATCACCCGGCTCAACCCACGCACCGCACGCATCCATGAGCGGCGCTAGTTTGCATTCTTAAAATTGCAGGTGATTCACAAAGTGAGAATCTTTCCATATTGATGAAAAAGTCATAAAACAACACTTTGTGTAGTGAGGCCAGATATCTCAGTTGCTTCTGGCACTCTGTTCAGAATGTTCGTGAAGCCTGCCAATTAAAGTTATGACTCTTGGTATCTTTTTTCATGTCGAGCGTACTGGAGCTGCATAAAATTAACACAATTTGGAGAAAAAAATGCGATAGTAGCAAGGAATCAATAGGCTGCCGCACAGCTGGCAGAGTACGCCCTCCTAGGCTCGTTCCAGCTCAACACGAGCGAAACTCCCGCCATTTTGACATTTCTACAGTGGGCTCCTGCAATTGCACTCTGAAATGCGCTGAAGGCGGCCATTTGCAATCAGGGAAGTTAGGGAGCACGCCTCTTTAATAAAGCAGATACCAGTGCCAACATCTGGACGCTGGCAGGTAAGAATAAGGAAGTAGACAACATCCGTGCTAACTGCATTCCCCGGTAAAAGTAACTCGTCCATTGGCAGCATCCAACCAGACTTTACTGGAGTACAGTGGGGAGGAGACGACCAGGTGTAGGGGACCGACTGGAAAGAGAAACCTGGGGCAACAGGTAGCATTGAACCCGACTTACGAGGTCCGATTGGTAAGAGACCCTAGAGTAGAGCGCAGAGGAGACTAACAGGCCTGGCGGACTTATGAGAAAGAGAGACGCGGAGACAGCATGTAGCAGAGAAGCTGGACAGTATACTAAGAGAAGCTGGCGAAGGGAGCAGAAGCGTGCGTAAAACTACACTGCAAAGAGAGCGTTAAAGTCTAATCATCTGGATATACTGACTTGCATTTATGCTTCTTGTTAGCCCGATGGCTGTAATCTATTTTCTTCACATGCCTTAAACATTTGGGGGGTTTAGGGGCTCACCACTGTGTTGGTTGAATTTGTAAAACCAACAGAATTTGTAGAATAATGAAGGTTTTAGCTCCTGCTGGGACAGTGTCAGATGTGTCCACTTCTGGCAGCACTGAAAACACCTCCCTATCACTACGCGGATGTGCAGCCTCTGAATTTATCTATTTTAACATCCACATCTGGGGGTGGCATAAAAACTGTAAGACACCGTCAACATTTTTTCAAAGATTGTAGACGGGAAGAGCAAGCACTTCCATTCAAAACAATGAAAAAGTGTTAAAAACAATAAGAAAGCTTTAAGTGGGGCTAATAGAAGGGGGTGCAGTGCGGGCCGCTCTCCATTGGTGCATGGGACTCCAGCGTTGGTCTTGCAGTTTTCCCTACCAATTTCAATGTACTTCAACTTCTCCCTTCAATGAATACAAGAGGATTTCTAGGAGCCAGCCATGATGACGGAGTAGAGATTAAGGGATAGACCAGAAGCATGCATCCTTCAGTTGCATCCTTCAGTTGCATCCTTCAGTTGCATCCTTCAGTTGCATCCCTTAGTTGCATCCTTCAGTTGCATCCTTCAGTTGCATCCTTCAGTTGCATCCTTCAGTTGCATCCTTCAGTTGCCTCCTTCAGTTGCATCCCTTAGTTGCATCCTTCATTTGCAATCTTACAAACCCAGCTATTGTACTTCAGTTGGGAAGACATATCGCATGAGCACGTTTCCCATAGAGCTCACCTGTCCTTGACCCGGAGGATGAGCTGGTGGAACCGGTCCACGTGTTCGAAGCTGGCCTTATCAGTAACAGAGTAGACGATAAGGAACCCGTCTCCGGTGCGCATGTACTGTTCCCGCATGGCACTGAACTCCTCCTGGCCTGCCGTATCGAGAACTGCGAAGGAATGGAGATAAAAACAATATCAGTCTTTCATGATGCTGGAAGTATTGCAATATGTACTACAGAGCAGTAGCAAATTGTCAAACTGTCTAAGAAAGGGGGTATTCAGATCAGTTACAGCCGCCAACACGTATTTTGGATAACTGCCAGACAACTCGCTGTGCTTTGAAGACACTACAGCAATTATTTAGCACAGCATAAACAATGTATAATATAGCATATGGTAATAGCTCAGGCAGACACTGGATCTAGTTGGGTACTGGTAATGAGGGTTCATTACATTGTCTCTTTCTGGGTCTTGAGCTCTTGCATGAACACAGCACTTTAAGAGTTTCCTAAAAGGCAGCTTGGCTGGGTTGTACTCTGAGGGGGGCTTAACTGAGGTCAAGAAAATAATACTTTACATGAAGCCCACTTATTAGCCATTTACTTTTATAAAGAGATCACAGCATAGAAACCTATCTGAGAACCAGTAATTCCTTATTAGCACCAGTTAAATCATTCTAAATCTTCCGCCTGTCCCTGCCCCCCAATCCTCTTATCTGTTTCATTTTGACAGTCTGTTGGCACAGCCACCTATTGCAACTAGAGTGCAGGGAATATTGGCTGGATTAACTACTACACACCAAACATTCTATAATGTGTGCATCCTTCCACATGTAAAGTAGTTCCTCTTTAAAGGATGCACGTTACATGAACTACTGTCTAGTGAATGGAATGCTCCCAAGGAATGGGGAGAGCAGGTGTGTGTTCTTATTGCACAATGCTGCAGTTGTGAAGCTGTTTTCCACTTAGCCCCCCAGAATCACGGGACGTGGCCAAAGACATGAGTACCTGGAATAGGATGGGAATCCATGGTAATGATGTAAGGATTCACACATTTGATGGCAAAACCTTTGCAATGCTGAGGGAACCTTGGCTTTTGATGGAAACAGCTAGTATATGAAAGCAAAACTTGTCATAGGATGCAACTACCAGAGCAATTAATAGCTAGCAAATGGTGACTGCCTGGCAAATGTTTACACTAAAGACAACATGAGTGCCTTGGTCAATGCTTGTTTCCTGTGTATTGCCTCTGAACTCCTCCATGAGTCAGAAGATTGTCAAAAGAAGGAAAACATCCCATCCCTGTTGAAACGGCCTCTTGCCTCCCTTACAGCCAGTAGTGCCAAGAAGTAATAGAAATTGTAAATGTGGCGCTTTGGGAACGCTGCTTAAAAATCCTACAGCTATCTTTGGAACAAAAAAGGTTGACACATGTTTTGATAACATGAATGTAAACTCTTTGGCGAAAAAAAAGAATGAATGGTCTTAAAGCACATACGTAACCTTGTCTTTTCTTTTCATTATATAGCACCAACTAACATGTACATGTGGATGACTTTATTGTGCAAGGCAACATTAGAAGTAAACAAAAGGTTAGAGAGTGGGGGTTCATTAAATATTCTTACAATTCCATTTTTGCATGGCTGTAAAGTAAAACATTACTTACCTGCAAAAGTAGTTTTGCAGCTTGATATGGGTTATACATTCATTATGTATATAGTCCCGTCATCTAGGCACTTCGTTAGGAAATCGCATTTTTGGTTAATTAAAAAGGTTGAAATCAACCATTTTATTGCATAATGCACAAATGAAGGAGTGATGAGGGGTTTGTACAGTAACACATTTTATAACATACATCCAATTTAGTTTCATTGGCAAGACAAGGAACCTCACAATGCTTCTTAAAAGGCAGTTAATAATCTTAGTATTCACTTGCAGGTATCCAAGCATTGACAAAAAAATACATTCTACATGGTCACTGGTTGATGTACTAGCGAAGCAGAATTGTTTTTAACAACATGCCCCCCCAATGCCACTACATCATTAACAATTTGTATTTTAATGATTTATTTTTCATTTTTAAAGCTCACTCAAGCCACAGGCATCTGGCCGCTGGTTACATGAGTGAACAGTAGCCACAAAGCAGTACATGAACAGTAGGACGTACATCAAGACAGTATGGTAGAGGTAAATGAGGGGACTTGGGTAAATAGTAAGTTCTTAAGGCTCTTTTCCGAAGGACTTGTAGGATGGTTCTGATCTGAGTGCATGTGGTAGGGAGTTCCAGAGCCCGGCGGCTTTGAAAACACTGCTTAAAAAACACAAAAATGCTTAGAAAAGGTAAATGTCTAACTTGATGTCCAAAGTATCTTTAAAATGGTGGCCACTGTCCATCAATACCAACACCAGAATGAAACTCTACCTAAACTGAAATACTTGAATAAAGACTGCAATACACAAAACAACAACAGACCACTGTTTGCATTCTCCCGCTACAGGCAGTAAGCAAGCCTGTAGGCCTTCTCTCTGGATGGGTGGGGTGAAGATGAGGGACACGAGGAGGGAAAAAGAGAATGCAAACATGGCTCAAACAAGAAGCTCAGATGTCTTTCTGTTCCTGGCACGGCCACTGTGACCTCTGGCACAGGGGTTAAAAAGGCAGCCCAATGTATAGAAAAGAGGGAGCCAGGGTTACTTACCTAACTATGCCCAAATTACCTTTAGGAGCCTGGGATAGAATGTTATTCACACAGACATCGCAACACCCGTCGGAAGCCAAAGTGAAATCTTCTGGAAATGCTTACCTAGCTAATGCAGCTTTAATCATCACCAACCCCCTCAAAAAAGACCTTCTAAATACCTTCTTTTTGCAAGTTTAATTTTGAAAGAGCTTCTTAGTTGGGCATCTACCGTGGCCTGGTTAGACCTTTATCAATCTGGCTTTAAGAAGGGTGTAGGGAAATCCTTGAATTGCTTCACATTACAACTGTTGGCCAATCAAGCTAAGATGGAAAAAGACCCACACATATGGAATTTCTTGATATTTCACAGGCCTTTGTGTTCTTAGGACAAGATTATGGCGTAAACTGCAATCGCTTGAAACAACAGTGAAAGTCAGAATTGATGAACATGGCACTGATACGCCATGGATTCATTCTAATCGTGGCCTGCGCCAGGGCTGTGTCCTGGCCCCATTTCTATTTGATATATACATATGTGATTTGGGTTTGGTTTTGCTGAATGTTCTGGCCAATCCCCCGAAATTGGGAAGAATTTGATTGCGTCATGTAGTTTATGCAGATGATATTGTTTTTGTGACCACACCCCCATAGGCCTGCAAAGGTCATTAAGGGCATTAAAGGAATACTTGCCTGACTTAGATGCAAGCCTGAATGTTACTGAGTCAAAGGTTTTTGTTATGAATCCGTCAAGAAACCAAAAAAACTAGATCAATTGGTACATTATTGATAATAAATTATAGGTAGTGACGAATGTTATATATTTTGGAATTACGTTCAAGCTATTAAAGTGAAGCAGACTCCTGATAACTCTTTATAATTCTATTACAGCTTCTGTTTCAGCTGGCCGTTTCTCAATTATACCGGCGCTGCATTTTTATCATCAAGAAAAGACTTTGCCATTAATCTAATTCTGCAGTCGAAACTTTAAAAAATGTATTTATTGATTGTCAGTTATCTGTTCATCATATTTTGGGGAAATGTGTGTATAACATCGGTATATTATGCTTAGAGCGGTGTTGGCAACGGATTGGAAATTGTTATGAAATTTCTCTGTATATTGCCGCTATATCTTTTTGAAATGGTTTTAAAATAACGTATTGAATTGTTAATGACAACTGTTTAAAATCGCTGTGTGAAAATTGTGTTTATAAACTTAAACTATAACCCAGACTAAACTAAATAAATAGAAAATACCTACAAATACGCTTTATGTAGTGTAATTTCACCACTCAAAAATGTCAAATGTAAGGGAATTCCCCCCCATCTCCCAAAAGGCAATTAGATTTGAACTTCACGGCACCTGCGTAAACCTAACTCAGAGAGAATTTTGGGGCATTCTACAGTTTGAGTTTCAATTATCTTTGGGAAAACTTTAGAAATGAGCCTGTTATTGTGAATTTAAGAGCCAGAATGCATTTCACATTCACTATTCCATGTTTCAAGAGAATTCAGAGCCTGAAAGCACTTAAAGGAAGATGAAAAACGTTTTACGCTGAATGTGGTAAACTGAAATGTGTGCACTTTCTAAGTGTAGGCTATCGTATGTGCCCATTTGTAATGTACTATATGGACACTTCAACAAACAGGAATTGTAAAAGGTCTGACTTGATCTCTGCCATGCACTGGAGGCCATTATGTGAGAAGTCAACAGGGGTGAACTTAGAAGTTCTCCACAATATGGAGATCTTATCCCTCACACTCTGGTCTGAAGAATTAGACTCTGAAGCAAGGGCTTCAGTGTGAGAAGATGTCTGCTAGCTTGTCTGTGGGAGAACTTTCTGATACCCAGGTTGGGAGAATATTCTTCATATCAAGAGTTTCTCCAGCTGCAGGGTTTTATGTTTTTACTTTATTTCAGGAGACCCTGCTGTGGTGGGGGCACTTAGGGGGAAATGCTATAAATAGTTTCACTCGTAGGTTAGGCGATTGTCCTTCCATATCTTGCGGGAACAGCAGTATGATGGTCAACCCTTGAAGAAGGCAAACTGTAGGAATTGGAAGACCCGTCATACATGTTAGTAGAAGACATGATCCATTCTCAAGCATCTGAGAACCTGTAGTGACTGTCTAGTTATTATGACTAGGCTTTCCCTGTCTCGTGGGGAAGAGGGCAAACTCTCGGCAAACCTTGGCTAAGCTGCTCAATGGCCGCTAAAGAGAACTCACTTTTTATGACACTTTTTTACTTATTTATTGATTGCTTTATGATAATAATGTTGAATGTTTGCACCTGTCTAGGTATGTTGTTTGTATGTGCTCTTATTCTATATATTATGATATTGTTCTGTACTTTTATGGTTATCAAACGAAATAAAGTATGTACTGACTGATTAGCCTTCCATTATGAAAGGAATGCTCGATTTGCTGCCAGCGCTACCTTTCAGGTGTTGAAAGGGGATTTCTATATATGCTTGGATCTTTGGGAAAATACAATAAACACATTTGAAAAGGCAATTATTGCATAGGGCCTTGGTAGTTTTGGGAGTGCCCCTTAACCATTATAAATTCAGCACACCCAATCAGGGACAGTCATACATGTTCGCATGCATTGACACCCACCTGATCTGAAGAACTGTCTATCATGCTTGGACCTTATTTACCAAGATAAATAATGCATTCATGGTGAATTTTGGAGGGTCCCCCTGATCTCCATCGATATAATAACACATATAATAAAGGGCAGACCTATTTATGCGCATGCATTGAGCAGCCAGCGTCGTCCTGACCCAAAGCAACACACAACCAATCATCATGTTGGGCTTTGTCAGGCATGCTGTAACCAATTCCAAGAAAACAAAGAAGGGTTCACAGAATGACACGGTGCTCCAGGGATTCCAGGAACTGTGAATGCTTCATTAGGTCTCCCTATCCACTTGTATAACACACAGGTTTTGGCTCAGCTGTAATAACTCCTGTGCCACTACTCACCCACTAGAATCAAATCCATTTTCCGATATTGATTTCAATATGTTTAATAGGAACAATGATATTGTCAGCAGTTTGGCAGACTTTCTTTTATTTTATTGAACATTTGTATGGTGCCTATACAGAAGTGTTTCCAGGCGCCACAAGACAAACAATGGGGGCAGGGGCATAGGAAAAAGAGAACTACAATGATGGGGTTATAGTGGCCTTGTAGCAATCCTACCGTGCAAGTGCAACGACAAAGGTGATAAGTGCAGGGGGAGGGGAGGGAAGTAGGGCTCAGGGATGGGAGGGAGGGGGTTAAGTGCAGGAGTGGGGGGGCAGAGGGGGTGAGCCAGTGCTGAGGAGGGCCACTGAGGGCAAGTGCCAGGTGAAAGGGCAGATAAGTGCGATGGATGGGGTGGACAAGATTTGGGTTAGCACGGGGAAGGGTGCCCAAGGGCAAGTGCTGGGTAAGGATGCTGGGGGAGACTGGTAAGGGGTAGCCCGGCCAGTGTATGACTCAGAAGGGACCAGGCCCAAGTCGCAGCTGCAGAGGGACATTAACACGGGAGGGGAAGAGGGAAGGAAGAGGAGAAAAGGAAAGTCTTGAGACGTTTCTGGAATTTAAGAAGATCTGGCTCAAGTCTGAGGGGTCAGGGAGTACATTCCAGAGGGAGGAACCAGTCAAGGAAAGGGATATACCTCCACTCTCTGCTTGGAGAAATGTCTGACCTGCAAAGAGTTTGAGCTAGAGGACCGAAGAACTCTAGCAGGGAGGTATTTAGAGAGAAAGATGGATGTAGAGAGGTCCCAGGCTCCAGACAGCCTTGTGGATGATGCAAAGTGTCTTGAATTTGAAACTTGTGGTCACTGGGAGCCAGTCGAGAGATTTTAGGGCTGAAGAGATGCAGACCCTGGGCTTACGGCCAAGGAAAAGTCTCTCAGACCTATTCTGAATTAGTTGAAGGGGGCGAAGGGAGGAAAGAGGCAGATTGAGGAAGAGGCTGTTGCAATTATCCAGCCTAGAGAGAACCAGAGCTCTGGACACATTGAGCTTCTGGGGAAAGGTGAGGAAAGGGAGAATGCCTCGGAGAAGGCAGAGCTGAAAGTTGGATGTTTTGGCAAGGTCTGTGATATGTGGAGAGAAAGAGTGAGAGGAGTCATGGTTGAACCCAAGGTTTTTGTCACACAAGAGGGTGAGGGGAGGGGGCCCAAGGAGGGTGGCCAGAGAGTGATGGAGGGGAACTGAGAGCAGGTATCCCAATGAGAAGGGTCTCTGTCTACTGGCATTAAGGCAGAGGTCATTGGCAGAGCACCATGCCGGAATAGCAGTCAGGCAGTCAGGTATGAGAGAGGAAGGAGAGGAGGAAGAGGGCAGCTTAAAGAAGAGCTGTGTGTCATCAGCATAACACTGGAAATTAGGAGGGAGAGAAGGTGGAGATCAAGTGGGCACGAGGGGCAAGTTAAATGTTGAAAATTCACGGCAAGAGGATAGAGCCCAGAGGGACGTCGCAAGTACAGAGAGAGGTGGAGGAGAGGAAAGGACCCACTTGCACTTGGGAGGGTCAGTGTGAAAGGAAGGAGATCAACCATGCCAGTCCACAGTCCATGATGCCAAGGGTATCATGGAGACGATTTATGAGGATGGAGTGGTTGACTGTGTCAAAGGCAGAAGAAAGATCAAGGAGGATCAGAACAAAGGGAGATTTAGAGTCAAGGTTCGAGTGCAGGTCTTCACGGGTGTTCAGGAGAGCAGTTTCTGTGCCTCTGGATGCTCTGAAACCAGACTAGTGTTCATGGAGGCAGCAAGCCATTTCAGTGTGGAGGGTCAGTTGGGGGATGACCAGCTTTGCCATGAGTTTGACCAAAAAAGAGGTGATAGTTAGCCAGCCAAGAAGGGTCAGAAAACTGCTTTATTAGGAGAGGGTGCACAAGAGAGTGCATGAGGGGTTGTGGGAAAGTGCCAGTGGCAAAGGAATGGTTGCAGAGGTCAGCCGAGACTGGGGCGAGAGAGGCAATGTTGTTCTTGATGGTTCTGGAAGGACAGGGGAGAACCTGTTTAGAGGAGACTTTCATAGAGCAGGCTACTCTAGAGACCTCATCCAGTGCAATGGGAGAGAAGGAGGAGAGTATGGGACGGGCGCAGAGGGGGACCAAGGTAGGCAAGAGAAGAGGGGGGACGGGGTGGGGAGTAGATGACAGTGAGGATGTCCTGAGTTTTGGAGAAGTGGGAGGGCAGTGCAGAGGGCATGGGAGGGAGAAGGAGAGGAGGACACTGCAGTAGGATTGGCAAGTTCCATGCAGATTTTAAAAAGTTCTGCTGTGTTATTGGTGGCCCCAGTGATGCAGGCTTGGACATGAGCCTTCTTCTGGGAGCAGAAACGAGACAATATTGCCTTTGGAGCAGGCGGCAGGCCAGTTGAACTTGAGGCCTGCCATTTCCACTCCGCGTTTTGCACTTGCATTTTAAAGCTGCCATGTCAGAGTCCTACCAAGAGCTGCATTTGGAGGCAGGCTTCATGTGGATCCTCATGACTGGGGCAAGGATGTCCAAGATGTTTGAGATAGAGAGGTGGAGGCTAGCCAGGGCAGAGTCGGAGGGAGAATCAAAGGCATGGGAGGGAGGAGGCATGAAGGTGGCGGGAAATGCAGCAACTGACACCAGAATCATCGGTCGAATGACAGAAGGATAATGGCAGTGTGGGTAGAGGTAGCATCGGGGGGCCAGGGAGCTCAAGATGGGAGGAGATGAGAGAGTGGTCGGACCAGGAGTGAGGAGAAGTTAGAGGGTTGGAGAGAGGGATATCATAAGAGATGAGAGCATCCAGGGTGTCTCTGGCAGAGTGGGTAGGACAAGAGGTAAGAATTGTGAGGGGGAGAGAGTCACAGAGGTCATGAAAGAGTACAGTGGCCAAATCCAGAGAATCAAGATGGATGTGGAAATCCCCAAGGAAGAGAAGTTTAGGGGAGGAGGCCAGGACAGAGGAGAAGAGATCTGCCCATTCCGAGAGTAAACGGAGGGTAGGTCCAGGGCGTCTGTAGATCATAGCGAGAGTGAGTGAGAGGATAGGAGAGACAGACAGCTTGCTGATTAGTCATTCAAAGGAGGAGTAGGATTGAGTGGGAATGATGGAACCCACTCAGGGAAAAACAGTGCCACTCCGTCCCCACACAGAGTGATCCTGGGATTGGATAGGATCTTGTAGCCCTCGGGTAGAAGGGTGTCAAAAGCAGTGACAGAGCTGGCCTTGAACAATGTCTCAGTGAGAGCCAGGACCTCAAGGTCTTCAAGAAGGTGGCAGATGACAGAGCAGTGTTTGACAGCAGAGTGAGAATTGAGGGAAGTATGTGTAGCTGGTCGCCCCTTTAAATGTTTTCTGATGGGGTTAGGGGGTTGGGTACCACCACCACTGAATGGGGGGAAGAGTGGGGAAAGAAGGAAGTGGTGAGATAAGAGGAGGTGGGGGAAATTGAAAAGAGAAGGTAGATGCCTGTCAAGAAGGAGGAGGTTGGGCTGAAAGCCCTGGGGCATGATAGTGCCATTACGATAGACATTGACGATGCACCTGGATGATGCAAAGTGGGTACTTCCTATCAGGTAGCACCACTAATGGGAGAGGAAGAGAAAGGGGAGAAGACAGAGTCCATATGGGACGTCCATAGGTCAGGAGAAGGAACAACAAAGAGAATGTTAGTGACAGTCTGTCTGGAGGTAGCATTGGGATAGGTGTCTGCTATGGTCAGCCTTGGGTTGGAGACAAGGAGCGCCTCCTTAAGTTTCTTCCTTCCAGACTTCGAGAGAGAGGGAGGATAGGCGATGGAGAACAGTTGGAATAGATAGGAGAGATGGGGAGCACCATAGGGACGAGGGTGAGAGGAGGAGGGATCAGCAGGGTTGCGCAGTGGAGGGAGACGGCCAAGGACTGCACAGTGCATGGCAGAGCTCACCAGGCGGCCTAGCAGCAAACCAGAACAGAAAAAACAGCACTAATAACAGGATCACAGTGAGGGCAGCAGAGCAGAGGTAAAAGAAATTAGGATCAGACAGGCGTGGGCACTGGCAGTGCACAGGTGTTTAGCACAGCAAAATAACCAAAATTAAAATAATTTAGCACAGTAAATGTCAGGAGTACTTTCTAATGAAGCGCTAAAACGCAGCAGGAAACAAATCAATGCACAGGTTTAAATGGCACTGCTAGATTCGAGTTTGAAGTGAAGCACTAAAAAGCAGCAGGTTAGGACGCAGCAAGATTCAGGTTATAGAAACAGCTGAAGTAGAGAGGCTTCACGAATCAGAGCAGACAGTCAGGACATAAAGGCAACATATTTTGGCAGTAAGATAGGATAGACAAAGGGGTGTAAGAGAGTAGTGGGGGAGAGATAAAGTTTGAATACAGTGTTAGAAACGGATTGAGGGGCAAAGTTCATCAACACTGTGTAGGGGAGTCCAGGCTTCTGTGTGAAGGTTCAAGTGTGGATCCATAGATGAAAGTAAAGTAGCGCAGCGTGCGAGATCACAATACCAGCATAGAGGTCACAGAGTTATTAGACCTGTCCTGGCAGGAAAGTGTAATGACAACAGCACTGGGTGAGCAACTGTAAACCGGGCGGGTTATGCCAGAACATAACATGGGGAGAGTAAGAGCATGAGAAGTGCAAGTGGCCAGGTTGTTATGGGCGTACCCATGGTGCGGGAAGGTACTCACAGGGCAGTGTGGGTGAAATCCTGGGACATGGCAGGGGGTCCAACATAGGCCCGAAACAGGGCCAGACAGGGGCCTTAGTGGTGGGCCTTTGATGGGTGGGGGGGCCCTTCTCAGCCTGCTGGATCCCCGATTGGCTTTAAGGCCGACCCAGGCAGGCCAATCGCTGCTCATACAAGGCAGGCTGAAGAAGGCACTCAATCGATGAGGGTGGTGTCGGCCATGATGGAGAGTGTAAAGCTACACAAATTAATAGCCCAACTGAGCTGCGCAGATGATGAATGTGGCCCAAGTATATTATTGAGGCACAGCCCTCTGAAGAAAGCCAGCAGAGGCAATGTTGGCTGTTGTGCAGAATCATCGATCATGAGGGACGCAAAAAGTAATTAGCCCAAGCACACTGGGCTTACCAGTAGTCAGGGCGAAATGTCGCTGATGTTAAGCCTCCTGACCATGAGGCTCGTAGTTGCTCAGGATCAGGTGGTGCTGTAGGACGTGGCCTTTACATGTTATGGGGTTTTACTACAAGAAGGCAGTGTTAAAGTAAATCGGCACAGTCCCACCTGGAACCAGATAGTGGAGTTGATGCAAACTACCATCTGGAGTGAGCCAGGATTACCTCAGGATAGCTGGCTTCCTGTGGTGCCTTGGTGAGGCACAAATCCCTCCCCTCCATAACCAACAGTAAAGTCTGCCTGCCGGCTGAGGTACAGCAGCGGCGGTTCATTGGTTCGAGCTGCAAAAATCATTGCTACCCATGAGTCCTTTCAGATACCCAGTGGAGTAACTTAGCTGAAAATGTTGGGGTGGGGCTGGGGGGCATGACCTCTCAATAAAAGGGGTCCCTGATAGATGAGTGAGACAAAATGGTGTGCAAGAAAAGTTCGGTGGGAGGGACAAACCCCCTTGTCCATCCTAAAATGACACCCATTTCATCTTGGCACTAGTTGGTATCTGAGATACCAACTAGTGCCAAGATTAAATAGTTTCCTGTCGGCTGAAAATGCTGATACCTCATTTCTGTCACCCCTCTCACTGCCGACATCCTATCGTCAGCGGTGGGGCTCATTGCAGCTCTAGCCCAGCCAATAGAAATGTGCTGCTGGCAAAACTATCCAACTTCCTGATGAAGGCACCCAAGAGTCCAGAAAGCAGCCACAACGTCTACTTATGCCTAGCCACAGCACTAAGGCTGCTACATTTCACACCCTCGATGACCTCCACCCTCAGTGACCTCCACAACATCAAAGGCAAAGGAGACACCCTAAATAATGGGTTTGTGTTATCCTCTATTTTTGTATGTTACACCTGAAGTAATCTCCAGACTAATCAAACTTGAGTTATTTGCAGATTGGCAATTTGTGGTGTCTGCTATAGGAGTTCATAGTTGAGGAGGGAATTAACACGTTTTTCATCATAGATTGGGTATCAGAATCATTTGTTGCAGGGAGTGAGATCTAGCCTAGACCTCGTCGCCAACCGTGGCAATAAGCGGCAGCCTAGACTCGAAACGTACATTCTGAAGACCGAGAATAATCTCACACTTAGCATTGCACATGGGAAGGAGTTTGCAAGGAAGCGGTACCACATGGAGCACCTGGTATGCTAGATTCTATGAGCTACGATGAAAAGAGTACATACAGGCATCAGTAACGCAAAATATCTCATTAGGGGAGCCCCACAAGTACAGGGGTGATGTGCTGAATGATGTGTTAGCATTATGAGGAGAACTCAGTGAGACATGCCAGGCTCTCATGATCTTTCTGGAAAAGTGACTTTCTACCCTAAACTGCCCAAGTGGATGAGACCACCTCAGGCGCCGTACCAGCACCAGACAGACGCCCCCATCTCTCGTCAGGCATAATCAAGTGTCATATCATATCTTCCCATGTCCATTTGCAATAAAGGTGATGCCTAAACTATGACATGATAACCTCATCTGTCCCCTATAAACCAATGGCTTAATTTCCCTGGTCAACCCAAGGGAGTAGGAGGAAGCGCCAGCGAATGAACTGGTTTGGGGGTTTAGATGCAAACTTCTTTCTTTTCACTAGACATACAACATATTTATTTTTCTTTTTTTTGCTTAGAGAGAGCAGCAAAGCACTTTACATTAGGACGGTGCAAGCGTTGGGCTTGGCATTCTATACTGTAGTGCATTCCTATTATTGGAGGGAGAGAGAGAGATTGTATTCGTCCGGCACATACATATTTGTACATATGACTGGAAACTTGGCTATTAGGAGATGTGACCTTGGATGGCCCTTCTGTGATTCAAATTCCCTGCCCATCTCCCACTGCAGTCTGTAATTGGTACAAGTTGCTTATTAGCGCCGGTTCCCAGTTAATTAAACCCGTTGCAAAGAGGTGACCTGAAGAGCAAGTTGCAAATTAACATAAACAAGAACACATGCAGAAGCAGCAGCGACGTGTCATTCTGCCCCAGGACCCAACCAGGAGAAGCAAAAGGACTGCGCATGGAAAGACTATTTTTTGGAAACCCATCAGGCAATATTCAGTCTTTTAGGGATCAACCTGGCGGAATGAAGATTGACGCACAATGTTCCGGAACAATGCGTCTTTTGACTTTAACTTACTTGCGAAACAAGGCATCCATGTTCACAGCTGTCACGTTGTCCTGTGTTATGCATGATACCCCGAGCGAGTCCTGGTTTTTCCCATTGCATGTGGGCCTACAAATCCCAGCATGCAATGGGGAACATCATGACCAGCTCGAGGAGTTAGGCATGACAAAGGACAATTTAGCAGCTATGCATGTGTATAAAAAAAGTAATGTTTCCACATGTATCTTGTTGCTCGTATTAAGAATCATAATTCTTTGCCAAGACCGAAGCCTTTCTATTATGCGTTATCTTCTTTACCCCTCCAGCAGAGAAGATTTTAGGTCCCGATTCATGGGCGTTTTATAATGGTGCAATCCCATAGGAAAACGTTCACTTGTTTTATGTTTAGCAGTAACAGTTCTGAAGGAAAGTTCTGAAAATGTAAGATCCCAGTGAGTATGGGACACCGTCAGGAGAACCAACCTCGATACCCAGCAGGACATAAAAGCCCCTATGTACATTCCCCTCTCCTTTTATTTGCTGCTCTTTACATCAAATACATACTCCTCATTTCACACAAAACATGATTCCTCATGCTGTGCACAGCACTATACTGGTGTGATTCCAGTGAAATTGTGGGTATTCATTGTCATTTCTGTGCACTGTTGACTGGTTATATAAAATCACAATAGTGCGCGTGCAGTTGGGGACGCACCCTCATTCCGGCTATCAATCTAAACGAATGTGCCGACGTGCAGGGCCGGTGCAAGGATTTTTGGCACCCTAGGCGAAAGGTAATTTTGCCGCCCCCACTGCCAACCCCAATCTTCCCCTACCCGATGTGTCCTCACCACTTCACGTGTGTCCTGCCCACTACATACACATGCTTCAGTGTCTCTATAATGTTTTAGACCTTTTTTATAACAAGGTAAAATTAAATCACTCTCTTACACACACTATGTATAATATACAGGCTCAATTATACACTATGACCAGATCAGGAAGGATTAGCAATACAAATAGGCAGAAGCACGAACAATTCTGATACCAAAAGAATTGAAAATAAGCATGCTTATCTTGGATATATAAGAGAGCAAGGTCTGACCAGTCCGGTTCAGTATTGCTTTGAAAGTAAGCACAGAAAATTGCAAACTACTTGGATATCTTTGTTAACTTTCCAAGAAATGCTAGATAAGGCTTGCAGCTGTGAATTCACGCAGATATAAACAAATTAAACTTTCAAATAGTGTATGTGCCCAAAATAAAGTCTTTTCATTAAGTAGTTTTAGAGTGGCACTTGAGAACAAACGCTGCAACAACTACGTAGGGACAAGTACAAGTACGTAGTACGTGTGTCTCGGGAGAATAGCTCAAGGGCAACACGCTCGCCTTGGAAGCAAGACGATGTGGAGAAACACAGGTTGGATCGCAGGGTCCAACCAATTACAATTGCGTTGTGGGGTCAGTGCTCAAAGTCAGGCCTTCTAGAAGTGCTTATCTATCAGGTTGTTGATGCTAATGAACATTTGTCTGAGTAAATGTGCTGCAAGCACAGCACACTTTGACCTATTCTTAGAGGTTGATCTTACATGAGGCCACCCAACAACCACCTGCATCTCTCTCCTGCTCCTACCTGTGAGGTGTACTTCGCCTGGCCCATGCTCTGCTAGGAAAAGTTTAAGGAGGGTTCTACCCTGACTATTGACTTTCCTGATGCAGGTGCCCTGGTTCGAACCATCTTGTTTTATCAACATTTCGTCCTGCTAGGCCACTGTGCTTTTATTTGAGCCAGACTATGTACTGTGCTGCTCAAAAACATGAGTCAATAGACAATGGCCCTGCTTCCACTGACATGTTAGAGACCCCTAGAAATGTGCGCAGTGTGCTCTGCAGCAGAGCATCCCCTATTTGCCGAAGGACATTATGCAGCCACTTTAATTCAGATTGGTGTACATCGCTTTGTTATTCATAAAACCAGAAGGGGAAAACCCTGCTCTTTGGCTCCTTCTGCTGGCCAGCTTCATAGGCAGCCGATAGTTTGCTGGTGCTTGCACCGGACCTGCGACGTGGCGACACCATGGGAGGTTCTAGGTGGATGCACTTGGCTCCCGCCCTACATTATAGGGACTGCACATTGTTCTGCAGCAGTGGAGACCTCTGCCCTCGCTACATGCCGGCTGCATTGACTTGTTCTCCTATTCCAGAAGATGCTCCTGGCACCATCCACGCCTGTTACCACTCAACAAGTGGGTTGCCCTGCTATCTGCAGGGGGTATTTATGAGTGCATGTGCACAGGACCAGCCGAAGATGAATGGGGGGCCTATTTTAACATGATGATTGGGGACACACCTTGCTTGGAGCTGAAAACATTCTGAGACACCTGAGGGCAGCACACATTAAAATGGAGACAAAGAAATACATGAATAGTTAATAGCCTCCGTTACAAGATGGCCAGCAAGCAGGGGGCTGAAACACTAAACACCCACTGAAAAGCTATAAATCCTTTGTGAGCAAGTGGCTGATGTGGAGGAACCCGTGTTAAAGAGCAACAAGGTAATAACACTTCTGTATACCCAGAGTGAAGTGACATCTGGAAGGGCTCCAGCAAACGCAGGCATGTAAGGCAAGTGCTGCAAAGCACACATTTTAAAGCCCCAGAACAACAGTAATATAAAAATAATATATTGCTGTGTTATGAGACTGGTGACTGGCAACATGAGGGCAGTTGTTGGGTGCCCCTGAGGCTCAAGGCCCCTTTCAAATGAAAAACATTAAAGGCCCTGACGCCATCCTTGCATTTGCTTGTCATCCCACACACTGACGGGAGATGGTTATAGCCGTCCACAATCTGCTCTCGCAAGCTGGGTTCTTTTCTTGTCTTCCTTAAGGGTGATGCCATTCAGTGCCTTCATGTGGCGCACACTGAAAGGGCAGTTAACAAAAGAAGAAGTGCCATTCCTTGCCCTCACATGGGCAGCAGGGTCTGTCGCTCACTGGGCTAATGCTTTCCCCACAGGAATCTGCTTGTCCTCAAGGTTACAGGTTAGAATCCCAGCAGATCTTCTCATCCCTTAATCTATTCAGAACCCGACAAGTAACATTGAAATATGTTGCATTAAATAACTGGTACATGCGTCGTTGCATTCATTCTTTTGTCAGTTTCACAGTGGTCCCCTTCCAGTCTTCAACGTTCGGTTGTTTCCTCCTGTGCCTTAAAGGGACAGTCGCATTGGTTTCTGATTTACGTTTTTCAATGGTAGCCCTACTCTTGCTGCTCGCAGGGAATATTGTCATGAAGTTTGGCAGCTGATACCGGGGTTGGGGGGGAGTTGCAGGAATTTCCTGGTTGGCAGACCTCACCCAAGACTGTCATTCCGCTTGAGTGTATCTTGGAGCAGTGGGAGGGGTAGTCGGTCTGTAAATGATACCTCCATCCGAATAATGGGATTGGTCTGGTTTCTGTTGCCTTTCTGCTGAAATAATATGTGCACAAAACAACGTCTTTCTATCCCTCCTCGTATACCTTTTGAGAATTGCTTATGCTAGCAATTGCGGTAATGCGAGGTGCTTTGTTGCACTGGGGGCTCAGCATCATTTACACCTGTTGTACTTAGAACGTATTCTATTGGCTCAACTTCTGCCCCGCTTCCTCATGAGTTAGCCAATAGCAGGCAAGTGGTCAAGGAGCTGCTTACTTTGATCTTACATGGGGTTATTTACAGCCTCATTACGAGTTAGGTGGTAAGTGGTAAAATTGGCAGTAACTGAGTTACCGCCAATTTTACCACTACGCCAAATTATGAGGTTGGGTTTTGAGTGCAGGATTTCCCTCCAGCAAAACCGGGGAGGAAAATCTTCCCACTCAATGCCATAAATTCGTCAGAATTGGCGGAATTACTGCAGCGATAATTCTGACGTGGTAATTTTGCAAAAAAAAGCCCCATTGGGTCCAATGGACCCAAAATAAATGGGGAATTACACTGCCACCACCACTTGTAATCAGGAAGAAATTCCGCCTGACCAAGTGGCGGTAATGGTAATTCCTTAGGACAATTTTTTTGTGGATTTACCACTGAATTTCCGCTTAATTTGTAATGAGGCCCTGAGAGTCTTTCTATTAATTCCATCTCATCTGTATTACATAGTGGGGAAATACTTTAGAGCCAGATCCAACATTGTTTCGTTAATACTTAGGGTTGCCTTGAGACAATTGTGAGTGGGGGTTTACATTCTATGAAAGACACAGTGGTGAGTATTATCCCTCCCAGGTTTCTAACAACTGCTTTGTGCCTTGGAAGATGCAGAGGATTCAGGACCCTGGTCACAAAGAATACCCACATTCCCCATCCCCAGGTTGGCGTTTTCCTAAAACATGCAACTCGGGACTTTGGGAATACAACATCTACTAGGAAACATTGCTTCAATCCTGCTCCTCTCACCAGAATCTCACAGGGGTGTTTTTCCACTCCCAGACGGAATTGCCCTATTTCGGTCATTGCAATGCTTTCTAAGACTCTGGCGTTCGTTCTCACAAAGAATTTGGTTTACACGCCATTAATATATCCTGTCTCTATGATGCCTTACGAGAGAAGGCGAAGGCTTGGGGATGCGAAAGAAATAAAATGCTATTGTTTTTATAGTAATGACGTCTACATGCATAGACCTCTGCATGTACTGTAGACGTGGACGTACACAGAGTCGCGGGTACTGTCACTACAACCTTAATAATTTGGATCCCGCTACCTCTGGTTATAGCTATAGTGACATGGTTAAAGTATATAGACGCTCAATTAGTTCGCATTAAAACCCCTTTTTTGTCTTTAGTTTGTAAAGGACCAAATCAAGACATAACTTTCAAAGATGGTTGATAATGCTACCTGCCCTCTGTTTCCTTCAGGGGCATTTACAAAAGATCGGAACTGACCAATTGCCTCAGACTTTCTATAGAGGATTTCACTTCCAAAAACCAGATCTTCATCACAGCAACTGTGAACACTGTTAAGGTTACTTACCCGGTGGCAAAATGGGGTTGGGGGGAGTTTCTATGGGTTCATGCATTTTAACATGATGAACTTGGTCAGCTCTATGGCAATAGCGGTGGACAGGTTCCAAGGTCTGTTCAATGTACGCTACCCTTCCAGATGCTTATAATGAAAAGGGATCCCCTTTTGGATTTCAGCTTGGGGATAGGGGCATACACCCATTCAATTGTACATCATTCTGGATTAATGATTTCCCTTGTCTGGAGAAGGGTGCTGTGATTCCTGTCCGACTTTGCAAACCATTTTTAGTGTCATGCATCAATGACTTCCTTAAACGAAAACGTTTCTCCACAGGATGTTGTTTCTTTCTATCATTTACTGTGATGGTTAGATATGATGGTGTCCAGGTCTCCCAGCAAGACCTGCTGGTCAAAAGTCTTTCACTGTGGTGCAGGGTCTTCAAATACAGTTTATGGCCAAATTTCCATTGAAACCGTTGTGATTGTCTAGACTAAGACTTTATATTTTTCATTTAAGAAGCAACACGAGCAAGTGGAGGCCTAAGGAATATATATATGATTGTTGCTCTTGCTTGATGGAGTGTTGTGAAGATATGATGCATTTTTGGCATGATTCTGGCAATCTGAGGAGACGGTTGGTCCTAATACTTAGCTCTGTGGGCCACAGGAACTGCAGTTCGGCTTTCGCTTCCCGAATGATTTCAGACTCCGAGCACCACGCGCTTGGATTGATAATCTTTGCTAGTTTGGATCTGCACCTTAGAAACTGCTTAAGAAGCTCCTTGATAGTTATTTCTTAATGTATCCGACAAACGTTTAAGGGGATTGTTGAATGGTTCGACAAACGTTTAAGGAGATTGTTGAATGGTTCGACAAACGTTTAAGGGGATTGTTGAATGGTTCGACAAACGTTTAAATATATTTATAAATTGTATAGTGATGCTCTATGGAAAATGGTTTGTAGTTTTATGGATTATTCAAAATAAGCCTTTACGGTCTACCTTGCGATAGATTCCAAGGCGCTTCCTGGCAGGTCTCTTGCAAGAGCTATATTAAAGAGTGCTGTCTTTTCCCTTTAGGAACTTTACTCAGTTTCCTGTAAGAGGAATAATAATACGCTGTGTTCTATTTACGTGCCTTGCTGGGGATCATGCAAATAAAGTTTGTAGCATGTTTTGTACCTTCCCTCCACCCTGTTTTGTTTTGTTTTTTTAGTCAACGAAGGATGATGAGCTAGGATTACACTTGGGAGGCTTCGTTCTCGTTTAGTTCTGAGCACTAAAGATGAGGAGAGGGACTGATTACAGGGGGTTTTGTGACTTGCTGCTTGTGATGATTTCTCCTGGGGTCCTGACCCAGGCTCACTGGGCACCTGGGTTCCATGTCCCACCTTCAGAACTGTAAATGCTGCACATAAAAAGTTTCAAAGTGTTTATTTTTCTTTGTTGCTGGGTGAGTAAAGAAGACTATCGCCCTTCTTGATACCTTCGGGAAATTATTTGCCTAGCTTTTACTATGGCATTTGCACCAATTGGCCACGCGAACAGGCAGACTGGACCCCAGACAAACGTAGTTTGTTAAAGGGGTGGAACCCCCCTCAATTTGATTATCTTGAACTCATTAAAAGCCAGAGGGTTAACTAGCAGGTCAATGCTGTACATTGCATTTATAGCTCTCGAACAAGCTTTTGACAGCATAAACAGGGAGAAGCTCTGGGCTAAGCTAAATTTGTGGCACTATCCCACCGACCTACTTGCGTCCACCAGGCAGCTATACACTGATACAGTTATCCAGGTGAGATTATCAAGTGTTGGGGCTCTCTCAGAGGAAATTCGGACATATAGAGGGCTAAAACAAGGATACCCACTGGCCCAAATCGTGTTTAACCTATATATATCAGATATGTCAACTAGCCAGACAAATGCGAGATCATTCCCTCCCAAAATGTACAGACGTGAGGTCCCTTGGATCATGTACGCGGATGATCTGGTCATTATTGACCAGACTCCGATCGGATTGCAGAGATCCTTGAATCACCTATTCGATTATCTTAAAAACAATGATCTTCACATTAATACTAAAAAGACAAAAGTCATGGTCTGGTCCCGGGAGAAAAGAAAGGAAGCTCTCAAATGTAGATGGGTGATTGGGAATGAAACCATAGAATATGTCAAGGAAATGACATATCTGTGTGTTCCCCTTAACTTGAGCACTATAGGCAGGGTCGGACTGGGACAAGAAATAGTCCCGGTCACCCAAAAAAAAGTGGCCCACCCCTCGCTTCAAAAAAGTGGCCCACCCCTCGCCTCACAACCCTTGACCACTGATGACATCACCGGAAGTGATGTCATTTGACCCCAACCCAAAGTGACATCCCGGGAAGTGATCAAAAATGACTTTTCACCCCTTGACAAAACAGGAAGTGGCATCAAACAGCATTGGACCCTAAGTACACCAAATTACTGTGAATCCAAGCAGACGTCCAAGGCCAAATGATAATATGTTATTGTATAGCACTTACGCTTAAGCTCTTTTTTATAGAACATTCATGCATACAATATCACCCAAACTGTGTTGGTACTCATTTATCCACCTAAGAAGGATCAA
Organism: Ambystoma mexicanum; assembly: GCF_040938575.1. Taxonomy (NCBI): domain Eukaryota; kingdom Metazoa; phylum Chordata; class Amphibia; order Caudata; family Ambystomatidae; genus Ambystoma; species Ambystoma mexicanum. Next base: position 1,345,195,015 of record NC_090931.1, read on the forward strand.
AGGCTTTTAAAAAAAACCAAAATGTGAAAAAAAAAAAAAAAATTTCCCCCAATTATTTTTTCTTCCAAACCGGCCCAGGTATGGCCAGAAACCGGCCCCCACCCACTCCGAGGGGCCAATCCGACCCGGACAATAGAAATGCATTGGATGACCACCTTAAAAATGAAATGCAAAAGACTAACATCTCAGGCCCTCATAATAAAAAGGAGATATGGGCGGAGACTGCCATGACTCTCCCCAGGCATTTCTGGGAGGCACTAGAGGGCCAGTACTGGAAGTAGGTTTGAAATCTCCTGAAATCACTCCCAACGGTAGCCATCAGGTATGAATTGGGGTTACGATCAATTACCTCACTTACAGGATGGAGGTCCTTGGCGCTCTTCAGGAAAAGTATTGAAACTGAAGCGCCCATCTCTTTTAAGATCATGAATAATGAGGGAGGAAAAAAAATGGTTGATAGAGTACTAGATACTTGGAGAAAGAACTGTGAAGCAGTACTGAAATCTTTTGGCCAGTCTAGATCTACCCTATTGGAAACCCCTGATAAGGTTAAAACAAGGATCAGGGAACAGGACTGGATCAAAACACATGAGAAAAGGTCGACATATACATTCTCCTCGAACATGCTCTGAGAACAGAGGTCTTTTAATCAACTTCCAGCATACCTCAAGAAATTCCCCTCACCTCATCTTCATGCAGCTAAGGCTAAACGTATTACCAACGCGCAAAGTCTTGGGCGCTAGAAGACAAATAGATGGTAAGGACAGGTTTTGTAGATTTTTTTGTGATCTCTAGAAGATTGAGACTGTCAAGCATTTCATAATAGAATGTTTAGGATTATCAAGTCTTAGAGTGTTGCATATGAAAGATGTTATGTTGGGCTGGAAATCGATATCGCTGGAGAATTGGTGGGAGATGTTTATAATTGGAGGGGAAAGAGTTTCGACAATGTTGGCTGTATTGAAATTCGTAAAGCCAGCTCGGCAATTGGAATTGGGTGTTGTCTGATGAAGTTTTACATGCCTAACTGGATCACAAAACTAGTGCAATGTGGGAAGTAAGGAGACGGATTGGTCATCATGATTTCCTTGTTTATGTTTTTTTATTCCGGGTGGGATGAACTCCTGTGATGAATTGATGTGATGATATAATGTGATGAATTTTTTTTTTTTTTTAAAGTTTGTATAAACCAAATTAAAAAAATAAAACAAAGATAATAATTTCTCTTTGCCTCTGTATCTTTAATAGATCGTGAGGAGGGTTAGCCATTAGTCTTGTTGGAAACCTCCTCTAATCAGACATATTTTCCTTTCAATGACTTTGCAAATTAAACAGAAATTAACACATACACACATCCTCAATAGATAGTGGGAAACATAGAAAAAGCCTGCAACCTCCTGCAACTGATTCAGCGAGCGAGGGAGGAAGCAGGAGAGGCACCTTCGATCGAGCCGCGCACCAGAGCACGGGTGTGGAGAGGTTAAAACCCTGCAGTCGCTGTAGATTTTCGGCCCTTGCAATCAGGGCTGTTGAGGTGTTGCGCGGATGGCGGATGCGTTTGGAAGTGGCGGGTAGTTGGCGGAGCTGAGGGCGGGGTGTGAGTTGGTGGGGGGCGTTTGTTTGCGGTAGGGTAGCTGTTGGTGTGGATTGGTGGGGTGTGGTTGTTTGCGGTTGGGTGGCTGGTGGTGTGGAATTGGGGGTGGTGGTTGTCCGTGGTTGGGTGGCTGGAGGTTCGTGTGGAAGTGTGGGTGTTTCTCGGGTTGGTCGCGGTGGGTGGGCGGCAGCGCGCGGTGCCTCGCCTGAAGCGCATGTGTAGGCGTACGGGCTGGGGTCTCGCGGGTCTGCGTGCCGGTCTCCGGGCTCGCTGGGTGGTGTGAGTTTGGGGTGTTGTGACTGTTGGTGTGGATTGGTGGGGTGTGGTTGTTTGCGGTAGGGTGGCTGGTGGTGTTGAATTGGGGGTAGTGGTTGTTTGTGGTTTGGTGGCAGGTGGTTTGTGTGGAAGTGTGGGTGTCGCTCGGGTTGGTCGCGGTGGGTGGGCGGCGGCGCGCGGTGCCTCGCCTGAAGCGCATGTGTAGGCGTACGGGCCAGGGTCTCGCGGGTCTGCGCGCCAGTCTCCGGGGCTCGCTGGGTGGTGTTTTGAATGGTGGGGGGTGTGTGTTTGCGGTGGGGTGGCTGGTGGTGTTGGATTGGGGGGTGTGGTTGTTTGTGGTTGGGTAGCTGGTGCTTTGTGTGGAAGTGTGGCCTGTATGTTGATTGGTGGGGTTGGTGCACATCATCCTTTAGGATGGGGAAGCGCCTGGGTGGGTCCGCCCACGCATTCGATAATTAAGAAGAAGGCCCTTGCAATCCCTACGCCAGCCTCCTTAAAGCAACATGTACTGCAGAGAGAGCCTGGGGCTGGCAAGGTAGTCCAGAGACCAAGCAGGGCCAGTGATGAACTAGCAAGGCAACAGCTGGGGTGTGTGACTCTCCCTATAGCCTGCCAGCGAGCGAGGCGTTGGAAGAAGTCGCTGACCTCTTGGCTGGCGCAGGAGATAACAAACGTTACTGTAACAGTGGTGGTTGGGAGGAACACAATAGCACATTGAAAGAAGCAGGGTGACGGGTACATTTCCCAGCTGCGGCTGGGAAGGGCAGTCTGAGCCTAGCGGCAGTTGGACAAATAAGCATTTCTAGTGAAGTCTTGAATTCTATAACCTAAGCCACGTAGTCAAAATAAATGCCATTGTTTCAGAGCCATAGAATAGTCCTTCCAAATAAATATGCGCGCAATTCTCTGGGAGGCGTCCAGAGCAAAAATAAAGGCGCCAACATTGTGTTCCAAATAAAAGGAAACGTTTAGGGCTTGCATAATTAAAATAACCGAACCAGGGCTAAAACAGTTTTTGAACCAAAGAATTTTGACATCTTTGAAAAAATGTCTTTCTTTCAAACAGACCTTTTGCCAAATGGGGGTGGGGTGGAGAGACTCGCTGTTTGCATTTAAAAAAGCAGCACTGCCCTGGGAGTAGGATGGTAGAACGGCACGCGGGGGCATCCAGCTTGGCACTGCTTTGCACCGTTACAAGTTATCTTATCATGGGAGCCAGGCCAAGTGTTTTAGGCACACGGCGCGCCTCGTCGCCAGCAGCGATTCTAACAGCATTCACTGGCCTTGCCCCACTAAAAGCACTAGTAAAGGGCTGCACGAGAGCGGAAGTGCCGTAGACTGAGAACCAAACAGGGTCCTGGTTCCTTTCCGGCGCGAAGGTAAGAAATCATTCAGCTTCCCAGGCGGGAGTGATTTATTTAATCACCTGAAAATTCAGTGCAAGCATTTTCCCCATCAGTGGCATGCTGAGCAGGCAAGTGGGCAGGAGTGGCAAGCTGCCTCCCCTACCCCCCACACAGACCCTTTTGAGTGCCTGGCCAGGACTTTTTGTCACTGGGACACCTCTCCTGTTCGCACCTTAATGAGGGTGCCCAGTGGGAAAGGTGTCCTGCTGGGAGGTCAATGTGTGCTGAGCAATTCCTATGGTGCCCAGCAATTGTCCTGTCCAAACAGGAGAGGTGCCCCACTGCCAGGACAATGTCCGGGCTAATGTGAGCCATTAGGCACTGATGGGAGGGTGGGGGGCTATTAGCAGGGACTTTTGTCCCTTTAGAAATGGGAATGGGAGGGAGTGATCAGAACTGAGAAGGGTGCATAATGTTGCCTGCTTTATGAAATCATGACTATGGCTTTAAAACCCAAGGGGGATGTGTTAGGCTCACATTAATCCGCATGATGTGATTGTGACTTTGCATGAAGGATGGGGAGATTTTCCTCTGATTTGTTTCTTTTAAAATAAAACTAAAGCCATCCTCTTATTGCTCAATATATTCCTATAATGATGAAAATAGTGATGTATACAGTGTAAGTTAATTATGAAAGGGTACTTTCGTATGTAATGTGCTTTGCTTTCAAGACATTGCTTTAAATACAGCATTATTTAAGCACATGAAATGCAAAGGGAAACCTTAATAAATGTATCAACTAAACCAAAGTGCCTGATGCTGGGCAGCCCATTTAATCACATGGTCTTATTTGCAGCTCTGTGATTCACTTCAGAGCTTTCCCGTTGGGCACCCTCATTGAGGTGCCGAACGGGCAGGGGTGTCTCAGTGACCAAAGGTCCCGACTAGGCACTCAAAAGTGTCTGTGAGGGGGCAGTTTGCCCCTTACCCGCTCGGTACACCACTGGCTGGGAAAGTGGTTGCACTGAATTTTCGGGCCCAGGTACCTGCTCACCGTACCTCCCTCTTCCACTGCCTCTGGGCCACCACCTGCACAGGGATCTGTATCTGTACCCATACAGTCCCCCTCCCACCTTTCTTCCGCACTTATCAAATATGCCCTCTCTGACTAATCATGCACTTGCCAGTGCTGGCCGCACTACCACTTTTTCATTGCCCATATTTATTTATTTATTTCACTTATTGTTTATTATTTTCTCTCCTCTGTTCTGCACTTTCCACTTATCCCCCTTACACACACTTTCCCCCTTTTTCCCTTTTCCATGCACTTGTGCTTTCTTAATGTCACTGGGCCTAGTAAAATCATTGTCTATGTTCTCCCTGGTTTCCCTCCCTTTGCTTGCTCGCGCTCTGAAACACGTGTGTACGAGCGCAATATAAATAAAATATCATATCATGTTAATATATCATGGTATTTAAAAAAAAATGCCTCACTATAGAGTTGCTCCATAAATAACAATACTGCAATGTAGGTATTTTGCACCACAAACTGATCTGCCACTTGGCCTACTCATGGCTACTTATTCTAAAGTCACTTCCAAAGACTGATGATGCTCCTTGCAATGTCCTTTTCTGTGAAGTCACTTCTGTTGGTGCAATTCATATGCAAAATAAGAGGTGTGCATGTATTTTGCCCCAGAGCGCCTGGACAGAGCTCTAATAGATGAGTTTCCTGCATCTGTAATAATCCTGCACTTTTATTTATTTTTTGTGTTAAAATGCCATCTACCACTAATGTTACAAAAAAAGTAGATTGGGGCAGGGGTGGGCGGTTTCTGGGCGTGAATGAGACCGTATGGAATTGCGTGCACTACATTTGGGAGGAAAGTAGCATGGCCCTCATTAGGACCCTGGCGGTAAGGGGTTTAAGCTAGCGTTAGCTGCGCCGACCCCTTACCGCCAATCCCGAGTTCCCAGAGCGCCATGGTCATTTTTCCGCCCGCTTTTTGCGGGCGTAAAAATCCATGGCGCTATGGGACCTTGGTGTTAATTACGCCACCGTAATTTACGGTGGCGTAATTAACTCCTTCCCCACTCCCATTATACCCTATGGGGCCGAAATGGGAATGGGGAAGGGTAAATGGGTCAATGGGGACTTACCGCCCCGCCGACCTCGGAATGGGGCGGTAAGTCCACCATCCGCCATGGCGTAAACGGACTTTACGCCATGGCGGAAAAGTCCGCCGATGGCGGAAAAAATCCGCCAGGGTCGTAATGAGGGCCCATGACTTTTTTCGTGGCTTGTCTCCCCACTCTTGCAATGCTGGATACTCCCCTGCTACCAGTGCAGTGCCCCGAGAGACCATGACAGTGAAAAAGAGCACAATTAACAATGCCATCCATGTCAGCTGCCAGTCTAAACAGACCCACAAGCACTACCCTACCGCCATTCACCCGCAGGAAAAGGAGCCCTAAACAATACTGTGTACCTCTCACTCCCTGAGTCAACGGCCAGCACTGTATGCATGGCAATATGACAACTACCACGAGGCACGTGGCGCTGTAGGCCAATCAGAAATTCAGCTGTGTTTATCACAGGCCTTGGACTAGTCGAGAAATGTACCACCTCAAAACCTCACAACACCCCCACATCCTCTGATGGGAATAGTGGTATCTCTAGAAATCAATCATGAATATTAGAGCCAGTCAGATAGCACAGCGAGCTGAGCACTCGTTCTGGCATCTGTGCTGATACAGGTTTGAATCCCGGCAGGGCAAACCCAGCTTTTATTCCTTCCGAGGTGGATCCATGGAGTACCATGCAGTGGGATAATGATATCAACTGTTATTTCAGCGCTTAGATGCCTGCGGGTTCATAGTGCTATATGAAAACTATATACAAAGAGGGGACCATGTTCATTTCTTGTGTAGCTTCTTGGCACTTTCAATGACATCTTCGCTGAGGGGATCCACGGATGAAAATAAAGGTCTCTGAAACAGGTAATTCCTAAATTTAGTGGGATTTTGTTCCACAGGCTGGCACAAAGGAGGGGTACAGCTGTACCGGGAGAGAGGCGGGTGGGCGGGTGGCGCGAGGGGCGACATGATGGCTTACGTGCTGAGGAGGGAATAGAAGCTTTGAGTTTGTGGTGGGAAGTCTGAGGTTGAGGAAGACATCTGTGGGTATTATGTATTCAGCTTAGCTGCTTATAGGGTGAGTAGAATCCGCTGTGTGTCCTGGCACCAGGGGTTACAGGTCACAAAGACAGTGGGAGTATTGAAAGGGATGCTGATTTACTCTGAACTGCTGGTAGCTGGTTGGGGCCGATTTTTAAAAACTGCTGTTTACAGGATGCAACGAACCCCAGTAGGGTTTGCACGCAGGTGAGAGGGGATCCCTGATTAATGGAGAGTGCATGTGAAGGGGGGGGGCTGGACCACGAGCACCGGTACTTTATAGACCAGCTCTTCTTGACTTGCACATTAAGTGCTTGGAACCAGCCAGACAACTAAATAGGCAGTGGTCACCCACAATGACCTGGTTGCGGGGTTGGAGAAAGCCCTTCCTGTTTCATGGGTGCATGTGGCATGCCTTAAGAACGTTCTTCACTGGCAGTGCATTTTTCACATTGCCGCCCTTATTTAAGCAGTGGAAATTTTAAAATGCAATTGAAACGCTCATGCTGTACATGATCATTTGCATTCTGGGCGCAACAACACAGGCAGGGGCACACCGGAGCCCAATGCATTGCACCCGGTGCTGCACCTGTGTGCATGAAGGGAAGGAAGAGGTTGCATTTCACATTCTGGATCACTTCCTGGACATTTCTCCATTGGTACTTTTATTCCACCCTTCTTTTAATAGTGTAAGACATACCTTTGGTGTCAATTTACTGATTAACGCAAGATAGCCAAGCATTCGTGTTTGTCTTTTTAATGCTTATAGGTTCAAATTGACAAGCTTTGTTTTTTACCCTGCAGAATGTGTTCGTCTATTGGCTAAACCCGCTTTCCATTCTTGTCCCCTCCAGCCCTCCTGCCCCCAAAACTCTTCTTTCAATCCACAGACTAAGGGCCGGTGACACCCTGGCGAGGTCACAACACGCCTCCTCTCAGGTAAGGCTCAGGTGCTGTAAGACCACTGTGGTGGTGCTGTAAAATCACCATGGTGGTGCTGTAAGACCACTGTGGTGGTGCTGTAAAACCACCATGGTGGTGCTGTAAGACCACTATGGTGGTGCTGTAAGACCACTGTGGTGGTGCTGTAGAACCACTATGGTGGTGCTGTAAGACCACTATGGTGGTGCTGTAGAACCACTGTGGTGGTGCCGTAAAACCACTATGGTGGTGCTGTAGACCACTGTGGTGGTGCTGTAAGACCACTATGGTGGTGCTGTGCGCAGCTGAACCATTGGATAACAGAAGATCTCATGATATGTCGCTGCACCTGGCTTGTGACAGGCCAGATCAGATTTGGGAGAGAACCCTGTGCGTAACAGAACTTCTGTCTTTGCAAACAAGGGATGTGACGCACATACCCGGCACTCACCACAGAAGCAGGCTTTGCATGGGTGCAAAACTGCATATGTAAACAGGCAAATGCAGTTTTGAATTATGGAAATGGGCCCAGGCGCACACTGCAGTCAATGGACCCTTACTTGCAGGTATTAAGCATTCCGCGTGTAGGGTCTTTTGATGGGAGACCTATGGACACCCTTACAAGTACGACACACTTGTAGAGTGTAGACTACTTCAGAGATATGAGCCTCAAGTCGCTGTTTTGTGTGCAAGCTGTGCTTTCATCGCTTAGGCTGATTGGCGCGTGACTAGAGCCATGGTTGACAGCAAAACAGAACTTCTTGAAAGTGATTATGAGTCAGAACCAGGGGTCACTTGAAGACCTTACTTCTTCCTCTTTGCTAATGAGTTGGCGGGAAGAAAGTTGAAGGACTTGCACTGGCTAAACATGCACAATGCCTAGGTCAGTGTGCAAACATGTGGGGGATACTGGAGGAGTATGCTTAACTGCTCGGTAAACAGTACAGTGTTGCAGTCTTTGGAGGCTTGCAGTACATTTGTGTGGGTGGCCCATGTACAGGAGGTTTCAATAGTCGAATTGAGCATGTAGCAGGGAGCCAAACAGTGATGTTCTCTCACTGTCTTTAAGGAAGTGGGCCCTGTTTGTCAGGGTTACAAGCTAAACTGGAGGATATGTGACATGACTAGTCCACAATTCTTTTTTTTTCTAAAGTGAGATCGGCATCAAATCTGAAACCTTAATTTGCACAGGTAACTGGATAAAACTTCAGATGAGAGCGGCACGCTTTGGGGGTCATTCCGGGTTTGCAGGTAGCTATGTTGCTATTAGCGCCATGGCTACCTCCAAACCCAGGTCCGGGTCCGGTGTCACTGAATGGGGTCTTACCGGGTCATTCCAACCTTGGAGGACCCGGTAAGTCCCCATTCAGTAAACCATTCCCCATTCCCATTGAGCCCCCATAGGGCTCAATAGCTGATAGCGGGCCCGTTATTTGCTCCCTGGCCCCTTAATGGGTCCCACTAAGAACGGCTGGTCAGACCAGCCATTCCTGGTGGGACCCGCAAAGGGACCTCAGAATATGGTGGCAGGGGGTTAACGGCACCGGCATCCTACCGGTGCCGTTAAGCCCATACCCCCATACTCGTAATGACCCCCTTTGACTCAGGAAAAAGTGCAAGTGTTGTTGAAAGCTGGCCTGATGATTAAGTAGACACAGAAAGTGATTTAGTAAAATAACTGATTAGTGGTAAATGAGGAGATGAAGACCTGGTCCACATACATTTGACAGGTTAAAAAAAGAATTGTAAAGAGGGAGGGAAGGGCAAGTGCACGGATGGACGTTGGGTTTGCCTGGAAATCAGACCTGAACTGAAGCAATGACAGCAGTACTTTTGACTATTAGAGCAGTGAAGGCTGTTTACCATCAAGAATGGCCCACTGGCCGTCAATTTCAGTGTGCTTCAGGTAGGAGTCCTCTATGGTTGGGTCGTAGTCGGGCACAAAAATCTTCTGGAAAAACTGAATGGTAAGGGCGCTCTTTCCAACACCTCCATCGCCAACCACCACCAGCTTGTACGTCGGGAGGTTCTCGCTCAGTACAGCACTTGTCGCCATGTTTGTGATATTTGCGCCTTGGTAGGGAGAGAGAAAACAAAGGGACACTGTTACCACATGCTTACCATAAGTGTGTTTAGAATTAGAAGCAGTCACCTTCACAGCGAACAAATAATACATCAAATCTGGTCTTTACCCAACAAGTGGTTAAAAAGCTCTGTGCTTTGAGTGTCAGATGCAGAGAGGTATGTAACGTATAGGTCCAGGTTCAAATCTTGGCTTGGCCAACCCAGTCATCCTTCCACAGTTAGTAAAATAAGTACCATTGTGTTGGGTTACGATAACAGTGACTACTCAACACTGTGCCGAAGCACTTTGAGAGAATGCCCTTTGTGGTAGGCACTATGAAGATGGCAGGTTTATAGAATTGTAGTTGAATAAATAGCAACAGTGACACATATTTCACCCACGGACTCCGAGTTCCATCTGATGTACAGCAAGAGTGAACCTCAATTGGTCTTTGATGCTCCTGGGAACCCTGAGGTGAAAAGCATGCTTGCTGGTGGATGTCCATCGTCGATGGAGTGGGACTCATTTCCACTTCCATTCAGTCTAACTCATTTTAATGGGTGGCATCGTATAGTTACATTGAAACCCACTAATTTCTACACAGGTGGCCTCATACGCGTCCAAGAAGACTCGCCTATTTGAACGGGTGGCCTCATACGCTTCCATTGACCCCCACTGACTCCTTCATAGGTTGGCTCCTGCACGCTCATGGGGATTCGGTCTCACACATCCTTTGACACCCACTCATTCCTGCAAAGGTGGCCTCATACGCGCCCATGAAGACTCGCCTATTTGAACGGGTGGCCTCACAAACTTCCATTGAACCCTACTGGCTCCTTCATAGGTTGGCTCCTGCACGCTCATGGGGATTCGGTCTCACACATCCATTGACACCCACTCATTCCTGCACAGGTGGTTACATACACTTCAGGACAGAGGTGAATTGCTTGAGCAGTAGAGGTGTTTTGATAGTGGTATGGCAGTGCATTATGCAGGTCATGTGCCATGTTTTTACCCATGCATCCAAGCTCTACAATAAAACTGTGCAGTACTGGCATGGAAAACATCATGATGGCCAGAACTCCCCAGAGAGTGCACAGGGAAAACATGAAGAATAGGCTGCCACCCATTGTTGCCTATGTTGTGAGCACAGGAGGGCACTGCCTAAAACCACCATTGGGCTACACACACAGTAGCCTGAAACCATTGGGAATGGCAATGCTGATTGCCAAAAGCAACCCAGAACTGTGGGGAATTGCATTACCAGTACTCACCACTATCAGAAAGCCAGCGTTTTAAAACCACCAGACCTTTGTGTAAAACTGAACAAATGAAACAAAACCAGGCCAAGGAAAGACTTGCTAAGAGGTGGAAGAATGCAAGTCTATATTCTGAAATGACTTGAAGGAAGTAATTATTTAATGTATAGGTACAAATTGTCAGTTTGATTTGAATGTAGAAAACTGTGAACAAAACGTGACATTTAGCTGAAACCTGGCTTAATGAAACTGGATTCTGCCTGACAACTACCCCCGACAGGAGAAACCTGTTCAGCCACTCTTCCCAGGCCTAGCTGCATCCTGCTGCCCCTTGCCAAAAGGAGTTGTCGCCTCTCTGATTAGATTAGGGGTGGAGCACCTGGGAACTGGAAAGAACAGAACAATGCAACTTCCATGACTCAGGCAAATGTTATATTGGGGGCGTCGTAAAATAGCTTCCTCTTGGGAGAAACTGGGGGGCAGCTGTGCCTCTGTGAACAAGCTGGCTTGGGGGAACTGGATAAACCAGTTATTCCAACCTGTGATGTGGGAAGCCACACCCCTTTTTGACCAGAGTATAATTTTAAAAAGATAGATAACTCATAGTGCGGACTTGTCAGAATTATATAAGTAATATCATTATTTTTGTGATTTTTCTGTGAACATTTTAAGAGGCGTTAGGACCGTGTGGTGTATTCTGGGGGGTTGCTAGCGGAAAATAGGGTCTCACTCCAAATGTATGCACGTTAAAAATCTGACACTTCATCAGTTAATGTCCATACTCCTTGCGCACATGTGTGTAATTTTGGGTGAATGTCCGATATTGCAAAACCAGTTAAAAAGCGCAAAATGTTGTCATTTTTGAATGCTAGCCCCCAGGAAGATCAGAGGCGGACAAGCATGGACCATAAGGAATAGATAATGTGCACATGTAATTTCAACTAATTGTATATCTGGGAAAGATGTATTTGAATCAAATATAGATTTGTGGGCAAACTGACCAGGGGAGGATCCTCTGACCCATAAACAGACCTCATCATGATGACAATCCATTTCCTTCCCCCAATCATGGGAGAGGGGTGAATTGGGCCAATGACAAGTAGAGAGGGGCAGGCTTAGCTAGGCCCAGGCACACACCCATTTTCAAAACACATAAAAAGAGACTGCTGGGACAGGTAGAGATTCAATTCCATTTGCTGCGGAGCATGCTGACCGGACGACTTCACATCCAGAGATCCAACACTTAGACTTCCAAGCTAAACAGAGACTACAGAACTTTGAACCAAGAAGGCCCAATGCAAGAAAAAGTATTTGTCAGCAGGCCTCAAAATCATTTGCAAACTATTCCACAGCTGGGCGAGCTGTCTGAATTCTTTTGCCAAGAACTCTTGCCAGTACCCAGAAAGCAGTGTTACATCCAGAATCCACTTGATCCGGACCGGAAAGCAGAGCAGTATCCAGAACCAGAGGCCGCTGAATCCAGAGAGGCTAGACCAGCAGAGCAGAGCTGACCCAGACCGTTGTGAGCAGAACCAGAGAGCCGAGACCAGAACCGGAGTCCAGTCCAAAACCTGACCAGATCCGTGGCGAGACCTATTTCAAATTTATATTGTGAGTACCTAGCAGAACTGTGCAGAACCAATCTCGTAGTTAAAATAATCTAATCCAAACTATTTTAACCTAAGTAGAACTGCCTCCTAGAAATCGTGTCATCTGTCATTTTTAAAGCTGCACAACTATCACCTGTCAATTCTGCAGCTGCAAGCTGTCATCTGTCATTTTGAGTTTACTTTAAATCCGAAAAAACTACCTTTATTTAATTTATATCTGGAACCGTTTGGGCTAGGAACGAGATTTGACTTTCCTCTGAAAGCTTAGAATCTAAGCTTTCCAACAAGCCTAGAACCGACCTCCTGCGAAATTTACAGAGATTTGCGATTTTGGCTCAATTTCTCCACTTGTCAAAATAGCAGCTCCATTCTTTCTTTTGTTAAAATCCGTTTGCAACTTGGTAATAACTCATAGAGCATTGCTAAAGTGAGCCTGAACTAATACCAACACGCATCTCCCACTCACCCTGAATCTCTAGAGGGAATTAAAATCAGTTGGCACATTTTCCCATCCATTGCCATCACATTTAAAAGCATTTTGGGCCTGTGTTTCAAACTCCTACCTGTTTCCTCTAAGCTTGCTGGGGGGGGGGGACTGAATTTCGTATTGTATTTGATCGCATTCCTGAGAACTGTGTGCTCCTCTTTCCATCTCCTTCCATTTCTTACATTGCATAGGGGAGGTGGGCGAATTGCCAGAGAAAAAGTGATTATCTTATCCTTTGCTAAAATCATATCAAGTATTTCTGTGCTGCATTTTATTCCTCATTGCTTTTCCTTTGAAACCATAAAAGTATTTTTGCTACTTTATCCATCCTATACTAACTCCTCATTGATTGTAAAGAAGTGTGCTAGTGCCAGATTACCCATTGTTGATCAACATCATATGTCTAAGTGTACTATCAGATATTAATTTATTATAAAAAGTGTAATATATATATATTTTACTTTTTCAAATAAACCTTTTAATTTGCAAAACAAACCTACTTCTTGGCTCAGTGGGGTCAGGGGGATTCTAAGAGGGGGGTGTTATACAAGGGTTGTCATCCAGAGTACTGAACTGAATATAAAAATAAATCAATAAGGGTTTTCCTCAGCATCCCAGACTAGGCATTGACTTAGCTGTAGTGTTGATTGAATATCGCTTACAGTCAGGATAGAGTCTAATTGCCGGAGCTCTGGGGCTGTTTTGTTAGTGGGTTAGAAGTACGTCATCAGATTAGGGCAGAGGTGAACTATGGCAGCTCAGTGGGTGTCTTGGTGGTGAGAGACGACTGAATACGGCAGGTGAGGGCAGAGGTAAATCGCTGGAGCCGTGTGGCTGTCGGTGATAGGAAGGGAGTACAAAGTGCGGCAGGGCTAGAATGTGGTGAAGAGCCGGAACTATGCGTCTGTCCAGGCACTGGGACCGCAGTGTTTACTGCAGGTCTGGATAGAGAGGAATCAATGATCCTCTTTGTGATTCCAGGTATTGACATGGGAGTGCATGTTGCAGGCCAGGTAGAAGTTACTTGAAAGAGCTCTGTGGGTTCCTCTGTTACTACAGGGCCCATCGGTCATAAGAAGAAAGGGCATATGTTGATGGGATGGGCCAGCAATAGGCAGGCAACGGAAAGGCTGGAGACCATGTAGTGCCAACTGTCACAAGATGGCGGCAGAAAAAGACCATGCAGACAATCAAATGGAGTCCACAAGACTAAATCAATTATGGTAAATCAGGGCATACTGGTATTTGTGCCCTCATCTGCCAGTGCTGCCAGACTGCTTTGACGGGAGTGTTGGCATGTAAGTGGCTTGTAAAGGTGTAGTAGAGTCCTGTTGTCTGATGTCCGTAGGGAGAGATTTAAAATTGCTGTGTGCGAGTCACCTACTTATGTTTGTAAATACAACATGAAATGGCGACAATCCGATGAAGTTACACAATACACCTTTTTGGCCGTTATAGAGGAATCTACAAAGATCATGTTGAGTTCAACACACGTGGACAGTGCAGTCGGTACGTTATTATTGTTGGCACAGCAACCTCATATGGTATTTGCGGTACATAAGGAGGGATGGGGGTTTGGGTTATCGGTACGACGTCCTTTCATGGACACCCGTTTTTTCGACGGGTGTTTTTACAAAAAGCTTTTCTGAAAAAAACAAATCAAAATGTTTTGGGGGGTGTTGCGAAAGTGCATATAAATGGTTAGGGAGTCAGGAATAACAGAAAATAGGTGGAGGAGGGGGGAACCCTCTATAAATAATTTGAAAACATTCTGTTGAGTTTTTTCAGCAAAATTATTTCGTATAAACACCCATTGAAAAAACTAGTGTCGATGAAATGACATAGAACCGGGTCATCATATCAAGCTTTATGTACATAATGTGACTGTGCTGTGTAGCCTCAGGTAGCATTTAATATACACCATGCAGGTTACTGGGTTAAGGTTGGGCGTTGTTGCCTTAGATCAGGTCTTAGGTATGTGACTCGGGCTGTGTGCTCAAGACACCCATTTAAGTTCCTGAATATCATGAGTGTTGAGGGATACAACCTCATGCTTTCGGGAGTTTCACGTACCTCATGAGTGGTAAGTGGCTGTATCATCACAGTCTCATGTATCTCAAGAGGTAAGGCTGTTGTTGCCACATATAACATCTCTTCTGCATCACAAGGATGTGGTACAGTACCCTCATGATATTTCTTGCATATCATGAGGGTCTTGTAGCCTCCAATAGAGTGTAATGTATGTCAGAAGGGGTGGGTGTGGTAGCTTCAGATTAAGAGTGCTTAGTTGTCTGCCAAGATTTTGCCTAGTGGTTTATATTGACCTCATGTACACCCCAGCTCCTTCCATTGAGGACCGGGGAAGATTGGGAGCTCAGCTCACCCCTTAGAGGGTCTGCAGTGTGGAATCTCAGCCATCAGTGCTTTCCTGTGTTCTGTGAGTAGTTGGTAGCACCCGGGGGAGATTGTTGGCTCTAGCCGTGGGAGCAATGAGGTCAAAGGCTTCTTTGATGAGGGTGGTGCACATTCAGGACATTCTTGAAAGAGCAGAGGTGTGTTAGAGCTCCCAGTTTGGGGTTCAGGGTATTTGTCTCTGTTTGATACCTAGTTGTATGAGGAGTTTAGTGCTTCCCGATCCGAGGTTACGATATCGGTAGTAGTGCAGGGACAATTACAGAGACAATCTGGGCCATTGCCACTGAAGCCTTTTTAGGTGGTGCATAGCGTCTTGATTTTGAAAGGCTGTTTCTCTGTAGCTCATTCAAATCTGGAGTGATATGCTCCATTTTCTTCAGATTCACGCAGAGCCTGGCTTCCTGGTTTTGGGTTCTCTAAGCTTGTACTTTATGAGGGGGTGGTGTTTCATCCTCGGAAACAATACTTGTACACCAGGAGGGTGCGTGTAGCATCAAATGAAGTCTTACTAACATCACGAGATTTTTGGTGTGAAAATCCTTTAGCGCCATGATGCCCTCGGGTTTAGCACGCTTCATAAATGAACAATGAATTAATTAATTAAATAAATAACCCCAGATCTAGTCTTTTGAATGCTGGGAAGGTGGGTTACTGTGACCTGAAATGAAGCCTCTTGTACAATACTAGAGTGGGTTTTTGTAGCCTCAGATGCAGTGTTTTTTGTTCATCATGAGGCACTGTTCAGCCTCAGGTGAAGGCTACTGTACATAAACAGGGTGGTGTGTCATCGGGTGGGGTATGGTCGTCTGGGAAGTAGACTTGTTTACGCCATGGCGGTTCCGTGTTGTAGCTTCAGATGGTGGCTTGGGCTTTGATACGAGGATTTGTGGGTCTGGGCACTTCTACGCCCGAGAAGCCGTGACGCTAAAGGAGCAGGAACCACAGCAGGAGCTGCTGCTTCCACAGACCACTTGTGGGGAGGTTGCGACTCTCCCGGCAGGTCGATTGCTGTTCTAAGGAATCAGCTTCTTTGACTGATAAACAGGTTCTGTGAGTGCAACGCTTTGTTGACAACGCACGGGCCTTTAAGCCGAATCCAAGTCCTACTGAAAGGAGTGATGTGTGAAGAGACAGCAGAGGCGTTTAAGCAACGAAACACCAATTCTACTCCCCTGCTCACTACCAAGACTGTTTCCGGGAAGCCTAATGCCAGCAGTCAACCTCTGTGGTAAGAAAAGAGCCACCGCCCATGAAGCCGAACTAGTTGTCTATGGCACACTCATCTCGAGCATTCTTTAGGCCGGGCGCAATCCTGTGCTAGCAGTGTGGTACTGCTTGATCCTGAAAATTGATCAAATGAGGGGGCAGGGCCGAGTCCCTATTCATTAAAGGTTGATGCAATTCAAGAACATCACATCTTTCATGTGTTTCTGTATGACCACAGGCCTAGTCAGGATTGTCTGACAAATGGGGCCTGAAGCTAATGTAGTTGGGCCCAGCGCAGTGACATGAAAATCTGTGAATGCCCACACAGTGCTGCTGAGTGGGCATTTACAGATTTTGGGTGGGACTTTGCCAGCTTAGGCCATACCCTGTCTACGCCTCTGTGTATGACAGAGAAGCACTGCTTGCAAGTCTCCGACCTCAGGTCCTCAACACAAATTCAAAAACATGGCACACCTCCAAGGACTGACAAACCCTTCATGGGATCCAATGTGCACATAGATAAGAATGTAGCACGTTATGCCTCACCAGAAGAAGGTATTGGCAAATAATACCTGACCCATCAACTCAACCATTTCACCCCTTGGGAAAGAAAACCTCGGCTCCTCTTCTTCAAACATGCGAAAACCAACAGCCTCTAAAGAGGAAATGAATTGTGTGCAAGCCTGGCAGTGTCCATCAGAGGCCTGGAGATTTGTAACAGGCTTTCCTAAGAGATCACAGTAATTGATATACATTTAGGAAGGCTCTGAAAACACCATTCTTTAATGAGGAGACCTTTCCGAGTAGGCAACCAGACCAATCTGGTCAGTATTGCCCATAATTGTATCTAAAGATCCTTTTTGCGTTTGCCTTTCTGTAAACCAGCTTTACTGTCGGCCGACAAAGCATCACATGACTTTAGCCTATCACTTCTCCCCTGCTCTTCCTGTTTTCCTGCCCGCCCCCGCGTTTCGTGTTCTGAAGTGACTGCTTTGCATGTAGCTTATTGTAAAATGACAAACACAGAATAGAAGGTCAGTAGCCAGGATGCAGAACTAAGCAAGCTGCAGATGGCGAAGCATGGCCTTAGACTAGTCCTATGGCCCAGATGGAGCAGCGTGCTTTGTGGAAAGGGGGAGCCCTTCTGTTCCTGACACCCCAAGCGATAATGTGGCTTGAGCAGTGAATTCAACACTCGGGGAGAAGGTTGGTTTAAAAGTATAGTAAGCAGTTTTGTTGACACACTACGGCTGTTGAAATAAAGCTGTGCACAAGAAAGCAACTACAATATATATATATATATATATATATATATATATATATATATATATATATATATATATATATATATATATATATCTAGGTAAGTAACACTGCAAAACAACTTTTCAGAATATTGTACGAACAGTGCTACAGATCAGAGTATTGTGCTCCCTATTTTCTAAAGTTGGGGGTAAAACGATATTTTAATTCCCTTTCCCGATGCCTTTTTTTTTTGGCCAAATATAAATATATTGTAACTCCCACATATGTTTTGTAATCCATACTTCATTGCACCTAGAAATGTATGCCCATGAAATGATGCAGTGTTACCTAAAGGTTCTGCTCCAGACCAGGTAGTGGTAATGTCAGTGTTCCTTCCTGTGCTAGAACCACAGAACCAAACTTCTCCATGGAGCTATGAGAACAGGAGCATGGGGCAATGGGCATTTGTACATTTCCTATTTTTTGTTGGGCATACTTTCTAATGTTTCCAGGGCATAAAAGTTCCCGGTACACTGCTTATCTGTAGGGCTGGGTCCAAAAGACAGACATGTGCCTCATTTGCCCATGGAATGTTCATACAACACTGCAAGTCCAGCTGGGCATGTAGAGAGTTCTCACAGGCCTCAGGACGTCAATAACAAGCAAGCCCCCGTGTTAAGTCTATGGGGCCTTAAGAAGAAATGAACCAATGTTAACCTCTGGAGGTAAGAAGGAAGTCTGCACAAAGGGCATCCAAGCAGTTCAGACCCAGAGAAGACCTCCAGAGGAATAAGAGATGCCACCAGAGGAATCCCTGGTTAGCCGCTTCACTCCCCTCTCTCCTGGGAGATTGCAGAGGTGAGAAGTGAAGTCATCAGCCGTGAACGTCGCCGTGTGGTTCTGGGTGCGCTAGCGTGTCATGGGAGCCCTACAGCCATGAAGAATGAAACCAACCCAAATAGGTGAGTAAGGGGATCCCCAACAGGAATTAAGACGGGGTTGTTCAAGTGAAGAGCGGAAAAACGGATCCCTTCGAGCTGGAGCAGGGAAAGCTACAGTTGGCAGCCTACGGACAGGGTGAGCAAATGAAGAACACGACCCCAGAGGAATATGTCAGAGAGCCCCGTTGGGATCAAAGGGACAACTTTAAGATGTGCATTGGAAGGAACAGCAACTTGAGGGCAAAGATTCAGCACTAGTCACCATATGCTAGGGTTACATGAAGCGGTTTGAAGAAAGTTCAGCAGGGCATACAACTGAGGTCTTCAGCTAGAAAAGTGATACAGAGATCCTGCTACTCAGGTGAGTGTTTAAGCAAAGGGTCCAGCAGAGATAGCAGCCACACTGTAACATCAGGCGTCACACAGCACAGGTGAGTCTTTAGAGTTCCAGAATCACGAAATGCCTCCTGAAGAATTAATCGAGCTGTCCCAGCTGGGACAAAGGAACGCCAGACGTGGATCTTTCTGCTCGGGAGACAGGCAAAGCTTGGCCATTGGAGTTTCAAGAGTCCAAAAGCTGGTCGCGCAGAGTGCCTTTGGTCACCCTTGCTTCAGTCTTCTCTCTGGACACTTTAAGATCAAATCCTAGCAGTAGAAAAAGTCCCTGGTGCAGGTTGTCAGATCTTATGCCACACCGAATGGTAGAAGGTCAAACTGTCCCCCAAGTATACACAGACATGCATCACGAAAACCTTTGATGTTCAGACAATTGGTGCTGGCCAGTACACGCAACGTTTTTGGAATACTCCCAGGAAAATTCAGGGGGGGGGGGAAACTGAAGAGGAATCTCAGACAAAAACCCCTCCAATCACTCCCAGGTACTCACTTCCACATTCCTTTGTAGGCTCCGGAGCCAGAGCGCACATCAGAGAAATGATCCTACATGGTAATTCCGTGCCTACACGCAATCACACTCCAGGGCTACAAAGCTTGATTGCCTAGATGGGTCTGGGTAGTGACCAAGGGAGACTAAGGGACCCCTTAGTGGCAGCACCTACCATTGTGAGCCACAAGGATCTCCAAAGGGCCACAGTTATATCAGAGTCACATCCTGGTGACAACTGGACGACAGTCACTGCGAGAAAACAGTTAGGGCATCGTAAACAATAATCAACAATTGGAGGGGACTTTCAAAAGTGAACAAAAGGGAACTGTATCTCTTAAATTATAGGATGTGAGTTTTAGGAACACAGGACTATGGAAAGTGAGGAATTGTCTAGACTGTCAGCATCGGGGATGCGGACAAGAAAGTGGGGTATGTGGTCATTTATAAGTACCAGAAATGCAGGATATCACCCTGCCTCTGACCCGGTCCTTGTGAGCCAGCATTTGGTGGTTATGCACAAATGTGTATGGTGCCAGCCTCTGTCTGCTCTGTCACTGATAGCCTTCCAAACTCAGACCATCTCTTGTTGCAGGAGCAGCCTTTCTGTGGATTCTTGTGGTATTGCTGTGCCAGATGGTTGCTTCTTGCAGTCCGGTCCTGTCTGAGTGTGGCTCTTGGATAGCCCCAAACCTCTGGAACTCTGGAGGAAATGTGAAGAACCTTGTGCATTTGAACTGGGAGTGTGGGCATGCATCCAATGGCCACGGCTCACAGCTGCCCCTTTACCTCTTGTAGCGAACTTTAGGTGTGCATTCTGGGAGACCTTTGCATTGCCATATTTGATCAGGTCTGATCTTCTTGCTACATTCATTGCTTTGATCCGGAAAAGTGCCCTTTTCACTCACCTGGGATGGGAGTGGTATTTGGTGTGATGACACCGAGTGAGTAGTTTTCATGGCTCGTGGGGAGTGTATTGAGGCGCATGCTGCAGTTATTTATATGTAGCTTGGAGGTCACATGATCAAACCTTAGCTGGACTGGCTCACTCGTTCACCCTTTGGGGGCCGATACAACAAGTACTGTTGGGCAAAAGGAACATTTGTGCCATCCAAGCAGGGTTTTAGTTCTACGTAGAAAATACGGATTTTCATTTATTTATTTACATATTGCATTTGTTATACGCCCAAGGCCGGAGGTATCACGGTGTAGGTTGCATGGTTACAGTGCCACTTATCTGGTTACAGAGGGCAAAAGACATATCTTTTCTGGTTACAGAGACATTTGGTGTGTAGTGATCATGGTGAAACACTAGATTACAATACGGCAATTGTGGTGGGGTGCAGAGAAATAAAATAATACTTTAGTATTGGAATCATCCATTCGAAGTGGGTCTGTCCTTTTCGTGACTCCACGGTTTCGCGTTTCAAATCAGCTCAGTGAAATGTTGCTGTCGCCATGCCGTTGGCCATTTTTCTCCTGCGGTGCGATAAACCGAGCTATATTCCTGGCAGACTTCCAGGCTGGATCAAGGAATCGGCACTCTATGGAAAGCATCGACCATGTATGCAAAGTACCGGCTAATCCACAAACGGTGGAAGCTTGGCAGGGAGCGTCAAGGCCAGAGTGGCCGAGAAGGCCTGGGCACACTGACAAGAGCAGAGCAGGGAGCAGAAATGGGGAATAAAAAGCAGATGTGTCCATGAAGCAAGAACGGCTGCTCCCGAAGGAACTCCCCCCTCCACTTCAACCAGACATGATGAAAGAAGTGTTCAGAACTGCGAGTCTCAGTGCATGCGGAGATGTTAGGCAACGTCTAATAGGATAGGCCCTCCCATAGGCTGTGATGTGATTTCCAGACACATTTAAAGCAAATGAATGCGGTTGTGGGGGTCTGCAGATAGAGCTTTAAGTGGGCAGGGGCTAGCCAGGGTAGAGACCTGGCACTCTCCAAGAACGATCCAGTCCCCCACACATATAGCACCTGGTATTATTTTTAGTCAAGCGTTTGAGTGTGATCAGGATTAGCACACTGTGAAAGAAATATGTGCAAGGAACCAGAATGCTCACTAAGGCAAGA
Organism: Ambystoma mexicanum; assembly: GCF_040938575.1. Taxonomy (NCBI): domain Eukaryota; kingdom Metazoa; phylum Chordata; class Amphibia; order Caudata; family Ambystomatidae; genus Ambystoma; species Ambystoma mexicanum. The sequence continues at coordinate 1,345,216,520 of NC_090931.1, forward strand.
CAGCCAGCACAGGCCTGCAAAAAAATAACTTTCTCCAAATGTCTATATAGGACTCACAGGTTGCTGTCACTTTACTGGTAGGGTATCAGAAATTAAATGAGAAGAACGGCTAGTGTGCATTATGTGGTTAAATCACACATATAAAAATGGGTGTTATATTCTTATATTCCCAGAATGCGCTTTGATTTTATGCAAAGCACCAAGTAGTGTTCATTGGTGCTATTTGTTCTCCTCCCCTTTCTCGTGGGTGCTCTCATGGGTGATTTGAGGGCTGGCTGAAGAGGTCAAGAATAAGTGAACACCTTGAGGCCTGTCTCTGGTAAGCAAAGTGGGGCAACCTTTAGTTTGAAAAGACCAGTGCCTCCCTCGGAAATATGTGCACACTATAACCCTTTCCATGCAAGGGGTTAAGAGCTACGGATTACTGTGGATCAGGCAGACAGCAGGGGAGCTGAAACCCTAAACGAGTACTTAAGCGCTGTTACGCACTCTGGGCCTGGGTCATTCATTTACAGAATGAGGGGGATTTACTCGCTGATTGAATTGCATGTATCTGAGTCAGAAAGGGATTTATTTACAGGCAGCGGTTTAATTTATGTCTGCAGGGCATCGTGATGCATTGTTTGCTTGGGGAAGGTGGCCCTTGCCTAATTCACTTGACCCTCCTTTAGGCCATGCCCATCAGAATCTGACCATTGCCCCATCTCCAGAGGGGGAGGGGAGGTCCCTCCATTTCGTATCCCAAATCCAGTCATGTCTGCATGACAAGCCCACCACTGACGAGAGAGCTGGCAAACATACATTTTCAAAAAAAGAACTGATATGCCTAGTGCCCCTACGAAGCAGGGACACTGCATGCTATTCTTGGACACGATAATGTACTCATGTGATGTGTGGATCTTTTAAATCAACCCTGGCAGATGGTGGGGCGGGTTGGTTTGGTATCATACAATACGATAAGTCATTTATAACACGCCTGTGCACAAGTGTTTCTAGGAGAGACAAGACAAGGGAGGGAAGACAGAGGACAAGAGAAGCGATCTTACTAGGCCTTGTGTCATTCAGATCATGCAAGTGCGAGAACGAGAAGTGCAAGGGGAAAGGGGGAGGGGAAGTGCCAGGGAGAGGGAAGTTCTTAGCTAGACGGCCATGCACTGTGTTACACATTTACCGTTAAGTTAATTCTTCCAAAGTGACAATATAAATTTCACCATTCCACCCACATCAGATCTAGACCCCAGCACAAAGCCGTGCAGGTATGGCGCTCTCTATGACAGTCTCCACTGCCTCTCCATTTTCTTTTTTTGTGTCCACCGCATTGACCTTGCACAAGGTACACTCTGGGCTATGTCACCCCTGACACCTTCCTGGGTGATCGCGGATTAACGGTAACACCAAACAGCAGGGGCGTTGCTAGGGGGGGGCTAAGGGGGATATAGCCCCTGATCTTTTGTTTGTAGCCCCGGATAGAATCTCAGGAGCTACAGCCAAAAGACTAGCTAGCCCCCAGTCCCAACAGTTCCGACATCAGTTTAGCCCCGGGTCTTTTCCAGACCTAGCAACTCCCCTGCCAAACACACAGTAAAGCCTCCATACTTCACCGGCACGCCAGAGCACACCTCGAGCCTATCGTGCAACCACCCTTAATAGAAACTGCCCTGACCGGGTCATAAGCTCCCCCTCAGGAGCATGCTGAGCGAGCCCTTTTTCTGATTGGCAGTATGCCCTGTGCCGACCCTCACACTTTCAAACTGTCACAAACTCCTTTCCTACCTTTCATCCCCCCTCTGGACGTTACCAATCGTTCATGTTTCTTTCAAATCTGCCCCCCCCCCCTTCACCATACCTGCCTAGTCTCTGGGTTTATTACGTAGATACTGGGTGTTTACGCTTTTCTCCGGGTCTCCAGGGAAGAGCTTGGAGTCTCTGGGATTTGTGCCCCTTTCAGTAACTGTGCCCACCCCTCGATGTGATTGGCTAGAAACAGACGATAGTAGCCAATCACATTGAGGTATGGGAAGATGAACATTAATCTCGCTCAGATGTTGTTTAAAAAAATGTGGGCAGTGTGGGTTGGCGGAGTGTTGGGGGAAGGGAGGCGGGGCTCTCTGGGTTTTTCTTTAGCAAATGTAGGCAGGTATGCCCTTCGCCCATCCTCTCCTCGCCTCCCTTTGTCTTTCCACTCAGCTCTAAACTAAGGCCTGGAAACCCATGATGGAGGCACAATACGCCACATCTTGGGCAAGCCCTGCCACTGTGCTGCCAGTATGCTGGTGCCTGGCACCGTTTAAAAGCTGAGTTACACAACAAGCAGAAACTGGTAAATTTCGAAACTTGATTTTTAAAAAGTCTAACAATTTCAATAGGCATTAGCACATTGATTTTATTTTAGAAAATTATGTTTTTGTCAGTGGTTTCTTTTGATTTGGGTATTAATTAATCTTTTATGCGTGTGGCACCAGGCTTTGAAACTCTGTTGCTCTGCGTTGCCTTGCTGCCAAGACAAACACGTTGGCCCTGAGCTATCCTCACGGCCCTTTGGAAACTGTCGAGGATGGCAATTCTAAATTGGTTTGTAAAAAAAGCCATACACTTCACAGTGATAGCACTTAGGATGGCAAGTATACATATATATTATTTTTTTTTTATGCACAGTAGTTATGTAGTTGAATATAATCTATACATGTTACTGTTTCATAAACTACACACTAATTTTTGGGCATCAGAGCACAAAACAGCTAAATATAAAAAATAAAAAACGCAAAAATAAACACTACTTTTTCTGTTGATATGGTTATGAATAGTAGTTTAAACACACACTAAGACTACATATTATTTAGAATGAATATCTGAAAAAACAGGGAATGTACTTATTCTCCATGTTAATATTAATGGTTTCATTATTTTGACAGGTGAGAGGTGCAATAAAGCTGCTACAACACTTCAAATATGGTAATAATAATTGACACTAGTGGAGCGCTTCTTAATTTAACTGTGAGAGCTCATTGATTTGTTATTAAATTACTGTGCATTAACACTCCAAACCTTACCAACACATATGTTATCACAAAATGTTTAAAATCTTTCCTTTATATTTTAATTTCCTTTTTTTTCGAGTTGATAGTCTATGTTTAGACATGCTCATGTTTCCAAATGTCCATTATATGTGTTTTATGGATAGGTGTTGGAAACTGTGTTGCTTAAAAGAGCGCCAGAAGACAAGGGCTTTAAGTGGGGTAAGAAATCGAGGGGGCGGGGGCCTCCTCGGGGGGCGTGGCTTGTGGGATGGGCATGGCTTAAACAAGTACACAAACCATAGTAAGGTATGCAAACAAATATATAAATGCATGTAAGCATTTATATATTTGTATGCATACATTTCTATGGTTTGTGTAGTATGCAAGCCATCTTTTATAAACATAGAAATATGCAACATATTTCTATGTTTATGAAAGGGTTGTGTACTTCAAGATGGCTTGAAAAGTACACAAACCAAAGCAAGGTACGCACCGAAATATATAACATTTAAATATGTGTGTGCATACCTTATGGTTTTCGTACTTTTCAAGCCATCTTTTTAAAACATTTATATGTTTATAAAAGATGGCTTAAAAAGTGCACAATTCAATCCATCTTTTATAAAGCTTTGATGAGGGACAGAGCCTGAGGCATCTTTGTCCGTCGGCAAAGCTTTATAAAAGATGGCTTCAATTGTGTGCTTTTCAAGCCACCTTTTATAAACCTCGAACTAAACCTCGAACTATGTCGAGCGAGAAGTTCCAAAGTGCACCGGGGATTAAAGACGCCTCGGCGGGCGACCCTGGGGGAAGAAAGTGTCTGTAACTTCCTCTGGTGACCTCTTGCGTGAGGGGTCACCAGAGGAAGTTACAGTGACTGACAGAAGTGCCAGCCAGCCAGAGATTCGCTGTGGCTGGCTGGCACTACCGTCAGCTTGCCTGACTTAATGGCAGGCGCATCTCCTGTCACGGCCTGTGGGATGTTTTTACCCATGCATCCAAGCCCTATCATAAAACTGCAGTACTGGCATGGAAAGCATCATGATGGCCAGAACTCCCCAGAGAGTGCACAGGGAAAACATGAAGAATAGGCTGCCACCCATTTTTGCCTATGTTGTGAGCACAGGAGGTCACTGCCTAAAACCACCATTGGGCTACACACACAGTGGCCTGAAACCATTGGGAATGGCAATGCTGATTGCCAAAAAGCAACTCAGAACTGTGGGGAATTCATTTTCTTAATCCCAAAAATGGTTGCATTACCAGTACTCACCACTATCAGAAAGCCGGCGTTTTAAAACCACCAGACCTTTGTGTAAAACTGAACAAATGAAACAAAACCAGACCAAGGAAAGACTTGCTAAGAGGTGGATACAATGTAAAACTATATTCTGAAATGACTTGAAGGAAGTAATTATTTAATGTATAGGTAAAAATTGTCACTTTGATTTGAATGTAGAAAACTGGGAACAAAAAGTGACATTTCGCTGAATGAATTCTGCCTGACAACATCCCCCGACAGGAGTTGAAACTGGATCAACAGCCACTCTTCCCAGGCCTAGCTGCATCCTGCTGCACCTTGCCAAAAGGAGTTGACACCTCTCTGATTAGATTAGGGGTGGAGCACCTGGGAACTGGAAGGGACCGAACAATGCAACTTCCTTGACTCAGGCAAATGTTATATTGGGGGCGTCGTAAAATAGCTTCCTCTTGGGAGAAACTGGGGAGCAGCTGTGCCTCTGTGAACAAGCTGGCTTGGGGGAAGTGGATAAACCAGTTATTCCACCATGTGATGTGGGAAGCCACACCCCTTTTTGACCAGGGCATAATTTAAAAAAAGATGGATAATTCATAGTACGGACTTGTCAGAATTATAGAAGTAATACCATTATTCTTGTGATTTTTCGGTGCACATTTTAAGAGGCGTTAGGACCCTGTGGTGTAATCTGGGGGGTTGCTAGCGGAAAATAGGGTCTCACTCCAAATGTATGCATGTTAAAAATCTGACACTTTATCATCTGTAACCCATATCCCTGGTGCACATTTGTGTAAAATCTGGAAAGGTTTAGAGGTCGTTATCTGGATGAAAAGGGGAGAATTCTGTCATCAGTGGACACGACATCGTACAAAGACACGGATCAGATGGTTTGGTGCTACAGAAAATATGTTAACTGGACCTATAATATTAGAAAAATGGTACATAGATAAATATTTATTTGGGTCAGAAATAGATAGTGTGCAATATGACAAGGGGAGGTTCCTCTGACCATAAAACCTACAGCATCACTCTGACTCACATTTACTTCCCCCAATCAAGGGAGAGAGGAGGAATTGGCCAATGATAAGTGAGAGGGGCAGGTTTAGTTATGACCAACGCACACACCCACTTTCCAAAACACATAAAAAGAGACTGCTGGGACAGGTAGAGATTCAATTCCATTTGCTGCGGAGCATGCTGACCGACGACTTCGCATCCAGAGATCCAGACTTCAAATCCATAAATCTCCAGAACCTGTAGCAGAAATTAACTCCAGAATTTGTAGCAGAGAGGCCTGAATCCACCAGCTGAATCCTCTTCAGCAGGCCTCAAAACTAACCAAACTATTCAACAGCCAGGCGAGCTGTTTGAATTTTTGCCGAGAATTTTTGCAAGAACCTGTAGCAGTACCCAGAAAGCAGTGTTACATCCAGAATCCAGAGAGGCTAGACCAGCAGAGCAGAGCTGACTCAGATCGCTGTGAGCAGAACCGGTGCCTGATTGACCCGCCGAGCAGACAGAACCGCAGCCGGACGTGTTGACCAGATCCGTGACGAGGCCTAGTTCAAATTTATATTGTGAGTTCCTAGCAGAACTGTGCAGAACCAATCTCTTAGTTAAAATAATCTAATCCAAAATATTTTAACCTAAGTAGAACTGCCTCCTAGAAATCGTGTCATCTGTCATTTTTAAAGCTGCACAACTGTCACCTGTCAATTCTGCATCTGCAAGCTGTCACCTGTCATTTTGAGTTTACTTTAAATCCGAAAATCTACCTTTATTAAATCGTCCGTATCTCTTGAACCGTTTTGGCTAGGAACGTAATTTAACTTTCATCTGAAAGCTTAGAATCTAGGCTTTCCAACGAACCTAGAGCCGGCTTCCTACTCCCTATACCTGTTCTGTAGTCGCGAGACACGCACTCGCGAAATTTACCGCGATTTGCGATTTGGCCCGATTTCTTCATCTGTAGAAATCAGCAGCTTTTTGCTTCTCTTTGCTAAAATTTGTTTGCCATCTGCTAATCATTCATAGAGTATTGTTAAAGTGAGCCTGAACTAATATAAAGTAGCCAATCATTCATAGAGTATTGTTAAAGTGAGCCTGAACTAATATAAAATAGCCATCACCTACCCTGAACCTCTAGAGGGAATTAAAAGCAATTTTAGCACCTTTTCACTTCCTTGCAAACCACATTAAAGTAATTCGCCTGTGTTTAAAACTCATCCCTGTTTTCTCTAAGCTTGCTGTGGGAACTGGAACTGTGTATTGCATTATAAAGTGTGATTTGTTGGGATTCTTGAAGACTGTGTGCTCTCCTTCCATTTCTTGTATTGCCTAGGGGGGGAGTGAATTGTGAAAAGAAAAAGTGATCATATTACCTTTTGCTAAAATCATAACAAGTTATTTCTGTACTGCATTTTATTCCACCTTGCATTTCATTGAAACCATCAAGCATTTTCAGCTACCTCATCCTCTACACTACTCCTAAGTAACCAAATCAGGGTACCCCTCTAATTATCCATTGTTGATCACGGTCGTATTCTGAAGTGTGATATCAGTTATCAATTTATTTATAAAGTGTGATAGATATATTGTTGAATTGTCCAAATAAACCTTTTATATTTGCAAAACAAACCTACTTCTTGGCTCAGTGGGGTCAGGGGGATTCTAAGAGGGAGGTGTGATACAAGGGTTGTCATCCAGAGTACTGAACTGGATATAAAAATACATCAATAAGGGTTTTCCTCAGCATCCTAGACTAGGCATTGACTTAGCTGTAGTGTTGATTGAATATCGCTTACAAAAGTGGGGGCTTGGAGCCGGGATATTCTGGGTTAGATTTACCACTTGTGCAGATTAATACAGTGTGCCAACTGACCAGATACACATATCCGGTTAGATCACCACGCTGTTTTACACTGTGAAAGCATCCCTCAAAGGAACGCTCTAAGGAAACGGTCCGTTTTGCAAAATAAAATACAAACTTCTGTAAGTCAGGAAGGAACTCAAATTCCAGAATGATGACCTTGGTAGATATGAAAATAGCCAGAGAGCACTTCTTACATAAGCTATTTGTGAGAGGTGAGTGGACTCATCAGGACCAAACGGTCTGGTTGCAGGCAATCGCGCAACAGGTCACTGAAACAGGGTCAGATATATGGGGAGATCAGGGTCCCCTAAATGTGGCCCTGAGTGAACTATATATGGCCCCTAAAGCCAAAGATGAACATAATAAGATTGCCAGGATAGCGGCATATTTGTATCTATATATGGGAGCCATGCAGGACAAATGTGCTGAAGGCCAAGATCTGGCAAATAGGCAACAGATGGCGTTAGAAAAGGCCCAATCTGACCTGGTCTCTTCTGAGCAGAGGCTGCAGAGGAGCCAGGAGTCAGAAAATGATAGTAGGCAGTATATCATTAAAATAAAAGAGGACATGGATATACTGCAACAGGAAAAGACAGACCAGGATACCAGAATTCTGGCTTTGCAGAAGGAGCACCAAGACAGTTTGGACTCCTTACTGCAGAGCCAGAAAAAGCTGGAGCAACAGATCAATTTCAACATGGCATGCACAGAGCAGGTAGCCACCCTGCAAATCCAACTAGACAGAGAGAAAGAGGAAAGCAATAAATTGATTTTGAAAGACCTGGATACCCAGGCAGAGTTTGATGAAGAACGCCAGAAAGCTGGTGCCTTTCAAAGGCAGAGGGACGACCTGGCGTCACAAATGCAGGCTCTTGGTCAGGAAAGGGATACCTTAGGCCAGGAAGTCTGCCATTTACAAAGAAAAATTGAAGAAAATCACTTGGCCCTCCAGGGGTTGGGTGATCTCCAAAAAGAGCATCAGGGCTTGCTAGATCACACCAGGAGGGTGGAGGAGGCTCTGGCAAGAAAGGAGCAGGCCAGTAGGGAGGGGACTGAGGAGGTAACCCTCCTGCAGCAGAGACTGGCCCAGTACTCCAGGACCAATCAGGAGGCACACAGAGAGAATGACGCTCTCTGCCAGCACAATGATAGGCTCCAGCAACAGGTAGCCATGCAAGAGAGACTGATAGAGTCTAGTAAGGCCTTAACTGAGGAACTGAAAGCGCAAGCTCTTGCATTGCAACAGGAAGCAGGGGCGGATAGAGATGAGGTTCGCTGGGAAAGAGAAACTCCTGAGCATAACCTCAGGAGCCCTATTACCAGAGGCCTTCATCTCTCCAAGTCCCTGGACTCTGCCACCCCCATGTCCCCTCGCGCAAATGAGCCCAGGGCCACGGGGATGGCAGATTACTATCCAGCTAGAAGTATGGGGCTCATAGGCCAGTACCTCCCAGGAATGGATGGGCGGGCATCCGGGTATGGGCACCCAAGCACAGTGCAATTTAGTGGGGAACCCCAGGAGAGTAGGCCCATTAAGGGCATCCTGAAAACCTCTGCCCAGTTAGGTCAGTGGGGGGGGGTACCCATCAAATCCTGGCAGCAAGGAGGGATCTGAAGACTCCTCTGAGCATTACAGGACACAGGAGACCAGGTCCCCACATTCTGCCAGCCATTCCCAGGCTCGCAGAATCCGTGAAAACCTGGAAGATCAGACGGGCACCTCTGGGAGCAGTGCTTCTGAGTCAGAGGATGAATGGACCAGGGTTACCCGAACCAAAAAGGCCAATAAGGCAAAAAGGGCCTTGCTTAAGGACCCATTGAAACAAATAAAGGCAATAAGGAGTGTCATCACGCCTTATCATAAGAACGCCAAGTATTCTGTTTGGGAACACTTGGAGCTCTATGAGCAAATGATGGAGACTTTCCATTTGAAGGACAGCCAAAGCTGTATTCAATATGTAAAGTGGACCTTCTCACCAGAATACTCCAGTTTCTTTGTGGGGCTGGAGAATCAAAACCATTCAAGGTGGTCCACATACAGGGCGGCCACCTTTCTGTGCACAGAAATCCTCAAGAGGCTTGCAAGGCAGCCTACAATTTGCAATGTGGGGAGGATCAGGCCCCACAAGAGTTTATGCAAGAATGAAAGCGTGCTTTTGCGCAGACCACCAGAAGGGTGCGCACGGATAGCAGAGAATTTATCAATACGTTTTTCCATGCCTTACCCAAATACATAATGACCCAGCTTGTGAGAGATTTTCATGAGAAAAGATCTTTAGACTGGGTCATTGAACAGGCTACCCGGATCTATGAGGTGCAGAAGCCCATCGAAAATAAAAATAATGCGCCGAAAAACCCCAAAACCAACAGCACCCCTGCAGCTGCCACGGTGACAGAGGTAAAGGATGCCCCCGTTTTAGATTTGGAGATGGGGGGGCCTAAAAACCTGCATGCACCAAATAATGCCAAGCCCAGAAGGCCCTCGGGCCAGTCACAGACAGGAAGCCAAGGAGGTAGTCCCACAAATGGGGTCCCCCGCTCCCCTGACTATGTAAGTCCCCGCTACAAGGGAAACCGACCAATCCTGGGCTATGTGTGGACTCCTCCAGCCCAAGGGGGGGATCCAGCCAAGCACCTGACCCGGGGAACTTCCCTCCTAACTTCCCCCAGGAGGGCAGAAATTCACCAAATCCTGGACAGAACTTTTTCCCCAGGTATCCACCCAATTTCCAGCCCCAAAATCATCCATCCTTCTTTCCCCAATTCCCTGAGCCCAGACAACCGAATTCGGGAGAGGGGAGGCCAAGGGTGGAGGGGTACCCAAATCTTCCCAATCCGGGGTATTACCAGAGAAGGGATAGCTACCCTTCCGGGGATCAGCCCACGGGAGAAAATAGAGCCCCGTATCAGCCTGAGCGGGTTTCACAACTTGAGCGCCAGGTCCAAAATATGGCACGAGATCTGGGTCACATACTGAGGGCTCAACAGAACCCTCAGATGAGTATGCCACCGCAGAATGCCCCAAACTCTGGACCTGGTGCTCCAGAACAATGACGGGGGCAGCACCCCGATAACCCACCGGTTCCCAGGGAGGAGGCACAAGGGGAAGGGGGGTGTAAAGCCTTGGAGGAAGCTTCCTTCCCAACTTGTAAACAGCCCCTGGAAAACCAGGAACCGGAAACAAAATCTCCTGCCCCTGAAAACCTGCCTCCCAAGGAGCAGAGGGGGGGTAGGAGAAACAAAGGACCCAAACAGACCCACTTTGTGGAGGAGGTACAGGTCTTCCAATTTGAGGGAGAGGGTTCCTCAGAGGATCCTGGGGAAAGGATCTTCTCCTTTAGAGATGGGGGAACTCCTCCCAAGGAAAAATGGGTCCCAAGGGATGCCAATTCAGAGTGGGGAGATATGGAGACTGAGCTACCGCCGCCCATCATCTCATCCCAGAACCGACAATACCAAAATCCCCTGGTTCAAACCCATCCTGGTGACTGCCTCCAAAAAGGGGGGGGCGGCCCAGAACCGGAACCAGGGGAACCCACAATGGCTCTGATCTCCAGTTGCCAACTTTTTCTTTCAGATTCCCAAGGCTCTCCACAGAATTCTGCCCAAATCTCTTCGCTAGCAATGTCCAAAACCAGAAAGTTAGCCCACCAGTTGTCCAAAAATGTGCATTATCTGTGCCCCCTTGAGGAGAAGGAGGGAAGATACTATGCCCCGGTACAAGTACAGGGGCAGGGTACAATTTTGGCACTGGTGGACACTGGATCCCAAGCTACCCTTCTGTCCAAAAGGGCCTTTGAGGAACTAAATGCAGGAAGGGGGGAGAATTACCGTATTCCTCTCACCTCTCTTCCTGGACAACTGCAGAACTTTGACGGGAAGGAAATTCTTGTCGAGGGGACTGCAGATTTGGACATCAAAATTGGGCGACACAAGGTGAAACACCCGGTCATAGTAGTGACTCCAGAGGGCACCCCTTGTTTACTAGGGAATGACCTCCTGAGAAGGTTGTCACCCCTAATAGATTGCGTAAACAAGGTCCTCTGGACCCAGACTAGCCGACCAATAAAATTAAAACAGAGTGTCAACCATGTTAGTTTAAATGGCACCTGCCACATGGTTGAACAAAAATCTGACCAAGTAGAATTTCACTTCCAGAACAACCAAATTCCAGACGTGACAGTAATAGCAGTAGGACAACAGACTGGTGATGGGGGGTCCTCCCTATTTCTGAAAATCAACCTTCCTTCCAGTTTAAGGTGGTATTCCACACTGGAAGGAAACACCCTGAAATTCTTTACTAATCCACAATCAGAAACTCCCACTTCTATAGTCCAGAACGATGTGAAATCAGCTCAGATTCTGGCTGATATTCAGCAAATTGGAGAGCAGTTGTTCATCCCTGTTCAGTTAAATGATGGGAAGAACTCTGTTCTCGCTCGAGTGCGTGTGAACAAAGCTAAGAGCTTCATCAGCGAAGCCATGTTCCGCCAACTCCCAAAAGATCCAGCCATTCCCACATTCAAACTGCTAGACAAATGGGAAATGGACCTGGAAGCACCTAATTCCAAACATCTCCTGCCAAGCAGGTGTATGCTCAAAATCTCCATTGGCAACAAGAGCATAGTCCATAAGTGTTGGGTCGTGCGAGACGCCACTGCCGCCTTTTACTTAGGCAGTGACATTCTCAATCGCTTTGCCATTAGTTTGGACCTAATAAACTTCAAAGCTTGGTCCCGATTAGCGGATAATCCCATGGGCTTTGATGATCCAGAAAAAGCATTTAGGTCAGCTCAATTGCTACCTTATGCAGTTGAAATTCAGATCAAAGAGGAAGTCACCATCCCAGAAAGGATCTGACAATTCTCCCTGGAAGTGAAAGTTAAGAGGACAAAAATTGAAAAACCCTGATGCTTATATACATCTAAATGCTTCTCTCCAACAGCAAGGGTTAGGGGTAAACCCAACACCATTAGTCAACATAGAACATGACACCATTCCAATAGAGGTGGATAACAGCGACTTAAAAGAGTATTACTCTAGCCGCAGGCACCATTATTGGAATGGCGGTTGATGACCGACATTTCTCCATTGATTTAGGAAATGAACTGTTAGGACCGATCCCCAAGGACTGTTTTGACAGTGACAGTGAGGACAATACAACACCAGACAGGATTTTCACCCGGCATGTGGGGAACTTCCTGGTGTACACTTCTTGCTCTTATGGTAAGGAAGATGTGACTTGTGACTTCAGGAGGGATGAGGTGATTTTCCAGGTCCATGAGGGCTACCTTTCCCACCTGAAGCCCCCAGTCCAAATCAGCACTCTGACCAGGGACTTCTCCACCCAGCTGGAGGAGGCTGCTGAGATAGCCAAACCAGAAGTCTTCCCAGGCTTCAGGCAGATGGTGGAAGAGAGAGTCAACCTAGCTGATGCCTGTGTGACTCTGGAACAGAAGCAAAAGTTATAACAAGTTTTCTTGGATTTTCAAGATCTCTTTGTGGTAGACTCATATGACTGTGGTCGCACCTACATCCACACCACAACAATTCCCGCAGACCCTGGAATGACCCCAGTGTTTGTGAAGCAATATCGTCTGCCTCTCGCATCCATGGAGTCCCTCACTGAAATAATTAAGAACCTGGAGTCCCGGGGAATAATCCGTCCAGTACACAGCACCTTCAATAATCCGGTGCTGGGAATATTGAAGCCAAACGGACAGTGGAGACTCTGCGCCGACCTTAGGGAGCTCAACAAACGGGTCCATACTTCCCGATGGCCTCTTCCCTACATTGACCAAGGGCTGGCCCAGATTCAGGGGTCACAGGTATTCACAGCAATAGACCTGACCAATGGATACTGGACCGTGCCTGTCAGTAGGGAGGACCAATACAAACTGGCTTTTACCTTTGGGGGCCAGCAGTACACATGGACCCGGACTCCCTTCGGATACCTCAACTCTGGCAATGAATTCAACATTTTCCTACATAAGGCCATGCCCAACCTGGGTGCGAGGGGTAACCTGGCTTATGTAGATGATGTCCTCATCAAAAGTTCATCTGTGGAGGAACACATAGCGGAGATCCGTTATGTTCTGACACAGTTGAGGGCCGCCGGAGCAAAACTTTCCTTTCAGAAAGCACAGTGGTGTAGAACCTGTGTTAATTTCTTGGGGCATGAGATTACTCCTCAGGGTCTCTGTCCCCAAGAAAAGAAAGTGGAAGCACTTCAGAAACTGAAGGACCCCACAACTCTGCGGGAACTAAGGAGCCTCCTTGGACTGACTAATTACAGCAGAAAGTTCATTGAAGGTTACGCAGAGATCACTAGACCCCTGATTCATCTCTTGAAGGGGGGGGTCAAGTGGGAATGGGGTCCAGAACAATCCGAGGCAGTAAGACAACTCAAGAGAAGCCTCTCACAAGCGCCTTGCCTAGCTTACCCTGTCAGAAACAAGGAGTTCTTCCTGGAGACAGGGTTCTCTAATACGTGCTTGACGGCAGTATTATACCAAAGCATGACAAGGTCAATAAAGTAATCTCCTATGCGAGCAAAACTTTATCCTCTGTGGAGGAAAAATTCAACGATTGTGAGAAGGCACTCCTGGCAACGGTGTGGGCATTGAAGAATTACCGCCTGTTTATCCAGGGGGAACACATCATAGTGGAGACTCCACACCAGCCTCTGCAATATCTCCAAAGTGACAGAATCCGGGCCGGAAATGTGAGTAATTCCCGAATTACTTCCTGGATTCTGTCAATGCAAGGCTTTCCTGTGGAGGTCAGATATGGCCAAAACAAGAAGAGTCCCCTCGCGCAAGGTCTGGCTGACTTGCATGATTGTGCCAGAGAAAACTGTCTCGAGGACAAAAGTCTAAAAATCAAGGACAACATGGAGGCATACCTTAATTCCCCACACAAAGTCTTTGAAGAAGACAAGTGTGAGGGAATGCCCACTGTCTATGTGGATGGATGCTCGTACCATGTTGACAACAACGGGGAGAAAGAACTGGTGGCCGGCGTAGGGAATGCGTGGGTGAAGGAGTCCCCAGAACCCTCTGCTGGATACAAAATTGGTCCCTGAAGTAGTCATCCTCACTGCTGTCCAACATTAACTCCACGAACTGGTCATAATCACAGATTCGGATTATGTACGGAACAGGTTCGTGGAGCACCTGGTTAACTGGAAAACCAGAGGCATGTTCTGTGCTAATAACAAACCCCTGAAACATGGGAAGTTAATCCAAAATATTGATGATCTGGTCATATCGAATGGGATGAGCATCTACTGGAAAAAGATCAAGGGTCATTCCAAAGTAGAGGGACCAGACAAAATTGGAAATTACTTAGCTGATCAGCTGGCCAAAACCGGGGCCATCCAAGGGGATCTAATAGAAATAGAGTCCCTGTTGGGGGAAATCCAGGTCACTGCTATCACTAGGTCCCAGACGAATGCTCACAATGATCTTTCAACTGCACAATGGAGTAAGGAGACCCAGAAGGGGGATCCAATAATTGGTAAGTTTTACCAACACATTGAGGACCCTGAGAACTTTCCGCTAACGGATACCGATTACATTGGGAAGGAGGACCTTAGAGTGTTGATGAAATGTCCAAAGATGTTCCGAATCCAAGACGGTTTGTTGGTAAGGAAATCCCAAGCTGGCCATGATCAGTGGGTGGTTCCTACCTCATTCCGAAGCCTGATGTTAAGTCACGCCCATGATGCGGCCACCGCCGGTCAATGGGGGGTTCCACACAACACTGGAAATCTTAAGAGAGGTTGCATACTGGCCACACATGGGGCAAGACCTCGACCAATACTTGAAGGGGTGTCTTGTGTGTGCACAATTTCAGCCATCATCCCTCACACACCGTGCGCCTCTCCAAAAGAGGGGGATGACACTGCCATGGTCAGATTTGCAAATCGACTTTGTAGGCCCTGTAATCCGCTCGTCTCGAGGAAACAAGTACATGTTGACCGTTACATGCTTGTTTACCAAGTGGGTGGAATGTCTCCCAGCCCCAAACTGCAAGGCAGAAACAGCAGCTGCCCTGATGATTAACCACATCTTTTCCCGTTTTGGTCTACCTCAAAGGATTGAGTCAGACAGAGGTAGCCACTTCACCAGTGAAGTAATGACAAAGATGTGGGAGATACTGGGGGTTAAAAGGAAGCTACACATTGCTTACAGGCCAGCTTCTTCTGGAGCAGTGGAGAGATACAACCGAACCATTGTGAGCATATTAAAAAAGTTTGTGGCAGATTCTGGGCCAAGTTGGGATATACGATTACCTCTGGTCCTAATGGCCATCAGATCTACCCCTTCATCTGCAACTAAAATGTCACCATTTGAGTTGATGACTGGACGCAAGATGGTGCTTCCCCAGTATTTGCTCTACAGGACTCAAGAGCAGACACTGATAAATGCCTCCACAACTCATGAGTATGTGGAGAATTTAAGGAAACATCTTCAGCATGCTTTTGCCTATGCTCAGCGGAATCTAGAAAGATCAGCTGATAGCATGAAAACCCACTACGACCTGAAGACCACCAGGAAGGAATATACTGTGGGGGACCGGGTCTATCTATACAATTTCCAAAGGAACCAAAATTGTTGCCTACATGGAAGGGACCATTTGAAATTATAGACAAGATCTCCCCTGTTGCCTATAAGATCTGTATCCGCAAAGGCAGTTTGGCAGAGGGGGAACATAAGTGGGTCCATATAAATCAGCTAAAGTGTTGCCATCCCAGGCACACTCTGCAACAACTGGAGGAATCCACTGGAATCCCAGAGAGGGCCGCTCCAGAGTAATTCAGTTCCAACCCAAAATATTCCACATATAGCATATAACATTCTGTGATCCTTGCATATATATATGTTCTTGTCTCCTAATTTAAAAAAGAAAATGTATATGTTCATATCTTCTGATTCATAAAATGTATATATTCGCCACACCATGAATAGTGGTGGAAAAATGTCTAGAAATGTGTATTGCCGCTTTGCTTTATCATCCTAGGAGAGATGAAACCATGGAGACTGACCAAGGAGGACGAACGGGGACCGGGAGCAGAGACCCGAGGGGCCCGGGGTACCGCCCAATATTCCCATCAGGACCGGCGAGGAGAACCGATCGATCTAACTGGGTGGAGGAAAAGATGCTGAACTTTGCCACCTATGGAATTGGAAGAAGAGGAGGCGAACATCCCAGATCTTGCGAGTTCCATCAGTGAAAGGAC
This sequence comes from Ambystoma mexicanum, assembly GCF_040938575.1. Taxonomy (NCBI): domain Eukaryota; kingdom Metazoa; phylum Chordata; class Amphibia; order Caudata; family Ambystomatidae; genus Ambystoma; species Ambystoma mexicanum. Next base: position 1,345,232,911 of record NC_090931.1, read on the forward strand.
TGAATGGCCATCTCAAGAGGGGGGGCTTGTGGGATGTTTTTACCCATGCATCCAAGCCCTACCATAAAACTGTGCAGTACTGGCATGGGGAATTCATTTTCTTAATCCCAAAAATGCTTGCATTACCAGTACTCACCACTATCAGAAAGCCAGCGTTTTAAAACCACCAGACTTTTGTGTAAAACTGAACAAATGAAACAAAACCAGACCAAGGAAAGACTTGCTAAGAGGTGGATACAATGTAAAACTATATTCTGAAATGACTTGAAGGAAGTAATTATTTAATGTATAGGTAAAAATTGTCAGTTTGATTTGAATGTAGAAAACTGGGAACAAAAAGTGACACTTAGCTGAAACCTGGCTTAATGAAACTGAATTCTGCCTGACCACTACCCCCGACAGGAGTTGAAACTGGATCAACAGCCACTCTTCCCAGGCCTAGCTGCATCCTGCTGCACCTTGCCAAAAGGAGTTGACACCTCTCTGATTAGATTAGGGGTGGAGCACCTGGGAACTGGAAGGGACCGAACAATGCAACTTCCTTGACTCAGGCAAATGTTATATTGGGGGCGTCGTAAAATAGCTTCCTCTTGGAGAAACTGGGGGGCAGCTGTGCCTCTGTGAACAAGCTGGCTTGGGGGAAGTGGATAAACCAGTTATTCCACCATGTGATGTGGGAAGCCACACCTCTTTTTGACCAGGGCATAATTTAAAAAAAGATGGATAATTCATAGAACGGACTTGTCAGAATTATAGAAGTAATACCATTATTCTTGTGATTTTTCGGTGCACATTTTAAAAGGCGTTAGGACCCTGTGGTGTATTCTGGGGGGTTGCTAGCGGAAAATAGGGTCTCACTCCAAATGTATGCATGTTAAAAACCTGACACTTTATCATCTGTAACCCATATCCCTGGTGCACATTTGTGTAAAATCTGGAAAGGTTTAGAGGTCGTTATCTGGATGAAAAGGGGAGAATTCTGTCATCAGTGGACACGACATCGTACAAAGACACGGATCGGATGGTTTGGTGCTACAGAAAATATGTTAACTGGACCTATAATATTAGAAAAATGGTACATAGATAAATATGTATTTGGGTCAGAAATAGATTTGTGTGCAATCTGACAAGGGGAGGTTCCTCTGACCATAAAACCTACAGCATCACTCTGACTCACATTTCCTCCACCCAATCAAGGGAGAGAGGAGGAATTGGCCAATGATAAGTGAGAGGGGCAGGTTTAGTTATGACCAACGCACACACCCACTTTCCAAAACACATAAAAAGAGACTGCTGGGACAGGTAGAGATTCAATTCCATTTGCTGCGGAGCATGCTGACCGACGACTTCACATCCAGAGATCCAGACTTCAAATCCATCAATCTCCAGAACCTGTAGCAGAAATTAACTCCAGAATTTGTAGCAGAGAGGCCTGAATCCACCAGCTGAATCCTCTTCAGCAGGCCTCAAAACTAACCAAACTATTCAACAGCCGGGCGAGCTGTTTGAATTTTTGCCGAGAATTTTTGCAAGAACCTGTAGCAGTACCCAGAAAGCAGTGTTACATCCAGAATCCAGAGAGGCTAGACCAGCAGAGCAGAGCTGACTCAGATCGCTGTGAGCAGAACCGGTGCCTGATTGACCCGCCGAGCAGACAGAACCGCAGCCGGACGTGTTGACCAGATCCGTGACGAGGCCTAGTTCAAATTTATATTGCGAGTTCCTAGCAGAACTGTGCAGAACCAATCTCTTAGTTAAAATAATCTAATCCAAAATATTTTAACCTAAGTAGAGCTGCCTCCTAGAAATCGTGTCATCTGTCATTTTTAAAGCTGCACAACTGTCACCTGTCAATTCTGCAGCTGCAAGCGGTCACCTGTCATTTTGAGTTTACTTTAAATCCGAAAATCTACCTTTATTAAATCGACTTCCTACTCCCTATACTTGTTCTGTAGTCGCGAGACACGCACTTGCGAAATTTACCGCGATTTGCGATTTGGCCCGATTTCTTCATCTGTAGAAATCAGCAGCTTTTTGCTTCTCTTTGCTAAAATTCGTTTGCCATCTGCTAATCATTCATAGAGTATTGTTAAAGTGAGCCTGAACTAATATAAAGTAGCCAATCATTCATAGAGTATTGTTAAAGTGAGCCTGAAATAATATAAAATAGCCATCACCTACCCTGAACCTCTAGAGGGAATTAAAAGCAATTTTAGCACCTTTTCACTTCCTTGCAAACCACATTAAAGTAATTCGCCTGTGTTTAAAACTCATCCCTGTTTTCTCTAAGCTTGCTGGGGGAACTGGAACTGTGTATTGCATTATAAAGTGTGATTTGTTGGGATTCTTGAAGACTGTGTGCTCTCCTTCCATTTCTTGTATTGCCTAGGGGGGGGAGTGAATTGTCAAAAGAAAAAGTGATCATATTACCTTTTGCTAAAATCATAAGTTATTTCTGTACTGCAATTTATTCTACCTTGCATTTTATTGAAACCATCAAGCATTTTCAGCTACCTCATCCTGTACACTACTCCTAAGTAACCAAATCAGGGTACCCCTGTAACATTATCCATTGTTGATCACGGTCGTATTCTGAAGTGTGATATAAGTTATCAATTTATTTATAAAGTGTGATAGATATATATTGTTGAATTGTCCAAATAAACCTTTTAAATTTGCAAAACAAACCTACTTCTTGGCTCAGTGGGGTCAGGGGGATTCTAAGAGGGAGGTGTGATACAAGGGTTGTCATGCAGAGTACTGAACTGGATATAAAAATACATCAATAAGGGTTTTCCTCAGCATCCCAGACTAGGCATTGACTTAGCTGTAATGTTGATTGAATATCGCATACAGGCTGCGGCAGGATAATGTGTCCCGCCAATGTTGTGGTGGGACCGGGGGGCCCCGGCTCAGCCCCACTTAAAGCACTGCAGGGGACCACTATGGTGGTGATAGTGCGCGGTATAAATATCCTTTAACATTAACATTGAAAGAAGACAATAATTAGAAGGATACAAAAAGCATAGAATTATAAAATTTACTGCTCATACTTATTGTTAGCCAATCCATTGTAATACACCCTGATGAAGAGCAAAGCTCGAAACACTTGTTAGCAAAGTTTTAATACATTAACTCTGGCATCATAGAAACCTAATAAAAACATTTGTATGTTTCGAACAGCAAACTTGGAATATTATATTCACGTCATTAGCCAAACAATAAATAATGCATATTTTGAAAAAATTAAGTGTGCTTTAATATTGGAAGCGAGTGTCAATATCACTGTATTGACTTGTGATTAAGGTGGAATCGGGCACTCTGTTAATTCATTGTGAGCACAGTTGAGTATGCGGAGCTTAGTAGTCCAATTAAGTTCGTGGTTTTTCCTTGATTTGTATCGAGTATTGGAAAGTGCTCCCTTGGTTGGACTTTTCCTGCGACATTGTCCCTGGAATGCATGCGGAGCGGAACTGTATTGGCCGATCCTCTCATCTGAGCAAAATACATTCCTTTGTGGGGAAAAAGGAAAGGTTCACCTGTGGCTTCTTGTGGATGTCTTCTTGTGAGTGCTTAGTGTGTACACACCATAGAGGAAAGCTTGGAAAGCACACGCTTCAGGCGGTTTCGAGCGATCATTGCAAGCTTCCCGGTGTGTTAGGGAGGTGGAAGCCGTGAGAAGAACCAAAGAGAAGCACAGAATATGGGAGGCTTCGGAATGTCTAAAGAAAAGAAACATGCTCTAATGTGCTGTTATGCACCCGTTCCACTGGCAACACGAGGGTGGGGGGGGGGGGGAGGAGGGGTAACTGCCCAGCAGCCTGAGATTTTTATTTATTTTGCCTTTTTTTAAAGCGCTCACTCAGCCCGGCGGCATTGAGGCGCTGTTACCTGAATATGTCTTAGTTGCGTATTTATAACTCGCTTCATACCCAGAGGTTTCGAAGCACAGACCCAGGGATCGAACATGTGTTGCTTCATTTCATCTTGTTTTCAAGGCGAGCACGTTGCCGCTGAGCTATCCTGCCGGGACAATGGCCCAAGTGAAGCCCGGGTGCTAATGGTGGACAGAGCCTGCATGCTACACATTCTGACTGCAGAAAGAAAAGAAAAAGTGCTAAAATAAAGGTGGCCAGGTCCAATTATCATTGCAATGCAATGGCACCAGCGGGTGTTGGTGGTTATGGTTATCTTCTACTGGATTTCCAAGTCTAGCACATACAGGGAGGGAGTTCTCCTGCACTTCCCAGCAGTCCTGCTTCAGTTTTTCTTGGGAGCATACAGGCACCGATTCTTTACCATATGAACGGTTCTAACAATAGTACAGTAAGACATGCCAGCCCATCTCCACGGAAACCGAAAAGTTCTGCTGATCAGGACTTCCTGGCCACTTCTTTGAATCCTCGTGACATACAGTATCTTCATGGTCTCCAGCGTTGCACATGGTACTCCCATTTTTCCTGTCTAGAAATACACCATGTTTGTTTAAATGAGTTTACTTGTTGATTCAAGTACTGCTGTTTGGTTTCATTAATTCCCTGCCATTTCCCTAGGCGCACATTTTTTAGAGTTTTTCTGGAGACCATATATTATATGTGGCTAGATGCCAATCTCTCAAAACCCATGTGCTACAACTGGATGCACTAAGAACCGTTAGTTATAGGTCATAAAGAAATCCCACTGGGTTCAGCGACTCACGGTTGTCATTAAACCACTTATTAGTTTGGGTCATTAGGTGGTGCTTTAGAGCCACCTATGAGCCAAAACTATTTCAGTAAAGCTAGGGAGAGATGTCATTTGAGGATGGACGCAAGGCTTGTAGGCCTCATTTGGTTATTTGCCCACCCATTGACTGCACATGGCAATGCTACTAACTATGGCCATTCCAACCCCCGTTTCTTGCCCTAACCGCCCAAAACACCTCCCTGAGGGAACTCTTAAGCCTCACATCAAACTTCCAAGGGCCTGAATCGCAGTGTTTTTCAATGGGATTGGCCCATTATAAAATGCTTCTGTGAATCAAGCCCTAACTGTCTGTCAGTGTTTTTTCTAAGCAGTCTTCTGAAAGCTAATCACTTAATTGGAGTTGTAAGCGCTAATGGTGTAATAAAAATGACTTAACCAGGTCTGGCTTCAGCCACTCCATTTACATGCACTGTGCGTGTACTTCGCTGAAGTTCTGTTAAATACAAGCATTGGCAAAGCCAAAAGTTTTGAGTTGTGTATAAGTATTAGGCATTTGCCGGGCAGTGATTTTACACGCCCAGGTCCTCACACCCTTTTGTAGCCGCTACTATTGATAACTAGTTAATAACAGTAAAGCTGCGCCCGTCAAGTGCCTTTCCCATGTCTACACAAAAGCCCAAACTGTTGGCATTGCTAGTGCTTGTTTTCATTTGACTTTGCCGCCAGATGGCCTGGAGGTCATGAAACTGGCAGCAATGTGTGCTATAAATCCTAGCAACAAAACACAATATGTGGTCCCTTATAGACTGTCTGGGATCAGTTATTTGAAGTCAGGGTTTCCTTGTAAAAATCATATCTGACACTTGACCATTTCCAAATCATTTCCACTGGATCCAGTTGCTGATCTGGGTTTTGTGACATCTCCTAAGCCTCTGTGAAGACCACTTCAGCAGTGAAGCGTGTCCCTCCATCAGCACTGCATGACTCTTTCTGCATCTCACTGTCAATACAGCCGCACCCTGCCAGCTCCCTCCTCTTTTCCTCGCTACTTTCCATAGCTTTTTACCTCCCTCCTTGTGTCTAACCAGCCATCTTTCCCTCCCTCCCTGTTTCACTCACTTCCTCTTTCTTCTGTCTGGGCACCGTTTTCCAGTGCCCATAGCAATGCCCAAACGATTGGCCTTCACCATGCTTTTTTGTGATGGGCATGGTCACTGCAAGGTAGTAGGGAAATAGCACAGGAAAAATAAGGCTGCCGTGAAAAGTGGGAGACTGGGGAAGAAGAGAGAGAATGCAAGGGTGGCAAGATTGCTCAGCACACAACAGTATGTTGGTGAAGAGAGAAAGTGTGCGGTGAATGGAGACACAGGCGGGTACAATGGTCTGACTGCCATGGAGACCGAAAAAACAGCGCAGATCACTTCTGGGAGTCTACACTGCTGGGAGTAGGGGGGCATACATTGAGAAAGTGTGGGGACTTTTCCAGACTGTAAAGGAAGGAGAGAGACTGCTGGGATAGGTGAGAGAATGCAGCAGGAGGCCGGGGTGGCAGGGAAATGTCTATTGTGTTTTGCACAGCGCCACCCGCCGAAGGAAAACTTCAGAGTGCTAAGAAAGAATAAGCAGGGGTTTGCAACCGTTGGCTCTCCAGCTGGTTTGAACTACAACTCCCATCAGCCCTAACTAGCATAGTCCATAGTGAGGGATCATGGGAGAAGACGTCCAAAACATACAGCGAGCCACAGGTTGCAGTCCCCTGGAATGGAAGAGAGTGGGGGGAGCCAAAGGGAAGCATAGATAGAGAGACTGCTTGAAAAACACTGAGCCTGATGGGAACGCAGAGCTTGCGGGTGGAAGACAATCAGTGGCCAAAGTGCACCAAAAATGTAGTGGAACTATCTTCCCTTCTCTCCCTTCCCCCACCCAGCTCCTCACTGCCCCAATAACCACCGTCCCCATCCCTCTGCCCCAATGTAAATCCCATACCTGAGTTGGGGCAAAAGTGCCCTTCACCTGCCTTCCTGGAATGGTGCATTGGACTTCCCCAACTCCTTAGTTTCCAATGTAATGGAGCGAAATAAACAGTAGAAACATGGAAAGGTGGTGCTTTATAGAAGAGGGCAAGCGTGGGCACTGGTGTGTATTGAAATAGGGGATACCGCTTTAAGGAGAAACAGGAAAGGGAAGGCACAGACGATGGGTAAGAAAGGGGAGCAGAGAACGGAACGGAAATTAGTGGATGTAGGAGGAAATAAAAAGAAGGTTAACCAAGACACGGCTCTGGGAATTCTGAAAGAAGTGTCCTTGTATCCATTCCCGGAAGCCCTCGTATGAGGGAAGTGGCCAACACCAACACAAGGCGTAACCCCCAGGGGCCACACCATCCCTACCCAGTGTTCCTTCCTGAGCCTCCTTTACGATTGGCTGAACCTGCAGGTCCATAGTGCACGCAACCACACAATGGAAAATGAACAAGCCGCATCTCAAGTCCTGGCACACATCACACCAGCATCCATTGCCTCATTCCTCCGAAGGTCACAACCAATCCAGCACCAGCCCCTAAAAGTCAGGGGTCTAAGATAGCTGGAAGACATTTTGGACTTCATCAAGGCTGTGGGAGACGCTCTACTCAACATCTTCACCAATCTAGTGGGGAAAGAAATTAAAACGGTTCTCTAGATGATACCTGCACAGGATAGGACTTCTTACGGCATGCCCATCGCTGCCCTTAACAAGAAAATCATAGTATAACCAAACTGTGATTACGAAAGGTACACCTCTGACCATGTCACCAGCTACCCCACAAGATGATTGATGAATTTGTTTTTAGACTCCAAAAGAAGATCATGTGATGCCAGTCTGCATATTTCTCAGATGATGAAGCAATCTGTCTGCGGATAATAAAAGGTTGCACGTGATCGGTATTCCACAAGCACCCAAGAAACAGTTGTAGCGGTAAAAGCAACATATCCTACAACACGTCATCAACCTAGCTCTGGCTCTTACCCATATCCACCAGCGAATCACAGGAGCCAGACAATGAGACCCTCCTTCAGGTGCGTACTGGCATTCCCACATAGGGGTGCTTGCCCAGCCATAGGGCAGCAAAGCTACAACTGCAGAAGTGACAACCACTTCAGATGAGTATGTAGAGAAGGGGTACCATTCATACAAGGACTACACCAACCAGAATTGACAGATCAAACTTCGCACTCAGGAGCTGCCACACCAGCATCACAGGGTCTGTTTGGAACTGCAGCACCTTTACAATACCCGAGCACCCTTACAATCCCTGGTCCCACAGAGGCGGTCTAACCAGCCTGCATGGTCAGGAGCAGCTCTTCCTCGACAGCAAGTGCAGTTGTCTCACACACGGGCAATGGTAAGAGCACTGGAAATACACATCCAAATACACGAAGATTACCCACAGGAAAACCCTGAGGAACTATACACTATAGAATACGTCTGCCTCATAAGCAAAGAACTTGAAGACAACACGGATCCTTGCGTATCGCTACAGTTAGGTGGCCAAAACCACCAATTCATTGTTGACAAGGGAGCAACAGTTAACATCATACATGAGAGAGATTACAACCTCATCTGGGAAGCATATGACCTCACAAAATCCTTTGCAAAGATATATATCAGTGGGGTGTAAAAGACCTGTTGCCCTCCAGATGCCAAATCAAATGCCGACTTCACCACAAAGACAAAATAATTACTGCAATCATACGTGTCCTTAGAAGCCTGCATGCTGGTTGATATCTATTGAGCTATAAAACAGCAAGAGCACTTGAACTCATTTACATACACTAGGACCGAAGTAGTACAGTGTCACTAGATGATGGTGGAAACAATCTACAATAAAGGAGAGGACCCGACTTCAATGCCTCAAATTAAAACCATGTTTTCAGAGCTATTCCAGGGATTAGGTAGCCTAAAAGAAATAGTAGTCAAACAAGACATTGTTAAATCAATCAGACCAGTGCTGCAGCACCCCAGATGCATGGGATTTCATCTTCAATATAAGGTGTCAGAAGAACTGCGACTCCTTCTTGGAGATGATATCATTGATAGAGCAAAGGTCTAAACTCCATGGGTATCCCCACGGGTACTCGTACCGAAAGAGAATGGCTGCATCAGCCTGTGCTTAGACATGGGCCTCCCCAACATTGCCGTCCAACAGGAAAGATACCCTGGCCCAAAAATAGAAGACATGATCGTGAGGCTCAATAAGGCAGTCAGATTTTCGAAACCTGATTTGAATAAAGGACACCATCAGCTAGTCCTCCACCTAGCTGTGAGACCAATCACCACATTTTGCACCTATTAGGGCTTATTCCAATACAAGTGACTCCACTTTGGAATCTCATCTGCCACGGAAATCTTTCAGGAAACAATAAGACACCTCCTGCTGTTCACATCCGTATTTAACTATAGTAATGATATCCTCGTGTTTGGCAAATCCCAACAAGAGCATGATCACACACTACTGGAAGTGTGCAGAACACTACAGCTGCCAGCATGACTCTTAATATAAAACATGTGATATAAACACAATTAATCTGAAATTCTTCTGACACATTTTCTCAGACAAGGATATGGTGCCCAATCCTGAAAAAGTCCTCACCATCACCCAGCTGCACCCTCCGACTCACCTAGTAGAGGTTAGATCATTCTTAGGCATGGCAGGCTACTGTCATGCTACCTGGCACACTACGCAACAATGACAGAGCCAATATGTCGGCTGCTCAACAAGGAGGTCCCCTTCCAGTGGGATGACTGTGGGGTGACAGGGGTCAAATAGCGTTCGTGGCAATACAAGCAGCACTGGCAACAGCACACCGCCTAGCACACTTCATCCCTGCCAGAGATAGTGGATGCCACCCCGGTAGGGCGAGGAGCCGTCATCACCCAAAAAGAGACAAAAGGAGAAAGCAGCAAATAATTAGTAGCATATGCCAGCAGTTCCGTTTGACATGGGGGCAACCTACTGCCAGGCAGAAAAATAAAGCCTGTCAGCTCACTGTGCCTTCAAAATAGGACACAAGTGCAAACTCGTCACAGATCACCCTGTTCAGGACTCTGAGGACAAAAATGCCCACGTGGATAGAGAGGTGGGGCTTCCGATTGCAGGAGTACAACTATGAAATTAGTCACAAACTGGGAAATGTCCTAAAACCAGCTGACTATATGTTAAAAGACCCCAAGGAAAGGTCGAACAACAATCTAGAAAGTTAAGGATTTTCAGAGATGTACGATACATCTCCAAAAATACGCTTCCTATGGCACTAAAGATGGAAACGCTAGCGAGAGGATCAATAGGGGACCCAACGATCAGCCTGGTGACATACCTGACAAAAAGGAAACAAATGGAAAGATTATAGAAGCGTAGAACGACAAAACAGTGATGCTGACATAAAAGAGCTAGAAAGGATGACCAAGACCCACACAGAGCTAGCAGTGATGGAGCAGGACATTCTCCTCAGATGGTGGAGACTGGTAATGCCCAGGGCACTAAGGAAAACACTGGTGCAAATGTTGCATGAAGGTCATAGAGGGATTGTCAATACTAAAAAGATGCTATGAAACCAGGTGTGGTTTCCCCACATGGATGAAGTCATGAACAACATGATAAGACGTTGCATAGCATGCCAACAAACACCCGCACCAGAACCGCCACTCCCTTTAACACTTAATCAGTTGCCAGAAGGACCGCGGGGCAGGGGTACCTACTTCAGGTTTTCACAGGGGGTGCTGGTGCCCACAAAAAAAAGTCTCATTTAAAGTATAGGGACTTTTACACAGATGGCCTTTGCTAGTGGACGGAAGGGGTGGGAGGGCTGGGCCCCAGAACACCCGCATACTCAGCGTACCTGCCATGGCAGAGTAGCACTGGATTTCTACGGCCCGCTGTTGGAAGATTGTTCCCTGCTGGTAATGATGGATGAGCAGTCATGATTCCTCATTGTAAAGGCCACCCAGGTGACCGTATTCTCCTATGTTGCAGGAATACTGGATGAAATATTCAATGAGTGGGGCATCCCCAATGTCATAAAAACAGACAATGGGCCACCATTTAATGGTCACGACTTCAAAAGATTTGCGGCTCACATGGGATTCATGCATCAGAAAACCACAACGCTGTGGGAGCAAGCCAACAAGATGGTGGAGAGATTCATGGCCTCCATCACAAGGACGAGACAACAAGCTCTCATTGAGAACATGGCTATGCAGCAAGCCCTATGCCAGATTTACGCCACTGCAGGAATACACTGCATGAGGCTACAGGAAAAACACCAACAGAGCTCATGGTGAAATATAAGCCAAGGACACACATAGTGCAACTAGAGAACTACAAATGTCATGATGATGAAAACATACAGAAGCAAGACATGGAGAAGCAACACCAGGCGACGTGATGGGCAGACAGGAGAAGAGTAGCAAAAGACATAGAGCTAATGGTCAGAGATTAAGTGATAGTGCGACAAAAGCCCCGAAAGAAGACATAGTCAATCAAGATAGGCACCAGAACCGCTCATCATAACCAACATAAAAGGACCAATGATCACGCTGCAAGCTGATGGAAGAGAATTCACCAGAAACACAGAATTATTCAAACAATCAAATACTCTGCGGAGGAGGATGCCCACTAGGAAGAAGAGGGACAAGGGACAAGCCAGGATCAGGAAGGGCCAAGAGAGGAAGAGCCAAATGTGGCGCCCAGGCCCGCCGTCAAAGACACAGAAATTCCTCAAAGGGATGAGAGAGCATGGCGGACGATCGAGAAGCTGAAGAGACTGGTAGAAGAAATACGAGGAAGCAGTAAGGTAAGTGGAGGTAAGGTGCTGCGTATTGAAACAGGGGATACCGCTATAAGGAGAAACAGAAAAGGCAAGGCACCGACGATGGGGAAGCAAGAAGGGAACAGAAGTTGGTTCATGTAGGAGGAATTAAAGAGAAGGTTAACCAAGATACGGCCCCGTAAATTCTTTTAGAAGGGTTTGCGAGTCTGCGGATCCATTCCCCGAGCCCCCCATAAGAGGGACGGGGCCACAGGACAGGCCCAACATTTGATTTGCAGTGCTAGTAACAGGGTTTCAGCCAGAGGGAGACCATTTCCCCTCGGCCACAAAACACTGAAACACGACTTTAAAAATTCTGTTTAGGGGCTTAACTGTTTTTCCAAACGTGACTTGAAAGAAAAGACAAAAAATCCCCCAGTAAAAGGATGCCTCAAGCACGAGTATCGTCAATTGCCTTTACAGCACCACAATTGCTTTCTTCGGGACGTCTGTCATGTGTTCTGTACTTAAGTCTACGCAACTAAATTAGAAAAATAATTACACAAGTACAAGTTGAGCAGTGAACATCTAGGCCAGGGCTGGCCTTAAGGGCAGCCTTGGGCGAATTGGCGCCCCCCTCGCCCCTGATTATCAGGGGGCAGAAGGGGAGCAGGGTCAGGATGAGCCACTTTTCTTTTTTTTTTTTTTACTTCCTCGCTCTGGCAAGGAGGTAATGATATGAATAGGGCGCATCAGCACCCTATTGTCATTAAATGAGCCAGCCGCCGTGGGTGCATTTAATGACAATGAGGCACCTGCCACGCCTTCTGCCACTATGCCAGCTCCTGGGTGCCCTTGAAAGACTCCCCCAAGCTGGCGTGGTGGGGGGCTAATGGCGCCTTTTGTCATTAAAGGCGCCTGCGGCGACGGGCGCATTTAACAGCAAGAGGCTGCCTGCCGTGCCTTCTCGCACAACACCAGCTTGGGGGAGCCCTTGAAAGACTCCCCCGAGCTGGCGTGGTGGGGGCTAATGGCACCCTCGGGGGCGTGGCGCACTGGGCGGTCGCCGGTTCGCCCCCCCCCCACCCCCCAGGCCGGCTCTGCTCTAAGTCAGACCCTGTTTGATACAGCACAGTCTGAGATCCAATAAGCAGCATAGCGTTCTGCAGTAAACATATATTGCAGCAGAGCGGCTGTACAAATGTATAATTCATTTATAAGGCAGCAGCGGTGAATGCTGTCATTTCCTGGTGCCAACACAGACTACTATGGTAGATGGGCCCGGTTGAGAGAGAAATACAGAAACAAGAATGTGATAACAAAGGGCAGGGTGGGGGGAGATTATAAATCGGACAATAGTACACAACTACAGCCAACCCAATATTTAAAGCTAGGGGGAATAGCTAGTCCAATTAGCAAAGCTGTAAATGACCGGTCGCATTAACTTGCTGTTGCACCTGTGAGTGCAATTTCGGCCTCTTCTGGGGTGTGGGGCCAGCAGTGATCCGACTGTGGCGCCTTTCTCCACTTTCTGTCATTCCTCACTTCGACTAGACAGCAGCTGAGGTGATTCGGCGCCATTTCTAAAGGCCAAACAAAGGCAGCCTCGTGCTCGTGTTTGACAAAGCCTTTGGCGCTATTTCAGGAAACAGATGCAAAATAAAGTACATTAGTCACCAACAATTACTCGAGTGCCGTGTAGCTTTCTAGGCACGGGGGTGGCCAACTGCTGCAGCGAAGTAAGACAACTCTTTTCATTGCCAGGGGAGTACGTCAGCTCCACTCCCTCGAAACTAAGTGACGCTGTGTCGAGCGACGTCAGATGAAATGGGGGCGAACAGCAGGAAACAAGGGAACAAGATAAGACTGGCCTAAAAAAGGCGTTTACACTCCCATATGTGGGCTACATCCGGAACAGTACACCCACGGCTCTCCTAGTACTTTGGGTTCTAACACCTACCAGGACGCAGTGGTGTAGACAGCTTTTGGTGTGGGGGCTGGGGAGGATGAGTAGGTAATTGGGCACCAGCGGGAGGCTGTGGGGCACTGGGCTCCAGGTTGGTCTTGCTTCCTGTGCCCCAAAAAGAAAACACAGATTCCCCTGGAACCCATCTAGCCTACCACCATAGCTCTCAACCATTTGTGCAGCAAAAGTGGGTGAAAACACCCTATTTTCTTTTTGGCGTGAAACGAATGGGCATGCAGGAGGCTAAAAGCATGTGAGTTGATAGCTATGCACCACACTGCAGGCAGACTGACAGGGTCGGACTGGGCCATAAAATTGTCTCGGGCACCAATGAAAAAGTGGCCCAGTTGTGAATGGAAATTAATTCCTTTTGTGACACTATTTGAATAGTACCCAAGGGGGGAGTTCTTTGATAACATATGATGCAAATTGTGCATTTTAAAGAATATTTATTCAGCAACACTGGTCAAAACTATTAGTTGTGTCGTGCTTTTCCAAGATTGTTGTACTTGTTATTCAGTGTGGAAAGTAGCTTTGGGGCCAGGTCCGTGAAACTCATCTATTTTGCACGATGTCCGAAGGGTCCACTTTGGGGTTGTGTACTGGTCCGATTTTTTCAGAGGGCATTTGGCTATTTGATAGCATTTGGGTGCAGCAACCTCCTATCATGTCTGGCCTTTCAATGTGCTGGTGCAGCATGTTGGGTACCGACCTGTGGGCCCGTAAGGCCAGCTGAAGATGAGTAGTGGCCAGTCTAATATTTATATCTCGGGTGCCATGTTGTCAACATTTGGGCAGCACCCTGCCCACATTCCCCCATAATAAAAATGCAATGATACTTTAAAGCATTTCAAATGTAAAAATGCAATGTAAAAAAAACAGTATATGGGACTCATAAAATGGTACCTGGTCCAGAATAAATGCAGGTAAAATTGCCAGTATTGCCATCAATCCCATCCATGGAGTCCTATAGCACTCCATGTAATTGAGCCACAATGCCTCCGGGCTGCTGCGTGCTCTATAAATGTGAATAAATAAATAAATGGAATGGTAATTTACCACCCTTTCCACCGCTTGTAATATCCCAGTAATACCGGGATATCAGGTGGCGGAAACGGTAGGGGCAGTTTGCCAGTATCCCGCCGAAATTACCAACAGGATACCAGCACACTCGTTATGAGCCACATAAGTGTTTTCTTTGAATCCTGATGCACTTATCCTATCACGCAACCAAGATGCTACAGGACACAAGAAGTATCATTTGCTGCCTTTCCCATCATTTTCCAGATATTTTATACCATAAACCTTGCTGAAGTGCAGTTTCTTTACCGAGACAAACATAAGATCATGACAGATTCTGTTTATTTCTTCTGGCACAAATTGGGAAGTTTCCTAACCCCTCACTAGTCTGAGGGGCTTTTACACCTTTATTTATTTTGGATTTGCAGAGCGCACTGCAGCCCACAGGCATCGAGGCGCTTTAAGGACACTTAAGGAGGCTTGCTTGAGGGTTACAATAAGCGGCCCACGAATAATGCTTAGATACAGTTTGTTAGGTTACAGTTGCCACTTGCGATGGGCATCCACAACTGATAACATTGTGAGGGGTGCAGACGGACATGCTCCTAGTTTGAGTGGCTCTGACTCTTAAAATGTTTGTAGTGTCAAAGAGTAAGACCCTAAGACCTCTCGGGCCTGTGTCTCCAATTCTGATACATTGACAGTCAGAAGAGCACTATCCCCGAGACCCTACTACTCTCCTGGGCTCACATTCTGAGGCCTTTTGAGTCTGTGAATTTCTGACTCTGAGAGCAGGTTAGTGTGGGCAGTTTTTATGAGGACTGCATCTTGTCTAAGAGGCCCTTACAATGTCCAAGGGGGATTGATATCCTCTTTGCTTGACAGACTCTCACACTCTAGTATTCTGAGGACCTCGGACACTGTGGCACTCCTGCCTTTAAGGCATTTTAGGCTGAGACTTTCCTAGACCAGAGAGTGCGGAATTGAAGGCTGTGATTGTTTCGAGGGTTCCAATTCTATGACCCTGCTAGTCTGAGGGTATTGGACTCAACACCTCTTACCCAGTGAAGCAAGAGTTCTGCCACCTACCTAAGCTCAGGATTTTGAAACCGCAATCATCCTAGTCCACAGGACTTGCTTGGTTTTTGTGACCGCTCTGGTCTGATTGCTGCTGACATTGGATATTCTCCTAAACCAGATATCTGCAACTGGTGGCTCTCCAGATGTGCTGGACTACATCTCCCTTGATCATGTTGGCTAGGGCTGATGGCAGTTGTCGAAATTATATGGCGAGCCAAAGATTGTAGACCCCTGGAGTCGGAGGGTAGTGACTGAAAGATCCTCCGGATAGGAGTTTCCCAATCCTAGTCTGAGGGAATATGACATCAAGTCCCTCCTAGTCTGAGAGTCTTCCATTCAGGATCTCTCTGGTATGAGGGGTTTGGACTCTGAAACCAGTAATTTGATGGGCTCCGACTCCAAGAGCCCCTGTTCCCACAGGGATGCTGGAGATCATCCTAGGTTACAGCATTTTCTTAATCTGAGATGCTCGGTCTCTGAAAAAGTTCTATTTTGAATGACTTTCACACTGCGACTTTTATTGTCTGATGGAATTGAATTCTAATACTTTTCATCTGAGCTGGTTAGAAGGGATTCAGCAGCCCCGTACGATAGACCAGTGCAAGGCCTTGTTAGATGTATCCTCAAGGTAAAGTGTTTGGACTAGACTATGCGTCAAAATCCACCGGTGAGCACCAACAGTGCTTGAAGGATGGATTCTGACCATTTCATCTGGTTGATGATGCTGGCCACCACCCTTTGGAGCTTGCCCAAAACTTTGGCTGGGAAGTTACTGTACTGGCCATTGCAGTAGCCAATGCGGGAGAGGACAACTGCAAGGACCATGGAGATCCGTTCTTGCAGTAGCTGCAGCGATGGCAGTAACCCACAAGGAACACATATTGGAAAACTGTATTTTCCGGACACATTTCTTGACAGCAGGCTACAGGACAATACATTGATGAAGATGACTCGATCAGGAGTCAGGTCAAATACTGGCCTCTGGATGGGCTGGTGAAAGTATGGGAGCAAACAAGGGCAGGAGACGAAATACCACTGGGGGAGCAATTGCTAGCAGAGGTAAAGACAGTGTGGGGGTGGTTGGGGAAGGGTGAACGGTAGGTTTGGGAGAGGGGCATAAGGGTGCAGAAGAGTATGGGCAAATGGACTGAAAGAGGAGAACTGTGGGGTAAAGGTGAGGACAACAGGCCAGGAGGTGGGGCAAGCACTGGCGAGTTGAGCGATCAGTAACAGAAACAGAGGAGAGTGGGGGAGGGAACCCCTCTGAAAAAAAGAGGGGCCAGGCAAGGGTAAGCAGGCAGAGGGAAGTGTCCCCCCATGACAGCGGCAGACGCCACCAGGACAGTGTTTTTCAGAGGGAGACATGTGGGTGTCATTTGAGCACTATAAGGCGGGCAGAGTGGGTTCCCTAGTATTAATCGCAGTGAGCTTAATTGCAGAGGCATTGGGGACTAGATCAGGGGTTTGCAACATGCTGCATAAATGCACAGGTGCTGGAGATGGGGACAACCCTAATACCATTCCATATTAGCACTAGGGAAAACTTTGACAACGCATTGAAGGTGTCGTTTTTTTTGTAGTAGGGCAATTTTTGCACTAGTGCTTCTACCATGCAAAATTGCACTTGTCACAGTGCAAAGGTTTTCTAATATGGCCCCAACGTTTTTTTGCACTAGAGTAAACTTTGTCCTGTTGTGAATACCGTGCAACTGTGCACTTGCACAGGTGCAACGTTTCTGTAATCTGGCCTCTTGATGTTCGTTTTTGAAGCAATGTCTTGGCGCTGCCCCTTGTACATCTTTTGATGTTTCCCAAAAGTGGCTTGACAAAAAAAAACATAGAATAATTATACGTCTCGAAGTTATTCGAAGAAAGGTGCTCGTGGTTATTTCTTAGAATTCATTGATGAACTACGAATGATTATTTTGCATGTCTGAAAACAAAATATGTGCAAACGTGTTTGCAACTCCACTACCGAGGGGCTTGACACCTACAGGACTAGGACACGGAGATCGTACGTTGAAACACCATACACTCTCTGCCAATGGAGGCTTGATATCTTTGCACATTCAAATGTGTCCATCCCACCCCCCCCTATACAATATATAAATACTTAAACTGAAGCAGCAGAAGTCACCAGGTTAATTTTCAAGTAGGTTCTCATGGAAACCGCAAATTGGCATTCGCTGCTGTTGAAAACAAATTTGAATCGAAATTGAATCGAATGAAGGCTCGAAAGCATCAAATCCAGGTTAGGCCGAGCAGAGCGCGCAAGATCTAGGGAGTGTTCATTGGAGATCTAGGAAATGCCTGGAACGCAGAATAGCTGTTCTTCCTGTCCATACAATTCCTGGAAATTGGGCCGCCCCTCGCTTTGATATCATGGTCTGCTGACTCGTGATGAAAGATCAGGACAAAAGGGTGGCACAACCCAGTTTTAGATAACAAGAAAAAAAACACATTATCTGACGCATTCAGTACTTTTGGGAAGATGCCAGAGTGGCCAGTACATGGAACTCTTTAAATCATAATGCGCTCTAATGGCGAACATGCCGGAGTGCGCTGCAGAGAAAAGCACCACTCATTCCATGGAAAGGGAGAAGAATCAAGCATAGCAGCAGGTCTCCCAGCTCCCACTAAGAGACGGACGGTCTCTTTACCAGTTCAGCGACATGGAAAAAATACAAGCTAAACAGCGATAACGGACTTACCACCATTCTACATCACCTGCGACTTCAGTTTGGAGGTGCCGTTGAGATTGAGCTGCATATAAAAACACTCAATTTTGTCTCTGAAAATCAGCAGATTTACTGAGGTGGAATTATTGCTTGCCGTCAATCTGCAAAAGCCCCCATGGGGTCCGATGCGCTCCAAAAATGTGGATTAGCATTGCTTTACCACCAGTAACAAATCTGCCAGACCGAGCAGCGTTAATAGTAAATGAGTTTGGTGGTAATTCCACAGGAGACTTACCACCACATTTGTATTGAGGCCCATAGTACAGAACCACACAGGGGTACGTGAGAACACTTTGCTTCCTCAGTACTGTAACTGTACTCCTCACAAATGCTCCTCTCTGCAGTTTAGTAAAAGTCTATGGACCTGATTCACAGAGGATTTTTAAGTGGGATTCCACCGTTACAAAGCGCTTCTGTGAGCCAGGCTCTCTATCTTGTGCTGAAATGGACAGTTAACAGGTAACAATGAACACACACCGAAAACAAGGCATATCCTCTCCATGCCGAAGAAACCCACACTCAACTGTGAAGATCTGGTCAGCTATCACCTGTGCCAATATGCAGATGACACACAGCTGTACCTAATAATCAATTGCACCAACGACATCCATTGACGCAAGCGCTACCTGTCCCCCATCCAGACCTGGATCTCAAGTACCTACCTGAAGCCTAATCAAGAAAGACCAAATTAATTTTCTTAAGAAACCCCTCTATCCAGAATTGACAGATTCACATGGAGAATGTAGGCCTCATGCCTCAACTCTCTCCCATTGAAGCATCTCCTGGATTTACCATCAATTGTGACCACTCATTCAAAACATACATAGCTAATAGACACAAACATCATGTTACCAGCCTGGTGTTCCATTGCAAAGTCAAACCTTTAATTTCCACTCCGGTATCCAGAACAGTTGTCCAACGACTTTCTTTTAATCACCTGGGCGGAGGCAATACCCTACTCACATTAGTCTCAGGAGTCTTAGATGCCACCTTTCCCCACCTGAAAGCCATCTCATCACAGACTAAGAACATTCAACCACATCACTCCTATTCTGAAGGAGTTGCATTGGCTATCCCTTCACGCAGACAACCTGTTCCGGAACTGTCTGCATCATCTGATAGTCTCAACCAAAATATCACTACACGGCCGAGGAACTCACAATCTCCAGAAGCCCACACAACCAGAAGCCAACAACCTCAAAAGACTGGAAAAGGAACTGCAAGAGGTCAAAAAGGCACTTTCCTGCTAGCCACAAAGTCTCTGGAACAAGTTAGCAATGGAGATAAAACTGGTCCCTTCCATCCTACAATTCAAGAAAAACCAGAAGACCCTGCTCTTCCAAGAAAATCTCACCAAAAACCTTACTTCTTCCCGTGCTGAGCGCCTCTGCTATCCCGGCTCCCTACCGGTAACACCCTGTGGACAGCCCCTTTGTACAGCGCTCTGCTTCTTCAAAGCTAGTTTTGCACTTTCAAAATCTCCAAAATACACACAAAAGCAAAAGCAAAAGCGAGAGGTTACAAGCTAAATGAGAAAGGGGGAAGAGCAAAAGACAGAGCAACCAGACAGGATGTTTGTTAACCATGAGCGAGCAGGAGCACTGAGGCTCTGAGTGCAATCTTTGGAGGGAGATAGTATGGTCCACAGTGTAGAACGCTGCAGAAAGATCAAGCATCACCCAGGTGATAACACCGCTGGAGTCGGAAGCCATACTGATGTCATCACGGGAGGATAGCAGACAGAATGATGTCCTTCGGCCGGGGCAGAATCTGCAAGTGAGAAGTGGCAGCTCTTTCAGGAATGGAAAGGAGGAAGGGAATAGGGCAAGAACTAGACGCTACAGCAGAGTCAAGACGGGGTTTCTTTGGAAGGGGCTGTGACCATAGCATTCTAAAAATGAGGGGGAATTCTGCCGCTGGCGGAGGAGGCATCGATCACAGGGAAAAGAGAATCTCAAATAAAGCGATAACAAAGTTTGATGATTATAGCCAGATAGGGGCCAAAAGGAGGGCTGGATTTATTTTGAGAGAAAAGGTCCGCGAGAGTACTGGCTGTGATAGGAGTGAAATTATTGAGTACATAGACAGAAGGGGGGCAAGGAGCATCAACAATGGGGCAAGTGGGAACAGTGCGGGGGCCATGGAAAGGCTGTATTTGCTTTTGGAATCAGGAACAGGTTTTTCATAATGGGGAAACTCAGTAATGCATTTTGTCTTTGCATCATAGGCATAGGATCGTCGCCAAAGGTGTTCAGCAGCTTTGTGGAAGCCTACAAGGTAGACCATTCAGCAGTGAACCATCGAGGAGGCCAGAGAGGTTAAGAGACACAGGATATTGTCCTCGGTGGATGTCAAGTTTTCAAAGTAGATGTTTTTCAGCTTTCAAAAGGGGCAGAACAAGCAATAGAGTTGTCAACAAGGGAACGGGGCAAGCATTGAGGGCTTCTTGAAACAAATCCGGGTGGAGCTTCTTCCGAAAACGGATATAGGTATGAAGTTGAACAGTGCCAGTGCGAACTGTCAGGCAGAGGGGAGAATGTTAAATTAATGAAGTAATGATCATACAACAGGGAGGGGGCGAGGGGGTGGATCAACCAAAATCGAAGATGAGAGACAAAGAATCAGATTGAGTGTGTGTCCTGTGGTATTATTGCTGAGCGAGAGAGTCAGACAATTGACAACAATTTGTTAGAATATCTGGTCATTTCTCACACAAATCTACCCCAGTGTCTCCAAAATG
Organism: Ambystoma mexicanum; assembly: GCF_040938575.1. NCBI lineage: Eukaryota > Metazoa > Chordata > Amphibia > Caudata > Ambystomatidae > Ambystoma > Ambystoma mexicanum. The sequence continues at coordinate 1,345,253,926 of NC_090931.1, forward strand.
CCACACACCCTTCACACACTGTACACGACCACCGGCCATGAATTAATCTGACCCTTGATAAACATCACCAACCACCCCCTTGCTTGGTGTTGAAGAAGCTCCTAAGGTTCGGTTTCAGAATGATGCTTGAACCCTGCAGGGTGTTCATGGGGAGGTTGATAAGGTGAGGAGGAAAAATATGAAAAAGTGGACAGCGGATTCCTTAAAGTCCCAAATGAAGCTTGTTTACCATCGCTTAGCCTAAAGGCGGCGTCCCAGCTCTAGAATAGTGGAGAGAAGCATGCTGACAGTGAATTAAATGGTGCATGGGTACTGGGGTAGGATTCCAATCCAACAGTGCTGGAACCCCAGGTTTGGAGTAGCTCTGGCCACTTGCTGGATCATTGGAAAGCTCTGCATAGGAGCTAAAGAATGAACCATGGCACACGACCCTGGAATGGGTGGTTCCATCACAAACAAGGATGATTTGCTATCCCAGAGGCATGGGATGTGAAGGCTGCCCACAGTAGGTGTCAGATTTCAGCTGGCACTATGGCAGGAGGGTCTTCAATGTGCCCATGGTACGTCATCTCTAGGTTTAGAATTCCACAATTCTCAAAAGAATCATGTCTCTTGCTCTTCGGACTGTGCCCAAAATGTTGGCGTAGTCTGGTGATGCGCATTGATTAATTCTCGCTTCATGTTCATCTGGCTACATAGCCCCATTTTAACTTTTGTGTCTTTTCTCGCGATTGGTGTTAAAGTGCTGTGAATGGTATGTTCCTCAAGCACATTGAACAAGTGCAGGAATGAGCTGAAAAATCAAAACATTTTAGCAATTATTTGGAAGCACAACACTGCAAAAGGTGTCCTCCAAATCTCTAAATGAGGGTGCTCAATTCATGGCCCTCCATGTTTATTGGGCAACAGCTCCCATTAGCCCTAGGCAGCATAGCCAATGGTGAAGGATAATGGGCCTTGTAGTGGAAAACACCTAGGAGGGCTTCTAATTGAGAACCCAGGCTCCCAAACATGAAAAGAAAATTGTGACAGCGAAATGACCTTTCAAATGTCTATGATCAGCCTACCACTTGAACCGCCTATCGAGGAAATTATTATATGTCTATGATCCAAAATGATCCAAAAGGCATACTAATTAAGGGAAAGAGCAGTGGAATGACTTTACAAATATGTCCAGCAAGGGTCTAAGATGCTAATGCAGGAGGACATACAAAGGATCCGAAAAAAGATGATCAGTGGAGTAGGGGAGGGGACGTTCCTCCCATGGCAAGTGCTCTTTGGGTACGCCTTGAGCTTAGAAGCTGCACACCTCAAACATACATAAAGTGGGTAGCATGGGTGCAGAGCGATTTATCTGTGTGGGTGATTCTCCTTCCTTTGCAATCAAGCCAACAGGATGGCCACATGCAGGGAATATAGGTACCCCATTTGACCTTTTCTAGTACTCTTATACCTCTATTATCTTTACCTTCACCCAGTGCTCCAGATAAGATTTAGCAGTGGGAGTATTTTACTCCCTATTTTTTAATGCTGGGAGTAAAAAGATTTTTTAGGGAGTAAAAAAAGTCATTGCCATTCCCAATTGGAGCATTTAATAACCGAGTAAAAATATGTTTTAACTGTAATGTTTTTCTAATAAGCACTTATTTGCACCTAGTTATTTGTGCACATTAAATGATACAATTTTAACACTTCGGATCGGTGGTGATAGTAGTTTCTTCTTCTGACACTAATCTGTTCTACTGGTTCAAATATATCCAGGAATCAGGGGACGGGCTCCTATGTGTCTATTTTCGTTGGGAGTTTTTTTACTCCCTATTTTTATTTTTGGGGAGTATTTTCCTATTATTAGGGAGTAAAAGTAGCCAATACACCCCTTATCTATAGGGCCACCTTCACCTCACCTGGTTTCCTGGGAATTGTAGAATCCTTGGCTGCTCGTACCTCTGCTGGACCGATTTACAGTAGCATTAGGTTTCAGAAACATGTGCATGGGCCCAACACAGAAAGAAAACGAGAAGTCGCCTGACCTCAGTGCCGTGGCTTTTACAAATAAACACAGCGGAGCCATCGATCCGAAGGTTTCACTTGGTGGAACCACTAACCCTTCTTTATTGATCAACTGTTCATTTGCTGAAGTTGTTTTAGTGAGACAGTGGCCCTCACTATAACTCTGGCGGTAGCCGTGCTCTTATTAAGGGCACGGATGCCGCCGGAGTTGTTTTTTTTTCCGGCACCCGCGAATGGGCAGTAACCGGGTCATGGCGAGTTTGGCGGACCCAGTAATTGCCCATTCGCGGGTGCCATTATGGCCGGCCTCCCGATCCCCATTCTGCCCCATTGGGCAGAATGGGGTCGGGAGCATGGTTGCACCGGCACCGTTTGTACCGGTGCCGGTGCAATCATGAGTTCTGCTCGCGGGTGCCGGTATGCACGCCTGGTCAGACCAGGCGTGCAGTCCGGCACCCGCGAGCAGAACTCGTAGTGTGGTGGAGAGGTAACAACGGCGCCAATAGCACTACCGGCGCCGCTGTTGCCTTTCCACCATACTCATAATGAGGCCCAGTATCCCGAACAACATTGCAGCCTTCTTCCAAAACAGCATCTTGTAGATAGTGAAAAATGGCCACTTGCAAGGTCTAGCCAGCCAATAGTCACTCACCCCCTGCCATGAGTCCCAGTTCTCCACATGTACACAGCATACCACTTCTAGTCAGCAATAGTGGTCTTTCCCGTGCCAATTGCAAGTAGCGATTTCAAATGTTGCAGCCTGCTGGAACATTTCCCCCTGATATTCAAAGTTTCTCAAAAAAAAGAACACACTGCCAGTCGCTATATTTCATGTCATTCTGCTTCTTTTGCGTTACCACAGCTTCTAATGATCATTTCCCTTTTGCATCACATCCTGCAGAGAAAAGAGGCAGCCTTGTGCAAAGTTTTCAACAGAAAAGCATAATGACTTAATGTGCACTCCCAGCATCTCCATTTAAAACAAGTGTGTGTGCGTGTGTGTGCGTGTGTGTGCGTGTCTGCGCGCGCGCATATGTGTGTGTGTGTGTGTGTGTCCCCATGGTCCCTTATCGGTGTGCAGAAACCCACAAGTGCAAGTATTGATCTAAAAATAAATGCAAATCTTAGCATGCATCTACATTCTTGGCGTACAAATCAATTTCTCAAGAACAGACGATCTATGATCACTACCGCCCACCCCCTGTTCCCTCTGTGATTGACACAGCAGAACCCGTCCCTCTCCACCACCCCTACCAACTCCCCTCTCCCACTATCCCTGGGACATCCCTTGAACGCCCTGCCATTCCTGCCCTCCTTCTGCCACCCGCAGCCACACCCCTCTGCTTCCTATCCCTGCTGCCACCTCCCCGACCGACCGCTCCCCACTTACTGCGTCTCCTCTGCTGCTGGAAGTACACCAGGGCCTACACTTCAGCAGAACTAAGCCAGTGCGCTCTTCTGTGCCAGTTTGGCTTCTCCAGCCACCGGTAGTCCCCACATTATACAGAAAGGGAAACCAAACCAACATCATTCTGATTTTGCCCGTCTCTGGTCTCTGGTAACAGTAACAAAGTGAGGAAAGAAAAAATATCAGGAGCATATTTAAACATCGGTTCATCATCTCGATGCATTGCAGCAATTAACCAAACAGAAACATTTCTTTTGTCAGTGAATTCTTCCCCCAAGCCTTCTCTCCTGCGCAATTCAATCTATCACAGAATGGCGAAAAGCCAGCAATCTTATAATTTCCACTGAGTTTGTAGGTCACTTCTGTACGAATTCTGGCAGAACCTCCTGAGCCTTTTTTAATGATCCCGGCAGGTGCTTTCTGCCACCCATTTTGTATACATATTTAGTTTAACATGGTAGGATAGCTAAGTGTGTTAAGTGCTCCTGTCGCATATTTATCATCATTGTGAGGAACGATTTCTCTGAATGTACCCTTCCCTCCATTTATGGACCCCCCTAAACGTTTTGCTTTTTGTTACAGTATCCTGCCCTAACTTTTGCCAGTGGAGCACAGCCTTCCGTTGGACTCCGCAGGGCTTTTGGCCATTGTTACAGGGAAGTTGACACATCCTTCAGGCTGTCAGTTGTTTCTCATAGTCTTTCGAATTTGTTGCCACTTTTGTTAACATTTTATCATTGCGCAAAGTACATTACTGTACAGCGCAATGTGGTCCTTGTGTTTTCTGGCCCTCGTCATTCTCTAAGGATTGTCTAGGGATTGTACAGTGTCCCTAGTAACAGACTGGTGGCAGAAGCTTTTCTTTGTATTTTTACAAATCTTTACCAGCCATACTGTGCTTACTACATTTGGCTCATGACTGTGGCTAGTGTCCGTCATGTCCGTGCCACAAGGTCTTTTGTCTGTTCCTTTGGCCATTTTGTCCTTTGGCCATCCCCCTAGGCTTCCTGACCCGGGACTTCCTTATTTGGGCATGCAGTTACCTGCAAAAGCCGCTTATTTTGGGGGCCGCTGCAGGTCACGTGTGTTGGTACCCAGGAAGTGGGCTGGGACTGTCTGGTCCCAATCCATACTACTAGTGCCAGGATGTCTGGTGTGCACAAGTACACGAGAACCCCAGTGGTCCCTGATTAGACCACTGCTCGAGTGCATGAGTGGGGCATATCTTCTCATTGGCTGAAAGGGTGCGAGCACTCGCCAGACTTTAGATATGAGGAGGGGTCCTGAATGCAGACCGGTAGATCAGCAATAGGTCAGAACCGATCTGTGGACAGAGCCATGTATCCAAAAGAGCCGAGCAGAACAAGGGAAGATCCTGAGATACGCAGACGAAGGTTGGCACCCGAAGCCCATTGTTGTCCCTGTGGAGCCCTGCTTAATGCTGGATCGCAAAAGCCCTGAAAAGGTGCTTCAAACCTTTGGAGTGGTGGGACTAATCACTCTCAGCACCTCCTGGTTGCCCTGCAAAAGAGCTTGTTCGGAAGTGTCCCTGGGCCATCCAGTGGACTGTCAGCTCAAATCTTGGTAGCTGTGCAGGAGTGTCTCTATGTTCAGTTTCAACTCAAAACATTGGGGAATCCTAACATGTACTGCAAAGCATCCTTCCACTTAATTTTGTCATTCCAGCTTGTTTGGGCCGTGAGAGAGAAAGCTGCATCAGATCGTGAGAGTTGGATGTCCCTGAGTCACTGTGCTACTGTGACGGTTGCCAAATGTGGTTTTCCTGCGCTCCTTCTTGTGCACTGAGACCAGCTACATTGGTGTTTTCTTTATTCATCACCGACAAGAGAGTTACAGCTTCTGTTCCATACCGGACTTGCATGCGCCTGTGCACCTTTACATTGCTTTTCATTGTTCATTTGTGTTGATTCTTGGGCCCCTAATAAATAGTATAATTTAGTAAACTTCTGTCTAATGGTCATTCTTGATGTTTCACTGTGTGCGCTCATTAAGGACCTCTAATCACCCTCACTTCTCCGGAGTTTTAGCCTTGACTGCTCTCTGAGCTACCGTGAATTGGTCTGGCTATATTCCCAGAAGTGTCCCCTGTTTGACTAACAAGGGTGGCCTCCTAAACATCTGTCCACCAGGTCAGAGTTTAGAAATCCATTCTAACAATCATCATAATCTTTATTTTGACAAAAGCCTTAAAAGCACATGAAAAACATACAACCCATAAAAAAGGACAATATTTTAAATCCACAAATTGATATATAATATTGAAAATAGGAAACATTCCCCCACCAACAATCAATCAATGAGAGTAATTTAGAAACAATCCAGTTCATTATGAATAATCAGCCTCATGAATTCATGGAGTCTTGGGATTCCTAACATAACCCATGTCATATAATGGTGATATTCCCTGTAACAGTCAATTAAGCAGCCCCCGGCTAGCCATGTTCTTGTACTGTGTCAAATTTCCAAGTAATAATACAGACCATCATCAACTTCATTATCTACTTCCTAATTATCCCCCATGCCGTGTTTAAAAATAAACTTAGTTACAGTTATTAAGGTTAATGGTTCACATGTTAGAAGTCATCATATTTTCTTCATACAGATAATTGTAATCATGACATATCACAAGAGTTACAAATTATTTAAAAAACCTTGATAATATTCTAAAACATTAAAAATAAAAAAAAAATCACCCTTCCTACAGATTCATCAAATTAATCTCTGGACATTCCATACCGATATAAAAACATCCATCCAATGGACATCAACTGTAGGTACCCTAAGTGAGATCTTTAAGATGCCATTACCGAGCCCGCGGTTAACTATAGCTATATCTTGTATAGAGGATATATACGATCAGAGTATCGTGCCTATCTATATGTCCTGTTCTCATACATCAGCAATATTCATTTGGTTATTTAGAGTGTGCCTGACTTGTCTAACGAGATGTTAGAAGGTTATATTCATCGTGGAGTGGCTTATGAGCGTAAGTTGTCTATATTACTCATCAGTCGGGATCTTCTGGGATGCAAACCTCTGTAGGGTACACTTGGATGGGCCATAGCTGCCATATTATCATTAGATATAGTTATAGTACTTATATTAGAGTTATGTCAATTGTTTATGAGCTTTTGTTATCATGAATGCTTACCTTTCATAACACCCTTCATAACAAATGTAATAATTCTAATAATGGCCGGTTGTCAAAAAACGTCATTGATTTAACCCGTTACCATCTGTTTCTCTCTTATGGCCCATGAGCATGCCAGGTACTGGCCCACTGTGCTGTACTATCTAACTGATTAGTTGATTTACAAAGTTTTTCTGCTTCGTCAATACCTCTTGATCCTGATGCTAGAAGCATTGGCTTCAGAGTTCTGTTATGGACCTTAATATATGCAGGGCATAGGAAGAAGAAATGTTGGTTAGATTTTGTCTGGGCAAACATGGACAACTTTCCGAGCTATGGTTGTTCCATTTTTTCATTATATTTCTAGGTTTTAGATCTAACGACCACTGGACTGGCAGGTTGACCTGATCTAGGTAAGTCTCAAAATCGCTGTTAGTTTTTACTAACAGGTAGGTCCGGCCAGTCTTGCTGCTAGATACCTTTACTACGTACGTACAGGAGCCTGCTATTTATTTTGAAAGTATCTCTCACATGAACCTTATCCTCTTTACTGATATCCTCAGGTCTGTAGAGGAGATTCGGCATGACCAAATCTTTTGCCATTGTCTTTACATGGTTAGCCCATTTGAAAGGACTGCGTGCCTTTGCTTTAACAGCATCCATTAGTTAATTCCCTGTATGTTTGTAGTGATGGTGTAGTCCAAAGCTCGATCCAAAATAATAGGGGGTTTACTTTAATCTCTTTACCCACATCTATTTGACCTACATCTAGATGAATTAAAGCATTAGAGGTATTCTTTGGTAATCTCAGGAATCTTTTGTTTTCTGTTCTCATTTTTTGCTCACCGGGTTCATATCCTCATAATGTTGTGCCATAAATTGCACCATTTACTGCCTTCATATTATATACCTCCATGGCTGCCATTATGGATCTATTCCTCAGACTGGCACTGCATTTAGTAACCATTAGGCTAGTTCTTGCTAGTGAAGATACTGCCTGTCTCACTTTGGGGGCCCTGCTGCCCGAGGAGTTTAACTGATAACCTTGGTAGTCAAATTAACCAAATTCCTCTATTCTTTTGCCAAATCTCACGAGGTCCAATCTTCTTTTTGAGGCGGCAGAGCTTTGATTTTGTTTTCGTCATATTGGCTTCCAGCCGCGGGTTCAGACACATTTTATTGAATCGGGTTAGTTGTTTTCTTATATGTACCCATGTTTTTGATATAAGAACTGTGTCATTCGCATACAGCAGTATGCTGATTTTCTGGGAGTTCGGGGTTGGGTCCTCTGCCTCAAATCTACTAATTTAATTTGCTATATCATTTGTATGCAAGCAAAAAAGGGTGGGGGCAAGTGTGCACCAGTGGCGTACACCCTTAGCAATTGTAAAAGAATTGTCATTTCTACCATACGGCCATACCTTATTCGGGTCCTGCTGTTATTACACAGACTTATTATACGCTCTAAATGTCCAATAGGTGGACCCAGGGATGATCTGCAGTTCCATTGGTCACTTCTGGCAACATTATCAGCATTTGCACATTCTTGTGGATTATAAGCATTAGCCTTGAAACATGCACTGTGCAGCGAACCCCTTTTTGGAACCCAGCCTGCCATGGGCTTAATATTCTGTTCTCTTTCACCCATTCCTGTCGCATCTAGTAGGGAGATTGCAATGTGATTGTTAGGCTCAGGTCTGTCTCCCTTTTTGAAGGCAGGAATAATGTCTGCCATTCTTCAAGAGTCGGCCACCTTTCTGGAAGAGGGGCTCAGTACGGAGCCCCGCCTTCCTATTCCATGGAAGCCATGTTTGTATAGTATTTTTTTTCCGTGCACAGGGCACCATGAGGCTACCCGTTCATGAACAGAAACTGCTTTCGAGTTAGCCCTGTCCCAGCACATTGAATAGGTGCTAATAGCATTAAGCACCCTTTCCAAGGGCTGCAAAGGGTGTTAACAGCCCTGGGCCCGAGTTAAAGGCCTGAGCAAATGCTTAAATATATATATATATATATATATATATATATATATATATATATATATTAGCAAAGATGATATTCACCTGGTTATTAAGGTAAATCCATACTACTTGCAGAGATGGGGAATTGTTTCTACAGTTTCTATTCTACTCTTTGAGTCTGTCTTTATATAAATGGCTGGGCCACCACATTATCTGACATTTTTGGGCCTTTTTTGGCTAGCTTGTAGAAACCCTTATAACCATCCAATTGGACATCTTCAACTGCCTATATTTCTTGCATGCAAATGATTTCCATTCTTTTAATAAAATCTTTCCACTCCTCATCTGGGAGATATTTGCCCAACCCCCGCTATATTCCACATCACAATCTTTATTTGATAAGCATACATACTACCTTGTGGTTGCGGAGTACTATAAGTGATTTATACGTGGGCGGGCAATGATTGTCAAAAAGAGACAGCTAGGTTTCAACCTGCACTCCACCTGAAATTAGTTAACAAGCCTATAATGAAACTCAAATTAAACACAAATTAAGTCCAATCAAACGTTATAAATTCAATCATTTGATTTATTAGTTTCTTGGGCTGACACGTGTTTCAAGCATTAGTTCTTCATCAGGGCTCCTTAACTGTGTACGGTATTAGATGCCCAAGTATGACTCCATTTTAAACTCAATTTTAAAAAAGAATTCCCAGATACTTCATAATTTTCTGTCCTGTCACTTCAAGTTCAAAAAGCCTTTAGGCTGATTTTGCCTCTAACACTGTGAAACACCCGATAACGCTTCAACCAGGTAAAGGCTTTTTGAATGATAGGTCTCCAAATCCAGGCTATTTCCCATCTCTGGGGAAGGAGATGCTACTGACGCTGCTGTTCCTCTGCTACTTTTAATGATACAAAACAATCCACAGCCCCAGTGCAACTCTTCAAGATAACCATGTTTTCTTCCTGGGCATGCTGCCATCAGTAACGGTTTGGGTGGCGCTGGCAAAAATACAACTGACAATGCAACTCTCGCCCACAGAAAGACAGAAAGAGTGACATCAGCATATGATCTGCCCAGGCCCGGCTAGTTGATTATTATTACTGATGGCGCGCGCACCAGAGGGCGTGCCACGCCTCTGAAAGCACCACAGGGAGAAGTGAATACATGGATGAGAGAAATGTAACAACAGGCAGTGGTGTTCAAGACTCTGGCAGTGGTGAGTGGGTGCATATCGGATGAGAGGAATAAGTCAGGCACCACTTGCAGGTAAACAAATCTTTGACCGATAACATGCTACACTTTGCTCAAAATTCAGGAGGATCAATCCGGAGCAGGGTAACTGACTTCATGTTTCCCAGTGGGTGGGGGGATTGTGGGGGTGTCCCATTTAAAATAGTCTTTTACGCATATGGCCTTTGCCGGGGGGTGCCACCTGGGAAGGTTTCCAGGAACCCCAGTGCTTTTGAGGACTCTCTGAAGTTCCGCTCCCTGTATTAAGCCTGCCGGAAGGCTTTTTTCCATTTTTGTGGCCAGCAAAGCTAGCATTTTCCTTAGATATCAGTCTATATTAATCATGTTCACTGATAAAGTCGCTCAGCTAGTTGACCCCTGCATGTAGTATCCTCCCATGTACAGATGTTTGTTCAACTGATATTAGCGCGGGGAGTTGGCCTTTTTAAAGATAGCGCTCCAGTTTTTCCACAAGTGCAGGTTCAGGTCTAGCTGTTCTTTCGTGACAGCGGGTATGGGCGTTAGAGCTCAGCACCGCGGGCGTCTTGTTTGTCCACCCGTCAGACGATTATAAAGCCCAAAAAGGACTGATTTCTGTGGCGGTGTGTGGTACTGTGGAAGCTCTGTTCAATAAAATGATGAATTTGAATAGTGCTCTGGGTTTCTGCAATTCATGGTTCCGACACAGCCTCCCACATCCCACTTAATTCATGTAACAATATTAGAACTGGGTCGCCCTCATAAATGGTATATAGTCCCTGAGGAAAGCCTTAATCTTTCATGGTGAAACCAACACTTGCTACCCAACTTCCTCTACATTGTCAACGGGGTGGTAGTTCTCTGAGAAAATATCTACTTGTCTGTACATCTGAGATTTGTTTTTTTAGTTACACCATCGTTATACTGGCTTTTCAGATGGTTGTTTTAACAATTAGATTATGAATTAAAAGTTGTTATATTTTTGCTAATATCCATGTGATCTTTGCAGCCAAGTGAAATAAGTATCACTTATAGGAACTACCACCCCGTTGACAGTGTAGAGGAAGTTGGGTAGCAAGTGGTGGTTGCTCCTTTTGTATATGGTCTACTCCTCATACACCCTTGCCCCCTTTACAAAAAAAGAGGAAATCAAAATTGTGCTCAAACGTGTTTACATCTTTCATGGTGAAACATAAGAGCTTGTACTGAAACTAGTTGGCCTTTTGTTGTCTGTTTTAAATTTTTCTCTTGAATTGTTCCAAAAATCCTACGCTGAAGGAATTGAAGGGCATTTTAGTTTTTGAAATTGTACACCGCTTTTAATTACTGTCCCAAGGTGTATATTCCTGTTAACATTCAAGTAAGGGGGATATCTTTACTGTTTAAATCTAAATGTGTTGATTATGTTCTCTTTCTCTTCCTTCCGTTAACCAGCCCCTGATAGGCTATGGGATGGACCGAGCATCAGAATGTGTGCGATATGAATGTAATGCATGTGTGAACACTGAAACAAAAAAAACGATTCTTGCTGCTCAGCATACATTCGATATTGAAATGGATTTGATTATATTGTCAATTATAGAATAACATGTCGGTAATCAAGTTCTGTACATTTACTTCTGGGATTATCAGGCTGAGGGTCACTGTAAGGTCAGAGTATTATTTTTGGGAAACACAGAGAACCCAGAGGCCTTCCCCTGCTTTCGAGGCCTGTCCCCACTTTCCTGTAGTATCGAAGAGTCTGAATATATTATTACAGACTTCTGCCTGGAGCTACCTTTGACTCCTGAACGACAACTGTCATAAAAATATTCAAATGTGACATTGCACCTGTGGTGGGCATTTCAGATCCCCAAGCCATACATCTGAATCACATTTCTGATTGTGATTTTCTGTTTAAACAATAAGACATTATGCAGTATGCTTCACAGGTGTACGTGTGCTTTTAAAAATGTAATTACACATAAGGTGTCAATCATAAACATAATGATCAATCTAAAGCATTCTTAGTTTTTACTGTGCTTAATTTTGAGGATGAATTATTAAGTGGTATTTTTTTTTACATTAGCGTCCCCTTGAAAACACACAAATACAGACTATTATATTACGTGATGAAAGTCACATTGCTGGAGTCTCATGTTGATGTTAGATTTGCTGCATATATAGTACCAGCTCATGCTCCTCAAAAGTGTGCATGCACTTTGGGTGATGCTAACAGCTGCGCCTCTTGATCGTCTGTTTACTTTGATCTCTAGATCTAGTGTTTCTGGCTGGAGTGTAAGGAGGGGTCAGCTTGGAGAGGTAGTTGATCCCATCTGATCCATTAGCACCTGGATGCCACACATCCAATTGTTCAATCGGAAGTCAAAGAAGAAGACTGTAGTGCAGGTACGATCCTTGGCACAAACAAAATGCACACGCACATATGTACCACACAATTCTGTACATTTTCTTCGTAATCCTGTGTAAACCGTACTGCATTAGTTAAGACGTGACTAGAACACTAAACAGCAGCCCTGTAGACATGCTGAACTCAATCTCAGTAAATGCATCCTCCAGAATATTGTATTTGCGAATATATACCTTGCACCAAGTCTCGGTAGGTCCGGAGCATTGTCAGAATCCACATGAGCACAACTTTGTGACTTTCCTTTGGCACAAGTGCATTTCCACAGAACTGTAGAAATCTCATATCTGCATAGTTTCTCAGCCAGCCCCAAACAGGCCAGCCAAGCCTGAAGAAGGCAGAGGGAAATAATTTACTGACCGAAACAGTGCCAAAGTCTTCCCTTTACCATTTGGCATTTTCCCATTGGAGCACTAGTTTGCCGTTATGTGACTTGACAACTTGTTAAGATCATGGACACGCAACCAGCGCAATCAGCCATGATCGCTCACAGGATGCACACATTTTCCCACCATCAGATGACCTGTAAGCATTGATGTTCTATTTCGCCTACTTGCCTTTGCTATTTTCTCCTCATATATCACCCACCTGGTCCGCCTGGGACATTTGGGGAGCTTCTTTTAGACTTACGGGGCCGATATGTGAACGCACTTTACCAATCCCATAGTATTAGGGGATTTTAATCTGCGATTTAACCCACCAAGATTCACTGCCATGAATCTCTTTTTTGACCGTATAGTTGACCTCGAACTACATCAACTGGTTCAAGATCCTACACATAAATTGGGTAATACACTGAATCTGTTTTTTGCCAAAGATTCTTTATTAGCCCTCGAGTCAATTGAACCTGTGGTAGGGTCTGATCACTTTATGATAATCTGCATGTTCAAGTCCACAGGTCCCCCCGTCAAGATTCCGGCCCCTAGGTATGGCTGGGCTCCTGGCGCTCTGTGAATACTCAAGATCTAGCTCTGCAAGTAGCGTCGAAATGTAACACTGTTCTACCCACCTCTCTCTCTCTACTATCTCAATTGTTTCAGGATATTGCAGACAAATTAGCTCCACTGAAATTGTTACAACTGCGTAGACTGCCCTCTCAGCCTTGGGTCTCTGACCAACTTAAAGTAGCTAGACTGAAAGTTAGACAGACCGAACGCGAGTGGCGCAGATTTTATGATCCTCTTCTTAGAGAAAGATACAAGTCATGCCTCACTGTTTACTTGGCAGACATTAAAGCTGCAGAAGCATTGTACTTCTCTCTTAAGATCGAAGTAGCTTTATGTCAACCTAAGGCTTTGTTCACTATTGTTAAATCATTGTCATCCTCTGATTCTCTTATATCAAGGGTTAAACCTACGCAGGAACTCTGTGATGATTTATCTCACATTTTTATCACTAAAATCAACGATATTCGGGCGAATATTGCGAAATCTGTAGCTACATCTTGTAGCAAATTGAAGCCTACTTCTCACTCTACACGCCCAGTAAGACTTACTAAATGGTACCTAACATAACATAACATTGACTTTGATGGCTTGGGCTGCTGAGATAAGTAGCGCAGTGCATCTGGAGAGCCAACGATTGCATAGCCCCACAATCCTGCATAGACTCTGAATGGAATAATGGGCTACACTAGTACTTTGAGAGTATCAGTGACTGCTTAGACATTGTGAACCAAACAGAAACTCCGGGACCGTCCAAAATACATGCTGTGTTTCTTATCGTCGCTCTACAGAGAGCAGGCAGAACCCCAATTCTTGCCTCACACAGAAGCATGAAAACAGGAAACTAAAAAAAAAAAATGCTGAGCTGCATCAGTGCACACGCAGCAAGAGACAAGAAAAACAGAAGTGGACAGAAACACTGCAGATACTTGTTGTTATCCCCTTTCTTAAGAAATCCCTCAATGAATCACATTTTCTTTGCAATCCTTGCAAGGATCCGTCAGAATTGTACATCACAGCTGGGCAGTCCGCTCTAATGAACCCTCTTCATACCCTGCAAGCCCTCCAAGATAATATTAAGCATTCTTTAGGGAATCTTATATCTCCAACATTCATGTTTTAAGGAAATCCATCACCTCTAAGCTTAACTGTACTCCTTTGGAAGACATACACCTGTTGGAGGCAGCTGGTGAAAAGGTTGATTCTAACTTATGCAAAGGCCATGGTGCTCTTCACAGAAGCTGCATCTCTTACTATCCTACATTTAAAAGTAGATCATTGTGGAAAACCATTTCCATTCCCTAAGCCTTCACCCCTACTGACTGGGGAACTCCCCCGCCCTTCTGCCTACCGACTGACCTACCCAGATAGGGGGCCCAAAGTCATAGCACTAAACTGCAGCAAGAAATCATGCCACTATGGACCCCTTATTGGTTGCCCAGTTTACTTGACCTGTTATAAAGTGCAGCATAAGGGGAGCCTCACTTCCTGGCACATGAGCACGAAAGCAGAATCCATAGGGGGCAACTATTAAGAAATTCTAGGGCGTGTATGGTCCACACTCCTGAGTAAAAATTAAGGTCTATGGTTTCCACTGGGGTCTCGGGGAGGATAGCTCAGGGGTATCGTTCTCGCCTGGGTAGCAAGACAATGCTAAACAACACAGGTTCGATCCACAGGTCCGTGCCTAAAAACCTCTGCGTATTAAGCGTGTTATAAATAACATATCATATCACATGCATTTCATACTTGACTTACATATAGCCACAGTAACACTGATGCACTCCCTGAAACCCCACATCGTCCACTAGAGCACATTACAGGAGCCAGCCCCAGACTAAGGTAAACTCCAGTCAGTAAAAGCTGCAAATACATTTTGTAACCCTACGCTTACCCTATATATAATTATGACCTTGGAAATGTGGACAGTGAACAATGATTGCTCGTTCTTCATCCTGATCAACATCTTTGAAGGCCAATGGCCCCTCTCAGTGTGCATCCATCCGTCACCCACCTCGGATTTCTTCACCTCTTCATTTATTATTGGTCTTCAGGCAACTATGAACTTTGATATTACATAGCTATGTTTCTGCTAGGCTCACTAGTACCTCCTAGTCCTTTTGGCCAGCCTCCCAGCCTCTCCTGTTAATTAATGAATCTTTTATAATGCATTTAATGCTGGGGACCGGTCTCTAAGCACAGGACTGTGATTCAAACCTTTGCTGCTCTGTGTTGTCTTGCTTCCAAGACAAACACGTTGTGCCTGAGCTATCCTCCCGGTCCTCATGGTTATCTTACTGGTTGTTAGGGAGCTCTATACTGCTGCATTTTTATTCTCTCTCTCTCTCTCTCTCTCTCTCTCTCTCTCTCTCTCTCTCTCTCTCCTCCCCCCCCCTTCATTCTTCTCCCCTAGCAGAGGTCATGAAAGCTAAAACCGCCAAACACAAAGCGAAACATTAGAAAAGAGCTATAGTCCTAACTGTACAGCTTTGCAAATGGCACAAGTCGGCAGGACTTTGACTGGTGAAATGATGCACCCTGCTTATCATTGAAAGCCCCCAGGATCTCACACTGTTTGTGTTCATTCCCTAGTTTCTGTAAAAGTCTCTATCTGCCCTGTGTTATTGGATTGCAGTTCTATATAGTGTTTAGGGCTAGAACAGGACTTAATAACTAGGAAACATAGCAGCAGTACATGCAGGGTCGGACTGGGGAATAATAGTGTCTCGGGCCCTAATGAAAAAGTGGCTCACATTTCCAAATAGCACTTCATTCCTTTTGTGACAGACTATTTGAATAGTACCTAAGGGGGAGTTTTTTGATAAAATGTGGGGCAAATTGGGCAATTTAAAGAATATTGATTCAGCAACAATAGTCAAAACTACTAGGCACATAGTGAAGTAACTCATCAAACTGGCCCACACTGAGCAAAAAAGAGCACCACTTTGACACAAAAAACTGGCCCAGACTAGCATTTTGCGTTTTTGGTTCGGGCATTGCCCTATTGCGCTGTAGGCCAGCCCAAGCCAGAGTACATGCAAATGTGACTTGATCGATTCGGCAGTGTCCACATCCCAAGGAGGCATGGACCAGCGTCGAAGCCGTTCCCCTGGGAATTTGGAGACCGGGGGTCTAATGCCAGCTCTGGCACTTGGCCCACTTATTATGTGGTTCTGGTCATATCATTTGGTCTCCCTGAACCTCGGGTAAGAAATGCACTTAAGCTGCATGCTGCGGTCTCAGGAACATCTTCCCATCACTTCCTGGTCCCAATTGCGCCCTCATACCAAGCCCAGTGCCGGCCCCAGGTCTTCCAGTGCCCCGTGCGAGTCAGTACGAACTCACCCACCCCTCGAAGGGAGGTCCTCAGAAGAAACCCTGCTGACCTTTCATGAATAAGTTACATGTGCATGTCAACCCTCAAACTATGAATGCCTCTAAGTCCCTCAAACATGAACCCTGCTTTCCATGCAAAGGTGGTAGAGGGAATATCTACCGGATTAGTGATGCATCAGGAACCCCTCGGTGAGGAGTCCTGGGTCTGCCACTAATCACGCCAACCCACCAGAAATGGAGAACAGCAGGGGGCTCCCCTCTCTTGTTCGGCTGATGCTTGTTCTTCAAGAGTAAGTATCAGACGAACAACAGAACTGCGCCCCCTGCTGTTCTAGCAAAGTGCCCTCAGAGACCGCGCCCGGCGCGATTCTTTAATAGACGCTGGGTCAGACTGATACTAAAGTGTACATGACTCTGAGCTGGAGCCTCCAACTCTGTTCATGTAAACTGGAGGCAAGACGCCCTTTATTTGCTGCGCCCGCCGGGGGCGCCCTTGTGCGACTGCACTCACTGAGCGCCCCTTGAGCCGGCGCTGACCATGCTCTTCTATCAGCGTGCGTTCAGCATTTTCCTGCTACTATACATGCCCCAGTAAAGAGGTCCACCACTATCTGGTGCCAGGTCTTCGCCATAGCGATTACCTCAAAAGTGAAGGTTACCTATGAGTACCATGGTTGCATCCTCACCAGTCTGTATGATGTGGTTGCATTGCTTCTGATGACTCTGAGTGCCTAATTCACAGAAGTGTTTTATAATGGCAAACCCCCATTGGAGAATGCTCTGTGAATTAAGCCTGTGTCCCCCTCGGGGTACATGTAATTATTAATGCCATTGCTCTACCTCTCCTGCAAGACGATCACTCGTGGGCAGTGTGTTAGGGAACATGTCACTCAATGCCAGATGTCCTGGCGCATCTCTCCTCTGGGAGACCAGATTTAATGGCCTAGTGATCTGCAGCTTCGACCTCCGCGCCCTGCTAATGTGAGACATGTTTCCAAACATGAACCGACGCAAGCACATGGGCACCTGGACACCAGCCCTGTTTTGCTTCTCTCAGGCGGCGGCGCTGAGCTCCAGCTGCAATCGCACCATGTGGCGTGCCTTTGTGGAACATTGATGTTTATAATGCTATTCACGCTGGGTACCTACTGGCACCCTACTGGCATCCATCCATTCTCTTGATGGAGGAGGCAGGAGAAATGCGCCTAAAATGCGATTCGTGTGTTTTTGCTCAGAACCGCTGGTTCCCCCTTGCGCAGGTTCTGGCAAGTGTCCATGCGGGCATGGGAGATACACTTCCAGAACCACTGTTCAGAAAGTTCACTCTGGACAACTGCTACTGCTGGGTGCCAGCATGGGCCCTCATGCACTTCTTTCCTGGTGCGCGGGATGTAGGCTTATAATGCTATGCACATTTTGTGCACTGAGCCGCTGTTTCTCCCTTGTGCAGGTTCTGGCACAGGTGTGTATCCATGCCAGTAGATGCACTGCGCACTTGCTAGAACCGCTGACCAGACCATCCTGCTGAGAACACCGATGTCTTGGTTGCGTGGTCTTTCTCGGGAGATCCTGTGCCAGCAGGAACTGGCCCAGTCCAGGCCCTCTCTCCAACCTCCACCCATAACACCATTTCAGAGTGTGTATTTTGTCTTTCCATTCTCTCGCCGGTGCAGCCTCACTGTGGAGCAGTGAGAATATGAGAATTGGCGGCAGGTGTGCAGAAACTCTCCGGAACGAGCAGCTCTATGGACCGTTGCTGGGCCGAATCGGTGAACGGCTTGGGAATCTGCCCACCTATCCCTAGTCCAAATGCAGAGCCGTAGACGGGGTAGGGCTTGAGCGGGCAAGGTCCATCCAAAGTCTGTAAATGCCAACTCAGCAGCACTGTGTGGACCTTTACAGATGTTAATGGCACTGTGGTGGGTCCAACTACATTAGCTTCTGGCCCCCCTTGTTGGACAATCCTGGCTACGCCTCTGTCCACATGAGGCAGGAACACAGTTCTCTGACTCCTCAAGATGTGCAGAATCTGTGTCAAGGATGAGTCCTGAGGAGGGAACAGCAGAGTGGAAACCTTCTACGGAAGATTCTCAGATGTAGGGAGAAAGCAATGCCGGATGGTAGGGCTACTGCCATAATAATCGGCAGCCAAGAGAGCCATTGCGGGGTGCGATGGGATCTTGGAAAGGGGTGAGCGGGGCACGTCAGCGGCCATTCCATGTGTGGGTCCCCCACTTGCCTCTCGTGAGAGCGACTATGCATATGGCTGGTCTCTGCTTGTTGCAGATCTATTCCACGGTGAACATTTGATATGGTGTCTCGAGAATATCTGAATAGTTCCTCACGTGATGAAAAAGAACGCAAGCACGAAGGAGCACCCCAAGAGACTAGGGCATGGGGGGGCCACTTCATTTCTAGAAAAAGAAAGTGGGGACGCAGCGTGTACACAAAGGCTGGGAACATCTGTTGTCCTCAAACTTCACTGCACTTGTTTGCCTGCCATCCTGTTGCAACAATCTGAACATGTACGATGTGTAATGTACCTTGGGAAGAGACCCTTGTAACAGTTCTTTCTGCCTTTAGTATCTAGTGCACACTTGGTCTCGGGAGGATAGCTCAGGGGCAACGTGCTAGTCTTGAAAGCAAGACGACACAGAGCATCACAGATTCGATCCCGGGTCAGCACTTGGAATCCTCTGGGTATTAAGCGCGTTATAAATAACCTATCATATCATATCATATCAGTAGATCTGGGCCCTGCCATACCTACTCCAGTCTAACATGAGTTCTCCAAATAAGGACTGGCTGGTGGAGCACACTTTAGTCAAGGTGCCTCCCAGACAAAAAGCAGCAGGAGCGTAACCAGACTTCCCAGGATGCTCCGATCTGTCGTTGGCCATTCTCACATGTTGTGTGTCCATCTATACACACGTCAGGCATCCTTCCGCGGGGTCCTGCCATGGGCCTCACACTGCTGCCCTCACCCTCTCTCATTCACCCATTCTCATGAACTAGCCCGCACTGACAGCCATGTATCCATCCCCACATGACCATTCAATGATCCTTTCAACGCCTCACCATGTATCTCTTCATATGTATTCACAATATCACATGCCCTTAAACATTCTTTCATCCACCTTCAACATCTTTTGTTCATCCCTGCAGCACCGTACCTTTACACAGTCAGATATCCTCTTAATTATTCATTCACACACCTTCCCCGACTCACATTTATATTCATTCACATACCCCCTGCATCCTCTCCATCCTGTCTGCTTTCCTTTCCCCTCAACTTTGCCTCTGTTCATGGACTCAGAAAATGTTCACCGTACAAGAACCAAAACGATTGGCTTTGTCAATGCTTGTTATTATGTCTGTCGTGTTGGCTGGGCAGATACCTAAATCCTCCAAAGTGTTATCGTGCAGAGACCCAAGAGCATGGCTGTTAGCATAGAGCGGACATCTTAATGTCCGAAGGGTCCATGCCGGGTTTTCAGGATACCCCTCATTAATATTCATGAGATAAATCTACATTGCTTCTAAACGCATGCACATTTTTCCACATGAATATTAATCAGGGATATCCTGAAAACTCGATTCCAGCCCGCAGGACCCGAAGTTGGACTCAGCAAAGGTTCTTGAAAGGCCAAGAAATTCAAGTAACTGGCTCACCATATCTGCAGGGGCGAATTCATTGACTATTTGGGGCGAGTTTACAGTATGTGCTCTGAACTTTATCACCTCCACAGTAATATGTGTCTCCCCCTGCACCTCTGGCATCGTTTGCAATGTTTCCGGAATGTACCGTGAGGCAAGAAATGCATGCGCATCTGATTGCATGTTCTTGTTACACGTGTGTCCTGTCTACATGGACCACGTACATCCAAAGCACCGTAAAGAAAGAAGTGGAACATGAAATAAAAAATGAATTGACTCTTTGGCGGATTGGATACTGGGTGACCGGCAAATTTAAGCATGAGGAAAAACAACTTCAATTAGACTTAAAATCATCCCTTGGGAACGTGGCGGACATGTTATGTGTATTTGCACCGCACACCGCTGCAATTTCCATGATCTCCAGGCGCTCATGTGGCTCTGTATGAGAAGTAGGGAGGGTCTGTTAGTGAGGGAGAGGGGGATAGGATAGAGCTGGGGTCTTCAAACCTTTTGGCCCTGGGCCCCCCTGAATAAAATGTGGGGAGGCCGACACCCCCCCCAAAAAACGCCAAATGACCAGTAAGTGTAAATAACTAAATTATGGTGTGCCGTTGCCGCACCCTGCTCCCAGTATATTCCATGGGTTCCCCCACCTGCTCCCATCTGCCTCCTGGGCTCTCCATACCCTGGTTCTACCACTGTCCCATGGCTCCCCGCACCCTGCTCCCATCATAGTCTCTGGGCTGGGCTCCCTCATCCCACTCCTAGCCGAGTTCCTGGGCTCTGCCGCATCCCTCCTCGCACCAAAATCCCAGGGCTCTCCCCACCCTGCTCCCACCACTATCCCATAGCTCCCCCCACAGTCCTTGGACTCTCCCCACCCTGCTCCCACCACGTTCCAGGGTTCTCCCCACCCTGCTCCTTCCACTATCCCATGGCTCTCCCCACCCTGCACCCAACACAGTCCCTGTGCTCCCCCACCTGCTCCCATCACAGTTTCTGGGTTCCCTCATCCCACTCGTAGCCCAGTCCCTGGGCTCGTCCCGCCCCACCAGTCCCCGGGCTCCCTCCACCCTGCTCCCACCACTATCCCATGGCTCTCCCCACCCGGCACCCAGCACAGTCCCAGGGCTCCCCCACCCTACTCTGAGCATAGTCCCTGGGCTCCCCCATGCCCCGTTCTGCCTAACCCACAACCTGCATTTCCCAGAGCCCCCCCTCTCTAAAAACAACCCCAGGTCTCCCCCAACGGCTCCAAAAAGAATCCCAGGGTCCCGCACCGTACCCCAAAACAACCCCAGGGCTTCCCCATACGCTCCAAAAATAATCCCAGGGCCCTCCACCTGCTCCAGAAACAACCCCAGGGCTCTCCCACCCACTCCAAAAATAATCCCAGTGCCCTCCACCTGCATCAAAAACAATCCTAGAGCACACCACCTGCTCCAAAACAACCCCAGGTCTCTCCCACCCACTCCAAAAATAATCCCCAGGCTCCCACCTGCTCCAAAAACAACCCCAGAGCCCCCCTCCTCACCTCGTATATTCCCGGTCCTGCCTCTTTCCTGTGAGCATGTGCGGCGGGGGCCATGGTAGGATGGGATCTCCACAAACGTGCACGTCACATGCCATGCCTGCTTTTTATTTCCTCCCTTTTTGTTGTGGTCATTTCCGGATGGGGCCCCACCACCTCCCCCAGGGGGGGAGCGCACCACAGATTAAAGACTTTTGGAATAGAGGCTGTGCTCATCTGTTGCTGCCTGCAGAACCAGGAGACACTGGCGTCTGTGTGTGAGCTTTCTCCGTGTGCTTTGTTATGTGCGCTGGGATTGTTGTGTCCATAAGGGTGGTGTGCAGTGTCGGAGTCGAAGTTGTTTTTTTCTGCCGTATCGGGTTTGCAGCATAATTGGAGAGGGGTGTGTGCCTTGCGTGTTTTAGTGGGTTGATGCCCTAGCACGCTGGGCGTGAGTAGTACATGATAGTATCGGGTTTGCAGCATAATTGGAGAGGGGTGTGTGCCTTGCGTGTTTTAGTGGGTTGATGCCCTAGCACGCTGGGCGTGAGTAGTACATGATAGTATCGGGTTTGCAGCATAATTGGAGAGGGGTGTGTGCCTTGCGTGTTTTAGTGGGTTGATGCCCTAGCACGCTGGGCGTGAGTAGTACATGATAGTATCGGGTTTGCAGCATAATTGGAGAGGGGTGTGTGCCTTGCGTGTTTTAGTGGGTTGATGCCCTAGCACGCTGGGCGTGAGTAGTACATGATAGTATCGGGTTTGCAGCATAATTGGAGAGGGGTGTGTGCCTTGCGTGTTTTAGTGGGTTGATGCCCTAGCACGCTGGGCGTGAGTAGTACATGATAGTATCGGGTTTGCAGCATAATTGGAGAGGGGTGTGTGCCTTGCGTGTTTTAGTGGGTTGATGCCCTAGCACGCTGGGCGTGAGTAGTACATGATAGTATCGGGTTTGCAGCATAATTGGAGAGGGGTGTGTGCCTTGCGTGTTTTAGTGGGTTGATGCCCCAGCACGCTGGGCGTGAGTAGTACATGATAGTATCGGGTTTGCAGCATAATTGGAGAGGGGTGTGTGCCTTGCGTGTTTTAGTGGGTTGATGCCCTAGCACGCTGGGCGTGAGTAGTACATGATAGTATCGGGTTTGCAGCATAATTGGAGAGGGGTGTGTGCCTTGCGTGTTTTAGTGGGTTGATGCCCCAGCACGCTGGGCGTGAGTAGTACATGATAGTATCGGGTTTGCAGCATAATTGGAGAGGGGTGTGTGCCTTGCGTGTTTTAGTGGGTTGATGCCCTAGCACGCTGGGCGTGAGTAGTACATGATAGTATCGGGTTTGCAGCATAATTGGAGAGGGGTGTGTGCCTTGCGTGTTTTAGTGGGTTGATGCCCTAGCACGCTGGGCGTGAGTAGTACATGATAGTATCGGGTTTGCAGCATAATTGGAGAGGGGTGTGTGCCTTGCGTGTTTTAGTGGGTTGATGCCCTAGCACGCTGGGCGTGAGTAGTACATGATAGTATCGGGTTTGCAGCATAATTGGAGAGGGGTGTGTGCCTTGCGTGTTTTAGTGGGTTGATGCCCTAGCACGCTGGGCGTGAGTAGTACATGATAGTATCGGGTTTGCAGCATAATTGGAGAGGGGTGTGTGCCTTGCGTGTTTTAGTGGGTTGATGCCCTAGCACGCTGGGCGTGAGTAGTACATGATAGTATCGGGTTTGCAGCATAATTGGAGAGGGGTGTGTGCCTTGCGTGTTTTAGTGGGTTGATGCCCTAGCACGCTGGGCGTGAGTAGTACATGATAGTATCGGGTTTGCAGCATAATTGGAGAGGGGTGTGTGCCTTGCGTGTTTTAGTGGGTTGATGCCCCAGCACGCTGGGCGTGAGTAGTACATGATAGTATCGGGTTTGCAGCATAATTGGAGAGGGGTGTGTGCCTTGCGTGTTTTAGTGGGTTGATGCCCTAGCACGCTGGGCGTGAGTAGTACATGATAGTATCGGGTTTGCAGCATAATTGGAGAGGGGTGTGTGCCTTGCGTGTTTTAGTGGGTTGATGCCCTAGCACGCTGGGCGTGAGTAGTACATGATAGTATCGGGTTTGCAGCATAATTGGAGAGGGGTGTGTGCCTTGCGTGTTTTAGTGGGTTGATGCCCTAGCACGCTGGGCGTGAGTAGTACATGATAGTATCGGGTTTGCAGCATAATTGGAGAGGGGTGTGTGCCTTGCGTGTTTTAGTGGGTTGATGCCCTAGCACGCTGGGCGTGAGTAGTACATGATAGTATCGGGTTTGCAGCATAATTGGAGAGGGGTGTGTGCCTTGCGTGTTTTAGTGGGTTGATGCCCCAGCACGCTGGGCGTGAGTAGTACATGATAGTTGTGGGTGCATGGAAACGAGAGGTGGGGTTGTTTAGTTGGCATCTGGTGATCTCTGGGTGTTGAGTAGTTTTATTGATGGTTTTCCATTCTGTATTGTCCCATGTGCATGTGGCAAGAAGTGCATTCGGTGTTACCGGGCTGCACTGTTCCAGAGAGTCTGTTAATTGGTTACTAAGGAAGTACTTCTGAAGCGGATACCCTTCTCTGAGCAGATGACTTTCAAGATCCGAAACTAAAGCGCATATGCACGAACTCTGCCTTGGCCTAATCTGCATCGTCACTCGCGCTGTGAGGAAACATCCATGGAGGCCTGAATATTATTTGCACGTTTGATGAATCTGTCGTAGGAGGAATTTAACCGGGCAAACGTCCACATTACTTCTGTTAATCACTTGCACAGTCAGATAAAAAGGTGAGGTGGCAAAACAGGGAACCCGCGGGCCGTGACAGGGGGGTGAGTCACTGCACGCGGTGCCTTCCCGTGCGTATGTGCTGACAGTTTTGTTTATGCAGTTCACTTTTACACGCCATGCCCAGACTGAGCGTAGGGTGTGCCTGTACTATGGATGGGCAAGGCCGAAAAAGTCACGTTCTTTGCCTGACAACAGTAAACACAACACTTGTATAGTCACTGGTGGGTTTGTCCTCACCAAATGTCACCCCAGGACTGGAAGAATGTTTGTTTGCGTCATTCAAAATCACCACCTATAAGTGTATATATATATATATATATATACACACATGTGCGTGTGTGCTAGTGCATACCATAGATAAGCTTAACACAAATTCTCTATGGGCTTTTTCCAAAAATGTTGTTTCCCCAAAAACATTTCAACCACTTCCATGAAAACATTTAATGAAATGGCCACAGTAAATTTTGAAGGCGTCTGCCGAGAACATTTCTGAATATTTCATGGACCACTTCATATTTTTTTAAATGTTTTAATTATGTTTTGAATATGTTTTACATAGCACACGCTAATATACAACTCTCACACCATACACTAAAGCATCTAACATATTCCATACCAATGCGCAAATATTCACACATAATAGCTGTACACATGGACACACTCACACATAACAAACTGTCACATAGAATACAACCCGGGCATTGGACCTTACCCGTACGGATAAAACAAGCCAGTGCGCACACCCTTAAATAACCCAAACTACACAAAAAACACACAGACACACTTCAACATAACAGCCACATAAAAAACAACCCAGACATTGGACCTTACCCATACAGATCCAACAAGCCAATGCACGCAACCAACCATCGGCAAACCAACACACATAGATGTCAGTTTCTCCTGGTTCTGGACCTCACTAACCCCCCCCGTCCTCTTTCTTGCAGAGCTACCTGAGCACCTGGAGACTGCCCTTAGGTGGTAGTGGTGTGCGGTATAAATCAAAATGATAGGTCATTTATAACACGCTTAATACCCAGAGGTTTCAAAGCGCGGACCCGAGGATTGAACCTGTGGTGCTGCGTGTCATCTTGCTTCCAATGCCAGCACGTTGCCCCTAAGCTATCCTCCCGAGAACATAACATAAAGATACAGACAGACATAAACAGAAATCAATGGTTACACCTAGCTACACATATATGCACTCCTACTCACACACAATAATGTTCACATCTCATACCTAATATGCACATTGAACATACACACACAGGTTCATTACCAAATGCACACACATTACACAATGATATTCAAAAACATACCAACATTTGTATTACACCACATCCAAACACCTCCAGACTAACACATTAAACACATTGAAAACCCAATGCAAACACATTCACCCATCATTGCTGCACACACATATACACAGAGACACACATGCACACAGCAGCTCACTGTCATAGATGCTCACACAGTGGTAATGTCTCATACCTACGGCACAGTTAAAGTATATGCAACTATACACACAGGAAAATATCTAGAAAATACTGCACACAGACACATCCAGACTAAAACATACAACACATTCCACACCCAGTGCACAAATATTCACACATCATAACTTATAACGTTAAAAAATAATCAAAGTTAGTGGACACAATTTTAGAAAGGTTAAAATGCAAAAACTGCAATTCAACAAACATTTGAAATAACCATGTTCAGGTTACAACACAATTTATCCTTTAGGCAAGAAATGTAAAGTATATTAAAAAGAAATCAAACATCATGATAACCTTAACTCAAACTTATCAATTAAATTACAAGCAAACCCACTCAAAGTGCAAAGGTCATAAATAATTACTAGTGTAGAAAACAATAAGATGGTAAACACATGTGCAGTTACAAGTTATAGTAAATTAATACACTTAACAAAGAATACACATAAAAGTAATAATAACCATACACACAAATCAAACAATAACCATAATTTTAATACCACCGCATCTCAAAAAAGAATTGAAAAGTAACAAAAACGTGATATACGAGCAAACACAAAAAAATAAACATATACCTAATAAGACACATTTATATTTATAAAAATACATAAAACAAAAACATACAGTAGTAATAATCTAAATTTAACAAACTCTTATATAATGCACATCATACAACTACAAATAAATCGAAAGCATTGACAGACTTTATTCATAAACAAAATACGTATCACTTAAAATAAATACAACCAATACAAACTAAAACAAACAAAGATGAGTTTGGTTACCATGATGTTTGATTTATGTATAATATATTTTACATTTTGTGTAAAGAGTAAATTGCGTTGTAACTTTAACGTTCTTATTTTGAATGTTTGTTGACTTTACGTTTTTGTTGGATTAACCGTAACTTTTGTAGTTGTCTTTTCTCCACTAATATATCTATACAGATAATATATTAGGACACTTTATACAAGGATGTTGAAAAGAAACTAAAGTTTAAAGGTTGCAGTATTGTATCTGTTGTAGTCACATTTGTCAGGTCAACATTTGTTTGAGTGTACAGGGTCGAGATGCCTTAATTCCCCACTGTTTCTTCAATATTCATACAGTTGGTATCTCCCAGTTTTGGCATGCGATGCTTATGTATGCCCTACCTTATGGGCTTTAGGAGTTCTGTCTCCCATTCCAAAAATGCAATAGTTTCATTTATCTATTCTTGTTAAATACGCTTTAGGAGTTTTGACTACAACTTCCAGTGTACACCGTGTCTTTGCAACTGCACTTGTGGGAAAGGTAGCTTTTGGTCCCAAGGAGGAAGGTCTTGCTTATGGTACCCAGTGATCTATAGCAGAATAATGATCACACACATTTTTCAGTGCAGGGTATCGATTGCAATGTAATCCACAAACCATATATTAATTTCTTGTAAAACACATAGTGAGTTTGGGAGAGACGAAATTGATTTCAGAGAGGTGGGAAGGGGGGATAACGGTAGGTGAGGTGCAGCTGCGAGGAGTACACATTTCTAAACCATCTGTGGTAAAAGTAATCTGCTGTAAAATATGTGTTGGTAAAAACACATGGCATCTTTTCATACTACATCAAGTTTCTTCGGTATCTCCTTCCCCAGTCGCATTTTCATCAGGCATCACAAACATAACACTTATGCACAGTCCTTCCTCTCTGCTCAGAGCTCATGTGTCAGCAGGGAGGCATTGACAGGCAGCCGCAAGCAGGTGTGATGCCGGGGTGCGGGTCACGGCTAAGGTATTACAAACTGGGGTTTCCAAGTAACCTAATCTGTGGGGTGGAGCTCACCTCATCCAGCTGCAGTGTTAGACTTTTTTTATGACCAGACTTGGCCGATGCGGCTGTAGGGGAGGTGCACTGGGATGTGAAGGGGGAAGACTCCCTACCCATACTCGGACTGGCCTATAGGGCAATGCCCGAACCAAAAACACAAAATGCTAGTGTGGGCCAGTTTTTTGGGGTTAATGTGGCCCACTTTTTTGGCCCATGTGGGCCGTTTGATAATTTACTTCACCATGAGGCTAGTAGTTTGGACCAGTGTTACTGAACACATCTTTCTAAAAACCTCCCCCATGGGTACTTTTCAAAGTTGGTCACAAAAGGAATGAATTGCCACTTGCAACTGTGTACCACTTTTTAATTGGTGCCTGAGACAATTTTATATGCTTTAACCATGCTTTCTATTTTAAAAGAATACTTTTTTGTTGATTTTTGTGTAGAGCTGTCGAAACAAAAACGTAAAGTGACATATAAAACATCATCTTAGGTTTGAATGCCCTCTTCCCCATGCCACCGTGCAAAATGGAGACGGTAAGAAGCTGGTGCATGAGGCGCCCGACAAGCTTACACTGAAATTAGACTACCAGTGGGAAAAAAGAGTGTGGCAGTTTTTGGGACAGCGACTAGACTGCAGATGTTTTCTGGGAATAGTGGAAGGGGAGGAGAGATGGGGTAGTGTTGGGAGGTAAAAGAAGGGGGGGCGACCAGACGAAAAAAGGAGGAGCCATCGAAAGACAAAAGCGTCAGAATGAGTGGCTGGTGTCGTGCACAAATAATGGTGGAAGAGGCAGGGGGCAGTGGTGTTATGCCAGCAGGGTGGGGAAGCAACGGCACGAGGGAGGCGGCTAGTGGACCTAGATGCATAACAATAGAATAAATAAATCCGGCATAAAACACTTTTTCTCAAAAACAAAGTCATGATCTGATATTCCAGCATGGTTCTGAGTTCAGCTGCAAATGCGTAAGTTTGGTCAGGGGACACCATGAACCCCAGATCACAGAGCTGGCAGAGGACCCTTCTAGAGAGACCTTTGGGCTTACCCATCTGAAGCAAGACATTTTCTTCTGGATTCGTTAGAAAAACTGCTGGGGGTACCTCAACTGCCAAAGCTTGCTGTACATCTGGAAGGTGATGCATACAGTTGATTTTGAGGGTGGCAGTGCAGCCCAGAATTAATCATAGGGGCCAACCAGTAATTCAGGTCTGGTATAGGTCTTTGATTAGCTTAGGAATGTTGTTTTTGAGAAGAGTATTGTATTTGGGTTGTGTTGACCCCTAGATATCTCATGTAGTTCTGTTGCCACTCGAAAGGGTAAAGGTCCCTGAGAAAGCATAAACAAAGAGATGATGGCTGGAAGGTTTAGAATGAATCTTAACCACTGGCATTGCTCTGGGCAATTCCCCAGACCAGTGTTCTTTGCCTGCCAAGCCATTTCAGAAGGGGAAAGACCATATGCGCATTTCTGGCTTGGTCCCACCCCAAAAGGGGCAGTCCAGCCCGAACTGCATGGTCATATCCCTTCTGCACGAGACCACACGCATCCCCAGACATGTTTCGGCCTTGTTGGGCCTTGTCAGTGAGGAGCAGCTTGGGTCTCTTGGCCCAGAAGACACGGGACCCACGTCTGGGCATATCCGTCCCACTCCGGGTAGGAGGTGATGGCTGGAAGGTTTAGAATGAATCTTAACCTCTGGAGTTGCTCTGGCCAACCCTCCAGACCATCGTTCTTCGCCTTCCAAGGCCTTACAGAAGGGGAAAGACCTTATGCAAATCACAGAGCCTTAATTGTTTCTTGAGTTTCTGCTGCATTAAAACACTTGGATTTAGTCTGATTGATTTTATAACTGAAGATGTCTGAAATGTGTAGCGCTCCAGCATCACATGGGGTAAAGGTTGACATGGCTGTCTGATCATAAAAATGATTTCAGCGAGCGTGACATGATTTGTCAGAGTCTGAATTTTGAGAGAGTTTTCTAACACTAATTGAAGCGATAAAAGGCCTTTGTGCACGTACCAGTTCTGTAACATCTAAAACCCTGTGGATATTATCAAAGCTTTCTCTAGTTTTAATATATACTGCTTCATCCAGATTCCGTAAACCGCTCATAATGTGTCCAAGTCACCAGGCAAGTATCTAGGCAAAATAAATGGTGTCTTAATGCAAGCGGGCTATGAGGGTTTTCCCTGGTTTGAGGAGCATAACGATTGCTGCCGTGACCAAAGAAAGGCTTATATTATAAGTGGATGGGTAAGAGTTTTGCTAGTTCTTTTAAATAAAAGAGAGAGAGAATGAATATATGCAGCAGTATAGAGTTCCCTAACAACCAGTAAGATAACCATGAGGACCGGGAGGATAGCTCAGGCACAACGTGTTTGTCTTGGAAGCAAGACAACACAGAGCAGCAAAGGTTTGAATCACAGTCCTGTGCTTAGAGACCGGTCCCCAGCATTAAATGCATTATAAAAGATTCATTAATTAACAGGAGAGGCTGGGAGGCTGGCCATAAGGACTAGGAGGTACTAGTGAGCCTAGCAGAAACATAGCTATGTAATATCAAAGTTAATAGTTGCCTGAAGACCAATAATAAATGAAGAGGTGAAGAAATCCGAGGTGGGTGACGGATGGATGCACACTGAGAGGGGCCATTGGCCTTCAAAGATGTTGATCAGGATGAAGACCGAGCAATCATTGTTCACTGTCCACATTTCCAAGGTCATTATTATATATAGGGTAAGCGTAGGGTTACAAAATGTATTTGCAGCTTTTACTGACTGGAGTTTACCTTAGTCTGGGGCTGGCTCCTGTAATGTGCTCTAGTGGACGATGTGGGGTTTCAGGGAGTGCATCAGTGTTACTGTGGCTATATGTAAGTCAAGTATGAAATGCATGTGATATGATATGTTATTTATAACACGCTTAATACCCAGAGGTTTTTAGGCACGGACCTGGGGATCGAACCTGTGTTGTTTAGCATTGTCTTGCTACCCAGGCGAGAACGATACCCCTGAGCTATCCTCCCCGAGACCCCAGTGGAAACCATAGACCTTAATTTTTACTCAGGAGTGTGGACCATACACGCCCTAGAATTTCTTAATAGTTGCCCCCTATAGATTCTGCTTTCGTGCTCATGTGCCAGGAAGTGAGGCTCCCCTTATGCTGCACTTTATAACGGGTCAAGTAAACTGGGCAACCAATAAGGGGTCCATAGTGGCATGATTTCTTGCTGCAGTTTAGTGCTATGACTTTGGGCCCCCTATCTGGGTAGGTCAGTCGGTAGGCAGAAGGGTGGGGGAGTTCCCCAGTCAGTAGGGGTGAAGGCTTAGGGAATGGGAATGGTTTTCCACAATGATCTACTTTTAAATGTAGGATAGTAAGAGATGCAGCTTCTGTGAAGAGCACCATGGCCTTTGCATAAGTTAGAATCAACCTTTTCACCAGCTGCCTCCAACAGGTGTATGTCTTCCAAAGGAGTACAGTTAAGCTTAGAGGTGATGGATTTCCTTAAAACATGAATGTTGGAGATATAAGATTCCCTAAAGAATGCTTAATATTATCTTGGAGGGCTTGCAGGGTATGAAGAGGGTTCATTAGAGTGGACTGCCCAGCTGTGATGTACAATTCTGACGGATCCTTGCAAGGATTGCAAAGGAAATGTGATTCATTGAGGGATTTCTTAAGAAAGGGGATAACAACAAGTATCTGCAGTGTTTCTGTCCACTTCTGTTTTTCTTGTCTCTTGCTGCGTGTGCACTGATGCAGCTCAGCATTTTTTTTTTTTAGTTTCCTGTTTTCATGCTTCTGTGTGAGGCAAGAATTGGGGTTCTGCCTGCTCTCTGTAGAGCGACGATAAGAAACACAGCATGTATTTTGGACGGTCCCGGAGTTTCTGTTTGGTTCACAATGTCTAAGCAGTCACTGATACTCTCAAAGTACTAGTGTAGCCCATTATTCCATTCAGAGTCTATGCAGGATTGTGGGGCTATGCAATGGTTGGCTCTCCAGATGCACTGCGCTACTTATCTCAGCAGCCCAAGCCATCAAAGTCAATGTTATGTTATGTTAGGTACCATTTAGTAAGGCTTACTGGGCGTGTAGAGTGAGAAGTAGGCTTCAATTTGCTACAAGATGTAGCTACAGATTTCGCAATATTCGCCCGAATATCGTTGATTTTAGTGATAAAAATGTGAGATAAATCATCACAGAGTTCCTGCGTAGGTTTAACCCTTGATATAAGAGAATCAGAGGATGACAATGATTTAACAATAGTGAACAAAGCCTTAGGTTGACATAAAGCTACTTCGATCTTAAGAGAGAAGTACAATGCTTCTGCAGCTTTAATGTCTGCCAAGTAAACAGTGAGGCATGACTTGTATCTTTCTCTAAGAAGAGGATCATAAAATCTGCGCCACTCGCGTTCGTTCGGTCTGTCTAACTTTCAGTCTAGAGAGACTCTCTCTGGATAAGGCTTCGCTCGGGCCTATAACTATAGGCCTCGGGGCATTACCTTGGTAATGCCCCCGCCGCAGTGTTGCTTCGGTTTGGGTCTATTTGACCTAAAACATTTGACCTAATCACATTTGATCAGGTTTATTTGACCTTTCCTTTTGGTCCAAGATGCGGGGGGAGACCCCCGCAACCTAATCTATACCCTTACCCACCCATATATATATATATATATATATATATATATATATATATATAATTATATATATTTAATTAAATTTGACCGAAAAAAAGGTCAAAAAAATGTGATCAAATGTTTTAGGTCAAATGTTTTTAGATAAATTCGGTGAATACCGCTTCCTCAGCCAGTGACTGCTTTAAGGCAAAGACTCCTACATAGACAGAGGCTACTGGGTGGGAGGGTCGTAGGGGTGGAGCTTTGGGAGGCAGAGGTAATGGCTCTCGCAAGTGGAACAATGATGATCTTAGTTTTTTAAGCTGTCTATTTTTACTGCTGAGGTTTTGTGTTCAGGGGGGTGCTACACTGGCTGGAAACAGCATGGTCTTACCACCAGGGTTCGCTGAAAAAGATATTTGCCCCGGACTACCTAATTTGTTTAAGCGGGGAATCTACGATCCCCATCCCTCCGCTCAACCATGCTCTTCCATTCTATCCCCTTCCAAATGTTTAGATCCACCTTTCTTGTCACCCACTCCCTCTTCAACTTCCACTAGCCCTCTACCTCTCACCTTGCATCCACTACACTCTTCATCCTGCATCCACGCTCCCTTCCCCATAGGGAACACTGCCTTCGCAACAGCTTGACAAATGAAGCGTACACTGCATACCCCTGAACCAGAGCCTGAGAGGTGAATCCAAACAATTATACCAAAGGAAAAAAAGGTACGCAACATTAATTCATAGATATGCATTAGCCAAAATAGGGATTTAAAGAAGCAATTTACAGTGTGGGAACATCAATCTGCTCCCGCTTCATCTTCCACCCTCACCAGCTTCCATCCGTTCCCCCTAACGACCGTTCCTTACCACCTCTCCCATGCTGGCACCCAGCCCTGCCTTGTTGTCTTAGCCTGACTGGTGAGAAATGAGGACAATGCCTCCTTTTCCCCTGAAAGGGCTACACAGCGATGCCTCCAGCCCGGGGAGGAGGGCCTGTATTAGGAAGGACAGGCATTCCCGCCATGCCCCTGGAATATTGCAGCATGGAATGGGACACTGCAACAATTTTGTGTCACATTTTTTATTGCACGCGAGGGAGTGCTAGAATGCACGAGCAGCACAATTGGAAATGTAATCAAGATCACCGGGGTGACCCACACATCTGGAAAACAGATGCTCTTTGTATGGTGAAGATGAATGACCACTATTATTATCATACATGAGAAACACTAGGAAGGCCTTTTGGAATATTGCACACTGTGAACCAAATCACTTCTAAGGACTCCAAAGTTTGGAAGATAAGACACTGAAATGATATAATTTTCCCAGATCACACACTTTGGTTATGTATTGAAGCTGGGATTTGTGACTAGTCCGAAATGTAGGCACATGAGCATAAATCTGCCCAGCAAAAAGCAGTACAAATATGAGTTCATGTTTGGATTTGAAGAACTAAAAGGATACTGTTTCATAAAGCCAACTTTATACATAATAAACCAACCTGCCAATATATAAATCGCTGCAGGAACATGGTAAACAAAAACAAGAATAATTATAGCTTTATTTTCCCCATCCTGAATGCAAGTCTATAAAAGTTACAGCACCCATAGGACCGTGAGTCGAAAAAACAAACAAAATCTCCTTCAGACACAAAGTGAAATAAAATGCTTGTCAAAGACATCATTGTACCCAGATTCTTTTGCACCCACATCATTTCTTATTACCAAACAGGCACACTGCAAGTTCCACAAGCAATAGTCACTTCCGCGTACCTGTTCCCACCCCTAATGACTTCCTGTTGTAAATGGTGTGCTGAAAGAGGTGTTCAAAGATAACTGGGAGACCTCGTGCACCTTGGATGTTTGGGTCTTTAGTGCCTGAAACGCAAAATGAAAGGCGGCGGTTCCCAAGCTGAAAAGCAAGACCTTGCAATCACAGCTCGTTTTGAAGGAAAGGAGGGGTAGGGCAGGGAATCGACAGGGGGCCCAATCGTCGTTTGCTCCTTGGTCGCCAGCTAAATCCTACTCTGGCTTCAGTCATTTGTACATGCCAGAAACGTGCACATTTTCCATTCATTGTAGCACATGGACAGTTTTAAGCCTATCCTGGGGAGATGGGAAATATAGGGTGAAAAATATAACGTTGACGCTACTAGCCAGGAATTAATGACACTCGTCCCTTGGCATAAATGCCAGTTATTCTGCACACACGACACCATTTCTTACTCTTGGCCAGTGAATATCTGTCGCTAATGACCAGTTGTTTGAGCGTAGTTTGAGTGGCTTTTGTTTCTGAGCATAAATAGATATAGGAAAAACGGCTTCAAGTGTGCTCTCCTATAAAAAATAAACATACATGGCCATTAAACGACACATACTTGTATGTTTAGTGCCTGATTCATAGAAGCATTTTATAATGGTGAAATCCCATTGGAAAACGCTTTGTGAATCAGGCCCTGGTATATAACACAGCTACCGTGATGTGCCAGGGTTATTGTATAGGAGCTGAACATTGTGTCACCCAAAAAAAAGAAAATGCGTTACAGCCTGTCTGAATACGAGGAAAATGTGGCCAAGATACCCGTTATTCGTATATATCTTGTGCTCTGTCTCCTTACAGGTCAAGCACCAATGTCTTTCTAGTCGCCACAGCTCACACGTTGCGTCCGATGTCAGCAAGGAGGCGCTAGCACTCTGCGTGAATGGACGAGGTGATAAAGTGCAGGTTCAATACATCTTGTGTTCGGTTTGCTGAATGTCCACCATTTCGAAATGATGGCAATGAGCCTCCAACTCTTTCCTAGGAAGCATTAACACTGGCAGAGATCAAATAGAAGGGACGCAGATGTGAATTTGTATTGTTTGTGCAAAATAGGAATTCGAGTGCAACGGCTTCACCAATATCAGTAGACTGTATAGATTTTACATTGGTCTCCAGGTTCTTGTTGCATTTGTGTTCATAATTTGGCATAAGGAGGCTTCTGTGAATCTATAAAATGCACTAGAATTATATCCGAGTGTTTCATAACGAAACGGTCCACCCTACAGTGTACGTGCGACGGTGGTTCTAACCACGCAATCCGAACATTCTGTACACCAAGCATAGCTGTTACGGCGACCAGTTTGATTAAAGATAAAACCCGAGGAACTGACAACCCAGAGCGGTTTTTGACATTGCTAACCCACTTGTGCTGGTTACAGAACCATGGTCTACTGGCCTGGGTCCACCGATTTCATCCCATCACTTATGTAAACTCTAAACCACGGTCTCCTTGCACAGGTTCACCGAACCTCTCCCCAGGGGCTGCCCAACACATTATCCACAAAACTACATACTCACAGACGAGTCTCTTGGCCTTGAAAATAGAGCCCCTAAACCTTGTGAGATCTACTGCCCATGTATGCAGGCTGGGACTGTGACCCATCTGTCCCCTTGGTCACCCACACTCATGCTTATTCATTTAATATGCTCATCCCCATAGGAAGATGCCATCGCCATTTATCTTCCAGTTCTTAAAGTGAATCACCTGCATACATATGATATGATAGTTTATTTATATAGCGCCTATACACAATGGGTTTCAAAGCGCTTCAAGGCAAGGGAGGGAACAAGGGAAAATACAGTGACATTCTTACAGGCCATGAACAGTAAGGATGTGAAAATAACTATCGTACTCAGCCTGACGACATTTCAGATAGTGTAAGAGCTAAGACATAGATAAGGAAGGGAGGGGGAGAGTGGGAAGGAAATGGAAACAGACAGGCGACTACCATACTAGTCCTGACAACATTTCTGGTAGCGCCCGAAAAAAACAGAAGGTGAGGGAGAGGGGTGCAGAAAGGGAGGGGAGGAACAAAACAAGCGACTGTCATACTAGGCCTGATGACATTTCAGATAGTGCTGGGGGGGACAAGTAAGGGGTTTAACCCCTTACTTGTTCTCCTGAGTACCATTATAATCATTCCTCATACCATCATACCTACCCCAGGCTGTTATTGTACCTTGCAGATG
Source organism: Ambystoma mexicanum (assembly GCF_040938575.1). NCBI lineage: Eukaryota > Metazoa > Chordata > Amphibia > Caudata > Ambystomatidae > Ambystoma > Ambystoma mexicanum. Next base: position 1,345,290,253 of record NC_090931.1, read on the forward strand.
ACTGCTCTCCTTGCTACAGGCATTTGCCTCTTAGAATATGGTATACTGCTGGGCACAAAGCACTTAGTGCTATACAAATAATAAAATACTGAACATGACACCAGTTGTTTAGACACATTAGGTTACGTCACTGAAAGGTTTTGGGCACCTCATAGGTTTCAGTAGGGTTCAGGTCACCATCCTTGTTAGAAAGAGGATGCCTGGTCTCACCCAATTAGCGACATAGTTTGGTACAAGGACTCAAGTCCTAACCACGGCTAATCAGCTAGACAAGGCTACGCACGAGTGAACATATAGGCAAGGCTTTGTTGCAGCCATTACCAGATGACTGGTGGATCTAAGAGTCCTAAGCAATAGTAAACAAATAGGCAAGGATTTGATGCACTAGTTCACCAGATGAGTGGTGGACACAAGAGTAATACAAAAAGAGTGATCAAATAGGCAATTGTGTGATGTCTTTGTTCACAAGATGCCTGGTAGGTTAAGGAGTTCCAAGCAAGAGTGACCAAATAGGCCCATCTATGATTTCCTGGTTCACCCGATGACTGCTGGCCCAGGCAAGTCTATGATGTCCTGGTTCACCCAATTTGTGGGCCCAGGAGTGCTAAGCAAGAGTGACAAAACAGGCAAGTCTATAATGTCCTGGTTCATCCGCTGACTGCTTGGCCCAAGAGTTCTAAGCAAGAGTAATCAAATAGGTATGCCTATGATGTCCTGGTTCACCCAATGACTGGTGAACCAGGAATTCTAAGCAAGAATGATCAAATAGGCAACATTATGATGCCATCATTCACCAGATGGCTCATAGGCCCCTAAGTAATAAACTAGTGAAGGTTATGACATCACAGTTCACCTCAGCTTTTCCTTCCCCAGGTTTAGGGAGAAGCAAAAGTGGAAAATGAATTGCCACAAAGTCAGAGGCTAGCAAACATGTACTATGCTGACCTGCGCCTTGTAAATAAAGAATCGTATTTGAGCCCTCGGAGCCTAATGCAGGTGGCAAAGCAATGTCTTGAGATAGGGATAAACCTCGAAGCATCCAAACAGCATTTAACAGCTAAAACAATGCCGTCAGTCACACATCGTCTATAATTAGGTGCTTTCATTATTCAGACTTCCATTTTAATAAACCATATACACCCACAATGTATTGTATGTGCGCAAAAAGAAATGCCTAAGTTCCAGATTTGGACACTTCTACTAGCAGGCTGCGTGCAGACACGCAACCATGAACTCCCCGGCGTGCACACCATGCATTATATGCTGGGATGCAATGTAGCTGAAGGTGCAAAGATCGCACTCCATTTGGCAAAAGAAAGATTTGTGCTCAGGGTTTTCCATGCAAGGAATCGGATGTAATGAACAGGGATTTGAGGATAAAAGCACAAAGAACGCTTATAGTTTCTACTGGAGTTTACCGATATCACCACAGAATCTGAACAAACCATTAGTTTTAGTTACTAGCACCAGGGATCGAAATTCAGATTGGATAAGCAGGATCTAAAAGCAGTGCCTGGGTAACCAGCATTAACCAGTGACCAGCAGATACCACTTGGGAGCAAGGAGCAAGTATATAGCGTTCCGCAAATCTATCACGTTGTCCATTATTTATGATTCTTTGTGTTTTAAATGTTTTATAGCTATGTTTATTTATCAACTGTCCCAAATGCAGAGAGTTAGATTCACATAGGTGTGTTTGTTTGGCATCAGTTGGAGCAGGGAGCCAAATTAGCTCCTCGTAGTTGTTGGTGCCCAGCTATTCTGCCACTTCCTGTTTACAAGCAGGAGCTAAATAGCTCCCAGCTCCAACCAATTTCGAACCCTGCTTCACAGCCCTTCCCTTTCAATGACGAAGCTACATTGTTAAAAGGATTCCTGCCTACCCCCAAGCAAGCAAACATCACCGTTCTGACTTAAGTATTATTTCATGGATCGCAATCGGACGCGTAATGGGGTTCAAATGACAGAGCAGGCCAGGTACGAATAATACAGGCCCTGTGTTCCAGCTAATCGGATAACTGCAAACAAAGCAGAACATTCTGTTAAGCCTCATGATGCAGAGATGCCCATTGCCGCTGACTACAGCTTGGCTCCGTGGAACAAGGCACGTGCTGTGGCATCATTCAGGCATTTTGGACCAACCAGCAAATAGTACAGCTCCAGAGATAGGCCCTGTACGGGACAATGCCCATGTTCTTGTAATCCAGGAAAACTAAACTCAGAATACCTTTTACTTAAGGATTGTCTTACCATTTTGTGGTATAAGTCCAATTTAAAAACATATTTACATTGTGATCATGAATTGCACTTCCGAATGGGGTGCACTTTTTTTTTGAACTTACGTACAATTAGGAAAATTGAATAAGGCAGTGCAGTTTCAGTTGCAAGTCATTCAGGGTGCGAATATAGGATGTCAGCAGGTAGACATATATTAAAAAGCAGCTTTACAAGCAATAGGATCTCAGTCAGTAAAGTGGACATTTGCAGCTGTGACTAATCATGAGGAGACATGGGAGACTACTTTAAAAAAAAAGGGGGGGGGAAGCCGAGTATGCTGGTGCTGCAGGCCCCCCCCCCAGTAATTCAATCTCTAACAAATACCCTTTCAATGCCAATGCCCTAAAATCTGGGCAGCAGTAACACCCCCCAACCCCCCCAAGAAATTATAGTTTGCAGAGCAATAAATTGTAAATGAAAAGAGAAATAGAACAACGGATCAATATATCATGGGGACAGAGTTTTTGCCGCAGAAATCATCAAATTGTTTATCACACATTTTTTTCCGCACATATATGTGAGGAGTGGGTTTAGGTGAATCATTAATGTACGAGGATGAAGGTGATGCTGCGGGGGTCTCCCCCACATATCTTTGCAGCTAAATCCTCCAGACAAAAAATAAAAATTAAATCAATTCTACTGCAATAAAATAAACTGGACAAAATCACTCACATAGGACAATATCATGCAGGCCATGAGTTTGGTCCCAATTTGATTAATGTTGGTACCCCTCCCCACCATGCATTAGTAAAAGCCTTCATACCACACTGCTCCTCCGTGGGAGGGATTCACCACAGGAAGGAGATCAAGTAGACCAGGGAAGCGTAACAGGAACCAGATCAAGTAGACCAGGAAAGCGTAACAGGAAGGAGATCAAGTAGACCAGGGAGGCGTAACAGGAACCAGATCAAGTAGACCAGGGAAGAGTTACAGGAAGGAGATCAAGTAGACCAGGAAAGCGTAACAGGAAGGAAATCAAGTAGACCAGGGAAGCGTAACAGGAAGGAGATGAAGTAGACCAGGGAAGCGTAACAGGAAGGAGATGAAGTAGACCAGGGAGGTGTAACAGGAACCAGATCAAGTAGACCAGGGAAGAGTTACAGGAAGGAGATCAAGTAGACCAGGAAAGATTAACAGGAAGGAGATCAAGTAGACCAGGGAAGCGTAACAGGAAGGAGATCAAGTAGACCAGGAAAGCGTAACAGGAAGGAGATCAAGTAGACCAGGGAGGCGTAACAGGAACCAGATCAAGTAGACCAGTGAAGAGTTACAGGAAGGAGATCAAGTAGACCAGGAAAGCGTAACAGGAAGGAAATCAAGTAGACCAGGGAAGCGTAACAGGAAGGAGATGAAGTAGACCAGGGAGGTGTAACAGGAAGGAGATCAGGTAGACCAGGGAAGCGTAAAAAGAAGGAGATCAAGTAGACCAGGGAAGCGTAATAGGAAGGAGATTAAGTAGACCAGGGAAGTGCAAAGGAAGGAGATCAAGTAGACCATGGAAGCACAAGCTTTTTTTCAGAACACATTATCAACAGTGGATCAAACCAATTTGGCTCCTTCTTACCTTGAGAACAGTGCACAATTAATGACGGCCTGCAGTTGCATCAGTACTGCGTGTGCAAAAAGGTTGACAACCCAGAGACGGCAGTGCAGTGAGCATGTCAAACCAACCATCATGTAAAACATTCCAGGTTTTCTGGGCAATGACACATTCTGAATATGCATTCAAGAATGGGGTGCAAAATGTGCACGCGCCGCTCGCCGTTGGCTAGCATTAACCGACTCTTGGCGAGTAAGAAATGGTGTGCTGTCACTATGCATGCATAGAATTGAGGTGGCGAGTGACTTTATGTCCGGTTAGTAGCTTGCAAATTGAAATTCCGCACCCATACATTTTAGTGCAGAAAACCTAGTCTATTTTGAAGTTAAAGTGCATCACGAACCATCTTGTAAATCTGCACAGAAAGCAGTGGCTCAAGAGCCAAAGGCACTTTGGAGGATCACGTAAGACGTGGCACTGAATGAACGGTTGAAAGAAAGTTTGCCAGTGGCCTCAGTTCGCCCTCGCTATCTGAAGACGTTCAGAACATATGAAGTAGAGATGTCTTGCCAGGGTTTAAGTTTCCGCTAATACTTGGGAGGCTCGTCTTAAAAGCAACCTGCAACAGAAAAGCAAGCAGCGTTTCCTGCACCAATTAGATCATGCAAATGATCGATATATATATATATATATATATATATATATATATATATATTGTATAATGGATCAGTTTATCAAGGTTTTGTCTTTTTATCAGGCTAACAAACTATTGTATTGTAGAACAGCTAGGAGGGTGATGTGATGTGAGGAGGGACATACATAGGGTGACAAGACGTCCTGGTTTTTGCGGCTATGTCCCCCTTTCTCAAGATTATGTTTCCATTGGAAACTGCAGTGGTCCCGGTTCTTTGTGCATGTATTACTGTCGTCTATGAAGACTTTCTGCAATCTCACACAGAAGAAATGCTGCATTTTACAACTTAAGCTAGTGTTAGTTTGTGATAAATCAATTATAATGTGTTTATTTGAAAAGTAACAATTAAAGCCCCTTCTCCTCCAACCGCTACTGAAGTGTAGTGCCTTGACAACCACTTTCAAAAATTAGTCCTACTTTTATTTTAGTTGCCCTGTCACGGTTTTTTACTTTTTAAATCTGGTCACCCTAGACATACAGCTTGTTGGTGTTGTTTGGAGAAAATGCACCCACCCATCGACTGCCCACGGCCATGCTCATCTCTATGGCGATCCCACCAACTTCCTGCACTTTCCTGACCAAAGCACATCCCCACTCGGATCTCTTTAAGCTAGCTTTTTGAAGCAGTAACATCAAACTTTGTGCTGTGAGTGCATGCCAGTGTTATTTCAAAGGGGTCTTCTGAGAGTTAATGGGTTAATTGTACCTTTAAATATGCCACTTGCTGTAATAAAAACAAATCTTAACCCAGTGTGCTTTAAGCCATTTCATTTATAAGCAGTAGCGGTGCCCGTCCAGTGAAGTCCTGCTAAAAACAAGCATTGGCAAAGCTAACTGTTTTGGCTTGTGTATAGGTATTAGATAGGCATTTGCCAGGCACTGCTATCACATGTCCAGGTACTCGCACCATTTTGCAGCGGCAACCATGAATTGCCAGGCAGTACCATTATGGTAATGCCTGCTAAATGCCTAGCCCTACACAAAAGCCGAAACAGCTGCGTTTGCTTTGTTTTTTTTTTTTTTAAATCGTACCCTAGGAGGTTTGGGCGGGGACTGCCTTGTCCTCCTTATGCACTTTCCACCTGAGCCAAATTTCAGTTTAGTAGTTGCACTAAACACTTTTTATTTCTACACCCTCGATTATAATTCCTAAATGGCAAATCTTCTTTGTGTAGGTACTCTAGGAAAGTGGCACAAACTCTAGTGGTTAAAGACCTGTCTACGTTAGGAAGGCTTGGACCGATGATGTCATTCATGTGCGCGCTCCATAGAGCAGTGAGCTCGGGACCTGCGAAGAGAGGGACTTCGCATGTACTGCGCCCCTGGGACTTCCCCACAAAGGGTCCAGGAAGATTAATGGCCCAGCAGCCCCGCAAATGTAATGAGAGGCTGCCCGCCGTTCATCATCTGGCCTGCATTAGACTGGGCCCCAGAGAGGAGGAAGTGAGGCGGGACAGGCACTAACCAAATTGACAATGATACAATTTTCTATTTCGGCCATTTCTGCGTGATGATCTCATCGCGTCCCCAGTGGGAATAGCCCGAGCACATTACAGCATCAGGCGAAGCGGGCAGGATGGGAAGGGCACACACTGCTCCCCGATCAGGCCCCATTAGAAGCAGTGCCTTTACTTCTAACCCACACTAGGCCTAATCCTTGTTTTCGATTGAGAACAGGAGAGGGGCTCTAACTATTTGAGTCCTTTAAGATTTTGGGATAATATCTGTGCAGAAAATGCATCTTTAAATAAATACTAAGGCCCCGATTCATGGAATATTTGCACTGGTCAAAGTGAATTTGCACTGCCTACACAAACCCTGATTCATGGAACCGTGCAAAGTGTATTTTTGCTGCGCAAAGTCCGGGCAAAGTCATTTTGAATTGCAAAAATGACTATGCGCTGACTTTGACTGGACTTTGCGCGGCAAAAATACACTTTGCACGGTTCCATGAATCAGGGTTTGTATCAGCAATGCAAAGTCACTTTTCAGCAGTGCAAATTCGCTTTGAACCAGGCAAATATTCCATGAATCGGGGTAAGAGTGCCTCGACTTGCAAGTTGCCAGTGATTGACAAAGCAGGAGGTGCCTCAACAGAGCCAACCCTTTTTATACCCCTTCACACACATATTTAAGTCAATGCTCTTTGCAAAGGACTTGGAGCACTCGCGTATGATCTTCATTGGCTCCAAGTGTGAGAAATATCCCAAACACTCTGACATCTCTTGCACCAATGGGGCACTCCCAAAGGGCATAGCCAAAAGATGAACCCCAAACGAAGAAAACAAAGACACTGGATCTAGTGCTTAAGAACTTCACAACTTAAAACTCCCTGGAGCCGGACCAGGGAACACCCTGTCCTATTGACCGGATGCCCATGTTCCATAGACTATAGTCTACATTTTGGTTGAGAACATTTGGTTGATTCGATCAAATACATATGCCTTGATACTGTTCTATCAGCTATAATTGAAGCTTACTTTTTGTTCTGATGGGATGGTTGCCCTTGGCCCCGAGCTATTCCCTTCATTTTTTTGCCTACCCCATTTTTCAAAATTCGGTCGTTTGCTTTTCTCCATTCGTTACTTCGGAACGCAGTCTCTTTTCTATCCCCATGACTCATTCAACACAGGTGACAAATGGGAGGCTATATAGACACACCCAGAAAGCCAATGAAGAAAGCAGTTCCTGGAGAGCCCATAAGCCAATTTTTTTTTTTTGAAAGCATGTATTTTCAAAATAAATGCTACTAATTTGCAAAATGTTGAACCCTACAGGCAAGCCTAAAGAATCCCGAAAATGACCCGCTAACCTCAAAGACTAGAGTTTAGAAATAACACCTATTGTGCAGTCCTAGAAGAAAATTAAAGGGATGGTCTAGTAAAAATTTTTATTTAAAAAATAGATAGGCAAGATAAAAAAAAAATGCTAGCATTCTCCGTTTTAAAACTTCCTATGTAAAATTTTGAGCTATTCAAACTCAAAATTCGCAAAAGCAAGCACATGGGCGCATCCATTTTGTGAAATGGAGGCCCTCCTGTGCTGGCTTTTGCTTTTGCGGCACTAATGAAGGAAAAACCAGCCAGCTGTAGTAAACAAAAGCTATCGCTTGGTGGCTTTCCCTTCATTAGTGCTGTAGGCGGAGGACGGGGACCGGAGACCAGAGCAGGAAAGCTGCAGCTGAATCTCGGTAAGTGCTATTTATTTATTTTTTAAAAATAAGCACTAGCTGCGGTTTTTTTTCTAAGTTTTCCGGGCTGGAGGAGCCCGGAAAACTTAGACATAAAACCGCAGCTTTAAAAACGTTGTATTTATGTTTGCGGTCGCTTTTGAAGCGACCGCAAACATAAATACAACGTTATTGTGTTGGAAAACGCTGCGGTTTTTCTTTCCAAGTTTCTCAGGCTCCTCCGGCTCGGAGGAGCCTGAGAAACTTGGAAAGAAAAATTGCAGCGTTTTCCAACACAACCGCGTGTGTTTCTGCCTGCTGTGGCTTTCACTTTGGGTCTCCGGTGCTAGGGGAGCACCGGAGACCCAAAGTGAAAGCCACAGCAGGCAGAAACACAACGCGGTTATGTTTACATGCCGCGTAGTGTTTCTACCTACAGCTGATTTCCCATTTGGGGCTCTCGGGCTCCCCGTGGGGAGCCCGAGAGACCCAAATGGGAAATGCTAAATGCTGCGTTGTCTGCCTAAATCTGCTTTCCCATTTGGGGCTCTCGGGCTCCCCGTGGGGAGGCCGAGAACCCCAAATGGGAAAGCAGATTCAGGCAGAAACAACGCGGTTGTGTTGGAAAACGCTGCGGTTTTTCTTTCCGAGTTTCTCAGGCTCCTCCGAGCCGGAGAAGCCTGAGAAACTTGGAAAGAAAAACCGCAGCGTTTTCCAACACAATAACGTTGTATTTATGTTTGCGGTCGCTTCAAAAGCGACCGCAAACATAAATGCGTTTTTAAAGCTGCAGTTTTATTTCTAAGTTTTCCGGGCTCCTCCAGCCCGGAAAACTTAAAATAAAAAACGCAGCTAGTGCTTATTTTTTTAAAAAAAATAAATAGCACTTGCCGAGATTCAGCTGCAGCTTTCCTGCTCTGGTCTCCGGTCCCCGTCCTCCGCCTACAGCACTAATGAAGGGAAAGCCACCCAGCGGTAGCCTTTGTTTACTACAGCTGGCTGGCTTTTCCTTCATTAGTGCCGCAAAAGCAAAAGCCAGCACAGGAGGGCCTCCATTTCACAAAATGGATGCGCCCATGTGCTTGCTTTTGCGAATTTTGAGCTTGCATAGCTCAAAATTTTACATAGGAAGTTTTAAAACGGAGAATGCTAGTATTTTTTTTTTTATCTTGCCTATCTATTTTTTAAATAAACATTTTTACTAGACCATCCCTTTAATGTTGGTGTTTCTGCTTCAGTTTAGCCAAGCCAAGATGGAGGACGTCCTCCTAACACTAAGAAGGTTCTTTCCTCATACTCCAACTCCCGCTGATTTTGTCTCTCAAGTTGTTATCTCGGGTTAGATGTCTGGATAGTATTTTTGATAGAAAGTTTATCATGCAAGGTCAGGTGCAAGCCAAAACAGGAAGATAAGCAGGATTTGCCAACAGATAAGTGTGCAGTTTCAGCAGGCGCTATATAGAATAATTGATTGGACTCTGCAATGCAGTCTTGTGGCATTTCAATGACACTTATTAGCAGACTCCAGGTGGCTCACACCACTTACACGCAGAACTTCAGTGGCTTCCAGTGGAATGGAGAATTCAGCTTAAACTTCACTGCAACATGTTCCAATGGGGCTACTCCTGCCTACCTTAAGTCTAGCATTCCACAGTATATGCATCGCCGGACAGAACCAACAGACTCTGGGTATAGCCGTTTACTCATCCCTAGGACTCTTTCAGACCAGAGGAGATAAAACCAAGCCCTTGCGCCCACGTTTTGGAATGAATTGCCAAATCCCATTAGTGGTACTGCAAGTGTTTCTAGTTTCAGGTCCCTGATGAAGCAGCATCCGTTCATACAGGAGTTAGGTATGACTGAGGATTTAAGACCAGTGACTGGATGTGATTGACATCACAAGGGCCCTATATAAAACTCTTCCAAATGAGTGACCGGGTGAGAGAACAAACTTCCCTCCCACTTGGCTTCCAACCCACCCCGCCTGAACCCCTTAACACATTGGGCCTCATTACGACCATGGAGGTAACCATGCCGCTTTTTGCGGCATGGCTACCCCCATACCAGGTAACGGGTCCGGGTTCCCTGAATGGGGAAATACCGGGCCATTCCCACCTTGGAGGGCCCGGTATTTCCCCATTCAGGGAACCCGGACCCGGTACATCCCCATTCCCATTGAGCCACCATAGGGCTCAATGGGAATGGGGAGGGTGCTAACAACGGGCCCATAATGACAGGCCCGTTGTTAACATCCTGGTCTGCTCGCGAGACCCGCTAAGGACGCCTAGCGGGTCACGCTAGCAGACCTTGTAATGAGGCGCTAGGTGGTTAACGGGGACGGCATCTTTACCGGCCCCGTTAACCACCTACCGCCAGGGTCATAATGAGGCCCATTGTCTTGCTTCATGCTCCAGTCACCGCTGTTCTCCACTGAGGTCAGAGTTCCACTACTTTCTTTGGTACACTTCTACCTCTCCTTGTGATTGTATTCTACATTAGGGGTCCTGTTCTAGATTAGGGGTCCTAGAGAAGATCAGGATTCCAAGAGGTGCCCTTGGGACCAGCCTGAGTTAACCCATCCGGACACCGTTCACTTGGTTCCATGTGTTAAAATCGTGGCAAAAAAGGCTGTTTACACCAAAAAAAACAAAATAAATAAATAAAATCACTCCCCTTAAATGGTATAATCGGGCACACCTTTACCGGGTCAATCCACGGCATTTTGCCGCAATTTTTTGTAAAGGTGATATTTTTGCCGCAATTGTATTACTGCATACCCGTTCGTTTGGTGTCATGTTTTGTTTCTAGTGCCATTCCCATCTAACCCTGTACGGGGGGCGGTGGGGAAGGGTTACTAAATCCTAAGTGACAAATCTCCATTTCGGGTCATGCCACAATATTACTCGTTGACTTGGTCCTTAAACAATTGTCACAGTAAGTCACCTACCTCAATTGCACTCATGTGTTGAGCTCAGCAGGAACTGTATGCACAAATGTCCCAGCTGTGCATAGGCAAACTGGCCTTCCATTGCTAACTAAGCATAATGCCTCCTGCTTACTGCTTGTCTCACTGATTACAATGCAAGCGGACACTGTTGTGATAACTGGACATGACGGCATCTGGGGCTGCGGTGGCATTCGGTGCTGTGAAGCTCGTAATGAACTCTGGAACTGCTTTGCCATCTAATCATGATGGAATCCCCCTGTGTTGTGCCAGTGGCATAACAGATCCTGGCACTGCAATCTGGTCCTCATGGAATCCATGACTGGAGACTGACTCAGTGTCTAGGAATCCGGCACTGCTAGGCGAGGGGGGTGTAGTCTCATCTGGCCAAGCAATGCTAACTGGACACCATGGAATGTGGCACTACTGTGCTAACTGGCTGCAATGGAATCTGACGAACAGTGCAAAATGGGTTTCATGGAATCTGGCACTGGTGTGTTAACTGTACATAATGGAGTATGGCTTTCACTTGTATTGTATCGATGCTGCAGCCCAGTAATACCATCAGAGCGTTGCCAATAGATCATGGTGCTGTAAATAACATTGTAGCGAACACTGCAATATGTAAGCAGGTCCCCATTGTGTACAGTCCCCTGTCTCACGCTGCATCCTCCTGTCCTTTGCCTGAAAATGGTGACAGTGCACCGCAGGGGTGTTGCTAGGTCTGGAAAAGATCTGGGGCTACGCTAATGTCCGGACTGTCAGGACCAGGGGCTAGCTAGGCTTTCGGTTGTAGCCCCTGAGCTCCTATCCGGGGCTACAACCAAAAGACCCGGGGCTATAGCCCCCAAAGCTCCCCTAGCATGCTGAATAGCACCCCGAGGAAGTTGAGTCGCACTACGTTGCATGTCGACTATTGAGTTGGGCGTCACTCTGAATTTTTGAAAACTGTAGTAAAGGGTGATTGTATACAAGCTGCAATTTCGCTTTGACATTTTTAGCTCACGATTTCTTGTTTTGGATTGAAATGCCTCGGCACAGGTGTTTAACCTTATCCTCCTCCATATAGTCCTTAGCTACTACAGTGGGTGCATCCCATGCTGTTGACCTTTTAGCGAGGGTATGCTGTCGGACGTGCAGTGTAAACTCGGTTCCATGCCATGTCAACAACAGTAATTGCTTCAAAGTAATTTACTTCAAAGTGAATACTTCGAAATTGTACTTCGATTTTATTGCTTGTGGGGCCTACCCGTATGTTCTCCTTCCCCTTCACTTGCTCCCCTTACTACCCCAAACCCCTCCCAACCCCCATTCTACACCTAAACTCACAACTACATTTAATTCAAAGTAATTACTGTCGGTGAAACCACGGGATACGGTAAACCCATGCACACTTTCTGCCTCATATCCAGTGCAGCTCGGTGCTCTGCTCCTCCATCTTGAACTGGTTGCATTTGTAACATTGTGACCATGTTCCATGGTTTTACTCGTCACTTTTGGGGCAACGTAGGTTACACTTGAGGTTGTCAACGGTGCCCATGGTCTTTTCCCCATACAAGCAACTGCAGCAGCGAAGGAAAGTGCTCTGATGCATATTAAATCGGGAAACATCCCTCCTGCTTCAAAAAATATAATAGCAAATATAACCAAAGATGTGGTCCGAAAAAGGTCTGCTTTGCCGAAGTATTTATCACTTCTGACCCCCTTCGTGCACCAATGCCTGAGCAGTGACAAAGTACCCCAAGAACAAGGTGGAACTTGCTGCCCAAAACATCACAACAGTGAGCATATGGGCAAACCTTCTCACACAATGCAAACGCGGTGCTCCACACTGCTGCACAGGAATATTGTGCTTATTCATACAGGCATTACAGAATTGGGGCCTGACATACTTGGTGGCACCTTAGAATATTCAAGTGGCATTCTGCCATTTGGAGTACAATGGCATATTATGGCAGCTCCTGCATATTAATTAGCATATATTTAGACTCATTGTATGCAAATTTATCTCATGAATATTAATGAGGGTTATCCTGAAAACCTGACATGGATCCGACCCTCGAGGCCTGTGCATCTAGACAGACCCTGGCACACATGACATCATAGTGCCATCTTGAGTGGTCTGCGTTTAATGATCCTTTAGGCAGCACTTTAAGGTACTTCACCCCACAGTGTTGTATTTGGCTACGCTGTCACAAAGGGAACTGGCTGATTCCTATCAAACATACGTTTGTTCTATAGGTTAGAATATTGTCACACAGGGCAGCTCTTTGCCATACTCGGCAGCTCTGTGTCATTGGGCAGCAATGTCTCATACTGAAGCGTGGAGTCCTATTTGAGCAGCAGCCTGGCATGAGACACAGCACTTCCTATGGCATATCACTACTTGCTGTCTTGAAAACCGTAGTGGCCCTGATGTTGATGGCCAGTGTTCAGCTGGGACATATTGTATAGGACAAGAGGACCTATCTCTTAGTGTCGTAAGCATGTCTGCTGTGAATCGATTGGTTCTCCGGACCACCCAATCTCGGATGGCCATTTACAGGTGCATTTCTTCCTACAGAAAACCAATCCTTCTAGGTATGCTGGCGCATCTTAAAATATTGGACCAAATTGAAGAGCTGTCTATGAAGAACATGGCTTGTGAACCAATCTATCTGAAAAAAGGTAGAGAAAGGGGACATTCACCTCTAATGATAAGATATGTTATTTATAACGCGCTTAATACCCAGAGGTTTCTAAGCGTGGACCCTGGGATCTAACCTGTGTTGCTTCGTGTCGTCTTGCTTCCAATGTCAGCACGTTGCCGCTGAGCTATCCTCCCGAGACGAAAAACACACACACACACATTCATTGGGGTGGGTTGGGTAAACCCCCAGAGCTACTTGGAAAAGGTTTGCTCCCTTGCTTTGAAAGTTCTTGGTTGTTTGAAGCATAACATGGTCCCTGGTTTAGTTTTGAAATGTTGAGAAGCGATCGGCAGACGATCGGTCCCTGCTTCCGCTGCGTATTTGCTTCATTTTTGGGTCACGCACCCGTGTACTGAATGTGTCCATAAGTGGGGTGCTTCGCCCATAATCCATAATTCGTCTTGGTGACAAGTGGCCATCGTATGTTAGGATTGGGAGCAGGCCTGACTTCTCATCGGAGGCATGATGCAGATGGTCTCATGTAGCGTGTTTGTGTGTGTTCCCATGGGTCATCAGGCTCAGTCCCCTTGCTTTCATACATAGGATCTAAGTACTGTATTAAAAATAAGTGGATTTTACTATAAAACAATCACCTCACACAATATTGAGACTAAAGAAACCTTGAGAATGTAGTTAGTGTGTGCCCAGCCCTTCAATCAATGCGCTTGTGACATTGGCGGGTTGAAGATACATACAGGAGTGATAGGCTGGGGGTGGTAAATCGTTTCTTTTAATTGTTTTTACGCTTAATACCCAAGTTTGGTTTCTAAGCGGTATCAGGGATTTGAAGCTCTGTTGCTCTGTGTGGTCTTGCTTCCAAGACCAGCACATTGCCCCTGTGCTATCCTCCGTTCAAATATATCCTTACATTCTTAAGCTTTCGTAAAGAGATTGGATTGATTTAAATTGTAAATGAGCAATGGGGAAAGACCTCGTTTCATTTTAGTTTGTGCAGGGCCCAACTGTGGGTAGGTTCGGTGGCGCATATGTTATCCGGGATGAATCGTTTTGCTTTTTATTGATCTGTTTTAATGTGTTTGTTTATATGTATGAACCAAAACACAATAAATAAATACAATAAAAACAGTAATGGATCAGAATAGGCAGGCAGGCTAAGCTTAGGTGGGGCGCCCATACCGCTGCCTGCTGTAGCACAATAGACCATGTGTGCTCTCCCGATCCGCTGTCGGTCTAGCACCGGAAGCAGACATCAGTGTCGGTGCATTGGGCTACTGGAGGTGCCCCATCTACCCATGCAGGAAGGTGGCGACATGTATTTACAGCCGGATTGGAAGAAGGACCTGCCCAGGGGCTCAGTCTGTTTACCTGCATGAACTTGAACTTTCTGACGCTGGCCAAAGTGCAATGCAACAGCAAACAATTGCCACAACCTGAACTCAATGTGGAGAATTTTCTGGGTCCCGCTGACCAGAAAAAGTGGAGGGAAACCTGTAGAACTGCTTTTTTTTCTTGGATGTGTCAGGATGGGGTTGGAGAGCAGAGGAGACTTCATGTTGCTGCCTGCTCAATCCCTCTAGCTGTCAAATCCACCTGGTGTTCAGCTAGCATGTTGGTGGGAAAGCAAGGTACTCCTATGGAATCCAACAGACTTTACCCCCGGGAAAAGCAGGCAGACTCCATAGGAATCCATTGCAAACACCTTACGTAATCATTACTTGCAGGAGGCCTTTACACTTTTCCACACAGTGGGAAAATAAGGTGTGATGGTGATTGTGTCTCTTTCACACTCTACTTGTCAACCGTGTGGTGGCAAAGTGGGAAACTGCACGGAAGGGATCGTTTGCACAGAAGAACGGGGCCCCCTCCAGTGCAATTACAATTTTTTTTTAATGATCTACTGTTATGTTGCTCCATTAGGATTTATATAACTCCTTTCCGTGGCTTCCAGGCACTATGACAGACCTGAAAAAGAGGTGGGTTGGTTAGGTTAATGGGGAGACAAGGAGAATGCTATATGGTGTTGCTGTTGTGTCGGTGTGTGCAGTTCAGAAGTACCCAGGTACTCTGGGCAGGTCTGCCTGTGGGTATTTTGCGTAGAGGGCACAGAGGCAATGGTGTCCCGAAGGAGGATTGTGCAGAGTGGTGCTAGGATACACTGGATGGTGTGGTGGTAGGCATTAAGTTGGCTATAGAGGTAGAGTTTGTTGTTTGATAGGTGTTCAGAGACATTTAAAAAGCCATGTGTGAGAGGCTTACTTGGTCTGTGTAAAGCAGTGGTCTTCAAACTTTTTTGGCCTAGGCCCCCCATGAGCAAATTTTGGGCAGGCCGGACCCCCCCCTTCCCAAATGTGCCAGATGAACTTTTGTGCGCCGTCACCGCACCATACTCCCAGTACAGACCCTGGGCTCTCCCCACCCTGCTCCCACCATTATTCCAGTGCTCCCGCCCATCCTGCTCCCAACACAGTCCCATAAAACGCATCCATACACATATTTAAATAAAAAATAAATCACCATAAACGTACCTTCTGCAGGGGCCTGCGCGTGGTTGATGAAATGCCACGCTCCAGGTTGCTCTGCCCGTATGTGCGAGGAGGCGCAGGAGTACCCCCTCGCACATACATACATGCAGTGCCCCAGCCAGCATTTCCAATGAGCTATGCAAGGCTGGCGAAGCAAAATGCCCCCAGCGTTGCATGGCTCAGTGATCATGTGCAGCTGGGGAACTGAACTGTCAAAGGCAAACAGGGTTTCCCTTTGACAGTTCAGCCAGCCCAGGAGCACTACCTCAGCTGGAAAAAGCAGCTGAGAGAGTGCTCAGTGTTTCACTGGGCAGGCTCCTCGGCTCCTCCATAATGGGTGAGGGGGCCAGTGAGTGGATGCCCCTTCACCCATTACGGATCAGCCGCCAGCCTTGGACTGGGCTATAGAGCAATAGGGCGATGACTGTACCAAAAATGCAAAATGCTAGTGTAGGCCAGTCAAAATGGGCCACTTTTTTGGTCAATTTGGTCCAGTTTGAGGAGTTACATCACTATGCAGCTAGTAGTTTTGACCATTGTTCCTGAATAAATATTCTTTAAATATCACAATTTGTTTACATTTGAACAAAAAACACACCCCCCTTGGGTACTATTCAAACAGTCTTTGACTAAAGGACTAAATATCCATTTGCAAATGCTGGCCCCTCATTGGTGCCTAAGGCCGTTTTATGGTCCAGTCTGACCATGTGAGCTGCCCCTGCCCATCTTCCAATCTTAAAAAAAAAAAAAGTTACATTATTTATTGTTATTTGTTTTCATTTCATGCTGGGCTCTCGCGCCCCCCCTCCCACCCCGGCGCGCCCCACAGTTTGAAGACCTCTGGTGTAAAGTATGTTTGGGCATGGAAGATAAGAGTGAGTGTATAGGTGTTCACGGCAACTAAGGGCGTCCATCCGATGCACTGCTGGACAAGAATGAAAGCAATCAGGGCCCTTCAGCATTCAAAAGCGAGGATTGGCAGGAAGCATAAACGTGCAGACTCTCAGGCACTGAGTCCCAGATGCTCGTGACCCTGTCGAATCTCACTCTGAAACCCTAAATATGAGCCACTACACTAAGATCCCATCTTTTTTTTCTCCATTTACTTTTTTAGGCCCTATTAAATACTACCAGCGGCACATTAGCTAGCAATATTTCCGGATGACTCCCGCGCCAAGGTTTACAGGTATTTAGTTAAAATGCAGATTTGTGTCTTCAGGCACATATTTTTACCCATATGTAAATTCCACTTTAAAAATGTTGCCATATGAAATAAAGGAATCAGGTGCTGCTTTGCAATTCATCATGATCTTGACCAAATGTCACTAAACATACCACACTAATGCTTAAAGGGTCCCTTGCTTCTCCAGTACCTTCTTCTAACTCAGTCCTGCATGTTGTTTAACTCATTAAATTACAACATACTTATTCCAAACTGTTTTTTTTAGTCAAAAATATCAATTTATTTACTCTCAGTAAAAACACCACTTAAAAATACATTCACAATTATCTCAACAAAGACAGCATCTTGCACTTTTGTCTAAGTTCAATTATTACACATTTGCCACTATTTTTGGTATCATTGACCACAGACAACTTCTACATAACATTCTATTTTTTAATACATATCTCTGTTATTATCAGTAGAAGACACATTTTTCAGTTTTTCATTTACTTTTTATATCTTCTCCTTTCTTCACTGGGTACTCTAACTTCCCCATAAAAATCGTGCTCTACTCATTCACACTTATGTCATTCATACATCCTTTCATTCTACAATCCACACTACCCAACATGTTTCTTTCCTTTATCAGTTCTCATAATTTCAGGAAATTCTTCAGGGGTTAATTTTTGTATAGCAACAGTCTGTTATGTAGTGACCATTCGGTCTTCTTGTATTCTTTATACTTCTTGGTCAAGGCTCATGTGTTCGGTTCACATCTGTTTCATTTCTGGGCCAGAATTCCACAAGAAGGTATCTGTGAGAAGCAAGTGTATGAAGAATGGATTTAATTATTAACCCAACTTCTATGCAGTCTTATTCCTACATTCGGGGTATACAATTTACCATGAGAGAATATATTCTTCCAATTCTTCAGTACTAGACATGCACTACTTGGTAAAGGACATTATCACGACACGACGTCTTTTCATAAGGTGGTTTACCGTTTTTCTAGTGACCTACCCTCTCTATTTTTTACCGTAATTCCCCTGTTCTTAAAAAAGGGGCATTTGATAATTTATTTAGTTTCCCAACGCTCTCACCCTACTGTTATGGTACACTATTTACCTTCTGGCTTTTACCTGCAGGTTGTTTATTTTCATCCATCCAGGTATCTATCTCTAGGTGCTTCTTAATTCTCAACACTTGTGTACTGCCTTTGTGGGTTCACCTTTTGCAACATCTATCAATACAGAAAAGTCACTTGCAGTTACTCCTGGTTAAACTGGTACTACATATCCTATGTATAATAAGCACAATCTGGTGTTACACTTAGTTCTAGGGTATGTACCTTAATTAGGACTTCCCATGTTAGAGTCCGCCATGTTTGCTGTTTCCAGCTTATCCCGACCCTTCAGTGATCTTTGTACGAGATGAATGCCTCTTTTTGCTTCAATGGTTACGACCTCGGTCGTCCCGGGTTCCCACGTGATCTATACACGGCTTCTTAGTGTTCTAAGTGCCGATATCTATAGAAGCAAAAACAAAAGGTGTATCTTTAAAAATTGAAACATTCCGCCCGCGTGATCTTTAAACGGCTTCTTGGTGTAATAAGCGCCAATATCTCTTATAGCTAACTCACGGGACAGGTCTTTAGAAATAGGGACATTCCGCTCTATTATATCTCCCTCCTACAGTCTTACATTCGCTGTCTCGGATGTTTCGCTTACCTTCTAGCTAAAGGGCTTGATCCATCTGCCTCGCGGGTTGCTGTCGGCGTTCTCTCGCTTCTTCTGACTTCCGTCGTCTCTGTTCGCATACCCGGATGTTTTTGCCCGCGTCACAGTCGGTTCCTCCTTCCGGCTTGTGTCCATTTCCATGTTCTTTTCTACATTGTTGTTGTTAGGTGCGGTTCCATCTATCCAATGATATTCCGTCACGTCATCGTTCCGGAATTACAGGTCCTTTTTTCTTGCCTTCGTTACTCCGTATTTATTTCTTTCTTCTTTGGTACTGCCTTTCCTGCACCATAGATAAGGATCTAATTTCCTGACCCATCAAAGTTGTTCTTCACATATGTTTCTGTATGCTTTTTTCAACATGTAAATGTTGTATTCAGCTACAAAGCTAATTTCAATCGTATTTCCTCATCAATCGCTTTTTGGACAACACTATACGATTTTGATGCAAATTTATATCCAGTTCAAGTGGTAGCATAACTTCATTTTGTATCACTCGATTTTTTCATTGAGACCCGTCTCACAGCCTTTTGTTAAAAAATGAGTTCTTTTTCTTTTGTTAATAATTTCTTCCTGTCGATGTTCATATCATTACTCTCTTTCACCTTGTAAACCACCGACCACTTTAATTCTTCTGCCTTATGGATCATTTCAACGAAATGTCCTACCATAGGTGCAGAATGAATTCTGTTCCTTATGCAGCTCTTATGTTCCGTTATCCTGGTTTTTATTTTTCTTTCAGTCTTCCCTATATAGATTTTTTTTGCAGGGACACCATATCACATATACCACAAATTTGGAATTGCAGTTAGTTAGTGTTTTCTATCTCCACTCATTCCTCAGTCCAAGATCTATTTGAGTTGATTTCTTAGTTTGAAAGCAGCACGTACAACTGCCGCACGGTACATGTCCCTCTAGTATTCTCATTCCCCAACTCTCTGTCAGTGTTGGTTGAAATTTATGTTGTTTTGTTATGTCATTGCGCATTATTTGGTCCTTCACAGTCTTACTTCTTCGGAAAGCTATTAGCGGTTTTTCCAGTGGGCTTTTTCCTTTCTCCATAAATGTCCAGTTTCGGTATATGATTTTCCTGATCCGATTTGACAGATTACTATACGTGTTCACAAACACCAATATGTCATTATCTTTTCTTTTCAATACCGGTTGTTGCTCAAGTAAGGCTTCCCGGTGATTATTGTCAACCCTCTTCATCGCCCGGTTTACCAGTTTTTTAGGGTAGCCTCTTTCATATAAATTCATTATCAATTTATTGGCCCCTTCTCTATAGTCTTCTCTGTTTGTGCTGTTCTTTTTCAACCGCAAAAACTGCCCGAAGGGCAGGTTATCCCGTGTGTGGTTCGGGTGAAAACTAGTATAATGTTATAATGCATTCCGATCAGTTGGCTTTCTGTACGGTTAAACAAAGACTTTGTTGGTATCAACCTTTATTGTTACGTCTAGGAAATTCACTTCCTCTCTGCTATAGTTCTCAGTGAACTTTAAGTGTTGATTTTGTTCATTCAACCATTTGAAGAAAGAAATTGCTTCACTCTCATCGCCCTTCCAAATTAAAAGCACATCATTTATGTACCTCTTCCAGACCTGGATATTATTTCTGAAAGGGTTGTTGTCACCATAGATCACTCTTTTTTCGAACGCCTCCATGTAGAGGTTTGCGATGCTCGGGGCTAGTGTAGCCCCCATAGCCGTTCCCTGTATTTGTTTATAGTAGCATCCATTAAAATGGAAATAGTTTTCCGTTAGTGCTACTTCAGCACACCAAAGTATGAAAGAAGCTGGGGTTTCAGTGTTATTATTTTCCATCAGGAGTCTTTCTTCCAAGACCTCAAGTGAGGCCCTTTGTGGGATATTCGTATACAAAGATACTACATCAAGGCATATCAGAATTTCTTCAACTTGGTTAAATGGTCTCCCTTCTACTTCCTTTATAATTTGTGTGGTATCTTTTATAAAGGAAGACATCTCTCTGACCATTGGTTGCATGAAATGGTCCGCAAATCTTGATAGAGGTTCTAATACCGAGTCACAGCCTGACACAATTGGTCTCCTTGGAGGCCTAGTTAGACTTTTATGAATTTTCGGGAGAATATAAAATTGTGGTGTCCTTGGTTTGTCTGCTCGTAGAAATTCTGCTTCTTTCTTTGTGATCCATCTCCTTTCCTCTGCTTTTGTCACTTTCAGATGGATCATTGTTTCCAATTTTTGTGTGGGATTCTCATCTAATCTCTGATAACTCTGGCCATCTTCCAGTTGTCTCATACATTCATCGATGTAATCTTTTCTATTCAGGATAACGACGGCTCCTCCCTTGTCAGCTTTTCGTATTATTATGGAATCATTGACTAGTAGTCCTTTTAGGGTGGTTTTCTCTTTTCGACTTAGATTTTGGAAGATCTTTTCTTTTTCTGTGTCTTTCTCTAGTATAGCAAGTTCTTGTAATACTCTATTTTCAAAAACTCGAGCTTCTGCAGTCCGAGAGTGTATTGGGGGGCAAAAGTTTGATTTATTATGCAACCCACTATCTGGTTCGGTGGAGTCCTCTTTATCTTCAAAGTATTGTTTGAGGTGTATTTTCCTCATGAATTCTGTTAGCTCTTCCCTAAACTTAAACCGGTCATGTTTATTAGTGGTCACAAAACCAAGTCCTTTTTCCAATGTTTGAGTCTCAATTTGGCTAAGGTTGTATTCGGAAAGGTTTCCCACAGTGCTTTCATACTGCGGGTGACTCTTTGGTCTGGCTCCCATTCCTGCTGGTCCCGTCCTAAAAAATGTTGTTGTATATTAGGGTTTCCTCTGTTGCCATTCCTTCTTGCACCGCCCTGTGATCCTCTATAACCTCGTCTGCCTGAATTAAATTCGGAATTTCGTCCCCTTCTTCCTGTGCTAGTTCCTTCTCCTGCACTTTCTTCGCTTGAGCTATACGATGTACCTCTAAACCTTACTCTTCTTTTGCCCTTATTTTGGTTTCGAGATGCTCCTAAGTCATCTTTTTCTTTGGTGAAATAATTTTCTTGCGTGTATGTAAAGGCTTTTTCATGTGTGAATTGTTGAATATCATTTTTCAACCTTCTGATTCCTTCTTTTGTAAGATCTTCCTTGAATATTTTCATTTCATTCATGAGTTCGTCTAGTCTCTTTTTATATTGTTCAATGGGGACTATCTTTTTGATCTCCTCTTCCAATTTCTGCAGGTCTATCGCTATTTTCTCTGTTGTCTGGCGTGCGGTATCTATTATGAGTATTACTCAATCCCTGCCACATTTGTTTCCAATATAACTCCATTGGATCAAAAATTCTTTGTTGTCTAGAAAGATTCTTGGCTCGTTTCTTACCACGAGTCCCTGTGGCAGGATCCCATTTCTTAGGTATTCTAGCATTATGCTACCGTAGTTCCGACCTAATTAATCTTTTCTTTATCTGGGTTAGCTCGTCCCAGCTAGTCAGATTTGAGGTATCCCCCAATTCTCCCCCAAACAGTGTGGAGTTGCTAAGTAGTTCGGTGATCTATCCATCATCGTAACTCTTGCACCTTTCAGCTGCCATGTTTTATATTCTGTCGTGCGTGATCTGACCAAATGTCAACATTAGGTAGTTTGGAAATAAGGAATTGGCCAGCAGGAGCTGAAAGCAGCTCCTGGCTATTCAGCATCACTAAGTAAGTAAGAGCTTCTGCTGGGGAACCAGGAGCTGTTTCATACCGTAACTCCCACATAGGTATTCAGCATCACTCAGTAAGTAGGAGCTTCCGCTGGGGAACCAGGAGCTTTTGCATAGCGTAACTCCCACATAGGTATTCAGCATCACTCAGTAAGTAGGAGCTTCCGCTGGGGAACCAGGAGCTTTTGCATAACGTAACTCCCACATAGGTATTCAGCATCACTCAGTAAGTAGGAGCTCCCGCTGGGGAACCAGGAGCTGTTTCATACCGTAACTCCCACATAGGTATTCAGCATCACTCAGTAAGTAGGAGCACCTGCTGGGGAACCAGGAGCTGTTTCATAGCGTAACTCCCACATAGGTATTCAGCATCACTCAGTAAGTAGGAGCTCCCGCTGGGGAACCAGGAGCTGTTTCATAGCGTAACTCCCACATAGGTATTCAGCATCACTCAGTAAGTAGGAGCTTCCGCTGGGGAACTAGGAGCTGTTTCATAGCGTAACTCCCACATAGGTATTCAGCATCACTCAGTAAGTAGGAGCTCCCGCTGGGGAACCAGGAGCTGTTTCATAGCGTAACTCCCACATAGGTATTCAGCATCACTCAGTAAGTAGGAGCACCTGCTGGGGAACCAGGAGCTGTTTCATAGCGTAACTCCCACATAGGTATTCAGCATCACTCAGCAAGTAGGAGCTCCCGCTGGGGAAACAGGAGCTGTTGCATAGCGTAACTTCCACATAGGTATTCAGCATCACTCAGTAAGTAGGAGTTCCCGCTGGGCAACCAGGAGCTGTTTCATACCGTAACTCCCACACAGGTATTCAGCATCACTCAGTAAGTAGGAGCTTCCGCTGGGGAACCAGGAGCTTTTGCATAGCGTAACTCCCACATAGGTATTCAGCATCACTCAGTAAGTAGGAGCTTCCGCTGGGGAACCAGGAGCTGTTGCATAGCGTAACTCCCACATAAGAGACAAACTATAACCTTTCCAGTTATATATGACCAATTATGCTTTAAACACCTTCTAGATATGTCCTAATGCTCATTTATACACATTTCCAGACATAGATTTAACGTCACGTAGATATGTTTGTATGGAACCAATTGGCTTAGGGAGTCAAATGTAGCTACTGCTAACTGTTGGTGTCAAGCCAACCCAGCTCTTCTAGGCTCTAACCAGCAGCCAAATAGCTCCCAGCAATTTCGAACCATGCATTAGTTATAAAAATAATGTGTCAGCTTCAGACCAATGCGGGACCAGCTACACAGTTTGAGAAAATACCAAAACAGAGCATTTGCTACAACCCACGTTAAAATTCAAGGAGCAATAAAAGCTAGGCCCCGGTAAGTTCAAACCCACTAAAGTTTCAAGGGGTACACACCTACAGGGTGCACTCTCCCATGGAGCATGCCACCACAGAGAACTCCCCCTAATCGCACCACGCCTCTCGCACCCCCCACGAAACACATAGGGGCAGAGCACATATTGCCCCCCTGCTGGGCAATGGGGCACTTCTGCCTCCATTATTCCACAGGTCTATCAGGATAATGGGCGCATACAGACACATGCAACGGATGTGCTCTTCTAAAATGCTGGTGATAGACAGCATGCTCCATGCACGATGCGTGACGGGTGCACAAAGCAGTGCAAACCACCACGCGCACTTACACCTTGCACGAGGGGTGACTAGGGCCCATTCTCTGAAAGACCCGGTGGAGATACTGACAGGTGCATTCCCCCAGGGAGGGTCACATATTTGCATGGGGCGTTCCCATGGAAACCAGGGAATCCCAGCATCCCCCATATGGACCCTGCAGGGCACTGAGAAGGTCCTACGAAGGCTCCGCGAGAAATGGGGTGTAGGTGGGAGTCTGGTCCCTGCCAAAGGTAAGGCAAGGCTGTCCTTGCACTAACCCAGTACAGCCAATGCCACACTGTGTGAATGTGCACCATAGTATGCCACGCGGCTGCCTGGCCTTTGTAAGGTGGGCATGCATGCCCGCATGGAAGGCCTGGGGGGCAGAGGCGTCTCAGTGCACCCCCTAGTGAATGCTGGTACTGCTCTGGGGTGTGGCAGCACTGGCACACTGGCATTAAGGCAGTATATGCCTGTGCATCTGAGCTGGGCGCCAGGCCCAGACTGGCCTATAGGGCAACGCCCGAACCAAAAATGAAAAATGCTAGTGCGGGCCAATTTCTTTGCTCAAAATGGGCCACTTGTTTAGGACAGTTTAGGGCAGTTTGATGAGTTACTTCACTATGCGTCCAGTAGTTTGGACCTTTGTTGCTGAATAAATACTCTTTAAATTGCACAATTTGCTTCCCATTTTATCAGAAAACTCCCCCTTGGGTGCTGTTCAGTCACAAAACGAATTAATTGCTATTTGCAACTGTGGGGCACTTTTTCATTGGTGCATTAGAGAACGCTGGGCGCTAGATACGTATGGTCAGGGCAGACAGATGAAGGAAATATTAACAGTGCAGGGCAATTTTAGACTGGTGCCAACTGTACTGGCTGACCAGTGAGAGAAGTGTTTCATCCGTGGGTAGATGATAGGCAATGTCTCGGGAGGATAGCTCAACGGCAATGCGCTCGCTTTGGAAGCAAGACGACATGGCGCAACACAGGTTCGATCCCGGGTCCGCGCTTAGAAACCTCTGGGTTATAAATAACCACGTAATATTATTATAACAAGAGCCAAATTATTTGGAACCGTGCAAAATAGCCCAGCATGCCCTGGGTGGAAGTAATATAGCACCCTGGAAGCGCTCGTCCTGAAATACATGGAGCTGTTTACACGCGGGACGTGCTGTCAGGTGGCTCAGCGAGTTAAGCGACCACCTCCGATACACGTGCCCAACTTGCAGCCTGCGTTCACGGGTCCATACCACTGACGTGGGAACGAACAACATCAATGAATGCAGTGCTTAGAAGCTGTGCAAGGCGACACGAGGTGTTTTATACAAATCCCAACAATGGGAAACACACACTGGAAGCATTATACTGACCCACAATGTGCGCACTCCCCATAAATGCACACTCCAGCTGAGTCACACTGAAACACAGGTAAATGCACCAGCCAGTACACAACCATGCACATCTACTAGGAGGGCACTCCGTGAAACGTACAACCAGAGGCAGCACGGAGCGCTCCCCTGGAAACACACACAGTAGACTTGCTCCCCTGGTTTACCCACACGAGTTGTTTTTGCCATAACCTACGAAACTTAACGAAATACATACACACTGGGTGCGCCCATTGGTGGGTTCTGTTCAAATAAGTGACCCCACTGAAACTAGTGTACGGCTGAAGGTCGAGCACTATGTTCACTGATTTCAACAGTCCCCCCCTGAAATACCAGCCCGGCACTGAGCACGCTTTGCCGAAAAAACTGGGTGTAGTATTTTGCATGAAATACACGCTTCGTAGGCTCCACAAGAAACACACACACACACGGCTACACGCTCACCTGGAACACAAGCTGGGAACGGGTGTAATCCACACAATTCGCCCCATCGTTTAAATTACACGCACTCTAGGTGCACTTGTCAGGTTAACACACAGACACACGCATCGCCCAGAATGCCCAGGCCCCGTGTTGTGCCCGTTGCACATCGAGACAGCATGCCCATTCAGCACCAGACCTGGGCCCGAACAGTGGTTAACATTCCTGTCACACACCCCGGCATTCTGGCAGCTTCCCCCCCCTCCTCCCGCCAGGCCTTCTCATTATTAGCCGCGACCACCAAAGCCGTCAAGGAGTAGGATGCACTCACCCCACACACCTGGCAGCTCCTAGCAGCGGTCCAGCATGGCCAGGGAGGAACGGAGCCGCAAGTCTCCCAGGCCGATCCGAGACTCAAATATTCCAATCCAGCCGCGGTCCAACCCGTCCACCTCCTACCGGGGACAGCCCCGGGTTGCTCAGCAGCGGGCACTGGGATTCACTATCCCTGATGCGATGTCCGCATCACACGTATGCAACGATTTCCTGCTTCCGATAGCGCCTTGCACCCGCGATCCTAGGCGCTATCTTAGTTCCCCAGGGGCCAGTGCGCCGAGAGCCGGACGCCCGCTCCCACCTGAGGTGCACACCTCCTTGCACTCTCGTTTCACGGTCCCTGGTCGCCGCAGCTCTCCTGCACCCGGTGGTCCGATTCCCAGTGCCACTTCCTTGTTACCCCCACAGCTCTCTGGACTGCGAGATTCAAAGCACCCCCCTCCAAAATTGCGTGCACCGATCCAGGTAAGTACTGATCTCCTGCAGTGGGGAAGTGGGGTGGTGCCCTCTGTCCTCGGACCCTCAGCTCCCTGCGCCGAGAAGCACTGTCCTGCCAGGGAAGCTCCTGCTCCCTGCTTAGAGAAATGCGCTCTCCTCGGATACTTTCTCACATAGCCCCCCTTCCCTGCACCCTGTTCTCCAGTACGGATCTTCTCAGCTCCCCCCGCTGAGCAATACACACCCGTCCGACACTGAGATGCACTGTGTGCACTGTGTGCACGCTCCACTCTAAACATTCTTTATATTGCCACAGCTGCTGCTAAAAATAGCACGGTCCGAGAACAGGGGGAGCCTTTATTCTTCTCGTTCTGTATTCAGCCAGCCTTCCCTATTCAAAATCATAAAAAAAACGCCACCCCGAGCTTTTTCAACCGAGTCTACATGCATGTTTAAAAACAGAATTTAATCCTCGTTGCCGGCTTCAATAGCACTAAAAAGTCTGAGCGGCGGAATGGACTCGTCCACGCAGTTTCCTCCAATGAGCTGGCTTTAAGGTGGACTGAGAAGGATGTATTTAAGGTGGTATTGGGAGACAGCAGCTGTCATCTTCCCTGCCCGATTTCGTTGTGGTTTCATCATGTGCACAGATGTGCATTTCAATATTTGGTTTCCCACGGCATTACCGGACGTTCCAAACACTTTTCTCAACCACCAAGGCTGATATAAAATGTTTGGCAAGCAAAGTGTTCTCTTATATTACAGCATGCAGTATCTGTTTTTAAAAAAAAACATTTTTAAAAATCAACCCATCACAACCACTAATAAGTTTACAATCTCGGAGGGGTGGCGGTAACATAGTAATGTTGGGGCGGTGTGGTTCTGAGATTTCCCCATAAACAATGCACTTTAAAACCTTTCTGCAATGCTTTCCAACTGACATTCATTACACCCCATACATTATGTCTTAACCCCCCCTTGATGTCAATTTGTATCTCAGTTTGAATCCCGTCTGTAATATGATGTATGTGCTCATGGGCTTTGCAATTAGGGGGAGGATGGGAGGCGTTACGCCGAGTTAAGATGCTCATTACTTCCCACACTCGCTGAATTTAAAGTGTTTTCTTGCAATGAATCAGATCACCTTAACTCTCTCTTAACTAAAGTGTTTTTCACTGTATTTCAAGGGTTGTCACGATTTATTGGGCAGTCACTCTCAACGCGGGGAGTTCCTTACCCCCCATTCCAGGTGGCGCACAACAACGCGCTTTTCAGATTCAACTTTAGTGAGCCCCGCAACCTATATAGTACCATTGAACAAATACCCTCTTTACCACCAATGAGTTAGAAACCAGGTCGGTGTATAGTAAGAATATATATTATTTAAGTTTTTACAAAGAATAATAGAACTGTCACCAAAATATCAGCCACCAACGCTGTGGCACTACACAATATCACAATTTAAAATTACTTGCACTGATTGACTAACTTATATTTCTAATGGACTTTCAGAAACTACAACACACAGGTAAAGTTTAGAGATGGGCAGTCAACACTTTACATCATATTTCTTGCAATTGAACCCATAGACACATGTAAATGTGCACCGCGATTGCTTAGTTTTGTTACCATGCTCTTTTCTCCCAGCAACACCCACCCTCCAGGCATCAGTTATATATGACCCCTTAATTTGAAAACAAGATACAGGGAGTGGAAATGCAGTAGGGAAATCGTTTTGGATTTTTATTAGAAAGACAGGGGTTGGGAAATAAACACAATTGGAGCATTGTTTTGGCTTTTTCTTAGAAAGGCAGGGTTTGGGAAATAAACACAATGGGAAAATAGTTCTGGCTTTATATTAGAAAGGAAGGGCTTGGGAAATAAATCTAAGGGGAACATAGTTTTTCAACACACAATAAAGTGAGAGCAAGGCTTTGGGGATTCTGGTTCGGGAATAAATGGGAATTATTGGGAAATTTCATTTTGGACCACTCATACAAGGGAAATGCAATGCTTTCGAATTCTTGTTTGAAATGAATGGGAACATTTGTTTTAACACACTCTACATTCACTTGAAAGGCAGAGTTTTAGGGTTATTTCTTTTTGGGATTAAGGACACCCGCTTCCGTACAGGAGTCAGGGGTTTCAGAAAATAGTCACCCAAGTACTTATTGGCTATCCCGGCTCTAACACAATGGCCATGAACTTTGTTAGTTTCAAACTCCAACAACACTCATCCCGCGATTTTCCGACACAGGAATTCATTGATTTAACTTTCATTTAATGTGCGAAGGGTCTACACAGTTTCACCCCCTGGCCCACAATTTAATGGAAAGGATTAAGGCAGGCAATTCTGTGTGTTAAAAAGTCAGCACCAGTGCGACAGAGATGGAGAGGCCATCCTAGACCCCATTGTGAGAGTGAAGCTGGAAAAGTGTAGAGTTGAAATATAAAAGCAATACAAAACAGTGAGTTTGACATAAGGCCTAGTAAATGAACGAGCATGGGCCTCCCTTCATCTTGTCCAATGGATTCCAAAAAGACATGTGTGCTGCAGATGCTGACTTCGTGTAAAGGCACATGTGACAGATTGGAGACCAGGAGGGGTCCCACCGAGCTACCTCAAGATGTAGGCACTGGAGGTGACAGAACTATGTAACAACTTCAATGTGCTTATAGCCACATCTTTATCAACAAATGTAAAAAGGTGGGGAGAAAAGTGGTTCCAAAAAATATATTCTTATTTTATTTACTAATTACTCATACGTTAAAAGAAGACCGACAGGTCACATTTGCAAATTTAGACAACATAAACCAAAATTAATAGGAAGACAATTCATTTAACACTTTTTTGTCCTAATGTTCACTCCTTGAATACATTGAATTTCAAAGTGATGTTAGTAACACATGGGTGACTTTGCAAGATGCAATTCATATCCGACTATTTGCAGGGTCCCCATATACATTGTGTCGACATGAGTGAATCTGTTTCCAGCCTTCTTCGTAGACACACAAATAGACTATTAGTTATTCTTGAATATTTGAGCCGATTGTGCAAGGCTTTCTTCAGTACACATCACCCCGTATCTTACGGAGTGTACCAGTGTTATTGCAAAATTAACTCCACATATCTATAAAAAACCAGAGACATACATATAAATATTAAATTGGCCAACCACACCATTTTCTCTAGCATTTATCTTAAGCCATGGGTGAAACAATGCTGTCAACCTCTCATTTTATTTTCGTGCACATCGTATACATTCATTACTAAGACTGTACTGTTCTTCTTAACAGTCAGATCGATACATAATTAGTTGCAATCGATTCAATTAAATGCTATCTTTCAAAGCTCTTGTTAATTTGGCCCCATTTGTTGACTTCTATTCATGCTGCGTTAGTGCCAGAGGAAAAGACCAGGGCAGGGAAGGTGACGGAGGGGGAGAGGAGTGAAAAAAGGGGAGGGGGGCAGACATCAAGGGAGACATAGAAGTGACTTTTGTTTAACTCCATCAAACCATGTTGTAGAATGTGGAGTGAAAAGAGCCTACCTATATGGCTCTTTATCATTTACAGAGGAACAACACGATCAGTCGTAAAGTAAAGTGCTTGTCGAAGACGGGCTGCTTATCATGTTTGTCCACAACTGTGGAAAAAGAACCACCAGGGACAAAGGACTCAGTTACTTGTTTGTCAATAGTTACTAGTTGGCAACTCAAAAGAACGCATATGACTGCGCCTACTTTTCGCGGCCCCGCACAGTAATTTAGATGGGTTAGTCTCTAACATTCAGTGACAGGATATGTAGCGGTGGGTCATTATGCGCGAACGCCTGCTGAGGGAAACGCATACGTCAGGCCAGATCGGACTCAAAACGCTAATTTTATGAAACAAACAGAGAAGCATGTGTCTACTTACACATAGCTTGCTTTCTCTGGTGAGCTTGGCAACACTCCACGTCTCACAGTGGGGACAGAATACGGCAGAGGCTACAGTGGTTTCTTTACTTTTTTCACTCGCCAAGTCGTAGGTGGAGTTACGATGAATGGCTGGAATGTATCGTACACCTAATAAACGACATCGCGGAGTGTTGGAAACCATTAGTGTTATTCTCAGGTGCAAGACGAAACAGTGAAAGGTTCCGGCAAGACACTTACTTTTAGGGGCAAGGTGCCCAGATGAATATGGTGGAGCTGACGAACACGGGAGCCGATAGGATTCCGACCGAGACTCCGACCTGATTTTTTCATGTGATCACGCTACACGCTATATAGCTAGGTCACGTGATGCATCTAGACACAGGGCTAGTCCGTGGCAGAAAAATGACCACACTTTCTTGTCGGCCATGTTGGAAGTCGAGTACATACGCATTATAGGCCGTGGCGCAGCCGGACAGCAGCCGGCTTTCCTCTATTTAATTGACAAAGTACGTGGCCTCAACAGGTCGCAGTATCAGATCAGTGGTCACATTAGATATAGTGTTACAGGCAGGATAATCACAGTCATAAATAATTTGCGTATAAACAGACCCCACTCTATGTATAGATTTAGTCAGGTTTACTGAATCTAGATTATAGATCCATTTTTGTTCTAATCTATGCAGTTTTTTGTCTTTGTCGCCACCACGTGGGTGGTACTAAACTTTTTGTATAACACACCAGAAAATTTCATCATACGAATGTTTCGCCTTCTTGTAATGTTCAACTAATGGTTTATCGGGGGTGCCATTTTTTATGCAGCGGCGATGTTCGCCAATTCTAGTGCGGACCTATCTTTTTGTTTTGCCAATGTATATAAGTCCACAGGGACATTTAATACAATAGACCACCCACTTGGTGGCACAATTGCTGAACGAGTTCAGATTCTAGTTTCTCCCTTTTAGCTCAATGGATTTTAAATTTTGTGTAAATTTGCACATGGTGCAATTGCCACATTTAAAATGCTGTGTGACCGGCGGTAGATGCCATAGTGTCGATTGGGTCTGGTCATTCATCTTGGTGGTAGGATAGGTATGGACTAGTTTGTCTCTGAGATTGGTCAACCGTTTAAAGGCAAAACGAGATGGAGGAATATGGAAATCCTCAGTGTTGATTATTTTCCAATTATTTAGGATTACCTTTCTTAAGTCATTACTTATCGGGGTAAAAGACGAGACACATGTTATTTTATCTAGCGTGGTTTTTTTTTTTTTCGAGAAGCACTCTGATCTTGTGATATTGGCTGCCCTTTTATATTCTCTTCTCACAATGTGGGAGGGATATCCTCTTGCCTTCAGATTTTCTTTTAATGCCATGCTCTGATGTTTGAAATCTCCTTTGTCAGTGCAGTTAAGCCTGATCCGGAGAAACTGACCAAAGGGTAGATTCTCTTAATGATTGTGGATGATAACTTTGAAATTGGTGTAGCATATTTTTTTGAGTTGGCTTTATGTACAAGCTAGTTCCAATTTTGTTCTCAGGCATACGATAGATCAAGAGATCTAAAAAGGCAATTTTTTCCATGTTAGATTCGCACGTGAAATTTATTGAGGTTTCTCTTGCATTTAACCACGTGTTGAAGGAGGTCAAGTCTTGTTTTGTTCCTCGCCAGATTACAAACACGTCATCTATATAACGGTACCAAGCTCGGATGTTTTCAGAGTATGGATTGGTGTGTGTATAGACATTGGTGGTTTCACAATGATCCATGTATAGATTTGCTAAATCAGGGGCAAATGTTGCCCCCACGCTGGTACCGTAAAGCTGTTGGAAGAACACATTGTTGTGTATGAAGAAATTTCTCGTTAGGGCTAGGTGAATGCATTCCGCAATAAATGTGGAAGGAGGGCGTTTGTCCTTTCGTGTTTCTAACAATTTTAGCATGACGTCTACACATTTAGTTTGTGGCATATTCGTGTATAGAGAGGTTACGTCAAGTGTGACAAAAATGTCTTGGGATTCAATGTTTAGTGTATCAAGGATCTTTATCATAGAAGTTGAATCTTGTACAAAGGACTTCATGGTGCTCACAAAGGGCCTCAGGAAAACGTCTGCATACAATGACAATGGTTCCAATAATGAGCCAATAGCCGAAACGATGGGATGGCCACGGGGTACATTTTCGATCTTTATGAACTTTAGGGAGGCAATAAAAAGCTGGGGTGACGGGTTGTCTATTCATGGGGAACATTGTTTCATCATCACTGATCCATCCCTGGTCTGAGGCGTGTGTCGTTAGGCTTATTATTTCTTCCAGAATTTCTTTTGTGGAATCTGTAGGAATTTGTTTGTATACAGTTCTGTCCCCAAGCTGTTTTTCTACTTCCATCTTGTAAAGGTTGGAGTCCCAAAGGACAATTCCACCGCCTTTATTGGCTGGTTTTATCACGAAAAGCGGATTGTCCTCAAGATTTTTTAAGGCAATACGTTCGGATTTTGAAAGATTATCTTTATATTGATTTTTATTTTCACATAGATATTTCATGTCTCTTAGGGTTTTGTTTTCAAAGGCCACAATTTCAGGTGATACCATAGATTGTAGTGGTGTAAAAGTGGACGGTGGCTTTTTTCCTGATTGATTATCATCCGCTTTTTTATTTTCAACTTTATCATGGAAGAAATATTTTAGTCTGACTATTCGGAAGAAATTCCTCATTTCAATTTCAGTTTGAAACGCATCTGCCTTCCAGACAGGAACGAAAGATAAACCTTTACCTAGCACCGATTGTTCTGCTGATGACAATACGTGCGTGCTTAGATTGAATATCGGGTTTACCAAGTTTGTGGCGGCCACATTGCCGAGTCCGCATTGGATGGTTGCCCCATGGTCTGTTTTTCCGCGATTCCCCCGTTTTTGAAAAAATTGTTGTCCTCTCTGAGGGATAGCCATCCCACTTGTACTCGGGCCATTGGAGGCGGTGTCGGAATTACTGCTATTCGAAGAATTCGAAAAAGAAAACAGCTTCTTATTGCGTTGGGGTTTTGAGTGAGATTGCCCCTTCCAGTTAGTTTGGTTGGCATTGTACTGCTGGAAAAAAACGGGAACTAGGTACTGTGTGATTTCTTCTTTGTAGTTAGCAATATCCTTCTTCAACTTCCACATTTTTTTGTCTAGCGTGAAAGTTTTAAACTTGGCCATTTCGTCATCAATTTTTTCCAAGACAGTTTTAATGTCTGGAATAATTGATTCGTCAATGATTTTCTTCCCAAGGAGTCTAGTTCCTCTTTTTGTTTTTTGCCTTCCTCTTCTGCTGTTTCAATTATCAAAATCACCCAGTCGCGGGAACACATGTTCCCAACACCGCTGAACCTGTTCATGAACTTGGGGTTATCTAGAAAAACTCTAGGTATGTTTTTCACCTGCAGACCTTCGGGAATTACCCCAGCTTGTAGGTACTCGATCATGAGCTGTCCATGCAATTGTGTGTGTGAATGAGTTTTTTTGTTTTTTGTGTCAAAAGATCAATATCATTTGAGGTCACGGGTGGTGGTGCAGCAGATCCAGTGACTGGAGTGTTTAGGATTGAAGGTAAGTCAAGGCATTTCTTATACATATCTTCAGTAAAAGATACTATGTTTACATTTTCCATTATGAATTAGAAAAACGCTCAACCAACCAAAAGGGTTGTCCAAGAAATATAGAAAACTCAAATGAGAAGACTGAATTAACAGTGGTCCTCTTTTTTGATAGGGGCTCGTGGGGGAGGACTAAATGTCAGGAAGGAGACCAGGAGGGGTCCCACCAAGCTACCTCAAGATGTAGGCACTGGAGGTGACAGAACTATGTAACAACTTCAATGTGTTTATAGCCACATCTTTATCAACAAATGTAAAAAGGTGGGGAGAAAAGTGGTTCCAAAAAATATTTTCTTATTTTATCTAGTAATTACTCATACGTTAAAACAAGACCGACAGGTCACATTTGCAAATTTAGACAACATAAAACAAAATTGATAGGAAGACAATTCATTTAACACTTTTTTGTCCTAATGTTCACTCCTTGAATACATTGAATTTCAAAGCGATGTTAGTAACACATGGGTGACTTTGCAAGATGCAATTCATATCCGACTATTTGCAGGGTCCCCATATACATTGTGTCGAAATGAGTGAATCTATTTCCAGCCTTCTTCGTAGACACACAAATAGACTATTAGTTATTCTTGGATATTTGAGCCGATTGTGCAAGGCTTTCTTCAGGACACATCAACCCTGTATCTTACGGAGTGTACCAGTATTATTGCAAAATTATCTCCATATATCTATAAAAAACCAGAGACATACATATAAATATTAAATTGGCCAACCACACCATTTTCTCTAGCATTTATCTTAAGCCATGGGTGAAACAATGCTGTCAACCTCTCATTTTATTTTCGTGCACATCGTATACATTCATTACTAAGACTGTGCTGTGCTTCTTAACAGTCAGATCGATACATAATTAGTTGCAATTGATTCAATTAAATGCTATCTTTCAAAGCTCTTGTTAATTTGGCCCCATTTGTGGACTTCTATTCATGCAGCGTTAGTGCCAGAGGAAAAGACCAGGGAAGGGAAGGTGATGGAGGGGGAGAGGAGTGAAAAAAAGGGGGGGAAGGGACAGACATCAAGGGAGACATAGAAGTGACTTTTGTTTAACTCCATCAAACCATGTTGTAGAATGTGGAGTGAAAAGAGCCTACCTATATGGCTCTTTATCATTTACAAAGGAATGACACGATCAGTCGTAAAGTGAAGTGCTTGTCGAAGACGGGCTGCTTATCGTGTTAGTCCACAACTGTGGAAAAAGAACCACCAGGGACAAAGGACTCAGTTACTTGTTTGTCAATAATTACTAGTTGGCAACTCAAAAGAACGCATATGACTGCGCCTACCTTTCGCGGCCCCGCACAGTAATTTAGATGGGTTAGTCTCTAACATTCAGTGACAGGATATGTAACGGTGGGTCATTATGCGCGAACGCCTGCTGAGGGAAACGCATATGTCAGGCCAGATCGGACTCAAAACGCTAATTTACGAAACAAACAGAGAAGCATGTGTCTACTTACACATAGCTTGCTTTCTCTGGTGAGCTTGGCAACACTCCACATCTCACAGCGGGGACGGAATTCGGCACAGGTTACGGTGGTTTCTTTACTTTTTTCACTCGCCAAGTCGTAGGTAGAGTTAAGATGAATGGCTGGAATGTGTCGTACACCTAATAAACGACATCGCAGAGTGTTGGACACCATTAGTGTTATTCTCAGGTGCAAGACGAAACAGTGAAATGTGCCGGCAAGACACTTACTTTTAGGGGCAAGGTGCCCAGATGAATACGGTGGAGCTGAGGAACACGGGAGCCGATAGGATTCCGACCGAGACTCCAACCTGATTTTTTCACGTGATCACGCTACGCGCTATATAGCTAGGTCACGTGATGCATCTAGACACAGGGCTAGTCCGTGGCAGAAAAATGACCACACTTTCTTGTCGGCCATGTTGGAAGTCGATTACATACACATTATAGGCCGCAGCGCAGCCGAACAGCAGCCGGCTTTCCTCTATTTAATTGACAAAGTACGTGGCCTCAACAGGTCGCAGTATCAGATCAGTGGTCACATTAGATATTATATGCAAATAATTTATGACTGTGATAATCACAGTCATAAATTATTTGCATATAAACGGACCCCACTCTATGTATAGATTTAGTCCATGTTTTACTGAATCTAGATTATAGATCCATTTTTGTTCTAATCTACGCAGTTTTTTGTCTGTGTCGCCACCACGTGGGTGGTGCTTGACTTTTTGTATAACACACCAGAAAATTTCATCATAAGAATGTTTCGCCTTCTTGTAATGTTCAACTAACGGTTTATCGGGGGTGCTATTTTTTATGCAGCGGCGATGTTCGCCAATTCTAGTGCGGACCGATCTTTTTGTTTTGCCAATGTATATAAGTCCATAGGGACATTTAATACAGTAGACCACCGACTTGGTGGCACAATTGCTGAAATTGCTGAATTACAGGAAGAAAGAGACTTAATTTCAGCACATAAAAATGACAGTATGTAAAGCGAAAGGCCTATTTAATTTTGTGTAAAAGTGAACAATGGTTTCTTATGTAACTATGGCCTATCTGTGTGACTAATATTCAGAGGGATCTCATTTCTGTTCAAACATTATGTAAATAAAGAGTTTATTTCTTCCCAGCAGGCCCAGATGCAATTCAAAAGGTCATATGTCCCCACATTGTCAATTTAAAATGCTATTTTTTTTTAGAATTGTGAACTGCAACTTGTTTTTCTCTCTGAGCTGAAACGTTGACCCCAAGACCTTTGGGCTGAGTCCACCAATGAAACAGGTCTGGTTTTTAGTCCAAATGTTAAAAAATACAGAGAGAGAGAGAGAGATTGGAACTATGGCGATACAGATAACATGACCAACAGAAATGACCTTTAAGGTCAGGTCCCCCATTAATTGTGCATTAGCTCTTTGAAGTTCAGGAGAAGAGGGTAGAATAAACATTGGCTCGAGCAAATGGCCCGGTCACATGTTTAAGGAGAAATGGAAACTTAGAGGGGAAAATGTACGTGCCAGAAATGAAACTACTTCTCATATAATGCATTGCCATATGTTTAACATTGAATACATTTTTCAAAATAAAAAGAGCATCGTGTGTCCCATTGAGCCCAGCCCAGATTCATATTAAAGGGTATAAAGAGCCCATTGGGACCATGTAAAAGCGCAATTTTTGTGATGTACATAACTGAAGTTATGATCAAAATTATGATTCTGGCATTTTCATACATCTGAGGAACTGGAAATATTTATAGAGTGATAGACAGTGAAATTAATGTGGGACATATGTAGTGTCAGAGTTGTAACTATTATGGCACAGCCACAAAGTGCAAAAAATGGTGGCTCTGCCCAGGAAGGATGTGCCAAAAGAAAATTGTTATTTTCTGACTTGTCATTGTCATGCCTGCCAGACGGTCCAGACGGGCTTGATCTACTTCTGTGCATTCTCCTGTCAGGAGAATGAGAACTGTACAGTTTCAACAGCATTTTGCAACCAGAACTGCTGCCAGACCCTTCTTTTCCCACTAAAGAATCTCTGGGAGGTTCCCATGGAGACAGCGGTAGTTGTTCTCACGATACGCATGTTATGTTAGTTCTTGTCACATGGTTTGGGGGGCATGACTGTCTCCATTTAAGCACCATGGGGAATTAGCTCGGTGCTTCTGATTAGTGTTTTTCACCTTATTGAGGTTTGACTGTTTGCTCTGGCTAAGCTTTAGTCTTTTCCCGTTCTGGAGCTGTTTCATCCGGCATTTGGACTCTATTACTACATTCCTGTCAACATCTCCGTACTATCAATCCCCAGCACAGCTGAAAAAGCAGCCGCCGCACGGAGCCTGCAGCTTTTTTCAGCATCCTGTTAATCAGCCGCCTTCCACCTGCAGCGGACTTCCTGCTTTGCGCCTGTGTTCCAGTGGTAGCTGCTCCACTGACAGCCGCACAGAGCCCACGGCTCCCTGCAGTGTTCTGCCACCGGCATTCAGCGCGGTTTCAGCAGACAGTCACGCGGTTCCCTGCAGCTGATTGTTTTCTCACTGCAGCATTACCATTAAGGACAAGTTCCTACAGTGATTAATCAATGCCAGCTGCAGGCCACGCTCCTTTGCTACTGCACTGTACATTTATACCTGCAGTACCGACCTTAGTGCTGGGTACGCCGTTGTCATTCCTTACCTTTACTCACAAGCTGCTTCCTCTTTTTGGATACTCCCTCCATCTGAACTCTTGGACTTTTTGGGACTCTCCATAACTGGAATCTGCTTTTGGTTTCCTAATTTCAACCATGCACTGGACTAATAGACGCTCTGCTGCTTATGGTGCACCAGCCAGACACTAGTGCGTCCCTCATGCCGACCGGGTTTAGTACCTGACTAAACTTCCTTTCTTCCTCGTTGTCTGGAAGCCATCCAGTCTTTCACCCATCCAGCTCTGCAAGATCCAGCCCATTCATCCTAAGGTATGAGAACCCTAAGAATATTACCCACAGAGAAGAGAAGATGGGGGGTTATTGGTTTGTAATGGTTAGGTCAGTATTCAGTTCAGCCATCTTCTTGTAGGTGAGAAGATTCCACCCAGAACCAGCCATTCAGCAGGACAAGCAGCACAACAACACGGTTTTCCCCACACTAGGGAAAACCACGCCCTTCTCAGTGATTCACTGCATTAGCTTTAGGTTCTTCTCAGCTAGTGGGGTTGATCATTGCAAAGGTCTTACTACATCAAAGGTGGTCATTACCCCAGGGCACGACAACTTCCTCCAGGATCCTACCAGCCCTGTAAGCGTTATTACTCCCTCCTCATTGAAGTTGCTATCTGTGTGTCCAGCATAACAGTCATAAAATGTAGAATAGATAATATATAGATTCATGTAGTTATCTGAACAATTAGCATAGCTGCCATGTTGTTAGATTTTCATAACCAAAAAAGGTAAAACGCACCGGTAATTTTTGGATCATGTATTTGTCCTCCTCATTCTGCTTCCATAACCCATACCTCCCAACTTATGGTCCTATCAGCAGCCAGTGGGAGTCTTGGTGGGAGGTGAAGGGAGAGTGCTAGACAATCCTTACCGTGGGAATTATGATAAAGTAGGAGTGTAATCAGCCCTATAAAAGGTCAATTTTGCATCAGAATAGGGAATTTTCACTTTATTGCTTAGGCTGGACTCTTGAGAGGAACATCTTGCAGAGAGGCCTCAATCCTTGCATTGGAGACAATGACAGGGAAATCAAGAGGATAGGTGGGACCCCATCAGAGGGGCAAGAGTAAGTCTGGGTGCAGGAGAAAATCCTTGACTGAAACCATTGACCATATCTGTACTGTCCTCCGAGGAGCCCTGCTGTTTATCTTGATGCCCCATAATCAAGGCCTCCCATGTAATTAGATTAATCCAAAATCCATCAATTGTGTGGGGAACTACCTGAATTTATCCCTTTCCATTAGTGGGTAAGGTTTGTGAAACTGGATAGGCCCTTGGCACATTATACTAAATCCAATTCAAATGAATTCCACTATAGAAAATCACCCTATCCATTTAAATTGAATTGTGTTGGGAACAGCCTGTTTTAATCCTTTCCATTAAAATGTGGGGAGGGGGAAGCTGTGTAGATCCTTAGCACATTGAATTGAAGTTAAATCAATTAATTCCCATATAGAAAATCACGGGATGAGTGTTGTTAGAGTTTGAAACTAACAAAGTTCATGCCCAGTCTATTAGAGCCAGTATAGACAATAGAAACTTAGGTGACGGTTCATCTGAAACCCCTGACTTCTGTCAAGAAGGTGGTGGGGGGTCCTGAATCCCAAAATAAGCAATCCTAAAACGCTACCTGGCAAGTGAATGGGGAGGGGGCAAAACAAAATTTCCCATTGATTCCTTTCCATCCAAACTCAGAATCTCAAACCCTGCATTTCCTTGGAGAACACATTGTGCAAAATGAAACCTCCCGTTTATTCTCAGTGATTCCAAAGTCAGAATTGCAAAGCCTTACATCTCATTTGTAGGTGTGTTGAAAAACGATTTTCCCATTGAGTTCCCTTTTCCCAGCGTTGCCTTTCAAATAAAAGCTTAACAAATTATTTCCCCATTTGAATTCCTTTCCCAAACCTTACTTTTCAAATAAAAGCCAAAATTATTTTCCCATTGAGTTTCTTTCCCAACCATTGTCTTTCTCCAAATAAAGTCAAAGCGATTTTTCCCTTGGATTGTGAATGTTTTCTACTGGTTTATTTGCAATTAAATCTGATGTAATTGGTGACTGCCAAATTTGAAATATTACCTGTGTCACATCGAGACTGTAAGTTATTTAAACATGTGTTAGTCAAATGGTGCAAGACATTTGTTATGTTATGTTATTAGCTTTTATAAAGCGCACGGTCGCCAGAAGGCATCATGGCTCTGACATTTGAATTTGTCATATTGTGTAGTGCCACAGCATTGGTGGCTGATGTTTGGTCATTATTACATTTTGTGAAACCTTAAATAAAAATATATTCTTACTATACACCGGCCTGGTTCCTAGCTTATTAGTGGTGCATTGGGTATTTGTTGGTGTTGGTGCGAGACAGGTGGAGGCCTCCCTAAAGATGAATCTGTATAATCTGCCTTCAGAGCCCCCTTCTCCAACGACCCAGAAACCCTGGCCAAAAACTACGATACTGCTATCACGGCAGAAATCAATGCCATCGCCCCACTTAAACCACGCAAAACCAAACCCACTAGACACGCCAATGCTTTTCTTGCCTCTCTGGTAGTTGTTCTTCGCAAGAGTTCAGAAGTAAACTACCTCCAGGAATAGAGTGGAAAAAGTGAAAAGTGAAAAGTCCCTCTCAGATTGAAAACTAATCTCTTATAGGGCAGGTGACAGAGATTATAACAATTCCCACAATACGGATTGGCCAGCTCTCTCCCACTCCCCCCCTACCATATACGCCCATCACCTGCTGATAGGACAAGGAGTTGTGAGGTGTGGATGATGGAGGCTGAGGGAGGAGAAAGATTCATCATCCCAAAATGACTGGTGGGTTTACCTTTTCAGTGTTCCTAAAAATCTCACAACATGGCAGCTACCTTAATTTTTCAGATAACTGTAGACACAAATATATATTTGAGTTCTATATTTTATGTCGAGTCATATATTTGAGTTCTATATTTCATGTCGAGTCAGAAAATACAAATCTTATTTTGGAACGCCCTACCTGGGAGGAGCTACAGGTTTTTTGATTTGCTCCTGAACTGAAATATTTAAAAATCAGACATTTCAAGATTCAAACAGTAATTTCCCACTGTATCACCTCACCAGCTTTCCTTTTCTTTGGAATTACTAGAAGGCTAGAATCGTCATTTTCTTCATAACTCAAATTGTATACATCATACAGAATTTATATTTACATGGTACCACCGACAGGCTTCTTATCCCCTTTAATGTAAGTCTGGGATGAGCTCACTGGGACATGTGATTCTCTTCTTATTAAGGAAAATGTAATCCTAAATTAATCAGCCAATGCTTCACATGTGCCCCTCCGTTTCACAATAGCCCCCACCTTTTTTAAACTTTCATTTCACTTCTGTCACATGACCAGGACATCTACCTGGCTCGTATTATTTTCCCCTTCTTGGCTTCAAAAGACTCTTTTCGGGGCAAATGGACAGTTAATGGGGAGGTTTGACCTTAAGATAATTTCTGCTGGCTGTGTTATCTCTGTTATTCCTAGCATTTAACTGAAAACCAGGCCTGTGTTTCCTGGTGGACCCAGCCGAAGGTCTTGCGGTCGAAGTTTCAGAGGCACAGTCCTTTCAGTTCAGTGGGGAAAACAAGCTGTATATATAATTCTAACAGAATAGCATTTTAAATTGAAAAGATGTGTTCTACATGACCTTTTGTATCACATCTGGTCCTGCTGTTTATAACTACAGTACAATATTTAAACAGATATAAATTCACTTTTGGTATTATTCACACATAGGCCACAGTTATATAAGGAACCAGTGTTTATTTTATACAAAACGAAATAGCCTTTTCCCTTTAAAGGCTGTCATTTTATATGATGAAAATACATTTTTTTATTATGAACAACTGCAAAATGCTTGGCTTCTCTTTGGATTTCTAGATCACCGTCTCATCTGTATAGAAGTCAATGTCCCATACTGCTATCTGTCTCTTTAAGTTGAAATTGTAACTTTTCATATTTTTGGAATAAACAGCATCTCCATCCACACATGTCTTATTTTTCCGTGGACAGCACCCATTCAGTGATTTTAAGATCTCAGGCATATTTTTCTTCACTTGAGCGCCTGTCCATTTTAACACAGTGAAAGGAGGCCTATTTCTTTCATTTCACTAGGCCTAATGTGGGAAATCACCATTTTGTACTGGCTTTTATATTTCAATGGGACTCTACATTTGTCAGCTTCACTCTCAAAATAGAGGTCTAGCATGGCCTCTCAGTCTCTGTCATTCTGGGGCTGTATTTGCACCCCACAGGGTTTTGTTGCAGTACAGTTTCTTTGGGACCCACTAGCCATGACCGCTGGTCGTGGCCACTGTACATCTCATACCAATGATCTTAAATGCGGAAGGCCACTGGGCATTTCCATTGGCCATAGCCTACCCGCAGAGGCCCATACCTAGTCCATAACTCGATGCCACTAGCCATAGCCTAATTCTAAGGCCAACAGCCTCAAGGTCCACTGGTGTTCGGTCATGGACAGTGGCTACAGTCTTTGGCCACTCCCCATGTTGGCCCAAATATTAAAAAGCACAGAGGGACTTAGC
The DNA here is from genome assembly GCF_040938575.1 of Ambystoma mexicanum. Taxonomy (NCBI): domain Eukaryota; kingdom Metazoa; phylum Chordata; class Amphibia; order Caudata; family Ambystomatidae; genus Ambystoma; species Ambystoma mexicanum. The sequence continues at coordinate 1,345,333,166 of NC_090931.1, forward strand.
CGACTGCCTCATGGCCCAATGGATGTCCAGAATTCCTCATACATCATAGCGGTGTAAATGATCCGCCTGCCTTCTGTACCACAGGGGCACCTGTTGGGATTTAGTGCCATCAAGTACTATATAGCCTGGTGTGAGCCTACAGCAGTGAAATATTCTCCTATCCTACCGAGGCCCCCCAGCCCACATGCGGCACATTATGTGCATTCCAATAAGCCCAGAGCTCTCAATCGTGCAGGGCAGGTATAATCCTTATTGTTCCCTCTAACATAATCCAAAAACTGCTACACTTCGTAAAAAAGGACACCAGTTCATCCAGCACAGTGTATGTTACCTTCTCTTCTATCAACAGGAACCACATACGTATCCATCAATCATCTACCGTAGGTGTTCTTTCAGATTTCCAGAGCGCAGCAATAACACTTCTAGCAATCAATAACATAGCTGCAAGCAGGGGTCTTAGTGAGGTTTTTGCAGCTAGCAAGGTGTCAGTCGTGTTTAGTAATCCCAAGAAATACGACCAGTAGTGTTTCAGTTTGGGGCAGTGCCACCATATATGCATATAGATACCTGCACCCCCATATCCCATCCCTGCCAACATAAGCCCTCGTCTTCCGTCCCCATGCGCTTTGTTCTTTCAAGGGTGATATAACATCTGGCTAGGTATTTGAATCCTTTCTCAGAGTATTTGCTCTGGGTTATTTTGGGTAGCCCTCTATGGAGTTCAACCCATTTCTGGGCCGGCAGTGTCATCTGTAAGTCTTTGTGCCAACCTTGAGTGCAAACAGGTATGCACTGGAGACATTACCCCGGCGGACTCACCTCAGTGAACATTTTTCTTTCAAACACTGTCAGTGGACATACAGCTGCCAATTAATTATGTGATTGTTGGGCCCAGTGTCTTAGTTCCCAATAGTGGTATTATTCCCCTTCATTCAACCCAAATGTCTCCTTACAAGACTCAAAGGACCTAATATATCCTTGTACGAATATGTGGGACATATGTTCGCACCCCCTCTCCCTCCATCTGTCAAACATCTTCTCCATCCCATGGTGGTTGGAAATTGCGGTTATATTAGATAGGGGTTAGCAGGGAATTACATTTTGGGAGACCTAGCCTAGTAACTTTACGGTTCCACACCTTCAGAGTAACTCTGGTAGTTCAATATTCATACAGGTTCAGGGGCCTATCTTTTTTTGGCAGACAGGTCATGTATTTTAGGGGTTTAACCGCCACCTCTTCCTCCAGAAGTCTCCAGCCTCTATGAGAATGTGGGTTCACCCAGTGAGCAGCTTGGTGGTATTGTGTAATGTTCAGAAGTGCCAGCCTGCCCTTATCCCTTTCTCTGTACAGAACAGCACCCAAAAGGCTATGCGTATCCTTCTGCCATATAAAAGCTATGCTCTCCTGGTGAAGTTTTCCTAAGAGCCAGGGAGGGGATGTGCACTGGTAAGACTTGAAAGGCATATGGCAATCTTGGTAAAATGTTCATTTTGAAGGAGGCCACTCTGCCAAACCACGATATTGCGTGAGTACGCCATGAACGCAGATCGACTCTAATAGTTTGAAAGAGTATAGGATAATTGGCTTTGTATAGGGCGGTATGATGTGCAGCCAGGTTGACGCCCAGATATTACATGCTTCCCTTAGAACACCTAAAGTGTGCAATCACCGCAGATGAGCTACTGTGTCCAGGCTCATGTTTAAGCTCAACGCTTCCTATTTCTTTAGGTTTCAGTTGCGAATAAATCTATCTTGCGCATACTCCCCCGATAACTGATGCGCAGAATGGCATCCTGCATCCTTGCAGCAAGTGTCTCGACTGCCAGGGCAAACAGCAACGGGGAGAGAGGGCATCCTGTCTGGTGCCCCTAGAGAGACAGAACACCTGCGAGAGATAGCCATTTGTTGAGACCTTCACCGTGGGAAATGAGCAGAGGCTGAAATGTGCCACAACTAAAGGGTACGACGCTCCCTTACATTTCAGGGAACTCCGTCATCGTCCCCTTAGTTTATGTGACCCGTTTCAGAACGGCCCGGAAGGTCACCTTTGTGGTTTTTTATTTTCAAATTCTCCCCTGCTGGAGAATCGACCTGGCGCCCAGCCAGTACTAATCCAGTATCACATTTCACTGCTCTACCTTGCAGGTGCTGGATTAAGGAGGTTTATTTGAATGTGCTGCTTGCGGCATAAAGCCCCTTCCCATGCTGCCAAAAAGCGCAGCTGGCCAATGCCCGCGTTTGCATGCTGGATTGTCATGGGTAGGTCCCTTAAGAGATGCAAATGGTGGGTGATCGGAAAGGGAAAGCAGCATAAACTGCTTACTGTGGGGGGCAATGACACACTGATGGTGGTCATTTAAATATAATTTCTTTCACTGTGTTTTCGCTGGGAGTGGAGAAAACAAATGATTCAGGTATGATGTTTGAGTTGGGCGCGGAGTCCCGGAGTGACAGTGAGTCTGGGGGAGGGGCGTATTGGTGAAGGTCACAGAAAAATGGGGTGGGGCAAAGGGAACATTGTGCCACTACTTCGGCCCCTGGAAAGGAATACAGTGCGAGCACTCCCCTTATGAATTCCTCTCTGAACTTTACTCTGTGCATCACCGCCCAGAGAAAGGGCCACTTGACACAGTCGAAATCCTTCTCTGCGTTGAGGGCGAGGATCATGCGTTTTATCTGCAATATCAATCAAGTCAACCTTACCAAAGGCAAAAAAGTACCCCTTTGGAAAAATCCTCTCTCGCATGGTCAAGGGGTGACCACAAATATATATATATATCAAGGAGACAGGTTCAATGTTTTCAAATTTCACTGATCTATATAGATGGTCTAATGCAACCCGAACCCTCCCTGTACCTCTAGTCTTGAAAAAATAGACCAAGTACGTGATGCTAATGCTCAGTATCAAATAAATTTTGTTTTAATAATGTTTTTACTCCAGTTAATTCTAGTAGAACCAATCCAACCTCACTGCCCCTGATCTATGTGGAGAGCGGATTTATCCCCGAGACGGCCATTGCTGGAGTTCGAGCACAGAGTTCAGTCTGCAGCAGTCTGGGTCGAGAGAGGAGCTGCAGCTACTGGTGCCGTGGAGCAACTTTCTGTGCGTTTTGTACTCTGTGCTGCTGGGCGAGTGTTCCTTTAAGGAAAACAACATCCACTCCCCTTAAAAATTCCAGGCGAGCGCGGAGCGCGCGCAGAGTTCGAGCGCAGAGTTCAGTCTGCAGCAGTCAGCAGAGGTAAGCCCAATATATGGCCGAATCCGGACCACAAACTCGCGCTAAGCTAAAACAATCAGCGCAATTGCGAGACTGTACTGCAAACCTGAAGATAGCATGTGTTCTTAGTGATGAGGCAAATCGAACAGGGACATTAGACGGCTACGATTGGTCAAGGGGGGGACATGAAGAGGGCGAGGAAGTGCAAACAACATCTCTAAACTTGCGAGACTGTACTGCAAACCTGAAGATAGCATGTGTTCTTAGTGATGAGGCAAATCGAACAGGGACATTAGACGGCTATGATTGGTCAAGGGGGGGACATGAAGAGGGCGAGGAAGTGCAAACAACATCTCTAAACCCTCTAAGCACTCTCAGTACGAAACCCCGACATATGCCCTCACGCACTCCTACAAAAGTGCACCCCAAATCTTTAGTCCAAATTGCGACGGAATGTGTTTATAACGCAAAGAAACAGGCAAGAGCTCCATGTGTGGCATACAAAGCGGCAAAGGAAATCGACGAGACACACCCAAGAGCGTCAAAAGGGCGTAAAAAGGCAACGCCTACACAAACGTCTCATCTAATAACGCTGCTGAAAGCGCCCTACGGGCTGAGGCGGAGGCCTCGATCCGCATGGCAGCTGAGGCAGCCGAGGAACAAAAGGCGGGCGGCGCTTCGATGAACAACGGTACAGAGAAGTTGCACGCCAACAAAAATACGGAGACAACCTCAAACGTGATCGAGGTGAACATAACGGCTTTTCAGTCACCCTTTGACGTAACTGACATCGAGCTACTGGAGATAGAAGTACCTTCACACCACATTGATACAAGTCTTGTGAAATTTACTTTTCCAGACAAAGGGACAGATCCCTGCACAAGATTGGCAAATACAGCGACCATCACAAATAGCGCAGGAGCTAAGCTTCTTGCTGCAGGGTCTCTCCTCAAAGCGGTGAAACAAACAAATGTACACAAACTAAACATAGATGCTATGGAGAGCGGAATGAAACGAACTCTGGCGAATGCCACGTTCAACGCACGGAGTACACCACACAAATCCCTGTGAACGACAAGCCCACAAACGACGATACTACAGACTAGAGCCCCAAGACCACATGTGTATGAAGTGGATCTGGCCGGACGCGAAGCTCGGCTCACTGAACGTCTCAAAGCAGACTTTGAAACAATGAAGGAACGCATGTCTGAGACCTTCACAAATAACAAGGTGGAAATCTAGTCAGTCAGATTCCTATATAAATAACCATCCCGTCTTTTGCTCTATAGGGAGCCCACGCCTAACTTTGTCAGATTACTCAACTTCTACCTTTGGTAAGTGGGATAAAACTATATATATAATATTAAAACAATTTTCTATGACGCAACATATTTGCAACCCCTCTTTTTATCGTATTCGATTTATTAAGTTGCCACTTGATTAAACATTTTTTAATTTTGCATTTTTCTCTAGTATTCAAAATACACACTAGCCAAGATTAAGGTACAATTTTAACAGTCAGTGGCCTTATACATGTATTTCTGGCTGATTACCATGAGCATCTTCTCTCACTGAATAATTTTGTTGTTCTTTTGTCTTTTTTCTCTCTCCCCCTCTTCTCATTGTTTTATAATGTGATATATTTTTTCCACCGAATTACGCACTTTTTGTGTTTTTAATTTCCTTTCTTTGAATTGGGTTGATTTGATATGTGCATTCGGTGAAACTGTCTGTTACTTTAAACCATATACTCAATGTGTTGGTTTGGCAAACCCTAACTGCCTCCTTGCCCTGGGTCTGGGGGCTGGTTTGTTTTGCTATTGAATCATGCTTAACAAATGTTTTCGTTGTACATCAATGTTTTCTAATTTTGCACAAGCAGCCTCAGTAGAAGAGCGGGAAGCTCGAAACACGTGTCAGGCTGCACCAGTTCTGATTAAAACCACTCATTTAATTTGCATTTGCTTATTATTCTATGTGTGTGCGCAGTTTGAGAGCAAACCCTTTCTTTCTCTAAATTCCAATTTCTAGTGGGAATTTGGCAGGCTCCTACTCAAGCTCTCAGCCGCAGCCCTATCACAGCCACATAATTTGCCGTTCAATGCGCTGTATCCTGCTGGCCTTTTCTGCCACTTTTTCTTCAAACCCGTTAGGCCTAGTGACACAGCAGCTCTATTCGGCATCACTATTTCTATCACCACTATGGCTGTAACAGCTGAATACATTCTAACTAGAGATGATGATATTAAGGCTCTATTTGCCCCTAGGGGCTCGACATTGAACCCTTTCAAAAGGATGACCTCTGAAGTAGAGGACTTACGATCTAAATTTATTAAGCTTGAACGCCTTAGCATCAGAGAGATCAATAAATTTTGGGAAAAGACTACCCTTACCCATTATTTACAAGAAAATAAAATACCTAGAGGCCTACGTATATTAATTCTACCGGACTTTGAGGACCCTTTAGATAATGACCTCGCCACGGACTGGGAAAGCAACCTATCCACCAGTTCCAATAATATGCTCAAGTTACTTATTGAACATGCTAAAAGAGAACATGCCAGAATTGTCGTCCAAATCGATAGTTTGAAAGAAGAAATTGCTCTCTATGATGCACCCAGCACTACGATCGACAAGAACTACAAAACTTTATATACTCGTTTACGCAAACATCAGGATGAAGTCAAACTACGCAAATCACAGAAATTCTCACGAGATGATAGAGATTACCGTGATAACAGGGTATATACTTATCAACCTAAATATGATCAAGTATCTCGCTCTCGTACGAGTAGTCTGGCTTCATCCCTTGCTAGCTCTGAAGTTGATAGCGACAGTGACAAACCATCTTCTGAGACTAATTCGGAAACAGGTATTGCTACTTCTGAGCCTAATCTCTCTGATGCTACCGAGTACAGAGAAGGGGAACAAATACCCATTATTCTGCCCACGCCTTTTTTAGAACAAATACGCAGGTACAAAAAAGGCAACCGCCAAGCCGCATTAGCTGCGGCCAAACAGGTTCGATTTCAATTACCTCCACCCGTCAATATTTCAACCCCAGACCCAAGCCCAGGGGCACAAGGGGCGGCCAACCAACCAGGCACAAACGCCCCGATCGCCCAACGCAGAGTCACCCGGGCATCATACCAACAGACTCTCAGGAATCAAATCAGATAGATTTAATTCATAACTTGAGTAGTTATTCGCTCTCCTCTGACGAACGTTCAGTCCTTAACCGAGGGCTCTCTTTTGCGCCTACTGGTCTCAATGAATATGTTCAAATTCAGATTGATTTATTCAAATTTGTTCGTAAATTAAAACTAAAGAAATTTTTCGCTACACAAGTTAAGCTTTATACAAGTAAGCCCCAAGAACCACAACCATCTGACATCACATTACAAACCATGTTGAGCACTCATGTACTCATGTCTATTGATGAATATGGATCAGACCCGAACATGAATATAATGAACTTGATGCATGACCTCAATATTGAACAACAAACTTTGAAAATAAAAGAGTTATCAAACAAATCGAAGTTCACTCCTGTATTTCCTAAAGATAACTTGATTGATACTTTCCACCAAGTTGTAACCAATGACATCAACAAATTACAAGACTCTGTCAAACAAAAGAACACGAGATTTAACCTCTCTATCAAAGAACAACAAGCTCTGCACACTCTGGCCTCAATTGATACGATTATCATAAAGGAGGCAGATAAGGGAGGCAATGTTGTGATTTTGGACAAAGTAGACTACATCACAATGGGCCTCGCCCACCTTGATTCTCCTGGATGTTATGAAATTTTACCTGGTAACCCTACGACCACCCTCCGTGCAACAATCAAATTAGTGGTGGACAAATGGCTTACAGCAGGCCTGTTAACCGATGTGGAAAGACAATTCTTAATTGTTGATGGGCCAACAATGCCAACTGCTTATTTCCTGCCAAAAATTCACAAACCGTTTGTTAAAATACCAGAAGGGAGACCTATACTGAGTGGAGGTGGTGGTATCCTGGAGCCCACCTCCCTGTACATCAATGAATGCATTTCACCATTAGTCAACAACATACCTACTTTCATTCGTGACACAATGCACATTCTCCAGATGCTCAACCAACTGCCTATGTTACCTAATCTTGTCCTGGTTACACTTGATGTAAAAGCGCTTTATACATCCATTAATCATCAGCAAGCAATCAGCAGTATAGACTTTATCTTTCGTGCTCATTCAGCCTCGTTTTTCGAACATATCGAAATGATCAAAGATTTACTATCTGTTGCCCTTACCAACAATGTATTTCTTTTCAATAACACTTATTACAGACAGTTGATCGGAGTTGCAATGGGGGCAAGTTATGCCCCAGCGTTAGCTAACATTTTCATGCATAACTATGAACAACAACTTGTTTTCTCTAACCAGCTTTTCACGCCACATATTCACATGTGGAAACGTTATATCGATGATGTGCTTTTGGTTTGGAATGGTTCTATTGAGCTTTTAAATGAATTTGTTGCTTATCTCAATTCTAATGCACCTGCATTCTTCGTTTCCTGCCCGTGCTGCAGTAAGATAATAATTTACTGAAAATTCATTCGTGCAACTGCAAAATAATGGTATGTCATTTCTTTATTTTCAAATGACTGCTAGGTGGAAATCTAGTCAGTCAGATTCCTATATAAATAACCATCCCGTCTTTTGCTCTATAGGGAGCCCACGCCTAACTTTGTCAGATTACTCAACTTCTACCTTTGGTAAGTGGGATAAAACTATATATATAATATTAAAACAATTTTCTATGACGCAACATATTTGCAACCCCTCTTTTTATCGTATTCGATTTATTAAGTTGCCACTTGATTAAACATTTTTTAATTTTGCATTTTTCTCTAGTATTCAAAATACACACTAGCCAAGATTAAGGTACAATTTTAACAGTCAGTAGCCTTATACATGTATTTCTGGCTGATTACCATGAGCATCTTCTCTCACTGAATAATTTTGTTGTTCTTTTGTCTTTTTTCTCTCTCCCCCTCTTCTCATTGTTTTATAATGTTATATATTTTTTCCACCGAATTACGCACTTTTTGTGTTTTTAATTTCCTTTCTTTGAATTGGGTTGATTTGATATGTGCATTCGGTGAAACTGTCTGTTACTTTAAACCATATACTCAATGTGTTGGTTTGGCAAACCCTAACTGCCTCCTTGCCCTGGGTCTGGGGGCTGGTTTGTTTTGATATTGAATCATGCTTAACAAATGTTTTCGTTGTACATCAATGTTTTATAATTTTGCACAAGCAGCCTCAGTAGAAGAGCGGGAAGCTCGAAACACGTGTCAGGCTGCACCAGTTCTGATTAAAACCACTCACTTAATTTGCATTTGCTTATTATTCTATGTGTGTGCGCAGTTTGAGAGCAAACCCTTTCTTTCTCTTCACAAATAACAACAAAATAAAACCTTCGAGCCTGACAACTGCAAAATCGCTGATGGAAGATAGGCGCTGCACGCAATACAATTCACATTTCAATACTGCAGCTCAACCGCATATTGATGATCCAACTCAAAGCGAGGATCTGGGCGTCGCTTGTCCGGCCGGATTGGTCGCACAGATCTTGACCATCAACAACTGAGACATCGGACCCCCCCCAAAAGACACTCGAGAAGACGATAACTGCAAGGCCCCCGTCTCACTGCTCCACTCCAAAAACACAACATGACTTGAATGGTGGTCCCAAGCAGACAAACGAAACCGCAGGCCGCGGAGCCCAAGGAGACATTGAACCGAGCAATTTAAGCGATGAAAATAACTCAATGCACGGCCACAAGGAGATTTACTCGACATCGAAATCTAATTTGTCGGCAGCAGCCGCCATTCAGATTCACAACAATGTTCTTGCTGCAACTTCACTTGCATTAATTCCGTTCACCAAGCTCTACGAAAATCTGCACAAAGCGGTACAAAAAAATGGGGCGATACTGGGCCAACTGAACGAAAAGTTAACAAAAATGGAAAGCATGAACATAATGCTACAAGAACGCCTCGACAAGGAAGCCGAAACCTCTACATTGTAGCTTAACAGATTGAACGAAATAACAGTTCAAGACATTTTGGAAAAAAAAATTGATGGAAACCATGATCGAATGTATGAACCAAGTGATTAAAACCAAGAGCAATCCAAAAAAGGTCCATGAATCAAGCCCCAATGATAACAATGTGACAAAATGGGCACAATTGCCTCCTGATCCCAAAACGATGAACCTCAAGAGCAATGTTGACCAACAAGTTGGGTTTAGAGAATACCCGAGGACTCACAATCTCCGGCCATTGCACATTGCTCATTACCAAAAATGTCATTCGGAATATTCACTGGACCTGCAAAAACCCTGATGACTGTGAATTCCAAGCAGAATGTGCAAGGAGCAAGTTGCTGCCCTACAAACAAGAGAAAAGAGAAAAAGAAACATTGTGCGCCGAACAAACAAACCAGCAATTCAAAGAAATTTATAAGAAATTTAACCACACCTGCTAAATCTGGCCTATTTGAAAGGGAAAAAAAAGGCGAGTCATCAAAACCAAGAAAATCGGAAGCGACGAAAAATGCTGAACTCACAACGTCTAAACTACCGAAAATAAATCCCAAAAAAAGCCAAAGATTGGATTCGGATGCACAATCGATTCAATCTGTGTCATCATCTGAAGATCTATGCAACCTCTCGACCTACGATGACGACTATGGGGATGAACACAGCCTAGAGGAACGAGCAGCTAGTCCAACACATCTTAATGCACTGGAACTCGAGGGCAAAAATGCCGCTAAGAAAACAACAAATCCCTGGCTGGTAAAAATGCAGAATGGAACAAATTCTGATGGCGAGAGTGCCGTGAAGAAAGGACCAAGAAACTCGGGGGGAGGTCAAGGAAAGGACAGTTACACAGCCTCACAAACTGGGATGAAAGAAAGCCAACGATTGGCGGACTCAGATTCAAAAGCAAAAAAACAAGTGAAATTGAATCCCAAACTGACAGCAGCTCAGAGACAGAAGGAGCTAAGCCATATCGAACAGAAAATGAGGGCAGACCTCAAGCCACTAGCCTCAAAAATCCTCATCGCAAATGTATTCGAAGATGATAACGATGTCAACTTAAACAGAGGAAATGTCATGCAACTTTTACACTCACTACCGGCTCTAAGAACGGTGTCCTCCCATGACATTCTAATAGTCGAATACATTTTCGGAAGCACATGCGGACAGAGTCCATCTCCACATAAAATCGCATGCTGTACGTAAGACCATACTGGCTTCAAAAGAGGATTTCTTGCTGCTTGGCTTTGAGGTCTCGGAAGTATGGACGGAAAAACACAACAATCAACCCAAAAACAGCGTAAACAACATGAACGAGTCAGTCCATACAAAGCGCAGGGACGAGTTAAGACAACTTCTAACGACAGCACCAAACCTACAACAGTCGAGTGATAAAGGGAAAACTGGAAGGAGCAATCATTAGCTAATCCAGAGTGCTGAAAGTAACTCGTCGACACTGATATCCTGGAACACACGAGGATTTCATCATCTTTACGATGATTTTCCGGTGGACCTAAGTAACAACTTCGCAATCTGTCTCCAAGAAACATGGCTGAGGAGCACGCCGGTGAAAGATGGCTATGTGACCTTGTTAAACCCTGCAGGAAAAAATGCACAAGGTCGCCTGTTCTAAGGACTCATAACAATGATAAAAATTGGAACCAACTGGGAAGTGCTTGAAGCTGAGAACCCAAACATCTTTGTGCAAAGCATGTTGCTACAATACCACACTGAAAAAACCTCTAAAAAACAGTACATACTTTTAATCAACGTGTACTGGAACCCCGCTCAGATAACTAGTGATAAATTTGTGTCATCGGTAATGGCCCTCATAGACAAACATCAACAAACTGATCGCGAAATTTCCAACATCTGTGGTGATATGAACACAACCTGGTTCAACTCAAATGGGACCCGAATAAAAGAACCCAAGAAGAAAAGGTCACCTCACCTGTCAAGAAGTGCACTATGGTCAATCGGAATGGACACTCGCGATTGCGATATGGCAAATGGACAGGTAGAAGGTGATCTACCACCAAAGAACACCTGGCACAGCATGGGTCACAAGAAAATCTTGGATTATATATTGTTATCAAGACATTCTTGGCATAAAATCATGAACCTGAGAATAATCGAGACAACAAACAGCGATCACGATGTCCTAGTTCTAGCCATGAACTTACCCTCGAAAAAACATACCACGAGAATGGCCCAGAGTCTGGAGGTAAACAATGGGCAAAACAGACTAAGATTAAACAGTAAACAAATAACTGCACTGACCAAGAACTTCCAAAACTTGACCTTGTCCGACGAAGCAGCTCTAAATTATCGCACGCTTCTACCCCGTACCAACAAAGGATCCCTCCTGAAGATACAATCAAATAAAATTCACACCCATGCTTGGAGCACTAAAGTTATCGAAGAAAAAAAGAAGACACAAAAAGAAATTCGCAAACTGAAATTACAAGGAGGGCTGGACACATTTGTAAAGATAAAACAACGGAAGCAAAAATACCGCAATTGGGTGAAAGCCTTTGCCTTCCTCCGCGATCAAGAACGAGGCGAAGCAATGTTGAGACTTATAAAATCGAACAACTGCAGAGAGATCTGGCAAATCATAAACAAATCCTCCATAAACCACGCGGGCATAATGGCCAGTGGGGTCGCGGAAAGTGACTGGAAAAACCACTTCAATAGAGTGTTCGCGAACGAAAACAGCACCTCGATGCTTGAACATGAAGCAGCAGAAGTTGAATGGGACTGCAACGAGAAAGCCGAAGACATATCCACGGCAATCACAAAGCTGAACAACTCGCGCGTGGCCGGTCCTGATGGCATCACCAATGTGATGCTGAAAGCCAACAAAGACGAATGGTCAAATTTCATCGCCAAACTATTCGCAAGGATCACAGAATATAAAAGAATACCACACTCATGGACAACGGCCATTATAGTTACAATCTTCAAGAAGGGAAATCGGGCCGATCCTGCCAACTATCGCCCGATTGCCCTACTAGATACAATTGGCAAGATATTTGCGAGCTTCCTACAAAAGAAACTATCAGCATGGGCAGAAATGAAGAAAATCAATGATTGCCGTCAAACTGGTTTTACCAAGGGAGTCGGAACAGAAATCAACCTGACCCTGGTAAACATACTAAAACTGGATTCTCTAGAAAAAAGGTCTAAGTTATTCATAGCTTTTATCGATATGCATCAAGCATTTGATGCTATAAATCGTGAAAAACTATGGCAGAAACTAACAACTTGGGGTTGCCCAGAGAATTTACTACAACCTATAAAAGCACTCCACACAATGACGTCAATCCAGATAAGATTAAATGAAAAAGGACACCTCTCAGAAGCCGTGAACACTCAAAAGGGAGTGAAGCAAGGCTGTCCGCTTGCTGCTTGCTTGTTCAAACTATTCATTGCAGACGTGCCCTTGGCTCTGAGTAATGTGAAGTGCTTTTCACCAAAAATAAATGGACACCACATCAACTGCATAACTTATGCTGACGATATAGCCCTAGTCGACACGACCCAGATAGGACTACAACGTCTACTGACACAACTTCATCAGTACATGAACTAAAGATAAATGTTACCAAAACGAAAATAATACAGATCGGAGCAGTAAAAGGTAACAAAAAAAAAACTTTCGGTGGAAGATTGCTGACACACTGATTGCTGAAATTGAAGAAATCAGATACCTAGGGGTAAGTATCAACAAATCGATACGGGAATGGAGCTGGGCACAAGATATTGCACAACGTATGAAAACGTTGGCAATACAAGGCAGACGCATTCATAACCTTTATGGCAAATTCTCACTAATTCCAGTAAGAATGTTTTACCACCAAAAGGTAATATCAGCTATCACCTATGGGTCAGAGACAGGGTGGAAACTGGACCTTCGAATTTGGGCAAAACTTGAAAGTTTATTTTGGAAGAGGGTGTTGCAGCTACCAAAATATATATCGATGATCGCCATCAGACACGAGCTGGCCCTAGACGAATTATATTCAAATGTGCTCTGGAAGTCGTTAGCTCTGCTACGAAAGATGCACATGCCAAAACCAGAACCAGCCTACGAAATACTCGCGATAAGCAACTGTCAACACCATACAGGCTTAACATTGAAATGGGTACAAGGTGTAAAGGCGATAATGCAAGCGGCTGATATAAAAATGGAGTTGTTGCTGGCACAACCACAAATTGCAAAAACGAAAACTGCAAGAATGGTCATGGATAAAAAACCTGGAAAAGCTTGAAGGCCTAACAACCTCTCCAAAACTCGGACCCACAAAGAATAAACTAAACGTAATTCCAAGATATCTGGTGCAATTTCCTTCCCGATATCACCGTGATAGATTTCTTCAACTCAGATTAAATGCCATCAAGACTAAAGAAATCTTATTCATGAGACATGATCAGGTAACCACGGACAACCTATGTAGACACTGTGGGACTGAAATAGAATCAACAAGACACTTAATAACAGAATGTTTGATGCTCAAAGACTTACGAACCCTCCATTTAGGAATGTTTGCACCGTTGAACATGAACACGGAGGATTGGTGGCTTTGAATATTAAGTGGAAGCTCCGTCCACCTATCATGCTCAGTGATAAACTTTATAGACACAGTGTTGTGCTTACCAGGACTGGAAAGCTAAATCAAAAAGAAAGGAGTCGGATACGACCTGATTAATTTGTCCCAAGTGTACATGGAAAGTAAATGAGAATAATAATGATAAGAAGTGAAAGTTTTGTAATAAAAGTTTGTAATAAACTATATGTTACAATAAAAAAATAAAAATAAATAAATCATGTTTTACACAGAGATAAAAAACTCCTAAAAATGTTCTGCATGAGTATAACCCAACATCACAAAACATGGTAGACATAAAACCATTACAAATCACTGAATTCACATACATATAACCACATACAATAGTGAAAAACAGTACAAGACACATGAATGGTTTTAACACTTCTTATAACAGCTGAGTATAATTCAGCTGTTATAAGAAGTGTTAAAACCATTCATGTGTCTTGTACAGGATTTTACTATTGTATGTGGTTATATGTATGTGAATTCAGTTTTAAAAACATTATTAAAACAAAATGTATTTGATACTGAGCATTAGCATCACGTACTTGGTCTATTTTTCCAAGACTAGAGATACAGGGAGGGTTCGGGTTGCATTACACCATTTATATAGATCAGTGAAATTTGAAAACATTGAACCTGTCTCCTTGATATATATGTATATATATACAATATCAATCAAGGCCACTATTTTCCTAACATTATCTACCCCTTTGACGAATCACAATTGGTCAGGCCTAACCAGGTAGGGTGACACCTTATCCAGTCTGTTGTCTAGGATTCTGGCATTGCTATAGGAAGGTGTGATGTGCAGGAGGCAGGGTCCCGGCCTTCCTCGGGAATCAGTGAGATCCTTGCTTCCACCATGATGAGCGTTGAGACACCATTCAGCCACATATGATTAATAAGTTGTATAAGTGGGGCAGGAGCTTGTCTGCAAATGTTTTATAGAAGAGAGCAGAGAGACCATCCAGCTTTACCCCTTTTGAAGGAAGCTATGGCAAGAATAATCTTTTCCTTGGAGAAATCACTATTGAGCAGGACTTGTTGTTGCTCCGCTGTGGTCTGCGTGGGCAGCCATCCAGAAACTGCTCAATTTGTTGAGAACATGGGTGCTCAGATCAATATAGGATGTGGTAGTACTTATCAAAACTCCCAAGTTTCTCCCTCACCATGTGTACCATCCCGACTCCACCTCCTTGTATCTGCCTGATTTGCTCAGACCTACTCTTCTTTTTCGGGTTTTATTGCCACTTTCAAAGTACTGCTGTTTCGCCCTTCAGTAAAGAAAGCTCAGCCCAGGAGGCTTCTAGCATATTCCTTTGGGAACGTATGCTTTAACAGTCCCAAACTGCCCGGCAGGTAACCATGATCCTGTACACCTCCTCCTTCCCTCTGACCTCTTCGGTCAAGATTTGGCTCTATTAGCTTTCGATGCTTTACATATTAGGATGCCCCTCATATACGCCTTGAACGCGTCTCAACAAATCGTTGCAGTAATCGCCTCAAGGGGCTAATCACAAAGAAGGCTCAGACGTCCCCTATTTCTTTACGGATTACTGCATCATTCACTAGATATGATATCATATCTTCCCCCTCCTTATCGGCTTAGTGCGCTCTAACTGAAACTGTAATCTTGTGTTGCCACCCCCTGCTTCTTCTGCTTGCAACAGGAAAATTATTGGTGCAGGAATATTCTAATCCGAAGTCTGGTTTCCTCTCCTCTCCTCAGATGTGTCTCCTAGAGGCATGCCACATCCACCTGCTGTTCCCTTAATCTATGGAAGAGTTGGGCTCTCTTCCTCGGGGTGTTTAGTACCCTAACATTATGCAAAATCAACTTAAGTGATATCCCCAAAGGTGAGAGGGGTTATTAAGATCATACTACAAGTGTCTTGGTCCCCATGTAATATTCAGAGATCCCGAGCCCCCAAAGCTACCACCCAGTTGTGGGCCTCCACCCCTCCTACCACAACATTATCACTATAACATGCGTTGTGCATCATAACAAAAAAGTACTAACAACATTTAAATTACAAGTAGTGTATACGCTGGGGCACGCTAAGGCGGTCTAGCTACCTCTCGTCTAAAATTAATGATGGTAGTCTTGATGGGTCACCTAACGACCACCTGACCTAGCCCTGGTGTTCCATTGCAACACTTGTCACACTGTGCATCCCGGAAACGAGCAAACAACGCCTTATTGGGCGCAGGCCTCAGTGTCAGGTGGCATTTATACTAGATCCTGGGAGACCTCTGGCCAGCCAGCCCTGAGGGAAACTAGGGGCCCTTCTCCATTGTCTATCTTTGAATTCTTTACTAGTGGGGCTGAGCGCAAGCCCATGTTCTTCACAGCTTCCTCTGGGAATGTGCACCTCCATTGTTTCTCTTTTCTGGTGAAAGGTAGGGTACATGGGAATGTCCATCTGTACTGGACCTTGGACAGCTGGAGTGTTTTGATAATGGGGCGCAATGCTTGTCTCTCCTGAAGCAAGAGAGTGGCAGGTCCTGGTATATGAGTAGCATCTGCCCCTGGTAGGCGATGGTTCCCCAATCTCTGAAGGCACGCAGAATATTCTCCTTAACTGTTGTGACAAATTGAGAGCAATCATCCCTTCTCGGTGGGATCCCCCTGTGATGCTAGGGAGGTGAGCCTGCTATGCAACACCCTTGCTAGGTGTTGAAGCAAGTGGGACCTCACCAGGAGAGATTCTCCTCCTAGGGACAAGGACTCCTGTTCCTGTGAGGAACTCCCAGAGGCCCGCAATGTGATGGCCTATAGTGAAAAATCTAATACACCAAGTCAGTATATGTCCCATGACTGGAATGAAGATAAAGTGAACGTATGCCGTTACCAAAGTGAAGATGAAACTGTCCATTTAAATCCAAATCTCCAATAGACTGTGTTGAGTTCATTGAAAAGGGATGACACGTCAGAGAAAGAGCAAGAGAGAGTGGAAGCAGAGGCAGACAGGTGAAGCCCCATGTGCGTAGAACACCTGAAGAAGGCGGAGCTGACGTAGGCCGCGGAGCCCCAGTGGTCGAAGTATGCAGGAGCAGTTGGGAGCGGTTCTCTACTTTGACATTTTTTACATTTTACTGTTCTTGTACTTTTATTTTAAAAGGAAACTGTTAACACTTGCCCTTTAGTGCACTGCACTGAACATTCCCTTATACAGCAGGTCTGTTTGTTTGGGGGTTTGGGTTGCCTGGGGATGGGGTTTGTGGGGAGTGGGGGCAGGCTAGCAGGGAACATATTTCCAGTACTTCTTTTTGTACACATTTCGACCACTGCAGAGCCCGCAAAGTTCAGGATGGCTCCAAACTGAAGCTGGGAATGCTGGAAACACAGAGCAGAAAACCAGGAAGGCTGAAGTGGAGAGCTCAATGGTGGCATCAATCCAATCCCCACAAGGAAGTTACAGGAGTTAATAGAGAGAGCATAAGAACAGACTATGTACAGATTACAGACTAACCAGAATTCTAATCTAGAGAACATCCATGCAAAAGCACACTCACCAGGAGAAGGCAGTCATTCTCATGACCTTAGTTGTTTATAATAGTAGTAGGGTCAGTTAGGTTAGTTTTGGACTGATTCTTTTGGCCATTGATTCATGACTGACAAGCACTTTAGTAATGTAGGTAGAGAACACCCCATAGCAATAGTGAAAGGTAGACCTTCCTTTTATTCTTGAAATAAACATATGGTCAAAATGTTCCCAGAGTGTCAGTGTCCGTCGTCTGACCTGACACACTGTGTTGGCATGGAAATACATTATTATATCCAGGGATTTCATTTTGGGACTCCTTCTGCTGCCTGACCCTGTGGATCTGCTCCAAGATGATGCCGTCGCTTGCAATGTCTGGGAATATTTCTGTAAAGAACAGGAGAAAACAGCCCCTAAGATAAGACACTTCAACTCCTTCCTCCAGGCCATGGACCCTTAGATTTTCTCTCCTGTGCCTGTTCTCCAAATCTTCGGGGGAATCAAACAGAGTGTTCAGGTTCTGCTTTGCGCCAGCAAGTTTGCCTTGCAGATGTCTAATATCTTCTTGAAGAGATTTTAGTGATTCTTCTGCGTCACTCACCCTGAACATAATTTGCTTAATTTCTCTTGCTAGGCCCGATAGTAACGTCTGTATATCTTCAGTTGCTTCTTGGCTCTCTTTTTTGACTTTGCTCGAGATTCTGTCTCTCAGGGTTTCTAGACCCTCCAACAGGTCATGTTTCATTAGTGGTCTTGCTTCAGTCTTCTCCATGTCCACCAAGGCCTGCTGTGCCCATACGGGGTCCCCAGTACTTCTTTATCCTTACCCTTGTCTGGTGCAGGCTTGGGTAACCAGATTAAAGATATGTGCTTGGTCTTTTTTGACTGTTTCTTTCATCGATATTAGCTGTACCTGGGCTACATCCCAATTTCCAAAAGGCAGAGGGGGCTCTGCTTTTACCTTGAGTACAGTCCTCTGGGCTGGGGTGCCCACCCAGGCACCTTTTGTTCCCTTCCCACCCCTAGGTCAGTAGGGATCTGTGCCACAGACTACATCAGTCCATAGTTTGCCTCCACTGGGGTCTAGGGGGCCTGTTTTGCTGTTTAGGCACCGTCAACACCACCTCACACACAGCCATGTACTTGCCACTTTCTCTGTGTTGTCTTCAGGCCTCCACTGAGTGCCCCTTTATGCAGGGGTTGAGGCCTCCAGTCTTGTCCCCCACAGCCTCGAATGGCACCTGCAAGTCCCCACCCCATCACCTTGCAGGGCGGCTGCGCTCCATAGATCTGGCATGTTGGTCAAGTCCACCACACCAAGCCTGCTACAGGGGTTGTACTGTCCCTTGGATCTCAGTCTTCTGTGCCACCAGGCTCTTAGTGGGGCCAGGCTGGCCGATCACCCCCTCCATGCTTCGTTCAGAAACGTGCTTCCTGCAAGGATTCATGTGGGGCTGCTGGAGTTCAGTCAGCAAGCAGCCATCACGTGCGCTGCCGGCCACTCCCCCCTTCTATGCAGGTTTAAAAGACTATTGTCAAGTCCCAGTAGTTAGTAGGCTATTCATTATACCCCTTTATTCCCCCTTCTTTGATTCATGCAATAATTTCACATGCTAAACATTAACTCTGGCTGCCACCCTCTATTCCCCTGGACATCATTCCTGATCATTATTCCCAAGATAATGCATAGAATGCTGATTGCCAATTCCCAAGGTAACAGGAAAATGATTGAACTTTTAAAAAGTCTTCACCTTCCTCCCTGACACTCACCATGTGTTCTACATCTAGGACGATTTGTGCCCAAGCTATTTCCTATTTGGTGCAAATCCGTCCAGTGGTTTTTGCGCTACAGACGTTCAATCAAAGCACCTTTTCCTTATGGAAAAATGAATTTGAATTGGCTGATGTGACAAATTGACTTCTGCCCTGCAGGAGTACAAGGATGAAAATAGGTAAAGTCCCTATTCATCCCAACACAACCATAAAGGTAAAACAGGCACTGTGTTGCTGTAAGTGGGCGGAGTGAGGCTATACTCTTAAGAGGGGTGTGAATGTAGTTCAGTAGCAACCCAAACAGCGAAGTACAAAGGTCAAAAATAAAGTCATGCCCAATCAAGGTTTATTTTATTAATTTTATTGAGCATTTGTTAGGCTAACGGGGAGGGAATAAGGAGAATTAATAACAATGAAAAACAGCAAATATAAATTAGTTGTCCTACTAGACCTTGTGGCATTCGGGCGTGCAAGTGCAGAAAAAAAGAAGTGCAAGAGATAGTGATGGATGGGGGGAGAGTAATGGACAAGTGCAGATGGGTGCCCGGGAGGGAAGTGCCAGGGACGCCAAGGAGGAGGCCTCAGGCTTAGTGCTGCGGTGGACACATCCAAAGGGGTAGGATGCACAGCTGCAAAGAGGGGCCCGCAGGGAGCAGTGCAGTGGGGGTGGAAATGGTTCTGCTATCAAATGGGTAGAAGGCCTGCTATCCTATGGGATGCATGAGGACCAGGCCACCAGTCTCAGGGGTATTGGGGTAGTTAGCAGGGAAGGGAAAGAGGCAGAGTTTTAAGAGGTTTCTGGAACTTAAGGAGGTCCAGCTGAAGTCTGAGAGAGGCAGGGATGCTGTTCCAAAGGGAGACACTAGCCAAAGAGAGAGACCTTCCCCCGGCTCTCTGTTTGGAGAAGCGTTTGACAATCAAAAAGTTGGAATTAGAGGAGCAGAGGGCTCTAGCAGGAGAGTATTTAGGGAGGCAAAGTTGGAGATAGCGTGATCCCAGGCACCAGAAAGCCTTGCAGATGATACAGAGGGTCTTGAATTTGAGTGAGATGGATATTGAAGAGCCGCAGTGATAGGATGGAGCCCTGGGGAACGCCACAGATCAAGAGTGTGGTGGGGGAGGAAAAAGGTCCCAGTTGCAGCTTAGATGGGCATCATTTTACGAGGATAGAATGGTGGACCATGTCAAAGGCAGAGGGGAGATCAAGGAGAATGAGAACAGCATGAGAGATAGAGTCAAGATTTGCAATCATGTCTTCACGGGTGTTCAGGAGAACAATTTCCGTGCCTCTGGATGCCCGGAATCCAGATTAATGGTCATGGAGGCAACCAACAAGTTCAGTATGGAGGGTCAGTTGGGGGAGGGTCAGCTTCTCCAAGAGTTTACCCAGGAAAGGTGTAGTGGAGATAGGGCGATAATTATCAGGGCAGGGGGGGTCGGCAGACAGCTTTTTTACGAGAGGATGCACAAGGGAGTGCTTGAGGGAAAGAGCCAGTGACAAAGGAGTGGTTACAGAAGTCGGCAAGAGCCAGGGCGAGGGAGGAAATATTGTCCTTAATAGTCTGAGAAGAGCAGGGGAGAACCTGTTTGGAGGAGGCCATCATAGAACAGACACCTTTAGAGAGCTCATCCGGTGCTATGGGCAGGAGGGAGGAGAGTGTGGGGGTGGAAGCAGGGGTCCCAAGAGAGGCAAGGGAGCAGGAGCAGGAGTGGAGATGGGGGAGGGGGAGAGTGAGGACACAATGTCCTGAGTTTTGTATGAGAAATGGGAGGCCAATGCGGTGCAGAGAGCCTGGGAGAGAGGTGGAGACTGCAGTTGGATTGGCCAGTTACTTGCAGATTTTGAAAAGTTCAGCCATGTTATTAGTGGCTCCAGAGATGCAGGCTTGAATGTGGACTCTCTTCTTGGAGAGGATAGAGCAACGATATTGCCTTTGGGTCAGGCGGCAGGCCAGTTTGCCAGAGGGTAAGACCAAGGTCTGCAACTCTGATCAGCAATTCTGTACTTACGTTTCAGGGATGCTAGATCGGAGTCGTACCAGCTGTTGCACTTGAAGGCAGTTTTTAGGCGGATCCTCATGACAGGGGCAAGGATATCAAGGGTGTTAGAGATGGAGAGGTGCAGGTTAGCAGGAGAGTCAGAAGTGGGGGTGGGCGGGTGAAGGTTTCAGGGGAAAGCCAATACTGACACTCTGTTCATCAGTCGAATGACGGCGAAGGAGGCTGGCATGCTGGGGGTGGCTCAGAAAGAGGGCCAAGGGGGCCGAGGTGGGAAGAGAGGAGAGAGTGATCAGACCAAGAGAGTGGGGTGGTAACCAGATTGGACATAGGGACAGAGGTGAGGGCATCCAGCGTGTGTCTGGCTGAGTGGGTTGGGCCGGAAGGAAGAATAGTGATACAGAGGGAGTCACAGGGGACATGGAATTGTGAAGTAGCTGCTTCAGGGGAGTTGAGGTGGATATTGAAATCACCAAGGAGGAGGAGTTTTGGGGGAAGAGGTCAGGAATGTGGAGGCAAGGTCGGCCCATTCCGACAGGAAGAGAGAAATAGGGCCATGGGGCGTGTAGATGGTAGCAAGGGTGAGAGAGAGAGTAGGTGGAACCGCAAGTCTACAGCAAGCCTACATATGAGGCATTCAAAAGAGGAGTAGGGCTGAGTAGGTATGATAGAGGCAGGGATCCACTCAGGAAAATTCAAGGCAACTCTGCCTCCAAGCTTGTTGGGTCTGAGATTTTAGCACTCAGGAAGGAGAGTGTCAAGAGCAGTGACAGAGCTGGCATTGAAGCACATCTCGGTAAGGGCGAGGACGTTGAGGTGAAAGTCTTCAAGAAGGAGACAGATGTCAGAGGAGTGTTTGACGGCAGAGCGAGCATTAAGAGTAGCTAAGTGAATCTGATTGCCACCTTTGAAAATTTTCCGAGGGGGGTACAGCGGCGTGGTACTGCCATAGGTGTTGGTGGAGAAGTTAGAGGAAGTAGGGAGATAGTATGAGAAGAGAGGAATTGAAAGAGAGAGGGCAGGCGCCGGTCAAGGAGGAGCAGAGTAGGTTGAGAGCCTTGGGCCATGACAGTGCCATTGTGATAGACATTAATGATGCACCTAGAGGATGAGCAATATGCCAAGAGTAATTCCCATCCAGTGCCGCCATTAATGGGAGAAGAGGAAAAAAGGGGAAGTGTAGAAACCAGGTTGGGGGGGGATCCATAGGAGAAGGAACAGAAAAGAGGCCATTGCGATAAACTCCCAGGTATGCCAGAGGGTCACTACGAGTTCGAGGAGTCTTGGAAGCCCAACACCTTCCCCAAAATGAACATAGGACTCAGTCAAATGGCAAGTTCAAACTTCGATTTATGACAATCAAAACCAACAGGGATCAGTACAAGGACAGAAGAAATCCATGGACGTCTCAACATCTCCTGGCTCGCAGGCCAGTTTTGTATCCTGATTGCTTCATAGTGATGTCACAATCTGGGCCCTACTCCAGAAAACCTATCGCCATCTGGGATTGGCCATCAGGAGCCTAATAACCCATATGATCTCCTAAACATGTTATTCTACTGGCTCCCCCATGTCAGGTGGCTGGCCTGGTCCATCCCCAAATCACTATCTATAACAAAGTTGCAGTGTAAGGGTCTTACCATTGGTTCTTGTCTGTTGCTATCCACCCCCAGGAGCCTGAACTGTGATTGGCTAGCACTGACACCCACAGGCCTGGGATCTGCTAAGGTTCTCAGCTCTTGTTGTACCTACTCTAGGTTAAAAGAATGACTATGTGTGTGAAAACGTAAAAATTGATATGAGGCTGGGAAGCCCAAAAAGAAACACACCAACACAGGTTACAAAGGACATACAAGTGTTTTATTTAAAAGCTACAACAGTTACCAAAGTCAATTGACAAACGGATAGCTATTCGGCTCTCAGAGTAACGTACAAACTTCAACGAGGGTTCGATGCATTAGTAGAGAGACCGTACATTGGAATATTTGGGTCTTTTATATGGTTTGTCCAGCCCTTGGCCAACCCTCTCGCGGGTTAACCATTCTTGGGATCAGGCCTAGGGTTCCTTGCCAGGTCAATCCTATTATTTATGCGTTTTGATCAGTTTCGCTGATATAGTTGTTCATTTACACATAGGTCAGCAATAGGAAAAGGTCTCAGTTTGCGACCCCGACAAGTGGCCTGCAGGCATATTAATTATTTGTGTGTGTGGAGGTCACAACGGCCAGAATCTCACTCAGAATGTTATTAAGCCTTCATTTTGATGTTCAGGGTGACTTCCACATTTACAAGAGAACCTAAAATGGCGGCTAAATCCAAGATGGCGACTTACATTACTTTTCGTTAAGGTCAAGACCTTGCCGCGGAGTCTATTCACATGATATTTTAGACAACTTGGCGTAGGCCAATACACATTCAATTACTGCGACAGGAGGCATAATATTATTTCAATTCCAACATGTGTCTGCATTGTAACTTGTGTGTACCACCTGTAACGCTCACCTGGTTCCCCCGGAGGCGCAGGTCTTGATCTGGCAAGGATACTGTCTTCAGTGTTAGGCGCAGGGTTCGTTTTGCTCCCGGACTGGGCCCCCTTCCCACCGACAGTTTAAGCTGAAGAGTGAGATGTCTGCAATGGTAAACCAAGGTATTAGTGTTTGGAAGGTTCGGAAAGTCCTAGCCCCTCTCGCCCTTTCTTTCCCAGTGGAACTGGGTTGATGTTGCGCTTACCTTATATAGGTAAATGCCGGGCTCTCCATCCTGCGTCTTGTGCAGGGGCGCTGGATCCAGTTGCTTCACTGGATGCGAGCTCTGCCTCGTGATAGCAGAGGATTTGCTGGGAGCGAAGACGCCGTTAATGCACGAGCGTGCCTTGTAAATATTAAAGTTCCTTTTGCATTGTTCTCTTCTCTTTCAAAAGTCTTAAGTCTGTAAAGTCTATGTCTTTCCCTTTTCAGATGCTGTGACGATGAAGATTATCCTTCTAATGGCACGTAAGTAGAAAGACTGCACTAGCGCTGGAGAATGCTCCGTAATGTCTCTTTTGTCTTTGCAGGTGCTGAGGTGCAGCGCGAACAGATTGAAAGCGTCGGGTAAGCAGTCTTGTAACTAAGCGTTACTAACCGATGTATCTTGCCTTGCAGGTGCCGGAATGCAGCGCGAGCTGAGTTGGAACGGGCGTAACACAGGTAGGCAGAACTTATAGTTGAATATTACTGACCGATGTTCTCTCTCTTTGCAGATGTCGGATGCCGGAAGAGAAAGGCAGAAAAAGGTGCCTTGGATGCTGCCGGTGGATTAGGTAAGTAGATTCGCTGCCTTTACTTTAGCCTAACCTGTGCCTTTGTTTTGCAGGAGCTGCAGAAGACTGAAGAAGACTGAAGATTGGATTCCAGCAGGTTATTTCGTGTTCACAGGATCTGGAGCTGGAGGTTTCCTGGAGCTGACACGGTGAGCGTCCTGCTGCAGATGCAGAATAACGCGAAGCACGTGAAACCAACCGGGTGTGGTTTAAATAGCCTTCTGTAGTGCTTAGGCGTCTCCTTCCATGGCCCCACCCAGGTAAGAAAAGAGTTCCAGATTTCTAGAAGAGTTCCTGTGTTCTGCTTCCAGGGAGTGGCTCCTGCTCCACCCAGACAGAAAAAGTAGTTCCAGGCAGAGAAGGATCAGGAGACCAGTTAGCTGGTAAGTAAGCAGCATGGTCTGCTACAGGTAGGTCCACCAAGCACTCTTATCTAATATGAGCCCGGCGCTTCCTGTGCCGGGACCAGTCACCATCATGAGCCTGGCGCCACTGGCGCCAGGACAAGGTCCAGAGGGTCCCTATAGGGACTGGCTGGTTCCTGGGATCAGAGTCATGGGCCTGCTTCCAAGGTCGTGGGGCAAGTCCTGACCCCTTGGAAGAAGGGATCATGACAGCACCCCCCCTCAAGGCCCCTCCCAAGGTTGACTTCTCCGGAGGTCTTGGTTTGTTAGGAAATGTCCGATGAAACTTCTTGATTAGTCGGGGTGCATGTACATGTTCTGCAGGTTCCCAAGATCTTTCTTGGGGGCCGTAGCCTTTCCAGTCAATCAGGTAGTGTGGTTTTGATTTGGAGATCTTGGAATCCAGGATATTTTTGATTTCAAACTCAAGTTCTCCGTCAACTAGGATAGGTTCAGGAGATTTAGTCAATCGGGTTTCTCGTTGAACTGGTTTTAGTAGTGAAACATGGAAGACTGGGTGCATTTTCATGCGAGGGGGTAAATCCAACTTGACCGCTACTGGATTTATTATGGCAGTAACAGAGTAGGGTCCCAGGTATCTTGGGTTAAAGGTGCGTGGTCCCTTTAGGGGTAAATATTTGGTGGATAACCAGACTTGATCTCCTATTTGGTATTGAGGGGCTTCCTTTCGATGTTGATCTGCTCCTTTCTTGTATAGTTCCTTGGCCCTTTGAAGGTGGGTAGTAGCTTCCTTGAAGGCTTGGGTGATGATTGAATGTAGGTGGTCAACTGCTGGTGTTCCAAGATCCTGAGGTGGATCCAGGTTAGAGGTTCGAGGATGATTACCATACAAAAGAAAAAACGGGGTCTTTCCGGTTCCAGAGTGGACTGAGTTATTGTAAGCGTACTCGGCTATCCAAAGGATGTCCTTCCAAGTTCCTCCTGTCTGTTGCAGCATGCAGCGTAGGTACTGTTCCAAAGTCTGATTGGTCCTTTCGGTCTGACCATCGGTTTGTGGGTGGTGACTGGTGGAAAGCCTTACATCAATTTGAGCTAACCGACAGCAACTCCGCCAGAGGTGGGAGATGAATTGACTTCCTCTGTCTGAGATTAAAACTGAAGGAAAGCCGTGCAACCCAACGATGTTTTCAAGAAATTCTCGAGCCAGGATTGCTGCTGACGGTAACCCCTTTAGTGGGATGAAATGTGCCATTTTTGAAAATAAGTCTACGATTACCAGGATTGTATTGTATCCGGAACAGGGAGGTAAGTCGGTGATAAAGTCCATGGAAAGGGTATGCCAGGGATGAGGTGGGATTTCAAGTGGTTGTAAGAGGCCTGCTGGTTTTTCCTTAGGACTCTTGTTCTGGGCGCACACTCCACAGGACATGACAAAGTTTCTGATGTCTTTTCTCCAAGATGGCCACCAAAAGTGAAGCTTGACCTTTTCCGAGGTCTTGGCTATACCCGGGTGTCCTTCCATTAAGGAGTCGTGATAACAAGAGATGACTTGATTTTGTAAGCTGGTACAGGGTAGATAAAGTCGTTCCTTGAAGTATAATAAGTCGTTATTTACTGTGAAGTCTTCCCCCTGAAGCTGCCATTTTTGTATGTCTGTTGGAGTTACAAGTTGTTTAACCTGGGTTTCAATTTCTTCAATGGATTGCATGCTGATCAAACCCAGGATTCTTTGTTCAGGAATAATAGGTACGAGCTCAGGGTTAACCATGTGTTCCTCTACTCCGATTCGAGAGAGGGCATCCGCTTTACCATTCTTATTGCCTGGTCGGTAGGTGATTATAAAATCAAATTCGGCAAAAAATAATGCCCAGCGAAGTTGTCTGGAGGATTGAGCTTTGGCTGATTTAAGATACTGTAGATTACGATGGTCAGTAATGACAGTGACTGTGTGTCGGGCTCCTAAGAGATAATGCCGCCAGGCCTTAAAGGCGGACTTAATAGCCAACAGTTCCTTATCGGTAATGGTGTAATTGATTTCTGGGGCTGATAATTTACGAGACCAAAACGCCACGGGGTGCAACTGGTTGGTTTCTGGATCTCTTTGTGAAAGCACTGCTCCCATAGCAAGGCTGGAGGCATCGGTCTCGACGATGTAAGGTAGTTCCGGGCGGGGATGTTTTAAAATCGGGGCGGAGGTAAATTTAGTCTTTAGCTCCTGAAAGGCTTGTTCTGCCTCGGTAGACCATTCAAAACGTTTGTTTTTTCTGAGGAGAGCTGTAATGGGTTGGACTACCCGAGAAAAGTCTGGAATAAACCTGCGATAGAAGTTGGCGAAGCCCAACATACTTTGAACCCCTTTTACAGATGATGGTGAGGGCCACTTGATTATTGCATCTACTTTCCTCGAGTCCATGTGAACTCCGTTAGGTGACAAAATAAATCCCAGAAATTCGACCTCAGTAACATGAAAGACGCACTTCTCTAATTTTGCAAAAAGTTTGTGTTTGCGGAGCCTCTCCAGTACTGCGGTTACATGTTTTCGTGTTCTGCCTCAGAGGACGAATAAACCAGAATGTCGTCAATGTATACAACTACACACACATCAATGAGTTCACGGAGCACGTCATTCATAAAGAACTGGAATGCGGCCGGTGCGTTACACAACCCGAAGGGCATCACTTGATACTCGAACAGTCCATACTTGGTACGGAAGGCCGTCTTCCATTCATCGCCCTCCTTTATTCGCACCAAATGGTAGGCTCCTCTGAGGTCTAACTTAGTATATATGCAGGCGTTTTTGACTTGGTCAAGTAGTTCTGGGATCAATGGCAATGGATACCTGTTCTTAATTGTAATCTGGTTCAGGGCGCGGTAGTCTATACATGTTCTTAAGTCTCCCTCCTTTTTTGGCACGAAGAACAGAGCTGAGGAGGCCGGGGACTTCGAAGGACGGATGAATCCGTTAGCCAGGTACTGGTCCAAATATTGCCTTAGGTGGAGATTTTCAGGTTCAGTAAGGGCATAAATCCGACTGCACGGAGGAGTGGATCCGGGAATCAGGTCTATCTGACAGTCATATGATCTGTGAGGAGGCAAAGAATTAGCTTGGTCTTTCCGAAAGACATCTTGGTATTCCTGGTATTCAGGAGGCAGTTGCGGACTCTCAGAAACAGTTGCAGCTAGTTTGGTGGAGAGCTGAGGGTAGCAGGTAGAAGCGCATTCTGGAAACCGGATTGTCTTTGCTCGCCAATCAATTTGAGGATTGTGTTTCTCCAACCAAGGAACTCCCAAGATGACTTGAAACTGAGGGGCCTTGATCACATCAAACACGATCTTCTCTTGATGCCCATCTTGGCTTACTAACGTTACTTCCATGGTGGTGTGAGTTACGGGTCCGGAAGCTATTTCCGTCCCATCCACGGTGGTAATGACGTCTTTCACCGTCTTTGGACAAAGAGACAGATTCATCCTGGCGGCCAGCTCACAGTCCAAGTAATTCCCGATTGCGCCACTATCAATGTATGCTTTAATGGCATGCATACGATTAGGTTGTTCAGGACTCACGAGGACCATGGGCATGATGAAATGCGAGGTCAAAGAACTGGTTTTAACGCTCGGCAAGCGGACCTCTACACTTGCCGGGCGAGGTCGTTTCCCGGCTCAGAATTCTCGGTACCTTTATCAGACGCCCCTACTGTCTTCTTCTTGGGCTTCACTGGACAATCTCGAAGAAAGTGCCCTGAGTTTCCGCAATAGAGGCATAATTGCAGTTGTCTCCTCCTTTCCCTCTCCTTTTGGGTTAAAGGTCCTTTTACACCCCCTATTTGCATGGGTTCCACGGAATCAGTTCCTTTCGTAGAACGTTGTGGCCTTGAAAAAGGTCGGGTTTCAACTCTGGATCGATCGGCTTTCCGATTCTGTAGTCGATGATCCAATTGCACTACCAGATCGATATATTTGGAACAGTCTTGTGGAGGATTTACCACTTGAGCCAGAACGTCTTTTAATTCCCCACGCAGACCTCTGTAAAACAGTGTGATCCTCTTATCCTCCGGCCATCCGGTTTCCACCACTAGTCTGTTAAATGATGCAATATAAGTCAGAAGATCTTGATTGCCCTGTCGTAGTGAAAGAAGTTCATTATCCAAGGCCTGTCCCTGATAGTGCCTTGCGAACAGTTTCTCCATACTGGCTTGGAAGTCCTGGAAGTTATGGAGAATGGGGTCATCTTGAGACACTAAAGGAACAGACCAATCTGCGGCACTGCCACTGAGATAAGAGAGCACGAAGGCCACTTTAGCCTGGTCCGTTGGAAAAGCGGCGGGTCTGCACAAAAAGTGCAAGCGACATTGATTGAAGAACACAGCAAACCTTTTTGAATCACCTGAAAAGCGTTCGGGCTGAGTCAAAGGTATATTTCCTGGTAGATTGATTTGTACTGGATTCGAGGAAGCTGGAGGAGCGTGGCCCCCACTTGGGGTTGGTAGAGGAGTTTGTCCAGCTTGGGCGTGCAGCAATTGTCTAGCCAAATCGTCTGTTCGCTCTTTGGAGACCACTAACTCCCTCCTTAGGGCATTTGTTTCCTGACGTGCAGCGTGTACTTCCGCCCTCAACTCCCCGAGTAATTGGGCCAACTGGTCTGTGTCTGAGGTTTCCATTGCGCCTGGGCGGGAATTTTGTGGTAAGGCTTCGCGTTCTGTAACGCTCACCTGGTTCCCCCGGAGGCGCAGGTCTTGATCTGGTGAGGATACTGTCTTCAGTGTTAGGCGCAGGGTTCGTTTTGCTCCCGGACTGGGCCCCCTTCCCACCGACAGTTTAAGCTGAAGAGTGAGATGTCTGCAATGGTAAACCAAGGTATTAGTGTTTGGAAGGTTCGGAAAGTTCCTAGCCCCTCTCGCCCTTTCTTTCCCCGTGGAACTGGGTTGATGTTGCACTTACCTTATATAGGTAAATGCCGGGCTCTCCATCCTGCGTCTTGTGCAGGGGCGCTGGATCCAGTTGCTTCACTGGATGCGAGCTCTGCCTCGTGATAGCAGAGGATTTGCTGGGAGCGAAGACGCCGTTAATGCACGAGCGTGCCTTGTAAATATTAAAGTTCCTTTTGCATTGTTCTCTTCTCTTTCAAAAGTCTTAAGTCTGTAAAGTCTATGTCTTTCCCTTTTCAGATGCTGTGACGATGAAGATTATCCTTCTAATGGCACGTAAGTAGAAAGACTGCACTAGCGCTGGAGAATGCTCCGTAATGTCTCTTTTGTCTTTGCAGGTGCTGAGGTGCAGCGCGAACAGATTGAAAGCGTCGGGTAAGCAGTCTTGTAACTAAGCGTTACTAACCGATGTATCTTGCCTTGCAGGTGCCGGAATGCAGCGCGAGCTGAGTTGGAACGGGCGTAACACAGGTAGGCAGAACTTGTAGTTGAATATTACTGACCAATGTTCTCTCTCTTTGCAGATGTCGGATGCCGGAAGAGAAAGGCAGAAAAAGGCGCCTTGGATGCTGCCGGTGGATTAGGTAAGTAGATTTGCTGCCTTTACTTTAGCCTAACCTGTGCCTTTGTTTTGCAGGAGCTGCAGAAGACTGAAGAAGACTGAAGATTGGATTCCAGCAGGTTATTTCGTGTTCACAGGATCTGGAGCTGGAGGTTTCCTGGAGCTGACACGGTGAGCGTCATGCTGCAGATGCAGAATAACGCGAAGCACGTGAAACCAATCGGGTGTGGTTTAAATAGCCTTCTGTAGTGCTTAGGCGTCTCCTTCCATGGCCCCACCCAGGTAAGAAAAGAGTTCCAGATTTCTAGAAGAGTTCCTGTGTTCTGCTTCCAGGGAGTGGCTCCTGCTCCACTCAGACAGAAAAAGTAGTTCCAGGCAGAGAAGGATCAGGAGACCAGTTAGCTGGTAAGTAAGCAGCATGGTCTGCTACAGGTAGGTCCACCAAGCACTCTTATCTAATATGAGCCCGGCGCTTCCTGTGCCGGGACCAGTCACCATCATGAGCCTGGCGCCACTGAATTATGAAGAATTATTTGCATTTTTTGGAGCTGGTGTTACTGTCGTTCAGGGAATGGAATGTCATCAGTATCTGGTGGCGTTGGCAGTGGGTCCTGTCTCACACGTTTGCTCTTGTCCAGGCTGAATTCAACTCAGCTCAGCTATTGCTGAGAAGCTTACGGCCTGCTGTAATTTTCCTAAACTATAGCACAGTTCCTAAAGTGTTTGTGCTATGCTATATTCCTCATAGGTTAGTCACATGTGGCTCTGTCAGGTCCCATAGGTGCTCCTGCAGTTCCATAAGGTTATTCACATATAAGCATCTGCAAGCTTTACTTTTGCTTCTTGTGGTTTCTGCGTTGCTTCGTTTAGCTACTGGCAAAATAATAAAAGCAATGACAGTATGTATATGTATCTGTCCTTTATCTACAGAACTGTACACTCGTGTTCTTCATGTATTCGAGTGTGTGTTCGTGTACCGAAGTGCAGGTGGCACATGTGCTTCACGTCTAACGCTGCTAAGTTGTGATGTCTCTATCAACGTCAGCAACATGGCTTCTTGGTGCTTTAATCAATACTGTCAATTGAGGTCTCTTTAGTTGCAGCCTGGGGCTCCTCGTCCACTCTGGGGTAGACTTGTACCACCCCTAGCCTGTAGACCTGGCTGAGGTGGTACCTCTCAACATACTTATCAATCATTGGAGCACTAGGAATTGGTCCAAAATAGTATGGGCGATCTTGGTATCTCCTGGCCTTCTTCCCCGTCATGTATCCTATAGGAGGGGGAGGAGGGAGCAAACTTCCTCATCCCTCTTCATGGATGTCAGTGATAGTCTGCCTGGAAGTAGCATTGACATAGGTGTCAGCTATAGGTGGGCCCGGATAAGAGTTCAAGAGGGCTTTTTAAAGCTTTTTTCTTCCAGAATTTGTAAGAGAGATAGGATGGGTTATGGAGTAACAGTTTGAATAGGTAGGGGCGCTGGAGAATGCCATGGAGTAACAGAGGAGAGAGAGAGAGGCAGACAGGGGGGCTGCACAGTGCATAAATAAATCACCAGGTGGCTTGGCAGCTAGACAGGCACACATAACAGACATGCGCAAGGTAGCTGCTAATTAGATGCCCAGGCTGGATGAGCGCTAGAATGTAACAGAAACAGTACCCAGGTCTATCTTTTCTTCAAAGCACTAAAATGCACAGGTTTTAAAAGTACATCTAAGTTCAACTTTTTCTCAAAGGACCAAAATGCACAGGCTTTAAAAGCACATCTAATTTCAACTTTTCTTCAAAGCACTAAAATGCACAGGTTTTAAAAGCACACCTAAGTTCAACTTTTGTTCAAAGCACTAAAATGCACAGGTTCTAAACGCATATCTAAGTTCAACTTTTCCTCAAAGGACTAAAATGCACAGGTTTTAAAAGCACACCCAAGTTCAACTGTTCTTCAAAGCACTAAATGCGGGCAGCTGGATGGCTTACATCCAGATGTGAAAACCCTAGAGTATACAAGCAATGCAAGGCCAGGATTGTAGCTAGGAGGCAGGATTATCAGCACACATGGAAAGGCAGCTATTTTCAAGGCAGGGAGGTTACAGAGTGCCCAGGAGGGTGTATCAACGAAGAGGCAGAGAAATGAGCAATCAACAGGAAACAGATAGGAAACAGATAGGAAACCGAGCATCCGCATTTACAGTGAGGAGATGTATTTGTATTTGTATTTATTTATTTATATTGCGCACTGTAACAGGCAGTACGACATAAGGGTGAGCAGTTGTGTACACCCTTATTAGGGACAAAGGCCAAATGTACAGCATAGTGGGAGCATCATGGCAAAATCGTCATGGAGAGAAAGTCCATATTGCAATAGGTGGGGTGCTGGTGACCAGGAGGAAGTTCAGAGGTCTGAGTGAGTACAAAAAAGCCGATCTGGTCCTGATCATAATGGGAGAGGGTAAGGCCAACAAATAAGGAGGCAGGGAGCAGAGGGAGGCTGCCACAATGCAGGAGGTTGAGGGCTTACCGGTGTATGCGGGACAATCGCTGCACGACAATGATAATTGCTTCAGAGGTGGAGATGGGAGGCTCTCGCAGCCCTCGCAGGCCCGGGCAGAGCCAGACAGGGTGGAAAGAGACCCTTAGGTGAGGTCCTTTGGTGGGGCCTGGCGCTTTCCTTCCAGCTCCTGGGCCAATCAGGGACTTGAAGAAACAGTTGCCCAATCGGCTACAGCTGAGAAGCAAGTGTGCTGCCTCACATACTCAGGGGAATCCCGGCGGCCGTGTTGGAGGGCCTGGGCTACAATCTTCAATGTAGGTCCTCGTGGTAGTGCACTCCAAGAGCAAGTGCTGCGATGAAGAGTAGATGGTAAAAATATAAATTAATATAAATAAAATATAAATACAAAAATATATACTTTAACTAAACATATCATGTACGATAATGACGAACTAGAAAACACTACGAAATCCACCCCTGAGGAAAGAACACAGAATATGCAAAGATAGCAGATACAACATTATGGGTCATGAGAAAGGGGGAAAAAAGGCAATTAAAATATCACAAGCTTCAAAAAGAATATTTCTTGAGGTTGCAAAAGGGATTAGAATGGGCTATTCAGTCCCTAAGACCCGAATAATCGACCAAGGAGTGCAGTTAACAGTCATTAGTACCTTTTTGTGCTTCTTGGTGGTCCGGCAGCACCGAATTAGACTTTGTGGTGCTCTGCAAGCAATTAGAAGAATGAGAAAGTGCAAAATGCATCACTGGAGTGTCCTAGTTGTTCAAAGGTGTTGCAAAGTTCTTGAAACAGGGCACCAAGCAGTTCAACTGTGAAAAGCACTACTCTCCCAGCTGTCTTGGCATGCAGGATGCTGTGAGTCCCAATCCAAGAGCTCAGGGACAAGGTGAGTCCTTTCTCATGCTCCCAAACAAAGGGAGGCTGGCACACAACTGGAGCGGTCCTTCAACACGCTGTGGTCCTGAGTACCGCTATGGTTGGCAGAGAGGCAGGTCTTGGTCCATGAACTCAGGGACAAGAAGGGTCCTTTTTCTCATGATCAAAAACATGGGAGAGGCTGGCACAGAACTCCATGGGTCCTTCAACATGGTGAGGTCCAAGGTAGTACTGTGGCTGGCACAGAGGCAGGTATTGTTCCAGCAGAAGGTTTACCCCCAATAGTCCCTGGGGATGGTTAGGGGACAGAGCTTCCCTTTGCCTTGGATCACCTGTCAACACCTCACAATTGGAGGACTTTGGAAAGGTCCAATGAAATTTTCTTCAAGGGTTGAAGTCCAAAACATGATTCAAGAAGTGGCGAGAGACCCCTTATTTTAAAGGTAAATGTCCACAGGGGATTGAACTAAATATAGCCTGCCTTAGTGGACCAATCCCTGTTCATGAAAGAAGTGGACTTTACCCTTCTGACTTCATACCCAAAGTGCTTTCCTCTATAGGAGGTGGAGGGGACAGGAAGGTGTAAAGGAGGTGCCAAGCTCAATTCACACACCAACCACCCATTTTGAAGTACCAGGAACATTCTCACTGAAATATGTGACATATGATGAGCAAATAAACCAGCAGAGAGCCGCAGTTGGGCTCTGCCCAGTGCCTATCAGAAGAACAGCACCTGTTGAAGTACCGACACCTAAGAAAACCTGGACAATAAGGTACCCATTGAGAAAACCATATCGACAAATGAGAGAAAATGAAGATTGTCAGAATGCGATCCCTGAAGAAGCTAAAAAGATACTGAAGACAGATGAATGGTGATGTCACAAGAACCCGCACTGACTCACATATAGAAGATATGACGACCTGTGAATGATGAAAAGAGACAAAACACCATGGATAAGTGATATCCTGAGCCTAAAGTGAAATAATCAATGTAAAAAATGTCAGGAATTATGCCACATGCGCGATGAAGATATTCAGTTAATTTAAACGTGTACCTATGCAAGGAACCGCAAGAAGCACAGAAATCGGAAGGATTGCTTATGCTTAGTATTAAGATAGATTCTGGCAAGCGCCACCTATACATATCTACCTCAAAAGGAGCACTTTATACAAGTATACTTCCACTATGCACAAGAGCAGAATCAACCAAAGGTTACTAAAGGCCTCATGAGGAGAGCTTTGTAGTGAACAAATCGAGGATTAAAGACAGAGAGAAACTCAGACAAAGGCAATCGTGCCAAGAAGCCAAGGTCGTATCGGCTGAAATAGACCCACAGTGGATACAACTAATGAAAAGAAGAACAGAGTATCCTGTTCAGAAAGGTCAAGATAAGCCACAGATGGAAGATTGCTGGCAGAATTAAATCAAATACACAAATTGCATGAAGAATAAGACGATTTCACAGTGTGGGAATCACGTCACCAGACGAACAAGAAGGGATGAAACTTTCACCCCTACGCATGGACCTGTGCCATGCACAGATGTCTTAACTTCTCCAGCCCAAGAAGCAGTCTCAAAGCCAACCACAAAGAAATAATTGACACATGACCAATGAGGTGATGAGTGATTGTAGCAATAATTGGAAGGAAGTTGGGGGTGCAGACAAACTCCCTGCACCTGGCCGGCTATTCTGCACGCTGCTAAGCAAGTGGAAAAGTTTGAGTGGGGTTGTTGCCGACCCAATCATAGTGCACCAAGTAATCTAGGGTCCTATATTTTGTAGAACCAATGAGATGTCGTACTTTTAGTGACGTTTACAGTAGCTATTTTGAAGATAGGGCTTAGATGCCCCACCTGACAGTATTTATCTAATCCCCACTCCCCATTATCATATACAGATATAGTACCAATATTAAAGTTACCTTCCTGGAAACAATAGAATTGCATGCTACATTTTAAGAGTTACAAGTCAGTGATGACGTGTTTTTGGTATCAATGATGTGTTTTTTCTGAAATTAATTGGAGTTGAAGCGAGAAGAAAGATCGAGTGATTGCTGATATTCATGAACTCCCCGTTTTTTGTACTTGTCATTAAACAGACTCCCTTTGCCAAACTATCGAGTTGTCATTATTGATTTGATGCTAGGGTATTAATCTGCATCCCCATCCATCTCAAGGGTGCTGCTGATCATCTTAAAGTACTGTTGGGAAACCCCCAGCTCTATGGGCCGGCTGGGGTTCTACAGCACAAAGGAGAGAAAGAGAGGCAGAGAGTGCCAAAAATGGATATGGATAAACCGTACTGTAGAGTTGTGTGCCAGTGGACGTACCCACGGCTACCTCAGTGTTCCAACACCTGACAAACTACTGGTTGTGGCAATACCTAGGGAGATGATGGGCTGGAAGCGGACAGCCAGGACCTAGATGAAAGGGAGAAGATGCAGAACATAGGAGAGGATTGGTTTCCTGCTTCCCAGAAAGAATGCACAAATTACACACACTTGCGTCAAGGATAGACGAGCAGAAATCCAAGGAATCTTGTTTGAAGGGTATAGAGGAGGTTAGGAAACATGTCCCGATGAGCAACGAGGGAGAAAACAAAGAAAATGCAGGGACCTCCCATACAGGATGAGGGCGCAACTAAAAGGGGGATCAACACAGTCCCAATATCGAAACAGGAGACAAAGTAAATAAAAGTTTCATTACTTTGTGGACAGTTCCATAGAAGCAAGATGCAGGAAGGAAACCAAGAAGGAGCCGAGAAGCAGAGAAGCACCAGTAGTCCAGAATCCAGAAGACTGGGCAATACAAAGGAGGAGGGATAGGAAGTGAATGTAGTAACCCAAGATTGGTTTGCAAAAGAACAGAACAGGAGATAGGGAAGGGTAAGGCAGTCCAGTAATTCAGTGCAAGGTCGAGGAGACAGGAATAATGACAAACAGACAAGGGCTTGGCAGAGGCAGTCCAGTATCAGGCCAATGTTGAGGAGACAGGAATAATGCTGGACAGACTAGGGCTGGGCAGAGGAAGTCCGGTAATCAGGGCAAGGTTGAGTTGACAGGAATAGACATGAAACTCGGGGGGAAAGCACACCTAACAAACGGAAGGCACTCACCGGGGAGGATGTTTGTTGAGCACTGGCATCTTCCAGTTGGCTGTATTTACAGCAAAAGCAGCTTTTGGTGTCTCAAGTGTGTTTCTCCTGTGACATAGGAACATCGCAGTGTGCATTCAGTGTCCCTGAGGCTGAGCGATGGGTTTCCTGAGCACCATGGCAACCGGCAACATGTCCACAGAAACACCTGTTGAGGTCTCTGGCCATGGCCTGTCAATGTTACAGAGAGAAACAAGATGGTGGAAGTCTTCCTCCACTGTAAAGGGATTTCCTGTCTACACTAACCCTACCCCTTCCCTTCTCCCAAGGCTCAAAGGCCTTTAGAAATGCAGTACATTGGTGTCCACCCAAGCCTTTTGTGAATGGGTGTGCACTTTGATTCCTATTCCAAGGCAAGCGTCCTGTGGAGTGGCTATCCTCTCAGGCTATATTCTTGCATACGGGTAAGATCCAGCCTGTCTGGGGAGAATACACATAACCCTTCTACAGCTGAATTGAGCCAAAAGGGCTGACACATGTGTGATATCAAATTGGACATGTCTGTAATGATTATAAGTAGTGCCATGAACCATGCCTTAACCCAGGCATACCTTATATTTAGAGTTTACTCTGCCGGCACCAGGGGCTACTTATCATCATTATAGTTTTGCTACCGGGTACAAAATACAGATGCTAAGCTCCCCCTAGCCCTAGGTCCAAGAGAACACATCACCCTGCCCCCCATGTCCTTCACTGGTTTCCGATTGGGCGACGATCCACCTTCAAGGCAATGTGATTCACCCATTGAGCTATTCACAACAAAGAACCAGATTACCTGCTGCATAGATTTACACACTACAGGCCTAACAGAAACCTCAGATCGGGCTCAGCACTCCTTCTTTTCATTCCAATGTCAAAATCAACCTGCATGGGGTGGCTCCTCCTTCTCAGTCCAAGCACCCACCATCTGGAACTCCCTCCCACTAACCATCCGTGGCATAGAGGACTACCTTACCTTCAGTAAGGCTCTCAAAACCTGGTTCTTCCCATCAGCAACCACACAGACTTAGCCCGGATCGCTCTTGTGTGCAATCCATTGCCCACCCCCTCTTGTGGAATTTGAGAACACATGGGGAGCCTACATAGGTGAGACATGGCTCTTCTTAACCAGGACTTTATGAAATGCTCTGCAGGACTAATTCTAACTATGCTTCAATCCTTCCTCACCAGACCCTCATGTAATGCATCCCAGGGAATATAGCTGTGTCTCACCGGGGGCTTGGCCTGCAAAGCCACAAACATTCTGTGATATACACTGTTTAACTACACCCACCCTAAAATTCCATTGCGCTGGGCCTAAGTTGATCCTCCAATATAATACAGCTGAGTCCTATGCAAAATTCGGTCCAGCCGTTCACATAACCTGACTGTTATGAACCCTCTGTCTCTTGGACAACTCATCACAGCACTCATCCCCTCACCTGATAATTATGGGCGGTGGTTAGAGGCCTAGTCACTCCCTACCTACCTTTGCTTCAGTTAAAAATACACATATGCATTTTACAGCTCCTTCCATCACTTCTCAATCCTCTGACTACGGTCTTCCAATGGGGGTTCATCCTCACAGTGCTTGGAGGCTATTACAATGGCAAATACCAAATAACATAACATAGCAGGGGTGCATATCTTAAATGCAGCCCCTTTGCTGAAGAGACGTGGCTGTCACTGCAGCTGTCAAATGAGCAACATCAGCCTCTGATCCTGCACTGTGCCATTGGTAAAGCATGTGCTGCAAATCAAGATACTGATGCAGCAGGACACAGATACACACTATGCTTTAGGGATGGAGCTTATGAAAGTGGAATCTGATCAGCAGATCACCCTTTCAGAGATGGAATAACTAACCTGCATCATTTTATCAACTGATACTAATAAAAAAGCCAGGGCTTTCACACCCTTTTCAGATGGCAATTCATCAAAGCTTTCTTAATAACTTTTATGCCTTTGAATGAATTTTCCGCAAAATGTCCAGTTTGGATGGACCTGGACCATAACTTGCGGGGAAAATATCAACCAAATACATCCAGAAACTCAAACAGTATTAGCATTAGAATTTTGGGGAAAGTCACAGTAAACAGGTTGCACCTTAACTATAGGACGACGACCACGTGCCATCCAGTAGCCATCACTGGAAGTTCACCTCCAGTTCAGAGCCACATGAGCAGAGCACTGTGGGTAAGCAAATGAGCAAAAATGCAAGCCTGTAGCTCCAGAAAAAAAGTATTTTTCCTACAGGGCACTGCTATTTTATACATAGATTCTTCAAGCCAAGACATACAGTTCTCAAGGCTTAAGACAACTGTATAACAGTTTCACCCTTATTAGCAATTATATATAGACAGCATAGCTTTATTTCATGTTCTGAGCCCATAAAAGCAAATACTGAAATTAACAGAAATATATATATAAAAACAATTGAAAGAGAATACATTAAAATGTGGTAAGAACCATGATTCATGTACAAGATCATCTATTATCCTTACAGTTACATCTAAGTTGCAATGCCTTTGTCAGATATCTAGAGGAGGCAACAATTACTTTGTGGTTCAATGTTTCCTTACCCAGTGCAGTAACCTTGATTTTCAAGTGGATCTGATATTCAAAGAAAATCGTGAAAAACCATCTTTCTGTAAAACCAGCATATTTAGGACAATATATTAAAACCTGGTCAACAGATTCTATCAAATATGGCAAGAAAAAAACAGAACCTTGTGTCTGAAGACAACCACCCATTCGCAAAATCAGAAACTAGAAAGACATAACATCTAAACTTCATATAAAGAGCCCTCTGAACTGTTGGGAACATTTTGTTTAAATATTGTTCAGGGTTAAAACAATCTTTAAAAACCATACATATAAAAAATCTTGACTGATTGTCTGCGTCCGACATCTGCGATTCAATATAAAAAGATTCCAGTTTGTCTTTAATGGAACTGATAACAGAGTCAATATTCACTGTAGAGTCATCCTGGAGATGGGAATTCACAACTGTATGTACTTCTCTATACCAATTCCTGTTTTTGCTTTTATGCAGACGGAGTTAATAAAACAATGGCTTAATCAGGATATTATGATTGACTGATTTGTGCCTGATTCCAGAAACAATGACGCTGTCCGTGTGCACAGAGGGAGCCAAAAAGCGGTTTTACTCATTTGTTTTCGATATGCTTTAGGTTTGCTCTTGCTCTGAATACTCAAATTTAGTAACCGTATAATGCAGCAGAGAGAGCTTGCGAAAAATTTGCAGATTGGTCAGAGGAAGTCTATTTCCTAAACAGAAGCTCAGTTGGTGCTGGGCCCTTAGATGCACTTTGAGAGTCCATTCACGCTTACTAGTTTGCAGGGACCCCCACATATTTCTCTGGAATCTAATCCACAGATATTCAAAGGAACTCACCTCCTTCAAGGGTTCGGCATTCAGGGAAATATTCACTTTGATACTTTTAGAGATATGGCAAGCCATTACTACTGTTCTCAATCTATCAATCATCAATTTCCTTTTGTTAGAAAAATCCAGAACTATCTAAAGCTGTTTCCTTAAGCCTGCCCTCGTTTTAGGAATAATTATTGCGTCGTCATCGTATAAAAATGTCTAAAAGTCTATTTTGATCAATTACAATTCTCTGTAAATTGCTCCAATATACACTGTCAAAAGCAGTTTTAAAATCAATCAAATCAATAAGTAAAATGTCCTTCCTTAGAATCCCAAACCTACTTTACAATAAAAATAAACAAAAAGCTGGTTCCTTTCTTTACAAAAATCTAGAACTATCTAAAGCTGTTTCCTTCAGCCTCACTGTGATCAATCCCCTCTCCCCCAACCTAACTGTTCCTTATCTTATGTCATGATGTACCAATCTGAA
Organism: Ambystoma mexicanum; assembly: GCF_040938575.1. Classification (NCBI taxonomy): domain Eukaryota; kingdom Metazoa; phylum Chordata; class Amphibia; order Caudata; family Ambystomatidae; genus Ambystoma; species Ambystoma mexicanum. The sequence goes on from NC_090931.1 coordinate 1,345,373,909, forward strand.
CAAATAAAATCAGTGATCCTGCGAGCAGGAGCTATACAGAGGACATCATTCAGTCATTCAATCTGTTGAGGGTCTGCTCACACTCCTCACTTCAAATTGCATGTTGGTGTGTTTCTGGGATATATGCTGGGTGAGTGTGATGAATTCAACCATCAGCGCGGTAGGTGTGCGTTCGTCTGGCCTTTTTTAAAAATGTTTAAATAATTCAATAATAATAAAGTAGATATTTGTATACAACCTTGACTGGGCGGTCCCTTTTATCATTGGGTGATAATCAGTGGCGGCTTGTCAATTCTTTAACTGAAAGGGCATAAATAGGTGTCCCAGGTATGCCAGAGTTACCGAGTGTAGCGTGGGAGTCTGCACCATTCAAGGGGAATGTGTGTGGGGGGGTTACTTCGCCTCAGAATCTTTTTAAAATAATGGGTGAAAGTGGTGCAGTTTGGAGCACACTTTTTGGAAAACTTGGTAAAAAGCCAAGCAGTTTGCAATTGGGTTTTGTAGGGTAACTCATGAAAAGAATCCAATACATGCAAGTCACCAAGAGTGCACAGGAGCATTTCTCTAATACATTTTCATGATGCCTTTTCCCACAATATTTTCCAACATAAAACATGTTCACACTGGCTGTGCCCATACATGTCCATGCTGGCTGCACCATTATACCCTATTATTCCAATGTAAGAACATACTCATGTTTGTTTTGTGCATATTGCCAGTAATGATACTATAAGAACACATGTCCATGTTTGTTCTACCAATATATGACAGTATCCCCACGTGAGGACTTACTCCGGTTGGCTTTACCATTAAAAATGAATGCCAAGGTATGAAAACATGTCCAAAAAAGTGTTTGTACTAAAATGCCAGTCGAGCTACATAATAACACTTACATTCTTGCTTTATCGACGATGCCCAATACAAGATGTCATACCACAATAGGAAATGACCAGACTGGCTGCATTGAAAGACCAGACTATCTACATGATAACACTTATGCTTATTTTACCAAAGAGTCCTAATACAATATGTCATGCCACAGTAAAAATAATACCACTGATCGTCCTTGCTTCATCAAAGATGTCCAATACAAAATGGCATGCCTCATTAAAAAATGGCTAGACTGGTTGCACAAACAATGGCAGTCTTGCTTTGTAATAACACTTATCATGCTTGCTTTATCAACCATGCGCAGTAAAAAATGCCATGCCTGCTCCATGGAGTGCATTAATGATTAATGTGATTATGTGTGATTGCGAGGTGCGGGGGCCCAGTGGCAAGATGTGTGTCAGGAGTTGGGGTCCTAGGGTACAGTCATGGCATTTTTTATTGGGCATAGATGCCAAGGATAAATTGCCATGCATGCTCCCTGAGGCCCGAAGCACCTCAAAGGCACACATTAATTGTGTGCATGCGAGGTGCTGGGGGCCAAGTCATGCCATTTTTTACTGGGCATCTATCAGATGCCCATTAATAAATGACATTCCTTCCCTCATTGCTCTCCAGAGCCTCACATCCTCACATGCACAGATAATCAATTGTGTGTGCATGCAATGTGCTGGGGGCACTGGAGTAAAGCATTATTTTTATTGGACATCTATTATAGATGCCCAGTTACAAAAATGATACGCCTGTCCCCTGTGTCCCGAGCTCCTCACACAGGCACACAATCAATGTGGTTATGTGTGTATGCCAGGCACTGGGGGTTCAGGGGCGGGGATGGTATTTTTTATTGGACATATATCATTAATGTACAGTAAAAAATACCATGCCTGTCCCCTGTGCCCCACAGCTCGAAACACACACACACACACACACACACACACACACACACACACACTTACACAACATACACACATCAATCACTTGCTGTCTCATTCACAGTCACAAGCACCCATCATGCACTCACTCATAACACAAGCATGCATGCATCCATACACATATTTAAATAACAAATGAATGAACATACAAACATGCACATTTACACAACATACACTCAGGAAACACGCTCTGTTTCATTCACACGAACATCCATCATGCACTCACTCATAATACAAGCATACACGCATCCATATACATATTTAAATAAATAAATGAACATACAAATACTCAAATTTAGACAACATACACACTACATGCACTCTGTCTCATTCACATGAGCACCCATCATGCACTCACTCATAATATAAGCATACATGCATCCATACACACATCTAAATAATAAATAAATCAACATACATTCACACAACATGCACACAGCAATCACGCTCTCATGCACACCGGCATCCGTATCATACATTCATTTACCTAACAACACAAGCATGCATGTATCCATGCACATAATTTAAATAAAAAAACCAGAACATAAACAAACGTACCTTCTGACGTGTGTCTTACCTCACCAGCGTTCAGGCCCCTGCTAGCATGAACAGGAATCAGGAAGCTTCCTGGTTTCTGCTCATGTGTAGAGGGGCCTGAGCGTGGGTGTCAAGATGCCACACTCCAGCCTTCTCTGTATGTATGTGCGAGGAGGTGCAGGAGCACCCCCTTGCACATACAGACTTGCAGTTCCACAGCCAACATTTTCAATGAGCCATGCAAGGCTGTGGAAGCAAACACCCCCATCCTTCCATGGCTCATTCAGCTTGCATGGCTAGGGAACCCTAACTGTTAAAGGGAAACACTGTTTCCCCTTTGACAGTTAAGAGCACTATCTCAGCTGAAAAAAACAGCTGAGGGATTGCTCGTATTTCATTGGGCTGACTCCTCCATAATGGGTCAGAGGGGGCCAAGATACGGTGGGTCGATGCCCCCTCACACATTATGGACAAGCCCCCCTGGTAATAATTGCATTTTCGCTGTGTTGCAACTAACGATCCAAGATCTTGTAGAGATAAGCCTGCCATTCCGTCCATGTTACCAAAATTGGACAAGGAGGTTTATAATTTGCTTGTGTTTCCAATCTGTTCAGATCCCTTCTAGTGTACTAGAGGTGTGGGGCTGATTGATGGTTTAGAAACCGATATTCATCCCTGGAACACTGGTGCCCTGGAAGTTGATTCGTCCCAGTGAGTGCATTAATAATGGTATTGCAGCAAGTTACTATATCTACTTAGAGAGGGAAGTAAAAATAGTGTAGTTGTATTAACTGGTACTAGTACAAAGTAAGGCACAGTAGGAGATTTGTATTTTTGGTACCAACCACTTTAGAATTTACATAAAAGTTAAATAGTTTGCATCATCCTTCCTGCAACTTCCATGTTTAACATATTCCAGTGACCTTTGTCCCTTTGACTGATAGCAATTACTGGCCTTAATTATGATGCTAGCATGCTGTATTGCCTGTGCTGAAAGTGCCAATACTAGCATTAACATATACTGGCCATGCCATTAAGATGTAACACACGCCAGCTAGCTGCCAGTTGACCAGCCTTTGGAAAGATCAGAGTGTTTCTTTTTTTCTATATAAAAACGGGTCTTAACAGCCGGCTGAGGTTGTTCCTCCGATTAGGAGAAGCCTCAGTTCTTTTGAGCTCCATCGGTTAGGGTAATCTGCGAGCACCCACTGATGAGAATAAAGAGACTAGGAAACCTGGCATCACAGAATCCCTTAATGAGCTGCCTTGCTATGTGGATTTTGTGGGCATCTGCTTTGGGGAAAACCTTAGGGACCTATAATTCATGCAAAAACATAGATCACATTGCCATCTTTGGGCGCAATCACTGCAGCACTGCTCCAAGGGCTTGTTGAGTGCCACAGCGAAGATAGGTTTGCCTCTCAGCAAGCTTGATCGGGATGCTGATCCTTACCTCTCCGTCGATCTTGCACAGCGCTGATTGGCTATTGGAAGAACACTGCCTCTGGTTTGGAATGGGATGCGCCTGGGCCTTGCATAGTACAGCTTCAACGCATTTGGCAGCTTCTTGTTGCTTGGTTCTACAAGTGATGGGGGTAGAATGAGTGGAGAGATAGTGGTACAGGCAAGATGCAAAAGCTGGGGTGTTGATGCATGCAGTGCGGAATCATCGTCTATGTGTGTGACAGGGACATTCTAGGTGAGCTGGTCAGGGCACGCAGGGGATTCTTCATATGTACTAATGTATAATAGCAAGTCTTGCCATGTGCGCATGGATGTTTCTTTGAGTGCTGTGCTATGGTCAGTTGGTTGTCAAGATAAAATGTGAGTCTGTGACTGGGGATTGTTAAAGTGACAGGACAACTGCTTTGTGTATGTTTGCTGATTGGTTGATGTAGTGTAAGGTAAGTGTTTGATTGTCTGACATTTCTGATCTCACTAGACCCTGGGTGATTAATCCTGAACATGTACTGATGATGGACTGCCGAGTGTCAGGGATGCTATCCTGTGTGCTGATATTTGCTATCCACAAATTGGTTGTCAGAGAGTTTTAGGTGTGTCTGTTCGTTAGGTCCTCCGACATCACTTGAGGTGCCTGCAATGCATTGCTTTCCGTACTATGGACTAGTAAAGAGCTATGCTTTCAGGTGGTGCCGAAAGAACTCTATGTAAAGTTCTCTTTATGAGATAATCCAGAGGTTTGCGCCCGGAACATCAAATGCGGCCCCTCCTTGGGATTATCATTGGCACCCTGCGGCCCTCTGTAAGGCTGTCTCACTAGAGAGCAGCGTCATACCCTGGACCTATGGGGAGAGCTTTAAATGTTACCTCCGGTCCCTGAAGTGTAAGGGTTAGTGAACAATGAAAAGTGTTTTGAATTGGATCCAGAGTTTAACTAGAAGCCAGTGAAGGGCCAGGAGGGCTCGGTTGATGTGCTCCTATCCTCTCCATGTCATCAGGAGTCGGACTGTTGCATTCTGCGCTCTCTGGACGTGGTTAAAGGAGTTGCCTGGGAGGCGTCTGTATAGAGTTTTGTCACACTTGAGTCTTGATAATACAAGTATGTTGACCACAATAGTTCGCTGAAGAAACAATACGTGTCGCAGAATCCATAGGAAAGATCTTAAGTGAAGCAATTTCTGAGAAACACGTTGACTTGTGGTGTTTTCCTGAAGAATTCAAAGGTTCCTGACTGTCTTATTGGGTTGATAAAAGTCCTTTATCTCAAGGTATAGGTCACAGTGAGAGTAGACCTGGAGAAGTAGCTTAAGAGGGTGACCTGTTGCACAGGTTAGAGATGAGATTGTTTATTTTCCATACTTCTAGTAGGACAGGAAGTCTCCCAGACGCTTCTCCTTCCTCCTTCTTAGTTAAGCGTAAGAGCACCCCATCGTCCTAGTCATGGATGGAGGAGAGGGGGTTCAACCTGCTTCCATAGACCAACCTGTGAAGACACAATACATTGTGTTTTCAGATGTATCAGACACACTGCATTCCGGCACTGTACTCAGTGTCTTTGGTCCTGGCTGTCTATCTTTCAAGTCTCTGGCCCTTTCCAGATGATCATGGAAAACTTTTCAAGGTTCAAAGGGAGAAGGTGAAAGTAAGTTGCTATTTTTCAGAACAGGAAAGGAAGATCAGAATGTAGAAAGGATACCAGGGGAATGGGTCTGGCATGGATTATATGGGTGCCCACTCGGTGAAGGCCTGTTTTTGTATGCTGGTTAGATGGCAGAGTGGAGTGCGTAGGACATTTAGTTTGGCTTGTCTGGTATTTGTCGATAGTAAGATTGTGTATTTTGTAGAAGCAGGATGGGAATTTGAGGTAAATGGCTTTCTATATGACGCAGAGTCCCTTAAAATGTATTCTCTGTGGTAGGATAGCCAGTGGGGCTGGAGGAGAGATGCATGATTTATGAGTGTTTTTGTAAGTGCAGAACAGAGTCTTGCTACTGCATTCTGTATGGCTTGCAGGGGGCAAACGAGTGGCTGGGGAGGTCATCATGTATTGTACTACTCTAGTCCAGCTTTGGGAGTACGAGTGCCTGGATAACAGTACAGAAGGTATTTTTTTTCTTCTAAATTACTGAATGCGTGGGCGGACCCACGCAGGCACTTCCCCATCCTATAGGATGATGTGCACCTACCCCCACCATTCATACACATAGCCCTCACAATCTCATAACTCCTCCCACCGCCCCGTCTGCCTCACAACATCCAACAACACACTGCTCCTCCTCCTGCCTCTCACCCCATCACCTCCCAGAAAAGCCTTCCCACTCAGCTCAGCCACACCCAGCGCAGACATCCAAACTCTCATCAATTCTCTCTCCTCAACATGTCTCTCACACCTAAGCAAAAATGTCCCACAGTCTCAGGCACCCCACACACTGCACAGTCCCTCGACTCGCGCTTCCCCACTCGATATAGACAGTCAATCAGCCCCACATGTCCTATTCTCAACCAATTCAGCATCACCTCCTCCCCCCTCCTCCATTCCAGACTCCCCGCATCCACCTTCACCGACACTTTCCCACGGACACCAAACATCCACCTGCCCTTCACCCCACTCACCCACCCCTCCTGCCAGTCATCCATGACCCGTCTCACCACCACAGCATTCACCTCATCCACACTCAAAGGCAACCTCACATCAACCGCTCCCCTCCACATACCTTCACCCGCCGCCAGATCCACCAACTCATTACCCAAAATGCCACTGTAACTGGGGACCCACGCCAACTCCAAATCCATTCCCCCACGCACACACCGATCAATCTTCCTCCTGATGTCCAAAATCACATCCTTCCTATCACCATCCCCTGCCACAATCGCCTACAACCCACTCAATGAATCTGAGAACACCACCACTTTCACATACCCCAACTCGCACACCCTATCAATCGCCAATGCAATCACCACCAACTCAGCCGTACAAATAGACACATCATTCGTCAGTCGCCCCACTTTATACTCCCCAGTGCTTTCCAGATAATATGCCATACCCACTCTCCCAGACACAGGATCTTTCGAACCATCCGTGAACACCTTACATCCTTCCTTCCCTGCCACATATGACAGAAGGAGTCTTATTTTACCTGGGAGGTGTAGTTTTAGATTGCATGTTTAGTGACTTCAGCTTTGTGGTCTATGGAGTATAAGCTGGGGCCGATGGTGAAACCTAGGGACTTAACAGATGGTGAGAGGGCTATTGTGGGCTAATGTGGTGAGTTCATTAATCACACCTTGGAACACTTGATATAGGTGCGTTATAAATGCCATATCATATCATATCATATCATATCAATCCAGGGGGTGAGGAAGTGTTTATGTCTTGGGGAAGCAGATGAGGGGGTATTCAGTTTTGGATGGGTTCCGTTTTAGGAAGCGGGTGACCTTTTACGAAGCCGTGGTGGAGAGGGTTTTGAGGGTATGGAGTTTTCAGGCGGAAGAGACCTTGCAGTAGATGTGTGTATTGTCTCCATATTGGTGACAGTGGATGTTTCAGCTGAATAGAGTATCTCTGATGGATTCAACTCTGCTTCATTGGATTGACAATTATGACCTCTCGTCTGCACAAGTACCGAATGGCTTTCTTGTCACAGTGATATTCCACTGTTGCCTTAAGGGAGGCCTTAGGACTCAGGTGTCATTTTCTTTCCGCTGAACAGATTATGTACAATGTAAATTCAGGTTATATTTGGCACTCTCAGAACTCCCCCTCTCCCTAAACATAGTAGACTGCTTACCCGGTACCTGAAAATCAGTGTGCGTGGGGTGTAGTCTAACTCTGGCAGGTCTCCCACTAGACAACCTGGAGGAAAAGGAGGAGGAAACCCCACTTGAGTGTTATCTCCAAATGAAAGTCACCCCCTCCAAAGTCTTGTTAAAATTCTTCATCATATTTATGATATTGTATATCAAATTATCTCATATAGTCCTACTCCTTCACCCTAACCTTTCTTGGACCAAGTACACATTCCCTTCCCTGGCCCAACTGGACTTGATTCTCTACCTTGAAAAAATGCAAACAGGCTTTCAAGCCAGAGTGAGCCGCTTTTAGGTCACACTTTCACCATTACTGCCTACATGTTTGTTAGAATTTTAGAAACTTGTTTCCCAACCGCAACAACACACCACCATACGCAACCTACCCAATTCTTTCTTTTTTTTTTTTTTTTTAATTGTTTTGGCTGAAATAAATCAACCTTTCAAAAGAAAGAATAAGAAAACAAATACATGTAAGACAAGATTCATAAACATAGACATCAACATCAAAATCAGCATCAGGCATCAAACATGTTTTAAGTATTCACTGGCGAAACAGATACACAAAAAAAAAAAAAAATATGTGATTCAAGTTTGCTTCTTCAGCTGCATCCCGAAGTTATTGTTAGAGGAACCTCGTTTACAAGGTTTAAACTATGCAGAAAATTAACTGCTGCAATTTGAATAGCCAAATTGTTACAGGCCAAAATCACTGCCCAACATTGTTTTTCCGATAGGCTCCCCAAATGGGTACAATGTCTTGTAAAAAAAATGTTCCGTTTTGCCATTAGCATTGTGCATTCTGTGAATACATGACATAATGTTTCTGGGATGGTTTGAATTCTGCAAAATCTGCATACATTCTGTGTTGCACTTATCTGGCCTTCGAGCTGGACACTGCACTGATACAGCTACATATCACATCCTCAATAACCTCCACTCCACACAAAATATACAGACAAAGGACAAAAGGCAGTACTCATATTCCGCAACCTCTCTGCAGCCTTTTACACCATTAATCACACCATTCTACTCAACATCCAACCCCACAGGATCAGGCACCATCTTTGACTGGTTCACCTCCTTCTGTACTGACAGGACACCCTTTTCTCCATGCCCCCTTTTCGATCTGACCCCACATCAGTCAAATATGGGGTCTCACAAGGCTCCTCCTTGTCTCCACTCCTCTTCAACCTATATATTGAATCCCTTAGAAGACCATTAGCAAACACAACATCCATTTCCACCAACACACAAATATACTTCCAAATCTCATCTCCCTCACAACTCCATAACTCAAAAGCTGTCTCTCCACCATCGCCACCCAGATGGCCAACCACTTCTTCAAGCTCAACTGTTTCAAAATGGAATACCTCCTCTTCTTCCCCCCAGACACAAATCTGAACCCACCCTCTGGATCAAAGAACTCACCACAGAAAACCCACACACATCCCTCTCCACACCTGTGAAATCCCTTGGCTTCACCATTGATCCCCACCTTTCCTTCACACACCACATAGCTGCTGTCACCAAATTTACAATCTACAACTTCACCTCCTGTGTAAGATCAGGCACATCCTTCCTCCTGATGACTTCCACACTGCAGTCCAAGTACTAGTTCTCTCCAAGCTGTACTATAGCAATGCTCTTCTCTTTGGACTCCCCAGCAGTATAGCCTTGCCTCGCTGCAAGCCATACAAAATACAGCTGCCAGACTCACTCTCCACCTACCCAAACATTCACACATCACCCCAGCTCTCAGCCAACTCCATTGGCCCCCTAAACCCTAAAATATTGCCTTAAAAGGACTCTGCATTGGTTTCCAAACCATCCACCACAAAACCCCATCTTACCTTAACAACTAACTCAAACTCATCACATACACCAGACAATCCAGGTAGCATCTTGTACACATTCCACCCCGCAAACTAACATGTACACACAAACAACCATTTACCCATGGGCACCCAGGGCATGAACACCCTACCTCTTCATATCCTCACTTCGTCCTCCATCGCCCCTTTCAAAAAGAGCCTCAAAACATACCTGTTTCCCCACACATCACACTGCCCCTCCATCTCGCCAGCTACCACTTGTCTATCCTAGTCTTTTCTATCCTGAAGAATGTTTGTAACTTCTATTTTACCTCTCACATTTTCAACCTTTGAACATTTTTAAGGTGCTCCGCCTCCCTCCCCTGCTAAGGGAAGCAGGCATTCCACAGCATTCTGCTTCCTAACACCGGGGGCGAGGACACTCTCAATGACAGCTGCTTTCCTAACTTGAAAGTAATTACAATTGGTTATTTATAACACGCTTAATACCCAGAGTTTTTTAAGCGCAGACACGCGAGTCAAACCTGCGTTGCTTTGTGTCGTCTTGCTTCCAAGGCGAGCACGTTGCCATTGAGCTATCCGCTGGTGTAAAAAAAAGTAAGTCAGCTGCTGATGAAGGGACATTGTAGAAACACATCTCAAATAAGTCTCTGTTCTATGATCCTGCCCCTCTCTCTACTACCTCTACTGGCTTTGGCCACTTCATTTCTTTACTTCGTTTGCTTCTCCTCTGATCTTTCCTGCTGGCCTCCAACATAGTTGTCGTCTTTCTTTACGCTTGTTTGACCTTCCTAAGTTATGTATGCTCGTACTCTCTATAACTTCCCCTCCTTTCCTTTAGTCTCGGTCTTATCTTTTTCTGCCCAATCTAATCCCTACCCTTCACCCTCGATCTTTCCCTTTGTTTCTCAAACTTGTGTTTGCACACTTCCGGCCGCATGCCCTACTCTCCAGTCACGCACCCATTCCTGCTTCAGTGTCAAATGTGTAAGCAAGCATTTGTCCCCAGGGTTTGACTGGGGCATTACATTGTCTCGGGCACCAATGAAAAAGTGGCCCACAGTTGCAAATGGCAATTCATTCAATTTCTGACGGATTGTTTGAATAGTACTCAAGGGAAAGTTTTTTTGATAAAATGTGATGCAAATTGTGCATTTTAAAGAATATTTATTCAGTAGCACTGGTCAAAACTACTAGCTGCATAGTGAAGTAACTCATCAAACTGGCCCACATTGCCAAAAAAGTTCCCCACTTTGACCCAAAAAACTGGCCCACACTAGCATTTTGCGTTTTTGGTTTGGGCATTGCCCTATTGGCCTATAGGCCAGCCCGAACCTGGTTTAAATACCATCCAAGGTACGCAAGTTCATTTCTTCCAAGGTGTTCTGTTGAACCAGGGAAGCAAATAGTTTGTGACTCTAACTGATTAGGGCGGGGACTAGTTTGTGACTCTGACTGATTAGGGCGGGGACTAGTTTGTGACTCTGATTGATTATGGCGGGCACTTGGCTCCAGAAAGGAGCTTCTTCTTCATCCTCTTCAGAAAATGCACAGAGCATTTGGGATAACCAAATGCTCTACTTGCAGGCGGGAACATAGGCAACACAATGTAATGCCGCCTGCGACTGCAGTACACAGGAAATAGCCCTGGCTGTCAGCAACGTGAAAGACAACCGGTGCGGTGTGACATTGTTGCCATGTCCACCTATAATGTGCTCATTGTCAGGAGGTACCTGCAGCAGTGGGGTTGGCTAGTGCCTGCCCAAGGTGGCAGTCAGTACTGATGCGTGTCTCCTGCAGGGGTGGCTCTGGAGTGGAGTTCCCAGCAGTGGTACAAGTGTGCCAAAAAATAGTAGTGGAACTGTGACCCCAGCAGAGGACCGAGTAGGCAGCCACGGAGCACCGTGCAACACATTGTTCAAGGTTTGCAGCCATGCTGGTAGACAGGCAATTCAGTTGAAACAGATTGCAGTTTAGCTGTAACTGTTTTTGGGTAGTAAAGTGGAGAAGTGCGATTTAATTCACAAAGAACAGTTCCGGAATGATGAAAATGGTTGCAAAAAGTAGTGGAACTGTTAACTCTGCTCCTGACCGTTCCCGCTCACTTAGACCACTGGTTTCCAGTAAGAGATCAAGCTAGAGCAGTGCATGAAGCTTGTGCCAAGCAGCAACAGGTACACAAACATCCAATGGGAGTAGGAGATAATGGCTGAAGGAAACCACCCGAGACCATGGAGAGATAGCTGCTCCGCAGGTCTACGAAGCCTCTGCCACTGATGCCAGGTGTTCTCCATCTCTGCCAATGGAATACACAGTGACCTGGACAGACTCTTAGACAGTAGGTAATAGGTGCTGCTCTTCACAAAAGAGGTGATAGCTCGAAGGTTTAGAATTAATCTTTAATCTCTGGCATTGCTCTGGGCAACCCTCTGAATTGTTTACTGTTGCTGGTCTTCACAATGCAACACTATGTTGCCTGACTGTGTGCGGAAGGATACACACAGGAAGACTGTGGGGACTGCATTTAGTATGTACTCCAGTCGATCACCAGGCCCTATACACACACATTAATAAAATGTGGCCATTGGTGGCTCTACACACTCAATTGAGCCAAAAGAACATAACATGGCAAAGAACTGAACATACACACATTTGTTTATAAGCAGGATCTTAGCCGGCCTATCTTTTTAAGAAGGACACTGGTGTAATTTTGCTTAAAAATATTGGGGCAGCGAGGGGCAACCGCCTTTCCGCGGAGGCTGATGACATTTTTAATTAGAGGGGCATAAGAACACTCATCATGCTGGCTTTGCCCATACAGCCAGCAGAAATGCCATTCACTGTCAGGAAACATGTCAATACTGGCTGCACCTATGTAGGCCAGTATGGCCACATAAGACTACTCATCAAGTTGGCTTTGACCATAATTCCAGTAGAAATGCTATACCTGATGTAAGAAAACATGTGCTTGCTGCCTGCACCAAGGAACCTGCATCCCCACCTAAGAACACTCATCCTGCTTGCTTTGCCCATGATGCCAGTAGAAATGCTGTATCCACTGTAAGAAAACATGTCAATGCTGCTTGTACCAATGTAACCACCCCCCTGAACCCTGTACAAACATGTAAGAACACACATGTTGGCTTTGTCAATAATGGCAACAAAAACAGATGCCTATATAGGAAATGATATCAGCAGGATCACTGTACCAATGTAGCCCACTTTCCAACCAGCGGCTCACTGCCAGCCCACACACATTTACATAGATTCATACACACACCCACACAATTTACACACTATCTCATTCACACGAGCATTCATGCAACATGCACACCATTTCATTCTCATGCGCACCCATCCAACATACACACTAGCTCATTCACAGGCAAACTCGTGCAACATCCACTTCCCTCACATGCACACTCCAACCAGGCACACATTCAATACATACATAATGATATAAATACTTTTTTCGTACCTGTATCCCTGGACGCCATAAGCCGCCTCAGGCTCACGCCAGTATGATGGACCTCTAACTCCTGCATGCACCTCACAATCAGGAACCAGGAAGCAGGGAAAGCTTGCTGGCTCCTGTACATGTGTGAGGGAGCTGGAGCACCACCGTCTCTCCGCCAAAGGCCCAGAAAATGCAAAGGGAGGCTCAGGACCCCTATGCACATTTGGCCTGCAGTTCCTCACCAGGCATCCCCAATGGTCCAGGAAGGCTGGGAAAGCAAATGCTCCCCCCTCACCTTGCGTGCCACATTGTACTGTTAAAGGGAAACCAGGTCTACCTACACAGTGAAAGCCAGCTCAGGAGCACTCCTGCAGCTGAGGACCGGCTCAGTGTTTTCACTGGACTGGCTTTTTGTTTCTCCATAATGGTGTACGGGCAGCATCCCAACGCCCATTATTGTGCTTGATGATTGGACGAGGTCGGGAAAAGGGGAGGGACAGTTTGCCATAGGCCAGGCATGTGACCTGTTAATCCTCAGATGTTTTCTGGTGATTCTTTACCATTTACTATGCTGGAATGGGCTGATGGGAATTGTAGTCCAAAACATCTGCAGAGCCAAGGGTTGCACACCAGCCACGGCCATTGGGTGACAATAGGAGTCCTGCTGAGCCTTAGGCTTCTTGTACTCATTGGAATGGATGAGCATTTTGGTGGGTCACAGAAGCAAATCCATCTTTTTTTGTAACTAAAAGATACGGATTGAACAAGGACTCGGGCCCTTTAAATGAAGGCTCGATGACTTGACAGCATCAGTTCGGAGCATGTGTTGCAATTTCCCATAATTAATATCATTCTCACAACACACCTTGACAATGTCCATTACGCTCCACTTAAGCACTCATGAAAGATTCCATAAGCTCCCACTGTGCATATTTATTTATTTATAAGCATAGTTGTGGAGAATCGATCTCGCCTATTATCAGAGGAGCACTTTTCAGATTGTATGGAAGACAAAAACAACATCAGATGAGTGCAGGGCCAGAGGGAGCAAAGACAGAGGTATCAGGTCAGGGATGAAGGGGGGGAGAGAGAGAGAAAGCAACGGGATGAGACACGTGGGATCAAGTGGGGGATTCGTTTCTGCACAGGTGAATTTGGAAGAGATTAGTCTTTGGTGCCCTGAGACTTCCACAGCAACCCTCTGCTCTGTATGCGCTCCCAAATGAAGGCGTCCGGCGACACGGGATGACAGTCGCAAAGTTCCCTGGCCCTTTCTGACGCTCTTGGATGACGCACTCAGAAAAGGCAAACGAGAGAAGGGCTATGCCTCTTAGCACCTGTTTGCGCTTGAACGCACATGGTCTGCTGCTTAGTGTACTTTATCAGGGATTAACGGCCTCACTCTCAAGCTACCAACTGACTGCTCTTAGCTACCGTCACACATCCCTCCCTGCTCCTTGCAAGTCTAGGCCTTACCCCAGCCTATGAACCTATTCCATCCATCTGCTGTGGTCTTACCAACCCCAGCTCCCCATCTTGGCCTCCACCACCTAGCCTACACGAAACGTGGTTATGCGAGACGCCCTTTTCCACTCCCCACTGCTTCCGCCATTACTCAGACATAAAGGAAGAGCCAGACGTGTCGCTCTGATCATTCACTATTGATTAAACGTCTGAGTCCTTCCCTCCCTTCAGACGTTCATTGAAGCGATGTCTTACTAGTAAAGTTACTTCACACGCTGTATACGCCATTATTTATTTATTTATTGTTGATTTGTATAACGGCACCTGCAAGCCAAGTTACTTCGTGACACCACAAGGAGTGTAGGGGTGGGGGGTGTGGGGTAGGGCTGGGTGGGGTGAGAGAAGACAGGGTGGGCAACAACAGAGAGGGTAAAGAGCTTTAGAGAAAGTGCACAGGCAAGGGCAATAACATGGCAGGAGTGAGTTTACAGGTGGTGGAGACGCAAGAAGCTAGGAATCGCGGATACCAAAATCCGCCTTTGAAGAAGTCCAGGAATCTTACAGCCGGTGCTGTGAAGGAGGAGAACATCAAAGTTCAGGGCACAGTGATTCAGGGTGAACATATTGTATGAAAATGATTGTGTTGAGTTTTTCCTCTAAAAGACCAGAGGCTGTTTTCGTACTGTAGGTCCGGCGGGAGAGAATTCCAAAGACAGGCCACTGCTGAACTGATGGGGAGGTTCCCCAGAGACTCTTTCCTGAAAGGGGGTGGAGATCGTCTTTTGGTAGTTGGAGATCATGTCTTTTGAAGGGGTCCTTAAGGTATTTTGGAGTCTTGCCATAAAGAGCCTTGTAGATGAGGCATAGAGAGAACTTCAGACCTAAATGCAATTCAGTAAATGCATCCCCTAATCTCCCTGAGCCAGATTGGCAGGTTAGAAACTCCTGTGACTTGTTTAGCCCTTCAGTCATGTCTCTTACTCATCCTGCAACATTGCTTCCGGAATCCCAGACAATCCTCCTGCACCTGCCCGGCCATCTATCTGTGACTATCCATACCTCTGACCCCCCCCCCCCCAACACCCCACCCATGATAGTGGTTATACTTTAGACCTCATTCTGGCTTAAGGTCCTCAAGACGATCATCTGGTCCCCACTGGTCTCCAATGCCCACCTGCCCCGCTCCTTTAGGCCCCCTTTCAGACCCCTTCTTGCACTTTCTCAGGGTCCTGCTCAAGACCCACTGAAGAACATCCCCGTTCCCTCTGTGCCAGCCCCTCCCCAATCCTCATCATGTGGAACACCCGTCTCTCTGTACAATTCCTAGATGGCATATATCTAGGAAACACAAGCACTGGCAACGCAATGCAATACTCAAGTCATACCATTCCTTTGCTCTCGGACACACTATACAAACCTGACCCAAGATAAGGGCCCAAGATGTGCACATCCCTCCGGCCTCTAGGTAGGGTTTACTAAAAAAAGTAGCTCCCTCAGAAGACCACAAGCACACATTCACTTCTAAGGAGACATTGTACTCCAAAAGAAGTCCCGGGAATGCTGACAACTCTTCACGAGCTAAGCACACCCTCTTGTAAGTGGTTATTTATAACGCGCTTAAGACCCAGAGGTTTCGAAGTGCGGACCCGGGGATTGAACCTGTGATGCTCCACATTGTCTTGTTGCTAAGGCGAGCACTTTGCCCCTGAGCTATCCTCCCTCTGCTAGGACCAGCAGCCTTACTGTGGCCTCTGCTTTAGTTTATTTATTTATTTGTTTAAATGTTTGTACCGTACCACATGCCCATAGGCCTCAGGGCGCACAACGCTACACCCATATTTAAAATAGAACAATAGTCCCATATTTAAAATAGTTTTTTCGACACAGGTGTCACCCTCTCTGCAATTGATGCCCTTGCGGGTGAGCCCATAATCAACGTTACCTTCGTCTCCTCTGATGTAGATACGCCCCCTTTCCTCTCCCCGCCGCTGCCCACCAACTATGTAATCAATGACCCTTCCACCATTCCAAGTCAAGTTGTTCGGTATGCAGTGATTTAAACGAATAGACCATAACGAATAGCATTAATATCTAAACATATGTTTTCGGAGGCTTGAGTTTTATTATCGCTTTGCTCTGTGCACTTCACGCACAGGCTCCTGTACAGGTTAGGGAGATGACATTGCTGCAGAATAGAGGTAATCGAGTTAATAAAGAAAGGGGGACGTCGGGAGGTTTGCAGGGGACGTACCCCCTGCGTTTATTTGCGGCCAAATGTAAAAAGAAAAAATAATGGACGAAATCGATTTTGACAAAAAAACTTAAGTAAATCACACAGAACCCTCCTCTATTGCTATTGTTCACGGTATTATTCAATGCAATGAAAGTAAAATAAATACATTAAATAAATAAGCAAAGCACCCTCTGTCTGATCCATACATCTTTTAATGTTACAACCAGGGGTGCACTGGTCTACAGGGAACTCTGGAGATGTCCCAGTAAGCATCTGCACCATGGGCCTCTTTTGTGTGATAACTTATTTTATTTCCAAATGTTCTCATAGGAGAAGGGATGGACTTGCTGAACATATGTACTAAGGGGCCACTCAGAGCATTATTTCCAGGGTCTCTTTTGTTTCCCAGTCCACCCCTGGATACATCCCCTCCTACCTTTCTGCCACAATCCAATTCTACGCCCCTTCCCGGCCCCAAAGATCAAGTCATTAACCCCTCCTCTCTATTCCCAGTGTCTCTGCTTCTCAGGAGGTGGCAGAAACGTTGTTTTCTGGGACCACCTGCATTGGAACAAACATCCGGGTTACTTTTGCCTAGTAGGTGGCACTGTAAGTGCTGCCTGGGAGCTGAAACCATTTTCATGGGAAGTCAGGACAGACGAGAGATGGAGTGGGAGGAGGGAAACACAGCCTGGGGGTGTTAGTTTTGCTTTTTACAGACCCCTTGGTCGCTCATGGCAATGCTAGACCCTGTGGCTATCCCCACCCTATAGCTGAGGCTTCCCACCCATTACTACTTGGGATCCTTTTAAGCTAGCTAATGATATTTCTAAGCAGTCTTCTCAAAGGCAATGGCATCACTGAAGCTGAAAACCAGCTCCTGTTGTAATACAACTGTACAAATGACCTAACCAAGTGTGCCTTCAGCCACTCAATTTATATGGACTCTGTGTGTCCTTTCATCTGTACCTTGCGCAGAATTCCTGTTAAAAACAATCTTTTGATTATGTATCAGACAGGTGGTTGTCTGGCCCTGTCATATTAACACAATTTGCCAACTGTTGCCATTATGGCATTGCTTGTAAAAGGCCTCTCTCGTGCCCACACGAAATGCCAACACTGTCGGAATTGCCAATAGGTTTTCACTTTGATGCTCGGCAGTAGCTAAATTGTGCTTTCCCTCTCATCCGGTCTGTGGAGAAAATCACCAATACGCTGTCAGTTCTACAGTGTTTGCTGTACACATTGTCTCGTTCACTCACTCACAAGACACTGTGGTCTCTATATGTTCCAATTAAGCACGCTTCATGTTAAACTCCCTAACGCTCAGTTAGCAATGGCTCAAGTCGAGGGTACACGCGTGGGGACGGAGTCCACACACTTTTTTCAGAGGGTAGACTCAGTCCCCCCCCCCCAGCTAAAACGAGAAACACTGAACCTTCTGTTTGAATTTATGAATTAAAGCTGACCTCAGGGATGGAACAGGAGGCTGCAAAGTTTGGAGGACGGAAACATCACCACTGCACTATATATAACCTGATGAAAAAAACAATTAAAGGTGGGATATCCCATTGTGGTACTGCCAGATCCAGGAACAACATTGGTATTGAAAATTCTGTTTGAAGCATACAGAAACTATCAGTTATATGAATAAGGGAATCATCCGCTGCCACAATTTTCCAATAGCTTGACTATGAGCTTTCTGAGAAATATTTCAATACGATTTCCAGTTTGAATTCAGTCTAGGTTCAGCATCAGCATTCAATTTCAATGCTTCATATGTACCCATATGCCCTGATGACGACCTCATAGGTTGAAACACGTGTTGGCATTTTCTGAATCGCTTGGCATTTGGATGTTATTTTCTACTTTTCTTTGTATTGGTTGACATTACCTGTATATTTTGGCATATTTTATATGGACTTCTTCTCAGGCACAGCCTGGCATTTATTTGTTTTCAGTATCAAGGTCTTCACATGTAATATGTTTCCGCATGTACCAAGATGGTTCTATTGGTTTTTCTGAAACATTGTTTTATTATGCACTATTATCTATGTGAATGACACAACAACTTTGTACTTTGCACCATAAATTTGTTCAATTACAAATCAGTTGTGCCTTTTTGTGAATATTCCCCACCCATCCCATCTATAAACCATCACACTCAGTGAGTTTACACCAGGTTACAAGCGCAGCCTGTGCTGATGGTTACACATTCAAATTCAACATTGGTATTGGTTCTTGGAGTTTAAAACATGCACACCACACCTTTTAACGTTTTCAAAAGTGCTATCAGAAGAAAATATCCTGTCTTGGTTTTGTGCGTGTGTTGTTTTTATGAAAGGCAAATGTCATTCGTCCTGTGCAATTTGGGTGGTTATGCAAAGCCAATTTAATGGAATGTGCATATTTCACCTTGATATGCTAATTTATGGTGACGTCGCATCCCAGTCAGTTTATTGATGAGTCCCCCCACTTTAATTTATAGCACTTGACCCCTGGCATGCTGAGCAATTTCTCAAAAGGTCCCACGAACTGTGGCCTGCCCTGAAAGCTTTAACTTCCATATGGAAATAATGCTACAGACAGCGCTGTCATAACCCTAAACCTGTCAAAGTTGTAACACTGGTCGACTAACATCCAAATGCTTCATTAAAATTCACCAACAACGGTGAACATTTTGAAGGGTCATATCAGGGAAACTACATTTCTTAGTGCAAGAATCAGGAGGAATTAAGCAGTAAAAACCTAAAACTGTGTCTTTTGACCTGCGAGCTTTGCACTGTTGCACTGCACACTTTTCGCTTTCCCATCATGAATACTGTACTAGTAACACTCCCTGCACATTCTTCATAATGCTTCTCTTAACACACGCTTCATTTGCCATACTCTTATGCTATGCACACATTTTATGTGTGAAGCCCAGAATGCTTCCGTTAGCACGTCTACATAGTTATTAGCACACTTACAACACGCAGAATACGTTGCGGTTTTAGGATTTTTACTTACCCCCTAATATGGTGTTAGTGTCAGATGCTGGTTCTGTGGTATGTGGGGAGCACTGTCGGTGTGGGATGGAAGGCAACACTACCCCTTTGTGTGTTTGCCATAGTGACTGCTTTGTGAAGAGGACGGGATTCTCACTAAAGGCAAAATGTAGGAGCAAGGGCAGTGGCAGACCAGGCTGGGACATCATGATGCCTTCTTACTGCTCCAAGTGAAGAAGAGATGGGCCCTTGTGCCAGGGGCCCCACTCACAGCGGCTTCTTCCCACAACAGATGATAATGTCAGATGGGCAATGCCATTTCATAAAGACAATGTTCTCAAAAGCTTGAACCCATACATCAGAAACATCCTTTTGGGGAATTATGCTTAAAATATAAAAAAATATGGCAAGATCTTTTTTTGAACACGTTTATTCAATTTACCTTAATACAAACATAGAGGATAAACACAGATCAAAAAACAAAAGATAAATCACAACCATGAAACATTGTTATATATTGCAAAGCAGACATAAAACTATAACCCCCCCCCCCAGCCCCTCCCCCTTCCCCCCCCCCCACACACACACACTAAACCCCGTATCAATCTTAGGTTTATAATTTAATGGAAAATTCAGATAGGAGTCAGAGAGAGGGAAAATAAATAAATAAATAAATAAATAAATAAATAATTGGATGAAGAGAGGAAATTGCATATAGACCAAACATTTCATGGAAACAGATCTATCCCTGACCCACCATCTGTTTCAGTATTGCCCCATTAGGTGATGGGGATCTAGGAGCAGACAGACATAGAAAACCTAAGTTCAAAGTAGATCATTAGGGAACTGCCGCCTTGTGAGGAAAATAATACACGTGGATGGCATAAAGAGTAACTGAAATGTGTCATAATCGGGCCTTCGATTTCTAAGTAAAATTTGCAAGGCAACTAAAAGTAAGAAAGTGTCCTTACTGCAGCCTTATAATGTGCCAGGGTTTCTCTTCCCGGGTCAGCAGTTTGGTGTAAACAAAATACATCTTTATTCAAAGTCTGATGTTTCCCAGTATCGGGGACTTCACTCCCCCTCTGCTGGCTTCGTGGATAGTTAATGTTAATGTTAAAGGACATTTGTACCGCACACTATCACCACCGGAGTGGTCCCCTGGCGCACTGGCGGCTATGGAAAAAAGGGAGGGAGGGCGCGTTAGTGGGAGAAAGCAGGAAAAGTGCAAGAGAGCGGTGATGTGCTGTTGGCGGCCTCAGCCCGGTGGGTCCGTTGGCTGAGCCTGGGGTGTTTGCGGTCGGTAGTCATCGTGTACTGTTGTGGAAGTCTATGTGTGTTTTTTTGTTGTGTTGTTGCAATGTAGTGAAGTTTGTGCGGTTTGTTGTGCTGTAGGTTTGTGGTTGTGTTTGGTTTGAAGTTTGAGAGGTGTGTGCATAGGGGGGAACTTGTTAGTGGAATTGGTTAGTTGGCATCTCTATCCTGAATTGAGGCGCTGGGCTTGTGTATTCTCTCCTGATGCGCCACTGACCTGATCTGGGCCCATCTTGCATTCAATGTCTCTTTTGCATCTTTCTCCCACCTCAAACATCCTCCCTCACAACCCCACTGTCCTCCCTTCCTACTCCTGTGGCCAGAGCACCTGCCAATGTCCACCATTCAGCTAGTGTGGTGATTGTCAGTATTTTGACAATTTAATTGACACTTGGTACCTGGTGGCAACTAAGGAGTGGGGGGTTGTTGGTGGGATTTTCTGGGATAGTTGACTCTGTCTCCATGGGTGTCACCTGTGTTTCAGTATATCTGGTGTTATCTGTCCTGGTACTGCAGGAGCTTCCCTGTCAGTTCTGGGGCTGTCAGTGTCCTTTCCAGTTTAGTCATCTTTTTCTCTGTTGTTTCGGTTTTCAGTTTGAGTCTGTGGTCTTGAAGAGCCAGGTTTTTAGTAATTTTCTGAATTCGTGGTGATCTTCCGTGTTTCTTATCTCTTTTGGGATGTTGATCCAGGTTTTTGCGGCTAAGTGGTAGAAGGAGGTGCCTCCAAGTTTTTTCTTAAGGTATGGTTTTAGTTCCCGTTGGATTTCATTGCTGGATCGGAGGGACCTCTTTGGTTTGTAGACTGTTATTTTCTTTTGAAGGAATTCTGCTCCTTGTCCTCTGATTGCCCTGTGTGTTATGCCCATGGTTTTGAAGGTGATGCAATGTTTTATTGGGAGCCAGTGTAGTGTTTTTAGGGCAGGAGTCATGTGGTCTCTTCTGGATAGTTTGAGGAGTAGTCTGGCTGCCGCATTTTGGATTTGTTGTAGTTTCTCCATTAGGTATTCTGGTATTCCAAGGTAGAGACTGTTTGCATAGTCGATTCTAGACATGATGAGGGCGACGATAGTGAGTGTTTTGTGCATGAAGGAGAGGAAAGGTAGGATTCTTCTTCCATGTGGAGGAGGGAGAAACATTTCTTCACTGTTGCGTTTATTTGTGGTTCTAAGGTTAGGGTGTTGTCCATCAGAACTCCCAGATTCTTTACTACCTTAGATGGTGTTGGTGCGGTTCCCATTTCCGTTGGCCATGGGATGGCGGTTTGGTTCCCTTGGTCTTTGCACTTTGGATATGATCATCATTTCGGTCTTTCCTGGGTTGATTTTCAGGTTGTTGGCATTCATCCAGTTGAAGACTTCTTTCACAGTCAATTAGAGTTGAGTGATCCGCTTCATTGTCTTTGATTTTGGAGATGATTTGAGTGTCATCGGCGTAGTTGTAGCAAGTAATGTATTTTTTGAAAATTCTGATGACCGGAGTCTGGTAGATGTTGAAATATAGTGGTGATAGTGAGGATCCTTGTGGTACTCCACAGTCGCTAACTCGTGGAGTGGATTTGAAGGGTGTAATCCATACGGATTATGTTCTGTCTGCTAGGAATGATTTAGTCCAGAGTAGTGCTGTGTCTGTTATGCCTATGTCTTCTAGTCTTTTGGTCAGGGTGTCATGGCTAACAGTATCAAAGGCTGCAGAGAGGTCGAATAGAATGAGGGCTGAGGTTGTGTTTGAGTCTGCGTTAGTTTTCAGGTCGTCCCAGATAGAGAGTACTGCTGTTTCCATTCCTCTTGCTGGTCTGAAACCGACTTGAGCTTGGTCTAGCAGGTGGTGTTTTTCTATGTGCTCTTGGGTGAGTTTATATACATATATATATATATATATATATATATAGTGCTCAGCAATTGTGATTTTCACGGGAATGGCTCCATTGTCTTTCTCCCCTTCTTCTTTGTCCTGTCTTTACTGGTCGCTAGTCTGTCATCCTCGCCTCTCTCGGGATCTCCGGCTTCTGCACCTTGAGGTGATCTTCTTCCATAGGAGGTTTCAGATCTCAGGTGCGGGGAATAAGGGGCTTGTGGAACCAGCATGGTAGGTTCCAAAGTCTGGGGTCACAGTCGGGCAGTGTGGTAGGGCAGGCAGATGGCCAACTACTCTAACAGTTGCTCACATTTTGAATCATCGCCCCAGCCTGTACATTACTACTCTCGTCCTCAAGGTTTCGCAACCAGAACTGGCCTAACTCCTCTTATAACCATATCCCAGCTTTCCAATCCTCTATCTCTTGTCTTAATTCCTGCACCCAAATCCCCTCCTATTCTCCGGATCGCTTCTATGCGCTCCACTCCTACATTTCTTTATCAACTCCTGGACCAACTTCTTATCCCTTTCCTCTAGTTCTTTCTCCTTCCGTTACAGCCTCTCATCGCTGTATTCCCATTTCTACTCTTTTGAACTATTCCTTGCCTTCTTCACACCTTATAGCACCCTCCCTTTCCCAGTCCCAACTCTCTAAATATCCACTATCTTGCCCATCTTCTTTAACCCTTTCAGCTGCATCTTCTTTACAATCAATGTTCTCCAGGTCTTTCCTATTCCTCTCACCTTCATTGCCTCTCTAGACACTGCATGACGTCTTAATAACTCTCCAATTCAAAACAAACTCTTATGCCTCCTTCAACTCTCTGGGCACTGCCCAGCCACATACTGACTTACTCCATTTCACAACTATTTCTGACACCTTCTTCCCCTGGCTGGGTACCCCCCTCTCTACAGTGTCCTTTGCCATATTTACAATATTTCTGGCACCTTCTATACCCCTCTGGGCACCACCAATCACCTCAATGATGTTCTCTGAATCATTACTGCCTCTAACATCTTCTTTACCCCTGTGGGCACCACCATTCTCCTCAATGATGTTCTCCAGCTCACAACTATCGCTTGTACCTGCTTCACCCCACTGGGTACCACCGTTTCTCATGTCATCTTTACTACCTTTGGCCACTATTCCCTTACTCCTTACCAGCAGCCCCAATTCTATTGGCTTCTTTCTTGGGCCTCCTGTGTCTTGCCTCCAGCTCCCACATTGCAGCGTGGCCCAGCTTTCTAGAGCTCTCTTCCTGCTTCCTGGACTTTGATCCCCTCTAGATTCACCTTTCATCTCCTCCATCCTGCTCCAACAAAGCTCCTGTCTTCTGTCTCTGGTCTTTGACTCCTATGTGAACCACTGACACTCCTAGCTTGAGCCTTCAGGTTCTTACAAGGCTTTAGCACCATTTTCCAGCCTCTCGTGTGCCTTCCATATGCGAGGTAGGATGGGGATTTGCTGTTGAGTTCCACCCCTGCTTACAAAACCTCTGTGGGACATGGGCCTAGCCCAAACATTCTCTTGCATCGCCCTCTTTCCGTCTGTCATGTCCTAGTCCCTGCCTTTTAGCCTATCTCCAGGGAAAAGGAATACAAGTTGGTCTCTTCAGGCAACTGGTGTAGGTTGACCTGATTGGACCCACCCTTAAGGATGGCTCCCAGTTCTGATGTGGGGCTTTGGGCTGGCTAGTCTCACCTCTGTGGTGGTCCTCTCTCAGGTTGTCACTTCCTAACACTGCTTACTGCATGAACCCCCTAACCCTGCCTCATTAGTACTCTAAGACAGTGAAGGGCTTCTACGATGGGTGACTGGTTAACTGGTGATTTTCCCTTCCTCCTTTAGGTACCTCTCTTTCCCGCTGGGTATGACATTCCAGAACCAATGTGAGGCCAGCTCAGTGTACCATGCTACTAGTGACCCTCCCTTAAATTCCCTAATGGACTTGTAGCAGCAGAGTCACCAGCCTCAATGGAAGTAAAATCACCATGCATTGGGCTTGTAGAGAGGCTGATTTTCCAAATCCCATATGGTCTCCCCTTTCAAAGGAGTACGGGCTGCGCCCTTTAAAGGGGCCCACTCCCTAGCTGGTGCCATTTGGCTTAGATGGGGACTAGGCAAGGATGACCAGTGGATCCACTACATACTAGGATTCACTGGGATTGCCCTGAATTGGTTTTCCTCCTAACTCTCAGACAGACACCAGGTCATCAGATGAACTCGTTGCATTCTAACCGACTCCCATGCTCCTGCAGAGTGCCCCACGACGCCATATTCTCACCTATCCTTTTTTCTACTTATAATTTGCAATATTATAACACTTTATTTTGGAAAAACACCACAAACCTTTACACAGAGCCACTGGGAAACTTTCTCCAAGAACCGAAACAGCCATTCACCAATATTGTCACGATACTCCATTGTAAATAAGAATAAAAAGCCAACAGGACATCAGCCATCTCTAGGATCCCCTTGCCATTATCCAGTCGAGAATGTCAACTACCTACTACAAACGTTTCCCCTTGCAAAACCAAATTCATCTTCATTGGTCCCTCACTAAACAACAACTCTTCCAACAATGGCTTCGTGATTTGTACCTAGAAGGATATGATCGGCAACTCTAGGATTTAGCAAAATCCAAAGGTTTCACCATCGACAGTAGCCTGTCCTTCAAGAAACACATAGCCAAGAAGGCTCCAGTTTCCTGGCCCCAAATCTCCACCCGTTGCAAAATCAAACCCTTCATCCCGCTGCAGGACCTCTGGAGCGTAATGCAGGCCCTTGTGGTCTCGCAAATCAATGGGAGAAAAGCCCCCCTGATGGGTATCCAAGCCACTTATTTGGCACCCCTAAAAGCAGTCCACCACATCTCATTAAGGGTGCATGGAAATTTGACCGAATCGCCTCCTTCCAAACACTGGAGTTATCTCTGGGACAGGACACTAGACTGCATGCGTCATCTATAAATCAGTCACGAGTAGCACAAGAGCGTACCTAGTGAATTATATCCACACATCTGATGGAACGCATTCCTTGCACAGCAAATTGACCAACCGGCTCAAATTACAACTCACCTGCAAAGAGCAGAACCAACAACAAACCTTCTCTCGTCAAACACCAGCCCTTGGAACTCGATCCTATATTCGCTCAAACTGGCCCCATAATTCTCTAATTCTGCAAAGCTCTCAAACATGGCTTTTTCAACAATACCTGACCATGGACTAATCAGGATGGATGCACATAATGCAACTCACAGTACTACGCTACTGTTAAAAGACAAGAGCCCAAACGCTGGCTAGCCACACCATGTACAGCACTCCAGTGCTCTTGAGTTAGGTCCACACTTTGAGCAAAAAAACATTCATAAATACAAATACAGGGCCCATCATCCTCTATTTTATGGAGCACTCTGGCCCCCTGGCTGGATGTCCCCAAAGTGAGGCAGGGCACTTAGTCACCGTAGGTAAACCATATTTCTTCCACCTTATAACTCTGATGTGAAGTTTCTTTCCAAACTTTCCCAAAATGACATGTGTATGAAATATTTAGGAATAACATACAGGAGAGGGGTACAAAGTATAACTTCCATCACACGTTCATCTTATAATAAGTGAGGCTAAGGCGATGTGCACTGTGATTAATCAATAATTAACTTCAGGAGAAGTGGTAAATGGTGAATCTCTACTGGCTCAGACTTATCTCCCCAATATACCCGTCTCTAATAGATTTGAGCTTCTTGCCCCTAAATCTTACTACAAACTTAAAACAGGAGTCTCGGAAAAAAAGGGGTGCTTTTGATCCTGTAACCATTGAGTATAAAGAGGCCATTGTTGCCTCTAAAGAAGGCCTAATGAATAAGAGCAATCTGATGCTTTGGTTGTTATTGAGAAAATGCCCACTTCCATCATATTTCACCATATTCAAGGTCAACATCACACAGCGTACAATGCTGGTAAGGTGATTGTTATTGACCAAGTACGACCTTTGGAAGTGGGGTGACTATAGTACACATATTGCATCACCTCTAAGTATGACCGCTGATGGCAAACTCCTAGAAGACCAAGATCACACTACATGCATTGTATCATCCATTAGTTGCTCCTTTTGCAGAAAACTGATTGAACTGATGGAAACTCTAAAAGTTTGGTGAGTACCATCCAAGGAGACTTGAAGGTAGGTCTTGAGGGCTGACTTTCTAAATGACCCTGTTCTATCTGGAAGGTCTGGCAAAATATGCAAAGAGCATGGGTATGATAATCCAAAGCTTATACCTTCTGCATGACAGATGGAGCTTCCCATCAAAGCCTGCATCGAATTTAAGATCTGCCATTCACACATAGATGCATCTACAAAGAGGCCCCTCTCTATCTCAACAACTGTATTGCCCTGAAACGCCATGTGCGTCCGGATGATCTTCCACCTGCCTCGCTCTATCCACTCCCAGATTCCACAGCAAAAGAGCTGGAGGCGCTAGCCTCTTGGTCTGTGCTCCCTCACTCTGGAACTCGCTTCCTCCCAGCATCAGAAACAAATGTGCCGACCTGATTTTCAGAAAAGGGGTCAAAATGTGGCTTTTCAACAAATATGACCAGCCTGTCCTAGCTCTGTTTTTACTCTTTGCCATCTTCTTGTCCTCCTCACCCAAATGCTTACCTATACAAACACTGTGATACCCCCAGGCTTGGGCATTACACAAAAGTAATAATTAAATACATAAATAAAAGGTCTAGTCTAACATACAGACACAACGTGAGTAGGGAATGATTGCTTGAAGTCTTTTAGTTCACCCAATAGTGGTTTCTCCAGGCTTGTTCTCTACAGGGCAGGCCCATATGTAAGTCATTGTTGCCTCACCCTCACATAGGGGCCTACAAATTACTCCAGAACTGCAGCATTTCCAACTATTGTTAATCTTGCGAAAACAGTGTTTATGGTTAATGTACCTAAATGTTGTCGTCACACTAGTGAACATGAAGAGGCATTAAAAAGCAAGTTTATTCTTTGGATTTGCACATTAGGGTCTGCTACTCGGTAATAGGAAGGAAAGGATGTTGTGAGTTGCTTGGGTCATGAAGTGTTGACCGACCCCCAATAAATATATTATTAAGGTCACACTTAAGAATGAGTTTTTGGCAGGTGGCCTGCTATCTTAGTATTTCAGAATGTGTCCCCCACATGGTAGCAATATTGTGTCAAATCCTGCCCCCCTGTGTGTTCCTCATTAAATGAACACACATCACAGGGTTACAAATGCTGTGGATGTTAATCCTAAAAATAGCCAGGCTACCCACTGTTCAATTAACACATATCACAAGCCTAGGATGCTGTGGAAGCTCCTTCTGATACCCAGTGTTCAATTAACACATAACACAAGCCTAGGATGCCGTGGAAACTCCATCTGATACCCAGTGTTCAATTAACACATATCACAAGCCTGGGATGCCGTGGAAACTCCTTCTGATACCCAGTGTTCAATTAACACATATCACAAGCCTAGGATGCCGTGGAAACTCCATCTGATACCCAGTGTTCAATTAACACATATCACAAGCCTAGGATGCCGTGGAAACTCCTTCTGATACCCAGTGTTCAATTAACATATACCACAAGCCTACGATGCTAT
The DNA here is from genome assembly GCF_040938575.1 of Ambystoma mexicanum. Lineage (NCBI taxonomy): Eukaryota > Metazoa > Chordata > Amphibia > Caudata > Ambystomatidae > Ambystoma > Ambystoma mexicanum. Next base: position 1,345,402,305 of record NC_090931.1, read on the forward strand.
GGAAACTCCATCTGATACCCAGTGTTCAATTAACGCATATGAAAAGCCTAGGATGCTGTGGAAGCTCCCTCTGAAAATAAACAGGCTACCCAGTGTTCAATTAATGCATATCACAAGCCTAGAATGCTGTGGAAGTTCCCTCTGATACCCAGTGTTCAATTAACACATATCACAAGCCTAGGATGCTGTGGAAGCTCCCTCTGAAAATAACCAGGCTACCCGGTGTTCTATTAACACATATCACAAGCCTAGGATGCTGTGGAAGCTCCCTTTGATACCCAGTGTTCAAATAACACATATCGCAAGCCTAGGAAAATAACCAGGCTATCCAGGGTTCAATTAACAGGTATCACAAGACTAGGGCGCCGTGGAAGTTCCCTCTGAAAATAACCAGGGTACCCAGTGTTCAATTAACACATACCACAACCCTAGGATGCTGTGAAAGCTCCCTCTGATACCCAGTGTTTAATTAACACATATCCCAAGACTAGGATAAACTCATATCACAAGACTAGGATGCTGTGGAAGCTCCCTCTTATACCCAGTGTTTAATTAACACATATCACAAGCCTAGGATCCCGTGGAAGCTCCTACTGAAAATAACAAGGCTACCCAGTAGTCAATTAACACATATCACAAGCCTAGGAGGCTGTGGAAGCTCCCTCTGACACCCAGTGTTCAATTAACACATATCACAAGCCTAGGATCCCGTGGAAGCTCCTACTGAAAATAACAAGGCTACCCAGTAGTCAATTAACACATATCACAAGCCTAGGAGGCTGTGGAAGCTCCCTCTGACACCCAGTGTTCAATTAACACATATCACAAGCCTAGGATCCCGTGGAAGCTCCTACTGAAAATAACAAGGCTACCCAGTAGTCAATTAACACATATCACAAGCCTAGGAGGCTGTGGAAGCTCCCTCTGACACCCAGTGTTCAATTAACACATATCACAAGCCTAGGATGCTGTGGAAGCTCCCTCTGACACCCAGTGTTCAGTTAACACATATCACAAGCCTAGGAGGCTGTGGAAGCTCCCCCGGAAAATAACCAGGCTACCCAGGGTTACCAGATTATTTCCATTGGAGACAGACAGGGACATCAGATAAACCACACAACAGTATTTGCTCTAATGCATCTAAGGGAATAAAGATCCATGTACAATGGGATCTATGTATGCTGTGAAGGAATATTTTTGGACTGGTTAAGAGCCTCACTGATGAGGCGTGGTGCAGCTTTCTGAGGGAATGTAAGATCATCTTCTTTCAGGAAACCTGGGAGACTGAAATAAAATACCTCCAGGGTTATACCACATATTATACCTCCAGAGTTATACCACATATTTTATTCCTGCCATAAAGTAAAGGACTAGTTCAGGGCTTCTAATTAGGATAGCTATGCAATTGAAGTGGGAAATAGTCCCGGTTGAGGCTGTTTCTAGAGATCTGCACGAGTTCCATGTAAAGACAGAGCTAGGTACTAGTATTCGCATTTTAAATGTTTATAACAGATCCATGGAAGAAACAGGGACCCAGACTATCCATTTGATTCAGGACTGGGTAGAAATCTGTAGAAATTCTGCCTCCCTAGAATCACACGAAATCGTCCAGTGCGACCTACATTTCCAATACAAGCCTTTCCCTTTATTTATTGGTATCCTTGAAGAGGAGGATTTTTCATGGGATATTCCAGAGCTGCCGGCCACATGCCCAAAGATACAACATAGAGGGCTGATGGAAGTTCCGGTCGGTACTGGGATTGTGAGCCTGTAATAGGAGGGTAATGGGGGACTACTCAGCTAAGCCCACTTTTTGCAGTGGCAAACGCTTTAGTCACGTTGACTAGGTCCTCATTGACCTTATGTCGTGGAGATCGGCCAAGGATGTTTTCCTTCTAAAATGGCAAGATTGTGATGCTTGGCTTCTGGTATTGGTGGATAGTCTTTGTCATTTAGAACTTCCCCATAAATTTATACCCATGGTGGTTGATGGTCACTCGCAACGTACCATACATTGCGAGCATCTTGATGCGAAGAATATGCAACCAAGCATTTACAAGGCTATACTATCACTTCTGGAGTAAATCCCCCTGGATCCCATGACTACCAATGAAGAAGTCCTGACTATTTATGAAGATGGTGTAACTACTAAGCCAGTTATACGGGTGATAGATGTAATGCTAACGTGAAACTCTTGCTATGATGAGGAGTGTAGCAGTGCTAATCTCCATGTCCTACAATGTTTGGGAGATAGCTGAACGCTTTACAATAATTAACAAAATCAGTCAATAGTGATGATATGATGGATTACAACTAAACCAGTCAAAACCCAGAAAGGAGATAACAGAAGATCAAAGGAAATGATACTCAAACAAATGATTATTAAGGGGCATCCTGAAAGGTAACCCATCCAGGCGGCAAAAGTGACAGGAGATGCAAACCGGGGTAGGAGGATGGAAGAACCCAGAGAATAGATGGAACCTGTAGCCGAACACCAGCGTCTATAACGGGCGGCATGGTGAAAAAAGATGGAAGATCCAAATGGGCCAGGCAGCCATATTTACCTTAGGGAGAGCAACTCAAGGACCCTCACGGGACACATCGACAGAACACAGAAAAAGCATCATCATTGCTGGGTAACATCTGCAAATCATGTGGCTGTATGAAACTTTCAGAAGGAGCATTATGTGGAAACCCCTCACTCACTGTTGCAAACTCCCAGAAAAGTTGGCTTTTCTATTCACCGCTATCGGAGCAGTTAACAGTCAATTTCTGGTGCTTTCTCAAGACAAAGCCCATCTACAAGGAATCTGAGTTTTATACAGAGCTGTTCCTGACAGCTAATGAAGTTGTATTTATTAATTATTATTATTCATTAATTACATTTATATAGCGCACCTAACCCTCGGGCATATGGGCCCTTGAGCTTAAGAATATGGTTACATTTGGGATACTTGGTTACATAGTTACGTAGTAATATGAGTATGCGATTCAGTTACATTTGGAGTCCTTAGTTGCATAGTAGTTATGTAGTTATACAGTTTGAAAATGCTTAGTTATGTCACACAGATACATGGTTATACAGTCCAGTTGAGCAGAAAAAGATTGCCATGTGGGTAGGGTCTTGGAGCAATAGCGGTCGAGTTTTAATACAATTTAGCAGTACCGGTGTCGGATAATAAATTACCAGGCAAGGGGGACAACCTGGGACTCATTAGAGTGTTCTGGCTGATTCTTGATGTCCTGGTTAAAGAGCCAAGTTTTTAGTTTTTGGCGAAATGACCATAATGAAGGGTCTGTCCTTAGTTCCGTGGGCATGGCATTCCAGTAGTTAGCTGCCATAACAGCCAACTACTGGAATGCCATGCACACGGCATGACATTTGCTGGTTTGAGGCTCAAAGAACAAGCTAAACATTATCGTGGAACTGAAAACGTTATGCACATTATGCATAAGATCAAGCGACATGCCAGAATCAAAAATAACTAGAGGCATTTGACTTCATCACACATGCTCTTCTCAGATGCTTCAAAGTCTTGAAAGAAGTACAGCCCAATGAGCAGAATCTCAAGTTTGCACATGCCAAGTGTGAAATAATGTTCCAGTCTTGGGTTTTAGGCACACAACATATTATACTGCGGTTCTTGTAGTTCTTTATGTATAGACTGTGCAGGGTTGAAAAATAACAGGTGCATATAATGCCAGGATGTACAGAGCAGCATTTGAGAGTTCTGTTTTGCCATAAGTGTGCGAATGGAGTAGCAGTTGTTTGCATCACTAGCTTGAGAATTGTAACACTCAGCAGTTATTTTCCATGCACACTACTGCTGTGCAGAAGAAAACATGCATCCATATATGTGTGTATGTATGTAGGGGTTTATATAGTGCAAACCTAGCTACTGAGCAACGAAGCTCTGTACAAGATGGGAGGAGACTAAAGAGAGAGAACACTGGAAAGAGCAAGGCAAGGTAAGGCCAATTAAGGCAGGTCATCCGATGGGGACAAGGTGACATATATGTAGATTTCCAGAGGTATTTCTGAAACCTGCATGCATACGTTCAACGTCTGGGTGACAAAGCAAAACAAAGAGGTTATGGCTGGTAGATTTAGAATTAACCTTAAACCTCTGGCAATTCCTTGGGGCAACCCTCAAGACAGTTGTTCTTCGCAGGCCATTACAGAAAGGGAAAAGACCATATGCAAGTCATGCTCGGCGCCACCCCTAAAGGAGCAATGCAGCCTGAACTGCTAGGTCACATCACTTCTGCACAAAACCACAGGCAACTCCAGACATGTTTCAGCCTCATTGGGAGTCATTATTGAGGCGTGGCTTGGATCTCTAGGCACAGCAGGCTCGGGACCCATGCCTGAGTATACCCATCCCACTACAAAGAGGATATGGCTGGTAGGTTTAGAATGAATCTTAAACCGTTGGCAATTGCTCTGGGCAAATCTCCAGACCATCGTTCTTCGCCTGGCAAGCCATTACAGAAGGGGAAAGACCATATAAAAATCATGTCCGGGATTGCTTGTGGTTTCGTGCAGAAGGCATATGACCAAGCAGTCGGGCTGGACTGCCCCTTTGAGAGTGGGACCAAACCTGATTTACATATGATCTGCAGTATTGCAATATTTGCAATGGCAAGTAGTGTGATGTGGCTCGGGACCAATCACACAGAGGCAACACGTGCCAAATACTAGGAAATAGCTGAATACTACCGCCTCTCACAATCACACTCACATTCACTCTCCCACTCACTCTCACACTCAGACTCACTCTCTGTGAGGAATTCAACCATCCGCAAGGTGGGCGTGCGCTCACCTGGGTTTTTGAATTTTTTTTACATGAAATTGAATGATTGTAGATCAACCCCTGGAAAATGTGTGGGGCTAAACTGTACACATTTTCATATGCTCACCGCACGACATACACATATACCTGTGTACTCTGGGTGGACACAGCCTACAGACGCAGTCCTCCATGTCACATTTAGTTGGAATGTGACACCCAGGAGTACATCAAGGCATCTCAAAAGAGGGAGTGTAATACCTTCCCCTGCCATGGCCAGCGAATTAAATAACAAAGGCTCCATGGATCCGCCCTATTCTTTGTTGTCCTTGCAGGATGGTGGCAGCAATTAAACATAATTAGCATACTAAAAGAGAATATTTGAAATATGCCTGGCTGTAGAGGCTAACAAAAGACAGGAAACACCCTAACAAACTTTGATTTGCACTGTTTCAATCTGAAGCCAGCTCCAGCCCCTCAGTATCAAGGGCAATGAAGTGTCATGTCTGGTACATGTGTTAACAGTCGGATACCCCTGCAGGGGGACCCCATTAAGAGGGTAGGAGTATCTGATTTGATGGAGACAGACAGTCTGTTCTAGCCACAACTTCAAGGGAGACCTGCCTTTAATCAGGAACCACAGAGAGCTCAATTAACCAGAGAGACCCTTGGATCGATAACAGACAGGAAGATGGGTGGGACATAGTAGTACATGTTTTCACCCCTTTACTTTTCCTGTTGCAAAGCACTCTGGTTATGACCTCACGCATAAAAGAAGATTGTTAGTGGGGACCCAGGATTGGCTCATTAAGGTAGGCTTAGTCTGAACCAATCACTGGGACCCATTTGGCTCTAAAAGAGGGTTGAACGCTTCTTTTGGCAGATCATCAGAAGGCTTCACAAGGACTAACAAGAATAATTAATGTGGACCCTGGATGAAGGTACAGTCTGCCATACAGCTTCCACCAGTGGGGGATAGCCAGAATTCCCAAAGACGGAAGCAAGATCCCTCCCCATAACATCTCCCAGGGAACAGAGGGAGATACTGAACCCAGAAGACCCTTCCAGCAGTTTCAGAACCAGTACCTTGCTAACAGCACACAGCGTGCCCTGCTACACTTTGCAAGCAAGCTTTCTAGGTGGGAAGTGCTAGAGATTCACTGAACCAAACCAAGGACAAGGCCGTTGCCTGCAACAATCTCCTCAGCATTGGGACGTCCGCCTTAAAGAATGACACAAGACCATTGAAGAAGGTAGGAGTGCACTGACAAGCATCACCCAGCGTCTGCCTTAAAGGTAATTTTCGAGCCAGTCGAGCCCCTCGAGCTGCAACCGACTGCACCACTGACTGCTGTCACATCATAGTCGCTAAGGCGTTTGAGACACCTCAACCGGTGCCTCAGACCCACCAACCAGCACTGAGACTATTCCTGACCCAGAGCTGCTGTGTAGGTCAGCCTGCAGCTGTCCATCCAGCTTCGCTCGCCGAACTGCCTGCTGCTAAATACCCACAGCTGGCTTCCTTCTTGAACCTCTGTTGCAGAAGCTGCAAAGCTTCCTGAAACCAACTCTACACTGTCGAGCACCAAGAACTTCTACAAGCAAGAACTACTATTGCAATGCTGCAGATCTTTTACAAGCACAAGGTACAGTGTGGTTATGTCCCCCTGGTTCTTCTGCGAAGGCCCCTAGTGACATTTTACAACCCATTGCTCCCTTTGTGGTGAAACCAAGCATCCTTGAATTATTGCAATTAATGGCCCGCCTTACAAGTCAGGCGTTAAGGGTTTAACGGCTCGGTCGGCGCAGTTAAACCCTTAACGCCTGATTAAGAGGTCCCTTGTTTTAACGCCTGCTTTTTGCAGGCGTTAAAACCCATGCCGCAAAGGGACCTTGGTGCTAAGTACGGTGCCGCAATTTGCGGCACCGTACTTAGTGCCTTTCCCCATTCCCATTATGCCCTATGGGGCAAAAATGGGAATGGGGAAGGGCAAATGGTGAATGGGGAATTACCGCCCCACTCACTTTGGAATGGGGCGGTAATTCCGCCATCCACCATGGCGGAATCCGGCATGGACCATGGTGCTAATAGCACCATGGTCCACCGCCTGACTTTTAATGAGGGCCAATTACTTTACAGACTACCCTCCTGTCAGTATCCAGAGTACATCCCCTTTCCCTCCTCAACCTGTTAGTCCTCTGCATTCCTTTACAGGGTGGGTTGTATTTTGTAGTGTGCTAGAACTGTCTGTTGTGATAATAATAAAGTTGATATTTGTATACAAACTTGTCTGGACAGTTCCTTTTATCATTGGGTAATAATTGTGTTTTTGCTGGGTTGCAACTAACCAGCAATCCATGACCATGCATAGATAAGCCTGCTGTTCCGTCCACGTTACCAAAACTGGACAGGTGGTTTATAATTTGCTTGTGTTTCCAATCTGCTTGGATACCTTCTGGTGTACTAGAGGTGTGGGACTGATTGATGGTTTAGAAACCGATATTCATCCCTAGACCACCGGTGGGCCGGAAGTTGATTCATCACACACTCACACTCAGACTCACTCTCATACTCAGACTCACTCTCACACTCTCTCTCACAGTCTCGCTCTCACATTCACTCTAACACTCACACTCATATTCACTCTCACACTCAGACTCCCTCACACTCTCACTCTCACTAGCACTCTCACTCTCAGATTCACTCTCACACGCAAACTCACTCTCACAATCACACTCACACGCACTCTCCCTCTCTCACACTCACTCTCCTTCTATCTCTTACTCTCACACTCTTTTTTTTTTACAGTACTCTGCCACCAGGATTCTTTTGCTAACTGTGATGCCAGCATAACTTGACAATGATACAGTGCACCCTCAAATTATAGTAGCGGTGCCAAGAGGACCTTCACCAAAGGCAAACCCAGTCCTGATAGGCTTCAGGCAAAGCTGGTTAACGTTTTTTTCCGAAAGAGCAGCACCAGATTCTCCAAGTGTTTCCAAGCACGTAAGGAAAAATTCACAAAGCATTTGTTTGTGAGTCTACATGGATTTTAACTCACAAAAAGTGCAATTTGCCTAGATGCCAACTGTACCTAATTCATAATGACAACCCTTTTCCCCACGTTCACGATCTGGCATGTCCACAGATATTGGTATGTGTGTGAAATCTGTGGGCACGTCCATCAGTGACTAGCTCACTGGGGAGGGTCTGTACCACCTTTAACACCAAATGTGCCTGAGTGTCAATGGATATACAATGCAAATTAGTATCACACTACAACGCTGAGGGAACCTGGTAAATTCACAAAGAACAAGCACATTGGTTGCTCAAGTCACAATTTGTTAGTATTCCAATTTGGCGGAAATCAGATTAGCAAACCTGGCAAATCATGACACCGTGAAAAGGGGAAACATACCTTCTCATCCCAGACTGTTTGACACTGCTTTCAAGGAAGAATGCGAGTATATGTTTTTACCTTTATATATTACACTTCTCTTCCAGGACTTGCGCATTGGGGATTTGCTATTTTTTTGGTAAATCAGAATCCATTCGCGAGCGCAAAATACAGCTTGTGGCTATTGCACATGGCCCACTTGGCAGTTTGTGTGACTCGCCATTTGCACACCATGTGCATGGGTGTGCAAGATAAACATGAGTCTCGTGCGCGTTGCGTTGTGTGCACATATTCATTTCTTTTGAAATGGCCTCTCCATGCTGTCCTTTTATGATGCCATACATTGCTAGCAAACAACCTAATGGGGTAGGTGAGCTCCAAAAAGGTCAAATGGCAGCCACATTTGTTTTGCCTTGACTAATCGATGCCATTTAACCTTCTACTGAGCCATCACCATTGGAACCAAAAGAGTTAACCTCTGACTGACTTACGCACCTTTGCTACTTTCACAACTACATACTTGCAGATCGAGGAATGCATGCATTTGATCGGAGCATTGCCTAATTGCACATTTGCGTGAGATAGGACTGTTGTACTAGCATCATCTTCGGTCAACGGGTGATGAACTAGCACCAAGGAATTAACAAAGGATTCCAAGGCTGGCAGCAATTGGCCACCAGATTCATGGCGTGGTGGTGCCAGCAAGCCCCTGATGGCAATATTTGGGTATCATGTCAATGTAATGTTATCCTGGGTTCATGATTATACATGCGTCCATAGGCCTTTCCAGGGATATATGCTTATCCATTTCTGAGCATCACTTGAATCCGCTTCTCATTGATCGTCATAGACCTTTACTTGACACTATTATTTTCTTACCAGGACTGAAATGGAGTACTCTGGCGAATGCGAGACTGTCTGGTGCAGGGGCCTCAAAAGTATGGCCTTAAAAAGGTGTGGACTATGGGTCCACAGATCCCTTACCATTGACTCTGCTGGCAAGGGCTAAAGGAGGTTGTACTTCAATATGGAGATGCAAAGATGGGCGTACTCTCGAATAGCGTAGAGAGCTGATTGGCCATAGCCCCTGTGATAGAACTGGTGCATCAGTAATGAAATGCCACTTTGTTACTCATATGGATCATGCCGCTGAGGAGATGGGTAATTGGGTTGGTAGTGGAACCTGCCAATGAATTGCAGAGATAGTTGTCTTTTTTGTCACATATTTGTTTTCAAATTGACAGCTATTTACTGGTAGGGCTTTCGTTCGGCGTGACATGCTGGGCTAGTAGCTCTCTACAGTGGGCCCAGACAGAAACAGCGTTCACGTACATCTAGAACTGGGACAGAACATTCCGTACCACTGGAACTACACTCAAGAAAGAGCAACATCCGATTATTGGGTCAGGGGTTTATTGCATCCGAATACTGAGTTTTGTAGTGGAAATAAGGTCTTGGGAAGGATGGCTTGGATCTATCACACGAGGCTCCAAATAGCTGTCACTCACTGCCCTCAAAACTCAGAAGGACATCATTGAAAGCTTGTGTTTTACATGGACAACAACTGGGAGCCAATGCAGATTGTGGGGATGGGTTGTCATGCATCAGTTGGCTTCTGCATTGTAGACAGGCGTGGGCCTTCCAAATGACACATTCCCATTGTCAAGACGTGTAGACATAAAGGCGTGGGAAGATGGACACAGTCCTCTCTGACTGGGCTGAGATACAAATACCCGACCTTGAATACTGGTGCGACTTGTGCTTTTGTCATAAGGGATACCCAAGTGGGTAACTGCGTTACAGGGTGGGCTTGCAGATCATTCGTTCATTACAGCTCACTTCCTGAACTAACCTCGTTCCTCTCTCAGAATCAGGAAGCACTGCCGCCGCCATCTTGTCCGTTTTCAGTTTCTGTCAGTTTGTCTCCATCGCAATGACGACTTCAGTCAAGCACATTTTCAAGGCCATCTCAGGTCTGCTTTGAAATGCGTCATATCACTCTTGTGTGGGTATTTCAGCGTTTAAAATATATTTTAAGTGTGTTGCCTCAAAGTATAAGAGCTGCGTGACACAAAGTGAAATTAAGCTATAACCTAGATAGCTGTGGCAGCTTGGATGAAGCACTGCTTATCTGAGATGCTAGCAGCTATGCCCAGCTGGCATGGGAGAGTTTTTTCTGAGAATTAGGCGAAGGAACAGTTGACATCTGGTCATGCAAGTCTGTGTTTGCCTGACTTTCTTCCATGGTTGTTACTGCCAGCCATTCTGCTTTCTTGGAACAAAGAGGAGCTTATGAAACTATCTGCTGTCTGAAATCTGTCTAAAACCATGCAGTTCACAAACGGCTGGGCCAAAGTAAGTGATTCCTCTGCCACTGCCAGCCTAAAAATAAAATGCCCTCAACTTTCAGTCTGCCAATTTTCGGTCCGAAGAAGAGGAGCCTTTTCCAGACAAAATGCAGTACAGGGTGCAATAAAGCCATCGTTTCATGGAAACCAGACCCTAAAAAAAGTAATTATTATTTTAAATAACTACCTCAAAGTAGCACATTAAAATGTTCTACTTACTTCAAAACAAGTTGTTGAGCAGCAGCACTACCAGATCAAACGGACACCGCGCAGGCCAAAGAACCGTAATGTGAGTGCATCAGCAATACTGTGTCCACTTGGATTGTTAGTGATGAAAGGTGTAAGCAGTAGAATTATAGGACATGGCCATAGGTAAGCAAGACCAGTCTACACGTGTTTCATGCTTACTGTGCTTCTTCAGGACTTATGTATTACTGGAAATGAGACGTTATGCAGGAGTGGTATTTACTAAGCGATGCATATTCATACTATGGAAGAGTGGGTTCTATCCATGCATGGTATGACGTTTACCCCTCTTTTCCTTCATTGGATCATTGGGATTTGCATTGTGGTTATACTGGCATCCAGCAGGGTCTGGAATCAATATCAAGCTTTACACTTGGCAGGGGGTCACTCAAGTTCTGCACTATACTTGTAACCCTGACGTAAACATGCAGCCCCATAAAATCTCTATTGGGGCTGCATGTGACCCTTGCAGCCGGAGAAACGCTTCTGCACAGGTATGCAAAAAATGGCATGATTGTACCAGAATATGCAATTAAACTAATTGTTGAGAGAGTCTGTCTCAGCCAGTGATTGCATTCACTGTGTGCCATGTTATACAAATGTATGAAAAGGATTGGGAGAATGGAAGCTGGTGAGCTTGATTTTTATATTTTTAATGTATAATTTATAATCTGTAATGATGAGAAGAGCAATTTACTGTATTTATATGTGAACAATGTAAAAGGTTAGACAGTTTGAAAATGGTTTGTCCCAATGTGCATGGGAAAGAGCACAAAAAAGGGAGCTCGCATCCAACATTGCTGCTAATGGAACATTCCAAGCTGCCTGACAGGAAGAATCTCTCTGAGGAGGGGAGTGAGTTGACAGTTGGCGGCTGAAGCAGAGCTCACTCTCATGAAGACTGTTGCCATGGGAAACCCTCTCAGACCTAGATTCCTCTCCTTGACCTTCTCGTTGAGATCCCAGCCGCGCGTCAGACAGACCCCTGAAGGTAGTCCTCCTGAGGCTTCCTGACCAGTACCATGACTGGGATTTCAGAAATGTCACTGCGTTTATCACCGGCAGCCCAGCTGGGAAACCACCTGTGTGGTGAGAGAAGATGACAATCAACGAGAAGCGCTTGGAGAAGACACAGGAGGCGTAGTCTTGTACTGCCATACAGTCTGGAGAATTGTTCAGTTTGGAGATGCCTGACCGGGTGCCTCTCTGAGGTTAAAGGGGGTGCAGTCCCTTCAGGGCACCCAGTGATGAAAAGGTCTGTGGACCGGAGAGCCTGTGATCAGAAGCGATCACTATAAAGTCAAGTAATGTGAACTTTGTCTTATTCAAACAGATCCAGAATGTATTGAAAGTGTACACCACAGTTTTTATGGCCAACTGTACCATTCGCAGGCTGTGGCTGCAAGCCCATTTTTATTTTTGGGCATAGAGCTCAGTTGGTCCTTTTCCATCTACCTGAATAGTATTTTCCTGCTACCAGTCAGAACAAGGTCATTTTCCCCTCGGCTTGAGAGTACCAGCTTTCAAACCCCTTATGGGATCCAAGACTCAGAAAGGAACATGGGGACAGAGCTACAGAAAATCCGCTTGTGTGTTACTAAAAAGCCTGAGGCTGTGAGTCATCCATAACCACAGTCATCTTCATGGGAACTTGCGTAGATTTGCTTATAGTTATACTCCACTTTGCTTATTGTTCACGGTTTGGATAAAAGCAGAAATGATCTAAGACTTTAAATTACCATTCTGTGGGAGAGTGTTTGTGAGTCACAGCGTCTTGCACAAGGGTTACTTGGAGAGCCCTCACTACTCCAAGTGGAGGAACACCATGCCTGCATCCTGGGGTTTCCGAAACATTAAAGGATTTGGTAACGATGGGCCTTCTCCCCTGCAACTGTAGTGAATCTGGGACATTTTGTCACAGTCTCAATTTTTGTGGCAATTTTTATGGTACACGCACCCCATGACCCTGCTCTAGCCCCCACCCCTCCTTCACCTCCACCTCCTTAAAACTCAATAACATATGTGCTCTTACCCTTTCCCCCCTAAACAATGTTGTGGAAAATGTGGTGAAATGGCTGCTCACCAAATGTGGTGAAACGGGTGCAACGAGGTGCACGGGTACTAGTGTATCACAATTGCATGTTCATTTGAAAAGCCTGATATCTGTCTAAGAGGTAGGAAGTAAACCAATTCAGGACAGTGCCAGAGAATCCCTCACTGCTAGCAAGGAGGGAGAGAAGGATGCAGTGTTCAACGGTGTCAAATGCAGCCGAGAGGACAAGGAGGATGAAGAGGGATGAGTCGCCCTTATCTATGAATTGGAGGGTATCATCTACCACCTGGATGGTGGCTGGCTTGATGCTACACTTGGGGTGGAACCCTGACTCCAAGATTTTGCCAATAAACGGGAGGTTCGTAATGGACCGGGAGTTGGCTAGGTCACCTGGATCTAGGTTTGTTTTTTTCAAAAGAGGTTGTATCATACCAGTTTTGAGGGTGTCTGGGAAATATCTTTCTGCAAAGGAGGCATTCATGATACTGAGTAGTGCATTGAGTGCAGGGCCCGTCAATTGTTTAATGATAGAGGCTGGATTTATGTTGTCAGAGTAAGAAGTCGGTTTGAGGGAGGCAATCATTTTTAGGAGATCCGGAGGAAAGAGAGGAGAGAATTCGGTCCAGGCGGGCAGCATGCATGCTGGGGTGCAGGAGATGCTAATGCTGTGAGAGGTTGAGTCGATGGTTTCATGGAATTTGTCTATTTCTTCAATAAAAAATGTGTTGATTCTATCTAATTTTTCCTGAGTTACTGGTACCTCGGGGTCAGTTGAGGGTTTGGTACAATGCTTGGAGGTTTCCGCAGTGGTGGTGGAGTCGTAAACAGCTTTGACCTCAGTAATCAGAATGCTACAGTTTGCGCTGAGAGATTTGAGGTTGGTGAGGTCTCCCGAGTTATGGGTTTTACGCCATCGTTTCTCTAGGGCTCTGTTTGAGCGATAGTTGGAGGATAGCTCGGCTGTACCATGGGGCAGATGGTTTGGTCTTTGGCTGGCTAGATTTTAGGGTGGCAGGAACATCCAGCAGTTTCATGGCAGAGTTGCTGAATAATTCCAGGAGGCCCGAGGCATTCCCTATGGTGGGGAAGTCTGCAGAGTTGCTTCCAGCTCATTGGCCGGGTAGGTTTTGAATGAGCAGTGTTGAATGAGGGGGCGTTTAGCCTGGCCTTTGTGAGCCAAAGTTGAGTGGGTGACTGATGGGATGGCGGCATGGTCAGGCCAGTCAAGTGGGATAGGGTCTGCAAAAAAAAAGGGGAGAGGCAACCCACCAATACATATTCTGAGGCACACACTGCAAAGTGTGATCATAGAAGAATCAAGGAGAAAAACATAGAGGTGTGTTCAGGGTCGGACTGGGACAAGAAATAGGCCCGGACACCCAAAATAAAGTGGCCCACCCCTCCCTCACGACCCTTGACCTCTGATGACATCACCGGAAGTGATGTCATTTGACCACACCCCAATGTGACATCCCGGGAAGTGATGAAACACGACCTTTCACCCCTTGACAAAACAGGAAGTGGCATCAAATAGCATTGTTCCTAAGTACACTACGAAAAATATGGTTATGATTTCACTAATGTGATATACATTTGATACAAGAATGGATCACCATATGTATCATTAATATCTGTTTGTATAGATCCATATTGTCAAATTGCTATGAATGCAAGCAGACGTCCAAGGCCAAATGATGATGTTATTGTATAGCACTTACACTTAAGCTCTTTTTTATAGAACAGATATGCATACAATATCACTAAGCCTCTGTTGGTACTCATTTATCGACCTAAGAAGGATAAAAGGCTGCAATGGCCTTGCTGGGATTCGAACCTGCAGATCACACATACATCGCAGCAGTGAACGCTCAACCTACTGAGCTATCATATCGGCCATAGTAAAATGAGCAATTATTATGTAGTGGATACCATTAAACTGGTAACTGAGATTTAACAGCAGACCAGTTAAGTTCATCTGCAGGTCGGTGCAAAGTTGGCCTCATGTCAAGCCTGCATGCATCTACTTTCAGGCTTCAGAGGTTGGCAAAATAGGGAAATCAGCGCACTCACAGGACATCCCATACTCTGAGCACTCGTTACCTCAAACATGCAAACAAACATCCGGAACAGCATGCCAGTGAGATGGGAAAGATAGACAGATTACAACAAAGCATTCATTGTGGCACAATGAAGTCAATGGCCACTAAATGTGCTATGGTCAAATATTTCTACACTGTACAGAAGCTTTTAGGCACAAGGATTTTGTCAAGTGACGGCGGACACCGAGATGGAATGTCTTATGATGATCGTAACAGATACGACAGCAGGAAAAAAAAACATGCTATTACTGCCACTTGCGAAAGGCAAAATACGAAATGGATGCTTATTCTACTCTAAAATTGGTTGTTTACCACTAATATCACTAATACATATTGAGCACTAATACAACAGTCACAGCCGCCGGCACAGCGGCAGCCCCAGCCCCTCAACTTTGCAAGCGTCACCTTGCTTTGTTTCTTTGTTGAATTATGCCGTTGCAGGCATTTTTATTTCTCCAAAAATATATATATTTTTTTCAAATGTATTTTTTTTGTTTTGTCCAAACCGGCCCAGGCATGGCCAGAAACTGGCCCCCACTCCCCAGGGACGATTAAGGTCGAGGGGCCAATCCAACCCTGGGTGTGTTATGCAGTTTCACCTTTATTGTTGTATTACTGAACTCAATTTAACAATATTTCAAAAAGTCATTTGGACAATTTCAAACTTAATTTGCATATATTCCTGACAAATAATCTACCAACACATTCACATATACAACATGACTGATAAGCATAATAAAAACATAGAAGGCACATAAAACTATCTTTGTTTAACAAAAATCAGAACTTGCCATATTGCAACAAAAAAGACATTTTACCAACAAGGAGAAAAAAACCAAAGTAAAAGCCTAAGGATAACAAAGTCAAAAAACACACCGACAACCCATTAAAACAAACACAAAACCCTCAATGAACACCTCGAGTTGTATCTGTGTATCAACTTGTGCACACATATCAACATAAAAGTGTAGAATATAAATGTCTCTCAGCCTTATATGTAAAGGACTAAGCAACCAATGCTTCGACTTTGTCATCAATTTACACACAAGAAACAATGGAGCAATATCCTTTTCCGCTCACAACACTTCTTCAAGCACAAATGCCTACTCGCTTTTCGCTTGATCTAAACCCATCAATATCAGTGGCCCAGCCTTCTTCAGGGGAACATAATTAACTTGACAATGGAGAAGCCAACCAATGGTACTCCTCCAAAACAAATGTTGTTACACATCAACATCGGCGTCAACCAATTAAACTAAAAATAAAATAACAAACGTTTAAAGAAACATATATGGACACACACAAGAATATTTAACAAGCATAACAATTTCAAAAATGTTGATCTCGTCGCTGTTAATGTGATTAACTCATCACTTTTTTTATTTAAAAACACACAGCCCACAAGGTCATGTCTGGTGTCTCTTCTGAATGCGAAAGTCTATAATGGACAAAACAGTCCCAAACGTAAGATTTACAATTTGGAAATCCTATAAAAATCCACTGTGCTGGTCTAACAAGGCCAAACAACCAACCTCTAAGGTCCATCCTTGTAGCCAAGTATCAATGATGAATGTCGCAGGCCCCTTCAATCTGGAAGGGAAACCAGTTGTATATCAATACGCCACAATGTGGTGTGCTCTAGCACCTTGAAGCATTTCATGTGCTAGATGGAATTACCAATAATGATCTCAGACTAAAATAACTGGACAGACTCAATGAATATGGCAAAGTACTACTTTATTATTTGCATATAAAATAAAGTAGGGCAATCTGGTGAATTACAGGCAGTAATTCACGCACTCACACCCAGGTGTGATTATACAAAGGTTTTATACCTCGATATGCGTCATCTATGACATCATCCTATGTGGCAAATTAAACCTATTGAAGGGAGGGATTGGTTAAGGAAACATATGTACCTTTAGTATGTATAAGTATTAATAACTTAATTGGCTGCCACTTATCTGGTGGGCACGTTTGCACCACCTCTAAATACGTACAATACTGATTATAGCGTAAAAATGGCAACGGGTTGGGCTTTGCAACATTGTATAGCATGTTGTTACATAGACCCTCTAATTGGTTGGCATGCTTTCCCAACCTGAGCAGGTTGGAAATGCAAGAAATGATAATCAGAGGGACGGGAAAGAGAATAACTGGGAGTATTCGGGCAGGACGTGGATAGGTATGAATTCTGAGAGAGGTGGTTTCTGGCTGTAACTGGGTTTGGGCTCCTAGTTGGTTTACCAGAGGTGCAGGAGTGGTTGGTTGGACTTCATTAAGAGAGCTTCTCTGGATGGAAGGGAGGTAGAAGTAGAATAACCAAAGAAAACTTCAGGGACTTCCTTCCTCTCACCTTCTTCCTCAGTATAATACTGCGTCTCATCTGGGGTATTTCCCCAGACACAACCCCGGGTTCCCTTACCCAGGTAATCCACCCTTGCTCATCCACCCCCAGGGTTGGGATCTGAGTGCACCAGCCCTCCTTTGGTCACCTAAATAAGTGATTATTTAGGTCTACTTGCGAGAATACCCTCTGGTTTTTCACAGTTGGCAGAGGTTGAGCGACCTCTTCCTTCTCTCGTGTTCATCCATTTTTGGAAATTCAGCAATATGGAGGTCACTTTGAGGAATCACTAATGCAGGAACGTGTATGACCACAATTGTTAGGCAGCCGCATGTAAGCTCTGGATCCACAGGTCCAATATCGATCAGCACAGCAGTTCCTCCATTCATTTCTGACACTTTGAGCACCTACTTACATCCTTTATTTTCTCCAAACAGGACCAGGATTCATTTGTGAAGCATGTTGTCTCTTTATTTGTGGAATTAGAGATACTGGTCCTGCTTCAGTGTCAACCCATGTTGTAGCTTATAGTATTTGTCCTATGACTCTAAACACGTCATTCACTATTTGTACTATTTTTATTGGTTGCTTCTTCAATAGGTGTTCCTTCTTCCCAACCTGTGCTGGTAGCAACTCGTCCATACACCAATTGCTGAGGTTTCTCCCAGTATCCTGGTACACCTGATCTTTCCACAATGTCTGAAAATTCCATCCTCCTCATTTTGATAACCTTTATTCGTTCTCCAATCTGGGATTGATACATATGTTTTTTGCTAGTCCAACGCATGCCTTTCTCCATCCTTTGTGTTTTCACGTAGGTATCTTCAGATGGTAATGTGCCCTTTAATCGCCATCATAGGTTTGCCTATTTTCCTTCGAATTGTCCTCTGCTTGTGCACGCTGCCAGATGACTGAGGTATTTTGCATCATGTGCAGAGATCTCTTTTACAATACATGTTCTGGCTGCGTTCATGGCGTAGGGGATGAGAGAACACACGTACCAGCTTTCATCTGAAATTCTCTCTCCCACTTCTTTCATGTGCTGATACCATAGGTTATTCTTTAAGTGAGCTGAATTATCAAAATATGTAGTTATGCCTTTAAGAACTTCTCCAACATCTCTTTGAAGTCGAACAGTTTGTTTAGTAAAATTAGGGAAGATGCTGCTCGTGCTTCTGTTAAGGATTATAAAGGATGGTTCGTTGTCCCCCACAGTATGTGCATTTTAATCATTATGTGTCAAATGCCATAATAATAAGGAAGAAAAGGCAAGTCATAAAACAAAATGAAATCACAATTACCATTCCATCGACTTTCTTGATGGTAGTGAGTCTCTCATATTTAGGAACCTTCCCATTTCTTTTAATTCAATATGTAATTGTGTTATCTTCTGTAACTCACACTTTTATATGAAGAACTGCAAAAAATGTGCCACAATGATTCTGAAAATAATGTGATTTGTTTAAGATTGACACATTATTTTACGATGTCCACATGTCGCCTTATCAGAGCTGGGTAAGACTGCAATATGTAGGTGGAAACAGTATACAAGAATGTGTGTAATGTTGTTATGATGGGTAGCACAGAAGATGCAGTGTATTCCTTGTCCTTTGGTTCCAGTGCATCAATGCATTGTACCTATCTAAAAAAGTTCCAGGATAGCTGCAAGTCCATTGATTCCTTATTAGATTTAAGAAATGTTGATATTTATTTCAAGGGTATTTTTATTATTCCATCAGCTCTTTTTCTTTGCTCTTGGTTGCTGATCTTGTCTGCATACGCAGAACTTCTTCTCTTGCTTCACTGTCAGAAGATGCAAGAGGCATTGAGGTTTCTCCCTTGTACGGTTTGATGTCGTGCAGATGCAGCCGGGGCTCCTTCCTTGCAGTTTAACAGCTGTGGGAGTAACTGTTTCCAGCTTGTGGGGTCCCTCAAAACAAGTTTTATTCCAAGTGAGGGCACATTTTCGAATCAGCAACTGGTCTGCTGGATATAAACTGGGTTCTTTTAAAAGGCTGTCTGTATCGGTTGGCTGGCTTTCATCTTCAATTCTATTTTACTCCTCCCTCTGGTTCTTGATCTGTTGAGAAATAAAAGAGACACTGGTGGTTATAGTTGCCAAATAATCATGCATCTCATCACCTAATGTCTTTGCTACTCTGTGGGCATCAGTTTCTACCCTAGTTGGAGGAGAAAGGGGTGTTCTTAATCGGGTCCAGTCACCAACTCATGAGGAGTTAGATGGTGATCTGAGCCAGGTTGATTTTGCAGTGCATATAGCGCAAGGGGCAAGCAGTGCAACCACACCTTCTTCAAAGTTATCTTAATCTTTGCTATCCTCTCTTTAAGGAGTCCATTTAATCTCTCACAAATCCCATTCACCTGTGGATGAAAGGCAGAAGAGAACTTTTGTTTTATACCTAATAAAAGAGTTACGAGTTACGTGCTCAAACAGTTTATTTACAAAATGCGGTCCGTTGTCAGATCACAGCACTTCACACAAACCCCATCTTGGGAACACCTCACGCACAAGGAACTTGGTGGTGCATGTGGCATTGGGGTGCATACATGGACCTGCCTCGATACATCTAGAAAAGGGACATATCACTACCAGCATATACCTATAACCGTTGCATGTCTGCTGATCTATATTTAGATGCTGAAATGGGACATTGTGTCTAGGGATTCCTCTTCACTGTTTGAAATGTGTGCCCTGCAGTACATTTCTGGAACACAATGCATTTCAAAATAAACCGTGCCTCCAGTTCTAACAAATTTGGATAAAACCAATCTTCTGCAATTGTAGCAAGACTCTATAGAGTCATATGCGTGGCGTAGTGAAGCTGCTCCAGCCCTACCCTCAATAATGCTAGAGGCATAACTGGCTTTCCAGTGCTACCCTGCCTCCAGATTGCTTCAGTAGGGGATAAAGAACACACCTGTTTTCTCCATAAGTCTTCCTCCTCTTGTGAGGCTTGACCTTGTATTTCAATTAACTAAACAATAGACAGCATGTTAATGCCCTCCTTTACCAACATGCATTGTCCTGTCATTTGCTTAACACTTCTTATTTCAAAATCAGAAATAGTTTGGAGACCTGCTTCCTTTTTGACTTATAAGTCTGCAGCTTAATTCCTGTGAGAAATTACCTCTGTTCTTTAAGTATTCGCTGCACATTTTATGACTGCGATAGTCAATGGGAGTCCTAATACCTCAATAAGCTTCTGCAATTGGGCCGCATGTTGCACTGGAGTGCTATCTGAAGACGAAGCCCCTCCTTTACCAGCATGACAAACCTGCATGCACAGTTGATGTCACATAGGCAGAGTCGGAGTACACTGTCACTTCCTCATCCTCATATCTTTGCAATGCAGCGATAAGCGCCACTAATTCTGCAGCTTGTGCTGAGCAATGCAAAGGCAATCTTGCGCTTGTAACTACTTCAAATTCACCCTCTCGGTTCAGCTTTACTACTGCTGACCCAATATGCCTTTTCCCAGTAGTCTGGTACATTTTTGAAGAACCATCAATAAAGAGAACTTGCCTCCCTCTGAGAGCATTTTCTCTAACCCAGGGAATGTCGTCATAAAATTCAGTTTACGTTGTGCAGTTATGTACATACTCATCCTCCACTACTGGTTCCGCTATTCTGCATCTAGCAATTTTGATTGCAGGGTTCAAGATAATTACCTCCTATCCTGATGCTCTTTGTGTGGTCAATGTGCTTTTGTGTTTCTCTAGGATGGCAAATAATTCATGCTCAACAAATAATGTTACTGAACACCCCATTGAAATACTTGAAGCATTTTCAATTGCAAATGCAGCAGCAGCTAAAATAGGTTTGCAAGTGTAATGCCCTTTCATAACTGGATCTAAAAACCCACTGTAATAAGCCAATGGTTTGTGTCCATGTGCTAATGTCATTTTCTGTTTGAGAACTGCTCCCATGACTTCTCCATTTGAATGAGAAAATAAGTAAAATTCTTCATGATAGTCTGGAATTCCTAGCACAGGGGCTGTACTAATTGCCTTTTTTAATTCCTCAAATCCTTCAGTCATTGAATCTGTCCATGTTATCTCACTTTTGTCTACCTGTGCTTCTTTAAGTCCTTTTAAAAGTGGCTGAATAAATGTGCTGTAATCGAAAACACAGGCGCTACAATAGTTACATAGGCCTAACAACTATTGCATTTCCCTCAGTGTTTTAGGTTCTGAAGTCTTCATAATTGCTTCTGCTCTTTCAGGTGTCACTTTCTCCCGTTCTGGGATATTAGCTGTCCTATGTGCAGGACATCTTCCTGACAATATTGTAACATTTCTTTGTCTACCATGTATCCTTTCTCTGCTAATATGGTCATGAGTCACACTGAGCCTTCCCTGCAACTTTCCTCTGTCTCACTGCACACCAATATGTCATCTATGTACTGAATTATTGCACTCTCAAGCAGTACATTACCCAGGTCCATCTGAAGACCCCTGTTAAAGATTGATGGGCACTCACATTACCGTTGGGGCAAACGAGTATGCTTCAGGTTGATATTTCTATACAAAAAGGAAGTCAAATCTTGTGAGTCCTTATGGAGGAGAATTGAGAAGAATGCACTTTTTAGATCTACAACTAAACATTTAGCCTTAGATGGAATATTACATAATATTATGAAGGGATTTGGAACTAAAGAAAACTCTGCTTCAACAATATTGTTTGGGGGGTGGCGAAGATCCTGAAAACATCTCCACGACCTCCCAGCTGATTTCTTCACTGTGTACACAGCCATGTTACATAGGGACTCAGATGGCACCAATATTCCTTGCTTCATTGAAGCAGAAATGGTCTCGAATATACCTTCATCTGCTTCTCACAAGGGATAATGTTTTGCCCGTGGCAAAATTGCTCCTTGATTAAGCTTGATTTTAACTGCTCATACTCCTTCAATAGGCGCACGTCATATGGACTGTTGGTCCATAAAACATTTGGCATTTTCTCAACATCTTCCTGGAAAAATTACAGTTTCATTTTTACCATCGCCATTTTTGCAGTATTTCTCTATTCTCCACTTTAATCCAATAAGTGAGACTTATGAAAAATACTAATTCATCATCAGAATAATCATCCCTAAAAAGCTATTAATCTGTCAAAGGGCTATCACTGCTCTGCACCTTCTCCCCACATCATCTGTTCCATACCCAACCACTCTTTCCTCTTTGACCATTGCTACCTCTAACTCTAAATGGATAACCTGTACGTCTTCAACATCCATGGGTATTTCTGGTCTAAAGAAAAACTCTTCAGGTATTCTCAATATTTTACCTACCAACTTAAGAAACCACAATAATAAAACAGTCACTCCTGGATCTAAAGGGTCTTCTCGTAATGCTTTTTGGCCTGTGAAAACTATTATGAGTTTGTTCACAATCATATAATGTATCCTTAGAATAGAACACACTATTCCCTCAGCAGTAAAAGACATTACGTTTTGTCTTTGAGTCACATCCTAATATGTAAAATTGTGTCTGCCAAAAATATAATAAGGGATATTTGAGAAGTCTGAGGGTATTCACGCTACTGTTCCCCCAGGATCCTATTCTCAGGTGGCCAGGTGACGGCCATCGCTGTTGGATCCAGAACCTGGGGGTGGACAAGCGAGGGACGATCACCTGGATGGAGGGTCCTTGGCGATTAGGAGTGGGGTATCCTTGGGTAAAATATGGTATCCCCTTTGTTCTACTAACAATCATTCTACCCTTACCCCTCCCACAACCTTTTTGGGCTGCGGTAAAACATCTTTCCTTATTTTCCACATGTAACATCTACTGGTACAGAGACACAGTATGCCCCCTTTCCCAATTATTCATCACCACACACTCCCTCAGCCTTTATGGGGTATTTTCAATCTCATCTCATTCCCCTCTCCCCATTTCCAACATGTATTGGGATGAAGAAGAGGCAACCGAGAGGTAGAAAGATTACCTATTGGAAAAGTACTACAAGGAGGAAGATGAAGGGAGAGGTACTAAACTCCACCACTAGGCTGCCCCTTTAATGAGGATAGGCAGGTTTAGGCGCTTAACAACAATTATACACACATGCACTCTACTGAACATCACTACAGGACTGACCAGGAGAGATGGGAACCTAAGGGCATGGCATAACCGGAGCCAGGCAACGGAGGCCAAGGACCCACACCTGAAACCCCTTGACTGGGCTCAGGTGTATAAAAGGTGGGGCATTCAGCAGTACAGAGAGCAACAGTTGGGAGAGCAGAAGGGAGGCTGTGTGACTGAGTCCAGCAGGGGATCCCTTCTTAGTCCCAAGCCAGTTTTGCCAGGAAAAGCAGAGCAGCAGTTAGGAGAGTAGAAGGGAGGCTGCATGGCTGAGTCCAGCAGGGGATCCCTTCTTGTTCCTAAGCCAGTTTATGCCAGTGAAAGAGCTGTGGGAGTGACATGCCAAGAAGCAACAGAGGATCCCAGAAGTATCCCGTGGAGAACGGGACGCTGAAGCGCTACCTCGTTGTTTGGTGAGGGTCAGAGCATAGCGAGGGAGCTGTGTCTCCAAAGCGCCAGAGTTCTGAAGCCTAGAGAGCAGGCTGAATCCTGTTGGTGACGTGAAGCAAAGTGTTTGTTTAGCTGGGTGGGATCCAGACCCCAGGCATGATGGAGGGGCAGGAGGAGAGACCCTGACTTCCATGCTGAGAGAAGCAGACAATGGGAACAGCATCATGCTGGCCGGTGAGTTTCTGAAAGTAAGAGAAACCCAGTGCGTGTGTGAGTCTGAAGTTGAAAAGTGAAAGAAGAGATCCAAAAAGGGGGAGCTGTGTGAAAACTGAAGTGGGAGCAAAATTCCTGAAAGTAAAGGAAAAGAGACTTTCCAATAAATCAAGAGTGTTGGGAAGCATCGGGGTGGCCACCAGCTGGGAGATTGATCTAGTTGTCCGCAGAGACCCAGTATAAGGTAAAGAGAACTCTATTAAGGATAAGGCACCTGGTTGCGTGACCTGTAATGGGTGGATCGAAGGATCTGACGACTGCACCATGACCAGTTAAGCCCATTGAAAGCAAGGAGCTGCATGATCTAATAAAGGAAAAGCTAAAAGGACTTGGCTGAGAATGGGGAACTGAGTCCCGAAAGAAGCCAAGTGAACTGTGATGTTAACAAGTGCAACTTTTGTGAGTTTAACTTTTTGTGTTGAAGGAAATACAATGAAACCAGTTGAACAGAGGTAACCACAAGGGTCTAAGCTTGGGAGAGGGAATCCTAAGAGACCTATTGAAGATGTGTGAACAAGAGGGCTTCTGGTTTCATGGAAAGGCGACCCTGAGCAACCTAAAGAACGCACCAGGAAAAGGTACAGTGAACTTCTTTTGCCAAATGAACTTTGTGCCAAGTGAACCTTTCTTTTCCAAGTGAAACCTGAGAGACTTGTGGAAGTTTATTATCATGAGTGCCTTAAACTTGGGGAAGGGAACTGCAGAAAGGCTCCATTGTGACATTAACTTTACTTGGAACACTAGTGAGTTGGCCAAATCCCATTCACCCTATTATTCTGTAGAAGTGAGGACAAACATAGGTTTTTGAGACAGGATTAATTTGTTTTGGACTGACAGACTTAGACTTCCCTTAGTTTTCTTTTCGTTAGGGCACATTCCCTTCTTAGAGTTAAGGCAAATTAGGTGTTACACCATCATGACCATTGAGAATAAAGGTTTTCAAAATGTGTTTCGCTTGTCTGTGTGGTCTCTTGATACCATGCCTGTCTCACAGCATCGACATGTCGTGTTCTCCTATAGAGATTGGTAATTCATCTGTAAAAGGAACTAAAATCATCACCCCAGAAAATCCCTGTGCATTCATGGTAATAACGGACATTGCGTATTTTCCCTCCTAGATGCATGAATGAGTTGCTCCAGTGTCTACAATGAACAACAATGTCTTGCCTCCTATCGTTATCTGGACCCTTGGTTCCTCTTGGGGGTCCGGTGTCACTGATAGTACTGAACACATCCGGCGCTCTGTGGGCTGTCCTATTGTGGATATAAATTCATCCCTGTACCTTTGAAAGGATATCCAAAGGGTGTTCATCTCCACAGCACTTTGAGGCCAAACCAATGAAAGTAGGCACTATACAAACTCCATATAACATAATATAACAGCCACTCTTTCACTACTAATGCTCCCCATTCCTTCTCAACTGCTTCTAGGTGTCTCATTCTGCCACATGTCCTCAATCAGCCCTTGAATCTCTCCAGCACATCAGCCTGCCATGTCTCTATGCCTCCAGACATGTCCCCATCTGCACCCACTTCTTTCCACTGGGAGCCCTGCTTATCATCCTCATATCCCCTGAACGACCTCCCATGGCTCAGTCCCATGTGTCCCCATCAGCACTGTCTGGCCCTCTGTAAACCTCAAACTTCTCCATTGACTCTTAATGTTTCCCATCACCTCTTCAGATCTTACTATCTTGCTCGGGAACCCTCTTCACTGTCATATTTTGCCTTTCACTGTCAGGCACTTCATTAAGTGTCTCTCTGCACTCCCCTTGATTTCATGTCAGCAGTATCGCCATTTACAGAGAAGCACCAAAGCAGCTCTGCATGGCCTTCCGAGATGAAAAGCTACTGAGGAAATCTGAGTATTAGAATGACTAGGAAAATAGAATGGGGATGTCAGGAACTTAGCAGTACTGAAAAAGTATTGAAAACGTGGGTGCACTCTACCTTTTTCTAAAGCATAAAAACTTAAAAGAAGCATGTTGATACACAATGACCAAAATGCAATCAAATGTAATTTCAGAAATGAGCAAATACTAAATGTATGCTTGCTTGGGAACAGTCAATAGACATATTGGTTCAATTGCAACGGTTACAGGCAGTAAAACGCATTGGTGCAATTGCAATCCCTAAATAACCAACATTGACCCTAATGGAAGTGGCCAGCTCAAGACAATTGTCGTATTATAGCCATGAAGGTAACTTTGAGTGATCCACTAGCGTGTTTCCTCAACTGCTACTTTGAATTCAACATGCATCGGACACAGGAGTGCACAGCAACAAGACATGCAAACAATATCCAGGCATGGAACGGAGCATGCACAAAAAGAGGCAAAGTGAAGCTTTGATATAATCCTGCGATAGTCAATATTTCTCTACAGACTATATGGTAGAAGCTAGATACTGTTCTCCAAAATCACACATAGGGCTTTTGAAGGTGTTCCTCGCTCACCTACTGGTACATGTGGTTGAAAAATCTACACCAACCTTTCTGGAAATTGAGTGGAGGTGGTATCAGCCATATTGCGACACTATTTCACATTGAATGGTTTGCACACACTGTCGCTCTTTGATTCTTGTGCATGAATATGGAACTGGTAAAGTAATGCTTTTTTATGGAAACCCCAAGTTTCTGGGTGGATGGGTTGAAGAATAATCCATAGGTAGGGATAAGGTTGGGTTGTCATGGGTCTAGGCTCTTGTGGCACTAACAAATGCTGAATGTGCTCACAAGGTTCCCCGAAGCTCATAGATGATACTTTGTATGACCACAAAGCTGAGATGGTTCATTGAGCATTATAATTTGATGAGCAGGAGATGGTCCTGAAGCTGAGCTATGTTCTAATCGGTGTCAATATCTGGGTAGTTGGTTGAGCTGTCATTTACTGCACAAGTCTGGGTAGCCTTTCCTCTTGCAGTCCAGCTCTTTATGTCCCCCTTACGAAGAACTGACATTTGAGCCAATAAATGCAGATGTTGCCTCACAGTTGGAATCCCTAAGCTGTGTTGAATAAATCAAACACCAAGATCAATTTAGGGTAATGTCAGTTCTTCAAAGATAGTTTATTCAAACAATGCGGAAGACAAACTCAGACACTGACAGAGAGACACCTCGACCGAAAAAATGTGAGTCTTTTGCCCCATAATTCAACCCGGTTTTAAACACTTGTTTTCATGTACTTTTGAATACAGGTGAGTGGAATATGTCATTGATGCACCCAGAAATCCACAAAAAAGGATAATGGATGTGTAGTGCTTTAATTCTTTTTTCTTTTTTTTTCTTTATTGTGTGTTTGGTTATTAAACAAACCTTAAGCACATTTACAGGATTAAATTCAAATATAACAATTCCCAGTAAAATATTCTCATCACGTTATAATCAACAACAAAATAAACATTTATTCAGTCCACTCAAAATATCTAAAAGAAAAGAAAACATATTAATATCAATATTACATCAAGAATAAAATTATCCATACTATTCTAAAATTCCATGTCTCATATTGTCATATAATTAAAAGGTAAAGAACTCAGACTGGTTTAAGATATTAGCATCAAAGCCTCTTTCCAAATATAATGGGCAGCTGGTGTCATAACTATTCATTCTGTGCAAATACTTTCAATATGTTCTACAAAGTTCTTATATCCCTTACAATAGTAAGATTTCACATAGGACATGCTGTCAGAACATGGTGACTTGTCTCAATCACCATCCTGCATAGGTGACAAAGTATTTTATCATAGGGTATATTTTCCCAATCGCCCACATAATCTAGCGTAGGGAGCAGCTTGAGATGTAGATAGAGGATAAACCATCTTAAAGCTGTAGAACAAAGCTTAGATAGATAAGTATATGGAGCATTTAAGGAAATGCTTTGCTGTGAAAATACTTTATATCTCTTCTTACCTGCTATCTTTCCAGGTTAATTACTCTATCCCAGTCTCTAGATTTTTTCTTGAGGATTAAGTCTATGTTAGGCAGTTCAAGAGCAGAAGGCAACGATAATCCCAATGACGACAAGAGAAATAGAGTAGAATGTTCCAATTCAAGTACAAATGAGTTTGATCTCACAGCGGGATATTGTTTACCCATAATTCTCAAAAGCTTATTGGAATTAGTCTGAGAAGAAATCAATTTAAGAAATAGACTGGTTAGTTGAGTTAGCCATATTGAAGTTAACGAAAAAAAATACCAAATTCCGTCCTCAAAGCCTTGACTGGATTAGAACTGGCTAAATTCTTATCAAGCCACTTGACTCGCCTCTGAGGGAGCACCTGTAAACCATAAACTATTGCTGTAATGATACTGGTTAGATACATTATTACCAATCCTTCCAAACTGTTTCCTCCTCTACTGGCTATATAACATATTATTACTAACCATTTTTTCCAAATCTTTGTTGTAATAACTCCCTCGTGGAAGTGTGTCTAGTGTATCGAGTGGCTAAAAGGGTTAACTGTGCTTTTTTTCCCTTTCGAACATAACAAAGGATATCTCCTGATACTTGCCTTAGTCTTTCGGTATGCCAATTTTCTTTGCTGTATCCTAGGGTCAAATGATGCAAAACTTTCTTTACCAGGATTACTAGCAAAAGTAGATTTCTTAATTTATTGGCGATCGGCTAAATTCACAATCAGACTCTCAATATCCTAGTTATGAGATGCCAACCACAATTGAAGTAATGTTAGATTTTCTAGTATACTATTATTTATTTTGCGTATCATTTTCCCAGTCCATAAGATATGATTTCCTTGTTGGTTTACTTTAACTATAGCAGGAAGGTAAGACCTAGGGCAAAATTGACTTGAACTTGATGTCCAAGTGAGGACAGCATAATATGAGAATTCTGAGGACATCCTCACATTTATCCATCCTAGGACACCCCCTCAGGTAACCAAGAGGAAGGCAAGTCTTCTGGAAACCAACCCTGGAGGTGGACAAGTGGGGAAGCATCCCCTAAGAGGAGGGTCCTTGACGATTGGAGAGTGGGTACCTGAGGCGAGACATGGTATTTCTGCTTTCCTGATATTGATCATCTAGCTTACCCTCCCTTAACCTTGATTAGCTATAACCAATCTAATCCCATCCTCCTCTATAGGTTTCTCTTAAGTACTGAGAAGAAGAGGCAACTAGGAGTAGTGCAGACTTCCTATTCTAAGCACCACTCCGATACAGAGACAAAGAAGACTGGTCTGGTGCCATGTGGTATTGAAGATCAGGCATGCCACACTAATAGGCTCAAGGAGTGTCAGGCAATTGAGGATATGGGCTTTCACCTGCAACCTGTTAGTAATAGAGGCGAGTATAAAAGGTGGAATCCAGAAGCACATAAGAAGTGCAGTCGCAGAAGGAAAAGAGAACCGAAGAATTGCCATGCTGAGGATCAAGAAGCTGAGACGCTGACACACCGATGAATATCCCAAGAGTCTTGCCAATGTGACTGTGCAGGACTCGGAGCCCCTGTGAGGGGAGGTGACAGTGAGGGGAGGTGACAGTGGGTGATGCTAGGTAACAAAGGTGGAACCAAGCAAAAAGGCCTGCATGTGCTGGATGTAGTACCCAGCAAACTAACAGGCTGGTTTTCCCCCTCAGGGAGAAACTGCCAAGAGGAGCTACAGAGACCCGGTGTGGGTCGAGAGACACTAGGAACGCCAGAGCACTTCCAGGGACCTTGGAATTGGTAAAGGTCCACAGAAGTAGTAGTGAAAACTACATTTGGTGAATACCAAACTGCCTGAAAGTTGTTGTTTAAGCGCACACAAGTAAAAACTGCATTTATTAATTACCGGACAGCCTGAAAGGTGCTGTTTAAGTCCATACAAGTGAAAACAACATTTGGTGAATACCGAACTGCATAAAAGTTCTTATTAAAGTTTGCACAATTTAAAGTTAGAGTTATTGAAAGCCAAACATAATGAAAGGTGCTATCCTGATGAATGCAACATTACATTTCCTGAATCGAGAGTGGCAAGAAAGTTGTGATTTGAGTAAAACCAAGTAAATGTTACATTTGTGAAATATTGAATGAAAAGAAAGCGATTACTTGATTAGAATAGGAAGTGCTAAAGACTGCATAAACATTCTGAAACAATCGAGTATATCAAGTAACCCACTATCAGAAAGGTACTCTAAGAATAATGTGAATGTGAAGAGCTGTCTTGAACATTGGAACTGAACAACGTCTTTGGGGAAATTTATGGCTGCGTGACCTGTGATGGATGGACCATGCAGTCTGACGTATGCACCTAGACCAGGACGTTTCCTAACACTAACATTACCAACATCAAGAGTCAAATCACAGACAAGGCATGTGGTCGCTGTTTCCACGCCCTGTAATGGGTGGACCATATGGTCTAATGACTACGTCTGGACCAGAAGCCACTACATATTGGAAAAGTGGCAAACAAGTGTGTGTCCTGGGTGAAGCTAACCAAAGGATGGATCAACCAAACCAGGTATTCTCTTATGAACGTTTGAACAGAGAAGGCACGTTAACTGTTCAGTGTAAATCTTGGGGAAGGGAACCCTGAGAACCAAAGAACTGGAGTGTGTTTATCTTGGGGAAGGGAGTCCCAAGAACACAGTGTTGTATGAACTTGATTATATTTGAACCTGTGGAAGGGAAACCCCCAGACCCTCCTTTGATGCTAATTCTGATGCCAGTGAACTTACAGAAGGTAACTTCATAACGTGATCAGACCTCCTTGAAACAAAGTTACATTGGAACTATATTAAACTTCAACAATTATATTTGGTCGAGAACATTTCATCACTAGATTCTGTTGTAGTTGTAAGGATAAGCATAGGTTTTGACACAGACAGACGTTTGATTTGGACTTATAGATATAGACTTTCCTTAGATTTCTTTAGGCAGGGAAAATCCCACCATAGCATAGGATTAGTTAGTTGTAACACCATCATCATTAATAAAGCTTTGATTAGAAATATATTTCTGTTGTCTGTATCATCTATTTTGATACCATGCCTGTCTCACATAGATCACTTAGTTTATTATGTAAAATATTCACCAGAACGCATCTGGTCATTTTTGTGTCAGTAATGACATATTCTATGTAAGATTTAGACCGCCCATTGGTCCAAGTCTAGTTGAGATCAGGATTATCATCATGTTTACTAGTTAAACAATCTAAATAGTAACTTTCAAAACACTTTTTCCAACCTTGTTCCTTAATACATGTAGAAAATGCTGAATTATTTGAACAGTCATACCTTTCCTTTATCAAATTATCAGACTTATATAAATGAAGGTCATGAACATTTAAATCACCAGTGATGAAAACCTTATTAGTAGTATTACTGATTGTACCAAGATACAAGCATCTTTTCACTTAAGCTTTGTATTTTCTTTGTAGCTAAGCCACTAGGAGGATCATATACATTAATTAACACTATTCTTTCATTAAACTGATATTGATATAATGAAGCTGATAACACGTAAGGAAGACAAATATCAACAAAGTTAAAGTAAATCAACTCAAATGACTCAATGATATATCTAACCTTAACTCTGATAGCCAAGCCTCTGCTAGTGCATCCTCTATGAGATTGTATTACAGAAGAACACAGAATATCGTATCCATCGATGTTAACATGTTTTGTTATCCATGTTTTCTGCAATATGAATACATCTGAAGACGTGAGCAAAGAAATACCAAGAGAATGGCCAAGGAAAGATCTATATCCTGAAGTATTCCATGATAACCAATTCAGGGTATACTTTCAATTTTTTTGTCAAATGTTCCTCGTAGCAACCGCTTCACTGATCCATTGCTCAATTTGTCCTTTATTCTCAGTTATT
The DNA here is from genome assembly GCF_040938575.1 of Ambystoma mexicanum. NCBI lineage: Eukaryota > Metazoa > Chordata > Amphibia > Caudata > Ambystomatidae > Ambystoma > Ambystoma mexicanum. The sequence goes on from NC_090931.1 coordinate 1,345,434,174, forward strand.
TTATCAACGCAGAGACTAGAGGTCATTAGGGATGCACGTTCTTAGCAGGGATTTTCCAATACAGGATTCATAGAGTCAGAAACTGTCTTTCATGGAATGTTATCTTTTACCAGGAAATGTAAGGAATCTTTCCATCAAATTATTAATTGAAAACTCAGAGCCTCTAACTCTATAGCGCACGTTTTTAGCAGTGCAACCATCAATGGGGACACAAATTCAAAAATTGCCCAATTAGTTGGACTAGCGATCCCTGGAAACTCAATATGAATGAAGTCTTCAGAGCTTAGAAAATACCGAAGATGAGAGTACGATTCAAAAGAGGGCTAGAATTTGTGGGGTATAGTTCTTCAAGTTCCCCCAAAGATCTGATGTCACCATCAATTGTAAACTTCTTATTGCTGGTTGATTAGATATATTTTGCTAGTTTAATGGAGGGTCTGAATTACTAAGTGGTGGTACCAGGACATGAGAAGTACAGCGATTACTGTAACTCTGAGAAGGGCTATGGATCCATAATGGAGACTCCTTATCTAGATGTTGTTGAGGCTGCAATTGCATTTGGCCATTTATCACACGGGGGTCAGGAGCCATTAATGTACTTGTCACTTGGGAAACCCCAGCACCAATGGGCACAGTACTAAGTACTTGCAGCCATTGTTCCATAGTGCCATAAAGTTGCACCTGCCTCACTGTGCCATCGTGTAAGGTATTGGTTACTGTAGTCTTAGCAGTTTGAAATAAGACTGTGTTCTTACAGGTACACTCTGCGTCAACCTTTCCTGGGTTGACTGGGATGTTGCACTTTTTATTTTCTTTCTTTCTTTTGTTTAATCTTGATGTAGGTTTATGCAAGGAAAATTTAGTTTCTGGCGACAATTTTTCGTTAATGGTTACCATCTTGTTGGAGAACAGCGGCAAAGTGATTTCCTCATAGTAGTACAATAGTATAGTGCTTTATTAATATTATAAACGCAAATGGTTTGAGAAGGCTGGTTGAAACTAGGGGGTCCCTACAGTTTCCTCAAACTCCTTATGAGCTCCCTCCGTGGTAGCTCGAACATCCCAAATCACCAGAATGTTGCTGACGTATTCTAACAGAAGGTTATCCCTATTATCCCAACTGTCTAAGTCTTCTTTTTTTCAGGGAGGGAAATCTAAAGGTAGTGGCCTTTGCCATGTTTCTCCTCCTGGGATTTTTGTAAGGCGTATTTCTGGGTGTATGTTACTGCCCAGCATTACCAGGGGTTCTCTTCCAGTCTCCCCTTCTCTCTTTCTTGTTCTCTCCCTTGAACTCTTCCTGCCTCGTTTCTCCATCTATATCTATCTTTGCTGTCCTCCATCTGGGATCTTTCTACCCTCTTTTCTCTCTCTCGACTTCTACCCCCTTCTTTACCTGCCTTTGCTCCTCTCCACAATCTCCTCTCTCCACTCTCCTTCTCTTCCCTCCTCTCCCACTTTCTACTCTCACCTCCCTATCCACACCCCTTTGCCTGGTCTTATCACATCCCCTTCCCTATCCCCCCCAACTGCCTTCCTCGTGCTTCACTTCAACCTCACCACTACTCCCACTACCCCTTGCACTCACTCACCACCCTCCTAAAACATACACCTTCTCTGTCACTTCAACTCACTTTCTCTCTAAATCCCCTACGCGTATTTCCCTTTCTCTCTCTATTTCTCTCTCTAACCTTTTGCAACCCCCACTATACAACACTCAACAGATAGCACTCTATGTGACACACAATACGGTACATGCTCTCTCTCAGAACACTGCCACAGTCTTCTCAGCACTCCACTCCACCATTCGTTTTCGTCTGGCCTCTCGGCACACAACGGTTCCACCTGACCTCAGCCACACACCTTCCAATCCCCTCTGTGTTGACTGTCCTTTTATAGCCCAGCATATCCCCTTCCGCCAATAATCTCACTCTGGTATGTTAAAACAATCGCCACATAAGCCTGAATATGCATCTGAAGGTGGTATTCTACATTTCACAAATGGGGCCCTTGCTTTGTTGGAGGGTTTGAGGGAGGCATATAAATTAAGCTCTCTTATCAAGCTTGAACTGTTGTACCTTGCTGTGCTGAATGGATGGATGCAAGATAGTCTGGAATGAAGGATGTCAGAGAGTTTGTTGACAAGGAGAGAATGTTGCTGTATGAGTGGGAGAGTGTTGGGACTCTGCCGTTCCACACTCAGGCAGCTGGAGATAGTATCTGGTGATTTTAACAAAAACAATTACAAAGAAGTATTTTTCCGAGAAAATATTACATTGAAATAAAATCTGACTTTAAAAGAAATATATATATGTGGGTCGGATAAAAATAAAATAAATGGGTGGGGAGGGGATCGAGGTGGGGCTTTAAGCATAGGTTAAATGGGGGGTATGGGTTAAGGACCCCCCACATTAAAAATGTCGATGTAAATGTTTCTCTGAAAAATACCTCTTTGTAATTCTTTTCACTAAAATCACATAAAACTGTTGGAGACATGTAACCTGGGTGGTGGGAGCCAGTGGATACCTCTCTGTAATTTAAGAGTAACTGGAATAAAGGACTTATGTGTGACTTACCTCAAGTGGTTGAGGGTCTTCTGTTACAACACTGGCAACACGTTGGTCTTCAAGAATGACTCAGGTGTGCAGAATGTGGAGACTGGAACTGCTGTAACTGGAACAGGAAACAGTGAAACCCAATAAGCTGAGGCAGAGGGGCGAGGGATGGATGCAGGAAAAGAGGACCCACTGCCCCATAATGTTATACCCCTTCACCCAGGGCTGGTTGTGTGGACACAAGGAGTTTGAGTAGAGTTGCCAATAGCGCAGATTAGAGTGTGCTTGCAATTACATGTACTGGGAAACACTACACTCATGGTGTGATATGGTGCGTTATTGCAGAGTGGACTGCAGTGTGCCTAAAGGGTGGGAGAAGGACACCAGAGTGCAATGTCACACCAAGGGTGCCTTGCTATACCTCGGGCCAGGTTTGAAAATAGCAGCAAGTAACCCAATGTGGAGTAAGCAGTTATGGAGAAAGGCTTGCATGGGCACTGCCAACGTTGTCATCCAGGCTTCATCTGTTGAGCATGTGTCAGGCCTCGAATGGTAAGAAATGGAAGTTAACTTTGGAGTGGGGCCATAGCAAGGGTATTGAGACAAGCATACCCAGCAAAGTGTCCCATGGTGAAGCTGCTGATGTAGGAGGAGGACTGTTGGTATGTCGAGGGAAGCAGCGCTCACCGCCAAGTAGTTTTCCTGCGCTCAACAGTTCAGTAGGAGGAGGACTGGAGTGAAGAGCAGGTGAGTGACCATTGGAAGCCCAGTTCCCCGCCGCTGACTAGATCTTCAGAGAAATGATGACGTTGGCCATCATCAGCGAAGTTGCATCCTCAGGATTCCAGGAAGGAGTCATGGGAGGAACAGGAACGGTTGGTTTACTCGATTCAATGAGTTATTAGAAAAAGGGGCTGTGAGGAGTGGGCACGTTTGTGGATGAATCGTTATAGCTCCCAGGTCTAAAAGGATGAGTTTAGAGGCCATCCTGGAGTCATTTTATGTTCATCAAACTACATTAGAAGTCATTCCCAGATAGATCATCAGATGTCATCACACTGTTAAAGTCTTCAGCAAATGTCTCAGAATGGTGGGTGATGATTTGGGGATGAGCTCAGGATGACTTGCTGATTATGCTAACATCATCCCTATTTTAGAAAACTCTTGGTTCCTGATGAATTTAGCATGACTTGCCGATTATTGAAAGAGCATCAACATGTTTGTCCCTGATGATTTGGGGATGATTCGGGAATGGCCTGCTGATAACCTCAAGAGCATCACCATGAAACTTGCATCACAGAGTTTCTAGGATGATTTGAAGACTAACACTGATTGTCATTCAGCTTTTGCTTCGTTGCACTTGTGCTGAATGATTTTCAAATGCTTTGCCAAGCACACCTTTTTGGCATTCTTTTTAATTGCATTTAAAAAGCATAATATGGATATGATCATTTAAATTGCAACACCCAATGTAAAAGTTTTAAACCACTCACCAGGAATCAGACTTTAAAAGCAAACATGCCACAGAAATAGTTTTCTTCCAGTAATAAGTGACTAACGCATATTTAGGGGAATGCGTCGCTAAGTACATTCTGTAATCAAAAATGATAATTTTAATTAGTTCATGCACACTCTCACAACAAATCCATGTGATTCAAGACACATATTGGTAGAGCCTGCCATGGAGCCAATCACAAACTAAGCCACAATTAATCCAACCTTAGCATTTGTTATACAGTAATCAGTCCACTCATTTTAAATTGGTGCCTATGGCATAATGACTACTTGTTTGCCGTAGTACGGCGAGAAGTACTATCTAAATTTATTACTCAGCCCCACAGTACAACAAAGCTAGCTTTGTAATATTCCCCAATTCGCATTCATACTGTCCTGTCTACATACATTAGAAATATGATCAAAGCAGAAATGAACAACACGGATGGATGTCTCTTCTACTATTTGTGTGTGATGGGTGAGGTGTATTTGTGCATGTGTCTGCAACCATAATGCGGTACAATGATTGAAAAGGAAGTGTTATAAAATAAACTGAAGCGATTGTAAGACCTGCATCGTGATTACATCAAAGCTCCTGGTAGGTAGATCAAGTGTGTCCTCTATTCTGCTGGTAACCATAAGTAAAGACCCTCAAGTGAAACTGACTCACCAAAAGTAAAAATCAACCATCACAACAAGTACACAAGAAAAGATTGTCCACACAATGTATTTTAGTTTAAAATATAATCTTTAGTAAAATGTGTAGATATAAATGAGTCTCTACATTACAGGTGAGTACTTTATTTCACATGAACACCACGCTATGTATAGGAGCTGACACAGGATCTCCAGAACATATGAACTTAATGGATGGGTCACCAGGTCAGCCAAGTAATGATATTGAACACTATTCATAACATACCAACAGAAAGGTGAAATTAGTCTAACAGGGCCCTTCCCTTGTACATAGCAGTAAAAGGCAGGTATGCACACCATTCTCCAAAGTGAGTATACCTTTTTGACATAGGAAATTCACTAGCTCCCAAAATCTGGCCACAGATGTCCCCAACTCATATTTGGCCCTAGGGAACAAGTAAGAGAACATCACAGTAAAAATACTAGCAACAATGGAAGAAGGGGTTAAACAAGTTGTGAATGACCAGATAAACTAGAGAATCCATCCCACAAGCGAGTTAAGACAGCCGTTTAGGAATTCCTAGTTTAGATTGGGATTCAAGTTGCTCAATAGGAAATTGTTCCCATTGGCCTTTAGAAACAATCGGCCCATTGCGGTAAAAGTTGTGTAAACATTTGTAAAAGTAGCCCCCTTTAGCTACCAAGGTAAGCTAAGTGTTTCTCAGGGCTTCCCAGATGGACTTCCAGCATGAATCTGGATGTAGGAAACCAATTCTGTTCAATCCAATTCAAAGCAATTTGGCATTTCAGATACAAAAGTTTCATTTTCAACTTTGTTGAAAAAACATACCTTTTTTAATACTGGTATCTAGATGTTTAATACATTTTTCTCTTCTACTACCAAATGAACTGAGTCTTTCATATCATAAGCCTGACACATAAGTGGAATGACGAGTGCTAAGTTGGTAAACACATCTGCTTGTCTACACTGTATGAATCTACTGACCCTACCATAGGCATGCAATCAACCCTCCTTCACATATTTTGTCACACTTTGACCTCGCCTCTGAATACAAGTGCAATATCTTGTTACATGATACAATGCCAGAGTGTGTGATGTGGGCAATATGAGTCACTGCTGCATATTCATCTTTGCATAGGGTGTAGGAGTGTGTTGACCCAAAACTGTAAACACCATTTTCAATGTTCACATACTTTGTTCTATTATGTATGCTCATCATACTTTGGTAGAACTCTGCCTCATCACTACCACTTAACAAATATTTTGCTTTCAGAAGTGGGATCTCCTGTATCTGTAGTACCACGAACATGCTGTAAAAAAATGAAACCATTGAGAGCTTCAAAAACAAACAGTTTGCTGTAAATAGAGGCCCTGTTGCTCAAACGCTGTCTACAAAATGTACCATCTGATGAACATTCATGGTCATAAATCATATAACTCTTTGAAGAGTTGTGCAAATAGACCTAAACATTGTTCAGCTACTTGTAAAACTTCCTGGGTAATGTTTCCACTTACAAGTTGGTGGATTGCTTTAGAAAGAACACACAGGTGCAAGCAGTGTGGCTTTTCTAGAAATGTTTTCAAGACCGGTTGTCCCAGTACAATAGTTCATCGATAGACCTCAGTACTCCACTTACATCTAAAGTCGGTGTTATCCTTCGAAAATAACCATTTACTATTGTTAACTTTTCATTATAGGAATATGGACAATGTTTGTAATCTTTTGTAAACCAGACTGCCAGCAATAATGTCATAATGCCTCCACATACACCATGCATGTAATCAATGACAAATCCTTTGGTTATAGAAAAGTATTTCAGGAACATAAACCATAATGGTCCTTTAATTCCTCTCACAGCGTGACTATACTACCCAGTCTCAATGTTGTCTATAACATGCTTTACTTCATCTTTAATTGTATACAGTGTCCTTGGTGTTCCTTTAGGGTCTTCATCAATATAAGGAAATACCCAACAGTGTCCTTTGCCCGAAACTGTGCTTTCACCCTCTTGAAGGCAATGCCAGCACCCAAATTTTCCACTGAACTGCATGCTATTAGACACTAGACAGCGTGTGGGTAAATCACAAATAACTGTGAGAAGTGTAGCATGGCATGTGAAGCTGTGGTCAATGAACGCAACACCATCTTGCAGTTGTGCAAGGTCAGCATGCAATGGCTTTAAGAAAGACCACATTATTGGATTTCTTTATGACACCCATATACCATACAATAACATATTTTCTCGAAGTTTCCTTTGGGAAATGGGCAGCTCATTAGCAATTAAATACACTGGCCACATTGATACTTTGGAACTTCTAAACACAGGAACACCATCTGTGTTCATAGCAAAGGAAAGACTGTTTGGGTCTTCTAGGAAGCCCCTCTCAAACAAATCCAAATAAAGTTGCCCATCATAAAATTCATTCATTTCATTATTTTTCTTTCTGCATATTATGATGAAATCAATAGTTTCTCACATTTTCTGTAAAGCCTTTTCGCCTAAACATGATTGGTAACTGTACAATTGGACTATGTGGGATAAAACAGGAGATGGAATAATTTGGTGTTAAATCTTTTAAACAATGATTATTAGGGCAAGTCTGCGTATTCTTGTCAACATGTTTATAGCAAGTGAAACAGTAGTAATTAATAGTGGGGGCTTTAAAACAAACCTTTATGTATTTGTGAAGATGATACATTGTTCGTATCATTTTGTTACTGGGTGGTAGAAGTAAGTAAATTAGATTAAGCATGTAGCTAGCAGTTTCATCACTCATACGAAACGAATTGAAAGCAACAAACCAGCAGAACGATCACCCCCAAACACCTGTTTGTCCCTTCAAAAATAGTTTTTTTTTTTCATCTGAGGGCAGTATTTTAGAAGCTTGTGCTTGAATTTCTTCATAATCATTTTCAATGGTGTATCCAATTGGATCAGCAAGTACCTACAGACCAGCACGATGCACAGAATCATGCCCAAAATCATTAACATGCCCATTCATTTCACCCACCAGGGTGGCACATAACTCATTCCACATAGTGTCAGTCATGTCTTCATCTGCTTGTGGTGTATAATCTGGTTAGGTTGTTGTACAGTCACTCTCATCCAATCCCTCAGACACACTAATGGAAGCTGTGTGTGTGCTTCTACCAATTATGTTCTCTTCAATTTGGGTGTGCTGCTCGTCACAATATGTGATAGAAGGATCCACCATGCAATACAATATCATGTCACTCACAGGTCAAATGAATTATTTCAATTAGTAAACTAGAAAAAATGAGGTTGTGCATAGGTACAAATAGAAATAGTAAACTTGTGTTACTTGTATGAGAATCAACTCGCATCAGTTTAAACAGGTTTATCACTTCAGATCATTCACTGTAAGTGGGCCAAGGAGTAAACTCTCCAAAGCGTTACGGACTACCAATAGATGTTTGTGTGCAGTTAATACTTTAACAAAATGTATCAATAACAGTGTTTTGTGGTTATGTGGAACAAAATACTATGATGTACATTTGTAATGGTGTATAACGTACCTTGGAAGAAAAGGTCATCGGCTCAGTTAAAAGTCTTGGCCGTAGCGACTGGCGAAGCACCAGCACATCGAACACATCTTCACAGTGGATACTGGCGATTAGAACAGTGAACAATTCAGCAACATCGGCAGAGGCAAGAAGCTGCAGAAATAGAGCATGACATTTTGAGCAGCGATAAAACTGGGTACTTCCTATAATGACTAATGATTGAGACCCCAAAGCTTCTCCGATGTGGGGCACCCAGGATCTGAATTTCATATGTTCAACTAGAAGTCAGCTGTTTTCAAAGGGCGATGTTAAAGGAATGGTTTGGTCAAAAAATATTATTGTCCCTATGAGTTGGCCATGTGCTTTTAATCATAATTCGATCGATCGTACAAACATTTCCTATGCACCTTACCCGAGTTTTCGTCTGTTGAACACAAGCAAAATCAGGCAGCAGGGTGCGCCCTGGGTGACCTACGTTTGCGGCACTAAATCATATCCTCTGCCCCTGAGCCAGACATCACTAGACGCGTACCGCCCATTTCACAACGCCAAAGGATGTCTCGTGTCAATATTCTCTGTGCCTCAGCTAATGACATGTCGCCATGGAAACGGCAGGAAGCCTCTTTCCTCGACAAGTATAAACAGAGCGTTTCACAACACACAACAGCAGATTTTCTTTTCCATTCCTCTCACTGTATTTCTTTGAGTATTCTGTGACTCGTTTCTGTGCTCTGGTCAGCTACCTTCGTTGTTTGTAGCCCGTGTGAACAGATACCAGTACCACCGCTATAAATTATTTTTGTTTCTTTACCACACAATGGCAACAATAATGCCTTACCTGTACGAGCCCGAGTATTCCGAGGAGGAATTACTGGAAAGAGCAAGCTCTGTAGACGATGGGGATTTGGACAACAGTTGGGCGGACGTTTCAACAGATGAAGAGCCTGGGTCTAGTTGCATGGACGGCGTTTCCACCTGGTGTACGTGCAATCGGTGCGCGCTAATGCCAACAGAGGTGGAGAACTGCTGCTGCCGAGAAAACTCTGGATTCTTGTCCTACATATTGCAAGGCGATCCACAGCCGCAATGCGTTACCGAGCTGCCAGACTTCATGGCAGTCTGTCTCACACGGTCCGTGTTGAGGATTTTGATGGTGCTTATGCACGAACTTCGCGCAACAGTTAGCCCTCGTAATCCAAGTAACAAGTTAGTGTAGTCTGGTTGTGATGTCAGTTAGGCCACTACTATTTCACGGTTGTACCCTATATTCTCGTAACTTCAAGATATCATTGTCATATCCGTTTAGTCTTGCAATTCTCTAGCAATAGTCGCATAAAAGTCGCTCAATATTGTGCAGTGTCTAGTTAGCATTTGTCAGGGTAAAAATGCCATTGCATACACGAATTGTCATTGACAACCAAGGTTTAATACACTTATCTTGGTCATTTAAAAACAGATTGTATCTTTCTCTTTCATAGGTGGTACCGGCTGGTGGCCTATCGTTCGTACACATGGTGGCTACATGGGAGGCTTGGACACCGCGTTCAACGAGTAATACCCGCCTGTGTCGTTGGCGCCATTAGACAAACTTTCCCCAGCGACAGTGGTCAGTACAGGGGATTTTCCCTCGCTGAGCTACAACCAGACCTTTACAATGTGTAGTATTTTTGTGCCATCAAAATAAAAAAACAAATAAAACACAACATATTTTTCATCAATGGTTGTTTCAGTTTTTAAGAGAATCAAGTGTGGTTCCATTCAGCAGTGTTCTGGTGCCTTGTCTGCACGCCTCCCGGTCCATCCATCCCACCCCCCACTATCAAAGGCAGTTCGCACTAGTGGATGTGCGCTGCCATGGGGGGGCTGTCAGGGGCGCAAATGGCCAAGGTGCCAAACAACATGCATACTTCAACAGGTATCCCACGCCCAGGGGCCATCGCTCACATGGCCTCCTCAGAACCCGTGTCTCTCGGCAGGCCTCCCCCGAAGCAGACCGCGCCCCTGAAATCCACACAAGTGTGTCTCCATTCAGCAGTGTTCCGGTGCCTTGTCTGCATGCCTCTCAGCCCATCCATCCCACCCCCCACTATCAAAGGCAGTTCGCACTAGTGGATGTGCGCTGCCATGGGGGGCTGTCAGGGGCGCAAACGGCCAAGGTGCCAAACAACATGTACACTTCAATAGGTATCCCACGCTCAGGGGCCATTGCTCACATGGTCTCCTCTGACCCCGTGTCTCCAGGCAGGCCTTCCCCGAAGCAGACCGTGCCCCTGCAATGTACATAATGCCACAACATATACATGTCATTCATTCACCAACACCCCTTTTTGTTATTCTTTATAAACCACTCGATATTTACCATGAGAACATCCTTGAGCACTGCAAGTCAACTCGTGAACGTGCTACTCTGTGACCACTTTGAGTGAACTCGTCAGTGTGCTACCTGTGAACATCTCCCTGTTCTCCTGCCACTAATTACTCTGCTTGCTGAATCCAACTGTTTGTTGGTCAAGGTAAGGACATGTATCCTAATCATATCTCCTTCATTTGTAAATTTATATCTATTCCGAAGTATCTAACTCCGTAGTGCTATGTTAATTTGTATCATTGCTAATGACTTGAGTTTCTTTTGTTATGTTATTGGTATACCAATTTTTATCATTGTCAATTGGCATCGTATTGCATCCTTCGCGGACTGTGCCTATAGTATAAGCATGTTTCATATTCGTGCATGATAGAACATTCAAGGGACGAGTAACATGTTCTGATTTTCAACACATCAATGAATCGTTTGTGAAATTTGTCCTATAATACAGCTGCACGCGCTGCACTGGTTTTGCTGTGGTGCCCAAAAGAAAGCGTGCATCGAACAATGTATGGTCTAATTCATTCTTTCACACATGCTTATGCAAAATAATTTTCTAATAATGTTGGCCTTTATTTTTCAGAATTTACAAAAATGCCTGCATGTTTTATTTTCAGTTGCCCTTTGAAGACCCATGACAAATCAGAAAGCATTACAATGCATGTATTCCCTAAGACTGTTGATCGAATAAGAGAATTGTACAGACGTTGCGGATATCCACTGGAAGACCTTGAAAGTAGAGTCAACCAAGTCTTGGAGGACAAGAGGGGTCATCGATACCGCATCTGCAGCCTGCACTTCTCACCGGATATGCACGACACATCCTTGTACACAAAGAGGAATCAACCGAGAACAACTCGGAAATTGCTCCCAAACGCTATTCCGACTTTACTCGTGAAAATGCCGCCACAGGTGAGTCACACTTCCGGATTTAGCTTTACGCCTGTATTTTCTGTGTAAATGCCACTTATAGTACTTTCTTTTTTTTTTAAACTTGTTTTTATTGTTTGACTTGACAACACACTTGAAAAGACAGGGCAAAGAGCGGCCACATGGCAGCTAAAACAACAAAAGTAAATATACATAAATATACATCAACAGCAACACACGACTGTTCAACTGTGGGGAAGTGGAGCGGGAACACATAGATCCAACTAGATATCAGCATTTGAGTCAATCAGACGTACAGATGAACATGTTAAACACATCATTATACATTTTTGGGAGAGACACTAGCTGAGCATGAATGAGAAGGCAAGGAGGCCATGTAATCACGGAAGCTTTGCCAGACATCTATTGGCCGACAGTGCGGATGTTGCATTGCACTCCAGGTTTCCTCAGTGTCATGAGCCCACGTAACTGATCCAAGCCATTGTGAATACACAGGCGGTCTGGCACGGAGCCAGCATAACAGAATGCAGCGGACCGCCAGCAGCATACAGAGACCCGCAAGCCTCCCAGATTTCCGGCCCAGCTGGGGGAATTCATGAAAGAGACAATGTAGTGGGGTAGGGGCAATGGGGTGGTCCAGCATGTCTGATAGCGTGGAGCAAACCTCAATCCAGAATTGAGATAGGAGTGGGCAGTGCCAGAGCATATGGATGTAGGTTGCTTGTTCCGTGCCGCATCTGGGGCAACTGGAGGGGGAATCTGAGAACATGCGGTGCAGTCTCTTAGGTGTGTGATGGTATCTATGCAGGATCTTAAACTGTATAAGCTTAAATTTTGAGTTATAGGAGACATCTTGAGTGCGAGCACACATTCGAGACCACCTCTCATCACTGATCTCCACCTCGAGGTCGACCTCCCAACTGTGCTTCAGCTTAGTGAAGGCCGGGACTGCTCTAGATTGCACCAGTGAATATAGTCTTGACACTTTACCCCTAAAGGATAGGTAAGAGCAGAGTTCCGCAACTATGGAGTCATCAGGCGGTATTGTGGGAAAATCAGGGTATCTGAATTTGAGATTCCTACGAAGGGAGGAAAATTGTAGCCATGCAGTGGGCTGGCGCTTGAGGGATGGGGGGAGGTCCGCCCACTCAACGAAGTTGCCTTGTTCATATATATTGCGGAGCGACAGGAAGCCAGCTTCAGCCCAACGGGTCACAGTGGATAGCGGGGTAGGTGAGACATCCGGGAGGAAGTTCCAAAGCGGTAGGTCTCCATGGAATGGCCGTGGTGTGGTAACCAGGGCCCAAAGTTTAGTAAGAGCTAGGGAGGTGCATGTCACAGGATCTGTTGAGTCGGAGTCAGCTGGTATAGGCTTAAGAATGAGGGAACCCAGCACTCGATCAACAGCAGATAGCTTCTCGAGTCGGACATGCGGGGGGGATCGGTGGTATTAAACCAATGGGAGGCGAATGGTGATTGAGCCACCACCCAATACCTCAAGAAATCCAGTGCGCCAAAACCCCCAAATTCTTTCGGGGTGGTAAGCGTAGAAAGTTTAAGCCTAACCGCACCTGAGTGCCAAAGGAAGGTGTTTGTAATGTGACGTAGTGACTTAAACAATGTATCGCCTGGCCATACGGGTAGATTGGTGAATCGGTATAAAAGTTGGGGTAATACTACCATTTTAAGAATGCTGATCCTACCTGCTAGTGAAATGGGGAGCTTGGTCCAATTAGACGTCTTACCGGACAGGGCCGTTAGATAATTCGAGTAGTTGTCCTCGCGCAGTCTTATTATGGATCGGGACACCTCGACCCCCAAGTATGTGAAACTAGATTGAGACCAGGAGAAACCCAACAGATCCGGGGGGGGGACACGTACAATCAGTAAGCGGGAACAGTGTGGATTTGGAACAGTTCACTTTTAATCCCGATATGTCACCAAATCGGGCGACGTCCGCAAGGATAGGAGCAAGGTTAATGTCTGGTGAACGAATGTACAGCAGAGCATCGTCTGCGTACAGAGAAACTATGTCAGCCTGACCGGCCGTGCGTAATCCCCTATGGGCATGTGCCTGGCGAATCATGTCAGCAAATGGTTCGATGGCGACGGCAAAAATGAGTGGAGAGAAAGGGCATCCCTGGCGCGTCCCTCTGGCTATCTGGAAGGGGGCGGAGCATCTGTCCTCAGTACTGACTCTAGCTGAAGGGGAGGTGTAAAGCAGCTTAACCCAAGTTCGGAAATTGTGACCAAACTTACATTTCACAAGGACCCGCCACAAGTATTTCCAAGAGACCGAGTCGAAGGCCTTCTGCATGTCCAGAGTGGCTGCTACCGCCTGCGTGGTGGGGCTGACCCTGCTGATCACATTAAACAGTCTTCTTAAATTTAAGGATGTGGACCTTCCTGGGACAAACCCTGCCTGATCAGGATGAATAATGTGGGGCATAATAGGGGCTAGACGGTTGGCTAACAGTTTAGCGTAAATTTTAACATCGCTGTTAATCAACGAGAGGGGGCGGTATGAGCTGCATTGGGAGGGGGGCTTGCCCGGTTTGGGGAGAACCATTATCAATGCCTCCCGAAGAGAGGGGGGGGGTATACCCTTTTCGCAAGATTCCCCCCAGAGGCACAACATGTGCGGGACCAATAGTGACTTGTATTGCTTATAAAATTCAATGGGCAATCCATCCGGGCCAGGGGCCTTACCAGACGCCAGTGATTCAATAGCTTCGGTAATCTCCTCAGACGTGATAGGTCTCTCCAGAGAGGCACCAGCCTCGGAAGATAAAACGGAGAGAGGGAGAGAGCCTAGGAAGGAATCTATTTCCGAAATGGGGGGGTCATTGGCCTCGGAGTATAGAGATGCCTAGAATGCAAGAAATTCGGAGTTGATGTCCTGTGGGGACAGAGCCATGGAGCCGTCCGATCTTGCTATGGCCGGAATATTGGGAGCACCGAGTTTGCGACGGAGCAGCCTGGCTAGCATACGGCCGGGGCGTTCACCTTCGCCGTATCTCCTCGCCAAACATGGGGACTCTAGGAATTTGACCTCTCGCTCTGCAAGGGCACGAAAGTTATCTAGTTCCGATCCCAAGGCCGAAAGAGTGCTTGAAGAGTGGTTAAGAGCGTATTGAGCCTCGAGACCGGCAAGGGTTGATTCACTAGCGGAGATGTCAGCGCGGATCCTCTTAAGAATGCCACTTCCCTTGGAGATAGCCACACCCCTCGTATATGCCTTGAATGATTCCCAGAGCATGGCGTGAGTTGTCACCGAACCAGTGTTGAATTCAAAGAACTCTTCAATGGACGATTCGAGTTCAGCCGCAAAGGTCTGGTCAAGGAGCGTGCGGGAGCTTAACCTCCACTGCCTTGGTCTATTGGCGTCAGGACCCCAGTTTAGCGAGATGACGACAGGTGAGTGATCAGATAGTGTTCTGGGAAGGATAGCCTGGTGAGACAGTGACCTAACTAACCTGTCGGTGATGAGCCATCTATCTATTCTAGAGTGGGAATCGTGGACTGTGGAATAGAATGAGTATTCTCGGGCATCAGGGTTTATAAACCGCCAAGAATCAACCAGTGTCAGACGTGGAAGAATAGTAAGTATGGTGTAGGCCGCTCTGGAGAGTTGGCGAGGCCGCGTGCCCGATCTGTCTAGGGTAACGTCCAATATAGTATTAAAGTCTCCTCCCCATATGATCGGGATCAAGGGAAAGCCTTCCAGGAGCGAGGCTAGGTGTAAATAGAAGTCCGGATCGTCAACGTTGGGACCGTAGATGTTTAGGATGGCCACCTCTTGGCACTGTAGTGTGCCAACGAGCAGGACATATCTGCCAAGGAGGTCTATACGTGAGTGATTGCACACAAATTTCAAACTTCTGTGTATCAGAGTGAATGTGCCACGGCTCTGGGTAGAATAGTTAGTATAATATCTTTGGGAACCCCACTGTTTTGCGAACCGGTCACATTGTTCGGAGCGGGCATGGGTTTCTTGTAAGCAGAGAATTTTGACCCCGTGGCGTTCTGCGTATAATTGTATCTGGGGCATTTTTTTATGATTGCCCAAACCACGAACGTTCCAGCTCATGAACGTCAGGACTTCACTTGCCATTTAATTGGGAATATTGATACAGTAACAGGAGTGCGTTGTCAAAAAAGAGAGAGTCTGTAGATCCAGACATGGAGGGATCTCCAGCCGTGTGTGTGTGATGTAGTGCTGTACAGCATGTGGTGCCCCTAGTGGTTGCCAAGTCATTTTCAACAATAACTACCCCTCCCCCCATTCCCCCCACGCACATCCCTCCCAAAACTCGAGGGAAGAAACCCAAACCCATTAACAACAACACCAACAAAATACTAGGCATCTACCCCTGGGGGGCTGCAAGTCGGCCTAGCGATGTCATGCTGAACCGGGGAGAGCATAAGGATAATACACAGTGCAATAGTAGTAAGTAAGAAAACATAGTGGTGGCTCACGGGAGCCGTATGGCTACAGAATATCAGGATCGGAACGGCTTAAGGTCTAAAGTGCCGTGTAAGCAAACAGATCAAACAGCAAATCAAGGTGAATGCAACAGTTAAGGGTCCCTGGTAGCCAGACTGAGGCGAACTGAAAATCCCTCGTGATCAAGGTGGGACCAGGGCCCAGACAGTCAGGTCCAGGTGCCCGTGGTCGACAGTACCACAGTCTTCGTGCCGGGGGCCCTGCATGGGGCCAAGGCCGCCCAAGCACAACAGAGCCGTTTATAAACAAATGATGGACCCTCAAGGGGGGGCACTGGAGACAGCGAGAGCAAAACCGGTGATCAAGAGTTACCTGAGGTCATGGATATCATAGGGGACCTGGCGGTAGTGACCCCTTAACTGACAAAGTCATGTGCAGGGGGGCCACCACACGGTGCCCCATGCTATAGGAGCGAAAACAATCGTCAACCGGGAAAGTGTTCATCAATGAATTTCGATGCCTCCTCTGGGATGGTGAAGAAGAAGGTCTGATTCAAGTGTTCAATCCTTAATTTCGCCGGAAAGAGCATGGAGTATTTGACCCCCAGGTCGCGAAGTCTCTTTTTTACAGCAAGAAAGGTTCTGCGCTCCTGTTGAACAGTGACCGAGAAGTCGGGGTACAGATGAATTCTTGCCGGGCCAAAGCGCAGCTCACCCTTGGCTCTGGCTGCGCGAAGCAATGCGTCTCGATCCCGAAAGTTTAGGATCCTGGCAATGATGGGTCGGGGAGACGCGCCCGGTTTAGGCTTAGCAGTGAGAGAGCGATGTGCTCTTTCGACCGCAAAGTGTGAGGAGAGCTGCGGGGCATCGAGTACAGTTAAAAGGATACGCTCAACATAGTCCTCCATGGGCTCTTTAACATTATCCTCCGGAATGCCAATGATACGCAGGTTATTACGCCTAGAGCGAGATTCTAGGTCATCATTCTTCCTCTCCACCGCTGAGACACGATTAGTAAGTGTAGATACCGCAGCCCGAAGCGACAGCAGGTCATCCTCCGCGACACCCACCCTGGTCTCAACCTCGGCGACCCGGCCGTCCGTTCTTTCCATATGAGCTTTAATAGACGAGATGGTACCACTCATGTCGTCCAACTTGGTGTGCAGTGCGGTAAATCCCTCCTTCATGTACTCAAGCATCCTCTGTGAGTCATCCGAGGTTGAGGGTGTCGAGACCATGGGTGTCTCCTCAGGCGGATCGGGGGAAGCCTTGGACGGTGTTTTTGCAAACATGTTGAGCGAACTTTGTTTCTTACCAGCTCCAGCCCCCTTGGTCATGGTGATGATGGAACCACGAGTAGCGCCACCAGGGGAGAGCGTGTCTGTACCCGCAAAGACGGGGGGGGGGGGGCGGCGAGGGAGGAAGTAACAACGGGAGATGTAGAAATGGAGCTGGGACCGGTCCACCCAATCGGGGCCGGCAACTATGGGTCAGGACCGCGTCCCTATCCAGAAGGGAGGCGCAGCCTGACAGCAATACGGTTATTTACGTGGGTGTGCCCACCGGATGTGTGTAACTGCAGGGGGGGGTCAAAGGGTCCCAAGCAACCGGCTGTTGTATTAAGACCTTAGCCACAGGCAGAGAACATCTGCTAGAATGATAAGGCTGAACTTGGAGAGCCCCGCATACACGTTGTCACTGCAGGCAGTTGAACCAGGTTCCGGGCCTCCTAGATTAGTGCAAACCCCAGGGACAGCTGAATTAACGTAAATATGGGGGAGCTCAGGAGCAAGGGACCATTATCCCCTGGGCGGGTGATGCGTGACCAAGTAGGGGGGGATGCCAAGTATGTTCTCACCAAGCCCTGAGGAGAAGGAGGCACAGCATGTGAGGAGATTCCAAAGTACCAAGGTATAGTGCAAGTCTGGGCCAGTGCAATCCGGCCACCAAAAGTCCAGCCTTAATTTCTCCGACTAAGGCAGATGCCCAACACATACCTCGGGGAGATGAACTTGTTGACAATTTAATCACTGCAAATACGTGAGTTCTTTTGGCGCCTTGGCTGGATAATGGTAGGTTGCTCTGACTGATGAAGTAAGAGAGAGATCAAAGGCCACCTGGGCCGCTGTCGTGAGGGAGCTGGGAGGGCAGGGCTGAGTTATGCCCCACAGCCACGCCGCCGGAGCGGCCCACGCGGAGTCGGGAGAGGAAAACAGGGGAGATGGGCGAGCCAGCCAGGTAGACTCACGGGGCCAACAACGCCACAAGGAAGTCCTCAGGGATCGGCCGTGAAGGGCCGCTGCAACACCAGGGCTCGGCTCAATAGGCCCTCCAGAGCAGGGCGATGGGCGGACCAGCAGGGCCGGCCGCCGCAGCACCGCGCCCCCCACCAGAGAGGAGAGCCGCGCCGGGAAGATCATGCACCCGCCGGCGGGTCACAGTGTAGAGCCCCCCCCGTTCCCCCCTACCTGGTCCTCGAAGCGGCCAGCATGGCGTCAGCAGGGGGGCAGCAGAGGAAGGGTAAGCATGCGGCGGCGGCACCGGGATCACAGTGACGACAGGTGTTCCTCCAAAGCTGGGACCGGAGGCCCCGACGCCGCCCGGCGTCTCAGAAGTCCGCAGATGGAAGGCGAAGCGCCGGAGGGGTCCGGAGAGACTGTCCGTGGCCGCGTAGGGCCCGATCCCAGAGGAGGACAGAGGAAGGCACAGCGCCCCTCCCCCCCACAGAGGCCCGCTGCGCCGCGCTCAAAGTTACGTGAGCGAGTCGAAGGCGCCGGAGCCGCGGGCCGGGGAGGTTAAGTGCCGGCGTCCGCATTCAATGCCGGGCGCCGCACCAGGATCAACCAGCAATGCCGGGGCACCAGACTCAGCCAGGGGATAGCGGATGGATTCACACGTCCGCTCCGCGAGCGTGGGTTTGCACAAGTGCACTGGAAGGGTGCTGGGACGGGATCTTCTACTCTCCCGGCTCAGAGCTTTGACATCAGGCGGCCATCTTCGTTCGGCGCAACAGCGCCCCCCACTTATAGTACTTTCAATGTTTATGTGATTGAATAGCTGTTCAAATAATGACTTTTTTGCTAAACATCAGTCCTTGTTTTGCAGAACCCACTTAGAAAACTGATTCATGGGGATGGATAACTATGCTATATTATTCGTTTCAATAAGTGTCATTATCTCTTATTCAGTCTCCTTACATGCCATTTTGTAATGTTGTAATTTCTAAATCGAATAATACTTTCCCTTTACCACTCCATGACTATCCACCGAATATGAAGGAACAAGATTCAACATCCATGTCTTACATGGAGTCATCAACCACTTTGAGCGCGTATCAGGTAATCTTACCTAGCTATTCTGTTCCATACTGTTTTTATGGATGGAATTCTGCAACGTATAATTGCATTACACAATGTTTCTTTACCACTTTACTGTTGATAAGTACCTATGTCGTCTTTCAGAATTGTGTGTCCCTTTTCCAATCTTTTCGACATCACTAATGAAAGTACTATGTTTCAGGGAGATGCTGAAGTGTCCATTACAATCCGAACACCCCTCGTAGTAGATCTGGTGTCAGGTGTATGGGTCATCATAGCTCAATAGGACGAGATAATCCGATCATATTTTCGCAACGTATCATTGCATTGCACAATGTTTCTTTGCCACTTTACTGTTGATATGTACCTTTGTGGTCCTTGTCCCGTTTCCAATCTTTTCGACCTCACTAATGCAAGTACTGTGTTTCAGGGAGATGCTGCAGCGTTCTCTACAATTACATTATCCATTGTGGGTTTTCTGGAACCAGACCATACAGTTGCTCCGGAGCCAGAGGTATGCGCACTGACAGTACCATTGAATAAAAGAAAGTCGGTCTAATTACATGTGTAATGCCAATGACTTATTTTAAATGGATACTATTTTTTGTAGGGATGTATACAAGATCCGTATATTGAACCGGAGGAACGTGTATCAGAGTCGGTCCGCCAGTTTGCTGATGTTAGAATAAAGAAGGTTTCAAAGAAAAGAAATAAAAATAAGGTTAGTTATAAACACTTTCTATTGTTGGCAACAGTTTTGTGCCAAGGCCTTCATTATATGCTTTTTTTAATGTCATTTGTACAACACTGTATCTGTCCTCTAGTAGCCCAATCGAGTACGGACTATGCAGACACAGACAGCGATACAAATGACAGATGCTGCTTGCCAAACTCTTTTCACCACGGAGGAACTATTCATTGAGGCGCGTCGTGTTCACACTCGAGATACCTATGTCCAATGGCCAGGAAATGAATTTAATAAGACCGTCGATTCCAGCAAAGGGTTCTTGGACCATTACTACAATGCGCCCGCTCTGCCAGAGAAAGGTGCAATTGAATTTATAGAAGATAGTTTTACATTACTCTATGAGCACTTGACACAATCGACACCTGCCAAAAAAATGCCCCCCAAAAAACAGTCCACATTGATGTTTTCTCCTATCCATCGTCAAGTAACAGATGTTGAAATGACAGAAACTGAAGCATCAACACTATTGACCGACGAAACAGACATAGATGTCGACTATAGTATGTTCTGTTTTGCTGATACGTCCACCAAGGGTCAGTCCGAAACAACAATGTTGCCTGATGACAGTATTATAAAAGAGGCCGAATACATAGTATTTGACAGCAGCTTGATGGAGATTATAAAGATGGTGAAATGTGTGCATTCAGTGGGAGGGGAAGTATGTGGAAAGCCATTGGTGAGCGTGACTCGTCTAACACAAGGCAGTAACCTGAAAATGCATGCCACCTGCGAAAAGTCACATAAAGCATTTTCATGGTCCGCTCAACCGATGCTGGGGAAACTGCCAGCTGGCAATCTATTGTGTGCATCAGCTTTACTTTTCAGTGGCTCTAGTTTCACAAAGTTATCCAGTTTCTTCCAGTTTGTGGGACTCCATTCCATTTCCAAAACGCAATACTACAAATACCAACGTGATTGTCTATTCCCTGCCATCAGTGATGCTTGGAAAATTGAACAATTGGCTATTGAAAGTACATTCCCCGACAAACGGTTCAGGCTAGCCGGCTATGGACAGTGTGACAGCCCCGGATTTTCTGCTAAGTACTGCACCTACCATCTTCAGGACATGGAAAGTAAGAAAATTGTGAGTTTGGTGGTCGTGCAGGTGTCCCAATGTAAATCCTCAGTGGCGAAAATCACTGGAAGATTTACAATCGAGGGGAATGCAAATCGAACTCATAGCCACGGACAGACACGTTTCAATAGCCAAGACAATGAGAGAGTAATATCCAAATATTAAACATCAGTTTGATGTATGGCATGTTGCCAAATCAATTAATAAAAAAATCTCGGCTGCAGGGGAAAAAAAAGGTTTTGAAAGTATTTCGCAAATGGTCCCAGTCTTTCAGCAACCATCTTTGGTGGAGCTCCAAAACATGTGATGGGTCTGTGGAAATTCTACTGGAAAAATGGTGCTCACTGATGCACCACTGTTCTAACGTTCACCACTGAACAGAAAACCAACATTTCCACCAATGTGAACATGGCCCAGAGCAGGCACGGAAGAAGAAGTGGTTGATACCATCTTCAGCTCCACACAAAGCCCTTGAGAAGATTGTGTTTGATAAAACTCTATCAAGAGATCTGAAGGGACTCACAGAATTCTGTCACACAGGAGATTTGGAGGTGTTCCACAATATGTGCCTAAAGTACAGGCCAAAGTGATTGCATTTTGGCATCCAGGGGATGAAATGTAGGACTTTACTAGCGGTATTAGCGAATTACGAGAATGTGGGCCGTGAACAATCTAGGACAGCTGGAAACTTAGGGATGCTTCGCTACAATATGGCCTTTACAAAAAGAAGCAAAAAATGGGTGGTCAAGTCGGTATATGATGAAATGGAATTCGATTTTGTGAAAGATCTCATTGTTAATGTCGTTGAGATGCATAGTCATGGAATCGCGCACAAATCTGCTCAAAGCACACATACATTGCCACAAACCATTGCCAGCGTCCCATGTCCACCCAAAGCAGAGCTTGTAAAATCGTTCAAATCCCAGTTGGAATGATGACCGTCTGTTTTTATTTTTGCAAATTTTGTCTTTTGAAATCTATCCTCTCAGTCCTTTTCTTAAAAATATATTACAATTATTACAATTTGCTTTCACATTTCACAGTTTAGTTGAGATACTGTGGGACCTTCATTTTTCGTGTTAATGAACAATGGGTAACAGTGTGTAAGAATATTTGGGTTTTGGCAGTTGACTTGCAATAAAGTTCTGCAAAAAGCTGAATAACTGCTGGACCTACAAAAGGGATTAGACCTAGGCCGCAAAACGTTCTAGGCACGCAAGAAGTAATGACTGTGAAAACATGCCATGGGGTAGGAGGCCATGAGATAAGCAGAGGTGGCCTTATTGGCAAATTTCACCTACAGCTGAGTAGCGCCACGAACAACGAGTGGACCCCTATTTCCTGAGCCCGTGTTTCAAAATTCATTTTCTCATGGATGCGTTGACACGGGATGTTGCAAAGCAAGAATGTACGTTTATTTTGAGTGAAGGTCACCAGCTTTGAATTTCGGCTTCGGAGCTGTGAGACCCCACACATCCCTCGCACAGTATAAGATTCTATTGTTTTTTGACCTTGAGAGGCAGGGACCATTCCGAAAGGGCTTGAATTGAGGCGGGGTGTAATAACGTATGATATGATAAGGTTGCCCATTCCGAAACTGCACCTAGTTACATATAAGTTCAGTTTTTGAGAAAACGTTGACACGAACAGAGGATTCTGCATCACGGTCTGCATTACGCCTAGAGAATGGAAATTGCAAATATGATGTAAGTTTCTCTTTAGACGATTTCATACCAGAAGTAATCGAAATACAAATAGAGACCGTTACTGATGGATGACATTGTACTTGTTTGTTCTGTTTGGCATATTGCAATGAAGTGCTAGTACTTCTATCTACCGGGCAACAGGCAGAGGCGTAGACAGGGTAGGGCCTGAGGGGCAAGGCTCACTCGAAATTTCTAGACGTTCACTCAGCAGCACTGTGTAGGAATTTACAGATGTTAATGTCACTGTGGTGGGCCCAACTACATTAGCTTCAGGCCCCACTTGTTAGACAATCCTGGCCACGCCTCTGGCAACAGGGGCAAGCCAGCATCGAGATGCATGTAGACCACCACTCGTTTCTCCCTGGCTCTATGCTAATAAATCATTACATTGTTTTTGCACCTCGAATTCTTGCCCCAGTTTACGCATTACGGTTATTGCTCAACATTCTCATTCGCACTATCCGCGGAAGCAAATATCAGAGTACTTTGATATTCCACGTTGTATTCTTTCGGTTCACATTGTGTCACATCTGCGCTAATAAAGGAAATTAATAATTGTAATAAAGATCGTCTACTGAGACACTTTTCGATTTTTATCTTTTGTAAACAGGTAAATCGTGCCGTCCTGCGATTGTCATCTATTCCAGACCCCGACTTATGGCTTCTTCAACCACCAGCTGCAGCTACATGTCAATCGCTGGATCTACTTGACCGTATTTTGGGACGACAGACAAGGTCCAATGTGTCCGTACGCGGTACCGCGGCTAGGGGCAACATAACAACCTTTACGGTGCTCTAGTGCCAAATTGAAGCACCAGCCTTGCAATTCACTGTGCGACCGAAGTGCGTCGATTACCCAAAACGAACACCCTGTGTCCCAAAAGGAACAGCGCGTGACTCACGAAAAACATTTGCGGATTTATTAAATGAGAGCACCGAAAAAAAGTTCTATTTTAATTTAGTAGGTCACACGCCGATTGTTATCAAAACATTTAATGTGAAATAAATGTACTTTACCAATTGTACAGTCTTGTTGTCTTCTTTAAAGTACAGTTTCATATTCCTAATTGTGAAGCGTCGCGCTGTGAGATGATGTGTGTTGTTTTCCGGGTTCCACGTCTAGTCGCGTAGGTGACGACTGGGTGTGTTTGGCCACGCTGCCCAGCAACGTCATGGAGAGAGGTAGGGAATATAAATTATTTGGTGATGTCAGGCTCAGGGGCGGGGGATATGATTTAGTGCCACAAACGCAGGTCACCCAGGGCGATGCGGCAAGTGGTAAGATTTTCACAACATGGTCGAACCATAGGGACAGTAAGATTTCTGACCGAACCATTCCTTTAAGGTCTCCTCTCTCGCTATGAGTGTGCTGGCAATAGGTCTTGTCGCCAAAAACACTGTGTTAACGAGACACATTTCACCCGATGCTATGACCAACAAGGGGCCTCTTTCCAAATACCAATAAAAGGCTGAAATTTCAAACACTGTAGGAGTCATTTTATTTAACACCTTAATTACACGCACAGCCCTCTTTGTACTTACACGTGTCACAGGCAGAAAAAGTGGGGAGCGATAAAAGGCCAACACGAGGAGCTGGTTCTCAACAAGATGTTGCTTACATATACAGCAATCATGTCAGGCTGACTCGCCAATAATGAGTTAGGATTGGCTTCAGCCTAGTTTTTTGTTTGTTTTGTTTTTGCTTCCTCCGCATTTTCAAAACGTTGGTGGCTCTTGGCTGCTGTCCTGTTGTAGTGCTTGCGGGCGATGGGGAGGCCACACCGTTTCTGGGGAAGGGGAAGTGAAATAATTAGGGACGACGCAGCAGAGGGAACACAGCGGTTTTAAGAAAGTGAAGTGGGTGTTGAGAGTATCCCTCATAGATCGTGCCTTCGTGTTTAGGTTATAGTGCCTAATTATTGCTGATAAAACACGTGCTATACCATACTCGCTGTGTTGCTTCTAATATTCTGTAAATAGATTACATTAACATATTTGTGTCTGCGACGTGTTTGTGCTGTTATTGTCTAATTGGTGTACTAGTGGGGGATCATTAATCACTTCTGTGCAATGACCCTGGTTGCTTGTCCTAGCAAAACTCTAACCTCTATTGATCTCTGTGAGCACGCACACATGTAGCTACTATTCATGTGGAAGGTGTGGTAACCGGGGCATTTTGGTCATGTTCTGGCTCCCACATGGGTAATTAAGCAATATATGAAAGGGCAGAGTGGGGTGGGGTGGTGCATCCTTGAGTAAGTATCAAGTACATTTGGTAAGGTGTCTGCCAGAGCTTGTGGGTAAAGTAGGAGGCGCTTAGCACAGTTAGGGTCTCTTATGTATGTTTGACCCTTCCATATATGTCCCTCGTCATTCTGAGTATCTTTATTTTGCTGCAACACGTTTAAAGGACTGGGCTCAGTACATGTTTTGAAACACTACACACAATGTTGACAAGATATGCATTTCTTTGCTAGGTAACAGGAGACATTGGTGACCCCGAGTTTGAGGGGTACGCCTCGACATTGGCCTCGAGCTCCTGTGCTCAGGGACCTTTGGTGAACCTTACCAACAAAGCCCATAAGGCAAATATTTGTTTACATCTAACACTTATCACACTTGTGCTCGTTTTGACCAGAAACCATAGCTTTACCACACTGTCATTTAATTGGCATAGTTGGCTACATTCTAGAAGTTACTAGATTAGAGAGAAGCCTTTCCAAGAGACTCCAATTGGCTGCACAGAACACAGGCACTGAAGGCTGGAACTGCCAGGCAATTCCTTTCAACTGGAAGGGCTTGGCACAGCACCTTACCGAGGGGCAAGAGCCCTCCCACCGTGGCACCTTACGTGCCAGTTTCAGCTCTGTGTAAACCGCCCCCCCCACCTCCCCTCTCTCAGTTCCTCTTTTATACATGGTGCGGGTCTGGTCAACGCGTGGCTACACCCTGTCCACATGCACTTTTCAAACCTCTCAAGGAGTCAGCTGGGCCTGTGCTGAGTGAAGGCGTTTTACATTTTTTTGGGTGCCCCATGTTCGCACCCTGTGTGTTGATGATTGCGACATACGTCGTAGCCTCACTGACATTCCATGTCATCCCTCGGCGCGCTCGGTCCATGAAATTAATTGTTGTTGTTGAACCTTGCATCGTTCCTGCCTGTGTAAAATGCAGGTGTAACTTGCAGCTCGATCTCCACATCTCTTTTGTGTCCCCCCTTTCTTTCCTGTACACTCCCACTCTCTCCCACACTCAGTCTCCCCCAAGCACGCTAACCCTCTCTTATGCACGTTCTCTGAAATACTTCCTCATGCACCCTCCTGGCCCTTCACTTATGCTTCTAAGCAAGGTGTCATCCACCCTGGATTGACTGTCATCCACTGGCACATGCCACACATTTCGGACTTTAAACATGACATTTGTTTGAGGGAAATGCTTCCTTGTTTTTTTATTGAGACAGGTCGTGTGATTTTGGGCACAACCTGCGTAGGACCTGTTTTTCAGGGCAATGCTGTGCTGTTGTTTTTCTTTGGTCACAGCCAGCTTTAAAGTGTGTTGCAGGGTTTTTCACTGGTCCTGTGCACTGTTGGCTGCCCTGCATCCCCTGTAGACTGTGTGGCTTCCTACCCAATGTTTCTATGGTTTCTACTGTGGAATCCATCATTGCACCTCACTGCCCTCGTTCGATTGGGCCTTTTCGAGCAAGGCATTTCTGTCCCTCCCCTTTCATTCTCCAGCCCATATTGGAATCATTTATTTGTGGGCTTGGGCCTGTAAGCGATATTCAATCAACACTACAGGTAAGTCAATGCCTAGTCAGGGATGCTGAGGAAAACCCTTATTGATGTATTTTTATATCCAGTTCAGTACTCTGGATGACAACCCTTGTATAACACCCCCCCTCTTCGAATCCCCCTGACCCCACTGAGCCAAGAAGTAGGTTTGTTTTGCAAATTAAAAGGTTTATTTGAAAATGTAAACAATATATATATATATATATATATATATCACACTTCTATAAATACATTGATAATGGATATTACACTAGTGAATATGAGCAGTAGTCAGCAAGTGGTAATTTATGAATAGGAACAGAAGAATAAGGTGGGAAAGAATGCTTTATATGGTTCAAGGAAACGCAAGGTGGAATAAAATGCAGCAGTACAGAAATAACTTGTTATGATTTTAGCAAAAGGTAATATGATCACTTTTTCTTTTGACAATTCACTCCCCCCCCTATGCAATACAAGAAATGGAAGGAGAGCACACAGTCTTCAAGAATCCCAACAAATCACACTTTATAATGCAAGACACAGTTCCAGTTCTCCCAGCAAGCTTAGGGAAAACAGGGATGAGTTTTAAACACAGGCGAATTACTTTAATGTGGTTTGCAAGGAAGTGAAAAGGTGCTAACATTGCTTTTAATTCCCTCTAGAGGTTCAGGGTAGGTGTTGGCTACTTTATATTAGTTCAGGCTCCCTTTAACAATACTCTATGAATGATTAGCAGATTGCAAACGAATTTTAGCAAAGAGAAGCAAAAAGCTGCTGATTTCTACAGGTGACGAAATCGGGCCAAATCGCAAATCGCGGTAAATTTCGCGAGTGCGTGTCTCGCGATTACGGAGAAAGAATAGGGAGTAGGAAGTCGGTTCTAGGTTCGTTGGAAAGCCTAGATTCTAAGCTTTCAGGTGAAAACAGTTCCGGAGATACGGATGATTCAATAAAGGTAGATTTTCAGATTTAAAGTAAAACTCAAAATGACAGGTGACAGCTTGCAGCTGCAGAATTGACAGGTGACAGTTGTGCAGCTTTAAAAAGGACAAATGACACGATTTCTAGGAGGCTGTTCTAATTAGGTTAAAATAGCTTGAATTAGATTATTTTAACTAAGAGATTGGGTTCTGCACAGTTCTGGCAGATACTCACTCCCGCCTCGTCACGGATCTGGTCAACTGGACTGGACTGGGCGGTTTTGCTCACAGCGTCTGGGTCAGCTCTGCTCTGCTGGTCTAGCCTCTCTGGATACGGAGGGTCAATCAGGCACCGGTTCTGCTCACAGCGGTCTGGGTCTGGTCTGCGGTTCCGGCAACAGTTCTTGGCAAAGAATTCAAACAGCTCGCCCGGCTGTTGAATAGTTTGGTTAGGCTTGCTGGATTCTGAAGGCCTGCTGAGAATACTTTTGCTTGCAGTGGGCCCTCTAGGTTCAAAGTTCTGTAGTCTATGTTTAGCTTGGAAGTCTAAGTGTTGGATCTCTGGATGTGAAGTCGTCGGTCAGCATGCTCCGCAGCAAATGGAATTGAATCCCCTACCTGGGTTTCAGTGTCCCTTTTTATGTGTTTTGAAAATGGGTGTGTGCCTGGGCCTAGCTAAGCCTGCCCCTCTCACTTATCATTGGCCAAGCTTACCTCTCTCCCTTGATTGGGGGGAAGAAATGGAGTGTCAGAGTGATGCTGTAGGTTGTGTGGTCAGAGGAAACTCCCCTTGTCAAATTGCACACAAATCTATTTCTGATCCAAATACATATTTATCTATGTAACATTTTTCTCATATTATAGGTCCAGTTAACATATTTTCTGTAGCACCAAACCATCTGATCCCTGTCTTTGTACGATGTCGTGTCCACTGATGACAGAATTCTCCCCTTTTCATCCAAATAACGACCTCTAAACCTTTCCAGATTTTACACAAATACGCACCAGGGATATGGGTTTCATATGATAAAGTGTCAGATTTTTAACATGCAGACATTTGGAGTAAGACCCTATTTTCCGCTAGCAACCCCCCAGAATACACTACAGGGTCCTAACGCCTCTTAAAACGTGCACAGAGAAATCACAAGAATAATGATATTGCTTATATAAGTTTGACAAGTCCGTACTATGAATTATCCATCTCATTTTAAATTATGCCCTGGTCAAAAAGGGGTGTGGCTTCCCACATCACAGGGTGGAATAACTGGTTTATCCACTTCCCCCAAGCTCAGCTGCTAGCAGAGGCACTGCCCCTCCCAGTTCTCCCAAGAGGATGCCACTTTACAGCCCCCCCCAATATAACATTTGCCTGAGTCCAGGACAAGGCTTTGTTCAACCTCCTGCAGTCTGCAGGTCCCCTCCCTTAATTCAATCAGGGAGGTGTGATCTCCTTTTGGCGGGGAAGCGGAAGGCAGTCAGGCCTGGGAATGCAGTTTGATCAAGTTTCAACTCCTGTCGGGGGTAGTTGTCAGGCAGAATTCAGCTAAATGTCACTTTAGTTCCCAGTTTAAATCAAAACTTACAATTTTTACATATACATTAAATAATTACTTACTTCAAGTCATTTCAGAATATAGTTTTACATTGTGTCCACCTCTTAGCAAGTCTTTCCTTGGCCTGGTTTTGGTTCCTCTGTTCAGTTTTACACAAAAGTCTGGTGGTTTTAAAACGCCGGCTTTCTGATAGTGGTGAGTACTGGTACTGTGTCACGGCCGCCAGCGACTGGCGTTTGTGGCGAAGGTGGACGCGAGGACACCATTAAAATGTTCCATTACGTTCCTCCTCGTCTATCAGACGCGGTCTAGTTGTTTTCAAGATGGCCGCCGCCGTTTGCATATATACCACTCGGCTGCCGGCGGTTCGGCGCGTTGCAACTGTGTTTATCTCATCGCCCTGTTGCTTGCGCTAGTTTTTCCCTTCGGATAGTCTACTTGCTATTTTTCCTGTTGTTTTCTCCACCTCCCGTTCCTTACGGGTCCCCCCTTCCTCTGTATCCTGTTTGCCTTCTCCTGTGTTTCTGTTCTCGTGTTGAATCTCTGCTGAGTATTTCTTCGCTCTAGAGACACTGCCCTCGGATTCTCTGTTCACTCTTGTCCTCCACCCTGAGGGGTGCCTACCTGAAATCTACCATCTCCTATTCCCTCGATCAGCGGTATCGCCAACCTTACCTATCATCTGGGTCTTCGGCAAAGGATCATTCAACATACGACTGTGCTGACTGCGCCCACAATCTTCACGTCTATATTTGGATCCAGGGGTTTTTTGCCGATCCAGTGGCTTTTTCCCCTCTGGCTGTCGCGGAGGGGAGTCACCGTGGGGTTTCTTTGTCTGAGAGTCACGGTGGCTTCTTTCCGAGGTAGACCATATCTTCTAAAAAAGAAGAAGCCGTACACAGGACTTACCCGCCGGAAGAAACTGGACTATTCAGGTGAGGAGGAAGAGACAGGGGAGGGTTACAAATCAGGTGAAGACGAAGATATAGCTGATCACCTAGCTAAACCCGTAGCCAATATTGCCGGTTCTGATATACTGCAACCATTTTTGGCATTAAGAAAATGAATTCCCCACAGTTCTGGGTTGCTTTTGGCAATCAGCATTGCCATTCCCAATGGTTTCAGGCTACTGTGTGTGTAGCCCAATGGTGGTTTTAGGCGGTGCCCTCCTGTGCTCACAACATAGGCAAAAATGGGTGGCAGCCTATTCTTCATGTGTACTCTCTAGGGAGTTCTGGCCATCATGATGTTTTCCATGCCAGTACTGCACAGTTTTATGGTAGGGCTTGGATGCATGGGTAAAAACATCCCACAAGCCCTCCCTCTTGCGACGGCCATTCTGTCCTTTCACTGATGGAACTCGCAAGATCTGGGATGTTCGCCTCCTCTTCTTCCAATACCATAGATGGCACAGTTCAGCATCTTTTCCTCCCTCCAGTCGATCAATCAGTTCTCCTTGCTGGTCCTGATGGGAGGATTGGGCGGTACCCCGGGCCCCTCGGGTCTCTGCTCCCGTTCCCCGGATCGTCCTCCTTGGCCAGTCTCCAGGTTTTCTTTCTCCTAGGATGACAAAGGAAAGCGGCAATACCTATTCGTAGACATTTCTTCCCCACCATTGATATAGTGGGGTGGCATATAAATTTTATAGTCAAAACATTTGCGTTCTTATTGTAACAAAAAACAAGATACAATTATAAGACTTTTTTTTTCCAAATCATAATATTTTAGAGACTATATGTGGGATAATTTAGGGTTGGAATTGAATTACTCTGGAGCTGTCCCCTCTGGTATTGCAGAGGACTCCTCCAGTTGTTGCAGAGTGTGCCTGGGATGGCAACTCTTTAGCTGATTTATATGGACCCACTTATCTTCCCCCTCTGCCAAACTGCCTTTGGGGATGCAGATCTTATAGGCAACAGGGGAGATCTTGTCTATAATTTCAAACGGTCCCTTCCATATAGGCAATAATTTTCGCTGTTTGGCCTGGTTCCTTTGGAAATTGGATAGATAGACCCGATCACCCACCTTATATTCCTTTCGGGTAGTTTTTAAATCATAGTGGGTCTTCATGCTCTCGGCTGATCTTTCTAGATTCCGCTGAGCATAGGCAAAAGCATGCTGAAGGTGTTTCCTTAAATTCTCCACAGTTGTGGAGGCATTTATCAACGTTTGCTCTTGGGTTCTGTAGAGCAAATGCTGGGGAAGCACCATCTTGCGTCCAGTCATCAACTCAAATGGTGACATTTTGGTTGCAGATGAAGGGGTAGATCTGATGGCCATTAGGACCAGAGGTAATCGGATATCCCAACTTGGCCCCGAATCTGCCACAAACTTTTTTAATATGCTCACAATGGTTCGGTAGTATCTCTCCACTGCTCCAGAAGAAGCTGGCATGTAAGCAATGTGTAGCTTCCTTTTAACCCCCAGTATCTCCCACATCTTTGTCATTACTTCACTGGTGAATTGGCTACCTCTGTCTGACTCAATCCTTTGAGGAAGACCAAAACGGAAAAAGATGTGGTTAATCATCAGGGCAGCTGCTGTTTCGGCCTTGCAATTTGGGGCTGTGAGACATTCCACTCACTTGGTAAACAAGCATGTAACGGTCAACATGTACTTGTTTCCTCTAGACGAGCGGATTACAGGGCCTACAAAGTCGATTTGCAAATCTGACCATGGCAGTGTCATCCCCCTATTTTGGAGAGGCGCACGGTGTGTGAGGGATGATGGCTGAAATTGTGCACACACAAGACACCCCTTCAAGTATTGGTCGAGGTCTTGCCCCATGTGTGGCCAGTATGCAACCTCTCTTAAGATTTCCAGTGTTGTGTGGAACCCCCTATGACCGGCGGTGGCCGCATCATGGGCGTGACTTAACATCAGGCTTCGGAATGAGGTAGGAACCACCCACTGATCATAGCCAGCTTGGGATTTCCTTACCAACAAACCGTCTTGGATTCGGAACATCTTTGGACATTTCATCAACACTCTAAGGTCCTCCTTCCCAATGTAATCGGTATCCGTCAGGGGAAAGTTCTCAGGGTCCTCAATGTGTTGGTAAAACTTAGCAATTATTGGATCCCCCTTCTGAGCTGTAATCAAATCAGCATCCGGGGTCTCCTTACCCCATTGTGCAGTTGAAAGATCATTGTGAGCATTCGTCTGGGACCTAGTGATAGCAGTGACCTGGATTTCCCCCAACAGGGACTCTATTTCTATTAGATCCCCTTGGATGGCCCTGGTTTTGGCCAGCTGATCAGCTAAGTCATTTCCAGTTTTGTCTGGTCCCTCTACTTTGGAATGACCCTTGATATTTTTCCAGTAGATGGTCATCCCATTCATGTGACCAGATCATCAATATTTTGGATTAACTTCCCATGTTTCAGGGGTTTGTTATTAGCAAATAACATGCCTCTGGTTTTCCAATTAACCAGGTGCTCCACGAACCCGTTCCGTACATAATCCGAGTCTGTGATTATGACCAGTTTGTGGAGTTGATGTTGGACAGCAGTGAGGATGGCCTGATGCACAGCCATCAATTCTGCCACCTGACTACTTCAGGGACCAATTTTGTATCCAGCGGAGGGTTCTGGGGACTCATTCACCCATGCATTCCCTACTCCGGCCACCAGTTCTTTCTCCCCGTTGTTGTCAACATGGTACGAGCATCCATCCACATAGACAGTGGGCATTCCCTCACACTTGTCTTCTTCAAAGACTTTGTGTGGGGAATTGAGGTATGCCTCCATGTTGTCCTTGATTTTTAGACTTTCGTCCTCGAGACAGTTTTCTCTGGCACAATCATGCAAGCCAGCCAGACCTTGCGCGAGGGGACTCTTCTTGTTTTGGCCATATCTGACCTCCACAGGAAAGCTTTGCATTGACAGAATCCAGGAAGTAATTCGGGAATTACTCACATTTCCGGCCCGGATTCTGTCATGTTGGAGATATTGCAGAGGCTGGTGTGGAGTCGCCACTATGATGTGTTCCCCCTGGATAAACAGGCGGTAATTCTTCAATGCCCACCCCGTTGCCAGGAGTGCCTTCTCACAATCGTTGAATTTTTCCTCCACAGAGGATAAAGTTTTGCTCGCATAGGAGATTGCTTTATTGACCTTGTCATGCTTTTGGTATAATACTGCCATCAAGCACGTATTAGAGAACCCTGCCTCCAGGAAGAACTCCTTGTTTCTGACAGGGTAAGCTAGGCAAGGCGCTTGTGAGAGGCTTCTTTTGAGTTGTCTTACTGCCTTGGATTGTTCTGGACCCCATTCCCACTTGAGCCCCCCCTTCAAGAGATGAATCAGGGGTCTAGTGATCTCTGCGTAGCCTTCAATGAACTTTCTGCTGTAATTAGTCAGTCCCAGGAGGCTCCTCAGTTCCCGCAGAGTTGTGGGATCCTTCAGTTTCTGGAGTGCTTCCACTTTCTTTTCTTGGGGACAGAGACCCAGAGGAGTAATCTCATGCCCTAAGAAATGAACATGGGTTCTACACCACTGTGCTTTCTGAAAGGAAAGTTTTGCTCCGGCGGCCCTCAACTGTGTCAGAACATAACGGATCTCCGCTATGTGTTCCTCCGCAGATGAACTTTTGATGAGGACATCATCTAATAAGCCAGGTTACCCCTCGCACCCAGGTCAGGCATGGCCTTAAGTAAGAAAATGTTGAATTCATTGCCGGAGTTGAGGTATCCGAAGGGAGTACGGGTCCAGGTGTACTGCTGGCCCCCAAAGGTAAAAGCCAGTTTGTATTGGTCCTCCCTACTGACAGGCACGGCCCAGTATCCATTGGTCAGGTCTATTGCAGTGAATACTTGTGACCCTTGAATCTGGGCCAGCCCTTGGTCAATGTAGGGCAGAGGCCATCGGGAAGTATGGACCCGTTTGTTGAGCTCCCTAAGGTCGGCGCAGACTCTCCACTGGCCGTTTGGCTTCAATATTCCCAGCACCGGATTATTGAAGGTGCTGTGTACTGGACGGATTATTCCCCGGGACTCAAGGTTCTTTATTATTTCAGTAAGGGACTCCATGGATGCGAGAGGCAAACGATATTGCTTCACAAACACTGGAGTCATTCAAGGGTCCTAGGGAATTGTTGTTGTGTGGATGTCGGTGCGACCACAGTCATATGAGTCTACCGCAAAGAGATCTTGGAAATCCAAGAAAACTTGTTTCAACTTTTGCTTCTGTTCCAGAGTCATGCAGGCATCAGCTAGGTTGACTCTCTCTTCCACCATCTGCCTGAAGCCTGGAAAGACTTCTGGTTTGGCTATCTCAGCAGCCTCCTCCAGCTGGGTGGAGAAGTCCCTGGTCAGAGTGCTGATTTGGACTGGGGGCTTCAGGTGGGAAAGGCAGCCCTCATGGACCTGGAAAATCACCTCATCCCTCCTGAAGTCACAAGTCACATCTTCCTTAACATAAGGGCAAGAAGTGTACACCAGGAAGTTCCCCCCATGCGGGGTGAAAATCCTGTCTGGTGTTGCGTTGTCATCACTGTCACTGTCAAAACAGTCCTTGGGGATTGGTCCTACCAGTTAGTTTCCTAGATCAATGGAAAAATGTCGGTCATCAACCGCCATTCCAATAATGGTGCCTGCGGCTAGAGTAATACTCTTTAAGTTGCTGTTATCCACCGCTATTGGAGTGATGTTCTATGTTGACTAATGGTGTTGGGTTTACCCCTAACCCTTGCTGTTGGAGAGAAGCATTTAGATGTATATAAGCATCGGGGTTTTTCAATTTTTGTCCTCTTTTAACTTTCACTTCCAGGGAGAATTGTCGGGTCCTTTCTGGGATGGTGACTTCCTCTTTGAGCTGAATTTCAACTGCATAAGGTAGCAATTGAGCTGACCTAAATGCTTTTTCCGGATCATCAAAGCCCATGGGATTATCCGCTAATCGGGACCAAGCTTTGAAGTTTATTAGGTCCAAACTAATGGCAAAGTGATTGAGAATGTCACTGCCTAAGTAAAAGGCGGCAGTGACGTCTCACACGACCCAACAATTATGGACTATGCTCTTGTTGCCAATGGAGATTTTGAGCAAACACCTGCTTTACAGGAGATGTTTTGAATTGGGTACTTCCAGGTCCATTTCCCATTTGTCTATCAGTTTGAATGTGGGAATGGCTGGATCTTTTGGGAGTTGGCGAAACATGGCTTCGCTGATGAAGCACTTACCGTTGTTCACGCACACTCGGGCGAGAACAGAGTCCTTCCCCTCATTTAACTGAACAAGGATGAACAACTGATCTCCAATTTTCCGGGCTCTGAGCTGATTTCACATCTTTCTGGACTATAGAAGTGGGAGCGTCTGATTGTGGATTGGTAAAGAATTTCAGAGTATTTCCTTCCAGTGTGGAATACCACCTTAAACTGGAAGGAAGGTTGATTTTCAGAAATAGAGAGGACTCCCCATCCCCAGTCTGTTGTCCTACTGCTATTACTGTCACATCTGGAATTTGGTTGTTCTGGAAGTGAAATTCTACTTGGTCAGATTTTTTTTCAACCATGTGGCAGGTGCCGTTTAAACTAACATGGTTGACACTCTGTTTTAATTTTATTGGTCGGCTAGTCTGGGTCCAGAGGACCTTGTTTACGCAATCTATTAGGGGTGACAACCTTCTCAGGAGGTCATTCCCTAGTAAAAAAGGGGTGCTTTCTGGAGTCACTACTATGACCGGGTGTTTCACCTTGTGTCGCCCAATTTTGATGTCCAAATCTGCAGTCCCCTCGACAGGAATTTCCTTCCCGTCAAAGTTCTGCAGTTGTCCAGGAAGAGAGGTGAGAGGAATACGGTAATTCTCCCCCCTTCCTGCAATTAGTTCCTCAAAGGCCCTTTTGGACAGAAGGGTAGCTTGGGACCCAGTGTCCACCAGTGCCAAAATTGTACCCTGCCCCTGTACTTGTACCGGGGCATAGTATCTTCCCTCCTTCTCCTCCAGGGGGCACAGATAATGCACATATTTGGACAACTGGTGGGCTAACTTTCTGGTTTTGGACATTGCTAGCGAAGAGATTTGGGCAGAATTCTGTGGAGAGCCTTTGGAATCTGAAAGAAACAGTTGGCAACTGGAGATCAGAGCCATTGTGGGTTCCCCTGGTTCCAGTTCTGGGCCGCCCCCCCTTTTTGGAGGCAGTCACCAGGATGGGTTTGAATCAGGGGATTTCGGCATTGTGGGTTCTGGGATGAGATGATGGGCGGCGGTAGCTCTGTCTCCATATCTCCCCAGTCTGGATTGGAATCCCTTGGGACCCATTTTTCGTTGGGAGGAGTTCCCCCATCTCTGAAGGAGAAGATCCTTTTCCCAGGATCTTCTGAGGATCCCTCTCCCTCAAATTGGAAGACCTGTACCTCCTCCACAAAGTGGGTCTGTTTGGATCCTTTGTTTCTCCTACCCCCCCTCTGCTCCTTGGGAGGCAGGCTTTCAGTGGCAGGAGATTTTGTTTCCGGTTCCTGGTTTTCCAGGGGCTGTTTACAAGTTGGGAAGGAAGCTTCTTCCAAGGCTTTACACCCCCCTTCCCCTTGTGCCTCCTCCCTGGGAACCGGTGGGTTATCGGGGTGCTGCCCCCGTCATTGTTTTGGAGCACCAGGTCCAGAGTTTGGGGCATTTTGCGGTGGCATGCTCATCTGAGGGTTCTGTTGAGCCCTCAGTATGTGACCCAGATCCCGTGCCATATTTTGGACCTGGCGCTCAAGTTGTGAAACCCGCTCAGGCTGATACGGGGCTTTATTTTCTCCCCTGGGCTGATCCCGGGAAGGGTAGCTATCCCTTCTCTGGTAGTACCCCTGGTTGGGAAGATTTTGGTACCCGTCCACCCTTGGCCTCCCCTCTCCCGGATTAGGTTGTCTGGGCTCAGGGAATTGGGGAAAGAAGGATGGATGATTTTGGGGCTGGAATTAGGTGGATACCTGGGGAAAAAGTTCTGCCCAGGATTTGGTGAATTTCTGCCCTCCTGGGGGAAGTTAGGAGGGAAGTTCCCCGGGTCAGGTGCTTGGCTGGATCCCCCCCTTGGGCTGGAGGAGTCCACACATAACCCAGGATTGGTCGGTTTCCCTTGTAGCTGGGACTTACATAGTCAGGAGAGCGAGGGACCCCATTTGTGGGACTACCTCCTCTACTCCCTGTCTGTGACTGGCCCGAGGGCCTTCTGGGCTGTGAATTGTTTGGTGCAGGCAGGTTTTTAGGCCCCCCCATCTCCAAATCTAAAACGGGGGCAACCTTTACCTCCGCCACCTTGGCAGCAGCAGGGGTGCTGTTGGTTTTGGGGTTTTTCGGCGCGTTATTTTTATTTTCGATGGGCTTCTGCACCTCATAGATCCGGGTAGCCTGTTCAATGACCCAGTCTAAAGATCTTTTCTCATGAAAATCTCTCACGAGCTGGGTCATTATGTATTTGGGTAAGGCATGGAAAAACGTATTGATAAATTCTCTGCTATCCGTGCGCACCCTTCTGGTGGTCTGCGCAAAAGCACGCTTTAATTCTTGCACAAACTCTTGTGGGGCCTGATCCTCCCCACATTGCAAATTGTAGGCTGCCTTGCGAGCCTCTTGAGGATTTCTGTGCACAGAAAAATGTTTCAAGATGGCCGCCCTGTATGTGGACCACCTTGAATGGTTTTGATCCTCCAGCCCCGCGAAGAAACTGGAGTATTATGGTGAGAAGGTCCACTTTACATATTGAATACAGCTTTGGCTGTCCTTCAAATGGAAAGTCTCCATCATTTGCTCATAGAGCTCCAAGTGTTCCCAAACAGAATAATTGGCGTTCTTATGATAAGGCGTGATGACACTCCTTATTGCCTTTATTTGTTTCAATGGGTCCTTAAGCAAGGCCCTTATTGCCTTATTGGCCTTTTTGGTTCGGGTAACCCTGGTCCATTCATCCTCCGACTCAGAAGCGCTGCTCCCAGAGGTGCCCATCTGATCTTCCAGGTTTTCCCGGATTCTGCGAGCCTGGGAATGGCTGGCAGAATGTGGGGACCTGGTCTCCTGTGTCCTGTGACGCTCAGGGGAGTCTTCAGATCCCTCCTTGCTACGGGATTTGATGGGTATCCCCCCCACTGACCTAACTGGGCAGAGGTTTTCAGGATGCCCTTAGTGGGCCTACTCTCCTGGGGTTCCCCACTAAATTGCACTGTGCTTGGGTGCCCATACCCGGATGCCCGCCCCTCCATTCCTGGGTGGTACTGGCCTATGAGCCCCATACTTTTAGCTGGATAGTAATCTGCCATCCCTGTGGCCCCGTGCTCATGTGCGCCACGGAACATGGGGTTGGCAGAGTCCAGGGACTGGTAGAGGTGAAGGCCTCTGGCACTAGGGCCCTGAGGTTATCCTCAGGAGTTTCTCTTTCCCAGTGAACCTCATCTCTATCCGCCCCTGCTCCCTGTTGCAATGCAAGAGCCGGCACTTTCAGTTCCTCAGTTAAGGCCTTACTAGACTCTATCAGTCTCTCCTGCATCGCTACCTGTTGCTGGAGCCTATCATTGTGCTGGCAGAGAGCCTCATTCTCTCTCTGTGCCTCCTGATTGGTTCTGGAGTACTGGGCCAGTCTTTGCTGCAGGAGGGTTACCTCCTGAGCTGTGTCCCTATTGGCCTGCTCCTTTCTTGCCAGAGCATCCTCCACCCTCCTGGTGTGCTCTAACAAGTTCTGGTGTTCTTTTTGGAGGTCACCCAGTCCCTGGAGGGCCAGGTGATTTTCTTCCATTTTCCTTTTTAAGTGGCAGACTTCCTGGCCTAAGGTATCTTCCTGGCCTAAGGTATCCCTTTCCTGACTAAGAGCCTGCATCTGTGCCGCCAGGTCGTCCCTTTGCCTTTGGAAGGCACCAGCTTTCTGGCGCTCCTGATCAAACTCTGCCTGGGTATCCAGGTCTTTCAGAATCAATTTATTGCTTTCCTCTTTCTCTCTGTCTAATCGAATTTGCAGGGAGGCTACCTGCTCTGTGCATGCCCTGTTGAAGTCCAGTTGTTGCTTCAGCTTTTTCTGGCTCTGCAGAAGTGAGTCCAAACCTTCTTGGTACTCCTTCTGCAAGGCCAGAAATCTGGTATCCTGGTTAGCCTTTTCCTGTTGCAGCCTATCCATATCCTCCTTTATTTTAGTGATGTACTGTCTGCTGTCATTTTCTGACTCCTGGCTCCCGTGCAGCCTCTGCTCAGAAGAGACCAGGTCAGATTGGGCCTTTTCTAACGCCATCTGTTGCCTATTTGCCAGATCTTGGCCCTCAGCACATTTGTCCTGCATGGCTCCCATATATAGATACAAATATGCTGCTATCCTAACCATCTTGTCGTGTTCATCTTTAGCTTTAGGAGCCATGTATAGTTCACTCAGGGCCACATGTAAGGGACCCTGATCTCTCCAGATAGCTAACCCAGTTGCAGTGACCTGTTGCGTGGTAGCCTGCAACCACACATCCTGGCCCTGCTCAATCCATTCACCTCTCACAAATTGCTTATGTAAGAAGTGCTCTCTGGCTATTTTGATGTCTACCAGTGTCGTCATTCTGGAATTTGAGTTCCTTCCTGACTTACAGAAGTTTGTATTTTATTTTGCAAAACAGACCATCTCCTTAGAGCGTTCCTTTGAGGGGTGCTTTCACAGTGTAAAACAGCGTGGTGATCTAACCGGATATGTGTATCCGGTCAGTTGGCACACTGTATTAAGCTGCACAAATGGTAAATCTAACCCAGAATATCCCGGCTCCGAGTCCCCACTTTTGTAAGCGACATTCAATCAACACTACAGCTAAGTCAATGCCTAGTCTGGGATGCTTAGGAAAACCCTTATTGCTGTATTTTTATATCCAGTTCAGTACTCTGGATGACAACCCTTGTATAACACCCCCCTCTTAGAATCCCCCTGACCCCACTGAGCCAAGAAGTAGGTTTGTTTTGCAAATTAAAAGGTTTATTTGAAAATTTAAACAATATATATATATATCACACTTCTATAAATAAATTGATAATGGATATTACACTAGTGAATATGAGCAGTAGTCAGCAAGAGGTAATTTATGAATAGGAACAGAAGAATAAGGTGGGAAAGAATGCTTTATATGGTTCAAGGAAACTCAAGGTGGAATAAAATGCAGTACAGAAATAACTTGTTATGATTTTAGCAAAAGGTAATATGATCACTTTTTCTTTTGACAATTCACTCCCCCCCTATGCAATACAAGAAATGGAAGGAGAGCACACAGTCTTCAAGAATCCCAACAAATCACACTTTATAATGCAAGACACAGTTCCAGTTCTCCCAGCAAGCTTAGGGAAAACAGGGATGAGTTTTAAACACAGGCGAATTACTTTAATGTGGTTTGCAAGGAAGTGAAAAGGTGCTAAAATTGCTTTGAATTCCCTCTAGAGGTTCAGGGTAGGTGATGGCTACTTTATATTAGTTCAGGCTCACTTTAACAATACTCTATGAACGATTAGCAGATTGCAAACAAATTTTAGCAAAGAGAAGCAAAAAGCTGCTGATTTCTACAGATGAGGAAATCGGGCCAAATCGCGGTAAATTTCGCGAGTGCGCGTCTCGCGATTACGGAAAAAGTATAGGGAGTCGGTTCTAGGTTCGTTGGAAAGCCTAGATTCTAAGCTTTCAGGTGAAAACAGTAAATCTTGTTCCTAGCACAAACGGTTCCGGAGATACGGATGATTCAATAAAGGTAGATTTTCGGATTTAAAGTAAAACTCAAAATGACAGGTGACAGCCTGCAGCTGCAGAATTGACAGGTGACAGTTGTGCAGCTTTAAAAAGGACAGATGACACGATTTCTAGGAGGCTGTTCTAATTAGGTTAAAATAGCTTGAATTAGATTATTTTAACTAAGAGATTGGGTTCTGCACAGTTCTGGCAGATACTCACTCCTAATTTTGAAATGAATGGGCCTCGTCACGGATCTGGTCAACTGGACTGGACTGGGCGGTTCTGCTCACAGCGTCTGGGTCAGCTCTGCTCTGCTGGTCTAGCATCTCTGGATACGGCGGGTCAATCAGGCACCGGTTCTGCTCACAGCGGTCTCGGTCTGGTCTGCGGTTCCGGCAACAATTCTTGGCAAAGAATTCAAACAGCTCGCCCGGCTGTTGAATAGTTTGGTTAGGTTTGCTGGATTCTGAAGGCCTGCTGAGAATACTTTTGCTTGCAGTGGGCCCTCTAGGTTCAAAGTTCTGTAGTCTATTTTTAGCTTGGAAGTCTAAGTGTTGGATCTCTGGATGTGAACTCGTCGGTCAGCATGCTCCGCAGCAAATGGAATTGAATCCCCTACCTGGGTTTCAGTGGCCCTTTTTATGTGTTTTGAAAATGGGTGCGTGCCTGGGCCTAGCTAAGCCTGCCCCTCTCACTTATCATTGCCCAAGCTTTCCTCTCTCCCTTGATTGGGGGCAAGAAATGGAGTGTCAGAGTGATGCTGTAGGTTTTATGGTCAGAGGAACCTCCCCTTGTCAAATTGCACACAAATCTATTTCTGATCCAAATACATGTTTATCTATGTACCATTTTTCTCATATTATAGGTCCAGTTAACATATTTTCTGTAGCACCAAACCATCCGATCGCTGTCTTTGTACGATGTTGTGTCCACTGATGACAGAATTCTCCCCTTTTCATCCAGATAACGACCTCTAAACCTTTCCAGATTTTACACAAATGCGCACCACGGATATGGGTTTCAGATGATAAAGTGTCAGATTTTTAACATGCAGACATTTGGAGTAAGACCCTATTTTTCACTAGCATCCCCCCAGAACACACCACAGGGTCCTAACGCCTCTTAAAACGTGCACAGAGAAATCACAAGAATAATGATATTACTTATATAATTTTGACAAGTCCGTACTATGAATTATCCATCTTTTTTTAAATTATGCCCTGGTCAAAAAGGGGTGTGGCTTCCCACATCACAGGGTGGAATAACTGGTTTATCCACTTCCCTCAAGCTCAGCTGCTAGCAGAGGCACTGCCCCTCCCAGTTCTCCCAAGAAGAAGCCACTTTATGGCCCCCCCAATATAACATTTGCCTGAGTCCAGGACATGGCTTTGTTCAACCTCCTGCAGTCTGCAGGTCCCCTCCCTTAATTCAATCAGGGAGGTGTGTTCTCCTTTTGGCGCGGAAGCGAAAGGCAGCCAGGCCTGGGAATGCAGTTTGATCAAGTTTCAACTCCTGTCGGGGGTAGTTGTCAGGCAGAATTCAGCTAAATGTCACTTTAGTTCCCAGTTTAAATCAAAACTTACAATTTTTACATATACATTAAATAATTACTTCCTTCAAGTCATTTCAGAATATAGTTTTACATTGTGTCCACCTCTTAGCAAGTCTTTCCTTGGCCTGGTTTTGGTTCCTCTGTTCAGTTTTACACAAAAGTCTGGTGGTTTTAAAACGCCGGCTTTCTGATAGTGGTGAGTACCGGTATTGCAACCATTTTTG
The DNA here is from genome assembly GCF_040938575.1 of Ambystoma mexicanum. Lineage (NCBI taxonomy): Eukaryota > Metazoa > Chordata > Amphibia > Caudata > Ambystomatidae > Ambystoma > Ambystoma mexicanum. Next base: position 1,345,476,621 of record NC_090931.1, read on the forward strand.
GGATTAAGAAAATGAATTCCCCACAGTTCTGGGTTGCTTTTGGCAATCAGCATTGCCATTCCGAATGGTTTCAGGCTACTGTGTGTGTAGCCCAATGGTGGTTTTAGGCGGTGCCCTCCTGTGCTCACAACATAGGCAAAAATGGGTGGCAGCCTATTCTTCATGTTTTCCCTGTGTACTCTCTAGGGGGTTCTGGCCATCATGATGTTTTCCATGCCAGTACTGCACAGTTTTATGGTAGGGCTTGGATGCATGGGTAAAAACATCCCACAGGCCCATGTCTGTGTGGCGGGCCTGAGGGCAAACGACCTGGCTTGGGTCTGGCTCTTGAGGGTAGCAAAAGTAGGGTTGAGTTTTGGCCACCGCTTTTTCGAGTGTGCAGAACGGCCTCCCAACTATCTTGCTAGGTGTTCTGTTGCCAGCAGTCCATGAGGGCCACTTTTTTGTCAGCCACTTTTGTTTTGATGCCCAGTCTTGTTTGATGTCCCAGTCCGACACGGCCCATGTTATGTGGGCTGCTGATGTATCACATTACTGCAAGCGTTATACATTTTGCAATTCGTTTTTATAGATATGTGCGTAAGCAGCTAGTAGCAAAACATGGAAAGGTGAATGTGGGTGGCGCGTGGCATTGAATCAAAGGGCCTGGATGCCAGGAGAGGTGTCCTCCTGGGACTGTGCTTTGGCCCCTAAAGACAAGAGCCAGGTCAGATTTTGTAAATCAAAGTGACTTATTAGGTAATCCATATGTACTTGCAGCAGATGCTTATTTTCGCAAAAAATATTTTTGTATTTGTAGCAGCGCACCAAACCCTGAGGCATCTAGGCACTAGTTACAATGGGAATGGTGTGACAAGATGTTATCAGGTGAAATAGGCAAGTACATGTTCAGCACAAGGCTGAAAAGTCATAGTCGGGTAGGTTACAAGCAGATTATAGGTGCAGCACTAGGCTGAAAGGTCATGAGCAGGTGAGGCTGAGGCAGACAAAGTCAGGGAAGTTACAAGCAAGTTGTGGGAAACGACTGTGCAGTAGCAAAGTCTGGTAAAGCCTCGCCTCATGGTACAAGGGGCTTCATCAGGAGGGCATGAAGCATGAAAAGAAACCATTGAGTAACAGCAGAGTCTGGGGGCTAGATTAGGAGCGCATGAAGCATAGTAAGAAACATTTGAGTAACAGCACAGTCTGGTAAAGCCTCACCTCATGGAACCAAGGGCTACACCAGGAGTGCATTAAACATAATATGAAACATTTGAGTAACAGCAGTCTGAGGGCTACATCAGGAGTGCATGAAGAATAGTAAGACACATTTGAGTAACAGCACAGTCTGATAAACCTTATGGTGCGGGTGGCTACATTGTGAGTGCATGAAGCATAATACATAATAAGAAACATTTCAGTAATGGCACAGTCTGGCAAGGCCTCCCCACATGGTGCTGGGGCTACATCAGGAGTGCATTACACATAATATGAAACATTTGAGTAACAGCAAAGTCTGAGGGCTACATCAGGAGTGCATGAAGAATAGTAAGACACATTTGAGTAACAGCACAGTCTGGTAAGGCCTCACCACATGGTGCTGGGGGCTACGTCAGGTGTGCAGGAGGCATAGAGGGAAACATTAGTATAAATCCATAGGTGGGGAGAGGTAGGATGCCGAGGCTTTGCAAAAGTGGAGTTAACATTTGAAAAGTTAATAATGACAGTGGTTCCAATGCCGGTCATGTTGCAATGAGGACACAGCGAGTCATTCAGGTGCTGCATATTTAGGACAACTCTCCAGTTACTAAGCCAACATAGGATACTAGCTTCACACACAAATAGGGAGACTTCAGGCAGGAACATGTCCATAGTAAGGCCACTATAATTTTATGGTCTTGGATACAGACTGGTTTCACACAAATACTTGGGGCATACTAAATGTACCTTTTTGTTTCTTTCATGTAATAATGCAAATCATGGCACTCTTTAATGTTCTTTTCTTTGACTGCGGCAACTATCTGTGTATTAGAAAGGATGGGAAATTTGAGCCATTGGCAATTCCTGGTGAAGTTAATTGTAAATGGTTTGGAGAGGGTATTGATGAAAGTGGAAGAGAAATACGTGAAGAAAAGGATTTCAAAACAGTAGTGCTTTTCCAATCAGCAGGTAAGAAAAGAATGTGCGTTTTTCCCTCTATTTGATGTTTGAGGGAGGAGGGTACATCTAACATGCCTACACTGAGGCATCCCCTTTTTTGAAACATACAGATGAGTGCTGCACAATGCCCCCCACTCTTTCACAGTATCTCTACATCCTCTAGACCAGTGGTATTAAAATTGTGGGGCGTGCCCTCTCAGGAGACAGCAACCGCATCCCTGGGGGGCCATGAGAGCCCAGCATGAAATGTAAACAAAAAATGTTGTTTAAAAAATACTTTTTCTTTTTTAGATTGGAAGAAATTAGTAGGGGCGGCTAAAATGATGGGGCTGAAGCATGAAACTGTCTCAGGCAACAATGAAAAAGTGGCCCGCAGTTGTATATGGATTTTCATTCCTTTAGTCACAGACTGTTTGAATTGTACCCAAGGGGGTGCTGTGTGTTAAAATGTAAGTAAATTGTAATATTTAAAGAATTTTTACTGAGCAACAATGGTCAAAATTACTAACTGCATCGTGAAGTAACTCATCAAACTGGCCCACATTGGCCAACAAGGTTAGCTCATTTTGACTGGACCATACTAGCATTTTGCATTTTTGGTACAGGCATTGCCCTATAGAACAGTCCAAGCCTGGTGGCTCATTCATAATGGTGAGGGGGCACCCACCCAGTGTCCCCCTGACCCATTATGGAGCAGCTAAGGAGCCAGCCCAGTGAAACAATGAGCACTTCCTCAGCTGCTTTTTACAGCCGAGGGAGTGCTCCTGTGCTGGCTGAACTGTCAAAGGGAAACACTATTTCCCTTGGACAGTTCAGTTTAGTTCCCCAGCCACACATGCTCACTGAGCCATGCAAGTGCTGGGACGTTTTGCTTCGCCAGCATTGCATAGCTCATTGGAAATGCTGGCTGGGGCACTGCATTTTTGTATGTGCGAGGGGGAGCTCCTTCGCCTTCTAGCACACACAGACAGAGCAGCCTGGAGCAGGGATGTTTTAGCAGCCACACAGAGGCCAATGCAGAAGATACGTTTATGTTCATTTCTTTTAATTTAAACATGTGCATGGATGCGTGTATGAGCGAGTGTATGGTGATGGATGCTCGTGTGAATGATAGAGTGATTGCTGTATGGATGTGTGTGTGTGTGTGTGTGTGTGTTAGTATGTTTTGGTCTGTTGATCTGATTTTGGCAAGTGGTGGATAGAGGGGGGAAAGTGTGTTGTACAAGAAAGGCATTTTAAAAATGCCTAAATGTCTTTGTTGCACAATCCCCCTACCCACCTGCCAAAATCAGCTCTCTTTCTGAGGCGCTGTGGAGCCCAGGGGACAGGGATGGTATTTTTTTACTGGATATCTACATAGATGTCCAGTCAAAAATATCATGCTTTCCCCCTTGGCACTCTAGCGACTTGCATACACACATGATCATGGTGATTGAACAATGACCTACGCCCTCAGCCTCAGATGTAGTGCGCAATTAGAATACTTTTTCTTTAATTTTCAATGAATTCAAATTGAGCCGATACCCGACCTGTCTCACACCCCCTTTTGCAAATACCCCGGGTCACAATGGACCATGAACAGACCGGTGGGTGATAACACAATATTTATTGATTTTAATTTCAAAGAAAATCACACTATTTTTATATTGGGCAGCAATCACCACAGGGTGATAATAACAATGAAAACTACTGAATTACACTTGGGTAACCTTCTATAAGAACATATCCAAAGCACAAATAAATAGGCACACTTTTTCAATTAGGATAGATAGCACCCGAGTTAAGCTTTCCCCCTGCAATGTTCCATCAACCCAATCTAAGTGGATAGAAGGGAGCAGCAGGTCATCAGGGATATGAGGCAGCAAACACAATCAAAATCTGACCTTCCCTCATAAAATAAAAGGCAGAAAGGGATTTTCAACTCTTTGCAATGGCCTAAAATGACACTCGGATTTTAAACAAATAATTAATTATATGTGTAATTAAATAATGATGTAAAGATGTTTTATCACAGTCTCAGGGATGTCATATCACTAGTAACTATAAGGTAAGATATCACACAAGGCATACAGTTCACAAAACAGGTTGAACTGAAAACACAGCGCAGTCAAATTGCACATGGAAAAGTTTAATTTTTTCTAGTTTACAGTTTAAATGTCAAAAACGCTTTTCAGAAAAACGGGTGAAATACTCTGAATTGGAATGTGGTTTTTGGCTGGGGGATAGATGCACATCACAGGGGCAATATAGAAGTGAAAGGAGGGCTATAGCTGAAGAGCTGGATGAGATTTGCAAGATAAAAGGAGGTTCAGTTTTGGTAAATAAAGTCGTTAAAGGGAGTAAATCAGTTTGGAAAGAAAAAGAAAAAGAACAAGTTTTACTTAAACTAGATTATTCAGACTAAATTGTTAAAGAAAGACACGGTACGATCCAGGGTTAATTTGCAACTTAACCCTTTCACCCTGCGTTCAGATCTATGTGGGAATTAATTAAAATGATTCCAAATATTGCTAAGGTGTTACAAGATGAGGTGAATGAAAGAATTGCACTAACACTAGAAAAACAAGGACAGGGAGCACAGAGAATTAGAACAGTTTAGACAAGTTATCAGGGTATGGATAGGATTGCTTAGAAAATAGGACAAAGACAAAGGGGTCAAGATGGGGTATGCTATGTGTTACTATGGAAGGGGGAAATACTCACAATCAGCACTTGAGTTTGGAATTGAGGACAGCCAACCGGGTTCTGGGCTCACAAGGTTCTGGTTACCAGATAGTGGCCTTTCCTGGCAAAGGACCGCTGGGCAAAGGTCTGGTTATGGCACAGCGACACCTCAGTTGATGGACCGGGTTAGCAGGGCAAGCAGGCAGCACTGGAGAATCCCAAAGCGGGCTCAGCCACCTTTCCCCTTTCTCTCTGAAGTTGGTGGGATTTTGTTATGGGGTTTTAGTGATGAAGGGTAGTTCTGCCTGGATAGGAAGGCCTGGGTCAACTATCCCTTTTCTGGCAGTGGGGTCTGGAATCCTGCAGAGTGAAGGTGGAATATCTGGATATGCAGGTGCTGGAACATTCAGAAGAGAGTGTCCTAGAGTTCTGTCAGCCACCCTTATTTATAAGGCCTGGTGACATCCTAGAATTATATGGTGGCCTCGGTTTAGGCCGGCCATGCCTCTAACAACTGGATTGGCCAGGGGTGATTGTTACCGCCTTGCTGTCATATGGTTGGACTTTTAGAGACATGACATCAGCTTTATGATGTGGCTTTACAATGCCTAGGATCATCCCACAGTTACTTTAGCTAAAATCCAGTTTTGACATAAATGGCACATTTGTACAATTGTGGTATTTTAACAAATTACATAGGCAGATTACATATTTTATGCAGAGCATGGCAGTCCCATCCTCATGTCTGTAGGACTTTGTTTAACCCGTCTAATAGTTTTTTGCGCTTTTCAGTGATAAATATTCAACCTAAAATTCTATAACTTTATACATGGGTCTAGACTATCAAAATGCATGTAAGTATTGAATTTCACAGTGGCATCATTTACACTTTCCTCAAACTGTCCAATTCTCTGCCATTTCTGTTCCCAATATGGCAGTGAAGGCCACCACGTCTTAAATTAAAAACCACAAAATTACATTGAAACTGTTAACCTTTTACATTCCTGCGAAGTCCTGTTGCAACGATAAAAGTCTTTAAAGTATTTAGAGCCAAAATGGTCCGCATTGTTCACCATATAAGGGCATAGTTCCAAGGCTGCTCTTGAGTTGGCTTTGAATCTCCCAGTAGAAGTCGCGAGGACGTGTGATTTCCTATTTCACCTGTTCGTGTCCAAGAATCTCCATTGTAAGAGGCCTCAGCCCAGACAAAGTTCTAATGCCTAGGCTGTTTATTGCTTTTGGGTTCATTAAAAGTTTTCCAAGGTAGCAATTAGCACTCATGTGTCCTACGATCTATTGTGGCTCCTTCTGTTGCTAGCAACCCCCCAAGCAGAAACCTGTTTGGCTAGTTTTCAGAAGGCAGCCCATGTCTTTATTTCTTATTTTATTTTATTTTTCTTTAAATCAAAAGCAAGCCTGGTGAATAAACATACCATATATGTTTCCCAGCAACAAAAAAAACCTTTACATTGCTAGGCCAAAACAAGGCCTTCTTTCAACAGTACATTTTTAAAACAGGCATTTTCCTTATGTACATAAGCACATTTTAACACATCGTGAAGTCTGCTGGGCTGACCAATTCAAAAGCCTTTCTCTCTGAATTTGCCACATTGTTTTGCAGCCCTAGTCAGTTCCACTTATACAACAATCTGTTTAAGACACAGGTCCATTGAAATTGACTTAGGCCCAGAGAGCCAGGGTCTCTTTTGCAGCATTGATTTTTGACATTTTGTAACTCAAAAGTCAAACATTTTCCCCTGCAACTGAAAATAAAACTCCTTTTGATTTCTCCGATTTGGCTGACACAGCCTGTCATACAGGGATAATGTTCTATTTTGCTGGAGCACAATCTGGATATGGGTGGACATGGCAGGGCCTCATTAATGAAAGCAGTGTGATGCTGAACAGATGGCAATAGCGTCAGGGTGCCATCATTATAAAGGCCAAATATTTCCTTTTTCAAGGGGAATGTGGATGAAGCAGCAAAGCAGTGCTGCTTCTCAATTTTCTTCTTTGTGCATGTAAGAAACACACTGGCAGCCTTTCTCAGTGTGCCCCCTTGTTCCATCCTGCCCAATCGTGCTTGGCAAAACAGTGCAGCCATCCTTTTATATCTGCAAAACACAGTTTTAAGGCAAGGCCCTGGTGCTCAAAGGAGCCAGCGCAGCCATTTCGCCTGTTCTGTTGAAGTGCAGCTGAATGATGTGAGGAAGTACTGCTGAGTGGGTAAATATATCCCACAAATCTCCCCCACCGACTCTTCTGAGATACCTTGTCGAGGGGAATAGGAAAAAGTGGGATTCATCAGTAGGGCAAAGTGGGGTTCATCAGGTGGAGGCCTTCTTCCATCATGGAGCGGTATGCCACGATCCTCCCGTTGTCTCTTGGAGTGGGGAGCAACACCCACAGCTTCCCCTTAGCTATTTATTTGTGGTGTGGAGCGACACCCCCAGATTTATCTTTCATCTTTTCTTTCCACCTCCTCGGGGAGGTCTTCCTCGGTCGATGAAAGGCACAACCAGTACAAATCTATTGAATAAATGAGAAAAGGTTACTACATTTTCCCACTGACTGCCTTCCAAGAAGGTTGACAGCAGGGACACACATGCATTGCATTAATAACAGTACTTTGATGATAAAGGCAAATGATCACTCACAAGACATAGATAACTACTGATTTGACAAGAATGTTTGAGAATCACATTTGTCCTGACAATGAAGAAAAATACTCTGTGTTAAATAATTATACATATAAACCTACCTGTTCCCTTCTGGTTCTTCATTTTCTTGTTCTTATGCTTCAGAGGCCTCCTCTATCTGATTTCTTCTTGGCTCCTCAATAAGCTGCAAAGTGTGGCTAGGGTGACAACTCTTTAGCTGATTAATATGGACCCATTTCTATTCTGTCAGCTCTCCTTTGGGGATGTGGATTCTGTAGTCTAGGCCTGGGATGTTGACCTCCTTTTCATTTTCGAACTTCAACTGCCTACGGTAGCAATGGGGCTGACTGGAAGGCTTTCTTTAGGGTGGCCAGGGCCCTGGGGATTACCCTCGAGTTGGGGCCAGGCTTGGCAATTACTGGGATCAAAATTAATTTCAAGTCGGTTGAGGATGTGACTGCCCATGTAAAAGGCAGAAGGAACACCTTGCACGACCCACCAATTATGCTCTATGCTTTTACCAGAGACAGAGATTTTTAGCATACAACTGCTAAGCAGAATATGTTTGTAACTGGGAATTTCCAGGCCCCATACCCTCTTATAAACTGACTCAACAGCGGGCAGGGCCTGGTCTTTTGGGAGTTTCCTGAATAATACTTTCCTGATGAAGCTTTCTTCGATATTCAAGCCAACTCGGTGAGAACAGACTCTCTGCCCTCATTTAACTGAATGGGAGGAAGAGCTGTTCGCCCTTCATCTGAATGCCAGCAAAGCTTTGTGCTGGTTTCTTATCACGGTTGACAATGAAATTGGGATTTTCAGATTGTGAAGCAGTATAAAATTTCAAAGTATTTCCTTCCAGCGTAGAATGCCACTTAAAACTGGAAGCAAGGTTGACTTTCAGGAATGGAGAGGAGTTCCCATAACCAGCTTGTTCTCCTACAGAAATTACTGAAACGTCAGGGGTTTTATTATTTTGAAGATGAAACTCAATTTGATACGGTTTTTGTTCAACCATGTGGCATGTGCCATTTAAACTAACATGGTTGACACTCTGTTTTAATGTTATCGGCTGGTTAGTCTGAGTCCAGACTACCTTGTTCACACAGTCTATTAGGGGAGACAACCTGCGGAGGGTGTCATTCCCTAGTAGATAGGATGTTCCCTCTGGAGTCACGACTATGACCAGGTGTTTCATCTTATGTCGCCCAATTTTTATTTCCAAATCCGCAGTCCCCTCGACAGGAATTTCATTCCCGTCGAAGTTCTGGAGTTGTCCAGGCTGAGGGGTGAGAGGGATCTGGTGTCGCTCCCCCCTTCCTGAATTTAGATACTCAAAGTCCCTTTTTGACAGAAGAGTGGCTTGGGATGCAGTGTCCACCAGTGGTGAAATTGCACATTGCCCTTGCACTTGAATGGGGGCGTAAAATCTCCCCTCCTTCTCCTCAAGAGGGCAAAGGTAATGAGCATTTCGGGCAAGCTGGGTGGTCAATTTCTTTATTTTAGACTCTGACACAGTGGCATTTTGGACTATTTTCTGTGTCAGAGTCTGGGAATCTGTAATACAAATTTAGCATCCTGAAATAGTGGAGATTTTGAAATCCTCTGTTTCCCTTAGCTCTGTGCTGCCCCCGCGTACCGGGTGGCAGTCACTACAAAAATGTGTGTGGGGGGGATCCCTCTGTTACTATTTTTTTCTCAGGATGACCATTCTGGGGTTCAGGGATGGGTGACTCTGAATCAGTTCCCACACCCATCCAAGCTTCATTTAGATCTCTTGGGAATTCCCCCATCCCTGAAGGAGAAGAATCCTCTAAACTGGAGGACACTAACTTCTTCCATAAAATGGCCTTTTTACTGTTATTGTTTCTCCTACCCACCCTTTGTTCCCTGACGTGCAGATTTTCAGGGGCCAGAGATTTTTGTTACGCTTCCTGGGTGTCCAGGGGCTTTTCACGGGTGAGGACGGAATCTTCCTCTAGGGCCTTACACCCCCCTTCCTCCCGTGCCTCCTCCTCTGGAACCGGTGAACTGTTGGGGTTCTCTCCCCGTCATTGTTCTAGGGTGCCAGACCCTTGGTCAGTGAGGTTCTGGGCCGCCCTGTTCATCTGAGGGTTTTTCTGAGCCCTCAACATGCAACCCAGATCTTGTGTCAGGTTCTGGACCTGGAGCTCCAGTTGCGAGACCCGTTCCGGCTGGTACGGGGACTCTGTTCATATCTAGGTGGTTCACGGGAAGGGTAACTATCCCTTCTCCCGGAGTACCCTAGGAATTGTGGTTTTTGGTAACCCTCCACCCGTGGCCTCTCCTTTCCTGGATTGGGTTGTCTGGGCTCCTGAAAGCAGGGAAAGAAAGGAGGGTTGTCCTGCAGGTTGGGGTTTTGTGGATACCGGGGAAAGAAACTTATCCCAGCATTTGGGGGATTACTGCCCTCCTGGGGGAAGCTTGGAGGGAAGTTTCCTGGGGCAGTACTTACCTGATTGGATCCCCCCTTGGGCTGGGGGAATCCATACATACCACAAGATCGGTCAGTTGCCCTTGTATCTGGGACTCATATAATCAGGAGAATTAGGGGTCCCATTGGTGGGATTGCTTCGCCTGACCACCACCTGTTTGCCATTGCCCAGAAGGCCTTCTTGGCCTCTGGTTTTGCTGGTTTGGGATTGGTGCATTTTTAGGCCCCCCCATTTCTAGGTCCAAAATGGAGGCAGCCTTCACCTCCGCCACCTTAGCAGCAGCAAGGTTGGTGGCTGGTTTGGGGTTTTTGGTCTGGTTTTTATTTTCTGCAGGTTTGTGGACATCATATATCTGGGTAGCCTGCTCTATTACCCAGTCCACAGATCTTTTATCATGGAAATCCCTCACCAGCTGGGTCATAATCTATTTTGGGAGCACATGAAAGTAGGTAGTGATAAACTCTCTGCTATCCGTGAGCACCCTCCTGGTAGTTTGGGCAAAGGTGCATTTTAATTCCTGCATAAACTCTCGTGGGGCCTGATCTTCTCCATATTGTAGATTGTAGGCCGCTTTGGGAGCCTCTTGGGGGTTTCTGTGGGTGGAAAAGTGCTTCAAGATGGCTGCCTTGTAGGTGGACCATCTCAAATGTTTTTGGTCTTCCAGTCCAGCAAAGAAGCTGGAGTACTCCGGAGAGAATGTCCATCTGGCATAATCTATACAGTTCTGGTTATCTTTTATGTGAAATGTGTCCATCATTTGTTCATGGAGTTCCAAATGATCCCAGACAGAATATGTTGACTTTTTATTGTACAGTGTCATGAAATTCCTGATGGCCTTGACCTGCCTAACGGGGTCTTACACCAGAACTCTTTTTGGTTTATCTGCCTTCTTTCACCGCATCACATGAGTCCATTCACCCTCAGACCTCAGACTCAGAGGCGCTGCTGTTTGAAGTCCCCTCGTGATCATCTAGGCACTCCCTGATTTTGTGAGCTTGGGAGGGGCTCGCAGAATGGTGGGGCCTAGTTTCTTCTCCCCTGTGGCGCACAGGAGAGTAGTCTTCTGACTCCTCCCTGCTTCCAAGGTTGGCAGAGTATCCCCCCCACTGCCCTGATTGGGTGGAGGTATTCAGGATGCTCTTTTGGGGCCTCTTTTCCTGTTGTTCCTGTGAAAATCAAACCAACTGGTCCCTTTGGAGGTAGTGATTCTGCAGATCTAATTCCCTGACTTTCTCCTCATAGGAAGTTTCCAGTAGCCATGAAGTCAGCAGTGCACAAAGTATTAGATGGGTTTGAGTCCCTTAGTACAGAGGTCATCATACTATGATCAGGGGTTGCCCTGTCCCTCTCTACCTGTTCGGGATCCCTCCTGTTTGGGTTGAATCTAGTATACTCTTTCTCCAACCTAGCTAGTTTTTCTGTCTCTGCCTCTATCTCTTGATAATAGGCAAAGATCTGAGCCTTTTGCTCGGTTATCAGGGCTTTACTGGCCTCTATGTCCCATCCTTGAGTTGCTGCATGCTGGTGGAGTCCATTTTCTCCTCACAGAGAGCCTCATTATCTCTTTGTGCTGCCTGTATAGTTTGGGAACAATGTGCCAATTTTTGTTGCAGGAGACTCACCTCCTGAGTTTGTGCATTTTTAGTTTGGGTGTTCTCTTCCAGAGCACCTTCTACCCGTCGGGTGGGCTCCAATAACTTTCCATATTCTGTTTTGAGTTCATTTAGTTTCTGGAGGCCCAACTCACTTTCATGTAACTCTGATTTTAAATTGCTTACTTCCTGACATAGGGCATCTTTCTCCTGATTTAGGGTGCCTGTCTGTTCAGCCAGGTCATCCCTTTGTTGCTTGATGGTATTTAATTTCTGACGCTCTTGATCAAATTCTGCTCGGGAGTGGAGTTCTTTAATAAGGAGTTTATTATTCTCATCTTCCAACCATTGACCTGGTCTTGCAGCATGGTTATTTGTCTTGAGCAGCCCCTGTTATATGTTAATTTTTGAGTCAGCTTCAACCTTTTCCTGACACTCTATTTTTAATGCATCTAATTGGGCCTCTTGGTCTACATTATACTGCTGTTGGAGAGCCAAAACCTCTTTAATTTCTTTACGTAATTTCCAGATCTTTTGCAATTTTTGAAATTTTTGTTCCGCTAATTTCAGTTCAGTCTGGATTTTAGTTAAGAGTTCAGATTGATTTTGTGCAAGAGTTGTATTTTCCTCATGCTTTTCCCGCATCACTCCCATATGGAGATACATGTAGACCGCTATCCTGACAATTTTAATCTGCTCCTCTTTTAATTTCGTCCTGCCACGTGTCCATGTTCATGGTGTTGACCTGTTGCACCATTTCTTCTAGCCAGACTTTTTCATCTTGCTCCGGCCATCCCGCCCTGGCAAATAATTTGTGCAGAAGATGCTCCCTAGCGATATTGATCTCTACTGTGGCCATTTTAGAAAGTGTTTTTACTTTATTAATTTATTTCTGTAAGGGTATCTGTTGCTTTTTGTCTATTTTTGGGGTTGATTTAGCTTTAATTATATACACAGTCCTGGTACTTAGGATTTTTTGTTTTGGGGAGGTGCTTCGACGGCGTAACACAGTGTTCCAGCCACACAAAGTATTACTACCTTGAAGGTTAACCTGCTGCGTTAGGCTGTCACGGGTGAATAAACAAACCCAAATCCCGGCAATGAGCCCCCAATTTGTGAAGGATTCCGATCGGGTGTCACACACTGGACCAGGACCTATGCCCTCAGCCTTAGATGTATCGCGCAATTAGAATACTTTTTCTTTAATTTTCAACTAATTCAAATTGAGCCGATACCCGACCTGTCTCACACACCCTTTTACAAATACCCCGGGTCACAATGGACCAGGAACCAGGCCGGTGGGAGAGAACACAATATTTATTTATTTTAATATCAAAGAAAATCACACCATTTTTATATTGGGCAGTAATTACCACAAGGTGATAATTACAATGTAAACTACTGAAATACACTTGGGTAACCCTCTACAAGAACATATCCAAAGCACAAATGAATAGGAACACTTTTTCTCTTAGGATAGATAGCACCCGAGTTAAGCATTCCCCCTGCAATGTTCCCTCAACCCACAATTCATCTATTTCTGAGTGGATTGAAAGAAGCAGCAGGTAGTCAGGGATATGTAGTTTTAAATGTCAAAAATGGCTTTTCAGAAAAACAGGTGAAATACTCTGAATTGGAATGCGGCTTTGGGCTGGGGGATAGATGCACATCACAGGGACAATATAGAAGTGAAAGGAGGGCTATTGCTGAAGAACTGGATGAGATTTTCAAGATAAAAGGAGGTTTTGTTTTGGTAAATAAAGCTGTTAAAGGGAGGAAATCGGTTAGGAAAGAAAAAGGACAAGTTTTACTTAAACTAGATTATTCAGAGTAAACTGATAAAGAAAGAGATGGTATGATCCCAGATTAAGTTGCAATTTAACCATTTCGCCACGCATTCAGATCTATGTGGGAATTAATTTAAATTATTCCAAATATTGCTAAGGAGTTACAAGATGAGGTGAATGAAAGAATTGCGCTCGCACTAGAAAAACAAGGACAGGGAGCACAGAGAATTAGAACAGTTTAGACAAGTTATCAGGGTATGGATAGGATTGCTTAGAAAATAGGGCAAAGACAAAGGGGTCAAGATGGGGTATGCTATGTGTTACTATGGGAGGGGGAAATACTCACAATCAGCACTTGAGTTTGGAATTTAGGACAGCCAACTGGGTTCTGGGCTCGAAGGTTTCTGGTCACCAGTTGGCTTTGAATCTCCCATTAGACAAAGGGGGCAAAGACAAAGGGGTCAAGATGGGGTATGCTATGTGTTACTATGGGAGGGGGAAATACTCACAATCAGCACTTGAGTTTGGAATTTAGGACAGCCAACTGGGTTCTGGGCTCGAAGGTTTCTGGTCACCAGTTGGCTTTGAATCTCCCAGTAGAAGTCACATGGACATGTGATTTCCTATTTCACATGTCCTTGTCCCAGAATCTCCATTGTAAGAGGCCTCAGCCCAGACAAAGGTCTGATGCCTAGGCTGTTTAGTGCTTTTGGGTCCATTCAACGTTTTCCAAGGTAGCAATTAGCACTCATGTGTCCTACAATCTATTGTGGCTCCCTCTGTTACTAGCAACCCCCCAAGCAGAAACCTGTTTGGCTAGTTTTCAGAAGGCCACCTATGTCTTTATTTCTTATTTTATTTTATTTTGCTTTAAATCAAAAGCAAGCCTGTTGAATAAACATCCCATATATGTTTCCCAGCAAAACCCCCCTTTACATTGCTAGGCCAAAACAGGGCCTTCTTTCAACATTACATTTTTAAAACAAGCATTTTCCTTCTGTACATAAGCGCATTTTAACACATGGTGAAGTCTGCTGGGCTGACCAATTCAAAGGGCTTTCTCTCTGAATTTCCCACACTGTTTTGCAGCCCTAGTCAGTTTCACTTATACAACAATCTGTTTAAGAGACAGGTCCATTGAAATTGACATAGGCCCAGAGAGCCAGGGTCTCTTTTGCAGCATTGATTTTTTACATTTTGTAACTCAAAAGTCAAGGGTTTTCCCGTGCGACTGAAAATAAAGCTCCTTTTGATTTCTCCGATTTGGGTGACACATCCTGTCATACAGGGATTATGTTATATTTTGCTGGAGAACAATCTGGATGTGGGTGGGCCTGGCAGGGCCTCATTGATGAATGCAGTGTGATGTTGAACAGATGGAAATAGCATCAGGGCACCATCATTATAAAGACCAAATATTTCCTTTTTCAAGGTGAATGTGGATCAAGCATCAAAACACTGCTGCTTCTCAATGTTCTTCTTTGTGCATGTAAGAAACACACTGCCAGGCTTTCTCAGTGTGCCCCCTTGTTCCATCCTGCCCACTGGTGCTTTGCAAAACAGTGCAGCCATCCTTTTGTATCTACAAAACACAGTTTTGAGGCAAGGCCCTGGTGCTCAAAGGAGCCAGCTCAGCCATTTTGCTGGTTCTGCTGTAGTGCAGCTGGATGATGTGAGGAAGTACTGCTGAATGGGTAAATATATCCCACATGTGTACAAGCACGTTATGAAAGCCACTTACAATAACACTAAAAATAGAATGAACACAAGGGTTACAAGACAAAATGGAAACGTCAGAAAATCAATACTGAATAGTGAAAGGAGCAAACAATATTAAAGTGGTGATAAGGGAAGAACAAGGGAGCAAAAGACTAATAAAGATAAAAAGAATGGGGAAAAAGGGAGGGGCGAAGGAAATCGTGTACAAACAAAAAGACAAAGAGGGCAACCAGAAAACATGCAGTAGAAATGCAAAGAAGCAAATGGAGACATGGCATAAAAGAAACATTTACAAACGTGAAAAGCAGAGAGGGACATGTACAAGGCAGTACAATGATGGCACGCCCGGGGCAAAATGGGGTGGTAAAGTCAAACACGAGCTGAGGAAACAGAAAGACTTCCATCAGGTCAGGCCTGCCACCTGAAGCAAACACAGGTCTCTGGCGTCCCGCAGGGTGTCTGCGCAGCGCGGGAAAAAAAAGTCACACCCATCAATAAGGGGACAGATGGCCAGTCCACCCATTGATTTACCTGGCTGTGTAGGGCTCATGTAAAAGACCTGCTGAGTCCTCCTGCGTGATGATCGATTTGATTTCTCCAAAATCCTAACACACTGTGTAGGCTTGGCCCACACTTGCGCACTGTGAGGGCTGGTGCAGGTACAGACAGGGAAAACGTCAGCCACTGCTCAATGCTCAGGCATTAGCTAAGGCTAAGCACTGTGTGACTGTGACCCTTATGTTGCTGCAGGCCTGCTGCAGCTGATGTGCTGATTTACTGGTATCAGGTCAACCTTTTAAAAAAAAGCGATTAAAAAAAACATTTAGAAATCAAATTGCCAGCCCCTGCGATGCACACGAGTGTGTGCAGGGACGCCAGGACCCAGAAGTGGCCAGGAGGGAAAACGGGTATGTTCTTGTGTGCTTGTGTGTTTGTGTGTGTGTTGGGTGTTCGTGTTTGTGTGTTTTTGTGTGTGTAATTGTGGGGAGGGCAGTCTTGGGAGGGGAGGGAAGTGGCGGGGGCTGAGAGAGGGTGGTTCAGGCGGTGAACCTCGCCTTTTTTTAGAAAATGGGGCAAGAGTGGGTGGGGGTGGAGGGTGGGCGGGGCGAAGACATTTTCCTTTTTTCCATTTCTGTAGGCAGCCTAAAATCAGGCGGAAAAAAACTGTCTTTTTGTTAGGCACCCTACAAAAATTGATAAAGTGACATAGAACCGATTTACTTGCTATACATATTTTTTTTAAAAGAACCATTCTGGAGCGGTTTCTTTTTAAATAGAAGTGTAGGAATGCTGACACTTTTTTGGGGATCCATCAAGGTATAATTTTCATACCCTAAAGCCTAGTGTTTATTATTTTATTTGGTTATGGCATCCCTCTGGCCCTTTTGGCTGCAGCCATTGCTGGATATAACATTTTGGACAGTGTATGTTCACTTAAACTCCTGAGGAATGACATTTGGCCTGCCCCTGACAATGGACTTCAGATTGACATCGGAAACCTCATTGTAGTGGAGGCCCAACGTCCATCACCTGAGAGGGATGTGACTGGAAGTGCATGTGAGCCGCCATCTTTACCCAGAAGCACACTACCACCTAGTGCGTTATAGACATAGATATTGAGGATGAACTAATCCCTTGGGACAATGGGAATCTTTGTCCAAAGAGGAGGTGGGAATAACGTTCCAGAAGGCCCACTTACTCTCTTTTGAAATTTCGGAATTGGGCCTTTTAGAATGCATAAAAAAAGAGGTCTGGATGACGGGCGGGTTGGTTGGTTGGTTGAAAATGGGTGAAGGTTCGGATGCTATCCGTTTGTCTTGCAAGCAAACCAGATAAATCCTTTTGCTTATTCATTACTGAAAAATTAAGGCAAATATTTCTGATGTGCACAGACCCTCCTACTGATATAACAAGTCTCTGGGCCTGTTTGCTGGTTAAGGAGTGTGTTCTGGTGCTGCCTGCTCTTGACTTTCTGAACCTCGCTGGTGCTTCCTGCTGTCTGATCGATATGCAGGGGCGTTGCTAGGGGGGGCTAAGGGGCCTATAGCCCCTGATCTTTTGGTTGTAGCCCCGGATAGAATCTCAGGAGCTACAGCCAAAAGACTAGCTAGCCCCCAGTCCCAACAGTTCCGACATCACCGTAGCCCCGGGTCTTTTCCAGACCTAGCAACTCCCCTGTCGATATGTGTTGTGAATAACGCCCCTCTGGACTTGTTTGCTGGTTAAGGAGTGTGTTCTGGCACTGCCTCCTCTTGACTTTCTGTCCCTTGATGGTGCTTCCTGCTGTCTGATCCATCTGTGTTGTGAATAACGCTTGCGGTACAGGAATGTGCTTGAATTTGACTTTCTGAACCTCGCTGGTGCTTCCTGCTTTCTGATCGATCTGTGTTGTGACAACGCCTCTCTGGACCTGTTTGCTGGTTAAGGAATGTGTTCTGGTGCTGCCTGCTCTTGACTTTCTGAACCTTGATGGTGCTTCCTGCTGTCTGATCGATCTGTGTTGTGACAACGCCTCTATGGACCAGTTTGCTGGTTAAGGAATGTGTTCTGGCACTGCCTCCTCTTGACTTTCTGTCCTTTGATGGTGCTTCCTGATCTCTGATCCATCTGTGTTGTGAATAGAGCTTGCGGTGAAGGAATGTGTTCTGGCGCTGCCAGCTCTTGAATTTCTTGACCACTTGCGTACTATCTGACTTGGCATTCTTTCTGTACTTTGGAGTGTCCTCCGGAAGTCCTTCTTCTCATTTGTGGTTTTCTGTTTTTCTACTCCCTGCCATTTCAGAATTGTTCCTTCTCTACAGGGAAGGCGTCTTTTCCTAACCTAGGATTGTCTTTCTTCTACTTGGCCATCTCTCTGTCTGCTGCCAGTTATTTACTCCTCGAGTTCTTCTTCCACCCCGAAGAGGCACTACCTAATCCCACTTTTGTCTTTCTTTTTATTTGTTGTTGTTTGAGCCTTTATTGATATTATTTTAAATTATGTGCATGGCTCTCGGTCTTGCTTGCTGCCATTACGTTCCCCAGATGTACATTTATCCTAGCTGCGAAAGGTTTCTAGGTGCTATAACTGGTGTGGAGCTGACAAGCCCGTTTCTTGGCCCGGGCAAGGCGGGCAGCTGCCCGGGGCGCCATAGCCCTGGGGGGGCGCAATTGCCCCGGTCCCTGGAGCTGTTTATGGGGTGGTGCATTTCCGTCGGGAAAGTTCCGCGGTCAGGTGCTGGCGCTGCCCCTTCAGACTGAAGTGTTTTCATTGTTGTGCTTATGCCACACGTCCCCCCCCTGCGTGAAGTACTACGTGACATTATATGAGTCAGAAGTTCACTCTGACCACTTTCGCATGGGGGGGGGCGACGGGTGGCATAAGCACAACAATGAAAACACTTCAGGTCTCCCTGCAGCTAAAACCAGCCTCTCCCATTACAATGCTGGCAGGAAACTGTAATGGTGGGCCATTCATTAGTCACTGAATGGTTTCATGCTGGCATTGTGATGGGAGGGGAGGTGCAGTGGGCTGTGGGGAGTGGGCGTGCCTTGCAAGGACGTACCGTGGGGGCCCCGAAACCCAACACGGTACACACGGTGACCTGTTTGGGCCCATGGTGTGTCCCTGCAAGCTCAGAAAATTGCCAAAATAATAGTTTAAAGCGGCGCTATTTCGTTCATGCCGCTTCTTTTCCAAACTATATATCAGTTACACTTTAAACCGCTTCCATGGCACTGGTGATGAGTTACTTCAGTATGCTGATAATAGTTTTGAGCAGTGTTGCTGAGTAAATATTCTTTAAGCCACGACCCGGTTTATTTATTTATTTATTTATGCAATGTGTGTCGGATACCTGTATCCGACAAACATTTCATAAATAAATAAATATACAGGTACCTGACAAACATTGCATGAATAAATACATAAATAAATAAATAATCTGGGTCCTTATAACAAGTCAACAGTCAGACTTTACTGTATCAAAGCAGACACGTGATTCCCATTCAAAGAATTTTAAAGTGATTGTTTATTGGGTTCAGGTGTCTCCTTGTCACTGCCTTTTTGGCTTAGGTTGCCTCCAAACCCCCTTCAGCATCTTGTGTTCTTTGTTGGTTGTATATACTGCATCCTGTGCCATATTCATGGTTTCTTGGTGCGCCCAGTCCTCCTTATCTGCAGCCTAAGTGGGACTGGGGCATCCAATTGCCTTGGGCACCAATGAAAAAGTGGCCCACAGATGCAAATGGCAATTCATTCTTTGTGTGACTGACTGTTTGACTTTGGATAGGAGTCCCTTAATGGTGTAGTTTGGGAGTGGTACGTGGGGTGCGGTGGGAGTGACGTGGGGTGTGGGGGTGACGATAGGGTGTGGGGGGGTGCATTCCTAGTGTTTAGCCCTGGGCACCAAATGGACTAGAAACTGCCCTGGGAGCTGATTGGCCTCTCTGCTGGGGATTCTGGAATCCTGACAGTCTGCTGACGCAATGCACGTGCAAATGCAGACACACAGGGAAGGATCTGGAAAGGACGCTGTGTATTAGTGAGAACTCAGATGCGGCCCGCGCTTTACCATGGCTCCCAGAAGGCCTTGTGGTATCGCTAATGGCACATAAACACGGTGCTGAAAGGACTCCATCACTGCATATTAAGCAGGGTCGAGGCGGCTCATGCATCCATGCATGATGCACTCGACGCTTACAGTAACTGGAGGAGATGGGGAAATCAATGGCCCAGGCAGCGATAACGGGGGTTGCGCGCCCTAATGACGTCATTTCCAAGCACATTCTCCACGCGCTGTAAACACAAGCGCCGGCTGCGATGCAACAGATCGGAAGCGCGTTCTCCCATGGCTGTTGCGCTTTTATTCTCTTGTTAGGAGGGTGTCTACAATAACCCATTCGATCGATTATTAACACGTTGTATTCGTGCAGATTTGCAGTTTGAGTTCTAATTCTTAACTAGGATTATGTGGCACGTGCTGTTAAAAAAGGGGTTTCTGTTTACTTCTTCCTGGGCTTTCATATGTGTATTCGATCAGTTTTGTAAAAAGTCTTCTTTTATCAAATAAAAACAAGTCATCAAAGAAAACAAAAAGTGGAATCAGCAACCACATGAATCAAGATTGCTCTATACCACTCGGCGCCTCGAAGCCTCCTGCAAAGCACAGTCAACAGACCAGGGAAGCTTCGTTTCTCCAAGCCAACCTTCGTCCCAATCAATACTCAGCGGGGTTCCCCTTGTTCACCTATTTATCACGGGCTATTCATTATTCAATCTATAAACCAACAGACGCACACCCTTCCTGAATTAGAGACTTCCACCAGTGCTTGCTCTGCGGCGCAGATAAAGAGGCTCTGGAGACATATTTGTGGAACGCGCGCTACCACTGACATGGCAGCATCACTCTTGCAGTACTTTCTTGTTCCGCGTTAAGCTTATCCCGTTCACTATACATTTTAATTCAGCAGTAACATGCCACACAAATAAACGATTGCCGTCATTTGTCTGAATTTGTGTAAATGATGTTGGTTTATGTCATGTGTGTGGGGGAGCCAGACTCAGGCAGTCTATAGTATAAACACTACTGCACTGTCTGAAGGGCTTTAGGTGGGCCAGCGCTAGCCCGGACTCAGCCTGAGCAGTCTCCAAATACTAACATCGAGACAGGGCTCTGCCAGGGCTCCTGAAACACCATGTTGAGAATCACAACTTAAAGAAATGTGCTTATTCTCAAAACGCAAAATGGAAATTATACCATAATACATTGATTTGTTTTTACAGGACATATTAGAGAATTTATAAAAAATCATGGATTTCATTCAAAAGAACTGTGGGATTGCATGGTCCGCTGACCTAGTTTGAGTTGATGTTCTGTATTATATTTGAATATATTTATTTTGGTCAATATTTTTAAAAATATGAATTATATTTTAATACATCTTTTAAAGTAATATGGACTCCAGAAAGAGCAACAGATGTATTAATGTTGTGGTTGCAGAGATCATAGATAGAGCAGTGTTATAGGCCCGGTATTTAGTTGATGTATTGTAGTGACGTAGGATAGCGTGATGTGCAGCATGGATTAAAATAAGCGGAAGATGGGATCAGCAAGGTAGTGCAGTAGAAGTGAGGTCAGTGTATTAACTTGGCAGAAGTGTCGCCATTTTTGATGTTAAGACCAAGTGCACGATGAACAGAAGAGAACACATGCCTTGGTGTGGACCTGTGGCTCTGATAGTTCAGCTCCAAAAACAAATCCTCTTTCCCTTTCCCTTTACCCAAGCGAGAAGCTGAGGTCAGAGGCACCCATGGTGCGCAGATAAGTACTAATTGTATCCAGATGAACGTGGGGGGAACAGAATGTTGGTTAAGGAAAGAGCAGGAAGGAATGTGGTTTGTGAACGACAAATTCATGAGAATAGGGCATGAGGCTCTGTGATGCCAATGAGCCAGGGGAAGATTTAGAACACTACTGCCCTCAACCCCATATGAATTACACCGAGTCACACAACTTAAGCGACCAAATACTCGAAATTTCAGAATCGAGGGTGGTGCCCTGGTCACGTCATCCCTGGGCACTTGGCACTGGGAGGAGATAAGGGGGAGCCGTGTGTGAAACACCTTGTGATTTGGGACAGTAGATGAGCAGATAGGCGCTATCCTACTAGTCCCCACCCCTCGCCACTATAATTTTTTAATTTTAATTTTGTTGGGCTTTTGTAAGGCGCTTACACATCAAGAACATGTGTTTCAAAGCGCCCCATATGGGAAGAGTCGGAGAAAAGCTATAGATGGTACACCCTGTATTGTTCCTATACTGCAATGAGTGTATGAGAGACATTATGCACTCAGACAGCCATACAGAATGTACCCTCGCACCGAAAGTGTGGAAGGATGTTGCATGGAACAATGTTACATGGAAGGATGTCGCCTGCCATGATGTCAGAATGCATCACTGAATATCGTGGATGGATGTTAAATGAAATCTGAAAAGGACAAAGTGATGTCATGAAGAAGATATATGGACCTATGCTGAAACTATATGAAAATACTAAGTAATGAAGTAACTGAAGCACTAAGAGTAACATGAACCTGAAATTAAAGTGATCATGAATCTAAAAAGAAATGAAGAAACTTACTGAGCAATAACTGTAAATATGCAGTAACGCAAGGTAGAAAGAAAACATATAGAAGCTTGCTATAGGGGAATATATATCACGGCTAGGTGTTAGGTAAGATTTCCACAGAGCTGGTAAATATTCCTTTCCTGGTTCAACCCCAGAACTTTTTGCTTTTCTAGTGGGATATTTTTCATTAATACCTCAGTGAGTGGGAAACTTTTTCCACACTCACCCAATCTTTAACTCTTTTTATGGGTGTCATTTTTAAGACTCTTTTTAAAGTTATCATGTTTAACAACTTATTGGCAATACGTGCCTGTTGTTGCTGGGTTGCGCTAGGGGCTCCCCATTTAAATTTCTGTGCTGACCTTGAGTGAACTACAGTTCCCAAGGATAGAAATGATCTTTTGACCCCTTTTACATTTTATTCTGTGAAACCAGCACACCCCACCTTATGTGGAGTGCTGGGGAGATACAATGTATCCCCTTTCACATTTAAACTGTAACAATTCTGTTACAGTGACAAGCTTACCTTTAATGGCTGGTGGCAGCAATACCTTTTACTAATTTGGTGCACCTTCACTGCGGGCTGTGATCACAGCTTCAGTAAAGGCACCTAAGGGTGCTCATTTTACCAAAATGGCCCCTGTCTTCTTTTTCTGCCATTTTAGTGTTTCTTGTCATTTCTTGTTCCTGACATCCAGGGTGGGAAATTCCTTTGTGTGATTTTAGTCTTCGGCGGGAGTCCCCTGGACACCCCGCCCAGGCTCCAGTCAGTCCGTAAGCACAGGAAGCGGGGGAGGAGTCCAAAACTTCCCCATCCTTTGCCTTACACCTTGCTTCAACTGGGACAAATCCCAGTGGGTGACTGGCTGTCCTGATTGGACAGCCAAACGCCCCTTTCTTGTAAAATGCGGGGAGAGAATGCAGAGGTTGTGCTGTAGTTCCTGATAAATACTGGAAAACTGGAAGCTGAAGTCATGTCGACCACTGTAACATAAAACCGAAGAGGATGACAAAGGAAAAATAGCGGAGAAGATTTTCAGCAACCTGAGAGCCTGCTGTGTAACCTGAGCCTGCTGCAGCCCTTGCTTCCAATCGATCCGGGGACTCCAAAAACAATGACCCGAACCCAGAGCCTGGTGAGACCCACTACAGTCAAGAAGACCTGCATTTTGAGCCATCCCATGGGTTGCTGCAACCTTGCATTCTTGCAATATCCCAATACCCTGGGACCTCCAGCCGGTGCACGGTCTTGCAAATTCTGAATCTCGCTGAAACTTTGTGGGCATCTTGGTGAATCTCCAGAGACATGAATTGAGTCTGAAAAGTCCCCTCACAAGAGTGCTGGACCTTTGTAATGACGAGAATTCAACCGTGATATTCTGTCTTCTTCTGTGCTCCTTGAAAAGGCGCCAAATCCACAGAACCACATTCAGCCATGAGCAAAACCTTGCCTAGAGCCTTCTTCACCAATACCTGCTGCAAAGTCCCTTCTGAGGTCTTGTTTTCAGTCTCCACGACAAGGAATCTACTGACTGGGTATTTGGCTGCAGACCATGAAGTTCTCCTGATGCAATCTCTTCTACATTGATGAGGTACTGTGTTGGCTTGGGTATATACTTACCTTAAGCCTTTTGGGATTTCTGCGTAGTCATGGGGTGTTTTCTGTGATTGGGAGGTCCCTCGTCCAGTGTACCCAGTCCCACTGCTAGAATCCTGCTGGGGTGTCTTCTGTGAAGCCCCTGGACCATCTTCTAACTCTAAAAGTAATGTACTCACCTGTTTGCCCAGTTTTCCTAAGGAACTCTGACTTTTGCTACTAAAGAACGTATTCTAACACTACCTGTTTGTCACTAGTCCTAGTGCCCCCCCTTCTACCATTGAGAACACCCATGCTCCAAGAATAAGGGAAATACTTTTTTAGGGATTGGGACTTCTGCCTAGAAAAGAAATCAAGTGTTTTACTTACTTATAAAGAGTTGGTTGGTAACTGTAATTCTAACAGTGAACAGTTACAAATGTTCTTACTGATCTTGAATGTGTGATGCACTATTCTTAAAAGTATGGTTAACATCTTTTCTTCCTTAGCCACTGGTTTGCCGTTCTAATAGAAAGTCGATTTGCATGTATTTTACTCTCCTGTGATTAGGTTGTGCCTCTTTACAAAAGTAATGTGTTGGTTTCACCAGGTTAGTCCTGTTAGGATAACTATATGAGTGCCCCCCAACTGGGTCTTGCTTCCCATGACTTGCTGCTAGCCTGTCCTTAATAAGTCTACCTTAGGTTGTTGCCTACCTAGAATAACTGTTCAGTAAAGTGTGACATTTTTTTTTTTTTTTTTTTTTTTTTTTTTAATGTGATACAGTCTATTTAATAAACTTTACACATATGATAGCTAAATACATAAATAACAAACATTTGACAAACAAGATAAAAATAATATATCAATATGATAAGAACAAACCATTTACAAAAAAGAAACCAATCTAAGAGCTCAAGTAGCATATAGGCAAGAAGAAACGAAGCAGTACACAATGTCACCCGTATACCCCACACTAATATACGGACAGCAATTCAAAGGAGAAAGCAGGGCTTAAACCATTTCTAACAACTAGTAGTGAGCACAGTGAATATTTAGAGTGTGAGTACTGGGTTCAAATCTGTATCTCCAATATTTCTTCTATCTTGGACCATATATTGAAGAGAGCTAACATCACTCGCATACTCTCAGAGTTCATGCAGTGATGCCAGAATAATAATGTTCCAATTATTAGTGTGACATTGGGTTTTACTTTCCCCTTCATTGAGAAGTTAAAGTATGTGGGTTTTATCTACCTTGTGTTAGCTGTGTGCCATCCAAAATAAGTTACCAGAGTTATTGCTCACCTCAATCTGGGGTTCCCTGACTTCAAAAGCGTCTGTAATGGTATATTACATCCTTAGGTTTTACTCACCTTGTATAACTGTGTGTTATGACAAAAGTAGTTATAGGTGTTTACTGCACCTAGGATAAGTGTTTCACTATTCACCAAAAGTATATTGTCCAGTTGACTGTTTATGTGATTTGTTCCAAGAGTCACTGTACAACTGGAAGGGCCTACTGCCCTTGTATTACTGAATGTAATCTGAAAGTAACCATTGGTCTTTTACTCCCAAAAAATAGGCTTGACCTATACTAAATGTGTATAACAAGGTTTTGACTTCCCTAGAACTACTGTTAGGTGTTCCAAATAAGGTCTATACTTGGGTCTGTGGATTTCAAGTATAGTGTTGTTTTTTTTATACTGTAATTTCTTACAATGTTTTAGTACTTACTTACCCCTAGATTTATCTGGGCCTACCTGTATTTAAATAAATCCTTTATTTTTACAATACATAGTGTTTCAGTGTTTCTTTGGATCATTTGTATTACAATTTCACTTGTACTGTGTCTACTGCCTTCTCTCCCTCCTAAAATATGCCTGGCTGCTCTGGCTACGCTACCCTGAACTCAGGTGTTAC
Source organism: Ambystoma mexicanum (assembly GCF_040938575.1). Lineage (NCBI taxonomy): Eukaryota > Metazoa > Chordata > Amphibia > Caudata > Ambystomatidae > Ambystoma > Ambystoma mexicanum. The sequence continues at coordinate 1,345,502,246 of NC_090931.1, forward strand.
AGCCTTATACTAAGAGTGGAGTCTTGTACTGCCTCAATTGAATGGTTTTTCTAAGCCCTTAGTTGGACTTCAGAAAAACTGTCCTACCACTAGGACCATCATAGTAGGAAAATGGACGACAGTTCTTGTTGAAAGTAATCATGCTACCTCAGAAACAGGCCGAAGTTGTAAGAATCAGAAGGCATGAAAAGACAGCCTCGTGAGCAGACCCGCCGATGAGTCAAGATTGGACCAGAGCGAAGATTCCATTTTTAAAGGATAAGTACAGAGCACGAAGGGAGTACATGGATAAGCTCTGGGCGTGAGACGTTCTTAGATGCAGGGAGACGAAAACATCTGTGAGAGCCAAACTGCTGGTCAATTAAACGTGTATCAAGTTCATATGAGATAGAGTGAGCAAGTCACTAGAGGCCAAGAAACAGCACCTTGCATGATTCAATCAAATAGCAGTAAATGGAATGCTGAAATGGACAGATTTGTGGTTCACACACACATAACCCAAAAGTTGAAAACAAGACCATTCATTAGAGCTCTAAACTAAGATAGTGGCATGCTCACACTCAATTGAATGTTCCAGAACAGTGAGCAGCAACCAGGTCAACTACAGACAGAGGATTTTGGCTAAAGGCCTATTGATGACAGATGATGGTCTAATTGGGAAAATAGGGAGTAGTCTGATGGGATTCAAACAACTAGGTTGCGTTTCACGTACGTGCTGCTAAAGAGCCAAAAGCCAAGTTTGGGCTAGTATGCCAACCAATCAGTGGGTTTGGGGAGACAATCCAACATACAATGTTGCAAGAGCCAATCCCCTGATGTTTTGTCCATCATAATCAGTACTGTATGTATTAAGAGGTAATCCCAGGCATGCCCTACAGACCAGGCGTAGCCAATGAAGCACTAATACTTAAATATTTTATAAGTAAATATGTTCCCTTAACTAATCCCTCCCATTGATAGGTTTTGTATTTTGAAACATAGCATGATGTCATAGATGTCGCATATTGGGGTACAAGACCTCCATGTAATCAAACTTGGTTGTGAGTGTGCAAGCATCAGTCCAATGTCTGCCAGTTTACCCTGCATTATTAAACTGATAATAAAGTAGTATTTAACCATATTCTTTCAGTCGACCCGGTTTTTGATCTAAGATTTATTATTGAAATTTCATCTAGCACAAAAGATGCTTCAAGGTGCTATAGCACATTACAGAAGGAGTGGAGGTGATGCCAAAAAATATAGTACAATGTCGGGGGTGCAGCTCGTGTGCACCATGGTGTCTGGGTTAATGAGGAAGCCTATTGTCTCATAAAAAGCATGGGTTGCCCTCGCCAAGTTACTTTGATCACATCTGGAACAGGAGGGCGCACATCGCGAGATGGTCACAAATGCACAAACCTATTGATAAGATCTCACCCATCATATACCTGGGTTCCATAGTGATGATGTAGGGGACCACATGTCATGGGGAATAGGGGTAGAGTAGATGTGGCCAATCAATCAAGGGACTAAAGGGGGGATTAGCATGTTCTTTAGGTGGTAGTCAATGAGGGTGGTGGGATTATGTTGTACTCATTATTATGCATAGTATTGTTAATTATGGCTTATCAGCCTATAAAAGATGTGGCCCTTTGAAAAATCAGAGAGCTCCATGTCAGCTCGGTTCTACGGGACCGCCCTGAGAGCTTTGTTTCATGTAATAAATCGTGTTTTCCCTTGCAAAGCGGCGCAGTGATTATTTTGTCATTTTGGATTTTTTTATTCCCCAGTTTTTGGGCTGCCATCCTTACACAGCCCCTTCTAGGACCTGCGCGCAAATATTGCATCATGAGGCGTTAGAGCCCCCCCTCAATTTCTTATCCCACTTAAAGCACTGACTACCCGTGTGCTTGGGTCATGTAAAAACAGAGACATGAAGGAGGAAGTGCTGAGTATGAGGACTTTCTGTTATTTTCGCTTACTTCTGTGACTTCCTGTCATGTGACATAGTTCCTTTCCTGTGAAACCTTTCTTAGTACTTTGGCGTTCACCCAGCCCATGGCTGGCCCTGCAGAATTGCAATTAGAAGTATCCTCTTAGAGCTATACTAACATCTGGGCACCAGGGGGGTGCCATTGAAGCCCTGAAATCATCAAATCTAGCCTCTTCGTAAAGAGGGGGTTAGTGCTTTAAAGGGGACACGAAATCAAGGGGGAAAGGGGGACAGGAGAGGATATGTGGGCAAATTGTGCTGAAAGTGTCCTAAAGAGGTGTGAAGTGGTATCGGCAAGGACCCACGCCCCAAACAAACAAAACATCATGACGTCTTGAGAGCATGCATTTTTGTCACTCCTCGTTTTCTTGTGTGGTCTTGTCTGTATATTGTTTATAAAGCGCCCTGTGGTTCTGTGTCTAAATACAATGCTGTCTGTAAATAAATCCGTTTCTCACACAGTACAGTACAATCAGTGAGTAAATCATCTTCATTCAGTAAACAAATTACCAATGCTCCCCGTGTTTACCAGCTTCCCTTAAGTGTTCATTTGTGTTTTCAGCTCCCCTCCTTGCTGGCTGTCCTGTGATAATCTGCAGCGATGAACACCCTTTCCTGATTGCTTTTATGTAGGATTTTACTGCAGTAGGAAGACGTGCTTGCTATAGAGCCTAGGTGACCCCACAACACCGCATAGTACCGTACTAAAGTTAGCACTTACCTCAAGTGTTCAATTGTGTCCTTTGTGTTGGAGGCGCCAGCCCAAGGCACTACCACAGCGCCTGCAGCTACTGCTGAAACATGGTACACAATGCGGCTAGCTGCACGAGAGGCTGCAATGCTTCTAAGGCGACCGCGAAATCAAGCACACTCATGCAAACAACTCTCGACACATGCAATAGGTGTAAAACTAAAGTTTTTCATACGGGTGGGACATCGGGGAGCCGTGACAGAGACCCAGGCGAACACCACTTTTTGGAAACTACCGGGATTCTGCCTTTGCTAGCCCCAGCCCACTTAAAGCCCTGCCGAGGAGCGGGGGGCATGGGGGAAGTAGCAAAATGGCACTTCGGTTTGGCCACCATACATCGTTTCTCTGGCCCAGGGCGAACCTGTAAATGAAACACAGATGAGTTAGCCTACTAACAAAAACCAAACGGGGCCTGTTCACCCAACAGCTGTTTTGTTTTGAAAAAGTTTTCCCTGGGACATGAGATGTAGTTTGGCCTTCGTGCACTTTTGAAAGCAAATATACACCTGACCTTTGGCTTCGGACTTTTCATCCTTGCCTTTATTCTGTAATGTCCCTGTTGTTAGCAGGTGGCTCTTCCTAGAATATTGTTTTGCGCGCTGTGTTTATACGTGTTTTCGTCATCTTCATGTTTCACTATGACATTGTTAAGATTGCATCTTGCATTTTTGGAGACTTCCGGGTGCACTTGGGGTTTGCTTGCGCCTAATAAAGCTGTTCTCGTGTTGCACGTGATGGTTACGCCGGTCATCAATATAGCCCTGGGCATATCATGCTGCGATGGGCACTGAGTTCATGGCCTCACTGGTGCCCATTTCACAGATGGAGGAGGCATTCTGAGCAGATGTAGGCTAGGAGAAGAACACCCAGCCCCCCAGACAAGGTCCCTGACAGCCACGCCCTGAGTTCTTTGAGCCACCACTGCAGAAGGCCACTGGTTTCAGGAGGAGGTCATCACTCACCTGCACAAACGATTCTGTACCTGTGATCTTGCGCACAACAGGCAGAGTGCAAAGGAGCACCCCACCTGTGTCATGAGGCACAGGACTGGAGTCTATGACTTCACTATGCCAAACGGTCATGGAATGAGGTCCTTTATGGGGACGTGTGCAACATTTGAACTACACCGTGCGGGGGTGTTCCGATGTTGGAGTGGTGTCACGAGATATGGCTCCAGGTGGTTGCATTGCCACCCGCATGGAGATCGTTCATATCAGTGAGTGCATCCTGCTGCCATTTCTTTCCACACATGCGGTATGTTATTTTCACATTAACTGTCACATTCAGTCAGTCCGTTTTCCTCCTTCATTTTATGGCTATTGGTAACTCGCTATATTAATATTATTTGAACATCGAGTAATGCTATTATTTGGAGATGTGCCTTTGCCGTTATCGGTGTTCACATGTGTAGTGTGTGCTGATGCATGAGTTCATGATACTGCCGGGGGTCTTGGTGTGTATGGCGACATGTGCCCAGTTCTCCACTCCGTGCTCCGCTTTAGGGACGTGATTCTGGCACACCCATACAATCACTTTGATATGCTATGATAGTTTATTTATATAGCGCCTATACACAATGTGTTTCAAAGCGCTTCAAGGCAAGGGAGGGAACCCGGGAAAACACAATGACATTCTTACAGGCCATGAACAGTAAGGATGTGAAATTAACTATCTTACTCGGCCTGATGACATTTCAGATAGTGCAAGAGCTAGGACATAGATAAGGAAGGGAGGGGAGAGTGGGAAGGAAATGGAAACATACAGGCGACTACCATACTAGGCCTGAAGACATTTCTGGTAGAGCTGGAGAAAACAAGAGGTGAGGGAGAGGGGTGCAGAAAGGTAGGGGAGGAACAAAACAAGCGACTATTACACTAGGCCTGATGACATTTCAGATAGTGCAAGTGCTAAAATATAGATAAGGAAGGGAGGGGGAGAGCGGAAAGGAAATGGAAACAGACAGGCGACTACCATACTAGGCCTGACGACATTTAGAGCCGGAGAAAAACAAAAGATGAGGGAGAGGGGTGCAGAACGGGAGGGTAGGACTGGCCCTAGGTGTGAGTCCTAAATTCCCCATCTCTCCATGTTAGTGATCACAGAAACCTGGGTCAGCCTTCTTGACGCAGCTACCACTGCAGCCACGCAGGCTTATGCTGCCACCTTTTCCCACTCATCCTTCTAGAATAAGTGGCAGAGCTGGCTCGTGAATAATAGGGCCAGTCCAACCACTCACCCCCCTCTTTCGAGCACAAAGCCCCGTCCATGTCAATCCTATGTGGTGTCCCCTATGGTGTGCTCACCACCTTTTTGTATTTACCTAGAACCACTTCTCAGACGCCTTCTTTCTGAGGTCCCTGGTGGGCTCAAGGGAGCCTTCAAACTCCGAACATGACCACTCCAACTAACCTCTACTCTGTCTGGTCATTCTCTGGTTGGCCTTCACAACCATCCTGCAGTCTTGGGAAATCATTCCACATCAACCTCTTCTCTTCCTCTTTAAAAGATACTTCCCCACTAAAACCATCACTCTTATTCTAATCACTCTCCATTCTCTTCACTGCCCCCTTCACCAGGTGTACATTTAAACCACACTCCTTGGCACCATATCTGAATCATAACAAAGTGCGCAAGGACTAGAAATGAGCTGTACATGCAAATTGGTTTCCAATAGCTGTTTATTAGGGTTCTAAGGACACCCTGAAGTCATTTGCTTAGATGCCAAGAATGTGCATATAAGTAACTTAATCGTGGCAAGTATAGTTGTATCGTAGTTGTCATTTATATAGCACCTTTTTCTATTATTATAGTCTCAATGCACTGGTGGTGGGAACGCCCTCGTGCACCGAAGTCCATAGTGTTGGGGGTCACGGAGTTGGATTAGAATGATGTGTGAATTTGGCCAAATAAGGCTGACCAGGCTCTGGTAGAAACAAACATCAGTTTGTGACCAAACATACATCAGTGTTTCTAATAAAATTTCAAGAAAAGTCCAAGCAAAAATGTCTTCAGTTCTCGTTAGGGCAGGGCCCTTGTACTTCCCAATAGTTTAACTTAAAAAACAAACAAATGGGGGGCTATCTGCTTGAAACAAACGAATCCAGAAATAATATTCCTCACGGTTCTGTTGCGAAGCAGACGTGTACGTCACTGATAGAACCCGCCCCCTCACCTCCGACATATTGGATGAAGAACATGAAGACACTGGCCATGACACCTGGTATAATTCCAATACCACATTGGGTGTATGAGAGACGTTATGCACTCAACCGCACAGAATGTACCCTAGAACTGAAGTGGTAGTAGGAGATCTACAGGTGCCGCTGAATAACGCGGAGCTGTAAAGAAAACCTGACAGTTGCAAAGTGATGTCATATGAAGAAGAGATACACTGAAACAATATGAGAATACTTAAAGAATGAAGATATAACTGAAGAAATAAGAGTAAGCCTACATAAAAGTGAGAAGAAACCATATTTACAAAAAAGATAAGTAACCAGATGAGTAGTGAAGGTATACATGCAGAACCACAAGGTAGATGAGTCACATAGAAGCTTGTGCAGTAGAAAATATAGAACGGGTGTAGCGGACACGTTGGAAAGATGGACGTCGGCTTTGAATAAAAGTAAGCGAAAGGCTCTAAGGAAAGAGACCAGGGCTGCAGAGCTGACAGAGGCTGGAAATACAAATGTGTGCATGAACAAAGAACAGCTGTTGGTCAGAGATCAGGGATGCCGCAGCAAGAAGCAACTGAAGTCTAGAAGGGGAGTCAACAAGGATAAGCAATGCACGCAGGACATATTTCTCTTAGATTAAGTAAATGAGCAAACATTTGCGACTGCCAAGTATCAATGATTAAAGATGCAGAATGCATATGAGAGACAGAACAACCAGGTATCCAAAGACCAGAGAGGGTAATGACACCTAACATAATTGGATCAAATAGCACTAAACAGAAGGTGAAATGGACAAAATCATGGTCTCTTCACACGTGGTGCAAGACCAGAAAGCAAGGCATATTCATAAGCTCCAGGCGAAGATAACCATGTACCCTAAATCCCTTGAAAGTTACAAAGAAGATAACATCCAGCAAGGTCAAGTACAAAGGAGAAGGCTTGGCTGAAGGCTTGGCTGATGAGAGATGGTAGTCTAATTGGGCAACTGGGCAGCATTCTGAGGTTGTTCTCTGTTTGTTTTTCATACGTGCTGCTAACAAGCCGAGCGACCAAGGTTGGGAGAGAATGTAAACCAATCAGAGGGCCTATGCAATGGTGAGCATACATTTTTGCAGGGGCCAATCCGCTGCTGTTATGCTGCAATAATCTGCAATAATCTGCATTATACTTAGTTAGAGGGAAGTACAAAGCATGCCTACCAGATGCGGGGCAGCCAATGATGTTACTAACACTTATAGAGACTATGGGCCTCATTACACGGTAGGCGGTAACCATGGCGCTATTAGCGCCATGGTTGCTGCCGGTATTTTACTGTGTCCACCTTGGTGGATGGCAGAATTACCACCCTACTCCAAGGTGAGCGGGGGCGGTAATTCCCCATTCACCAAGGCCCTTCCCCATTCCCATTTCTGCCCCCATAGGGAATAATGGGAATGCGGAAGGCGCTAATTACGGTACCGCAAATTGCGGTACCGTAATTAGCACCAAGGTCCCTTTGCGGCACCCTACTTTAACGGCTGGTAAAACCAGCCGTTAAAGTCGGGTCCCGCAAAGGGAACTCGTAGTAAGGCGGTAAGGGTTACCGGTGACCGTTAACCCTTACCACCTTCCGTGTAATGAGGCCCTATATGTAGATATGTACCCTTAACCAATCCTTCCGTACGATAGGTTTTATTATTTGCCACATAGAATGACATCATAGCTGATACACATCGCGGTATAAAGCCTTTGTGTAACTGAAATGCATTTGAGAGTGTGTGGACTACGATTTGTTGTTCTCCAGGTCTCCCTACTTTATTGAACTGATAATAATGTAGTATTTTTCCATATTCTTTGAGTCCGTCCGGTTATTTGGGTCTAAGATTATTTGTTATGGTAATTCCATTCTGTGCATAGAAACACCCAAAAAGTGCTACTGCACAGTTCATCTTGCCATTTTAGTCAGTAGCACAGTCTCTGTCCCTGCTAATCCCTCTGAGTATGTTCTTGTGCAACTATTGTATGGCAGGGAGCCCCCCTGCGGTCTCAGGTCTGTACTGGAGAATGATGGCTGGTACAGTAGTTAATGTCATGCTGGTGCAAGCCTTAAACTAAGGCCTGATGCCATAGCTAGACAACAGGCCAGCCTAAGATATTTACAGGGTTTTCTCTAGACCACTCTCCAGGGTTCCAGGTTCTATGGTCTTCCAAAACAGCCTCTCACTCCTCCTCACTGTCAAACCAGAAGCTCACACCTGGAGGACCCTATCTTGTTCCCTACTTATTTCTGTCATCATCATTGTTCATCTCCTGCCCCTCTCAGGCTCATTCCCCCACCCATCCTGGCTTCCCCATGAGCACTCTCCCAGACTCCTTCTCCAGCTCTTCTATACTTACCCTGATTGTTTTCCTCCACCCCCTCCTCCTGCCTCCAACTCCTAGTGATTCTCCACTTCATCTTTCCACTTTAGTCACCCTCATCTTCCATTGTCTCCTCATTGTAACCACCTTTTCTTTGGGCACCCCTTCCTCAGCTAAATCAATATTGAGTATTAATAAATTGAGCATTAGGACATGGCAGACACTAAATGGCTATCATTCTGTGACTTCTACTAATGAATACAAGAGAAAATAAGTAAAGTAAAAAACAAGATCTCGAAGAATATAAGTCAATGCCAGATGGATTGAATATTGCTACGTGGGCCAAAAAGTCCCTGGTATGCCAGAGGTAATGAAATCACTCCAAACAAAACTCAATAACGAGGCAGACAAAATGCAAAGCGAAGTTCAGCTTTATTATCATCCAACTAAGGCAGGGACAGCATATGAACATTAGTTTCTCTCATCTCTCGGAATACATAACAATGGATTAGATACTTGAAACGCATTATGAATGGCAATCACAGTTACAAAAACCCAAGGAGGATGGGGATAGGTCACTGGGGGTGACTACATATAGATTGTATATGGGTTAAACATTTGGTTGGGTTAACTCAATGTGAAGGTTCCTCTTGAGGCCACCCCAATATTGATACAAATAAAAGTACATCATTTCTATGAAAAACAATTGACTGGCATACCACATGGTGTGCGACATGACCCTACGGGATTTGATTGGTTGGCTTCTTGCTAGCCAACCTTGGACATTTGACAGGTCATCAAGATATGCGGTTGTCTTAGTGAGTAACATTCCTCACCTGTGCGCTATTGGACTAGTGGCAGGGCAGAAACTATAGATGACGTATTCATCTGCCTCCCAGCAATAAGATAAACAGCTTAAGGACCATGTACTGAGAGAACTGTAAAAAGATAATACCTTGAATTGTTCATGATGGGGGCAGGTAAAGACATATAAAAGGAAGGCCTGTGGAAGGAAACTGTTGCAGTCTGGAGAAGGAGCTAATTAAGATATGGATGTCGGAAAGTGGGTTACTCATTGTTAAATAGACTTTGTTTTGAAAGTCTACAGTTTGGTAGACCACCTTTGTTTGATTCAACCAACTACCTATTCATATCCAGTGAGCGCTGTACTAGGGCCCTCCTCCATTAAACAACAAATGGGCGAATTCAGGTAACCAAAAGTGATTTACCAAAGTGCAGGCTTTCAAAAGACCATCTTTTTTTAACACATTGATCCTAAGAGTGCAGAAGGAGTTGGAGCATGAGGAAGGAGGCTATTGGAGGCAGCCAGAAGGTTGGGAGGAAGAAGAAGAAACGGTAGATTTGGGTAAAGTAGTGATCAAAGACTGAAGAAGAGACAGAAGGGATCTACAGAGAAAGGTCCATGACCTGGGCAATGGACCTCAGGGAGCTGGGGAAGACCCAGGTTGATAGTTTGAAGGGCTATAGAGGTCAGCTGCCACATTCCTCTATGGGTAGGAAGGTGGCCACTTTGAAGTAAGCTTGGAATATAGTTCAGCTGAGTGATAGGTTAAAGAGTGAGTATGGATGTGAGCAGGTTATGCATTCCAGGGTTGAATCTTTTAGGCACTTTGGGTGAGACATTGGAGGACAAAGTAATCAGATGAAAATGTTCTGCCTTTCCCCAGCCTCTAAGTCCTGTAATAATAGGTTTTTAAAAACCATTGCAATGGTAGACAATTTAGATACATCAAATGGCGAAGGACCCATTCTGACTTGATGGGCTTCAAACGTGTGTTCTCTAGGCTAAATTCAAATGTCTGAAGGTAGCGCTTAACTCGTCAAGCTATCTTAACAATTTAATAACCAGAAACCATCCTGCATCTGACTCAGTCTTTTTCTGCTCAGTGAATCCCGAGATCATGCCTACCGGCAATGTTTCCAGCTTCTGGAGCGAATGCAGAGACTCACTTTATCTGCAGATGGCAGATACTCCATCCCTGCATGAACCCACCCTTCTTAGGGTCAGCAGTCTCCCCAGCGGTGTGAACTCATAGAACCCACCTTTGCTTTAGATGCTTTAGTTGACTCTATATCCCTGGATGAGGCAGAAGCTGTCCTTACTATAGGTGGCATGTTGTCTGTCCTTGGTTGGAGACACAGAACAGGTGGTTCCTCTGAGTGACTGTGATGAAATGAGTACAAAGGTGAGAAGTGGCGAGACCACTTGCTCAGCCCTCCCACTTTTACAAACCAAAAGAGAACGCAATCTTAAAGGCTAAAGAGGCAGTGCTGTGAGACATACCATCTGCACCTTTTGTGGTAATGAGAGCCTTGGGAAGGCTATAGACTGAGAAGCGGTGCAAATGGGATCCAGTAGCAACCCAAACAGCAAAGTATAACCCGTCCAAAATAAAAAGGTTCCATAAAAAATATATACTTTAATTAAACACACCCATGTACAAATAGCTATTAAAAATGGTATACAAACCCACCACTGTAAAGAAAAGATATATACATGCAATGATGCAGCACTCTTGGTTTTCGGCAGGGAGAAAAAACAGGCAAGAAATGCAGCAAGAAGTTGAAAAAAGGATATGTTCTTGTAGGAAAAAGGTGTTAAATGGACTTTCTCAAATGTTCGTAATGTTCTCAAATATTCGTCAGTTCGACAGCTCCAAACCAAGCTTTGGGCTGCACTGTGATGCAGGTTGAACTAGGTTTGTGTGCAGCGAGTCTTACTGTGTCAAGCGGTGAGCTGGCGTCTAGTTGGTTTGAAGCGGAAACCCATTGCGTTTCGAATGCAGAATTTGGGTTTTGCAGATCGGATGGCTCGCCAGAGGTAGTTTGAGTGTTGAGTCGGTTCGAGGCATAGGTAATCAATGCTTTCGGTCAGCAAGTGACAAGATGCTCCAGCAGTTCGAGATGAGGTCTGGCGGTATAAAACAGTGACCTCGATGCAAAGTTTGAAGAGGCAGCAGTTTGAGTTTCACCACATTGGGGAGCAGGTGGTTTGAGCTGAACAAATGAGGGGCTTCTCTTGTTACGATGTAGCAGCAAGCCGGTATGATGCATGCAATGCAGCAGTGGTTTGTAGTTTGATGGAGTACCAAAAGCAGAACTTGAGGGTCCTTCTCGTATGAGTGAGGAGAACACGGTTTGAGTGTGGTTCGACCGGTTTGATGCAGCAGAACAGGAATTCTGGCTGATCTGGTCCTCGGATGCTGTGAGACCCACTGCAGGGCTTCGAGGACAGTGTGAGTCCTTTCAGGTTCCGCTCTCCCAGCCTAGGCAGGAATGGTGCAGAGTGGCAGGCCTCAGCAATAGTCACCCCCAATGTGCCCTGGCAGTGGGCAGAGAGCAGAGCTTGCCTCTGACTTGGAGCACTCTGTCTAAAAAAAGGATCAACTCTCCCAAATAAGGTGCAAATAAATTCTTCCTTATGCATGGGTGGCCCAAAAGTGAAGAGACCTCTTCTTTTTTAGCCAAAATTCCACAGGTGATTGGAAAAAACCAAACCTGCCTAAAGAGATCCAATCCCTGTCATTCTGACCAGTGGGCTTTTCCAGCTCGCATTATACCCAAAGTGCTTTGTGATAAAGGAAGGTAAGGCGAGGTGCAGAAAGAATGAATATTGAGGAACCCTTATTCACTTGTGCTCAGCTCCATCTGGCTACACTAACTCCAACCCTTTCCAGGCCCATAGCATAAAAAGGCCCATTGCTATGCTCCACCCTGATGTGAGATTAGTCTTTTTGTGTAGGGTATGCCCTTTGATTCCTGTTTCACTGGATAGCTCCTGCGGAGGGGCTGTCTTGTTGGAAGATCTGCTGCGTGAAAAGTAGGTGGTGATTATGGGAGCTTACCGTAGGTCTACATACAACGTTGAAATAGAAAGGTTTATAGCAAAATGGTCAGACCATACCACAGGAAGATTTTCCAGTTGGCATAAGATTTCACCTCTAAACGTTGCTGTATCAAGGCAATGGCAATGGCAGAATCTGTGAACAATGAGAGCTCATGCAACAGCAACATATCTTTAAGCTTAATGCAATCTGGGGCATTGGGCATACCACACCAGGTGTTAAAGTCACCAAGAATAATCAAGTTAGAATAATGAAGGGCTTAAGTGCCAAGAAACACATCCAAGCTATCCAAAAAAGAGCTGACATGAGCAAAGATAAATTATCTTTGCTCATGCTTTCCGAAAAATGCTAACCACAACAACTCATCCTAAGTGAAAGTCAGTTCTCACTGAATCCATCTTTCCCACAGGTGACTGACAGCACCTTTGTCTGTTCCTGCAGGCTGCAACAGTGTTGTAACTGCACACAGATAATTTACTTTGCAATAGTGACTACTGAGTAATTTTGCAAAGTAATGCTGCTAAAACCCTTCAACATCGCAATCTCAAAATTGCATTTGGAATATTGGTTCCCTTCCAAACATTTCCATGGTTTGATTAGTTAAACAGCCTAGTGTTAATCCCATTGGCCTTGTGAATCATTACTGCCTCTGTTGGATTTGTCTCTTTGTGTGTTGTGGCATTGAGTGTCACACTTTGTTCTGTACCACTAGCAGGTCACATCCCTTATGAATATGCAGGTTGGCTAGGCATACAGCTATGTTTGTGAACGCATTTGAATTCTCTGGACAATGTGCATATGAAAAACATCACCTGCTAGACCAAGCACAAGTCGGTTTCAGACCTGCAAGAGGAACAGAAACAGCGCTACTATCCATCTGGGACGACCTAAAAACCAAAACGGACTCCTACACAAACTCAGCCGTGATTCTGCTCGACCTCTCTGCAGCCTTCGACACAGTTAGCCATGACACCCTAACAAAATGAATAGAAGACATAGGCATTACGGACATGGCACTACCCTGGATCAAACCATTCCTAGCAGACAGAACGGAAACCGTATGGATAAAACCCTTCAAATCCACCCCACAAGTCAACGACTGTGGAGTACCACAACGGTCCTCACTATCACCACTGTACTTCAACATCTACCAGACTCCAGTAATCAGAATCTTCAAAAAATACAACATTACATGCTACAACTACGCAGATGACAATCAAATCATCTACAAAATCGAAGAAACTCAAGTCAATCACTCAGCCCTAATCGAGTGTCTAAAATAAGTCTTTAACTGGATGAATGCCAACAACTTGAAAATCAACCCAGGAAACACAGAAATCATGATTGGATCCAAAAACCAAGAGAACAACACCTACATTCCATGGCCAACGGAAATGGGAACTGCACCAACACCATCAAGGTAGTAAAAAATCGGAGAGTCCTGATGGACAACACCCTAACCGTAGAACCACAAATTAATGCAATCATCAAGATGTATGCAATCATCAGGAAATGCTTCTTCCTCCTCCACACGGCAAGAAGAATCCTACCTTTCCTCTCCTTCACCCACAAAACACTCACAATCGTCGCCCTCATCTATGCAAACAGCCTCTATAGACTATGACTATGCAAACAGCCTCTATCTCGGGTTACCAGAATACCTCCTGAAGAAACTACAACAGATCCAAAATACAGCAGCCAGACTGCTCCTCAAACTATCCAGAAGAGACCACATCACTCCAGCCCTAAAAACACTGCACTGGCTCCCACTCAAACAATGTATCACCTTCAAAACAATGTGCATAACACACAGGGCAATCAGCAGACAATGAGCTGAATTTCCTACAAAAGAATATAACAATTTACAAGACAACGAGACTCCTCAGATCAAGCAACGGAATCCGCCTGGAACAAAAACCATACCTTAAGAAAAAACTTGGGTGGGGGCTCCTCCTTCTCCCTCTTAGCTGCAAAAACCTGAAACAACATCCCGAAAGAAATATGAAACACCAAAGACCACCTACAATTCAGAAAATTACTACCAACCTGGCTCTTCAACACCACAGATTTAAACTGAAAAACCGAAACAACCGAACGCGAAACACAAAAAAAGGATGACTAAATTTAGGATAACACTGACAACACCCAGAACTGACCTGAAGAAACTCTTACTACAACAAGAGAGACAACGCTAAGTCGAATAGGACACAAACGACACCCATGAGGACCGAAATCCGCCTTCCTACCCAACTCACCCAACAACCTCACCTGCCCCATAATTGCTAGCAGGTATCATACTTGTATAGAGTTGTGTGAATGTGGGCACTTGCCACACTTAAACTAAGTCATGGACATTGGCATGGGCATTAAACTTATGGAGTTGTGAGTGAAGGCAGGTGCCTCCCCTGGACGTAATTGCAAGCGTTGGCCTGTGCCACGTTTCGAAGGGGCTGGGAGCGATAGTCTGCATAAACAACTGAATAAGAAGATGAATGCCAACTACACGCCACATATGGATGGAGTAGCATTGGCACCGACTGGATTGGGAATGCTCTCTGGGACAGATTTGAAGGGATACACAAACGCCTGCCTGCCCCGCATACAGACAGGTTTCACGTAGGTGGCAGAGGCCGAACTTGGGTAAGGTTATGGATATGAATGGATGCCATGTGTGAAAGGGACTGTGCGTATCGGACGGCCCAGATCAGGACAGAGACGCAGAGATGCTTCGGCACCCCTCGTGGAGAGAATTCAGAATTGTAGCACCTCAGGTCCAGACAGCAATGCCAATTAACCAATCCACTAACAATTTCACCCCTCTGCATACACCTCTCAAACTCTAAACAAACACAACCACAAGCCTACAACACTACAATCCGCACAAACTTCACTACACTCCAACAACAAAATAAACCACACATAGACTTGCACAACAGCACACGAGGACTACCGACTGTAAAACACCCCAAGCACAGCCAACGGACCCACTGGGCTGAGACCGCCAACAGCACATCACTGCTCTCTTGCACTTCTCCAGCTTACTCTCACTAACTCATCCCCACTTCCCCCATTTCTTTTAGAGCCACCAGAGCACCAGGGGACCACTCCGGTGGTGATAGTGTGCAGTACAAATATCCATTAACATTAACATTAACATACGTGGAACAGTCCCATTAATGACTTTGTGAATCAAGCTTATACAGCCTCATTATGAGTTTTGCGGACAGTGGTAAAGTTGGCGATAATTCTGTTACCGCCAACTTTACCACTATGTAAATTTACGAGTTTGGGCCTGGAGTGGAGAATGTGCAGAATTACCACAGCGGAAATTCTGCAGCGGTAATTCTGCCTAAAGAGCCCCATTGAGTCCAATAAATGGTGAATTACACGGCCACAGCCACTTGTAATCCGGCGGAAATTCCGCCTGACCGAGTGGCAGTAACGGTCATTCATTTGGGCGGTATTCTGGCAGAGTTACCGCCGGGATAACGGCCAACTGCAAATGCGGCCCTATAGTCTTTATGCTTTAATGGTTAATATAAACTGAATAAAGTCAGGGAGTTCAGATTTTAATTGTCATGGAAAACGTAACACCCATTCCATTGCAGGTTTCGATATGTAGCAACAAGACTGACCTTGTTATTAGTTTGGGATTAAACGGAAACAGTTGCATTAGAGTGCAGCTAGGGAGGAATGGCATATGAGGAGGTACACACAGTTTGTAGGTGTTGTTTGGTTATTTTCCCACCGATTAACTGCCCATGGCCATGCTAATCCCTATGGACATTCCGACAGTGTTTCTGCCCCTCCCCGCCGAAAACACTGCCTCCTGTAAAGCTCACTTTAGTCAAGCTTTACTGTCAAACTTTGCTCTCGAAGTGGCTGCCAGTGTTTTTTCGTAACAGTCTTCTGAGCGTTAATGTCTTAATTGGAGTTGCAAACCTGCGACTGGTATAATAGAAATGTATGAAACAGGTCTGCCTTCAGCCACTCCATCTATAAGCATTATGTGGGTCCTTTACTGAATCCTGTTAAAAGCAAGCATTGGCAAAGCCGACAGTCTTGAATTGTATAGAAGTGTTAGGTATTTGCCAGGCACTGCTAATAGATGCCCAGGTACTCGCACCATTTTGTACCTGTTACCATCAATGGCCAGTTAATACCACTACGGTTGTGCCTGACAAGGGCCTTTCTCATGCCTACACAAAAGTCCAAACTGTTGGCTGACTTTCTGTTTCCACTGAAGGTGGACCAAATAGGACTATAAGCAAATAAATGGACCACAGTAGTAATATGGAAAAACTAACAGCTACACCGGACAGTGGAAAAGGACCTGCACCCTCTTTACTTAACATGCAGAAGCATGCTGGGACATGGGGGGGGTAGAGCGTGGAAACCGCTTTACCATCGCAGATCTAATTATGCTCTCCTGGAGACAATAACTAATTTGCAGATATATTAAATACATGTTTTTTAACCTTTGTGAGAGGGGTGAAGGTGGGAGTGCCCTAACAGTTTTATTACACCCTCGCAGAGCTGGGCTGAGACCACTAACAACCCATTTAAAATATTTGGCAGCATTAATCACCTGTCGAAATTTTGATAAATCCATTGTGCCCAGAGGTTGTAACAATGTAACATTTTGTAGCCACTGCATTTCCACTACAAACGTATTGCTAACATCACACATCATATCACACGTGACACTCTCAATGACATAATATGTAATCAGTACAAGAATGTGGCCATATTTCTCGGATCTGTAATCCAGCAAAGAATGTCTTTCCTGTCAGGGGAAATCAAGGGCCCTACGCCTCAGCAACCATGCAACTCTGCACTAGCATTGATCAGCGAACGTAGCCGTTCTCCCGATGAAAAATGAAAAAAAAAGACTAAAATGCATGCCACCATATGGAAAAGAGACTAATTCCCTTTTCCATGTCTATGGCAGCAGCGTGGTCCCTTTTGCCTTCCCGCAATGAAAGAAAGGAAAAAAAGAACCACCCCGGGAAGGGCCTTGGGTGGCTGGAAAAGTGGAGGAGGGGATTGTGTATTCTCGCTGCTTTTCCAGACACCTGATTGGCTGAGCACCCTTCACCGAGTGCGAATGTTAGGTGGCTGCAGATACATCAGTGAGCGGACAACGGGAAGTGTGCTGTGATCTGTACTATGTCCCTTACAAGGTGCATATGTTGGATGATTAGACATGGGAGTGTCACTTAAAGTTGCATGCTGTATGAAACAATGATTACAAGCAGGTAATGTTATCATGCATTTTCTGTCACTGTGTTTCTACAAGTGTTGCAGACAGACACTTGTAGGCTTCATTTGAAGTCAAGGAAAATAAGGCTACAACAAAATACCTTCAACTCTCTCTTCCTAAATATCTTCCTTCACGAGCCCTTCGCTCATCCGTCTCCAACTCCCTCATGGTCAGCCGCTTCTCGAAGCAACGAGCTGGGGGTAGATCTCTCTCCGCAGCAGGGGCCTCCCTCTGGAACAGCCTTCCTGCCTCCCTGAAACTTGAGGAGAACCATCTCCGGTTCCGGAAGCACCTCAAAACCTTCCTCTTCGCTTCTGCCTTCTCTCTCCCTCTCCCCTGCTAATCCTGCTTAACTCCCCACTGAATTCAGCACTAAACCTGCATCTGGGCCACTCTCAGCAACCTCGGTCCAGGGCCCAGCCACTCTCCACTTGCACTGCCTCCCTGGCTCCCCCTGCACTGTGGGACTGTCACTGTATCCCTACAGCCCCCTTCCCAGCACTTGCTCTGCACTTACCTCGCACTTGCCACCAGCTGGCCCTTTTTATTTATTATTTATTATTTTTGACGCTACTTACCTTGTACTGCACTTCCCCCCCACCTACTCCCCCTGCACTTCCTCCTTTTCCCCTTACCTCTGCACTTGCGCGATCTGAATGACACCTGGCCTAGTAGGATCGTTTGTCTGTCTTCCCCTTGTTTCCCTCCCTCCCTGCCTTGTCGCGCCTTGAAACACTTGTGTATAGGCGCGTTACAAATACCATATCATATCATATCATATCATACAATGATACCCTTTTTGCTCAGCATGTCATTATAACGATTTATATATGGCCATGTTGGTTTATTCTGTGATCTGCACGTTGCTATCCATTCCCATGAAACAAGACTATTATTTTTAGCTCTGCGTTTTTTACCCTTTTCACAAGTCTTTCACTGACCTGCCATGAATCTACCACCACATCCCCCCATCGTTCCGACTGCCCCCGCCACAGGAGGTCATTTACCGAGTAATTGTTTTCCATTTCCAGCATTGTACAGGAGCTCAAATGTGCAGTTTATTAAGTGTAAAACCAAAGGGGAAAGACTCGGTGTGTCACAGAGTCATGGCGAGAGAACAATGTGCAGCCTCTCCCTTCCGAAGCTTAGTAGAGATGCAGCTAGAGTGGAGGCAACGTGAGTCATTACTCAACTATGCTTCAATGTACTCTGTGAAGCGGCAGAGGGGAGCGGCAAGTCCATGAGAAGTGCAGGACTCGAGGACATGAGTCATTTCTCAACTCTGTTCCTTACGCAGTGATAAGGGGGCGTTTCCTTTGGACTCCTCCTGGCAGCGTGTGGAACAAACTGGGAGAGGCCACGCATGGCATATCCGCTCTTTGTCTTAGTAGCCAACTGGAGTGGCTACATTCACCCCTCGCCTCTGCAACGAGACGCCACTCCCACTGCTCCTTACTAAGGAAAGTGAGAAAAAGAATGCATAGAACTTGAGTGGTTCACGTTTGCAAATTCTTCTGTTGAAGGTTGGAATGTCAGAGAGAATGTAATTGTCCATGCCACGTGATTTGCTTTCAGTGACGTCATAGTTGTCGTTTATGATGTCATTTGTACTATTTAGTATGAGGAAAACAGTAAAGTATTGGGGACAATTCATGTTTTGTGCAGCTTCAATTTCACACTTCACAACTTTTCTAGCCAAAATGGTGATATCATATGTCATATCATAACTCATAACTCATAAATCATAACTCATAAGCGATGTCCTCCCTCATGCACTGCGTGATATCATGTGTGATATCTCTTATCAGCAAGGGGCAGTGAACTATGATCATGTTGCTTTCTGAACCCAAACTAGGCTCTTTTTTTTGTTTAAGGAAAATTATGCTGTCACGAGAAGGCATATTGGTGCTGGGAAACACATTCAACCATTTGTAACCCTTATTTGATCCGGGATAAAACCGAAATAAAAGCAAAGTTAAAATGAATTCTGCAGAGGCATATATTACCAATATGCAGTGGCTAACACATTGGGACGGTATGTTTGTTCCCATGTTGTCCTCATGCTGTGTCCTGTATGTTTGTCAAATAGAGCACTCATCCCCCATTTCGCACGGACGGACTCCTTAGTGGCGGACTGCGAAATGGTGGACAATGGTCTCGCCCACTGACAGGGGTTGCAGGTGATCCCCTGAGGTGATTTGCCCTCATATCCGGACATGAAACCCCAGCGGGCTGTGTAGTGGACAAGATTGTAGAACGTGAGCCCTAGAATGGAAATGACCTTGCTGAGCTCTAGTTTTGGTAGTCCATTTGGTTGTGGGTCGTCTTAGTCTTTTTTTTTTTAATTTTTTTTTATTGCCAGTTGAAAAAATCAACTTTTCAAAAAAAACAAGAAATATAAAACACAAGATTAACAGCATTTTCACATCTATAAAAGTATCACAATTTTGTTTTAACACATTTAAGACAATACTCCAAAAAATATATATAAACACTAAAACATACTAAAACATAATAATTGCAATAAATAAAGATAAAATGAGACAATATCTTTTAGTATCGTATACTCAATTCAAGTCAGATTCACAGATATTTTCCTTCAACTTCAAAGCCTTCATGTAATTTAAAATTGCTATTCTCACAGTAGTTAGCTGACGTCTTAGTCGCAAGATCACAGGTTAGTGTTTGAGGCATAGCCCATACCTCATTTGCTTGGTAGAAAAAGGGTTGGGGGGATTAACCTGGAAATCTTGCTCTCGTTAGTTTCAAGAAATTGATTTTCCAAGCAGTTTGATGCGTTTTAGCGTTTATTTGTGAAAAGGGTTTGTTAGTTTGTTTTTAGGTACACCCTTATTTAAGGTACATCTTATGTCTCCATGTGGTCAGCCGACACGTTTTCGACTCGTAGGTCCTTCTCAAGGCTATGGATTGCGGTCTGGCACACCCTGTGGGGTCCTGGTAGAAGTTTGGAATGGTCCTGTAGATACAGTGGCTCCTGTTGGTCCCAGAAGTTCTGGTCTAGCTCGGTTCGAGTCCGGTGGTTTGTGGTACGAGTGTGTAGTGGACAAGTCCAGTGAAAAAAAGAAAAGCACGTGGAATGGTGTGGGGAGAGACTGAGTGAGGGAAAGGAGAGCAGACACCTTTTTGGTGTCTCAGGCGAGTTCTCCTTCAGGCTGCACTGAGTTCCGGGCTAGGGCACTGTCTTAGGGGATGTGAGCTGTGCGACACCCCCTCTGATGAGGTAGCGCATCCGTGACGCCTGTGGGGCTTGAGTGGTTTAGCCTGCCTTTCAGACGGGTGGTTTAGCATGGGTGCACGGCGAGTGTTAGCGGCCTGTTTGTTCCTTTTCAAGCCGACATAGTTGCCGCCCAGTCGGTTTACACAAAGTCAGCTGAGAGGCGGGGAGGCGCCCACTGCTTCTTACTCCCTCGCTGGCCTGCGCATCTGACACAAGGTGGTAACCCCGGATGTGGGAGGCAGATTCTATGGCATGACAGGAGGTTTCATATTATGCATTACAATCTTTACTTCTGAACCACAGCAGCAAAGAAAAAACATTTACAAACAAAAAAAAGTCTAAATAACAGAACTAAAGAAAGTTCCCAGTCTCTGTAGGGGAGCTCCCCAATCCAACATGGAGGACAGGTCATGTCCTGTAGATGACCAATAAGGAGGGACCCTCCTCTATATATGTCCTTTACTCTAATCCCAACTCCTCCTTTTTTGCTGCTGACACCACAGCTAAGTCACTCCTAGTTGTGCCTTGCATGCTAGTCAGTAGTTAGCATATTACATTGTGTTATATATATTTTGTATATTATAGTGTGTAGTGTGTAGTGTTTTACTTTTAGTAACACTTTGCTGCTTTCACTTTAGTATCATTAAGTTTGTTTTATTTTGGAGTTTGGAGTGTTGAGGTCGCGTGAGGCTGCCGCTTTATTATTAGCGGTTTTTCATTTGGTTTTTCATTTGGTGGCAAGTGCAGCTCTGCTCCGATGGAGTTTTCTTCATGGATTTCGCTTCAGGCCCGGCGCGCGTGGGTCTTCTGCGCTAAGTAGCGCTGGTCGGACCACCCACTCCAGGCCCACACGCGCAGGTCTGTCTGAGGTTTTTCGCTTGAATTTCCGTGTAAATGCGGCAACGCTCGTTGGCCCACCCCTTTGCAGGCCTGCACGCACGGGGGTCTGTCAGAAGCTTTCGCTTCAGACCCGATGCATGTAGGTTTTTCCTGCAAGCTATTTCCTTGGGATTTCTTTGGCCTGGGAGGCCCTGCCCATTCCATTTCCAAAGCGCACAGGCCAGGCAGAAGCTTTGTTTTAGGCCCGACGCGCGTAGGGCTTTAATCTATTTTAATTTATTTTAATATTTTTTATGTATTGTTATATATTTTAATATATAGATATATGTATTTTGTTTGTTTTGTGATTGTCTTCACCAAATTCACTGGACCGCCCACCCCTGCCCACATGCAAGCCTTTCAAAAGCTTTGCTTCAGGTGTTGCGCACAGGGGAGAGGGGGGCTTTCT
Organism: Ambystoma mexicanum; assembly: GCF_040938575.1. Taxonomy (NCBI): domain Eukaryota; kingdom Metazoa; phylum Chordata; class Amphibia; order Caudata; family Ambystomatidae; genus Ambystoma; species Ambystoma mexicanum. The sequence continues at coordinate 1,345,524,140 of NC_090931.1, forward strand.
CATCAATGTTTTTCTCTAAGAATATTTGACACAGCTAGTTCGCCTTGCTATAGGTGTTCCAGGCCTGCTCAGCTTCAGGATTTGCCTGCATTCTGGTGCGAGGTTACCCCCTCGTGTGTTGCTGGGTGCCACACCCTGCTAGGGTGAGCAGCTTGGATGTGCGCTTGCGCATTTTGTTTTCTCTGTTGTGGCGATATGAGCCATATTTAAAGAGTTTTAACCCTTACCTGCTGGGTTTACGGTTATATTAGATACAAATAATGATTACATTTGATTTTCTTTAAACAGAAGTGAGATGTTGGGGAAAAGGTTGTTTTGGACTTTTAAAGGGCCTTTCTTCCTAGCCAAGCACATTTAATAGACCTATAAAGGAGTTCTCTGACTCTCATCCTTCCAGTTAAGTGTTTTTCTTCTTCCCGGTTCAAGCTCCCTGTAGGTGCATTAGTGTATTCAATAAAGGTACAGGACAACTCAGTCCTCCCCTTCCCAGTTCTCCCTCCCCCATGGTAAGGGGTCAGGAAAGTGAATAGGAGAAGTACCGACTGTTCCTCCTTGGATCTGATAGTTGCTTCCTGCAATCCCTTTTTTTTTCTACTGATAGACCAGTCTGGGATTAGCCTCCACAAAAAAGGGTCAGTTTTTCATTGTTGCAGGGGGGGGGGGTTTACATTTTTTTATCCTTCTTTCTTAAAAAGGTGGTTTTCTCTCCCGGAATAGACCACTTCATGGTATTCCTTTGGTCGTACAAAGGGACAGACCCCAAGTAAAGGGAGAAGATAAGTACTTGAGGAGTTGTCAAGGAAAGTTATTAGATGTGTTGGGTCAGGAAACCCGGACTTCTTGTTGTACAGGCTGGATTTTGTGAATGATTTTCCTGCTCAGCATCACTAATGCCTACATTTCCACAGGGTGGCGCACGTTTCTTCTCATATCTCTCCATCCCGAATTATCATTAGGGAAGGCTACTTTTTAAGTTCTTTGCCCCTCAGGGGAATAGAGCACGCTCCTTTGGCTGTTTCTTCCAGGGCTCTACCCGTTCCAGGCAAGGCGCATCAAGGGGTGCACACATTTACTCCTCTGCTCGAGGGGCACACACCCAGTTTTGCCCTTGAAGGAGTTGTGGCTCCATTAGAGAGGTTGTACCGGTAAGGGTGCTGCTAGGCCTAAGTTGCATCCATTAATGCCTTATATGCTAGAGGTTTTTCTCTTTCCTCACGGGTTTAGGAGGCAGGCTAGACAGTTTTCTCTTTAGCAGTGGGAGGTGTTCACCTCAGATCCTCGAGGGTTGCAGTGAGTAAAAGGGGGTCGTTTTTCATTTTCGTCCTCGCCTCTTCCCCTAGTGCCCAATAAGGTCAAGCAGGATTGATAGTTGTGGAGGTCAGTGACCTCATCCTTTGAAGGAAAGGCGGTACCAGAGTCCTTCACAGCTTCGATTTCTGAGCACGATAGATATGGTCCCATTACCTGAAGGTGTTTGTTCTTTCAACCAGTTATTAACTTGCAAGTCCTAACTTCTATTTGTAGTCTTTCATCGCTTCAAAATGGAAGGGGTTAATCTGCTCGTTGACTCCCTTCTCCCGGCAGATTGCATGATCAAGTTAGACCTCAAGGATGAGTGCCAGACGGTTCCTGTTTCTCCACTTTGTCAAGAGTATTTTCTTCAGCTGCATTGCAGAGCTCGCACTTGCCAATGTCACTCCCTTTGGTTTGGCCATTGTTTCCATGCTTCACAGAGTTAATGGAAAGGGTGATGGCTCACCTTAAGTCCTAGGGGTTTCGGATAATATCTCTTTGACATTATTCTTGGTTTTAACTTATAGGTCTCAGTCTCTTTAGAATCTGGTGGAGTTAGCGGGGTCATTCTACAATCATGGGGTTGTTTTGTTATAAGTACAAGAGATTAACGCTCCACATCTTTATCCTTCCGGATGTCAGACTCTCCTTCATAAGGAAATAATCCATCTTCTCCCCCTTGAAAGGGAGGTTTTCCTTCAGATAGCCAACCTCAAGGGGCAGATGGTCAGTTCCATCTGAGTCATCGTTCCAAACATCTTCACAAGAATCTGTCTTTCTCAGAGTTAGGTTTCTGTTCCCCGATGTCACAGTGGAGCTCCTTCAGTGGCTCAGACTCGTGAGTGCCTGGAATGGCGCGGCTCTTTTTCCGTCCCCTCTCCGGATGTCTTTCTGGGGTCAGATACCAGCAGACTGGGCTGAGGTCGCCAGGATAGGAGGTTTTCACAGGCAGAGGTGGTCCACTTTAGTGAAGAAACTGCATGTCAGCCTTCTGGAGTTGTTAGCGAACGCTCTTGCAGTCTAGAGACTTTCTCTAGGATCAATGCCAGACATCTCCGGGACAGGAGCAACATAATGTTAGACAGGACTTTCTCTTTGCCAAGATCTTGTACTTTTGGGTTCCGATTTAGTGGTTCTCTTTCCCTAGTGCCTTATATGCTAAGTTCACCGGCTCTACAGTTAGAATGTGGATCCCAGTGCACTCCCTTCAGACTATTTCCTCCGGGATTGGTCGGTTCCTTTTTGGTATGTTTTTCCTCCTTTGCCATGATAGCAAGTGTTTCTGGTTCAGATGGGCAAGCAGACGACAAAGCTAGTGTTGGCCTTCTCGGGGGTGGTCCCCAGCCCTATAGGAATTGATGGTGGATATTACTAGTATCGTCCCTCTCCACCCGTGGCCTATCTCTGTCCCGACAGTTTTTCTCTTATGAGCGGATCCTTCAGGGACTCCTCTCTCTTATTTATTAGAACATTTTCATCTCTTCCTAATGCTTCTGAGGGCTTTTGCAGGACTCTATCTGTGTCATCAAGGACTTTGGGGCAGCCTTTAATAAGTCAGGGTACCTTTCAGCTTGCAACTGCTGGGTTAATAGGTGTGTGGCTCAATTTATCAGTTCCGTTTCTCCCTTACAGTAGAGATAGGTAGCTTCTGGTGGAGTTGTTTAGAAAGGGTAACATTAAGGAGCCAATTCATGGAATAATTAGCGCGGCGCAAGTGGGCAAAAACGTGCGAATCGCAGTGGAATAGCGAAAATCGCAGTGCAAGTGCGAAAATCGCACAAAAAGCAGCGCACATCGATTCATGGAAGGCCGTGCGCGAGAAAACCAGCGGATGTGCGATAAAAAAGTGCACGGCGCACGTTGGCGCACAGGCCATCTAACTGCGTGCGCCAGGTCACAGCGAAAATCGCACAGGCCACAGCGAAAATCGCACATAGCGCGGCGCACGCAACAAAAGTAGGCGGAACACGGGCGTAACACTCGGAATGAGGAACAACTTGCCAAAACGTGGGCGTCATGGGGGAAGTACAGGGCACAAGTGCGCGGAACGCCCACACGCTAGCCTACAACACGTATTCATGGAATAGAATAGGGCAAAAAAGCGCACGCTCAAACCAGCGCACAGGCACAAACACGACCGCCACAAGAAAGCAGGCGGTAGCGTCTCTGCGGCTGTAAGAAATGTGCGCCAAAAGGTGCGCCAATAAATAGCACCTATATACTGCCATGATGAATGTCCTATACTGTGGCCCTCCAGGACAAATGACGTGCAAAGGGGTACCCACAAACACGGTCACCCGCTGACAAAAAATACGTGTTTGTGTATACCGGGGTGCGCGGGAAGTCTCACACGCAATTTGGCCGGGTACGTGGATTTCAGGGGTGCGCGGGAAGTTCCACACGCGATTACATCAGGGTACGTGTATTTCAGGGGTGCGCGGGAAGTTCCACACGCAATTTCAGCAGGGTACGTGTATTTCAGGGGTGCGCGGGAAGTTCCACACGCGATTTCATCAGGGTACGTGTATTTCAGGGGTGCGCGGGAAGTTCCACACGCGATTGGCCCAGTGCGAGCAGGGTACGTGTATTTCAGGGGTGCGCGGGAATTTCCACACGCGATTTCAGCAGGGTACGTGTATTTCAGGGGTGCGCGGGAAGTTCCACACACGATTTCATCAGGGTACGTGTATTTCAGGGGTGCGCGGGAAGTTCCCCACGCGATTGGCCCAGTGCAAGCAGGGTACGTGTATTTCAGGGGTGCGCGGGAAGTTCCACACGCGATTTCATCAGGGTACGTGTATTGCAGGGGTGCGCGGGAAGTTCCACACGCGATTGGCCCAGTGCGAGCAGGGTACGTGTATTTCAGGGGTGCGCGGGAAGTTCCACACACGATTACAGCAGGGTATGTGTATTTCAGGGGTTCTGGGGAGTACCACACGTGAATTGGCCGTGTGGGTCCTCCCAGGTGTATGCTCCACAACCTCCACGGACCCTGCAGGCAGCCCACACCACGGGGGACTACCCTGCACCCCTGCTCATGTCCCGCAGGCAGCCCATCCACCATGGGCATGCCCCCCAGCCAACCCACATGTCACCTTGCACTACTGATCAACAATGCATGTCTCCCACCACCCCCACCCCCCAGCCACCAGGGGCACCCACCACCAGGCCCCCACTCATGTCTCCCACCACCCCCACCCCCCAGCAGTGCAGGGGCAGCCTCCACCAGGCCCCCACTCATGTCTCCCACCACCCCCACCCCCCAGCCACCAGGGGCAGCCTCCACCAGGCCCCCACTCATGTCTCCCACCACCCCCACCCCCCTGCCACCATGGGCAGCCCCCACCAGGCCCCCACACATGTCTCCCACCACCCCCACCCCCCAGCAGTGCAGGGGCAGCCTCCACCAGGCCCCCACTCATGTCTCCCACCACCCCCACCCCCCAGCAGTGCAGGGGCACCCTCCACCAGGCCCCCACTCATGTCTCCCACCACCCCCACCCCCCAGCCACCAGGGGCAGCCTCCACCAGGCCCCCACTCATGTCTCCCACCACCCCACCCCCCTGCCACCATGGGCAGCCTCCACCAGGCCCCCACTCATGTCTCCCACCACCCCCACCCCCCTGCCACCATGGGCAGCCTCCACCAGGCCCCCACCCATGTCTCCCACCACCCCCACCCCCCTGCCACCATGGGCAGCCTCCACCAGGCCCCCACTCATGTCTCCCACCACCCCCACCCCCCAGCAGTGCAGGGGCAGCCTCCACCAGGCCCCCACTCATGTCTCCCACCACCTCCACCCCCCAGCCACCAGGGGCAACCTCCACCAGGCCCCCACTCATGTCTCCCACCACCCCCACCCCCCGGCAGTGCAGGGGCAGCCTCCACCAGGCCCCCACTCATGTCTCCCACCACCCCCACCCCCCTGCCACCATGGGCAGCCCCCACCAGGCCCCCACTCATGTCTCCCACCACCCCCACCCCCAGCAGTGCAGGGGCATCCTCCACCAGGCCCCCACCCATGTCTCCCACCACCCCCACCCCCCAGCCACCAGGGGCAGCCTCCACCAGGCCCCCACTCATGTCTCCCACCACCCCACCCCCCTGCCACCATGGGCAGCCTCCACCAGGCCCCCACTCATGTCTCCCACCACCCCCACCCCCAGCCACCAGGGGCAGCCTCCACCAGGCCCCCACTCATGTCTCCCACCACCCCACCCCCCTGCCACCATGGGCAGCCTCCACTAGGCCCCCACTCATGTCTCCCACCACCCCCACCCCCCAGCCACCAGGGGCAGCCTCCACCAGGCCCCCACTCATGTCTCCCACCACCCCCACCCCCCAGCCACCAGGGGCAGCCTCCACCAGGCCCCCACTCATGTCTCCCACCACCCCCACCCCCTGCCACCATGGGCAGCCCCCACCAGGCCCCCACACATGTCTCCCACCACCCCCACCCCCCAGCAGTGCAGGGGCATCCTCCACCAGGCCCCCACTCATGTCTCCCACCACCCCCACCCCCCTGCCACCATGGGCACCCTCCACCAGGCCCCCTCTCATGTGTCCCACCACCCCCACCCCCCAGCAGTGCAGGGGCAGCCTCCACCAGGCCCCCACTCATGTCTCCCACCACCCCCACCCCCCAGCAGTGCAGGGGCAGCCTTCACCAGGCCCCCACTCATGTCTCCCACCACCCCCACCCCCCAGCAGTGCAGGGGCACCCTCCACCAGGCCCCCACTCATGTCTCCCACCACCCCACCCCCCAGCAGTGCAGGGGCACCCTCCACCAGGCCCCCACTCATGTCTCCCACCACACCCACCCCCCAGCAGTGCAGGGGCACCCTCCACCAGGCCCCCACTCATGTCTCCCACCACCCCACCCCCCAGCAGTGCAGGGGCACCCTCCACCAGGCCCCCACTCATGTCTCCCACCACCCCCACCCCCCTGCCACCATGGGCAGCCCCCGCCAGGCCCCCACTCATGTCTCCCACCACCCCCACCCCCCAGCAGTGCAGGGGCAGCCTCCACCAGGCCCCCACTCATGTCTCCCACCACCCCCACCCCCCTGCCACCATGGGCAGCCCCCGCCAGGCCCCCACTCATGTCTCCCACCACCCCCACCCCCCAGCAGTGCAGGGGCAGCCTCCACCAGGCCCCCACTCATGTCTCCCACCACCCCCACCCCCCTGCCACCATGGGCAGCCCCCGCCAGGCCCCCACTCATGTCTCCCACCACCCCCACCCCCCTGCCACCATGGGCAGCCTCCACCAGGCCCCCACCCATGTCTCCCACCACCCCCACCCCCCAGCCACCAGGGGCACCCTCCACCAGGTCCTCACAATCCCCAATCATGTGCGTAATGGTCAGCCTCCACAGCCAAAAAGCCCTACCAAGTAACCCATTCACCCACATGGAAATGGAAATTACATGTTACACCCCCAATGTTCATGAAGCTAATGAACCCATGTCCGTCACACACAATGGTTGCAATTGAATGGGAAAACACCCAACATGACATGCATGAAACCAATGAGATGATACCACACAGTGAAGTATGAAAACAAAATTGTATTGAAAAAAATAAAGAATGCAAAAGAAAGGAAACAAACTACAATGGGAATGAGAAAAAATAAGCTGCATGTCCGTATTTAAAAAAAATAACTGCAAATCAGAATCCAAAAAAATGTCGTCCAAAGTCAAATGTAAAAAAATCTCTATGCAATAAAGAACTATGTAAAAAAATACCAAGGGTCCATGAGCCCAACTGAACAAAGGAAACCTACTAAAAAACCTAACTAAAAATCAACTATATACAAAAAGTGGAGCAGTGTCCGTCGACTCCAAATCATAATAAGAAACAAAGGAAACCTAAAACTAAAGAACTATATACAAAGGCGGCGGGCAAGTCCAGCGGCTCACTCCGTGGTGTCCCGGGCCAGGGCATCATCGAACTCCTGTTCGATGTCCCGGAGGCGGTCCAGTTCCATGGCCCCGAGGGTCCGCAGGGACGACGCCGTGTCCTCCTCCAACCCCCTGCGGATTGCCTCGAGGCACTCGGCCCGCCTCAGGGCCCTCCGCATGGAGTTCTCCGCCCTGACCATTGTGAGCCGCGCCTCTTCCGCCCGCCGCCGCTCCGCACCTATGACGTGGCCCAACCGCTGCCACACGGAAGACACTCTCTGTCCTGGGTCCTCCTGCCCTCCGGCCGATGCCTGCCCCTCCGATGTGGAAGGCCCCGAGCCTTCATGTCTCCCACCATGTTGCTGCTGCTGCTCTGCCTCTGCCCGTGCACTGCCTCCTGCTGCCTGCACATCCTCCGCCGGCTGGGGTGCAGTTGTTGATGTGGCCACCCCTGCTGGACCTCCGACTCCCGACTGTGGCAGGGATGCCTCCTCCACCAGCCTGGCCGCACCGTCAGAGGCAGCTCCACAGGGCACCCAGGTGACTGATGGGTGGGAAGATGGCACAGAGGACGACTGGCGCGTAGGGGGTCCAGTTGAGGAGGGGGTCGGAGCAAGCCCCATCAGACGGCGGAATCCGGCCTGGGTGACCTGTCCCAGCAGGCTGACGTGGTCAACGAGCCATTCGAGATGACGTGCAGTCTCTCCATGAAAAGACTGCAGGTCACCTCGCATGGCCCGTTGACGCAACGCCACACCAGCCAGGACAGGCTCAACCCGGACCTGGATGGCCACGTCCGCAGGCAGAGGAAGGCCAGTTGACGTCAGCTCATCCCCTGCCTGAAAACGGGTCTGGACGTAGGCATCCCTGCTGGTGCAAGATGATGCAGGGACAGGATCGGGGACAGGATTGCACACAGGCACCTCCGCGGCGGCCTGTGCTGCCTCCTGTCCCTGGTCCTGCACTGCACCACTAGCACCAGTGGGATCCCCACCTCCAGACCCCGTCTCTGGTGCTTGCACGGCCTCCTCCTCCACCAAACCCCCCACCAACCTGGATGACTCCGTGCCATCTTCCCCTGTTGGGCCCTGTGGGGTCCCAGCTGCCCCTTCTGCTGCCGAGGAGTCCAACTGCAACCTCCGCCTCTTGGACCTCCCACTTGGCAGCTGTGGCCTGGGTCGCGGCACCTGACTCCTCACTCCCCGACGAGATGACAACACGGGAGGGGAGCCGGGCCTTGCGTCTCCGGCTGGCGGTCGGATCCCCGCCGCTGTGCTCCACAGCACCTTCTCCGCCCTCTTCATCAGTTGACGCTGCAGACAGGGAGAAACAAAACACAGGCATCAGGGCACTGTACAATGGACACATACACACATGACAGTTGCACATGAGTGGCATTGGCAAACCTCAGACATGTCATCACAATCCCCAACACACATGTCATTGCAACTCGCACACATGAGCCATACCACAGCCATATCGCAACTGCCACCACCATCCCTACACATACAACAGCATCAGCAGCCAAAGGGGAGCCAGACATCACATGCAACACAGGAAGTGCACCACACATGTACACACACCACCACACTTGCATGCATGTCTACACCTCTGCCAAGTGTCGCACTGTTCAGACGGGCATCCATGTCACATCTGCCAATCAGGCTTCCACATACCGCTGTCACATGCATCCATGTTGCATCACTGTTGCACCCTTGTCAAATACACACACATGCACATGTACACAGTGCTCGTACATGCAGCCGAAAACAACATACATGCCTGACATGACGGACATGTCTACTTACATACACATTCATCCAAACATGTGTGCACGCACAACTGCATTTGCCATGCAAGCCTACACACACAAGCACCATCCATGTCTCACACATTACAGCCCTCGCATGCGTCAGCCCCACGGCCCTGTACACCCCCACCCATACTCGACCCCATACAAACAGATGTGCAACCTGCACAATACCGAATAATCACCACACGCACTGCTCACAATCAGGATGCATGTACACTCACCGCTCGACTCTAGACGGGTCTGCTTCTCTAGGACCTGGACGTGGAGCGCTGGGGATATGCGTTCCAGGACCCCCATCTGTTCTTCCGACAAGTGGCCCCGGCGCCCCTTGGCATCCGCTGCCTTCAAGAGGCGCCGGGCCTTGTTCAGGGTCCTGGACCTGAAGTCCTCCCAGCGCTTCCTCACATGTTGTAAGTCCCGGACTGCCACCCCCTCCGCGTTGATGGCAGTCACGATGTCAGTCCAGATCCGAGTCCGTCCTTCCTTGTCGGCGCGGGAACTTCCGAAGAGGGCATCATACTGCCCCAGGACTTGCTCCACCAGGACACCAACTTCGGTGGCACTGAAGCTGGTGCCCCTCTGCCTCTCTGGCCGGGGGTTGTCAGTGGTCACAGATGGTGTTTGCCCCGACATGACAACCCCAGAGGCAGGAGTGGGTGGGCAACTGGGTCCTGGGGCTGGGCTGTGGAGCGATGGAATTCCAGTCGGGAGTCTTCGGTTCCAGCAGGGGTGGTCACAGCAACAGCACCTCTGGCTGATGTGCAGGCAGCAAATGGCAGTGCACGTGGGCAGCAGGCAGTCAGGCAGCAGCATATGGCAGGTGGGAGCGTGCTTGGGGCTCTGGGGGGCAGTAGTTCGGCCTTCTGGGCAGGAGCGTGGTCTTCCGTGTGCTTACGCGTGGCCAGCTTGGTACGGAGTGATTTGGCACGTGAAAATCCTGCACGTCAGCGTGAAAATCAAGGAAAGGCCCTTAGCGCGTAAGCGCGTCAGCACGCATACGCGATTCTATTGGACCAAAGGCCCTCAGCGCGTAAACGCGTCAGCACGCATACGCGATTCTATTGGACCAAAGGCCCTCAGCGCGTAAGCGCGTCTGTGACGTGACCCGCACGGGTGTTTCCCACACAGCACGTGATGACAGAGCACACGTGGAAAGACTGCACGTCCGAGTGTCATCGCGTGTAATTGGACAAAAGTGCGCGTACACGCGATTGGCCTATGTACGTGTATATCAGGGGTGCGCGGCCACTTACACACGTAAGTACTGTATCCCGGGGTGCACGGGAATTTCCACACGCTATTGGACTGGGTACTGGATTTCAGGGGTGCGCGGGTCACACGCTCGCCTACAACACGCGGAACGCATAAATTTGCGCGCTAACAAAAGAACAAGCTCAGACCCAGGATGAACATACCGTTCCTAGCAGCAGTGGGCGTGGGCTACCAAAGGAGGAGGAGGAGGATAGTCAGGGCCAGAATATTCACACCCAGAACCAGCCTTTTCGGGATGCCTGATGACCAGGTGCATGTGAGGTACAGGTTTCCACCACACATTATACTGGACCTGGTGAGTGAGTGGGAGGATGACCTCACATCACCCACCCTGTGCTCCCAAGCACTCAGCCCCCTGGAGAAGGTCCTCAATGTACTGCACTTCTTAGCCACTGGATCATTTCAGCAGACAAGTGCCATTGTGGGTGGTGTATCACAGGCCACCCAGTCACGCTGCCTACACCAGGTCTTGAACATCATCACTGCACGCCCATCAGTCCGCAGGCACATATACCTGCCCAGAACACCTGCAGAAAGGCATGCTGCCGCCCTGGATTTTTACGGTGTGGCACGATTCCCCAAAGTGCTAGGTGCCATCGACTGCACCCATGTGGCTCTACGTCCCCCCAGGGCATCAGAGCACATCTATAGGAACCGCAAGCACTGGCATTCCATCAACGTACAGGTAGTATGTAATGCCAAGGGAATCATCACCTCAGTATATGCCAACTATCCCGGGTCAACCCACGACAGCTTCATTTACCGAATGTCCACCCTAAGCCGGGACCTAGAAGCTGGGCGGCATGGCGATACATGGCTGCTTGGTGAGTATGAATGCCACTGCACATGCATGCATGTCAGATACTGAGCAAGGTCACAACCCCACCAATGATACCAATCACCACCTCCACAGGGGACAGTGCCTACCCTCTCAGCCCCCACATGATGACGCCAATTCGGAACCCCACCACGCCACCCGAGGTAAGATATAACACAGCCCACATTACAACCCGGGGCATAGTGGAGCGCACATTCGGAGTGCTAAAGTCACGCTTTCGCTCCCTTGACCGTTCTGGCGGCCAGCTGTTGTACGCTCCACCAGTAGTGTGCAGGATCATAGTGGCAGCATGTGTCCTGCACAACGTTGCAACACGCCGGGGCCTGGCCGTGGACATGGTGGTGGCACCACATCCCCAACCACATGCACAGCCGCTGCGCATGGGAGGGGAAAGGGCACGGGGGGAGGCAGCCCGTACACAGCTAGTGGCTAATTACTTCACATAGAAATCACAACCCTGTAGAGTGCACACTGCCCTGGCACATTCCATCTGACAATCAATGATGACTCAACCTGACACTGATCCTGAATGTCTGGAGAATGAACCGTGAAAACCATATCAGCCTGAGATTGTTCACCTGGAAGTGTCACAATGTGTGCATCCCTACCCACACAGACACCACCAATGCAGTTTTGTGAAGTAACACATTCAAGCAGCTAAAATGAATGCCCACTTGCAAAATGCAACAAGAGGACAGTGCCATGTCAGCCATCCCAACCCCAGCACCGCCACACGACACACCGTGCCATGTCATGCTATTTGCAGGTAAACAAAGTAATCCCCACAACATGACACTAGTGTCACAATGTACAGTGTCCCTATTAGAAACTTGCAACACCTGAAATGCTCACAGTAATGCCGGACCAACAACAAACTTGAGCAGGTACTACCATTAACATGACATCACAAATGTTAAATATTAGTAGTCTCACCACCTAGAAATGCCTGCACTCCCACCACTACCAACTGTGCAGTGTTGGCGCCATGTAGAGTTGTAGGTGCACTGCTGACAACATGGACCCCATCTCCAGACTAGAGGGCCTTGTGTAGACATGAGGAAGGGACCTGCAAATTGGGAGGTAGACACAGAAGATCAGTTACACATCAATGCAACATGCAGTGTACAAAACAACAGCAATATGCACTAGGAATGTATACACAGTATTGACTAGACTACCCACACATGTAGTGGGAGTTCAATGTCACCATGTACGTCAATGTCACTTGGGCACACCCTTTGCAAGCCCATGGAAACGGGAAGCAGGAGGGGTGTGTGTGATTCAAACCCAAGCATCTGAACCAAATACATTACAAGCCTGCATGTGCCCAGCCACAATGCAGCGTATGCCCACAGGAACCACGGAAGCCAACAAATCGTCCCAAAAACATTGGGAATAATATAAATAAAAATAAAAATAAAAATAAAAAAAAATAAAAAATGGCCATTGATGGGCCCGGGGGGGTTGGGGAGGCCACCCAGGAGGTCCGAGGACAGGATGCACACCAGAACCCACCTGCGTGGATCCTGGGAAAAAAAATCACCTCCATGGGCTCATGGCCCACACGGCTACCCTATTGTGGGAGTATCACTGCTGTCGCTATTATCACCCTGTGCAGCTGCATCCGGAGGTGGTTGCACTATGGGAGGCAGCCCACGCAAGGCCCTAGTCTGCTCCTCCATGGCTGCAAGCATGCGGGTGTGGTAGGTCTGGTTCTGGAGGATGAGTGTGCGGAGGTCCCCATGCAACAACTCACGGGATGCCCGGACCTCCGCCCTCGTTGCCTGCATCTCAGCTGAGAGCGTACAGGTGAGACGCTCCAGCTGCTGTTCTGTCCTTTGGTGTGTTGAAGCCTCAAGCTCAACAAGAGTCGTCCTGAGGTGAAGGAGCTCCTGCCTCAGGGCTTCCCTGTGGCCCTGGGACTCAATGGAGATGGCCTCCTGCAGAGTCGCCAGTGCCGCCCGCCTGTCCCTGTTGGACCCCAACATGTCCTCCCTGTGTGACTGGCAGATGGAGTCGGTTGCCTGCTCTAGTCGCTCCATCAGCCTTTCAGGGGGGACAATGGAAGTGGCCACCCTATCCATGGCCTGAGCCATCATCTTGGATGATGTTGCCTGTTGGGTTGCCATACCGTAAATGGATTGCTCCCATGCGGTATTGCCAGGTGGCGTACGGCCACCACGTCAACGGGCACCACACCTGTCTGGGGCAAGGCGAACTGCGCCTTGCTGTGCCGGCACTGCCTGAGGCTGCAGGACTGCATTCCCCCTCTGATATGCTGGCCCAGGTCCAGGATCAGATGTCGCGGAGTGTGTCCCTGCATCCGTAACCACCAAAGGCGTAGCTGCCAACACTGACATCCCCATTGAGGGTTCTGACCCTGGTGCAGGTGGGTGGGACAGAACAGAATCCCTCCCTGGAACACTCACCTGCGACGGCACGTAGGTCTCATCCGAATCAACACCTGAGTACAGCTCGGGGGAGGTGCAGCCAGAGACACCCCTTGAGAGCACGACCTGCAGCACTTGTGGGTTCTCACCCACCACCACACCACGTCCCTCACTGGTGGTTGGTCGGCCCTCGGACCCCTCCTGGGTCTGCACCATCTCCACAACCCCAGCAGTATCAGGTGCGTCTTCCCCTGCAAAGACATAAAAACAAAGAAATGGAAACAGGCATTAGCACCATGGCACACAATGAGGGCTGAGAAGCAAGAGAACCAGTACTTGATTGACACATGTCCCACATGACTAAAACCCTCCCATGCATGCACCCTCACTGCGTATGAAGGGCAGGCAAATGGCACACACTGATGACACCAAGATGGAAGATGAACACATTTTCTGCATGCTGCCTGGCAGTTGCATCACACGTTGGCCTGTGATTGCCAGGTGAAACACACATGCCATCACACAGATGGCATGTACCATTGCTATTGAGTGAAGATGGAGAGGAGGGCAGCACCTATTCATTCAGTCCAGTTCCCGCATGTAATAGCTTTTCTAATTCAAACAGGTCAGATTCTTCACCTGGAGCTGCCAGTCCGAAATGGTCCAATTGCACAGGGACATGTTTGAACAAATGATATCCGGGTAACAAAGTCACTCCACTTTACCATAGCCATGTCAGACATGTGACTAGAGGACTTGCGACATGGCTAGTAAAAGTGGTGGAATGCAAACAATCTGACTAAATGAACAGTGAAAAATTAAGCAACAATTTTGTGGCAAGGTGGCACTTCAAGGGCAACTGGCGTGCAGTTGGGCTAGATGTCTACTGTTGGCAGAAGGGATACTGCTATGGCCAAATGCAGCTGCGCAGGATGTATTGCATGAAGCACATGGCTGACCCATACGACTCAGGCGCACACACTCTCACCTGGCACACAAACAGAAGCCCTCACACACACCATGCACATGGATGACACACACATGCATGTGCACTCACCGGACAATGCCTCGTAATCAGCCAAATCTCCCACGCCTTGGATCTGTTCCTCCGTGACGTAGGTCCCAGCGACTGACTCATGTGGAGTGAGTTCCATGTCTACTACTGGAGACCCACCTCCAGTCACTAGAGTTGCGGCATGACTTGAGGCCAGCTTACTCTTTGCCCTGCGCTTTAGGTCATTCCAGTGCTTATAGCAATCATTGGCTGTGCGCCTCACGATCCAAGGGCACTTACGATGTCCGCAACGGTCTGCCAGTGTGCCTGGCATTGTGCAGGTGTGGTCTTGGATCCTGCAACAATGACCATCTCGTTGTCATGTGCGGACACATACTCGACAAGTGCATTCAGTTCGTCATCCGTGAAGCTGGGCTTCCTGGATGGGCCGGACTGTGTAGCCGTGTCTGGGGCATCAGCCTGTGCCGGACGAGCACTCTTCCTCTTCCGCTTCGAAGGTGGTGGTGATCCTGAGTGTCCTGCGCCGCTCTGGACACTAGGGGCAGGAGCCCTGGTGGACTCTGTATCAGGAGTGTGGGAATGCACACTCAGCATGGGAGTTGGTGCAGGCATTGGCTCTAGTGTGATGGTGTCAGGGGGAATGTCAGCAGCATGGACTAGGACAGACACTGTCCAGGCTGGGTGTGTGAGGGCTGGGGTGGATGGAGCCGCAGCTGCCCCTGCAGCCTCTCCGCCCTGCCTACTTGGTGCAGCAGATGACCTTGCTGCCCCAGATGCACGTGGCATGGTGACATCAACGTGCACCAGCGCACGTGTCATAGGCCTGCTGACCTGGAAGTCAGCCATGGAGTCAGCCAGGTCTGGTGCCACAATGGGCTGGTCCAACAAGGGCTGAGCATGGATGGTGTCAGCCACATCAGCCTCAACGGGAGGGGGGGGGATTATGGGTGCCCTTGACTGGTCCTCCACACATGGGGGGACAGGCTCACCCTGCAAGTAACGACCACGTCCCCTACCGGATCCACCACGGCCACCACTTGTGGCTCTTCCACCTTTGCCACCCTTACGGAATCCTCGCCTCCCAGCCATGGCACTGATGTTAATGTGCGTATGGGAGTGGCTGTAAACTATTGTCCTGGGCAATTGGGGGTCAAAGGGGTTGGGTACCAGATGATAATTGTACCCTAGTGCTCTTGCAAGGCTGATTGTAACCCCTGGGGAAAGATGACGGGTCACGCTACGCACAGGAGCCCCAAAAAAGGGAGATGACGTGCACGCAACCCCTCCTAGACCACGTGTGCAGAAAGAAAAACCTGCACTACGCTGTGGCACCCAGTAACACAAGAATGAACGTATGCGTGTCACACGCAGCCTAGAATGACCTCTGAAGGGGTAGGCTACACACGGGGCAAGCACAGATGTTCGATACGTGCATGACTCACCGTCTGCCAGGTAAAAGAGCGTGAAAAAGGAGCGCGTTTGGTTGGCAACACCCCCGCCAAAAGAAGATTTGTACGCTGTCTGAGGAGACAGGACAACAGTAGAAGGGAACACTGTTTGAGGGAACAGGCCCAGGTAAACCAGTAAAAGAGAAAAAAGAGAAAAAGCTGTCAGAGGTAACAGGGAATACGAACTTGAAACGCCGTGAAGTAAATCGCGTGTGAAACGACAAGAAGTACAGAATTCACCCACTCGCTCTCCACGAAAAGCACGTACAAGGAAATGGTGTTCTACACGTACCTTTTATACAGGCCCACACGTCCAGCGTCACTTACGCGGTGTGTACGCGCTAGGGCCATTTCCTCCAATTACACGCTTTGTCACTTATGCGTGTAGGGCCATTTCCACCAATTACACGCTTTGTCACTTCTGCGTGTAGGGCCATTTCCACCAATCACACGCGATGACACTCTGACGTGCAGTCTTTCCACGTGTGCTCTGTCATCACGTGCTGTGTGGGAAACACCCGTGCGAGTCACGTCGCAGACGCGCTTACGCGCTGAGGGCCTTTGGTCCAATAGAATCGCGTATGCGTGCTGACGCGCTTACGCGCTAAGGGCCTTTCCTCGATTTTCACGCTGACGTGCAGGATTTTAGCGTGCCAATTCACTCCGTACCAAGCTGGCCACGCGTAAGCACACGTAAGACCACGCTCCTGCCCAGAAGGCCGAACTACTGCCCCCCAGAGCCCCGAGCACTCTCCCACCTGCCATCTGCTGCTGCCTGACTGCCTGCTGCCCACGTGCACTGCCATTTGCTGCCTGCACATCAGCCAGGGGTGCTGTTGCTGTGACCACCCCTGCTGGAACCGAAGACTCCCCACTGGAATTCCATCGCTCCACAGCCCAGCCCCAGGACCCAGTTGCCCACCCACTCCTGCCTCTGGGGTTGTCATGTCGGGGCAAACACCATCTGTGACCACTGACAACCCCCGGCCAGAGAGGCAGAGGGGCACCAGCTTCAGTGCCACCGAAGTTGGTGTCCTGGTGGAGCAAGTCCTGGGGCAGTATGATGCCCTCTTCGGAAGTTCCCGCGCCGACACGGAAGGATGGACTCGGATCTGGACTGACATCGTGACTGCCATCAACGCGGAGGGGGTGGCAGTCCGGGACTTACAACATGTCAGGAAGCGCTGGGAGGACTTCAGGTCCAGGACCCTGAACAAGGCCCGGCGCCTGTTGAAGGCAGCGGATGCCAAGGGGCGCCAGGGCCACTTGTCGGAAGAACAGATGGGGGTCCTGGAACGCATATCCCCAGCGCTCCACGTCCAGGTCCTAGAGAAGCAGACCCATCTGGAGTCGAGCGGTGAGTGTACATGCATCCTGATTGTGAGCAGTGCGTGTGGTGATTATTCGTTATTGTGCAGGTTGCACATCTGTTTGTATGGGGTCGAGTATGGGTGGGGGTGTACAGGGCCGTGGGGCTGACGCATGCGAGGGCTGTAATGTGTGAGACATGGATGGTGCTTGTGTGTGTAGGCTTGCATGGCAAATGCAGTTGTGCGTGCACACATGTTTGGATGAATGTGTATGTAAGTAGACATGTCCGTCATGTAAGGCATGTATGTTGTTTTCGGCTGCATGTACGAGCACTGTGTACATGTGCATGTGTGTGTATTTGACAAGGGTGCAACAGTGATGCAACATGGATGCATGTGACAGCGGTATGTGGAAGCCTGATTGGCAGATGTGACATGGATGCCCGTCTGAACAGTGCGACACTTGGCAGAGGTGTAGACATTCATGCAAGTGTGGTGGTGTGTGTACATGTGTGGTGCACTTCCTGTGTTGCATGTGATGTCTGGCTCCCCTTTGGCAGCTGATGCTGTTGTATGTGTAGGGATGGTGGTGGCAGTTGCGATATGGCTGTGGTATGGCTCATGTGTGCGAGTTGCAATGACATGTGTGTTGGGGATTGTGATGACATGTCTGAGGTTTGCCAATGCCACTCATGTGCAACTGTCATGTGTGTATGTGTCCATTGTACAGTGCCCTGATGCCTGTGTTTTGTTTCTCCCTGTCTGCAGCGTCAACTGATGAAGAGGGCGGAGAAGGTGCTGTGGAGCACAGCGGCGGGGATCCGACCGCCAGCCGGAGACGCAAGGCCCGGCTCCCCTCCCGTGTTGTCACCGGACTCCCGGGGAGTGAGGAGTCCGGTGCCGCGTCCCAGGCCGCAGCTGCCGGGGGGAGGTCCAAGAGGCGGAGGTTGCAGTTGGACTCCTCGGCAGCAGAAGGGGCAGCTGGGACCCCACAGGGCCCAACAGGGGAAGATGGCACGGAGTCATCCAGGTTGGTGGGGGATTTGGTGGAGGAGGAGGCCGTGCAAGCACCAGAGACGGGGTCTGGAGGTGGGGATCCCACTGGTGCTAGTGGTGCAGTGCAGGACCAGGGACAGGAGGCAGCACAGGCCGCCGCGGAGGTGCCTGTGTGCAATCCTGTCCCCGATCCTGTCCCTGCATCATCTTGCACCAGCAGGGATGCCTACGTCCAGACCCGTTTTCAGGCAGGGGATGAGTTGACGTCAACTGGCCTTCCTCTGCCTGCGGATGTGGCCATCCAGGTCCGGGTTGAGCCTGTCCTGGCTGGTGTGGCGTTGCGTAAACGGGCCATGCGAGGTGACCTGCAGTCTTTTCATGGAGAGACTGCACGTCATCTCGAATGGCTCGTTGACCACGTCAGCCTGCTGGGACAGGTCACCCAGGCCGGATTCCGCCGTCTGATGGGGCTTGCTCCGACCCCCTCCTCAACTGGACCCCCTACGCGCCAGTCGTCCTCTGTGCCATCTTCCCACCCATCAGTCACCTGGGTGCCCTGTGGAGCTGCCTCTGACGGTGCGGCCAGGCTGGTGGAGGAGGCATCCCTGCCACAGTCGGGAGTCGGAGGTCCAGCAGGGGTGGCCACATCAACAACTGCACCCCGGCCGGCGGAGGATGTGCAGGCAGCAGGAGGCAGTGCACGGGCAGAGGCAGAGCAGCAGCAGCAGCAACATGGTGGGAGACATGAAGGCTCGGGGCTTTCGACATCGGAGGGGTAGGCATCGGCCGGAGGGCAGGGGGACCCAGGACAGAGAGTGTCTTCCGTGTGGCAGCGGTTGGGCCACGCCATAGGTGCGGAGCGGCGGCGGGCAGAAGAGGCGCGGCTCACAATGGTCAGGGCGGAGAACTCCATGCGGAGGGCCCTGAGGCGGGCCGAGTGCCTCGAGGCAATCCGCAGGGGGTTGGAGGAGGACACGGCGTCGTCCCTGCGGACCCTCGGGGCCATGGAACTGGACCGCCTCCGGGACATCGAACAGGAGTTCGATGATGCCCTGGCCCGGGACACCACGGAGTGAGCCGCTGGACTTGCCCGCCGCCTTTGTATATAGTTCTTTAGTTTTAGGTTTCCTTTGTTTCTTATTATGATTTGGAGTCGACGGACACTGCTCCACTTTTTGTATATAGTTGATTTTTAGGTAGGTTTTTTAGTAGGTTTCCTTTGTTCAGTTGGGCTCATGGACCCTTGGTAGTTTTTTACATAGTTCTTTATTGCATGGAGATTTTTTTACATTTGACTTTGGACAAAATTTATTTGGATTCTGATTTGCAGTTTTTTGTTTTTATACGGACAGCAAGCTTATTTTTTCTCATTCACATTGTAGTTTGTTTCCTTTCTTTAGCATTCTTTATTTTATTCAATACAATTTTGTTTCCATACTTCACTGTGTGGTATCATCTCATTGGTTTCATGCATGTCATGTTGGGTGTTTTCCCATTCAATTGCAACCATTGTGTGTGACGGACATGGGTTCATTAGCTTCATGAACATTGGGGGTGTAACATGTGATTTCCATTTCCATGTGGGTGAATGGGTTACTTGGTAGGGCTTTTTGGCTCTGGAGGCTGACCATTACGCACATGATTGTGGATTGTGAGGACCTGGTGGGGGCTGCCCATGGTGGCAGGGGGGTGGGGGTGGTGGGAAACATGCGTGGGGGCCTGGTGGAGGCTGCCCCTGCACTGCTGGGGGGTGGGGGTGGTGGGAGACATGAGTGGGGGCCTGGTGGAGGGTGCCCCTGCACTGCTGGGGGGTGGGGGTGGTGGGAGACATGAGTGGGGGCCTGGTGGAGGCTGCCCATGGTGGCAGGGGGGTGGGGGTGGTGGGAGACATGAGTGGGGGCCTGGTGGAGGCTGCCCATGGTGGCAGGGGGGTGGGTGGTGGGAGACATGAGTGGGGGCCTGGAGGAGGCTGCCCCTGGTGGCTTGGGGGTGGGGGTGGTGGGAGATATGAGTGGGGGCCTGGTGGAGGGTGCCCCTGCACTGCTGGGGGGTGGGGGTGGTGGGAGACATGAGTGGGGGCCTGGTGGAGGCTGCCCATGGTGGCAGGGGGTGGGGGTGGTGGGAAACATGAGTGGGGGCCTGGTGGAGGCTGCCCCTGCACTGCTGGGGGGTGGGGGTGGTGGGAGACATGAGTGGGGGCCTGGTGGAGGGTGCCCCTGCACTGCTGGGGGGTGGGGTGGTGGGAGACATGAGTGGGGGCCTGGTGGAGGCTGCCCCTGAACTGCCGGGGGGTGGGGGTGGTGGGAGACATGAGTGGGGGCCTGGTGGAGGCTGCCCCTGGTGGCTGGGGGGTGGGGGTGGTGGGAGACATGAGTGGGGGCCTGGTGGAGGCTGCCCCTGCACTGCTGGGGGGTGGGGATGGTGGGAGACATGAGTGGGGGCCTGGTGGAGGCTGCCCATGGTGGCAGGGGGGTGGGGGTGGTGGTCGACATGAGTGGGGGCCTGGTGGAGGCTGCCCATGGTGGCAGGGGGGTGGGGGTGGTGGGAGACATGAGTGGGGGCCTGGTGGAGGCTGCCCATGGTGGCAGGGGGGTGGGGTGGTGGGAGACATGAGTGATGGCCCGGTGGAGGCTGCCCCTGCACTGCTGGCGGCTGGGGGTGGTGGGAGACATGAGTGGGGGCCTGGTGGAGGCTGCCCCTGGTGGCTGGGGGGTGGGGGTGGTGGGAGACATGAGTGGGGGCCTGGTGGAGGCTGCCCCTGCACTGCTGGGGGATGGGGGTGGTGGGAGACATGAGTGGGGGCCTGGTGGAGGCTGGCCATGGTGGCAGGGGGGTGGGGGTTATGGGAGACATGGGTGGGGGCCTGGTGGAGGATGCCCCTGCACTGCTGGAGGGTGCGGGTGGTGGGAGACATGAGTGGGGGCCTGGTGGAGGCTGCCCATGGTGGCAGGGGGGTGGGGGTGGTGGAGACATGAGTGGGGGCCTGGTGGAGGATGCCCCTGCACTGCTGGGGGGTGGGGGTGGTGGGAGACATGGGTGGGGGCCTGGTGGGGGCTGCCCATGGTGGCAGGGGGGTAGGGGTGGTGGGAGACATGAGTGTGGGCCTGGTGGAGGCTGCCCCTGCACTGCTGGGGGGTGGGGGTGGTGGGAGACATGAGTGGGGGCCTGGTGGAGGCTGCCCCTGGTGGCTGGGGGGTGGGGGTGGTGGGAGACATGAGTGGGGGCCTGGTGGAGGGTGCCCCTGCACTGCTGGGGGGTGGGGGTGGTGGGAGACATGAGTGGGGGCTGTTGGAGGCTGCCCATGGTGGCAGGGGGGTGGGGGTGGTGGGAGACATGGGTGGGGGCCTGGTGGAGGCTGCCCATGGTGGCAGGGGGGTGGGGGTGGTGGGAGACATGAGTGGGGGCCTGGTGGAGGCTGCCCATGGTGGCAGGGGGGTGGGGTGGGGTGGTGGGAGACATGAGTGGGGGCCTGGTGGAGGCTGCCCCTGCACTGCTGGGGGGTGGGGGTGGTGGGAGACATGAGTGGGGGCCTGGTGGAGGCTGCCCCTGCACTGCTGGGGGGTGGGGGTGGTGGGAGACATGAGTGGGGGCCTGGTGGAGGGTGCCCCTGCACTGCTGGGGGGTGGGGTGGTGGGAGACATGGGTGGGGGCCTGGTGGAGGCTGCCCCTGCACTGCTGGGGGGTGGGGGTGGTGGGAGACATGGGTGGGGGCCTGGTGGAGGCTGCCCCTGCACTGCTGGGGGGTGGGGGTGGTGGGAGACTTGAGTGGGGGCCTGGTGGAGGCTGCCCCTGCACTGCTGGGGGGTGGGGGTGGTGGGAGACATGAGTGGGGGCCTGGTGGAGGGTGCCCCTGCACTGCTGGGGGGTGGGGTGGTGGGAGACATAAGTGGGGGCCTGGTGGAGGCTGCCCCTGCACTGCTGGGGGGTGTGGGTGGTGGGAGACATGAGTGGGGGCCTGGTGGAGGGTGCCCCTGCACTGCTGGGGGGTGGGGGTGGTGGGAGACATGAGTGGGGGCCTGGTGGAGGGTGCCCCTGCACTGCTGGGGGGTGGGGGTGGTGGGAGACATGATTGGGGACCTGGTGGAGGGTGCCCCTGCACTGCTGGGGGGTGGGGTGGTGGGAGACATGAGTGGGGGCCTGGTGGAGCCTGCCCCTGCACTGCTGGGGGGTGGGGGTGGTGGGAGACATGGGTGGGGGCCTGGTGGAGGCTGCCCCTGCACTGCTGGGGGGTGGGGGTGGTGAGAGACATGAGTGGGGGCCTGGTGGAGGCTGCCCCTGCACTGCTGGGGGGTAGGGGTGGTGGGAGACATGCATTGTTGATCAGTAGTGCAAGGTGACATGTGGGTTGGCTGGGGGGCATGCCCATGGTGGATGGGCTGCCTGCGGGACATGAGCAGGGGTGCAGGGTAGTCCCCCGTGGTGTGGGCTGCCTGCAGGGGCCGTGGAGGTTGTGGAGCGTACACCTGGGAGGACCCACACGGCCAATTCACGTGTAGTACTCCCCAGAACCCCTGAAATACACATTCCCTGCTGAAATCGCGTGTGCAACTTCCCGCGCACCCCTGAAATACACGTACCCTGCTCGCACTGGGACAATCGTGTGTGGAACTTCCCGCGCACCCCTGAAATACACGTACCCTGCTCGCACTGGGACTATCGCGTGTGGAACTTCCCGCGCACCCCTGAAATACACGTACCCTGCTCGCACTGGGACAATCGCGTGTGGAACTTCCCGCGCACCCCTGAAATACACGTACCCTGATGAAATCGCGTGTGGAACTTCCCACGCACCCATGGAATACACGTACCCTGCTCGCACTGGCCCATTCGCGTGTGTAACTTCCCGCGCACCCCTGAAATACACGTACCCTGATGGAATCGCGTGTGGAACTTCCCGCGCTCCCATGGAATACACGTACCCTGCTCGCACTGGCCCATTCGCGTGTGGAACTTCCCGCGCACCCCTGAAATGCACGTACCCTGCAGAAATCGCGTGTGGAACTTCCCGCGCTCCCCTGAAATACACGTACCCTGCTGAAATCGCGTGTGGAACTTCCCGCGCACCCCTGAAATACACGTACCCTGCTTGCACGGGGCCAGTCGCGTGTGGAACTTCCCGCGCACCCCTGCAATACACGTTCCCCGCTTGCCGTTTGCTGTTTGCCAGCCCGGTGAACTGGTCCAGGGTTAGCGCAGCCCTTTGCGATGATTTAGCGATTTTGATGGCTTTTCCTTGCGCGAGGGCGTTCTTGGGGGCGTTACTGGCGCTGCTGCAGGGTCGCTGCGATCCTCTGCGCCACGGCTGGTTTGGAAGCCTAAAATCCATGAATACGCTGTGCGCGGAAATCGGTTTTAGCGCACGTGCCTGGCGCAGTCAATCGCACGCGGACACTCTGCGCCAGCCGCTTGCGACACTTTTCTGCGAAATTCTATGAATTACCCTGTAAATGTCAAAGAATGCATTTAACTGCCACTATCTCAATGAGACATGGTGTCTTTAAGGGTGAAAACAGTGGATAGGGAGTGTTTGGTGCGCAGGGCTTTCAAGTCCATTGGCATTGGGGTTCCACCTAAGTGTTGGGTGTCCTGACCCACGTTTGAGCTATCATGCTGCAACATTTGGTGCTGTGGGCTTAGAAAATCCAAGATGGCCAAAAAGCCCACATGTGCGCCCGAATCCAGGAGAACCACGCAGTTTGCGCACACCAAAATGGTTGCCTAACCTGCCACCCACCAGTGCGAGCATGAGTGGAATGGGTGCCAAAGGAAAAACACCAGTGCCATGTGTTGAACCTGGAGAATATACTTCCATGTAATATCTCTTGTTTGAAATGCTTGAATCCAAGGCAGATCCCAAAAATGGCTGCAATACTGGTGCTCACCACTATCAGAAAGCCGGCGTTTTAAAACAACACCAGACATTTGTGTAAAACTGAATAAATGAACCCAAAGCAGGCCAAAGAAAGACTTACTGAGAGGTAGATACAATGTAAAGTTATATTCTGAAGTGACTTGAAGGTTTATAACAAGACTGGCTGAGCTCTGCAGGTCTGCAGCGGCTTAAACTGAAACTGGATTTAAAATTACCAAAAATCGAAATGTGTAAATAAACTGAGGGACAGACTTGTGACTGCCACATAGTTTGTCACTGTTAAAATGTCATAGTTTTGAACTTAGAATCAGCATTCTAGCTGCATGTGTAAAAATTGTTAGTTTTATTTGAATGCAGAAAACTGGGTAACTAAAAGTGACATACGCTGGGGCCTGGTAAGGAACTGGATTCTGCCTGACAACTTCCCCCCAATTGGAGTGAAACTGGATCCAATGAATTACCAAGGGACTGCTAGAGACTAAACAAAGGACCCAGGCAGAGGGTTTATTGGGGGGAGGTCATAAATGGCTTCCTCTTGAACGAACAATGGGCCCTCCAGGGCCCAGGCAGATGGTTTATTGGGGGGGCCGTAAAATAGCTTCCTCTTGGCAGAAGCTGTGAGGGGCAGGGTCTCTGAGCTTGGCAGAAACTGGATAAACTGGTTTCTACACCGTGTGACCTGAAAAGACACACCCCTGTTGGCCAGAATATGATTCTAAGAAAGATGTATAACTCACAGTGCGGACTTGTCAACATTATTTAAATGATACCATAATTCTTGTGATTTTTCTGTGCACGTTTTAAGACGCGTTGGGAATTTGTGTGATGTTCTGGGGCAAAACCCTGCTATTTATTGACACCACATACTCTGTGTTTAAGCTAGCGACCTGGAAAGTTACTGAGATATGTGTGGGAGGGGGGTGTACATGTGTATAAATCTGGAGAAAAATCCGATGTTGCAAAACCCACTAAAAAGCACAAAATGTTGCCATTTCTGAATGCAAGCCCCCAGGAAGAGCAGAGTTTGAACAGAGTATACCTCATGTGATATGTGATGGGTGCATTTAATTTTAAACAACTGTATATCTGTGAAGGATGTATTTGAATCAAATATAGATTTATGTGCAATTTGACAGGGGAGGATCCTCTGACCCATAAAACCTACAGCATCACTCTGACTCACATTTCTTTCCCCCAATCATGGGAGAGGGGAGAATTGGACCAATGATCAGTTGAGAGAGGGGCTGGCTTAGTGATGCTGCGCACGCACCCACTTTCAAAAGACATAAAAAGAGCCACTGGAAGCTAGAGAGGCATTCAAATCCAGTTGCTGCAACGCACTCTGCCGGACCGCACAACATCCAGAAGATACCAGATCCAACACTTAGGGCCTCATTACACTGAAGGCGGTAATGGTTAACGGCCACTGTTAATGGTAACGGTGACCGTTAACCATTACCGCCTTACTACGAGGTCCCTTAGCGGGTTGGTGCTTTAACGCCTGCTTTTTGCAGGCGTTAAAAACCAACCCGCTAAGTGACCTCGGAGCTAATTACGGCACCGCAAAATTGAGAGCCCTATGGGGCAGAAATGGGAATGGGGAAGGGCAATGGCGGAAGGGGGATTTACCGCCCCTCCAACCTTGGAATGGGGCGGTAAATCCCCTTTCCGCCAAGGCGGTGCCGGTATTTTACCGGCATGAGCCATGGCGCTAATAGCGCCATGGCTCACCGCCTTCCGTGTAATGAGGCCCTTAGACTTTAAAACTCCAAAGAACTTGATTCAGAACTCAAAGCAAGGTCCTAAACCCACAAACTGAGAACTCTTCTCAGCAGGCCTCAGCATCCAGAAAACCTAACAGCGGTAGCAGCATCCAGGAGCCGTGCAGATCAGCGCTGTGTCCAGAGAAAGCTGTGCAGAAAGATCCAGAAGCAGTGCTGTACCCAGATAAGGCAGAGCAGTATCCAGAACCAGAGGCCAGAGATCCAGAGTGACCCAGACCGCTGTTAGCAGAACCAGAGAGCTGACCCAGATCACTGTGAAGTGCCGAGACCAGAACCGGAGTCCAGTCCAAAACCTGACCAGATCCGTGGCGAGGCCTCCTAGAATTTGTCACTTGTTATTTTGTAAAGCTGCACCACTGTCACTTGTCAATTCTGAAGCTGCAAGCTGTCACCTGTCATTTTGAGTTTACTTAAAATCCAAAAAACGAATCGTCTGTATCTCTGGAACCGTTTGGGCTACGAACTTGGTTTAACTTTACTCTGAAAGCTTAGAATCTAAGCTCTCCAACAAGCCTAGAATTTTCTCCGCAATCACGATTCACGCATTTGCGAATTTTGCTGCGATTTGCGATTTGGCCCGATTTCTTTACTTGTAAAAAGATAGCTGCTTTTGCCTGAACTGCTAAATTTCGTTTGCCTCTTAAGAACCATCCCTGAATCATTGCTAGAGTGAGCCTGAACTAATATTAACTAGATACCACTCACCCTGAACCTCCTGAAGGGAATTAAAAGCATTTTCAGCATATTTCTCACTGCATTGTCACCATATTCAAAGCATTTTGCCTGTGTTTCAAAACTCCTATCTGTTGTATAAGCTGCTGGGGGGGAATTGAACTGAATTCTATTTGATTACATTCCTAAGAACTGTGTGCTCTCATCTTCATCTCCTTACATTGCATAAAGGGGGGGGGGGTGAATTGTCCAAGAAAGTGATCACATTGTCTTTTGATGAAATCCTATCAAGTTATTTTGTGTACTGCATTTTCATGCCACATTGCATCTATTTGAAACCATAAAAGTATTGTTGCTATCTTATCCATCCTATACCCACTCATCATTGATTATAAAGAAGTGTGCTAGTGCCAGACTATCCATTATTGATTACTGCTCAGATTAAGTGTGATATTCAATTATTAATTCATTATAAAAGTGTGATATATATATATACTGTTAATTATTTTTCAAATAAACCCTTTAAACTTGCAAAACAGAACTACTTCTTGGCTCAGTGGGGTCAGGGGGATTCTAAGAGAGGGGTGTTATATAGGGGTAGTCATCCAAAACTCATGAACTGGACATAAAGATATATTAATAAGGGTTTCCATTCAGTATCCCAGACGAGGCATTGACTTAGCTGTAGTGATGAATTGAATCCTCTTATAAATTGGGGGCTCGTCCGGGACGTCTGGGTTAGATCTATCACTTGTGCAGATTAATACAGTGTGCTAACTGACAGGAGACATACATCCGGTCGGATCACCACGCTGTGTTACGCTGTAAAGCACTCCTCAAAGGAACTGTCGGGGGGAAATTCTGCCGGGGTCGGCCGGCCCGTCCGCAGACCTCCAGGCAGGGAGGCCCCAACTCCTCCCGTGTATATCCCAGATGAGATAGAGTATGAGACACACACAAGGAGCAAGGTGACTCTGCTGTTTATTAGACAAAACGGCAGGGATGGGTCAAGGAGCGCACGCGTTCGTCCTGACACACACACAATCGTGGGGCTCGCAGGCCCTTTTTACTGTATTATGACGCGCTACTTGCGTCACTTCAGAAAGTTAACAAAAAACCTATCGCCACTCTTAATTGGGTGTTCGAGTGGTAGGGTTAGTATAGCACACATATAGAGAACGATGTTAGTGGACAAAGGGCAGTCAGGTGGTATATCTGGGTTGTCCCTACAATTAGATACATGAGAATTGTTACATGAAGACTCCTGAGGATTGGCTAATATTACTGGCGTCAGTGATAAGAGCCCCATGTTCTGATTGGTGCGCCCGTGAGCTTCCCAGCCTGGGACCACCGCTGTTCCCAGCTCTCGGTGTACCTGCAAGGTGCAACAATGTTTCACTATGGGTACGTGCAGACAATGTGAGGACTTATTCATAGCTGGAAGGCTGACCGCTCCCACTGTTGCAGATGTCCATTGAGCCTTTCAAGTGTATCTGCCGGTGTCTCGTAGCGAGGGATCCAGACGCCTCTGTTCTCCTGGGTTTGGCATCTCGTCAGGTTCGGCTTGGTCACGTGGGGAGGGACCGTTAAAGAGGCAGAATTCTGCACAATTAATATTGTTTTTCTACTGCGCGTCTGGTTTAATTTGCCGGTGTGACTTTAACGTTGGTGCGCGGAGTACGAGGTTGCAACATCGTGCCTTTGATGATTTGTTCTTGGAATGTGGGTTTGCAACATTGCGACCTTGGCTGGTTGTTTCGCCGAGCTCATTCTGCAGGATCAGCAACCTGACTCTTGCTTTGTTAATGTCCACGGGAGCTCTTGTTTGAGGCCTACTTGGGCCTGGTGCATAAGTGGTCCGTTTGGTGCACAGGTGCTTTAGGTTATAGGAGCATATAGTTCCATGACCAGTATCGTGTCTTCATTATACTTCTCATGGTGGTAACTGGTTTCAAGAGAAGCGTGAGCAAGCTAGTAGATGAGTTCATGACGCGTCTTGCGTTTCTGCATTCTGAAAGCCTATGTAAAAATAATAAAGATGCACGTCCGTGAATATGCCTGTCGCCTACGTCATAGCACTGAGTATATTCTTCGTGTAGGTTGGTGTGGGAATGTCCAGTGTATATATTTGTACAGATGTGCTTCCCGTTGTCTAGGTCGTCATGGCATCTCTAACGACGTGTAGATTTTAGTCTAGCTGATCCGTGCCGCAGGTGTCGGCATGGCCAGTGCGGGCTGCTGGGCAGGCAGATGGACACATCCGTATGTTCCTGTACCAGGGTACCTGGTCGTCTGGTAGATGGACAAACTCTTCTCGTGGCGGGTGTCTGGGTCGTGACCCTCTAAGCCAAGCGCGAGAGGTGAAGGACGGGAGCCTGGTCTTCCATTCTCCCACTTCAGTCCCCCCTCTGGTCGACTTGTCGACCACAAACATATCCTTCTCGTTATCTCCTCTTACTCGCCATATCTTAGTTATTCCTCCGAGATGTCCATAATGGTTTACATGATCTTCAAATGACCAATACATATATTCACAGGTTCCTCCAGGAGTACAGTATACCCATCTTCCTATGTAGCTCCTGGGGTTTCTTGGGTTCTCGACCTTCACTGAGGGTGGGTCTAGATGGTTGGTGATTATTTGGGTGCGCAACTTCTCCCTCTCCTGTATTATCACACCTGTATGCTGGCCGTCATCTGCTGGCATCAAGGGGTGCATTCCCACCATTTCCAGCAACTCGTCAGTAGTGCGTGCCTTCCGGGCCTTCCAAAATCTAATTATGATCAGGGTAGCTCCAGCCAATATAGTACAGCCCACTATTATTTTCAGTCCATCTGACAGCCAGGATGGCATCCATGACCATAATAGTGAAAACCAGCTCTTATCCTTGTTTACACCGTTACTTTCATCCATCCTTTTGGAGTGCATCTGGGCCAATTGTGAAACTGCTTCTGTCAGTGTACCATTGTCAGCATCATTGGCAGGTATGAACGTGCAGCATGATTGTCCTATCTTTGCACAAACTCCTCCTTCCATTGCTGTGAGCAGGTCCAATACATATCTGTTCTGGAGTGCTACCATCCTTACAGCTCGCAGCTCCTCTTTTATTGCGTTAAACCCATTTACTGTAGAATTGATGGTCATCATTAGTTCCCATCTAGTTATTTGGAGCCATTTTGCGTTTGCGGAAGCCTGCAGTCCCGGGTGTATTATTGAGGAGAAGAACATTGCTGCTCTGCTGAATAGTCTGTGTTCTGGCGGTATTGATGTTAGTGCCGTTTCCGACCTTCCCCACAGGTAATTTCCTGTCAGTGGCTCTCCTTGTCTTTTTCTTCTATTTAGGACAGTATCATTGCTGTTGGTCCTGTTCCCTTGCTCTTCCTGAAGTGGTGCAGATCTCTTTCTTCTCTTATCCCCTTCATCCATTTTAGGAAATTTCGCCACATTGACGTGCTTCTTAGGTACCACTAGTGATGGTACATTGACGTGTACCATTGTGCACACACCATTCCACAGGGGAGGCAGTGTATGGTATGCCTTTTCTCCACAGGCCCAATAATGGTCCATTATTACTGCTGTTCCCGCTCCCCCCTCAGGTAACTCCATCACATTTGCACAATTGGTGTTATATCCTACGTCCACCTCTCCTTTATGCTGGTAGCATACCTTGGGCGCAGTCAACGGTAGTATTGTTATTGGGTCTTCATCTTCTTCTACCCACGTGAGCATTGGTACATACTTGATCCACGTCGTCCAACATCGGTGATTGTGTGTCTCGATGGTTGAGATAGTTTCTTTTGTTACCATGTTGCTGCCAATCACTCCTATCTCCCAGCTGTTGTCCAGATACACCTTTCCTGTTATCGTCACCAGCGGCCTCTCCCAGCATCCTTGTTTACCCGGAACTTCAGTGGCGTACCAATCACATGGTAGATACTGCAGTGTTACTTTCTTTGTTTCTCCTTTTGCAGGGCCACTTGTTATGTATTTGAATGCTTCAGCATGTAAACTGGTCTTGTGATAACTCAAATAGGTCTTGAGGAAGTTGTTTTCATATGGGTATGAGTCTCGTGTTTTCCATGTCATGTGTACTACTGTTCCTTGAAATCTTCCTTTCGTTTGGAACAGTGCCAAGTATATTATGCACTGTGCTGTCTTTTCATCTATTTCTGTGGCAACAAATGTTCGTGAAGCACTCATGGCGTATGGTATTAATGAGCAAACGTAGCAGCTATCCTCAGTTGTCTGCTTACCAATGCGGGTCATGTGTTAGTACCATATGTTGTTTGTGACGTGTGTTGAATCTTGTATATAATTATCAATACCTTTATTGTCTGAGTATGTGCTGCGTTTAACTCTATTTTGCTTGGGTGCAATGTTACTATTACCACCTGACGTAACACCTGTTGCAGCAGGGAACGGGGGTATATTAGGTTTGGGTGCAGCAATAAAATTGATAGCATAGCTGTACTGCCAAACAGAGGCAGCCAAGAACCCGGTGATCATCAAAATCCCTATTATTTTTATTACATATGCTAATCTCACCGGCATTTTGCTCTTACCTTGCTGCAGTCCTGGCAGCGTATTCTTGCGATGTTAAAGTTGCCCGCCTAAAAATTCTCAAAATGCTTGTTATTAAATGTTAGTTTTGTTTCCTTTAAGCTCTCCCTATCAAATAGTCATTCAGTGCCCAGGCGAAGAGCTGCTCCCACGCTACTCTAAGTGATCGGTCTCTTAGGACCGGCAAGTATGGGCGGAGGTGGGGCATGGAATATTCTATGGCCAGGAGGAAGGCTGTGTAGTAGACACGTACCCTTCTCCTTTTTATGTATGTTGGCCTTTTTATTTCGTATACAAATTGGTGTGACAATTCTTCTGGGTAGTTATCGTCTGGGAGTACCATCTACGCCTGGACAGTGGACTTGTTATTTAGCTCTTTTCTTAACAATACAATAATACGCAGTTCCTGTATGTGCGAGAGAAAAAAGAGAACATTCACGTGTTTACATGTGTATTTGTGCAGGCAATGTCTTTCAGTTTAAGTTATAACTGTACTTGGGAGTCAATGGGCGGGGGGGGGTTTTGGGCTCAGATGGCGGAAGTATTTTTTACTCTTTGAACGTGTGACCATGGGGTGGGCAGTATGGGGATCACCCCTTTCTTCGTCAGTTGTTGTCTCCGGGGTAGCTGGGTAGTGACACGGTAAGGGAACAATTGGGTCGTTGTCTGTGGTAGAACTTCCTTCCGCTGTCGTGGATGTTGTTGCTGTTCTTCCAATGGACCTGTCGTTGGCGCTGGGGCGGGTCTGCAGTTTGTAGATCTTTACATCATGTAGGTGGTTCCAGGCACGCTTGTCTTTTAGTTTTACTGCTCTTGTTGATACGTCCTCTACCAGATGGGGGCCGGTGAACCTCTTATCGTTCCATTTCCTATTTAAATTGCGAAGTAGCACGTGGTCACCTTTGGCAAGTTTGCACAAGTTCTCTTTTTCCAATTCTGTACTGGCGCCTTCTTCTTTATTTCTGGTAGACCCGCCCCGTGTGCGCTCGAGCTGTTGAGACACAAACACAACACTAGTAATCAAAGAAGACACATATTGATACATTTCATCACCTAGCACACTCGCTGAACTTTCGTGGTCAGTGAATGCCCTTGACGTTGGCGTTAGGGGAAGGCGCATTTGACGTCCAGTAACCACCTCGTGAGGGGTGAGGTGGTGGTCGGACCCTGGCCTATTCCTTAATTCAAATAGGGCTAACGGAAGGCAATACAACCAACTTTTCTTTGTTGTTCGTTGTATCTTTGCAATTGCCTCCTTCAATAAGCCATTCAGGCGTTCGCATACACCGTTAGTCTGTGGGTGGTATGCACATGCAAATTTGTGTTTTATGTTCAGCAGGGATGTGATATGCTGGAACATTTCGTTTGCGAAATGTGGGCCATTGTCTGATCTTAACACCTCGCACACTCCCCACCTGGGGAAGACCTCCCTTACTAGGAATTTGGCTGCTCTAAATGCATCTGGGTGTGAACAGGGTCCTGCTTCAATCCATCTAGAAAATGGGCATACTACTACAATCATATACCTATTACCTTGACATATGTTTATCATATCAACATAGTCAATGTGAAGGTGCCGAAAAGGTCCTTCTGGCCGGGGTATGGTACCTCTTATCACTTTTAGGGTATGACCGGCCGTAAACTGTTGACATGTGAGACAATTGCTGATAAAATTTGACACATGAGAATTTAACTCGGGACAGAACCAATCTTCTCTAATTCGTGCTGCAATTATTTCCTTGCCTGTATGGGCTGGGTGATGTAATTGGCTCAGGGCGGTATTTAAAAGTGCCAACGGTATTACAACTTTCCCAGTGCCACCCTGGCGCCATAGTGCGTCGGTTGGTGACATTGTACATCCTCTTTTTACCCATATTTCTTTTTCGGCCATTGGTGCAGCCGCTTGTAACTCCATAATCTGTGTGGCTGGGAGATGGGTGTACCCTTCTCTTATTAACATCTCCCTAGCCATTCCCCTCCCTCTCCCTCTCTGTGAGTCTGTGGGGTTCCATATCTCACCAAAGTATGCAGCATATTTCGCATGTGCGTCTGCTGCTGCATTCCCTTTTGAGACGTGGTCTTCACCATTGGTGTGTGCGGTGCATTTGACTAGGGCTAGTTCTTGGGGGTCGTTTATTACTTCAATTAGTTCAGCCAACAAGAGGGCATGTTGCACTGGAGTGCCATCAGCTCTCCTAAACCCTCTTCTTCTCCATTTTGATAGCCCTGAGTGGACAGTGGATGTAACATATGCACTGTCGGAATATATGGTTACTCGTTTGTCAAAACTTTCCTTCAATGCCAATATTAGTGCAACCAGTTCCGCGGCTTGAGCAGAGTAATGCTGTGGTAATTGTACACACTTCATAGCCACACACACCAGCGCCTCCATCATTTTTACCACTGCTGCCCCAGTCCTCCGTATCCCATCTCCTTGCTCAATAGTTGAAGACCCATCAATAAACAAAAGCTCACCTCCCTCTAGTGCGTTTTCTTCAACTTTTCTAGTACATGAATACATTTCAGTTATTTGGGTACAGTCGTGGGCGTAATCTCCCTCCTCAATTACTTCTGCTAGGAACCTTGCAGGGTTAACCGTGCTACATCTAACAATTGCTAGTTCAGCCCTAGACAAAATGATCTCATAACCTGATGCCCTCTGTGTCGTTAGTGTGGACTTGGGTTTATTCAATATTGCAAATAGTGCATGTTCCACAAACAGTGTAGTTGGACACCCCATTGTTATTGCTGATGCTTTTTCCACTGCAAAAGCAGCTGCAGCGAGACCTTGTTCGCAAGGGAAGTGGCCTAACATCACAGGGTCTAAGTGACCGCTGTAAAATGCTACTGGTTTATAGCCCATGCTCGTTTTTTGGGCCAATACTGCTTTCATCACTGCTGAGTCGCAATGTGAAAATATAAAAAAGCGTCGCTCATAGTCTGGGGATGCCAGTACTGGAGCAGTTGATATCACGTCTTTCAATTCGTCAAAGGCCTCCCTCATTTCCATAGTCCACCCCAACTTTTTCTCCCCTTTATTGGCTTCCCTCAAACCCTCAAGCAGGGGTCCTATGTATGAACTGTAATCAAATACCCATGCTCTACAGTAGTTGCACAGCCCCAGAAATTGCTGCAGTTCTCTCACAGTCTGTGGCATGGGAGTGCTTGAAATGGCCTGTGCTCTTTGTGGTGCAATCTTTCTTCCATGTTGGGATATCAGTTGGCCAATGTAAAGTACCTGTTCCTGACAGTATTGTATCTTTTCCATGTCTACCTTGTACCCCTTTTCAGCCAATATCGTCAACATTTTTAAGGAGTCCTCTCTACATTTACTTTCGTTTGTACTGCAAATTATTATGTCATCCACATACTGTAACACTGTGCTTTCCACTTCAACGTTACCCAAATCCATCTGTATTACTCTATTGAAAATTGAGGGTGATTCACAATACCCCTGTGGTAATCTGGTATGTTTCCATTTTGTATTTCGGTAAGTGAAGCTTGTCAAATCTTGTGAGTCTGGGTGTAATGGTATTGAGAAAAATGCATTTTTAAGGTCAATTACTGTAAATCGTGATGCTTCTGCTGGAATGCCACACAATATTGTGGCCGGGTTTGCTGTTACTGGATACTCTGCTTCTACTATGTTGTTCAAGGGCCTGAGGTCCTGTATGAAGCGCCAAGACCCCCCTTTAGCCTTGCGCACTGGGTACACAGCCGTGTTACATGGTGATTCTGAGGGGACCAATATGCCATTGTTTATTAGGGCCGC
Organism: Ambystoma mexicanum; assembly: GCF_040938575.1. Classification (NCBI taxonomy): domain Eukaryota; kingdom Metazoa; phylum Chordata; class Amphibia; order Caudata; family Ambystomatidae; genus Ambystoma; species Ambystoma mexicanum. The sequence continues at coordinate 1,345,559,078 of NC_090931.1, forward strand.
TATGGTTTCATATATGCCCTCATCTGCCTCTTTTGACAATGGGTACTGTTTCACTCTTGGTAGTATGGCACCTTTTTTCAATTTTATCCTTACAACCCCTATGCTTTTTATGCATCCCACGTCATAAGGGCTAATAGTCCATAATGATTTGGGCACCTTTGACATATCCTCCTTAAAGAAGGGGACTGGGGTGCATGCAGGTGCCTCAAGTGCCATTGCAATTTTCTGTGCTACTTGTTTGTGAGCCACTCTTAGCCATATTTCTACACTCATCATGAACACCATTTCACCTTCCTCCTTTTCTTCTGAAAACAGCTCCTCATCTGACACCTGGGTCAGCCTACATCCTTCTGCTAGTGCTATCACTGCCCTCCATGCTCTTCCTTCTTTATCTTGGGCGTGCACAGCAATATAATCAGCTGTTGCAATAATGCTCTCAATGTCCATTACAAACACCTTTCCTTCTGGTTCATTAACAGGTGTTTCTGGTCGGAACAGATAGGCTGCTGGCCTCCTCCATATTTTCCCTTCTATCCCTGGCATCCATGCAAATGCCATGTCTGTTCCATACTGGAATAGCTCGCCATCTACTGGTTCCGCCCTAATCGCTGTCTGTCCACAGTATGCTTGCATAATCTGTCGTGCTGCGAGCATGTTAATCCCTGGAGTAGAGCAAATTATGCCATCCTCTGTAAAGGAGATCGTCATATTCAACCTGTTCATTATGTCCCTCCCCAGTATATTTACTGGTGAGGCACTATAATACAAAAGTGGAACTGACAGATCATAATCTCCAATAGATAAGGGAACGTTATCAGTAAAGGGAACCAACCCTTTAGCCCCAAAAAATCCTTGGGTGTTCATGGCTTCGCCTGACATCTTAAATTTACCTTCCCTTATGCAAGACCGGGTTGCCCCGGTGTCAACAAGGAATGATAATTTTTTGTCACCTATCGTTACCTCTATGCGTGGCTCCTCCGCACTATTAGGTGTTACTGACAGGATGGGACACACCAAGGCCATCTGTGGGCTGTCCTATTGGGGGTACAATGATTGGCCATTCCCTGTGTAAGGGTTGTGTCCCAAGACCGTCACCCTACCCAATTGCGTTTGTTGAGTTTGGGGTTGTTGTGTTAGTGCTACTTGTTGTTGTGGCAGTGGCTGTTGTTGGGTTATTTGTTGTTGTGGCAGTGAATATGTTTGTGGCTGTTGTTGTGTTATTTGTTGTTGTTGGTCACTTCCTTGTTATAACATCTGCTGTTGTTGTATGCCCTGCTGTTCTTGTGAGGTCCTAGGTTGTGCCTGTTCATTCCATGCTGGTGTTCCTGGCCTGACCCTACACGTACGTGACATGTGTCCTAATAATCCACAACTCCAACACACGGGTGGTTCCCTGCTCTGCCATGGGAAGCTCCCTGTGTTGTCCTGGTATACTGGTTGCCCTGTGGGGTAGGAATTTCTAAGTCCCCCCACCTGCTGTTGGGTATTATATCCGTATCCTCTCCCTCTCATAAATCCTCCTCTCCCCCTGTTATAACTATAATACCCAGCTCCTTGCATTGGGTACCCTCCTCCCATGTTTGGTGCGTGTAATTGCAGTGGCGGCACTTGCTGTATTACACTTTGTGGAGGTGCTATTTGAGCTGGATCTTGTGCAGCCACTACTTGTGTGGGGCTTTGGTCCATTGGTGTGGGCGTAGTTATTAGTGCCCCTTCCATTGTGTATTTAGTAAGTTTTTTCTGTACTAGTTTGGCCTCTTCTGTTTTCCTGTCCTCTTCCTTTTGTTTCATTTTTCCTTGCCATGTCCTGCAGTGATGTACTATAGTCAGCTGTATTTCTGGCCATGGTTTTGCTTCCATTCCCACTACTTTCTTTAGTTGTTTCTGAACTCCTTCTGGGAGCCCTTGTACTAGTATATGATAAAATATGGCTGGTGTTTTGTCCCATTGTTCTCTAGTTTCCATGCGCCACTTCTCTTGAATATCCTGGATATAATCAACAGGATCCTCATTCTCACGCATCTTACAGGAAGTAATTGCTCCTATGTCTGATGTGTCTGGGTACTGTACTCTCAGTGCCTGCCATAGCGCATGTCTGCAGTTTGCAAATGGCGCCCCATCATGCGATGTGTTCGTTATTGTTACCCCATGGAATCCCGCTCTCTTCCAAATGTCGTCTGCTCTATCCCCTAATATTGATATTAACAGGCCCTTCACATCTCCTACTGCTAGTTTCTGTCCTGCGGTGTGTTTTTCCATTTCATATATCCACTTACCCGCACCTCCACTTAGTGATGGGAGCCTACATTTTATATTTTCTTTATCCGTATGCTTCCAAGGTACATACTGTGGTCTAACCCCTCCTCTCTCCAACAGTGGCATTAAGTTGTGTCTTGTGTCACCCTTTTCGTTCCATAATATCGAGTCCTCACACCCCTCCTCTTCCCCCGTTTCCTTTACCTCTTCAAGTTCGTCCTTATTACCCCTGCTCCTACCTCCTTCTCCGTCCTTTCCCCTTTTTTCGTCATTTCCTGTGTTTAATGTGGGCATGTTTATTTGTCTGTCTTGCCTGCGGCTAGGGAGGTCTCTAAGCCGACATGCATAGGGAGTCAATTCGTCCATGAAGGGCGCGAGCTTTATAGTGCGCAGCGAGCGTGTGGCGGTTGAGCATGTAGGGTGTGATGGGGATGGCGATGGTGTGGCTTCATGGGTTTGTTTTTCCACTGGTTGTTGCACCCCCCCCTTACTTCTCTCCAGCTCCTCCCTTCTCCTACTGATCCATGGCGAGTCTATGTTTGTCCGAGGGAGGTACAGCTTATCTAAGCTTTCCCTTTCACTCTTTCTTCCTCCCCTCTCTACTCCTTCTTCCTCCTCACTGCAAAAATCAGTCATAAATGGTATCCCCCACTCTGCCTTTTTCCCTTTTACTGTTACTGTTTCTAAGTCTATTAGGTCCATTTCTCTTCTCCCTTTGTTACCAACTGTTCCCCCTGGTGCTGATGTTGTTGCTACTTCTCTACTTCTATATACATCCCCCCATTTTTCACTCTCCCTACTCCTCCCTTCACTTTCCCCTTCACTCCTCTCCTCCATCTCCCTACTATTTTCCTCCCTTTTCCTTTTTAATTCCTCCATCACTTCGTTGCTCATCTGTTCTAATATTCTTTCATCCTCTTTCTTCCTTTCCCATTTCACCCTTTCTCTTTCTATTACTTTCCCCTCTTCATATTTCTTAGCTGTCTCTGATAGTACCCTCCTCCTCCATATTGCCATTTCCTTTTCCTTTTCTTCTTCTTCCTTCTTCTTTTCTCTCAGCACTACTCTTGACACCCTGTCTGCTGCTGCTTTTACCCTTTCAGCTTCTTTCCTTTGCTCCTCACTTCGTTCCCTTAATTTTTCCAATTCGTCCTTACCTTCTTTCCTTTTCCTCACTCTCTCTCTTTCCTCCTTCTCAAGCTGTTTGATCAATTCATTCTGCTCATCCCTTAGCTTTGCTAATCTTTCCTCCAAAATCTCTTCCCTTTGTCGTAATAGCTCCTCCCCCCTCATCTCACTCTCTCTTGTACTATCCTCGTCTGTTCTCTTTACTACCTCCCTCTCTTCTCCAGTTAGTGAACCTCGTAATTTTAATAATATCTGTGCAGCTACCCACTCATCATTTCCTATCTCTACAGTCTGCTCTTCTCCAATCCTCCCCTCCCCCACTGGCATCTTCCTATGAGCCACATATGGTGGAGGGCTGTATGCCGGGTTCGAGTATCCTTCAGCCGCCCTTAACTGTCCTTCTATCTCTCCTAATTCTCTTAAAGGGTACAACCCTCCTCCCTCTGTTTTCACTCCCGGTGTTATGGGTATCTCGTTGCTTGGTTCCTTTTTTATGTCGTCTGATTTATCAATCTTTTCTCCTCCCTCTCCTCCGTTCCCCGTATTCTTTGTGCTTTAACACCCCTTTTCCCCATCCGTTCCTTCTTTCTTAATCTCCTTTTCTTCCGGTGTTTCCCCCATAGTGAACATTCCATTTGGTCCTGGTCGGGACCCCTGGAACATCCTCCATAAGTTAAACACCTCCACATGGCTTGCCAACTTCTTCCCCTTGTATGTATTGTGCAGATGGTTTAGCAGTGAATGTTGGGCATATGGATCGAAACTACCATTTGGCGGCCATGGTGTTAACATTTTGTTATCCGTCCCCTGGGTCCACTCTATGCTGTACTTAATTAATTTCTCCCTATGGGGTGGCAGTGTGGTGCATATGTGTTGTAGTGGGGTAGTGAGGGTGTTCCCCCACCCTCCCGACCCTGTCCCGTATGACATAGTGGTGCTCCACTTGTTACCCTTCCCTTCACTAGCAGTTTACAATATGCAACCTTATATTGTTTACCTGGCCCCGTAAGTGTGGGGACTTACGACAATCCTTTGACAAATTATGCAATAAAAAAAATAAAAAAAAAAAAAACAAATATATATATATGTATGATTTTATATTGTATATTCCTTCCCCTACGGCCCCCTGCGGCCGAAGCGCACGCAGCCCCCTGCGGCTGCGTACCCCTTACGACGATCTTATACAGTCGTCCTGTTTCCCCGTTCTCCTCCCCTTTTACACTTGCCGTGGCCGGCGTTCTCCGTGCGCAGCCACGCCCCTCTCCCCTTCTCCTCTTCCTATCCACTCGTCTATCGTTTATCTCCGTATCCGCTCCCTTATCATGTTTCTCTTCCCCACCACTCTCAAACCCAAGGTTCCTTGTGCTCGCGATATCCTATTAAATCCCTACTGGTGACGTCACCGATCTCTTCGAGCTACTGGTACATTCTTCATATGTTCTTTAAGTTCAAAATACACTTGCAATCTACCCCCGCTAACCCTACAGCTGTCTTCCTGTCTCTCCTGGAACAAGGTAATCAAATCAATAATATAATCGGACTGCGCACGCTGCGTCGCCTCGCGTGTGATACGCCCCTCAACCGGAGGGCTTAATCAGCCAATTATCTTCCGTATTGGGCAACTAGGCAACTAGCTACCACCTACAGGGAAACGTCATCTACCTATCGAGTTTCTTGCTCGAACAATAGGGAACCTCGTCTACTCATTGATCAACAAATGCCAAATCTTAGGAAACCATACACACCCACTCTTACACGTAGTCGCGACTTAGGCCAATCAGTGTCTACGAGCGGCCGCACGTGATGTTTTCGTGCTCCGCCCCCTCTTTCGCATGACGTAGCCGACTGCTCTCGCACTCGTTTCGCTACCATTCATTCCATTAGCAACACTAAGTTGTTAGACCTTCGCCGCGCATCTGTACAACACCTCCCTCCTCCCTTATTTACTTCCCCCCCCTCCCTCACAATTTCGCATTGCTCGTTGTGCGTGTCATGCTCACCAAGTTCTCTCGATGCAGGGCCGCTCGACTGCGTGCACCCCTCCAAGCGGCTCGCCACCTCCCCTCGTCTGGACCACGTCTGGACACTCGCCAACCGCGGGCGGGATACTTCTCAACCGGCTCCCGAGGGCCAATATCCGGATTGCGCTGTCCGGTCTTCTCGCAGCTCCGCGATGGTCCTGTAGTCCTCAGAAGGGGGCAACGGCAGAGGGGGCCGCGCCGCCAGGCCTCCTCGCAACGGGAGTGCCTGGAAAAAGTAAAAAATAAAAAGTCGATCTTAAACAGATCTCAGCAGTGCATCCAACTTGTCGGGGGGAAATTCTGCCGGGGTCGGCCGGGCCGTCCGCAGACCTCCAAGCAGGGAGGCCCCAACTCCTCCCGTGTATATCCCAGATGAGATAGAGTATGAGACACACACAAGGAGCAAGGTGACTCTGCTGTTTATTAGACAAAACGGCAGGGATGGGTCAAGGAGCGCACGCGTTCGTCCTGACACACACACAATCGTGGGGCTCGCAGGCCCTTTTTACTGTATTATGACGCGCTACCTGCGTCACTTCAGAAAGTTAACAAAAAACCTATCGCCACTCTTAATTGGGTGTTCGAGTGGTAGGGTTAGTATAGCACACATATAGAGAACGATGTTAGTGGACAAAGGGCAGTCAGGTGGTATATCTGGGTTGTCCCTACAATTAGATACATGAGAATTGTTACATGAAGACTCCTGAGGATTGGCTAATATTACTGGCGTCAGTGATAAGAGCCCCATGTTCTGATTGGTGCGCCCGTGAGCTTCCCAGCCTGGGACCACCGCTGTTCCCAGCTCTCGGTGTACCTGCAAGGTGCAACAATGTTTCACTATGGGTACGTGGAGACAATGTGAGGACTTATTCATAGCTGGAAGGCTGACCGCTCCCACTGTTGCAGATGTCCATTGAGCCTTTCAAGTGTATCTGCCGGTGTCTCGTAGCGAGGGATCCAGACGCCTCTGTTCTCCTGGGTTTGGCATCTCGTCAGGTTCGGCTTGGTCACGTGGGGAGGGACCGTGAAAGAGGCAGAATTCTGCACAATTAATATTGTTTTTCTACTGCGCGTCTGGTTTAATTTGCTGGTGTGACTTTAACGTTGGTGCGCGGAGTACGAGGTTGCAACATCGTGCCTTTGATGATTTGTTCTTGGAATGTGGGTTTGCAACATTGCGACCTTGGCTGGTTGTTTCGCCGAGCTCATTCTGCAGGATCAGCAACCTGACTCTTGCTTTGTTAATGTCCACGGGAGCTCTTGTTTGAGGCCAGAACGCTCTAAGGAAAAGGTCTTTTTTGCAAAAATAAAATACTAATTTCTGTAAGTCAGGAAGGAACTCAAATTCCAGAATGACGACCTTGGTAGATATGAAAATAGCCAGAGAGCACTTCTTACATAAGCTATTTGTGAGAGGTGAGTGGACTCACCAGGACCAAACGGTCTGGTTGCAGGCCATCACGCAACAGGTCACTGAAACAGGGTCAGATATATGGAGAGATCAGGGTCCCTTACATGTGGCCCTGAGTGAAGTATACATGGCTTCTAAAGCTAAGGATGAACAAGACAAGATGGTTAGGATAGCGGCATATTTGTATTTATATATGGGAGCCATGCAAGACAGATGTGCTGAAGGCCACGATCTGGCAAATAGGCAACAGATGGCGTTAGAAAAGGTCCAATCTGACCTGGTCTCTTCTGAGCAGAGGCTGCAGAGGAGCCAGGAGGCAGAAAATGATAGTAGGCAGTATATCATTAAAATAAAAGAGGACATGGATATACTGCAACAGGAAAAGGCTAACCAGGATACCAGAATTCTGGCTTTGCAGAAGGAACGCCAAGAAAGTTTGGACTCCCTACTGCAGAGCCAGAAAAAGCTGGAGCAACAGATCAATTTCAACAGGGCATGAACAGAGCAGGTAGCCACCCTGCAAATCCAACTAGACAGAGAGAAAGAGGAGAGCAATAAACTGATCTTGAAAGACCTGGATACCCAGGCAGAGTTTGATCAGGAGCGCCAGAAAGCTGGTGCCTTCCAAAGGCAAAGGGACGACATGGTGTCACAAATTCAGGCTCTTCGTCAGGAAAGGGACACCTTAGGCCAGGAAGTCTGCCACTTAAAAAGAAAAATGGAAGAAAATCACCTGGCCCACCAGGGACTGGGTGACCTCCAAAAAGAACACCAGGACTTGCTAGAGTACACCAGGAGGGTGGAGGAGGCTCTGGCAAGACAGGAGCAGGCCAGTAGGGATGGGACTCAGGAGGTAACCCTCCTGCAGCAAAGACTGGCCCAGTGCTCCAGGACCAATCAGGAACCGTAGAGAGAGAATGAGGCTCTCTGCCGGCACAATGATAGGCTCCAACAACAGGTAGCGATGCAGGAGAGACTGATAGATTCTAGTAAGGCCTTAACTGAGGAACTGAAGGTGCAGGCTCTTGCATTGCAACAGGGAGCAGGGGCGGATAGAGACCAGGTTCGCTGGGAAAGGGAAACTCCTGAGCATAACCTCAGGAGCCCTAGTACCAGAGGCCTTTATCTCTCTTAGTCCCTGGACTCTGCCACCCCCATGTCCCCGGGCGCACATGAGCACCGGGCCACAGGGATGGCAGATTACTATCCAGCCAGAAGCATGGGGCTCATAGGCCAGTACCTCCCAGGAATGGATGAGCGGGCATCCGGGTATGGGCACCCAAGCACAGTGCAATTTAGTGGGGAACCCCAGGAGAATAGGCCCATTAAGGGCATCCTGAAAACTTCTGCCCAGTTAGGTCAGTGGGGGCGGGGGTACCCATCAAATCCTGGCAGCAAGGAGGAACCTGAAGACTCCTCTGAACGGCGCAGGACACAGGAGATCAGGTCCCCACATTCTGCCAGCCATTCCCAGGCTCGCAGAATCCGGGAAAACCTGGAAGATCAGACAGGAACCTCTGGGAGCAGTGCCTCTGAGTCAGAGGATGAATGGACCAGGGTTACCCGAACCAAAAAGGCCAATAAGGCAAAAAGGGCCTTGCTTAAGGACCCATTGAAACAGATTAAGGCAATCAGGAGTGTCATCACGCCTTATCATCAGAACGCCAAGTACTCTGTTTGGGAACACTTGGAGCTCTATGAGCAAATGATGGAGACTTTCCATTTGAAGGACAGCAGTAGCTGCATCCAGTACGTCAAATGGACATTCTCCCCAGAATGCTCCAGTTTCATTGCGGGGCTAGAAGACCAAAATCATTTAAGATGTTCCACCTATAAGGCGGCGATCTTGAAACATTTTCCTGTTCACAGAAATCCTCAAGAGGCTCGCAAGGCAGCCTACAATTTGCAATGTGGGGAGGATCAGGCCCCACAAGAGTTTGTGCAAGAATTAAAGCGTGCTTTTGCGCAGACCACCAGAAGGGTGCGCACAGACAGCAAAGAGTTTGTCAATATATTTTTCCATGCTCTCCCTAAATATATAATGACCCAGCTTGTGAGAGATTTTCATGAGAAAAGATCTTTAGACTGGGTCATTGAACAGGCTACCCGGATCTATAAGGTGCAGAAGCGTATAGAAAATTAAAATAACGCGCCGAAAAACCCCAAAACCAACAGCACCCCTGCTGCTGCCAAGGTGGCAGAGGTAAAGGTTGCCTCAGTTTTAGATTTGGAGATGGGGGGGCCTAAAAACCTGCCTGCACCAAATAACTCACAGCCCAGAAGGCCCTCGGGCCAGTCACAGACAGGGAGTCGAGGAGGTAGTCCCACAAATGGGGTCCCCAGCTCCCCTGACTATGTAAGTCCCTGCTACAAGGGAAACCGACCAATCCTGGGTTATGTGTGGACTCCTCCAGCCCAAGGGGGGGGATCCAGCCAAGCACCTAACCCAGGGAACTTCCCTCCCAACTTCCCCCAGGAGGGCAGAAATTCTCCAAATCCTGGGCAGAACTTTTTCCCCAGGTATCCACCCAATTTCCAGCCCCAAAAACATCCATCCTTCTTTCCCCAATTCCCTGAGCCCAGACAACCTAATCCGGGAGAAGGGAGGCCAAGGGTGGAGGGGTACCAAAATCTTCCCAATCAGGGGTACTACCAGAGAAGGGATAGCTACCCTTCCCGGGATCAGCCCAGGGGAGAAGATAGAGCCCCGTATCAGCCTGAGCGGGTTTCCCAGTTAGAGCGCCAGGTCCAAAATATGGCACGGGATCTTGGTCACATACTGAGGGCTCAACAGGACCCTCAGATGAGCATGCCACCGCAGAATGCCCCAAACTCTGGACCTGGTGCTCCAGAACAATGACGGGCGCAGCACCCCGATAACACACCGGTTCCCAGGGAGGAGGCACAAGGGGAAGGGGGGTGTAAAGCCTTGGAGGAAGCTTCCTTCCCAACTTGTAAACAGCCCCTGGAAAACCAGGAACCGGAAACAAAATCTCATGCCCCTGAAAGCCTGCCTCTCAAGGAGCAGAGGGGGGGTAGGAGAAACAAAGGACCCAAACAGACCCACTTTGTGGAGGAGGTACAGGCCTTCCAATTTGAGGGAGAGGGATCCTCAGAAGATCCTGGGGAAAGGATCTTCTCCTTCAGAGATGGGGGAACTCCTCCCAAAGAAAAATGGGTCCCAAGGGATTACAATCCAGACTGGGGAGATATGGAGACTGAGCTACCGCCGCCCACCATCTCATCCCAGAACCAACAGCAAGAAAATCCCCTGGTTCAAACCCATCCTGGTGACTGCCTCCAAAATGGGGGGGGCGGCCAAGAACCGGAACCAGGGGAACCCACAATGGCTCTGATCTCCAGTTGCCAACTTTTTCTTTCAGATTCCCAAGGTTCTCCACAGAATTCTGCCCAAATCTCTTCGCTAGCAATGTCCAAAACCAGAAAGTTAGCCCACCAGTTGTCCAAAAATGTGCATTATCTGTGCCACCTTGAGGAGAAGGAGGGAAGATACTATGCCCCGGTACAAGTACAGGGGCAGGGTACAATTTTGGCACTGGTGGACACTGGATCCCAAGCTACCCTTCTGTCCAAAAGGGCCTTTGAGGAACTAAATGCCGGAAGGGGGGAGAATTACTGTATTCCTCTCACCTCTCTTCCTGGAGAACTGCAGAACTTTGACGGGAAGGAAATTACCGTTGAGGGGACTGCAGACTTGGACATTAAAATTGGGCGACACAAGGTGAAACACCCGGTCATAGTAGTGACTCCAGAGGGCACCCTTTGTTTACTAGGGTGTAACGCTCACCTGATTCCCGTAGAGGCGCCGGTCTTGACTGGGCGTTTACCGTATCTTCAAAGGTGATGTGTAACACACGGCTGGCTCTTTGGGCTGGACCTCTGTGCACTGTATGTCTGACTCGAAGGGTAAGATGTCTGCAGATAGAAAATATGGGATTAAGGAACTGGGTTATTGAATGTCTCTCTCATCTTCCCTTTCTCTTCTCCTGTAGAACCCCAAAGGTTAACGCTCTCACCTTAGGTAAGTGAACGCCGTGCTCTCCATCTGCCTCGGGGCAGGGTGCTGTAACCAGTTTCTTCACTGGATAAGGGGAGCAGGCCTCTTGACTTCAGAGGACTGCTGTCCGTCGTTTACTGCACAAACGGTAAGTTTCGAGTAATTCTAATGTCTTTAAAGTCTTTAGTAATGATGTTTCTTGTTTTGCAGGGTTCCGGCGATGGCGGATGACGAGCTGAAGTGAGTTGAAGATGGAGCCCGTGTGATGAATAGAAGCGCCTGGAAGCACGTAAGTAAGTGCTTGTTGCCTGCTTCACGATGCGCTCTAACTGTCTTTTTATTTTGCAGGTACAAGTTCGGAGCGGCTGCAGGGTGCCGGAATACCCACTGGGTTAGATGTGGAAAGGAGTAATGGCACGTGAGTATTAAAGTTCCCCAGTGTCTTTAAATGCACCTTGTTTTGTCTTTCAGATGCGGGATGCAGCGCCGAAGGCCTCCGGAGCGTGCAAAGAGTTGGTAAGCTTTTGTCTTTCAGATGCCGGACTGCAGTGTGAAGACCTCCGGAGCGCACGAAGAGTAGGTAAGCCTTTGTCTTTCAGATGCCGGAATGCAGCGCGAGGCGTTGGTGACAGCCGATGGACCAGGTAAGTGAAGAGCTGTCACTGAAGACCGTAATGCTAACCTGTTCTTTCTTGTCTTTATAGGTGTTGCTGAAGACTGGATTCAGGATGGTAAGCCTTTTTCCTTAGGCCCAGGATCAGATGCAGAAGACACGATGAGCGTTCTGCTGCAGAGGATGCAGAATAACGCAAAGCAAGATTCATCCATCGGGAGTGGTTTAAATAGCCTCCTGTAGTGCTTAGGTGTCTCCTTCCACAGCCACGCCTAGGTAAGAAAAGAGTTCCTGCTTTCCAGAAGAGTTCCAGTGTTCTGAATCTAGGGAGTGGCTCCTGCCCCACCCAACAGGAAAAGTAGTTCCAAACAGAACAGAAGAGGATCAGAGGCTCAACTGGCAGGCAAGTAAGCAGCATGGTCTGCTGCAGGTAAGTCCACCCAAGCGTTATGAGCCCGGCGCTTCCAGCGCTGGGACTGGGCATATTTATGAGCCTGGTGCCACTGGCGCCAGGTCTGGGTCCAAAAGGTCCCAATTGGGACTGGTTGGCACTCGGAACCTGGGTTATGGATCTGCTTCCAAGGGAGTAGGGAAAACCCTGACCTTTTGGAAGCAGAGATCATGACAGTACCCCCCCTCAAGGCCCCTCCCAAACCGGGCTTCTCCGGGGGTTTTGGCTTGTCAGGAAATGTTCGGTGAAATCTTTTGATTAGGCGAGGAGCGTGGACATATTCAGAAGGTTCCCAGGATCTCTCTTGGGGGCCGTAGCCTTTCCAGTCAATTAGGTAAAATAGTTTAGATTTGGAGATCTTGGAGTCCAGAATGCTTTTGACTTCAAACTCGAGTTCTCCATCAACTAGGATAGGTTTTGGAAATTTAGTTAGTCGGGTTTGAGGTTTCACGGGTTTTAATAGAGAGACGTGGAAGACCGGATGTATCTTCATGTGCGGGGGCAAGTCCAACTTGACCGCTACTGGGTTTACTATGGTAGTGATGGAATAGGGACCAAGGTATCTTGGGTTGAATGTGCGTGGCCCTTTTAGAAGTAGATATTTGGTGGATAACCAGACTTGATCCCCTACTTGATATTGAGGGGCTTCCTTCCGATGTTGATCTGCTCCTTTCTTGTATTGTTCTTTAGCCCTTTGAAGGAGAGAAACAGCTTCCTTAAAGGCTTGGGTGATTGTAGAATGCAGGTAGTCTACTGCTGGTGTTTCAAGATCTTGGAGGGGATCCAACTCCGAGGTTCGAGGGTGACTGCCGTACAAAAGAAAAAACGGGGTTTTCCCAGTTCCCGAATGGACAGAGTTATTGTAGGCATATTCGGCTATCCAAAGGATGTCTTTCCAAGTTTTTTCAGTTTGTTGCAGCATGCAGCGTAAATACTGTTCCAGAGTTTGATTGGTCCTCTCGGTTTGTCCGTCGGTCTGAGGGTGGTGACTGGTCGATAGTCTCACATCAATTTGAGCCGACCGACAGCAACTTCGCCAAAAATGAGAAATAAATTGACTACCTCGATCCGAAATTAGAACCGAAGGAAAACCGTGCAGTCGGACGATGTTTTCGAGAAATTCTCGGGCCAGAGTTGCTGCTGTTGGCAAGCCTTTGAGCGGAATGAAATGCGCCATCTTGGAGAATAAGTCCACGATTACTAGAATCGTATTGTATCCGGAGCATGGCGGTAGATCGGTGATGAAGTCCATAGAAAGCGTATGCCAAGGGCGAGGTGGGATGTCAATAGGGCGTAAGAGGCCTGCTGGTCTTTCCTTTTGACTCTTGTTTTGGGCGCATACTCCACAGGACATTATAAAGTCTCTGATATCTTTTTTCCAAGACGGCCACCAGAAGTAGCGCTTGATCTTTTCTGAGGTCTTGGCCATACCGGGATGTCCTTCCATTAAAGAATCGTGATAACAAGAGATTACTTTTTTCTGTAAATCTGTGGTGGGTAGGTATAATCGTTCTTGGAAATACAATAAGTTGTCCTTTACTGCAAAGTCCTTTCCCTGCAGATGCCAATTCTGTATGTCTGCTGGAGTTACAAGTTGCCTGGCTTTATCCTTAACTTCCTCTATGGATTCTGTGGCGATTACACCCAGAATTCTTTGTTCGGGAATGATTGGTACAGGTTTAGGGTTGATCAAGTGTTCTTCCACTCCCATCCGAGAAAGGGCATCAGCTTTACCGTTCTTTGTACCAGGTCGATAGGTAATTATGAAGTCAAACTCGGCAAAGAATAATGCCCAACGGAGTTGTCTAGAGGATTGGGCTTTTGCGGTTTTCAAATATTGCAGGTTTCGGTGATCCGTAATCACAGTAACGGTGTGTCGGGCCCCCAGCAGATAATGCCGCCAAGCCTTAAAGGCAGACTTGATAGCCAGAAGTTCCTTGTCAGTAATCGTGTAATTGATTTCAGGAGGCGAGAATTTGCGGGACCAAAATGCCACGGGATGCAACTGATTGGTTACCGGGTCCTTTTGTGATAGAACTGCCCCCATGGCAAGGCTTGAAGCATCAGTTTCCACGATGTAGGGGAGTTCGGGGTGAGGGTGTTTTAAGATTGGTGCAGAGATAAATTTAGTCTTCAAATCCTGGAAAGCTTGTTCCGCCTCGGTAGACCATTCAAAACGTTTGTTTTTCTTTAACAAGGCAGTGATGGGCTGGACTATTCGAGAGAATTCGGGGATAAACCTGCGGTAAAAGTTAGCGAAGCCTAACATGCTTTGCACACCTTTTACGGAGGATGGTGATGGCCATTTGAGAACTGCATCGACCTTATTTGAATCCATACGCACTCCGCCAGGTGATAATATGAATCCCAAGAATTCAACTTCAGTCACGTTGAAAACACATTTTTCCAACTTAGCGAAAAGTTTGTGTTGACGCAATCTTTCGAGGACCATTTTCACGTGTTTCCGATGTTCAGATTCCGATGAAGAATAAACCAGGATGTCGTCAATGTAAACAACAACACACACATCTATGAGCTCTCTGAGGACATCGTTCATAAAATATTGAAAGGCGGCCGGGGCATTGCAAAGTCCGAAGGGCATGACCTGATATTCAAATAGCCCATACTTGGTGCGGAAGGCCGTCTTCCATTCATCACCCTCTTTTACTCGTACCAAGTGGTAAGCTCCTCTAAGATCCAGCTTTGTATATATGCATGCTTTTCTGACTTGGTCCAGGAGTTCAGGGATCAAAGGTAACGGATATCTATTCTTAACGGTGATCTGGTTCAGGGAGCGATAATCTATACAAGTTCTAAGGTCTCCTTCCTTTTTTGGAACGAAGAACAAAGCTGAAGAAGCAGGGGACTTGGAAGGACGAATAAACCCATTTGCCAGGTATTGATCCAGGTATTGTCGAAGGTGAAGGTTCTCAGGCTCGGTGAGGGCATAAATTCTACTACAAGGAGGAGTAGATCCAGGTATCAGGTCTATCTGGCAGTCATAAAACCTATGAGGAGGTAGAGAGTTAGCCTGATCCTTCCGGAAAACATCTTGGTATTCTAGGTATTCGGGAGGAAACTGGGGAGTCTCTGAAGAAATTGCTGCCAGTGCAACACCAGGTGGAGGGTGACAAGTAGAGGCACATTCTGGAAACTGGACCGTTCTTGCTCGCCAATCGATCAGAGGATTGTGTTTCTCTAACCAAGGTATTCCTAGAATAATCTGAAACTGAGGGGCCTTGATCACATCAAACACGATCTTCTCATGGTGTCCATCTTGACTTACTAGCGTCACCTCTTGAGTGGTATGCGTTACTGGCCCGGAGGCTATCTCCGTACCATCCACCGTAGTAATGACGTCCTTTACAGCCTTGGGACAAAGAGTTAGATTCATCCTCAAAACCATTTCATGATCCACATAATTGCCGATGGCACCGCTGTCGACGTAAGCTTCAATTGCATGTAATCGATCCGGATTATCAGGGCTAATGAGGACCATAGGTATCACGAAATGCGAGGTCACGGAACTGGTTTTCACGCTTGGCAAGAGGACCTCTATTCTTGTCGGGCGAGGTCGTTTCCCTGCTCAGAGTTTGTAACTTTGGTAACTGCAGCTCCTACTGCCTTCTTGGCCGGTTTCACTGGCCAGTCTCGAAGAAAGTGCCCTGAGTTTCCGCAATAGAGGCATAATTGCAACTGTTTTCTCCTTTCCTGCTCCTTTTGTGTTAGAGGACCTTTCAGACCCCCTATTTGCATGGGTTCCCCGGAGTCTACTCCTTTGGAAGGAGTTGGCCGTTTGGAAAATACTCGAGCATCAAACTTGGAACAATCGGCCTTCCTGTTCTGCAGTCTGTGATCTATTTGAACGACTGAGTCTATATAGTCCGAACAATCTTGTGGGGGATTCACTACTTGGGCTAACACATCTTTGAGCTCTCCACGTAGACCTCTATAAAACAGCGTAATCCTTTTGTCCTCAGGCCATTGAGTTTCCACTATCAGTCTGTTGAAAGACGCAATATAAGCCAAAAGGTCTTGATTACCTTGTCGCAACGAAAGAAGCTCATTGTCCAAGGCCTGCCCCTGTGAATGTCTTGCGAACAGTTTTTCCATACTGAGCTGAAAAGCTTGAAAATCATGGAGGACCGGATCATCTTGATTTACTAGAGGGATCGACTAGTCTGCCGCATTGCCACTAAGGTACGAAAGCACGAAAGCTACTTTAGCTTGATCAGTTGGAAAGGCTGCTGGCCGGCATAAGAAATGCAACCGGCACTGATTGATAAATACTGCAAACCTCTTTGGATCACCAGAAAATCGTTCGGGCGGAGCCAGAGGTACATTCCCAGGTAGGTTGATCTGCACTGGATTCATAGAGGATGTAGAAGGAAGATTTCCCCCAGATGCGGGTAACGGGTCTGTCCGGCTTGTGACTGTAGCAATTGTCTAGCGAGATCATCTGTTCGCTCCTTGGAAATAATCAGTTCCCTTCTTAGAGCGTTCGTTTCCTGACGGGCTGCATGCACTTCTGCCCTTAGTTCCCCAAGTAACTGGGCTAGCTGGTCGGTATCCGAGGTTTCCATAGCGCCTGGACGGGAGTTCTGTGGTAGGCTTTGCGTTCTGTAACGCTCACCTGATTCCCGTAGAGGCGCCGGTCTTGACTGGGCGTATACCGTATCTTCAAAGGTGATGTGTAACACACGGCTGGCTCTTTGGGCTGGACCTCTGTGCACTGTATGTCTGACTCGAAGGGTAAAATGTCTGCAGATAGAAAATATGGGATTAAGGAACTGGGTTTTTGAATGTCTCTCTCATCTTCCCTTTCTCTTCTCCTGTAGAACCCCAAAGGTTAACGCTCTCACCTTAGGTAAGTGAACGCCGTGCTCTCCATCTGCCTCGGGGCAGGGTGCTGTAACCAGTTTCTTCACTGGATAAGGGGAGCAGGCCTCTTGACTTCAGAGGACTGCTGTCCGTCGTTTACTGCACAAACGGTAAGTTTCGAGTAATTCTAATGTCTTTAAAGTCTTTAGAAATGATGTTTCTTGTTTTGCAGGGTTCCGGCGATGGCGGATGACGGGCTGAAGTGAGTTGAAGATGGGGCCCGTGTGATGAATAGAAGCGCCTGGAAGCACGTAAGTAAGCGCTTGTTGCCTGATTCACGATGCGCTCTTTAGTAATGATGTTTCTTGTTTTGCAGGGTTCCGGCGATGGCGGATGAGGGGCTGAAGTGAGTTGAAGATGGAGCCCGTGTGATGAATAGAAGCGCCTGGAAGCACGTAAGTAAGCGCTTGTTGCCTGCTTCACGATGCGCTCTAACTGTCTTTTTATTTTGCAGGTACAAGTTCGGAGCGGCTGCAGGGTGCCGGAATACCCACTGGGTTAGATGTGGAAAGGAGTAATGGCACGTGAGTATTAAAGTTCCCCAGTGTCTTTAAACGCACCTTGTTTTGTCTTTCAGATGCGGGATGCAGCGCCGAAGGCCTCCGGAGCGTGCGAAGAGTTGGTAAGCTTTTGTCTTTCAGATGCCGGAATGCAGTGTGAAGACCTCCGGAGCCCACGAAGAGTAGGTAAGCCTTTGTCTTTCAGATGCCGGAATGCAGCGCGAGGCGTTGGTGACAGCCGATGGACCAGGTAAGTGAAGAGCTGTCACTGAAGACCGTAATGCTAACCTGTTCTTTCTTGTCTTTATAGGTGTTGCTGAAGACTGGATTCAGGATGGTAAGCCTTTTTCCTTAGGCCCAGGATCAGATGCAGAAGACACGATGAGCGTTCTGCTGCAGAGGATGCAGAATAACGCAAAGCAATATTCATCCATCGGGTGTGGTTTAAATAGCCTCCTGTAGTGCTTAGGTGTCTCCTTCCACAGCCACGCCTAGGTAAGAAAAGAGTTCCTGCTTTCCAGAAGAGTTCCAGTGTTCTGAATCTAGGGAGTGGCTCCTGCACCACCCAACAGGAAAAGTAGTTCCAAACAGAAGAGGATCAGAGGCTCAACTGGCAGGCAAGTAAGCAGCATGGTCTGCTGCAGGTAAGTCCACCCAAGCATTATGAGCCCGGAGCTTCCAGCGCTGGGACTGGGCATATTTATGAGCCTGGTGCCACTGGCGCCAGGACTGGGTCCAAAAGGTCCCAATTGGGACTGGTTGGCACTCGGAACCTGGGTTATGGATCTGCTTCCAAGGGAGTTGGGAAAACCCTGACCTTTTGGAAGCAGAGATCATGACATAGGGAATGACCTCCTGAGAAGGTTGTCACCCCTAATAGATTGTGTAAACAAGGTCCTCTGGACCCAGACTAGCCGACCAATAAAATTAAAACAGTGTCAACCATTTTAGTTTAAACGGCACCTGCCACATGGTTGAACAAAAATCTGACCAAGTAGAATTTCACTTCCAGAACAACCAAACTCCAGACGTGACAGTAATAGCAGTAGGACAACAGACTGGTGATGGGGGGTCCTCTCTATTTATGAAAATCAACCTTACTTCCAGTTTAAGGTGGTATTCCACACTGGAAGGAAACACCCTGAAATTCCTTACTAATCCACAATCAGAAACTCCCACTCCTATAGTCCAGAAAGATGTGAAATCAGCTCAGAGCCTGGCTGATATTCAGCGAATTGGAGAGCAGTTGTTCATCCCTGTTCAGTTAAATGATGGGAAGGACTCTGTTCTCGCTCGAGTGTGCGTGAACAACGGTAAGAGCTTCATCAGAAAAGCCATGTTCCGCCAACTCCCAAAAGATCCAGCCATTCCCACATTCAAACTGATAGATAAATGGGAAATGGACCTGGAAGCACCTAATTCCAAACATCTCCTGCCAAGCAGGTGTATGCTCAAAATCTCCATTGGCAACAAGAGCATAGTCCATAATTGTTGGGTTGTGCGAGACGTCACTGCCGCCTTTTACTTAGGCAGTGACATTCTCAATCGCTTTGCCATTAGTTTGGACCTAATAAACTTCAAAGCTTGGTCCCGATTAGCGGATAATCCCATGGGCTTTGATGATCCAGAAAAAGCATTTAGGTCAGCTCAATTGCTACCTTATGCAGTTGAAATTCAGATCAAAGAGGAAGCCACCATCCCAGAAAGGACCCGACAATTCTCCCTGGAAGTGAAAGTTAAAAGAGGACAAAAATTGCAAAAACATGATGCTTATATTCATCTAAATGCTTCTCTCCTACAGCAAGGGTTAGGGGTAAACCCAACACCATTAGTCAACATAGAACATGACACCATTCCAATAGAGGTTGATAACAGCGACTTAAAGAGTATTACTCTAGCCGCAGGCGCCATTATTGGAATGGCGGTTGATGACCGACATTTTTCCATTGATCTAGGAAATGAACTGTTAGGACCAATCCCCAAGGACTGTTTTGACGGTGACAGTGATGACAACACAACACCAGACAGGATTTTCACCCGACATGGGGGGAATTTCCTGGTGTACACTTCTTGCTCTTATGGTAAGGAAGATGTGACTTGTGACTTCAGGAGGGATGAGGTGATTTTCCAGGTCCATGAGGGCTGCCTTTCCCACCTGAAGCCTCCAGTCCAAATCAGCACTCTGACCAGGGACTTCTCCACCCAGCTGGAGGAGGCCGCTGAGATAGCCAAACCAGAAGTCTTTCCAAGCTTCAGGCAGATGGTGGAAGAGAGGGTCAACCTAGCTGATGCCAATGTGACTCTGGAACAGAAGCAAAAGTTGAAACATGTTTTCTTGGATTTCCAAGATCTCTTTGCGGTAGACTCATATGACTGTGGTCGCACCGACATCCACACAACAACAATTCCCACGGACCCTGGAATGACTCCAGTGTTTGTGAAGCAATATCGTTTGCCTCCCGCATCCATGGAGTCCCTTACTGAAATAATTAAGAACCTTGAGTCCCGGGGAATAATCCGTCCAGTTCACAGCACCTTCAATAACCCGGTGCTGGGAATATTGAAGCCAAACGGCCAGTGGAGACTCTGCGCCGACCTTAGGGAGCTCAACAAACGGGTCCATACTTCCCGATGGCCTCTGCCCTACATTGACCAAGGGCTGGCCCAGATCCAGGGGTCACAGGTATTCACTGCAATAGACCTGACCAATGGATACTGGACCGTGCCTGTCAGTAGGGAGGACCAATACAAACTGGCTTTTACCTTTGGGGGCCAGCAGTACACCTGGACCCGGACTCCCTTCGGATACCTCAACTCCGGCAATGAATTCAACATTTTCCTACACAAGGCCATGCCCGACCTGGGTGCAAGGGGTAACCTGGCTTATGTAGATGATGTCCTCATCAAAAGTTCATCTGTGGAGGAACACATAGCGGAGATCCATTATGTTCTGACCCAGTTGAGGGCCGCCGGAGCAAAACTTTCCTTTCAGAAAGCACAGTGGTGTAGAACCCGTGTTAATTTCTTGGGGCATGAGATTACTCCTCAGGGTCTCTGTCCCCAAGAAAAGAAAGTGGAAGCACTCCAGAAACTGAAAGACCCCACGACTCTGCGGGAACTAAGGAGCCTCCTTGGACTGACTAATTACAGCAGAAAGTTCATTGAGGGCTACGCAGAGATCACTAGACCCCTGATTCATCTCCTGAAAGGGGGGTCAAGTGGGAATGGGGTCCAGAACAATCCGAGGCAGTAAGACAACTCAAAAGAAGCCTCTCACAAGCGCCTTGCCTAGCTTACCCTGTCAGAAACAAGGAGTTCTTCCTGGAGACAGGGTTCTCTAATACGTGCTTGACGGCAGTATTATACCAAAAGCATGACAAGGTCAATAAAGTAATCTCCTATGCGAGCAAACTTTATCCTCTGTGGAGGAAAAATTCAACGATTGTGAGAAGGCACTCCTGGCAACGGTGTGGGCATTGAAGAATTACCGCCCGTTTATCCAGGGGGGAACACATCATAGTGGAGACTCCACACCAGCCTCTGCAATATCTCCAAAGTGACAGAATCCGGGCTGGAAATGTGAGTAATTCCCGAATTACTTCCTGGATTCTGTCAATGCAAGGCTTTCCTGTGGAGGTCAGATATGGCCAAAACAAGAAGAGTCCCCTCACGCAAGGTCTGGCTGACTTGCATGATTGTGCCAGAGAAAACTGTCTCGAGGACGAAAGTCTAAAAATCAAGGACAACACGGAGGCATACCTTAATTCCCCACACAAAGTCTTTGAAGAAGACAAGTGTGAGGGAATGCCCACTGTCTATGTGGATGGATGCTCTTACCATGTTGACAACGACGGGGAGAAAGAACTGGTGGCTGGCGTAGGGAATGCATGGGTGAAGGAGTTCCCAGAACCTTCCGCTGGATACAAAATTGGTCCCCGAAGTAGTCAGGTGGCAGAATTGACGGCTGTGCATCAGGCCATCCTCACTGCTGTCCAGCACCAACTCCACGAACTGGTCATAATCACAGATTCGGATTATGTACGGAACGGGTTCGTGGAGCACCTGGTCAACTGGAAAACCAGAGGCATGTTATGCGCTAATAACAAACCCTTGAAACATGGGAAGTTAATCTAAAACATTGATGATCTGGTCACATCGTATGGGATGACCATTTACTGGAAAAAGATCAAGGGTCACTCCAAAGTAGAGGGACCAGACAAAACTGGAAATGACTTAGCTGATCAGCTGGTCAAAACCGGGGCCATCCAAGGGGATCTAATCGAAATAGAGTCCCTGTTGGGGGAAATCCAGGTCACTGCTATCACTAGGTCCCAGACAAATGCTCACAATGATCTTTCAAGTGCACAATGGAGTAAGGAGACCCCTGATGCTGATTTAATTACAGCTCAGAAGGGGGATCCAATTATTGGTAAGTTTTACCAACACCTTGAGGACCCTGAGAACTTTCCCCTGACGGATACCGATTACATTGGGAAAGAGGACCTAAGAGTGTTGATGAAATGTCCAAAAATCTTACGAATCCAAGACGGTTTGCTGTTAAGGAAATCCAAAGCTGGCCACGATCAGTGGGTGGTTCCTACCTCATTCCGAAGCCTGATGTTAAGTCACGTCCATGATGCAGCCACCGCCGGTCATAGGGGGTTTCACACAACACTGGAAATCTTAAGAGAGGTTGCATACTGGCCACACATGGGGCAGGACCTCGACCAATACTTGAAGGGGTGTCTTGTGTATGCACAATTTCAGCCATCATCCCTCACACACCGTGCGCCTCTCCAAAAGAGGGGGATGACACTGCCATGGTCAGATTTGCAAATCGACTTTGTAGGCCCTGTGATTCGCTCGTCTAGAGGAAACAAGTACATGTTGACTGTTACATGCTTGTTTACCAAGTGGGTGGAATGTCTCCCAGCCCCATACTGCAAGGCAGAAACAGCAGCTGCCCTGATGATTAACCACATCTTTTCCCGTTTTGGTCTACCTCAAAGGATTGAGTCAGACAGAGGTAGCCACTTCACCAGTGAAGTAATGACAAAGATGTGGGAGATACTGGGGGTTAAAAGGAAGCTACACATTGCTTAAAGGCCAGCTTCTTCTGGAGCAGTGGAGAGATACAACCGAACCATTGTGAGCATATTAAAGAAGTTTGTGGCAGATTCGGGGCCAAGTTGGGATATCCGATTACCTCTGGTCCTAATGGCCATCAGATCTACCCCTTCATCTGCAACCAAAATGTCACCATTTGAGTTGATGACTGGACGCAAGATGGTGCTTCCCCAGCATTTGCTCTACAGAACCCAAGAGCAAACGTTGATAAATGCCTCCACAACTCATGAGTATGTGGAGAATTTAAGGAAACACCTTCAACATGCTTTTGCCTATGCTCAGCGGAATCTAGAAAGATCAGCCAAGAGTATGAAGACCCACTATGACCTGAAAACTTCCAGGAAGGAATATCAGGTGGGGGATCGGGTCTATTTATACAACTTCCAAAGAAACCAGGCAAAACAGCGAAAATTCTTGCCTACATGGAAGGGACCCTTTGAGATTATAGACAAGATCTCCCCTGTGGCCTACAAGATCCGCATCCCCAAAGGCGGCTTGGCAGAGGGGGAAGACAAGTGGGTCCGCATTAACCAGTTGAAGTGTTGCCATGCCAGGCACACTTTGCGGCAACTGGAGGAGTCCTCTGTAATCCCAGAGGGTACCGCTCCAGAGTAATTCAATTCCAACCCTAAAATATCCTACATATAGCCTATCAGATTCCGTGTTTCTCAAGTTTATGTGTTCCTGTCGCTTAATTTAAATAAATGTGCATGTTCATATCTGTTGAGTTCTAAAATATATATGTCACCCCACTATATCAATGGTGGGGGAGAAATGTCCATGAATAGGTATTGCCGCTTTTCCTTTGTCGTCCTAGGAGAAAGAAAACCTGGAGACTGGCCAAGGAGGACGATCCGGAAACCGGGAGCCAAGACCCAAGGGGCCCGGGGTACCGCCCAATATTCCCATCAGGACCGACGAGGAGAACCGATCGATCAATACCGGATGGAGGAAAAGATGCTGAACTGTGCCATTTGCAGAATTGGAAGAAGATTATGCGGACATACCAGTGCGTGGGTCAAGACCTTTGTGCACCCGACTCCCCATCGACTCAAATTCAAAGTGCAGTCGCGTGGGGGGGCCTTGTTGGGTGTCCTGACCCACGTTTGAGCTATCATGCTGCAACATTTGGTGCTGTGGGCTTAGAAAATCCAAGATGGCCAAAAAGCCCACATGCGCGCCCGAATCGAGGAGAACCACGCAGTTTGCGCACACCAAAATGGTTGCCTAACCTGCCACCCACCAGTGCGCGCATGAGTGGAATCTGTGCCAAAGGAAAAACACCAGTGCCATGTGTTGAACCTGGAGAATATACTTCCATGTAATATCTCTTGTTTGAAATGCTTGAATCCAAGGCAGATCCCAAAAATGGCTGCAATACTGGTGCTCACCACTATCAGAAAGCCGGCGTTTTAAAACAACACCAGACATTTGTGTAAAACTGAATAAATGAACCCAAAGCAGGCCAAAGAAAGACTTACTGAGAGGTGGATACAATGTAAAGTTATATTCTGAAGTGACTTGAAGGTTTATAACAAGACTGGCTGAGCTCTGCAGGTCTGCAGCGCCTTAAACTGAAACTGGATTTAAAATTACCAAAAATCGAAATGTGTAAATAAACTGAGGGACAGACTTGTGACTGCCACATAGTTTGTCACTGTTAAAATGTCATAGTTTTGAACTTAGAATCAGCATTCTAGCTGCATGTGTAAAAATTGTTAGTTTTATTTGAATGCAGAAAACTGGGTAACTAAAAGCTGGGGCCTGGTAAGGAACTGGATTCTGCCTGACAACTTCCCCCCAATTGGAGTGAAACTGGATCCACAGCAGTTCTCAGGCCTGGCTGCATTCTGAGGGGAGGTTACCCCTCTCTGATTGAATTACCAAAGGACTGCTAGAGACTAAACAAAGGACCCAGGCAGAGGGTTTATTGGGGGGGCGTAAAATAGCTTCCTCTTGGCAGAAGCTGGGAGGGGCAGGGTCTCAGAGCTTGGCAGAAACTGGATAAACTGGTTTATACACCATGTGACCTGAAAAGACACACCCCTGTTGGTCAGAATATGATTCTAAGAAAGATGTATAACTCACAGTGCGGACTTGTCAACATTATTTAAATGATACCATAATTCTTGTGATTTTTCTGTGCACGTTTTAAGACGCGTTGGGAATTTGTGTGATGTTCTGGGGCAAAACCCCGCTATTTATTGACACCACATACTCTGTGTTTAAGCTAGCAACCTGGAAAGTTACTGAGATATGTGTGGGAGGGGGGTGTTCATGTGTATAAATCTGGAGAAAAATCCGATGTTGCAAAACCCACTAAAAAGCACAAAATGTTGCCATTTCTGAATGAAAGCCCCCAGTAAGAGCAGAGTTTGAACAGAGTATACCTCATGTGATATGTGATGGGTGCATGTAATTTTAAACAACTGTATATCTGTGAAGGATGTATTTGAATCAAATATAGATTTATGTGCAATTTGACAGGGGAGGATCCTCTGACCCATAAAACCTACAGCATCACTCTGACTCACATTTCTTTCCCCCAATCATGGCAGAGGGGAGAATTGGACCAATGATCAGTTGAGAGAGGGGCTGGCTTAGTGATGCTGTGCACGCACCCACTTTCAAAAGATATAAAAAGAGCCACTGGAAGCTAGAGAGGGATTCAAATCCAGTTGCTGCAACGCGCTCTGCCGGACCACACAACATCCAGAAGATACCAGATCCAACACTTAGACTTTAAAACTCCAAAGAACTTGATTCAGAACTCAAAGCAAGGGCCTAAACCCACAAACTGAGAACTCTTCTCAGCAGGCCTCAGCATCCAGCAAACCTAACAGCGGTAGCAGCATCCAGGAGCCGTGCAGATCAGCGCTGTGTCCAGAGAAAGCTGTGCAGAAAGATCCAGAAGCAGTGCTGTACCCAGAGAAGGCAGAGCAGTATCCAGAACCAGAGGCCAGAGATCCAGAGTGACCCAGACTGCTGTTAGCAGAACCAGAGAGACCAGAACCGGAGTCCAGTCCAAAACCTGACCAGATCCGTGCCGAGGCCTATTTCAAAAATATATTGTGAGTACCTAGCAGAACTGTGCAGAACCAATCTCTTAGTTAAAATAATCTAATCCAAACTATTTTAATCTAACCAGAACTGCCTCCTAGAAGTTGTCACTTGTTATTTTGTAAAGCTGCACCACTGTCACTTGTCAATTCTGAAGCTGCAAGCTGTCACCTGTCATTTTGAGTTTACTTAAAATCCGAAAAACTACCTTTATTTAATCGTCCGTATCTCTGGAACCGTTTGGGCTACGAACTTGGTTTAACTTTCCTCTGAAAGCTTAGAATCTAAGCTCTCCAACAAGCCTAGAACTTCCTACTCCATATACTTTCTCCGCAATCGCGATTCACGCATTTGCGAATTTTGCCGCGATTTGCGATTTGGCCCGATTTCTTTACTTGTAAAAAGATAGCTGCTTTTGCATGAACTGCTAAATTTCGTTTGCCTCTTAAGAACCATCCCTGAATCATTGCTAGAGTGAGCCTGAACTAATATTAAATAGATACCACTCACCCTGAACCTCGTGAAGGGAATTAAAAGCATTTTCAGCATATTTCTCACTGCATTGTCACCATATTCAAAGCATTTTGCCTGTGTTTCAAAACTCCTATCTGTTGTATAAGCTGCTGGGGGGGAATTGAACTGAATTCTATTTGATTACATTCCTAAGAACTGTGTGCTCTCATCTTCATCTCCTTACATTGCATAAAGGGGGGGGGGGGTGAATTGTCCAAGAAAGTGATCACATTGTCTTTTGCTGAAATCCTATCAAGTTATTTTGTGTACTGCATTTTCATGCCACATTGCATCTATTTGAAACCATAAAAGTATTGTTGCTATCTTATCCATCCTATACCCACTCATCATTGATTATAAAGAAGTGTGCTAGTTCCAGACTATCCATTATTGATTACTGCTCAGATTAAGTGTGATATTCAATTATTAATTCATTATAAAAGTGTGATATATATATACTGTTAATTATTTTTCAAATAAACCTTTTAAACTTGCAAAACAGAACTACTTCTTGGCTCAGTGGGGTCAGGGGGATTCTAAGAGAGGGGTGTTATATAGGGGTAGTCATCCAGAACTCATGAACTGGACATAAAGATATATTAATAAGGGTTTCCATTCAGTATCCCAGACTAGGCATTGACTTAGCTGTAGTGTTGAATTGAATCCTCTTACATAAGCTAGATGATTTTTCTTCTAGGGGACATTTACATCGTATTGGATTAGTGCGTTTTGTTTTTTCTAATGAAGGATTGCCTGTGCTACAATTGTATTTCCAAGTTATCCATGTGGTTTTTCTTTTCCTGTTAAGATATTTTTTCCGGTATCAGACCATTAGATATGGACAATATAATGTTTTCTCCCCGGGGGGTCACTTTCTTTATTGCCAGAAGGTGTAAGCATGTGGTTTCCTCCATCTCTTATCCAGGTTTTCCCTGAACATTTTAATGTATGAGTTATTACGTGTTTTTAAAAATGTTTAAGTTGAAAAGCAGAGGCAGGCTCCTAGCCTCCTAATACCTCTCAGCTGCTATTCCTGTGGGAACCCTATTGCTGGATCCTCCCCCCCTACCCCTTTTGACCAGATATATTAAGTAAGTTATGCGGAAACAGGGAGTTAATTACTCTTTTGGTTCTTCAGTTAAAGGTGCTATGGTGTTTAGGACATTCTCCTCAGGGGGAAGAAATTATCAAAGCAGCTGATTGGACAAGGGAATTATCATTAGAATAATTTTATTTTATCACAAGTGTATTGATCATGTTGGGGTTAGTGTGGTGCAAGAGCTTTAAACTTGCATAATATGAAGCCTCCTGTCATGCAATAGAATGGTTAATCCCCCTCACTAATGTGAGAGGGGGTTTAGATTCTATTAAAGACACAAGGTGAGTATTATCCCACCCATCCTTTTTTTCTGTTTCTTAATTAACCCACCCACCCTGTTCTGTTTCATATTGTTTCTGGTTTCGGGTGAGAGGTCCTATCCAGAGGAGCTCCGTCGCAGTTTCAGGTTGCGGAGAGGTTGAGATCCCTCCAGTTTCGCTGGATCCTTTTTCTCTGTGCTACGCAGTTGGATCATTGCAGTGGGCGTCTGGTGCAAGACAGCTGCAGAAAGAGGAGTTGGGATTAGAGTAAAGGACATATATAGAGGAGGGTCCCTACTTATAGGTCATCTGCAGGGCATGACCTGTCCTCCATGTTGGATTGGGGAGCCCCCCTACAGTGACTGTGAAATTTATTTAGTTATGTTATTTAAACTTTTTTTGTTTGTAAAAGTTTTTTCTTTGCTGCTGTGGTTCAGAAGTATAGATTGTAACGCATAATACTCACCTCCTGGCTTTAATAGAATCTAACCTCCCTCTCACATTAGTGAGGGGGATTAACCATTGTGCTATACCCCCAGTTAAGGTAAGCAGTTGTTTAAACTTTCCCAGTCCGGGATACCATTGCTGTTGCGTTTATTAGTGGTTGAGCGTGGCTTGTGCTCAAGTGTTATTGTATTACGTTCGGGCAGTCCTGTGATCATCTAGCCCGTTAGTTGATAGTATCTCTTTTTGAGAATTACGCCTGTAGAGCCCGGGTATACCTTGTTAGGTTCTTCTTTCTCCCCTACCCCGCTTGTCTTTGTACTGCATACACGTGGCAAACGCCGAATTCATGGTGACGTATAAGTCACTGTTGTTGCTGTGTGTTAAAGGGCATAGCCACTGTGTGATCCAGCTAGGATTCCCCTAGCTTTGGGTTCCCACCTATTTCTACGTGGAGGCATTGGGGTAGTATATCTTTCTTGAGTGATACCCGACTGGCACCGGTTTAGCTGTGGAGTAGCTGGGTCGGTTATAGTGCATAGCTGAAAGTTTGTTCTGTTAAACCCTCCCAGCGCCTTTGAAGTAACACTGTGTATTGGGTGTCTCAGCACAGATGTCACTGGGGGGTAAATATTTATCTGTCTGTCTGTGTGGGTGTGTGGCAGACTGCAGCTACCACTAGGAAAATGGTGGAGTTAGTTTCCAACTCATGAGTGAATCTTTCTTTGGAACCTAGGGGATGATAATGGCCCATTTGCAAGGTCTGGAATAATACATTGTTTGGTTATACACTCTAGAACCTCTGCACAGTCAACTGAGAGGTAACATATGTACCTATGTAAGGGGTTAGAAAAGTGATTCACCGTTGTTGGTTGGGGTCTGGCCCAGGGATCAGTGCTAACCATGGAACAGTATGGGTAAGGCATGAACCCATTAACCCATTTTATTTCCTGATGGCATCTGTTAACAGGGCCCAGCTGATTTTGTAAGGGGGCAGTGCCATTGTTTTATATGTATTGCCGCTCCACGGTCATTTTTCTATGGTCCTGAAGCACTGTATGAATTAGGAGGCTTCTTATGTCAGAATTATTTATTGTGGACTGTATCATTAATTCCTACAAAGTAAACAGTCCTTCCAAAGTGGTTGTTTTCTTTGTTTATTTATTTACTTAAGTCCTGTCTGGGGAACACAGCAGCCAATCAACCAGTGTTCAGCATTGATGCTGTTTATTTATTCAGTTATTAATTCTTGTACGGGTAACACAGCTGCCAATCAACCAGTGTTCAGCATTGATGCTGTTTATTTATGTATTTATTAATTCCTCTCTGGGTAACACAGCAGCCAATCAGCCAGTGGTCAGCAGTGATGCTATTTATTTATTAATTAATTCCAAAACCGCAGCCCATCCATCAGTGTTCAGCATTGATGCTATTCATGTACTTGTTTATTGATTCGTGCCTGGATATCAACATAGCCGAAATAGGCCCGGGTATCACAGGCATGGAATTTATTGTTATAGTTACGAATTGATGTCTAGGACAATAATGGCACCCAATTATTATTGATGCAGTTATGCGATACATGTATTGAATGATTCATTTACCAATGTCTAATATATAAAAGTCAGTTTCATACTCACAAACTCATGAGTGGTGCCATTATTTCATACAGAGTTTGCCAGGGCCATAGCAACACACGATCGGTGGGAATTAGTCCACACAGCACTAGGAACCAGGCTAGGGTTCCTGGTCACATCTGGTGCCCCCGGACTCTGGTATTCACACTACTGTGAGGTAAGGGGTGTTCCTATATAATTTCTCCTGATTCTCCCAGGTTGCTACTCTAGATGCTGCGAAAGTTCTGTTTAGGGACCATCACCCCCTTACACATTCATCGGACAGGAACAGTCATTGAAGGAGAGACCAGCCTATAAAGTGCTACTTGATGAGGAGAACTATCTGGGAAAGAGATGCATCTTGAAATCTACCTCTAAACTCTAAATGGTCATCAGTTTGTCTTAATTCTGGTGGCTGAGACCTACAGAGGAACAACCTTCGAACATGAACTACCTTTTTTATCAAGAGATGTAAATATTCTGACGAAAGGTGATTGCACATAAATCAATGTGACTGAGTGAGACTAAATGGATTTTCAAAATCCTAGGTCAAATATGTGGAATCTTACCCCTAACCCATGTTAAACCTTGAGCAAGCATTAGCAAGGCAAACACTTTTGGCTTTTCTGTACATATGCGATAGGTATTTGGCAGGTACTGCCATAACAGCACTACCTGGCAACAAGATACGAACAGCTGGAATATGATGTGACTACCTGGGCATATGATGTCAGTGCCTAGCAAATGCCTAACACCTATTCACAAGCCAATGCTTGTTTCTGCCAGGACTTCAATGCAGGGGGCAAATGCGAGGACACCCATTCTGCTGGTAAATCAATGAGATGATGGATGACACAATAGAAATATTCATTACACCAGCAGCTCATTTACAAAGGCAATTTAGCTATTAGCTCTCAGAATCTACTTTGAAATAACACTAACAGGCCCTACACAGAACTACGTTGTAGATGGCTGTGTGATAGCGCTAGCTCAAACAGATCCCAAGAGGGTGTTTTCTGAATGGGGAGGAGCAGGCATTGGATGAGAATTGCCATAGGGATTAACATGGTCATGGCTAGTCAATGGGGTGCTAAATGACCAAACAATGTGTAACAATGTCGTATTGTCATCAACACACCTGAGCCAGCAGGTAAATTATATGGGTATATTAATTAAGTACACAGCAGGAAACACCGGCACATCCTTGCCATCCAGCTCTCTATCTCCAACTGTCCCCCATGGAACACACATTCAGATGACAACACTCTAAGCACAGTGACCTCACCACATTCCACTGACATCACCACTGCAGGGAAGACACAGGAGGGAAGACACTGATTATAACACTTCTCCCTCCCTTAATTTAATAATAGGACACACCAACATTGGTAGAGTACTAGTCATTCCCATACACAAAGTACCATCCTACACAATACCGATACAAATACGCGTGGCCACCACGTACCTGCCCAGCAACACCCAAGCTCATATGAACACAAGACCCAAACCCCAGGAAACGGTCCACATGAAGCCCATTCACACACCAAGGCCCACAACAGAGCACAAACACTCTAGACTACCATAAAGTTACAGAAACGCACTGACACCATTGAAACTCTCTCTCCACTAATAAAACCCGAAGCATAAAACAGGTGGAAAGATAACCTTGCACACTGACTCCTACTCAAAAGGAACACAGATCCACCCTACAACACTATAACTATACCTTGTCCACCAAATCACTCACAACAGAGGAACCCACCGACATGGAATAAGGGCTGCACCTCCCTTCTACTGAACTGGAATAACAACTCGAGGAACAAAACAATAAAACAAGAACTCCACCTGCTTCAAGCTGCCCCTTGAATCCTAGGGCCTGCCACACCCCAGCGTCCCCGATAGCGGATATCACCCTAACAACCATGACCCTCCAGTGCACCTACATCCTGCCGCCCTGGTCTGCACCCCAGGGCACCAGGGCTGCCACCCCCGGGCACAACCCAACCCAAAAGAGCAACCACCGGGCACTAACCCAACTCAAATGAGCAACAACAAGCACGACTAACAACGTCAGTTCAAAAACCCCTAAATAAGGCAATACTTAACTCCGACCACAACCAACTCTGAAACTACTATGCCAAACTAGATCCTGTGAACCAACGCCCAAGCTCACAAAAAGGATCTAAAAGGACCCCTACCTGCAACCTAGACATCACACCTAACACCACAGGACCCCTAGTCCCTCCCAAATACAATACACCTCCACACACCCCGGGACCCCTAGTCCCAGCCAAAAACAGTACACCTCTACACACCCTGGGACCCTAGTCCCTGCCAAAACAGTACACCTCTACACACCCCGGGACCCCTAGTCCCTGCCAAAAAAATACACCTCTACACACCCCGGGGCCGCTAGTCCCTGCCAAAACAGTACACCTCTACCCACCGCGGGACACCAAGTCCCTGCCAAATACAACACAGCTCTACTCACCCGGGACCCCAGGTCCCTGCCAAATACAGCACACTCCCTCCTAATGTGGGACCCCCAGCATACACCAGGCTACCGCGCTGGTCACACTCACCACAAATGTCCAAAATGGCTTACCAAAATGGCACACACCACCTTAAATTGGGACCCCTAGAACCTACTAGGCTACCACAAACGCTACCCCATACACGCACCATAAACATGCGCACAACAACATGCGCACTAACAAACGCTACCCCACACACGCACCAACAACATGCGCACTCACACCCACACTCACACCACAACAAATGACACAATACATCATAAATATTACTGGAGCTCATAGCACAATGGCGAGATTCGAAAGACAAAAAACACCATAATTATTGCAGGATGCTACA
This sequence comes from Ambystoma mexicanum, assembly GCF_040938575.1. NCBI lineage: Eukaryota > Metazoa > Chordata > Amphibia > Caudata > Ambystomatidae > Ambystoma > Ambystoma mexicanum. The sequence goes on from NC_090931.1 coordinate 1,345,591,347, forward strand.
CACACTGGCGTGTGCTATAGTGTAGAACATTTCTCTACTTAAAAAAACGAGATTTGGTAAAATTGTCACACAGCAGGAAACACCGGGACATCCTTGCCAGCCAGCTCTCTATCTCCAACTGTCCCCCATGGAACACACATTCAGATGACAACACTCTAAGCACAGTGAACTCACCACATTCCACTGCAGGGAAGACACAGGAGGGAAGACACTCATTATAACACAATGCCCAATGGATGTTTGGCGTCCTCGCATTCCATCTCCCTACTATCTGTACTCCAATGTAATAGTGTCAGCTTATAGGTAGTGCTAAAGTGCCACCTAATAGCCAAAACTAAATAAAAATACTGTCACTCATTTTTAGTTTTGGCTATTAGCTCTGAAAGCGCTACCTTTAAAGCCGAAACTATTGTCATTAAAATAAGAGCTGTAACATGAAAGCTTGAAACAGGGGCTTTGGATGCAGGATTGTTGTAATGCTCTTCAATGTGGGTTGGCATATGAGGTTGCATATATTGTAGTTTGACTATGTGTCCCACCCATTTGATGCCCATTCTTAATTGAAATGTATAGGATTTTCCTCCCATTCCTACCCATTTTCCTTCCAGCTACACCTCCTTTTGCACTCTTTGGCTGAATTTCTACTTTGTGGTGGACTTGTCAGGCATTTTTACTTCCAAAATGGTGGGCACCATGTTTTAATGTTTTTTTTAAAGTTATTTGACTTGATAGAGGTTTTTTTAAAATATTTACTGCATGTTTTCAGTTATGTTGCATATTGTAATGTATTTTGTATTAAAAATAAACTCGTTACTGTTAGAGTTACATTTGGTTTTAAAATGGCTATGAAAACGTCCATGGCCTAACTTATGGGTGTTTGGTCTAGCATTTTCTGATGGAAGCAGTACCTGATTGGATGCACAGTATGCTAGCGATGTGATTGGCTCTGGAGTACGCGTTTGTTTCCCAAGACAGCCATGAGCCACTTTATTTCAACATTGGAAAAGAAACGTAAGGCTGCTTATTGTGTTTTTATTTATAAAATGTGCACTTGTAAAGTTGGCCAGCCTATATTGCAATGCAAACTGTTACCACATCCGAGATATCCTTGTGTAAGGTAGAAAAGAAGTCGGCATCTGAAAATAAAACAGGGAGTTGAACGTGCGCTACTTTACAAGAGACAGGAACACTGCAGACCTTTAACGCCGGCATACTTCCCACATGTGCTGCAGCACCACACACAGCTTTTTTGGAATATACAATGTTTTTATACATGAGTCATTTCCTTGCTTAAGTGTTGGCTTTAAGTTTGTTTCAACCAGAGTACTTATATGGGCTAATTAGGCTTAGCGCATTTGCTGCAGGATGTATTTCTGAGTCTACCCCCTGGAAGCGCAGTGATCGAGTATATAAGGGAGTGTTAATGACAGTTAATGAGCAGTTTGGATTTCAAAAGGAGCATGCAACGACTCATCAGCTACTGAGAGTTGTGGACACCATCAGCCACGGATTCAACATCAAGAAGTCCACAGGAATCGTCTTCCTGGATGTCGCCAAAGCATTCGACCGAGTCTGGCACAAGGGACTGCTGCACAAGATGATTGGGCTGGGATTTCCAAACTACCTGGTGAAGACGATTGCAAGCTACCTGGGAGGCCGCACCTTCCATGTCGCCATGCGGTCTGAGATGTCCTCTTCACATCCCATCCGAGCAGGCGTGCCACAGGGATCGAACCTCGGACCCTTCCTGTTCAACCTCTTCACCAAAGACATCCCGACAGATCTCCACAAGACGAACCTGGCGCTGTATGCAGATGATGTTGCAGTCATCTCCCAGTCATTCAGCGAAAAGGAAGTGGCGAAGAACCTGCAAGCTTCATTGGATACCATCGCAAAGTGGTACAGCGACTGGCGGATAGAACTCAACACCAGCAAGACAACTGCGACGATGTTCACCAGAAAGAAGATCAAGGAGCACCCACACATCAGCCTCAATGGGGAGACCATCAAATGGGAGAGCAGCAGCCGCTACCTCGGTGTGACCCTGGACAGCAAACTCAACTGGGAAAGCCACATCGAGAATACTCAGCAGAAGGCAACAGGAAAGATGGCAGCGCTGTACCCACTCCTGAAGAGCAAGTCCATGCCACTCCGGACAAAGATCAACATCTACAAGGCAATCATCAGACCAACCCTGACTTATGCCTCCCCAGCATGGATGACCTGCCATGAGCGACACAAGAAGAGTCTTCAGATAGTCCAGAACAAGGCCCTGCGGATATCGTCTGGAGCTCCAATCTTCACAAGGATAGCAGACCTTCACAGAGACCTGGACATCGAGATGTTGGATGAACATCTAGCGAAGCTGAGTAAGAACTTCTGCCAAGAACTGGATCAGAACCTGAACCCTCTGATCAGAAGACTCACTGCCACCACTGCAAACCCCTTCGACCGCTACCCGCGGCCCATCACTGCGAAGACCCTGTGAAACCAGCCCTACTGTGACAAGACCACACAGACCAAGAAGAATACAAACCCACGACTACACACTCAACCCGAGAAGATGGAGTAATGAGGCCCAATCTCGGTATCCAAAAAATCACTGCTGATGGATAAAAATCTATCAGCAAGAAGAAGAACAAGCGCACCAGAGCCGTTTTTTTTTTTTTATCGGAATCGCTCCAATATGCCATCTTCGGCGACCACTCCCACTATGAGAGGGTCTAGTTTCTCTTACTGCCTCGACCACCTGATCACTCAGCGACTGCGGCCACATTTCTCTATTTAGAACACTCTACAGAAGCTCTTTCTGGTAGTAACATGAGTCTGCGCAAGTGTGTTCTCTGATTATCGTCTGAGCAGGTAAGTGTTTTTGCCGTTCTGTGGATTATGGAGAATCCAATGCAGCTGTCATTAGCCTGCGGTGCATAGCTCCCATGTAATTCAGAGTTTTCCTGTCTTGTTTAGAGATCACAATCCCTTCCTACAACGCTGCAGCAAAGCAAGGTTGTTTTTTCTTTGACCACGTTGCAGCAATCTGCTGTTCAAGGTAACTATGTGACTGCATATTGTGTATTATGTTTTCCTATAGCAGGGCGCAGCATCTAACCGCCGCCCATGCACTTCTGGCTGGAGATGCTGTAACCTCCTACATGTTTTACAAATGGTCGGCGACCCCACAAGTGTTCCTCACTGTGGCCCCACTTCCCCTACGCTGACCTGCTCACAGCAACTAACAAGGTAATTCATAGAATTTCGCACAAAAGTGGCGCACGCAGCTGGCGCACAGTGTGCGCGTGCGAATGTCTGCGCCAGCCGCGTGTGCTAAAATCGATATCCGCGCACAGCATATTCATGGATTTCAGCCTCCAAAACCAGCCGTGGCGCAGAGTGGCGCAGCGACCCTGCAGCTGCGCCAGTTACGCCCCCAAGAACGCCCTCGCGCAAGGAAAAGCCATCAAAATTCCCAATTCATCGCAAAGGGCTGCGCTAACCCTGGACCAGTATACAAGGCTGCCAAACAGCAAACGGCGAGCGGGGTGCGTGTATTACTGGGGTGCGCGGGAAGTTCCACACACGATTTCAGCAGGGTACGTGTATTTCTGGGGTGCGGGGAAGTTCAACACGCGATTACAGCAGGGTACGTGTATTACAGGGGTGCACGGGAAGTTCCACATGCGATTCCAGCAGGGTACATGTATTTCTGGGGTGCAGGGAAGTTTTACACGCGATTTCAGCAGGGTACCAGTATTACTGAGGTGCGCAGGAAGTTCCACATGCGATTTCAGCAGGGTACGTGCATTTCTGGTGTGCGGGGAAGTTTGACACGCGATTTCAGCAGGGCACGTGTATTACAGGGGTGCGTGGGAAGTTACACACGCAATTTCAGCAGGGTACGTGTATTTCTGGGGTGCGGGGAAGTTCAAAACACAATTTCAGCAGGGTGCGTGTATTACTGGGGTGCGCAGGAAGTTCCACACACGATTTCAGCAGGGTGCGTGTATTACTGGGGTGCGCGGGGAGTTCCACACGTGATTTCAGCAGGGTACGTGTATTACTGGGGTGCGGGCAAGTTTCACACGCGATAGGCTCTGTGCGAGTGGGGTACATGTATTTCGGGGGTGCAGGGGAGTCCTACACGTGAATTGGCAGTGTGGGTCCTCCCAGGTGTTCCCTCTACACCCTCCACAGCCCCTGCAGGCAGACCACACCACAGGGGACTACCCTGCACCCCTGGTCATGTCCCGCAGGCAGCCCATCCACCATGGGCATGCACCCCCAGCCAAGCCACATGTCACCTTGCACTAGTGATCACCAACGCATTACCCCCTTGCACCCCCACCCCACAGTAGTGCAGGGCACCTACCAGCAGGCACACAATCATGTTCCCCAGCACCCCCAACCCCCAGTAGTGCAGGGCACCTGCCAGCAGGCCCCCACTCATCTCCCCTTGCTCCCCCACCCCCCAGCACTGAGGGTGACCTGCCAGCAGGCCCCCAATCATGTCCCCTTGCACACCCACCCCCCAGCAGTGCGGGGCACCTGCCAGCAGGCCCCCACTCATGTACCACTCATGTCCCCTTGCACCCCCACCCCCCAGCAGTCAGGGGCACCTGGCAGCAGGCCCCCACTCATGTCCCCTTGCAGCACCACCCCCCAGCAGTGCAGGGCACCTGCCTGCAGGCCCCCACTCATATCCCACTCATGTCCCCCTGCACCCCCACCCCCAGCAGTGCAGGGCACCTGCCAGCAGGCCCCCACTCATGTTCCCTTGCACACCCACCCCACAGCAGTGTGGGGCACCTGCCAACAGGCCCGCACTCATGTCCCCTTGCACCCCCAGCACTGAGGGGCACCTGCCAGCAGGCCCCCACTCATGTCCCCTTGCACCCCCACCCCCCAGTACTGAGGGTCACCTGCCAGCAGGCCCCCAGTCATGTCCCCTTGCACACCCACCCCCCAGCAGTGCGGGGCTCCTGCCAGCAGGCCCCAACTCATGTACCACTCATGTCCCCTTGCACCCCCACCCCCAGCAGTCAGGGGCACCTGGCAGCAGTCCCCCACTCATGTCCCCTTGCAGCACCACCCCCCAGCAGTGCAGGGCACCTTCCAGCAGGCCCCCACTCATGTCCCACTCATGTCCCCCTGCATCTCCACCCCCCAGCAGTGCAGGGCACCTGCCAGCAGGCCCCCACTCATGTTCCCTTGCACCCCCACCCCCATCAGTGTGGGGCACCTGCCAACAGGCCCCCACTCATGTCCCCTTGCACCCCCAGCACTGAGGGGCACCTGCCAGCAGGCCCCCACTCATGTCCCCTTGCACCCCCACTCCCCAGCACTGAGGGGCACCTGCCAGCAGGCCTCCACTCATGTCCCCTTGCACACCCACCCCCCAGCAGTGCGGGGCACCTGCCAGCATGCCCCCACTCATCTACTACTCATGTCCCCTTGCACCCCCACCCCCCAGCAGTCAGGGGCACCTGGCAGCAGGACCCCACTCATGTCTGCTTGCAGCACCACCCCCAGCAGTGCAGGGCAGCTGCCAGCAGGCCCCCACTCATGTCCCACTCATGTCCCCCTGCACCCCGACCCGCCAGCAGTGCAGGGCACCTGCCAGCAGGCCCCCACTCATGTTCCCTTGCACACCCACCCCCCAACAGTGTGGGGCACCTGCCAACAGGCCCCCACTCATGTCCTCTTGCACCCCCAGCACTGAAGGGCACCTGCCAGCAGGCCCCCACTCATGTCCCCTTGCACCCCCACCCCCCAGCACTGAGGGTCACCTGCCAGCAGGCCCCCGCTCATGTCCCCTTGCACACCCACCCACCAGCAGTGCGGGGCACCTGCCAGCAGGCCCCCACTCATGTACCACTCATGTCCCCTTGCACCCCCAACCCCCAGCAGTCAGGGGCACCTGGCAGCAGGCCCCCACTCATGTCCCCTTGCAGCACCACCCCCCAGCAGTGCAGGGCACCTGCCAGCAGGCCCCCACTCATATCCCACTCATGTCCCCCTGCACCCCCACCCCCCAGCAGTGCAGGGCACCTGCCAGCAGGCCCCCACTCATGTTCCCTTGCACACCCACCCCCCAGCAGTGTGGGGCACCTGCCAACAGGCCCGCACTCATGTCCCCTTGGACCCCCAGCACTGAGGGGCACCTGCCAGCAGGCCCCCACTCATGTCCCCTTGCACCCCCAACCCCCAGTACTGAGGGTCACCTGCCAGCAGGCCCCCACTCATGTCCCCTTGCACACCCACCCCCCAGCAGTGCGGGGCTCCTGCCAGCAGGCCCCCACTCATGTACCACTCATGTCCCCTTGCACCCCCACTGCCCAGCAGTCAGGGGCACCTGGCAGCAGGCCCCCACTCATGTCCCCTTGCAGCACCACCCCCCAGCAGTGCAGGGCACCTGCCAGCAGGCCCCCACTCATATCCCACTCATGTCCCCCTGCACCCCACCCCCCAGCAGTGCAGGGCACCTGCCAGCAGGCCCCCACTCATGTTCCCTTGCACCCCCACCCCCGGCAGTGTGGAGCACCTGACAACAGGCCCCCACTCATGTCCACTTGCACCCCCAGCACTGAGGGGCACCTGCCAGTAGTCCTCCACTCATGTCCCCTTGCACACCCACCCCCCAGCAGTGCGGGGCACCTGACAACAGGCCCCCACTCATGTCCACTTGCACCCCCAACACTGAAGGGCACCTGCCAGCAGGCCCCCACTCATGTCCCCTTGCACCCCCACCACCCAGCAGTGCGGGTCACCTGCCAGCAGGCCCCCACTCATGTCCCCTTGCAACCCACCCCCCAGCAGTGCGGGGCACCTGCCAGCAGGCCCCCACTCATGTACCACTCATGTCCCCTTGCACCCCCACCCCCCAGCAGTCAGGGGCACCTGGCAGCAGGCCCCCACTCATGTCCCCTTGCAGCACCACCCCCCAGCAGTACAGGGCACCTGCCAGCAGGCCCCCACTCATATCCCACTCATGTCCCCCTTCAACCCCACCCCCAGCAGTGCAGGGCACCTGCCAGCAGGCCCCCACTCATGTTCCCTTGCACACCCACCCCCCAGCAGTGTGGGGCACCTGCCAACAGGCCCGCACTCATGTCCCCTTGCACCCCCAGCACTGAGGGGCACCTGCCAGCAGGCCCCCACTCATGTCCCCTTGCACCCCCACCCCCCTGCACTGAGGGTCACCTGCCAGCAGGCCCCCACTCATGTCCCCTTGCACACCCACCCCCCAGCAGTGCGGGGCTCCTGCCAGCAGGCCCCCACTCATGTACCACTCATGTCCCCTTGAACACCCACCCCCCAGCAGTCAGGGGCACCTGGCAGCAGGCCCCCACTCATGTCCCCTTGCAGCACCACCCCCAGCAGTGCAGGGCAGCTGCCAGCAGGCCCCCACTCATGTCCCACTCATGTCCCCCTGCACCCCCACCCCCCAGCAGTGCAGGGCACCTGCCAGCAGGCCCCCACTCATGTTCCCTTGCACACCCACCCCCCAGCAGTGTGGGGCACCTGCCAACAGGCCCCCACTCATGTCCCCTTGCACCCCCAGCACTGAAGGGCACCTGCCAGCAGGCCCCCACTCATGTCCCCTTGCACCCCCACTCCCCAGCACTGAGGGGCACCTGCCAGCAGGCCTCCACTCATGTCCCCTTGCACACCCACCTCCCAGCAGTGTGGGGCACCTGCCAGCAGGCCCCCACACTATGTACCACTCATGTCCCCTTGCACCCCCACCCCCCAGCAGTCAGGGGCACCTGGCAGCAGGCCCCCACTCATGTCCCCTTGCAGCACCACCCCCCAGCAGTGCAGGGCAGCTGCCAGCAGGCCCCCACTCATGTCCCACTCATGTCCCCCTGCACCCCCACCCCCCAGCAGTGCAGGGCACCTGCCAGCAGGCCCCCACTCATGTTCCCTTGCACACCCACCCCCCAACAGTGTGGGGCACCTGCCAACAGGCCCCCACTCATGTCCCCTTGCACCCCTAGCACTGAGGGGCACCTGCCAGCAGGCCCCCACTCATGTCCCCTTGCACCCCCACCTCCCAGCACTGAGGGGCACCTGCCAGCAGGCCCCCACTCATGTCCTCTTGCACACCCACCCCCCAGCAGTGCGGGGCACCTGCCAGCAGGCCCCCACTCATGTCCCCTTGCACCCCCACCCCCCAGCACTGAGGGGCACCTGCCAGCAGGCCCCCACTCAGGTCCCACTCATGTCCCCTTGCACCCCCACCCCCCAGCACTGAGGGGCACCTGCCAACAGGCCCCGACACATGTCACCTGCAGCCCCACCCCCCAGCAGTGCGGGGCACCTGCCAGCAGGCCCCGACACATGTCCCCCAGCCAACACGTCATCACAATCTAGATCCCTGGCCCTTATGGCCAGCCTCCACTTGCCAAAGACCCTCCCAAGTATTGCATCCACCCACATAGAAATGCCAATTACATGATACAACCCCAATGGCAAGTATGTAAATGAACACATGTCCGTCACACACACACAATGGGTGCAAGTGAATCTCAAAACCCATATCATGACATGCATGAAACCAATGAGATAATACCACACATCGAAGTTTGAAGAAAAAAATGTATTAAAAGCAACATGAATGGAATTAAAATCAAACAAATGACAATGGAAATTAAAAAAGAAAAGCTGCATGTCCATAAAATAATGAAAAACAACTAATCATAAACCATTGCTCCATGGGGAAATCCAAAAAAAGTAGAATTCAACAGTTAACTATATACCGATGAACAATCCAGGGTCCATGATCCCAACTGAAGAAATGAAACCTATCAAAAACTACTACCTAATAAAAAAACTATATACAAAAATGTGGTCCATTGTCCAAAAGGTCCAAAATAAAGAAAAAACCAAAGGAAACCTAATACTAACCAAATAACTATTTACAAGGGCAGCGGGCAAGTCCCAACTGCTCACATGTTGATGTTCTGGGCCAGGGCATCATCGAACTCCTGCTCGATCTCCCAGAGGCGGTCCTCTTCCATGGCCCCGAGGGTTCGCAGGGATGATGACAACTGGAACTCCAGGTCCCTGCAAATGGCCTCGAAGTACTCGGCCCGCCTCAGGGCCCTACGCATGGAGTTCTCCGCCCTGACCATCGTGAGCCGTGCCTCTTCCGCCCGCTGCCGCTCCGCATCTATCGCATGGCCCACAGGGGGCCCTGGTGGAATCTGGGCCGCAAGACGATGTGGAGAACGACCGGTGCATAGCCTCCACAGAGGAGGAGAGGTCTGTCAGAGTGCGCGTCACATGTAGGAACCCTCCGACCAGGCCCCTCCCAGCAGTGCCACGTCACGACGGTGCTCTTCGTGATGGCGTGCGTTCTCCGCCCAGGAAGAACGCACATCATCACGAATGACACGTGTGCGCAACGCGACACCCACCAAGATGGATCCCATAAGGTCGCGGGATCCCTCGCCCGCAGGTAGTGGAGTGGCAGGTGATATGGCACTCTCCCCTACCTGCGGACGGGCCTGGGACGGGGCCTCCCTGCTGGTGCATGATGGTGCAGTCACAGGGTCAAGGACAGCAACATGCACAGGCCCCTCCGCGGTGACCTGTGCTGCCTCCTGACCCTGGCCATGGACTGCACCACTTGCACCAGTGGTACTACCCCCACCAGGCCCCATGTGCGGCTCAGTAGCGGGCTCCTCCTCCTCTGTGGAGACCACCAACCTAGATGTCTCCACACCGTCTGCCGCAATTGTAAGCCCCTGTGGGGGCTCACCCGGCCCTTCCGCCACAGCCGTTGAGGCAGACGCAGCACCAGCCCCCTCGCTCCCAGATGATGGTAATTCCTGGGAGGGTGGCTGGGCCTTGCGTCGCTGCCCAGTGGAGGCATCCCCGCCGCTTGGCTCCACAGCGCCATCTCCGCCCTCTTCTTCACTTAACGCTGCGTAGAGGGAGACATAGAACACAAGCATCAGGGTACAGTACAAAATTCCCTAGACAGGAAGCAATAACACATGAGTGGCACTGTCAAATGTCACTTCCATCCTGTCATTCCACAACACATGGGTGAATGCACACAACACACATGCAGAAACAGTCCGGGCGCCTGCAATCAACATCAACATCCATGTAGAAGGGCCCCTGTGAACCAAGATGTTGCCTTCAAAGTCACATGCATCCATGACATTTCAAAGTCACACACACACTTGTCAGGCACACACACATACATGTGCACCATACATGTACATGACATCAGCACCCATTCCTCACCCCCCTCCATGTCCAGGAACAGAGACAGCCATGCATTCATGTGTGCATTCCACATAGAGCTCCCCATGTTGCTTTAAAACACATGCACCAACCATGTGGCTCACACATAACTGGTCTCACATGCATGACCATGATGTCACTGCACACACACATATCCATACATGGCCTATGTCACACATACAGGCAAGCATCAGACTACCAGCACACTGCAACATGCCCTGTCTCACACAGCAATGCTTGGCCACTTACCGCTCAACTCCAGACGGGTCTGCCTCCGAAGGATCTGGGCGTGGAGCGCTGGGCCTACACGTTCCAGGACCCTCATCTGGATGGCACTCAGGCGTGCCCGGCCCACCTCCGCGAGGCGCCGGGCCTTGTGGAGGGTCCTGGACCTGAAGTCCTCCCAGCGCTTCTTGACGTGCTTGATGTCGCGGGTTGCCACCCCCTCCGCGTTGATGGCAACCACTACGTCGTCCCAGATCCTCTCCCATCCTTCCTTGTTGGCGCGTGATGTTCCGAAGAGGGCATCATAATGCCCCAGGACATGCTCCACATGGACACCAACTTCGGTAGCATTGAAGCTGGTGGCCCTCTGCCTCTCTGGCTGGGGGTTGCCAGTGGTGCCAGATGGTGTAGTGCCCGACATGGCAACCCCAGAGGCAGGAGTGGGTGGGCAACTGGGTCTTGGGTCTGGGCTGTGGAGTCATGGAATCCCAGTCGGGAGTCTTCTGTTCCAGCAGGGGTGGACACAGCAACTGGAACCCTGCAGATGGCTGACGTGCAGGCACCAAATAGCAGGGCACGTGGGCAGCAGGTAGACAGGCAGCAGCAGATGGCTGGTGGGAGCGTGCTCGGGGCTCTGGGGGGCAGGAAAATGGCCTTCTGGGCAGGAGCGTGGTCTTCCGTGTGTGTACCCGTGGCCAGCTTGATACGGAGTGATTTGGCACGTGAAAATCTTGCACGTCAGCGTGTAATTCGAGGAAAGGCCCTTAGCGCGTAAGGGCGTCAGCACACGTACATGATTTCATTGGACCAAAGGCCCTTAGCGGGTAAGCGCGTCAGCCCACGTACGCGATATCATTGGACCAAAGGCCCTTAGCGCGTAAGCGCGTCTGTGACGTATTGTGCACGGGCGTTGCCCTTTCGCGTGTAAAACTTGCCGCGCACCCCTCAAATTCACGTACTCCCTCGACCAGGCCCCTTTCGCTTGTGAAACTTCACGCGAACCCCGTAATACACGTACCCTGCTGAAATCGCGGGTGAAACTTCACGCGAACCCCAGGAATACATGTACCCTGCTGAAATCGCGGGTGAAACTTCACGCGAACCCCAGGAATACACGTACCCTGCTGAAATCGCGGGTGAAACTTCACTCGAACCCCGTAATACACGTACCCTGCTGAAAACGCGGGTGAAACCTCACTCGAACCCCAGGAATACACGTACCCTGCTGAAATCGAGGGTGAAACTTCACTCGAACCCCGTAATCCACGTACCCTGCTGAAAACGCGGCTGGAACTTCACTCGAACCCCAGTAATACACGTACCCTGCTGAAATCGAGGGTGAAACTTCACTCGAACCCCAGGAATACACGTACCCTGCTGAAATCGCGGATGAAACTTCACTCGAACCCCAGGAATACACGTACTCTGCTGAAATCGAGGGTGAAACTTCATGCGAACCCCAGGAATACACGTACCCTGCTGAAAACGCGGGTGGAACTTCACTCGAACCCCAGTAATACACGTACCCTGCTGAAATTGAGGGTGGAACTTCACTCGAACCCCAGTAATACACGTACCCTGCTGAAATCGAGGGTGAAACTTCACGCAAACCCCAGGAATACACATACCCTGCTGAAATCGCGGGTGAAACTTCACGCGAACCCCAGGAATCCACGTACCCCGCTCGCTCGCACAGGGCCAATATGCCTGGGGTTCGCGTGAAGTTTCACACGCAATAGGCCATGTGCGAGTGGGGTACGTGCATTACTGTTCGCGGGAAGTTTCACCTGCAGTAGGCCCTGTGCGAGTGGGGTACGTGTATTTCAGGGGTTTGCGTGAAGTTTCACACGCGATAGGCCATGTGTGAGTGCGGTACGTGCAATACTGGTGTTCGCGGGAAGTTTCATCCGCGATAGGCCCTGTGCGAGTGGGGTACATGTATTTCAGGGGTTCGCGTGAAGTTTCACACGCGATAGGCCATGTGCGAGTGGGGTATGTGCATTACTGGTGTTCACGGCAAGTTTCAACCGCGATAGGCCCTGTGCGAGTGGGGTATGTGTATTTCAGGGGTTTGCGGGAAGTTTTACACACTATAGGCCATGTGCGAATGGGGTACGTGCATTACGGGTGTTCGCGGGAAGTTTCACCCGCGATAGGCCCTGTGCGAATGGGGTACGTGTATTTCAGGGGTTCGCGGGAAGTTTCACATCCAATTTAGCTGTCAGAGCGGGGTACGTGAATTTCGGGGGTGCACGGGGAGTCCTACACGTGAAATGGCAGTGTGGGTCCTCCCAGGTGTTCCCTCTACACCCTCCATGGCCCCTGCAGACAGACCACACCACAGGGGGCTACCACGCACCCCTGGTCATGTCCCGCAGGCAGCCCATCCACCATGGCCATGCACCCCAGACAAGCCACCTGTCCGCTTGCACCACTGATCAACAACTCAGGTCCCCCTGCACCCTCACCCCCCAGCAGTGCAAGGCACCTGCCAGCAGGGCCCCGCTCATGTCCCCTTGCACCCCCACCCCCCTGCAGTGTGGGGAACCTGCCAGCAGGCCCCCACTCATGTCCCACTCATGTCCCCTTGCACCCCCACCCCCCAGCAGTGCAGGGCACCTGCCAGCAGGCCCCCACTCATGTCCCCTTGCACCCCCACCCCCCAGCAGTGTGGGCCAACTGCCAGCAGGCCCCCACTCATGTCCCACTCATGTCCCCTTGCTCCCCCACCCCCCAGCAGTGTGGGGCACCTGCCAGCAGGCCCCCACTCATGTCCCACTCATGTCCCCCGTTAGGCGGAAACCTATGCAGTTCCCTCTGGGACCACTGCAAAAGATTTAGGACTACAGGTGTTTGGCAGTAAACCCACTTTGTAGCAGTCTGTACCACACAGATTCACTTGGTAGCTGTGGCTGAGCAGTCAGACTTCCCTCAAGAAGAGTTAAGCAGTATGTGGAGTATACAAAATAGGGCAATTCTCCACAGTAAGACAAGCAAACACGGAACAAGGCTTCAGTGTAAAGATATAAAGGTATTTATTTATAACGGCACATCTATAGAAAACACTTTGGCACTATCACGGCAACCACTTCAATTACAATTACTCTACGAAGAAAACAGATCAATCCCCCTAACAATAGTTCGACAAATCTAGGTTCTACCAGCATCACTTTTTTTTCAGACAGAGGTGTATGCCTCAACCTAGATGGCACACTAGTATTTGTTAGGACGGGAGGGAAAATAAGCAGGTTACGAAATCAACACGGTCCCAATACTGAATGGACAAATGCAAGGACAAGAAGACAAGAACCACGATAGATTATAAAGTTCAGAGGCCAAGCCCACTCGGAGAGAGGCGAGGCGATATGTCCCAAAAGTATCTTAGTGGAAATGCGTTCGAGTCTTTGAGCAAATTGTTATCGGCAGAGTGGACCAGTTCAGAACAACACGCTAGAGAAAGCTTCGAGGCAACCCTATGGAGAGGCGAGGATTAAGACACCTCACTCTATCCGGCAACAAGGGAAGCCAGGCGCACACAGTACCTTGATTGTGGAGAGACAGCTCCGGCGGGGGCAGTTGTTCCTGGTGGTGGATGCACGTCCGGTCTTTGCCAAGAGAAGAGAGGATCTCGTCGTCGAAGGAAAGTTGAAGATCGTTGCACCACCAGGGAAGAGACCAGCCGCGGAGTGCTCCGTCACAAGGCACCACCTTTTGGTCGCGGTACAGGGGTAATGGATATCCGGTTGCCGAGGTGCTCTGCACGGGCAATTCGACCACTGCGTCCTGAGGCGAAGAAAAAGCAAAAGGGACTGGTTGTTCCCACCAGTCAGGGGAAGAGACTCTCCGGCAGGGAGATCTCCTCTGTCGTCGGGAGGTGGTGAGTCGGTTCAGCAGGGCTCCACCGGAGGTGTCGTCGTTGCAGGTTGGCTCAGCTTTACCCTCATCGGATTCTTAGGTCCTGTGGCGACTTCTTAAGATCCAGTCCCAAAAGCCCTGCTTTTATGCAGAAAACCCCCATTCATTTAGCATAGCTGTCAATCAACACATGCTAAGTGGTGAGCGGGGAGGCTCACCACTTGGGCCAATCACACCAGAGTGTGACCGGAGTTGGCAAGGCAACTCGGTCCAGGGTGCCTAAACCCTCTCCCACACCCCTGTGGTAACCCAGACAGAATGGCACCACTTTGGAGGGTCTCTGTACAGAAGCCCGCCAAAAGTGGAACAAAGGGCTCGACCTTTGGTTTAGGAGTCACAGAGACGAACACAGACGCCATTTTAAAAACCGAGTTCTGGCAGAAAATACCATCCGATAGACTTATTTAAGATAAGTAGACCGGTGGTATGTTAGAGATTAACGAGAAACAGTATCAATCTCTAACAATGGGAAGAATCCCATAGGGTTATATTCGGGGTCGAATATAACAAGTAGTTTCCACTGCCACCAGCCAAAACTCGACGAGGGGGGACGGGACAGTGCCGCCTCGAATAACAGACCCAGGAGTAATCGAATTACCCCTACTAGTACGTTTACAATAGGATGGTTTGTACTAGTTCTGTTAGTAAATTTAGGTCTAGTAAAGCCAATGGTGACTTTACATGCCCGGGGAGACAGTAGTCAGTCCCCGGGTATGGAGTCTATGATGGGCGTCCGCTAGGACGCCGCAGTGTTACGGACGTAGGGTGCGGTGTAACACACATAGAAAAACATATGAGACCCTATGGAGTAAAAGACTCCATAGCCCATAGAACACATTGACATTTACAGGAATTACACACATTCATGTCCAAGAGTGGGAGAAAAAGAGTCTGACTCTTGGCAGGATCGAAAAAAACAAACTCCAGAAAACCAGCAAAGCTGCTGGGGGACTCACTAGGTTAGGAAATTCAGCCTAAACAGAGAATTCTCCCTAACACTCGCCCTGCCAGACTAAGGGACAGGAGGATTTAATCCACTCCTGGATGAATCTCATACCTCTAGTCGATGACATACATCCTAGAGAGACCATCAGCATTTTGGTGGTGACACCCTGACCTGTGCTCAATGGTGAAATCAAACCCTTGCAGGCAGATCAACCATCTCAATAGTTTTGGGTTTTCCCCTTTCATTTGCATTAACCATCTCAAGGGTTGGTGGTCAGTCTGAATGACAAAAGTAGAACCATACAAGTACGGCCTATACTTCTTCAGAGCCCACACGATAGCAAAGCACTCTCTTTCGATTGTTGCCCACCTTGTTTCAGGATCCTTCAGCTTGAGGCTAATGAAGCAAACGGGGTGCTCCCTACCTTTCCCATCCAGTTGACTGAGTACGGCACCTATTCCTACATTTGAAGCATCTGTCTGCACAATTAAGTGTTGGCGGTAATCAGGAGCTCTGAGTACTGGGGCTTGGCAAAGAGCCTTTTTCAGGTTTTCAAAAGCCTGATTGCACTCCTCGTTCCATCTAACCTTTTTAGGGAATTTGCGCGAGGAGATGACATTCAGTGGAGAAGCTAATGTCCCATAGTTCTCTATGAAATTCCTGTAGTACCCAGTGAGGCATAGGAAGGCTCTCACTTGGGTTTGAGTAGTAGGTGTTGTCCAATTTTGCACAGCTTCAATCTTACTGAGCAAAGGCCTTATTTCTCCACCTCCTACCTCATGTCCAAGATAGACTACCTTGCTCTGTCCAATTTGGCATTTACTCGCTTTTATGGTCAGATTGGCTCGTCCAAGAGCCTGCAAAACATCTCTCAGGTGGGTTACATGTTCTTCCCAGGAATTGCTGAACACTGCAATGTCATCCAAGTATGCCATGCAGAAGTCCTCCATCCCATTCAGAACCTGGTTTACCATCCTTTGAAACGTAGCAGGTGCATTCTTCAATCCGAAAGGCATTACCTTAAACTGGTATAAGCCAACGGGGGTAGAAAATGCAGTTTTCTCCTTGGCATGGTCGGTCAGGGCTATTTGCCAATAGCCTGACGTCAAGTCAAATGTGCTGAGGAACTTGGTGGCGCCAAGTTTATCCACCAACTCATCTGTTCTTGGCAAAGGGTGGGCATCAGTCTTGGTGACTGCATTAAGAGCTCTATAATCCACGCAGAATCTAAGCTCTTTAGATCTGGCCTTTGGTACTAATACAACTGGGCTAGACCATGGATTAGTAGAGGGCTCTATTACCCCGAGAACGAGCATCTTGCTGACCTTACCTTTGATGTGGGTTCGTACGTTTTCTGACATTCTGTATCCTCTGCTTTTGACCGGCAGACAGTCACCAGTGAGTATGTCGTGCTGGCCCCAAGGGGTCAAGCCTGGTGAAAGCGAGAACAGAGAGGCAAACTGATTCAACATAGATTTGCACTCTTCTTGTTGCTCGGGTGTCAGATTGGAGGAGAGGTTTACTCCTTCAATTTTTTCATCTAAAGGTAAGCCTCTGAGGAGATCCGGAAGAGCTTTACTCTCTTCTTCTTCCTCGGATGATGCTAGAAGCAGCGCTCCTACATCGGGTCTTGAGACATATGCTTTGAGTCGGTTGGTGTGGAAGACTGTCGGAGCCTCCTTGGGATTGCCCAAGTCCACCAGATAGTTGACCTCTCCGAGTTTACCCACAACTCTGAAGGGTCCCATCCACTTGTCTTGCAAGGCCCTCTGCCTTGTTGGGATCATAACGAGAACGAGCTGGTCTTGAGCGAACTCAACCATGTTAGCCTTTTGATCGTGCCAGTGCTTGACCAATGCTTGTCCAGCTTTCAAGTTATCGCTTGCTTCCGTTATTATGTGCGACATTCTCCTCCGGAGACCTATCACGTAGTCAGTCACTCTGACTGGCTTGGGGGAAGGAGCACTCTCCAACCCCTCCTTAATCAGGGCCAAAGGACCTCTGACGGGATGACCATAGAGAAGCTCGAAGGGAGAGTAAACTACTCCCTCCTGAGGGACTTCTCTATAAGCAAAGAGAAGGCATGGCAGTAGGAGGCCCCACTTACCCTTAAGGGGTTCTTCTAAAGCACCTATCATGCTCTTCATGGTTCGGTTGAACCGTTCTACCAACCCATTGGTTTGTGGGTGGTAAGCTGTTGAGAACTTGTAAGTAACTCCACAGGTTTTCCACATGGCTTTCATGTAGTGGGACATAAAGTTTGACCCCCTGTCAGAGATTACTTCCTTAGGAAACCCGACCCTAGTAAAAATACCAAGCAGGGCCTTAGCCACAGCCGGAGCTGTAACAGTCCTCATAGGAATTGCCTCAGGATACCTAGTAGCATGGTCTACTACAACAAGTATAAACCTGTTGCCTGAGGAGGTTGGAGGATCAAGGGGACCAACAATGTCAATCCCTACTCTCTCAAATGGGACTCCCACAACTGGGAGAGGCACTAAAGGTGCCACATTCTTGGAGCCAACCTTACCAGAGGTCTGGCAGGTGTGGCAGCTCCTGCAGTGTTTTTCCACTTCGGCCCCCATCTTCGGCCAATAGAAGTAGAGAGAGAGCCTTTCCTTAGTCTTCTTGAAACTTAAGTGACCAGCCAAAGGAATCTCGTGGGCTAACTGCAAGAACTGTGGTCTGTTCTCTTGGGGTACTACAAGTCGTTTGTAGTCTCCAGGTGCAGACTCGGTCGGTTCACTGTAGAAGAGGCCATCTTCCCAGTGTAACCTGTATTTCCCAGGCTCTTGCCCTTCAGCCTGAGCTTCTGCCTGGTGGCGAAGACCTTCCAGAGTTGGACATTCTCTCTGTCCCTTACTGAAGTCTGCCCTGCTGGGTCCACCTTCTGCCAGTAAAGACTGCAGCTCAGGGTGGTCAACAGGATCCAGATCTCCAATGAGATCCTGGCCTTCTATTAGCTCTTCCTCAGAGTCTAATTCTACCACACAGGGTTATACCTCCCTCTCAGCCTCGGCTGGAGGTGGAGTTACGGGTGTAACTTTGGACAACCGCGGGGAAGTCCGTGTTGGCTGCACTGTAATGTCGGCTGTTGGTTTCGGGATAGAAGTCTTAGGTTTCCCTTTCGCTTCTGATTTCTTGGAGACAGCGGCCGACAATTCCAGTGGAGCAGGAGTGATTTCTTTCTTCATCATCTCCTGGAGAGTACCGCGCATGGTCCTCTCTCTTGCGGGTCTGGTTAGCTCCTGTAACCGTTTACTAGGAGGTCTGGGAGTATGCAATACAACTCCGAGAGTTTTCAAATCGTTACCCAACAGTACGCGTCCTGGTACCTCACTCTGTATGCTGACAGGTATCTTCACAGTCATGTCGTTACACTGGATGAGAACTGGTAATTGGGGAAGCATCTGCACAGGACCTCCAGCTAACTTGGTGAGGCGTTTGGGTGCCTTAGCAACATCCTCAGCCTGAAAAAATGATTTATCCACCACAGTTATGCTGGCCCCAGTGTCCCTAATGGCAGGGGTCTCCTAACCATTCACCTGGACACTGTCCTTATAATACTCTTTAGTATTATCGGGGATAGAATTATAGACATCTACATTCTGTTGTTCCCACAACCCCAGAGATACTAAAGAATCGCTGGCTGAGACTCCAATGGGTTCGTCAGCTAGCAGTAGAAAGTTTCCACTTGCCATTTGGACTTCCTCCTCTGGAGCGAAGGCTAAGAAGACAAGCTGGAGCCCTGAAGGTTTACCCGTACATCTGGGATCTCCTTTCACGTGGTCAGTCGAGCCACAAACAAAGCATTTACCAAATGCTTTCTGGAATGGTTGCTTGTTCTGACCTCCTTCCGGTTTGGGACCAGAAGACACACTATTCTGCTGTGGGTTTCCTTGTGGCTTACCCTTCTGGTTTTGTTTGGGGCCCTCTTTGGAATTTGAGTTATTAGAATTCTCTTTTGAGTCTTTTTTAGGCTGTTTTCCCTCATCCTTTTTCTGAGTTGCCCCAGAATCCTTATGAGTAGCCCTGTGGGCAACCCATAAGTCAGCAGCCTTAGCTAGCGTCCGGGAATCCAATTCCTTTGAATCGAATTCAAAGTGCTGTCTGAGCCCAGGAGAACAGGCATCATAAATCGACTCCAACATAAAAAGATTCTTCATACCCTCATAAGTGTTCACTTTGTAACCCTTAATCCATCCCTCTAAGTTTTTCAACCCTTCACTCACCCAGGTAGCCCAAGGGGTACCATCATGCTTTTTGAGGGTTCTAAACCTCTTAAGATACTGGGAAGGGGTCTTCCCGAATCTAGCTATCAAGGCTAGTTTCACACTTTCGTAATCCGTCTTATCCGCCTCCCCCAACTCCATTACCACATCAGTCGCAACAGGAGGGAGCCTAGAGAACAACCAGGGAAGTAAATCATTCCTGGTTATGTCCTGGAGCCCATGATTGTACTCAAACAGTTTTAACCAATCCAACACATCCAATCTCGGTTCATACATACCCACTAATTTCTTTGGCATCCGGGGTCTTTTGGGACTGGAGCTCCTAGAGGAACCAGAGGAGAGAGAAGCATTTTTCATAGACAACCTTTTCATCTCTAACTCGTGATTAAGCTCTATTTCCCTGAGTCTTAACTCAGCTTGCTTCTGCTCAGCCTGGGCATTCATCCGTCTGAACTCGAGCTCTTGGTTTCGTTCCGATTGAGCCAAGAACCGTTTGTATTCTAATTCGAGCTTCATTTTTTTGAGTTCAAAATAAGCGGGGTTACATGTGGGACCTGGTATGGGCCCCGTAAGTAAAGCTGGTAAGGCAGGTAGAGGAGCAGGGGAGACAGTTTCGTTAGCCTCTCCTTCCTCTTCAGCCTCTTCATCACTATCATCAGAATTACGATTTAGATCAACACCATCACTGTTATCTACATTTGCTGGAGAAATTGGTTCCTCTGAACCAGTACCCAGACTTTGGTTCGCCAGCAATCACTCTATTAGTTCTAACTTCTTGCCTCTTACAGGAAGATTCTCTTGGCTACAGAGAGCTCGCAAACTCTCAGTATTTTCACCTGACAAGGACTCTTGACTGTAAGTTTCCATCGTAGACATGTTTTTGAAAGTTGCTTTTTATAGCGCGAAGCTTTGTGGTTAGTTATCCTAAAGTGTCGAAAAGCACTCTAAACTGTATACTCGATACAAATCCGACCGCTGCCAACAGTGTTAGGCGGAAACCTGTGCAGTTCCCTCTGCGACCACTGCAAAAGATTTAGGACTACAGGTGTTTGGCAGTAAACCCACTTGGTAGCAGTCTGTACCACACAGATTCACTTGGTAGCTGTGGCTGAGCAGTCAGACTTCCCTCAAGAGTTAAGCATTATGTGGAGTATACAAAATAGGGCAATTCTCCACAGTAAGACAAGCAAACACGGAACAAGGCTTCAGTGTAAAGATATAAAGGTATTTATTTATAACGGCACATCTATAGAAAACACTTTGGCACTATCACGGCAACCACTTCAATTACAATTACTCTACGAAGAAAACAGATCAATCCCCCTAACAATAGTTCGGCAAATCTAGGTTCTACCAGCATCACTTTTTTTCCAGACAGAGGTGTATGCCTCAACCTAGATGGCACACTAGTATTTGTTAGGACGGGAGGGAAAATAAGCAGGTTACGAAATCAACACGGTCCCAATACTGAACGGACAAATGCAAGGCAAGAAGACAAGAACCACGATAGATTATAAAGTTCAGAGGCCAAGCCCACTCGGAGAAAGGCGAGGCGATATGTCCCAAAAGTATTTTAGTGGAAATGCGTTCGAGTCTTTGAGCAAATTGTTATCGGCAGAGTGGACCAGTTCAGAACAACACGCTAGAGAAAGCTTCGAGGCGACCCTATGAAAAGGCGATGATTAAGACACCTCACTCTATCCGGCAACAAGGGAAGCCAGGCGGACACAGTACCTTGATTGTGGAGAGACAGCTCCGGCGGGGGCAGTTGTTCCTGGTGGTGGATGCACGTCCGGTCTTTGCCAAGAGAAGAGAGGATCTCGTCGTCGAAGGAAAGTTGAAGATCGTTGCACCACCAGGGAAGAGACCAGCCGCGGAGTGCTCCATCACAAGGCACCACCTTACAGGGTGTACAGGGGTAGTGGCTATCCGGTTGCCGAAGTGCTCTGCACGGGCAATTCGACCACTGCGTCCTGAGGTGAAGTAAAAGCAAAAGGGACTGGTTGTTCCCACCAGTCAGGGGAAGAGACTCTCCGGCAGGGAGATCTCCTCTGTCGTCGGGAAGTGGTGAGTCGGTTCAGCAGGGCTCCACCGGAGGTGTCATCGTTGCAGGTCGGCTCAGCTTTATCCTCGTTGGATTCTTAGGTCCTGTGGCGACTTCTTAAGATCCAGTCCCAAAAGCCCTGCTTTTATGCAGAAAACCCCCATTCATTCAGCCTAGCTGTCAATCAACACATGCTAAGTGGTGAGCGGGGAGGCTCACCGCTTGGGCCAATCACACCAGAGTGCGACCGGAGTTGGCAAGGCCACTCGTCCAGGGTGCCTAAACCCCCTCCCACACCTCTGTGGTAACCCAGACAGAATGGCACCACTTTGGAGGGTCTCTTTACAGAAGCCCGCCAAAAGTGGAACAAAGGGCTCGACCTTTGGTTTAGGAGTCACAGAGACGAACACAGACGCCATTTTAAAAACCGAGTTCTGGCAGAAAATTCCATCAATAGACTTATTTAAGACAAGTAGACCAGTGGTATGTTAGAGATTAACGAGAAACAGTATCAATCTCTAACAATGGGAAGAATCCCATAGGGTTATATTCGGGGTCGAATATAACAAGTAGTTTCCACTGCCACCAGCCAAAACTCGACGAGGGGGGACGGGACAGTGCCCCCTCGAATAACAGACCCAGGAGTAATCGAATTACCGCTACTAGTACGTCCACAATAGGATGGTTTGTACTAGTTCTGTTAGTAAATTTAGGTCTAGTAAAGTCAATGGTGACTTTACATGCCCGGGGAGACAGTAGTCAGTTAGGGAATTCTCCCTAACATCCCCCAGCACCCCCACCCTCCAGCAGTGCAGGGCACCTGCCAGCAGGTCCCCACTCATGTCCCACTAATGTCCCCCAGCCAACACGTCATCACAATCTAGATCCCTGGCCCTTATGGCCAGCCTCCGCATGCCAAAGACCCACTCAAGTATTGCATCCACCCACATAGAAATGCCAATTTCATGATACAACCCCAATTGCAAGTATGTAAATGAACACATGCCCGTCACACACACACAATGGGTGCAAGTGAATGTCAAAACCCATATCATGACACGCATGAAACCAATGAGATAATAACACACATCGAAGTATGAAGAAAAAAATGTATTAAAAGCAACATGAATGGAATTAAAAACAAACAAACGACAATGGGAATTAAAAACGAAAAGCTGCATGTCCGTAAAATAATGAAAAACAACAAACCATAATCCAAAGGAAATGTGTCCAAAGTCACAGTTCAAAAAATCAAATCCAAGCGAAAAACAAAAGTGAAAACCATTGCTCCATGGGTAAATAAAATAATAAAAAAGATGAATCCAATAGTGAACTATATACAGAAGAACAATCCAGGGTCCATGATCCCAACTGAAGAAATGAAACCTATCAAAAATACTACCTAATGAAAAACTATATACAGAAAGGTGGTGCATTGTCCAAGCGCAACCAAAATAAAAAAAAAAAACAAAGGAAACCTAACACTATCTGACTATTTACAAGGGCAGCGGGCAAGTCCAACGGCTCACATGTTGAGGTTCTGGGCCAGGGCATCATCGAACTCCTGCTCAATCTCCCGGAGGCGGTCCTCTTCCATGGCCCACGATGACATCTGGAACTCCAGGTCCCTGCGAATGGCCTCGAGGCACTCGGCCCGCCTCAGGGCCCTACGCATGGAGTTCTCCGCCCTGACCATCGTGAGCCGTGCCTCTTCCGCCCACTGCCGCTCCGCATCTATCGCATGGCCCAACCGCTGCCACACGGAAGACACTTCCCGTCCAGGGTCCTCCTGCCCTCCGGCCGATGCCTGCCCCTCCGATTATGAAGGCCCCGAGCCATCATGGCTCCCACCTTGTTGCTGCTGCTGCTGTGCCGCTGCCTGTGCCCTGGCTCCTGCTGCCTGCACATCCTTCTCCAGCTGGGGTGCAGTTGTTGAGGTGCCCACCTCTGCTGGACGTCCGACTCCCGACTGTGGCAGGGATGTGTCCTCCACCAGCCTGGCCGCAGGGTCAGAGGCAGCTCCACAGGGCACCCAGGTGACACATGGGTGGGAAGATGGCACAGAGGACGACTGGCGCATAGGGGGTTCAGCTGAGGAGGGGGTCGGAACAAGGTCCACAAAACGGAGGAATCCGGCCATGGTGAGCTGCCCCAGTGGGTCAACACGGTCAACGAGCCATGCGAGAAGACATGCAGTCTCCTCATGAAAAGACTGCAGGTCAGCTTGCATGGCACGTTGACGCAACGCCACCCCACCCAGGACAGGCTCAACCCTGTGCCGGATAGCCACATCCACAGGGAGAGGAAGGCCAGTTGGTGTAAGCCAATCCCCTCCCTGAGAACGGGTCTGGACGTAGGTATCCCTGCTGGTGCAAGATGATGCAGTCACAGGATTGGGGACAGGATTACACACAGGCACCTCCGCGGCGGCCTGTGCTGCCTCCTGTCCCTGCCCCTGCACTGCACCACTAGCACCAGTGGAATCCCCACCTCTAGACCCCCGTCTCTGTCCCTTGCACGGCCTCCTCCTCCACCAAACCCCCCACCAACCTGGATGACTCTGTGCCATCTTCCTCCGTTGGGCCCTGTGGGGTCTCAGCTGCCCCTTCGGCTGCCGAGGAGTCCAACTCCAACCTCCGCGTCTTGGACCTCCCCTCGGCAGCTGCAACCTGGGACGCGGCACCGGACTCCTCACTCCCCGATGAGATGACAACCTGGGAGGGGAGCCGGGCCTTGCGTCTCTGGCTGGTGGTGCAATCCCTGCCGCTGTGCTCCACAGCACCTTCTCCGCCCTCTTCATCAGTTGACGCTGCAGACAGGGAGAGATAGGAGACAGGCATCAGGGCACTGTACAATGGACTCATACACACATGACAGTCGTACATGAGTGGCATTGTCATACTTCACATGGCATCGCAATCCCCAACTCACATGTCATTGCAACTCACACACATGAGCTATTCCACAGCCATATTGCAACAGCCAGCACCATCCATACACATACAAACAGCATGAGCAGCCAAAGGTGAGCTAGACATCACATGAAACACAGGGAGTGCACTAGACATGCGCACACGCCACCACAATTACATGCATGTGTACACCTCCGCCAACTGTCGCAGTGATGAGATTGGCATCCATGTCACATCTGGCAATCAGTCTTCTACATATCAGTCTCACATGCATCCATGTTACATTACTGTTGCACCCATGTCAAATACACACACATGCACATGTACACGGTGCAGATACATGGAGCTGGAACCAACATCCATGTGTGACACCACAACCATGCCAACTTACATACACAGTAATCAGAACATGTGTGCTCACACATCTGCATTTGGCCTGCATTTGGCCTGCATGCTTACCCACACATACACCATCCATGTGTCTCACACATGAAAGGACTTGCATGTGTCAGCCTCACAGCCCTGTACATACACATCCATACATGGCCCTACAAAACACATTTACAACCTGCACACTACTGGCACACCACCACACGCACAGCTTCCAATCAGTATGCATGTACACTTACCGCTCTACTCCAGACGGGCTACTTCAAGAGGCACCGGGCCTTGTTGAGGGTCCTGGACCTGAAGTCCTCCCAGCACTTCTTGACATGTTGGAAGTCGCGGACTGCCACCCCCTTCGCGTAGATGGCAGTCACGATGTCCGTCCAGATCAGAGTCCGTCCTTCCTTGTCGGTGGCTGACCTTCCGAGGAGGGCATCATACTGCCCCAGGACTTGCTCCACCAGGACACCAACTTCGGTGGCAGTGAAGCTGGTGGCCCTCTGCCTCCCTGGCTGGGGGTTGCCAGTGGTGCCAGATGGTGTAGTGCCCGACATGGCAACCCCAGAGGCAGGTGTGGGTGGGCAACTGGGTCCTGGGGCTGGGCTGTGGAGCGATGGAATAGCAGTCGGGAGTCTACGGTTCCAGCAGGGGTGGTCACAGCAACAGCACCCCGGGCTGACGTGCAGGCAGCAAATGGCAGGGCACGTGTGCAGCAGGCAATCAGGCAGCAGCAGATGGCAGGTGGGAGCGTGCTCAGGGCTCTGGGGGGCAGTAATTCGGCCTTCTGGGCAGGAGCGTGGTCTTCCGTGTGCGAACGCGTGGCCAGCTTGATGCGGAGTGATTTGGCATGTGAAAATCTAGCACGTCAGCGTGTAATTTGAGGAAAGGCCCTTAGCGTGAAAGCGCGTCATCACGCGTACGCAATTTCATTGGCCGAAAGGCCCTTAGCGCATAAGCGCGTCTGTGACGTGTGCGCGCGGGTGTTTCCCTGAACCCGGGTGCATGTTACACGTTCAAGAACTGCACGTCCGAGTGTCAGCTCGTGTAATTGGAGGATTGGGCCTTAGCGCGTATACGCGGAAGTGATATTGGATGTGTGGGCCGGTCCAAAAGGTACATGTAGGACGTCATTTCCTTGTACCTGCTTTTCGTGGAGAGCGAGTGGGTGAATTCTGTACTTCTTGTCGGTTCACACGCGATTTACTTCACAGCGTTTCTAGTTCGTACTCCCTGTTACCTCTGACAGCTTTTTCTGATTTTCTGTTGGGCCTGTTTCCTCAAACAGCATTCACTTCTTCTTTTGTCCTGTCGCCTCAGACTGTGTACAATTCTTCTTTTGGCGGGGGTGTTGCCAACGCGCACACGTGCATATTTTTCACGCTCATTTTCCAGGCAGACGGTGAGTCGCGCATGTATTTACCAACTGTGCTTGCCCCGTGTGTCGCGTACCCCTTCAGAGGTCATTGTAGGCTGTGCGTAACACGCGTACGTTCATTTTTGTGTTTCTGGGTGCCACAGCGTAGTGCGGGTTCATTTTTCCACGCATGTGGTCTACGAGGGGTTGCGTGCACTTTATTTTCTGTTTTTGGGATGCCTGTGTGTTGTTGTAGTATTGTACACTGCATGGTGTATTGATGTGTGCTTGTGCATCCATGTCTTCCTCCTAATTTGCAGGTTAATTCCTCATGTCTTCACAAGGCCGTCTACTTTGGAGATGGAGTTCATGTTGTAAGCAGTGCACTTCCAGATTTGCGTGGCACCAACACTGTCCAGTTGGAAGTGGTCGATGTGCTAGCATCACCAGGTTGTAAGACTACGTATCCTTTAACTTAGTACGGTCATGTGAATGCTATGTTTGGGGTTGGCTAGCTGTATTGTATTGTGGTAAGTCTTTGGTCATGTGTGTTGTCAGTTCTACATTAATGGGAGCATATTGTGTGTGGCCATTTTCCATTCGGGACACTGTACTTTGTGAAACATGTGTCATGTATTAGGGAGTCCTTTGTTTTATCTCATATAGCATGACATGCCATGGTGGGTTGGGTGGCGGTGCTGGGGAGGTGTTGGGTGACATGGAACTGTTGTCATGTTGTATCTTGCAAGGGGGTAATGATTCTAGCAGCATAGAAGTGTATCTTTTGATGACACAGCATTGGTGGTGTTTGTGTAGGTAGGGATGCACACAATGGAACACTTCCAGGTGAACAATCTCAGGCTGGTATGGTTGTGACAGTTGACTGTCACTTGACTCATCATCATAGATAGTCAGCTGGTATGTGCCAGGGCTGTGTGCACTCCACAGGGGTGTGATTTTAGTTGAAGTAATTAGCCACAAGCTGCGTACGGGCTGCCTCACCCCGTACCCTTTCCCCTCCCATGCGCAGCGGGCGTGCATGTGGTTGGGGATGTGGGGGCACCACCATGTCTACGGGCAGGCCCCGGCGTGTTGCAACATTGTGCAGGACACATGCTGCCACTATGATCATGCACACTACTGGGGGAGCGTATAACAGCTGCCCGCCAGAACAGTCAAGGGAGCGAAAGCGTGACTTGAGCACTCCGAATTTGCGCTCCACTATGCCCCGGGTTGCAATATGGGCTGTGTTGTATCTTACCTCGGGTGGCGTGGTGTGGTTCCGAATTGGCGTCATCATGTGGGTGCTCAGAGGGTAGGCACTGTCCCCTGGGGAGGTGGTGATGGGTATCATTAGTGGGGTTGTGACATTACTCAGTATCTGACATGCATGCATGTGCTGTGGCATTTATACTCACCGATCAGCCATGTATCGCCATGC
The DNA here is from genome assembly GCF_040938575.1 of Ambystoma mexicanum. Taxonomy (NCBI): domain Eukaryota; kingdom Metazoa; phylum Chordata; class Amphibia; order Caudata; family Ambystomatidae; genus Ambystoma; species Ambystoma mexicanum. The sequence continues at coordinate 1,345,619,057 of NC_090931.1, forward strand.
CGCCCAGCTTCTAGGTCCCGGTTTAGGGTTGACATTCTGTAAATGAAACTGTCGTGGGTGGACCCTGGATAGTTGGCATATATTGAGGTGATGATTCCCTTGGCATCACATACTACCTGGACGTTGATGGAATACCAGTGCTTGCGGTTTCTATAGATGTGCTCAGATGCCCTGGGGGGACGTAGAGCCACATGGGTGCAGTCAATGGCGCCTAGCACTTTGGGGAAGTGTGCCACCCCGTAAAAATCCTGGGCGACAGCCTGCCTTTCTGCAGGTGTTCTGGCAGGTATATGTGCCTGCGTACTGATGGGCGTGCAGTTATGATGGCCAAGACTTGGTGTAGGCAGCATGACTGCGTGGCCTGTGACACCCCCCCTCTATGGCACTTGTCCGCTGAAATGATCCAGTGGCCAAGAAGTGCAGTACATTAAGGACCTTCTCCGGGGGCGGAATACTTGGGAGCAGAGGGTGGGTGATGTGAGGTCATCCTCCCACTCACTGACCAGGCCGAGTATTATGTGAGGTGGAAACCAGTACCTCCCATACACGTGGTCATCAGGCATCCCAAAAAGGCTGGTTCTGGGTGTAAAAATTCTGGCCCTGACTATCCTCCTCCTCCTCCTGTGGTATCCCACGGCCACTACTGCTAGGAACGGTATATTCATCCTGGCGTCTGAGCTTGTTTGTTGTTTGCACGCACTTTTATGCTGTGCGGGTCGACCTACGCCTGCTTCCTGCTGGCGTACATGTTTCCGGATTAGCGCGTCTTTTTTGGCGTGTGCGTGTGGGCGTTCCGCGCATTTGCCTCGTGTACTTCCACACCCGCCACAGTAATACACGTACCCTGCTCGCCCAGGCCCAATCGCGAGTAAAACTTCCCGCGAGCCCCTGAAGTACACGTACCCAGCTCTCCCAGGCACCATCGCGTGTAAAACTTCCCGCGAGCCCCTGAAGTACACGTACACCGCTCGCCCAGGCACAATCGCGAGTGAAACTTCCCAGGCACCCCCGAAATACACGCTATTTTTGACACAGCGGGTGTCCGTGTTTGTCGCGTACCCCTTTGCACGTCATTTGTCCTAGAGGGCCACAGTATGGGACATTCATCAGAGCTGTATATACAGCTTTTTGTTAGCGCACATTTTTTTAATGCGCAGGGACGCTACCGCCTGCCTTCGTGTGGCGGACATGTGTTGATGTACATAGTTGACTTTTGGTTTGTGTCATGGGATCCCCATTTCACTGCTGGGGGGTGGGGGTGCAAGGGGACATGAGTGGGGGCCTGCTGGCAGGTGCCCTGCACTGCTGGGGGGTGGGGGCGCAAGGGGACATGAGTGGGACATGAGTGGGGGCCTACTGGCAGGTGCCCCTCAGTGCTGGGGGGTGGGGGTGCAAGGGGACATGAGTGGGGGCCTGCTGACAGGTGCCCTGGACTGCTGGAGGGTGGGGGTGCAAGGGAACATGAGTAGGGGCCTGCTGGCAGGTCCCCTGCACTGATGGGGGGTGGGGGTGCAAGGGGACACGAGTGGGACATGAGTGGGGGCCTGCTGGCAGGTGCCCTGCACTGCTGGGGGGTGGGGGTGCAAGGGGACATGAGTGGGACATGAGTGGGGGCCTGCTGGCAGGTGCCCCTCAGTGCTGGGGGGTGGGGGTGGGGGTGCTGGGGGACATGAGTGGGGGCCTGCTGGCAGGTGCCCCTCAGTGCTGGGGGTGGGGGTGCTGGGGGACATGAGTGGGGGTCTGCTGGCAGGTGCCCCTCAGTGCTGGAGGGTGGGGGTGCTGGGGGACATGAGTGGGGGCCTGCTGGCAGGTGCCCCTCAGTGCTGGGGGGTGGGTGTGCAAGGGGACATGAGTGGGGGCCTGCTGGCAGGTGCCCCTCAGTGCTTTGGGGGTGGGGGCGCTGGTGGACATGAGTGGGGGCCTGCTGGCAGGTGCCCTGCACTGCTGGTGGGTGGGGGTGCAAGGGGACATGAGTGGGGGCCTGCTGGCAGGTGCCCTGCACTGCTGGGGGGTTGGGGGTGCAAGGGGACATGAGTGGGACATGAGTGGGGGCCTGCTGGCAGGTGCCCTGCCCTGCTGGGGGGTGGGTGTGCAAGGGGACATGAGTGGGACATGAGTGGGGGTCTGCTGGCAGGTGCCCTGCACTGATGGTGGTGGGGGTGCAGGGGGACTTGAGTGGGAGCCTGCTGGCAGGTGCCCTGCACTGCTGGGGGGTGGGGGTGCAAGGGGACATGAGTGGGACATGAGTGGGGGCCTGCTGGCAGGTGCCCCTCAGTGCTGGGGGGTGGGTGTGCATGGGGACATGAGTGGGGGCCTGCTGGCAGGTGCCCTGCACTGCTGGGGGGTGAGGGTGGAGGGGGTCATGCGTTGGTGATCAGTAGTGCAAGCTGACATGTGGTTTGCCTGGGGGGCATGGCCATGGTGGATGGGCTGCCTGCGGGACAAGACCAGGGGTGCAGGGTAGTCTCCTGTGGTGTGGGCTGCCTGCAGGGGCCGTGGAGGGTGTAGAGTGAACACCTGGGAGGACCCACACTGCCAATTCACGTGTAGGACTCCCCTGCACCCCAGATATACACATACCCCACTCGCACAGGGCCTGTCGCGTGTGAAACTTCCCGCGCACCCTCGAAATACACGTACCCCGCTCGCCCAAGGCCAATCGCGTGTGAAACTTCCCGCGCACCCCAGATTTACACGTACCCAGGCCAATCGCGTGTGAAACTACACGCGAACCTCAGGAATACACGCACCCCACTCGCACAGGGCCTATCGCGTGTGAAACTTACCGCAAACCCCAGATTTACACGCACCCCGCTCGCCCAAGGCCAATCGCGTGTGAAACTTCCCGCGCACCCCTGGAATACACATATCCCGCTCCCCCAGGCACGAATGCGTGTAGAAATTCACGCACACCCCTGAAATACACGTACCCCGCTCCCCCAGGCCCGATCGCGTGTAAAACTTCCCGCGCACACCAGAAATACACGCACAAGCTAATTTTTCACACAGCGGGTGTCGCTGTTTGTCGCGTACCCCTTTGCACGTCATTTGTCCTAGGGGGCCACAGTATGGGACATTCATCAGAGCTGTATATTCGTGCTTTTTGTTAGCGCACATTTTGGCGCACATTTTTTTCCAGCGCAGGGACGCTACCGTCTGCCTTCGTGTGGCGGACGGGTTTGGGTCTGTGCGCGTCTTTGCCCATGCACTGGTTTGCCCTATTCGATTCCATGAATACGTGTTGTAGGCGAGCATGTGGGCGTTCCGCGCACTTGCCTCCTGTACTTCCCTGTGACGCCCACATTTTCACGAGTTGTTCCCCATTCCGAGTGTTACGCCCCGTGTTCCACCTACTTTTGTTATGTGCGCCGCGCTATGTGCGCTTTCGCTGTGGTTGCTAGATGACCTGTGCGCCGCGCACTTTTTCAGCGCACATCCCTGATTTTACTCGCGCACGGACTTCCATGAATAGATGTGCGCTGGTTTCCCTGCGATATTCGCACTTGCACTGCTATTTTCGCTCTTTCACTGCGAATCGCACGTTTTCGCATGCTTGCGCCGAAATTTTCGGCGCACATCAATTCCATAAATCGGCCTGTAAGTGTTGCCTTGCTAAGGTATTGCATTGATTCTATTCATGTTAGCGCCACGCAGCAGCTTCTCTGTTCTATTATTTAAGTATAGCTTTACTTCTAGGCGGCCATGATTATCGGCATTACCTTCCTCGACACTTTTGTCCTCTCTCGAAAGTGCCTCCATTAAGGGAGTCTATTGCTCCTGTCCTCCATAGTCACCCACCCTACCCCAGCTCTCTACCCCCAACCACGGTAGAGCGAGTGGGGGAGGGGTGTGTGAGTCGGTGTAGGGTGGGTAAGGGTAGAGAGGTGTTACCCACACCCTTTCCCCACTCTCTCTACCCTTACCCTCCCAAACTCCACTACGTATACCTACCCTACCTCCACTCTCTCTACTCCTGCCCTATGACCAATCCCTCTATCCCCACCCTCTTTACCACCACTCTCACTACACCTACCTTTACCGCGCTCTCTCTACCCCACCCACCATAGCTCCACTCCCTACCCACCCCAGCTCAACTCTCGCTACCTCTGCCCTACCTCCACTCTCTCCCCGCCCTAACTTCACTCTCTCCCCCGCTTTACTTCCACTCTCTCCCCCGCCCTGCCTCCACTCTCTTTCGCCTGCCTTACTGCCATTCTCTCTATGCCCCCACCCACCCTACCTCCACTCTCTCCCCCACCCTATTTTACTTTCTCCCCGCTTTACCTCCATTCTCTCCCCTGCCCTACCTCCACTCTCTCTCGCCCTGCTCTGCCTCCACTCTCTCAAACCTCACTCTCTCCCCCGCCCAAACCCCATTCTTTCCCCCACCCACCCGCCAGAAATCCACTCTCTCTATGCCCCCACCTACCCAACCTCCACTCTCTCTCTACCCCAACCCTACTCCCTTGCTCTACTCAACCCTACCTCATATCTTTACCCCCACCACACACCCTACCCCCACCTCTCTAGCCTCACCCACCCTACAGCCTTTATTCCTCCACAAACCCAGTCTACCCCCTCTGTTCCGCTACCCACTTTACCCCCTCTCCCTATCGCTCATCCTTCCTCTTATACTCTCTTTATATCTTACCCTCTCACTCTTTCTTGTTCATATTTCCTCTATCAATGGCTTACTCCCTTGCTCTCCTCCCCTCATCATTCGATTGCACCCCTTATCGCATCCGCCTTTGAAATTGTGTACACTCCTCCTTGCACCCTGATGCCTGTACATGCAAAATGCAAACAACAGTTTTAAACGCCAACACTATTGGCATGGCCAATGCTTGTTAGGGTTTGGATCAAAGTTGTCGTGCTGGTGAGATCTGAAGTAGCCAAAACGGATGCCATGAGAGTGGGGAGGGAAGCTTCACATGTGTGGTTGAAATCTGTTAGTGCTTTGCAAATGCCCCCACCCTCTCCACACTCATGGCAGTGCCCGTTTATTGTGACCACGTTGGCCTTTTTCTATTGTCTTTAATGGAAAGAGTGCCAGCTGCAGCTGCCTCTCTTTCCAGCACTTAGGACAAATAAAAAACGGCCAACAGCCACTCTCCTGGAGGGATCTTAAAATAACGATGGGACTCCTGATTAGCATTCCCCTTACATTTGACTTGTGCACATAAACCAGAAAAAAAAATACTTTCCTTGCATACAAGTCCCATTTTTTAACAATCGTTAGTTACTCAGCACGTCTAAAATGATGTGCAGTCTGCTACAGGGCAGAGAACTCTTATATAGTGCTGTCAGAATATTTTAAGCACTTCCCTGTGTCTGCTAGATATTGATTAAACAAACTATGTTTAATGGGATAAGGGAAAGTCCTCTTAAAAGTGAAAATAATGCTGACAGCGTTCTTGAAGAATTACCTCCCCTGCAGGACGAAACAAAGCATAACGTTTAAATTAGGCTTGTGTGCATGGAAACAGAAAAAAGACTAGTTCAGTGTTCCCAAACAACAGTTTCCAAAAAGCATGTTATCCCTATCCCCCTCCCGTCAGTCATGATCACTGAATACACAAGCTCAGTATCACCAGCCACCAGTATCCCACAAGTTGCTGAGTATGCTCACCACCCTCACATTTCCTATGACAGGGCTAATCCGTGGTGATTTTGATCAGTGCACGGTTTTCGCTATTTGGCACTTACAGTATCCCTTAGCACCCCCTTTCTACATCAAGACGTGTCAGTGGTTTGAATGTCGGAAGCAGGGGTGAAGTCCTAAAAATTAAAGTGGGGGGCCACATCAACAAATTCAATTCAATGCGATGTGACATCGCCAAACAGTAGCATATCAAGGAGAAATATGCACATTTCATTAAATTGGCGTTTCATAACCACCCAAATAGCACAGGAAGAATGGTATTTGCCTTTCATAAAAACAACACACACACAAAACCCAGAGAGGATGTTTTCTTCTAATAGTGTTTTTGAAAACGTTAAAAGGTGTGCATGGTTTAAACTCCAAGAACCAATACAAATGTTTTCCCTGGGACTTGCAGTACCGAAATGGGACATTGTACCTTTAGTTGTTTGTCATTTTTCATCAGGTGATACAGTGCAGTGGTGTAGTGGCCGGCCTACAATCCTGACGACTGTGGTTTGATCCCCAAAGTTGGATTTAATTCATAGATTCAAAGAGGACGTTCAATGTTTCTCATTTTAGGTGGTGAGGGGGGGGGGACTGAGTGTACCCTCAACTTGAGCCCTGTTCTGAGGCAAGATCTTTCCCCAGAGCTATCCTTCTGTTTCACGTTTTGCTGCATGCACTTGTCCTGGGAGGTCTAGTTTCTTCCTCACTGGGGACTTCCCATTAACTGCATTGAGTCTTTTAACGAAATGACTACTGCTCTGCAGGAGTGCAGGGTTCAGCTCTTCTCCCAAGAGTCCCAGAGGGGATCGATGCCCCCCTCCTCTCCAAACACGCATCCTTGTACATACCCTGCTTGACTGTGCTCTGTACCTATAAAGCTGTGAAAATGAGTGCAACTGCACCTATTAAGTTGTGTTAATGATTCTAACCAGCGCTTGATGCCTGAGGGATTAGTGCACGTCTATAAATGCTAACATAAAATAAATAAATAAATGCAACTCCTACTCAGCCCCACACTAGTACTAAACCAGCAGTGCTCCCAATACTAGAGGTGAAACAGGCACATCTCCTAGGGTAGCATAGTCCGAGGGCAGGCTCTACTCCTCAGGAGAGATGTGAGCTAATACAGAAGAAGATCAGACAACAATAGTACTGTGATACCAAAATAAAGTAAAGTCCAACCAAGGTTCTATAAAATAAGGTCGTTTAGGTTAACTAACAATACAAACAAACTCATGAAAAACACTATAACCCACCTCTGTAAAAGAAAACACAGAGAATGCAGACTTAGTAATAAAAGGGGGCACCCTAGGTTTGAAGACGGGGTGGACAGGCAATGATTTGAGCAGCAGTTGTCAAAGTTGCTGATGTAGTGGAAAAAAATACCACTGACTATTCCGGCGGATTGGTGGATTGGTGAACAATTCATTAGCAGAAAGCAAGCAACAGGACAACAACACACCAACAACAGTATGAGACTTTGGCACAAGTGAGAACCCCCTCCCTCCATGCACTGTTCTCTTAGATCCAAAGAACTCATGCATTTCAATGGAAGGGGATGCCCAGACAGGGCAAGGAATCATACTGAAATAATGTTACAAGCTGGGAACAAAGTGCCATTATACAAGCCTCGGATACCAGCTGCGTTCTCACATGTGGAGACCTTGTTATCAGGAAGGACAGCATGAAGTGATACATTTAGTGGAGCTGAATATACTCCTTAGAGATTCACAGATAGTCTGAGGCAGGTGAGCATGCTTAGAGTATGATGCATGTGAAACCCTAAAACTGTCATGTTGGGTAATGTAGTCCGGGGAGGTGGGTGGGATGTCAGAGTGGGGGTGGGAAGTGACATGGAAGGGGGAAGGGTGGTTTCCCGATGTTGTAGACTAATAAATACATTTTCAACTGTCTCTCTGTCTGCGCTTTTGTTGCTGTGCCGCGCTCGGCAACCTGATCCATAGCGTTCCCTTCCGTGGTGGCCCCAGGGCTGAGGGACACTATATTGGAGACAAAGGGGCTGTCCGAAGCAGCAGCGGCACGGAAGGCCCAGCGCTGGTGGGTGCTGGGGCACAGCAGCAAGCCGGAGAGGTCCTCCGGTTAGGTGAACCCTCCAGCACTCATTCCCGGTGCTGCGGCGGTGAGTGTTTGGAGTCGGGAGTAGGGCCCAAAAGTCACCATAAAGCAGTGCTTGTGCCTGATAAGGTGGCCGCTGTCCAATAGGCCACTTGGGAGCGGTGCAAGTGCCTCACCAGGCGGTCGGCACTGCCCCATGAGTGGATGTCTTTCAGGTGCCACTTTTGGCCCAGGAGTGACATTTTCAAGACAATATCCCAGTGATACCATTGGCGCAGATACATCACAGGGTGCAAGAATCGGTGGCTGTCCAGCTCCAAGGGGTATTTGATGTCGCAGACACCAGTAACATGTGGCTGAGGTGGGCAAGATGGCTTAGCGACTTTGAATTGTACATGGTGGCCACAGGGCCCATGGAAGATGTCCGACAGTAATGCCTATTAGAACGGGCGGCAGGCCCTGCTACAAGGGACATTATCGATACGTTTCCAGCCGACTCAATTGACTCCATTCAAGGGTTGAAGTATACGCTGGCTGCGTATTTCATGCCACAGACTAACTTCGATTATGAGAGGCATCTTTTTCACTGCACGAAACAGCTGAAGGGTGAGACCATGGACGTGATCCTGATGAGATTGAACATTAAAATGAAACACTGCAATTTCAACAACTACTCAAATACATAGGCGCTGAGATCACAAATCAAAGCGGGGATGCGAATCGCAAAGTTTTAGGAGGAAACTATTGCAAAAGTCCAGGACACTGCATGAGATTTTGATGTTGGTGCCAGGAGAGTTAGCCATCAAGTCTCAAGTGGAGTCATTTAGCATCCCAAAAGAGTCACAGGCACACACAGAAGCCGTTCGCAGACTTCAAGTGGTGCCGTGGTCCCATGGAGAGTAATTCTGCTTTAGAGGTGGCTACTAATATCCACATGAGGGGGATGTGCCCAGCCAATGGGCAGCTCTGCTCCACGTGTGGAGAGGAGAATCACATTTTAAGTTGATGTGACACATTGCCAGATAGCTGGCAAAGGATAGAGGAAAAGGGGTCATCAGCAGACCCCGGATGAGGACCACGGCAACCGCAGCACAAGCATCCCAAATCGCGGGATCAAATATATGGCAAACAGAAGGACGGCGGGAGGCGGGAGCAAGAATCAAGTGATAAGAAACCAAGAAGGGAGCGCAGGGAGAGGAGAAGGTACCAATTGGCTTCCTCGAGACCAGAGCATCGCTCCAGATGACATGTCCGATACCTTGTTGAACAATCTCTGTCGGAAACTGAGCCGAGTTCCTCTGAAGGGGAACAGAGGAAAAAGGGATATCTACATGCGCTTGGCAACAGAATCGCGACTGAACATAGTCCCACCTTACTGATGAGCCTAAATGATAGACCGACAGAATTCCTCATAGATACTGGCGCCACTGTAAATGTCATCAGCGAAAGAATCTACAAGACCCAAATCACCCAGACTTGTCTCATCAGGTGTAGACATATACCCATATGGCGCTAACACCCTGTTAAAGTGTCTGGGACCATTCAAAGCTAAGTGCAGATACAAGACACAGGAAAAGGCCATACCAATTCATGTACTATCCACCCAACAGAATGCAGATGTATCCTGAGTTTCAGGACGGCTGTGGGCATTGGTCTCATCCGCGTTCTATACAAGGTGATGGTACACAAGTACACTGACACTGTTGACAAGGTCAGTCAACTATACCAATCACTAGTCAAAGGTGTAGTAAAGCTAGGCAACTGACAGATCAAACTCCACATTGATGAGGACCTCCCACTGGTGGTGCAGCATTACAGAGACATCCCCGTCAACATTCAGCACCAAGTCAAGGAGGAAATCCATATGTTGCTTGAGCAGGACATAATAGAATCAGTGGTGGTCTCCACATCTCGGGTATCCCCAATTGTACCTGCTCCTAAAAGTGGCTCTGATGTCAGTCACCTCCTCAACAGGGCCAAGGTATTCTCGAAACTTGACTTGGACAAGGGCTATCACCAACTGGCCCTGAGAGTAGATACATCACAAGCTTTGTAACTCACCTGGGGTTTTATAGATACAAGAGACTTAGTTTTGGAGTGTCCTCAGCTATCGGGATTTTGCAAGCGGGAATCCACAACATAATAAAACACATTACAAACTGTATAAATTGCAGTGATGACATTTTAGTGTTCGGCATTGACTTGGAGCAGCATTATAATACACTATCGAGAGTGTGTATGGCAGTGGAAGCGGCTAACCTCACTTTGAACAAGGAAAAGTGTGAATTTCGAAAAGGGACACTTCGGTTCTTTGGACATATATTCTCTGGAAATGGCATGACTCTAGATCCTGACAATGTCACGGCACTCGACGTGACAGCAGCTCCAATAAATGTCTCGGAACTCAGGTCATTCCTGGTGCTTGCGATACATTAAGGACTTTTCAACCATCAGCGAGCCGCTGAGGGACCTCACCAAACAGCACACCACGTTCAAATGGTTGACAGAGTGCCAACAGGCATTCATGTCCATACGAAATTGCATAGCACAGGCAGAAAACATTGCATATTTTGACACAGACAGGAAGTCAGAGCTGACCGGGAATGCGAGTCTGGTAGAACTTGTAGCGATTCTGGCCCAGAAAGACCAAAACAACTCCACCCAGAGGCATGTCATCTTGTATGCCAGCAGGAGCTTGACCAAGACCAAGCACGCGTATTCGCAGGCCAAAAAGGAAAGCCTTAGAAAAAAGAGATTAGGTCACACAGATAATTACTACACTTTTAATCAATTAATCAACCTCAGTTGATTCAACTTGTGGAAGGGGACACAAAGCTCAGTCAAAAACATAATCATTATAAACATCATATTTTAATATATATCACAATAATAGCATAAAATTGTACATTATATTCACACTATAACATCATAAAAATACATTATAGTATACATTCTTGTAAACAAATTAAATAGATTGTCTAAGCAAAAAAGAACTAACATTCGAAATGGCCAAACATATACTAACAGCAGTGTAAAAAAAATCATCTGTAGTTAAATAAGTAATGTTTGGAATGGCCAATTTTAAAATTGCTGACAAAAAGTGCTGAGTGCCAGAAAAGTGCTAAGTGCCTACTACATGTAAACAATACCTCTGGATTTTTAAAGTAGTTTCAGCGACACTATTTATCTAGTTCCCACAAGGACTAATGGTCGCCTTCATCAGGGCGCACTAATAAGTGGCATCTAAAAAAGATATGACATTCACAAATACACCTAATAATGAAATAGCTGGGATCCATGTTTTCTACCGTGACGTAGTCCTCCATTATTATTTTACAGTGGTCGCGGCTGTAAAATCACCCGCACGTTTAAACGACCGACGTATGACAGATGTAACTGACTCGCAAGTGGGGCTTCTTTCAATTGCCTTTAATAATAATGGAGGACTACGTCACGACAGAAAAAATGTTGTTTATTATGAAAGCATCTCCTTGTATATATGCAGAGAGGGATTAGCATCTCACAGATACATATGCTCTACATTGATAAATAATTCAGAAGCAAAATAAATGCTATCTGTTTTTGTTTCGGGCTGCGTGAAAAAAATCATTGTTCTCTGTGCCTTATATGGACTCATATAGACATCGAGGTCTACAATAAAGTTTGAAATTCAACAATGAAACAAACATGGATCCCAGCTATTTGATTATTAAGTGTATTTGTGAATGTCATATCTTTTTTAGATGCAACTTATTAGTGGGCCCTGATGAAGGTGACCATTAGTCCTTGTGGGAACTAGATAAATAGTGTCGCTGAAACTACTTTAAAAATCCAGAGGTATTGTTTACATGTAGTAGGCACTTAGCACTTTTCTGGCACTCAGAACTTGCACTTTTTTGCCATTATTTTGGGACTCAGCTCTTTTTTGTCAGCAATTTTAGAATTGGCCATTCCAAACATTACTTATTTAACTACAGATGATCTTTTTATACTGCTGTTAGTATATGTTTGGCCATTTCGAATATTAGTTCTTTTTTGCTTAGACAATCTATTTAATTTGTTTAAAAGAATATATACTATAATGTATTTTTATGATGTTATAGTGTGAATATAATGTACAATTTTATGCTATTATTGTGATATATATTAAAATATGTTTATAATGATTATGTCTTTTCACTGAGCTTTGTGTCCCCTTCCACCAGTTGAATCAACTGAGGTTGATTCAAAGTGTAGTAATTATCTGTGTGACCTAATCTCTTTTTTCTAATATATTGCACCCTTGGTCCACAGAGTTGGGATTACCCATCATTGTTGATCTTCAAAAAGGAAAGCCTGGCGGTCGTCTGGGCCTGCAAACATTTCCACTTATTTCTTTACTGGAAGCCATTCACAATCATAACCGAGCATCAAGCTCTACTATCCTATATGGCAACCCACAGGCAAAAATGACACCCTACATCGCCAGGTGGGGCCTGAGGCTACAGGACTATGCGTTCAAAATCATTCACTGGCCGGGGAAGGGAGAGAACCCAGCAGATTTCTTGTCAAGGCTTCCAAGACCGGGAGACACTCCGGAGTCCTCCATGGTGGATCGATCCATTAAGTACCTGATTCAGCAGGCAATCCCACAAGGCATCGATCCCATAAGACTCACACAAGAACTCGTGAGAGACACAGTGTGTCAGATCATCATTACGGGTTTGAAATCGGGCAGGTGGAGGAGAGTCGAAGAAAGGAGCCCTCTTGAGTAGGAGGAAATAAAGAAGGACGTAGAGTGCATGTTGCACGTGAAGGATGAACTGGCCATCTCAGAAGAAAATCTACTACTGAAAGGCAGCAAATACATTGCGCCCGCTTCATTGAGGGAAAAGGTCCTAGAGATAGCACATGAAGGCCACAGGGGAATCTTATTCACCAAGAGGATGATGAGACAGAAGGTGTGGTTCCCCAAGCTTGGCTCGATGGTGGAGGAATTGCTACGAGAATGCCCCGCATGCTGCCTTATCACACCTAGTAGGCACCCTGAACCGCTTAACATGTCTGAACTTCCAAGTGGAGTATGGGAGGTGTTGGCTGCTGATTTCTTTGGTCCCATCGAAGAGGGAAAGTATGTATTGGTGGTCATGGATGAGTATTTGCGGTTTCCGGAGGCACACTAGTGTCATCCACAACAGCACATCACGTCATCCCGGTACTGGACCGAATCTTCATGGCTTATGGCCTCCCGAGGCAGGTAATGACAGACAATGGGCCAAATTCATGAGCCAGGTCTTTAAGATCTTTGGTGAGTACATGAGGTTTTAACATTGGACAATAACCCCACTCTGGCCACAAGCCAATGGCATGATTGAACGCCTTGTGGTGAATCTCAAACACACACTTCAGGTTTCACACCTAACTGGACAGCCCTACGAACAAGTGCTACACCAATTATTGCGTGACCATGGGTGCACAGCTCACAGCTTTGTGGGAAAGGGCCATGCGGATGTCATGTTCGGAAGAAACATTTGCACAAGGTTGCCACCACACCGGAAGGAGCAGAACGGATATGCAGTGGATGAAGAGCTGAGAAATAGGGATGAGAGTGCAAAAGAGAAGATGGAAGATGAAACAATATGCAGACACCAGAAGACAGGCCAATAATTCCTCATTGGAACTGGGGGATGTTGTAGTGCTCAAACAGCCCAGAACCAGCAAGTTCCTGGCCACATACCATGAGGACCTGATGGTCGTCACGGGAAAGAAAGGGTCCATGATCACAGCAGAAGGGGATCAAAGGCAAGTAACGAGAAACTCATCACATTTAAAAAAGTGGATAGTGGCCGATCGACCCGGACATTGCATCTCTCACGTAAAGGAGTGCAGTTACTCCTCTAACAAGTCCTATCAAGGTGATGGCGTGGACTCGGAAGAGGGTGAACCACGGGACCTGATGGTCGATGCTCGATCTGAACTTTCAGCAAAAGGATGCCAACGACCTCAAAGAGCGAGAACAAGGACTTCAAAACTCATTGAAGAAATATAGTAATAGAGCTGTGTTAATGTTTAATTTGGGGGGAGGTCATGTTGGGTAAAGCAGTTCAGGGAGGTGGGACATCGGGGCAGGAAGTGACGTGGAAGGAGAAGGGGGGGTTGCCCGATCTTGCAGATGAATAAAGATGTGTTCAACCTGAACTGGAGAGTCCAGCCCCTTTGATGAGCAGCAATTACCCTCAAGATGGATGGGGATGCAGACCTTACTCATACATCAATAATAGAGCCGACTCAGAAAGTTGACAAAAGGAAGACTGTTTTAATGTAAATTATCTAAAATAGGGAGCATAAAGAACATCAACGCAAACGCTCAATGTTCAAACTCAAAGTACTTTAAGAAAAAAATGCTCTTTTATAAGCAAAATATGTCATCAATGACGTCTAAATCACATGTGTATTAACGTCATCCTACGTGGCAAACTACGAAAACCTATAAGCATGGGCTATTGGTTCTGAGTGAACGTCGAAATATATGATCCATACTAGTCTAAAAAGTGTAACTATGTGATTGGTTACCTAACATTAGGTGGGGCAACTAAGCCCTCCCTTCAAAATGACCACTATGAACGTCACTAAATACACAAAGTCCCATTGGTTTACACACTATAGGACCCCTGAATATGCAGGGCCTCTACAATTGGTTGGCACTCTATCCACCTTCAGTACTTTTCCACCTACGTTAGCAGCCTGCAGGCTGGCCATCCAGATGCTGGCGAGGTTGCCTTAACTTTAACTTCCCACCAGTTAGCATATCAATCCATCATCACCTCAGTGGTCTACTGTCAATTAGGCCTTTGAACTTCGTCCTTGCAAGTGTTCTTAGCTCTGAGAAAATTAGGGAGTGAGAAGCACAGTCTGCCTTCATGCGTAGGTGTGACCACCTCGTTCATCCAACTTCATGCTTCCATGTGACTAGAGAATCAAGCCTTTTTGTGTATTTTATATTATTTTCTAATAGACCTTTGATGTCTTCCTCGTTATGTTCATTCCTTTTGACAGGGAGGTTTGTTCTTTCACACGATTTTGTATCCAAAGTCAGTTTACTCCAGTTTTGATAAGACCTTGGCTTCTTGGCTCGCCCAGCCTCGCCTTTCACCAATACTCTGCTTTTATTTCAATGTATGCTTTTTAACTGTGACACACTGAACTGAGGCCTTTTTGCTAATGTCCAACCTGCTATAATACGTTTAGTGGAAACATCCATAATTCTCTCATTCCTGTGTATAAGCTTAGAGCTAGCTTCACAATGACTTTGCTGCTTGCGTTTCTTCTGCGTCTGTACACTTGTAAAATGATTTAATATCTTCATCTGTTTCTGTGGCATAAGTTTCTTCACCTTGAGCCCAAGATGTCACTTATCCTTATTGCTTTCTTGATGCCTTATAGAATATCTGCATTCTCTAGTTACTGCATCTCTTTTATGTTCTTCTTCTTCGGCTCCATGTAATATATACTTTGGCAATGGTTAGTGATACTACCATTCATCCTTGCGTTTATTGGCTCTGCTTCTTCAGGGATTTCATTCAGATGTCCATCATATTTCTTTGTATGCAGATATGGTTTTCTCAATGGGTACCTTGGCTCCCAGATTCTCTTAGGTACTGACCCTTTCACTGGTACTGGACTGAGTCCATACTCTGCTCTCTGTCGATTCTGCTGTTCTGTATACGTCACATACTCTGGTTTCCAGCATACAGGTAAAAGGGGCGGGTTAATTGAGGTGGGGTACTTGGCTCCTTCTCTACAAACCGTCTCACCGTCTTCGCGCCTTTTGTTGCTGTGCTGCACTCGGCAGCCTGATCCACAGCGTTCCATTCCCTGGTGGTCCCAGGGCTGAGGGACACTATAAAAACACACTTACATGTGTCAAAAGGGAAACCTGTCAGACACGAGAGATGTTAAGGCGAGCATGACTACACACTAGACGAAGAGCCTGCATCACAAGGACATGTTCAGTAAAGCGTAAAGCCTCATCTCACACAGCCAAGAAACAGTTGTTTAAACATGACATTTTGCCGTACCTACTCAATGTTATGATTCAGCAGTATGCTAGGAGAGTACATAACATTTTCAACTCCATAATTTCACCCATATTGGCAATGTCCTTAAACGGTACACCGTGGGATCCTACAAGTCTCAAGCGCATAGGCCACGGGCACAGAAACTCTATCAGTATGTTTATTCTTGCTTTGAAAACTTTTTGGCATTAAAACAGGAGCCTGGGTGCTTTGAGCGCGGTTGAGTTGAGGAGTGGCATTGACAGGATCCAATGGTGTGGTGAGCTTTAGCAGTGCAACGGCTTGTGGAATTCAGATGCTGAGAAATGATCTTCAATGTTGGGTTGCCAGGGCTGGAAGAGTAAGTAGGCTGTCTCGGATGAGGAGAAGTAAAGACTTGCCCTTGTAGTGCACAGTCTCAAATGGCTCATTACAGAGTTGTGGTACTGCAGCTGTGATGGCTTCGAGAGCAAAGAAGCTGGTAACCAGGCAGGCGGTGTCGCGTTGGGGTTGCTAGAAGACTCAGAGGGTAACGGATGTGGACTAGTGGAGCTTTGGCGATAGCTTTAAGTGAAACTCAGAGATGCGTGAGGCAGTTGAGCGACATGGTTGAAAATTACTCCAGTGATTCCCTTGCAGCAGCTTTGATGCTGTTGAAGATGCCCAAACTGGTGTCAAAGAGGTTTGAAGATGCATTACCAAGCCAGGAATGTTTTATTGAGCACTTCCAGGGTTCTGTCACATCCAGTGAGCAGAATCCTGAGTACCAGTGACCCCAACTGCAATAGGCCTTGTCCAACCAACAGGTCACCCCAAATATACCGTTAGGATGGTTAGGAAAGAGTTTGACTTTTTCTTGCAAATCTTGGTTGGCCTTCGCCTCTATGGCGGAAGACTTTGGAGTGGACTGTACTCCCACCATGGTTCCAAATAAATCTTTCTTCTTCAAGTATTCAAAGATGAATCAACTAAGGGGAGACATAAGGCTACAGTAGATTGGTTCCCTTCTAAAGCTTTGCAAGGGGTTAATTCCTGATTGCTGTTTCAAAGTCTTCTTGCCTGATTATATCATAGCCTAAGGGCTTGCCTTGCAGGAAATAGGGACATGAGGTTTTGGAGCTCTTGGAAATTCCAAGAGGGCAAATTCTCTCTCAAACAGGCAGGTCTTCCTTTGGGCTACTCTACTCTGCCCCTTCCTCTGTCTGCAGGCATCAAAGGGCCTCTGTTAATTAACATCCTAGTGTGACTTCCTTTGGCCTGGCAGAGTCTGGCCTTTGAAGCACTGGAACGCTCCCTGGTCCTCAGGGGAAGTTCCTTCTTTCCTGGGAGGTCAGAATACTTTCCCAGGGAAGACAACAGCTTCTGCTGTGAACATTCCTAAATGGTTAGTTTTTGGTGAAACTCAATCCCAGACAGTAAATGCGCTTGGGCCCCTAGCCAGAAAGGTTACAAGTATGCAAGCTGATAATAAAATGACACCAATAGGTTTTGGACAATATAATTGTGGAGACCCAAAGATCATCATGTCATAACCAGACATGACTTATATTTAGATTTGTCATCTGCCACCAGATCCTGGGGCCACAATTATACAATTTAATTTAGGCTCAGGATTTACCACAGTTATTCACAGATCCTGACATGCTGGACTTAAGGTGCTGGCAGGAATGCATATGCAACTTTGTGACTGCTATGTGGCCAAACTGCTGGGAGATGTCAGTAGAGAAGCTCAGTCAAAGCATAGTGGACATGTGCCCATTATGCTTTTCTTGATACAGGGAGGAGTCTGATTAGGAGACCTCATTTTCAGAGACAGATTTGCCTGCATCATTCTAATAATAAAAATAAAAACGGCTCGGGCTATTCCAACTTCACATATCGTCTTCTGTCATGATTCTATTGTGATTGTTATTTTTTCTTATATTGTCATTTACCCATTGACCACTGCCACCCCTATTAACAGGAAACTTGAAAAGGAAGTTAAAAGCATTTGCTATGAGTCGCTGAAGGCCTGGAAGTGCATCTAGACTCTCCTTGTAAGTCTATGTGCCTTGCGCGTAACTATGGCAATATCACGGTGTAAATGGAAAGCGGCCCGGCTGCTGTGTTCCCCGTCATGTGTATGCTCATGTGACTGCTGATGCCATCCGTGCCATGTAGTGTTTTCCAAATGTGAATGGTAATGAATGACCATCTGTTAAATAAATATGATCCCGTAGCTATCCACATCATAGCTTTAGGGTACTTTGTTTGGAAACAAAGCGTGGCGGCCTGCCACATGCATTTATGTCTTTACATATATTTTCTGTAAAGAATACCTATTTTTTTCATGCTTTATATTGCTGCAGAAAAGTCTGCTTTTTGCTAACTTTCAATCAATTGATTGAGAAATAGAAGAGCGAAAACAGTTGAGTTTACGTAGCTTTTTATTATTTAGCTAGTGATGAAATGCAGTTATTACCCAACGCCTTACTTTTTTTAAATGAAGAGGGTTTTCTTTGGGTATTCAAAAAGTTCTGCATTCTTGTTATACTCTTTTTTGGTAAATTGTAGAGAAAAACGAACATATTAGATACATATCAAAGTGGACAAACAGGTGCAAAGATGTACATAAATACAATACATTGTTGGACAGTGTAACCCATTGCAATGCACTTCTTTGCAAATACATTCAGGGCACATTGTTTGGCACAGGCTTGCAGTAAGATCTATGCACTATTTCATCTAAACATGATGCAATTCTGCTAAGGTTGTATCAGATGTTCACCATCATCCCACACAGTAGGAAGACATGGATTTGTTAATGCCAATTCCTGGCCCACCATACAGCATCTTAATCCTCAGTGTCCTGAGTAGCTATGCTTTACAAATCTGCTGCACTCTTTTGAATAAATATTGGCACTACCTGCATGTTGGCTCAGGCGAGTTACAGGTCATGCACACCTGAGTGTCTGAGTTCCCTGGCACCGTATTTAACGCATCACAAGCCCAGCTCAGATTTCAATACTAGTGTGCAGCGGGATCCATGAAAATTACCTGCAGGCCACTTTTGCCGAGCTATGGTTTCCCAGGTCCTGTTTTGGCACTGTGCCTCTACTGCTGTGCCGGGGACACACCTGCAGCTACCGACGATAGGCCCCTCAGCCCCCTCCTGCACCACGTACACACTCCCTTCTGTTGTCTCAGGTACACACTTGCACCCTGCGATCCCCCGCTAAACCCCACTCCTCCCCCCACACTTCTGGCCCGTGCACTTCACCCACCAAAACCCACACCTCCCTTGCCACTCCTTACCAGTCGCTGATCCAGTGCTTAATTTGCAAAAATATAAGTGTCAGGGCACAAATATTTTCTAGCACTCCTGGGACACTGTGGGTGGGCAGTTCCCCACCGCTGCCGCCACCACCCATAGCTGCTCGCCACGGTGTAGACATATTTGGGGTTACACTACGGCTCGCACCTGCTCATTGAGGTTGATGGATGAACTGACTAACACCACTTCATAATTAAAGTCAGTCTGAGACATTAAGTGCCAGGGCTCAAAAATAACTGCCAGGGCCGAGCCCTGGCAAACACCTCCACAAATTAAGCACTGCACGGATCTGGCTTGCAGTCTCTTCTGTGTCCTTGCGTGAAAGGCTCATGCAGCAATTCTCAACAGGGCACGGTGGCAGCAAAGTGGCCTGGTGGGGAAACTGCCTGCTTGAAAAGTGGGATGTACTATGCAGAGTGCCACCATTTGTCTCAACAAGCAGACTCGCCTTTCACTAATACCCTGCTTGTAATTCGATGTCTGCTTTTTAACTGCAACACACTGAAATGAGGCCTTTTTGCTGATGTGTTCCTGCTATAATACGTTTGGTGGAAACATCCATAATTCTCTCATTCCTGTGGATGTTGACGCTTGCCGCAGTCTATTTACTAGAAGCTTAGAACTAGATTCACAAGGACTTTGCTGCTTGCGTTTCTTCTGCATCTGTACATGTGTAAAATGATATCTTCATCTGTTTCTGTGGCATAAGTTTCTTCACCTTGAGCCAAAATGTCACGTATCCTTATTGCTTTCTTGATGCCTTGTAGAATATCTGCATTCTCTAGTTACTGCATCCCTTTTATGTTCTTCTTCGGCTCCATGTAACATATACTTTGGCAATGGTTAGTGCAGACACAGACCCTCTAAACGCTACACAGCAAGCTTTGTGGCTCCACCATAATTTATAAGGATAATTATATTGATAGGACAAGGGTAGGAGTCAGATTAATTGCACTCACATACATTAGACTAGTGCATAGCTTGTATTGTTCGGAATTGCCTTTCACTCTCCTGTATGGTTGTTACCTTTTTTGTGTACACAGCTGCTCTGTGCAGTAGAGTGAGGCTGCTCAAGTTACCATTTTCACATTCTATTCCATCCTTCCAAGTATCTGTACTATAAATCTCATTTGGGAAATGTGTATCATTCCATGGGCCTCATCACGAGTTGGGTGGTAACGCCGGCGCTAATAGCGCTGGCGCTATCTGCCTTACCGTCAAACCCCACGGCGCTATTAGCGCCGGATCACAGGTTTGGTGGTAATGGAATTCCTATTCCCCACTGAGCCCATTCGGGAATGCCCCATTCCCCATTTGGCTCAATGGGGAAATTTCACGCTCATACCGCTGGCGGATTTCCCGCCGGCGGTATGAGCGCAAATTTTCGGTGGATTTCCCCCCAGCTCAAAGCTGGGGAGAAATCCGCCGAAGCCCTGATTTGGCAGACCCTTAAATCCGGCGGTAATAGCGCTACCACCAGATTTAAGGGGTACCGCCAAACTCGTGATGAGGCCCCATGCCTGTAATATAAGCCCATGCCCAGCCAGTGAGATCCCATTCTTTCATTGTTTGCCTTTTCTGCATGGATCTCATTGGGAACTCTGTATTATTCCATTTCTTTATTTTTTTATTTTTTCATCTTGGATCCCGTGTGGGAGATCTGCATGGAAAAGGACTTTTGGGGGGTTGTGTGAACCTCGGTGGGAGTTCACCCTACCAACGGAGGGACTCAAGCATGTGTGGGTCTGTATGGTTGGATTGGTTAGTCAGGGTTACGAGGAATTGGGATGTAGGAAGAGGTCCCTGTGAGGGGTCTTCGTCTGAGTGTGCTACCCTGCTTTACAAGGCGGCTCCTCTGGCGGACAGGCATTGTTTAGGAAGTCTATAGATAGCACAGGAAAGGATTTAATGTGCATAGCTGAGGGCCTAGTTTCCACCCATTCTGTCTGCACCATAGTGTATAGGCTCTGTCTTTCTCGATCAATGTCATGCCGTTTAGCCTGGTGCCACCCTCCACCCAGAGCCTCTCCAGGCACTACCCTCCAGCAGTGCCTTGGGCGGCTTCATAGATTTGACCAAAGTCATGTGTTTTGGTGGCCCGTCCATGCTAGCTTGAGAACCCGCCCTTGCATCAGTAGGTAGAGGACCAGAGGGACCTCTTAAGCCAGGGACCCTCTGTCACATAGAACAATGACACACGGAGCAATGTCAGTGCACCCCCGCACCCCGCCCCCCAGACGATGGTTAAACACCCACCAGATACTCACAGGGATTAATAGATGTGGCACTGTCTTGGAGCACTCTAGTATTTCATAACCAGTAGCCTGCAGCTTCGAGTGTTCTCATTACCTTTCAAAGAGGCAAAACTGTGATTTCAGGGGTGCCAGTCTTGGACATGGGCAGGGCACTGTACACAGGCTTCAAGCGATCTCAAAACCATCAGACATTGACTAGAGCACTCCCGCTGTTCCATATCAGCTGTGAGTAGCGCATCCAGTCCAGATGTAATTCTCTGCATTCTGTGACTTGTGGTTTTCATTCAATGCTATAAAACCTATATTACAAACCCTCAGATTGTACAGGAAAAATCACCATGGTCGAACAACTAATACCTGGTAAGACACACCTGGGGAATTCGGCCCATCCCCCGGCCAAAATGGTGTGTTCTGCACTTACTAGACTTTGCATAAAGTCTCGGGAAGATAGCTCAGGGCAACGTGCTCGCCTTGCAAGCAAGATGACACGGAACAACACAGGTTCAATCCCCGGATCTGCGCTTAGCAACCTCTGTTTTAAGCGTGTTATAAATAACCTATCATATCATGCAGCTCGGACTGTTTCCTCGTGCTGAGATCTGCATGTGGGGAGTCTATTGGTTGAATGTCTGTCACTGAGCTGCCATGTCCTTTCACGTTACTGGTGTATGTTGGCAATAATACAGTAGCAAGAAGAACAGGGCACTCCTCTGTGGTATACGTTTCTATTGATTCAGCCATGACTGATATGTGTGCACCGTGATGAAGGAATAACAGAACCCCTGAGGCAAAGTGAGGTGCAACACTTATTTTCAGACACCAGATTGTGTGGGATGCACTCATGGTGGAAAATGGGTCTTTTCGGAGCACTACCTGGCAGTCTCCACTAAGAATACTGCAGGTCAGAAGTGCTACAAGGGGCTAAACCACACAGTGTTGAGTTGTCTAGTAAAGGAGGGAGGGTGGTCTCCCATCTGACTCCCCATATAGGCTGGTATGTGAATATGGTGCACAATATGCTTTTGGCTCTTGTCCATGAAAGAGGAAGGAACTGGGGAACATGCCGAAAGTGCCTTAGGACTTCGCTTAAAACTAAATAATATACTTAAGTGTCAGGGTGGAGTTTCACTCGAATGGTGAAAAGAGCTTATCTAAAGGACCACCTGCCATTGTCAGACTTGCATAACTAAATAACCATTTTAGCAAGTTAGCGGTTAGCCTGCTCTTTGGTTCAAAATTGGGTGGCCCTCCACTGAAGACACAGACACACCTCCCTCTCTCTAAAGGACCTAATTGGTCTTTAACAGTAGATGCAGAGAGGATGAGATGAAAACATCCCTAACAAATTCCAGGATCAGACAATCACAATTGTCTGGTAATATAGAGGTGTAAAAGCGAAATGTTTCCAGTGCTGATATCTTGATGAGGGTTTCTCACGACAAGGCAAAATGTTTCCAGTGCCGATAGCTTGATGAAGGTTTCTCACGACAAAGCAAAACGTTTCCAGTGCCGATAACTTGATGAAGGTTTCTCACGACAAGAAAAAACTTTTCCAGTGCTGACATCTTGATGAAGGTTTCTCACGACAAGGCAAAACATTTCCAGTGCTGATACCTTGATGAAGGTTTCTCACGACAAGGCAACACGTTAACTCGAAGGTTTCTCAAGACAAGGCAAAATGCTTCCAGTGCCGATATCTTGATGATGGTTTCTCACGACAAGAAAAAACATTTCCAATGCCGATACCTTGATGAAGGTGTCTCACGACATAGCAAAATGTTTCCAGTTCTGATATCTTGATGAAGGTTTCTCATGATAAGGCAAAACGTTTCCAGTGCCGATACCTTGATGAATGTTTCTCATGACAAGGCAACATTTTTCCAGTGCTGATACCTTGATGAAGGTTTCTCACGACAAGGCAAAATGTTTCAGTGCTGATGCCTTGACGGTGGTTTTTCATGACAAGGCAACATGTTTCCAGTGCCGATACCTTGATGAATGTTTCTCAAGACAGGGCAAAACGTTTACAGTGCTGATATCGTGAAACGTTTTCTCAGATTCCCGAATGTTTACCGGGACCTGATAAGAGCAGTCCTTACACTGCAGCGTTACCCTTTCAACTATCAATCCACTTTTCTCAACCACCTGAGACAAATGGACTGATATCCTGATGTGGACCTGACAAGGGTGAAGGCTCCATCAGCAGCTCTCAATGGCTCCCTACTGCAAACTCCTGCAGCATTAGAAACCAGGGTCCAGAACGGAAGTACATGGAGACCCTCATCTCTGTCTTTCCTGATCTTACTCAGAACCAGGTAATTGTCAGACTCAGAAGGAAGTCTACAGTAGCCCCTGGTGCCACTGAAAAGGCAATGCACCCCCCTCGGGCCTAAAGGCCACTCCTCTAAGCAGAAAGTTGGGACCCTCTAATCAGAAAGTTGGGAGAAGTGCACTGCTGTTGTTGGCAAATAGATCTATCATCAGTAGGACAAATTGAATGCACAAGTGCTGGCACACAAGTCCCCCTAATGCAACAGGAGATTTCTGATGGATATTCGCTGCTCAATAGATCCTTCTGGCTTCTCTCAGAAAAATAGCTTTGATAAGGAAGAGGAGGTGAAATTAACACCCGGCGCTGATCATGTGTGCCAAAGGTAGCCAACAGAGGGCACTGTGGTTCTTTGCTACCCGATTGTCATTTAGAGAGTTGAACACCTGAACCTCCAACCTGGGAAAAACTAAGCACTTTGAATAGCTGTTAAATTCCCTCCATGTGGAAGACCTCGTCATTTCTATTCTCTTTCCGTCTCCCGGTGCTGATAAAATAGGCCCTAATGTCAATCTTCACTCTATCAAACTATCCTTCAATGTGAGAACCATGGGCTGGCAGGGTCCAGTGACACCCCTGATTAAAGATTGGCCCCTTCCATCCACTAGTTAAGTTCCAACCTTAAGGCTGGGCCAGGGGTGTTACTAGGTCTGGAAAAGATCTGGGGCTACGCTAATGTCGGAACTCAGAGCTACCTCGCCTTTTGGTTATATCCCCTGAGCTTCTATCCAGGGCTACAAACAAAAGACCTGGGGCTTTTGTCCCCTCAGCCGCCCCTTAGCGACGCCTCTGGGCTGGGCACAGTCTTGTCGTACAGGACACCAGTGATGGAGAAGATGATGTACCAGTAGGCCCAAGTGAAGAAAGAGCCCAGGGCACCAGCCGAGTAGATGCTGCCCTGTCCCCTTGCATGTGCAAAAAAGTCTTTTGCAAAGCCTCTACTTTGTCCAGGACAAATTGTCCCTGTTCTGAAACTTATCGAGATGTTTATGTGGATGAGAGACTCTTCCAAATGCCGCGTCGATAAGGGACCCGATTAATGAAAGTATCTGTGTAATGATTGAATGGGACTTTCTCGATTGTACATGAAATCCAAGCACTTGATGAAGATTACAGACTTGGGCAACATTCGATTAAAAAAAAAAATCTGCATCTAGCCAATCATCCAAAAAAAGCAAAAACTATGATCTCATGGCATTGAAGGTTGTCCATGATCGGAAAATAAATATCAAAGGAGAAATGACTGCATTCATTTTGATTGGATTCTTTTTTATTAATGCAGGGGGAGACCCACTTCCCTCTCCCCCGCCTCCCATTACTTCCACCTATACCCTTACCTCACCCCCTTCTATATGTAAATACAAATGTACAAAAATCCCCAATACATTTGACCAAATAAAATGCCGTCATTTCTCGTTAGGTAATGTTGCATTCGATTATTTCTGCGGATACAGTTATTGAATAGTGCATTGCTGAGGCGCTGAGCTTAGTGTTTGGCCTTTGTTGAAAACTAAGATCTGAATTGATCAATTAATACTGTAATGCATGCTGGTATCCAGTTTGTTAAATTAAAAAATAACAGAGAATGATTTCTTAATGAAACAAACAAATTGAAAAAATAATGATTTAAAAAAAAAATATATATATGGCGTTTGGGGCAGGGGGTTAATATGGTGGAGAGGCGGTTGGGATTCCAACCTTAAGGCTGGGCCAGGGGTGTTACTAGGTCTGGAAAAGATCTGGATCAGACTTGCAAAGGGCCGCTAGGACTAAGGGCCCCTTGACAGACTGGCTGACATCTGAGGAAAAGCCAATTGTAGTGGACGATAATGAAGCTTCTGTGATATATGAAGATCCTGACCTTGAATCCAGTATACATACACATGGGGAAGACGTCCCTGAGATACAGGCGAAAGATCCCGATGAACTTAGCTTAATGGACCAGAAAAAAATTGGGAGCGAGAAATCTACCCAGCGTATATGCTTCATTGAGAACTTATACCCAAGTGGCAAAAACCCCTGGTTAGCACGCTCGGAGTTGCTAGCAAGATTATATCATATACCTCAATTGCGCGTGTTAAAATCGGAGGATTTTTTGTTTATTGAACCACTGGGGTGTCCGAATCCCAATGTATCTGCCATACATTGTGTTTTTCCAACCACGGCACAATTAATCAGGAAATATCAAGAAGAGTTGTTAATAGTGGACATTGAGATTGACGTGGACCCCCTGGAGAAGGATCCTGCACAGGAATCCGAGGATTCTACACCAGTAACTGTGGTAGACACTGTGCCTATAATAAGGGGAGGGGAAAACCCGGCGCTGAGGGAAATACAGCAAGCTCTGAAGTCCCTACTAGAAGCAATTCCGCAATTGATTAAGAACCATTGATGTCTATCATTACTCTCCTGGAATTGCAGAGGTTTCTCTCACTTGTTGAGGTCGGAAGGCTCTGCACATATGATAGCCCAATATAGCTGTATTTGCCTACAAGAGACGTGGTCTCTTGATCCGTTATTATTTGACGGCTTTGTGATACATCAAGCGCCTGCTAAACGGGGTAGTAAGGGGCGCCCCTTTGGAGGGCTCCTAATCGGGATTGTGAATTCAATTGTGTCTCGCAAATTACAGTGTAAAGCTGAGGAACAGCTATTGGCAGTTGAGCTTGAACTACATGGTGAGAAAGGCCTGGAAAGGTACTTATTAATTAATCTATATAATCCACCAGGAGACTTGGTATGTGACTCTCTGCAGGAGGCGATACAGGATTTGTTATCCGATTGGTGGCTAAAAGCAGGAAATGTTGCTGTGATGATCATGGGGGATTTCAATTGCCATATGTCTGATGAATCAAGCATATCTTCAAATCCAGACCTCAACACAAGATGCAAAATGAATCATGGAAAGAGGGATGTTGGGGGTCTGGGTTGGCTCAAATTGTTTGGAGCTTGGGACATGGCCATGATTAATGGCAGAACTCTGGGAGATCGACCGGGGAAAAATACCTGGTCTAATGGAACTGCTGTTAGCACATTAGATTATATATTTATGTGCCCCGAGCTCCAGACAAGAGTAGTCGACATGAGTGTGAGGCAAAATGAATGGAGCGATCATGCGTCACTGCAGTGCTCATTTAATATCCCTTTATGCCCTTCGTCGGTTCTGAACATGGGTACCATCCAAACAAACGTGGTAGGCTCCAGAATTGTGTGGTCAGAGAAAAATATCAATTTGGCTACGGAGTCACTTAAAACCATTGCAACTCTGGGCCTCCACGATTTTGATCATATGACTATAAATGAAATTGAGGATTGGATATCCAGATTCACTCGTAAACATGCTTTAGCCAAGAAGGGATATATGTTAAAAACAGGGGGAGCAACGCCCTATTTTAACAAAGAAATCAGGGAAGCCAAGAGAGATTTAAGAGCGGCCATTTGGAGCGTTAAATGGGGGAATGTATATGGAACCGGGTACCGCGAGAAGTTAAGAAAAATTAAAAATCGATATAGAACAGTGGTTAAAAATATCAAGGCCCGCGAGAAAAATACTAGGTATCAAAAATTAGTGCAAACTATTTGCACTAGAAATCCTCGTGGTATCTGGGCCCTTCTTAATGAAAATAGAGAGAAGGTTAAGGGCCCCCTTATTAACCCAATAAGTAAGAAGACGTGGGAAAAATTTCTATTGGACCGAAACAGAGGTGATATCGAAACCCCAAATAAAGAGGGGATAGAGGTGCCCTTTCCCCCGCCCATTGATGTTTCCCCTGAGGCAATATTGGAAAAAATAATTAGCCTCAAATCATCTAGAGCCCCTGGACCCAACGGTCTGGCGAATGTAGTGATTAAGAGCCATCCCTTGTTTTGGGCTGATTTATTCTCTTTGCTCTTTAATAAAATTCTAGAGCAAGGAATAATCCCCCGCACCTGGCAAACAGCTATCCTTATCCCTGTGTTCAAAAAAGGTAACCGTATGGAGCCTAATAACTATAGATTATTATCGATGCTAGATATTTCTGGTAAATTGTTTGCGGCACTGTTACTCAGTGAATTGCAACAATGGGTTGATAAGGCTAAAATACTTAGTAGATTCCAATGCGGTTTTAGACGAGAGTTTTCCACCTCTCATAATCTACTTGTCATGGAACTACTTCGAACACGAGCACTCAGTAAGGGGCAGCCCCCGTTGTATGCTTTGTTTATAGACTTTCAGGCTGCATTTGATTCCATCCCGCGATTAAGGTTATGGGCCAAACTTGAGAAATTGGGATGTCCACCTAACCTATTATACTATCTAAAATTACTCCATTATAACACAACGGCATGCCTTAGATTGGACCAGGAAGGTAATTCAACACGTAATGTGATACAAGATAGTGGGGTTAAGCAGGGATGTGTGACAGCACCTTTAGTATACAATCTTTATGTCTACGACATCCCTGCAGCCCTGGCTGAAGCAAATAACTGTCCCCCGAAAGTGGGTGAGGTGCATTGTATGGTATTAGCGTATGCGGATGATCTTGTGATCTTTGATAATACCATAAGCGGTTTGAGGCGTTCTGCTACCGCTTTGTGGGATTACGCCAGAATAAATGGATTGAAGATCAATCTAGATAAAACGAAGGTACTGAGATTCACGAGTAAAAAAGCATCCAGGGTGAATCTTATGGTACATGGAAGTGTCATCCCTTATGCTCCATCCTACCGCTACCTCGGAGTGGATATTGAACCCCTAGGGGATTACTCATTGTGCAGACAGGGGCGCTCCATGAGAGCCATGCAAGTCACTTCACTCATTGCCTCATTTACAAAAAAACAGGGTGGCTTTACCCTTTGGGGAACGCGTCAGCTCTATATCCAAGTAATGGCACCAATGATTATATATGGGCTTGATTCTCTACATACAATGGACCTAGGATGGTTACAAGTTTTGGAGGGTAAGTTCTGGAGACGGATCCTCGGGTTACACCCGGGGATACCAATGGCCCTGATCAGATTAGAACTGGGACTACCCTCCCTTAAAGCCATGGTCTTAAAGAAAAGAGCTGGTTTACATCTCAAGATGACTGATGATTCGATCAATCCCCTCCTATTGGTGATCCATCAGGAGGTGACCAATAAATATACTATGTCACCCCTTTACAAAGATATGGTGACATTCCTAACTGACATTGGATGGACACATAGAAGGGTTAACACCTCCAAGGAAATCCTATATGCCCTAGGTAAAAAAGTGGATCTATGGGATTGGCTTGAGAATTACAATCACATGCGCAACCTCAAGTCGTATCAGTTTATTAAATATCGTTTGTTTAGCTTTATGAAGCCACAAACCTATTTATCCCTCTGTCCCTCTAGTAAACTTAGACGTTTTATTCTCTTACTTAGATTTGAGCAATTGCCCACCCTGCATAACAGAGGGGGTTGGGAAAAAATCCCGTCCGACAAACGTATATGTCGCTTGTGTAAATCCTCTGATCACCTAGAGACAGCTCGACACCTACTTACGGAATGTTTGAAATTGAGAGCGACAATCATTCGACATCTGGGTGATTTTGCACATGATCATGCTACTATACCTGAAATGTCCTTTTGGTTATATTGCACTAATACCAGCAATATGCATTTATTTATCGCCCTATATAACATCTGGCAACAAGCCGAGCGGGAGTTGAAGTGTGAATTAGTACCATCCTAAGATGGAGGAAATGTAAGGGGGTGCATGATGAATCCACTTAGAGACTGAAATGAGTAAGTTTGATAGTCCATATACAAAGGCCTCAATTAGACTCGGGTGATAGAATGTCAATGCTTATTCCTTAGTTAGGGTGTTTAGTTTTTAGTTTTTATATGAGTTTTTATATGACTTTTCTATTTCCTTTTAACATGAATATGTATTTAGCTTAATTGAGCATAAGGTTATGTATTTGTGATTTGTAATATGTAAAAATTATATGTGTAAAGTTTGAATTATTTCATACTATATCACATTAAAGAATAATAATAATAAAGAACCCCTGAGGCAAAGTGAGGTGCAACACTTATTTTCAGACAACAGAATGTGTGGGATGCACTCATGGTGGAAAATGGGTCTTTTCGGAGCACTACCTGGCAGTCTCCACTAAAAATACTGCAGGTCAGAAGTGCTACAAGGGGCTAAACCACACAGTGTTGAGTTGTCTAGTAAAGGAGGGAGGGTGGTCTCCCATCTGACTCTCCATATAGGCTGGTATGTGAATATGGTGCACAATATGCTTTTGGCTCTTGTCCATGAAAGAGGAAGGAACTGGGGAACATGCCGAAAGTGCCTTAGGACTTCGCTTAAAACTAAATAATATACTTAAGTGTCAGGGTGGAGTTTCACTCGAATGGTGAAAAGAGCTTATCTAAAGGACCACCTGCCCTTGTCAGACTTGCATAACTAAATAACCATCTTAGCAAGTTAGCGGTTAGCCTGCTCTTTGGTTCAAAATTGGGTGGCCCTCCACTGAAGACACAGACACACCTCCCTCTCTCTAAAGGACCTAATTGGTCTTTAACAGTAGATGCAGAGAGGATGAGATGAAAACATCCCTAACAAATTCCAGGATCAGACAATCACAATTGTCTGGTAATATAGAGGTGTAAAAGCGAAATGTTTCCAGTGCTGATATCTTGATGAGGGTTTCTCACCACAAGGCAAAATGTTTCCAGTGCCGATAGCTTGATGAAGGTTTCTCACGACAAAGCAAAACGTTTCCAGTGCCGATAACTTGATGAAGGTTTCTCACGACAAGAAAAAACTTTTCCAGTGCTGACATCTTGATGAAGGTTTCTCACGACAAGGCAAAACATTTCCAGTGCTGATACCTTGATGAAGGTTTCTCACGACAAGGCAACACGTTAACTCGAAGGTTTCTCAAGACAAGGCAAAATGCTTCCAGTGCCGATATCTTGATGATGGTTTCTCACGACAAGAAAAAACATTTCCAATGCCGATACCTTGATGAAGGTGTCTCACGACATAGCAAAATGTTTCCAGTTCTGATATCTTGATGAAGGTTTCTCATGATAAGGCAAAACGTTTCCAGTGCCGATACCTTGATGAATGTTTCTCATGACAAGGCAACATTTTTCCAGTGCTGATACCTTGATGAAGGTTTCTCACGACAAGGCAAAATGTTTCAGTGCTGATGCCTTGACGGTGGTTTT
Source organism: Ambystoma mexicanum (assembly GCF_040938575.1). Lineage (NCBI taxonomy): Eukaryota > Metazoa > Chordata > Amphibia > Caudata > Ambystomatidae > Ambystoma > Ambystoma mexicanum. The sequence goes on from NC_090931.1 coordinate 1,345,649,907, forward strand.
TCATGACAAGGCAACATGTTTCCAGTGCCGATACCTTGATGAATGTTTCTCAAGACAGGGCAAAACGTTTACAGTGCTGATATCGTGAAACGTTTTCTCAGATTCCTGAATGTTTACCGGGACCTGATAAGAGCAGTCCTTACACTGCAGCGTTACCCTTTCAACTATCAATCCACTTTTCTCAACCACCTGAGACAAATGGACTGATATCCTGATGTGGACCTGACAAGGGTGAAGGCTCCATCAGCAGCTCTCAATGGCTCCCTACTGCAAACTCCTGCAGCATTAGAAACCAGGGTCCAGAACGGAAGTACATGGAGACCCTCATCTCTGTCTTTCCTGATCTTACTCAGAACCAGGTAATTGTCAGACTCAGAAGGAAGTCTACAGTAGCCCCTGGTGCCACTGAAAAGGCAATGCACCCCCCTCGGGCCTAAAGGCCACTCCTCTAAGCAGAAAGTTGGGACCCTCTAAGCAGAAAGTTGGGAGAAGTGCACTGCTGTTGTTGGCAAATAGATCTATCATCAGTAGGACAAATTGAATGCACAAGTGCTGGCACACAAGTCCCCCTAATGCAACAGTAGATTGCTGATGGATATTCGCTGCTCAATAGATCCTTCTGGCTTCTCTCAGAAAAATAGCTTTGATAAGGAAGAGGAGGTGAAATTAACACCCGGCGCTGATCATGTGTGCCAAAGGTAGCCAACAGAGGGCACTGTGGTTCTTTGCTACCCGATTGTCATTTAGAGAGTTGAACACCTGAACCTCCAACCTGGGAAAAACTAAGCACTTTGAATAGCTGTTAAATTCCCTCCATGTGGAAGACCTCGTCATTTCTATTCTCTTTCCGTCTCCCGGTGCTGATAAAATAGGCCCTAGTGTCAATCTTCACTCTATCAAACTATCCTTCAATGTGAGAACCATGGGCTGGCAGGGTCCAGTGACACCCCTGATTAAAGATTGGCCCCTTCCATCCACTAGTTAAGTTCCAACCTTAAGGCTGGGCCAGGGGTGTTACTAGGTCTGGAAAAGATCTGGGGCTACGCTAATGTCGGAACTCAGAGCTACCTCGCCTTTTGGTTATATCCCCTGAGCTTCTATCCAGGGCTACAAACAAAAGACCTGGGGCTTTTGTCCCCTCAGCCGCCCCTTAGCGACGCCTCTGGGCTGGGCACAGTCTTGTCATACAGGACACCAGTGATGGAGAAGATGATGTACCAGTAGGCCCAAGTGAAGAAAGAGCCCAGGGCACCAGCCGAGTAGATGCTGCCCTGTCCCCTTGCATGTGCAAAAAAGTCTTTTGCAAAGCCTCTACTTTGTCCAGGACAAATTGTCCCTGTTCTGAAACTTATCGAGATGTTTATGTGGATGAGAGACTCTTCCAAATGCCGCGTCGATAAGGGACCCGATTAATGAAAGTATCTGTGTAATGATTGAATGGGACTTTCTCGATTGTACATGAAATCCAAGCACTTGATGAAGATTACAGACTTGGGCAACATTCGATTAAAAAAAAAAATCTGCATCTAGCCAATCATCCAAAAAAAGCAAAAACTATGATCTCATGGCATTGAAGGTTGTCCATGATCGGAAAATAAATATCAAAGGAGAAATGACTGCATTCATTTTGATTGGATTCTTTTTTATTAATGCAGGGGGAGACCCACTTCCCTCTCCCCCGCCTCCCATTACTTCCACCTATACCCTTACCTCACCCCCTTCTATATGTAAATACAAATGTACAAAAATCCCCAATACATTTGACCAAATAAAATGCCGTCATTTCTCGTTAGGTAATGTTGCATTCGATTATTTCTGCGGATACAGTTATTGAATAGTGCATTGCTGAGGCGCTGAGCTTAGTGTTTGGCCTTTGTTGAAAACTAAGATCTGAATTGATCAATTAATACTGTAATGCATGCTGGTATCCAGTTTGTTAAATTAAAAAATAACAGAGAATGATTTCTTAATGAAACAAACAAATTGAAAAAATAATGATTAAAAAAAAATATATATATATGGCGTTTGGGCAGGGGGTTAATATGGTGGAGAGGCGGTTGGGATTGGGCTATAAACCTAGGGAAATGGGGCAGGGGCCCCAAACAAAATAAACATTCATTGATATTTCATTTTCTTTGTTTTGTTAAAAAATCCTTCTCTGAATTCTTTTGGACTAACATCACATGGGACCATGCATGCTGTCTTCGATATAGTACATGCAGTTTTTATATTCACTATAACACAACTTGTGTAGCATTTGCTCCTTTCATTTGGGAATACATTGCTCTCGTGCAATAACCAAAGTTTGAATGTCTATTTATTAGCTTTAATGGCAGAATGAGTCAGAAGATAGCTATACAGTGTTATGCACTTGTTAAAGGGTTCTATGTTCATATGCCAGATCACATTTCCAAATTCTGGCAAGGCAACATTAACCTTTCCTCTCTCTGAGGTTGATAAACCTGAATATTTGAACTTTGTTGATCGTAACACCTACTGTTACACCAGCAAACGCTATTTATCAAAACTAACATAGCATGTGTTTGGTGCCGGTCTAGAGCTTGGTGTCTCCAAGCAAGATTTGTAGTCGGTGGACAACCACACCGAATGAAGAGCATAATGAATTAATCAGTAGAGGTGGTGGGGTATTCAAATTCGAGAGGGAGTACATATAGTGTTAAGGCCCACCCTGGATGTTCTCATCTCTTCTGACATCCCGCTCTCTAACCCTCTCACCACTCCTCTCTCTTGTACTGACCACTTTCTTCTCTCTTCCCACCTGGCGCTCTCTGTCCCCCAGGTGAAGCCAACCCCAGCACTGCCACCCACCTCCTCAGCCATCCGGCCCATGAAGCGTGTGCCAGTGGAGGCTTTCGCCACTACTTTCTTGCCTCCTCCTGCGCTTACGGCTGACTCACACGTCTGACACAGCCCTCTCTAACCTGCACCTCTCTATCACTAACACTCTTGATGCCTTTGCCCCTGTCATGGGGATATGTTTGAAGCCCCCCTCCAAGTGCAACTCTTGGTGTGACTCCAACCTCGCCACCCTTAAATGCAAGTGTAGGGTGGCGAGAAGGAGTGGTGGGCTTCAGGCGTATCCTCTGACAAACTGGCCTATTGCCTGTTCCAAAGGCAATGCAGTCTCTTGTCCTGTCCAAGAAGAGAGTCGAGTCTACATCCAGGCCTGCCTCTCTACGGCTTCTAACAACACAGTCAAACTCTTCAAGGAGCTGGCCAATCCTGCAGCAATCTCCACCTCTCCTGTTCCATCCCAGGCCCTCTGCATGGCACTAAAACACAGGACATTTTGTCCTCTCTCTCCTCTTTCTCTCCCTCTCTTGGCCACTCCCGGCCGCCTCTCCCTCTCCTCCCCTGTTCTCCTATTTACCCCGTGTTCATTCCTGACAATGTTTCTAGTCAAGTCTGATCTATGGAATAATCATCCAAGCAGGTGTGCACCTACTCCTCCAGAACCATCAAGGACCACATCGACGCCCTTGCTCCAGCCTTGGCCGAATTCTGCAATCACTCTTTTGACACTGGAACTTTCCCCTCCCCCTAAAGCACTCCCTTGGATATCCCCTCCTGAAGAAGCCTTCTGCCAATCCTTCCTCTCCGGCAAACTACCGCCCACTCTCTACCAGTCCTTTCCTGGGCAAACACGGAAAAGCTGGCCATCTCCCAGTTTAATCTCCATAGCGAATCTGTTGGTTGTTTCCATGACCATCAGTCTGGCTTTAGAGCAGTTAGAAGCACAGAAACCTCTCTGCTGAACAACGATGAAGACCTGCTTTCAAATGTCAACTCTATCCTTCCTTCAGTCCTCATCCTCCCTGATCTTTTCTCTGATTTCGACACAGTCAACCACGCCATCCTGATCAACCATCTCTGTAACAACCTGGGCATCACGAATCAGGCCCTAGACTGGTTGACCTCCTTCCTCTCCAATTGACCCTCCCAGGTCCAACCGGGGTCCTTTGTCTCTGCTACCTCTCTCTCCACTTGTGGTGTTCCCTGGGCTCTAACCTCTCACCCTGGCTCTTCAACCTTTACTTGGCACTTCTGGCCCATCTCATCTCTACCTTCTCTCCTAGCTTTCAGTGTAATGTGGATGACACTTATCTCTCCTTTGGGCCCCCTATGCATCCTTTCCTCTCTCGCTCATTCCTGATTGTCTATCTGCGATCCAGGAATGGTGTGCCTCTAACAATTTATTTATTTGTATTCATAAAGCACTCAAACAGCCCAGGGGCATTGATGCGCTGTTACAGGAAGATGTCTTGGTTGCAACATAGAGGTGGGCGATCAGTTGCATTGGCCCGCATACATGTATTATTCACAATATTTAGGTAAGAGGCTTGATTACAGTCGCAATCTCTGCCTCAATGCCAGTAAGACTGAGATCCTTCTCATTGGGACTCCTGCTGCCGCTTTCCCCCGTTCACTCTGGCCACCCTCCTTGGGTCCTCTACCTGCGCCTTCCTGCGAGGCAAAAAACCTTGGTGTCATTTTCGACTCCACCCTATTTTTCTCTCCTCACATCATGGATGTCTCTAAGAAGCCCCACTACCAGCTGCACCTTCTCAGAGTTGTTCTTCCTTTTCTCATTTTCCCCCAGAAGCTCACTGTCTCTAGAGCCCTGGCTCTTTCTAGGCTGGATTACTGTAACAGTCTCTTTCTAAATCTGCCTGCCTCTGTTTTTTGCCCTCTGCAACTAATAAAGAACAGGATTGCAAGACTTGTCTTTGGCCTCAAGCCCAGCAATCATATCTCTCCATCCCTGAAATCTATCCACTGGCTCCTGGTGGCTGCAAAGATCAAGTTCAAGACCCTCTGCATTGTCCACAAGGCTTTCTGGGGCCAGAGACCACACTACATCCAAATCTTTCTTCCTAACCCATTTCCTTCTCGTGCACTCTGCTCATCCACCTCCAACTCTCTGAGGGTCAGACGCTTCTCCAGGCAGAGAGTGGGGGTAGATCTCTCTCCTTGGCTGGTGCCTCCCTCTAGAACAGCCTCTCTGCCTCTGTCAAACTTGACAGGACCCTCTAAGGTTCCAGAAGCAACTCAAGACCTTCCTTTTCACTTGTACTTTCTCTCTCTCTCCCCCCTGCTGATGTCCTTGCCTGCTGCACTAACTGGTTACCTGGACTCCCCCTGAACCTTATGGGAACCAGGGTTCTCCACGACCAGTAGCCCCATGCACTGGCACTGGGTTTGCCGCGCACTAGGGACTGTAACTGCAACCCTACAGTCCCCTGCCTTCTTGAACTTACATAGAACCGGCCACCTTGGCTGCGCTTACTTGAGCTCTGCTTGCACTCTCCCTTTTCCTCCCCCTGGCACTTCACTTCTCTCCATTTCCCTTGCACTTGCACGATCTGAATGACCCAAGGCCTTGTAAGAACGTTTGTTTTGTTCCCCTTTGTCTTCCCCTTCCTTGTCTTGTCACGCCTAGAAACACTTGTGCACAGGCAAGTTATAAATGACTTATCATATCCTGTCTTTGCCAACAGACGATGCTGTGATCTTAGACAGATCATGTGATCTCAATGTATAATACTATGCTGCGTTTGATGAAAGGGGTGCTTCCTTGCAGTCTCTTGGCATTGTTCTAGCTCCTTGTCTGCTCTTTTCTTTTCTGTAGGCCATTTCAGTTAAATGGGTCCCAGACAGGGGAGCGTTGACCAAATGTCTACACCTCTTGAAAGCCTATATCCAGGTTTGCTCATTTGACATAAAATGGTTTGCTTTTATCTTCATTTTTAATTGTCCTTTTTTCATTCCATGTCTGCAAATCTGCAATGGTGTGTCTAACCACGCACATAAGCAAGTGAATGCCTCACAGTTTTTTGCAAGTCTACCCGCATATACACTATTGTTTGTGTACATAAAGCTTCTGTGGCCCTCATTATGAGGTTGCCAGTAGGCCACCAGCAGAACCTGCAACCAACCTCGGCTTACCATGTGTGACGCCTGATATCCCGGTAATACCAGGATATTACGGGCGTTGGAGGGAGCGTCGGAGGCAACATAAGTTCCCATTCCCATGGGAATACTGAAGCACCGGCACTATTAGTAACAGTGCCGGTGCTTCAGTGAATTATCTGTTGGTAGGGGCGTGAAATACTGTCAGGTCAGGCCTGCCGATAGTTCTCTGCCCCTACTGGCTGACCTGCAGTTTGCCAGTCCAGAAAAGGTGCCTGTAACGTTGTTAATGTCACCTTATTTCCAGACCGGAAAGCTTACAATGAGGGCCTATATCTCTACATAGAAACTTAAGACGTGCCCAGCAGTTCTCATAAACTGACGAGACTATGCCTTTAGAAGTGAATGTATGTACTCTGGAACAGTTGCCCAGCAGTGCTAGTCTGTGCCACATTTCCAGAAAGGGAAAACAGTTTTTTTTAAGGCTCTGTAACTCCTATTTGGAATATATTCTGGAAAGGGCGGCACGTTAATCTGTATTAAGGTGGAGTCTCCTGGAGTCTCCTATTTTCATCATGGTGAAGGAGACTGGCAGGGTTCTCATATTTATCCCTCTGCTACAGTTCTCGTATGGTGCATCTCTGGCCACTTTTGGCATTCCTAGGAGAGCGACCCTTGTCATTTTCGGACAGATGATATGTAAAGTTAATGCACGATATTTATTTATTTTTCCATTTATATAGCGCACACAGCCCAGAGGCATCTAGGTGCTTTTTGCTTAAGAAATCCGTTACAGAAGTAGCTTGTCGCAAAAGAGTTTACCGTCATTGCATGTATATACAGTTACATAGTTGTATCACGCAGGTTACTGCAAAGAAAGTTACAAACAAGACATGAGGCAGTTGCATGGATTGTAGTTAGTAAAGACTACAATGCTTTGAATTTTTATAAACTAATACCTCCACCCTCAGGGGGGCAACTAGACCAACACTTGTTGGTGGGATAGTGCTTCAAATTGTGGGGGAGGGGCCTGGCTCAGACTGGGCAACAGGCTATTGCCCAAAGTGCAAAACCAACGTGCTAGGGTGGCCAAGCTTTTGCTGGTCAAAGTGGGCCATTCTGCTAAGTTACTTCTCTGTGTGGCTTGTGGTCTTGACCAGCGTTACTGAACAAATATTCTTTACCATGCACTACTTGCAAAGCTTTGTACTCTCCCTCGGTTGCCGCCAATTCTATGCCGCAGTCTGACCCAGGGAGGGCTAGCTTTAGATAGTGTAGGGGATGGGGGGGGAGCAAACTTCCTTGCGGGAGTGGCGGACGTTCTTACCCAAGGCATGTTTAAGGGAACTTGTGGCAAGTTCAAGCACATCGGGCCACGGACACTGTGGGCATTTGAACTGGTGCTTGCCAGCCTGGTAAAGCTGTGGTGGTGAAGTGTGTTGGGTTGTGTTAGCTGCTGCTGCTTCATTGTTCATGGTCAGCTGCATTGTACTATAATCCCAAGTAGTACAGAGCAACACTGAAGTTAGCGGGTCCTTGAGCACGTCAGAAAGAAGGCCCCAAGCAACATTGTGGTCACTGTGCTGTGCCGTGGCTTAGTGTAACACACACAATACAGCATAAGAAGGCATAGTACATGGAGAGAGAATTGTTGCATGGATATAAATCAATAAATGTGGTGTTTGCAAAGTGAAAAATGTAATCTCCAGTTGGTGATGGGAGCTCCGCCAAGCAAGGTACATTACGAACAAACCCCTCAAAATAATTCTACCTCCCATCCCAAAACATCTGGACACATAACTCGAGCAGCGAAATACAGGTTAGCATCATATAATGAACCCAGCCCAAGACACATGTGCTCACACTAAATGTCCATGAACACCACACCAAGCCACCGAAATTTCAGCACACCTCCTCTCAATCTCCTTAACCACTACCCTGCCACACACAACCTATACCCACACAAACTTTTCAGATCTGCACACAACATTGCAAACACACTCTCTCCGTTCCTATGCTAGTCCCATACCCCTAGTCATGAAGGCCTAAAGCGCCAATAAACTATGAAAATGGCAGACGTTGTGCCATAGAAGACTCAATACCATATAGCATAACAGGGTATATATGCATTCTCTCCTGTGAGACAGAGCTCTGGTCAGCCCAAGCAACTCAGGTGGTTGGCAGCAACAGGGGAGGACATTAATATTGTATCTGCTTCAGTCTGTTTTTTCAGTTAAGGCACAGCACAGAGAGACGTGTTAAACCGAAAGAGTATAGTTGTAGCTGTATTTTCCACATCTTGATTGGAATACTCTGCGCTCCCATGATGCTCATCTTCTCCCTGTTTCTCGTTTCCGTCTGAACAGAACCGGGGCCGCTCTTTTTCTATTGCAGCAGCTAGGCTGTGGAATTCACTGCCCCCTAACCTCCGAGCCATAGAAGACCACCTTGTTTTAGATTATTTTCTGCTGCTGTCTGTTTCCTCTAGCGCCAAGATGCCTCCCGCGTACCTGCGCTTTATAAAAACCAAAATCAATCATTCAATACTACCAGCCCCAGAAAGTAAACCCTCTTTCCCCATGTTAAACTAATAGACCTTATGTATACCAACTCAGCTTTAAATAGTAGCTTTACTTTGTGACTCACTTTCTTGCTGTAGGTCTTCTGGGTCCATTGTGTTGTTAGGACATCTAACTGGTTTACGCACATTCAGCCAAACATTTTATGTTAAAAGGTGCCATAATTCTTACCTCCCTATGAAACCAGACACTTGAGGATTGTTACGCAATTTAGTTGCCTCCTGTTACCCTCCCAATCTCTCTCCTGCAATGCAAATGGTGTCTTATTTAAGACCTGACTTCTTATCATCATTAATTCATTATATGGCGTTAAGACTTGATCCTGCGGGCCTGGTCGGATTTTAAGGCTATTAGCACCCGGGATACCCAAGCAGTACGTCGGGTGGTAAAAAGAAGTATTTTCATTCATTGAATGGGACGCTGCGCGGGTCCCGTTTGATGAATGAAAATACTGTCTAAAGATGGCCGCCATGGAAATGGAAGGAGGGGCTCTGTTTGTCCATCTCCACGGTGGCCACAGAACGACATCAGAAGCATGGCGGTAGAAGGGCCGCCGCCACCATTGAAACAGGTAAGTAGGGCGGGTGGCTTTATCTGTTTCACTCGTAATTTGTGGCCTTTGTTTAAAAATAAAGCCCTGTGAATCATTTTGATTTTCGTGAAAGCACACACAGATGTTGGAGATCATTGCAGATATTTGGGGCTTTCTCCTGGAAATGTCCCATTATGGTGTCAATTCACTTAATATTTCTACATGACAAAAGTGCTGCTGCCAACAAGGACATGTGTTACAGAAGTAATTGTCAGGCCTTTGTTAACAGTGAAGCACCAGACAGTATTTGTCATCTGTGTACTGCCCAGCTCACAACAGCTCTCTAGGTGGGCATGGTCCAGTCACGAATGGGCCTGCAGTTCAGGACAGGGAGGGGGCTAAAGACCCATTAGGCCGATAGTCGTTCTGCGCTTATGCCCCCTCCAAGGCAACACCTTGACCAGCAGACTTAAAATGAGTCCACTGAACCATTGAATGCTTACCTGTGACCTTATTAGTGCATTTAGTACTCACGATCGGTAGGTAGTGTAACAACCGAGAGGGCAGGGGCAACTTTCCCCCACAAAGGGCACGACAGTGCAGAAAACCAGGACATTTTAGGAAGAATCCAGGAATGTCCCCGTAGCTGCTGCTTTGTCAGTATGGCCCTGCGGCAGCTGCTCCCTCTCTGGAAACATTTTCATGGATGTCTAGGATTCAAGCAATACCCTGCTAATGGGCAGCTCTCCAATTAATGGCTGCAACCGCCTCCCATTCGTGAAATTCCAGAACTTTGCTGAAGGGACCTGCTCACCTTCACTGCTGTCATGAGCAGGCCGACACCGCCTAGAAACACTTGTGTGTAAGCACATAATAAATAAATAATCAATCAACATCCCAAAGATAAACGCTCTCACAATTACTTGTATGAAATATTTCTTTTGTTAACAGCAAACCCTTTCTTATTCGTGGGTGTTAGGCAATTGGCATTACGATGGGACATTTCCAACTGAAATAGGCCACAGGGCTCCACTTACCTATTCAATCTGATCTGCTCCCAAGGCAATTCAAGTGAGTAACACAGTGAAGTCCTTTTAAATTGGCATTTATGTCCATGATGTCTACTAGCTTGACAGGTAAAAAATTTTGCTTTTATGACGATATTCAAATGTTCTTGACATCATGCATAACATCAAGCTGGAAGTTTGTGACGATTTCTAGACCTAAGTGGCCTTACTACACAAGTTTGTTTAGTCTGTCTTTTAAAATGCTGAAGGAAGAGATTGCAATATTTCGCATTCTGAGACATTTCGTTTTCCATTTAGGATGTGGAAATAGAGAAACAATTATAGTGTTTTTGACTTAACATGTTTTTTTTTAATAAAGATGTGCATATTCTGGGTGCTTTGATATGTGCAAAAACGTCTGTGGGAGCCCCTCTACCGAGAGCGAACAGGGCCAAAAAACGTGTTCCCTGGGAAGGTGCCCACTCGCAATTGTCTACAACCACGTTTTAGCTCACTGTACCTTTCACAGAGCAGAAATATCCCTTTGCATGTTGGTCTTTGTCCCACCAACAAGGGTGGTCCAGCACTGTAATGCTAGGCAATTCTCCTCTGAACAAGAGTACCAACAGCAACCCCAGACATGTGCTTCGTCCTAGTCGGGCCTCCTCAGTGACAGTGACGTGAAGCTGTGCCTCTCTAAGCACAGTAAGCAAGGGGTCCACATCCGGATTGCCCATGTAACTTAGGGTGAAACCCCAAGTTCCTAAATATTAACTTAAAGGTCTGGGAGCCTCTTTACAGAGAACGAACATAGCCATTTAACCAGTTGTATGGGAAGGTGCCCAATCGGGAGGGTCTACAACCCTGGTCCACTAAATAACTTAGGGCAACATTTTTCACTTTGGAAAAATCGCTCATGGTCACACTTATTTGTATCCATGCAGAACATTCTTTCTCCAGCTATTATGCCCTAACATGCCATATTGTGATGTCGGGGTAAGTGATGCTACACCAGGTGACACTACTCCATGAGAAAAATGTAGGGCCCACAGTTTCTAGTCAGTTGCCTTGAGCCTCAATCCTGACTGGCGACTGGCACCTCCAAGGCACTGTGAATGTAGAGCCACTCCATCTCACATGGATGTATGGTACAGTGCAGATGGGACATGCTCCGTGAACTAGCAACTGACAATGCCGAAACCGCACCACATCACAACCACAGAATTACCATGCTGGCAGGTGCCATCAAAAATGTGCATCTTGTCTTTAAATGCTATCATGTTTTTGGGCAATGTAACTGGCCCACTGCTCTTTAAATTACACCATGCGCACCTAATTTAACACTATTTCCAAAAACATGCTTTTGTTAGAACGGGAAGGGGGCCGCATACATGTAAGTTTGTCCCGCACAAACAGCTACTGAAGAAAGCCCCTCCCCTACCATTTGAAATTCCCTTCTCACTTGAAGTTGCAGTCTAGTTGTGCCCATAGCAGTAGACATGGCAAACAATGCATAGGTAGCCATTTCTTCTCTAAATTCTGAGCTCTTCTTAAGTGTTTCCATTAATTGTTTTGTGTGCAAGAGGGGCACTCCCCCATTCCACTTCCTGCTCTGTTTCTGTCCTTCCAGACAACAAACTGTCGGGCTGACCCATCTATTGTATTACTCCTGGTACCAGGCAGCAGAGATGATGGCCTATTCCTGCCCCCTTGCTGGGCAAACGGTGTAGTAGAGAAGTTTGTATGATCCCACAGAGGATGCATCCCCAGTGACACATGTCACACCAGCCAGCAACAGCTCCTGGGGCTCTTGCATGCTCACACTGTGGTCCAGCGTAGAAGGCGGTGGGCCCTGAAGAGAGGAGGGGGCCACCCAGTGAGTATTGGAGCCCTGGTAATCCAGTGGAAGGTCAACTCTCCATGGGATCAAGGGAGGCCCCTCCCTCGGCATCCAGGACATTTTCTGGAACATCGCTGAGCTAATTCAGGGGGAAGATCACAGGGGAAGATGGAAAGTAACCCCCTCTTTTTGAGACTGGATCTAGCTTCTGTCTTCTCCATTTGGAGGTGGTGAGGCAGCCAGTGCCTACTGTCATGTGGTCACATTAATGGACAGGAAGGATCTCTCTCTCCAAGACCCAGGATCCTGCTGCGGGTGGTGTCAGCATTGATCAATGAGGGAGGGCTGTTCAAAGCTCCAGGGACCCCCCCTTCTCCACTCATGGGATGTGCAAAGTTGTGTGCTGTCACGAGGTGGGATTGCCCCGCCCGCCTGGCTTGTTTTTTTTTATAATTGGTCCCCTCTATGTCCTGCTCAGGGAGGTATTGGCCGTGAGGGATCCGCACTTGGGCGAGGAAGCAGGTGATTGGGCCTGAATCCTCAACTCTTGGCACCTCCTCCCAAAAAAAGTGGCAAGGAGAAGCAAGGGCCTTGGAGGGGTGCCTTTAAGAGAACATTTCCATGACTGCTGTTTTAACTCCAGTGCTACCACTTGTGAGCAGTCCTGTGAGCTTCTTTGGTCATGGGGAAAGAAAGGCGGAAGAGAAAACGTCCTGCCCCCAAATGCTCCCCTAAGAGAAAAAGGGCACATCACTCCAAACAAGAAGATACGATCCAAAAGCTAATCAAAGGTGGTCCTGAGATAGGAGAGATCCAAGAAAAGGGGGTCTAGGTGCAGAAAGTATCCGCCCTCTAACTTTTCCTCATCGACTTCCGCTCCTTCCTCATTTGAAGACGAGGGCAACCCCAAAGGGAAACCGCTGGATCAGAGGGCGGCAGGGAACGTCTTTAGGAGAGTTGTCAATTGCATGAAATTCAAGGACCTGACTCTTTGAACTGAGGTTGAGGACCAGCCGGTCCAGCAATTTAAGAAGCAGCCCAGGAAGGCTTCCCTTTGATCGTGGCAATCAGGAAAACGTTGCAGATTGATTGGCTATACCCACAATAGCTGACTGGTCCAAGGTTTATGAAAATAATGTACACATTACTGGAGGATGCTAACCTTCCCATTAATGTGGAGATGGACTTGTTGCTGGGAAACCTAGTTGGTAGCTCCTATACATCTCCTGAAGAAGTGACTATCAAGGAAGCTACTGACCGGAAGTTGGTTGCTGCCTTAAAGCGGTGCCAACCTGGCATTGCATTTAAGGACCTATGCCACCTGTACTGTCACATCCCACCTTGTGGACTTTCAGGCCTCTAAGATCGAATGGAAGCATGAACTGTCATACCTGATCTATGGCAAAGTTAGGGGACCTTCTTCGGCTTTTGGGACCAACATTGCAGCTACAAGACATGTATATGCTCAAGATTGGAAGAAAAAAACACAGAGAAGTCAGTGACCCTTCATCTAACCTTCATGGGTTCTAAACTGTTTGGTGATGACTTAAAGTTGATCGGGCCACAAACAAGCCGAATATACTGGGTCCCTTAGCTGAAGAAGGTGGGGGTTGACCCGTATTTAAAGGCAGTCAGAGTAGAACCCTAGGGCCTTAGATCTAATGTAGAGCTCTGGTGGTAAAGACAGTTTCCCTGACCCCTGGGTTTTTCAGCCTGTGCCCTGGGCTACAGGATAGAATGTGCTTCCACTCCGCAGGAGACGTGTACAAGTCTCACCCCTATGCCGAAGGATCCCAGGAAGAAAATTGCTCTGGTTCGAGAGATTGTATCTCTCCACTGCCAAGGGTTGATTGAAGTGGGTCATCATTAAGAGAGTGGTCTGGGTTGCTACTCAATGGATTTTTGGTGCACAAATATTCAGGAGAGTTACGCTAGCTCATCAGTTTGAAGCAGTCAATCAAATTGTTCAGAAGATCCCTTTCAAGATGGAGCCTTTGCAGCATAACCTCTGACTCATATCGAGGGGAACTGGATGGCATCACGGGCCTAAGTCATGGGATGCCTCTGTGGTGCTGAGGGCCCTCAGGAGACCCCCGTTCTAAACCCTTGAGGATTCTGGCCTTAAAATTCCTTATTCTCAAGATGAATTTTAGTGGCCATTGTTTCGGCTAGACCCATTGGTAAATTGGGAGCTATTCTTTGTTTGCCCTCTCACTTGGTGGTCTGGGGTTGCTGTTGGTACCCTTGTTCAGAGTAGTATTGCCTGGCATTTCGGTGCTGGAATGCCCGAGTATAGGACAAAGACTGATATGTTATGGATATTTCTCCTTTGTGAAAGAGATAGTGAGCTAAAGACTCTGAGTAAGACTCTCGAAACCGGGACTTATTGTCCGGCAGAGGGACTCCCAGGACCCCCCTAGTTTCTGCCCTGAGTCAGTGACATTGCTATGTGGTCCCACATTTCACCCAAAGGGGACCTCTCCTATCGATATGTCGGAAGGAATTGTGATTCCTTCTTTCCATAGAGATTTTCTAGAGAATGGGGCCAGGGCTCTGACTATCTATATTTCAGGAGGCTCTGCTCACCTATTTGGAGAGGATGGCAGAGTTTCAAGCCACACAGAGTTTATTTTTGGCCTTGGGGCCTCTAGTAAAGCTGGGAAGTCCACCTCCCTTACAATTAGCAGGTGGCTCAAGGAAGCAATCTCCTCACCTTACTCCTTGAATAGCTCTGTGCCCCCCTGATGTTTTCTAAAGATCCACTGCGGGGATGGTGGCCTCTTGGGTGGAAGCCCGAGGTGCGTCTATTTTGGACATCTGTAGGGAAGTGACATGGGCCTTCCCTTTCACTTTTCTGGGGTACTATCATCTACTCTTGCCCGGTCAGAATTATCACTCCTTTGCCCGTACACTCTTGAGTGCTGTTTCTTGTTAATCTATACTCAGAATTAAAGAGGTTTTTGTTTGTTCAGCAATTCCCGGGTCTGCATACTTTTCATGTGCCTCTCTAGATTGATAGTTGGCATAACTCATGATGTCAAGTAAGTTCTGGGAAAAGGCAGAGGGATGTGGAGGTAATTCCTGAATTGCTTACTGGTAATCCCAGTACTTAGGTCCCGCCCCACCCTCTCAAGTCTGAACCACATCCTATATCTTGGTATTCAGGAAGTGGGATGAGGGTCAGCTTCTCTAAGGGGCATGGAGGATGGGGTTGGGGGCCAAAGCTAAAATAAAGGTTTGTTAGTGGTTAGGCTGTCGGGAATGGGTGACATGTTTATGCGGTAAAGAAAGTACTGGGACGAGGAACAGTAGGATTACGAGTGATGAAATGACTCGTAAGTAATCCATTTATTCCTGACTTTTAGGCTCATAAAATGCAAAAATGAATGTTTAAAGGATTGCGTGTGTGTCTGTGTGTGTACACACATGCCTACACGTGTGCATATGTGTGTTTAGAGCAAAGGCACAGTTTGTGGGCACTGAGGGTGACATGATGCATAACTGGAGGTAACTCAGGCATGTATAAGAGACTGAAGGATTTAATGTGGGCACAAACAGCATGAAAGGTGGGCAGCGTGGACTTATATTAAGACAGGATTCAGGTTTTTTTGGACACTTGCAGCACAAACATGTGTTTTTCAGTGGCAGTGCTTGCCTGCATTGAGACCAGCCTCATTACTTTCCTTCGACACAAAAAGCATGGAAGGGGGGCAAACCTCATGATCTGATTTGGGCAGCACCTTATTGAAAGCAGGGCAATGCTGGCATATATTGTTGAGAGAGGCCTCATGGTTTTTCTTTGGGGACAACCAGCATCAAGATATGTTGGAAAATGCTTCTGTGTATGGTTAGACCATGCAGCGTATCGCGTTTTTTCAATTGCATAAATGTCATGAAAAACTGCTGAGATTTCAAAAACTAAAATTTTTTCTAAAACGGCTGTGAAACACAATGGCCCTCATTCCAAGGTTGGTGGTACTTGGTGGTATTAACGCCATGACTACCACCAATAACGGGTCCGTGTCCGCCCTCGTTCAATGGGGACTTACCGGTCAATTCCGACCTTGGCGGGACTGGTAAATCCCCATTGAAAAAGCCATTCCCCATTCCCATTTGAGCCTCCATAGGGCTTAATGGGCAGGGGGAAGGTGCTAATAACGGTACCACAAATTGCGGTACCGTTATTAGCTCTGAAGTCCCTTTTGGGCCCCGTCCATAACGCCTGGTAAAACCAGGCATTGAGGAAGGGACCCGCTAGGGGACCTCGGAATAGGGCGCAAAGTGATTACCGGCACTGATGTCCTTACCGGTGCCCGGTATCCCTTTGCGCCCACCTCGTAATGAGGCCCAATGTTTTTGATGCACCCATTGAGAAGGCCTTTTTCACCCCTTCTCCGCAAATCAGGGGGTCTTTCCGCACATTTAAAAGCGCATCCGGAATTCATGAATAGAATTCATTTTTAAATGCGCAGATAAATACTGCAATCCCATGTGCCTGTTTGTAATAAAAGCAGGGCGTGCAATGTTTTTTTTTAAGTGTGACAGCAGCGGTATAACCACTGCTCACTTACTTGCATTTCTATTCCTCAGAGATAGAATGTTTTTTTTTTGGATCACATGTTACGGTGAGAGGCGCACTGGCCCATCACAGTGAATTACGCTCCCAGCACCTACTTGGGTGCTGTATGCTGTAGAGCATTAGTGTCATGAGAGCGCTCCTGACACCAATGTATTCATCACTGCTGGCCATGCATCACTTGTGCTACAGCTCAGGGCCCTGGAAAGGCGCAGGTCACCTTTGAGAATAAGATGACTTGCCTATTTCCAAAAATGGTGCATCTAAAATAGCGCATCTTCTGTTCTATTTTTCGTACCACTGTTTTTTGAGGAAAAGGCCCTACATCTATATTTCTTTTCAATTTAACAAATAGTCTCAATGTGAGGGGGAAAGGAGAGAGATAGAAAGCAATGGGCCAAACAGGGAGTGATGGGCAAGAAAGCAGAGGGAGAGCAGAGGGCCAAAGGTGGATGGAGTGGGCAAGAGAGCAGAGAGGGAATGGTAGGCCAGCAAGCAGAGGGAGCGGCAGACTAGAGGAGGATCGTGGGCCAAAATGCAGTAGGAGTGGTTTGCCGGAAAGAGGCAGCGAGCCATAGATTGGGAGTAAGGATGGGGGAAGAGTGCGATAGAATAGGAGAAAGGATGCAAAATGCAGCAGGGGTGGGAAAGAATAAAAGACTGTAGACTGCTGGTGTTGGTGGTTGGGCCTTGTCTGTAGCAGCAGCCAAGCTATGGAACTTGCTTCCTTTTCCTCTTTGATCTACTGACCACTTTTCATTTCGACATCATGTTGTTAACCTTTGCTTTCTGTTCTGGTAATCTAGCGCTACGATGCCCTTGGGCAAACATTTGCATTTTATGAAATCGGCTAACATAACATAACATAACTGCAGGAGGAACTAGAAGTGTAAGGTGTGAGTTGGGAGAATAGTTGGTTGTGGCAGGCACTGGGAATTGTCAGTTGTGGCTTGGCAGTGTGACACATCACGTGAGTTTAAACATGACTGGCAGACTGGAGTGTAGGTTGTGATTGGGAAATGGTGAATGTGAGGGGTTGTTGATGAGTATGATGTGTGGGTGCTTGTGGGATTGTAGAATATAGAAGGAAATAGGCTTGCACATTTAACCAAACAAGTAGAGCAAAACAAACAATATTCTGTCAAGCCAGGGACATCTGGGACTCTTCCTATTAAATTAATACAAAAGGTGGAAATAATGACAGCCTGGCTCTCTTGTAGCCTCGCAAACTGCCTTTTTCTCACAAACTGTCAATCTTACTCACAAACTGTCAATCTTACACCCTCCAGTTAATAAAAAATGTGCACCAAAAATGCCCCAATAAATGCAATTTTGTGCCGCAAAATGTGCATAACTGTGCCACAAAATATTCCATTTCATGCCGCAATATGCCTGAGTGTCTGGTGAATGACCTGCCATCTACTGGAGTGTAAAAGAACGGAGCATAAACAATACATTGCTACCCAATTTTTCTGAACTTTCTGCTGTGAAATGCACAATTTCAGCCCTCTATTACAAAATTACCTGATGCAGCTATTGTAGACTTGTGTGACATGGTTGAAGTGAGGTATGGCAACAGGAGAAGATGACTGCTTAAGCTGTCTTGCTACCTTTTGACAACACATTGGGTGAACCCCCATCAACAAAAAACAGGACTTTTTCCATAGTCCGTACCGCCTCTCCTGCCTCACTGGATACTGCCTGATCCTTAATATTGTGTTCCACTGTCCATGCTCTGGAGACCTTACAGTAACCGCCCGAGATGAAAACACACAACCAGCTCCCTCCACCCACACACACATGCACACACACACACCAGACCTGCCTACATTTGGAAAAGAAAAACCTGGATAATTACATCATCCGATGCACCACCCGTCTTCTACAAGACTCCAACCACCCACCCCGCCATACTTGGCACAAAAAAAACATCAATTGACAGTCTGAGCAGGATTTGCTCTCAATAGTTTGGGCCTCATCACGAGTTTGGTGGTAATAGCCCTGCCGCCAAACCCCCCGGCGCTATTCGCACCGGATCACAGGTTTGGCGGAAGGGTTATTGCCCATTCCCCATTGGGCCCATTCGGCAATTCCTGATTCCCCATTGGGCCCAATGGGGAAAATTCGTGCTATTACCGCCGGTGGATTTCCCGCTGGCGGAAATCGCACCGAAAATTGGCAATTTTGCCACAGATTTTCCCCCCAGCTAAGAGCTGGGGGGAAATCTGCCAAATCCATGATCTGGCAGACCCTTAAATGCAGCGGTAATAGCGCTACCGCCGCATTTAAGGGTTACGTCCAGACTCGTGATGAGGCAGTTTGTCTCCTTCCACACCTTCATGTGATTGCTCACTAGCAGTGTGCTTGTAGCCAATCACGTGGAAGCATGGGCGGAGTTGTTTGGATTGCAGGAAATCCTGGACACCCCACACTCTTCCCTGGAGACCCAGAGAATAGCGTAAAAGCCTGGGGTCTCGACATTATGTAGCAAACAAAAAATAACACCTAAGTTGCGTATCACTCCAGGATAAAACCCCCAGATAGTCCGAAGCTCATTGTTGCACACCCACATTACAGTATGCATATTCCCATAAACATACGTCTTACTGTAAATTATTAATCAACAATCCCACCTAAGTTACACCATTTGAAAGCAAGTTTTTTTATCAACAGTTTAAAAAATACTTTTTGTTCAGTTTAACAATGTTTTTCTCTTCTAAACGTGTGTGCTCTAGCACCTTAAAGCATCCCTTGTGCTGGTTGGAATTACCAATAAAGATCTCAGACCAAATAACCGGACAGACACAGAAAATATGGCAAAATACTACTTTATTCTCTATTCAATAAAGCAGGGTGAACTGGCGAACAACGGACTGATGCTCGCACACTCACACACAAACTTCATTAATGTACGTCATCTACGACTTCTTCCTATGTGGCAAACTGCAAAACCCATTGCAGGGAAAGATTGGTTAGGGGAGCATATCTACATATGGGATACATAGGGGTTAGTACATCATTGCCTGCCCCTTATTTGCAGGACACGCCTTGACCTACCTCTAAATATGTATAATACTGATTATAACAGAGAAAATGGCAGCGGATTGGTCTATGTAACATTGTATAGCACATTGGGCCTCATTACGACCCAGGCGGTAAGTTACCGCCTGGGCCGTGACTTTACCACAATGGCGTAAACTACGTTTACGCCATGGTGGTTTGCGGACTTACCGCCCCATTCCGACCTTGGCGGGGCGGTAAGTCCCCAATCCCCATTTACCCTTCCCCATTCCCATTTTTGCCCCATAGGGCATAATGGGAGTGGGGAAGGCGTTAATTATGCCACCGTAAATTACGGTGGCGTAATTAGCACCATGGTCCCTTAGCGCCATGGATTTTAACACCTGCTAAAAGCAGGTGTTAAAAGCACCATGGCGCTAGGGGACCTCGTAATCAGGCGGTAAGGGTCGGCGCTGTTAACGCTGCCGTAAACCCCTTACCGCCTGGGTCGTAATGAGGCCCATTGTCCCATAGACCATCTGATTGGTTGGCATGCTCACCCAACTTTGGACTTTTGGCTCGTTAGCAGTATGTAAGCAAAACGAAACTCAGTTGCTCAAGTCACGTCAGATTGCTCCCACTTTCCCAATTATTCCATCATCACTCTTCAGTCCAACCATAAGCCAAAGATTCTTGTCTGTAGTTGACTTTGTAGCCTGGTCACTGTTCTGGGACATTTGATGAAGTGTAAGCACATCATTATCTTCATCCAAAGCTTAATGAATATCCCTTGTTTTCTACTTCTGGATCACGTGTGAGGAGACCACACATTTGTCTATTTCGACCTCCTATTTACTGCTATTTGATTTAATTATACTGGTTGTTCTTTCTCCTCTTAGCCTCTAGAGAGTTGCTCAATCCATCTTGTATAGACCTTATTCACTGTTAATTGTCCAATACTTGGCTCTTGCAAATATTTTCTTCATCTTTAATCTAAGAGAAATATGTCTTACATACATGGCTTATCCATCTGCCTCCCTTTGTGCCTTGCAATTATTCCTTAAAATAGCACCCTTTATCCCAGGCGAGCATAGACTCCTCTTTATTCGGCGCACAAAGCTATTTCTCCGTCTGCTGACTCTGCAGCCCTGGTCTGTCTCTGAGGTAGCTGAATAGAGTCTTAACATGAGCCGACATCCATCTTCCTATCATGGCCGTCCTAGACATGTTATATTTTCCTCTATGGCAAGCTTCTGTATGTTTCATCTACCTTGCGTTACTGTGCATTTACACTTATTGGTCAGCAAGTTACTTTATCTTCTTTGTATATAAGATTACATTATCATTTTATGCATGTTTCTCTTGTCACTGCAGTTACATCAGTATTTTCATATTGTTTCTGTATGTCCTTGTATATCTTCTTCATGACATCACTCTGCCCTGGTCACATTTTACTCAGTGCTACATGATGCCCACTAGTGTGTGCTGACATCTTTCCACTCTTTCAGTATGAGGGTACATTTGGTATGGTTGCCTGAGTGCATATCGTCTCTCATACCCTCAATGTGGTATAGGGACAAGACATGGGGTCCCACATTGAGCTCTTCTCCTGCTTTTCCAATATGACAGAGGTAAGGGGATGGGAGCTAGGGAAAATGCATCCACCTGCTCCTCTACATTCCCCCCTCTGCTTGAGACCCCGCCCATATTTTCCTATTAATTTTCCTTCCTTTTTTAAAAATAACATTTTTATTTTTTTATTTTTATTGCATCCTTAGTTTACAAAAAAATAAAACTTTTAGCAACAGTTTTGAACAAAGATCTGAGAAATGTCACCTCATGTACCCGATTTCACTCAGTTACAGTAACCGAACTGCGTCTTGATATAGCCAGTGCAGGTATTTAGGGAAAATCAAGATTTTAAATCACAGTCGATGGAACAGATCAAGGACCAATTCTTTTTTCCTTCATCTTTTCTTCATATTGCTGTTTCTTTGGGATCCAAATGTTTGCCACCCCCCTCAGGTTACCTGCATTCTTTATATGCTGATCCACACTCCAGGTCATGTGACATTCTCCTGATGGTGGACAGAATATCCTACATCCTTTTTATTACATTCCTTATGGTAGTAGAACTTCGTTCCTGGATGTCCCAAGGGTCTTTTCTGTATATTCTCATGGGTACTTTCCTCATCTTGCATTCTCTCACCAGCTCCAGCATTTATATCAATCATTATCTTCATCCCAATAGCTTTCTTAGCTGTCTTCTGGAACTGTTCCAATATGTTCCATATGAGACAAAATCCTACCAATAACGACACTATTATTGCTCCAAGTATTTTGAAAGCATTGGCCAGCTAAGTTGGAATCTATGATAATAGGAGTGAAAAACAGTAATCTTCTTCTTTCTCACCAGCTTCATCTTCCATCTTCATATGCAGAGTCGTCAGCATAGTTATTGTTTCCTCAGGGTTCATTTTTTACATCATGAAATGGTTAAATGTACAGCAAGAAGGCCCGCCCTTGGTGCACACGCCTCCTTCCATTGCTGTAATTAAGCCCAGGACATACCTGTTCTGAATAGTCATCCGTCTGATGGCTCTCAATTCTTCTATGGTTGCTTTGAATGTGTTTATAGTTGCATTGATGTCTGTAATAGCTCCCATCTCATGATCTGCAGTCACTTGGTGTTCACTGCAGTCTGTAGTCCTGGCATGAATATAGATTATCATTGCTGGAATGCCCTTATAAGCCTTTATGGATTTTGATGAGAAGCGGTTCTCCCATTTCAGCGGACGAAGATTGAGCGATCTCATTCTCCTCTGGTGTACATTGATTTTTGGATATTTTATCAATATTGAGGTCACTTTGAGGAGTCACAAATGCTAGAACATGTATTACTACAATGGAGCATATTCCTCCCCAATTTTTAGGCAACTGCATATAAGCTCTGGATCCACAGAACCAATAGTGGTCCATCAGTACTGCAGTTCCTTCCTTCATTGCTGGGACCACAATTGTCTGTCCACATCCATTGTTTTCTCCAACCAGAACTAAGCCCTCAGTCTTGAAGCATGTTGTTGCATTCTTTAGTGGTATTATAGTTACCGGTTCTGCTGTATTGTTGACCCATGATATTAACTTAGAGTATTAGGCTCATGACTCTGGGCTTCTGTCATTAACTATTTGCACTATGCATACTGGTTATGTCTGCCCTTTTAGTATGCGCTGCACATTTTACAACTGCAAGCATCAAAGGGAGTCCTAATGCTTCAATAGGTTAGGTAGTGGAGTGCCGTCTGCACAGAGGAAGCCCCACCTTTTCCAGCGTGACACACCTGCCTGTAAAGTTGACCTCACATAGGCAGAGTCAGAGTACACCATCACTTCCTCATCTTCAAATCTCTGAAGTGCAGCGTAAGCGCCACTAATTCTGTAGCCTGTGCTGAGTAATGCGAAGGCAATCAAGGCGTTTGTCACTACCTAAAATTCACCCTCTCGGTTCAGCTTCACTATCACTGATCCAGTATGCCTTTTGCCAGTTGTTCAGTAAATATGTGAAGAACCATCAATAAAGAGAACTTCCAACCTCCCGGGAGCATTTTCTCTATCTTGTGGAATATCATCATATTATTCACTATATGTTGTGCAATCATGTACATAATTATCCTCCCCTGCTAGTTCTGCTATACATGTGGCTGGGGTCACTGGCTTGCATCTAACAATTTTAATCGCAGGCTAAAACATAATTACCTTGTATCCTAGTTCTCTTTGTGTTGTTCATGTACTTTTGGGTTTCTCTAAAATCGTAAATAGTGCATGTTCTACAAATAGTGTTACTGAACACCCCATTGTTATACTTGAAGCTTTTTCAATTGCGAATGCAACAGCAGCTATAGATTGCTTACAAGGGTAATGTCCTTTCATAACTGGATCATAACTGGATCCAAAATCCCACTATAGTAGGCCAATGGTTTATGTCCATGTCCAAATGATGTTTTCTGTGTAAGGACTGCTGTCATAACTTCTCCATTTGAATGAGAAAATAGGTAAAATTCTTCATGATAATCTGGAATTCCTTACCCAGGGGCTGTAATGATTGCCCTTTTTAATTCTTAAAATCCTTCAGTCATCTCAAATGTCTACGTTATTTTATTGTCCACATATGCCTTTTAAAAGTGGCTGAATATATGTACTGTAATCATAAACCCAGGCCAAACAATAGTTACATAGCCCAAAATTGTTGCATTTCTCTCTCTGTTTTAGGTTCTAAAGTATTCATAATTGCCTCCGCTCTCTCAGGTGTCACTTTCCTCCCTTCATGAGAAATCAACTGTCCAACATACAAGGCCTCTTTCTGACAGTATTATAACTTTTCTTTATCCACCTTATACCCTTTCTCTGAGAGTATGCTCACAAGCTTGACTGAATCTTCTCAGCCTCTTTCTTCCGTCTCACTGCAAACCAAAATGTCATCCACGTAGTGAATTATTGCTCTTTTGAGCCGAACATTATCCAGGTCCATCTGGCGGACTTTGTTAAAGATTGAAGGGGACTCACAGTACCCCTGGGGTAAACGAGTATGCTTCAGGTGAATATTTCTATACAAAATGCAAGTCAAATTTTGTGAGTCTTCATCGCTCCATTGAGGGGAAATTAAAAGAACGCATTCTTTAAATATATAACTGTGAAGTATCTGGCCTTAGATGGGATGTTGCACAATATTGTCGCAGGATTTGGAACTAAAGGAAACTCAGCTTTGACTATATTGTTTAGGGGGCGAAGATCCTGTATAAATCTCCACGACCGCCCCGTCGATTTATTCACTGGGTATACAGCGGTGTTACATGGAGAATCGGATGGCACCAATATGCCTTGCTTCATTAAAGTATAAATGGTCTCAAATATACATTTATCCGCTTCTCTAGACATGGGCTATTGCTTTGCTCGTGGCAAAAGAGCTCCTGGTTCAAGCTTTATTTTAACTGCTCCTACTCCTTTTAATAGACCCACATCATATGGACATGTAGTCCATAAAATATTTGGCCCTTTCTCTAAATATTCCTGGAAAATGATGGTTTCTTTTTTTACCAGCGCCATTCTCTGCAGTATTTCTCTATTTTCTACTTTAATCCAATAAGTGAGATTTATGAAAAATACTAATTCATCGTCTGAGTACTCATCCCTAAACAGCTCGTCATCTGTCAAATCTGTCAACCCGTATCCTTAACTGAGGGCTATCACTGTTCTCCATCCTCTTCCCTCATCATCTGTCCCATGAAGCACCACCTTTTCCTCTCTGACCACTGCAGCTTCTAACTCCAAAGGGATAGCCTGCCCTTCCTCATCATCCATGGGAATTTCTGGTCTAAACAAAACCTCAACAGGTATTTTTAATAATGTACCTATCATCCTGGGTAACCATGATAATAAAACAGTCACTCCCTACAAAAATACTTCTGTATCTAAGGGAACTCCTCATAATGCAGTCTGGCCTGTGAAGGCTAATATAAGATCTCTCACATTCATATAATGTATCCCTGGAGTAGAACACACTATTCCTTCATCAGTAAAAGATATTGTCATGTTAAGTTTCATCATCAAGGGGGGGGGAGCTTTTGAGCAGCTAACCAAGATGGCGGACTAGTTGAAAGCTCTGTGCAGAGTGACTGCAGAAATACTGGTTTCTCTGCATGACTGGCAGCTACAAGGATCCCAGTGATATCCTGGGCAGCAAGAACGGAGTGGAAAACCCAGGAATCAATATTAGTGCTGTACAATGGCTGCAAGATCGATTTTTGGAGGTAGCCCTCTGGATGAGCGGAGTTGCTGGTTGCGAGTGCGCGGGTGATGGGACGTCGCCTCCGCAATTGGGCTGATGATGGAGCCATAGCTGGCTCTGAGAGACAGCAGGCAAGTAGAACAGTGTCGGAGGATGGAGACGAGCCAAGGGGTGTGTCTTACTGGTGTTGCTGCAGAGCTGAGCGGCAGGCGAGGGACGAGCTGCCAGCAGCCAGTGAGGGACATGGAGGAGGTGTGCAGCAGATGAAGAGCCAGCAGGATTACCGGTGAGGGGTGACGTGGTCCTGAGTTGATCCTCAGGACGTGCCAGTGAAGATTACGGATCAGCCACGCCATAGGTGTGAGATGCCGGCATACCAGGGCATTGCACCGCCAGAGAAGTAAATGTAGGCGCAGCTGGGGTTCATGTTGCTGGGGCCTACTGGGGGCTTGCTTATCTTATTAGCGAATGGTAACGGTTTTGAACCTGGAACATGAGAATGTGCATGTGAGCTGTGCAGATCACTGGTGAAGGAGGAGGAGGACGTCGGTCAATGAATACACTAGCAAGTTGCTCCCTGTGCAGAGTCTGCTTTTGGAGCCAAATATATTGGATTGTGTGGGGCACAGGGTGGTGACCCATGTCTGAGGGCCACTCAGATCTCCCCACCTGGCTGTGCCAGCAGTGGAATTTCTGGTGTGATTGGTTGCAACGCAGCAATGTCCAAGAGATCCGGCGCTGCAAAAGGTTGGGCCATGGACAAATTCACAAAAACCCAGCTCTAAATTTCTCCCACCTGTCAGTGGTGCTGAAAATGACAAAGAACATATCGCGAGTTTAGGGGGAGGCGGCCAACTTACAGTGCATGTTAGACACGATGCAAAAGGGCTCTGCGGCAGTGAATGTCAAGCAGGATGGCATTACGGAGACTGTGTCCTCCATGTGTGCGCAACTGTAAAAAGAGAATCAGCGGATCACAGAAGCTGAAGGTCAAATAAGGGCGACCAAGAAAACATTGCAGAATTGCAAACAGCGGTCTCTACACTCAGGGATCTGAAACAGGTGCATCATCTGCATAGTGGAAGTGCCGGAGAATGCCATCCGGGGCAATGTGGAGGTGGCGGTGGAGTTTCTACCGCACAATCTGCTAGATGGCCCTGGATGGTCTCCACACTTTACAGTGGAGCGTGCGCACAGGGTACTGGCTGCTAAACCCAAGCCTGGTGACTATTCCAACTGCTTATTGCATGCATAATTAATTATTGGGACCGCAACCTGATCCTATGGACTGCAAGGGAGAAGCAAGAGCTGAAGTTGGGGTCGAAAGATATTTGCATCTTTCTGGATTATACAGTAGTGGTGCAACTGAAGAAGCACACATTTCTTGGAGTGAAGAAACTGCTCGGAGAGTGCAATACACCCTAGGCTATGTTATACCCTGCACGCGTCAAAATTCAGCATAGTAACACAACTTTCTTTTTCACACTTCAAGGGGAGGTAATCTCCTTTATTGAGACGCATTTCCCGCACGCATCATCTAAGACCGGGGGTCCTTCCAAGTGACCCAGGAAGTGAACTGACATGGTCCAGGATCCTATGAAGGATGTGTAAATTGTAACAGGCAATGATATCATTCAGCGGAGGCTGAACATTTTTTGATCCCCTATGGGAATCGCTATTGGCCTACTCTCTGCGGAACAGTTGTCCCCTTGCAGGTTCAATCGGCTGTTGTTTCACTGGGGGGAGGGTGTTAGGGGTCGGGCATGGTTGGTGTTTGGGGGCTGTGAGGGTAGGTAGGGAGGTTGCGGGGGATGTTGGTTGGGTTAAGAAAGATAAAAGGCACTTGGAAGCAGGTTCCATTAGGCTAAGGAAGCCAGGTGCTACTTTGACGCTCGTGACTCGTACTATATATTGGAATGGCACAGTCTGGTTCTAATGTTCAGTTGCTCAGATGGAATTTCCGGGGTTTGGGAAACCCAATAAAAGCACCGAAGGTAATGGCCTATTTGAATGGGAAAGGGGCCAATGTTGTTTTTCTGCAAGAAACGCATATGTTAGTTAAACCGGCTGAGTTGTTCGCACCACATCTTGTTCGACCAGGGCTAGGGGGGGTCGTGATTTTAATACATCAATATGTACAGCTTGTGCACATGGGGCAAAGATCGATGAGGGTGGACGCTATATATTGGTATATGGTACTCTCTATGGGCAAGAGGTATTGTTGGCTAATATATATGGCCCTAACTTCGACGATCCTGACTTTTTTGATAATGTATTTCAGTTGTGCGCGCAGTACCCGATGGTGCTGTCGATCTGTGGGGGGAATCTGAATACCATTTTAGACAATAGGCTGGACTGCACCTCTTAGGTGCCTAGGGGTTCTACGGGTGCGGCCCACACTATTTTGGCACAGATGGCTGAGATGGAGATAGTTGATGTGTGGCACACATTTAATGGAGTGGGGCGAAAGTATACGCATTACTCCACGGTTCATGATATGCATTCGAGAATTGATGTGTGTTTGGGGGCTAATGCATTATTGTCGATGGTGGAAGAGTGTTCTATATTGCCCCATATATATTCGGATCACTCCCCTCTTATGCTGACTATGCTTTTAAGTGAGGAGGGACGAGCGCGCCCACCTTGGTGCTTTAAGCCGGCTGCATTACGAGACCCAGTGTTTGTGATCAACGTGCGGGAGGCATTTCTTTTTAGACAAATTAAGGCTTGGTGAGCTCTTGGGCCACGTTGTGGCATGCGTTTAAGGCATACATGCGAGGGATAGTGATTGCTACAGAGTTTGGGGTTTTGAGGGCGATAAAATATAATATGATATGGCATTTAAAACGCACCTATACACAAGTGTTTCAAGGCACGACGAGGCAAGGGAGGGGAAACAGAGGGAAGATGGAGACAGCGATCCTACTAGGCCAGGTGACATTGAGATTGTGCAAGTGCAGGGTGAGGAGAAGGGGAAAGGTGCGGGGGGAAAGGGGAGGGGGCAGTGCAGTGCATAGGATAACAGTAAAATAAATAAAGACAATAAATAATAGATAACAGTGCGGCCAGCTGGTGGCATGTGCAAGAGTACGTGCAGACATCGGTGTCAAGTGCTAGTAGGGGCTGTAGGGATACAGAAACAGTCCCCGAGTGTAATGGTTGCAAGGGGTGCAGTGCAGGTGTGCAACTGGTGGGGAGGGGACCTTGGCCCGAGATCAAAAGGTAGCCAGGTAACCAATGCAGTTTCAGGTTCAGCCAGGAGATCAGCAGGGGAGAGGAGAAGAGAAAGCAGAAGCAAAGAGGAAGGTCTTGAGGCACTTCCGTAACCGGAGATGGTTCTCCTCAAGTTTCAGAGAGGCAGAGAGGCTGTTCCAGAGGGAGGCCCCAGCAGAGGAAAGAGATCTACCACCAACTCGCTGCTTGAAGAAGCGATTAATCCTGAGGGAGTTGGAGGTGGATGAGCGAAGAGCTTGAGAAGGAAGATATTTAGGAAGAGAGTTGAAGGTATTGAGGTCCCAGGCCCAGAAGGCCTTGTGGACAATGCAGAGGGTTTTGAACTTAATCCTCGATGCCACTGGAAGCCAGTGCAGAGATTTCAGTCCTGGAGAGATACGATCCCTAGGCTTGAGGCCAAGGACACGCCTCGCAGTCCTGTTTTGGATGAGTTGCAGAGGGCGAAGAGTAGAGGCAGGCAGATTTAGAAAGAGGCTGTTGCAGTAGTCCAGCCTAGAGATAACCAGAGTTCAGGAGACAGTGAGCTTCTGGTGGAAGGAGAGGAAAGGAAGAATACTTCTGAGGAGATGCAGCTGGTAGTGTGACTTCTTAGACACTTCAGAGATGTGAGGAAAGAAGGAAAGTGTGGAGTCGAAGATGACCCTAAGGTTTTTAGACTCACAGTTGGGAGCAGGAAGAGGGTCAAGAGAGGCTGGCCAGAGAGTGACAAGAAAGGAGGGAGCAGGTGTGTTGATGAGGAGAATCTCAGTCTTACTGACATTAAGGCAGAGATCATTGGCGGAACACCACTCCTGGATGGCGGTCAGACACTCAGAGATGAGAGAAGGAGAAGAGGTGGCATAAGGGAGCCTGAAAATGAGTTGAGTATCATCTGCATAGCACTGAAAGTTGGGTCAGAGAGTGGCAATGCGGTGGGCAAGAAGTGACAGGTATTGGTTGAACAGCCAGGGAGAGAGGTTAGACCCCTGGGGAACACCACAGGTGGATATAGAGACAGACGAGAGGAAGGACCCAAGTTGGACCTGGGAGGGTCAATCAGAGAGGAAGGAGGTCAGCCAAGCCAGGGCCTGATCGGTGATACCCAGGTTATCACGGAGATGGTTGAGCAGGATAAGGAATGAGATGCGTCTCCACAAGGCTGAGCTATTGACCCTTCAGACTCAATATTCCCTGAATCCCACTTCTGTCATGCGACGCAATATGAAGGCTAGGATGGACACATTCCTGGATCCGGCTGACAGAGTAGTAAACCATTTTGACAGACCGCTGTGGGGCGGCTGATAGGCCAGGCAGGGTACTCTCACAGACTGTAAGGGATAAGTTGGGGAATAGGTGCATGTGGATAAGGATATTAACACAGTATTTTACCAATTCTACTCTGTGCTTTATGTGACAAAGCCTACTGCATCTCCCCAGGAGATAGATGAATATCTGAGTGGGATACCAGCAACTCTGTTGTCTGTAGAGTCCAGGAAAACACTTGAGGCCGCATTCACCGAAGATGAGAGTAAGCTGGCAATGAAGGGGCTGCCCATTTGGAAGGGACCGGGGTCGGATGGCTTTTGTGCATAATTTCATAAAGAATTCTGCGACAAACTGTCTCTCGTCTTGCTGAAGGTGTGGACGGAGGCGATGAGGGATGGGACTCTTCCGGAGATGCTACATGAGGCAATCATTATCTTGTTAAAATTGTGAGCGATTGTGGGTCATATAGACGATTATCACTTATAAATACAGATATTAAAATATTCGCAAATGTTATAGCACAGCAACTGTCCCAATTAATGCCACATATGGTGCACGCTGATCAATCAGGTTTTATACCAGGTCGATCAACGGCCTTCAATATCAGGTGATTTTACAATGTGTTGGCTCAGGTTCCACCTGCGTCCGCTGCTGCAGCTGTTTCTCTTGACATGCAGAATGCATTTGACATGGTCTCCTGGTTCTTTTTGTTTTGTGTTCTTTCAAACTATGGGCTTGTTCCTAATTTTATTGCATGGGTCTGGTTGTTGCATACACATCCAACAGCGCAGGTGTGTACGAATGGTAGCTTGTCACCAGTTATTGAATTAGGAAGTGGTACTAGGCAGGGATGCCCCCTTTGCCCACTTTTGTTTGCCCTGGTTATTGAGCCCTGGGCTGATTTGGTCTGAGATAAATTCCCAAGAGCGAGTATTTTTCAGGGCAGGAGACCTGAAGTAAGCTCATTAAATGCTGATGGTATTTTGTTGTAATATAGGAGATGCAGTGACACACCTGGCGCCCCTGATCACTGTTGTAAAAGAATTTGGCCATTACTCTGGGTTACTGTTGAATAATAGCAAGTCAGACATTTTTCTGTTATCAGATTAGCCGCATGGCACGATCGATGCTCTGGGTTTTATGTGGGCTAGCAGCAATTTCCGGTACCTGTGTGACGGTGGCCTGCACTGTCTCTGTGACATTTGCTCTAAATGATGGTAGATATTTAGAGGAGCTGAGGGTTAAACTCCGGAGATTGGGTAATATTTCAATCTCAATGACCGGGAGACTGACCCTAATTAAAATGGTTGTTGTGCCAAAGCTCCTCTATTGTTTCCACAACATCCGAAGGTTCTTTTCGGATCTGGCCAGGCTGTGTTCTACCTTTTGTGTGTTCTAGGGATCAGATTCGGATGGGATGGGACAGATTAGCTAGGCATTATAAGGAGGGAGGGCTGGCTGCCCCAAACTTCGAGCTACACTATCTAGTGGCGCAGATACAATATGCAGTATATTGGAATGAGGATGCTCCTCAAGAGCCACATGTGAGGCTGGAGGGACTACATATCGGCCACTCTCCTGCTGTTCTGTTACTCGCTGGAAATACTTGTGGCAATCTTAGGTTGGACCCGGTGGGGGTGACGCGGGACACCTGGATTGGATTGAATAAGCAGATGGGGCCCCTGAAACCCTTATGACAGAAGGCTTCCATTGTGGGTCATGGTGAAGGTTGAACCATCTACCGATAAGGTGTTGGAGAGAGAATGGGGATGGGCAGGAATCCAGATGGTCGGTGACTTGTTTATTGATAGGCAATTCATGGGCTGGTATGTAATCAGAGAGCATGTCGGAGACACAGCTCTCCGGAGGCGCCAGTATTACCGCATGAGGGCTGCGATTGGAAAGCGCTGGACGAGGTACCCGTTGGAACCCATGTTTGTCTTATATTCTTTCCCCCTCCATACACAAGAAAACGGTCTCAATACTTTAGAAGCTGGCACGTTTATTCTTAACAACGAAGGGCTCAGACGTCAGACTGAAATGGGAAAGAGACCTGGGCATAGAAATTGCAGATACAAAATGGAAAATAATTTGTCAGCTAATTAAGGGTGTGTAGATTAATTTAAAATACCGATTTATACAATTTAAGGTTATAAATAGATTGTATTACACACCAGCATTGTTGTCTTAGATTCAGGCGGCTACTGTTCAGGTATGCCTTAGGTGCCGAGAAGCTGATGCTCATCTACTGTGCCTGTTGTGGGGGTGCCGCAAGCATGGAGGTTACTGAGAGGGGGTATGCCAGGTACTGGATACTATACTGGTGACGCAAATTGAAACTGACACCTGCTTACTGTGTGCTGGGATACATAGGGGAATGCCGAATGTTCAGCAGAAGTTCCTAAACCTGAGTTTACTGTTGGCCAAAATAGTAATATTGATGAGATGGATACAGGCTTATTCTCCTAGGGTGTCAGATTGGTTACACAGTGTGATTTGGGCTAATACCAATGAAGAACTGTATGTGCAAACAATAGCGTACACTAGCCGCCCCAAAGACATATGGTGTGAGGGTGCAAATATTAATTCTGTTATCTTATCTGTTCATGCCTTTACTGTTTGAAGTTATCGGCTTTGCCGGTGGGTTGGAGAATGTGATTGTATTAAGTTGTACAGCTGGAACCTGTAAACAAGTGCCTAATAAACACAGTTTATAATCAAGTTTCGTCATCAAGTCAAACCCTAATATGTTAACTGTCGTCTGCCTAGAATACAGCAATGGCAAAGACATGTGATGTTCTCCTACAGAGATTGGTAATTCTTCTGTGAAAGGAACTAAACTCATCACCGCAGAGAATCCCTGTGCATTCATGGCAATACATGACATTGGATATTTTCCCTCATGGACACAGGAACAAGTTTCTCCAGTGTCTCCAAGAGTTGTAAATGTCTTGCCTCCTATTGTCACCTTGACCCTTTGTTCCTCTTTGGGGTATTGTGTCACAGATAGTACTGAACACATCAGGTCTCTCGTGGGCTGTCCTATTGTGGATATAAATGAATCTGTGTATCTGTGTATCTGTGAAAGGATTTCCTCCTACCACAGTCACACTCCCTAATGTGGGTGCAGGTGCTTGCTAGACTCCTGTATTTATGTTACATTGTGCTATCATGGCCTGTTGTGTCTGCGCTTGCTGAGTTTGTACCTGTTGGGTTTGCATGGGTACTAGCTGAAGTTGCCCTTGTGGCCGATTGCATTTGCAATGTTGCTTGCTGCATCTGCTGTGATTGTGGCGCACGTGTCTGTGCCTGCATATGATCTTGGGCATAATACTCCTGTGGTTCTGTATTGTATTGCAGAACATACACCATCCCCCTTCTTGGAGTTGGCAAATTTTGCTGCATGCCTCTTATGCTTTTGCATGTTCTGGCTATGTGTCCTCTTCTCCTGCAATTTCCACATTGTTGCGGCTTTTCACCATAAAGTCCTTTTCCTCCCGAGGGTTCTGAAATCCACTGCATCCTCCTCCTCTAGGTCCATTCCCTCATCCTCTTGGTCAAGAATTGTACACACTCTGATCTGTGGAATACACTATGATGTTTTTATGGGCTGGTCTCATCTCATGTGTAACCACACACTCATTACTCGTCAATACTGCTCCCTCTATGGCTAATTTTGATACCTTCTACTGAACTAACTTTGCCTCTTCCTGCTTCTGCTCTCAGGTTTCTGCTTATTCTTCTCTTGTAACAATTGGCAGTGATGAACGATCGTCAATTGTATTATTTCTGCCCATGGTTTTGCTTCCATTCACAGCTGTTTCTTCATCTGCCGTTGCACTGGCTCGGACAGTCTGTGACATAAAATGTAGTAAAATAATGCTACCGTTTTATCCCATGGTTCTCTCATCTCAAGGCGCTATCTCTCCTGAAAATCTTGAATAAAGTCATCAGGGTCTTCATCCTCACCCATTTTCCTAGTCACAATCGTGCCCATATCTGATGTATCGGGATATTGCACTCTGAGCTCTCGCCATAAATCTGCTCTACAATTATTAAATGGCACTCTATCATGTGTTGTGTTTTGTGCAGTCACTCCTGTGTATCCTGCTCATTTCCAAATGCCGTCAGCCCTGCCCCTAGAATGGCTGCTAGCAGGCCTTTGATGTCACTTGTGGCTAACATTATTCCTGATGTCATACTCTAGCTCATAAATCCATTTTCCTGCACTGGAAGTTAAACTCAGTAATTTACATTTTCAAATTGTCTTTATCCATTTGTGTATCTTCTCTAAGTGTTCCTGGTAAGCCCTGAACCTCCAGGGCAATTATAGATAAACAAAGCGCAACTGGTCAAGGCTATTGTGTCACACTCCCCTCTTCTTTATGTATATATTCTTGAGCAGTAGGTACAAACAATTAATTCAGTTTCTCATTAAAAAAAAACATCTGTTATATTATTTCATACCAACACATCATGACTGAATCTTATCTTTAAGAAATAACACATATACACATATAGTACATTTATACACATTCATTGACCACACAGGTCCTTCACATATTATTTTGTGCATTAGTTCCAACATATAATTTTTCTTAGACACATAGATGGGACACTGAAACATTTGCATTGTCTTGTTTTCAATTCCTTTGCTTTGTTGTATTGGGCCTGCCCTGGTTTAAGCAGTGCTGATGGTTGTTTTTAGATCAGTTTGACACAGTGTGTTTCGGCTGTCTTGTCACCAGTTGTGGTGTCATAAATAAGTGGCCTTCATCAGGATGGAGATTGATGAAGAAAATACACAGGAAAATGTGTGATGTGTCTGAGTAAGTAGATGTCCGGTCCAAACTGCATAGGGAGAGACCCCTGTGTTGGAGATGATCCACTTAATGGATGCGTATAGTGCCACCATTCTATTATAAGAGTCAGTCCGCCTGAATGAAGTATCAGGTGAAGTTTCAGTGTCCCATCTATGTGTCTAAGAAAAAATATATGTTGGTGTTGGTACTAATGTACAAAATATTATGTGAGGCCCTGTGTGTGGCCAATGAATGTGTATAAATGTACTATATGTGTATATATGTTATTTCTTAAAGATAATATTAATTCATGATTTGTTGGTATGAAATAATAAAACAGATGTTTTTTTATGAGAAACTGAATTAATTGTTTGTACCTACTGCTCAAGTATAGATAACAAAGAGGGGAGTGTGTCAATAACCTTGACCAGTTGTGCTTTGTTTATTTATCCATTTGTGGCCATGGAATATATTGTCACCCTCCCATTTCTCAAAATAATGGGAATTGTGAAACTCCTGGTCCGTAATCTTGACTGCCTACACTTCTTGTTTTCCAGGTGGGGCTAGTCTCACCCATTTGTAACTGTCCTGGTAGTGCCCTTAATCTGCCTACATAAGGTGGCAATACATCACTTGCACTCCGCGATAATGCTTGTGGTCGCTCAGTGTGTGGTGTCAATTCTGGTGTTCTCTCTTTGGGGGTCCTCTAAATCTGACCATTTTGCCCCTTTCTTTACACTTGATTCGTTTGGAAATTTGCATGCGCTCTCCCTTTGCACTCTTTCGTTTTCTTCCCTTTCTTCGTCTGACATCATTATGCCCCAACTTGTATGATAATTATCTTTCTCTGCATCATCAAGATCTAATCTGCCTAAAGACAGCTTTCTGTGCTCGTCTGTTATGATATTATCTGACCTACAAAAGAGTTCCTTCTATATTCTCTTGGGTTTTGTACCCTTCTTTGTCCCCGATTTGCCTGTATAAATCCCCAATTCTTTTCCCTACGTTTTCTGTGTCTTGTCCTTCCACCCATGTTGGTATACTTGGTATTCCTTGCAGCTCCCTGCGGGGCTGTTGCGACCCTCTCTCTTCCTCAAGTTGTTTCTGTGCTTCAATCGGCACTATGTTTCTATGACATAGATAATCTCTCTCATCATCTTGTAATCCCCTACTACAGTTCATTTCTTGTTCCCTTCTCCTCATCTCCCTCAATTCATCTTCCCCTCGCCTTCTTTGCAACCTATGTGCTTTGATTCATTGTGCTTCTACCTCCTCATTTCTTCTCTTCTAATTTCTCATTGATTTCCTCACCTTGTACCTTCTTCGTTCTTCCCTTTGCTTGCTTTATCTTCCCTTCTCTTCTTTATATGCTCTCTT
This sequence comes from Ambystoma mexicanum, assembly GCF_040938575.1. Lineage (NCBI taxonomy): Eukaryota > Metazoa > Chordata > Amphibia > Caudata > Ambystomatidae > Ambystoma > Ambystoma mexicanum. Next base: position 1,345,685,812 of record NC_090931.1, read on the forward strand.
CTTCCATTTCTTTCTTTTCCCGCTCTTCTCTTTCTCGAACTCCTTCAATGCCCTTATCGTCCAGCTTAATTAATATATGTCCCCCCATCCATTCATTATGTACTATTGGTATTCCCTTAGCTTTGCCCTTGGTTTCTTTGCCTCTTCCTCTATCTCCATCCGTCTGTCTTGTCTGTCCTTTCTCTCAACACGCTGTTTACTTTCATCGCGTGTCGATATAGATTTGCGTTCTCTACTTTTGCTCTGTTCTGCATTGTCCTCCCGTATGTCGGATTAACATACCCGGCCGCTGCTTTAAATTCTTTTAGAGGATAAAATCCCTTCTCCTCTGTGTCTACACTCTTATTTTCAGGAAGGGAAAGGAGAGCTGAAGATGATGCATCCTCTCCTTTATGCTGACTAAGCATCCACTCCTTTTCAGCTGGATCTTATTTCTCACCCTGGTATATTTTCCATAACACTAAATTAGCCAAGCTTTTCTGTAACTTCCTTCCCTTATACATAGCATACAAATATGTTGTCATATGTCGCAATACTGTTTTTGACAACGTACCCACTTGAGGCAACGGTAAAGGTGTCTTATTGTTCATGCCTTGGACCCACTCCCATTGATACTTCCTTATCGTGGCTTTATATTTTGGCAATATTCTGCATGAGTGTAAAAGAGGAGTGACCACCATGATGACACGTCGGTCTCGACTGTCTATACTTACCCGACCTTTTATTTTTCTCTTTATTTCATCAAATATAAGGTACTGATCAATGTGAGCAGGCACCATCAATCGCCGGTTTTCATACGAAAATCACATTTTTTTAACCACTTTTAAAATGTATGCAACAATGTTCTTTTTGTTCCTCCATTTACATGTTCTATCAGTGTTTAGTATCTTGTTGTTTTATCATTGATGACTACCAATCTCTTCTTTATTTATTTATTAGTTTCCTTTGATTTTTATCCTCTTAATTGACGTTTTGATTACAAAAATCTAATTTCTTACTATCGTTTTATATCTATTAATCTAAACACAATAAAAGTGTTTATACTGACATATTATAACCCCATACACATGTGCACTTTAATACATTTTCCCTGAGTACATCTTCCTTTACTGCATTTGGCAAATGTATCTCATCTCATCATTTTACTCCATCTTGGAGCTTGATATGCAGTCTTCTTGTTGGCCTTGCCTCAGCAATCCTTAACACCCCTATTTTGAGTCTTCTTAGTGTGTACCCTTCAGCCCCCTTGGAACTGGTAATCAAGGTATTTATTTATCTTCTATATAATCCCCAAAAATTTCCGTTAATTGTACAACTTTTATTTACAACACAATCCCTCCCCCTATTTTTGCCATCTTCAATTTTCTACTTACATCCGTGGCTCAGCTCGAGTCCTTCAGCATTGACTCTTCCTCAACCGACCAGTTCACCTTCAATCTGCGGGGCACTTGCGGGGAACAGACAGGAATTTCATCAAAAAGAGGGACCTCTCAACCGTATCTTTTTACATGTGTTTTGTTACGCGCCGCTCTCCACAGGAAGCTCTGCGGTCTTCTGGCTAATGGCGGAAGCAGCCAAAAGTCCAATGGTCTGGATCTGGGCTTAGGTCGATAAGACCTGAACCATCCATACTGCTACCAAAATGTGCTCTAGCAATTTAAAGAGTCTCTTGCGCTAGATGAAATTACCAATAAAGATCTCAGACCAAATAACCGGACAGACTCAGAAAACATGGCAAAATACTACTTTATTCTCATTTTAATAAAGCTGGGCAAACCGATAAACAGACTGATGTTCGCATACTCACACACAAACTTGATTATACAGAGGTAGTATACCCCAATATGTGTCATCTATGATATCATCCTACATGGCAAACTGCCAAACCTATTGAACGGAAGGATTGGTTAGGGGAACATATGTACCTATGCAATACATAGGGGTTAGTACATCGTTGACTGCCCCTTATCTGTAGGACACACCACAACCTACCTCTAAATACATATAACACTGATTATAGCAGAGAAAATGACATGGATTGGTCTATGCAACATTGTCTAGCTCATTGCCCCATAGACCATGTGATGGTTGGCATGCTCACCGAACCTTGGACTTTTGGCTCATTAGAAGCACAAAAGCAAAACAAAACCCAGGTGCTCAAATCACGTCAGATTACTCCCCACTTTCCCAATTAAGCCATCACCTTTCAGTCTAACTATAACTAACCAAAGTTTCTCGTCTGTAGTTGACCTTGTATCCTGCTCTCTGTCCTGGGACATTCAAGGGAGGGTAAGCACCTCACTATCTTCATCCAGAGGTTAATGAATAGCCCTTGTTTTCCACTTCTGGATCACGTGTGAGGAGGCTGCAAATGTGTCCATGTCAACCTATTTACTGCTATTTGATTTAATTATAATGGGTGTTCTTGCTCATCGAAGCCTCTTGAGACCTGATCAATTCATCTTTTATAGACCGTATTCACAGTTGATTGTCCAATACTTGGCTCTTGCAAATGTTTTATTCTTCTTTAATCTAAGAGAAATATGTCTTATGCACATGGCTTATCCGTCTGACTCCCTTTGTGCCTCGCAATTATTACTTAAAATAGCACCTTTGATCCCAAGCCAACATAGACTCCTCTTTATTCTGCACACAAAGCTATTTCTCCAACATCTCTGGACTCTTCTCTGAGGTAGCTGAATTGAGTCTTAACACGAGCCGATGTCCATCTTGCTATCATGGTCGTCCTAGCCATCATTTCATACATGTTTCTCTTGTCACTGCAGTTACATCGACACTCTTAAGTATTTTCATATAGTTTCTGTATGTCCTCGTATATCTTCTTCATAACATCACTCTGCCCTCGTCAGATTTTACTCAGCACTACATGATGTCCACTGGTGCGTGCTGACATCCTTCCACTCTTTCAGGATGAGGGTACATTTGGTATGGTTGCCTAAGTGCATATCATCGCTCATGCACTCGATGCTATATAGGGACAACACATGGGGTCCTACATAGAGCTCTTCTCCTGCTGTTCCAATATGACAGCGGTGAGGGGGCGGGAGCTAGGGAACCTGCTCCTCTACACTTGCATATGGAAATCGGTATTCATTGAAATTTTAGATGGTTAGAGCCACCTTACAATTGCAAATGTGCACACTTCAGAATGATTCACGTCTCTCTCTTCAGCACTTACCCTCTTGTTTTCGGTCTCAATAAAGTTTATAGTGATGGTGCCCCTGCCTCTTCCCCAATGATATTGGGTCACATGACTTCCCCCATGGAGAACAGACTGCTGATAGAACCTGAATGTGGGTGTGCCAATGCATGCGTTTGTGTTTGCACAGGTCCATGTTTTGTTTGTGTGTGAACATTTCTTGATAGAAGCGCACATCAACTGAGACCAAAGATGCGAAGTGGCCATATCTCTATACAAGGGGAAAGTGACAAATGGAGATCGTTCCAAGGATGGGTAAATAAAAAGGAAGCCTCTGAGGTTACAGATGGGACAAACTCGTTCCACGCAAACTTCAAGTGCACTACACAGACCCAAGCTCCTCCTCACTGATGAGGCCCAACAAGGCAGGAACATATGCCCTGAGTAAACTCAATTAATCTTATGGCTCTTTTAAATTGGGAAATGACAATATATCTCCCCTGTCCAAAACAAAAGTTCTCGGAGTGACTCTTGACCAGACACTAAACATGAAGGCACATGTCACAACGGTTGTCTCAAGATCAGTCAACTATGTCAAATTGTTATCGAACTTGAGACCCATGATCCACTGGGAAAGTGCAGAAACTATTGCTCGAGCAATAATTGGAGCAAAAATTGATTATTGCTGTAGCCTTCTGTTGGGTATCAGCCAGCATGAATTGCATAGGCTGCAAGTGGTACAGAACTGGGCTGTCAGAATCGCTCTTGCCCTCTCTAGGCAAGACCATGTATCAGAGGTCAGGCGTTTGCTTCACTGGTTACCCATTGAATCGAGGATCAAATTTAGAGTTCTGGTCATAGCATTCAAATGCAAACTTCACATTTTGCCTCCATTCTTGCAGTGCTACATTAAGGATAAAATCAACTATAGAGCATTGAGGTCTGGGAAGCTAAATCTTCTAGTGCAACCTAGATGTAAAACATCAGAAGCCGAGAATGGAGCATTCTTCCTTAAAGCGCCTATCATCTGGAATCAACGGCCAGAATATATGCGCAGCCACAATGCTCTTCAAGCCTTTCAGAAAGACCTGAAAACACGGCTTTTCTCTTAAGAATTTCATTAGTCTGATCTTTTTTCCGTAGCCGGAATAGCTATTTCAGCGAGCCTCTTCTGTGCTCCTGATTCAGATACTCCTATATCTGGATGTTCCTTTATGTTTTTATGTACAACTTGTCCGCGCCTTCATGCCTGCGGGTCTACAGTGTGCATTATAAATGCTATGTAATGTAATGGGGATGCTTGTGGTCTCATGCGGAGGGACGTGACCAAGCCGTTTGGGTTGGACTAGTCCTATTGGGGTGGGACCAGGCCTGATTTGCATATGGTTTTTCCCCTTTTGTAATGGCTTGGCAGGTGAAGAATAACGGTCTGATGGGTTGCCCAGATCAATGCCAGAAATGAAGATGATTTCTAAACCTTCCAGCCATCACCTCGTTTGTTTTGCTGAGAAATCCAGAGCCAGCTATTACAGACAGTAACATTAATTCCAGGAGAAGGTATCTACTTTGCATACTGCATTCAAAATGAAGACGTCTTCCCAGCAAGTAATTATAAAGAGAGCACTTGTAGATGCTATTTTGATCAATTAGACATTTGCATACTGTTTTCCAGTACTGCTCATAACAGCACAGCTTGTCCTGGAATTGAGACGCATATGGGTATAGTAGATTACGCGTGCATGGAAGATGCAATCATGCTTTTCTTCCCCCAACTCAAGCGGATTTGCATCCAAGCCACTAACCTTTCAGTCTCCCACCATAACTGACATCTATCCACACTACGTAACACTGTACACCAACTGCAACAACCAGAACCACCACAAAGCATAGAGTCGACATGCACAAACTGATGCACAATGCAAAAACCCACACTTGCAGGAGAATCACTAACCCAATGAATAACCCACACACAGGTAATGCTGAAGTGTACCATAGCAACCACCACATGGTACTCTAAGGTCCTGTCCTAATTCACAATGCCCCAACTACACCTAGAACACTACCCTTCTCAAAGAGCCCTGCTCCTTCTGATCTGCATGCATGAACACAACAGCAAAGCAGTCTTGCACTTCTCCCTCTGCTCCAATTAAAGAAACCCACTGCATTTTCCAAGAAAACAGCAGCAGTGTGCTCAATATAACTCAATAACATTACATAATTGTAGCATCTTACTGTGATAGAGTGTTTAGTTAGGAATGTGTGGTAAGCTAGAACAGAATATGGAACTTAGATCTTTAGGAGAAAAATGCATTTCTTATGTCAGTTGAGTGTGAGCTGTTGAAGTAGCCAGTTGTGTCAGTTGGGGTTAACTTGTAACTATAAATAAAGATGTATCTTCTCACCTGAAGTCCCTGATCATTTCACTAATGTAACATAACACACTCAGACATTGGGCCACATTACGACCCTGGTGGAAGACCATGGTGCCATTAGCACCATGGTCCATGCCGGTAAGTTACCGACTCCGCCATGGAGAAAGGGGGAATTACCACCCCATTACAAGGTTGGCGGGGCGGTAATTCCCCCTTCCTCCATGGCCCTTCCCCATTCCCATTTTTCCCCCATAGGGCTCAATGGGAATGGGGAAGGCGCTAAGTACGGTGCCGCAAATTGCGGCACCGTAATTAGCACCAAGGTCCTTTTACGGGTCCCTACTTTAACGGCTGGTCTACACCAGCCGTTAAGGTCGGGACCCGCAAAGGGAGCTCGTAATTAGGCGCTAATAGGTTAACGGCGCCGCAGCCTTTTACGGCGCTGTTAACCAATTAGCGCCTGGGTCGTAATGAGGCCCATTGTTTTACTTTTGTAAACGTGTGCATACAGTCTATGCATATATACACATGCACCCATCTCACTGTACACTACTAGTCACCAGTTCCATACTGGGTACATCCCCAAAAGTCAATTCTTAGTTTAAGTTTGAAACAAAATTACGAATTAATTGTTTACCTGCTACACGGGTTCCTAATCTGCCTGATTCCCATGGTTATTTATAATCAGATAGCGGCAGATCAGTTATCGTTGGACTTTTAGGTGAATGTAAATGTTAATATGATGCTTGCTAGGACTCATGTTAGTACATGGGCTGTGTTATTTCATGTTATAATCTTTAGGCTATGCAATATTCGGCACATGAGAAGACTTACTACTGACATACCATGTAAGCTGCTTGGAAGACAACCGTGAGTTGGCTTTGCCTACTGCAGTGATGGTCCTCTACCTGCTTCCCATCCGTCAGCTCGATGCGTCCTATTGCCACCCAGTGCCATTAACAGCCCATTTGGCCACCCTCTGCTATGGATCCTACTCTTCTAACCTAATTATATTATTTGCATATGGAAGGCTGCATGCACAAAAAACGGTATCCCTACATATTATCCCCACCAAAAATATCACCGTACATATGGTCGTCTGTCTCGCCATAGGTGATATTTTTGCGGGGGATAATTTGTGGGAGCGGGGGTTGCAGGGGTGTCCCCCGCACATTTAAACATAATGCGGGGTTGTCCCCTGCAGGGTCCATGGCTCAATATTGCGGCAAAAAGATGGCGATATTTTTGTATTGCGATATTGTTGCGGGGATATTAACACATGAATCCCAAAAAAAGGTATCAGGTAATAATGTCCCTATATACATGGTCGTCGTACATAATGTCGTTGGGATAAGTTTGTGGCAACCTTATATAGGTGACCAAATATAAAGGGACAGGGGGAGCGGGCATTGCGGGTGTGTCCCCCAGGCCCTTTGAAAAAAAAGATTTTGGAGGTTGCGGTGTGTCCCCCGCATGTTCCATGTGATAATGTCTCCACCAAAAATGGCAATTTTTCGCCAAATCTTTTGCATGGCGATATTTTTGCGGGGACATTATCACATGGAACCAAAAAAAGACAGATTTCTCTGGCCGATTTGCTGCTGTCTTCAATAATCCAAAAATGTCACAATTTCAGGGGGATTTACCCCCGATCCCCACTCTTTATGTCGATCCCCCCGCCCTCTCCCACGTTGCAATGTCCAATAAATAGTGGGGTTTCACACTCCTGAACCTCCCATCACCCGCAGGGCCAGTCTCTTTCCCTGTACATGCATTCCTCTTTCGTCCCCCACACCCCAAAACACATACACATACAAGCACTTACTCACCGTCTGTGTCCCTCACACAAACATCAAAACACAGACACCCACCTTCCCGTCTTCCCTTTCACCTAAACATTTCCCAGTATATACATACATACACGCACACACCTGTCGTTCCTGTCTGCCCCTGCCTCTCTCCTGTGCAGCCTGGGGCGTCACAGGTCCTGTAGGAAGACTTCCCCATGCGGTCCCAGTGCAGTCTTTCTAACGCGACTTATTTTATTTTTATTAAAATGAAAAAGGTATTTTCACTTCATACCATTAGAACAGTCCACCCAACGTGGATAGAATACTCTGCTTAAAGCACGAGAACGGAAGGTTATGAGTGAAGACTTATACCGTCCATTATTGCCCTCTGCCACTGCCTTTTCTGCAGATGAACTGCACGCATCCCAATGTTCTGAGAAAACAAGCACACCTGCAGAGCACGCTATATTGGCCATTAAATGCCGGAGCACAAGTTGTAGGCCAGTGGAAAGCGAGTGCCTTAACAATGGTGTTACAAGATACGAGATAAGGTGACAGGGCTCCGAGATAAGGTGACGTGGTTGCGTGATGAGGGAAAGAGGAGGAGAGAAGAAAGGAAAAGTAGTTTTGTTTGTAAGGGAATAAAGAAAGACGTAGTTTGAAAGCGCTGGTGTGTGTACTTTATTTAACACAGCCTTGGCGGCTTACATCTGGCGACGAGGCGTATCCTCTTGCACCAGCACCTTCTTCCTGCAAGAGCCTGCCATACCGCTGTGTGTCCTCCTGCAAGCACTGGCGATCCCGCTGTGCGGCGGCAATCCCGATCCCGAGCCCTGTTTCCTCTCATCCTCCTGCCACTCACACGGGCTGTGGTGGAATCTCCCCAGACCTGCGGGATCCGATCCTGGACCTCACCTCCCTCCAACTCCTGCCTTCACAGAAGTTACCCATACACTGGCCGGATGGCGCGAAAAGGACCACGTGCCGTCCCATTTGCCATGCGGCAGTCCGCCAGCGGATGTAGCAGCGCCAGTACACAAGACAGCAACAGGTGGGTGCCACCCCTCGTCCACTGGGCCTTCTTCATTAAGGCCTCTTCACAACACGCACGTGGGCTTGAAGCAGCCCTTCAACAACGCTCCACCTCCCTGAATAAGGAGAGAGCTGGACAGGGCAAGAAGTTGCATGTGGAAAATACACTTGTGGGGCCAAGCATAAACCAGGGACACCACAATAGTCCTAAAAAGGACTTGGGCTCACAGCTGAGCTCCACCTCCGCACCCTGCACAACAGTGGGGCTGCAAATAAATTCAACAATACTGCGGCAGAAACCAGAGCACACACCTCCCCAGCTTGTGTTGCCAGGCATGACAGAGACCGCACCATACCCCGAACGACCCACATTTACGCAGTTCGGCCGCAAGGCTTCTGATGCCCAGCCTACGGCCCACCACCATCATGAGCTCACCCCCCCCCAACCAAGGCGGGCAAGCCCCACCACCCCCAGCGCCCACAACAAGATCGACTGCCACGGCATGGCGTATGCCTCTGCCATTTTCGATGACCCGCAAGCCGACAAAGGCCCCCGGTGGATGGAATGGCTTGAGGACTTATAATAACTTCATTGCAGCAGCAGGCGAGGAGACATCCCCATGACTACGTAGTATGTTCCTCAACACAGCCGGCACTGAAGTGAAAACACAAATTAAAACCATTCCGGCAGCGGATCACCCTGATTTCACGTCACTAATCACAGCACTCAACAAAAGACTAGTCATAGAGCCCAACACAGACTATGAGAGATATATGTTTAACCAATGCACTCAACGAATAAATGAAACCATGGATGAATTCATCACCAGGCTACAAATAAATGGTGCACACTGCCAGTCCCATGCATTTTCCCTGGATGAAGCTATTCACCTACGAGTATTAGAAGGGTGTCTCTCACAAACACTTAAGAAACAACACCTCAAGAAGCCCCTCACCATAGAAGAACTGGCAAAATGGCCAGAATCCTTGAAAGAGTAGATAGACAAGCAACTCAAATGACCAGCAACACGGCACCAAAGCCGGACAAAGGGGATGTGATAGCAGCAATCCACACAAACGCTGCACAAGGAGGAAATAGAGGCAATGAACCTAGATACTCGCCAACCTCAAGGACGCAACGACAATGCTACCGCTGTGGGATGGCTTTCCCCCATGCAGGCACATGCCCCGCACTCACCCATAAATGTGGAAATTGCGGAAGAGAAGGCCACTTACAGTCTGTCTGCAGAGAAGGCAGACCTTTCCCCACACCACGTGCTCCCTCGACACCGCAATACAGGCCATACCAAAGGCCACCACAGACCCAAACCTACCAAATGCACCAATATCAACAGGGGTCAAGAAGATACGTAAGAGTCGTTGAGGAACTTTACACAGAGGACTAACCTCAAGAACTTGAGACACAAGACCTGAACCCACGAATTTGTGATGAATATGACAGACCACCACCTCCACATCAAAGTCACTAAATCATGCCACCTTATAGCCAAGATTACGAGAATTAACAATAGGACCTATACTCACAAGACAAATTTGTGAATCTTATCATGGATGACAGAGAAGCAAAGGAAGCACCCTGGATACCAGTAGACATATGTGGTAAACTATTTTCCTTCCTCATCGACTCAGGGCCCACCGTGAACATTATAGGGGAGAAAGAATTTCAACAACTTCAGAACAAACTAACGTTGGCAGAAACACCCTCCAGAATTTTTCAATGGGGCGCTGACATCCCACTACACAGCATAGGATCTTTCAAGCGACGGCTCATCCATCGGAGTAAGGTAACGACGTCAGTCATCCACGTGATCCGGAGCCCAACGAAGGAGATGCCTGTTGAGCTATAAGACTGCCTCGTGCCTAGGTCTAATTGACATCCATGTACATGAGGGGGACACCATATGCTCAACAGCCCCCATACCTGAAGGGCAGGAACACGTCTGCAGAATGGAACACAATCCACCGCCAAATCCTACTATTACGAAAGACACCATCATAAACGAGTTCCCACGTCTATGCCAAGGTCTAGGCAAAATGAAGGGTCCCCCTGTCAAACTGCACATTGACCTGTCAGACCGCCCTGTCCCTAAGCATCCACGCAGGGTCTGTTTTCATCTACAGACTGCAGGATCCAATGATACTCAATCAACTTCTGAAGGATGACATTATCGAACCGGTCACAGTTATGTGTGGACATGAGGATGGCCAATAACGCCATTCAAAGGGAACGGCATCCTGGACCAAAAATAGAAGATATGATAGTCAAAATCAATAAGGCCGTCCTCTTTTCAAAACTTGATCTCAAACAGGGTTACCACCAAATGGTACTCCACCCAACTCTAGAGGGATCACTGCATTCGCCACCCATGACAGACTTTTCCGGTACAAACGGCAACATTTTGGTATTTCTTCAGCGGCTGAAATCTTCCATGAAGCCATCCGGCAGATCATAAGGCCCGTCAAAGGCAGAGTCAACTATAGCGACAACATCCTTGTGTTCGGTAAATCACGTGAAGAACATGACACAGTCCTCCATGCCGCCTGCGCTGCCGTCCAAGAGGCGGGACAGACCCTCAATCTGGACAAATGCCGGTTTAGCAAGTCCCAAATCAAATTCTTCGGCCACATGTTCTCGGCTGAAGGCATGACACCCTGATAAAGTCTCCACCATCTTCAATTTGCAAGAACCCAGCCAGGTGGCAGATGTAAGGTCATTCTTATGGATGGCAGGATATTGCGCCAGATATGTCCCCGATTTTGCCACCATCACAGAACCACTACGGCGACTACTGCAAAAGGAAGTCCCATTCCTGTGGTCCGACGAGTGCCAATCGGCATTCGACACAATGAAGCATGCACTGGCTGAAGCACAGAGGCATGCCTACTTCGACCCAGACTGGCATACAGAGATTGTAGTGGATGCAAGCCCAGTGGCACTAGGTGCCATCCTAGCACAGACCAGCAGTGCAGCCACCAACACAAGACACACCGTAGCGTACGCAAGAAGAGCACTGGCCCCGCCTGAGTCAGCTTATTCGCAGGCAGAGGAAGAGCCTATCAGCTGTCTGGGCCTGTGAACTTTTCATGAACTTTGTGATTGGGAAAAAGTTCACTCTTATCACAGACCACCAGGCTCTTCTGTCCCTCTTTGGGAACCCCAGAACAAAAATGCCCCCAAGGATTGAATGCTGGGGTATAAGGCTACAGGAATACGACATCGACATCATTCACCGGCCGGGTGCGTGAAAAACTGTGTAGCCTGCCAATGTAGTGGTAGAGCAGAGCCTCCGATTCCGCTCAAGACGACTCACATGCCAGAAAACCCCTGGGAGCGAGTTGCTGTAGACTTCTATGGGCCCCTCGAGACTGGCGAATACCAGTTACTCTTCAGCACTCTAGATTCCCGATCGTAAAGAGGGCGAAGTCCACGGCATTCGCCCAGGTAGCTGCCATTTTTGACGAAGTCATCAGTGAGTGGGGGATCCCGGACACCATTAAGTCAGATAATGGTCTGCCCTTCAGTGGGCACGAATTTGGTGTATTCACCAAAAAAAGTAAAAAACTGGGACAGAGCGGTAACTAACATAAAAGTAGGACTAACTCTTGAAAGTGGCTGTCAAGCCACTACACTGCACCAGTGGTTGGAGGGGAAGGAAGTGATACTGGTGGAATAAACACATATTGCAATTAATTTATCACAGACTACCACTATCTTAATTTGTAAAATGCAACATCTGTGCGAGATTGTGCATTCCTGCCTGTCAACTGTGACGACCTACTACCAAAAACCGAGAACACTGCAGTTTCCAATGGAAAAATAATCTTGAGAAAGGGGGACAGAGCTGCCAATTCCGGGAGCAGCCCAGGGAACTAATGACTGGTTACTGAACGGCTGTCATATAGGCTTCCAACTGGCTACTTTCCATACAGCACAAAATATTAAAAGATTATTTTCCACAGGTGGCTGGATTAACTGCATGGTGGGAGCCCCACAGTTCACACAGATTAATTAGTAGATACTACCGCGGCAGGCTTAGAGTTACGGTAATTACCTTAGTGACCCCTGCACCATTACCACCAGAATCCGTCAGCCTAGGTGGCTATTATTGCCATTAGCACCCACGATCCTAAAACATGGATCCTAAAAGCTCTTTTCAAATTGAGAAAAGAAAAATAATACTTACCTGAGGTCTCTGCGGCACTGCTCCATGCTGTTGCCGTCATTGAGTACGGTGACATAATCAACATGGAAAACGGACATGAGCAGAGTGTGTGGATGGCAGTGATATTGCAGGTATGTTTTGGTTTCCACTTTTTAATTGGATACACTACTTAACAATTTACCTCTTAGGATCCTAAGTGCTGATGTGGCTTCTCTGTGCTGCGTGCGGGCAATGCTGGAAATGGCTTTGAGGGGCAAGAGGTGCACCTCATAGGCTGCTCCCAACGTTGGCTTGTGCCAGTGAATACAGTCCATTCTCAGAGCAGCTTGATTGGCTCTCTAGCCAGGCTGCTAATGTTCCAATGGACAGGATTCAAGCACCTGTGACAATGTCCCTCATTGCGATATTATGGAACATCAGCCCTACTAAAAGACATCAAATTACAAATTACACCCACAAATTAAAAGGCAGCATTATCCTCTGATGGGAGACACTGCTGTTGGATCAGAAGCTACTAAAATGAAAAAGGACATCTGTGAACACTACTTGTGGTTAGAACCTAAGGGAAAAGGTGGGATGCTGACTTTCATGAAAAAATTGCTTGACACTTCTGTCATCACACCTGTCACAGTGTCAGAAAGGGGATGGGCGTATGAAAAACTTCTATGAACACAATAATGTATAGTATTTTTCCACTCCAGTCTCTTTTGGGGCTAAGTACGGGTTTGGTGGTATTTCGTTGGAAAATTTGCCGAGATACCACTGAATTGTAATTATTATTATTATTGTTATTATGGTATTTATTGAGCAGAGACCTAGATTTGAGTAGCAACGGAGCACTTTACAGAGGTATACACCAATACAGATACACAACAGAGCGTTTTACAGAGGTGTATTACATTACAGATGCATAACGGAGCACTTTTCAGTGGTAACAACTGAACAGATGTACAGCGGGGGTAGGATACAGAGAGGGACAGAGGAGGGATCCAGCTCTTCTGGGTGGTGGGGAGGAGAGGGTAGGACGACGTTTAGTGAGTCAGGTGGCGCGAGGGGTGGCGTGATGGCCTAGGTGTTGAGGCGGAGAGACTCCTTGAAGAAGTGGGTCATGAGTTCTTTTCTGAAAAGTAGGAGCATGGGGGCGAGTCTGATGTTGATGGGGAGGATGTTCCATAGTCTTGGGGTGTAGGCGTAGGCAGTGAAGGTTTGGTTTCTGGTCCTTTCCTTTTTGCAGCAGCGGAATTCAAGTCTGCACGTGTCCTGTCTTCTGGTGGTGCGCTGTCCGCCGGAGATGAAGAGTTTCTCTGCGAGGTAGCTGGGTGACTCGAGGGCGCTTGCCTTATAGATGAAGCTGCAAGACTTGAAAGTGATTTGCGCATGCAGTGGGAGCCAGTGAAGGCCTGGGTGATGTGGCCGTATCTGCGGAGACCCTTGATGAGGTGTGCGGCCGCGTGTAGGACACTTCTCAGGGCAATACCGTTACTGCCACTTTGTCTGGCAGTATTGCTGCCGGCTTACAAGTGGTGGTGGCGGTGTTAGTCCCCATGTAATTGGAGTCCATTGGACTCGGTGGGGGATTTCGGCGCAGTTACTATGGTGGTAATTCCACTGGCGGTAAATCAGCTGACATTTAGCAGAAAGGTGGCGGATTTACCTCTGGCTCATCACTGGAGGTGAATCCTCCCAATTACTTTGTAACTCATAGTTGGGCAGTGCGGTAATGTGGCAGTATACAGTATTACCGCTGCATTTTACCATAGTGTGCCTAAGAGAACAGAGCGATCCTTTAAAAAAATGCAAGAAATGCTGATTCCCCGACCAGATGTTTCTGTAGCGTGCATGAGCTTCCACATAACTTTGAAACTGCTGATGGTGGCTGCACTTGGCACTTAACAGCAGAGCTATAACTTACATATGGAGGCTTCCCCGGCATATCACAGAGACTTCACATGCATATCATGACATTAATTGCAACAATGGGCAGACGAGAGCATCACCTGCTAATGCAGTGGTATACCTTTCATATGGTCAATACACCAGGCAAATGGTGACGTTAATGAATCCTTTAATGCTGCAATTGCCATGTTGGTAGCACCTGGCACACTAAATCTTACAGTAGTGACGTTAGCAGGCATATGAAGGTAGTATTGGGGCACTCCATGCTGCCCTCACCCGAGTAAACCAGGCATATGGGGCATTTGCGGTTTACGTGGGCAGATTACAGCCCCATGTATTGGCTTTGCCAATGCGTGTTATCCTCTTGGCAGGTTTGGAATACCACTCGCACAATGCTCCATGTTGTGTTTGTCAAGGAGGGGCAGCTGAAGCCTAGCACAGCGTTCAAGTTGTTGACCACATGGAATTGCTCTAGATTTGTCGAATTAAAGGCAGGTTATGCAATGCCCATTGTGTTTACTGAGGCATTACGGGAAAATTGCAATAAGCGCCAGGCCAGGGATCAGCATGCGATTTCAGCAGTGTTCCGGGAAACGGGTAATTTGAGCCCCTCCTAGCACTTTGCAATTAATCAGGGATTTTGGACATGACGTCGAATGGAGTGACGGGCAGTCGGCAGCTATTGGTCAGAGCTCCAATCCCCAGCCCAAGAGCTGAGGCATGGCAGAAAAAGGGCAAAGGACCAGGGCAGGGGTGGAGGGAGAGGGTGGGTGGGCTTTATCTCATCCACATTCTCCAGTGGGAGGGGGAATACAATATGACTTGTCAGCCACACTTCCCTGAGTGGAGAAGTCCCAGAGACACACTGGGAGAACAGGTTAACAGTCAGTGAAGTGATCAGCTCAGACTGCCTTTGAAATAAAGGCAATGCTTCTGCTCGTCTGCCAATTAAGATCCTGTTTGTTGTGAGGCACCTTTGGAGTATCAGAGAGCTGTCCACCTTCAGGTCTGCGTTACATTAATTAGGGTGACCAGACGTCCCCGTTTTGCCTGGGCTTGAACTGTTCCCTCTGTTCTCCCTGTCCACTGAGTTATTTTTATTGAAAAAAACCAACCCTAGGTTTGGGGAAAGGGAGAGTGACCATTGCGCTGCAGGGCTTTATGTGGGCCAGGGCTTTATGTGGGCCAGGGCTAGCCAGGTCTCAGCCCTGGCACTCTCTAAATTTTGCCCTTGAGCCAGAGCTATCCGAACTGACATCCCTCACCAAATGTTTTTAAAAATGTGAGTGACAATACTGCTCTTTGCCAGTAGATGTCACCTTCAGTAACATTTAGAATGACAGCAGCAGTTAAAGAAATGTGAAATTAGGTACTTTCAAACAGGAAAGGGAAATTATAAGAGAATGCATTGTTTGAATTTTGCCACACATTGTATTAAAGTATCATTTAATTAGTATGTATGAATGATGGATTTCTTTCAGAACAACTGTGGGTTTGCATGTTGTACTGGCCCCTTTTGATTTGATGCTCTGTTCCATATTTCAATATATTTATTTTGGTCAACATTTTTACAAATAATCACATTTAAATCCATCCTTTAAACCTGAATGTTTGCCCTTTCATTGCACATATGTACACTCAATTGGCTCTCTTAGGCCACTCCTTATATAACACAGGCCACTCCTCTTTTAAGGCTTTATTAGCTACTTAGGATTTGAGGTTGTGCGATACCCTTTTAGACACCTCCCCCAAATATTGCATCACAACATATTAGAGCCCCCCCTCAATTTCTTATCCCACTTAAAGCACTGCTACAGTGGATGTATAACTTAGCACATCTTGCTCATTTACCAGCTCGCCAACAAGTATAAACCAAATAAAAGTTATTACAGAGTGGACATTTTACATGAACATTGAGCCATACAGGGTGGGGTAGGGTGGGCTCAAACACGCAACCTTGTAGTTAACAGTCACTTGTATTAACTGACTGCACCACATGCACAGATTAGGAAACTCCTTTATATCAAGGACCGACATAGAAAGCAGAGCAAAAGTACATAGTTGTGAACATGCTTACAGCCACTGCCAATTCATCACTGTTCATATTCGGAGGAGTGACTGTTCCCCTCGCCCCTTTGACTCCCCTTTTCACACTGCTACATTTGGGTCATTGGCCTGTCCCGCTTTTCTATTTTTTAAATCTGGTAACCCTACCGAAAGAACATGCTGTCATTTTCTGCCTGCATGAGAATGAAGTCAGAATGAGCCTCATTCCAAGTTCAGCGACAACCCGCCGGTGCTACCGGCGGGTGCAGCCAGACTTTAACACCATTTCCGCCGCCTGAGATTCCGGTGCACCGGGACATTACAAGTCAGTGGGAAATGTTAGTCCCCATTCCCGCGGAGTCCAATAGGACTCCGCGGGAATGGGGACTCGGAAGCACTGGCACCGTTGCGCACGGTGCCTGTGCTTCCGTGACAACTCTACTTTCCTGGGTTGTTGTGCCCGGGCGCACAGGCCCAGGAAAGTAGAGTTGTAGCCTGCCGGTCCGGAATGGCGGCCGATATGTTTGCTACCAACACCCTTATTTTCAGACCGGCGGACTCATAATGAGGCCCAACGTCAAACTGATGGGTTGTGGAGGCGACACTCTGGTACTCCTTTGAGTACTTGTGAACAATTGATCTGTTAGTATTAAGTCGTCTAGTTCATTGGAGGGTTCTTTTTTTTCTAACCAAATACACATATATATATTTTTTTACTTGAGTCCACAACAGAACATGTACTTCACTTGTAAACACAAGGAGAACTGTTCCCACCAGGAATGACTGTAAACATGCAGTTACATAAGTGACTGATATGTAAACGGGTGTGCCCAAGACTTTAGGGGTTACAGCAGCACCTTCCCACTGCCTGGGACATAGAAACCGTTAAAGTATAAAGGTTGCGCCTCTAGTTTCTGAACAAACAAGAAAAGGTCTCAAATTGAAGGTCACACGTATTTCAACAATGATTCAGTACACTCTCTGGTTTTACGAAGTTTACTTTAATAATTTCATAAAAAAACATGTATGGTAAAATCCAAAGAACACAGTCACTTCTGTGAAATAAGAAATACCATTCATCCCTTGTCCAAGACAAAATACTAATCAAAACAAATATCTTTGGAACACCATACACATTTTAAATCAAACAACTTTGTGTCAATCTGTGTACAAAACGTAGCCCAACATGTTTCTGTCCTTATGATGCAACCTAATACGGGACATTCCTTAGGGGCTGAGCAATAAAGAATGTTGATATATTCCTTAGTGTTCTGTCGCAGTGCTGCACTTTTTCGTAGCTGTCAAATAGTCCATGGTACACATACAGCGACAAAAGTTCACCCAGTCTTCACTAATAGTGTGGAAGAATTCAAAACCAACCCATGCAAGTATGGATACTCTGCAACTGCAGCGATAAACCCCGGCATCCAGGAAACACAGCACAGACGATGAAGAGCTGTGTTTCCTGGATGCCGGGGTTCATCGCTGTGTCATTCAGAGAAATTGAAGTGGAATTTGAAGACTGCTACATCCATACTGAAATGGGGTTTTGTGCTTTGAAAATTAGAAGTCTCTCCATGGTTCGTGACGTCTGAGAACTGGCACTACTCTGTTAGATAATCTTGCCACTGTTAGGTCCCTCATGATCAGCATGGAGAATATGCACTTAGTCACTTTTTAGAGTAGCTCCTGCCAGCCTTTAACCAGGATGTATTCTGTGCCACGGCATTGTTATAAACTTGCATTGGCAATTGTACGATACCATGTGAGCTTCTGTGTGTTCCCACAGGGGACTGTTTCAAGCCTGATTTACCTTCGGAAGGGGAGAAGACGACATTGTATGATTCTTTTCATTCGAAGCTGGCTTCTTGAGAGGGGGCAATGAAATAGTACTCCAAGTACATTTCTTTTGTCAGTGAGATATTGGCAATGGACGTACCCGGCCTGTTACATCTCTAGTCAGGTGCCCAATAGGAATAACCGGATTCCTTGGATTTTCGTGGTAGCTCTAAGTAGGAGGAATGATGGTTTATCAGCATTCATGAATTCCGATTGGAAGGGATGGATGAATGGGTGTGTGCTGGTGTGGCTCATTCCTTTGCGCTGTTCATACGACTGAACCAAGCGCAACGCAACAAGAAAGAGTCGCACTAAGGCTGACACACATTATGGCAAGCAGCGACAGAGCAGGCCCCAAGAAAGGTAGGTGAGAGAGCAGAGTGTAGAGGAGGTCCCAAATAAAGCCTGCGCTCCAGTTGCCCAATTTGAAGTACCATGAACGTTCACATCGAAATATGTGACGTATGAGGAGCAAATAAACCAGCAGAGAGTTGCAGTAGGGCTCTGCCCAGTACCTATCGGAAGAACAATACGTATTGAAGTACCAATAACCAGACAACCATGGACAGTAAGGTATCCACTAAGAAAACCCTACCAGCAAATGAGACGAAATTAAGACTGCTTAAGTACTGTACAGGAAGAAACCAAAAACTCCTTAATGGAAGACTAATGGTGACGTCACGAGGGCCTGGACTAACACGCCCATAGAATATATGACAAAGAGCCGAAATGCCATGAATAAGGGTGCCGTGAACCCATAAGAAGAAGGTGATGTTAGAATACAAAGGAGCTTAAACTGTAAGCAGGATGAAGATATTCAACCAGCTATCGCCTGTACATATGCTTGTAACTGCAAGAAAGCTCAGGAAACGGTGCAGCTTGCTATGCTAATTAGAAGAATGGAGCTGCAAGCACCATTGTACACAATCTACCTCAAACTGAAGCATGTTATACAAGTGCAAGTCCGCTTTGCATAAAAAGCAGAACCAACCCAGGTTATTATAAGCCAAACACAAGAAATGTCATATTCTATTAACACGAGGAAAAAAGCTGAATCGAAACTCAACAGAGGCAGCTTGTGCCAGGGAAGCCAAGGTCATATCAATAGAAGCTATGGGCAGTAGCTACTTTTAATTGAAGCTAAGATCAGAATATCCTGCCACTGAAGGATCAAGATAAGAAGGCAAAGGCAGGTGGCAGTGAAACGAAAATCAAATGCACATATTGAAAGAAACAAGGTAAATCCATGGTGTGCTAGCACGTGACCAGCCAGGCAAGAAGAGGCACAGTTTCACACCTGTATTTGGCATCCGCCCAGATGGAGATATCAGAACTTTTCCGAGACAAGAAGATGCAGTTTTGAGGCCAACCACAATGAACTAATTGACACATAGCCCATAAAGTGATGACTGATAGAAGGAAGGCAAGGTGAATTGGGGGACACCATGCACCTGGTTGACTGTTTTGCATGCTGCTAAGCAAAGTATGTATGCATGGGGTTGATGCCAACCCAATCACAATGGACCAAATAATCTAGGGTCCTATAGTTAATAGAACCAATAGGACGTCGTACCTTTAGTGACGTCTACAGTAGTCATTTTTTAAGGAAAGGCTTAGACGACCACCTGATAGTATTTATCAAATCCCCTCACTCTGTTACCATATACAGATACAGCATTTATATTAAAGTTACCTTTTGCTAACCAATAGAATTGCATGTTAACTTTTGAGTGTTACACGTCAGATTATGATGTGTTTTGAGTATAAAAGTTATGTTTTGTATGAAGTTCGAGTGAGTTGAAGCGAGACGGGCTATCGCATCACTGTTGATTTCCATGTTTCCCCATTTTTTGTACTTGTCATTAAACGGACTCCCCTTTGCCAAACCATTGAGTTGTCCTTATTGATTGGTGTTGGGGTAAGAAAATCAGCACCCCCATCCATCTCAAGGTGCAGCTATCTTGTCTTAAAGTACTGCAGAGCAAACCCTGACTCTATGGGCCGGCCGGGGGTCTCTCCAGTACACTTGGTAGCAGAGGATGGTTTATCGATTATCGATTATTGATTAAAATAAGACACCTATTGGCCGGCAACATAAAGTAACTCTGGGTCTTTGGCAATATCACAAGTCCTTTGCCATTTGGCTGAGTAGACCGTGAAGCTCCCCGTAGAGAATGGTAGCATAAGCAAGAAACTGCAGTGAGGGCCTGAAGGGACCCGTTTTCCCACACTTCCCTTCCCATTCCTACGGGCAGCCGATCGGGCGAAAAGCTGAAGAAGGCGGTAACTAAGGCCGTGATACCAAGGGTCCAGAGAGGAACCATGAACGGTGAGTGAAACAAAAAATGGAATGCTTTGGCAAATAGTGCATGCCTTAGAACAAGTAAAGGGAAAAGGTAACAGAGGGAGGCAGGAAGAAAACAAAAAATAGTTAGAAGTAGAGAAGACTGTATATATATAAGGGGATGATGACTCAAGAATATAGAAGTGAAAGGTTAGCGGGGCAGACACCTGAGAAGTGAAGGGTTACCGGGGCAAACACCTGAGAAGTGAGAGGATACTGGGGGAGACACCCGAGAAGTGAGAGGATTCGCCTTATTCCTACGCTTTAATATAGTGGCTAGAAGAAACGCGTAACCCTGAGTACCACATAATGGCAACGATTAGACTACCACAACGTTTAAAGACGTCGTGAAGGGGTACGTTTCCACTCCATGAAGGGGTAATGATTAGAGGCAGAGATATCTGTGTCCAGCTGGTGTCTGTTTAGTCTGTCAAACGTCTGTCGTATATATTTTATGGTGTGACGTCATATATTTAAAATCTTTTCTTTGAGAAAACAGAACCAAAACTTTGTGCAGTGTTATAGCTGAGATGAAATTGCATGCGTATTAATGTTTTTGAGTAAATTGGAATATATGAAATTTTTGTGGAAATTTGGATTGGAGCTTGCAGTGTTTGGTGCTCGCTCATATTGTTAGAAGTTGTTTAAGTCACACAAAAACATGGACACGTGTTGTATAAAAGGAAAGGAAACAGAGTTAAACATGACAGAAATAACTCCATTGGCACACTTATGCAAGCAATTGCCAAAACACGCACCTAAGCTAAAGAAATATAGTACCGAGTGGGTTAAAGGCACCGTACACAAGATTTTTATGCCATGCATGGCCACAAAATGGGTCTTTATCTAAAGCCGTCTTACAACATATGATGACATATTTGCATGCCACATATACAGGCAAAAAAGCTAGAAAAAACACCTTGCTGTTCTCGAGTTGTGGAAAATGTTTGAACAGGGAAAGGAGGAAGAGCCACCAGCAGACTGGATACGTAATAAATGCACAGAGGGGGGTGAGACGCCTCCCGCGCCACCTGCCCCACCTGAAACGAAAATTGAGGAAAGTAAGGACGAGGGGTTATACCCACTGAGAGAACTCAAAGCAGCCATACGGTATAGCAACCGCGCATATGAGTCACCTACACATAGTAGTGACGAAAATCAAGGGAAGGATAAGGGAAAGAATGTTACCTCTGCAGTCCCACGGGACAAGGAGAGACGTGATGACGCAAGAGGAGATCAGGCACAGACAAGTGCATCTCTCGATAAAGAGAGAGAAGGGAAGCGAAGATAGAGCTGATGAGATAGCATTCGCAAAAGATGAATGGATGGGAGGACACATTTTATTGAAACTCGATGGCAAAGGCATTGATGATTCAAAACAACAGAAGAAGTTAGGTGATGCACAGAGAAAGGGGAAAGAGAAGGAATTAAGAGATGAGAGGATAAGAAAGAAAGACAGACAAAGGTGAGAACAGCTATACTGCAAAGAGCCAGAAAGACAGCTCAATCGCAACCCAAGAGCAGCCGATGATCAAGACAGACAGAAACAGCAAAGGTTAGAAGAAGAGCAAAGGATACGTGAGAAAAGAATAAAAAGACAAAGAGATGAGGAAATTCGAAGGGTAGAGGAACGTCGAAATGAAAAGGGAGGGGAAGAAGATAGGGTCAGAGAAGAGGCGAGAAGACGCAAGGAGTTCGATGAGGACATAGACCGTAAGCGAAGACAGAGAGCACGCGATCTTGAATATCTGGGGAGAGAGGTTAAGAAACTCGCTGCAGTGGTAGATTGGGAAGACATCGAAGAATTTTTTCCTGAGTACGATTCAGTACCAGGCACGTCTAGGGCAAATATTGATTATGACTTCGACACCAGAAGCATCGGAGAAACGATCGACAAAATATATGATGAAATGGGGCTAGAACACATACCCCAAGGAGAGGGGGAGGACGAGAGCTTGGAGAGCACTCAACTGTACGACCCTGAGGATGTCTTCCAAAGTAGTGGAAATAGAGACTTCTCCCTGGATAGGCTAGAAATAAGGAGGAACAAAGAGGATACAAGAAGTTGCACTAGTTGGGGACAGACAATGTCCGACTCTGAAAGGGAGGAGTGCGAGGAGACGGAGGAAAAGGGACGAAGTGAGAGACGACTGCGAAGGGAAAAAGGGATACAATGGTCAGACACCAGCGAGTCTGCACCAAGGGCATCAGAGTCAGCCACGCAGTCTGACCGACATGAAGGAGTATCACATGGTCAGAGGGGGTGTCTTCACCGCCCTATGTAGACAGACTAAGGACATTGCCAGGTAGACGGCAATGTGGGAATATTACCCCTGCAATAGACAGGAGAACAATGAGAGAAGAAAAAGAGGGCTGTGCATTCCAATTTCGGCTACTAGAGAAGGGGGGAGTAAGACCACAGTATATTCCATGGACACACATGGATCAAGAAAACTTGAAAAATAAAAGTTCCAATGCTGACATTGGGAGCCAGAAAATGGATACATGAGTTAGAAAAAATGACAGGAGGAAACACGTTAGCTATAGGGGACATTAAGGGTCTCCTAATCGACATACTTGGTGAGAGAGCAGACGATGTGTGGGCACGAGCAAGCTATCCTGGCGTAACCACAATTAATACCGCACATGACAGAGCACCATTTAACAATTGTAAAGCTGCAGTAAGGAAAGTGCTATGAGTACTTTACCCAGATACTTCCGATATGGGAGCTATAATGACTCGAAAAATGAAGGATTCTGAAGATCCGTTAATTTATATACAGAATTTCCAAGACGCATGGATGCTCGAAACGCATGAATCTTGGATGAAATCAATACTTGTGTTTTACCATATATTGTGCCAAGGCTTGCCAGAACCAGTGCAGAAACAACTCAAGAAATTGGTAGGAGTTGAGGCTAAACCTTGGGCTGAAATACAGTTGACTATCGCACATTATTGTAGACTGCTGCAGGAAAAGAATTGTAAAAAGGAAGCAACTCGAAAGGGTGAGGAAGCGAAATTGGTGCAGAAGAAATGATCAAAGTATGCTCTTGAAGGAGCCATGCTAACTAGCGCAGATGAACAAAACATGCAGCAGGTGGCTAGACAGAATAATCAGAGTAACATAGGGTTTTACCCACGGGGAAGAGGATTTAGGGGAAAAGGATGGCAGAACAATCAGGGAGGTTTCCAAAATAATCAAGAAGGCTTCTAAAACATGCAAAATGGAAACCCGGATATGTCGAATGGGCAAGTAATCCGACCACCACCAGTATGTTGGCTATGTGGAATGACAGGGCACTTGGCGCGCACATGCAGAAATCAAGGTATGATGCAGAGCGGCCAAGAAATGGGAGCAGCCATGGCGAGTCCACCTGCAGTGTTACAACAGGGTGTTGCACAGAATCACACCGCGCAACAACAAGCACCAGGAGCGCAACAAGGAGTGCAACCTCAGAGCATGGGCAATTTTCCACAAAGACAAACCCAACAAGCACCGTGGCAAGTGTCACAAACGATGAGCACAGGGCAGACCCCAAACCCTGGAAGGGGAAATAACATTGGGAATGGGGGAAATCCGCAAGTACACAGTGGGCCAAATGCATACATGGACTAGGATGACTCACTGGGAACCCTGATGTGCTCTATCCTATCAGTGACACCAGACCCTCATAGGGAACCTAGGGTGGATGTCGTAATAGGGGGTAAAGAATATTCCTTCCTAGTGGACACGGGTGTAACACGCTTGTGTATACCTGAAGGCAAATTTTCTTTGTCCGGCGAGGCCATAGATACCCTTTACAAATACCCTTTACTCGAGTTCCCTTTACAAATGCACTCCCAGTCTCCATTGGAGAGCGCAAAATGAATGTACCTTTTATTGTACTCACGCCAGGCCCAGTAAACATTTTGGGTCGAGACCTAATGACAAAGTTGAAAATGACAATTTTGTTCACGGAGGAGTGCATAGTATGCTCCACTCCAGGAATGCACCACGCAAATGTATGTGAAATGATTAGAGCGTATTCAGGACACAGAGCCATGAGGGCCATACCATTAGAGCCAGAAATCTTCGCATATGGCATGCGTCTGCTTATTGCGGGATTGCCAGGCCTTACAGACAAAATTATTAGAACCCCTGATGAGTGCTTATTCCGACCAAGAATACCGATGCATGAGGAGGAGGGACAAGTATGTCCCTTGATGATACACACAGCTGCAGTGCGAGGGAAAGTGGTACTGGTTGACGGTTACGATTTTGAAGGCAGACAATGGTGCGCGGTTATCGCCATTGAAGAAGGATATCGAGTGACTGACATCACTGATGATGATCTGTTTGAAGAACAAGCAGAAAAGGGAGAGACAATGGTTGAGGTAAGCCTCACCTGTCTGGTAAAGATGATTAAAAGAGAAGTACCTCAGAAAATGATGTTGGCACTAAAACGTCCCGAATATTTTGATGACGACATAGCCAAAGTGCCTGTCTTAGTCTGGACTACAGGACCCTATGATGTAGGCCTCCTCAAGGGGGTTGGGGAAGTGAAGATTAAATTAAAACCAGGAGCAATTCTACCCAAGGTACGACAATATCCCATGTCCTGAGAGGTAGATGAAGGGATTGCTAAGACAATTTCGGCCATGATGGACAAGGGCATTTTAGTGACGTCAGAGTCGTCATGCAATACCGCGGTTTATCCGATCTAAAAATCAAAGGGAGGGTCTTGGTGTTTAATTCAGGAATTACGCCCAATAAATGATATTGTTGAGGCCGAGTTCTCTTTAGTCCCTAACCCGGCTACAATTCTATGTAATATACCCATTGAGGCAAAATATTTCACTGTGATTGACTTGAAAAATGCATTTTTCTCAATCCCGTTGCACCGTGACTCACAAGATCTGACTTCATTCACGTTCAGACAAATGCGTCTGAAAAGCACAAGGCTGCCAGAGGGTTACTGTGAGTCTCTGTCTATTTTCAACAGAGTCCTGCAGATGGATTTGAGCAATATTGCACTAGAAAGTGTTGTTTTACAATATGTGGATTGCATCCTAATTTGTAGTACAACACTAGAACAATGCAGGCACACTTCTATTCAACTACTGACTATACTGACTGAGAAAGGTTATAAGGTTGACAAGGAAAAGTTACAATATTGTCAACAGGAAGTGCTGTACATAGGCCAGCTGATCTCACATGAAGGCAAGAAAGTGTCACCAGAAAGGGCTGAAGCCATATTGAACACAGCTAAGTCACATACGATAAAGCAGATGCAGAGCTTTCTAGGCCTATGCAACTATGTTAGGGCATGGATCTTCGACTACAGCTCTTATACTAGGCCCAAGTGACAAAAGAAAAGATTGAATGGTCTAAAGCCATGGAGAAAGGGTTTGCTGAACTCAAGAGAGCGATCTGTACGGCCCCAGTTCTCAGAATTCCCAATTATGCAGAGGAATTTTACCTGTTTTCACACACAGATGGCAGCTTCATGACGGTAGTGCTCACTCAAAGAACCTCCTTGAAGTACAAGCCCCTAGCATACTACAGTGGGAATCTGGACCCAGTAATAAGGGGCCACTTCTCATGCGAACAAAGTTTAGCTGCCGCGGCATTCGCCATAGAGAAGGTTACAACCATTGGGATGGGATGCTCCATGACGTTGTATGTCGAGCACTCATTATTTGCCATTCTAGAGAAACCAAAGGGCACATTGACATCTCAGGGAGCTTCTGCTTATGAAGTGATCATATCAAACCCATCAATTAAAATAGTCTGATGTAAGATAGTAAACCCAGCTATGTTCATTGCAGAGCCTGATGAAATTCCCAGGATGAAAGAAAATGCCTTGGCAGGAGGAGAGATCGTCTTTATTGATGGGTCTTAGAGAATCGAACTAAGTGATGGGCAAAGATACACAGCCATTGCTGTGATAAAGCACACAGCATATGGAGAGTTTCAAGTGCTTTGTAGTGCACAAATACATCTCATTATTCACCACAGGCTGCAGAATTATTGGCGTTGATACTTGCCATTGAGAATCATGCAGACCAGGAAGTAACGGTGTACAGTGACTCTGCCTATCTGACGTCAACAGTGCATGAAGGCTTAGCACGCTGGAAAAGGAGGGCTACCTCCAAGCAGATGGCACGCCAGTACAGCACGCAGCCTTATCGGACAGGCTGATCAAGGCACTACAGCTCCCAGTGGGCATAGCGGTTGTGAAATGCGCCGCCCACACGAAAGGGACAGATTTTATCTCACACGGAAATCAAGCAGCAGACACAGAAGCCAATCTAATGGCATGAAAAAGTGAGATGGTTATGGCAGTAGAAGCTGTCCATACCAATGGACTAATGTTGGTTGCACGAACAACACCTCAAGGTTACAACGATTTGGGGCAAACGCAGTTAATGGAACTCCAAGGGGAGGCACCACAGGAAGAGAAAAACCTATGGAAACATCAAGAGTGTTCTTTAAACCCCTCTGACAGCTTGTGGCAACAGGACAGCACTGGTAAACCAGTAATGCCTGTAGCCCTATTAAAAATAACGCTGGAGCAGTTACATTACCCAGTGCATATGACAAAAGAGAATCTAGCAGCAACGCTCGTGGAAGACTGGTTCATACCGAATTTAGCTGAGCATGTTGCATTCTTTGTGGTGAACTGCATAATCCGCCAGCAATTCACTGGTGGGCACACACTAAAGGTTATGAGAGGAGTCATCCCCAGGCCAAATGGGCCTTTTCAGCACTTGCATGTCGATTACGTCGACATGATTCAACTATGTAACGGGTACAGATACTTAATTGTTGTGGTGTGTCCATTCTCTAGATGGATAGAGGAAGGTCCATGTACACACCCAAACGCTACCTGTGCGGCCACATTTTTAGTGAGGGAAGTGTTCCCCAGGTGGGGGGTGTGCGAAGTCATGAGATCAGATAATGGCCCTCATTTTGTCAATGGAGTGTTCAAGCAGATTAGCTTGCTGCTTGGTATAAAGCACAAGTTCTCATTGGCGTATCATCCACAAGGTAATGGGATCTGTGAGAAGCTCAACGGCTTGTTGAAGGAGAGAATAGCCAAGTTGAAGCTTACTCTAAAGAGGGGATGGTTGCACTGCCTTCCACTGGCACTGTATGCTGTTCGGAACCAACCTGGCTCCGCACATCAACTTATGCCACACGAGATAGCCACAGGAAGAAGAATGAGAACCCCCCTAAGACTCTGAGATAGATCTAGATGTGATACCCAGTCAACAGGACATGTTTTAGGATCTGAAATGCAAAATTATCTGAACTGTATGACATCTTGCCTTACTGCAATTTCAGACCAACTGCAGTGACGACGAAAAGGGTGCAGCCCAACACAGAAAAGAGAAGGAGACACTACACCACTCAGTTCAAGGTCTACGTGTTCCACTCATCTTCCCTGGAGACGCCGTCTTGGTGAGAAACCATACAAGGAAAAGGTGGGATGAGCAAAGATTCAACGGTCCTTTTATCATAGAGGACTGCACTCCGTCCGCTGTGAAGCTAAAGGGCAGGAGAGCATGGATTATTTTCGGTGATATCAAACCCTACATCGTCTGCCTGCACCCCAACGAGAGGAATCGACTAGCAATGGGGAAGAACCACAGCACGTACAGATGAGATCCATGACGAGGAAGAAGGACCTATGACCAGCAAAGTAAAGACAAAGAACTTTTTGCAAAAGGTTGTGGCTTCTTTTTGAACATTCCTCTAAGCAAAAAAAGGGATAAGCACATAAAAACAGACACTCTGTGCATCCTAGTTGCAGGGTGAAGAAGAAAATTGCACGTGTAAGCCACACCATAGTCTGTTGATTTGAACTTTGGACTGAGGCATGCTGAAGCCTTGATTAAAGAGGATATGCCACATTTTGATCGATGACACATACATTGAAAGAAGATACAGTACCCTGATTCCTTCCACACAGAGACCCTATTTGGAATCACTTATGTTGTCCCACAGTAGAGGTATCACAAAAGACGTGGTCACCTATTTCAACCTAGTGCTAAGATCATATAGCGTCATTGGTAGGAAGGCTCACAAGTGTCACAGACTTTCTTCAAGATCCTGAAAACGAAAAAATAATAAGACGACTGCTTACTGTCATTACCGAACAATTTATTATACTCCCTGAGTACAGTGAGAAAGAAGCAAATGTTTCCAACACAGGTGGAAATAAATGAGTTTGTCAACACACTATTCTTTTGCATAATCGAAGACTGTCCAACCATTGTCGGGAGAACAACTGATACACGTACATTTCTTTGAGATCCAACAAACACTGAACATTTAAGCCATCTTTTGAATGAGATCATTATTTTAGTCGCACTCCACACGAACGGGCAGTGCAGACATTGTTTACATCAAGGAAAAAATATATGATCCTGAATCTCAACGAAGACTGGACAGATGTCCTTGTCACCAGAAGACAGCAGATTTGCATACAACATCTTCTTTCACCTCATTGAGAACTTTCCAGAGCAAGTGGGAAGACCAACCTATCCTGACATACTTACATTACTCGGAGATCCAGTTAAGTGTACTCAGCTGAACATGCTCTTGCATGCTATTATAGCTCAAATCAAAACTTCCAATCTCCATTGAATCCTTAGGAGAAGACCGTAAAACTTTCTGCCGAGGGACAGATCAAGGGAGCAGAGTTAAGAACTCCATTTGTTACATTTGTTTTTTTTTTCCCTATTTCTTCATACCGACCCGTGTCCAACATGTCCTCAGGACTGAAGCAGATTCGGGGGGTGGAGTGGGCACTCACCTACTTTGAACATGCACAGTAAAGAGACACACTGATGTATTACTTAGTTGATTTCTCTTCCATAATCTAGCAAAAGAACTGTATCCTGAGATAAAAGACAATTGTCACTTGCAAGAAGGGGAAGGGGAACATCTTTTGAGCACCAGACACTCATAAACTCAGAACTTGGAAAACAATATTAGATAAAGAAAGACTAACATCAACATTTGACTAATGATCGAGATGGTGGTCCAGAGCAGCAACCTGGTCCTCCCACAAGAAGAGTGGCATCCCCGCTTCTCTGGAAGAAAATGCTGCCTCATGACATACAAGACTATCATGTACCCATGTATCATATTCATCATTATTTTACTGTCATTAACAATTAGAACTGCATTCTATATTGGTGCACAAAGCGTTCCAATTTCAGTGCACCCACCTGATGATGTACGCATGAAACCCACAAAAGCACCCAACCTTATATAGTCATTCCAGTCCCTAGAAGATCGGATGGTGGAGTGAATGAGCTTGAAATTGATGTAATTAGCAACGACACACACACACTTGTGGTAACGAATAAGAAGAAAAGCCAGAGACAGGGTTGGCAAGAGGTGAATGAAGTACAATCACTGACAACTACACGCACACAAACACTGAATGTACACGAAACAGGCCTAGCATCAATGACTGCAGAACCACAAACCAAAGCAGCAGAAAGGAAGAGACTGCCTGCCACAAGAAATTTCACAGAAGCTCTTATGAGAAAATGAGAAGAGTTGAAAGAAAAGCCAACAGAAGCAGTCATGTCAGAAACTCTTGAGAAAACTAGGGCCAACTCAGAAAAACTCTCTGCAAGGTCGCAATTGTTAGTAGACTTACTATTCCCGTACATAGCCAGAGTGAGGAAACTGCATGAGGAACTGAAAAATAAAACCACAGAGACCAAATTACCCAGCATACATGTTCCAACACAAGAGACAGGCAGCAGTTCCACAGTACAGCCATATACCGGACCAGTATCAGGCTGGTTGGCATGGGCATTTGCACGCAGCAGAGAAAAAATCCACAAAGAAAAGGAAAGAGCTGACAGACTCCTACCCTCTCAAATGGCACAGATGAAGAGACCTGCACCATGGACCAGGATACCTGAGAACCCCCCAGCAAGAAAAAGCCACACAGATGCATTCAGAGATGTAGTAATAGCAAACTACATGAAAACCTTAAGAATCAAGAGAAGCATGCATGGAGACAACAATGAACTGAACGATTACCTGGATAGCAAAGCACACTTAGGTAACAACATCTGGTACCAGCACATGAAGGAAGTTGGAAGACAAAATTCTGAGGGTAATGCTTCGTCTGTGCACTCCTACCATACAGCATGGGGAAATCCAAGATCTCCGTAGTTGTAGGAATTGATGTCCAGACAGCACACTTTCTTTCACACGTGGCCATGTGCAAAACTAGAGGCCAAATTATGGGAAGTGACACTTCCTTAATATGGGCAACTGAAACAGCCTTTCCCCATGAAGATGATTATGTTCAAGACATCAAGACAAGAAACATAGCTCATAAAAGGAATCATGTGATCAGGTACGAGAAGCCTGGAGTTAAAGGAGCAGGAATAAGATGGGAAGTAAACCCGAGACTAAATGTCCAAGGAAAAAGTCCAGAGGAAGGCTGAAAGTGGAAGAACAGAGCTCAAATGCAGATTTGGGGACAATGCTTTCACCAGACGGATGGGAAAAAGGAGTGGTGATTTGCTGAGCATGGCCGATCATTGGACTCTACAAAGAAACTGTTGATATTGTACAGAATGGCTGCAAGCCTTTATTGCGAAAGCTTGCAAAACTACTAACATGGGTCGAAGACAGAGGAGGACCCTTGCAGATAGTCCCACTGGAAAGCCCAAAGTTCTGTTTCAGAAATAACGGCACAAGGAAGATGGGAGAGAATCAGAACTGTGGACAAGTCTTTGATGCTCCAGGGATGGTGCATGGAACTGCAGTAATTATGGATCATTATTGGGCATGCGGATCCAAGGCATACATCAGATTGCCAAGAGACTGGGGAGGCATATGCACGATAGTGAACGTTCACATTCCAGCATTGGTGATCCCAAAAAGTGACCTGAATCTTGACAGTTTCTCGAAAGCAGATGCTCACCTGAGGAAGAAAAGATCTGTGGAACTACTGACGTGAATGAAGAGAGAAAATTATTTCTCAGCTAAATCAGAAGAAGCATTTCATGCAATCCCATATGAACACAGGCTGTTCAGTCTCACCAAGTAGAAGAAAAGAGCGGCAAGCGCCATTGTCCACAATCTACCTCAAAATGAAGCATGTTATACAAGTGCAAGTCCACTTTGCATAAAAAGCAGACCCAACGCAGATTATTATAAGCCAAAAGCAAGAAATGTCATATTCTATTAACACGAGGAAAAAGGCTGAATGGAAACTTGACAGAGACAGCTTGTGCCGGGGAAGCCAAGGTCATATCATTAGAAGCTATGAACAGTAGCTCCTTTTAATTGAAGATAAGACCAGAATTTCCTGCCACTGAAGGATCAAGATAAGAAGGCAAAGGCATGTGGCGGTGAAATGAAAATCAAATGCACAAATTGAAAGAAACGAGGTAAATCCATGGTGTGCTAACACTTGACCAGCCAAGCGAGAATAAGCACAGTTTCACACCTACGCTTGGCATCCGCCCAGACAGAGATATCAAAACTTTTCTGAGACAAGAAGATGCAGTTTCGAGGCCAACCACAGTGAACTAATTGACACATAGCCCATAAAGTGATGATTGAAAGAAGGAAGGCAAGGTGAATTGGGGGACACCATGCACCTGGTTGACCGTTCTGTGGGCTGCTAAGCAAAGTGGAAATGTATGCATGAGGTTGATGCCAACCCAATCACAATGGACCAAAGAATCTAGGGTCCTATAGTTCATAAAACCAATAGGACGTTGTACCTTTAGTGACGTCTACAGTAATCATTTTTGAAGGAAAGGCTTAGACGACAACCTGATAGTGTTTACCCAAACCCCTCACTCCGTTACCATATACAGATATATCACTTATATTAAAGTTACCTTTTCCTAAGCAATAGAATTGCATGTTAACTTTTGAGTGTTACATGTCAGATTATGATGCATTTTCAGTATAAAAGTTATGTTTTGTATGAAGTTTGAGGGAGTTGAAGCGAGACGGGCTATCGCATCACTGTTGATTTCCATGTTTCCCCTTTTTTTGTACTTGTCATTAAACGGACTCCCCTTTGCCAAACCATTGAGTTGTCCTTATTGATTGGTGTTGGAGTAAGACAATCTGCACCCCCATCCATCTCAAGGTGCAGCTATCTTGTCTTAAAGTACTACAGAGCAAACCCTAACTCTATGGGCCGGCCGGGGGTCTCTCCAGTACAAGAGTATCACAGGCAGAGGGGGGCGCATGAGGGAGAGTGTGGGGGGCATGCAGTGCAAACAGGGGCTCAAGGGAGGCATGAACATGATCCACGGGAGGAGGAAACAAAGTTCTTGTTTGTTTGCTGGCTTTGGGCCCTTAATTGTCTTGTTTAAGTGTTGGGTTTGTGGGTTTGTTTGATAACATCTGTGTATCAAAAAGCTAAGCAATACCATGCACTTTTTCAATAATGTGTTTCCCCTGTGGCTGGGGCTACATCAGGTCTGCGTGGTAGCCCATTGTAATCCTTGCTCTAACACATAGTCTCTGTATGCTATCTGTTATGTACGCAATCTTTTCCATGGCAAAGCGATTTGTTTTTCTGTGGATGATG
Source organism: Ambystoma mexicanum (assembly GCF_040938575.1). NCBI lineage: Eukaryota > Metazoa > Chordata > Amphibia > Caudata > Ambystomatidae > Ambystoma > Ambystoma mexicanum. The sequence goes on from NC_090931.1 coordinate 1,345,719,054, forward strand.
TACCATCAGCAGTTCATGGGTAATCATTTCTGAATATCAGATGCCTTCCTCCTACCTTCACCAGGAGGTACCTGGTAATGTCAATGCTCAGTTGTGATATCTTGCACTTTGGACTATCTTCCATATAATTGTTTATTACACTGTATTCTTGTCTCTAGGTGTCTGGCCTTAATTACCTTAAGCCTTCTTCTTTTGATCTCCACTGTAATTAGTTAGCACTCTGTATGGTACATGTGTGTTAGTGTATGGTTTTTTGCCCCCCTTGATGCTTGCTGTAATTCAAAATATTGTCTCTATAGATGTGGCATGTATTCCTACCATCATCGGAGACCCTGTTCTACTGCTAGTATTTGTGAAGAATTGCCATCTGGTAAGGATGTAAAATCCCTGGCATTTGGGATTTTCATTAGTTAATTAAATGATGCAGGTAATTCCATCTCAGAAAGAGTAATCTGCTAATCTGATCCACCTTTCCCAAGCTCCATGTCAAAAGCATAGTGTACACCTGTGTGTTGCTGCATCAGTAGCCTGATCTGCAGCACCTTCACTCCAGTGGCACAGATTAGATTCAGATCACAGGTGCCCTCTTGACAGCTGCTGTGACAGCAAAGTCTCTGCAGCGCAGTGGCAACCTTTAAGATATGCACCCCTGTTCCATAAACTACATAAAGAATGATATCCTGGTGATCTATTCACCTGTATTGATAAGCCATACCAGAGTTTGTGGTATGGGGGCTGGCATCTCTCCTAGTTATCCAAGCCACATTAAATTGATATAACGTATGTGTCAGCCCTGTGAGACCAGTTCAGGCTGTGCAATTGTAGTAGGCTGTCTTCTACTCTCAGCAAGACTGTAGCCCTGTGGCTTGCCTATTTTTGTTCATTTGTTAGGGTAGGTAACACCCTCCACAATGAGACAGCCACTCCATAGGAAGCTGTCATGGGAACAGGAATCAAAAGGCACACCCTTCACAAAAGTACTAACCTCACAACAGGGTGCTGAATACCAAAAATGTCTTTGATGCTATTTACAAGGGAATGGGTGGGATTAGTGTAGGCAGAGGGAGCACAGACCAGCTGGAGGAAGATGCCACCATCTAGTTTTCTTTCTTTACCCTTCTTCCCTGCTGCCACATCCTCCTTTAACACAAAGCACTTTGGGTGTGATGTCAGAAGGCAAAGTCCACTTGTTCCAAGAACAAGGGCTGGACTCCCTACATTAGGCTTGCTTTGCCCAATCACCTGTAGACGGTTGCCTTTAAAACAGACACTTTGGAACAAACACCTAAGAAAGAGTTTATTGGATGTCTATTGGGACAGTTGACTTTCCACAGCCCTCCACCAGAGGTGGCGACTGTATGTTCAAGGCAGAGGCAAGCTCTGTTCCATAACCATCCCCAGGGCACATTGGGGGTGACGTGCTGCTGGAGCAAGACCTGCCTCTATCAGCCACACTGGTACCCAGGCCCTGACCATGCTGAAGGACCTCTGAAGCTATGTGCCAGTCTCCCGGTGTAGGGAGCTTGAGAACAAGGCCAAATTTGATCCTGTATTGGGACTCACAGCAACCTGAGAGTCAGTACAGTCAATATCCCTGTTTTTTCACTGTGTAACCACTGTGATTCCAGCCGTTCAACCCAGTTCAAACCAACAGGACCATGATGAGCTGCTTTGGGCACTTGACCAATCTTCGAGCCACTGTTTTGCACTCTCAAACCAGCCTCACACTGCACAAGCTGAGCATGTCATTGTCTTGGTTCGAAATTGAAGCTATCGCTGCACCTGATGCCTTGAAACTGCTTTTAGAACCATTAGCATCTTGTTGACAATCTTCATCAAAAATTGGCCAGATCCCGGGGCACCCTTCGAACAGCGACCTTCGAACATGGCACCAGAGACGCCCAGTTTGAACAGCGCATCTAGTCATCCGCATCTTCGCCATTGAACAAACTGTCAAACCAACCCTGGTAGCCTCCTTGATCTGCACTTCACAGGACGCTGTTAGGAAAGATTTCTCTTTAGACAACTTTCCCTCCACAATCTATGGACCCCCAAACTGTTTTACTTTTGTTTTTGAACTTGTCCTGACTTTTTACAATGAAGTGAAGCCTTCAGTTTCACTGCCCTGGCCTTTTGCTCATTTTGTCATTGGGAAACTGATCAGTCCTTCAGACTATCAGTACTGGGAAACTATGTTTCCCTTTTGTCATTTTACTTTCTTGGGTAACTTTTTAAATTACTGTGGATACGGTTGGTTGGAGTTTGTAGGATGGGTGGGCCCCTGCGCTAACTAGTGTTTGATTTGTTGCTATAATAAAACCTGAAGCCTAACACATGGTTTGTCTGGGAACCAAAACTCCAAGATTCCCAATGAATGAGTTTAGGAAAGGTTGGTTGGCAAAACCTTGTTGAGTAGAAGAGCTGGTGGTTGGTTTTAACCGTTGGTTATGACCATGGATTTCTTGATTCTTGGTTGTTGAAATAATGGAGCAACTCTTGATGTGTTGTCATCTGTGAAGGTTTAATGTTGTTACACAAGTAAACCAGAGAGCCTAGCAGAATCTCCTCTCATGTGCATCTAACACATTCTGCTAGGCCCTCTGGTTTACTTGTGTAACAACATTAAACCTTCACTGATTACAACAAATCAAGAGTGGCTCCATTATTTGAAGAATCAAGAAATCCATGGTCATAACCAACCGTTAAAACTAACCACCAGCGCCTCTACTCAACATGGTTTGCCAACCAACCTTTTCTTGAATTATTGTGAGCTTCTCTGTGTGGACTCATTGTGGACCCCTGACCCCACTCACTTTCTCATGAGAGTAGCCTTGACTGCCCTCCATTGCTACCATGATTGGGTTTGGCTAACCTCTGAGTTCCCTGTTATCTATAATTAGGGTGGCCTTCTATGATCTGTCCACCAGGCCAGATTGTAGAAATCCATTTTAACAGCACCACCTCGAACTGCCCTTCAAAAATCCAACATCTTCGCTGCTGATCTTCGTTGCAGGTCGAATCAACCATGGTAGCCTCCTCGGACTGCAACCATCAACGCTGCATGAGATCGCCTGCCTCAAACTGTGCAACCAGTCAACAGCATCTTTACCATCAAATCGACTGTCGAACCGACCCTGGTGGCCCTCACAAACCTTACTTCTTTCGAACCACAAAGAACTTGAGCTTGACCCTGGCTCGACACCTGCTTCCCGTTGGGATAATGCAACCGACGCATTTGAACCTGATTCAAGCCAAAAGAACAGCACGGAAAACCCTAGTTTGATGATGTCATACTGTTAGGAACGTTTTCTCTTTGAGCAACTTTTCCTCCATATTCTATGGACCCCAAAACCTTTTGCTTTTGTTTTTCACCATGTACTGGCATTTTACAGTGAAGTCACACCTTTGGCTTTACTCCAGTTGGCATCTGTTCATTATGGGGAAACTGACTAGTCTTTAAGGCTGTCAGTACTGGAAACGATGTTTTCCTTGGTCTTTTGACTTTGTGGTAACCTTTTTGGGTAACCTTTTAACATTGCACAATGCATCTTTCAATGCAGTGCAATGGGGATTATTTTGTATGACCCTGGACTATACCCAAAGGGATTTTTTGGTTATCTGACATGTGACTAAGGACAAATTGGTGGCAGCAGTTACTTTCATATGGTTTTTACTGTACTTTTTGTTAGCCTTCTAATGTTTACTGTGTTTGGCTACTATGAGGAACTCATGGTGGCAACAGTAAAGACAGGCACACGTGATCACAGTTCAAGGGTGTTTATTAAACTGTATAAATGGGTGAGAAAAATGCCTTACCTAAATCTAAAATGGGAGCTACGACCATCACATAATAATAAGGCAGTCCTAGTGACGTCTTGTCAAATAAAAGGGCCAATACAAAAAATAAACCTATTGCCAATCCTTACCGCTACGTTATAATTCAGTGTGGGATAGTGTTACAAGAAGAGAAAGAAGTGTTCACAAAGGATAAGTCAGGATGTTAGGGCCGGGCGTCTCCCTTCCACACATTTTTAGCATGGGACAAGGCGGGACTCTTGAGCACAGCACACTCCTGGGTGCACAGCACACTCCTGGGCTTCTCCAGCATGAGGCTACAGTTCCTTGCAGCGATATGAGGACCTTCAGTGGGCAAGTCTCTTTCCTAAAAAAGTCTCTTGCCTCCAAAGGCCTGATGTGCCAAAATAACAAAACAAAAGTTCCTTTCCGTATTCTTTTCTGTAGGGTGATGACTCTTCACTGCTGGATCCCCCTCAACAGGGCTCCGTTCCTATCGTATGTTAGCCTCCCTCTGTCAGGTTCACTACAGGCTTTCACTCAGAATAATTTCACCTGTCGTATTCACGAGTCTCACTGGGCCTCATTACGACCCCGGCGCTAAACCATGGTGCTATTAGCACCATGGTCCATGCCGGGGCCCGCCGTGGTGAATGTCGGAATAACCGCCCCATTACAAGGTTGGCGGGCCGGTAATTCCCCATTCACCATGGGCCCTTCCCCATTCCCATTTTTGCCCCATAGGGCTCAATGGGAATGGGGAAGGCGCTAAGTACGGTGCTGCAAATTGCGGCACCGTACTTAGCACCAAGGTCCATTTGCGGCACCCTACTTTAACGCCTGCTAAAAGCAGACGTTAAGGTCGGGTCCCGAAAAGGGAACTCGTAATCAGGCTTTAAGGGTTTAACGGCGCCGACACCTTTTACGGCGCCATTAAACCCTTAACGCCAGGGTCGTAATGAGGCCCACTGTCTTTTTAAACAACCTCTCATTCTGGACAACCCTCAGTCGAGTTCACTCTTGTCAACACAAAGTTCACAGAGTTATCGTCCTTCGCCCCGCTTTGCAGGCATCCCTCAGCTGGGTTCACATTTGCCAGCTACACAGTTCACTTTGCTTTATCACAATGCAGGATTCACTTCCGTTAGCTTTTCTCTTGGTTTACGATAGCCTCCCTCGATCGGGCCGGGCCATCAATTCACTGTGGACATCCCTCAGTCGGGTTCACGCTTTCCACAGTTCACATTTCAGAAAAAAGTCAGCTAGGCCCCTTAGGTTCTTCCCTTTACCTAAATCTGGGTCTCAGCCCCCAGTCAGGCTTTCTCTTAAGCCCCCAGTAAGGCTATCTCTTAGTTACGGGTTAAATACCTTCGATTGTACAACGGGTTTTACTTGACCGTTGTATGACCACTTTGACCTCTTATGTCAGGCTCTCCTAGAGCCCCCTGGTATCTTTAGTTTCAACAAAAGGGGACCAACCAGAGTCTTTCAAATAAGTGCCTACGTGGCGCCTGACCACTCTGCAGCTGGTATTCCCCTGGTTCCCCAAATTTCAGTAATACACATAAGTTCTTTTTTCATAAGCTCTTTCAATTCATATCATGTGGATGTTTGCAACATTCGCTCAACACAGCTCGGTCTGCTATCTGTTCTTCCTCCAACTCAGTGGCTGTGCTGAACTGCTCAGCGTTTCTTAGCTCTGGAGTCAAGGATGGTACCATGGTAGCAAGCCCCACTCTCCGTCTCAGTTATCAGTGTGGGAGGGGCCTTCGCACCATTGATCTCTTTTGCACCACACGCTAGCTGTCTTTCCTGGTCTCAGGATTCCTTTCACAGAGGTTTTGCGGGTCTGGGTCGTAAAGGGCACGGGCACTTCACTCCTTGTCGTCCTTTCAAGTCTTGCCGCTTTTCGCCTCCTTTTGAACTGCTGTCTTGGAACAGTCGCCTCCTCGTGTGTTTTGCCTTTCCTCAAGTGTGCTCTTGTGCTCCACCTTTTATCCCTATGGGGAAGGGAAAGGGCCATCACATGTGTGTGGTTATTGTCAATTGCCTGACTCTGCCTGGCCCTTGTGTTGGACATGTCAGGTAAACGGCCCTGGTTTTAGTCTGCTGTCTTTCATGGTGTAAGAAGTGTTTGTGTTGGAAAGGGGCAGGGGGTAGAATTTCTGACTATCCTACAGAGTAGGATGGGGAAAAGGTGTTATAAGGAAGGGGAACCGCGTCTCCCCCATTAGTGTCCCACTTCCACTGCCTGAGGACCCCTAATCCAGGTGATCCTCACGCATTGGTCCACCCCCAGGAACTGGATCCAATAGCGATGGCCGTGTCCTGGTCACCTGTAAGACAGATCCCTGGGAACTAACGGGTGAGACACCTTCAGGTTTCTCACACTACTAGCATTGGCTTGTGTCCCAACATGCTGTGCCACATGTTTTCTTGTTTGTTCCTTGGTCATCTTGTCCTTTGGCCTTCTTCCTGCCTTACCAGGTCAGGAATTTTTATTGTCATGCACTTGCCCAGTAAAGCCTTGATTTTCACTGGCTAGTTCATGCCACATGTTTGGGTCCCAGGAAATGAGCTAGGACTGTCTGGTCCCAATTCAAATATTGGTACCAGAATGTCTAGTGTGCATGATTGAGTCAGACCCACAGTCTGATTGGACCACTGCTGGTGTTCATGTTTGGGACAGATTGCCACTGGATGGCTGAGACTGAGCACTCACCTGACTTTGGTATATGAAGAATTATCCTTTGGTCATTCCAGCAGATCTGAAGAGGAGCCAAGTATCCTGAGTAGCCATGCAGAAGAAGGATGATCAATGGAAGCATCTGAAGAGGCCTGGTGACCAAGTCCTCCTCTGGACCAGTGGGAACAACTGGTGCTGGTGTCTTCTGGTAACCTATTAAGTTGGAGCCTTCGGAAGTGTCTCTGGACCACACAGTGGACTGACCTGCTCCAGATTGGGATGCTGCAGTCGAACACCATAATTCCGAGTTTCGGCCTGGAACTCAAAGGGACTTCAGCTTGTCCTGCAAGAGTCCCTCCTGCAAAATGTCGTCCCACCATCCACGGGTCCCAAGGTAGGAGGCTTTCTTACATCACAAAATCTGTGGCCCCTGCTGTCACTGTACATTAGTGACGGTCACAGAAACAGGCTTTCCTGTGTTTAGTAAAGTGCCTAGAGGAGGCCTGCATCAGCGTGTGCTGCATTCATCCACAAGAACAATTTTCTCCAGATCCTGGACGTGACCTGAACTCTTCTTGCACCTGCAGCTCCCGGGCTTCTTCAACCGGAACCAACAGCGAGAAAACTGTCCTCTGGTGACACTCCTTCGACCTGCCAAGTCTAGTGAAAATTTGGAGTATGTGAGTAAATTACAGCAGTATTTACCTGCTCCCCTATTTCTGCCCTTTTAAAAGTTTAAAAAACTTTAGAAACCTTTACAGCTGTTTGACCTTGGCAAAAGTTGTTGCCGAAAAACCCTCCGAAAGCTAGGAACAGTTTTACTCACCAGTATACATCTTCTTTCTTCTTGTGGATCTACCTTCACATCCCCAGTACCCCTCTCCTGATTTTTCCCAACATGCTAAAATTCTTGGAATACTTTGTAAATTTTTGGGCATAAGGCCACATACAAGTTAGGGTTGGACTTCATAAGTTAGGATTGCAATTCCTGTGGACAGTTGGTGCTAACCTAAACCCTTACTGAGCTTCCAGTTTTGCTCTTGCCTGAGATGAACCAAATATAAGGAACTCCGTCTTTGTGCCATTGAGACCTAGCCAGTTTGATGACACCCAAGCTTGAATTGCCTCATAGACAGATCTTATCGGCATCTTTGGCATAGTCCCCACTCAGCACAATTATGAGCTGAGTGTCATTGGCATAGTTAGTAAATTGGGAACTCATGCTCTCAAGGAGATCACACAGGGAGCGAATGTAAACTTTAAAGAGTTCCGGCAACAGGCATGCGCCTTGGGGAATGCCACAAGTAATCAATGCTGGTTCTGAGACAGCATCCACCCAGCACATTTTAGCTTTCCTGTTCATGAAAAATGACCTCATCCATTCAGTGGCTTCTCTTGAACAGCATCCTGTATCTAAAAGTATTATAGTGAGCTTCTCATGATCCACAAGGTCGAAGGTTTCTGATAAATCCAATAACATCAGCAGCCCCGACCTGCTCTTATCCACACTATTAAGCATGTGGGTTTGTGGATCCATCAGGGCATTCTTGGTGCTGCGTTTAGACCTAAAGCCTGATTGTCTGGGGTGCACGATATTAGCTCCTTCCAGGTGTCTCTACAATTGCACAGTAGTAAGCTTGTCAATTATATTTAGCAAAAATGGGCCATTTGTTATAGGTCTCAGAATGCTATATATCTTAGGGGGCCGTGGCCGGGTTTTTTAATCAAGGGGGTAAGGACCAAATTGTGCATGTTTCCTGGAACTACTTTTCGAAGGAAGGCGGCGTTGATAAAGCGTGCAAGAAAGGGAGAAAGCAGCTCTACATTATTGACAATATTTTTTGCAGCAACTGCATCACCGGAGCATGTTGTCGGGCGCATCTTCCTGAGTGTACTCTCCATCTGACACATAGAAACAGGGTTGAAGGAAAAAAATGGTTTAACAGATTGAGAAGGTTTTTTGGGACCTTGAGTATATCCAGGCTACCAGCCTGAGTCTTATTTTTTTTTTTTAAACATTTTTTATTATTTGTTAACAACACTCCAAACATTACAAACATTGAGGACATTCACATTTAAGCTTCACATCAATGTGATTACATGTTGAATGTTTCCGTCCTCCCCCTGTCACCCCTGAACTCGAGCTCCTACTTCCATGTCACTGTCTTAGTTATCTTCAGGCATATCTGCTATAATCATCTCTCCCATGCTATCTTCACTATGGTCAGCCTGGGAGGGTCCCACTATCGAGGCCACCAATTGTCTCCATGCTATCAGGGGTCCTACTTCCTCCTCCCCACCCCTACTAATTGCTTTGTACCAGGCTGCCGTTTCTGAATCTGCCCACTTCAAGAGGTCTGCCCACCACATCTCAATTTTAGGTCGTTGGGCTGCCTTCCAACACATTGCAATTCTCTGCTTAGCCAGGATGTAGGCAAGGTCTTTCATCTTGCAGATATGCTTCAGGTTGCGCGGTCTGGCAACCAGCCTCAGTCTTATTATCAATAATTCTAAAAGGGGCTGATTTAATTTGTCAGAAAATTCCCATTGTACCTCCATACAGTCATTTCTCGTAGGGGTAAACAAATTTGGCTGAGCGTTGTTTTTTTCTAGTTTCTTAAGAATCTCAAAATGCTTTTTTGTGTCATTTCTCAATTTTTCAATCTGATCATTAACCAGATGGGGATGCTCAGAAAATTCTCATTTATATCCCAGGTGGTTGACCCCCACATGGCTAGTTTCTCCCTAACAAAACTCCCGCTTGACCAAAGAGTAATCTTCACAGGTAAATAAAAACATGAATCCCATTCATGTGCAATGCTCAAGACACATTATTTTTGACTGACTAGACTCTCTACTCTCAATCTACCAAGCTTTTCTAATAGGCACTTCCCTAAGCCCACCCCTGGTATTACAGTTACATCAGAACTATTCAGATCCTGTCTTTCACTTCAAATCAGCCTCATCTTGCAACTGAGGAGTAGACTGAGGTTTTCCAAAACGTCTGCCATGAAGCAACCAGAACTATAGGCGAGACAACACAGCTGCCACCCTACATTTCTCATAGATCTCTACCAATACTGCAGACCAGAGTATTTGCTAGGGCGGCCCTTGGGGTGCCATAGCCCAGGTCTTTTGGTTGTAGTCCTCGGATAGAAGCTTAGGGGCTACAACCAAAAGGCTAGCCAGCCCTGAGTCCCAGCAGTGCCGACATTTACATAGCCCTGGATTCTTTTCCTGACCTAGCAATACCCCTGCTGCACACAACTGTCTTAATCATCGGCGGATCCTCATTCCAGCAACAACCACCTGTGCCTTTACATAATTGGTCCCCACATCAACCACTTTTATTGGGCGACTAAATGTAGGCATGCCCTCAACCCAGTAATCCTATTTCAACCCATTCACCTACCTTGAAGTAATGTTCCATTGTGGCAAAGTGGTTATTGCATTCTTGAATTTGTCTTGTTTTACCTTCATGTTTCCACTTGGCCCAAATCTCTTGTTTAGGACTGCGGTCTTAGCCCTCCTGGCAGATTGTTATCAACCACCCCACTCACTAAGCATGGAAAACTTTAGTAAGAATCATCTGTAGAAATCTATTTGGTGTGTTTTGTCCTGTCCTGTGAGTTCGTAATGGGTTTTTGCCATGGGTGAATTGCTATTTTAACCTGCGTGGGATTCTGGTCTCTTATGCGTATTTGTGCTTCAATTTGTCAGGTTCGTTCAGCCAATCTGAGCTCTTAAATTTCCTAAAGGAAGTTTGAGGTGCTTTAAAGGCCCAGCTAACTTATTGTACATTTGTGGGGTTTGGTAGACCATGTCATGGGTTTTGACCCATGTTGAATCAATAGACTAGGTAGATGTGGGGATGAGCTGTTGCCACCCATTATTCTATCCCAGAACAAACTAAATCAATAGACTGGGTGGATGTGGGGATGAGCTATCGCCGCCCACATTCACGCCAGAATAGGAGAACTGCGCAGTTGGCACGAGACCACTCCAAAGATACAATCTTCTTGTGGGGGGGTTCCACATCACCACTCTACTGTGAGGATGCCATCAAAACAATGTTAAGCAAGGGTCCTATACTATCAAGCAAAAGACCACTCTATTGAAATGCAGTAGTTCAAGAGAACTCAAAAAAATGCATGCAGTACCCGCTTTGGACTCAAGGCGGTGCTAGCGGTCTAAACTCTGACAGGAGAACTGCTACTTCAGAAGCTAATCAGCCTCTGTGACAATTGGGACTTCAAAGCTTGTTAGGTAATGGAAGATCTAACCACCTGCTGTTCCCAGAGACAATCTGTTTTGATTAACAGGCCAAAAGGCTGGGAAACCTTTTCACCTCAGAAAGCCCAGGATATCACATGGTCATGCTAACCAAATGCAAAGTGGCCCCCTGGTCTGTTGACCTCAGCTTGCTGGAGCCCACACAAAAGACCTTTTCCCTTGAATAGGATATGGTGATTTTGACTGTTTCCTGTCAACAAAGATCTGCCAGCCAGGAGAGACATGTGATCACTGTCATCCCCAAACTTTGGGGGCGGACTCAAACACTGCAGTACTTTGAACTGAAAGCAAATATATATTTTACAGAAATACTGATAACTCTTGGTAACCAGATGATAGAAATGTGAAATTTGGGGATCCTTAAAATGAAAACTTTGCCCACAATTCAAGCCCAAACTCCAATTTGTGTGATGTTCGCTGGCAAAACCCTGCTATTTATTGATACTTTAGACTGGGAAAGATGTATTTGGATCAAATATAGATTTGTGTGTAAAGATGACCGGGGAGGGCCCTCTGGCCATAAAATCTTCCTCATCACTCTGACTCACAACTCAGTTCCCCCAATCAAGGGAGAAAGGAAAGCTTGGCCAATGATGAATTGAGAGAGGGGCTGGCTTAGTGATGCTGCGCACACACCCACTTTCTAAACACATAAAAGCAGACAGTGCAGGACAAGTGGGGATCCCTTTTTCACTTTCCGCGGGACGTTCTGCCGGGAGACTTCAGACTTCAATCCATCAATCTTCAGAGACCAAGACTTTACTTCAGAATTTGTAAAGAAGCTGAGTTCTCTTCAGCAGGCCTCAAAATCATTTGCAGACTATTCACAACCGGGCTGAGCTGTTGATTCTGGCCTGAAACCCTGCGCCAGAAAGATCAAGAAGCAGTGCTGTACCCAGAGAAAGCAGAGACACCCAGAAAGCAGACCAGAGATCCAGAGAACCACAGGCCGCTGCATCCGGGGAGCTGACCCAGACACTGTGAGCAGAACCGGTGCATGACAGACCCAGCAGAGCGGAGCTGACCCAGGTGCTGCGCGCAGAGACCGTCCGTGGCGAGGGAACCGCTGCCAATCCTGACCCGATCCGTGGCGAGGTCCAGTGCTTTCAAAACTAGGAGTGAGTACATAGATCAGATTCTGACAGAAATAAGCTCTTAGTTAAAATAATTTAATCCAACTATTTTAATCTGATTAGAACTGTCTCCTAGAAATCGTGTCACCTGTCATTTTCAAAGCTGTCACCTGTCAATTTGAGTTACTTTAAATCCGAAAAACGACCTTTACAAAATCGTTCATATCTCTGGAACCATTTGTCCTAGGAACTTGGTTTAACTTTCCTCTGAAAGCTTAGAATCACAGCTGTCCAACGAACCTAGAATATACTTGTACTTTTCGCGATTCACGCACGCGCGAATTTTGCCGCGATTTGCGATTTGGTCTGATTTCTTTACCTGTAAAAAGATAGCAGCTTTTTGCTTTCCTTTGCTAAAAATTTGTTTGCCTCTTAATAACCATGCCTGAATCATTGCTAAAGTGAGCCTGAGCTCATCCCAAGTATCTCTCACTCACCCTGAACCTCCTAAAGGGAATTTAAAGCATTTTCAGCACATTTCTCACTTCATTGCCCCCACATTCAAAGTACTTGGGCCTGTGTTTTAAAACTCATACCTGTTTTCTCTAAGCTTGCTGGGGTGGGAATTGAATTTCGTATTGTATTTGATTGCATTCCTGAGAACTGTGTGTGTGTTAGGCGATCCTCAGCACATCAGGCCTCCCCACATCAGAACACTGCTCACATTCCCCAAACATCTCCACCCCAGCTTCGAGGCTCAAGGGATTCGGTGAACCCACAGAACCGAAAACACCGTACCTTCTTTGGTGTACGGGCTCGTTTACAACCTTTCCTGCATTGGCAACTGCCTTGGAGGATGTATCGCAGAAGGGACGGCGTTACGTCATCACGTCGGTCACGTGATACAGTGTGGCGTTCCTCACGTGATCTTGGTGGACGTCACATGGCCCAGAGACGTCACATGACCCAGGGACACACAGTATAAAGAACTGAGAGGCAGGACGATCATTGCTTCTCAGCTGGCTTCGGACCCTGTTTGGCGTTATTACTTGCTCCTTGCTACCTCGACCACGGAACTCTATCTTGGACTCTCTTGGACACCCCTTTGTACCTTTGCTTGGAACTGTTTACCTGTTGCCGGATTTTTGGGACTGCACATCGACTTGTCTTCGGATCATCCCTGAGTATCTTGCTGTACTTCTACGTCCAAGTCAAGCCCTATCTTACAGGTGGCCTACCTGTATCCACGCTTACCTGCGGTTCTACCACTCCAGGGACCGCTGTATCTTTTTGAGCCTCGAACCTCCCTACTAGGTTACCTGGGTCTCCCTTACACCAGATAGGTAAGACACTTTAGATTCTTTTGTTTACCTGCCTGTATTGTGATTGCCTGGTGCTTAACCTCATTCCTTCTTGACAGCAGCATCGGTGTTCCAGAGGCTCCGTGGATCTGGGAAGACATCTCTCACCTGTGGCCTCAAGGGTCGCACAGCGGGTTTCTATTTTGTTCCCCTGTGCGTCACTTGGGGACGGAGGTCTCATCGGTCTACACGACACTCAAGTCAGAACAGTGTGTTACTTCCATCTCCTTGCATTGCATATAGGGGGGGGGTGAATTGCCACCAGGGGAAAAGTGAACATATGATATCTTGTGAAAGCATATTAGTTAGTTCTGTACTGCATTTTCATTCAACATTGCATCCATTTGAAACCATAAAAGTATTTTCGCTGCCTTATCCATCCTCCACCAACTCCTCATTGATTGTAAAGAAGTGTGCTAATGTCAGATTACCCATTGTTGATTAACATTATATTTATAAGGGCGATATCGATTATTAATTTATTATAAAAGCGTGGTATCTATATTTTGTTTTATTTCTCAAATAAACCTTTTAAACTTGCAAAACAGAACTACTTCTTGGCTCAGTGGAGTCAGGGGGATTCTAAGAGAGGGGTGTTATATAGGGGTAGTCATCCAGAACTCATGAACTGGACATAAAGATATATCAATAAGGGTTTCCATTCAGTATCCCAGACTAGGCATTGACTTAGCTGTAGTGTTGAATTGAATCCTCTTACAACCATGAGGGAAGGCGTTACCCCGAGCAAGCTCACACTTGGAGGGTATTATGTTCATTAGGAGCAGAGTTTTGAACAGTTGTCAAATCAGTTTTATGAGTTAGGTTTTTGTTTTTGTGTAGTTTGATGTACTTATACGTGTTTTTGTCTGTTTCTCTAATTCTGTGCCACTTTGTCTGTTCGTTTGTTCTGTATTTTGTTAGGGTCCCTGATTTCCCCCCTTTGTTTCCCTTGATAAACCCTAAAAAGACAACAAAAACTCTTTCTTTAACCAAACCTATCCCCAAAATTAAGCTCCAAGAACCCAAAAAAAATGTTCACAATTTCACAGTCTCAATTGAAATCTTTGTTGTTCATGGTGTCATCCCTCCAATAGCTGTTGTGTTTATTTGCCATCCCTTTTAGTGCAGTGTTTTGTCTTAAGTCTGGAGTTTTGTGTCTTGACTTGTTCCCTGGGTTACTTCCTTGTTCTTTATGTGTGTTCCTCATTTCTTGGGATGTTCTTGGTTCTTCTAGCTCTTTCTTGATGAGCGGTATAGATTGCTTGAGATTCTGGGAATTGAAGGTGGGACGAGAGGGGTAGAAGGATATTTAGCAAATCTTCCCTTAAATGAGGAGGATTCCCTTGTGACTGATGAGGAAGTGAGGACTTTGTGCTGTTTGTTTTCTCTGGTTCACATGCACAGGAAATGGAGCATCACCATTCTTCTCAGCCATCATAGAAGGCTTAGGTATTGATTTGTGGCCTCGAGAGGATGAGTGTAAGAGGCGGAAGGGCCAGCGGTGGAGAATCCCAGTAGAGAGGGAAGGGAGATAAGACTTCTGAAGAAGCAACAATGGAGGCATAGGAGGCATGACCTGTGGTGGACACCCTCTCAGAGGCAAGGCCAGTGGTGGTGCAGGATGGCATGGAAGTGGTGCTGGAGGAAACGGGCATCTTTCCCATGTGGGAGGAGGAGATGGTTGCTGCAACCACCTTGGAGGATGAGTTGCTCAGGAGTAGGTGGTCTCCACGCAACAGGGCAAGGGTTGTGGAGGTGAAGGAGGGTCATTAAGAGGAGCCTCATGTGCAGGGCCAGATCGTGGTGGTACTGCAGCTGGCAGTGGAACTACTTAAGTGTGAGAAGGCAGAGGATGGGAGGGGTAGAGCAGGGGACTCACCCTGTGCCCCCGATTGCAGAGGTGCAAAGGCAGGCACAAGAGCCCCACTCCTCCACTCATCCATCATGGTATTGGGTATGCCAGCATTTTGACCTACCACCGGACAAGGCTGTGATGGGTGAAGAGAGTGAGATCTTCTGCTGGGTGGAGAGATGTGGAAAAAATGGGAGAACTGAGTAGAGAGGCAGGGATGGTGCCATAGGGATAACAGCCATGCACAACCATATTCTCCAGTGGCATGAAGGACTGGGTGATGTTCTTCCTTCTACCTGTGTTCTTTCTCCAAAAGATGTTGTAACTACTGCAGCAAAATATTCTCACAGTGCCTCCTCCTTGTGATGTTTGATGTGAGTCCTCTTTCCATGGAAGCCGGTAACTGCCCCTACCACAGTGTCAGAAATGCCCCATCTTGGGCTCTGCTGTGAGTGTTGCCGTAATCTGTGATGGCATTAAAGGGTTAACGTAGTCTTTTGCACATGCACAAAGTAGACTTTCAATGCAATAGAGGTCTTCTTGTTGTGCCCGGGCAAGTTGTGGCGTAACTGCAATTGGTACAGTGCATTTTTGCCATGATAAACCAAACGAAATCTGATCTGATCTTCTGGGCCACAGTGACCATTTTCTTCACAAGCTGACAATTGTTGATAATTGTGTTACTACGAGGTGAATGACACGTACAAAGCAGGGGAGGCACATATGTTCTGCCAGTTCAAAAGGCAGCACAGACATTTGATCCAGTGTCTGCAGCAACAAATCCCAAATGCAAATTACTAAGCCACTGTGCCCCCACCTTCTCCATCTTTTCCCAGTTGTCAACTCCCCTGTGGCATCTGCCATGAAACCCTTGCATTGATTGTGTTGCCCGATACTGAACTGTGCATAACAGCTGCCCTATTGAATTAATTCAGTACCTCTCCTGACAGAAAGAGGAAGAAAAGGCTAGCCTGTGTCCTCTGATGGCCCTACAGTGAATGCGCTGACGACTAGTCCATATATCCATGGTGAAGTGGCTTTGTTGGCCCACAGATTGCTGTTAGACCCACCCTATGTTATCATAACTGGTCATAGAATCGCAGTACCACCTTTGAGATATAAATCAGTGGATGGAAAGTAACCAGCAGCGATCTCCTTTTCCCTAGCAATGACACAGCTTGCAGTTTGCAAGTGACCAGATTTGGTTGTTTTTTATTCTGTGGGAAATACTGTCACACTTTTTTTCTCTGTGATAAGAAGGCTGTTTCTCAAAGAGACTGTACACCGTTTGGTGGTGAGCTCCTATTGCTGCTTCAGCCTTTGTATCTGTGGTGTTATTTTCATCCTTCCCAATGTCATTGCTTTCGAGCTGAAATGCACATTCTTGCCTGGACTTTTATAGGTCATAATGTTTGCCTTGGCCATCATCCAGGCCAGAATCATCATCATCATTGTCTGATGTATTAGTGGATAAGGCATCAGAATACTTTTCTATCTCCTCCTACTGTTCAACTACACTGTTTTCTGTTCTTCTCTGATCTTCAATAGACAGGATCTGCAGTAGGATGATACCTTCAATTGACCATGTGCCATTCTGGCATCCCCAGGGTTCACAGCAAGTGCTGCTGTGGATGTGAAAAGACCACAAGCAGCGCAGGTCTCCCTGCCAATGGCTCATTTGCGTTCTGATATGTCTTAATGTATCATTCACTCACGGAATTGCATCTCCCACCTCAGTCCCTGAATATTTGCTGCTTTCCAAAGAATCATGTGAGTGTGAGTCATGCACAAGCTGCACTCGGGGATTCTCTGCTTCTCTTTTACCTCTACCCAAGTGTCACCCAATGGCAGGTGCCACATTCACTCACTTGAAGAGATGGACACTCACTGGTATCTCCCACGTCCCTGAAACTCGGCTACTTGCTCTCACCGAAATCACACAAAGTCTTGCACAAGCTGCCTTCCATTCACTGTTCCTCTTGCTCTTACCCCCAAGTGTCACTTGCTGGTGTGTGTCACGTTCACTCAGTACACAATAGGACACTGAGTAACATCTCATGGCTTCCTCAATCTCTGCTACTTCCTCCCACACACATATTGCAAGTGTGAGTCTTTCACAAGCTGCCATCAAAGATTCTCTGTGTTGCATCCTCTCACTTCAACAGATGGGCACTGACTGGTATCACCCATCTCCTTGAATCTCTGTTATTTTCTTCCACACAAATCAGATGTGCGTGAGTCCCGCACAAGGTGTCCTCACAGATTCTCTGCTCCTCCTCCCAAGTGTCACCTAATGGCAGGTACTCCATTCATCCACTTCATGAGATGGACACTGACTCATACCTTTTGCTGACCTGAATCCCCCCTACTTCCTCACCTGATTGTGTGTCTGTCACCCACTTACTTCATAAAACGGACACTGACTGATATCTCCCGCCTCCATGAATCTCTGCTAATTATTCTTCAAAAATCACGCAAGCATGAGTCTCGCACAAGTGTCCCTCAGGGATTTTCTGATCCTCATACTCCTGCTCCCAAGTCTCACCAAATAGCATGTGCCCAGCCCATGCCCTTCACAAGACATTCAATGACGGGTATCTTCTGTATCCCTACATCTCAGTTACAACAAAAATAACATGAGTGTACGTCTCACACAACCTCCTCTCAGGGATTCTTTGCTCCCCCTCCTTCTCCAAATGTGAAACACAAACTAGACAAGGGCCCTCATTACAACCTTGGCGGAGGACCATGGTGCTATTAGCACCATGGTCCATGCCGTTAAGGTTACGACTCCGCCATGGTGGATGGCGGAATTACCGCCCCATTCCAAGGTGAGTGGGGCGGTAATTCCCCATTCACCAATGGCCCCTTCCCCATTCCCATTTTTGCCCCATAGGGCATAATGGGAATGGGGAAGGCGCTAATTACGGCACTGTAAATTACGGTGCCGTAATTAGCTCCAAAGTCCCTTTGCGGGTTGGATTTTTAACGCCTGCTATAAGCAGGCGTTAAACACCAACCCGCAAAGGGACACTTGTAATCAGGCTTTAAGGGTTAACAGCTGCGACGGCGCCGTTAAAACCTTAACGCCTGAGTTGTAATGAGGGCCAAGGTTTTGTGTTATGAGGGCACGTGTGTCACTTACAGACACTTAGATACAGAATGCCTGGCATTGCCAAATGCATCCACCAATCAGTTCGACCTGGTAGACTGCCAAACAATTCAGTTGGTTTGAGGATTTAGTGGTAAGGTTCACCTAGGCTTACCGGACACGTCTTTCTTTTTTACTTTTCTCATACTCACCAGCTTGAAAGCAGTTATGTCGGCAGCCACTTTAGGGGTGAGTCTGCGAGTCCTTATCTTTTCCAGCACTGAGCACAGAACACTGCCATGTTGTATCTCTCCACCTGGCTATTGGATTGGGGACCGTACAGAGCACTCTGACAGTGGCCAATACTCAGGATGTTAAGACTCTCTGAATGTCACTGAAAGCCAACTAGACTCCATCATCACTCATTGTGGTGGGACAAACGCTCATGAATAAACACCTATATCAAGAAATGAATGACTGATTTGGTAGTGGGGTACTCTCTAAAACCAACCTCCACCCATTCAAAAAAACAATCAGCCAGAACGATGGCTTATTGCACTACAGCCTCCAAGTCATGAAAGGTTGCTCCAAATGTGTAGCTCAGCTCTACCATGATCCCAGCTGGGATCTTCTATGGGAAGTAATTGGGTATGGTGGGTCAGTTGGAATTTATCTGTGGACTGACAAACCTCACATCTGACCCCATATTTCTCATTTTCCCTGTCAAGTCGAAGCACCAATATGTCTCTTACCTTGCACCAAGTAAATGTACAGCATGTTGGCCTGAACATGCAAGCTTGTATAAGTTGCAAATTAATCTTGGGGGTGGTGAAAACATCTCAGCAAGCATTAGCTTGCAACTTTCCAGCACCAACTTTGGTGCTAGTTTAGAATAAGACTGTAGCTGGGTGGGCAGTAACCTCACACAAGGCCAACCATTCCTCGCCAAATGTCATTCCCTGATCATTCTTCATGGCATTTACCCATTCATTAAATGATACACCTATCGCACTACTCTCAAAAATGTCCTGTGTGTTGATCATGTAAACATCCTCTTCGTTTCCACCAAGGGTCGTAAACAGTGAGCCCAAAAGAAGGTGCCATGCACACACCATTCCAATTCCTTTCAATATACACACACAGACCATACGTGCAGCTATGTACATCACCCATAGCACGTATGCACCCACTTGACCAAAGGCATCCTTTCACAAGCAAGGTCACCAAGTCTTTATTAACTTTATTGGGATGAGTTTGGGGTAAACTCCTATGAGGAAAAGGGTATTTTCACAACCCAAACAGGAGATTCTTCTCTAGAAATAAACTAAGTAAACATCGTTGGGATGGGGTAAACTGTAAAGTATCAAGATTCCTAATCTAATAAAAGAAATTGGTTAATCTCAGACTCTTTATTCTATTTGCCAGTCTCCTGGGTATAGTGACTGGCTTGCCCCCTGCCATCAGTGGACGAACAAGAAGGGTTTGGGATGGACACCCACATGGGATGGGGGGATATTCTATGGCTTAAAAAGTATTCTCTCATTTTTGGTCTCTTGTCAATCTAAGGTTGGGTTAAACAATATGGCTTTCATCCCCACTGTGGGGGCACCAGACATGGCCGGTAACAGCCCGCAACCTGAGCCTAGGTAGGCTCGAGTGAAGTGAGGGCCTAGGTAAGGGCTGTGGGCCATTACAGGCCATGTACGCCCCAAAAGCAGGGATGAAAACCATTCGCACCCTGGGGTTTATCTGGGGTGCACATGGTTTCTTTTTTTCCCTCGGGAGATTGGCTGAGCAAGCAACACCAATATCCTGGAAAAAGAGAAATAAAAAGATGATCACTGGCATGAGGAAAAGGTACTAAGTCCCTTTTTGATTTCTATGGTGGCAGCTGGGAGCGGGAGGAGCACCGGGACCCGAGCACCAAGCTCCGGCCCAGCAGACAAGTGCAGAGGTAGGGAAGGGCTAGGGAAGAGGTATGGTTTGTTTTGAAGGGGGGTGGGGTGGGGTGGGGAGGCAACAGGGGGAGGCTCCCTCTTGTCTCGCCACATTAATGAACAAAGAGAGAGCCACCCGGGGAAGGGCCTCAGGTGACTGGAAACAGCTGGAAGAGAATGTGTATTCTTGCCCGCTGTACGGCCACCTGATTGGCTGAGTGCCCTTTGTCGGGTGCAAATACATTGTAGCAGTATTTCTGTTTTAGGGGTAATCGTCGCCTCCTGGCTCTCTAAGGCACCACACTGTCTCAAGGTGGTTGTACCCAGCCACTTCTTTGCTTTACTCACTGTGTCAGGCTGCTTTTTGTCAATCTGGTCAGTGCCTGAGGCATAGCTCTTTCAGAAAGCTCTGTATTATTTTTTTATTTTTTTTACTTATTTATTTGGATTTGTAAAGCGCACTGCAGCCCTCTAGGCAACAAGGCGCTATAAGTATGCTTAAGGAGGCTTGCTTGCGGGTTACAATAAGCGGCCCAATGTGTGAAGCTTAACAACATACAGTTACTTATACAGTTAAATCACAGAGTACAATGTTCTACAGTACAGAGTGTGTCGAGTACAGATTATAACAGTGGTAGAAACATTATGTAAAAAGCAGAAAGGCTCTTTAGACAAAGAGCCTTGTCTATAGGGCCTTGCGGAAGGCAGCATGTGACTCGATGGATCTAATCTGGTCTGGGAGTTTGTTCCAAAGAGTGGCGGACAAAATTGGGAAGATAGATCCTCCAGCACGCACTCTGCGAGAGTGGGGTACTGTGATGCGGTTAGCATATGCAGTTCTTGCAGGTCTGGAGGCTGTTTGTCTGGAGATCCTTTGCGTAAGGTAACTGGGGGCGAGGCCGTGAATACATTTGTGGGTAAGGGCTAGTGTTTTGAATACGACCCTTTCCTTAATAGGTAGCCAGTGTGCCTGTCTTCTGATCGTGGAGATGTGTTCCCTGCGTGAAAGACCAGTGGCTGCCCTTAAGGCATTGTTCTGTGCTATCTGAAGTTTGGCCAGGTTCCTTTGAGATGTGCCAATGAAGAGGGCATTGCAGTAATCAAGTCTAGAGCCGATGATGGCTCTAGCTATGGTGATACAGTTCTGTTGGGTAAAGAATGGTCTAACAGCGTTAATCAGTTTGGCGTGGTAAGCTGCAGAGGACGCGATGGCGTTGACCTGCCTGTCCATGGTGAGGTTTGGTTCAAGGTATACGTCTAGTGTTTTGATCTTTTGTGATACTGCGATACAGATATTATCGATTGTGAATGTATGGTATTCTTTGGTAAGTTTATTAAGAGTGAAGGGGGAGCCTATCAGCAGGAGTTCCGTTTTGTCACTGTTTAAACAGAGCCAATTGTCTGCCATCCAAGATTGTATGGTGGAGTTGATGAGGTTGAGGGTGTTAGAGTCAGCTAGATAGTCTCCTGTGAGAGGTATGAGCACCTGGGTGTCATCTGCATAATTAGTATATGAGATGCCCAAAGAGTCTAAAATTTTGAATAGGGGTCTGGTAAAAAAAGGTTATACAGCGTAGGGGCTATGCATGAGCCCTGTGGCACCCCACATTTGATAGGGCTCGGAGTGGCATTGGCCGATTCGGAAAAGACCTTCATTACTCTCTCCTGAAGGAAAGAGTTAATCCAGTCACAGGCCTTAGGAGAGAAGTTTGCCGTGGAGGTGAGATGGTGACATAAGGTTTTGTGCTCAACAAGGTCGAAGGCAGCGGAGAGGTCTAGTAGAAGGAGGAGAGCAGGTTTGCCTACATCTCTAAGCTCATCTATTTGGTTTTTCAAATCTAGTAGTGCCGTTTCTGTGCCATGGCTAGGACGAAAGCCAACGATTGTGGTGGGTGGAGATGAGGGTGTTTCCAGTTCTGTAAAAATCGCGAAGATTTCTTTGGTCCCTGATTTTGCATTGTTGATCCTAGTATTGTAGGAATCAGCTTTGGCATGAATGATGGCTGTTTTATATCCTCTCGCGATCGTCTTAAATGCGGTTTTGTTGAATTTAGTAGGGTTTCTTTTCCATGTGGAGAGTGATACCCTTTTTTTGGCTCGGAGATCCATGAGAGCTTGGGAGAACCAGGCATTAGAGTGCTTGGTTTTCTTGGCTTTTTTGGGTGTAAGGGGGGGGAAATATTTCTCTAGTACAAGCCAGTACTTCATCCCCACTTCTGTAGGGTACATGTCAGACTTCGATAATGTTTTATTTTTTATTGTATTTTATTTATTTATAGAGTGCTTAAGCCCAAAGCACTGTTACAAAAAAGGACAAGGACATGACTAACAAAACACAAAAGAATGAACCGTGATCAGGTAACCAAGAAGTCAGACCGAAGCAGGCACATGAAGTTTATGTAAAAGATTCTCTAAAGAGGAGTGTTTTCATTTTTTTTCTAAAAAACCTAAAAATGGGGTCAAGCCGCACACACAGTGGTAATGTATTTCACAAGGATGAGGGAGAGGTCTGAAAGGATCTGCCACCTGTACAACTACTTTGTAGCATTTCCTGATCAAAAGTTGTTTAATAGCAGGAGCGGAGGGGACGAGATGGTTTATAACAGCATAGTCGAGCCTTAAGGTAGATGGGGGATATGCAAAATAGCGATGGCCTTAGACTTGATTCTCTGAGCAACTGGCAACCAGTGAAGGCCTTTTAGCATTGGAGAAATATATGATCTTCTAGGGACATTAGCCATAATCCGAGTTGCCGCGTTCTGTTTCACTTAAAGCCTTGCACAAGCAATGCATTACTATAATCCAGTTTGCACCCAATGATACCCCAGGCTATGGTAGCAGCGTTAGAGTCAGATATAAATGGTTTTAGCTGACAAAGCAGGCGAAGGTAGTAGTGACAAGAACTAATGATGGCTGAAACCTGGGTATTCAGATTCATCTCAGTATTGAGAAAAATGCCAGAGGATTTGGCTTTTCTCAGTATTGCTCACTCTTTAATCGTGGATTGCCCACCAGGCAATATCTTTTACACACCACTACCAGCATCTATTACTTTCCCATTTTCTAAGATCTTTGTCAAGCTGTGCTATTATTACACACCAGCCACATTGGGCCAGTCTCTCTCTCTCAATGGCTTGGCTCTGGTCCCTGCCTGTGGCTGAGGTACAGCTCACAATAAACTTCCTAATCTCTCTCTTCCTGTCTGTATCAGGGATATAGCTCACAGAAAGCTAGTCAATCTCTCTCTTGGGTCTAGTCCCTGCTCTTGGCAGAGGTGTACCTCTCAGCCAGATCTTCAATCCATGGTGTTGGGTTACTGGCTGGGGGGTAGCTCTCAGCAAGCTTTTCAATCTCTCTCTCGGGTCAGGTCCCTTCCTGTGGCTGTGGTATAGACCTCAATAAGCTATTTCATATCTCTCTTGGGTCTGGTCCCTGCCTTTGGCGGAGCAATAGCTCTCAGTAAGCTTGTCAATCTCTCTATCTTGGGTCTGGTCCCTTCCTGTGGCTGTGGTATAGACCTCAGCAAGCTCATCAATCTCTTTTGTGGATATGATCCCTTCCTGTGGCTGTGGTATAAACCTCAGCAACCTTATCCATCTCTCTCTTGGGTCTGATCCCTTCCTGTGGGTGTGGTATAGACCTCAGCAAGCATATCAATCTCTCTCTTGCATCTGCTCCCTTCCTGTGGCTTTGGTATAGACCACAGCAAGCTTTTCAATCTCTCTCTCCTGGGTCTGGTCCCTTCCTGTGGCTGTGGTATAGACCTCAGTAAGCTCTTTAATCTCTCTCTCTTGGTTCAGGTCCCTTCCTGTGGCTTTGGTATAGACCACAGCAAGCTTTTCAATCTCTCTCTCTCTCTTGGGTCGGGTCCCTTCCTGTGGCTGTGGTAAAGACCTCAGCAAGCTCTTCAATCTCTCTCCCTTGGTTCAGGTCCCTTCCTGTGGCTTTGGTATAGACCACTGCAAGCTTTTTAATCTCTCTCTCCTGGGTCTGGTCCCTTCCTGTGACTGTGGTATAGACCTCAGCAAGCACTCCAATCTCTCTATTGGATCTGGTCCCTTCCTGTGGCTTTGGTAGAGACCTCAGCAAGCTCAAATCTTTTTTTGTGGGTATGATTCCTTCCTGTGGCTGTGTTATAGACCTCAGCAAGCTCTTCAATCTCTCTCTCTTGGGTCAGGTCCCTTCCAGTGGCTGTGGTATAGACCTCAGCAAGCTCTTCAATCCCTCTCTTGGGTCTGGTCCATTCCTGTGGCTTTGGTATAGACCCCAGCGAGCTCTTCAATCTCTTCTGTGGGTTTGGTCCCTTCTGTGGCTTTGGTATAGACCTCAACAGGCTCTCCAATCTCTTTTGGGGGTTTGATCCTTTCCTGTGGATGTGGTATAGACCTCAGCAAGCTCTTCATGTTTCGCTTGGGTCTTGTCCCTTCCTGTGGCTTTGGTATAGACCTCAGCAAGCTCTTCAATCTGTTCTGTGGGTTTGGTCCCTTCCTGTGGCTGTGGTATAGACCCTAGCAAGCGCTTCAATCTATCTCTTGGGACAGGTCCCTTCCTGTGTCTGAGGTATAGCTGTCAGCAAGCTCTTCAATCTCTCGCTTGGGCCTGGTCCTTGCCGGTGACTAAGGAATAGCTCTCAGCAGGTTCTACACACTCTCTTGAGCTTGTTCTCCTCTAGTGCCTGGTTGTTAGCTGCCCACATTAAATTATTGGAATTTACAGCCTCAAACAGGAGATTGTTCTTCAGGATTATAGCAGCTCCGGTGGAGCAGCAGAACCTCATGTCTGCTTATGCCGGCTGCTCAACAGCACCCCCGCATCTCCATTGTTGACGCTGCTTTCCTTCTGCTTAGCAGATCTCTCGCCCTCTGTGGCTAATCATTGTAGCATTCTGACGGCAACTCTGTTATCTTCCCTGTGTTGGCTATAATGGTCCTTCTTGTTTTCTTGGCTGAGTGCTGCATCTCTAAACCAACAGAAAGACACTGGCAAGTATCCTATATAGGAGGTAAACCTTAAGATAACAGAGGACTGCATAAAACATACTGGCAAAAAGGGGGGGCACTAGCTAGACTGGTCTGAGGAGGTAGAAGTGGGGATCTGACCTCTGCTTAGTTTGTAGGCACTGCAAAGCCTCTGATTCAGATCTCTTCTAACAGGCACACATGAGATACATGGAGGCAGCTAGTGGAACGTCACACTGCTCTCTTCTCTCAATCAGATAGAACCATTGACATTTCAAGCCTCACACCGTGTGCTCCAGAAAGCCAATGCGCTTACCACAAAGGCAAAAGGGTGAACATGTAGCCATTGTTTCATTTTTTTATTTACCGACACCACCTCACTATGCCAGACCAGCTGCTCTGGTGGGGCGCTGAGCAACCTGCAAATAAAACATGTTAAACAGGAGATTGGCCAAAATACGGAGTTACAGGTCTTAAATAAGGCACCGTACACCATAGGGGAGTTTGATACCCTATTGGGCTTTTATATAAGAGTATTAACTTGCTAAACATCTTCAAAACCATCAAATGCACTCATGCTCCATTCCATATTTCCAGTCCATGTTTAATACTTCCATCATCTGGGTAAGGGATAACAACTGCAGCGACCCCTCTGCATATGAACCTTTAGCAGGTTTCCAATCACTCCCACTAAGCATTGCTTTCTAAACATCCCAACCTCCCAAAGACCAAATCTGATAACCACGGGTTGCATACCATAGGCACCTGCAGTCTGCTTCTATTAGTAATATCTCACTTATCTGTCCATAATAGTCACTGATCAGTAAACTCTTACTTATCAGTCCATAACAATCATTAAACTAATATTAGCCAAAACCACAGTACCTTGCTTCTGTTGTAGCA
Organism: Ambystoma mexicanum; assembly: GCF_040938575.1. Taxonomy (NCBI): domain Eukaryota; kingdom Metazoa; phylum Chordata; class Amphibia; order Caudata; family Ambystomatidae; genus Ambystoma; species Ambystoma mexicanum. Next base: position 1,345,745,003 of record NC_090931.1, read on the forward strand.
TTGCTTGCCCTGTGTGAAAAGACCCCGCTCTGCCGTGGGTGGCTGCTGTGGGGCATGTGTGTAGTCTTCATTGGGCTTTGGGAGCCCTTATTTCTTCATTGGGCTTTGGGAGCCCTTATTTCCTCCGTGGAGGTGCTTGCTATGATGCTAGCATGGTTCCAGGGCTTTAGGGAGCACATTGTTGTTATGCTTTGAATAGAGCTTCTAGAGTCCATTGATTATGTTCTCTGTGATGGTGAATGGGATTATTTCTCCCTCCATAGTGAGAGCCAGGAGCTGTGAAGGTGCTTGTTGGACTCCGCCCAGGCCTGCACACAGGACACAAGAACACAGACACGAGTTGCCACTTCCTGGGGCTCTGCTGCTCTGCCCTCGCAGCACCAGCAGAGCCCCTTTTATTAAGTGAACGTCATGACACAGTCATGACGCTCACATCAAATCAGAACACTAGACCACCACACAACAGGGGCCGCTCAAGGCTGTGACCCCACTGCGACCGTAGCTCTTCTTTCCTGTCTGTTTCTTTTTTTGTTTTCTCTATCTTCCTCTTCATCCCCTTCCAACTATCTTCTTCTAACGTTTTTTTTCCAGACCATGTCTCTCTCTTTTGGCAGTGGAGACCTGCCCATTGTCCTTCAGCCTCCTCAAGATTCCATGTGTACTCCATGCTGGGGAACATGGTACAGTATGATAAATCCACTGTCCAACACAAACACAGTTAAGCATAAATAACTGTTTTTAAAAACCCCTTTGTGTGTTCTGATTTATTTATATATTTTTAATTATTTACCTCTTCTCCTTAACCCCTTTCTAAAGGCCCCATTTGGGCTGGGGGTTTCAAGAGTATATTTGCAAGTCTCCGTGTAATTGAGAAGTTGCAGCCACAGTAAAAAAAGACGTGCGCACTGTAGAGCTAGCAATGACACCAGCTCTAATGCCCTTATATTACCTGCAATGCAAACTGTATGCGGCCAAAGAACCTCCAATTCACTGAGTACATTTGCACCTTATTCATCACTGCAGACTCGCTTTCATTATATCTGCCACTAGAGCCAAGCCTTCAATGTACAAACACCAGCACAGACTCCATCTCAACCTTGAATCTAGAAACTCCTGTTGCCAGCGGAACCAATATTCAGTGGAGCAGCAGGCTATCATGGCTATCCCTACAAGTAAGTGGCATACCAAACACATTGACGCTCATGCTGAAAGAGCATGTAACGTACATTAATGACGTAAAAGCCTTGCATAAGGCTTTTATGAAATTCATTCATGTTAAGTCTCGTTTTCAGTAATATGTATGGTGTCGAGGTAGGGCCGAACACAACTTGCATTTCCACCGCCTCTCTTCCTCTCCGGACATACAAATGCCCCAGCATTTTCTATGGCATTGATTTTCGTGCCTTTGCAAATGCTATGGGGTCCGCCAGTTTCATGCACCAGCGTAAAGCAGGCGGACCATATAGGGATCCATTGCACACGCTGCTGCCTTGCTTGCATGTCAGGCTGGGTTTCATTGTAATTGTGAGAGCCGCATGCCATGACGCTCACAATTAAAAATAAACGCTGCCTGCCATACGAGCATGTCAGACAGCATTTACTCACTTTGCACGCCGCAGTGAAAAAGTGCAGGACTTTTGCCCTGCACTATTGCATTCCGCCTTGCAAATGACGAACATTTGGTGGTGGGGAGCCGCCTACATCTATGTCAACACGTGAGTTCCCCACTGCCAAATTATGAAATCAGGGAACATGAACTGCATTTACCCCCTAAAAACAGACAAATACTCCAAGCAAAAATAGAGAGTACAAATTATTCCATCAAAAAATGGCAAACAAATGATCCCCTTCCATCATCCTCACAGCTCCATGGATGAGTTGGGAACAGTGCTACCAGCAAAGCAGTGTCATACTAAGGAGTGCTACACAATTATATCTTTTTTAGAGTTTAAAAATAGTTTTTAATCACATGAGAAAATCTCAGCATTCAGAGGATAATTATTGGTTCCTGAACATGACCTGCTGCTGTGCAATCTCTGCTTGGCCTTCTTTGGGTCAGGAATGTTTGCAGCATTTCTATGGGGGCGGGGAGCCCTCACATACCACACTTCTATGCGCCCGCCATTCTTTCAACCTCTCAACCCCAGAGCCCCCAAAATCCCTTTAAAACGATTGCCTTACCCTGCACTCCCACTAAAAATGCAGCACAAAATGTGGTAAAATGGCCCTTCACCAAATGTGGTGAAACAGCTATGGTGAATTGCAATCCAGCACCTCCTCACCAGCACTTACAAAACAGAGTCACTATGAAATATCCACTCCATCCAGGGCTGGCTAAGCAGAAAGGCAACCCTCGCAGCTGCCCAGAGCGCCACCACAAGGCAACATACATGGGTGCTATTCCGGCACACATAGCAGAGACCTGCACCCATTCAAAGGTTGGATCGATGGCAAAATGGCACCTCATTTGACACAAACCCAAGCAGCTGACCTACTCAACGAAGGCCCCGAAAACGGAAACCGAGCAACAAAAACTGCTACTAAACCAAAATTCTATACGCCATTCATCACCATGGGCTATTAGATCCATTAAATACCAGAAACAATCACATTGCAATGCCTGTGTGTTATGGAACACAATAACGGAATGTGAACTGCAAGAACATGAAGTGACTTCTGTAGCAACACGCTTTTGGTTTATGGTTTATATAAAAGCAGAAATATTCAGTGACATCACTGAATTCATGGCCGGAGGCTATCTCAGGGGCAACACGTTTGTCTTAGAAGCAAAACAAGGCAGGGCAACACAAGTTCGAATCCTACTCCCATTTTAGAGGTAAACGATTACGTAATTAACATGAAGATGTCAAACTGACTGACACACAAGCCGCTGCTGCAGAAAACCTGGTTAACTTTTGTCATTCAGCTAGCCAATCAAATAGATGCCTATCATTTCACAATTATCGAGAAATAACAATGAACATAGGACACCCACCACCCAAGACAGGACCCCTGGTATCAGTCATGAAAAGAAAACAAGTGTCATTCTGTAAACCAGGCACAGCCCCCTGCGTTGCTCATTCGGTCACAACCACTTTCTCAAGAAAGATGGCTGCCCAGTACAACAACGCCTCTGTTATGGAATCCAGGGAAGACGCTCTCGTAAATTCAGTACATGAAAAACAAGGTGTATTCTAACCAGCAGAGCCTAAACTGGCATTGGCAAAGCTAACAGTGTTGACTTTTGTGTAGGTATGGAATAGGCATTTTCCAGGTGCCGCCATAATCGCACTTCCTGGCTATCAACCCAGCCCAAGGGGACAGAGTCTAAACGCCCTGTACCCCTCAGGCCATCAGACGTTGCTGTCTCATGAAAAGGAATAAACTAACAGAAAGGCAGACAGCAGCAGCATTCTGTCCCATCAACAGACATGCAACAGCGAGGCACCATGCAAGTAGCATAGCCTTCATGTTCCCAAAATCCTGAAAAGGAAATTAAACAAGTAGGTCACAGAAAAACAGGAGCACATACATGACCATCAGCAAATGGCCTATATTATTGCCCTGGTACCGTCATTTAGCTGTGGCACCAGTAAGGAAATTCCCCTGATACCCACAGCTACCAAGAGGCCAGAGAGACAGACTGCAAATTTGAGATTGCAGCCTTATTACAAAGTCTTTATATGGCACAGCCCGACAAACCCCTGTCTCCCACTGCCAACACCCTGCTCTTCACCTCCCATCCCCTTTTAAAGCCAAGGTGCTGCAGATTATTTTCAAGGAATCCACACTCACCTTCCATCTTTTCTGCTCCTCGCTTCATCAAGAAGAAGCCCCTGCCGGGTTGCAGCATCACTCTGATATCAAAGGCCTGGTGCCGCCTCAAACCCTGGGGAGTTGTGTCTGTTGGTGGCAGTGGAGGGAGGATTTCATTTTGAACTGTCTGAGAAGAGTTTGGGGCTTGTGGGAGACAGCAGAGTAGATCTCTGGGGGAAATAAGCAGGTATTATGGTCCCTGCCCCGACCAATGAACTGCCTCAACGAGCCCTGCCCTCAATGGGCAAAAGTCCCAGCAGGCCACGGAGGGTAGCATCTGAGCCTGTTAAAGTGAAGTTTGCACCATTTCTCAACCTGCTATTCAACATACTATGGGCGATGAATTGCCATATGGCAAGGGTATGAAAGCCCTTGCATTTCGTTTTAAATTAAATAATAAAATGATGTATATAATTCCATCTCTGAAAGAGTAATCTGCTGATCAGATTTCCCTTTCATAAGCTCATTGCCGAAAGCACAGTGTGCATCTTTGCCCCGCTGCGTCAGTATCCTGATTTGCAGCATCCTCTCTGCCAGTGTCCCAGAGCAGGTTTAGAGGCCACAGTTGCCCATTTGACAGCTGCAGAGTCATCCAAGTATCTGCAGTGCAGGGGCTGCATTTAAGATATGCACCCCTGTACCGAAACTATGATGATCATAAATAGCCCATGATGGTGGCAGGATAAACTCTAAAACTAAGCTACGTTTCCGTTAAGGCATGGTGCATGACACCACTTATAATGACTGCAGCCACATCCAGTTTTATATCACACCTGTGTCAGCTCCTGTGAGCCAGCTGAGATGTAAAAGGTGAAGTGTATTCTGGTGAGACAGACTGAACCTGCCAAAGTGACAGGACAGAAACCTGAATGGCAATCCCTCCTTTTTCATCTCTTTGTGAAGGTAGGTAGCACTCTCCTCCAGAGACAGCCACAAAACAGGCAGTTGTCCTGGGCCGAGGCATCAAATGAGCAAACTCATTCAAAGGAAGTAGTCTCACACCAGGGCGCTCCATTTCTGAAGGCCTTTGACACAAGTAAAAAGAAAAGGGCTGGGGTTAGTGTAGACAGGAGATCTCTGTACAGTGGAGGAAGACTTCCACCTCCATGTTCTCTCTGCCTCTCTCTCTCCTTCCTGTCCTGTCCTTTCCATTTCCTCTAGAGCAAAGCACTTAGGGTATGATATCAGAGGGCAAAGTCCACTTCTTTCAAGAACACGGATTGGACCATGAAGGCAGGCTTGCTATAGCACAATCACCTGTGGACCTTTGCCTTTTAAAAAAGGGGCCTCCCACCACTTGTTTGAATCATCTTTGAATTATCTTTTGGACTCCAACCCTTGAGGACGATTTTCATTTGGACCCTGCTGGGAAAGCAGTCCTTCCCAGAGTCCCTTAGTTCTGAGGTGAAGCAGCCCAGCGAAAAGCGACTGCCACAGAGTGTCAGTGTCCTGAATCCTTCAAGCCACCAGGCATTGTTGCCTCATGAAAAGGCAGGTGATGGCAAGTGTTCCAAGGCAGAGGCAAGCTCTGTCCCCTGACTATCTCCAGGTACCATCGGGGGCAAACCTGCCACTGGAATGAGACATGCCTCTCTGCCAGCCACAGCTGTATCCAAGACATCACCGTCTTGAAGGAGCCCTGCAGTTGTGTGCCAGCCTCCCCCATGTTTGGGAGTACAAGAACAAGGACCCATCTCTGGAGTGGAATTAACAATAAACTGAGAAGTGACAAGCTGCTGAGCAAGACCGGCCTCTCTGCAGGTCCCAGCGGTACCCAGGACCTCATTGTGTTGAAGGACCCCTGCAGTTTTGTGCCATCCTGCCCCGTGTCTGGGAGCACAGGAAAATAACTCATCTTGTCCAGTGGTGTAACTTTGCTGAAAATGTTGGGGGGGGGGGGGTGACATGACATCTGAAGAAAAGATGCCCCAGCCAAATGAATGGGGACAAAATGCTGTGCCAGGAAAGTTGGGGGGGACAAACACCCCTGTCCCCCCCTAAAATTACGCCCATGATCTTGTCCCTGAACCCATGGATTGAGACTCACAGCACCCTGAGTGCCAAGACAGCCATGATCCTAGTGTTTTTTTGTTATTGAACTACTTGCAGCCATGTTTCAAGAACCATTCAACACATTGGAACAACCAGGACCCCCGGTGCTGCTCTTTGCATGATCCCCATCTTTGAATTGCTTGCACAGTGCCAAGATGTCTGATTTGGCTCTGCTGGACCATCAAACACTGTGAAAAGGTACCATTACCTTCTAATTTCCCTCCTTTTTGGGCCATAGAGGGTTGATAGGACACTTTTATCCCTTTTGCACCCAAGAACATATCCTCTTAAAGAACATTGTGGCTATTACTTCCCTTACACCCATGATACATCACTCAGAGTACTGCATAATGCTATTGTTGCTTATTCTGTGTCCTTTCCTTATTGTACATGGTGTTTTTAAATAAAGTATATATATATATATATATATATATTACATAGATGCGGTAGCGTCCATGTAGTTATGGTTAAGTTCGTGTTTGCATAGGAAGAGCATTTTTTGGGTGGCTTATAACTTCGCTCCCTCTGGACCAATCCTCACCAAACTTTGCAAAGAAAGTATATGGCCCACTCTGAATTTATTTGCAAAGTTTGGTGAGGATTCGTCTAGGGGGGGAAAAGTTATAGCGGGGGTCCCAAATCTTTTGTTTTTTCCTATAGACATAATGGGGAAAAAACTTTGCGCACGGCCACAGGCCAAACCGCTGGACGGATTTACACCAAATTTGCGGCAGGAGCGGGGGCTTGGTCCCGAAAGCGTGCTTTTGCAAATTTGGTGTAAATCCGTCCAGTAGTTTTTTATAAAATGACCAAAACGTAAGGCAAAAAAATTAGTGATATCTGTGTTTGCTTCGCGGACGGACTTCCCTGTTCGCTCCGCGGACAGCACCCCGATTGGCCCATGGCCTTGCGTCATGTCCGCGGACATGCGACGTGTTTGCTGATTGGACGGCGAGGGCCGTGGAGCGCATCAGATTTTCTGTGGCGCCCGCCATCTTGCATTCATGGACGACCGCGGACAGCGCGGTGAAACGTGGATGAAAAATTGTATTTAGTGCCGTGTGTTGGTGTGTAAGAGTGTTTGGGGAGGGTGGGGGAGTATGAGATAGGTTCAATGTTTTGTTTTTTATGTGCTAGACGTTTTTGTTGTGTTCGATTTGTCCGCGGAGAACACGGCTGTTCTGACATTTTGTAAATAAACTAAATGGTGGGGTGTTTAGAGGACGGAGTATGTGTCATTTTTGTTCGCAAGGAAGGTAAAAATGAGCTATCAATACTCGTGGTGTACTTAATTGTTCGTAAATACACAAACTGGGGTTGTCCTCAGGACGCTGTCCGTATTGTAATCTGTCTAGCTGAATGTGTTCTAAGAACACTCGCGGTGTCCCGAAATGGTTGCAATTACACAAAATGGGGGTGTTCTGAGAACGTTGTTTGTATTGTTCGTTGTCAGGGTGAAAGTGTTTTAAGACCACTCCTTTTGTCCGCTATTAGTACAATTTCCTATGGGCGTCAACCGACTTTTTGTCCACTAAAGAAACGATAAATCCGGCTGGTATGCGCCGACATTATGTGATAATCCTATGACTGGCGCTATTGACCTGGCTGACTTGCTTTTGCGACACTAAATCATATCTCCCGCCCCTAAGCCTGATTTTATCAAAGCATTCATATTCCCCGCCTCTCTCCGTGACGTTACTGGGTGCGTCATCAAACGCGCCCAGTCCTCTCCAGTCCTAAGTGACTTTACACAGAACCCGGAAGACAACACATATTATATCACAACACAGCGTGCCACAATTCAGAATATGAAACAGTGATTTAAAAGCAAACAGCAAGATTGTACATTTTGTAAAGTACATTTATTTGACATCAAATGTTTAGAGAATATTCAGCAATTTGCATTTGTCTTTGTTGTCGATCCGCAAAGGTTCATGTTGAGGCACGCGTTGTTCCTTTGCGGTACAGAGGGTGTTAGATCAGTTTACAACTCAGTGCGCCACAATTCGGAATATGAAACTGTGGTTCAAAAGTCAACAGCAGGATTGTACATTTGGTAAAGTACATTTATTTCACATGAAATGTTTAGTGAATAATCAGCGATTTGCTATTGTCTCTGCTGTCGATCAGCAAAAGTTTATTTTGAGCCACGCGTTGTTCCTTTGCGGTAGATAGGCTGTTGGTTTATGATACAAGCAGTAAATGGTCGCTCTGATAATCGGAAGGTTGCTCCAACAACGAGCCATTAGACCACCCTATTGGTTGGTATGTTGTTTGTAGCCGCTAGTACTGCGTAAGGGCATATTGGTCCTTGGCGATTGTCCCATAAAATGGTGAGGGTCATGAAGTTGCATATTTGGACCTGCACCTGGTAGTTGAAGACCCCATCTGCTGGAATCTGTAAATCGTGACATAGGCAAAATGGGGCGACATACCTGTTTTAAAAAAACATAAATTAATCTCACCAGCCGATCTTCATTAAAAATCATCATTTTATTTATTAGGGCGTGAAACTATTTGCTATCGAAGATAGTGCAACGGAGTATGTTAATAATAAAATAATAATATTTTCCCATTCATATAGCGCTAAGAACCGTGAGGTATCTAAGCGGTGCTTATTATAACCCACGGTGTGTGGTGCTCATTTATCGACCACTGAAGGATGAAAGGCTGAGTTTGGCCTTGCCGGGATTCGAACTTGCGTTAGCAAGCTGTGCACGGATGTCAAAGCGAGTGTTGTACTCGCTGTGCCACTTGACAGGCTACAGTGAAGTGGCACAGCGAGTAGAGCGCTTGACCGCCTATAGACCGGTTAAATTATTTCTATTAACCCACCCTGTGTCGTCTGCCTTTTTCAGAGCCCTCTAAACGACAGGGGATCAATTCGGCGGTGATAGTGCGCGGTAGAAAACATTATGCCACTTTGAACGAACAAGTTCAACTTGAGCGGTCTTTAATGCTACGCTATTGTAATTATATTTGGTATAACATAATCTAAAGGGTTACTTACAGTACAATTGCAATTTCCATTGTCTACGAGTAGTGCAGTCCCAAAATACAACTCTGCGTGTGCAAACGATCTTTCGCATAGTGATATAATATATAAAAGTGGTTTTGTTTCAGAAATTTCATCCTTATCTTCTCTTACGTTTTAGCAACACTCCTTCAAGAGAAGTCTTTCATCACAATCTCTGTCTGTCAAGGTCAAAACACAATACAACCATATAGTCTGCTTCGTGAGCCTCTCCGGGGCCCGAGAAAAAAATGGAAGCAGCTGACCTTCACTGTGAACGAGCATAAATTCTTACTTTGCAACATTCTGTGTAAAGCCATCTGTGAGAAGTTGGTTTTTGCACGCCATGTATATTGTTTGCGTGATATTAAAACAAGTTTGTTTAAGGGACGTTATGGTTCTAAGTACAGCCGAAAGATCCCTGAAAATCGCAAGTTATGGTAAGCTATGAAAAATAACTTGCGCCACCTCCGTGCACTGCTAAGACTAACACCCAGGACATCAAAGATGACATCGCAAATGTCATTGATGAAATCACTGATGACATCACATGTGTATGTACTTTTCATGAAATTTGTGTACTAGGGATTTTTATTATAATGTTGCGAAAAAAGTGTCAAGGATATTGCAATAAATATCATACCGTTATTAGTGCTTTGAACGATGCATTGATATAAATAGCATTGTATTATGGGATTCTATCTAGTATACTGAGCTACTAATGGAGAAACATAGCATTGTGTGCAGAGTACAAGATGAAAGTATAATATTTGTAATGTTAATATGTGTAATAATGAAATGGTAATTGTCCTGAAATGTTCGAAAATTCACAAAATGGGGATGTTCTGAGGACGTTATTCGTATTGTGTGATTGCTTAGCTGTATGCAATGAGGGAATGGCACAGAGAGTAAAGTGGACGCCGTCCGCGGACACCGTGGCTGTTCGTGGACAGGGCGTGCTACATCCGGGTTTTTCCAGGAAATCCAACATGGAAAGAAGACTGTACGGATCAGCCAATCAGATGTCGAGGTTGTGGATTTGTATTGAAAGAGACTGTGTGTCTTTAACTAAGTTTTTTCACTGAATTTCATAGGTTTTTAGTAGCGCAACTTAACCATAACGTCCCTTTAACAAAGCTTTTTCACTGAATATATATAAAAAACTTTGTTAAAGTCAGTGAAAAAACTTATTTAAAGGGACGTTATGGTTCAAAGTAAAACCGGAAAACCCCTGAAATTCGGCAGTTATGGTAAGATAAGCAACCATAACTCGTGCCACCGTGCACTGCTAACACTAACACCCAGGACATCAAAGATGACATCACAAATGTCATTGATGACATCACTGATGACATCACATGTGCATTTACTTTTCATGAAAACTCTGTACAAGGGATTCTTATAATGCTGACCAAAAACTGTCAAGGATCATTGGGGATAATTAGTGCATTAAGCAATGCATTGATATAAATAGCATTCTATTATGAAGTTCTATCCAGTATACTAAGCTACTCATGCAGAAACATAGGCAGTGTGTGCAGCATACATGATGAAGGTGCAATATTCATAATCTTGCCATGTTGAATAGTGAAATGATAACTGTTTTCTTATTAGAGTTTTGCGTACTGTGAAACATGTAATAAGTAGATAATAAAACCCACTTAATACATAATTATTACAGACAAAACACAAAGAGACAACAACACATACAAATATGAGTATATACAGGGACAGTGAAGTAAACAAAAAAGCAGAAGTAGTAGCAGAAAGAGTTCATAACCTAACTGATTGTCTTTATGCAGAGAAATTATTGCTCTGTTCCCTTTACAAAGTTTTTTCACTGAATTTCATAGGTTTTTAGTAGCGCAACTTAACCATAATGTCCCTTTAACAAAGTTTTTTTACTGAATTTCATAGGTTTTTAGTAGCGCAACTTAACCACAACGTCCCTTTAAAAAAGTTTTTTTACTGAATTTCATAGTTTTTTTATTAGTGCAACGTAACCATAACGTCCTTTTCAATGGAGGAAGACCACTAGAATCCTAGGTTCTCAAAGTGGGAACCCGGGGTGGTAAAAAAAAGATTTTTCTTCCCAAACCAGGACACCGCAGGCAGGTGTCCCGGTGTAGGAAGGAAAATCTTTTACCAAGATGGACACCAGGGAAAGGGAAGGCAGGGTGTATAAAGAGAACACAACAGGGCATCGGCAGGGGGTCGGGAAGACCAGGAGAGAGACACGGGGCATGAGTGGGGGGTAACACGAGGGAGACACGGGGCATGAGCAGGGGGTGGAAAGAAGGGAGAAACGGGGCATGAGCAGGAAAGAAGGGAGACACGGGGCATGAGCGGGGGTGAACACGAGAGACACGGGCCATGAGTCGGGGGAAAAGGAGGGAGACAGACACAGAGCATGAGCGGGGATGAACAGGAGAGACACGGGGCATGAGCGGGGGTAGGGCAAGGTGGGGCCCCCAGCCCCGCTCATGCCCCGTGTCTGCCCTGTTCCAACAGTGCAGACACGGGGCATGAGCGGGGGTTGGGGGGGAAAGAAGGGAGACACGGGGCATGAGCGGGGAGTGGGGGGGAAGACAGGGCATGAGCGGGGGGTGGGGGGAGAAGGGAGACACGGGGCATGAGCGGGGGGTGGGAGGGAACAGGAGGAAGACATGGGGCATGAGCGGGGGGAGGGTGGTTACAGGAGACAGACACGGGGCATGACAAGGGGGTGGGGGGCAACAGAGGGAGACACAGGGCATGAGCGGGGGGGTACAGGAGACAGACACGGGGTATGAGCGGGGGGTGGGGGCAACAGGAGAGAGACAAGGGGCATGGAGCAGGACATTTCAGGGTGGCTGGTTTGGCGCGGGACGATTTGGCGTGGCCGGTTTGGCGCAGGAGCCGGTTCGGTGCGGCACGGCACGGCAGCCCGCGCCGAACTGGCCACACATAAATGTCTTGCGAGTTCTTCATGCAGGCAACACAGCTATGCAGAGTACACAGCCGGGCCCACGAAGGTCTGCTCCGAGCAGTCTGCTCCGAGCAGCACAGCCCCCACCCTTGTGAGTCCGGCAGATCAATTCTGCTCTGTGTGCTGCTTTAGAACAGTTTCATTTTAAAATAGTGTGGGGTGAAGTTGAAACTCGCATTTTCAATGCATGGCACTGAACGTTTCCCTAAACAGCAGGTGATGTGCACTGGTGTGCGGTGTGCCAAAACATCCCGTCGCCGACCCGGTGACGCCGAAACGGGGTGTTATGACGGGCATGAGCGGGTGGGGGGAACAGGAGACAGACATGGGGCATGAGCGGGTGGGGGGAAACAGGAGACAAACACAGGTCATGAGCGGGTGGGGGAAACAGGAGACAGAAACGGGGCATGAGCGGGGGGTGGGCGGGAGGGAGGGATAGAGACACGGGGCATGAGCGGGGGGTGGGCGGCGGGAGGGATAGAGACACAGCGCATGAGCGGGGGGTGGGCGGCGGGAGGGATAGAGACACAGGGCATGAGCGGGGGGTGGACGGCGGGAGGGATAGAGACACGGGGCATGAGCAGGGGGTGGGTGGCGGGAGGGATAGAGACACGGGGCATGAGCGGGGGGTGGCCGGCGGGAGGAATAGAGACACGGGGCATGAGCGGGGGGTGGGCGGATGGAGGGATAGAGACACGGGGTATGAGCGGGTGGCGGGAGGGATAGAGACACGGGGCATGAGCGGGGGTGGGTGGCGGGAGAGATAGAGACACGGGGCATGAGTGGGGGGTTGGCAGTGGGAGGGATAGAGACACGGGGCATGAGCGTGGGGTGGGCGGCAGGAGGGATAGAGACACGGGGCATGGGCAGTGGGAGGGACAGAGACACGGGCATGAGTGGGGGGAGGGATAGAGACACGGGGCATGAGCGGGGGGTGGGCGGCGGGAGGGATAGACACACGGGGCATGAGCGGGGGGGTGGGCGGCAGGAGGGATACACATGGGGCATGAGCGGGGGGGTGGGCAGCGGGAGGGATAGACACACGGGGCATGAGCGGGGGGTGGGCGGCGGGAGGGATATACACACGGGGCATGAGCGGGGGGTGGGCGGTGGGCGGCGGGAGGGATAGATACACGGGGTATGAGCGGGTGGCGGGAGGGATAGAGACATGGGGCATGAGCGGGGGTGGGTGGCGGGAGAGATAGAGACACATGGCATGAGCGGGGGTGGGCGGCGGGAGGGATCGAGACACGGGGCATGAGCGGGGGGTGGGTGGCGGGAGAGATAGACACATGGGGCATGAGCGGGGGGTGGGCAGAAGGGATAGACACACGGGGCATGAGCGGGGGGTGGGCGGCAGGAGGGATAGACACACGGGGCATGAGCGGAGGGTCGGGGTGTGGGGAGAGACACACGGGGCATGAGCAGGGGTGGGGGAGAGGAGAGACACACGGGGCATGAGCGGGGGGTGGGCGGCGGAAGGGATAGACACATGGGGCATGAGCGGGGGGTGGGCGGCGGGAGGAATATACACACGGGGCATGAGCGGAGGGTCGGGGGTGGGCCGCGGGACGGATAGACACACGGGGCATGAGCGGGGGGTGGGCGGCGGGAGGGATAGACACACCGGGCATGAGCAGGGGGTGGGCGGCGGGAGGGATAGACACACGGGACATGAGCGGGGGTGGGCGGCGGGAGGGATAGAGACATGGAGCAAGAGCGGGGGGTGGGCGGCGGGAGGGATAGACACACGGGGCATGAGCGGGGGGTGGGCGGCGGGAGGGATAGACACACGGGGCATTAGCAGGCGGTGGGCGGCGGGAGGGATAGACACACGGGACATGAGCGGGGGTGGGCGGCGGGAGGGAAAAAGACATGGGGCAAGAGCGGGGGCTGGGCGGCGGGAGGGATAGACACACGGGGCATGAGCGGGGGGTGGGCGGCGGGAGGGAAAGACACACGGGGCATGAGCGGGGGGGTGGGCGGCGGGAGGGATAGACACACGGGGAATGAGCGGGGGGTGGGCGGGAGGGAGGGATAGACACACGGGGCATGAGTGGGAGGATGAGAGACACACGGGGCATGAGCAGGGGGTTGGCGGGAGGGGGAGAGACACACGAGGCATGAGCGGGGGGTGGGTGGTAGGGGGAGAGACACACAGGGCATGAGCGGGGGGTGGGGGGGAGGGAGAGAGACACACGGGGCATGAGGGGGGGAGGGGGGAGGGAGAGAGAGACACATGCCGTTCGTGTGCAGGTGACAGATCCCGCTCCTCGGCCCTCTGCTGGCCACCATGTGCCGATGGCATGAGCGGGGGGCTGGAGGAACAGGGGAGACACGGAGCATGAGTGGGGGTAGGGGGGACAAGAAGGACACACGGGGCATGATGAGCGGGGGTGGGAGGAACAGGAGACAGACACAGGCGGACTTACTGTACAGGCGGCAGATCCCGCTCCTGCTGACAAAGCCTCTCATGCGAGGAACAAAGATGGCGGGAGTCTCTGAAGCCAGACGCACTGCACGCTTTCAACGCATCCAATGAGAGAGCACGTCAGATGTCCGCGGACATCACGCAAGCTGCTTGCCCAATCACCGTCCTGTCCGCGGGGCGAACAGGGAAGGGTGTTCGCGAAGCGAACACAGATATCACTAATTTTTTTCACTTCCATTTTTGTCATTTTTTAAAAAACTACTGGACGGATTTACACCAAATAAAGCAAAGCATGCTTTCGGGACCAAGCCGCCGTTCCTGTCGCAAATTTGGGCTGTAGGCGTATATATACGGCGTATATATACGGTAGTGGCCATGTAGTTATGGTTAAGTTGGTGTTTCCATAGGAAGAGCACTTTTTGGGCGGCTTATAACTTCGCTCCCCCTGGACGAATCCCCACCAAACTTTGCAAAAAAAAAGTATGTGGCCCACTCTGAATTGTTCTGCAAAGTTTGGTGAGGATTCGTCCAGGGGGGGAAAAGTTATAGGGGGGGTCCCAAAACTTTTTTCTTCCCATAGACTGAATTGGAAAAAACTTTGCGCACGGCTACAGCCCGAACCGATGGACGGATTTACACCAAATTTGCGGCAGGAGCTGCGGCCTGGTAAAAGCGTGCTTTTGTAAATTTGGTGTAAATCTATCCAGTAGTTTTTTTTAAAAATGACCAAAATGTAAGGCAAAAAAATTAGTGATATCTGCGTTCGCTTCGCGGACGGACTTCCCTGTTCGCTCCGTGGACAGCTCCCCAATTGGCACATGGGCATGCGTCATGTCCGCGGACATGCAACGTGTTCGCTGATTGGACAGCGAGGGGCATGGAGCGCGTCAGATTTTCTGTGGCGCCCGCCATCTTGTATTCGCAGTCGACCGCGTACAGCGCAGTGAAACGTGGATAAAAAATTGTATTTAGTGCCGTGTGTTGGTGTGTAAGAGTATTTGGGGAGTGTGGGGGAGTGTGAGATAGGTTCAATGTTTTTTTTTTTTATGTGCTAGACCTTTTTGTTGCGTTCGATTTGTCCGCGGAGAACACGGCTGTTCTGACATTTTGTAAATAAACTAAATGGTGGGGTGTTTAGAGGACGGAGTATGTGTCATTTATGTTCACAAGGAAGGTATAAATAAGCTATGAACACTCGCGGTGTACTTAATTGTTCGTAAATATACAAACTGGGGGTGTCCTCAGGACGCTGTCCGTATTGTAAACTGTCTAGTTGAATGTGTTCTAAGAACACTCGCAGTGTCCCAAAATGGTTGCAATTACACAAAATGGGGGTGTTCTGAGAACGTTGTTTGTATTGTTCGTTGTCAGGGTGAAAGTGTTTTAAGAGCACTCCTTTTGTTCGCTAATAGTACAATTTCCTAGGGGCGTCAACCGACTTTTTGTCCACTAAAGAAACGATAAATCCGGCTGGTGTGCGCCAACATTATGTGATAATCCTATGACTGGCGCTATTGACCTGGCTGACTTGCTTTTGCGACACTAAATCATATCTCCCGCCCCTAAGCCTGATATTATCAAAGCATTCATATTCCCCGCCTCTCTCAAACGCGCCCAGTCGTCTCCAGTACTATGCGACTTTACACAGAACCCGGAAGACAACACACATTATGTCACAACACAGCGCGCCACAATTCGGAATATGAAACTGTGATTTAAAAGCAAAGAGCAAGATTGTAAATGTTGTAAAGTACATTTATTTGACATCAAATTGTTAGAGAATATTCAGCAATTTGCATTTGTCTTTGTTGTCGATCCGCAAAAGTTCATGTTGAGACACGCGATGTTCCTTTGCGGTACAGAGAGTGTTAGATCAGCTTACAACTCAGTGCACCACAATTCGGAATATGAAACTGTGGCTTAAAAGTAAACAGCAGGATTGTACATTTGGTAAAGTACATTTATTTCACATGAAATGTTTAGTGAATATTCAGCGATTTGCTATTGTCTCTGCTGTCGATCAGGAAAAGTTTATTTGGAGCCACGCGTTGTTTCCTTTGCGGTAGATAGGCTGTTGGTTTATGATAAAAGCAGTAAATAGTTGCTCTGATAATCGGAAGGTTGCTCCAACAACGAGCCATTAGACCACTCTATTGGTTGGTATGTTATTTGTAGCCGCTAGTACTGCGTAAGGGCATATTGGTCCTTGGCGATTGTCCCATAAAATGGTGAGGGTCATGAAGTTGCATATTTGGACTTGCACCTGGCAGTTGAAGACCCCATCCGCTGGAGTCTGTAAATCGTGACATAGACAAAATGGGGCCACGTACCTGTTTTAAAAAACATAAATTAGTCTCACCAGCCGATCTTCATTAAAAATCATCATTTTATTTATTAGGGCGTGAAACTATTTGCTATCAAAGATAGTGCAACAGAGTATGTTAATAATAAAATAATAATATTTTCCCATTCATATAGCGCTAAGAACCGTGAGGTATGTAAGCGGTGCTTATTATTAACCACGGTGTGTGGTGCTCATTTATCGACCACGGAAGGATGAAAGGCTGAGTTTCGCCTTGCCGGGATTCAAACGTGCGTTAGCAAGCTGTGCACGGATGTCAAAGCGAGCGCTGTACTCACTGTGCCACTTGACAGGCTACAGTGAAGTGGCACAGCGAGTAGAGCGCTTGACCGCCTATAGACCGGTTAAATTATTTCTATTAACCCACCCTGTGTCGTCTGCCTTTTTCAGAGCCCTCTAAACGACAGGGGATCAATTCGGCGGTGATAGTGCACGGTAGAAAACATTATGCCACTTTCAACGAACAAGTTCAACTTCAGCGGTCTTTAATGCTACGCTATTGTAATTATATTTGGTATAAAGTAATCTAAAGGGTTACTTACAGTACAATTGCAATTTCCATTGTCTACGAGTGGTGCAGTCCCAAAATACGACTCTGCGTGTGCCAACGATCTTTCGCATAGTGATATAATATATAAAAGTGGTTTCGTTTCAGAAATTTCATCTTTATCTTCTCTTACGTTTTAGCAACACTCCTTCAAGAGAAGTCTTTCATCACAATCTCTGTCTGTCAAGGTCAAAACACAATACAACCATATAGTCTGCTTCGTGAGCCTCTCCGGGGCCCGAGAAAAAAATGGAAGCAGCTGACCTTCACTGTGAACGAGCATAAATTCTTACTTTGCAACATTCTGTGTAAAGCCATCTGTAGAAGTTGGTTTTTGCGCGCTATGTTTGTATATTGTTTGCGTGATATTAAAAAAAGTTTGTTTAAAGGACGTTATGGTTCTAAGTACAGCCGAAAGACCCCTGAAAATAGCAAGTTATGGTAAGCTATGAAAAATAACTCGCGCCACAACCATGAACTGCTAAGACTAACACCCAGGACATCAAAGATGACATCGCAAATGTCATTGATAAAATCACTGATGACATCACATGTGTATGTACTTTTCATGGAATTTATGTACTAGGGATTTTTATTATAATGTTCCGAAAAAAGTGTCAAGGATATTGCAATAAATATCATACCGTTATTAGTGCTTTGAACGATGCATTGATATAAATAGCATTGTATTATGGGATTCTGTGTAGTATACTGAGCTACTAATGGAGAAAGATAGCATTGTGTGCAGAGTACAAGATAAAAGTATAATATTTGTAATGTTAATATGTTGAATAATGAAATGATAATTGTCCTGAAATGTTCGAAAATTCACAAAATGGGGGTGTTCTGAGGACGTTATTCGTATTGTGTGATTGCTTAGCTGTATGCAATGAGGGAATGGCACAGAGAGTAAAGTGGACTCCGTCCGCGGACACCGCGGCTGTTCGTGGACAGGGCGTGGTACATCCGGGTTTTTCCAGGAAATCCAACATGGAAAGAAGACTGTACGGATCAGCCAATCAGATGTCGAGGTTGTGGATTTGTGTTGAAAGAGACTGTGTGTGGTGAAGATGGCAGAAGTGGAGAAAGTCATGGTGTTGGTGCTCGGAGATATGTTTGTGCATGGTTTACAGCAGTACGCTGAATGCAGGCATGTTGCAAAGAACTTTGATGTGAAAGGAGTGGAGGTGGTGTGGAGCACTGTGCCTGATTGCAATGTACAAGGAATTGTAAAAGTTTGTGCGGATATGGCCACGATGAACAGTCCGCATGTGGTAGTTTTGCACTATGGTGCTTTCCATTTGGGCAACGTCAGTGCCCCTACTTTGTTGGCTGATTTGGAACGCTTGGTTCAAGCCGTAATGAAGATCCTTCCAAATGCGAAAGTAATTTTTTCTGGATTACTACCTAGGGCAATAAGGGACAATAGTTCAGTGTTTTGTCCTCAGCAAAACATTGCTAGGTGTGTCATCAACCGAGGCATGTGTGCCTTCATGCTTAGAGCTGGTATGTTCTTCTGTAACAATGAGAATATTGATGCCAGTAATGCTGTTAATTTTAAAGAAGATGGCATTTCTTTATCTTTTACCGGAAATGCCTTTCTATTTTGGAATGTAAGGGTTGCTTTGGAGAAGGTTATGTGAAGATTTTAGGAGTAAAGTAAGAAAAAAAAAAATATAAAAAATATAAAATAACAGGTGTCTGTCAAGCATCTGTAAAAAAAAAAAAACGTCTCTTTTCAGAGCCAACTTCAAAGGGGAAATGGGGCACACTATTTAAATTTACATTCACCACGCTCAGATTTTCGATGTGTCCGCGGACATGGCGGTAGTCCGCGGACATGAAAATCACTACGAGGGGGTTAGTATGTTCTATGTTACATGTCAGGGATATTATGGTTAAGTTGTGCTACTAAAAACCTATGAAATTCAGTGAAAAAACTTTGTTAAAGGGACGTTATGGTTAAGTTGCGCTACTAAAAACCTATGAAATTCAGTGAAAAAACTTTGTTAAAGGGACGTTATGGTTCAAAGTAAAACCGAAAAACCCCTGAAATTCGGCAGTTATGGTAAGATAAGCAACCATAACTCGCGCCACCGTGCACTGCTAACACTAACACTCAGGACATCAAAGATGACATCACAAATGTCATTGATGACATCACTGATGGCATCACATGGCTGGCTCTCCCTTTTTTCCTTTACTGATATATCTAAGCCACATAGTTTTCTTCGGTAACAGTAAGGAAGTAAAAATTGAAAAGGTACTATATTTGTAGAGTTAGGGTCAAGTCATATCATATGAAACATAAATATAGCGGAAGACACAGGCTTGAAAGAGAGCAATCCTTTCTGTGCATGAATATAATCATTAGAGTTATGAGCACTTTCTCATAGTTTTATTTTCATTACTATACCTTCCCTGTATATGCTCATATGTGTATACTTTGTACTCACACTCCTTTACTTAGGGTTCACTGACATCATTTGATACACATACATACAGTAAGTAGCAGCTTTGAAACAGAGCAATCATTTCTCTGCATAAAGATAATCAGTTAGGTTATGAACTATTTCTGCTACTACTTCTGCTTTTTTGCTTACTTCTCTGTCCCTGTATATACTCATATTTGTATATGTTGTTGTCTCTTTGTGTTTTGTCTGTAATAATGTAATTATGTATTAAGTGGGTTTCATTAGCTACTTATTACATGCTTCACAGTACGCAAAGCTCTAATAAGAAAGCAGTTATCATTTCATTATTCTACATGGCAAGATTATGAAAATTGCACCTTCATCATGTATACTGCACCCACTGCCTAAGTTTCTGCATGAGTTGCTTAGTATACTGGATAGAACTTCATAATAGAATGCTATTTATATCAATGCATTGCTTAATGGACTAATTAGCTCATGATATGCATTCAAATGATCTGTGACACTTCTTGGTCAACATTATAAGAATCCCTCCTACAGAGTTTTCATGAAAAGTAAATGCACATGTGATGTCATCAGTGATGTCATCAATGACATTTGTGATGTCATCTTTGATGTCCTGGGTGTTAGTGTTAGCAGTGCACGGTGGCGCGAGTTATGGTTGCTTATTTTACCATAACTGCTAAATTTCAGGGGTTTTTCGGTTTTACTTTGAACCATAACGTCCCTTTAACAAAGTTTTTTCACTGAATTTCATAGGTTTTTAGTAGCGCAACTTAACCATAACGTCCCTTTAACAAAGTTTTTTCACTGAATATATATATATATATATATATATATATATATATATATATATATATATATATATAATTATTTTGGACTGTTATACTTTGTTGTTTGGTTTGCTACTGAATCACATTGACACCCCCCTTAAGAAGACCTTCTCTCTGCCCACGTTACCACAAAAGGCCAAGGGGTAGTATCTCTCAACTGTGCCTGTTTTACCTTTATGATTGTTTTGGCATGTGGGTTTTAGAAGTGTGAGGTCTGAGTAGGAAATTTAGACCCTACTCATCCTTGTACTCCTGCAGGGCAGCAGTCAATTTGTCACACTAAGGAAAGTGAAATGGGTGACTGCGGTCCTCAAATTTCAAGCTTCCCTTCCACTGAACCTTAACTTCTTACCTCCCGGAAGCCTTATCAGGTTATGATGATGTCTGAGTTTCTACACCACTCCTTACCTTTTTTGCCTATTCACAGAAGCTTTTTTTGTTACTCAAGGAGTACAATGCATGTATTTATTTATTTGAGATCATGGCAGAAAAAGAGAGTGAGCGAGAGAGAGAGGGATAGCATTGGGATCTGAACATTAGGGACATGTCTGCAAATGGCCAGAGGTAGGAATGCAGGTTTGCAGGTTGTTTGGCCTTGTAAGGCCTACTACCGCCTTCCCCAGACTAGCCGACTCCCATCCAAGATCTCCTCCCACCTTACACTATATATACAAACCCCCACACATGGCCACCACAGGCCTAGCCCTTAGCACATCAACACTAACTGAGCCATTACTAAGCCCCCCTCTTAGGCCCGGTCGCGCTCTCCCACATCAGCGGCTAACCAGACCCAAAGCTCTTTAGTCTATCAGATCTTGTGCTCTTCCCTATGGATGAAATACGTCCACATTTCTCCGCCAAACCCAGAGAAAGCAGATTGGCACTCAGGACATGGATACTTTGGACCTGCATCCATCAACACCATAGGTTTCCCATATAATATAATATAATACGATAAAGCATACTCCCGTGCAGCCCTACATCCTGAAGAACCCTCCTGTGTCATCCTTAGAGGGAGAGAATTAGAGAATTGGTGTCACGTAGTGGTGCCCTCGCAGACACCCTAACAGAGTCCTCACAAGACGTGGCAGCTTGTGTTTGGGAAGACCTGAATCTCTATTGGGAGATCAGTCCATCTAGACACGAGCTTAGAGTATGGCCATATCCCTTTTTGGAGAGTGACCTATTAGCAATTAGCTTAGACTATGGTTATTTAGTGCAAATTAGTATTTTGGCATGGTGGAGGGAGCAGCAAAAGACCCCCATTTCAGAGCAGTCGGCACTCATTGGGTTTCAGTATTTTAGACTGGGACCTGAGGATCTGTCTGTAGAGCCTTTGAGCTGCAATTTCCTATTTTCTTGGGACAGTATTATTTCCTGATAAGACCGCCATTAGTTCTCAGTGACGGTCCTCTTTGGACATCTGGAGCGTAGTACCTTCCAAAGGCTCTGGGTTACCTATTCAAACCTAGACTCTTTTTCACTCTCTCGCTTTCTCTTTTTCGCTCTTGCTTTCACTCTTGCTCTCTCTCATGGATGCGTACACTTTCTTTCTATAGATCCGTGCCACCAGTTGCTGTTCACTGCATGGGGGGGTGACCCTCCTTGCACTAGCAGAAATGGGGCTCTGTGGGTCCTGAACTAAAAAGTAGAGGACCTGTGTTAGGGGTAAGAACAGTGTGGCCCTTGCAGCCAGGCATTCAAAGACAGACAGCCCCTAACTGAGCTGAAGTTCCCTCTACTATTTCCAATGCACACCAAGGGGCGTCCAACCCTACAGCCCTTCTAGTAGGGTCTGTGAGCACTGAGATATACTGTTGCAGGCACTCACTGCTTTCTCCCCATCTGTTGCATGTGGAAGATATCATGTCATAGATGCACAGTGGTTACACATTTTCCGGTACTGAAACCACACGAGGGATTGAATTCTCGCAGGAACAGGCTTAGACCTACCAAGAAACCCAAAGGCTGGTTACTTACGCACTGCCATTTTAGTCAGTGTCCATCTTTAGGAATGAGTGTAATTTGAAAGATTTCACAGCGCCCCACCAAGATTGCCTATAACTATGGGTGACATGCTAGAGAAAATGCAGTTAAAGTTCTGGAACTGGCCCATTTCCCCGGAGGCCCATTTGTTCAAGGTCTATTTGTTTTTCTTTTTTAACAAATTGCACTGCAAATATAGATGGGCGTTTATGTATTTATTAAGCTGAGGGGAAGGCGGGGATGTGGGGGCTGGGAGGTTTCCGGCTGGTCACCCCTGCATTTCCGTTGCAGTGAATTGTCCCCCCAAAAAAAAGAAAATTTGAGCAATTGGGCCTCGTCGAAAACATTTCCTCAAGGGAACATTGTAGATCCAAAGTTCCCAGATGCTTCACCACATCAGGGATACTGTGTTCCAGTCCTGGGCTTTTTTTTAATCTTTGTTTTACATTAGTTCCTTTTATTCATTGGACCCAAAACAGCAACTCCCAGAATGCAATTAATGGAGAACTGAATTCCCAGGACTGGAGTGTGGCGTCCCCGGTTATATAAGCTTCAACTGTTTACCTTAATCTGTTTGCTCTGCAAAACAAACCAGTCATCTAGCCTCCAGGAGCAACATTAGCTTCCAATGAAGGCCCACATCAAAGTCAAGTCTTTATGCCTGAGACACAGCATAGCTTTTTCTTAAGTGCCTTCAAAAATCTAGCAGAGCCTCATAGGTGGTAATTCTCCATTTTGGCCATTTTGTTTAATCAGACTCTTTCCCTACTCAAAATGGGAACAAACCAAAGGGTACCTCCTTCTTCTTCTGAACTGCGCAAGGATTTAAGTGCATTGCAGGGTTGGCAGGAGGAGTGGCACATGTGGGCTGCCTTCTTCATGAAGTACTAGGTGCCGACGACACAGCGGGGGTCTCCCTACTGTAGCTCTGACACCATAGTGCAGAAAGCCGGGGGAGACCAGGCAACAGGGGTGCAGTTCAGTTGTACCTTTTCTTCAGATGAGCTGTGGTGAGGTGAGGGAGCACTACAGAAAAAAAGTTGTCAGGCACTCTTTCTTTCATTGGCGCTGTTGTGCCAAGGGCATAGGGGACTCACTTCCTGTTGGGTTCACGGAACGCCAAAGTCATCTGGGGCGACGGGGCACAAGGCAGATGTTGAGATGAGCCTTTTATCACTGTGGAGCCCCAAGTGACAGGAAGAACTTTACTGGGTTCACAGACGCAGGTAAGTACATTAGGAAATAAGTACAGCACATTTAGGGCAAGTTCATACTTAGAGAAACATCCACCGGTCCCCTACTCACTCAAGCTCCTGATCCCAACTGACACTAGGGGGCATGCCCAGGAGTCTTGCATCATAACATTCCATACATCCACACACAGGTTAAAGCAAGCCCAGTGTAGATCACAACAGCAGACCCAAAACCTCCTTCCAAGTGCTGAGGCAAGCCAGGGCTGACACAGTGCTCACTTCACATAGGAGAGTCGGTTGTTGTTGCAAGGCTGGGCTATGCCCGAGCATCCGGAACCTGGATGGAGAGAACAGGAAGCCTATTTCTGTGTCTGGAATAAAGGCACACACTTGGTTCTATATTTCGAGCTGCTCTGATGCATCACCTTAATTTAGTGACCGCAGTGACGATAACCCTGTCAAGGCATCTCACACATGTAGTCCAATTTGTCACATGAACTTTGGACATATCATCCCTCCTTAATCATAATTAAAGGAAATACCAACATTGAATTGTGAGTGGTAACCAATAGATCATCAACTTTGCAACATGTTTGTGGCATGACTTCCTTATATGTTAAACACTGAAT
The DNA here is from genome assembly GCF_040938575.1 of Ambystoma mexicanum. Classification (NCBI taxonomy): domain Eukaryota; kingdom Metazoa; phylum Chordata; class Amphibia; order Caudata; family Ambystomatidae; genus Ambystoma; species Ambystoma mexicanum. Next base: position 1,345,769,268 of record NC_090931.1, read on the forward strand.
GCGTTATGCTTTATGAAACACTTGTGTATAGGCGCGTTATAAATGCAATATCGCATCATATCATTATGTAGTCTTCTAGTCTATTTGACATATTCCTTGTTCCTCTAATAGGATATCGATCATTCCCTTCAGTTACAGGGCTTCTAGATTAAGTCTGTATGGGCTATTCCCCACAGGATCAAGTGTCCCCGATTCACTGCCAGGTTCATCTCCGCGATGAACCTCATGACTGGGAACCCTACCATCTGGCTGGTGTCTCCTGAGGGAGTCGTCATCTGATATTCTTACCGAAGTGGGATATTTGCTTTTCTCTCCACCAGAGTCCTAGGGTTTATCACCTTCCTATAGAACATGAATTAAGAGTCACCATTTGACATAATCGGGTGGCAATCATCATGGGCCCAAGTACTTGCGTCACTTTCCATGGCATTGTCTCAAACGGCAAACTCAACTTGCCCATGGACTTGTGGTTTTTGCCGAGAAGAAGGACCCCGGCCCTGATATCCGTGGGTGTTAATTTCCCGTGACTGCTTTCTTTCTCATTTGCAATCTGCCATCGTTCTGTCACATGTGCGTCATCTATTGTGGGACACGCTTTTGCTGGATGAGATGGAATGACTCCCTTAAGTGCTTCAGCAGCTGCAGCGTCCCCGGAGGCCTGTTGGGTGACCCTGTATGCTCTCAGGAACAGGTACAATGTCTTTTGGAGGTCTTCGCCTTGAGCATGTGCTGTTCTAAATACTTTGTTTAGTGTATGCATACATCTTTCAGCATCACCATTTGCCCCCTAGCCACACTGTTGTAAAGCAACAGTGTTGAATTCTTAGGTCATCAAGATGTGCTTGGAACTCCTTCCCATGAACCGAGGCTCATTGGCACTTTTCATCTCATCAGGTAGGCCATGGGTAGCTACAATCCTTTCTACTCAGGGTATCGGTTCTCTGACTGCTGTAGAGTCAACAATCTTGACTCCTGGGTAGTGAGGCCACTCGTCAATCAAGACCACATAGTGTTGGTCTCCTTTGGTGGTACCAAAATCAATGCTCAGACGGGACCGTGGCTCATCACTTCGAGCAGGCGACTGTATCAGTAGTCGTCTGATGGGGGTACCATTGCTTGGCAGCATACGCATCGTTTCATAAATGTATCTGCTTTATCTTCAAGTTTCTAAAAAACAGTCTTTTCGCCTGAGCCGTGCCTTTGATTTTGCAGACCCTGAGTGACCACTGTGAGTCAATGCTTACACCCTAGCTATTAGCACCTACGGAACAGCGATTCCTGCATCCCGCATTAGCAGTTACTCATGTTGAATCCTCCATAGTCCCTTAGCACTTCTTTTGCTGTGGACGTGCATTTGTCAACACCGTCCATTATTGTCTACAGTTTCCGGTCTTTATGGCACTGAAAACCAAGTGGAAGCACTCATCACGCTATGATGCATGTTTCATTTCCTCAAGTGTCACAGACACAGGGACAGACGTTTTGGCAAAAAGACATATGGGTTCTTCAGTGATTGCTTCTCCTGTGCTGCTTTGATCAGCCTTTATGTGTGGAAGACCTGTTTATGACGAGGCAAATAGTCTTCCCGGATTATCGCTGCCTCGGCTCTGTGCACGCATGATGTCATATTCTTGCAGTTGCAATATACATTTTTCTATCCTCGCTGGAGAGTGTAGTAGCACCCTGCACCTAATGGTAGCACCGGTTTGTGATCAATAATTACCATGACTATGTGGAAATGACGTAAAAGAAAAAAAGCGTCCTAATAACTGAGGCCCCTTGCCTCCCCTGCACACCTCTTAAACTGAAATTCAGTCAATATTGCTATGTGTGAAAGTAATTAGAGTATTGAATCAATATTTTCTTCAATGACAATTCAAAGTGAGAAATATTTGTGAAAAAAATATATTAAAAAATATATTATTTTAATTGCAACATAAATATATTGGAGCTCAACGCGTTTGGAGTTTTCCCTTCATCAGGAGCATTTTCATTATTTTCTAAAGCATTCCAGTCTTCTTGTTCTACAAAGTAAGTAAGAGTGTATTTAGTAAAGAAATCTTATGAGCAACTGTCAACCAAAGTTAGACTACAGGCCAACTTCACAATCTCTCATGGTCGTGGGTAGTTCTTCACCTGGATTATTGAAGAGTTAATAACTCGCTTTCAATCTTATCCTTATTAGAACTGATGGAATCTCAATGGAACCTTCTCTATCAGTTGTGTCGCATCTAAATGTAGCTGTAACGCTGTGAAGAGAGTATATAGGAGAGGACATTCTTAGATCAAAGATAGAACTATCTGTTGAGTATTCTTGTTTTTTGTTAGCCCTTCTCCTACCATTCTGGGAGAGTGAGGTCAGTGTGTGTGTTTTGCTTTCGTTGGGAACACTTGGGTGTCCCCGCCTAGACTCCAGAGTGTCTGGGCAGGCAAGAAGAGGGGGAGGAGTTTTCCACACCCCTGTCCTTTATCTACCAGAGTGCTTGTGTAGGACCAGCTCCCACAGGGGGTCCGGCTGTCCTGATTGGACAGCCAAACACCCCTTCCTGTAAAATGCTGAGAGAGATTGCAGAGGAGTGTGTGCTGGAACTGCATAAAAGGTGAGGCTTCTGGAGTGAAAAGCAAGTTGACCACTGGAAGCTGAAGTAACCAAGGAAAAAGATGACCAGAGACGCCTGCAGACTCTTTGCAACACCGTGAATCAACCACTGCTGTCCTGACCCTGTTTTCTGTGCGATAGAGGAACTCTGAAGAGGACAACTTCTTCCCTTTGGCTAGTGGGAAGAACCTGTCCCAAGACAAACTTTGAATGAAGCCATCTCCTGCGGTCCTAGGAGTGTCCAGAGCTGCGGAGCCCCAATACCAGGAGACCTGCTGCCCATTTCGCGTGCATCATCAGAGTGTGGGACTGCAAGAAGCAAAGACGATTGACCAGGCAATCCGCATCCTTTGCTGGTTCTGCAGAAAAGGTGCCAACACCACAACCAAGAAATTGCTGAAAGTCTGGCCTCCGGTCCTCCCTTGAGACTGTGCTGAGAGATCCCTTCCATTGTCCTGCCTTCAGTCATCAGACCAAGGAATCCGGAGGTCGGGTACAGGGCTGCAACAGCGCAGAGCATCCAGCACAAACATTTTATTCTAACCTAAGGTACTGTGGGGTAAAGGTATTGCTTACCTGATTCCAGAAAGTCACTCCAGAGCGTTGGAGTGCACATAGAGGTGTCCAGGGAAACCCCCTCTTACCTCCGACTCAAGCCGCTGCCACTTTAGAGAGTCCTTTCTCAGGGTCCCCAGTATTGGTTAAGCCTTCTTGTATCTTTTTCCCTAGAGACTAGAAAGTATCCAGAGGAACTTTTGATTTCTTCTACTTGGCTAGACTTTAAACTCGATACAAACTGCCTTTTAGCTAGGGTTGTGTTTTTTACTTTAAAGGACTGGCTGTGCTGTGAAACTGCCTCTAGAACCCGGAGCTCTACTAGGATAACACTTACCAAATGTTTTTCTCCCCAAAGATCACTATCTTATATGTGTATGCAGAATAAATACAATTATTGTATCTTTTTGTGGGTGTGCGGTATTACCGGTATAACTGTCAAATGCGTAACAATTATATGCGTTCAGCACCTACCAACTAAGAAGTGCCTATTTGAAAGTATTAAAAAGTTTACTGTTGTATAAATGACTAGTGTTTCATGCTTTACTTTGCCATGTTCATTCTGGAATGGGCATGCGACATGCTATTCTAAATGGAACACTGAATCTTGGAGAGTTTGTTGTTGCTTGAGTTATAGCAGTTGAACCTGAGATCCTGGATGTGTTGGGGGTCTCAAGATACTGTGCTTCACATTACTTAATAAAAGCACCTAGTTAACACAATTGGCGTGTTTGCTTTTATAAGAATGGCGACGACGACGGGATAAATGTTCCGGTGAAGCCTGCCATGCTTTTATGACGTTAATCCCCATCGAGACCCCCAACACCAGCTGGCGGAAAGTAACGACGCTCACCGCTTGTGAAGCCGTGGAGAGGAAGTGGCACCCTTCTTGTCCTAGCGTTTTCCTGCCAGCCGCGCACTCAGTTCTACAGAGGAGCAGATCGGCGCCGACGAGAGAAGCTGTGTCGATCCGACAAGCGAAGAGAGGTGAGAGACGAATTGAGAAGTCTCATCAGGACTTGTGACGGCGCCGCTGTGGCGTCTTGGTTGGAGCTGTAACACCTCTGTGTACATCTCCGTGTAGGAGCCCCCATCCCTCACTGCCGGGAGTCCGCTCGGCATTTCAGGCGAGGCGGCGGCACAGTGTGTGTCCAAGTGTGCGCCTGTCACGTGATCCACCGGAAATCAGGCAGTTATCGCGGAAGGAACCGCGTATGTGCGCTTCATTGGATCGCGGTTCTAAACAAGTGAGTCACGTGTGCGGATGTCAGGCAAATTCCGTGGTGGAGACTCTGCTTTCGGAATAGAGGTCTCGCTTTGCAGGGTGAAGCGAGTGTTGTGTTAAACCCGCCTAGGGCCCTCCGGGGAAGGTGGCCTGGGATTGCTGCTGAGAACAGGAACAGGTGAGATATTTCCAGCAGCCTAGTGTACTGATTCGTGTAACCCCAGTTTTGGCTAACTGACACCCACCCAGTGAAAGGGGAGAGCTTGACTGTGTTTGCTGCTCTGGTCCTGGTCGAGGGACACCAGACACATATTTAATGCCCAGTGCTGTGGATTGAAGTTATAATATGGCACTTTCTGAAGTACCTGGTCCCCAAGTGTTTATGCCTACTGCAGGCCCCCCCAAGATTAAATGGGCACCTTGGAAAAAGGGTTTTTTACATTACGTTAAAGCTACCTGTGGTAATGGGGTGTCGCTGGAGAGGAAGGTGGCAATGCTGATGCATTTTTTGGGAGATGAAGGTCAGAGAATATGACATTCTCCCAGACATTTCTCAACTGGATTTGGAAGAGGGATCTAACGATTTTGATGTTGCTTTGTTAAAGTTGGACAAACATTTTGAAGCTAAAACAAGTACTGTCTTGGAAAGATATCATTTTGGCTTGAGGTTTCAAAATGATGGAGAATCTGTTGAAGATTACATCACGGCTCTAAGACACTTGTCTCTTAATTGTAAATTTGGTGGTAGTCTAGATGAACATATAAGGGCCCAGTTTATGTTAAATTGTGCAAATGATAAAATTTGTGAGGAAATTTGGTTGAAAGATGACCCTAATTTAGAGGAGGCTATAGGCATTGCAAAAAGGATCGAGCACACCTTACAGTGTGTAGTCAAATTGGGGGTTAAGGAAAATAAGTCAATGTCAAGTGTTGAGGTTCTGAAGGTGAATGATAAGAAGGGAGCCTACATGAAAGAAAAGAAAAAGCAGAAGTTCCAACCTGATAGACGTTATGAGGCCATCCAAAACAAAGGTGGGGGTAGTGAACAGGTAAATAGACGCGTCCAGAAAGATAGCCCCTAGGGTCACATAAAAAGGGAAGACAGACTGTGTTTCAGATGTGGCAGTGCTCGACATTTGTCCATGTCTCCCATATGTCCTGGAAGGCACGTGAATTGCAGCATTTGTAAGAAATGGGGTCATTTTGAGAACTGTTGCAAAAATGATCGGGTTGGTAGTGGAAAAGGAACTCTTCTCATTGAAGAATATGACGGTGCAACATCTGAGGAAGGTGATATTTCTGACAATGAAATTGTTACTGTTCACATGGTAAAGTGCTTGGGGTCTGATGAATGTGAACACCCCTCTGCCTGGATAAAAGTGAATGGACACTTAGTTAAGATGTTGGCAGACTCATGTTCAAAGATCAGGTTAATATCCAGAGTGGTGTTTGAGAATGTAGTTGGTGGTTCTATAGAACAATTACTGCTCTCTGATAAAATGACGGTGGGTACAATGGTGATAAGATAGAAATTTTGGGATGTTGTAATGCCGAGTTCGAGTTTAAGGGCAGAGTGACTCGTGGAAAAATGTATGTCACAAAAAGGGGAGAAACATTGCTGGGTTGGAAGGAACAGAGAGGATTATGCATCGAGTTAGATCCCAATAGTGAGGAACAAGTACTTAATGTGGCCAATACACATGGATCGTGTAGAAATAATCCCAGAAGACATGAGTTGTTACTTAAGTATCCAGAAGTATTCAAGAGTAATGTAGGATGCTTTAAAGGAATGGTTCACAAGATTGTTGTAAAAGAGGGAAGCAAACCAGTTGCATCTAAACTTAGGCCTTTACCTTTGTCGATGCGAAAAGCTGTACGTGAGGAACTGATGAAATTAGAAAAAGAAGGTATTATTGAGCCGACCAAGTAGTAGAGTGGATTTCTCCTGTGGTAGTAGTGAAGAAAAGTAGTGGAGATTTGAGAGTGTGCATCGATTTCGGCGCATGCCTTTTGGTCTAATATCGGCATCTTCGGTATTCCAAAAGGTTATGGACAAGTTGTTAAAAGATGTCACAGGTGTGTGGTGCTTTCAGGATGATGTTCTCATATGTGGAAGGGATGAGGAACAATTGAAGGGTAGACTGGATGAGGTTCTCAATATTTTTAAGGAGAGAGGTATAACTTTGCGAGGTGAAAAATGTGTTTTTATGACACAGGCTGTTGAATATCTAGGCCATGAAATATCAGAGCATGGGCTTAAACCAAAAAGGAATCTGGTGGATTCCATTCTTAAGACAAAATCACCTAAGAATAAAGCTGAATTGAGGTCATTTCTAGGTACTATTGAATTTTATCATAGGTTTGTTGAGAATTATGCTGACTGTATAACCAGTTTAAGGGCATTGCTAAGGAAATGAGTTGAATTTGATTGGAGTAGGGAATGTGAGAGAGAGTTTAAAGAGATGAAAAGAAAAATAGATATGGCCAAACCCTTATCGATGTTTGATACAAGGAAAAGGACTATTCTGTCAGTTGATGCCAGTGATACTGGTATAGGAGTAGTGATGTTGCAACCAGATGTCGATGGCTCAGAGGTGTTGTAATTTATGCATCCCGAATGTTGAGAGGGGCAGAACTTAATTATTCTGTTCTGGAAAAGGAAGCCTTGGCGTGCAATTGGGGCATAGAGAGAATAAAGTACAATCCTGACCCCACACAAAATTCTTCAAGAACAGATCATAAGCCCCTCAAGGCAATTTTTGAAAGTAAAGGTCTTGACAAGGTATCAAGGAGAGTTGCTGGTTGGGTCACAAGACTACAATGCCACAGGTTCACTATAGAAGTGGTTGCAAGGAAGCAAAACGTACAAGCAGACCATGCCTCTAGGGTAAAATTGGAGGATGGGGCAAGTGAGGGCAGCAATAATGTGTGTGGTGAGAGTGAAATGGGTTTTGTAACCGCAGAGGGTATCATACAAAAGCAAGAATGGATTTGTGTGTTAGAATCAGATGAAATGTGGAAATGCATAATGATGTTTGTAGAAAATGAGTGGCCAGAGAAAAGATTACTTTCCGGGGAGGAAAGGTCATTATGGGAAGTAAGAATTGAATTGTCAGTGAAAGGGGGGGTATTGTTCCGATGGCCCTTAGGGAAAAGCTGATAAAATCTGCTCATCAAGGGCATATAGGGGTATGTAAAACGAAAGAAGTGATAAAAGCAGACTACTGGTGGTCAGGTATCGACCGCGAAATTGAGAAAGTGGTTGGTGCATGCACAGATTGTATTAAATCTGGAATAAATTTGATGGCTGTGTCTCAGCCCATGGAAAAGACAAGTACACCTGAGGGAGTGTGGCAAGATTTAGCAATGGATGTTTTGGGTCCGGTTGACATGGGGATGGGTAGAGGAAAGTTCATCCTTGCTCTAGTTGACTCACTGGAAAGTTGCTCAGAGATTATTTGGTTAAATGTGGGATTGGGCACAAAAGAACTCCCCTGTATTATCCACAAGGAATTGGTATGGTCGAAAGGGTCAATAGGTGTATTATGGAAGCTATCCGAGGAGCGAACGCATGTGGTTTAGATAGGAGAGTAGCTGTGAGGGAAAGGTTGTACGCGTTGCGGATGGCTACTGGTCCTGAGACAGGTGTGAGCCCTTTTGAACTCATGAGGGGCCGAAAAGCCAACACATTGGTGGCTCCAGCTTGGCTGAGCAAGGGAAGAGAGACGGATGTAGTTGTGGAAGATGTAAAAAAAATAATGGATGTACGTAAAGGAAAATGGGTGGAAAAAGTCAATGAGAAAAATCCTAAAAAGAGAACGGTGGTTAAAGCTGGAGACTGGGTTCGGATAAGAAAGGCTGGCTCTCGAAGTAAGGAGAGCCCCTGTATACGGACCCTGTTAAAGTTGAGCGGGTTTTTAGAAATGCTGTGCGGTTGGAAAGTGGGCAAATCTGGAACATGTCCAGAGTTGCGAAGATTAAGAGATAACCTGCTTCTTGCTTATTTAAAGTGATAAACCTGTGTGTTCATAAAATATTTTTTTTTGTAAAATAGGGGAGGGGGATGTGTTGTATAAATGACTAGTGTTTCATGCTTTACTTTGCCATGTTCATTCTGGAATGGGCATGCAACATGATGTTCTAAATGGAACACTGAATCTTGGAGAGTTTGTTGTTGCTTGAGTTATAGCAGTTGAACCTGAGATCCTGGATGTGTTGGGGGTCTCAAGATACTGTGCTTCTCATTACTTAATAAAAGCACCTAGTTAACACAATTGGCGTGTTTGCTTTTATAAGATTTACCTATATGTGATGGTTTAATGTTCTAAGAGGCAATAATGACTCTTGTGTAAATATAATAAATATATATTTTAATATACATTTAGGTGTTTTTCTTTTATATACTTTATGTACTGGGTTCTGTGTACTTACCTACAGCTCATATCTTCCTCTTAAGGTAAGCCTGACTGCTCTGCCACTCTACCAAGGTCCTGAGTTAGTACAGACTGATACTAAGAGTTGGAGATCTACAAACCACTGAGATACCTTACTAAAGTCTTACAATCAGTAGGACTTTAGGAACACTCCCCTAACAGTGAGTCAAGGTGGCTCTGCAATAGCTGCATGCTTCTGACTGTGCTTGGATTATATGGTGCTCACCATGTAAGTGATGAGTCAAAACAACATTTTTCTCCACATTATTTTACTGCATTTCTTTTACCATGAATGGGTAGCTGGGAGGCTTTGGGGGTTAGGTATATGGAAAGTTGAGTCGGGGTAGGTGATGGGGGTTGCAGGGGTCTCCTAGGCATTTTGCAGTAAAAACACAGTTCAAAAGAAATTAATGTTTACCTGCGATCAATAATATGCATTGTTCTTATATATAACAAATGATCCTGCTTATCACTTCCATCCATCATTTTTCCCTTTTGACTTTCTGACTGCACACTTGCGACTTGACGGCCTTCAGAGTCTTGTCCATCCTTGACACCCTCTTCTCAGCCAGTGCATGAGCTCTGCCCACCTCTAGAATTCTTCTTAGCGATATGCAGTGTTCTCGTAGAATTTGTTTCCACAGTTTAAATGAGTGGAGGCCTTGAACTATTTGTGCCCTCATTTCATCCTCCTCACTAATGAGAGTACATGGGAATGACAACTGTCGTAAACGCACATGAAAGGAAATGTTTGTTATACTTTCAGCTTTGTATCACACATCATGAATCTTTCATATTCCTCATTTACCATTGGACTGAAGTACTCAGCCAAGGCCCTCTCAACATCTGTGGGAATTAGAGTCTTACATATATTGTGAACCAAGGGGCCAGACATTGAGAGCAGCGATGATCATTTTGCATTATCAACACCCTACGTGGTGGCCGCAAAATACATTTTACACCCAGTGTCCAACTGTGCCCTTAAGCGACAGGGGCACCCAATATTTCCAACTCTGCCATAGGCGCAATGCTACCTACTTGCCCTGGTCTCATATTGTCTCTGTTCACAGCTCCAGCATCATCAGCCATCATGGAAGGCACGAGCCGAGGCGCGGGTCAGTGCATGCAAACGTACTCATTGTCTCAGATATACTCTATAGTTCAAAGAGTTCCTTGCACAAAAATCAGGATGTGAAATAGGGTACTTGAGCACTCCACAGGGAGCTACTCATCACATGCACCCAAAAATCAGGCTTCAACTTGAGTCTTGGTGTGAGGGTGCATCCAGATGCATGTACATTGCAAGGAGTGCACAAGCCTTCTGAATTGTATTTGCGTCACTTGCCGCTCTTGGAAACAAGCTAATACAAATATATTTTTTCACCAGGTTGCAGTGCCCCCAGTGTGATGCCGCTGCAATAGGGACTTGTACTGGAGAGTGCCACATGCTTGTTCTGACTCTTCATCGCCAGTTGTTGTGAGGCTGTGCTACGTGGGACGAATGAGTGGCCCTGGCTTTGAGGAACGATGTGCTACGGGTGCTGCAGAATGTGACTCAGGTCTGGCCCGTGCAAAAGAGGAAGGCGAAGACCATCAGCCGAATGGTGTGGGTGTTCAACTTCATCTGGAACTCAAAGATGGACAGAGTGAAGAGGGCCGTTATGCATAAGGAGCACGAGAAAGATGGGAAAGGAGTACCTGATATCCCCAACATCCCGAAAGGCTTCTTTGCCTGCAACTGTCTAAGCACTTCCCTGAAGAGCAACAAGAGCCACGTGGGATTCCTGATGGGCGGCTTCCTTCTGCCGGTCTCGCGGACACGCAGGTGGGCTGAATGGAACATCAGGATCCCATACAACTGCATGGCACCACAGCACTATGCTGAAGCAGGGGGATTTGTGAGGGAGTTCCAGGAGGAGACAGAAACACTAAACCAGTGGATGACAGGAGCCATCTACGCACACGTCCGCGAGATGGACATCTGCAAGCAGATATGTGCCCTACCCTCAGTGACAGCAGATCACATGTTGGAAAACATTTCATAGGACAGATTGATGAACCAGCATAAGGACATTGGCCATCCAGGGAGGACTGCCAGTGAGAGCCTTCATGTACGCAAGGTGGCCTAACCACTTAAGTAACCACCACAGGGGATACACAGCAGATACGAGGGAGTACCACCTCTTCTGTGACTGCACCTGTGCCAAAGACTTGTTGAAGGACCTATTTATTTAATGAAAATTACAGGGAAAACAATGCATTTTTAGTACAAACATGCTTACAAAACGTTTTAACATTGATTTGCAGAGGGGAGGATCAATGTCCATAACAATTTGTGAGAGGATGTGGATATAAGACCAGATGATGCAGGGGAGGTGGAAACATGAACCAAGGACAAGGGCAGTGGTGCATGATATAGGAACAGGGTAGTGGAGGAAGTGCTATGTTTTAGGATGACGGTGTAAGTGATAAGTACTGCGGGGTTGTGATAGCGAGGTAGGGGGAGAGGAGAACATGTAGATGGGGTGGTGTAGAATGCTATGCAAGGGTTTGTTAGAAATGAGGGGAGCTAGGAGGTTGGATTTAAATAGAGCAGAGGAAGAGAGCAGAAACAAGAGGTAGTCCATGTGGCATGAAAGGTTGCAAGCAGGTGAGCCGAGGATGATCAAAGGGAGCAAGGAGGAGAGTAGGGAGTGAAATGGGCTGATAGGTAGGGTGGGGCAGGTTTGTGTATAGTTTTGAAGATGAGAAAGAGTTCATACTTTTCCCTCTGTCCCACAGATAACCAGCTTAACTGGCGATGTGCTGGGGAGTTTGAGGTGAAGCAGGGAAGGTTGAAGAGTGTGTGGACAGCAAAGTTGAAGACTTTGTCGAGAGGTGAGAAATGATAGTTGGGAAAGCCAAAAAGTAACAGTAGTCAGATCGAGAGAGTTCTTAAGAGGCGATTAGGTGCTTAGCAGTGTTGAAGGGAAGTAGATGTCTTATTTTTCTGATGTTGAGGAGAAGTCTGGCCACAGTGGCAGATTTGGATATGAAGAGTGAAAGGTTATGCGTTGGGTCGAAGACGACACCAAGGTTGCAAGCAGAAGTCGAGTAGGGAAGGTAATCGGGAGAGAATAATATAAGATGGGGAGAGGAAGAGATAGCCTGTTTGGATGGGAAGCAGAGAACTTCAGACTTAGTGGAGTTCAGCATGAGCGAGTGAGTGAGATTAAATCTGGTATTTGACGGCAGAGAGACAGTTAGAAATCTTTGACCGTAGCTCGTCGGATAAAGGGGGAAAGGAGAAGATCTCAGTCTCTTCAGTGAAGGGGTCATAGGAGAAGCCATAGGAGGATAGCAAGGTGCCAAGACCAGAGTTACAGAGAGTGAGGAGAAGTGGACCCAAGACTGACCATTGGGGAACACCAAGAGTAAGGGGGTGAGTGGGGAGGTAAGGCTGTTCCTGAACACCTGGATGTGTCTGGGGGTAAGATATGAAGCAAACCATGTGGGCCCTGTCCCTTATGCTTAAGAGAGATAGGGCCTCATTATACCCTTTGCGGAATGGGTTAATGGGCGCCGCTAATGGTGCTGGACCAGTTAAACCCATTCTGCAAGATTACGAGGTTCCCTCGCAGGACCCGATGTGGACGTCTGGTTTTACCAGACGTCCATAGTGGGTCCCGCGAGAGAACCAGGCAGCTAACAACGTGCTGGTCGTAATCGGCCCATTATTAGCTCCCGCATCCATTCCCATTGAGCCCTATGGGGGCTCAAACGGGAATGGGGAAGGTGGGAAAGGTCCGGGCCCGGGTTCCCTGTAGGAGGAATTACCGAGCCCTCCAAACTCGGAATGGCCCGGTAATTCCCCAATCAGGGAACCTGGACCCGGTTTTGGTGGTAGCCATGTCCTTATTAAGGGCATGGCTACCGCCAAAGTCGTAATGAGGCCCATAGTGTTGAAAGAAGGGCAAAATGGTTGACTGTATCAAAGGCAGCAGAGAGGTTGAGAAGAATAAGAATAGATTAACAGTTAGCTTGATGAACGGAAGAGATGTTGTTGACATAGATGAGAGCTGACTCACTAGAGTGCTGAGGTCAGAAGCCAGATGGAAGAGGATCCCGGGTTTGTGTTTTTCAAGGAACTGAGTGAGACGTTGAAAACTACAAGCGCTAGAATTCTTTAATAGTGAGGTAGAAAAAAAATAGGATGAGAGTTGGCAGGGTAGTTAGAATCTAGGCCAGGTTTCTTAAGGATAGGGATGGCTGGAGCCAACTTGTAGGATGATGGAAAAGTGGCACTTTGACGAAAGGAGTTGAAGAGGGAAGTCAAATATAGAGCAACACTGGGAGATATTAGTTTCACCATGTGTGGGGTAGATGGTTGATAGGGGCACATGAAGGGTTAGCCCTGAGGAGAAGGTCAAGAATCTCATCAAGTTTAGTGGGGGCAAAGTATGACATTGTGGCAGGAGAGGAGGGAAGAGGTGGTGGAGAAAGGTGAGCAGGGGAAGGGTATGGAAGGTAATTTACAAGGGTATTTTGAATGTTGGAAATTATTGAAGCAAAGTAGAGAGCCTGATCCTTACTACAAGTCTACAAGATAATCGATGGATCAGGCGATGACAGCGCCAATGAGGACTGATTACTGTAAACTTTTGACTAACCTGACCTTTTACGTTCACAGGCATAGGTCAAAGGAACAGTGTGCACACTTGTCTTGATGATACTTGAGAATGATGAATAAAGTGGGGATTCAGAAAGTGACGATCCACCATATCTGAACCGAATGTTGAACCGAGACAAAATAAAATCTGTTATCACTTTAATATGTGATATGTTCGCTATCTGGGGACCATGTAGTAAATTGATTTGTGGAACTGGAACTTGAGTCAAAGGACAGGGTATCAGTGTAAGGGAGGCTGTGCAAGGAGAAAACACAGACAGTGACGCATTAGGGCTTTCCTTGCAGTTTAATAAATAATGTTTCTCTATGCCTATGTGTCTGGTTTTGTATTTATTACTTTTACTGTGAAATGGTGTGTCATATTTCAAAACTGGGACCCCAATTTATATGGGATTACAGACGGAAGAAAGGAAGAAAAAGAGGAAAGAAGGGAATGCAAGGGAGGATGCAAGCAAGGACGAGTGGAAGGAAAGGGTGTGGTGGGAGGGCAGAATAGAAAGAATAAAGAGAGTGAAGTAAGGAAGAAAGAAAGGAGAGAGGGAGGTAACAATGAAGGTAAAGCAGGCAAATGGAGAGTTGTAGTGGGAGAGATATATAGAAAGGATGAAGAGGGGAAGATGGTAGACTTAGGAATGTATTTATTTAATTGTTTTTTTTTATAACACGCGTAATACCTGTGTTTGATTTCTAAGCACGCATCCGGGTTTGGAACCCTCTGTTGCTTTGTGTATTTTTGGGAAGGAAGGAAGGAAGGAGGAAGGAAGGAAGTAAGGAAGGAAGGAAGGAAGGAAGGAAAGAAGGGACGGAGGGAGGGAGGAAGGGAGGGAGGGAGGGAGGGAGGGAGGGAGGGAGGGGAAGGTAAAAGTGAAGAAAGGAAGACAGGAAGGAAGAAAGTAACACAATAAAAGGAATTAATTTCAGCAAGGGAGTTGCTACATACTTATTAATATAGTAGTATTATATTCTGTACTGCGCAGCAGAACCGTAATGAACACCAATGCCCTGAACATGAAAACCTATGGAATACTGACTGGTGCTCTGTTCTTCCTCTGCTTGATTGTTTCCAGTCAGCACTTCTGCTAATCCTTCCTGATGAGTGCCCCCTCTTGCCCCCCCTCCTCCAATTCTTGAACAGAGCCCTGATGCACATCTCTATTTAAAAGGGAGGCCCGCACGTGCTAATGAATTATTCATGGCCTTCTTCAGAACGCACTCTGTACCACAGGCCCTGCATCCAATTACCCTTCGTAGCCACACACACACAAACATGAATGCATTGCACACAGATCCGCGTGCCACAATAAAACATGTATTAAACAAATGTAAAAACAAAAAACAAAAACAAAAAAAAACACCCATCTTCACGTTGAATAGCGGAATCTGCTCCTACTGCTGGGTGCAAATCCGAGCACACTAAATCCTATGGAATCTTGCAGGATATCAACAGGGATGAGGATTAAACAGAACCAGCGGTAGTGCTCCGGTCACATGAGGGAACGCTATCTCTTCTCCATATTACAGCTTGCGGATGTATCGCGAGGATTGCATCAACCCGGTCAGCATCTGGCACCAGACACGCTTGGCGACTTTGCATGTGGGGAGAAGTGGAACATACATGCCAACATTCTGTGACCAAAAATCTGTAGGAATCTTAAAGTTTCAAAAATAGTCAGGCGAGGAGGTAAT
This sequence comes from Ambystoma mexicanum, assembly GCF_040938575.1. Taxonomy (NCBI): domain Eukaryota; kingdom Metazoa; phylum Chordata; class Amphibia; order Caudata; family Ambystomatidae; genus Ambystoma; species Ambystoma mexicanum. Next base: position 1,345,784,435 of record NC_090931.1, read on the forward strand.
GATAGGAATAGGGCGCGTCAGCAGCCCATTGTCATTGAATGAGCCCGCCGCCGCGGGTGCATTCGCCTGCCACACCTTCTGCCATCACGCCAGCTCAGGGGAGCCCTTGAAAGACTCGCCGGAGTTGACGTGGTGGGGGGCTAATGGCGCCTTTTGTGAAAGGCACTCGCGGCGGAGGGGCGCCCTTAGCCCACCTCCGTGGGCGCCTTTTACATCAAAGGGGAATTTTGGATGGATATTAAGGGACTGAAACATTTTACAGTATCCTCATTTCCTGAAATATAGGAGAAAAACCAACCAAAATCCAAAATGTAATCTAGAATAATTGCCAAGAAATCACACATTTCTCACTGGAGCGAATTACAGACATCACCCCCCCCCCCCACCCACCCTACATGCAACTGTTTCCCAGCCGCCACTTTGTATTGTTAGCAGAAAATGGAAGATTGGTCAGAAGGCATAGCACCAGTTGAAAACGAAAGAGACCTACAACGCCCTTTATCTTCAAAAAAGGAACAGGAGTGGTGAGGAGAAGGAGAGGTGATAGAAGTAATGGATGGCAAACAGACTTAGGTACTTAGGTAATAGAAGAATACAAAAAACAAAGGCAGGAGGAGAAATGCAGTGCATGTGGGTGCAGAGTGTGGAGGGAAAATTAGGAGGAAGGAGGCGGTGCAGGGGCGTTCTGTTGAAACAATTCACACAACTCACAAAATGCTTATTCTGTATGTATCCTTTTGTATGTACGCAACCTTAAGCCTAAGTATTCTTGTAACTGCTGCGCCCGGCTACCCCTGGGTTTTGGAGCGCATTATAAAATAATAAACTAAACTAAACATAATGAGTTGAAAAACAGAGTCCTTCCGTTTTGTGAAGTGCCCTTCGGATATCTGTTTTTTGCACAAGTTGATTGGGTGATTGGGGTGACATGCCCTGATTGCTATCCTACTTGGCAAGTGTGGATTTAGCAAGAATTAATATTATCGTTTATTGGGTTCTATGCTGAATGATATTTAGTGTTCCTCTAAAAAATTGTGTTCAATAATGTGAAACAAGTTCGACAGGTCAAGAGCCGATTCGTCCGGAGAACCCCCGAGGGTGATTTCTGGTATGATGCCTAAACTGAGAATCGAAGAACGGAGAACTAAATTAATGAAAGGCATTTGGACCAAAACAGTGGGACTGAATTGGACTGGGCGTCCCTGTACCAATCTCAGAATGGGAGTCTTAGTTTTTGCTGCTTTTACTGTTAACTCTAAAAAGGGGCTTACCAAAGCTTTCTGGCTTTGGTTAAGTAGAAGTTCATTGAAATCCAGATACATTCCAGACCTAGGATCCAGCATGGAAGAAATGATGCCAGTCACACCCAACATTTGATGAACAAGTGACAAAAGCAGGCGAGCTCATTGTGGGGCTCTAGGGGTATCAACGCCTATGGGCACTGCTGGGCTGACCTGGTGGGCTAGGAAGAGACACTCATCAATTACAAAAAAGAGTTTTATTTATAGTATGATATGATATGATGCAGCATTCATAATGCGCCTCCACACAAGTGCTTCTAGGCGCGACATGGCAATGAGGGGGAAACAAATGGAGGACAAAATAACAATCTTACTAGGCCTTGTCTCATTCATATTGCGCAAGTGCGGGGAAGAAGGAAGGGGAGAAGTGCCAGGGGGGAGGTGAAGGGGGAAATGCAGCTAACCCACAAATGCAGCTAGAGGGTGGCTCATAAGTGCAGAGAGAAGGTACTGTAGGGTTGCATATACAGACCCTTAAATGCTGGTCTGGAGGCAGTGCAAGGGCAACTGGACATTCAGGAGCCTGGGCCCGAGTTCAGAGGGTGACCAGATGACAGGGGAGAGGAAGAGAGAAGCTTCCAGAACCAGAGGTGGTTCTGCTCAAGTTTGTAAGAGGCAGGGAGGCTGTTCCAGAGGGAGGCCCCAGCCGAGGAGATAGATCTGCCACCAACTCTCTGCTTGGAGAAGCATCTGACCCTCAGAGAGTTGGAGGTGGATGAGCGGAAAGCTCGAGAAGGAAGAAGGTTTGTAAGAGAAAGTTGGAGGTAGAGCCAGTGAAAAGATTTCAGAGCTGTAGAGATACGATGCCTGGACTTGAGGTCAAGGACAAGTCTCGCAGTCCTGTTCTGGATAAGTTGTAAAGGTCAAAGAGTAGAGGAAGGAAGATTTAGAAACAGGCGGTTGCAATAGTCCAGCCTAGAGAGGCCCAGAGCCCTGGAGACAGTGAGCTTCTGGGGGAAGGTGAGAAAAGGAAGAATACCTCTGAGGAGGTGCAGCTGATAGTTTGACTTCTTAGAGACATCAGAGATGTGAGGAGAGAAGGAGAAAGTGGGGTCGAAGATGACACTGAGGTTCTTAGCCTCACAGGAACGAGCAGGAAGAGGGCCCAGAGTGGGCAGCCAGAGAGAGAGAGGAAAGGAGGGAGCAGATGTCCCAATGAGGAGGATCTCAATCTTAAATGGCATTAAGGCAGAGATCATGGACGGCACACCATTCCGAAATCGAGGCCAGACAGTCTGGTATGAGAGAAGAAGCAGAGGTGGCTGAGGGGAGCCTAAAAGAGCTGAGTGTCATCCACATAACATTGAAAATTGGGGCAGTAAGTAGCGATGCGATGGGCAAGAGGTGCCAGGTAGTGATTGAAGAGCCAGGGAGATAGGTTAGACCCCTGGGGAACACCATAAGTAGAGAGAGAGATAAAAGAGAGGAAAGACCCCAGTTGGACCTTAGAGAGTCGGGGGTCAACCAGGCCGAGGGCTTCTTTAGAAGGAGGTGCATAAGAGAATACTTAAGGGGGGAGTGGAAAGTTCCAGTGGCAAAGGAGTGATTGCAGAAATCCTCCAAGGCTAAAGCAAGGGTGCCGACGTGGTCCTTGATTGTTCTGGAAGAGTATGGGAAAACCTGCTTTGACAAGACTTTCATAGATCAGACTTATATAGAAACATCATTAAGGGTGAACAGGGGAAAGAAGGAGAAAGGAGGAGGAGAGAGAGTCCCAGACGGGTCAGGAGTGTTAGAGGAGTAGGAGAGGAGATAGGGGAAGAGAGGGTGCATAGGATGTCCTGAGTTTTAGTGGATAAATGAGAGCTCAAGGCCATGCAGCGGGTCTGGGAGGGAACAGGATAGGTAGAGACTGTAGCAGGTTTGGCCAGCTCTTTGCAAATTTTGAAAAATTCGGGCGAGTTGTTAGATGCCGCAGAGATGTGAGCTTGGATGTAGGCTCTCTTCTTAGAGAGGACAGAGAGTCTGTACTGCCTTTGGAACAGCTGGCAGGCCAGTTTGTCATGGGAGCGCCCTATGCCATCCACTTCATCTCCGCCGCCCTACACTTGCGTTTAAGGGCAGCAAGCTCGGAATCGTACCAAGAGTTGCACTTGGATTTGGGCTTCAATGGGCAAGGACATCCAGAGTGTTAGAGAAATGAAGGTTAGAGAGGGCTGTGTCAGCGTGTGAGGCAGCCAAAGGTGCTAGGAGGAGGAGAGAAAGCAGCGTCAAAAGCCTCAACCGACACACGCTTCATGGGTCGGCTGACCAAAAAGGTAGGTGGCAGTGCCGGAGTCGGCTTGACCTATGGGGAAGAGAGAGAGATAGAGATGGGAAGAAAGGAGAGAAAGTGATCACTCCAAGAGAGTGTGAGGGAAGGGTTAGAGAAGGGGAGGTCTGAGGAGATCAGAACCTCCAGGGTGTGCCCTGCAGATTGAGTTGGGCCAGAGGGAAGAATATATATGGAGAGAGAGAGAATCGCAGAGGTTTTAAAAGAGTCCTGAGGAAGGGCTGGTAGCATCCAGGTGAATGTTCAAGTAGCTGAGGAGGAGAAGTTGAGAGATAGAGGAAAAGAGCAAGGAGGAGAGGTCAGCCCACTCAGAGAGGAAGAGCGCAACCTGTCCTGGCAGCCTGTAGATAGTAGCCACAGTGAGAGAGATGCCAGGAGAGATAGAGAACCTGCTAACCATGCATTCAAAGGAGGAGTAGTGCTGCATTGGAATGAGAGAAGCAGGAATCTACTCTGGGAAAATCAATGCTACTCCCCCACCGGGATGGTTGGTTCTGGGTTCGGAGAGGATCTTGTAGCAGTCGGGAAGGAGAGTGTTGAAACTCGTAACAGAGCTGGCTGTGAACCAAGTCTCGATGAGACTGAGTACAGCCAGATCAAGCTCTTCCAGGAAATGTCAGATGTCAGAAGAGAGGAGTGTTTGACAGCTGAACGAGAGTTGAGAGTAGCGATGTGGAGCAGGTTGCCACATTTGAAGGACTTCTGGGGAGGTATACAGGCCAGATGTACACCCTGCAGAAGTGTTGGAGGTGCCAGAGGGTGGGCAGAAGAGGAAGGAAGAGAATGCAGGGTAGTCAGAGAGGGAGAAGAGAGTGCCAGAGGGGTGGCAGAGGAGGGAGGCAACCGGGTGGCCAGAGAAGCAGCAGGGGGTGCTGAAGAGGTGGAAGAGGTAGGAGGAGGCAGAGGAACCAGAGAGGGGTAAGAAGGGATAGCAGGAGAGGAAAGGAAGTTGATAAGGCATGGAAAGTATCTATCAAAGAGGAAGAGATTGGTCTGAGTGCCCTGGACCAAGACGGTGCCATTTAAGTATAGATAAATGATGATCTTAGAGGAGTGGAAGGGGGACAGGATGGCCTCCCCTGGGTGCTACCATTAATGGGAGAAGAGAAAAAAGGAGAGAGAACAGAGGCCATATGGGAGGTCCATAGGCTGTGCGAGGGAACTACAAAGAGAATGTCGGTAAGGGTCTGTCTGGAGGAAGCACTGGTATAGGTATCAACGATAGAAGGCCCAGGCTGGAGGCCAGGATGTCCCTTTTGAGCTTCTTCCTTCCAGACATAGTGAGAGGGATAGGATAGTCAATAGAAAAGCAGTTAGAAAAGATAGGTGGGACAGAGAGCACCTTAAAGGTGCAGGGAGTAAAAAGGGGGGTAGGAAGATGGTAGCCCAGGCAGGGGAAGGGAGGTCAAAGAGGTGGGGGGCAGACAGGAGGGAGGCACAGGGGGAAACAAAAGGGAGGGGGCACAACAAAGAACAAGAACAACAGACCTTCAAATCAGATGCAGTACAGAACCATCAGAAGGAAAAGAGCACAAGAGGGAACCTTGAAGTAGAGAATGCAGATGTAGCACACAACCAAGGCAAAGCACAATGCACAATAGGGAACCTGGAGGTAGAGAAAGAAGATGCAATACAGGAGAAAAAGCAAAACACAGAGGTCAGCAGGGAACCTAGAAGTGAAGAATGCAGGCAATTGCAATGTGAGGCCACAAACCGTGGATAGCAACACAATATCAAGGACCATAGAGAGCAAACATAATATCAATACAGTCAACCAGGCACAGAAAACTAGACGAAGAGTGCAGGCAATGCAAAGTAAGGCCATCAAAAACAGTGGAGCACAAGACAGGGTCAGAATAGTAAACAATAGATAGAAGCGGGAAGTGCTGAGATGCGAGAGGAAGGAAGGGAAATGTAGCGCGGGGGAATAGAACAGAATGCGGGGCCCTATGATGCAATGGAGCGCACGCAGCTAGAGAAGCAAGGTGGCGCACACAACACAATACAACACACACAGATTTGATTTTCCCAAAAGGAGGAAAAAGGCTAGGTTTTCAAGCACAGCACAATACAACACACCCAGATTCGACTTTCCTAGAAGGGAAAAAGGCTACGTTTTCAAACACAGCACAATACAACACACCCAGATTCAACTTTTATAGAAGGGGGAAAAGGTTCATTTTTTGAGCACAGCACAAAGCAACACACCCATATTCGACTTTCCTAGAAGGGGGAAAAAGGCTATGTTTTTGAGCAGAGCACAATACAACACAACCAGATTCAACTTACCTCATCAGTTGCAGCAGGTCGATGGCTGCAGGCTAGGTGCTAACACGCCGGATACCGGTAGACACCACTGGAGCTGTCCTTAGCCCCTGGTCCTTGGCCGAGGGGGCTGCCCTGGCAGGGGGTACTTTGGGTGGTTAATTTAAAGGGCCTGCCAAACAATGGCCGTGTAATGTGGGAGGGAGTGAGGGAGGAGGGCCAACAAGCAAGGAAGCAACCGGGACAAAGGAAGGGGGGAGGAGGCACACACGCGCGTGTAGCACGAGAATACAACTATTATAAATGCACAATTTACTGCGCCATGGAGCACCTGTCCTCCCCCCAGCACCTGAGAAGTTGACTTTGGCGTTGCCTGATGAGGGTGGGGAAGGCATGTGGGAACAGAGGGAGAAAACAGATGTTGGTACATGCTTACCTGCTGTCTGAGCAGGGGTTCGGGCCCTGGGTCCTCCTGGTCCAAACAGGTCCAACAGGGAATTGCCCTTTTTCTTCATCTGCCCTTCGCTTCCAAGCCTGGGCCAGAGATGCCCTTGATCTAAGGGTTAAGAGCAGAAAGGAAGAGGCAGGGGTAAGAAGGTGGGTGGTGCTTCGGCTAGGATTCCTAGATCCATTTGCACTTGCTCCCCATCTGCAAAGGAAAAGAGGCTGGAGGGCTGCTTAAGTAGGGAGAAAGAGCGGCCACCAGGAAGGCACCAATAGTTTAAAGTGATTGACAGGTGGGTGGGGCTTCGGCCAGGTGACCTAGATCCACTTGCACCTGCTCCCTTTCCACCCCATTTGCCCCATCTTTTATTTAGGTAACCTCTAAACCCAGGGGCATCACAGCGTTTGTACAGTAAAACAGTAAGTAGCAGAAACTGGACAAATTACATCATATACCAAACATGCTAAGAATCAGGCAAAAGATAGCGCAGGTTAGGTAGAAGAGTGTGGCAAGGAGTGCCATCAAATCATGACAATGTTAGTCATATTAATCAAACAGCCACATTTTCAATGTTTCTTGAAGGTATGGTAGGAAGTCTAATTTCTAATATGGGGTGGAAAGAGAGTTCCAGAGGGCGGAGGCTGTAACCCTGAAGCTCACACCACCTGCTCTGATCAGTTTGAAGCGAGGTGTAACCAAGGAGGTGTGTTTAGATGAGCGGAGGGAACTTGTCTGGTGTCTCTTGGTGATGCTGTTGTTCAGATAAAGGGGTGCTTTTTTAAAGATACAGCCGTGGGTCATGCAGAGGGTTTTTAAGTCTACACAGGCCTTGATGGGCAGCCATTGAGCTTCTTTTCGTGCTGCCATAATATGATCAGAGCAAAGGAGTCCAGGTGTGGCACGTAGTGCTTTATATTGTAAAAGTTCCAATTTGGCGAGATTTGTAACTGATGTGCCTTTAATAAGGAGAACATTGCAGTAATCAAGTTTGCTGAGTGTCAGAGCTCTGGCGAGTGTGAGGCAGTTAATGAGGGAGATAAATTGTCTACTCAGTGTGATGAGTTTGGGGGTACAGGCTGTGGGGGAGGCAAGGGTGTTGATGTCTTTAGACATGGTGAGCTCTGAATCGAGGTAAACCCCTCTGGTTTCAACCTGCTTGAGGAATGGAATAATGGAGCTGTCAATGGAGAAAGAGGTGAAGATGGAGTCATGTAGTTTGAGGTGGTAGTGGGAGCCCACGATGAGTAGCTCTATTTTGTCATTGTTGAGGCAGAGGTTATTGTTAGCCATCTAGTTCTGGAAAGTGCTATATACATTGTTAATTGTGAATGGGTCTTTGTGTTAGATGCCAATGAGAGGGACAAGGATTAGCGTGTCATCTGCAAAGTTAGCATAGATGATGCCAAGTGAGTCCAGGATATCAGACAGGGGGTTGGTGTATGTGTTGCATAATGTGGGTGAAAGGCAGGATCTTGTGGGACGCCGAGAGGGACAGAAGTGAGATCAGCTGCAGTGTTGTCTATGAAGGTTTTTTATGCTAGATCACTAAAGAAAGATTTGACCCAGTTGACGGCGTCTGTGGAGAATTGAAAGTGGGAGCTGAGGTGTGATGGTCCACAAGGTCAAAGGCTGCAGAGAGGCCAAGGAGAAGGAGGAATGCCAGGTTGTCAGAGTCACAGATACTGTTGAGTTGCATCTTAAGGCCAAGTAGTGCTGTTTCGGTACTGTTTCAGTCTGAAGCCTGATTGTCTAGCTCCCAGGAGATTGTGGTATCAGAGGTATTGTTGCACTTAAAGGTAAGCAATGTGGTCCAGGATTTTGAGCAGAAATGGTACAGTAGTGATAGTGTGGTAGTTGGTGGAAAGGGCAGGTTCAGTGTGGGCTTTTAAAGGAGAGGAGACACCCAAGCTGTTTTGATACTGGTAGGAACCACACTAGTCTTGAAGGACACATTCACAAAGTCTGTGATGATTGGCGTTAAGATAGTGGCACAGAGTTTCACAAAGTGTGCAGGGTAGGAGTCACCCTTGCAGTCAGATGGTTTTAAAGTTTGGATTACATCCAGCACGAACAATTGCATGACTGGTGCGAAGGAGAACAGTGAGGGTGGGGCAGGGTTGGGAGGGACGAGGGGTTCAGGCATGGGTGTTGGAGTGCATTTGGCCACTAGGAGAGTTCTTGGCATTGATTGTGTTGCGTAGTAGAGAGTGCATCCTGAATAGTAGTGCAACAGGCTATGTTGGCGTTAGTTTGGGTGTTGGACGGGACCAGGTTTTCCAGTTTTCTTAGAATGGCGAATAGTTTCTTTGGAATTGGAGCTCGCATTTGAAATTCTAGTGTCATAGAGTTTTCTTTGTGCAAGGTGGCAACTTTCTTATATGTCTTGGTATCATTGGATAGGTTAGTATCATTGCTGTGTGTGGGGTGATTTCTGGACAGGTGTTCTAGCACTCTCTTGTTTCTGCAGTGGCTGATAAGCTCCTCTGAGAACCAGATGTGGTCAGTCCTGCGTGATTTGGGCATTTTGCGTTTCAAGGGTGCATGCTGGTTTATGGTATGAAGGAGAGTCTGGTGGTAGAGGTCAGCAAGTTCTTCAGGTTCCTTCGTAGGTGGGGTGTGGAAGTGAGGATTTCCAGTAGTGTGGGGCTGAGGATCTTATGCGCGAGCTTCCTGGTGTGCCTGAGCATAATGTGGGTGAGCACAGGCACAGTGGGCAGGACAGGTTTAGTATGAAAGAGATTGAGTTCAATTAGGTGATGGTCAGGCCAAGGCACTGTACTAATGAGGGAAATGTTGACAGTGGAATTGGTAGTCAAGATCCAATCAAGGATATGTCCCTTAGTATGTGTAGGGGAGGAGAGCAGTTGTGTCAAACTCATTTCTCGCCAACCTCCCCCAACCTTCCAAAGCTTCTTTCGCGCTCTTCAATCTCCTTCAAAATCCTTCTTTCTCCAACCACCTCCACATTCATTCTCTCTTTCAGCTCCTCCAAACTCCCCCTCCTCCAAACTCCTCGGGCTCCCCCACCTTCCTAAAAACGTCTTCTTTTGGCAGCTTTCTACAAACTCCATCTCCCTCCAATCATCTCCAACCTCCTGCCATCAGCTTTCACCCACATTGCCTTATGGAAACTCTTTGCTTAAATAGCCCTGTAATCCCTTCCCTAAGGTTGAAATTCTGGTGAGGCACTGCCCCTTGAATGCAAAGGAGGTTGTGTCTCTGGCTGCCTCTAATGCTTCACCATTCTGTGCTTTGGAACGTTTGTGCTGAGGCAAACCTTAAAAAGGTTGACTTGCCATTTCAGAATGTTCTTCCCTCTCCTGAAGTGCTCAGGGCTCCTCATGGCATCCATCTTGTGTGGAAAGATTGTGGAGCATTTGTTTTGGCTCTACAGTTGTTCTATTTGAAGGTAAGTGAGTGAACCAATTTTTGAATGTGCCGTTGTTTACCTGCCGTGGCCATGTCTTCTCGCTTTGCAGGGAAATAACTTACCAGGATTTCATGTGCACTGTGTTGTGTCTTGTGTTCCCTGCCTTGGTCCTGCATGAATGCCGGCTTGGGAGAAGTCCCGGTGGAATGTTATGCTTGTGGAATGTTGTGGTGTGAGTGCCCCTGTAAGTTCCATGAATTTCAATTGGAGTAAAACTGCCTGTGAGAGTGTAGGCTGGTGGATGTCTCCTGTGTACCTTCCTACTTACTTACCCTCGGACTTACCTGATATATACTGTGTCACTGGAACTTAGTAAAGAAGTTCACTTCCCTTACCTGCAGTCTCAGACTTTCATTTCACCCCGCTACAGCCTGCAAGGCTTTCTGGACAGGATGCCCCCTGGCCACTTTTAGTAGAATCTCTGAGGCAGTTATGTCGCTAGGTGGTTCCAGAGTGTATGGAAGAGGTAGGGAACTAGGTCAGCCAGTGGTCCATAATGATTTATTTCAGCATAAAAAGTATAAAATCAAACACAATGCGAACACATTTTATGCAAATAAAATATATGCAAGTTCAAGAATATAAAATCATTCTTAATTAATCACTAAATACTGATGATATATGCGAATCCACAAGGGTACACTTAATCTTTATTTAAATTAAGGTTAACTCGTTGAAAACCAATTTCTTTCTTAAATGATTTTCTCCTTAACCATCACGCTTTCGTTATGAATTGGGGTATTCTCCACATTGTTTGGTGGTCCTTAGTCTGAAAGCAATATAATTTTGCTTGGTGTACAGTTTTAATAATAATATTACTAAAAAGCGTCAGGAACCATTTTTGCCTCAAGTTTGTGTACAGTGGACAAAATAAATGTACCAATGAATCGTATCTTTTTGAATATTCCAACAGAAGTTGCATTCCTCGTGTTTAGCAACTTTCCACTTAATTGTAAATGTTCCTAAGGGCATGACACCCAAACAGAGGTTCATATAGAACCTGCTTCAATATTCTCAATTATTGTCATTTACGTTTCCATGCCCAACTGGGTTTTATCATCTAGATTTATTATAATTTTTCATCCAAGAATATACAGCTATAGAAACATTCTTCATCTTTCTGTTTAATATGGAGTTTAGTCAGTGGCGCATTACTAAGTACAAACTGGGCATTTTTATGTAATGTAGCCACTCTGTCTCTAAGGAAATAACTGCACTGTGCGACCTATTGCATTAATAAGGGACATTGGCAGGCAGGTAGGGTGACCGGACGTCCTGGTTTTGTCAGGACTATCCCCGTATTTGGTGCTCTGTCCCCTTTTCTCAAGATTATGTTCCCATTGGAAACTGCAGTGATCCCGTTTTTTTGTAGTAGGTTTTCATAGCTGGCAGGCAGGAATGCACAATCTCGCACAGAAGAAATGCTGCATTTTACAACTTAATATAGTGTTATTTTGTGATAATTTAATTATAATATGTGTTTCTTTGAACAGTAACATTTAAACACCCTTTTCCAAATGTCCCGGGAGGATAGCTCAGATTCAACGTGTTCGCCTTGGATGCAAGACGACACGAAGCAACACAGGTTCGATCCCTGGGTTCACGCTTAGAAACCTCTGGGTATTTAAGCATGTTATAAATACGCAACTAAGACAAAAAAAAAACAATTACGCAAAAGAAATTCCTGTAACAGTGCCTGGGTGCCTGCGGGCTGTGTGAGCGCTTCAAATATTCAAATAAATACAAACATTAAAAAGAAATACTGAAGTGTTGTGCCTTGACAGCCATTTTCAAGAGTTAGTCCTACTTTTATGTTAGTTGCCCTGTCCTAGTGTTTTACTTTTTAAATCTGGTCACCCTACGGCAGTGCTTAATTTGTAAAAAAATAAGTGCCAGTGCCCAAAAAATATTGGCCCCATAAGGCCGGGCGCGGGGCCGCCCGCAGCGCTGGCGTGCGGCCCGCGCCAGTTCAGTGCTAGACCTAGATCGGCCCACCACCAGCCCATCACACTGCTGCTGCTCCATGTCACATGTTTGGCGTTGCAGCAACTGCTGGCACAGGCTAGTAGTGGGATGGATGGGGAAGGGCACACATGGGTTGAGAAAGTATAATGCTTTAAAGTTGGAAAACACTTGTTATTGTAGGTGTAGTGGTTCCAGCATTCCGGCAACCACAGAGGTAAAAGAGTGCATTTGATCACACTTTTAAGTTCCAGACCACACTTGTTAGATGTCTGGACCATACTTGCTGTCCTCGAAGTGATAATGCATTTGATAAAATTGTTGCAGCCCTGTGGATGTTATCTTATTTGTCAATTTTGTAAAATGACCCCCAACCGCCCAGCCCCTACCACCGCCCACCCCCTCCGACCACCCTGTTTCGCAAATTACTCTGAGTGGAGCTAGGATCTCTTGTGAGACTCAGTGAGAGTATCTTTCTGTTTTGACGTACACTAGGAAAAATAATAGACTGTATTTAAAACATTAGGTTTGATTGAATGAAAGTTAAAACATGTTGCAGTAATTAAAAATCTGAGACATCCTCAAAAACACTTTTTTATTTAACCTCACACTGAATAATTAATAAATAAGAACACTAGGAATAAATAAACACATTGGATTTAGAACAGAACCAAAAAAGAAAGTACAAGGTGCCATGTTTGGTTTTCATTTTAAACTTAGAAAAGGAGGTAGAGAGGGCATTGAATCTATATCAATTAAATAGACTGTCAGATGCTATTTAAATGTTGTGTTTGTTTGAAGTAATTAACATTCTGCCAGCCACAGTATTTAGCCTAACATGGCAAAATATTCTGTATAACATTTCACAAAATGTCATGGTAACTCCAGATTCTATTACAACTTTGCCAAAAGCTGGTTGGGATCACCATGGGTAAGCTGCTATAGTAAAGTGCAAATTGCAATATATGAACAAAACAAACAAATGCAAATAGCAGTTACTAAATAAAGTACAAATAAATAATATATTAAATAATTACAAGTGCAATAGTGTGCATAGTTGTCTGTATTCACTCATAAAAGCCTATAAAATGTCTAAATCTGACCTTGCCATGTCCTCTTTTCATTCCTTACTCCTAGGGTCATCAGCAGCTCTTCGTCCTTTTGCAATCCATGAATTGACATAGGGGATGGGGTTGAACTTCTTCAATGGTGGGCCAACGAGATTAATAAATAATAAGGATGAAATGGTGTTAGTATGCAGGGATGCTCTTGTTGATGTTCAGACAAGATTAATTTGTGAAACCCCTCGTTCACACTCAGCAGTGGAGATGGCAATAGTGTTCACAGCTGTCAAAAGTTCCTTGTAGTGTCTATTAGCTTCTTTTCCACCCGTCTCCCTATGTTCCCTGTAAGCCCGAATGGTTTGACGAGTGTCACCAATGTCAAATCTTTCACACAAAGACACTATCTCACTTTCTCCATATGTAGGTGGTAACTCATCTGGCCAGTACTGCTTGTACAAAACTTTGAGTTCGCTTATTAGTTTTTCGTACGCAATTTTGTTGTCAGCAGCAGCAGGACCTCCTGTAGACAACAAACGACTCCGTACATTTTCAGCAAGACTGCGAAAAAACTGTCCATGTTCAATTCTTTTGTCGCACGCCTTTCTTTCATGCAGGGTCACTCCTTGGAAACTATTTTCTTCTATGGCCTTCTGGCAGTGGGAAGAGTGTTTTCCTTGCCTTTCTACCATTGCCTCAAACGCTGATATTTGTCAGCAAATAGCCCGATGTGCATCAATGATCGTGTAATCACACTTTTGTAAGTCAAGAGACAGATCTGATAACTCTTGAAATGCATCAAACAAAATGCCAATATTACCAACAAACTGCACAGACGAAAGGCATCTACAAAGTCCAGTGTACATGTTTCGTGTTGTGCCATCACGAGAGCCATCACTAGATGCCAATGTAAAGTGTTTGTAAAGAGCAGGATAAGCATTCCAGACAGCCTCTACTGTTCTGTAGCTTGAGGCAACCCCCGAGTATCTAACACTCTTCCTATTTTACAAAGCTGAATGTCAAGAGCATCTGCACATTCTTTTAGCTGCAAACGATTTTTCACAGATGTGCTAAAAAGAGAATACAGTTTGTCTAGCAATGCTTTGAAATGATTTGTAGCTTCAATGTCTTTCATGACATCATTGACTGCAAGTTCTAAGCGGTGTGCTGAGCAGTGGCAGGCTACAATATTGTGAGAAATTATTTCTTGTAACCTTTTCACAACCCCGCTATTGCGGCCAAACATTACTGATGCTCCATCACAAGCGACTGACACCAGACATTTGGTGAGAAAGTCCTCACTAGTTAATTGGGTCCTTTTGGAGCGAAGACAGCAAACTGTTCACTATACCTTCAGCAGACACATCACTGAGCTCAATAAGGTCAACAAAAATATTAGCTGGAGACTCCATATCCTGTAGCTGAGCACGTAGGTACACAATTAAAGCACTTTTTTAATTTAAGGCAGTTGCCTCATCCAGCAAAAGGCTCACCTTAGGAGAAGAGGCAACTATTTTGGCAAATGTCTTCCATTTCATTTCTGATGAAATGTGTTGCTGTATACTTGAGCAAGCCACATTAGAATGTAAAATGCGTCCCATATCTATCCCATTCAATTGCTGGCAGTCTATCTCATATTCAAAACCATAGGCTGGCCTGTTCCGCTTGTTTCTTTATAAGCCGTTTGGAATATTCTGGCAGTTGTGGCTATTCTCCCTGCCTGGGCTCTAGAAGTTACTTTAAGCAATGTATCTTTTTTTGCCTGCTCTGATATTCATGATGTTGTGACGTGTGCCTTTGTTGAGAAATGTTCGGTAATCTTCTTTCGTAAGGATCTTTGTTTCTTGTCTTTGTTGTTACCATATGAGCTAACAATACACTCAGTCCATTCTTTAGACAATTTCATCCCGTGACTTTTCTCTGCACCAAAGCTATTGACTTGATGGCAAATGGTGCATCCAAGAGTGTGTCCTCTAACAATCAACCATGGGTACATGGTTTGAGAATATTGTTTCTGGTCCAGCTGCCAGCCTTTAGGGAGTCGGCCTTTCGTTAAGTGAGCTGAGCATTGCAGAAGTGATAATTGACCAGATTCCGGCATGCTAGTACTTGGAATTTCCGTGTCACTGTCGTTCGGTAGTTCACAATCTTCATAAGTACCAGTGCCACCCAGTTCCTCTCCAAGTGGAATGCTTGCTGTCTGGATTTCTTTATGGATGTTGACAGTAGTAGTGCTGGCGGTCTCATCTAGTGTTTTTTCTGGTTCTTCACAAACACTATATGACTTAGAACCAGATTCCTGTTTACTTTGCTTGCTTGTAGGCTCATCTGTGCTGCATTTTTTACCAGGTTTTGAAAAGTATGAAGACATTTTCTTCTGGGCTCCAGACATTCTAGGGAAGGAAATGAGAAGTAGGGATAATCGATATCATGGGATTCCTTCCAAGTTTCGATACACACAATGATCAGGCCAGGGTTCAGGACAGGACAACAGACCTCTTAAGTGCTTCAAACAGAATCAAGGACTGGTGAACAGCAAATGTATAAGAACAAACACATATAATGGTGCACACATGGAATGCCGTTTCCATTGGAGCAGGCTAATAAATTCAAATGTAAAATGTGCACATGTTTGACATGTCCTGGCTGAAGAGAACATTGCAAAAATAAATCTAACAACAAATACCATGTGGGTGGTTTGTAAATGGCTGCAAAGTGCCAGTTGCCTCCTTTTATCCCCCAACAAACTGAACCATACAATTTTGCGACTTTTGAAATGTCGCTCTGTAATGTAGTACCCATGCCCGTCTCCCTTTTTTAAAAAAAAAACATTTTCCTTGAGTCAGTAAAACAATTACACCCCACTTATGCTTGGTAACATATGTCTTTCTTACCTTGTTTTCAGGGACAAGGATGCAGCATACCACACAGCAGCCTGCGACTCTCAGATTCTGACTGCCACCACGATGAACGAACCTCTGATGAAGTCGCTCACTGAAAACGTAAAGGGGGCAAATGCACTAAGTCAATTAAAATGCAAACCGCTGGCATGATACCTGTATGCTCAATAGGAAATTCAACTGTTGGAGGCAGAATTGGGATATTTGGGTTCACTTCACACAAAAGGCACGACCATTGCCCCCTGAACTGTATGTACCAAACATGAGGGTGGGAAAAAGAAAGCCTCATAGAACACAGTGGGCCAAATCTGTAGGTATTGCAAGTGAGACATTTTACTAACTGGGCAAACTTTCTATGGCCGGTTTGACTTAACATGACAGGACGTTACACTGCACAATATTTTACTGATCGCTATCACAGCACCCGCAGACATATGTTTGACTTGCCTTCAACAATGCAGAGGGGAAGAAGTGGGTAGAGAGACCCTTTGCAGTGGAAGTCGGGTGAGATTACATTATTTGCCCAGGATCACACATTTATGCTGAACAGCAGGCACCTCCCAGGGTGCTGCTAATGCTTCATAAATATATCTAAAAGCTTTCCACATTGTTTGGTTATGTGCCCACCCATTGCTTGCCCGTGGCCATGCTAATCCCTGTGGCCATTCCCACCCATTCCTGCCTCGTCCCGCCCAATACACCTCCTCATGGAAACTCTTTAAGCTCTCATTACCATTAAACTTTGCACTGGAATTGCCTGCAAGTGTTTGTTTAAAGTAGTCTTCTGAGAGTTAATGACTTAAAATTGGAGTTGTAAACACGCTACTGGTATAGTACTTTTCTGCTTTAGCACTCACAGTCAGCATTCAAAGAAACCAATACCGGATGCGACTCCGAATACTTAAAAAAATCACTGGATTACCAATAAGGCAGTCTATGTGCATATCATAGAAGCCAAGAGTGTTTGCTCTCCACCAACTTTGCACGTTCTCATTTAGGATTCACAGAAAACTGCAAACATCTCTACTGGGGCGAAGTGAGCTTCCTGCCGAGCTGCTAAGTAATTAAGGGGGGCCTTTGTCCCCCGCACCACTAAGCACATGAGTGAGAGGGTTACCTTACATTCAAGGGGACTCAGAGTTGAACCTGTTTAAATGCAAAGGGCGAGCGAATTACTAGATTATTATGTGTAGTCTACAGTTCAACAATTGGATTATATGTTGAGAGCTGATCGAGGTGATCAACTGGGCTGCTTTCCAAACATGTCATGCTCCTGCATGCATTATAATGCAAATCAAAAGCATACACGCGTATGAGATGGTGGTGGGTGCAATGCATGCTACACAAGGTGGGGGATTCTCCATATATAATGGGAAGGAACATGTTTGCCATGCCCATCTAATTCTGAAAGCAGGAGAGGTGCATGGCGTACCTGCTGCCTCCCAGTGCTGCAGAATCAGGCCGGCTGAAAAACATCCCAATAATCTGAGAGCACACTTGGATGTGTACAATAGGGACGACAGAAAACTCTTAGTGAAATGCCTATACAAGAGCCACATCTATTGATCATGTCAATACTTTTTATGCTGACATCTTAATACTTTTTTCTGAATTATTAATTTCTGTTTGAATATATGCCAGAACACAAGACTCATATAGGATGGGCAACAGGTGATATTCATGGGTATATATAGCACTATTCACTGTTCGATTATAAAGGCGGAAGGCCTTGTGCAAAGTGATCCTTCCATAACATCAAGCTGACTATATCTATGCCTTTCTACTGTAAGCAATGGAGCGCTGCCTATGCTTACCTTTTGCATAAAAGCATTTTATTGCAGGGCCTTCAAGAGGCACCCGCCATAAAGAAGATTAGCATAAAGCAATGCACTCAGCCATTTTGGCTTGGAAACATATTGGCTATGCCTTGCACTAGGGAGGGACTGTGGACTAAGCATGAAATTAGCCCCAACGTTTTTTAGTTTTTCAAATACCACCCTCTTGTTTATGCTCTGCAAGGTAATGTTTGTACTTTAAATTACACTATGTTGTGTTATGGTTTGTAGGCTGCTTGTGTGAAATTGGGCAATTTCGATTTTGACAGTTTTGTGAAATTGGGCACTCAATTTCTAGAAAATGTAAAATTACAAGGTGACTTGATGTCCCATTTTTCTGGGTCTGTCTTAAGATTTAGACCCCCTGTCTCCCCATCCAGAGGCCTATTGTTTGCACTGAAGCTGCACTGCAGCCTCTGATGGCATTTTAGGGGCCTGCTCGGCTGCGTCTGGGGAAACACTGATTTTGGGCATTATGTTGAGTAGTGTTTGCGTGGAGTCAAAGTTTGCTGAGTGTGCCGCAAATTCATGGGCTGGGTGAGGGCACAATTATTGTTTGCCCTGTGCACGGTATTGCTTAGAAACTGCCCTGATGGAGGTGAGCAGGACATCGTTCCAGATGATGCACGAGGACTGCTAGCACAATTGCTACGGATTCCTTTTGCATCCTCCTGCTTTTTATGCCAGCAGAAATCTGGCGCGTTCCATAGGAAACCATTGTGAGCGCTGGATGCCATGGGTAAAATGGCAGGTGACGCTTTCTCAATTTGCACTACGCGGTGCGAAATCAAGCTGTGCCAGCAATGGTGCCTGCTTTTGACATGCTAGTTTCTCACTTTGTAGTGAAAAGGAGCAGCATTGCACCTACTTGCACCTAAGCGCAAACGCCACAGGTCCCCGCATGCAGTTTACTCACAGGAGGAAAATGACCGACAAAGATTTATCATTGTGTTGTAGTCATGAATGTTTTTCAACATGAAACTACAGTTGCAACCTTTAGATTAGAATGGACGGCAGAAAAGTACCGTTTTTGAGGAAGATGCCAGCGTGACCCGAAGCCGGAGCAAGATTTGGGAGATGTTGGAGCAGCCCCTGGTGACCCAATATTGGTGCTAGCAGCCCCTGGTGACTGCTTTGCAGCTTCTGTGATTGAACTAGTCCTAAAACGTCAATCAATGCAAAGGTCATGTGTTGTAACTCCCTATGATAAATGTGAGGGTCAAAGGGCATATTGTGTCAGGTTGCCACACACAGGGTTTTGGAGAAATGATGCCACTGCATCGGCCATTAAATCATTAGCGCTGTGTGTGACAGTGAACAGCGAATAATCTTTCAAGAATGGGTGAAGAGGAGGTAAGAGGAGGGGGTGCGTTGAAAACTGGAACATTTACCACTACGAGCAGTCACTTCCAGGAAGCACAGTCAGATGGTAAATACTTTATACAGATAGGCATGGCTGTTTAAAAGTATGCAAACAGGAAGCAGTGGTGTTCGCATTCTAAGCGTATATGGAAACCCCCTGCTTCAGAATGCTTATTATATGGACATATGAATAACTTATTGCACCAAGAAAGCCGCACAGCTGCAAGGAGCACAGAGCAATTTAGAAAAAACACGTATGTACAGGTTCATGCCGAGCATACAGTACTGTGCATGGAACAGGATGGCCTGTAGGTCCAGATTGCAGGATCCTGCGTGTGATCAGTGAAAATGCACATACAGGGCCATCTCGAAAACAATGTGCCATGCATAGAACAGAATGATGTATGGGTCCAGATTACAGAATCATGTATGTGATGATCAGTGAACATGCATGTGCAGGGTCACCCTGAACATGATGTGCTATCCATAGAACAGAGTGGTGTGTGTGTGTCCCCACGGTGGGCCTGATGGATCAAGGCTGCGGCAGTGCTGCTTACCTTACTTTATTATTATTGCGGCCACCGCCGGTGGCACAGCGGCGGGCAAAATAATAATGTAAGGCAACTTAGACTTAGGCTGCAGCCTGCCAAGGGCCTAAGTTGCCACAAGTTACTTACATTATTATTGCGACGGCTGCGACGCCGCCGGCAGTGGCCGCAAATTAATGTAAGGTAAAGCGGCACTGCGGCAGTCAGGCATCTTTGGTCGTCTGACCAAGGCTGCCGTGGGGCGGGGCACTTTCCACGCTTCACGCTCGGCTTACCCTGCCTTATTGCGGGGCCGGGCAGCAGCCGCAATGGCTATGGGATCTGCATCATCAATATTGAAGCATGCAGATGATCCCATAACCAGTGCCGCCAGCCCGCTCGCATTGCCTTGTGGCCTGCTGCCACTGAGTTGGGCCAAATCCAGCCCTGCGAGGCGGCGACGGCCACAGGGCGGAAGTGGCACACTGCTGCAATGCATGCATTGCACGCCACACCGGTGGCCGTGGTCAAAGTTGTGGGAGTGCAGGGGGGTCGCACTCGTGCAAGCCGCCCGCGGCCTGCCACCGTGGATGTCACGATAACTGAGTCATGTAACATTTCACGGCGGCGGCGGGCGGCGGGTGGACGGACACACGCAGGCCCGAACAAGTAACAACAGATAAGTCAAGTAAAGTTAAACTTTGAAGACACTTCACTTACCGCATTATTCAGCAAGCGCGGCCTGCCCCTGAGGAACTCAACAGTTAGTAGGCCCGGGCCGCACACGGAACGGAACCAACCACACGTGCAGGGCAGGCTTAGTCACGAGTCTCACCCTCACGCCACGCCTTAACAAGTGTGCTCGTGAAATGAAGGTGGCCTGCCTCTGCTCAACAACAGACCCATGTGACTCACCCACCCCAAACACTCACGTCATCATGTCATTTCACTGGCTGGAAATTAACATGGGGGGGTCCTGGGAGTCCCTCTGCCAGACATTAGTCCTGGTTACGAGAGATTTACCCAGAGTCTTTAGCTTGCTATTTTTCACAGAGAAGAAATATGCCAAACATATCAGTCTTTGTCCTGCCCTGGGGCAGTCCAGCACCGAAATGCTAGGCAATTCTCCTCTGAACAAGAGTACCAACAGCATCCCCAGACACGTGTTTTGGTCTGGTTGGACCTCATCAGTAGGGAGGAGCTGTGTCTCTCTAAGAATAGTGAGCAAGGGGTCCACGTCTGGATTTCCCTAGTAACTTAGGGTGAGACCCAAAGTTACTTAAATATGCAAATTAACAAGGTGGGGTTCTGGGAGTCCCTCTGCCAGACATAAGTCCTGGTTACGAGAGACTTACCCAGAGTCTTTAGCTCACTATCTTTCACAGAAAAGAAATATCCCAAACATATCAGTCTTTGTCCTGCCCTGGGGCAGTCCAGCACCGAAATGCTAGGCAATTCTCCTTTGAACAAGAGTACCAACAGCATCCCCAGACACATGTTTCGGTCAAATTTCACTGGCTGGAGCCTGGAGTGGAACAACAGACAATGAAAACTGTACATTCTGTGTTACTATACAGAGTATATCAAATACTGCATAGTCACAACAGACTATTGGTTTTCATTTGCTGTTGTTGTTGTACTCTGGAGGCCCAGCCAGACAGGAGCCAGCCATGGCCTGCAACTGCAAGGAGAGCAGCAGCAGAATGATTTATGATCATGAAACTAGTTAAAGTGAACAAAGGAATTACACATGCGCCAGCCACCCAATGATGTTCCAGTCTGCAAAAAGAGTTCTGTGTTGCCCACCGGCTAACACCGGCACAAATTAAGCACTGACCGGGCAGGTGAATGCTTCTCCAAAAGGTGCCCAGATCGTGAGGTGCACAACACAAGCCCTTACCCATTAAAGGGACCAAGAAGATGCTAGAAAATCAAAGGAGAAAGAGAAAAATAGTGGCGAGGAATTGAGAGAGAGGGAAGGAAAGACATTGAAAGAGTCAGTGCACTGCTTTGGTGCCATGGTAAGGGCCCCCCACCTATAACAGGGGCAAGTGGAGGAAGTACAAATGACAACGCCCAAGCTCTATGCGATTGAGTGGACTGTCATTGGTGAGGCAAGAACTATGGACTTAAGGTGGTAATTTCTTTGACCCGCTTTGGTTTACCCCAGCAGGTATGCTGCATACATCATGAAAATGTTACACCTTTGGGCGTGCTTCTAAGATCTATGCCATGTTTGCCTCTCTGCCAGCTCAACTCACAAGTTTAATATTGTGAAGTTGAATGTTGAACACATTATTGGACTTATACCATGGCTTTGCAGTATTAAGGTGCAAAAACAGCTCTAAGTAGTGGTGGATTATGTGTAGAGAGATTTTTAGCATACAGTATTGTCAAACGGGAAATTATATCGTACCTCCTATTGCAACGAATATATGTATATTGGCCTACGCCAAGCTGCTTGTAAGTGACTTGCAAAGGAATCCGTCTTGCAAGGTCCTGGACTTAGAATCAATGTAAGCCGCCATTTTAGGTCAATCCGCCATTTTAGTTTCTCTCTGTAAAGTCACCCTGTGAGTTAAAATGGTGGACGATGTCATTCCGAAATACAACATGGCCGCCTTGACCTCTGTGTTTAATTAATATGTAACTTGCCTGCAGGCCACTTGTTGGGGTCGTGAACTGAGACATTGTCCTTCGCTGACCTGTGTGTAAAGGATTACTCGTGCAATGAAACTAATCCACGAGCATATGTTAAGAACAATGTATCCAAATACTGAACTAAGAACACTTGTTTAACTTCATTGTATTAATGTTTGAGAAGACCTTTATGAGATAAAAAACACTGTTACCATGTAGGCTTGTTGGCAAATGTATTAAAGGCAATCCCTATGCATATAGTGGTGCGAACCCGGCATGAACCCTAGATCAGTAATGTATTAGAGGAATATTAACCCAAAGTAGGGTTGGACATCATGTTCGCAAATGGTATAAAAGAGCGACGAATTCTAATGTACAGCGTCTCTCACTAAGCACACTGAACCACGCTGGAGTTCGTTGTGTTGTACTGAGGGCTGATAGCTATCTGTTACTTTTCTTGGAAAACTGTTCAGTATAAAATAAAGATCTTTGTATGTTCCTTTGTAACCCGTGTTCAGTGTATTTCCTTTTGGGGTACTCAGCCTCCATATTTTGATTTTGTTTTCACAGTTGGCGCCCGAATAGGGACCCTCAAGATTGATGCCGGATTGTCGAAGGTTGACGCATGCTATCGGATCGGGATCGGACGGTGTGACAAAATAAGGGGCCCCTTCTGAACGAGACGCGACACCTCAGCAGCGCTGCACGACCCGATCCATGGACGCTAATGTGGTCCGAGACGGCATCTTGACGAGGGTCCACTTATCAAGGCTGGCAGATTTGCCAAAATCACCAAACACGAGGTAAGATTAGTTACGTAAGATTCTTTGTAATCCGATCGGACCTCCTTAGGAATCAATCAAGTGAGTCATGACCCGACTCTTAAATAATCCTGATAATTTGATTTTGGCATATTGTTTCTGCAGACACAATTATTGACCAGGTAACACCAATAATTTGATATGCCTGGGAAATTGTCTACCTGTTTCAGGGCATTGTTCCGCAGTGATAGACAATCTTTGGAATTTAGCCATCCAGCACCACAGGAGGGGTCGCCGGCATGTACTATTTACTGTAAGCATGGCATTGGAAGTATAGTGTTTAATGATATTTGGCACAGACAAACTGGACATGCCTCTGAACTTCAGTGGCCAATCAATGGTAGTTTTGAAATCCCTTGTATTGAGTATTTAGAGTAAATTCTATTAAAGAAAAAGGCTAGACCTGCAGCAGTCGATGTTTTGCAGAATTGGAATAAAGATGCATTGCAGCAACTTAAGAGTAGATAAAAACATGCGTGCCGTCATAAGACGAATGCTGAAAAAGCATTATTACATGACCAAGATAAACATTCTGAGTCGACTAGGAATATGGATAGGGCTTTCTCACTTGGAATTCAGAAAATGTATCCTTCTAAAGACCTTCATGTTTCCGACAAATTCATCGACAAATTGCTAAATGAACGAAGGCCTGGTGCCTCTGCGCCACCTCCGTATGTTCCTCTTTCTGCTGCTTTGCCTCTCCCTGTCGTTCCTGCTCCTCCTAATGTTCCCCTTCCTCCAGTTACTGTTCCTCCACCTATTCCTCCACCCCTTCCTATTGCACCAGTAACAGTACCTCCATTGAATTTGCCTGCTCCCCCTCTTCTAAGTGGTCTTGTGCCGCTTGTAGCTGATCAGGGTGCGGGGTCAAGGGTTCTCACCTGCAATACTGTACCGCCAGAAAAGAAACGGGATTTGATTGCATGGGCTAAGCATTGTATGGAGAGAGATGATCAAGATAATGTTTTTGCCACACTTTCTAATATGGATAATTTTCCTGAGAAAAATGTTTTTATTGAAGGTGCAGGGATTCATTTATGTGTAATGTGGGGCAAATTAAATAATGCAGATCTCCCGCAAGGGTTAAGGGATCTAAACATTTTAGCATTTTCCAGAGACACTGTGGAGAAAGTTAATGAGCATGTTGAGAGGTTATTTGAGTATAGAAAGGAGTTGGAAAGGTTACAGAATGAGGATGACGAGGGGGAAAGTATGTATGTACAGAAACGGTTCCTTCCTTGTCGTAAATCGATATCTGAGGAAGCACGAATTTGTATGAAAGACGCGCTTAGATAGATTTCAGATATGTCGATAACTCTAGTTGAGGTATATGACACATATAGTCAGTATACGCCAGAAATGCAGAGGAAAGTGATACAGGTAATGATAGAGTACCTACAGGATGATTGTGTAAAGAGAAAATTAGTTGTCCCACAGAGTTATTGAGTATTTATAAGAGAGCTTTTTCACTTGACACTTCTTCGACTGCTTTAGCGCTCGACTTGCTTAGTAGACGTTCGGAGTTGCCTACTTCTCAGTTGCCTATGAGAGAGGTTCCTCCGACATTTGTCCCGAAGGTTGAGATTGCGGCTGATCCTGCAGCAAATATAGTCGCTGCGGACATTCCTGCACATTATGTATCGCAGTTTGTTCATGTTCCGTTCTCAAGACAGGAAGTGAATACTTTTAGACAATCTATTCCTGATATTAGGAAAAAAGAAATAGAGTCCGTCTTGCAGTCCTCAGTGTTCACCCTAGGTGATATTGATTTGTTATTTCCTGTACTCCTGCCCGTAGATTTATGGAAACAAGTTAGGACCATAGACGACGTACCAGGGTTGGGAGATACATGGGCGAACATGACTAAATTCAATGGAGAAAGGCCAGCTGGTGAAAGACCGCCCCTGGTGATACTAACTTTGCCTGATAGAATTATTGCAAAATTGAAAACCATAATTCCTGAGAAAATAATTATTTGGGACAAATTTACGGCCTATGTCCAAGGCAAGTCTGAGGGTGCTACCGAGTTCTTTAATCGGTTTGAACAGGTATTCTCGTATTTCAGCGGACAAGACTTAAGCACAGAGTCTGGGAAAAGATTATTTGTGGACAAATTTGTGCGTGGATTGCTGCCCGACATCCAGTCACAAATTATGTCTTCTGAGAGCGCTTGGCAGGCGAAGTCCCAATCAGAAGTACTGCACATGGCTCAGTATTACGAGAATCGTGTCAACAATGAAAAAGATAGAGTTGAAAAACGAAAAGGTGATTTAAAGACTAAAGTATTATTACAGCAAATTGTTAGAGGCCCCTGAGGGGGTAGTTCGCAGATTAGAGGTCAGTATGTTCCGCAAAGGAATGTGCCCTTGGGTCCTGTGAACATTAACCAGTGTGCCTATTGTCAACAAGAGGGTCATTGGCGTGCACAATGCGCCGTCCTTCGACAGAGGTCAAATGACACATTTGGGAATATGGGTAGATGATCCAGAGGTCACCCGGGTGTAGGGGGCCCTGGTAGAGGTCAGTATGCACAGGATCCTCAGCAACCTTTCTCACAGGATAATCAGACTCTGAGTGTGGATTCTAGGAACATATTTGATCATCCTTCTGCTGCATATCTATCTGAAGAGCTTCCATTTGATGATATTCTGTTTCGTTAGGATTGCCCGAAGCAGGGTTTGGAACCTACACCTATTCCCATCAATCAGAAAGGTCCCTACGTTGAAATGGTGGTGGGAAATAGGAAACATCAGTTTTGGATAGATACTGGAGCACAGAAGAGTTCCATTGATCATTCTCGGGTTTCAAACATTCCACTGTCAGGGCAAACCAATGTTTCTGTAGGGTTTTCTGGCACACCAGTTGTTTGTCCAGCTCCTTCGCCGGTACCTATTTCTTTGGGTCCCTTTATGGACCACTGTCCATTTCTGTTGACTTCGAATTATGGAGAGAATTTGCTGGGGTTGAATCTATTGAAAGAATTGAATGCGGTAATTCATTGTTCTTCTGATGGAGTGAGTTGAATGATTTCACCACAGCAACTTTCTGTCTCACAATTCTTGACTAGACCTTTGCCGCCAGAATTCATTGATGCACCAGAGAGTTTATGGGCAATTGACGACAATGATGTCGGTGTTTTATAGATGGAGCCTGTTAAGATAGTCTTGAAACATGGAATTGAGCTGCCACGCATTCCCGAGTATAAGATTTCAGTTGAGGGCGAGCAAGCTTTGAAATGCATTGTTTTTGATTTTGTGCATCGCGGGGTGATTGAGGAAATTTCAGGAAGTTTGTGCAATAGTCCGATTTTACCCGTTTACAAGAAAGGCGATAATGCAATTCCATTCCGTTTCATAATTGATTTATGTGCCATTAATAAAGTCGTTGCTCCGCAATTTCCAATTGTGCCTGATGTGACGACAATATTGACAATGATTCCAGCTACAGCTACTTACGTTAGTGTTGTGGACCTGAAAAATGCTTTCTTTAGTATTCCTATACACAAGGATAGTAGATACTTGTTCGTGTTCACCTTAGGGGGACGCTTGTTCACATTTACTCGTGCACCTCAAGGTTACACAGAGATTCCTAGCATCTACAGTAGGGCTTTGAAAGAACAGCTTGATACCCTTGAACTGCCCTGTACTTGTACGTTGCTTCAGTATGTTGATGACCTGCTTTTGGCTGCTGATTCTGAGAGCGCCTGTAAGGAGGGCACTGTGTTGTTGCTTATTCATCTAGCTAAACATGGTCACAAAGCTTCGCTTAAAAAGTTTCAATATTGTTGCCAGGAGGTCACCTATTTAGGCTATCTCCTGTCAAAGGAGGGAAGAAGATTGACACCTGAAAGAATAAAACACATTTCGGGCATGTCTGTCCCAATTACACAGAAGGAAGTTAGAGCCTTGATAGGTATGACTTCCTACTGTAGGTTGTGGATCCCGAATGTTTCACTAGGGATCAAACTGATGTTGACTTTGACAAAGAAGGGCATTTCTTCGCCATTGCCGTGGAAAGCGGAACACCAGCAATCGTTTGATTTGCTCAAGACTGCATTATGCTCGGCACCAGTTTTGTGCACACCAAACTATGAAAAGGCCTTTGTGTTGCTTGTGCATGAATGTGATGGATGTGCTTTGGCTGTATTAACGCAGGAACATGGAGGGAAGAATAGGCTGTGCGGTTACTTTTCTTCCTCCCTTGATCCTGTAGCATGCGCTTTGCCAAGATGTTTGCGAGCTGTCGCTGCTGCGTCTGTAAAACAGAGTGAGGGAATGGTCCTAGACCATTATCTAACCCTGATGGTACCTCACTCTGTAGATGTTCTACTGAATCAAACCCAAACACAACACCTCACTTCCGCACGGTTGACGAGATATGAATTGGTCTTGTTTGCTCCTCACATCCAAATTAAGAGGTGTTGTGTTCTTAATCCGGCTGAACTCCTACCTTTCCCGCAAGGTACTGCTTGCGGCGATGAAGAGTCACATGACTGTATACTACCGAACAAGATACAAAGGGTAGAATTGATTTGAAAGACACTACTTTGAATAATCCACAAGGAGAGCTGTTTTGTGATGGCTCCTGCTTCAAACTTCCGGATGGTACATCCACAGCTGCTTATGCAATCACCACATTTAGCACGGTCGTGGAAACCAAGAGAATCACGCATAACTCTGCGCAGGCCGCAGAGATTATAGCATTGACCCGAGCTTGTGAACTTTCCGAAGGGCTTACAGTAAACACATATACTGATAGTCAGTATGCCTTTGGGGTGGTTCACAACTTTGGGAGACTTTGGTCAGAGAGAGGGTTCTTAACTTCACATGGCACCAAAATCCAGCATGGCTCCCTAATAGTACAACTACTCTCAGCGCTTGCGCTCCCTACTCAGTTAGCCGTCATGAAATGTGCAGCACATCGAAAGATTACAGATGACATAGGAAAAGGGAATACTTTCGCTGATCAGATAGCTAGACAAACTGCTACCAATCTCTTTACGGAGATATATGTTTCAAGGCAGACTGTAAATACCTATTCAATGGACGAGGGTGTTGGGTTTGTACGGGATATCCAAGCTGATGCCACGTTAGAAGAATCCAAGAGGTGGGCTGTAGGCTTGGGGAAACTCGATGATGACGGGTGTTGGGTGGACATAGTTGAAGGGAAATGGCTACTCCCTGATGCTTATGTAATGATGATGGTCATCATGGCCCATGGTCCTACGCATATATGTGCCCAGAAAGACCCGAAAATGTTAGAGAAAGTTTGGGCAAATGACAACATTTTGAAAATTGCCCAGCGCTATGTTCAGGACTGCATGATTTGCCTACAACATAATGTGGGAAAGGGTACAGCACCTCCAAGGGGAAGTTTTGGGCCACCCTCTGTCCCCTTCGAAGTCATCCACTTTGATTTTATTGAAATGGAACGGTGCAACAATATGAAGTACGTATTAGTGGTCATCTGTGCTTTTAGTAAATGGGTTGAGGCTTTCCCTGTCAAAGATGCTACGGCCATGACGACTGCGAAAACCATGTTAAAAGAATACTTCCCTCGGTTCGGGCTACCAAGAGTCATCTGGTCGGACAATGGTCCACATTTTGTCGCTGCTGTAATTCTGCAGATATGTGCGGTATTACAGATCGACAAACCGTTCCACTCGGCCAGACACGCTCAGAGCGCCGGACTAATAGAAAGACACAACAGTATCATCAAGAACAAGCTAGCTAAAACGTGTGCCGGCACTAAATTAAAATGGCCGGACGCCTTACCGATCGTGTTATTAGCCATGCGTACAACCCCTCAAACTAAGACTGGGCTCTCTCCATTTGAGCTGGTAATGGGGAGACCGGGCAACATCTGGAACCTTCCTAAATGTAGATCTTTGAGAAATGTTGAAAATGTATTACTTTCAGATTATTGCAGCCAGTTGACTAAAAACCTGTATTTGATTAATCACCAGGTTCGAGAGGCTTTACCTGTGCGATACGAGGGCCCGGGCCACAGCATACGGCCTGGGAGCTGGGTGCTCATCAAGGCATTTGAGCGCTCTTCCTGCCTTGCACCTCGCTGGCGGGGCCCATCCCAGGTCCTGTTGGTCACACAGACGGCGGTGCGGGTTTCTGGCAGAAAGAACTGGATCCACACGTCGCACGTCAAGAAACTTCCTCACCCAGTGCCACACGATACCGAAGAAACAGAAGCCCTTGCTAACGCTGCAACCAGCTATCCCAAAGCAGTAGATAGCGCTGAGAGTGTATCGGAGAATCTTTCTGAGCCCGTGAGGCTTGGGAAACCTGCCATTTTGTCTCCACACTCTCCAAAAGGTTTGCTTCCGGAAACTGCTGTTTCAAATTCGGCATCTTCACTTATTTCTGATACAGTGCTTCCAACGGGAAGTGACAACACATTGTTTCTGGATCAATCAGTACTGGGAAAAGCAAGGTACAATCTGCGTCCAAGAAAATAGACTTACGGCACGGTGCGGCTGTGCATTCGGAGAAGGACAGGATCATCGAGGGCTTGTTTTTGCCCAAATTTGAGAAAGGGGATTCTGTTGGCTAGGGTTGTGGAAGGACTATGAAGTTGCGCGGCAAGGAGGTCGCCAGCAACAAACATTGGGGGTTTCCGTTTGAAGACTACAATGCCTGCCACCGCTACCGCTCGTATGGGACTTGTAAATGATTGTGTGATCAACCGGGATAATGGACAAAGTACATGGGCCCCGAAAATGTATTGCTGTGTTCTTATAATAATATTTGGTTTTATAATAGTCACTAGAGACTTCCAGCATAGACAAAGGTACCACAATAATACTCTGCTACTTATCATGAATGCCACGCATGCCATTTTTAATAAGTCCAACTGTTGGGTCTGCTCACATTTACCACAACACGGGATAAGGGGCTAGGTTGGTATATTCATCCTTTACCTTTGACAACTGCTTGTTGTGCTTCTCTTAGAGCACTGTTCTCTGGCCGTTGGAACGATAGCATCTCGGGGAACTTTGATGGTACTAATTTGAATAGCTTTGAGAAACGTGTTCTGACTCCCCTGGGATGCTCGCTTTTCGCAAATAGGAGTAAGCTCAAGGTGGCTTCTATTAGGCCTTCTGATGACTGTCTCGTCCTTTTCAATCTTTGATTTCCTTCAAGATGGCTCTGATAGGCAATAAGGATGCCATGCCTCCTTCTTACACTGTTAACCATAATCCCGATTCAGTTTCTTTCTGCATACAGAGGAATGGTACTCAGTCAATGGTAGATTTTAGAGGTTGTGCAATGTTGCAAATTTGACTGGGGAAGACAAACCGTTGTATGTAGGCGAACCTGACTACTTTGTTTGCCGTAAGGTAGCATTTCCATGGTTGCCCAGGGGTTGGCAGGGAACCTGTTATTTAGGGATCCTGTTACCTGGGGTATTTATAGCTAGTACAATAGAGGTTTCAAAGGCTCGACCACAGCGGGACGGGAATGGTGACACTCCAGCGTCTTGGGAGATGTAGCAAAATCATTTGTGCCATTTTGGGGGCAGATAGCGAATTCCGAGGACATCAGAAGACTAGCAAGAGTACTGGAGAGAACTATCAACCGGACCACGGACATACTCTATAATATGACATTAGAACAGAAAGCGATACAACTAGTAGCACTTCAGAACCGGATGGCATTAGATGTCATTCTGGCTGAACGTGGTGGAGTGTGTAAATTAGTGGGGTCCGCTTGCTATGTTTTCGTGCCAGATTCCTCCCCAACTATCTTCAAGGCAATACAGAATCTGCACGTCCTTAGTTCAAAAGTGCATATCCCCGAGGGAAACTGGGATCTTAGCGCTTGGTTCTAGGACTTCTTGCGATCTTGGGGTTGGAAGGTACTTATTTTGGGAATCTTGTTGTTCCTTTGTTGTTGTATCCAGTGTCTACCTAGTATATGTTCAATGCTAGGGGGATGTTGCGCACAAGCGATAGGTACCATAGGACATAAAGTGTATGCCCGGATAAAACCTCCA
Source organism: Ambystoma mexicanum (assembly GCF_040938575.1). Classification (NCBI taxonomy): domain Eukaryota; kingdom Metazoa; phylum Chordata; class Amphibia; order Caudata; family Ambystomatidae; genus Ambystoma; species Ambystoma mexicanum. The sequence continues at coordinate 1,345,815,266 of NC_090931.1, forward strand.
AGGAATACGTGTTAAAAGACATTTTAGCGAATGACCTGATGGCAATAGATATTTCTGACAGTGATTCAGGGTGCATGGACGATGATGCATGGAGTTATTTGCAAGGAGATCCGAAGTAGTTTAGCACTTGGCATAGGCCAAAAGGAGGGTTTGTCAAATGGGAAATTATATTGTACCTCCTATTGCAACGAATATATGTATATTGGCCTATGCCAAGCTGCTTGTAAGCCACTTGCGAAGGAATCGTGTTGCAAGGTCCTGACCTTAGAATCAATGTAAGCCGCCATTTTAGGTCAATCTGCTATTTTAGGTTCTCTTTGTAAAATCACCTTGTGAGTTAAAATGGTGGACGATGTCATTCCGAAATACAACATGGCCGTCTTGACCTCTGTGTGTAATTAATATGTAACTTGCCTGCAGGCCACTTGTTGGGGTCGTGAACTGAGACCTTGTCCTTCACTGACCTTTGTGTAAAGGATTACTCGTGCAATGAAACTAATCCACGAGCATATGTTAAGAACAATGTATCCAAATACTGAACTAAGAACACTTGTTTAACCTCATTGTATTAATGTTTGAGAAGATCTTTATGAGATCCTAAAATACACTGTTACCATGTAGGCTTGTTGGCGAATGTATTAAAGGCAGTCCCTATGCATATAGTGGTGCGAACCCGGCATGAATCCTAGATCAGTAATGTATTAGAGGAATATTAACCCGAAGTAGGGTTGGACATCATGTTCGCAAATGGTATAAAAGAGTGACGAATTCTAATGTACAGTGTCTCTCACTAAGCACACTGAACCACGCTGGAGTTTGTTGTGTTGTACTAAGGGCCGATAGCTATCTGTTACTTTTCTTGGAAAACTGTTCAGTATAAAAGAAAGATCTTTGTATGTTCCTTTGTATCCCGTGTTCGGTGTATTTTCTTTTGGGGTACTCAGCCTCGATATTTTGATTTTGTTTTCACAGTATGGTGTGGTGCATCCCCTTGCGTGCTGTGCGCCCCACTTGCATCAGATGTGACAAGAGTTCATGGGTCAACCCAGTGAATTTGGTGGATGCTGTTATCCGAAGCAAGGAGAGGGGGGGAAGGGCCAAGCGGGTCCACACCCTGCCATGGCTTGGCTGCTTCATGCTAGAGCATAGTCCCCTTGCCCTGATTGGGAAAGGCTGGTTCTGGCTGTGTAATGCGTGGATTGTGCCCCACCATAGTGGTTGCACATTAGGTTAGTGACTATTGAACACAAGAATGGATATTTTGATGGGTGACTTTCTGTCCTGCCCACTGTTTATTTTGGTTTCAATGGAGGGCTTACCTTGGCTTGATCAATTAGGGCTCAGAGATGGTCCAAGTGAAAGGTGCTGTTATCCCAATGGTTATATCAAACCCCAATACCTGGAGGCACATGTGCAGCCAAACAGGAGGAAAGGATATAGTCCATAGTCCAAGGATATAGCATAAAAAAAGGAGTGTAAAGTCTTTAATACCCATGTTATTTTTGCTTACAGACACAGATATTGTGTACATTAATGACCCAGAACTGAGTATTTAAGAGCACGAGCATTGCACTGTTTAAATTAGTTGGTTGCCATTTATCAAAACAGAATCTTCCAGAGTGCTTGTGATCTGTCCAGAAACACTGCAAGATTCACAGAGCCCTGCACAGTCTGGTGGGCAGGCAGTCCACTGTTTCCATCTAAAATGGTGGGAGGGTATGAGGTCCCAGGAAGCAGCCTGGTGGTGCCAGGGTATATGCAAGAACAAGCAAATGACCCGCCTATGGTTGGAGTTATGATTGTTTTTAGAGGAGAGAGTGGCGGGCCTGCTGGCTGCCTTGTAGAAGCAGGTAGGACGGGTCAGCCCACAATAACCGTATTTGTTGACAAGCCTTCTGGTATCTGGTAGACAGGGCCCCTTCACCATGCACTGTCAATTCATAGCATGACTCTTCTCTGAGGTAGAGGCATCCAAACATTGGGACAAGAGAGGTTTCTGGTGTCCCGGAGCGCCAAGAGAGAGTTAGTCCCCCAGTGCCGAGAGAAACACGTACTGACGAAGGACACTGGCAGAGAGGGATATGCGTGGCATGGGCCACATCCATCTATACACATTCTTGTGAGAGGGATAGGTGTTGCATGGGTTTCATCCATCTATACACATCCTGCAAGAGGGATAGGCGTGGCATGGGCCGCATCCATCTATACACATCCCTGCAAAAGGGATAGGAGTGGCATAGGCCACATTCATCTATACATATCCCTCTCGCGGCATGGGCCACATCCATCTATACACATCTCTGCGAGAGGGATAGGCGTGGCATGGGCCGCATCCATCTATACACATCCCTGCCAGAGGAATAGGCGTGGTATGAGCCAAATCCACCTATACACATCCCTGTGAGAGGGATAGGTGTGGCATGGGCCACATCCATCAATACACATCCCTGCGAAAGGGATAGGCATTGCAAGGGCCACATCCATCTATACACATCCCTGCGAGAGGGATAGACGTGCCATGGGCCACATCCATCTATACACATCCCTGCAAGAGGGATAGGCGTGGCATGGGCTGCATCCATCTATACACATCCCTGCGAGAGGAATAGGCGTGGCATGGGCCACATCCATCTATGCACATTCCTGGAAGAGGGATAGGCGTGGCATGGGCTACATCCATATATACATATCCCTCTCGTGGCATGGGCCACATCCATCTATACACATCTCTGCGAGAGGCATAGATGTGGCATGGGCCACAATCATCTATACACATCCCTGCGAAAGGGATAGGCGTGGCATGGGTCACATCCATCTATACACATCCCTGCAAGAGGGATAGGCGTGGCATGGGCCACATCCATATATACATATCCCTCTCGCGGCATGGGCCACATCCATCTATACACATCTCTGCGAGAGGCATAGACGTGGCATGGGCCACAATCATCTATACACATCCCTGCGAAAGGGATAGGCGTGGCATGGGTCACATCCATCTATACACATCCCTGCAAGAGGGATAGGCGTGGCATGGGCCACATACATATATACATATCCCTCTCGCGGCATGGGCCACAATCATCTATGCACATCCCTGCGAAAGGGATAGGCGTGGCATGGGGCACATCCATCTATACACATCTTAGCCTTTAGGAGTCAGGAAAGAGGGTCTAGGAATGTTTTGCCTACAATCACAATGGTATTACCAAGATAGACATGCAAGAGCCAAGCAATAACAGCATTCGTCCTCTGGCAACCACCATGTAATGGAGCCCCACTCTCTCTAAAGAAAGGATTTAGTGCTGCACTGCCCCGCCTGGCAACAAGGGACCTTGGCGTTTGGGTATCTAGTCCTGCACAATACCTCAAAGTGCAGCATTTACAACACATGCTGATCCCTCTTAAAAGGACTGAGGAAGATGTAGGTGGTCAGATGGAGAGAGAGGATTATCCAAAGACACATGGAAAGGTGTAATGGGCCTCCTTGGTTGGTGGTTAGGAGAGTCAGTGAGGACGGGTCCGGGACCCATAGCAGGGGTCACCCTTGCTAATCCTGAATCCAGATTACAAACATTGGGTCAAATGCCACATCAGATATTGACTAGATGAGACAAGGATCATTAGAGAGGTTATTGTAATTAATGAAGTTCAATTGAGCTAACTCTTATGTTTCTGTGTTATCATGGGACACAATGATCTACTCATCCATATACCATTTGGAAAGGGGGGTTGTGTGATATCTCCACTTGGGCAACGTGCCCAGCCCAAGGAAGCAGGGATAAGCGGAGCCACCACTGAGCAGGATACCACTCGAGCTCTGCATGATCGAGCTGCACGAGCCGCTGTCGAGGAGTGAACGGAAGAAGTGAAGGACTGTAAGTGGCAGGGGTTGTGAACAGTTACTTTGCCCAAACAGGTTTAGCGCCATCCACCACAAATCGGTTACTATAAGAGAGGAGTTGGTAGAAGGTGCTATTGCTCTTCTGCCATCCGACTAACTGCCGTGATTTTAAACGAAAGTTTCACTGGTTCTCTAGGCTCTCCTCTCCTCTCTTCGCCTCTCCTCTCCCGTTGTGCATCATTTAACTGCATACTTATTTTGTGGTTTCAGTTTGTGTGTAGATGTAAGCACTACTAAAGTTCACCTTTGAATGTGACGTGATCAAAGCAGGCTTCAGCATCTGATGATCTTTTTGTCAATTGCTTTCACTCTCCAGTTAGTATTACGCAATAAACTTAGGGTGCACAAACTATGCAGGTTATTCTGTGCCTGACCCACATTGAGACACAAATGCACAGCCAGGCTTGCAGTCCTGGATTACTTGATTTAGATGGATAATGTCCTGAACATTGGGGAAAGTCTCCAGCCAATGGAAAATGTGTCGTTTCCCAGGATGCACCGGAAGTCATACACTTTATTTGGCAAACTGAATTTTTTGATCCCTGTATGGGTACTGTGCAGATTAAGGGAGCCTTTCGTCAAGGCACGTCACAAGGGCACTCCTGAGACATCTCTTCAGGGGGCTTTCCCACTTCTGATGGCAAACATGGGTGCATCAATGCAGGACCTTAGTGCAGTGGCTATGTCAGTGGCTCTCAAATGTATCCACCATCCACCCACCTCAAAGATTACATGTTATGATTCTGCCCAGTTAATGCTGCTGTCAATTAACGCCTTCTCTGGTACTCCCATTCTTTTTTTTACAGGGGCATACCCCCGACTAGTGACTGACTATTCAGCAGGTGGAACAGTGATCGGTTTCCCCCTCACCCATCACCATGCGTGCGCCCTCACTCTCCCAGGACCATAGGCCCGTCCACAGAGGAATAGAACACACCTCTACACACTTGAAAAGGCTCTGCAGAGTACCAAAGCGCACATGGGAAGTGTGGAGTGGGGCTCTCACTGCAGAATGCAGTCTCCAGCCCTTATTGGATAGGGTTCAGCAGAAAAGGCGATGCACATGGTGAAATGAAGGGCATGCCACACATCATATCTACAGGCTCCAGTGCATGGCTGTCAGGTTTCCCAGTTCCATGCAGAATCTTTGAGTCTGTGCTGTGTTCTTTTTCACGCTGCATGCTGGTAATTGTAGGCCCATCCTTGCAATGGGAAAAACGAAACTACAAGCTCCAGAATGCAATTGGAAGCAAAAAGCAGGACTGACTCGAGGTGTCACACATGGAACTGAGAAACTTGGCTGGGATGGTCAGGTGGCTCTTGTGCCCACATTGGCTTCTGGGTGCCCAAGGCAGGGGGTTGCAGCACATGGGGATGCCCCCGGAGGCTCAAGCCTGGAGGTCTCAAGTGCTTAGACCTTTGTAGAAATCTAGGGTACCTGAGGGCAGGGGCAGAATCCAGAGCCAGCTAGGGAGAGTTAGAGATTTTCCCTCTGGAGGGGGCCAGAGCCACTGACCGGGGTACACAGGGACCTCTGCCATGACTGGGTGGCGGGTGAGTTCTTGCGCTCACTTCTTGTGGGGTGCAAACCCGGGAAAGCCCGAGCTGGCATCGATGAGCCCTGGCAGGGACCCGGGACACACCCTGACTGCCTTCCCATATGGCCTGGGTGTCCAACTGTTGTGTTTGTTGGTACTCTCATTCTGCTCTGGCCCTCTGGGGCCAGTCGGTTAGGGCCCTGTGCTCTGGGACACCATCCCAGGGGGCGCAGGACTGTCTTGTGGAGCCCTGGTAGCTCTCCCCTGTGACTCCCTCTTGACTCCTCCCTCTACTGCCTGCGTCACTTATCTGACAATCCTCTGTTAAGCCCCCACTATCTGTGGCCGGGGCTTTAACTGTGATCCGCAACAGGGGCCAGCCTCTCTTCCCTACCTCTCATGGACTGGGTCCTGCTAATTTTGCCGCAGGCTCTGCCAAGACCACCTGGTCTGCTAGGCTTACCAGAAAGGGAGAAGAGCACTCCCCAGCCTGCCCACACCCCAGCACATGCATCCAGGGTGGGTGGGACTTTCCTGTGCACCCCGCGGTGCAGCAGGAAGGACGTAGACCCTTGAGGTGCCGCCACTGCAGCAGAACCTTTGACAAAAGCATGTCTCAGAGAATTACTTTCAAAAGATCGCAGCAAGGTAGCAGCTCTGTTACCTATGAACCCCTGACCTAGAATCAGGTCGTCTATGAATGATTTAGCACCAGGTTCCCCACAAACATGCCGTGCACTACGGATAAGAGAGGTGGCCCCCTTCTGTCTACCCTCGAGTCCCGAGGTGAGCGGCTCTGCACACCGGCCCACAGGCCGGCTATCCTAACACAACCAAGGCTCCACAGTGATGCAGTATTATGGTTTGGGGGGTATTTAGACTTATAGGCATTCAGTCATAATCCCACAGATGGTAGCTTTGCCCCTATTGGCTCCTCAGCCTAGTATATACATCAAATGTCTGCACCTGCAAATGCCAGCAGGATTACTATTGCAACAACACATCATCAGTAGGGTAAAACTAACCTGTCTCACAACGGTCTAAACCCAGCTCATGGTCCCTATTAGTGGTTGATCAATCCAACGCTTTGTGAATTCGGCTTTACAATGAATGGAAAAGCCTACATCGATGGTTCAGAAAGCGACGTCGTTATGAACACTTGGCCACCACAAGCCAGTTATCCCTGTGGTGACGTTTCTGAAATCTCAGAAGGATCATGAGGCCCTGCTTATATGGTCGTGTTTGTATTGAAAATTGAGATCAAGCAAGATTTTGCCCTTCTGCTCCCCAGAAGGGTTCTGTCCTCCTTGATCTCACTCTAGGACACTGGCATTATCGTTTGACAGGTGTAGCACCCCAGTCAAACTTCCCACCTGCCACTGTCCCTGGAGCAGGCCATGCCCTGCAGGCACTGGGCTCTTGGAGCCAGAAGCGAGAGCCCCATGGGGCTCACCCCCGCCTCACTGGGTAAGTGAAAAAACAATGAGTAGTGGTATTTCACCAGTGGCCCGAATGCCTCCAACATATACTACACCTCTCATGTCTCTTAACAGTTCCAGAAGAGGCCCACGCTTAACAAGGTCTTCTTTCCCCACTGATTCAGCCACGCCCTTTCCCTTTGCTGTGGCTAGACAGTCGATAGGGACAGTTGGGAATCTTGTTCATTCATTCAAGCACATAACTATAATGACGCAGCATTTGGCTATATTCATACCATCGGAGTGGCTCATTCTGTGTTAATGGCTGCCCGTCATCTCACATTTATTGTTTGTTTAAAGCTGAAGGCATAATTATATAAAACACCAAAGCATACCATAGGCATACACGGTGCAGTACATACAACAGATGAACATATATGTACAAATAAATCACTTTAGACACCTCTTAACAATATTATCTAACAATATATATGCATGTATAACATTTACAAAAGTCTATAATATTGGAGAGCAAGCGCCCTGTTGGAGTCACGGTCCAACACAACCATTGGGATGAAAGTTCAGAGTCAGATTCTGGATCCCTCAACAGAATCAATTTAAGAGTCAGTCTTGAAAGAGTGTTTTATGGGTATGGTTATCCCTCCATGGCTATGACCTTCATTAATGTCACAGGCCTACGTCCGGCAGGCATCCTGGAGTGTTCTGATTCATGAATGTTGGCAGACTTCCATCAATTCCCAGTCCATCACTTGGTATTCCTCTGCCATAAGGAACTCCGTCGATCTCTGTGTGCCTTAATGCTGAGATATTGATGCCTTGCAGATCACCAATTAGACTGGGTGGTTGCGCGTGTCTTGCAAGCGATTTATGATGCCCATCTGTGTCTACTTTCTCTCTCAACTCAACCTTGTCCAACTTCCTAACAAGGTTTTGTTGATCCAGGAAATACCTCATCTGGTATTGGTTGCTTTCGATTCACCATTTCCCTTGGCGCATCTACCTACCAGACCATGGTCAGCATAGGTGGAGATGTTATATCCTTTTAGCCTATCCCCAAACAGACACCTCCTATCAGACTCGCCCAGCAGGGACAGTTACCAGTGGGACCATGCAGAGGTAAGGGTCACTATGACTTGAGAGAGTCATAGTTATTCCCACCATTACCTGCGTTTCATTGAATTTCTTCACTTCGAAATTCAGAGCACTGGGCAGACATCACATTGCACCAACACACATTGCGGGTCACCGTGATGCTTGGTTTTAATTAAACAGGATTCCGCTGGTCTGCTTCTAGGTGTTAACTGAGGCAGAAGCCGACCATGAACCCTGGCAGGGGAACAGAGAGAGGCGACCACGCAGCTGGCGCAATCCACAGAAAGGTTCTGGCTCATGTCCAGAGTCTGTGCAGCCCCCAAGGGGGAGACGCCTCATCCAGCAGTGGTGCACACCTAGCCCCGCTTTACACCCCAGCCTGATCAACCCAGCCCTTAGAGGCAATCCTTATACCGAAGGTATGGATCTGACTTGCTGACTTACTTTATCTATGTTGTTCGAACATGCCTGGGGCTATTCACCTTGGAGACCTGCCGCAGATATGGGGCCTGTGTTTGACCTCATGGTCACAGGTTCGAATCCCAACAGGTCCACTCAGCCCTTCATCCTTCTGAGGTCGATAAAAGTACTACCATTAAGGTGGGTAATGATAAACATCTGTTGTCTGTCAATAGTTCCAAAATGCTCTTCTCTGGGTGAACGTGCACTCTTCAAATACACCTGTTATGTTATGTCATATGGGTACGGCCATGTGCAAGGTGTACACCATCTTCCCTGGATTTTTAAGGACCAGCGAGTGCTCACTGGATGCCACCAGAACTGCAACCCAGGAGGATTTGCGGTGCAACTGCCGTTCAAGTGACCTTCAGACAGGCATAGCCCTGGGAGAAACCTGGGTCCACAAGGTGCATTCGAAGTGTCGATGATCAATGCATCCTGCAATTCACACTAATTCTCACAGATGTCTGCTTTCTTCATCGATGCATGTGCTGAGTGATCCACCGGCAAGAGTCACAGGCTACTTTTTTCCAGATGTCGGCCTGAGGAGAAGCTGGGTGCAGGCAGCGCCGTCCGGCCCACCTGGCTGATACCTCATTCTCTGACTGTGACCTCCCTCTCCCCTTTCGGGCTGAGATCCGGGTACGTGGACATGAGGGATGGTCACCCACTGTGCCGGCAAGCCCGATCATCTATCACCTATGGCAGTGGACAACTGGAACCTCGCTGCCCGCCTGTCGAGTAAGCCAGACTGCGCCATGGTTCAGAGCTCACCCAGCATGCTGGGCCCCGTCCGCCTGCTAAGGCGTCCTTCGAGAACTGCCAGGCTTCCCTTGGGTCCTGGCTGCCCTCACTTGAGACTTCCCTTCTGAACGGGGGTCCCCACCTACACCCGCCCACTGGCAGATCAGAGACAGGAGCACCTGGCCAGCATGGCGACTCAGGGGCCGGCTCTGAGAAGAGGGGAGCTGCTCGGGGCTCCCTCTCCAGTGCGTGATTGGGGATGTCCCGGCAGGTTAACCCAACTCTGTTGGATGTCACCATCCATCTTCTGGGTCACATACCACTCAAGTGGAATGGATCCTGCTCCACGGTGCCTAGTCCCCCGGGTGCCCCATCGGCAGACCACTCAACAGGCCAGATCGTAGTTTGAGGGGTGCTCTGTGCTGTGGGTGTGCGTGTCTGGAAAGCAACTGAGGTCGGGCCCGTGGCTCTCTTTCCGGCTGCTAACCTTGTTACGACTCTTATTTCCTCTAGATAGTCAACTCTTATCGTCTTCTCGGTGCTCGGCCAGGGCTGTTGCCGATTCAAGGACCTCACTAAACCATCCAATCAGTATTAGCGAGGGGCAGTGTGTACAAAGGGCTTCTGACCCGCACTTACTGGTAATTCCTCATTCATGGGAAATATTTGCAATCCCCAAACCCTATCATGAAGGGGTTCAGCGCGTTACCTGATAGCAAAGGGTAGACTCATGCTGATCCGTTCAGTGTAGCGCACGTGCAGCCCTTTAAAAGGGCATCACAGACCTGTTATTGTTCGATCTCATGTGGCTGAGCACCCCTTGTCCTTTTAAGAAGTTGAACGGCAACCACGGGGGGTCATGTAGATAGTTCTAATGGAGGAGTCTCATTTGTTATTGGAATTAACCACACAAATCTCTCCACCAACTAAGAACAGCCATTCACCACCACCCACAGAATCGAAAAAGAGCTATCAATCTGTCAGTCCTTTCTGTGTACGGGCTGGGTGAGGTTTCCTTTGGTGTTGAATGAAATTAAGCCACAGGCTCCACTACTAGTGGTGCCCTTCCATCAATTCCTTTAAGTTTCAGCTTTGCAACAATACTTCCCCAGAAGCAAAGGTCCTCATTATAAGTTTGCCAGTAATTCCAGCAGGATACCAGCAAACTGACCTACCATTTCTGCCACCTGATATCCCAGAATTTCCAGGCTATTACAGGTGATGTCAAGGGTGTTAAATCCCCATTCCATGGAGTCCCTGAGGACTCCATGGAGGGGTGTGTCAATATTATTGGCACCGTTAATACCATTGCTGGTAATAACAGCTGTTTTTTTTCCAGTGGGGGCCTGATTTACCTCCATCTCCTGGCTGGAGTTAAGTCAGTGACCCACACTGACACACATGTAGTTTTGCTTGTAGGTAAAAGTGCCGGTCACAGAATTAACAGCACTTTTCCCAGCACATTTCCTGCACCGCAAAACTTGTAATGAGACCCTTGGTTTCACTGGAAACTGCTCGTCAGGTCATGGGAATAACACTGCCGGATCGCTAGTTGTCATCGTTTATGGTCGGAATTACGACAGTATCTTATCATCTTCAAACCTCTGACTTTCATTCTTGATTAGTGAAAACATTCTTGGCAAATGTTTCGGTTTGGTTCATCTTTCGCCAGCTCAAGAATTTCACCTCTAGTGGGACAATATGGATGCCCCCGGCCGTCCCTCCTTATCATGGCCCCAGTTCTGAAGACCCACGAAATAGAAGCAGAGACCTATTCCTTTACTCATAGCTGAAGTATTCGGGGGATCCGGCCTGCTTTGAACACTCCAATGTTTTCAAAGTAAATGCTTTGGACCTCAGGACACTAACTCAAGAGCATCAAAGGGTGCCGAGAGGTAGGGACTGGGGCAAGCGGTGGCTCGCCTTGCGGCAGACTACCATCTCAATCCCAAGATCCAACTACAAGCTTTTTAACTGCAGCAATTTTAATATACGCTATTGGAAATGTAATTACGACAGCTGCTGGCACCAGACTTGCCCTCCAATATATCTTTCTTAAAGTATAGAAAGTGAACTCATTTCAACTACAAAGCCTCGAAAGAGTCCTGTATTGTTATTTTTCATCAGTACCTCTCCTAGTTGGGAGTGGGTAATTTGCACACCTGCTGCTTTCCTTGGATGTGCTAGCTGTTTCTCAGGCTCCCTCTATGGAATCAAATCTTGATTCCCCATTAAACCGTGGTCACCATGGTAGGCACAGAAAGTACCATCAAAGGTTGATGTTATCTAAAGTCACCAAAGCTGCTGGGCGCGCCCGGATTGGTCTTGGTCTGATAAATCCATGCATCCTGGGAAGTCAGCGTTCATGGGCATGCATGAGCTTTGGAATCCACAGAAATCCAATTAACAGATGGAGCAATCAAAGGAACCATAACTGATTTAATGAGCCATTCGCAGTTTCACTGAACTGGCCATGTGTTTTTACACACCCATGGCTTAATCTTTGAGACTAGCATATGCTCCTGGCAGTATCAACCAGGTAGTGGCACCTGCTGGAGGGTGGCAATGGGAGGAACCGAGCACCTGCCTTGGGCCAACCTTCACACACTCAGTGGTCTCGGGGACCCAAGCATCAGAGCGTTCCCCACAAAAACTGGGGGGGTGGACAGTTCAACCATTCGAGAACCGGCAGGTAAGCATGCTCCGGGGAGATGCAGAATGGATGGGAGAGACTGAGCACAGGCACAACTTAAAGTGGGATGGTTTTTTCCACGCGCCACTACCGGTGTGGTAACAGGGAGGTCAGTACCCCATGGAACGGTTGTTCAGAACTTTTAGAGAAACATGCTCGGTGGAGAAGTGGCCACAGCATGGCTTACAGGACCTGCACCGGGGCTAGCACCAATTAACCCCGTCCACTAGGGTGCTGCCGGGCTGCTTGGCCCTCGCTCTGCTTGGAGAGACCCATCCATATAAGGGGACCTTGCCCGAGGGGGAATACCCTTGACAAGGTCCGAAGGCAGGTAGAAGTTAATTGCTTGAAACAACAGCCGAGCAGGCTAACCAGTCCAACTCTAGATGGACCAAATGCACCAAACACAGAGGAAGGTGACTAGCCTTTCTTGAAATCTGTGTACCCTGGGTGACAGAGGGGGAGGTCTGGTCAAAAGTGTCCATCCTTCTTAAAGACCCACCTAGAGAAACATTACAAATTGGATCCCATCCGGACTGCCAGAGCATGCCGGCTATCTGGTCCTGTTGGGTGTCTTGGCCCACGTTCAAGTTATTATGCTGCAACACTTGGTGCTGTGGGCTTAGGAAATCCAAGAGGGCGGAAAAGCCCACATTTGCCCCAGAATACTGGAGAACCGCGCAGTTTTGCGCACAACAAAGTGGTCCCCTGACCTGCCACCCACCAGTGCAAGCATGATGGGCCAAGAGTGCCATGAGTGAAATGTGTGCCAAGGGAAAAACAGCAGTGCCGGTGGCTAAAAAAAAAAAGCGCTTTGAAATCACCTTTGAAATGCAAGCTAAAATTGCCTATTTTAAACATCACAAGATATTCAAAAATCTCAATGAACACCAGCAGGCATTTGGCAGAATGTATTCTTGTGTGCATACTAAATCTGGAAAGAGAAAGAGCCCAAAACAATGTTTATAACAAAACTGGCTGAGCTGTGGATGTCAGCAGCTTAACTGAAATTGGATTTAAAACCACTAAAATCGAAATGTTTAAATTAAATGAATGACCTACTTTTGAGTGTCACATAGTTTGCAACTGTTAAATGTCATAGTTTTGAACTTAGAATCAGCATTCTAGCTGCGTGTGTAAAAGTTGTAAGTTTGATTTGAATGAAGAAGAACTGGGAACAAAAGTGACATTTAGCTGAAGCCTGGCTTAATGAAACTGGATTCTGCCTCACAACTACCCCCGACAGGAGAGGGAATTCAGCAGCTTTGTTCCCAGGCTTGGCTGCATCCTGCTGCCCCTGCCAAAAGGAGATGACACCTCTCTGATTGAATTAGGGGAGTGGCACCTGGGGACTACAGGAAACTAAACAAAGCACTGTCCCTGGCTCAGGCAAATGTTATATTAGGGGGGTCGTAAATGGCTTCCTCTTGGAAGGAGAAGTGGGAGGGGCAGTGCCTGTGAGAGCAAGCTGAGCTTGGGGAAAGTGGATAGACCAGAAATTCCACCATGTGCTTTGGAAAACCACACCCCTTTGGGGCCAGAGCATGATTTTAAAAAGATGGATAATTCATAGTGCGGACTTGTAAAAATGATATAAATAACATCATCATTCTTGTGATTTTTCTATGCACATTTAAGGAGGTGTTAGGACCCTGTGGTATGTTCTTGGGGATAGTAGCGGAAAAAAGGTTGTTACTCCAAATGTATGCATGTTAAAAATCTGACACTTTATCATCTGAAACCCATATCCCTGGTGCACATTTGTGTAAAATCTGGAAAGGTTTAGAGGTCGTTATCTGGATGAAAAGGGGAGAATTCTGTCATAAGTGGACACAACGTCTTACAAAGACAGGGTTCGGATGGTTTGGTGCTACAGAAAATATGTTAACTGGACGTATAATATTAGAAAAATGGTTCATAGATAAATATGTATTTGGATCAGAAATAGATTTGTGTGCAATTTGACAAGGGGAGGATCCTCTGACCATAAACCTCATCACTCTGACTCACAACCCAGTTCCCCCAATCAAGGAAGAGAGGAGGAACTGGCCAATGATAAGTTGAGAGGGTTGGGCATGCAGAATTAGCCGACCCACCCACTTTCTAAACACATAAAAAGAGCCACTGAAACCCAGGTAGGGATATTCACTTTCCACTTTCTTGCGGGACGCTTTGCCAGGAGACTCCAGACTTCAAATCCAGAACTCCAGGGATCCAGAACTTAACTCCAGAATTTGTAGCAGAGAGGCTAACCCACAAGCTGAGTTCTCTTCAGCAGGCCTCAGAAATCATTTGCAAACTATTCAACCACCGGGGTGTGCGGTTTGCTGCTTGCTAAGAATCCACTTGATCCAGACCCGCAGAACCAGAGACCGCTGTATCCGGAACCGCTAGCAGAACCGATAACAGAACCGGAGACCCAGAGACCAGATCGCTGTGAAGAACCGCTAGCAGAAGTCCAGCAAATCCTGACCCGATCGGTGACGAAGCCACATTCCTGTCCAAAATCTAGTGTGAGTACCCAGCTAGCACTGTGCCAAAACCAATCTCTTAGTTCAAAATAATCTAATCCAAACTATTTTAGCCTATTAGAACTGCCTCCTACAATTGTGTCATTCTGTCATCTTTAAAACTGAAAACTGTCATCTGTCATTCTGAGCTTTAAAATTTAAAATCTGAAAAACTACCTTTACTAAATTGGCCGTATCTCCGGAACCGTTTGTGCTAGGAACCAGATTTCATCTTAAAGCTAAGATCCTGGGCTTTCCAACGAACCTAGAACCGACTTCCTTATAGTGCCTCCGTAATTGCACTCGACGCCCGCGGCTAAATTTGCCGCAATTTGACATTTTGCTTAATTTCAGCCACGTGTAAAAATATTTGTCTTTGCTTCCATCCCTGAAATCTGTTTTTAACCTAATAACCATCCTTGAATCATTGATAGGGCTGGCCTGAACTGATTCAAAGTATCTATCACCTACCCTGAACCTCCTATAGGGAATTGAAAGCCTTTTTAGCATATTTTCCACTTCAACCCCATCAAAGTATATTGCCCGTGTTTAAAACTCCTACCTGTTTTCCTCTAAGCTTGCTAGGGGGGAACTGAATTATATTTGATTACATTCCTGAGAACTGTGTGCTTTTCTTCCATCTCTTTACATTGCATAAAGGGGGGGGGGTGAATTGTCAAAGAAAAGTGATTACATTGTATTTTGTTGAAGTCACATCAAGTTTATTTTCTGTACTGCATTTTCATTCATCATTGCATTGTCCTTGAAGCCATAAAAGCATTCTGAGCTACTTTATCCTCTCTAAATCACTTCTAAGCCATCAAAAAGAGTGTACCACTGTAATATTATCCATTGTTGATCACTATCATCTTCACAAGTGTGCTATCAAACATTAATTTATTATAAAAGTGTGATATATATTGTTTAATTTTCAAAGTAACCTTTTAATTTGCAAAACAAACCTACTTCTTGGCTCAGTGGGGTCAGGGGGATTCTAAGAGAGGGGTGTTATATAAGGGTTGTCATCCAGAGTAAACGAACTGGACATAAAAATATTTCAATAAGGGTTTCCCTCAGCATCCCAGACTAGGCATTGACTTAGCTATAGTGTTGAATTGAATCCGCTTACAGTCCTCCCATTCATTCCTATGGCCAACTACCAGATGGCCAGGCTTGGAGGGCAGCCATCTGGTAGTGCAATGCAATCCAATGGGACCGGGCGGGAAAGGCCCCTGGCTCTCTGGCAAAGGAATGGCAGGCCCCCTTGGACTTCAGCTGGGCAGGAGGGCGGTTGACCTACGTGTGAGACAGGTGCCCAAGGGAGTGGGCAGCACCCCTGGCCATCCTGGAGCTCTGGCCAGGGCACGTTCCATCTTTTACCTACAAAGAGGGATAGCGACCCTGTCAAGATGCCCCGCGTCCTCTGCTGCTCAGGCAGGCGTTTGACCCACATGCCAGACTGGTGTTCAAGTGCGGGGGCAGCACACACAGCCATCCTGGAGCTCTGACTGGGGTGTGTTTGAGCTTTATTCTCCATAGTGGGACGGGGACCCTGCATGGTTGTCCCAGGACTGCCGCTAGGCAGGGGAACAATCAACCTACATACAAGGCAGGTGTCCAAGGGAGGGGGACAGCACCCCTGACCATCCTCAAGCTCTGACCAGGGAATGATAGAGCTTTTCCCTCCAGGGGGGATGAGGATCCCTCTGGGGCATCCCAGGTCTGTCGCCGGACAGGCAGATGGTCGAGCCACGTGCTAGGCAAGCACCCAAGAGAAGGGGCAGCACCGGGTCCATCCTTGAGCTCTGGCAAGGGAACGATAGAGCTTTTCCCTCCAGGGAAGGATGGGGAAACCGCCGGTGTGCCTCAGGACTGCTGCTGGACAGGTGGATGCTCGACTCACATGAAGGCAGGCTCCCAAGAGAGCGGGCAGCACCCCCAGCCATCCTGGAGCTCTGGCTGAGTCGCGTTAGGGATTTTCCCTCCAAGTTCGGATTGGGACCCCTCCGGGGTGCCCCGGAACCGCTGCTGGGCAAGGGGGCAGTCGACCCAAGGGAGCACCCCAGGCCATCCTTCAACTCTGGCCGGGGATAGATAGAGCATTTCCCTACGGGGAGGGACAGGGCCTTGCTTGGACATGCTTGGACCTCTAGTGGGCAGGAAAGCATCTGCTCAGTGTGGGAGGTAGGCACCCAGGGGTGGGAGCAGCCCGTCCGGCCATCCTGCGGCATGCCTGTGGCCCGTTAGTGCTTTTCCCTCCATGGAGGGACGGGGACCCACCGGCGTGCACCGGGGACTCTACTGGGTAGGACCTTACCATAGCACCCACGTTTCCCAGTTCCATGCAGAATGTTTCAACCAGTCCTGTGTGTTTTTTTTCGCACTGCATGCTGGGACTTGTAGGCCCACCCTTGCAATGGGAAAAACAAAACTACAAGTTCCAGCATGCAATTGGAAGCAAAAAGCAGAACTTGCTCGAGGTGTCACACATGGAACCGGAAGATTTGGTAGGGAGGCCAGTGTTATGTATCATACTGTTTTCCTGCCTCTTACACAAATTATATCTTACTCACTGGAGCCCACTCAGTCTCTGTTGCACAGCCCTTCTATTTGTCAATTTATATCCGGGTTTAATGTGATTTTTGGGGAGATGTCTGCCTTGCCCTAAAAGCCTCCTTCATAGTTTACTGATGAAAAATAACTGAAAACATTTGTGCACACAACGTAAAAAAAAACATTATTTTCGTTTAACACATATCTGCAAAAATAAAATCACACAATTTAAAAAAAAACGGAAGAATTGTGCCAATAAATCTAGGTTGATATCCTTGCTAAATGTAATTGTTTAAAAAATAAGAAGAAGAAGAATTACAACCTGTATTGAGTACCATTAAATTGGGTGGTACTGTCATCCGTTATCCGTTATGCCGCTAAAATAGTTCAGCGGTTTGAGCACTCTCTTCTGTAAATTGTGTGTGATCTACACGTCACAGGTTTGAATCCTGGCAAAGTCAACTCAGCTTTTTATCTATCTGAGGTTGATAAAGGAAAACCAATACAAATTTGGTTGGGTGATAATTGTATGTAAAACACTATATAAATAACAAATCATTATTTGCTGCACTATATACAACCCATTTGTATGTCTTTTAAAGTGTGTCTGGGTACTTGCCATAATGTAAGTGAGCAGGCATGTCCCTCATTCCACCGTATGTTTTTCTAAAGCGTCTGCCAATTTCCAGCCATCCAATCGCTGTTGTGTTATCCCTGGGCTCACACACAGCGATGACCTTTGCTGTTCAGACACATGGGCAATCTGCAATCAATTAATGGCATCATTTCAGATGCCACAGTCATCTTGGAAGCAAAGCCTGTGGTGTGATAGAATATGCTGGTGACATTTCCACTGCACTTTGAAACAATATTATAACCATCACTGCTACAGTAATGCACCCAAACATTAGCTGGGATATTTGACAGATCGGATTCCAGATTAAAGCGAAAAGAAATTCTTCCAGCCATTTCATCAAACAGTAAAAGTTGTTGCACCCTGAAGTAAATGTACCCGCCCACTCCTTCAAAGGAGCACACATTCATGCTTTTCAGCTAATTTGCATGCCCACAATGCATTGCGCAGTGGCTCTGAGCTGCAAGGGAACTTCCAGGGATGGCTATTGTGTGGCTCTGTGGCCTGTGTGACTTGTTAGCTGAAATGGCCTGTTATACCCTTTTAAAATAAGATAGTTTAAGCTTGAGCGAAACATACACGCAGATAGAATGCTCCCTGCAGGCATATGTGAAAAGTGATACAGACTCCTCGGGATGAACTGGATAGTGCATCTTTTCCGTTCAATGCTTATTACATTAATCACATTATTGCGATTTTTGCTATGTAGCAGGAACAGCATACACTATATGGGATATACATATTGATTCATTTCAATCCATTGTTTTTGCTGTGACTCAACATCTCCACGATGCATTAAGAGCCAATACTCAGAAGGGAGAGTTGGTGCAAGTGGGTGCATGGCTTGGCCAGTGTCAGTGCCATGATTAGGAAGTCAACTTAGTTTTCATCCCTGGTTGAGATATCTTAGAGCATTTGTAGGACCCTTCCATTAGCAGAAGCTGGTGTTGAATTCCTTCAGGCAATCGTTTGGAGCTAAGTGGGCTGTGAGATGAGAGCTGATCATTTCTTTTTCTGGTCTTAAAGATGCAGAACAGACTGGCCATGGCCTGGTAGTTAGCCGAGGTTCTCTGGGCCCATGTTAGATTTTTCGAGGTGGGCGTGATGATTGCAAGTTTGAGTTTCAGAGGGATGTAGCTCGTTTGAAATTATGTGTTTTGTGATGAGTGGGGCAAGTTTGTTTACAATGTTTTGATATTTTTTTGATTGCAGTCTCTGTCTGCCGGGACTGCATGAGATGGTTGATGAAATTGACTAGGTCTTCTTCTCAGGTGGGAAAGGGACTGCTCGATGTGTCAATGACTGAGGCAACATCTGCAGGGGACGTTCCAGCAGATAGTAGCTCTTTAATCCTGAAAGAAGGGCTTTCATATGATGCACTACTGTTGGGAGCGGGTGGCGGTGCTTTTGTGAATTGTGGCTGATCTTGATGAGTTGCTTTGATGTGTTTCCTGCTTGAGAATGAGAGACAACATTCTTTATTTCGGGCACTATGAACACATAAAAGAAAATTACAGAACAAGAGTTAAAAATCAATTATACATACATCACAATACCACTCATAAATGTTAATGAAATGCAAAACAAATAAAAGAGAGCCAAGATGGTACCACAATACAATTTAGAAATCCAAATGTAAAGCTATTTGTGCTGCAATAAACACATTCGCAAATCAAATGCACATTCAGTAAAAATATAAATGGTAGGTGCACACTTTGCATTATAAAGCCTCGTACAAATGTCTCCTCCCCCAAATTCTTAAAATGACACAAAGGTATTTACATTGCAAACTTCGCATTAACAGGGCACACTAATAACAAATGCAGTGAATCATCCATGTCATGCCTATCTCAAAAGCATCTACTCACTCCTTTGCTTCCATTACCTTCCGTGAATAGCGAACTCACTGTTGCGCAACAAAAGCACCCTCTCCCTAGGGTCATTGAACCAATGAATATAACTTGGGGCACCCAACAATGGCTTCATTCTAAGAAAGCCCAGAACACAGTTCTAGTTTGCTGCTTTGCTAATGCAAGACTGGCAATAGGCTTCCTTGTGTCTCTGGATAGTTTAGTTGTAACTTCTATTTACATACGCCAGATAATCTGGTCAGAGGCAACCGATTTCCACCCCTTTCTTTTCAGCACCTTTCCCTCCCCGTCATGAGGCAACGTTACTCAGACCAGCCTTTAGTTTTTAAGCTTTGGCATATTTGACTTTGCCTTTAGTGACCAATGTCACTGAATTCTGAGAACTGTTCAGGACCAATACCAGGTTTGATGTTACACTTTTTTGGATGTCTTCTGATATTATTAATATGTTAGGTAGAGCTTTCCTTAAGGGATCAGCTCCATTGATCCTTGTGTTTCTAGACCAGTACAAAGTATTAGTTGAGTTAATAGGCTTTCCTCTTGGGAAGCTTAAAAATGACCATGCAACATACCAGAAAGTGATCTGACCAGGTGCATGGCATGCATTCTTCATCATCGGGCCGGGAGATTGATGAAATGGGGAGGTCTACTTTATGGCCCGCTTCATGTGTCAGGTGGAGAATAGTTGAGTGAAGCCAAGCGAGAGCTCTCACCCCTCACGTGTAGGAGTATGTAGGGTCAACTGCCCTGGTATAGACGTCAGCCAAGAATAGCGTTTGTTTGGATAGGTTTCATAAATGTTGTGCAAGATTCACAATTATGGCGCAAAAAGATACTTTGGCTTCTTGGTGGATCTGTGACACATTTGTTGAACATTTAACTAAATGATTCAAAAGTGTTGCCTGTGTTGGGGCAAGGAAACAAATCTCAGGATGTCTATTCAATGATTGTTTATTTTATATTTTAAGAGGTCAACACAAATTTAGTGCTGGATGAAGCAGCTGAGGTCTGGGTGAACTGGGCTCTCTTGCTGTCTCTCTAAGCTGCTTCCTCCTTTCTTTCCAAGATCCTATTGCTCCTGTTCCTTTTCCCATTCCCAGATCCTGCTTCTTGCTACCAGCAGGATCTAAAAAAATATGTTCCATGGGAAATAGCAATGTCCGCAGTTTTGCAGCAGCTAAATTAATCCATGTTTTCAATTGATCTCTGATTTGTTTATGAGCTCCATAAGAGGTGGGTGAAGTACCACTCATCATATCTTCCTTTATGTCAGTAACAGGGTCTGCCACTATTTCTTTCATTAAATGTCTTGAAATGAGATGCAGTTCTGATTATTTGGCTTCCATTCACACAGTAATTATTGATCCATTGGTAGCTATAATGTGGAGGAGCTTTCGAAGAGGCGGCAGCATTTTACCTAAATGTATTGCCAATGTTGAGCGATCTGTGTTGGGCAATTCTTCTGTTATTCATTGTTTTTCTTCAGTGACCCAGTGTTGTACTGCCTCACAATGAGAGGCTTTCACATAGGAGCATGACCAACATTGCCTCAATTGGAAATGTACCTCTAGTGCTCTGAGAAGGTTATGGTTAGTCATACAAAAGCTGAGAGAAAACTTTCTATAGAGGCTGTTGGGTACATTTTGCAATTTGGATAACCTTCTTGCTCTTGAGGTATTGTCCTACGTTTCCATTGACATGATCACGATCACACCGGGGTGATTTTACGATGGTGACATCCCATATAGCCAGAACAGAGTTGGCATTGTTTGCCATTAGAACATAGGGCCACTGTTATAGATCACCTCATCAATTGGAACATCCAAGCCGGTGAAGCATTTAACCATCCCGCGAATGTACTATTTGCTTAGAATTCCTTGTTCATACTTGGGTCGGTGCTCATGCTCCTGGGGAGGTCACTACCTGCACCTCAGTCTATCTGGTATAATAATAAATCACCCTCAGTGGATAGAGGTAATCAATTTTGGATTGTCCATGGAGCAAATAGGTAGGTGGTCAGCGCTGGTCTCCATGAGGGAGAATTCAGGGGCATGGAGGACAAAATATGAAGTCGGAGGGTTGAAAGGAATCAGAAAATATTGCTGTTAACTCATCAAGATCTCTCTGCCTGCCTGTGGGGGAGCTTTCCAGTGCAGTTTTTCTGGGGAGATGAAGGCATTCTTTAATGCTGTATCAACAGTGATGTATTGTTTCTAAACTACTTTTATTACTTCTTATTCTTGTTGTTTTTATGCATTTATGCATGCTTTTGGTGAATAAATAGGACATGTAAAAGAGCCATTTCATACACTTACTGAGTGTTTGTCTGTGTGACTAATTGTCTCCAAGCGTCCAAGGTTGTTTTTCCGTTAGTGTACTGGGGAGAAAAATAAACAATATATCCCTGCACATTTTGGAAATCAAAACATTTTGGCGCTGTGAGCAGGGTGTCTTGTGATGATTAATTCCAGGCATCAAAGAATCTGTGATTGAACGTTGGTAGGCAATTATTATTGTGAAAGTACACTTTTCTCTCGTAGTGGGAGTTAAGCTGTATTAATTAGTGTTTTGTGTGTGCACTTTGTGTGACTGCGTTCAGGCTATGGTGAATACGTTACTGTGCATAAACCATTGTACATTATTGTAGATATGAATACTCTGTTTAAGAAGAGAGATACAGTGTCTTCCACAGACATAGATTGCCTTAGTGTTGTTATGATTCCATGTTGGGAAAAGGGCCATATGATGAATTGTCAAAAGAATGGGCATACAGCACTGGGCTCAGGGAGTCGTGGGGTGAATGTTTGGGCATGGCAGGGCCTGCAGAGGTAGTGTCATTTTTACATCAGGTTCCACTGGGGAAGGGAAAGGAATTTGCTGCTCTGGAGAGGGAATGATTGATTCTGTTGTATGGTTTCAGAGAAATGTGGAACTGGAGGCAGAAATGTTACACTTGAAAAATGATTTAGTGGCCGAGAAAGACATTTCATTGATGCAACAATTTTCAGTTGAAATTCTGGAATGACAAATCACAGAAATATCAGGAATGGTCATGAAAGGGCATGTGTCAGAGTTGCTCGATATAAATACAGAAAAGACGAGGCAGTGTCAACAAGAGGAAGGTAGCCACTGTGATTGCCACTGCAGGGGCATCTTGGACTCCTGATACATGGGATGGTGAGATTTGGAGTTCTACTGACTCAGAGTGTAGCCCAGAGGTGAGAGCAGAATCTGATTTAAAACAGAATGAAAAGGCTGTAACTGCTAAACCAGTAAATAGGAGCAGGGCTGGCCCCCATCCCCATAAATCCAGGGGTGGGGGTGGGGATGTTGTAGATCTGACCACATTGGAAGATTACACACAGCAGGAGGCAGAAGTCAGGGGAGCCTTTACTCACCTGGATGGTGCAAATGTATGACTGGGGTGCTGGGGGCCTGTTAGTCGATTCCACAGCTTCCCCACGCTTCCTGCCTCTGTCCAGGGATGATAATATACAAGAAGCATTGTGAGCTGGGCCTCTTCCAGATGTGAAAGGCCAAGCTTCGCAGGTATCTCTGTTGCAGCTAGCAGCCTAAGGGTGTAACTGAAAATATCCTATCACCACAGATTGGCCCACTGAGGAAAATAAGTGGTATACATTGAAGCAAGCAGTTAAAAAGATCTGAGAACATGCTATGAAGGAAGCAGTTTATGTAGATGAACTGTTACATGTGGGGGTGGTGACATTGCCAGTGTCAACCAGAAATATGGTCATAAGAACTGCCCCATCATGAACAGAGGATAGCACAGGGGCAGCATGCTGCTCTTGGAAGCAAAACCACGCAGAGCAACAAAGGGTTTGAATCCTGAATTCCGGGCTTAGGAACCAAACTTATGTATGGTATTAGGCGTGTTATTAGGTGCACTATAAAAATTAACTAAATAAGAGTGTCATTATGCCTTTGTTTCTTGGGGATGACTGGGAAGCCAACTGATGAAGTAGTGGATGCTATTCGGCAATTGTCAGATCTGGGTGAATGGGACATAGGTGAGGACAGACAGAGAGAGAGAGGCGCAGTGAGAGAAGAGCAGATGGCAGGAGGTAAGATAGAAGATACTGCCGAGTGTCAAGAAAGGACATGTTTTTGCCATTGTTGAAAGATGCTGTGCCACGTGGTAGATTGATAGTATTGAAACCAGGGAAATGTATGAGTTATACACAAAGAGAGGGCTTGCTCCGAAAGAGCACTATAAACAAGTTAAGAGACAGGCGGTGACCACGCAAAAAAGGAACACTTCACCTTCAGCGCTTCTTGAAGAGGAGCGGAGAGAAGGGTCTATAGGGATCCCTTTGCAGTATCAATCAACATATGCTGATTTGAGAAAAGTGGTGAGTGCAATGTTAGAGTCTGAGTCTGGATACACTCATTCCAAATTTGATTAGAACTATGGCCAAGTCCCAGCAATTTCAGCTCGCATAAAAGTTGACTGATTACCTCATGTTAATGTTTAGATATTTTTGAAACCTGGGAACACACAAGCGGTCTGAGCTTTGATAGACACCATGGCAGAGGCCTCATTTATTCATGGAAATCCTGCAAGATTTAAAGGTTGACACTTTACAATTACTCAGCTGGAGGGAAAGAAAACACCTGCAGTACAGACAAAAACAAGATAAGAAACAGCTTCCTTTAGGATTTTGGAGCCATAAATGACTTGAGGCTGGTTATAGATACACTCCATTTGAGAAGCAATTGCTAGCATGCTATTGGGCTCTTGTTGATACTGTGAAAATGACAGTGGGTCATGATGTATTGATCAGGCCCGAAATCCTGCTTATGCAATGGGTGTTGAGCTCTCACAAAACACACAGGATAGCACACGCTCAAGAAGCCAGTATGATTAAATGCAAATGGTATATCCAAGACAGAGCAAAATCGGGAAAGGGTGCAGTTGCCAAATTACATGAGCAAGTGACTAGTGTGCCACCTGTAGACTATATACCGCAGGAAGTGACAGATGTGCGTGAGTCTCCAGCCAAATGGGGAACATTTTATGGAGATTTGACAGAAGAACAGACAGAACATTCCTGGTTCACCGATGGCTCAGCCCATTATGTAGTTACTGAGTTGTGTTGGAAAGCAGTGTCAAATAATCACAAGACAAAAACATCCTAACCACATCAGGTAAAGGAAAGAGCTGCACGTTTGCAGAGCTTTTTGCAGTGTATCAAGGTTTGAAACAAGAAATACCTGGTCAATGTCATTTGTACACAGATTCATGGTCAGTGGCTAATGGGATTTGCACCGGCGTGTATTTTCATGCCGGCACAAAAGGGATCCCTATGGGGTCGGCAAGCTTTATGCACCAGCAGAAATCATGTGGCCCCACAGGGATCTGTTGTAAACTCTGCCTTCCATGCATACAAAAGTGCTAGGCAAAAGGCAGGGTGCATGCTTGTACACCGCCTTTTGCCCTGCACTTATTCACTCCACCATGCAAATGACCAATATTTGACAGCAGGGACCCACTTACGTTGAAGTATTAAAGTGAATTGTCCCCACCGTCAATAGATGGGGACTTGAAAATGAGCCCCCTGGTAGTCTTAACATCCACATGCATCAATCTAGAGAACCAAATAATTAATCAATATGGTATTGGTGAACACGTATTATCAAAATGAATTATGATTGTTCAGTAGGTCATTGGTGTAGCACAGAATTAGTGCACTAAATGCTATCAAAATGATTCGACTCTTTGTTTTATTGTGCCAGATCTTTGCCAGTATTACACAGCAAAAATCTGTCATGAAGGTGCCCACAATATATAGCAACATTGCCACTGTAAAACACTTTCAAGATATTGTGCCCACAATATATGCCAGCATTGACTCCATAAAACACTTTCATGATGGTGCCCACAATATTTGCCAGTATACTACTTTAAAGCACATCACAATGATGCCTTGGTCCACAGTATGTTGCAGGACTCCCGTGAAAAATCAGACTAGGGCTCTTGGTGCAGCTGTCCCCCTCCACAAAGCCACCTATTGCTGCTTTTGATTTTCTCTCCTGTACAGTATGGGACGCCATGGGCTTCGGTAGAAACTACAAGCAAGGAGAGGCTTGCGTGAAGGGCCAATGGTCAGACGGACCTTGGCTGACAAACGTAGGGATACAGCTGCACCCTTCAACTCACCTCCTCCTTGGCAAGCAGGTGGTGGGCAGCACACAGGGACTTGGGGAAGTGGGCAAGGGAGGAGGCAGGCCCCCTTTTCTTCCAACTAGTCGCTTTGTAACTCGTTGACCCCCTTGCATTGAGGGTCACCAGTATGTTGCTAATTACTTGGACAGTGGTTGTTTAGCGCTGCAGAGAGGTCTGGGAATTACACATGTGCCAAGCCAGCCCCATTTAATGGACTGCTCTAATTGCTTTGTGACTTTCCATCCTTAAAATTAATAGGACGAGTTCCAAATATAAAGGATACCAACATCGGTCTGCACAGCTTTTTAAACCAGACTCCACACTCATTCATTTTCGTTTTTATTGCACATAGTTTTTCGTATGTTACTTTAAAATGTACTGTTTTTAAGGAGGTGCAGTAAAAGAGAACGTGGCCATTTTCATCACTACCCAATTGCAAGTATAATGCCAACTAACGGGTAAGACTGTAAAATAGTTAGAGAGAGGAATACAAACAGTGCAGCTGCACAAGCCCCTAGACCTGGTTGATCTTGACACCAACCCACCCCTCCCCCCCACACCTCCTCCCCCCATGTCATTTGCTAAGACCGGTGTTCAGGATGAATTTGAGGATCCAACATGGATGTATCGTACAAATGTGGCAGCAGCCTCAGCCTTTAAACGTATTTGGTAGCGACACACAGCGAACATATCCACCTGCCCAGGAGGGACCATGGTCACCTTTAGACTGAAAATGAGCATTGTTTGCACCAGCAAATGAAGATCCCTTCCGAGAAGATGCCTGGCATCGTGTGAATTTGGCATATAGGTGGGGACGGGGCTGTAGCTTGGCCGAATGTGCATACTGCTTAGAAGGGGTGGGGGGCAAGGGGAGGTATGATATGCTCATGTGATGGAGACCCCACCCTCTACCTCTGGAATGAGGATCATGTTACGTTCAACTTCTGGCTTAACTTTCACTTCATTAGGTTGGATAATTATCATGGAGGCCCGCAGTATGAGCACTGTCAACTTTAGAACTTTAGAAGGGAAATGAGTCTAACATTATGGTTGGCGCCTCCAAATGAGGGTCATACCAGAGCCCTGGCCATAAGAGTATGAACATTTTAAAGTGTGCAAACTGGGTGGAACATATGTGGAATTGGAAAGTTGCAATCTGTGCCAAGTCCAAAAAGTGTTTGACTGTGTATTTTAAGTGTGGCACTGCTTAATAATATAGAAACAAAATCGTAAATGATGCCATTAGGGGATTTGCAGATGGACAATGCACATATACACACAGACCTGCAAATGTAGGGAGACTCTAGACCATGGACTACATGCCATCTTTGTCCATTCTATTCAGAAGACACTAGTCCAGGCCTAGTTCTAACTTTGCATTCTAAGACTTGTAGTTATTGGATGTTAAGGGGCAATCCAGGACTACAAGGTCCATAATGCAAAGTTAAAACTACTTCTGGACTAGTGTATCCTTAATGGAATGCAGACAGTTGGCATGTATGCCATGGCTCTCATTATGTGACCCTTCAAATGTTTTAAACTGCAACTCCCATGATCGTTCTCCACTGACAATGCTGTCTAGGGATATTCGCCTGTAGTCCAACACGCCTGTAGGGCCACATTATGAGTTACCATGATATGCAACCCTGTTGGACATAAGAGGTCCATTCTGCCCTCTATTAACATAATTAGGTAGCCTGGGTTGGGAAGGGTAGACAAGGCTGGATCATGCAGATGCCCGGCCTCAGCCCCAGAGGAATCCCGGCACCCACACTCCTATAGTCATCCCCATGGAATTCCTAGCAGGCCTCCGGTACTCTCGGGAAGCCTGGCCCCCGTCCTTGCTCCCAGAAGAGTCACAGTTCAAAACTCATACTCATTCAGAGGTGCACATATTTCTTCCCAACTTCTCAGTCTAGAGGAGCTGGCTGTTCACGACCTAGGGAGCAAGTAGAAGGGCGAGTGCCCTCCAGGTCTCCTGCCCAAGGTTTCATCACATCCAGGTTCACAATGAAACCTCAGTGGTTGTGGAAGCCTTAGACGACCGCCTGCCCCTAGCCAAAGACACACTCACATCATCAATTCACACACAAGTGTGCCAGACTATCACTGCATTCAAAAGGACAGACATGTAGCCCTTCTCACCTTACTTACCCTGTTTGTCGTACATCTACCTTTCACACAGTTTTATGGACAAATCTTACAAAGGGAGCAAAACGTGTATTTCCCCTCTATAGATGCGTACGTATTCCTAGCCTTCTCTTAAGTAAGGCACCACTCTATCTTACTGTGAACTTACATAAAGTCTAGAATGACATGACATGGAACAAACTCAATAATAAAATGGTTGATATCAAGGTGCCAGGCATTTCCAATTGACCACTCTCCATTCCCTTACCTTGTGGTACCAACAACAGTCACCTTTATGCACAGTCTATTTATGACTGTGCCACTCTTAGCTCAGGATTGGCAGTCCCAGAAGTTTAACCTGAGGTACACCGTAAAGAGATGCCGGGACAATCAGGCACCCAACATCCCAGACTGCCCCAGCACGCTCCCGAGCCCCTCATGCACCCGACATTACATGGTGTACTAACTTGCAATTCTCCAAATCTGCCTTGGAAAAACAATCAAATTATCACAACACTTTAAGCCAAAGCCGCCTCCTCCCTTTTGCAGAACTATGGTTCACCTAATAATGCTGACAGGCACTGATGCTATCACACAACACCATTCCCCTGCTTCATCCATCCCTTCCTCCCTCCCTCCTTCGCCCCTCCCTCCCATTGTTTGTAGCATATATGTGTTGCTTCCCCATCCTCTCATCTCCTCCTTACTCATTCATTTCCAGTGCGGACTAATGTGTGAATGCCCCTAGTGGGGGCACAGCATGCCATTGTAACACAGGCCCAAACGCCCTGAAACTACTATGGTAGGATATGGCACAGTATAAAAGCCAATGAACTTAACAGAACGTATTGGGAGCATTTAGAAAATGCAAGGTGTGCTTCCTGCATAGTAAAATGTAAGGGAACTTGCCAAGTGTGCAATGCAAAAGTGCAAAGCTTCAAATCAACTGACCCTTATTTGAGAGTTATTTGTTACTTCAGGTTTTTTATTTAAACAAAGGCTTTCCCAGCTCTGATCCACTAACATGTTCATCCATTGAATGAACCTCCCTTTATTGTTTATCATAACAGCGCTGATAGGTTGGTAAGTATGAGTGGTCAACGGACCCTTGTGGAATGTTCAAAGCGTACCCACTTGGGGTCATTTATTGGAATCTCACAGTGCCAGAGCAAGTGGGCAATTATGGACAATTTCATATTATGCCAACTGAAGAATTAGGGACCTTACAAACGTAAAATGTCCATGGCAGCACTAACTGGAAAGTGCAATGCGCAAAGTGGAGCATTATGGAAGATTGCAGAATGTTGCTACTATTATATTAATTATGAGAAATTGCAAAGTGTGCACTCCCAAAGGTGCACAACTTCTAGTTCAAGCAATTCATTTGCAGGTTCCAGTCAATATCCAATACCTGTTCATTTAGCAAAGGCACTGTTTTACTGCTGTGATCGTGCACATGTCAATTTTTTCCAATGTGCTCAAGATTCCTCTGGATAGATAGTCCTCACGTTTGCCGAATGCCAATTTGCGGAATTTTTTGTACCCAAATTTGTTACTATGGGCCTCATGAATTTACCGGTCCAGGAACAACGGTACCGGTAAGCTTGCTGGTACAGTTGTTTTCGGACCGGCAAACTATGAGTTCTGCAAGCGTGTGCCTTTCAGCCCGCCAGGTCTGACCTGGCGGGCAGAACGGCACCCGCTCACAGACCTTGACGGATGCACCGGCACCATTCCCGAATGGTGCCGGTGCAACCGTCCTCCCCATTCCCATTGAGTCCAATGGGACTCGAATGGGAATTTGGAGTATATTTTCTGGCACCCGGGTCTGCCAGGGCTGTAATGCTCCGGTAATTGCCCATCCCCGGGAAATTCATAACTCCGGCAGCAGCCGTGCTGGTACTTAGTGTCACGGCTACTGTTTTTTTTAATGCAAATCAATATGTGATACATTTGGGTATTGTAGATTAGTGGTAAAAAAAAGGTGGATAAAAAAGAATTTGACAAAATTCCATTTGGCAAAACAAATTATCGAGGAAGCCTTATAGATCCTTGGAAAAACAGGGAATTAGTTTATCCAATGACAGTGGGGGTCATAACGAGTTCGCCAGGCCGATAATAAAGTGCTGGTAATAACGTATACCGGCACTTTTCCTGGTAGGGCTAAGAGCTGGAGGTAAATCCGACCCATAATACCGTTGCCGGTAATACCAGCAAAATTTCCCCATGGAGTCCCATAGAATGGGGCTTTACCGCCGGCGCCTGCCCTCTTAATAAGCTGGTATTACCGGCATGTCAGGCGCCGGTAATGTTATTACCTTTTGCCGGTTTCCTGGCAATAATACCGCCAGGATACCGGCAAAATTGTAATGACCCCCACAGTGTCTTTTCATAATGCATTTTGATGGAGAACTGCTTTGAGTGTGTGTAGCATGTTTTAGCAGCAAGTGTTTTTACCACAAAGTGATTAGAAGTTTCACTTCTTTACATCCTGTATATCAGAAGTGTCTGCAGGAAGCAGCCCAAACGCTCATTTGCCTGATCCCCTCCCCTCTTTACACACAAATTAAGTTATTCCAATGCTAGCAAACCCCTTCCCTACACCAACATCAAATGTATATTTCGGAAGCATGAGCCTGGTACATTTTCCTGGGTGTAGGATTGCAACATGAAACAAAATGCAAGCTTGACATTTTCAACATTTGACCCTATTCTCTGAACCACACTAGCGAACTGGGGTACCACTTTTGATTAGACAGATGTGGTGGGGTATGATCCAAGGCTATTAATATGCTTATAAACAATAGAGCAAGTGAAGGTTTTTAAATAATACAATACCTTTGAAAGGGCGTTATTGAGGTGATAACACCCGCGAAGGTGGGCAGATCCTGTCCTTCTGGGTAGTAGCTGCATATGGGCACCCGACCAGAGAGGCCCCTTAACGAGAGTCTTGTGGTGCGGTACCTAAAGGGATGGCCCGCTCTGGGAGGTTACCATTGGCACCTGCGACTGAAAATGTGGGTACTAAAGATTTATTTTTCAATAAAAAATAAAAAAACTTCAATTTCTGCAATGTCAGTCCTCTTTGTTCTCTTTTTAGTATTCCGTTTTCAGTGCTAATGTACGGATGTTAAGATCCAGCAGAATTGTCTGCAGGGAGCATGGCAGATGCTAGAGGTAAGTTTAATTTAACTTTTTTAATTTGGCAGTGTGCTTGTGCTGAAGAGCCACTTATGAGCTGCAACTAATGCACCCGAGTACAGGTAGGAGAGAGGCTGGATGTGAGGAGGGACCTACCCACGACCTGCCTCCTCTCCATGCCTAAATCACACCCTCCTGGGATCTAGGGATCTCTTTCAGATAATTTGATCATGCAGTACCATCTAGGTTTGTGCTGAATCAGGCCTTTCTAGGGTATTTCTAGGAAGTCTTCCAAGAGTGATTGGCTTAACTAGCACTGTACATTAGCTCTTGGAGTAATACAAAAGGCCTTCAGCAAGTTTGCCTTCAGCCACATGATTTAAAAGCAATATGCGTCTACTTCCATTTGTTCCTTGCACTTAAGTCCTGTTAAAAAGAAACAGTGGCAAAACCAACACTTGTTAATTGTGCACAGGTATTACATAGGCATTTGCCAGTCACTTATTACTCAAACCATGGGGGTCATTATGACCTTGGCGTTAAGGGTTTAACGGCGCCATAAAAGGTGTCGACGCCGTTAAACCTTAACGCCTGATTACGAGGTCCCTTTGCGGCTCGCAACCTTAACGGCTGGTCTGCACCAGCCGTTAAAGTAGGGACCTGCAAAGGGACTTCCGAGGTAATTACGGTACCGCAATTTGCGGTACCGTAATTACCGGCTTCCCCAGTCTCATTGTGCCCTATGGGGCAAAAATGGGGAAGGGCCAATGGTAAATGGTGAATTACCGCCCCACCAACCTTGGAATGGGGCGGTATTTCCCCCATTTACCATTGGCGGACTTGTTACAATACCGGCAGCAACCATGGTGCTAATAGCGCCATTGGTTACCGCCGGTATTGTAATGAGGGCCCATGTCCCATCTTATGCATTGGTGGTACCAGTAGGACAGTGCCTGGAAATGATTATCCTTTACCTACACAAAAGCCAGAACTACAGGCTTTACCAATGCTTGTTTTCTATGAAAAAATATCTGCCGCACCTGCTTTTTCCAACTGTGGGTGTTAAAGTTCTCAGGTGGCTCTGAAAGCAGGCAGTTATCATCTAATAAAACCTGCGTTTGTAGCAGCCTGATTACTTGCGTTCACCTTCATTCAGAGTGCAAATGACCATGACGCCCTCAGTTATCAAGAACAGAGAGTCCTTGAACGCTGCTCCATCCCTCTCCAACAGCATTACGCTGATTAGGTACTGTGCTCGCCTTCTTGTTTTCTGTTATCATGCATGACGTAAACCATCTTATTGAGGAGCTGCGCTCTACCACCTCGGCGTCCCCTCTACAGAACCCCACGCCAAACTGCCTAAAGAATGCCGAGATTTGGGGAAAATTCGGTGCGTCTGAGGTAACATCCATCCCATTGGCCCACCACACCTCCAACAGCCCCATTCTTATCCAAATGACCGGGACCTTACTGGGTAACGGGCATCTGGATGCTCGCGTTACCAAGACCTTCCACAAGCCCTCTGAAGTTGTTTTGACACGTGGAAGGTCTATGCCCTCCCTGATGCCCGCTGATGCCGATGTCACAGATAATTGCCACCCTGGAAGCAACATGTCGCACTCTTGTCAGGGGCCTGAATGAAATACAGGTTCTGGCACCCAGGATGCTGGTGAGGTTCCCATGAGTGCCTCTGAAATCATGTCGAAATCTCACGTCGGCCACCACTCTCATGGTACCTGATGTCCCTGCCGCCCACTCCACCCGGGCGCTCCCCTGCCCGTCTCCCTATTGAACACGTGTTCTCTTTTATGGCACAGAGTTGAAATTGAGGATCTTCTGACAGACATCTGACCTGACCTCCGTGCTGTAACAGAGTCACGGCTCAACGAAGCTACACCTTGTGAGGCCACGTTGCCCATCCCCTCCGACTATCAAATTTATTGAGCTGATCGCCCTGTTCAGAGAGGGGGAGGGGGAGCCATTCTGATTAATAAACAGCTAAACTTCCACCTGTTTTCTCACAAGTCCCCAGAAGGCTGTATCCGCATTGGCCCCCTTACCCCTCTTCTCGTTTCTGGAAGAACCGGAAGGCGAGAGCCGGCAGGCCCGCCCATCAAAGACCCGGCTTCTAAGGCTATTCGGCTGTCTGCGGCTGTCCGCGGAAGGACGCAGCAAGACGCGCCGAAATCAACCCCCTCATAGAGCTCCTCTGCACAACCAGACTTCATCTCCCTACACCCCTCCAGGATCCTCTCCAACCCGAAATGACTATTAACATTTTACCAGCTAAGGTAACATTATACTCACTCAAAAGTCGCACATATGCCCTGTTTTTCTGAAACCTAACCAAACTACCTTGTATTAGTCCTCCTCTGCAATCCAAGTCACACTACTTCTCTGTTATGCTCACTCCTTGTTGCAGTATTCACCTCGCTCAGAAGGCAGCCCACTCCAGCCTAATGCTTGCGCCAAGTGCAAGCCCCTGACCCTCACTCGTCGACCTATTGTGTGAACTAGCCTATCTGCTACCTGCATCTGTACCACTATCTACGCTGCTTTTGAACTAGCCTATTTGTTGCCAGCATATAACCTGCCAGCTATGCTGCTTTTGAACTAGCCTATTTGTTGCCAGCATATAACCTGCCAGCTATGCTGCTTTTGAACTAGCCTATTTGTTGCCAGCATATAACCTGCCAGCTATGCTGCTTTTGAACTAGCCTATTTGTTGCCAGCATATAACTTGCTAGCTATGCTGCGTTTGAACTAGCCTATTTGTTGCCAGCATATAACTTGCTAGCTATGCTGCTTTTGAACTAGCCTATTTGTTGCACTTGCTAGCTATGCTGCTGATTTTGAACTAGCCTCACTGTCACCAGCACCGATTCAATTAATTGTTTTTAACCCATGGCAAACCTGACTGGAATCTCCATGCTATCATTTCGTAATTACTGTAACTGCCTTCTGCTCATTGCTGAATTTGCAAAAGACATACTTCTGTCAATATATTCACTCCAATGCATCATTCCAGTCCACACATGTCAGCGCCCTTACCTGAACGCACCCCACTCCACCTCACCCTCCTCCTTATATTGCTCACCACTCTCGCACTCTGGCCAATCAGCGACATGTCCCCCACACACACAGAACTCTCGCCATCACCTGACCCCAAACAAGCCACCGCCACACTTAAACAAAAAACCCAGTTCAGCCTTCACACTACCACTCACAAGGTGCAGTCATTATTCCAGCTCAGGCTCCTTAGACTGAGAGCTTGCACCAAATCGCACTACATTCGCCGCAGTACTCCACGTACCACTTACCTTACAAACCTCAAACTCAGCTCTGGGACCTCCACTCCATCAACACATTCATCTCATTCTACCCACCAGATCACCAACTCCCTTCCACTCTTCCATCACACAGCCTTAAACCCTCCCTTCCTCTCTGCCAACCACTCACTACTCCCCTCAGCCGAAACTCCAGCACACTTGCACACCAACCTCCCACCGAACTCTACACCGATCTTAAATGCGCTCTTATCAATGCCCGCTCCCTCCCAGCTCATGTACTGGAGACCAATGACCGCCTTACCACTCACGATCTTGACCTACTTGCCATCTCTGAAACATGGCTCCATGAAGCGTCAGGCCCATCCATCTCCCTTGCCCTCTCTCGAGGATACACTATCCTAAAACAGGACCGAAAGACATCCAAAGGTGGTGGTGTAGCCCTCATCTCCAAGGATACTCTTTCCATTAGACTTAGCAACCAATAACGGGATAATCACTCCTCGCTGCCAAACTGTCTCTCTCTCCTAAATGCACATTCAACATCCTTATTACCTATAGGCCACCAGGTCACTCACCCGACTTCCAGAAACACCTCCTCCAAACCTTAGGGAATAGCCTAAAAAATTCAACCAAAACCATCCTGTTAGGTGACCTTAACCTAGGCTCGCATGACCCAAAGGACAAAGCAACTGCCTTATTAGTAAAGGAACTATAGAACATTGGATTCAAACACAAAATTACTAACGCTACCCACTGCAAAAGCAAATCCATTGACTGGATCGCAGACCATAACTGCGCCACCTCCATTACTAATATTTCAGCCCTTCCATGGACTGACCACCGTTGTATTCACTTCTCCATCCTCACCCTCCCCACTCGCAAGGTGGTCTCATAGGCCCCACCGGCCAAAGTCAGAAGCTCAAAAAAACTCACAAAAATCAACCTCACACCTCTCCTCAACATCCCTGAATTTAAACATCCATTCACCAACAACACCATTTCTCTAGCCAACACCTACGCCCACGCACGCACCCAAGCCATAGAAGCCATATCACCCTTAGAAGATAAAAAAGCAAAGAAATCAATGCACGCTAAGGTCTAGGTTTATAGTGAATATGTCGAATGACATATTTTCGAATGCAATAATGTCGAAAAAAAATGGCAAAAAAATGATTTTGTTTTATTTATTTTTTTAATGGGGGGTTCCAGGGGTTCCCCCCAACTCCCTGTTTTTTTTAATTTACAATCTATTTTTACTAGCTAAACCAACATAAAACAAAAATAAAAAAAACACATTCGAAATGTTTTTTTTCAGCATTATTTGTTTCGACATTTTTGCATTCGAAAATATGTTTTTGAAATTTTAACTGGATTATTGTTTTTTTTAATGGGGGGTTCCCCCCAGCCCCCTGTTTTTTTTTATTTACAATGTATTTTTACTAGCTAAACCAAAAAAAACATAAACATAAAAAAAAGACATTTAAAAACATTTTTCGCCATTCTTTTTTTCAACATTTTTGCATTCGAAAATATGTTTTTGACATTTTAACTGAATACCGCATGCTAATGCTTGCTTCACGGAAGAGCTATCCATGCTACCTTCGAGTAAACGCCAAGCCCCAGCAAAATGGCAATCCTCGCATGATCAATCCTCCCTAGAAGAATCCAGAAAAAATCTCTTCACCATACAAAAAAGCCATATTCTTAGCCGAAGCTGAATCTTTCAAACACAGACTCTTCAAAGCTAGCTCCAAATCTAAATAAATATTCTCGATCTTCAAAGATCTCATCAACCCTGTCTCCTGCCCTGATGAAATCATCAAAGACGAAACCTGGTGTTCCAACATTCAGGCCGCTCTTATCAACAAGGTCAAGATGCTCCAAGAAAAAATATTAGCACAATGCAAAACCCTTCCCAATCAAGGCACCTCACCCCTACCCTCTACACCTAACCCTATCAAGCAAACCCCTCTCTCCCTATTCAGAAACGTCACTGAGACAGAAATTACAGACCTCATCAAACATATCAAACCCTGCACATGTAAAGGGGACATCTGTCCCCCGACCATCATTAAAGAATGCGCAGACTCACTGGTCCCTATCATCACAGCATTCATTAATGCATCCTTCTCCTCTGGAATTGTCCCACAAAGCTTAAAAGAAGCCTGTGTTCGCCCACTCATAAAAAAAAAACCTACACTGGACCCCCCCTGCCCTAACAACTACCGCCCAATCACCACCATCCCCTTTCTCCTCAAAATTCTTGACAAAGCCGCCCACATCCAAATCCATCACTACCTGGAATCCAATGCCATCCTAGGTAGGAGACAATCAGACTTCCGCAAAGGACATGGCACAGAAGCTGCACTCTTAGACTTAAAAAACCAAATCACTAAAATAATGGACAAAGGCAATCCAGCCCTCCTGCTCCTCCTCGATCTCCCCGCAGCGTTTGATGTTGGTGACCATGACATCCTCACCTCTCATCTCTCCAACGCAGCCCACTTCTCGTATAAAGCTTCCTCCTGGATATCCTTCTTCCAAGAAAGAAGGTCCATGAAAGTTTATTCTGATCATGCCAATGCAGCCCCCACCACCATCAACTATGGAGTCCCTCAGGGATCAATCACTGCACCCACACTCTACAATCTGTTCAGTAAACCTCTCTTTGACCTCCTGGACATGCTCGGCATAACTTATACAAACTATGCCGATGACACCCAAGTCCTCCTCCCCCTCACTGGCGACTATGACAAAGATATAGAATCCCTCTCCCAGATATACGCCACCATCCAAACCTGGATGACAATCAATGGTCTCTGCCTTAACGGGGACATAACCGAGATCATTATCTTAGGCCCTAAGGAAACCCCTTCCAAACTTAACCAAAATGACTCCCATTTCACCATCGACAACACAAACATATCAGTTTCCACATCAGTAAAGACCCTTGGAATCCACTTAGACTCCACACTCTCAATGACAAAACAGGTCAGCACCATCTCTTCTGCCTCCGCCCTCACCACAAAACTGATATATGCTATAAAACCCTTCCTTACCACCAAAAACTGCCTCTCCATCGCCAGGACCACCATAGGAGCAAGACTTGATTATTGCAATGCCCTTCTGGTAGGTACCTATACTAAAAACATTAAAAGGCTACAAATAGTTCAAAACAATGTGCTCTGCACCGCCTTACACATCCCAAAAATTAACACATAACTCAGGTAAGACAAGACGCCCACTGGCTCCCAGTCAATGAAAGGATCAACTTCAAAATCCTTACCCTTACACACAAGTGTATCAATCTCTCTGCTCCATCTTATCTATCAGAAACCATATGCGAGAATATCTCTGCCCGCCCCAAAAGGAGCCACCATGCCAACCAACTTTGCATACCCTCCATAAAAAGAGTAAAAGCCGGAGGCATCGGCTTCCCCTACATAGCGCCCAAACTCTGGAATGCCCTATCCAACTCACTCAGAGCAGAACCCTCAAAACCACGCTATTCACATAACCTCACCCACTCTTCTTAGACTCCTGCCTCTAACTGTCTGCAATTCTGTACCCAAACTGAAAATGCATCTTCCATGTAACTATAAGTAAAAACGAAAATATATTAATATTATGTAACTGCTAAGCGTGACTCCTATGTAACCAGTAATGATTTCCCTCCTATGCAACCAGTAACACATTTATGTAACAGCGCCACGATGCCCAAGGGCTGATGTGTGCTTTAAAAATATGAATAAATAAATAAATAAATAAAAATAAATAAATAAATAAATAAAGGCTGTGAAAATCTTATGGCAAAAATGAAAATCAATGACAACCTAACTTTGGTCAGCTTAGTCAAATACAGACCGCCCAGAGACATGCCCCTATTTGAGGAACAATTCCTTAGTCTGCTGAAGAAGGTCACCAAAGTCAACACCCCCCTAATTCTGCTAGAAGAACTTAACTTATGGGCTGATGACACACAAGGCAAGCACTCCGCCTTCCCCTGGCTGCTTTGGACACCATTGGATTCTCACAATGGGTGAGAGGACCTACCCACACGGGGGAGATACAATTAATTGGGTATTGTCACATGATTTACCTATCACAAATACCACCATCACCCATTGTCCAACCAGTGCATAGTGAAGACCTCAGTCGACCCTCCAGCTCCCCCGACGAGATTGGACGCCGTACCCAGACATCGCAAAAAATGAGAAATTTGAAAACGATTACACCTCTGATATTATCCACTGCGGTCACGGCTAGTTTATCCCCGTACCTTTAGTAACTCTGCTGACCTTGCCTCACACCTAACAGCCACCTTGGAATGTGCCATTGATGCTCTATGGCCAGTGAAAACCATGATGATGACACCTTCAACCAATAGGAACTCCTGGTATAACGACACAATCCTAGAACTCAGACACTTGAAGAGGGCTGGGGAAAGGGGATGGCGGAAATATCCATCTCCCCAAACCCTCCTTCCATATAAGCAAATCCACTTCCGGTCTTGGCGACAACTCTCCGTCCAGTATCTTCAAAGGCTGCTTTGATATATTAGTCCCATGGGTTACTAGATTGGTTAATCTCTCATTCACCGAAGGGTATGGCCCCCTCCTGCTAAGGAGGCATTGATTATGCCCTTATTGAAGAGGAGTAATCTAGATCCATCGATAGCCAAATATTGCCCAATAACAAACGTGCCCTTCCTCTTAAAGATCATTGACCGTGTGGCTTATCTCCAGTTTCAGGAATTTATTGAAAGCAATAACATCCTCGGCCCATGGCAGTCTGGCTTTAGAGCCAGACTCGCCACTGAGACCGCCATGCTACATTTAAAGTCCAACCTCATCAGCATTGTGGACAGAGGTGAGCCAGCCCTGCTCATGCTGCTGGATCTCTTGGCACTCTTTGATCTGGTAGATCACTCGCTGTTGTTGACCAGATTAACGGACTAGGCTGCATGCTCTAGCATAGCTGCACAGCAGGTCACATCCTTTCTTGGGCCCACAATGCGAGAGTTGCACTTGCAGACGCTATTTTCTCCCCTGCTGCCATAACCAGTACTAGCTTTGGTGTCCAGGCTCCTTCAGCCTGGAATGGTCTTCCCCTTGGACTGAGAACAGCCAAGACTCTTAGAGAGTTCAAAAGAATGATCAAGACACACTTGTTCAATCTCAAACCAGGCTGACGACCCCTCAAATAGTTGTTCATCCCCCTCCTAATCTTTCCTTCTGTCATTTCTCTTGTCTTTGTTTTTTGTGCGGCCTGCGAGCCATGGACATGTGGCGCATTATAAAAATGTAAATAAATAAATTTAGAAGCAAAATTTATAATTGCAGGATTCATTGCTTTGCCTGTGAGTAGGGCTCCTGACAAGCAGGAAAATGAAAGACATACATTTATGGAATTTGAATACAAAAACCGACACACATCATGCATTGAAATTACAGCATTTTCACAAGAAATATATTAAAGGTGCATTTTATTAGCATTTTTTGGATTAAAATTGAGTCTAGAATTTGTTACACAATGGGCCTCATTCCGAGTTTTGCGATAATGCCAGAATATATTTGCGGAATTACTAGGAAACTCGATCACTGGTGCCATCCCTCAGTCTGGGAGATTTTGAGGCAGATTGTGAATGCAGTGTTAAACCCCTTTTCAGGAGTCCATACGGCTCGAACAGGATGTTTTTGGATTTACTGCAAGCGGTCATTGCCCCCGAGGTAAATCAACTCGACTTTTGGAGGTAAACTAAAGATTTACCCCCAGCCATGTACTGGAATTAAATCCTCCACTTCACCGCCAAACGAAGAATTTGGCAGAGTGGGCAAAACATCTGCAATAATTATGTTACTGCCAAAAAAAAGAGGTGGTAACGAAATTACCACCAAAGATGTACCACACCGCCAAACTTGTAACGGCCCAATGTACTCTGCCACCTTTATTATGGACAGTGAACTAATGTGTGACCAATGGAAATTACTCCAGCTTTAATTTTCACGATTGTCTTTGTTTCAGTGAATACAGGTTACAGTGGCATTGCTGCATACAAGTGCTCAACAGGGAAACAAGACTCGCGCCATTTCTAAAATGTAAATACAATGGGCCTCATTCCTTCTCTGCCGGTCTGGGAAAAAAGTGCCTGTATTTCCATATACCAGAACTTTTTCAGACCAGCAGGGTACAAGTTTGCCGGTGGGGGTTTACTGATCTACCTCCAGCCAAGAACTGGAGATAAATCAGGTCCCCACTGGCAAAAAACAGCCGGTATTACCGCCCCTGGTAATACCAGTGCTGGTAATACTGACAATACCCTCCATGGAGTCCTACGGGACTGGGACTAAGCACCCAGATGCCTACGGGTTAGGTGCGCTATATAAATAGCCAAATACATAAATAAATGGAATGAGGAAGGACTACCGACGCCAGCACCTGCACTAACTCGGTAACACCGGGATATCAGGTGCCGGTAAGGGTAGGTCTGTTTGGCGGTATCGATCAGGATACTAGCAAACCTGGGATGACCTCCAATGTTTTGCCCTATTATAGAGATAGATGAAACAGTTTGTTCGAACACAGGATAATAAAAAAAGCGAGCACATTTGCAGATAATAGCAGTAATGTGTGTTGATATATTGCGCTTCATACAGAATTCTTTCCACCTATAAGCACTGCAAAAACAGATGTTATTTTTGTTTAATTTAATAGTACTCCATGGTTTGACCTCAGAAGATTTATTTTATTTGTTGTCGTTTTATGAGGATACAACCTCAAATGCAGTGGCTTTTTTGCGTTTTAAGAGTAAAGAAGGAACAAGGAGAGGGGAAGAGGAGGACCGAGGGGCTCTGAACCTTTGAAGCCCTGGAGAACGGAAGAAGAGGAAGTAAGAAAGTAAATAAGAATCGAGCAGGTACGTGCAGTACAACCTAGTAGGAAAAAGCAAGACAACAAATAGGTGCCGCCAGGTGGGGGTGGGGGTGGCCCTTACGCTTCCACATTAGAATCCACGACGTCCATTGCTCTAGCTAGCATCAGCCTCATGAGTCAAAAGAGAGTTGAAAGAGGAGGGTCTTCCGCTGTTTCCTGCCATGCAGACGGGTATCCTGCACTCTCTGGGAAACCGGGAACTCATTTCAGTATGAGGCTCCTGCTGTGTTCAACATTCCAAGGAGTTTGCCTAACTGGCTCTCAGATCACAGGGGCAGAGCCCTGAAAAGAAAACCAAAAGGTCTCATGCAGTGTCTACTGTCCACCCCCTTTCCCTTACCCTTCCGAAGCGTTCCAATGGCTGCTGAGCAGCTACAGTGGGGCAAGGGTAGGGCCCTGTTAGGGAGAATTCTCCAAAATGGCTAATTTCCCTTACCTAGTGAGTCCCTCAGCAGCTTTGCTGGATTTCTAGGATTTGTTTTTTCACCTAGTAAGAGTGAGAGCCATCTTTCCCACTCTTACATGTGTTTTGCTGTGTGTGTTTTACCTTTTTGTGTGATCTTAGGCTATGGGGCCCGACCTACCCCATAGGCATCATCTTTTTACTGTGGGTCACACAGCACCTTCAGTGCAGTGACACAGGGTTGTCTTTCAGAGTTCCCACTGACTCCATTTTCTGGGACTGACTACTGTCTCCAAGAAACATTTAAAGTTACCATTAACTTTATGTAGTCTCTTTAAACCACAGACCCAGTACACCCCATCTTCCATGGAGTATTGGAAAGGGTTAATCCTTATCCCTTTTTGTCTGTTTCTCTTGGAGCACTGTTTTGCTCTCTTTCCATTAAGACTTGGCTGGTGTCAGTGGTAACAACACTATTTTTCCTATCGCTGTTATCTTAAATAACCATGGTATTGTTTTAGGCTATCTTGGTAGCCTCAAACTTAAACCCGCTTGACCATATTGATTTTAATATTGTTCCGGCCGGGTTTAGTTGCCGTTTCTTTTTGGAAAAGTCTTTCTCGTGTTCGTCTCTACGCGCCAAACCAGATCTGGTTCCTTTTTTCACCGTCTTTTCACAGGCTTCTGCACAATAGCCCTCCTGTAGGCGCCTGAAAGTCTGGGTAGGCAGGATGTGAGGGAGGGGTTTTAGGACCCCTGCCATGGGTTCCCTTGGTAACCCAAGTTGCACTCCTGTTTGATTGGCTAGGTGACTGTCCGGCCAGGACAGCCACCCTGCTGTGTGATTGACAGCCAGGCGGTGTGAATGGGGGAAAACTGCATAAAAAGCAGGTCTCTGGGTCTGGAAGAGCAGAGTCGCCACTGGAACTAGAGAATCGAAGAGGAGCTGACAGAAGAGGACCCCTACAATGACTGAACCAACGCTGAAGCCTTGCCTGCAGGTCCGAATATTTAGACTACAGCGACAGAGAGGATCTTCCAAGAATCTTCTTCCCTTGAGCTGGTGGGACCAACCACTTCACCCAAACTCCAAGCCAGGACCCCCTCTTCTGATCGAATTTGCTGTACAGAGCTACAGTGGGGCGGATAGCCAGGAAGGTCTGACCCTGCTTGGGTGTTAAGGAGCGCACTTTTTATTTGTTGCTATGCTCTGCTGCTGGTTTCTTCACTGGGTAGTGCAAGACCCTCCAGTCTTCATACTTCTTGTCAATCCGACAGTCGCTTCAGGAACTGTGAGCCTGCTGAAACTACTAGGAACGTCCTCCGGAGCTACAGCTTCTTCTCCATTTAAGGTACTGTTCAACCTCTGGTTGTTCGTTTCGTACAGCCACGGGAAAGTGTGTGAAATCTTTCTCCAATCCGAGGGCTTGTCCTTCTCTATTCTTTGAACTAACTTTTCTGCCGACCAACTTCGTCCAGAACTCGTGGCAAATACTTAACCGTGAACTCCCCTGAACCATGTGATCTTGAGCAAAAGACTTTTGTCCTATTGACTTTGGCCCTAAGCCTATATGATTTGATCCTATCACTGGAGTTCCTCCTACTATATTGCCTTGCTTACTTACCTGTTGATACTGCTCCAGTTCTGCCTAACTTTGTTTTTCCCTCCCTTTTTTAATTAACAGATTGCCATTTTGCTCCCACTTCATTTTGTGAGCTTAACTTGTCTGTCAACTATTGAGAGTAGTGTGGTGTATTAAAAGTGTGATTTTTGAACTGCTTCACTTTAGTGAAATGTTATATAACTAAAAAGTAAATAAATGTATATTATTTTACTTGGAAACCTTGAGTCAGTGTTTGTTTGAATCATAGTAATTGCTGTCCTTTGTGTAACTATTGATACTGCTCACTTGCTCTTGAGATAAGTGTGGCTGCTCAGCCATTGCTACCACTTTACTGTGTAGTACAGGCTTGTACCAAAGGTGAAGTTGTGCTGCCACTTGTAGTCTTAATTGTGTGTGGTGTTCCCAAAGGGTACTGCATATCATTCTGCCTAACAGGCCCCTGCTTCAGCCCCTCACTGCCTTGACAGATGTTCCCCATGGAGTGTGAACAGGACGGGGTGAGCGAGGGTGGTGAAAGGAGGAGCAGCTGAGTACCCCGTTCTTGGACAGAGTCAGGAGACTGAACCTTCACCTCGAGCCCACCTTGCTGTGACATGAGACCTGCTGCGCCTGCTTTGAGGGCGGTGTTGGTGAATGTGTCCTCCCTTTTATCAACCCAGTGTTTGGGGGTGAAAATGGTGGCAGGCCATAGGGTATTAGCATCATGTGATGTTGTATCTTACACTTGATGATAATACTTGGTACAGTGGACATTACCAGGTGTTAGATGGCATTACTGAAACATTTGGGGGCTACACTTGGCTTATAATGGCAGCACCTGGACATGTGTGGCTGTTCATTACATATGATTACTATACAAGCTATATGATGTGTTAACAGGCAGCGAAGAGTGGCAGTTCAATCAGAGCTGCACCTGGCATATTTATGTATTCATTAGGGTTTTTGTGGCACACCGCATGCATTAATACCACTTCAAGGAGTCCGGAGCACAAACGGGAAGGGGAGGGAGAAAGGGGTGAGAGGAAAGGACCTCAAATATGTGTTGATTCCGTTAGT
This sequence comes from Ambystoma mexicanum, assembly GCF_040938575.1. Classification (NCBI taxonomy): domain Eukaryota; kingdom Metazoa; phylum Chordata; class Amphibia; order Caudata; family Ambystomatidae; genus Ambystoma; species Ambystoma mexicanum. Next base: position 1,345,859,464 of record NC_090931.1, read on the forward strand.
GCCCTGCAACCATGCAGTTATTAGGAAAAACACATAGGGGTAAAGGGACAAGATGTACAGTGACATATGTTCACTTCCTGGCTGATGTACAGTCTGTTTGCTGCCCTTCCTTCTTGAGGGGAACACTGTTCCCAAGTTGTGTTGTCTTCATTCAGGAAGGCTTGCAGGAAAGGTTTGCAGGTATCCTGGCTTTAAATCTGGCAGGATACTGGCAAACAGAATTACCAATACCGCCACTCGGTCCAGCGGAATGTCCACTGGATTACAAGTAGTGGTAGCCAGTGTATATCCCCATTCCATGGAGTCCCATTTGACTCCATGTGGGATTTTGCCGGTATTACAGGTGCCGGTATTCCCGGTGCCTATAATACCAGCGATGTTTGCTGGTAAGGTGGCAGAATGACCTCCAGCTCTTAGCTGTAAATCATTCCACCACCTCTCCGGCAAACTCCTAGTTGGAAGGTGCAATTAGGTGGCAGTATACGTTAATAATGGCACGTTACTACCGCAGCGGTCAACTCATAATGAGACCCGTCTTTACAGAAGTACGAGGCAACCTGCTGCCCTCCAGATCTTTTGGCCTAATGCCGGCTCTTGTCAGGCAGGATCGCTCGCTCGCCTGCAGTACTCGCCTCACCGAGCGCAAAGGACGCTGGCCTCACCAGGCGGCAAGTATGGGCGGGATGCCTAGAAAGACGCCGGCCTCTCCAGCGGCAAGGACGAGCAAGATGCCCTGAAGAATGACGGGATCTCGGCGGGCAGGTCTCTCAGCAGGCGGGCTACTCAGAAGGGTGGCTGCTCGGGCATGCTGGGAAGAATGACGGTTTATCCTTGCCGCCATTTGTTACTTTCAGTGGCATATGGAGTGAGAACGAAGGACACACAACACCATCTTGCTTTCAACTTTACTTTATTCCGACTGCTGCCTCGTCCTCCCTGAGGGTCCTCCTCTTACAATCTTGCCCCTTAACCCTTAAAGGTGAGGGCTCTTCACTCGGAACAAGTCCCGTCAGCCCTATTCAGCGCAATCAATGGTGTGGGATTATGGAAGTTGTATGACAAAACATTTGGAGGACTGCAGGTTCCCCAGCACTGCTTTACACACAGCCTTCATGAATTGAAGGTAGTTGATTTTCAACCTTAGGGTTTGAGGGAAGTTGTTTGAACAGTTTGGGACTGATCAGTGAGAACCACCTGCCATCACAGCATCCTTTCCTGTGGGAGTCTTGCAAGGGCAGACCAGGTCTCGATGACTGAAGATTCGTTGCTGTCCTGTATCTAAATGTTTTGGGCCCTTACTGCAGACGAATCATGGATGATGCATAACACTTTACACTTCACTCTCGTTTGAATGAAGAACCATTGGAACTACTTCAGAGACCCAGTTAGGCCCTTTTATTATTTTTGTAAGTGAATATCGCTTTGTTTCGAATATAATGAGGGTCACGTATTTACTTTTGTTGAAGACATTCATATATGCTGTTGCAGTGCTGCTCGAGAGAAGACTATTACAGCGCAGTACTGCTCGAGAGAAGACTAGTACAGCGCAGTACTGCTCGAGAGAAGGCTAGTACAGTGCAGTACTGCTCGAGAGAAGACAGTACAGCACAGTACTGCTCGAGGGAAGACTAGCACAGCACAGTACTGCTAGAGGAAAGACCAGTACAGCGCAGTGCTGCTCGAGAGAAGACTATTACAGTGCAGTACTGCTCGAGAGAAGACTAGTACAGCACAGTACTGCTCGAGAGAAGGCTAGTACAGTGCAGTACTGCTCGGGAGAAGACAGTACAGCACAGTACTGCTCGAGGGAAGACTAGTACAGCACAGTACTGCTAGAGGAAAGACTAGTACAGCGCAGTGCTGCTCGAGAGAAGACTATTACAGTGCAGTACTGCTCGAGAGAAGACTAGTACAGTGCAGTACTGCTTTTGGGAAGACTAGTACAGCGCAGTGCTGCTCGAGAGAAGACTAGTACAGTGCAGTGCTGCTCGGGAGAAGACTAGTACTATGCAGTACTGCTCGAGAGAAGACAGTACAGCACAGTACTGCTCGAGAGAAGACTATTACAGCGCAGTACTGCTCGAGAGAAGACTAGTACAGAGCAGTACTGCTCGAGAGAAGGCTAGTACAGTGCAGTACTGCTCGAGAGAAGACAGTACAGCACAGTACTGCTCGAGGGAAGACTAGTACAGCACAGTACTGCTAGAGGAAAGACTAGTACAGCGCAGTGCTGCTCGAGAGAAGACTATTACAGTGCAGTACTGCTCGAGAGAAGACTAGTACAGCGCAGTACTGCTCGAGAGAAGGCTAGTACAGTGCAGTACTGCTCGAGAGAAGACAGTACAGCACAGTACTGCTCGAGGGAAGACTAGTACAGCACAGTACTGCTAGAGGAAAGACTAGTACAGCGCAGTGCTGCTCGAGAGAAGACTATTACAGTGCAGTACTGCTCGAGAGAAGACTAGTACAGCGCAGTACTGCTTTTGGGAAGACTAGTACAGCACAATGCTGCTCGAGAGAAGACTAGTACAGCGCAGTGCTGCTCGGGAGAAGACTAGTACAGTGTAGTACTGCTCGAGAGAAGGCTAGTACAATGCAGTACTGCTCGAGAGAAGACAGTACAGCACAGTACTGCTCTAGGGAAGACTAGTACAGTGCAGTACTGCTAGAGGAAAGACTAGTACAGCACAGTACTGTTCGAGAGAAGACTAGTACAGCGCAGTACTGCTCGAGGGAAGACTAGTACAGCACAGTGTGGCTCGAGAGAAGACTAGTACAGCGCAGTGTTCCACGAGAGAAGACTAGTACAGCGCAGTACTGCTCGAGAGATGACAAGTACAGCACAGTACTGCTCCAGAGAAGACTAGTATAGCACAGTACTGCTTTTGAGAAGACTAGTACAGCGCAGTGCTGCAGAAGACTAGTACAGCGCAGTACTGCTTTTGGGAAAACTAGTACAGCACAGTGCTGCTCGAGAGAAGACTAGTACAGCGCAGTGCTGCTCGAGAGAAGACTAGTACAGTGCAGTGCTGCTCGAGAGAAGACTAGTGCAGCACAGTACTGCTCGAGAGAAGACTAGTACAGCGCAGTGCTGCTCGAGAGAAGACTAGTACAGTGCAGTACTACTCGAGAGAAGACAGCACAGCACAGTACTGCTCGAGAGAAGACTAGTACAGCGCAGTGCTGCTCGAGAGAAGACTAGTACAGCGCAGTACTGCTCGAGAGAAGACTAGTACAGCGCAATACTGCTCGGGGGAAGACTAGTACAGCGTAGTACTGCTTTTGGGAAGACTAGTACAGCACAGTACTGCTCGAGAGAAGACTAGTACAGCGCAGTGCTGCTCGAGAGAAGACTAGTACAGCGCAGTGCTGTTAGAGGGAAGACTAGTACAGCGCAGTACTGCTCAAGAGAAGACTAGTACAGCGCAGTGCTACTCGTGAGAAGACTAGTACAGCGCAGTGCTGCTCGAGAGAAGACTAGTACAGCACAGTACTGCTTGAGAGAAGACTAGTACAGCGCAGTGCTGCTCGAGAGAAGACTAGTACAGCGCAGTACTGCTTGAGGGAAGACTAATACAGCGCAGTGCTGCTCGAGAGAACACTAGTACAGCGCAGTACTGCTCGAGAAAAGACTAGTACAGCGCAGTACTGCTAGAGGGAAGACTAGTAGAGCGCAGTGCTGCTCGAGAGAAGACTAGTACAGCACAGTACTGCTCGAGAGAAGACTAGTGCAATGCAGTACTGCTTTTGGGAAGACTAGTACAGCGCAGTGCTGCTCGAGAGAAGACTAGTACAGCGCAGTACTGCTAGAGGGAAGATTAGTACAGCACAGTACTGCTCGGGAGAAGACTAGTACAGCGCAGTGCTGCTCGAGAGAAGACTAGTACAGCGCAGTGCTGCTCGAGAGAAGACTAGTACAGCGCAGTGCTGTTCGAGAGAAGACTAGTACAGCGCAGTACTGCTAGAGGGAAGACTAGTACAGCGCAGTGCTGCTCAAGAGAAGACTAGTACAGCACAGTACTGCTAGAGGGAAGACTAGTACAGCGTAGTGCTGCTCGAGAGAAGACTAGTACAGCGCAGTACTGCTCGAGAGAAGACTAATACAGTGCAGTACTGCTAGAGAGAAGACTAGTACAGCGCAGAACTGCTAAAGGGAAGACTAGTACAGCGCAGTACTGCTTGAGGGAAGACTAGTACAGCGCAGTACTGCTCAAGAGAAAAATAGTACAGCGCAGTGCTGCTCGAGAGAAGACTAGTACAGCGCAGTGCTGCTCGAGAGAAGACTAGTTCAGTGCAGTACTGCTAGAGGGAAGACTAGTACAACGCAGTACTGCTCGAGAGACTAGTACAGCACAGTAATACTCGAGAGAAGACTAGTACAGCGCAGTACTGCTCGAGAGACGACTAGTACAGCGCAGTACTGCTAAAGGGAAGACTAGTACAGCGCACTGCTGCTCGAGAGAAGACTAGTACAGCGCAGTACTGCTTTTGGGAAGACTAGTGAAGCGCACTGCTGCTAGAGGGTAGACTAGTACAGTGCAGTACTGCTTGAGAGAAGACTAGTACAGCGCAGTACTGCTAGAGGGAAGACTAGTACAGCGCAGTACTTCTAGAGGGAAGACTAGTACAGCGCAGTACTGCTAGAGAGAAGACTAGTAGTACTGTTCGAGGGAAGACTAGTACAGCTCCCTACTGCTCAAGGGAAGACTAGTACAGTGCAGTACTCCTAGAGGGAAGACTTGTACAGCGCAGTACTGCTAGAGGGAAGACTAGTACAGCACAGTACTGCTAGAGGGAAGACTAGTACAGCGCAGTGCTGCTCGAGAGAAGTCTAGTACAGCGCAGTACTGCTAGAGGGAAGACTAGTACAGCGCAGTGCTGCTCGAGAGAAGACTAGTACAGCGCGGTACTGCTTGAGAGAAGACTAATACAGCGCAATGCTCCACGAGAGAAGACTAGTACAGCACAGTACTGCTAGAGGGAAGACTAGTACAGCGCACTGCTGCTAGAGGGAAGACTAGTACAGCGCAGTACTGCTAGAAGGAAGACTAGTACAGCGCAGTACTGCTCGAGAGAAGACTAGTACAGCGCAGTACTGCTAGAGGGAAGACTAGTACAGCGCAGTACTGCTAGAGGGAAGACTAGTACAGCCCAGTACTGCTAGAGAGAAGACTAGTACAGCGCAGTACAGCTAGAGGGAAGACTAGTACAGTGCAGTACTGCTCGAGGGAAGACTAGTACAGCGCAGTGCTGCTCGAGAGAAGACTAGTACAGCAACCACGTGAACATGTGCAAATGGCAGTGGCAGGTTATCATGTATGTGCCGGGTTGATGAAAAAAATGACAGTGTCACCAGTTCTTTTAACAGGGACTGGTTGACACACCAGTGAGAAGGACCAGATTGATAACTTGCCCTTCAAGTGTGGGGGGGCTGCACAGTAAGTTTTGAAGCCTTCAGAGGGGTGCACTAGAAACCAGGTCGAGACAGATAGGTAAGTGACACTGGTCCTTTCTCTCATTAGTCAGGCCAATTGTGACAGCATTTGGGTATGCCAGACTGCAACTTAGATATTATGACGATACCTGGCATATGAGGCTATAACTGGCATAAGATGGCACTGCAGTCACTGCATATAGGAGGCTACAATGGCCATATTAATCCACCCACTGAGAATGTTGGACGCACTTAACACATGACTATATTAGCATGTGAGGCTGTAACTATCATTAAAGATCCGAATCTACCCTTATGTGGCTTTACTGGCATAGAAAAGTAGTGCCACAGGCCTATGCTGTGTCCCCTGGATATACCAGTGGCAATATATTGGCTCTTCGATGGCATATCGAGGCAGTAAGCGACACAAAGAAAAGTCCTAACGGTATTGACTGCATTTTATAAATGTCAAAGCATAAATATGTATAATATGTATAGCGTCGCCGTAGCTGCTTTTTTATTCGTATGAGGTCCACCATGCACAATGAGAAGAGGACAAAAGAAAAGAGGAGTCCTGCAGAAGAAAGAAGAGAGGGAGAAAGAGTAGAGGGATAAAAAGAGAGGGAGAAAGAGTAGAGAGGGAGAAAGAGTAGAGAGGGAGAAAGAGTAGAGAGGGAGAAAGAGTAGAGAGGGAGAACGAGTGTAGAGAGGGAGAAAGAGTAGAGAGGGAGAAAGTGTAGAGAGGGAGAAACAGTATAGAGGGAGAAAGAGTAGAGAGCGAGAACGAGTAGAGAGGGAGAAAGAGTAGAGAGAGAGAAAGAGTATAGAGGGAGAAAGAGTAGAGAGGGAGAAAGAGTAGAGAGGGAGAAAAAGTATAGAGGGAGAAAAAGTATAGAGGGAGAAAGAGTAGAGAGGGAGAACGAGTGTAGAGAGGGAGAAAGAGTAGAGAGAGAGAAAGAGTCGAGAGGGAGAACGAGTGTAAGAGGGAGAAAGAGTATAGAGGGAGAAAGAGTAGAGAGGGAGAAAGAGTAGAGAGGGAGAAAGAGTAGAGAGAGAGAAAGAGTAGAGAGGGAGAACGAGTGTAAGAGGGAGAAAGAGTATAGAGGGAGAAAGAGTAGAGAGGGAGAAAGAGTAGAGAGGGAGAAAGAGTAGAGAGAGAGAAAGAGTATAGAGGGAGAAAGAGTAGAGAGGGAGAAAGAGTAGAGAGGGAGAAAAAGTATAGAGGGAGAAAAAGTATAGAGGGAGAAAGAGTAGAGAGGGAGAACGAGTGTAGAGAGGGAGAAAGAGTAGAGAGAGAGAAAGAGTTGAGAGGGAGAAAGAGTAGAGAGGGAGAAAGTGTAGAGAGGGAGAAAGAGTAGAGGGAGAAAAAGAGAGGGAGAAAGAGTAGAGAGGGAGAAAGAGTAGAGAGGGAGAAAGAGTAGAGAGGGAGAACGAGTGTAGAGAGGGAGAAAGAGTAGAGAGGGAGAAAGTGTAGAGAGGGAGAAAAAGTATAGAGGGAGAAAGAGTAGAGAGGGAGAACGAGTAGAGAGGGAGAAAGAGTAGAGAGAGAGAAAGAGTATAGAGGGAGAAAGAGTAGAGAGGGAGAAAGAGTAGAGAGGGAGAAAAAGTATAGAGGGAGAAAAAGTATAGACGGAGAAAGGGTAGAGAGGGAGAACGAGTGTAGAGAGGGAGAAAGAGTAGAGAGAGAGAAAGAGTCGAGAGGGAGAACGAGTGTAAGAGGGAGAAAGAGTATAGAGGGAGAAAGAGTAGGGAGGGAGAAAGAGTAGAGAGGGAGAAAGAGTAGAGAGAGAGAAAGAGTAGAGAGGGAGAACGAGTGTAAGAGGGAGAAAGAGTATAGAGGGAGAAAGAGTAGAGAGGGAGAAAGAGTAGAGAGGGAGAAAGAGTAGAGAGAGAGAAAGAGTATAGAGGGAGAAAGAGTAGAGAGGGAGAAAGAGTAGAGAGGGAGAAAAAGTATAGAGGGAGAAAAAGTATAGAGGGAGAAAGAGTAGAGAGGGAGAACGAGTGTAGAGAGGGAGAAAGAGTAGAGAGAGAGAAAGAGTTGAGAGGGAGAAAGAGTAGAGAGGGAGAAAGTGTAGAGAGGGAGAAAGAGTAGAGGGAGAAAAAGAGAGGGAGAAAGAGTAGAGAGGGAGAAAGAGTAGAGAGGGAGAAAGAGTAGAGAGGGAGAAAAAGTATAGAGGGAGAAAGAGTAGAGAGGGAGAACGAGTGTAAGAGGGAGAAAGAGTAGAGAGAGAGAAAGAGTCGAGAGGGAGAAAGAGTAGAGAGGGAGAAAGTGTAGAGAGGGAGAAAGAGTAGAAAGGGAGAACAAGAGAGGGTGAAAGAGTAGACAGGGGAAGGAGTACAGCAGGAATTGGTAAAGATCAACAAAGGGAGACGAAGGAAAGACACTGAGGCTGGGCGAGGGATAAAGATCCATTCATTGTGTAAGTGCACACAGCAGCGCAGAAACCCCCTCCACGATTAATCCCAACCTATTGTTTGCAATTTAAACGCTGCCATCCTTTAAAGGCAGCGATCTTGACAGATCAGGGGCACTCGAGGATTATTCAAGACATGAGTGTTAGGAAACAGCAGCATTTTGCGCAATCTTCGCATGTATCAAAGGGACAACACTGTCAGCATTTTGTAAAGCCTTCTACAAAGCACAACGCTGTCTTGAATCTACTTTTCTTTAAATTTGCGGCGAGCTCATTCGAATGGCGTGACCCGATCCTAGACAGAGACCTGAGAGAGAAAGAAAGACAGAGAGAGATGCCGTCGCCACGAGCAACTTAGATGATTTCTGAAATTAATAAATATCCAAATATAAGTAGATGCATATTTTAGGCTTTGCCTTGTGCAGGCGCCTTCAACTGACCATTGAGCTATGGCTATGCTGAAACAGACTTTTGCTTTTTAGCAGACGTTCACCTTTTATTAGCAGGCACCGCCATCTAGTGTTGAAATTAAATATATACGATATGGAAATGTATCATCTTGGCTTGTGGACCTCATTAAGAAAGTGAATAAATGGTGGTCACAGAATTACTGCCACTTTTACTGCACTAACAAACTACAAGTAACATAACATTGGTGGTTATGCAATTAGTGCCACAGCAATAACCACTGAAAAAAACAGCAGTAATTCCTCCAGTGCTAATTCCCCCCCCGAGGATTTAGTGCCAAATAAAATATATATATGAATTCCACAGTATTAAAAGGTGAAATATCACCCAAATACCACAAAAACAGGTGGTAATCCTTCTGAAAAATCAGTGCAGTTACCTCCATCGCAGGTGTATCCATGTGATGAAAATTAAGCCATCGACAACACCATCATCCCAGTCTCTTCCTCAGTGAAGACCCTTGGGTTTTCCTAGATTCCACTCTGTCGATGACATGACAGGTCAGTGCCATTGCCTCCGCCCACACCACCAAACTAATAAATGACATGAAACCATTCTTATCCAACCAGAATTGGCTATCCATTTCTCGAGCTACCATTGGGCTAAACTCGATTATTGCAGTGCTCTTCCAGCAGGCACCGCGGGCAAAAATCTAAATAGGCTTCAAATAGTCCAAAACAACGTGCTTCAAGCAGACCTCAATATCCTGAAGAGAGACCATATCACGCAGGCTAGATGGGCTGCCCACTGGCACCCGGTAAAGGAGAGAATCACCTTTAAGACCCTCACACTAACGCATACATGCTTACGCCTTTCTGCCCCGCCATACCTATCTGAAACAATCTCCAGAGATACATCTTCCCGCCTGCTACGCCAACCAACTGCACATCCCTCCCATAAAAAGGGCTAAATCAGGAGGGCTCGGCTTTCCACACTTGGCACCCAAACTATGAAATGCCTTACCCAACACACTCAGAGCTGAGACCTCACTCACAGCATTCCGCAAAGGACTCAAAACCACACTTTTCAACTAACACACCCCCACAACACCCCCCACCCACACGCCGACTACAACCTGCAGGAATTATGTACCTCCATATAACCAAGTATGCATATCCAATTTACGCTGTCATGTAACTAAGTGTGCTTTCTTCTGCAACCAGCAACGATTTTCTGTAACAGCACCACAATGCCTAAGGGCTGCTGCAAGCTTTATACATGTTAATAAATAAAATAAAGCCACAGATGCATCCAACTGCACCTAAAACAGAATTTAAAGCCACCACCTCCAAGCAACAGGCAGCCCCTCTGAGACATGCACTACGGCCTAAGCTGTTCTTTACTGTTCATGGAGCTGAAGAGATGTGCACTGCAGCAGCTGCCAAGGATACCTGGCCAGGGAAGGCAGAGCAGAGGTGTGATGAGGAGGTCCCCATGCCTTGTGTCAGACCCTCCCCCAGGTGCTGACTGGTGAGCAAATAATCCCACTTTATAGGTGCAACAAGAACACCAAAGCAAAGCTGCTCACTATGATGCAGGTGGACCTCTAGAGCGGTATTAGTATTAGGATTGCCATCCCACCCAAAATGACTGAAGCTGGTGGCTGTCCTTCACCACCTAGCAAAAGGCATGTTTCAGCAAACTTCAGAATGCTACATTGCATGTCCCAGCCAACCTTCTCGAAAGTGCTGGTACAGCTGCTTGATGGACCAATGAGCCATGTGCCAAATCACATTTCCAGGCTCATGGCCCAACCGGGGTATATGCCACCAAGTCACGTTTCTATGCAAGAGCGCACTACCCAATATGACTGCTGCACTGGACTGTATGCAGGTGACTTCGGACCCACACTAGGCTGAGCAGCACATCTACAGCAGCAGTAAGCAGTACCATACAATGAACATACAAAGGCACTGTGATGCTGATCTGACAGGCAGCCACTGCTGTTCTCATTTCCACACCTTCCGCACAGGATACCACACCTGTTGCTATGGCCGAGTGAAACAGCATACAGCCAGGATACATGGACACCCAAATGGATATTGGACGATGACTGACAAAGCAATGCATATGTGTAAAAATAATGAAATGGGGATACAAAGCAAGGTGACACAGAACTACTGCCATTCACATACCATTCATGCATACCCAAACCCTTGTTAGTACATGATGCATGTGACTAAAAGAATACACGCTTACATGGTTCAGACTCCTCTAAACTTTCAAATGTTGGCATAGCTGAAGTGCTTTGTAGGTCCGTACTCTTAAATTCTGGCTGTCACCAGAGTTCTCATATTGCGAAGCACGGAATTCCTAAAATAGACCATGCCCAATATCACTCCCCCCTCCCAGGTCAGTGTGACATGAGTGCGCACAGTAGTAGGGCACCCAGGCAGTGGCATATTTAAGATTTCTGCTGCTTTGGCCCAATTACCTGCATGCACCCCCTTTGCCAAAATGTACTCCACCTTTGTCAGATTCTGCACCTTCACCAGATTCCATCCCTTCAACAAACCTTGTCTGCCATGGCCAATCTACACTAATGGCTAATCGGCGGACAAATTCTCCACAAAAGCCACGGCGTGGATAAACTCATTCTTGGACCAGAGAACCATAAGAGTCTTCTCACCTACATCAGCAGCGGACCCAGTCCCCATCACCTGTGGAGTCCTTCAAGGATCATGTGCTTCCCCCACTTTGTACAATATTTTTACAAAACCTCTCTTTGACATATTGGACAAACCAGGGGTCTCATATACCAACTGCGCTGATGATACCCAGATCCTTATCCCAATCCAGGGGGACTAGGATAAGGACACTAGCCTCATAAATAAAATCTACCAAATCATCCAAACCTGGATGGCCACACACGGCCTATGTCTTAACGACGACAAGACTGAGCTATTAATCATCGGACCTACCAGTAAACGTAACAAATTACCCCATCTGTACAACTCCATCATGATTGATGGTATCAAAATTAAGGTAGCCAAGGAAGTTAAAACCTTAGGATTCTACTTAGACTCAGCTCTTACCCTCGACAAGCAAGTAAATGTCACAGCCTCAGCAACCAGTTACACCTGCAAACTAATTCACGCATGCAAACCATACCTTTCCACAGACAGCTGCACCACCATAGCGCGAGCCCTCATCCTCTCCAAATTAGACTACTGTAATGCATTGTATCTAGGCACTAGTAAACATAACATCAACAAACTCCAAACCTTGCAGAACAATGCCCTTAGAACAGCCCTAGGTATCCCCAAAGGGCAACACATATCTGTCCATAGAAGAGCCGTCAACTGGCTGGCCATCAATGTCCGTATCAAATTCAAAACTCTGAACATTACACACAATTGTCTGGACAACAAAGCTCCTGCATACCTCACAGAAAAATTCACAAAGCACACGTCCGGACGACCTATCAGAAAGGCCCTCTCAAACAGCATCAAAATCCCCAACTTTAAACTGAAAAGAACTGGTGGGTCCAGCTTCCCAGTTCTAGCAGCTCAGCTCTGGAACTCCATCCGAGATGCACTCAGAGCCACCCCCTCCTTCCAGGTGTTTAAAACTAAAGTCAAACTCTGGCTTCACACCAACGATTGCTGAATGCCTCAACTGTACCAGATACATTTACTGTAAAATACTTGAAAATGTAACATATCCTACATGTAAGCCATCTGACATTGTAAAATAAGAAATGCTTGATATATGATCCTGTAACATAAGAAATGTAACATATGTATGTACCTGTAACTAAGATTTTGATTTTTTCAAGTGCCCAGTTGCTTAATGGCCAGGTGCGCTTTATAAATAAATAAATAAACAATACACCCTTTCACCCGAATCGTGTCTAATTTTTGCTCCATAACAACATAAGGACATTTTTAAGGCTGTTGGGATTTCTAATCCTAAATCAAGACTGTTATCTTCTATGTTATGGTAGTTGAAAGAGTGTTTTGATGTCTCTACTGCCCAGAGATGGCACTGTGTTCTACAGTCAGTTGAGCTACTTGCTGAGGTCAACTGCCTACTTTCTATTAGATCAGAGAACAATCTTTTAATCAAAACGAGCAGAACATAAGCTATATGCCAACGGACACAATTGAGTAAGGATTGGAGCAAGGAATTTTGGTTTCAATACTAATATCTGGTTTCTCCCAAGTTGCCTGCTGTAAACCTATGAGGAGTAACTCTTGGTCTGTAATGTGAATGCTTCTGGTAACATAACTACATTTCTACATGCAGTCTTGTTAAATGTTTTATATTTTATATATGAGATATATGTAAATGGTTCAAGTGTATCTTAAAAAATCTTTATTGAAAAATGTTTATTAAAAATAACTAAACCTCCTCCTCGTGGTTACAGCTCTGGTGTTAGCATGGGGCATTAAGGAGATAAGGCAAGTTACCACCTGCTGCAGCCCATGTACCTCCAATACCTTGGGCTGGTGCTCCATTAATAGATGGCAAAAGCACAAGAGAAATGTGTAAACTCTGTGTGGGCATACACACCTAAGTGTCGTAAAGACAGTTGCAGAAGGTTCCTGGAACCTTTGGCTGTGCATTCTCATGGTGGAGTAATGGATACGGGCGACCCTGAACATTCATGTGTGGGAAGCAACAGCATTCCTCGTAGCTGCACAATGCAGACACCCTTTATAGCAAATGAAGTGGTACTTACTGTTTACCTCATTGCTGTTTGTGCCATTGCCCAAAATACCCCAAACCCCCAAATCCCCAAAAGTGGAACTGAGTAATGGGTTGGGCTTTGCAGCACGGCACTACCTGTGTGTGTGTGTGTGTGTGTGTGTGTGGTTTAGGTCAAGCATCATGCTAGCTTGCATGTGTGGTAATTTAAAAGTTGTGTTAACTCTTAGAGTTGGTTAGACTGTACAATACAAAACAACATTGCGAGATCTGTGGTTTATGGATTTAGATTTCCTACTGTTTGAGGATCTGTTTTACCGGAAAAGTAATACCTTCGGTTTAAAATCTAGTTAATGTAAAGCTTACTTATACATATAACTGTTATGCATTGTGTGGCATACTTTGCAGTTCTACTGGTAGTACTGAGACTGCAGCTGAATGTCATCAAAGACACATGATAAACTCAGCAGGGATGCCATGTGTCTGCTTAGTACTGGGTAGCTTCTCTAAAGATGGTTGAATGGATATCTTGACGGGGCACCTCAGACCTTTCTTATTTACAGATGTGAAACAGTGTGTACCTTTAGCACACCGTTCTCTCTCTCTCTCTCTCTCTCTCTCTCTCTCTCTCTCTCTCTCTCTCTCTCTCTCTCTCTCTCTCATTCTTCTATGGCTTTGGGTAGCATTTGACAGGCTTCTGGATGTACCTGTACATTTAAATGAACCCTTTGCCATTTTACCCTCTGTACAATCTATTTCATGTTTGCACCATATGTCCTCAGAAATGTGGGGAGGAAAAGTAGTGCTTGCTACTTTCTGAAATTCTGAAATTCATTTTAGTGCCCACCTGTGGGATATCTGTGCTTGCCTTAAGCATAGGCATGCATTTAATATTGTAAAATGATGTATCATTTTTAACCTTCACTTTTCTGGAGAGATAGTCCTTGTTTTTGCGCTGGTATAAAAAGTGCATGCCATGTGTATTTGAATATAAAAGTGATTGCTTAACACAGTGTATGTATGTGTTGATTAGCACAAAAACCAATGACAATGGGGAGTAGCTGGCTGTCTTGTATATGAAGGAGCATTCTGGGAACATAACAATGACCAAAGAGGTTTATATCTGTCAGATATGTATGTGAGAGTTGTATGACTAACTTACTAAATACCTAATGCATGCTGGGTTTGGTACGCATTTCTTTTTTTTTTCTTTTTTTCTTTTCTTTTTAACAAAAGTTACTTTAACAATACAGCTGTTGTAAGTATCAAGCCTATATACAAGTTTGGCCAGCAAAGACTTAAGCAGTCAGAGTGCAATGACTGCCAACAGCTTGAAATCACTCACACTTTGTTGTTGATCTGCCAGTTTCTAAGAAAAAAATACTTTGATAAAATGGCAAGTACAATGATATAAACTGCTATATAAATGTTTCCAGGGACGATCTGTCGCTCTAGGCTTGGGCCTAGATGGCCTTAATGTAAATATATCACTGCATCCAGGCATGCACTAAAGTGCCTATTCCAATCCTTCACCTACACTAGGTCTGTGTAACATGCTGAAAGGTACAAACATAACAAGACTAATCAACAATGCACAGCTCGAGTAGCATAGAGTAGATGCAACAGGTCAGCAATTTGGCGTTGAATATGGGAGAAGTTGCAGCTGGGCTAGTGAGGAGAGACCGCTGGCCAGCTCATTCACCATGGTGCAGGATTAGCTGAACTCCTTGGCCTTTCCACATTATAAGACATGGACACGTCAAAGGTCATGGTGTGAGAGACTCTGTGTGTATCTTGTGAAGAGGATAGCACAGTAGAATGATGGCTACCTACCTTACAAACACTCCTGTTATGAAGTCTTTCTCTTGCCTATTTGAGGTGGCAATAGCTATCTGCTGCTGCCATGGCTGATGCCACCCATCAGGAACCCACCCGATGCCACAGGCGGTGGCCTACAACAAGGCACACATATGGACTAGGGTGTGTGTAGAGCACATGTCCCGACTGCTTAAAAGAAGATTCCGGTTCCTCCAGACCAGTGGGGCACTTGTGCACAGTCCTGAGAAAGTGGGAAAGCTTGTCATGGTCTGTGCAATGACGCACAGCATGTGCATTACAATAAATATCTCCATGCTTCCAGAGGACTGCAACCCTTATCCAGAATCCCACAATGAGGACGATGCAGCTGATCAAAGGCTGCCTCGGGCTGGATGTGATGATGTAAGGGAAGGGCACAACATCCATCATGAGCTGTTTGTGAACTACTTCTTAGACACATATTAATTCACTTTTTACTGTAATATAGCTCATCACTGAAAGCACATCTGTGACAGACACTAAATGACTACTGGATTAATTTGCTTTCAAAGGAATTCTGACTTGTTTTATTGAACAGGGACATACCCATGCCCACCTACCTAGTCCCCAACACCCAATTGCTGGAGATGTAGCTCCCATTCTCATAGGATGACCTGTGAGGATTTCATGGGCAGACAGCATGTGCTTAGGCTGCGGATTGCTGCGCATGACAAACAGACCAGGGGCAAGGCTTTGGGCCATTTCAAATCCATTACCTTACATACTTTAGACAGCCATAACTTAATGTCTCCATTTTGGTGTTCTACATGAATGCTAGAGCGTGGATGATAAGCACAATGGAACTGGTGAGTTACTCCTAGAGCTTTGCACACTTCTCTAATAACCTGACCAGTAAAATGAGTGCCTCTGACAGTTTCATGGGAGCCGCTCTACCAACATTGTTTGTTAGAACTATGATACCATTTCCACAGTAACTCTGAGCCATAGAGGCTAAACCAGTAGCCAACCAATCTTAACATAATAAAGTGATCATAGAGTTCTTAGCTGAATGAGCAACACTGTGCGCTTCATGGACCACTTAAGAGAGAAGTACCTGTCTGGGGAATGGCACAGGGAACCTACTTCCAGTTTCCATTCAAGTTGAGTCCAGGTTGCTTTTTCAGCTTCTGGTGCTTGATCATGGAGGAGTGCCAGCCTGGAAAGGGAAGGGATAGGTGACCTTGGAACTGCAACACAAAAAATGTATTAATTAGGAGCCATGGATACTTACAAGGCTGCTGAACGAGCTGTACCATCTGCAAAAGTATTTCGTTGGGCTGTAAATGACTGTAAATGACTGCAAGGGATCAGGTCCCTTCCATTTCACTATGGCTCTGGCTAGAGGAAGTAACGATTTCTTCAATAAGGCTGAAACATATTTTCCATTTAATATTAGGGTGCCCGTGAAAGTTACATACAAGTCGTGGACCAACCTGTGGGCGTACCTGGAGTCGGTATAGATCATAACTGATTTTTCTGGAGCCAGAGTACATGCGTGGGTGAGAGCCATGAGTTTGGCAACCTGGGCAGATTTTGCCATTGGTAATTAATATCCATGTGGAGTACATACAGAATACCCAGAAACCAAGCCCCCAGTTTCCAGGACTCAGATAAAATATTCGTCAACAAAGAGAATGTGGTCAGGATTCAACAACGGCACATCAGAACTCTACACTGCATGACAAGAGTGTCTCTAGGACAAGCTGGCAGTCATGCAGCTCCCCCTCCCCAGTGGTTGGTTGTAGGGAGGCAGGGTTCAGAAATGAACAGCGACTCAGGATTACACTGGCAGCAGAAAAAAGTTACTTTTCATAGCGAGTAAGGCGAGATGTCAGCACATGCTGTGTCTTCCCTTTAAGCAATAAAGATAACATTACATGGGGAACTGCAATTGTGACAGGATGCCCCTGTGCCATAGAGTCACTTTTCTCTACCAAGAGTGCTGCAGCGCTGATGGCTACCAGACAAGCTGGGAGTCCTGCAGCTACTGGATCTAAGTATGGGCTATGATATGATAAGGGTGTGTGCTTATCACTGTATAACTGAGTCAAGACACCTTAATCAAACCCATTGCACTCATCACAAAACAAAACAAAATGCTTACTGCAAACCGGCAGACCTAAAGCCGGAGCCATTGTGAGTGCTCTTCTGCTTCTTGAGTCTATGGCAGGGGTCAAATCATGAGTGAGGTTCTGAAGGGGCTTAACTTAGAATACATATCCCAGGACCCATTAACTACATTAACTAACCATCATGAGGAACACCCTAAGCTGCTTCTTGGTCTGAGGTTTAGGAACTTTCTGGATCATTGCAATCCGATCCTGGGGCAAATGTCTTTCCCAAAAAGAAATGTCATGGCCCTGGTATTCTCAGCAAGCACTTTCCACAGAATAAGTGAGTCTTCCTCACATGCTTCCATGACGGGGGAGGCTAGGAGCAAATCATCTACATACTGCACCAGCGTCGTCCCTCCGGGAAACTGAACCGAATCAAGGCCTTTCTTTAAAAGTTGGAGAACAGGGTAGATATTTCTACAGGCTCCATTGGAAGCCTAGTGAACATATATTTTGATGATTTATGGGTAAATGTAAACAAGTACCAACTGTCAGGATGTATAGGCATGGAGAAGAATGCTGAACACAAATCTACAACAGCAAAGTGCTTAGCTGTGTAAATAATACATGCTAAAATTGTAGCTGTATTGAGGAAAACGGGAAAAGCAGGCAACATAGTAGCATTAACTGCTTGCAAATCCTGAATAAAACAATACCTGGCTACTTAGTGGGCAAGGTAGGAGTATTACAGCGGCTGCTGGTCGGTACAATAATGCCTTATTGGAGAAGGGATTCTATCATGGGACAGATACCTTCTTTAATCTGTCAGGGAATAGAATACTGAGGTACACATGGCAAGGGCTTGGTAGGATTCAAGGGGATTCTAACTGGCTCAGCATTGACCATGTATCTGGTGTCATTTGCATGCGTTGACCATAATTTCACTGGTCCCATTTCAATAGTTCCTGCCATGAACAGGAAGTGCCAGCACGGTCCCGGGTGTTCAAATGGGTAACTTCTTGCAATACTGCCAGCACCTTTTCATCTTAATGAGAAGGAGTATCAAGCTATACACCATCAGGAGAACCGTAAATAGAACAACTCAGCTTACACAATAATTCTAATCCAAACATATACACTGGGGAACAGGGACTGAGCAAGAATGCATGTTGAACATATAGTGACCATAAGCAAAGTGGGCACAGGATGAGGTATTGAAGTACCCCCTATCCCTACCGCATTTACAACATCATCATAATGCATCATTTGCAGAAACACAGAGGCTTTTATTGTGGAGCACGATGCTCCAATGTTAACCAAGCACTACATCTTTTGACCAGCAATCAACATACAGGGTGGTAGGATCAATTGACATAAGTGGTTCAACAAGCTCAGAGATCCCTTGGAAATCCTAACCATCAGTCTGGAGTGGTGGAGGCAAGGACCTTCTCATTCTGTTCAGCATGGTTGACTGTCTGCCTCGATCATTATACTGAGGGCGATGTGGACACTAGGATTTCCAGTGTCCAAACTCTTTGCAGTTATTACACTGATCACTGTACCTGTTTGTGTAATATCTCTCAGCAGTTTGCCCTGGCACAAATGACTTAGGTGCTCCTCCCCTTCTTCCCCACCCCCACCCTCGCCCACCTAGCGCAGGGCAAAACCCTCTCCTTCTCTGGGGATGTTGTAAACTCTGTATTTGCAAAGCCATATGTTTGGCTTCAGTGGTCTGTTTTTGTCTTTCAACTTTCTCATGGAAATGCTGTGCAGTTAATAAAACTTCAATCAAATCCTTTCCTTCCCATCCTATTAATACTGCTTTCATTCTTTCAGATACGTTAGGTTGCAAAACCAGGAAAAACCGAGCCACCATCGCTTGAGGTGCTATAAGCGCTGCATCAACAATCCCAGAAGATTTGGGGTTGTTTTACAGAAGCGGAAATGTTTGAGGGAGAAAAGACCAAAGATCATTTTTTTCGAAATAATCTTCAGTCTTTTCTCCCCTGAAAATTTCTGACTTGCCCCACACCCCAACCCAATGCCCCACCCCTGCCCCTACACCCTCCACCCCCTGCTTACCTTGCATTCCGTCTCGCTCTTTCCCAGCAACGTCAGTTCACATTCACTTCCGTATAATGAGCGGAGGGTTGCGGGGGACACTCTGCAGCCATTTGTTGTTTTGGAGGGGATACTGCGGGACAGCAGTGGGGGGACCAACGCAACCCCTCTCACAGTATAGTGAGCAGAGGGTTGCAGAGGGCACCCCCGCAATCCCTGCAGCCCTTTTTTTGTTTTTGTTTTTTTAATTTTTTTGGGACTGCGGGACAGCTGCTGGGGACACCCCCGCTCACAGTATAGTGACCAGGGGTCGCGGAGGACACCCCCGCATCCCCACAGTCCTAGACCGAATCCAAATGACCTACGCAACCAAAAGTCAACCTTTTAGAAGGTCAAAAATGTGGTTGTACCTTTTTTCAGACTTTTGGTTGGTTAGGTCATTTGGATTCAGTCTTTTTGGCTGAAACATCCTAGAATATTGTTCAAAGCATCATTTAAAAAAAAGATATTTGCAAGAGTTTCTCCCTTGGCTCGCTTGCATTCATTTATCTTATACCAATCCTTCTTTCGAGGACCCATTTCAATAATAGTTTGCACCAGTCTGTCAGTAAATGTTTTCAAATCCCTAGCAGTAGCAGGTTCTTCAGCTGGCCAATTGGCATGCACTTTAAGCAAGGTAAATGTATCTGTAGGCAGCACAGCTCACAACAACTGATTCATCCCCAAAAACTTTTATTAGGTAGTAAAACCATCAAGTGTACAATAAAATAAAAATATCCTTGAAAGCTAAAAGAAAAAAAAAATCAAGACAGATTGAAATGTTGGCACACCTTAGAAGACAGATACACATATTATTAAACACATAGAAATAACAAGGAGAGCGAAGCTAGCAGCCTTAGTAAATAAAACACCTGAGGTAGCTAATTTTCCTCATTTTAAGATTTAAAACCTCTTTCTCAGCAGCCACGTATGATGGCTATTACAGGCTGTAGCAAAGATCACTGGGGAGATGGAGAGTAAGTAAACTGATTCAAATCAACACATGTGGGGTGACAACAGTCCATGAGGACCTGAAGTTCCACCTCGAACTTAACAAGATCTTTTCATATCTTTGGAAATCTCTGTAAAAAAATCAGTAGCCCTCAATGGAGCATGTACAGTAACTAAAGTATCACCTCCTGCCGGAAATGCACCAGTTCTAGTATTCAGCGTTGTATTCGGAAACCCTTTGAACTTGGCTGAGGAAGGCAAAAAGAGTTTTAAAATCTGAGCTCGCATTTCAGTGGTGAAACGGGCCAACCATAGAATTTATTGGAGTAGACTGATGATAAGTTGGCAGTTGGGTAGAGTCTGGACTAACCAGTTGTTCCGGTTTAACATTTAACATGGCAGAATTGTAAGTATCCAAAATATCTTAAGGACTTTCCTTTAACGAGAGCTCTCCCTGGATAACAGGATATAATTGTTTATACCTGGCAGTATGTGCCGGTACCTGCAAGTTAGACTAGTTGGTTTTTATGGATTTTACTTGCTTCTGGAGCTATTCTGACAAGTCTTTCAATGCTCTGATCTTGGATTCAGACTGGCTCTTAGTAGCTTTGGTATACCAATCTAGATAACTGTCCCATTGGTGTTGGTGTACACATGCTCTTTTTTTCTCTAATGCTTTATGTAAATTTGTTATCCTGTCTAAGTCAAACGTGCCTTCCTGGGGGAAGTGTCTAGGTGACTCATTCTGTATATATTTGTGCCATTAATCCAGACATTTCAGGTATCAACACCCAGCCTCTGTTCCTCCACTGTTACAGAAATATCAGAAACACCCACAGGTGCTGGTCAGATTCAGATAAATGCTGATTCACAGCCTATATCCCCCATACGCTACCCACAATGCAGAGTGGTATTTTAGCTTGTTTCAAAGAGTTGGCTAGCTAAGCGTCAGAGACAAGACACATCATTGGTAGCAACAAAGCCTATCACGGATCCCATACTAGGATAGATAAGAGTGTGAAATATAAAGCAAGGTCACAACTGAGTTGCATATTTAGGGTTTCAAGTAAACGGTGCAGGTTAAGACAAGACAATTATGGGGCTTTCATCCAAACCATTTTCTTCACACTCATAAAGAATACATTCTTCCTAATCCCTAATCAATACTACACTACTTTGACCAACACAGTAGTATCATGTTCTCTTAAATCAGTCGGGGCATGAATGAGTTGCTTTTAAACAGAGGTGGCCAGCCACTTTTACTTCTTATTTAGATAAACAGTACTAAAGGCAGGTACTTTCCCTCTATCCTTGAATAATCAAAAGAGATTTCAGACTTCAGATTTCAGATTTCAGGTTTGAGACACACATTTTTACCCCATATTTACCGCAATTGGTTTCAGACAACACAATACAAAACATAACACTACACTGACACAATTACCTGTGTTCACCAACTCATGATTTTCAATCAGCTTTCTTTCCCAACTGCTCTGCCCGCCCTCCTTGAGTCTCTGAGCGCTCTAGACAGCTCTGCCCTCTGACAAAATTGTCTATCTTGGGCACTTAGGGATCTCTGGGTAGTGCATCCGGTGGCCCTCGGACCAGGCTGCAGAGCAGTGGGAATCCGACATCCAAGGCACCAAACCTGTGGTGGCAAAAGACACCTCCCTATTCTGGTGGATTGGTGAACAATGTATTAGTAAACAACAATAACAAGAACAAATCCAACAACATCACAAAACTTCAGCTCAAGTGAAACGCAAAGGAACACATGCATTTTAAGGGAAGAGGTGGTACAGACATGGCAAGAAATCATACTGATACAATGTTGCCAGAAGGGCACAAGGCCCCACTCTCCAAACCTTTCATACCAGATTTCCGATTTCAGTTTTGAAATTTCAGGTTTCAGAGATAGATATTTACCCCAAACAGTTACCTGTGTTCACCAACCCATGATTTCTAATCGTCTCTTTCTTCCACACCGGCTCTGCCCACCCCCCTGGAGTTTCTGGGTGCTCTGGTCAGTTCTCTCCTCAGACTAAATCATTTTTCCTGGCCTCTTAGGGATCACTGGGAAGTGCGCCGAACACCCTCGGACCTGGTCGCAGAGCAGTGGAAATCCGACGTCTAAGGCACCAAACCTGTGGTGGAAAAAAGACCACTCACTATTCCGGTGGATTGGTGAACAATCTATTAGTAGAAAGCAATAGCAAGAACAAAATCAACAATGGCATGAAAACTTAGCGCAAGTGAGAACCCCCTCCCGCCGTACACCATTCTCTTATACCCAAAGCAACACATGCATTTTAATGTAAGGGGTGGTCCAGACATGGCAAGCAATCATACTAAAACAATGTTGCTAGCGGGGCACAAAGCCCCCCTCTCTAAGCTTACCAGCGTCACTCTTTCATGTTAGTTGCTGTTATCAGGGAGGACAGCATTTCGTAATCCAATTAGTGAAGGTGCATATACTCCACGAACATTCACAGAAACTCTGATTCAAGCCAGAACGCTTTTAATATGGCTTCTCTCAGCAAATGATTCTTTTCCTAAGAAAGCGGGAGCCTAAAACATGCTTAAATATGGCAAAAATGAAACACACCAGAAACGAGAGATGTGCAGGCGGGCATATGTACATGCTAGGAGAAAAGTCTTCCTAACAGAAACATATGCAGTAAAGTCTAAAGCCTCACTTAACACAAGCAAGAAACAGTGGCGTAAACATGGCAGTATACAATATCTGCTCAACATTATAATACAGTAGTGTGCAAGGGGAGTGCATAGAATTTATAATTCCCACACTTTCCCCCACACATTCAAGCATTAAAATCACAATAAATAAACATTTGCTTCCCAAATACTGCTTCCTTGGAAGCTGGTTTAGTAAGATCAAATACTTCCACACTTGTACATCCTTCGCAGTTATTATGTTGACAACTAGAGACAATGCACGCATTTACCAACTCCTTCGGTACATATGATATATCCTTCGATAAATTATTTGCCCTACGGATCTGCGTTTTTTCCTCAATTGGATTTGACTTTTAGGCAATTATAAACACGTGAATACATTTTAAGCAAACTGTCTCCAAGTCAATAGCATCTGAAATAGTGAATACTTTCCGCCATGTGTATTCACATTTGCTGTCTGGCTTGTATTGTCCTTCATCTATTATTACCTTTTCTTTTTGCAACATATCTCCTTTCTCCTACTCCTTTTGTGGTTTTTTCCATGGACAATCTATGATTTCCACCATCTGCTTGGTACTTGGTGTAGTCCTTTTAGCAAATTGGAGGTAAAACGGGGTTCTCACGTTCATTACAGAATGTATAACAATGAACTTTATTTGATGGAATGTACTCATATCTGATAACTTGCCTCAGGACATTAGCCAGTTTTGCTCTTAGGTCTCACCATAAAAAAAACATTAGCACTCTGGCAACGTTCTTGGAGATACATATTAGTGGGGCCCTGGTGTTTTTCAGCTGCTCTATGAGGCAGAGAAAGTGCATCCTGGTGACAGCTTTTTATAGTAGTAGCCATTTTGTAGAAGGGAGATCAACTGTATAAATTGGGGAGACCGTTTTTGAATGTTGGTTATGGGGTCATGTAGACTCCAACAATGGATGATTGGACTCCTTAAAGCAAGCAGACCTTTGCTTATAAAAGAGGGGTTCTCCCGCTTCTTCTTTGATTCTGTTTTGGCCAAACACTTAAAGAAAAACATTGTGGACCTCTGTTTGGAAAGTTGACTTTTCCAAAGCCCTATGCCAGTGAGGTGAAGACTAAATGTCCCAGGGAAGCGCTGCTTCCTAACCATCCCCACGGCACATTAGGGATAAAATGCTGCAGGAGCAAGACCTGCCTCTCTGCCTCTCTGCCAGCCACACTCTACTCTAAGACTCACCATATTGAAGGACCCCTGCAGGTGTGTGCCAGCCTCCCCGCATCTGGGAGCCTGAGAAAAGGACTCATCTTGTCCCTGATCCAGTGGATTGGCACTCATGCCATCTGTCGAAGTGATGCAAGCTGTGATTCAGGCCCTTTTGTCCCAGTTGAACAGGACCATCCAGTGTTGTCTTTGGCACTCAACAGATCTTTGAGCCGCCAATGTACTGGACTCATGAACCAGTTCATGGCCGCACCACACCAGCTGAGCATGTCTTTGTTTCGGCCCAGACTTGAAGGTCATCTCTGCACTTGCCACATTCAAACTGCTTTTTGAACTGCTAGAATCTTCATTGCCAATCCACATTGACAGTTGAACCAACCATGGTGGCCTCATTGAAATGCAACCTTCGAAAGCAGCATCGAACCACCTGACTCGCTCTGTGCATCCAGTCACTAGCATCATCACCACCGAACCGATTGTTAAATCAGCTTTTGTACCGACTGTCAAACTGACCCATGTGGCACTCACGATCCGCAATTATTCAAATTCCGCTACAAACCGGAAAAAAATTCTACTCAACCCCAGCTTGACTCCCACTGCCCATCAGCAACAATGCCACTGCCATATTTGAGCATGCTTCGAACTGCACAAACAGCACCGGTTCTACACTGTCGAACCGTCAAGAAAGGAAAGAGGTATTATTGACTCTTTGGGCCATAGACACCGACTGGGTCACCTTTAATCCCTTTTATAGCACAAGAACAAATCCATTACTAACATTGTGATTAATTATTGTCTTACTGCCCCAGTTTCATTACCCAGAGTGATGCATCTTTCTATCTTTGCATAGTTGGTGTTCTTTCCAAAGGAGTGGGTTGTGTCCAGTGTTTTTCTATTTGGTTATTATTACATTTGGTGTTTTTAATTAAATTGTTTATATTTTTATAGAACCCTTATTGGAAATTCCTTTATTTTGGACTGTGATACTTTGCTGTCTACGATGTTACTGTTCCAACTGCACACCCGTCTCAACAGTATACCCTTACCACAAAAGGTGAAGGAGGTATATCTCTTAACTGGGCCCATTTCATCTTTCTGATTGGGATTTATTTAGAGGTGTGAAGGCTGAGCAGGCAGTTTAGCTACTGCTCATCCTTGTACAGCTGAAGGGCATCAGTCATTTCATCACAAGGGGCACCCAGAGTTTTCCAAAGCCAGAAAGGAACCTCCAGAATTACACAAGTGGTCGTCCTCCTAATCTGGAGCAGCACCCTCTGAATGAGGAAAAAAAGGGGAAAAGCAAAGAGAAGGGATGACTGCAAAGGGAATGCAAGGGCATCTGTGTGGAATGATAAGGGATCCGAGGACCTTTTCCAGGCCGCAGGTGAACATATTAATATTGGGAGTGCTGAACCTGTAACTAATCTTATGAAGGTGGTGACCCTTATGGAGTTCTCTGAAGAGGAGGGGAAGACCCTTCTGATGGTGTCTGGCCTGCAGTTCTCCACCCCTAGAATGTTTGAAGCATGATATGTTATGCCATCTTCCGAGAGATTGAAACTTCGTACCCCCCTGGTGGTTGATGTTTGGTTCGGTCACCTGGTTGTCCATGCAGACTAAGACTGCCCTTACTCTGATCTCTGAGTCCAAGGCCAGAAGGGCTTACTGGATGGCTGAAAGCTCTCTTCAGTTGGACGATCACTTTCCTGATTGCCTGGTACATTTCCCCTAAATGGAGAATGAGCATAGGGGTGGCAACCGCACCTCACCCAGTTGGCATCCATTGTGAATATTAAGTGCTGAAGAGGGTAAACAGAGAAGCTCTGAAATAGGTGAGCATGTTTTCTCCTCCAGGCCATGCTGCCACTGATGTGGAGAGATACTCTGATCTTCCTGGAATAATCCCCTGAGGACAAATCACAGAAAATGGATCCACCGGGGCCTCACATGGTGCAACAACAAACACATATCTCCCATACCTCCCGAACCATCAGCCACTGGTGCTCATTGGTGAACATCTTCAGCAGACTGGTGAGTCTGGCCTATAGCTTGAGTGCCCTGCAATGGGGTTGAGAGTGCCTCTAGCATCTGGTGTTGGTAAGGTCCCCAATGAAATCCATCTACTGGGTGCTGGGTACAAGCCAGCAAGGATTTCTCTCTAATCGGGTCCCAGATGATTCTCTCCATGATGCATCCAACAATATTTGCGTGCCTCCATGCAAGGGGTGAAGAAGGTGCATAGATGAGCCAGTTGTCAAGATAAGGTGACACTGATGCACTGAGTGTGTAGCATCACCACGATGGGTGCCAGGACCTTCGTAAAACTTCCTTTTGTAAGGAAAGGGACAAAGGGCAACACCTGGAATTGTAAGCGCTCTTCCCAGGTTGAGAATCTAAGAAACTGCCTTTGTCTTGGAAGGATGTGGATGTGGAAAAAGGAATACTTGAGATTGATGGATGTCAGGCAGTCCCCCTTGGAAGTCATAGGGATAATTCCTGGAGTGTTGCCATCCTAAAGGCAGGGTTAATATGGCGGCATGAAAAGTCACTCAACACCTAAGTCTACACAATACACAATTTCTTACTCACAAACAGACTATTATCATTAGCCAATGACTAGTGGCGAGTATACATTTTGAGGCCTGTTGAAGTGGATGTCCTTGAAGAACTGGTTGACCCACTTCAGGTCTATGAAAGGCTACCACTCCTCTGCAACCTTCACCACCAGAAAAAGGATAGAGAATGCCCCTCTCCTATTCTATTTTAGGTACTGGAAACATATCCAATTTCTGTAAGAGATGCAGGATCCCTTCCAGGGAGCCATGCACTTCTGGGGATCCCTGGCCCAACCAGTAATCACCATAGCCAAGCCGGGAGATCTGATCTTCACTTGATGAGGTAGTCTCTGCTCACTGTGTCCCAGGCCTGAGCATCTCTGACTTCCTCTGACATCCTCTGTCACTGTAGAAGAGCTGGATGTGGCCACACCGCTCGAGTTGAGATATGGACATCCAGTCTCCATGAGTCAGGAAGGTGTTTCAGTTGGAGAGGTGTTAGACTAGGGCTTGATGAGCTTATAGCCTTCTCCTTCATGTAACCTGCCATGCATGGGGCCCCTGGGTGCCTGAAACGACTTTGTGGGCTGGTACCTATCAGAAGCTCTCATCAAGTGGATTTTGTTTGAGGAAACAGTCAGGGGTTTGTTCTCTTTAGCCTACCCTAAGGACAGGCACAACAGGGTGGCCTCTGAGATGGCTCCCTGTTCAAACGTTGAAGTGAGTACTGCATTCTGGTCAACACCAATGACATTCCAAATTCAAATGCTCTCATGCTGCAAACTATGTCATAAACCAGCATGATCCTCTTCTCAGGGACCTCTTGTAGAGCCTTGCCATCTTCACCCTCATTTAGGGGTAGGGGAGAATGAGGATGGAATCCACATTCAGAATCTCTGCCAATTCCAGTCCAAATCCTTGCAGAGGAGAGAGCTTGGACCAATCAGCAGTCTTTTCAGCCACTTTGTGATCATGTATCAGATAGTCTGTAACGTCAAAAGACTAGTCTTTGGGATAGGGACATAACAATATTTTGCATCAGGGACACTCTCAGTGATCAGGGTGGCTGTATTGTGCTTCGGAGATGTGTGTGCCACCTCGTCCATGATTCTCTTCCTCAGCAACTTTCCTGCCATCCCCTCGTCATCAACAGCCATTCCGTGGCTTCCTTTGGTGGGGTGTGCAGAGGAGCTACTGGCTTTAAGGGAGGATGAGGCATGGGCTGAAGGAGGGTCAGTCTTGCATTGATAGTAATGTTTACTGTGTCTGTAACCTTGGTCCTCAGCTCTACTGCTGAGATTGTGATGGTGAGGGCAGGCTCTGAGGGGCCATGGGCTACTGAAGGAGTGTGACAGACTGCCCTCTGCGAGAGTGTACAATCCTGAACTATTTTTGCTTTTTGCCATGCAAAGTGATGGTGGGCTCTCTGCGGGAATGTGGTGCTGCTAAACACACACTTTCCAAATATGCTCTATTGCTAAAAAGGTACTGTCAGTGATTACACCAGGTCTGGTTTCAGGCCTTGTGAGGGTGAAACATGATCACTGTCAGTCATATAGCGTACACATGAATACTTCTGTGTACATTTTTCAAACATCCCAGCAGCTGCAATGTGAATTGGCCGCCTTTCAGAAAAACGTATCATGTGCGTCAAATATTCAAATACAGAAGCAGGGTAGCAGAATCTCAAAAGGTTTCATTTTAAAAGCTCTATTGGCGCGAACGAAACACTTTCATATCATACACCGGTCTATTGATGCCTGTTACATTTTTTATCAAATATTAAAAGCCATGGGAAAGCATGGCCTGGTTTACAAACAGGTGTCTTAAGTTAGACTAAGCTTTAGCAGCAGTGGGGTGACATTTTCAAAACTGCCCCAGCTGATGGTTCACTTAAAAAAGTGGAAACCCCATTTTTGGTAGGGAAACTTACCACATTGCTAATCTCACCAGGAATGTGCCCCCCAAAAGGATTTCCTTCTAGCATGTCTACAAAGAAAGTTATTCTAATAATTGCAAAGGCCTTTTTTAGAATGAAAACAAGAATGAAGTTGATGGTAAACAGTCTTCAATTGTTAAATGTTACCTTCGTGGGTAAGGTGGCAGGGCCATTGTCCCGTGTTAAATGTAGGATGAGTGCTAAAGTAAAGACATGTTAAAAGATAGCACTAGTGATTTAGGAAGGGATTACATTAAACATTGTACTGAATCAAAAGAATTCATCCCTTATCCCCAAGAGGGAGCCTCCCCCTGTGAGACTAGGGAGGTGAGCCTAATCCGCAAGACCCTGCCTAGGGTTCAAGGCAAGTGGGACCTCACTGGGAGAGACTCCTCCTTTGGGGACAAGGGATCCCGTTCCTGTGAGGAACTCTCTATACCACCTACCATAGCCACATACATGCGACTGTCTGCAATAAAGAGTAATGTGGCATCTTTACATTTGGCCGAAGGCAATGTACAAAGAAACCCATATGGGAAAAGAAAGGAATATGGCTCTTCAAAGAGAGACGATTATTTAACTGGGACGTGTCAGAGCAAAGATAGAGCAAGAGAGTGCTATGCACAGGGGAAGCCTCCTGACATCATCATGCCTTGTGGAAGTTAAGCCGTGTCATGTCACAGAGCTCACAACGTTCAATGAGATGCAGGAGATCAGTGCAAGATGCCAGAGGGCTGGTGTGTACAGCCGCGAGGAAAGCGTTCCGAGGAGGAAGCAAAGAATGATGTACCTGGTGATGGTATGTCCACGCTTGCAGAGTGGTGGGCAAGATGCCTGAACATTGATGCCGAGACTATTTTGGCAAGAAGCGTGAATAGCTTCTGATCGCTAGTTCCTGTGTGTTCTAGAAATTTGAAGCGTCCTCTATGCGCTAGATGGAATTACCAGTAAATATCCTAGACCAAATAACGGGACAGACCCAAGAAAGATGGTAAATTACTGCTTTAATTTAAATGAAAGAAAGCAGGGAGAAGTACAGCTATCAAAATAGATGCATGCATATTCACATCTTATCTTGTTTGTACATAGTTTATATACATTTTCATACATCATTTATGATGTCATCGTACATAGCATTTGAAAAATCTACTAACGGGAGACATTGGATTAGGGGAACATGTCTAATTATAGAATCATATAGTGTTAATATCTCATTGACTGACCCTTATCTGTAGAACATGCCCTGAGCTACTTCTACATGCGTTGTATACTGATTATATCAGAAAATATGGGAGCGGGTTGGTAACTGCAACAATGTATGTAAAAGTACGTGGCAGGCTTTATGATTGGTTGGCAACCCCATCCAACCTTGGACTTTCGGCTTGTTTAGCAGCATATGAGTAGAAATGAAACCTAGGTGCTCGAAATGCATCAATTAATTTCTTGTTTTCCCAATTAGTCCATCATATGTCATCGACCTGATCCTTGGCCAAGGCCTTTCATTTGTAGTTGACCTCGTAGTATGCTTACTGTTCTGGAACATTTAAGGGAGTATGAGCAGACCACTATCTCCAACTGGGTTTTTAATGAATAGCCCTTGTTTCTGACCTCTGAGTCACGTGTTAGAAGACCATACATTGTTCAGTTTCAGCCTTTTATTTAGGATTATTTGATTTTATTAAACAGGGTGTCATTACCCTTTCTGGCCTTGCTCACTCTGCCTCACATAGGCCTTTGCCCTTATGGTGGTTCAATAGTTGGTACTTGCAAATGTCCTTGTCTCTCCTAATCCTAGCAGAAATATGTCTTACGCACATGGTCCATTCATTCGACTCCCTTTGTGCCTTGAACCCATCTCTCGAAATAGCATCCTTGATCCCAGGCCAAGGTACTACCTTAATCTGCACGCAATAACAGCTTCTTCAGCAGTTATTCAATTTGCAATTCTAGGTTTGTCTTTTGAGGTAACAGGGTTTATTCTTAACAAAGGCCGTCGTCCATTTTATTCCAATGGCCATCCCAAATGTTGTATTTATACCTCTTTTTAGCAAGCTTCTATATCTTGCATTACAGCATATTTACAGTTATTTTCTTATATTCAGGATTACTTCATCTTTAGGTACATGCTTCTCTTTGTGATTCAGTTACATTGTCAGTTTTAAGTATTTTCATATTGTTTCGGCATAGGTTCATCCATATCACTCATAACCACATTCTGGCATTTTGATAGTGGGCATCCTTCCTGGCAGCATCCTTCTTCTGCCTCTACATGAGGGTATATTCTGAATGGCTGCCTGAGTGCATATCGTCTTTCATACACTCAACGCGGGATAGAAATGTTTCATGGATTCATGCATGGGTTCCCAATTATAGCTCTTCGTCTGCTACTCCAAGAGGCTAGTATAAGGGGACGGGGACCAGAGGAGAGACATCCACCTGCCCCTCTACACCCGTGTATGTCACAAACTCGACGATGAACCGAGTCTGGCAAACTCCATAGGAATCTGCTTTTTATATAGTGATGCTCAGCACCCTTTGTGCAGTGCCACATGTTTAAATACATGTTCTTGTGTGCACTATAGTTCCCAAGAATAGTAGGACAACTTTTGTGTTAATTACCTTTTTTGTTTGTTGGTCCACCACCTTATGTGGAGTGCTGCGGGGTTACATAGTAACTTCTTATCCCACTTCTCATGTAACATTTTGTTAGACTAACTAACTTGATTGGCTGGTGGCAGTGGTTTCTTTTTACTACAGTTTGTGCAATGTATCTGCAGGCTGGTTTCTCAGCTGAAGTGCAGCACCCTACAGTGACCATTTTACCAAAATGTTCCTGTCTTCTTTTCTCACCATTTCGTGTTTGTTAATTCCTTATGGGCTTTTAGTATGTTGTTCAGATCAGGTTTGAGTCCATTGTTTGTTTTGCCTTTGGCGGGCTTCAGCACTGAAGCCCGCCCAGGCTCCAGTGTGTCTGGGAAGGCAGGAAGTTTTGGACTCCTTCCTCACTTCACTGTCATTTGTTAGTAGGCATGCCAGACAGAAACTAGTTCCAACTGGGTGGGAGGCAGTCCTAGATGTGTGAAGGAATGGGATTCCGCATATAAGGTGAGGTTTTCGGAACTACAGGTAGAGTCAACCACTGGAACATCAAATTCGAAGAAGAGACAGTGAGAAGCCAGCAGCACCTTTCAGGTCCACGAAAGCACAGGTGAAGCCTTGCAGCTGTGCTGACCCCATTTTCCCATCATGTGGGAAGCTCCACCAAGGATGACTTCCTCCCTTAGGCTAGTTGGACCAACTAGACTTAAGACCTGCTTCGTTCTGGGCAAACCCCTTTATCACTGCGACCATCCTGGGATGCAATTTCCCAATACCTAGGGTACTTGGACCCTCGTCGAGTGCAACGTCTTCAGAAGGATGACTCTGGCTGAAACTTGGCAGGCATCCGTGTGAGTCTAAAGAAGCAAAACATCTTTGTCCAGAGTCCCCTCACCAGAGTTCGGGATGGAGAGGCTAAGGAAATTCCAACCAGAGATATTCGTTCCTCTTTGGCGCTGACAAAAAAGTGCCAACACAACATAGAGCCACTAAAAGGAGTGGAATCCATTTCTGCAGAGTCCCTATCAAGAGTACTGCTGCAGAAGCCTGCCAGACCACCATGACCAAGGTCCAGGACAAGGGTCTACATCGCTGCATCAAAAAGGAAGTCAGCTGGAACATCTGCTTCAATTCTAAGGTACTGTGGGGCTTTGGGTTTAACCACCTTTAGCCACATCTAGTGCTTCCTAGCTCAGGTAGTGCTTCGTTCTATCCTTTTGAATTACTTCAGTTCACTTGTGCAGGCCTAACACATCAGGTAGGCTCTTCTTGAGATCCTGGGTGTTTCTTCAAAGAACTATTGACTGTTCAACTAACTTTTTCTAAGAAGATTGCATCAGAGCTAGAGCTGTCCTATTGACTTTGGCTAAAGGCATCTCTTCCGAACCCTATTGGCTTTGTCAGTGCTTGTTTCCTATAAAGCCTTTAATTGTTTGACACTCTTATTGCTGGGGAAAATTCTTCCTACATCCCTCTGGGAGAAAAGTCGATTGTTACAGACCCACAGTGCTCTGTTCTACTCTAACATTTTTCCCCTCCAAACTCAATATTGTATGGGGAACCATAAGTGCTACTACTGTCCTTGATTGATGTCACTCCGTGTGCTGGAAATATTTTAGTACAAAAATAAATTACTCACCTGCATTATTGCTGCTTGAATAACTTGATTCTGAAATTCTACTTGATGTTACTATTAGTTGCTGCATATTTAGTGTGATTAATTTGCATTGCGTATATATTAATACATAATGTAATATACCTTTTGAGGGTGCAAGTGTTTACTTGAATACTTGTATTTACTGAAGTAATTGTACTGCTCTACAGCTCACAGTACCCCTTCTAAGATACGCCTGGCTGCTCAGCCACTCTACCGGCTTGTGTAGAACAGGCCTATGTTAAATGTTGGGTTACTAATACCAAGCAGATAAGTCTTGTAAGTCCCACACCAGTTGGACTTCACAATATATTACCTACCAGGTACTGAGGGCATCTTTGTGCACACAATCGTGAGTGATGGTAAGGGTTTTGAATTGTATCCGGGCTTCGGTGGGCAGCCAGTGGGCTTTGCTCCTAAACGCGGAGATATGGTCCGAGGTTTAAGACTGAGGGCAGCATGCAGAGCTTTATTCTAGAGAAGTGGAGTTTTACCATGTTGGCTTTGGAAGTGACCATGAGCAGGACATTGCAGTAATCGGGTTTGGAGAGGATTAATGCACGTGCAAGTGCGATGAATTTACTTGGGGAGAGGAAATGCCTGCACAGGGAGATGAGTCTAGCTGTGTAGGCAATTGATGAGGCGAGGGCTTTAATCTGTCTGTTCATGATTAAGTTGGTTTTGATGTGGACCCATAAGGTTTTTATCTGCTTCAAAACCGGGATGGGTGTGCCATCAATGCAACACGAAGATAAGGAGGAGTCAAGGTGTCTGATCCTGTGAGTGGATCGATGACGAGGAGCTCAGTTTTCTCGTCATTCAGACATAGGTTATGAGCGGACTTTCAGTTTTGGATGGTACTATAGACTTAATTGACTTTAAGGGAGTCACTGTCATGGTTACCAGAGAGCGGGACGAGTAAATATACAACTGTGTAATTGGAACTGTAAAAACCAGAGAAAGCAAATGACAAATAACACAGTCGTGGAAGACTGGTATCATATGAAGAGGGAAACTCGCCCCAATCCTGGGGCTTGATATCATTGAAGAAACTGGTTAACGAGAAATGTGATAAAGTTGTAATCGAGAGATGTAATCAACCTATGTGGGTAGCCAACAGAGTTAGGGAAACACCCTATGTCTTCAGAGTTGTGACTGGAGAAAGTCCAACCTAGAAACACATAATGAGACAAAGGAAATAAAACTGGCTAGTAAAAAAGATAAAAGAGGAGACAGCCTAAGAGAGAGAGAATCCTTGACAAGGAAAGCCTAAAAAGGGGTCGGATAAACCCAATTCAAGAAAGCATGAATTAACAGACTGGGAAGAGTCTATGGGTGATGACATGAGTGTGAGGAACTATTTAAAAGAAAGATATTCTAAGTATAGGACCACTGAAAGCACAAAACCCAAGAGTATTTTTGAAGAACATAACAGACACTATGAAAGGAGATTACGTTAAGAAATATCTGTACCAAAGAGAAACCTCTATATAAAGAGACTATAAGAAGAGTAGAGAAGAACAGGGGAAGAAACAACATTCTCTTTGCCTATTTGATTTAGTTATTTATAGTGGTCGGGTCATATAGAGTTAGTTTGGACAGAGGATATTTTTACTTTGGACTTCCTGACATCTGACAAGCACCTTTAGTTCCTTTCGCTAGGTAGAGTATTCCCTCTAGAAATAGGGATGGACAAGACTTCTTCTTATAATTTGATTAAGGATAATCTCGAATGTCCTCAGCGTGGCCGATACATTGTTTCGACCCATCACAACAGTTAAACCCAAATTTGCTGTCATATCCTTGTCCCTTCACTTTGACCTAAATATGAAACAGACATCTTCTACAGGCGTATGTCTTTGAAGCTGCTCACACAACAAATGGGATGAGAGAGTAACCAGGCATACTCAATTTAGCTCACTTGTCCACAATCCTGGTGCATCAGGCTCTAAAGACCAAGCAGTGGTCCTGATTCACATGAATGTAAGTAGTTTCATGGCAAACCAACCAAGCAGTGTGCTCCCTTTCATTTCTTTTATTTTTACACATAATTCTTTCAGTCCTCCAATGTCCACCATCTTCCTTAAAATTGCATATCTTGTAGAAATTAATGTAAAGTTGTAGAAGACATTCTGAAAAGTTTCCTAGTGCAAATATTTCTAAGACACGGGCTGTAACCATTGTTCTCCTTCGCTGAACCCAGGCGTGGGGCGATTCTCCATCCTGGCATGTTGCCTGCCGCGCTGTGTCAAGCCCCTTCTCCCTTTCCCCATGCGCTGTAAGCAGTATGATATTTATCTCCAGAAGGAATTCTGCGAAGAATGTGACTAACTTCCTTTACTATCTCCTCGCTTCACAAGAGATACTTTGGGAAGGGAATTATTCTGTTGGTCATCAAAAACGCCCAGCGTTTCAGGCAATTAAGGAATTATGGGATACTTTGGGTAGTATACCACCAAAGGGAGAGGACGGGAGCAAACTAAATTATGAATGGGGACCTGTGCTGTGGACTGATGGCTCAGAAATAAGTACTGTGACGAGTAAGAGTAGTACCAGGAGAATTTCGGAATTGTAAAATCTTGGTGATATGTAGGATGACCTAACCTCTTACATGAAGGAATGTTAGTGCATTATAAACACATTATTTGAGTGGGAGTGCCCCAAGCCTGCGCTAAAGAGCCCAAACAGAAAATGATGTGGCATTTGTGGGCGCCAATAATGATAGCGTGCTTTTAAATTGTGCTTCCTGCCGCTGTAATGTGGTTTCACAAGAATTAAGACAATAGGGGTTACTATTATACAGCTGAATGATACCTATATGGTGAACCTCAGAAGGAAGACAGGATTCCTGTGATTTTAATGTGTGATCTGCAGGTTATAGAAAGATTTCTGCTATGGAAGGTTGAGCACCCAAGCTATCTTTCAAGGTTGCTTTCGGTCTCCCATTCACACATTCCATATAAGTCAGGTGGAGCTGTGGTGTATTGGTCGGGGAAATGAAAACAACCTCAGTTGGGCATGGACCTGTACCCTAAGTCTTTTCCTTATACAGGTAGCATCAAATGTCCTTAATGTCCTTAAAGAGCTACACAAGTGCTCTCTGCTAAGATAGAAGAAAAGCAGGCCCCCTTGTACTTACTAAAGTGGTGTAGGCAGGGAAACATGGAGGTACAGCAGAGCCTTTTAGCTGTACCCGAAGGGCCAGATTACAGAAAACATATACCAGTGTAAATGCACAGTTGCACCATTTTAGCACCTGGGCAAAGTGTTTCCTAGTGTAAAAAACATTGGTGCCATATTACAAAACATTTGCACCATGCAATTTTTCATTCTAGAAAAAACATGCACTTTCAATGCATTTTTGCACCAGGGCAAACTTTGCCCTAATGCTAATACTGTGCAGGTTTGCACTTACACCGGTGCAAAGTATCTGTAATCTGGCCCCAGGTTGCATATGCAAGGTGCTTTGTGATACCAGTGAACAAATGATGTAAGAACAAGCAATCGAACGCTGGGGGTATCAGTCAACACTGCCTTTACCTGGCCAAACATTATTTTAAGAATGTTTCAAACACCTGCTTAGTCCTGGTACCATCCTGACTATCCTATTTAGAATGTGCTTCTTTCCTGCTTGAAGGTTGTGACTGTTCTTTAATGAATGATGACTAGTTGGAGAAACTGATATGCGTCCAATCTTGAATTGCTGAGGTAAAAATTGAGAAATGACCATGATCAGGGTTAGGCAGCTGGCTAAGTACTAAGTACATGTGAGAATCTTTGACACAATTAAAAACTTTCAGGCCAAAGAGGTCAATACAAAACATTAAACAGGAATGGGGACAAAGAGGGGCCCTGTGTGACCACAAATGTAAATTTCAGAAGGAGGATTAAATCATTAAGACCAATGATAGTCTTGGAGAGGTGACCACGCCCTGATTCTCCGGCTCCACTACACTGGGAAGATTGGAGATACATGCCCAGGAGCATAGGGTCAGATCACAGTGTGTTAAGCAGAGGTGGGCATCTGGGTAGCTTCATGCCAGGATGAACTAATCCTTCTCAGAGAGATTGAAAGATACTTTTTACTATTTCTGTCTTTACTGGAGGCACCAGAATATTTTGTTTTAATGTTTCTGAGGTGAGTCTGAGGGCTTGCTGTTATTAATCAACTTTAGCGTTGGATCCATTCTTAGCACATAGAAACAAGAAAACTGGGCATGCTATGGAATAAACTCCTGTTTTATAATGTTAGGATGGCCATTAATTTGAGACCAGCCGAATGATGTTCCAGCCGTCCATCTACATTGATAATGCTTTCCCAGTTGCTCTGATCCATTTGTGAACCTCCAGTGGACTGCCACCTGTGACTTCCCAAATGTTTTGGACTTCAGCTCCCATGATCCCTCTCCAGTAAATATGGTGGCAATAGCTGACACGAGTTGAAGTCCAAAACCTCTGGTCGCTGTCCCAAACCTATGCCTTCCACTAGCATCACCTGTAATTCAGCTTCCACGCTGCTGCCTCTCAATCATCCAGTGCATAGTGTGCTTGGGCACCCACCTACCTGCTGATGGCACTGCTTCTTTTTAACCGCTATCCTGTGCAGGCTTGCAATGCTGACATTTCCTTTACCTTTCGAATCAAGACTCTCCTGTTCCCAGGGTAATCTGTGATTCATTTACACTAGCAGAGCGCTTCGATACCCCTGGGTCGGAGCGCCATATCGATAACAAATAACAAATAGCAAAATTACCTTTCGTTAAAAAGAATTGATTGATTCATTTGGGACAGTGGTCCATAAAATCACAAAACACAGGCTGTTGGCACAGAAAGACACCATCAAATAACATACAACATAGAAAGGAGTGGCCCAAATAAAGTTGGATGTGTTAAAGTGCTTAGATTTCCTTTAGTATCCTAAATAATACAATTATGAAAGTTGCTTGTTAACTTTATTAAAATTTAAATGGATTATAAAACAGTCCATGAATTAAGTGAGGCAAGGTATAGAGCAATTGTTACCATTAATCTGTATGCTTGGGTCATTCTCTTAGTCCAGGTTATTGAAGGGGGTAGCGATAGATTAATCTCTAATACCAGCCACTATCCAGGACAAAATGCGTTTTGAGGGAAGGCGCTTATTTAAAATGCCTTCTCAGTATATTTATCCAATATTATGCCAACATTTGCTTGCTGAACCTAAGTGCTACCCTCTGGTGGTTGAGCCGTGGAACAGAATCTGTGACACCTGAATTCAGCATTGAAATCCTTCCTGTCCGATCACTCGGCCAGATTGTTCAGTCGGGCAGAAGCAGCTGATGCTTTTAACATGCCGTACAGGGTTCCACAGGGGTCCTGCTTATCACCAACCCTATACAACATCTTTACCAAGCCGCTGTTTGATTTGTTGGATTCTAATTGCCTCATCCCTTATTTCAGGGGATTATAAGAAGGACTCTGAAGGAATCAATAAGGTTTACTCCCTTATTCAACATTGGATGGCTCCCAATGGCCGGCCTTAAATGACTCTAAGACCAAGTCAATGCTACCTGGCAGAGCCATTAGAATTAAGAAACTAGGCGTTGTCATCACAGGTTCTGCTATTGCCACCCTAGAGAAAGGGAAAACGTTAGTTGTTTACTTAGACTCAGAGATGTCCATGAAGGCTCATGTTGATCACATTTTATCAACATCAGCATACCATCTTAAAAGCTGAGTCAAACTAGACCCCTTCTATCAGAGGAAAACTGTGCTATTATAGCCAGGGGAATCATCGGTGCCAAGCTTGAGTATTGTGGCACTCTGTTGTAGGGAATAAGCAAGGGCCGTATTGGCAAACTACAGGTAATACAGAATAGTGCTGTACGAGTGGTCGAAGGACTCGGAAGAAGAGATCACATCTCTCAGGCTAGGCGTGCACTCCATTGGTTGCCACTGGAAGCGCGGATAACTCTCCGACTTCTTACCATCACGCACAAATGTCTATTTGGGAACAGCCCGAGCTATTTATCGGAAAGGATGTCGTGGCTACTTGCTACAGAGCACACTAAGGTCCAACTTCCCTAATTTGCTGACTGTTCCGAGAAGAAAACTGGTAACATGTGGACAATGTGCCTTTGACTTTGCGTTGCCTTGTCTCTGGAATGCCTTGCCGAATTGGGCTGTTGTTCCCTGGAGCCTTTTAAGCAAATCCTGAAAACGTACCTGTTTGTTTGACCAGCTCTTGGTAATTAGTACTGTCTCCGCAGGTCAGCCTTATCGGTGGTAGGTTATGTGTCTTGTTTTTGTTCTGTTCATGGTGTGCATATTTATGTATGCTTGTGAGCGCCCTGATGCCCCTGGGCTTGCTATTTGGCACTGTAAAAATAATAAATAAATACACCAATGAATAAAAATAAAGTTGGGCCGAAAGATTCTAGTCTATCCTTAATGAATTTTTTTTTTAAAAGAGCA
Source organism: Ambystoma mexicanum (assembly GCF_040938575.1). Taxonomy (NCBI): domain Eukaryota; kingdom Metazoa; phylum Chordata; class Amphibia; order Caudata; family Ambystomatidae; genus Ambystoma; species Ambystoma mexicanum. The sequence continues at coordinate 1,345,898,487 of NC_090931.1, forward strand.
GGCTGATCTCTCTCCCCTCTGAAGCTTTCTGGAAGATGCGTCATCATGAATCCCAGCTGCCACGTCATCGTGAATCCCAGCTGCCACGTCAAGCAGTGGAACAGCTGACATCTCTTTACTTGCCTCTCCGAGAGCATTACATTAAGGAAGGATCCGAGCTAATGAGCCTTGAGAACTGTGCGTTAGTATTTCCAGGAAAGGCATTGATGCTGTCAATTAAACCCTGAATCTGTTTTTAAGAATCATTAGAATTTCACGCCGCCTCTCACCCGGGAATTTAGTTTATCCGCGACCGCTTTCCCCGAACTCTGCAGGCAAGAAGGAAAATGGCAGCTTGCATGAGATATGCCAGGGCGCCTGCTTTCCTGACAGTCTTTTCCTTTTCTTTAGAAGCGTTTTTTCTGTACAGGTTTCTGCCATCAAGTAAGGAAACAATTATGACCAACCTATATCTACTAGCATTTGCTACTGTAAAAGTTACCCTCATTTTAAAAATGATAACCCTTCACTTGAGTGGCATAAAACCTCCTGCCAATTGCAGTGTGAATCTCTTAAGTGCTGGATGCTATCTTAACCTCAAAAATGTTATTTCTCACTGAAGGTTTGATGGTTATGCATTAAGGAATGCGTGATTACACCGCAACCTACTCAACTCCCTCCTTCTCTATGGACTCTTCACTCCCCCCTCCACCTTCCCTCTATCCGAGGAGCGTAGGCCTTATTAAGCCCTTAGCTTCGCCCCAAAAATTCTGGCATGCAGTACCGTGCATACTGCCTCATTCCAAGTTTGGTGGTCATTTGGCGGCAAATCTGCAGATTTTACCGCCAAAATAAATTACTTCTACCACCACCCGGTCTTACTATAGCAGTGTTAGTCCCCACTTGTGGAATCCATAGGACTCTGTGGGGATTTTGGCGGGTCTACCAAAAGTAGTACTTTCAGCGAGTTTTGGCGTTAAAGTGGAGGATTTACCTCCAGCACGATGCTGGAGGTAAATTCTGCACTTCAAGGCCAAACTAGAAGGTTGGCGGTGCAGTAAATGCAGCAGTAATTACATTACCACCCAAAAAGTGGTAGCAATGGAATGACCAGCACTTTTTTTTACCACACCGCCAAAATAGTAATGAGGACCATAGATCCATACACTGCTAGCCTAGCTTTGTCAGCCAATGTGGTGATCCCAGACCAGTGCCGAGGAAGGCTATGATGGAAATACCCCCATTTCCACACAGGCAGGTTTGCTTGCAGTCCATTTACCCATAAATATTTTACCATATTTTTCCGCAAAATATAGGTGGGGGTTGGTTTTATGTATTTAAAAAGGTGGGGAATGTGCGGGTGGGGAGCTACTGGGGATCTCCCCCTGCATTTATTGCTGTAAAATGCCATAACTAAAATTAGAGCAAAAGGGCTTCGAGGAAATTGCTGCAAGGAAATCACAAAAATCTGGCTATGGCTTGAGGGGCAATGCCAGCCCTTTTTCATCAGAGCCAACTGCCAATGAGTTGCATTAATACGGTTCACTGTATGCTGTTGGGATGCAGATGAATACGTCATCCATAGATTCTGCCCTTCCCCCTCATCAATACCGCAACTGTGAGAGACATTACTCACTGAGAAAGCCTTCCGCCTGTATCCCCCGCAGGTACAGCAGGGTTTGGGAACAATATGAACTGACCATGGCAAAAGCATTCAAACTAACGTTGTAACAGTAGAAAAGCATGCACTAGACACAAAAGCAAATATGCACTCCTCATGAACAACATGAAAAATTGGTAATATATGCATTAAGACATGAAGAAAATTAATATAGCATCACAGATATGAAGAACACTAACATGACCTATGTAAGGTGAATGGAACATGAATGACATGCGAATATAGCTCACAAACATAGAAGCAAGAGTGTAGTCGAACAGTTATCCTATTAAAAATGGCAGCTGCAGCACGTCTCTGGATGAGCACATGCCCCAAAGCCTCGGGAAAACTCAAATGGCTGAATCGACAGAAGTACATATCCATGCAGAGCTCAGACAGTAGCTAGCAAGTAGCGCCAGGGTTAGAGTGAAAGTAGGGAGGATTGGTACGACTGAACAAAGGCACAAGATAGCAATTCCCTACTCCCAGATTAATTAAAGTTGTATAAAAAAAATAAGGGTGGTTCCAGGTGGAGCCATCGGATATTTGTAACCCAATTAACTGTATAACGTGTATGGAATCTATAGATAGCCTGACCCACTGACCTATCCCTGTTCCCTGTAGGTTTTGTAAACTGAGATTATGTTATGATGTCATTGATGACACATTTGTAGTATTAAAGCAACAGTTTTTTATAAGTATCTTGAGAGCGATGAGATTTAATTGCTTGTATGCTGTCCCGGCTTTGTATTAATGCACATAAAGTTGGGTTTTGCTGTGCACTTTGTCTTCCTCTGGGCTTACCTAGGACCTTTGGGCCACCTTAACAGTATAGATAATTCAACACAGTTAAAGGGGACAGATGCAGTCTCATAGGAACAGCAGATAGTACATTCATTGGGCTCTTCCTATCTCTGTTTCCTCCATTAGATGTAATACAATGTTCCCATCTATTTCTGTGTCTTCCCTGGATAGCATGGTGGTATGGCCACAAGATCAAAGACACATCTTTTTGGACATAGAAGCTACACATATCCAGACTGCTTTCACTTATGGAGTCCCTTTCTATAACGGAAATTACTGGGGGCCTCTGCGGAAAGACCCTGCTACTACAGACCAACACAAATAAAGCCCAGTAATAACTCTAGATATTCCCAGCTCAGACTGTAGCAGGGGGATATAAGCATCTGTTGAAAGCCAGTTAACACCTGTATTTCTGGATGTAAACATTGTATCTACATTATGGGCCTCATTACGACCCAGGCGGAAAACCATGGTGCTAATAGCACCATGGTCCATGCCGGTAACTTACTGACTCCGCCATGGAAAAAGAAGGAATTACCACCCCATTACAAGTTTGGCGGGGCAGTAATTCCCGCTTCCTCCATGGCCCTTCCCCATTCCGATTTTTGCCCCATAGGGCTCAATGGGAATGGGAAAGGCGCTAAGTACGGTACTGCAAATTGCGGTACCGTACTTAGCACCAAGGTCCCTTTGCGGGTCCCTACTTTAACGGCTGGTGTAGACCAGCCGTTAAAGTCGGGTCCCGCAAAGGGACCTCGTAATCAGGTGCTAATGGGTTAACGGCACCACAGCCTTTTACGGCGCCGTTAACCCATTAGCGCCAGGGTCGTAATGAGGCCCTATGTGTATTACCAAGATACTTACATGTGTTAAGAAATTACTACAAACATATAGCTTTCATGCATGCATGCTGATCTGGCCTGGACATATGTCTGATTATAGTACAACCACAGGCAATTTGAAGAGATCTCAAGTTGTGGAAAACTTTGGGGTAGATGTGTTAGGTCCCAAGACGGGAAAGAGGTTCACACTACCTAAATTGTACTAGGCCATGGTGCGGGTGGTTTAGATGCAATGTTGCAACTAAATATGTGCTCAATATAGTTTGAAAAATTGAAAATATTGTTACTTTGGGTTTTAGTTGGATACTTTTTAGAGTCATAGTAGGCAGCAACATGAGTAGCAGTAGCATGTGTACATGGAGACATCGCAGAATGCAGGTATCACCTACTTGGAGTCTTAGTAGGCTGCAAAGTCTGTGGATTTGCAGGGAGGGGTTTTGCCTGGTTTGGAAAGCTGGATGACCAAAGTCATGAAAGGGGGATGGAAGTGAACCACATATGGGCAGTTGTGATGACATTGCAAAGGGCTGAAAGTGAGAACAGAATGGCAAGCCATTTGTTCAGTTTCTATGGCCAGGTTGAGTTTGCAGATACAAATAGTAATTTCCCTGGGAGCACGAAGGCTTGTTGTTTTTTTTTTGTTATGACCAGAATAGTCCGGTTACATGGAGGGTTAAATTGAGAGTTGATAGTTTATGGGTTTTCAGGTAAATACGTAGAATGTATCCCAAAGGTTATATGACTATATGACATACATGGCAACTACATCTCGTTAACTTCTTCATAGATTTTGGGGAACATCCCAGATCAGTTTCAGCTCTTAAGTAGGACTAAGATACTTTGCCTCCCTTTTGGCCCCTGGTGTTCAAGCCATCACAAATGCTAAGGGGCTCCAGGTGACCAAGTAAGAGATGCTCCAATTTATGAATCACTCTGAATTGGCCTTTAATTCGATAAGAGAAGAAATAAGGACCCTGCACCTCATGACATTACAAAATAGGTACACTCGTGACCTTCTGATGGCTATGGAAGGCGGGGTGTGCCAAAAAATAGGGAGCACATGTCGTACATACATGTCTCCCAATGATTTGGACAATGAGACCATATCCCAAACAATCGGAGCACTAAACAAAGTGGCCATGGAGAGTGAGGCTGGGATTGAAAACAATACTTGGATAGACTCATTATTCTCCTGGGTGCACTCCTGGATGAGCATAACTGTGAAGATACTGATGCCTAATCTTGTCTTTTTGATTATCATTTTCTGTTCCCGTCAGGTGCTCTTGAGATGCTGTTCTGCCAAGCTACCTCAAACAGCCGCCATGTTGTCACTTAATCTGTCTACGGGTGGGGTCAATTCCATCTCAAACCACATAGGCACGCAAACTGAGTCGGGTGTGAATCCAGGGTTAATGGGGCCTCCAGGTGTTGTTTTGTGTCCACCACCCAATTTAGATAATTATGTGGAGTGCTGGGTAGATTTGGAGAAAATTGGTGGGTCTTTGTTTGTGTCTTGTTCACCAGAGAAATATGCTCCAAGTGGAAAGAGCATGCAGGATGTCTGTAAGATTTGGGTTCCCATAGATAGTTCTGTCAAGGAAAAAGAAATTAATTTGGTAGTTAATAAATTAACTAAAGGGGGAATGCTGGAGTAGACGGTTTAAGTTCCAACACGGGAAAGAGGTTCACATTACGTAAATTGTACTAGGCCATGGTGCGTTTGGGTTAGATGCGATGTTGCAACTAAATATGTGTTCAATGTAGTAAGAAGAATTGAAATTAGTGTTACTTTGTGTTTTAGTTGTATACATTTTAGAGTCACAGACAGTAGGCAGAAACAGGAGTAGCAATAGCATGGATACAGTATATTGTGCAATGTACAATTTGTAGCGCTAGATTTTGGGTTAGATTGCAGACACATTTAGGGCATTGTGAAAAATTGGGTTCATTATTGTGGGTTGATGAAGATATTGCAGAATGCAGGTATTACCTACTCAGAGTACCTGGATTCACAGGGTTGGTATTATGCCTGGTTTGGAAAGCTGGATGACTCTGGTCATGAAAGTGGGATGGAAGCTAACCACATATGGGCAGTTGTGATAACATCGCAAAGGGTTGAAGGTGAGAACAGAATGGAATGCCATCTGTTAGGTTTGTATGGCTGGATTGGGTTCTGAAATACAAAGAGTAATTTCCCTGGGAGCATGAAGGCTTGTTTTTTATTGACCAGAAAGGGCCGGTTACATGGAGGGTTAAAATGAGAGTTGATGGTTTATGGGTTTTCAGTGAAATAAGTAGAATGTATGCTGAAGGCTATATGACTTGAGATGGCAGTCACAAATAGGAGTACGTGAAAGAATGCAGGGAAAAATAATATGGGACACCAGAGCACATGGCAGGATAAGGATTTACTGATGCTTCAAGGGCAGGCATGTCATTTCACCAAAATGCCTGGGGTAGTGGAAGTGACATCACATGACCCTTGACCTCTGATGACATCACTGACCCCACCCCAAAGTGACATCACAGGAAGCGATGGAACAAGACCTTTCACCCCTTGAAAAAACAGGAAGTGGCATCACATAGCATTGTTTCTAAGTACACTACAAAAAATATGGTTACGGTATCACTGTAAAGTGATACACATGTATACAAGAATGGATCACCATATGTATCATTAATATCAGCGCGTATAGGCCCACATTACCAAATTACTGTGAATGTAAGCAGACGTCCAAGGCCAAACAATAATGATGTATTAACATAGCACTTACACTTAAGCGCGTCATATGCAACAAATATACGTACAATATAACCCAACCAGTGTTGGTACTCATTTATCAAACTCAGCCGGATGAAAGGCTGAGTTGATCTTGCCGGAGGCAAACCTGCAACCTGCAGATCACACACACATTGCAGCAGCGAGCGCTCAACCCACTGAGCTATCTTAACAGCTATAGCTATCAGAAAACCAGCTACTCCAGAAACAAAGAGCCATATGATGCTGGCCCAGCCCAGGAGCCTCAATTTAATGTAAACAAAAAAAAGAAAAAAAAAGGTTTTCTTTTTGATTTTGTTTTCTTAGGGGTAGCAAGGAAGACCACATGGGTAGCAAGGGAGACCTCAGGGTTCGCAGGTGCAACCCCTGGCATCCCCTAAATTATGTCCCTGTTTGAAGGAATGCTTATTTATTTTTCTCCCTCCTCTTGCATTAAATTGTTTATGGAAAGCCTTGCACAATCACTGAATGATAAATGTATTATGTCATAACTGACCATTAAAGAAGATCACATGTCAAAGGGGCTGTACTTTGTGAATGCATCCAATGGGGTTTTAGAGCTATGGTGGTTAAACTACCTTATATTACAGTTAGCCAATGAGGGGTTTAGGGGATAACTTTGTAACAGCATATTTGTGATCATGTAAATTGTCTAACTGTGTATATAAACTGAAACTTTGTTGTCGTTCGGCGAGAATCAGGTTAGTTTTCAGCACCAATGAACTGACTAGCCCCGCCCAATCGTTAGCATCCAATAAACTTGCTTTTCTGACAAAGTGCATTTATTCTCCGTTTGAGCTGTTTTTTCTGTATTGGATATTTTAATCACTTTCTTACATTTGCCAAGTGTAAAGTAGTTAACTAATCCTGGATTTTAGGCTCACATCATATTGCATTCTTGTAATCTATATAGGAATGGAACATGGCATGCACTATAAATGCCAGGACTTATCAAACACGAGTTGAGAGCAATTTGTTTTCTAACATGCATTTTTTTTACAGGACTTGCAGTGGGATAATTGTATAAATGTATCTGCCATCAAAGTCCCTGCATACCCTAGTTAGCAGTAGAAGTACAGAAGTAATACTCAGATTATATTTGCATACTGTTTCATTGTAGGGAGAGCATTTGGATGAATCGCACCTTTGGGGTTGTTACTTAAACGTATGCAATTTCCTATAATGTTCAAACTTTGACAAATTTGCATGAGCAGATAAAGAAAATGCTTCAATAAAATATTTTCTTTCATTGCAGCAACCCCTGCCTTAGGCCGTACATTTATTGTGCATGCATATTCAGTCAGGAAATTGTGACCACTATGCTAGCCTCTTGCTCGGATAACTGCCACATGTATCTAAGGGTGATGGCAGCATGATCTCAGTCAGATGGGACCCCAAGGTCATCATTGCCCTAGCCTCTACTTAAGGGGACCTGAAGTGTCCAATATGGGAAAAGGGCATTAAAACTAGGAGCACCAAATGCTTGGATAACTTAAACTTCCACATGATCCAATAACGAGGAGAACTTTCAATAACCCTGTTGGCTCAACTCAGTGCATCCACACACTGAGTGTGGCTGTGACCATGGGATGACTGTGAATGCCTTTATAATATTTCTTGGTACACCTGTGATTGCATGCCCTAACAGACTGCTGCCCATGTGGAAATGATCTGTGAACCGACTCTGTGTATCCTCACTTGTTCTACTGTTAAGAAACAAGTGTTCAAGGGCTCTGCAAGCAGGTAGTATTTACTTCCAATGACTGTTAGTTCTGGTTTCTGAGATGTTTTTGTTTATGGATAGTAATCATGTCAGGCAGTATTGTTCTCCGGTATGTGCTTCATTGTGTTTGTGGGAAAGTAATTTATTTCCCCGCCTGTACTTGTATTTAGGTCTGCATATATTAGCATAACCTCCAGTGTTTGAAAGCTGATGTTAGACTTTTTTGATTTCTATTAAGGGTCTGACTAATTGACTCTTGTACTAGATTATTACTCTAACCTATTTGATTTCCTGGTTTTGGGAATGTATAGAGGGCAGGTGTCTATTTCTTGATCTTAGTTTCTGAAGTTAATGCCAGAAATGAAATGCACCACAAACGTGCCTAATGTTTCTCAATAGCACATATATTGTAAATTTCCATCTACCTGGCACCAAGAATGTGCATGATGGCCAGAGTGTCTCAATATTTTATACTCATCAGCTGCCCACCCAGTGGCACATGCTAGCCAATGAGAGCAAAAAGCGAATCAGAGCGCATGTCGGGTCCAACTGTTTCTATTGCTGCAAGTAAGGGAACAAAATACCACAATGCTATAACTACAGTGCAACCTGCACCCACAACTAATGGTGCATTTTATTTCTGGCCAGTTACAGCACTGACATTGGTATGGTTCATTGCCTAATTCCAGTCTGTTTCTTTTATTCCCTTCTCTTTTTCTTCCATTTCCCATTGTTCTCATTGCTTTATTTATTTATTTATTTATTTATTTAAGCATTTGTAGAGTGCACCTAACCCTGAGGCAACTGGGCGCTGGTTACATAAGAGTGATGGTTGCAGGAGTTACATAGTGTACATTACATAATACAGTTGGTTACATGAAATTGAAGGTTACAGAGATGGCATATTGGACGATAAATACTGTAGTGCATTCAGAGAGCTGTGAATTTATATAAAATGTTGGTGGCAGGTAGCGGTACAGGTAAATAGCTGGTATAAGTTGATCCTTTAGGAGTCTTGTGAAAAGAGGCAGGTCTTAAGGCCTTTGCGGAAGGACCAAAGGGAGGGATATGATCTAAGCACTAGAGACAAGGCGTATCATTCTTTGGCCACAATCATGGGGAAGCTGCATCCCCCAGCTTTTTGGCACCTGTATCTGTGGTTAGACGGCATGTGTAGGCCGATCGGGTGGGTCTTTTGGATTGGGTCATGGAGATTTGTCTGGCAAGATAGAGCAAGGCACTGTTCGACAAACATTTGTGGGTCAGAGGTAAGGTTTTGAAAGTGATGCAATCCCAGTGGACATTACGTCTGGCTGATGAAATGTGATCTTTTTTAGGGATGTTGGGAGCAGCTCTTATAGCGCTGCTCTGGATAATCTATAGTTTGTTAATGTTGCACACATTAGTACCTGCAAAGAGGAAATTGCAGTAGTCGATCCTAGACAGTATAAGGGCTCTGGCGAGGGTGATACAATTGTCAGAGGTCAGGAATGGTCTGCTGGCATTGATCCGTTTGGCAGTGTAAACTGCGGCTGAGGCTATAGTGTTTACTTGCCTAGTAAGGAAGAGCGGGGAGTCGAGATATACTCTTAATGTTTTAACTTCTTTGGAACTGGGGATAAGGTTTCTGTCAATGGTGAGTGCTTTATAGGAGTCAAGGAGGTTATTTAGCCGAGATTGGGAGCCAATGAGGAGTAGTTCCATTTTATCATCATTGTGGCAGTGCTTGTTTTGTGCCATCCAGGCTTGGATGGTTAAGTACATTTCGTTCAGTGTGTTGGTGTCAGTGATATAGTTGCCGGTGATGGGTAGGAGTATTTGAGTGTCGTCCGTGTATGTATGTGACACCCAGTTTGTCCAAGAGGTCGAATAGTGGCTTGCTGAAGTTGTTGTAAAGTGTTGACGAGACACATGTGCCTTGAAGAACCACACAGGTGACTGTGGGTGGGGGGGCTGCCGCTGTAGTTGAGAATACTCTCATTGAGCTGTTGGACAGGAAGGATTCTATCCATTTTATGGCATTGACCGTTAAATGAGCAGCTTGGGAGTGGTGTTGACAAGGTATATTGTGATTTCCCAGGTCAAAGGCTGCTGAGAGATCGAGGAGTAGGATGGATAGGTTGCCTTTGATCACGTCCATTTGGATTTTGAGGTCTAGGAAGGCGCTTTCCCTCCCATGACTGGAGCAGAAGCCAGATTGGCGGAGGCCAAGGAGGTTGTTAGTTTCCACGTTTTTTTGAATTTGTAGCTAGGCCACTCTGTCAAGTATTTTCAGGAGGAAAGGTACCATGGTGATAGGGCAGTAATTGGTGGGGATAGTAGGGTCCACTGTAGGTTTTTTGTAGTGGGGGAACCCAAGCTTCTTTCAGATTTTCTGGTACATCACTAGACAAGAATTAATTGTTAATCAGGGTTGTGATGAAGGGGGCAAGTTCTTGAGAACAGTCTTTTATGAGGGAGGGAGGGAAAATGTCTACTGGACATCTGGAAGGTTTCAGGCCTTTGATGATTTTGGTATTGATTTTGGTAGTTTCAGAAGTGGTTACAGGGGTGAATTCAAATCTGAGTGTGGAGCTATTGGGTGTGGGTCGCTGGTATGTGGAGGGGTTGGCTGGGGTGAATCTTTTTTTGCCATGATTTTGTTTTGGAGTAGGGAGATTTTGTCGCGGAGGGCGTTTTGGATATTAATGCACCAGGATAGATTTTTGATACAGTGGTCAGGCAGGGGGGCTGGTGTTTCAAGTTCACATAGTATGGTGAAGAGTTCTTTCATGCTTGAGTTTGATTTTGCAATTCTCTCATTGTAGGAGTTACCTCAGGCTTGAAGTATGGCTAATTCATACTCTATAGCCAAGCCGTTGAAGTGGAGTTTGGTCGCATGGGAAGCTGTTTTTTTCAGGCATTCTCAGTGATTCCTTTTGAGGAGCATAAGGCTTTGAGGTTGGGGGTGAATCAGGAATTTGAGGTGGCTTTGGGTTTGGTTTACGAGTGCCCAACGGAGCTTTTTGTTAACAGTGGCTTGGATCGTTTGGTTGTAGAGCAAGACTATCATACTAGGATCAGTGTTGGTCTGTGGGAAGGTTATTAGTGGCTGAAGCAACAGGAGTATGTTGTTATGCATGATGTTTTGAGGATTTCCCAAGAGGGCATCTGAGGCTAGTTGGGGCAGGCTATTTGGTTGCGCTATGTCGTTGATCAAAAATATGATGACATTGTGGTCTGACCAAGGGCAAGGATTGTTCTCTAGAAAATCAATGTAGCAATTGTGGTCTGCCAGCCAATCTAGAATGTGGCCTTTGTCATGAGTGGGGTTGGAAATTCGGCGAGAGAAGCCTTGGGCTTCAACAGTGTTTTCAATGGACAGTGTGTGGGGGGCAGAGGGGCCGTTGAGACCTAGGTTAAAATCACCCAAGATGATGATTTTAGATGAGTGATTGGTGTTGTTAGAGAGGAGTTGTGTGATGTCTTCCTCAAAGGAGAGCAGGGGGCTGGGCGGTCTGTAGATGAGGTGGATCGTGAAGGTAGTTGTGGCGGATATGGATATTTTGAGTGAGATCAATTAAGCTGATGGGATAGACTGGTTCGGAATTTCTCAGATGGGAAGGTTATCTTTGGCAATGGCGGCTACTCCGCCTCCTTTGGATGTCAGTCTATCTTTCCGTAGGGTGGTGTATCCCTCTGGGATGGCTAAGGAAAGGCTGGGACCAGAGGCTGGCTGTAGCTAGGTTTCAGAGATTGCTAGCAAGTCCAGGTTGTTGGGGGTGATGAGATCGGTAATGTCGCCTGCATGGGCAAGGATGGATGTGGCATAATAAGGGCTCCCTTGATTTGCGTTGTGGTGCCTGTTTCCAGGTCATTGGTGGTGGTGACTACACCAGATGAGGGTTCTGAGGGGTTGACCCTTTTCATTGAATATTCCGTAGATGTGATGGAGTCACGCCTTGTTGCCGTGGATGGATTAGCGCAGGATTCAGTATGCTCAGAGGGTACTGGTGCAGCTTTAGACTAGGAGGTGAGATGGATCTCTTCAGGTAGTTTTGGGGAGTTATGGTAGAAGGGGTATTGTTCTGGTTTTGAGTCGTAGGTTTCTCTGATGTACGTGCGGGATAGTTGTTGGGGGTGCTGCAGGCTAGTGCCTAGACGAGATGCTAGTCGCTTGTTCCTATTCACTAGGGAGCATGGCTTTTTCGGGTTTAAGGCTGTATTGTTTGGATGCTGTGCCTTGGGCATGGGTAGTGGTATGTGGGAGGCTAGTCGAATGTTCCTATTGGTCTAGGGAGTCAGGATTTATAGTGTTTAAAGCCGACTTGTGTGAAATAGTTTGGCAAATTGTAGTGGAGTAGTAGTGCTGTGCCTTGGCAGGGGGAGAGGTAGGTGAGATGCTAGTCGATTGCTCCTGTTTTCTTGGGAGCAAGGTTTCTTAGTGTTAGAAGCGGTCTTGCGAGTAGTAGTTTGCCAGTTTCAAGTGGTGAGGATTGGCCATGTTTGAGAAAGAAATGGTGAAGGTGGGATGCCGTATGAATTCGGCAGCACAGGTGCCATTTTCAGTGAGAGTTGGTGTTTGTATTTAGTGACGGTGAGTGGCAGGAGGTTGGTTGGTCCGTTGTGTTGGCTCAGTGGAATCAGTATCTTGGTGCGTTCAGTATGGACAAGAGCTAACCATGTGAGTGGTTCTTAGGTTTGGGTCAGCTATGAATAGAGGGTGTTTCTACGATGGTGGGAATAGACTATGGAGGTATTGCGGCTGAAAGTGCCTTTGAGCTTTAGAAGGCACACTTAAAATTGATTGAGGCCACAGGGACAGTAGGCAATTAAACCTTTAGCAAAAAGCAGCGCTATAATATGAGCGGGGCCAGTGGGTCTCCAATCATTGTAAATGCATTTAGAAGCACGCCTAGACTTCAATGCAGGAATACTTTACAGATGCATTTAGAAGCAGACCTAGATTTGAATGCGAGAATACAATGCAAATGCATTTAGAGGAACATCTAGATTTGAATACAAGAAAACAATGCAAATGCACTAAGATGCACACCTAGATTTGAATGCAAGAATACAATGCAAATGCATTTAGAGGAACACCTAGATTTGAATGCAAGAATACAATGCAAATGCATTTAGAAGCACACCTAGATTTGAGTGCACGAATACAAAGCAAATGCATTTAGAAGCACACCTAGATTTGAGTACAAGAATACAATGCAAATGCATTTAGAAGCACACCTGGATTTGAATGCAAGAATACAATGCAAATGCATTTAGAAGCACACCTAGATTTGAATGCAAGAATACAAAGTAAATGCATTTAGAGGCACATCTAGATTTGAATGTGAGAATACAATGCAAATGCATTTAGAGGAACATCTAGATTTGAATACAAGAAAACAATGCAAATGCACTAAGATGCACACCTAGATTTGAATGCAAGAATACAATGCAAATGCATTTAGAGGAGCACCTAGATTTGAATGCAAGAATACAATGCAAATGCATTTAGAAGCACACCTAGATTTGAGTGCAAGAATACAAAGCAAATGCATTTAGAAGCACACCTAGATTTGAGTACAAGAATACAATGCAAATGCATTTAGAAGCACACCTAGATTTGAATGCAAGAATACAATGCAAATGCATTTAGATGCACACCTAGATTTGAATGCAAGAATACAAAGTAAATGCATTTAGAGGCACATCTAGATTTGAATGCGAGAATACAATGCAAATGCATTTAGAGGAACATCTAGATTTGAATGCAAGAAAACAATGCAAATGCACTAAGATGCACACCTAGATTTGAATGCAAGAATACAATGCAAATGCATTTAGAGGAACACCTAGATTTGAATGCAAGAATACAATGCAAATGCATTTAGAAGCACACCTAGATTTGAGTGCAAGAATACAAAGCAGATGCATTTAGAAGCACACCTAGATTTGAATGCAAGAATACAATGCAAATGCATTTAGAAGCACACCTAGATTTGAATGCAAGAATACAAAGTAAATGCATTAAGAGGCACATCTAGATTTGAATGCAAGAATACAATGCCAATGCACATAGAAGCACACCTAGATTTGAATGCGAGAATACAATGCAAATGCATTTAGAGTCACATCTAGATTTGAATTAGAGAATACAACGTAAAGGCATTTACAGGCACATCTAGATTTGAATGCAAGAATACAATGCCAATGTATTTAGAAGCACACCTAGATTTGAATGAGGGCGGGGCCAGTAAGCGGTTAAAAGAGCAATGGGTTGGTACAGGGGTCTGCAACTATGGGGAAATGGGCAAGCGTTGTGCATGCGAGCATGTAGCAGAGCAGTACAGATGTGCTGTGTGTGAAAAAGTGCAAGTCTGACATAGAAGACTCAGGAGCATAGCCCAGTCACCTGAATTTGCATGCCAGCACAGTGTGATCCAAGGGATTGGGCCAGGTATCTAGCACAGTGAGCCGCCTGTGGGGCGTACAAGATGTGCAGACAAGTCTACATGCACGCAGAGTGTGGGTGCACACATGGAGTGATTGCGTGGGGGTATGACGTTACCTGAGGGCAGGTGTCCAATGTTGATAATAGGAGTCTGTAGTACCGTGAAGAGGAGGCAGAGACTTGGTGTTTACTGAGTCTCCTAGTGCTCCTCCATGCTCCGACAGGCTCGGACAGGAACCTTAGAAGTGGGGCCTTGGTAGGTGGGGCCGGCTTTCACCTACCAGTCGTCTGGTTGGCTCTTAGTAGCAGGGTTAAGCTAATCACAGCAGGGTAGCTTGGAGGTGGGATGCTGCTCGTTGGGCCGAAACTGCGGTGGCCATATTGAATGCTGCTCCTTTCTTCAGATACCAGTGGAGCACAGCATTTTCAAAATATTTAGAGATTGCATGGACATCTGCCTCACATCTATGAGGTGTGCCTGGCAGCAGAGAAGTCTTGTGTAGGTAGCAGTGCGTTACAGCGCTCCGTATGGATTTTAAATAAAAAATGAATCAGCAGCCTTTAAATCAGTAGTCTGCTCTGATAAACCCACAGGATTACCTTTTCTGTTTTTCAAGGGATGCAGTTGTAGGTAAGTGGGTGAGAGGATCTCCTGCCCCTCCTGCCCCTCCTGACCCTCTACAGTGCAGGGAGTAGATCGAGATGAATGAATGCAGAACTGGCTCGGACAGTGGGTCTTGGTAGATGGACTAGCTTTCAACTACCGGTCATCTGTTTGGCTCTTAGTAGCAGAGTTAAGCTAATCACAGCAGGGTAGCTTGGAGGTGGGAGGCTGCTCGTCGGGTAGAAACTGCAGTGGCCATTTTGAATACTTCTCCATTCTTCAGACACCAGTGGAGCACTGTATTTTTGAAATATTTAGAGATTGCATGGAAATCATTGTTGATGCCCACTACACAATGATATTGTCTTATTGGACCATGTGATCACTGACATTTCCACTCTGTTTTGTCTCTTTTTAATCATACTATTTCACATCTCGAATATGTAATTTTGGATATGTAATTTTGGTGGTGGGATGTAAACACTAAATACATTTTGTGACGTTTCCACACGGTTCTCTGTTAATGTATCTTTCTGTTATCAACATTTGGTTCCCCGTCCTCCACTGATTGTTTGGAGTCCTGATGGCCTTCTTAATGATACTTAATGACATGCACAGCTATATGCCCTGACGATGGACCACTGGTCCGAAATGCATAGGCTTTGTAGCTTTTTGGCATTGGCCGCATTATAGTGTCCACACATTGAATACAACATTGTTTCGTATTTTTTTAAATGTATTTGTTTATTTATTTTTTCCTCTCCCATGCACTTGCACGTTCTCAATGTCACTGGGCCTAGTAAGATCGCTGTTTTGTTTTCCCTTGTTCCTCTCCCTTGCCTCGTCGTGCTCTGAAACACTACAATACAAATAAAATATCAATATCAATAACTAAAATCTGTAATTATGTACTTTTTTCAGCCTATGGCTACAACAAGATCACAGACAAAATTAACGTTCATTGCTCTCGCTTTTTATCTACACTTAGGGTGTGCAACCCACACCACTGGCTTTCACTAGCCAAGGTCCACAGTTCTGCCTCTGTCTTGAATGCCCCGTGCGGAGGCATTTTCCAATGGGTATGCACCCCTCACTTTGACATTAATCAGAATAACCAATAAACTATTGAGAATACTGAATTTACCTATAGCGGTGCCCACACACACCTAGAATTTGTGCAACGTCCCTAGTTATACACATTTTTTCCTCATTCCTCATTTTCCTCATTCATTCAGGCTAAGCCAGGTTCAGGCAGCCAGTCGTTCATGGGTGCATTCATGCAGGTAGCCAATCAGGCTCACAGGCATTCAGGCAGTTCACCCAAACCAGACACCTATAACACAGAATGTGGATTGGAGTAAACATCCAGCCTTTCAGATCATTACACTGCATTCACTCCAGTTCAATCAGGGCTGATCCAGGCATTGTGTCACTCACACCAAAACCAGACACCCACAAAACAGAATGTGAGTTGACCTCAGGCTCCATTTCATACAGGTCCCACCCCAAGGGTGTACCCACAACACACAGCCCCTGGGAACATCCCAGGCAGTCTGACAGGAGGCAGCCCCAGAACCATATATGGCCTTTCCCGCCAAAAGACAGTCAAGGAGAAAGGGACAGAGTCAGAGCTTCCCAGGACTTTGGGAAACAAGGTGTAAAGGCAATAGAAACCAAGAGGCTACAGTGGCCATCTTGCCTTTGTCCAGGAATACATTGATTCCTGTGCCAGGGCCTGGGTGTCCCAAAAATGGAGGACACTCAGAGACACCATCAAGACAGCATGTAGCTGCCACCAGCCCATACCCTGCTCTGTGGGCAACACAGGTGTTCAAAAACACACATGAGGGATACAAAGGTGTACCCCACCCATGGGTGCGATAAGGGTATCCCACGGTGTCGCTTTTTGTGGAATTTAAGAGCTGCACTGCCAGAGGTCATGGCTGGACTTCAGTGGCAGAAAATATACAGAAAACACACACATCAAAGTGGTAGGACAAGGACTATGAGGCCCGGCCCTCCCAAAAGGCATTTCCAGCATCACATTTGACCCCACCCCCAGACTAAGGTTCAGGTGACTGATCTACCACAAGATTGTTACACACATCTAGATGGTCAACATACCTTCTGGAAAGGCCATCTGCTTGGTCATGACTCTTCCCTGGCCTATGTTCAATGGTGGAGTCTAGTCCTTGCAGGCCACTGGACCATCTGAGCAGTTTGGGGTTTTCACCCTTCATCTGCATAAGCCACCTTAAGGGCTAATGGTCAGTTTGGACCTTGAAGGCAGACCCAGTAAGGTAAGGTCTAAAATGCCTAAGTACCCAAAATATAATAAAACACTCCTTTTCAACAGTGGCCCACCTAAGCTCTCTACCCTGAGTTGCCTACTGATAAAAATCATTGGGTGCTCTCTCCCTTTGTCGTCTGAGACAAGACAGCTCCAATTCCTGTCACTGGCATCAGTTTGCACAATAAAGAGTTTGCTGTAGTCAGGGGCACATAAAACAGGTACCCAGAACAGACTTCCCTTCAAGCCTTCAAAGGCCCTTTGACAATCTTCACTCCAATAAACCTTCCTACGCTGTTTGGGTGATGTCAGAGCTGTCAGAGGGGCAGCTATGGTGCCACAGTCTGCCATGCAGTTTCTGTAGTACCCAGTGAGGCCCAGAAAAGAGGGAGAGGTTGGATTTGACCCCCTCCTACCTCATGACTAAGGTAGGTAAACTTCACCTGGGCTATCTGGCATTTGATGGCCTTGATAGTGAGCTTGTCCCTATTCATGGCCTGCAAGACCTTATCTAAGTTTGTCAAATACTCTTCCCAGGTGGACCTGTAGAAGGGAATGTCGTCTAGGTAGGCCACACGGATGTCCTCCAGTCCACTGAGAGCATGATTGACCAACCTTTGGAAGGTGGCAGGGGCATTCTTCAACCCAAAAGGCATAACCCTAAACTGATAAAGCCCTTCTGGTGTTGAGAAAGCCGTTCTCTCCATGGCTTGGTCAGTCAGAGCTATTTGCCAATAGCCTGATGTGTGGTCAAAGGTGTTCACAAACGTGGCAGCACATATCTTGTCAACAGGCTCATCAGCCCTGGGCAATGGGTGTGCATCAGTCTAGGTGACTGCATTGACTCCTCTGTAGTCCACACAAAATCTCCAATCCTTGTTACCTGCCTGGAAACTTGCCTTGGGGACAAGGACCATGTACTGGTCAAGGGTACCATGACGTCCAAGCGCAACCTCTTGGTAAACTCTGCATGGATGTGATTCTTAACTGTGTATGACATCCTGTAGCATCTGCTTTTTACAGGTACGCTGTCCCCAGTGTCAATATCATGCCTACACCATGGGTGAGGACTAGTGTCAGTGAGAACAGAGGGGTATACTGCTGGAGCAAAGCCATGCAGGTCCTCTACTGCTCTGCTGTCTGATCTGAAGAGAGATTAATTATATCCACTGAGTCATCCTGAGTATTGCTCTGCAGCAAATCAGGAAGGGACTCACTCTCATCTTCTTCTTGATCTGAAGCTAGCAAGAGGCATGAGACTTCCTCTCTCCTGTGGAATGGCATGAGCCTGTTGACATGAAAGATCTGAGGATCTACCCCAGAAATACACATCTTAACCAGAAAGTTGACTTCACCCATCTTGGAGATTATCCTGAAGGGTCCACTTCACTTATCTGCAAAGCTTGAGGCTTGAAAGGCTCCATTACAAGGATCTCCTGACCAGGAGTCCAGTCCACTTGTGAGGCCTTGAGGCAATGCCAGTAATTGTTAAATTCCTGGCTTGCCTTTGGATTTGCTGATGCCTGGCCCATCATCTGGGCCATCCTCCAACTGAGGCCTAACACATAGACCCCAGCTTGCTTGGCAGGACCTGGAGGTGTGGCTTCCAAACCTTCTCTTACTAAGGCAAGGGGCCTCCTCCCTGGATTTCCAAAGAGGAGCACATAGGGGCTGAAACCAACACCCTCTTGAGGCACCTCCCTATAGGCAAACAGCAGGCATGGTAGGAGGAGATCCCATTTCCTCCTTAGCGGTGCTTCCAAAGCACTTAGCATGCCCTTGAGAGTCTTGTTAAACCTCTCAACCAGGCCATTGGTTGGTGGATGGTAGGATATAGAGAACTTGTACGTTACACCACATTCCTTCCACATAGCTTGCATGTAACTAGACATGAAGTTGGTTCCTCTGTCAAAAATCACCTCTTTAGGGAAACCAACTGTGGTGAAAATTTCCAGGACAGCCCTGGCAAACACCTCTGCTGTTATGGTCCGACAGGGTATAGCCTCTGGGCACCTGGTGGCATGACATACCAGAACCAGGATGAACTGGTGTCCATCTGATGTGGGAGGGTCTAGTGGTCCAACAATGTCGATGCCCTCCCTCTCAAATGGTGTGCCGACCACTGCCAAAAACTGCAGTGGGGCAATGATACTGCCCCCAGTCTTGCCAGACAACTGACAATAAAGGTCTTGCAGTGAGCTTCTACTTCTACTCCGATCCTGGGCCAATAAAGGTGGCCTGAGAGCCTTTGCTTGGTCTTCTTAGTGCCAAGTTGATCAGCAAAGGGCACCTAACAGAACTATGAAGAGCATCATAGATGCTTTAGAAGAACTCCTTAGGAGAAAGTGGGACCTTCTACTGCCATGCTTTCTCTTTGCTTATAGAGAAGTCCCTCAGGAAGGGGTTGGTGTCAGCCCCTTTGAGCTGCTTTATGGACATCCGGTTAGAGGCCCTTTGGCCTTAATCAAGGAAGGGTTGGGGAGTGCTCCCTCCCTCAAGTGAGTGAGAGTCACTGACTATGTGCTAGGTCTCAGAAAGAGAATGGCAGAAATTATGACAGAAGCTTCTGATAACTTGAAAGCAGGTCAGGCTCTGGTTATGCATTGGCATGACCAGAAGGCCAACATGGTGGAGTTTACTCCAGACCAGCGTCTTCTAGTTATGGTGCCTACAAGGCAGAGGGCCTTACAGGACAAATGGATTGGACCCTTCAAGGTTTGTGGTCAAACTTGGAGAGGTCAATTATTTAGTGGACTTGGGCAATCCCAAGGAGGCCCATAGGGTCTATCACACTAACCAACTAAAATCTTATGTTTCCAGACCAGAACTAGGAGCTTTGCTTTTAGCCTTTGATCAAGAGGAGGAGGAGAGTGAACCTCTACCTGACCTCCTCAGGGGACAACCTTTAGATGGAATAATTGAAGGAGTAAATCTCTCTTCTGATCTGACTCTGCAACAACAAGAGGAGTGCAAAGTTCTGTTGAATCAGTTTGCCTCCCTGTTTTCACTAACACCGGCTTGACCCCTTGGGGCCAGCATGATATTCTCACTGGTGACTGTCACCCTGTCAAAAGTAGGCGTTACAGAATGTCAGACCATGTAAGATCCCACATAAAGGAAGAGGTCAAGAATATGCTTGATCTTGGGGTTACAGAGCCTTCTACAAGTCCATGGGCTAGTCCACTTGTACTAGTACCAAAGGCAGGATCCGAGGAGTTGATATTCTGTGTGGACTATAGAGCTCATTAAGCAATCACCATAACTGATGTCCACCCTTTACCTAGGACAGATGAGCCGGTGGACAAACTTGGTTCAGTTAAGTTCCTCAGTAACTTTGATTTAACATCAGGCTATTGGCAAATAGTTCTGACAGACCATGCCAAGGAGAAAACTGCATTTTCTACCGCAGGAGGCCTCTGCCAGTTTAAGGTTATGCCTTCTGGACAAAATAATGCACCTGCTAGATTCCAGGGGATGGTGAATAAAGTTCTGAATGGGATGGAGGACTTCTGCATGGCATACTTGGATGACATGGCAGTGTTCAGCCCCACATGGGAAGTACGTCTTGACCACCTTAGATATATTTTGCAGGCTCTTGAACAGGCCCATCTGACCAAAAAGGCTATCAAATGTCAAATTGGTCAGAGCAAAGTGGTCTATCTTGGACATAAGGTAGGAGGATGTGAAATAAGGACATTGCCTAGCAAGGTACAAGCTGTACAAGACTAGGCCACCCCTACTACTTAAACCCAAGTGTGAGCCTTCATAGGTCTCACTGGTTACTATAGGAACTTTGTTGAGAACTATGGGACCATAGCGTCTCCCTTGAATGTGATCTCCTCACCCAAATTCCCCAAGAAGGTCAGGTGGAATGAGGAGTGCACTCAAGCCTTTGAAGGACTTAAGAGAGCCCTTTGTCAAGCTCCAGTCCTGAGAGCACCTGACTACAACCAATCCTTTATTGTACAAATGGATGCTTCATCTACAGGAATAGTTGCAGTTTTGAGTTAGCTGGATGAGAAAGGCGGGGATCACCCTATCTTCTTCATCAGTAGGAAACTGAAGGACCGTGAGACAAGTTGGGCAACTATTGAACGTGAGTGTTTTGCCATTCTGTGGTACCATACTTGTATGATCAACTTTTGTAATTGAAGCAGTCCACCAACCCTTCAATCGGTTAATGCAGATGAAGGGGGAGAATCCTAAATTATTAAGATGGTCAATCAGCCTCCAAGGGTTTGATTTCACCATAGAATACAGGTCAGGGTGTAATCACCAAAATGCTGATGATCTCTCCAGAAGGTATGACTGACTGGATTAGGAGATTCATCCAGGAGTGGATTAAAACCTCCTTACCCTTAGTCTGGGGGTGAGGGTGGGTGTTAGGAAGAATTCTCAGTTCTGTGTTAATTCCCTTCTACCTTAGAGACCCCCAGCTCTTTTGCTGGACTTTAGGACTTTTAATTTTTATCCAGGAGTGAGTGAGACCTTTTTCTCACTCTCTCATGTATTTTTCTTTTATTTGAACACTATGTTTCTTATGGTTTTGGAGTCTGACAAACTTCATAGTCATCATCCTTTTGTATTGTGACACACAGCACCCTCAGTATAGTGTCAAAGAGCGGTCCTTTGGATTTCTCTAAGGTTTAAATACATTATCTTGGATAAACTACTGTTTCCAAGAGTAGTAAAGTGAAATTGACTTCACTTACCTTTTTCTCTTTGTAGACCCAGCACACGCCAACTTAGTATCCCCTTTTGTCTACTTTGTCATGTAACATTTTTATGTTACCCTTTCTACAATTAATGGCTGGTGGCAGTGGTTTACTTTTTCCTACCATTGTGCATTTTTACTGCAAGCTGAATCCTCAGCCGCAGTATTGCACCCGTGGGGGCCCATTTTGTCACAATGGCCCTGGTCTACTTTTATCGCCATTTCTTATTGGAAAGGTCCTTCTTGAGATTTACTCTGGGCACCATACCAGGTTTGGCCCCTTTGTTCATTTTGTCTTTGACGTGATTCACTGGTGAAGCCCACCCCTGCTCCAGTGTGTCTGGCAGGGCAGGAAGCAAGGGAGGATCCCGAAACACCCTGTGCCTAGTCTTCTTTGTTCCAGGAATGCACCCAAAGGTTATTGGCTGGCTGGCTGTCCTTCAACGACAGCCACCCTGCTGAGTAAGTGACAGCTAAGCTGTGAATGAATGGGAGAGAATTGCATAAAAGGCGAGGTCTTTTGCAAGGAAGGCAGAGTTGACCAATGGACAAAGGAACCGAAGAAGAAACTGGAAGAGAAGCTTGCTGCACCCTCCTGGACGGTTGGTTTGCCCGGAGAAGCCCTGCTGCAGTGCTGAAGCTCTGAATTTCTAATTGGCTAGAGAAGCCCGGAAAGGACGACTTCTCCCCTTGGGTTCGTGAAACCAATCAACCATAAGATGAACTTGACTGGAACCCCACTCCCTGTTGTCTGTACTTCTTCGCTGCTGCTGGAACTGAGTGCCAGAGCCCAGGAACACCAGAATCAAGTGCATTGTTTTTAAGCCAGACCTGAGCTCAAGGAAGTTTCTCTGGACTACATCGAAGCAGGACTAACCACCCTGAGCCACCTCAACAGAGTGAGGGACCCCAGAAGCATGCAAAGTTCACCAGGTGTCCAAGAACCGCAGTGGTGTTATTTGCGAGTAGCTGAAACTGCGAATTGCTGTTGATTTGAAGTGTGTCCATTGCTCCTGCCTACCTTCAAACTGTAGTGCAGGAGTCCCCAGACGTCCTCCCTCTTGTCCACATGACTGAGGCCCAGGAACAACAGGATCTGCAGGGGTACAACAGGAACAGAAGCCAGCTGGTACCTTTTCTTCAGACTCAAGGTACTGTGTAATTAGGGGTACTTAACTTTTGTGTGTTGCTTGCTTTCTCTCACTGGAGACTTGCATTTGCTGCCCTTTGCAGAGTTGATTGCAGCTTTGCTCTTCACAAGTCTCCCAGCCTGTGGCCCAACAGTGATTTCTTTTCACAACAAAACTCTCTTTAATATTGTGCAGGACGTTTGACTATCTTCAAGAAGTGCCTCAGCTCCCCTAGACTTTGTTCAATTGACATTGGCTGTTCTGGCTCCCTGAAGACTCTTCTTACCCTCTGACTTTGTGTTTATCTGTCTCTGTCCCTCCAAAAATTCATACATACTTTACTTGTATAGCTGGGAAAGGCATAGCTCTCAAATCACACGCTTTTGGCGGATGTCACCCGCCTTGTAAAGAACTGACTCACCCGCCAAGCCTCCTGCACGCCCATTCATTCCAATGGGCATTTCACCCGCCAAAAACAAAATCAGGTGATTTCACCCACCTTTGAAACACAAATAGTTGAGAGTTATGGAAAGGGTTAACCTATACTTCACTGGGGGATTGAAAAGTGCTTACCAGTTTGAGAAACTTGTTAACCTTTGTTTCCTTCCCTAACCTTTTCCTTTTTGCCATAACTCCAGTATTGCGTTTAAGTGTAAAAAGTGATATATTAATGTCCACAGCACCCTAGCAATTGAAGTCACCTGAGGGTGTAGGGAGTGTGTGTGTGACATTCCAAAAGGATATCTACTTACTTACTTCAACTGAAGGAGTGTATGTTTGAAGTGTATTTTACTATTGCCAATTGCCCCTTCTACAGAAGGCTTATTTTAACACTGGGGGTCATTCCGAGGTTGGTGCTAAGGGAACAACAATGCCAGTAAAGGAATACCGGCATCGATTACCACTACGGGCTATTCTGACCAGCCTGACCGCTATTAGTGGCATCGTAAAGTACGGTTCCGCTAATAGTGGTTTGGGCGCGGGCACGCGACCCACCATGCCGGCAATAGCGGCATGCCGTAAACTGGAGGAGATCACAAGGTAAGCGGACATGCAAATAACAGCTTCATGAAGGCAGAAAAAGTGGTTAACGTCATGCCGTAAATACCGGCATCGCAGACCGACGGTAAAATGCCATGTGCAGTGATCCCAACAGCCACAGGTGCATACAATCTGCACAGGTGGAGGCAATGGAGTCTGGCCCACTACAAAAGGAGCACACCCACACACCACACCCCTAACCACACCAGGATCAATCCAATAGCAGTATCAACACTTCAGCAGGAGGACATGCATGCATTGCAACAACACCAAAAACACCAACAACAACAGCAGACACCACAGAGGAGACGCAGCAGAAGGAGGGTGAGACAGGCCCTCCATTCTCCACCAGTGCAGCCAGCATAACCATGCATGCAGCCCCCAATCCCAAACATCACAGCCAGTCCCTCCAACCCAACCCCGCAGCACAACCACACCCTGTACCCTCTGGACCGGGACACCATCAACATCATTGTGGACATGATACACGACTGTCAGCCTCATTGAAATACGCACTGCCATCCCCCCTCTACTGAAGATAGTGTCGGTGCTCCACTTCCTTTCAACAGCCACCTACCAGCACACAGTGTGGCACATGCATGGCATATCCCCACCCTCATACACTTGCATCCTGAAGCAAGTGGCGGATGGCCACCTCAAGCACACAATGGAATACATATCTCTACCACGGACTCCCCAGGAGATACTAGAAACAAAAGGTGGCCTCCATGCCATGGAGGTGGTTTACCGCAATCACAAACTATACCACTACAAAAAGATGCAGATGGAAGGTGATGCAAGCAAGATCTTCACACATTGTTGTGCACAATATCCCGGATCAACCACAGGAATGCTGCATGTCACCATCGGAATAATCATCGCAGAATGCCAAAAATTGCAGACCCTACTGCCAACGCTCACCATCAGAAAATCCTACACAACAAATCACTAAATGCACGCAAACACATCACTATGCGCACACAATGCATGACCTACAATACGACAGAGCACACCGTGTATCATCTTGAAGATGCAACCCACACCATAATTCCATGGCACAGGACACATTGAGGCCCTAAAAATGGCTTGCGTACAACCGGGGACATGTGCATGTGACCAACGATAATCTGCCAGCAAGTGTGACTAGTACAGCTGTCCATCATCAATCGCATGACATTTACCTTTAATTGCCTCTCATGCAGGTGATAGTGGCTATCCCTTGAAGCCGTGGCTCCTCACCCCTGTCCGAAACTCACAGAACGGGCACAAGGAGGACCACTATCGTTCCCATACCCGTACCCGTGTGGACATCGAGCAGACCTTTGGCCTGTTGAAGGCACGATTTTGCTGCCTCAGCCGGTCGGGTGGGGCACTCCTCTACAGGCATGAGAAGGTGAACAAGATCATCCTGGCATGTGTCAAGCTGCACGATATGTGCATCCGCCGGAATGTGCCCCTGCCCCCTGACATTGAACTGCAACCACCTGGTGATGATGAAGGGGAAGAAGAAGATGTGGCTGAATATCATCACGGTGGCGATGCACAGGAGGGGCGTACTGTGCGCAAGTCAGTGATTGCACAATATTAGTGACACACATGGCAGCAGAGGGTGACATGATGGTTGGACAGAGGGCACTGGGTGTGGGGTTACATCTACACTATGCACTGTGACTGAATAAATGACACATGCGCAATGATGAATGTCCACTCAGGTCTTGTTTTTCACACAAGCGGTTTATTAGATTTAACAATGTAAACGTAAGTGAAAAAACCCTCCACCACCCTCACCCCCCTCCCACCACAACTCCTCCACACACCCTCACTCCCCTCCCCCGACAACTCCCCCACACACCCTCACCCCCCTTTCCCCTCTCCCCACAACTCCCCCACACAAGTCCCGTTGAGTCTCCAGAGCCTACATGAGGCTGCCCTGACAACTAATTTGCACTCCCTGGTCCAGGGGGCTGCATGTCTTGCCGGCGCTGGGTACGGGCCGACCTGCGGAGCGGGCTTGTTTGCGTTGAACTAGAGGAAGACGGTGTGGCCACCTGCTGTGGTTGTGTAGCGGGATGCCCTGCCTCCATGGCATCTGCTATGCGGCCTAACACCTGCCGGAGGGCCGAGACCTCCTCACAGAGGCGGCTGGTGTTCTCCGAGAATGATTTTGCCATGGAGGCAGTGTTGTCCGTGATGGACCTGCCTAGTGCGGCTAAGTCCTGACACCACTCCTCCCTGGCCAGTGTGTTGTCCTGGATGAACTCACGCACAAGGGCAGTTAGCAGGTCAGACCGCTGTGGCCCTACGGGTGCACCTGTGGTAGTAGTCGGCCCCTGGCTGACCTGCCCAGCCTACTCAGCCTCCCTAGCCCTGAAAATAGGACTGAAGTATCCCTCCGTCTGCTCAGGAGCAGACTGCTCCGGGGTGGTTGCGTGCTCTATATCGAGCGACGATACTTGGGGGGATGCCGGTGGAGTTGGGGTATGGACCATATCCGAAAGATCATCCTCCATGGAGACCCAGATGTCCTCCTGTGTGTCCTCCACAGTCAGGGGTGCTGTGGCTGCCACCTCCCCAGCCAAACTCGACTCCTCAGATGGTGGTGCCTCGCATGTATCATCAGGCTGGGCAATGTGTGGAGGTGGTGGTGGTACTTCGCCCTCCACGGGCCACGGTGGCACCTGTGCAATGGGTGTCTGGGGTGGCTTGCATGTCAGTACACGGCGCCCCCTGGGTTGTCCACTCGAGGTTGAAGGCCGGTTGCTGTCATACCAGGACCTCTTCCGGGATGTGGCCTGTGCAGGGGTTGCGTCCTGCCCATCGCTGTCATGGTCAGTGCCTGTGGGGGTCGGTGAGAGGGACGGCATGAGTGATGTTTTGATAGGCATCATACATACATTAGGACATTTGCTCATCCATACAATTGGGGGTAATAGGCATTTGTGTTTGGATGAGCATGTTATTTGATACATGGGTGGTTAATGCAGCCATATGTCAGCATCACTCATGTTGCCCAGGAACAGTGCTGTCTGACATGCATACTATTTTGGACATGCATGCTGTGTGACTCGTGCCATTTCCTACTTTGTGTGGTATGTGCCATGTACGATATTGCCTTGCACCAGGCATCTGCATGTGTCTGTGATGCATCAGCCTACTTTGCTGGGAGTGTGTGTGTGTGTGGGTGACCATAGCTTGACTCTTTGAACTGACATATTGGTTGACTTGCATCAGATTTGGCATAGCAATGTTTATTTTGGACACTCACCTCCATCGCCCGATGCTGTGGCGCCACACTCCATCTCGCCTACACCTTCGATGCCTTCCATCCCTATTATGCTTCTGCAGATGTCCTCCCATGGGGTGAGCTTTATCGGAGAACTGGGACCTCCTCCGGTTCCCATGGCCTGGCTGCGGTTAACAGAGAGGATGTTGCGTACCCTTAGTCGCAGATCGTCCCAGCGCTTGCGACAGTCTTTTACTGTGTGTGGTGTG
This sequence comes from Ambystoma mexicanum, assembly GCF_040938575.1. Taxonomy (NCBI): domain Eukaryota; kingdom Metazoa; phylum Chordata; class Amphibia; order Caudata; family Ambystomatidae; genus Ambystoma; species Ambystoma mexicanum. The sequence continues at coordinate 1,345,925,978 of NC_090931.1, forward strand.
TTCCCCACAGCACTGACCTTCTGGGCAACAAGTGCCCAGATCTCTTTCTTCTTTAGCACTGCCTATCTCTTCATGTTGCTAGAGAACACTATGGCAGCATGCTCCTGCAGTGTGTCCACCAGCATCTGAAGCTCATCCTCATTGAAACGTTCTTTTCGCAGGTGGGCAGCTCCCTTCTTCAGGGCCTTAGGCATAGTGGTCTTGGAGGTGGATGTTTTGCAAAAATAAGCAGAGTCCCAGGGGTCCTGTGTGGTGAGGATGGCAATGGATTGTGTTTCTAAAGATGGCCGCAGTGCTCCTTCCCGTTCCTGTGCGATGATTCTACTTCTGGTTCCGCTTATTAGCGGTGACCGTTATTAGCGGTCCCCGCTATTTATGGTCACTGCTAATGACACATTGAACAATGTCGGTAGTGTTATCTGCGCTATGCTTGATGCCGCTAAGGGCATTTTGGGAGCCTTTTACGGCATGGCGCTAAATACCTTACCGGCATGGTGTAAAGCTCATGCCCGTAAAGTCGTAATAGTCCTCTATTTGCGGACTGGTGACAGCACGGACACGCTATTTGCGCCATGGCGGTAAGGAACTTTACTTACCTCCAAACTCAGAATGAGGGCCACTGACTGTTAAATAATAAATAAATATTTAATCAAGAAACCTTGAGTATAAGTGTTATTTGAATACCTGTCACTGTGAATCTCTTTGTTACATCTCTACAGCTCACATTGACCCCTCTTGAGATAAGCCTGGCTGCTCAGTCACTCTACCTACTTGTGTAGTACAGGCCTATACCAAAAATTGGGTTACCTATTGCCAAGAGGACAAGGCTGGTGAAGTCTCCCACATTGTTACTTCATACAATGTTGTCTAACACAGCCCAGTCCCAATAAGTTCAATAAAGCTCTGCTTTTCTTTTTATAGGTTCCACCACGCCAAAGTACCTGAGATACCACAGGATAACTGGATCCATAATGAATCTGAGACCCCTGGATGATTCACGAGGCTGGAAGGCGCTCTTCCTCATCACAGTTCCTTTGTTGCCTTGGCAGATGAAGTGGTGGAGTTTCTTGGATTTACTGAATGGGAACCTTGAAGGATGGACCCCCTGGCAAGAGTCTCAGAGCTGTCAAGACAAGAGAAAAGGAGGAACCAGTCAGTGTCAGAAAGGCAGCACTTTCAGTGCTCACGGTGGTGTCCTTTGGTGGGTCGTTACTCCCACGAAGGTGAAACTTGCTGTGGACTTTGAAAAGGTCTGGCTTAATTAGATAAGACCACTGGGGACCTGGTTGTCTTTCGGTGGTGGTGGGTGCTGTGGTAGAAGTAGGTGTCGGATTTCAAGATTCTACGGTGTACCAACATATGGTTCTTCAGTGCTGCAGCCACAGCACATATGTCTGGAGAGCTTCTGGTGACCTGGACTTGACCACTGGACTGGACTTTGGACCCTCCCCAAGGTTGGACCCTCAGGACATCATCTTCGGATTTTGGTGGCAGGAAACCCACCGGCTGACCTTCCTCTGCACACAGCGAACTGGGAACTTCTTCCGCAGGAAAAGTGGTCATATATCGTGTCAGGGATGTCCCTTGTAAGATTCTTTGATCAGTTGGAACTTTTGCAGCTCCAGGTTTAAAGCAGTACTTTGTCAGGGTATCCCCGCGTCTGGGCGGTAAACAGCAATCTGGCTTCCAGCGGTCATAAACACTTATCCGGACCTTGGGTGACACAGTTGGTCTTCTTCGGATCAAGATGTCCAGGTACTCCTCTTTTGGACTCATGAAGACCCCTTTTCCAGATGGCAGGAACACAGGGCTGGCTTCCAGGCTACTTCTGATGAAGAGCAGCTGGTGCATGATAGTCCCTCATAGCTTGTAAAGGAGTCTACTATAGGGGTCCACTCTTGGATCAGTTCTTGGAAGATGACGGCAACTTTCGGATTACGTGAAGAAAATGCAGCATTAGAGTTCTTCCTCCAACTGGGCTCCAGGGAATAGTTTCTTCTTGCTGCAGCTTCAACTTCAACTTCTGAGAAAATTGGTGAGTGAGAGGTCCCTAGTTATACACATATGTTCCCCATTTTTATTTTATTTATTAAGCATTTATAAGGCACACTGTACATCAACAAATGTTTCTAGGCACCACAATGCAACAGTGGGGGGGGGGCAGGGGATATAAAACCACAGTAACGATCCTACTAAGGCTTGTGACATTCACTCAGGCTGAGGTAGGCTCAGGCAGCCAATCATTCATGGGTACATTCATGCAGGCAGGCAGCCAATCAGGCTCACAGGCATTCAGGCCATTCACCCAAACCAGACACCCATTACACAGAATGTGGATTGGAGTAAGCACCCAACCTTTCAGGACATTACAATGTGTTCACTCTAGTTTCAGTCAGGGCTGGCCCAGGAATTGCATCTCTCACACACACCAAAACCAGACACCCACAGCACAGAATGTGAGTTGACTTCAGACTCCATTCATACAGGTCCCACCCCAAGGGTATACCCACAACACGCAGCCTCTGGGAAGGCACCAGACAGTCTGAAAGGAGGCAGTCCCAGAGACATATATGGTCTTTCCCAACAAAAGACAGTCAGGGAGAAAAGGACAGAGTCAGGGCTTCCCAGGACTCTATGAAACAAGGGGGTACGGCAATAGAAACTTAGAGGCCACAGTGGCAATCTTGCCTTTGTCTAGGAATCCATTGAGTCCTATGGCAGTGGCAGGTTGTCCCAAACACGGAGGACACTCAGAGCCCCTGTCAAGTCAGCATGTAACTGCCACCAGGCCATACCTGCTCTGTGGGCAACACACAGGTGCCCAAAATACACTTGAGGGGGTCAAGGGTGTACCCCCACCCATGGGTGCCATAAGGGTATCCCACTGGTGTTTTTCACCTAAACAAAAACTGAAGAGCTGCACTGCCGAAGGTCCAGGCTGGACCTCAGTGGCAGAAAACATATAGAAAACACACACACAGAAAGATAGGACAAGGACTAGGAAGCCCTGTCCCTCCAAAAGGCATTTCCAGCATCACACATACCATTTAGCAGAGTTCTTCAATGTATGGCACTTTACAGCAACCATTTGCCAGTTTCATGTCAAGATGCTGTACTGTACGTGATGGCATGCCATATACCATTTGGGGGATACTCATCTAGTCCTGGCTTTTTCTTGAGATTCTGGAACTTGTCATTTTCCTTTTCTCATTAGATATCTGGACTACATGTCCCAGAAGACGGGACATATTTGGCATGCACTACACACAGCATACACATGCAATAGATTTCTGTGTAATAGGCACCACTGCAGCCCCTGAGCTTCCAAGGACACCCCACTAACATAACAGATTGGAAGCTATACCACATACTGTAATTCTGGGCCAAGAGAAAAACGGTTTTTGTTAACTTTGGCCTAATGAGGCAAGACATTTTATCTGCATTTTGGAATAGGAATGTATCTCCACCACTTAGACATTGTGAGGGCAGTTGGAAGGCATCCCATACAGAGAAAGAATTTTCAGTTTTCAATGAAGCCCTCTATCTACCAGCATCAGCTTCTTTAAAATAGCTGTCCATCTTTATCCACCATCCCCATCCATACACACCAAAACAAGTACAGCTTTCTGGCCATCTTGGCTCCCAGGGGTAGTTTGTGCTGCACCACTGCAATGCCTTTCCTGTAGAGTGTGAATCAAGGCACTGAAGTTGAGCCCATGCCAGGAGGCAATTGAAACAGAAAAGAGTAAACTAATTACTTGATGACTCAAATTAGACATGCAACTCTTAAACTAGAGGGGGACATTCTGAACACAGTATTTGCCAAGACCTGATCTGATCTGACAGCACCATCTCTAAATGGAGGCCAACGGGTTCTAAAAAAAGAAGCAGACCATGCCACACAAAGACAAGCTTTGGGATGTAATGCGCCTTTCTGAGTTGGAATCCTCAACGTAGCCTGCGTCGCATCCAGATAGAATTGTGTATGTTAGCATGTGCACACATAAAGGGAGCTCCTAAGCTTAGCATGTGACACATCTAGATAGAATTGTAAATGTCAGCATATGCTGCACCTAGTTGGAATCCTCAACGTAGCCTGCGTCGCATGTAGATAGAATTGTGAATGTTAGCATGTGCACACATAAAGGGAGCTCCTAAGCTTAGCATGTGACACATCTAGATAGAATTGTAAATGTCAGCATATGCTGCACCTAGTTGGAATCCTCAACGTAGCCTGCGTCGCATCTAGATAGAATTGTGAATGTTAGCATGTGCACACATAAAGGGAGCTCCTAAGCTTAGCATGTGACACATCTAGATAGAATTGTAAATGTCAGCACATGCTGCACTTAGTTGGAATCCTCAACGTAGCCTGCGTCGCATCTAGATAGAATTGTGAATGTTAGCATGTGCACACATAAAGGGAGCTCCTAAGCTTAGCATGTGACACATCTAGATAGAATTGTAAATGTCAGCATATGCTGCACCTAGTTGGAATTCTCAACATAGTCTGCGTTGCATCTAGATAGAATTGTGAATGTTAGCATGTGCACACATAAAGGGAGCTCCTAAGCTTAGCATGTGACACATCTAGATAGAATTGTAAATGTCAGCATATGCTGCACCTAGTTGGAATCCTCAACGTAGTCTGCGTCGCATCTAGATAGAATTGTGAATGTTAGCATGTGCCACATAAAGGGAGCTCCTAAGCTTATCATGCGACACATCTAGCTAGAATTGTAAATGTCAGCATATGCTGCACCTAGTTGGAATCCTCAACGTAGCCTGCGTCGCATCCAGATAGAATTGTGAATGTTAGCATGTGCACACATAAAGGGAGCTCCTAAGCTTAGCATGCGACACATCTAGATAGAATTGTAAATGTCAGCATATGCTGCACCTAGTTGGAATCCTCAACGTAGCCTGCGTCGCAACTAGATAGAATTGTGAATGTTAGCATGTGCACACATAAAGGGAGCTCCTAAGCTTAGCATGTGACACATCTAGATAGAATTTTAAATGTCAGCATATGCTGCACCTAGTTGGAATCCTCAACGTAGTCTGCGTCGCATCTAGATAGAATTGTGAATGTTAGCATGTGCACACATAAAGGGAGCTCCTAAGCTTAGCATGTGACACATCTAGATAGAATTGTAAATGTCAGCATATGCTGCACCTAGTTGGAATCCTCAACATAACCTGCGTCGCAACTAGATAGAATTGTGAATGCTAGCATGTGCACACATAAAGGGAGCTCCTAAGCTTAGCATGTGACACATCTAGATAGAATTGTAAATGTCAGCATATGCTGCACCGAGTTGGAATCCTCAACGTAGCCTGCGTCGCATCTATATAGAATTGTGAATGTTAGCATGTGCACACATAAAGGGAGCTCCTAAGCTTAGCATGTGACACATCTAGATAGAATTGTAAATGTCAGCATATCCTGCACCTAGTTGGAATCCTCAACGTAGCCTGCATCAGATCCAGATAGAATTGTGAATGTTAGCATGTGCACACATTAAGGGAGCTCCTAAGCTTAGCATGCGACACATCTAGATAGAGTTGTTATTCAATGATTGATATACGACTCTCCTGCCAAGACTAGACCAAGCGTGCAATCATGAATCAATAACCAACCCACTAACAATTTCACTCCTCTGCATACACCTCTCAAACTCAAACCAAACACAACCACAAGCCTTAAACTCAGCAAACCACATAAACTTTACTACACTGCAACTACAAAACAAATCACACATAGACTTGCACAACAACACACGACGACTACCACCGAAAAACACCCCAAGCCCAGCAAACGGACCCACCGGGCTGAGGCTGCCAACAGCACATTACCGCTATCTTGCACTTGTCCAGCTCATTCCCACTAACTCACCCCCTCTCCCTTTTTCAGAGCCGCCAGAGTGCCAGGGGACCACTCCGGTGTTGATAGTGTGCGGTACAAATATTCTTTAACATTAACATTAACATTTCTTGAAACAGAAAAGATCACAAAAGGAAGTGTAAAACATGGTCCTCTTCACCACCCGGGTTATGCTGCTGCACCCCACTGTCATGTACAGTGTGTCTCTTTCCTATCTAGTCCCTGTCATGAATTATTCCATTTTCCATTTCTGTATTGGCATGGGAAGGGAGACCTACTGTCTGTCGTATTCTTTCCCTTGCAACCTATTACAGTCCTTCCAGTGTTGAGTGTTTCTTAAATTTCCTGTTGCCAGTCCAAGTGTTCGCTTCTGAATGGGTGTACAATACTGTTGTGTTCTTCCCGCTTGTGAGAGCCTATGCCATTAACACGCTGTATGTTTTTACCTTACCAGTTGTGGACATCATTTTGGGCAAGCCATTCCCACTGGACGACACCATGGAGTATGAGAAAGGTCAGGGGCCAGACCTGCCTGCTTACAATCTCTATGATGGGGAAGGTTCAAGGAGGACACAAGAAGCTATCAGATGCCACCATCAAGTGAGGGGAAAAGTAGGGGTCAGAACATGCCTTCACTCGTGACAGTGTGGATGATGTTAGAGAAGTGCAGAACTGTCATTCAAATGACGTAGACGAACTTTCCTGTGCCTAAAATGAAGCCCAGCACCTGCCCACACATCCGGTGCCCCTGGATTCAGAGGAGTTCCTCTGAATTTTGTAGCCAGAAGAATCATTTGGGCCTCCTAAGGAACAATGTGAGCCTGTCAAGGACGACCATGCAAAAGGGACCCTGGGTGCACATTTCCATTGGTAATGAGGGCTTTGTCTAGTGTAGATTTACAATATATCATTGAGGAACAACCCCAGCATGATTAGCCCATGACCATGAGGTGTACTCCAGAGAGCATTTCATGACATGCACCCCGGCACCCTCACATGTCAATATCAGTGCTCTTCTGGCTGCTTCCACCTCCGCAACTTTAGCAATCATCCCAATGCATTTCATCCTTTTGACAACAGCCTGCCCCCATGAGCGGACGCTTGCTCCCCTCATGATAGTCATCATGACCTCATGGCACCTAACATTGCGAAATATCAGGGGGGACATTGCTCCGCTGACATACACATGCCAAGGATAGATTTGGAACCTGTGGCTATTCAGTTTTTTCAGGCTAAAACTCCCATTATGCCTCCCCACAGAGTATGGTGGGTAGGGCTGATGGGAGTAGTAGTCAAAGCACTTAGTTAAGAGTTTCAGAATAAGGGCATTTATTTATCAGAATGAATGTGCCTGTGGAAATACAGGGAACCCACAAAGCTGAATGACATGGCACAGGGAAATGTAGTCAAATGAAATAACAATCCAAAGCTTGTATGGAACAAAACGATGCTGCAACCCCAAGCAGAGTAATAAAATGCGGTGCAGCCAGAGCCTCCACCCCCTTTAACCATGCCCCCTCTCATCTCCAAACCCTGAAATACAGCAAAGAGAAAGACCACTCACCTGCAGTACTGTTCTGTCTACAGTTAACGTGGTCTGGTCAAAATTTCAGAAACAATATCCACTCCATGTCTACAACCCTAGACATCCGAGGACAACACTCACCAGAATTATGCCAGGAGAGAAGGGCAAGTGGAAGTTGCCTGAATTGAGGGTCAGCAAACCCAACTTCATTGAGGGAGGTCCTGGCAGATGAGCTGGTGGACAATGTGGGAGAGCTATTCGGAAGTTAGCAGTGCAAAACATCTATCCACCCCACGACTACTATATGGCACGAAATGAGGAACAAGGCAGTGGCGTTGGCCACTATTCAGTAAACGTAAAAGACTTCTGGAAGAGTTGGGACTGCCTCAAGGTGTGTGTCTGCAGTCTCCTCGCAACTCACAGCTGGAGGAGGCACGGAGGGGCTGCTGCACCTCACCCCCTGGGAGAGGCAAGTGTCAAGCATCCTGCATATGACAGGGATTGAGGGAGCAGGAGCAGCAAAGTTAGGAGCAGGCAGCCGAGCTGAACCAGGTGAGCACAAAAGTACACCATGTGGACAGAGTCATGTTTTTTTTATTTTTTGTTTTTATTTAAATTGATATAGTTTATACATAAACTTTTCATTTAAATTGCATAAGACGTTTTACATTATTTACAGATTAGAACATTATGACGCATCCTTAAGAAAAGAAACGGGGACCAAGAGACACAAGAGTTACTTTAGGCAACTTGTGTAAGCTCCAAGATATTGTCAAGGAATTGTACAACTGTGTAAATCAGCTTATTGTTTTTGCCTTGAAGGAGTTTTAGCCATCTTGAATCGCCTTGTTCTTGTTGGTCTGAGATCTTGAATAAGTCTCCAAAGAGGATTCTCTTGTCCGCTAGTGCAGGGCATATCATGATTAGATGCATGAGAGACTCTGTTATTTCTTTATTCTTACAGAAGCGGCAAACATTTTCCTCCTTTGGTATATTTCGAATTTGGGATAGTCGTTGTCTGGTAGGAAGGATATTTAGTCGTAGTTTCATGAAGATTGTTCGAATGACTGGGTCCGGAAAAAGTTCCAAATAATGTGGGAGATAATTCAGAGCTCGTGTGTCAATTGGGCATTGTAAGGTCATTGAGTAAGCTGCCTTTTCTGCTATTGTTCTAGACCAATCATTACACTGAAGATTGATCTTTGCACGCTGTGGCCGGTTTATCCACATTTCCATCGTAATTTCTTCTTTTGTCATTTGGTTGAACAGCTCGTTCTTCCATGCTTTCAAGCTAGTATTATGCATTGCTTGAGGCGTTATTTTAAGGATTTGCATTGCTGGGACTGTATCTTCGTTTATGACCTTATGAAGGAGATCAAACTGCTTCCAGCGTACTATTGAGGCAAGTGATTGTAGGGCTACCTCAAAACGTATTCTGGGCATAGGGTAGTTCCTTGGGAGCTGTAAGATTTTACGCCAGAATGATGCCTCTAGTTTTTGGCAGTTTATTCTAGTAGCAATGATTATGGCGTCTCTACCATAAGTGATGATCGGAATTACCTTTTGGCGGTAGAACGCTATGATCGGTTTTGCAGAGAATTTCCCATAGCGTCTATGCAGCATCACGCCTTGACTTGCCAGCAGTTGGATTTTTCCTTCGAGACTAATCAGGCTGTTTCTTCGTTTTGTTGGTTTAATAACACACCAAGATATTTGAACGAGCTAACCGTATTCAGCACTTTGTTATTCAGGGCAAAATTTGGTCTGTTTTGGCAAGACGACTTATGATAGTTGGTAATGCCATGATTTTGTTTTTTTAATATTTATCTGGAGTTCGTTATTGGTCATGTATGATCCTGTCATACGTAGATTCTCCTGTAGTCCAGATGGTGTTTTGTCTAGGAGTGCGATGTCGTCAGCATGCATCAAGTATGGAATCGGAATTGAATTTATCTTTGGTGGATTGAGATTTGCAGTGTTGATGCTTGTGGAGTAATCAGCAGTATACAGATTATGCAGGGTCGCTGCTAAGGGGCATCCCTGTTTTAGGCCATTCCAGGTTCTTATCGCCTCCGTCGTTGTACCTTCTTTTGTTAGCCTGATCGAAACTGTCATGTTGGAATATAATAGTTTGATCAGTTTGCTGATTTCAAGTGGGCAATTCCATTTGGCAAGTTTGTTCCACAGGATGGACCTGTTTATGGCATCGAAGGCCATGTGTAAGTCTATGAATGCTGCATAAACGGGCACGTTGTTTCTTATGGCTTCATGTTTTAACAAGTTTAAAGTTAGAAGGTTTACATTAGTTCCTACGTTCGAGGTGAAGCTGGTTTGTCGACTATCCAAACGGTTAGAAGCTTTCGCCCATATGGTCAAGTTTCGTAGCAGATATGAGGCGAACAATTTTCCCAAAGGATCTAGCAGGGCAATAGGTCTGAAGTTGGCCGGGTTATCTCTGTCGCCCTGTTTATAAATTGGAATCAGTACCGCTTTGGTCCAAGTAGTTGGTAATAACTTGACTGTATATATTAAGGTTAGTATGAGATCCATTAGGTTCGCCCATGTCTCTGGATCACGCTTCAGGGCAGCATTAGATGACCCATCTGGTCCGGGTGCTCTATAGGAATTTAGTTTGCCAATCATTTCTGCAAATATGTGCTTCTCCCAGGAGATGGTCCATTGATTTGAGATTGTCGCTATCTCCATATTTTCGTCGCTAATCCGCGATTTGTAGAGATTAGAAAAATGTGCAATCCAATTCTTTTGGGTGACATTAGATACCATCGCTTGTTGCTGCTGGTGATTATTATTTAGCAGATCCCATAGAGATCTCAAGTTAATTTTCTGAGTGTTTGTAGCATAGCTTCGGCATCCGTTTGCTGCAGGGCCATCACGTTTGATTTGTTCCAGTTTCTGTATGCTTGCTTTGCTTTCCAGATGTTTTCCAGGTTTCCCGAGTTTGGATCTTTTCTCCATTTACGCAGGTTTTGGCGCAACAATTTTCTTTTTTTAACTATTTCTTGGTTGTAGTAATGTTGGTGGATCTGTTTCTCTGTAGCAGGCTTGTTTCTTTGGAAAGAGAGAAGGACCCAATCGTAATTTATTTTCTGGTCATCTGGCTGTGGTGTTTGTTGGAATACTTGCAGGATGGTGGCCAACAGATCTTTGCTGATTCTTAATCTGGTGTTACCTCCAACAATTTCTATCCGAGGAGGAGGAGGACAGGTGGTGGGCTCATCCACTCCCAAAACTGCTATCGAGAGGATCGAGTGATCACTCTGATTAGTAGATATTATTTGAAATTCCACTAATATGTCGGTTATGGCTGGCGATAAATATATGTAGTCGATGATGGTGGTAGCGTTTCGACCAATCCAGGTCGGGATCAGCAGATTCTGGGCATCATGTGGTTGATTTATTAGCTGTAGATTTCTCATCGAGATCTCTTTAGTCCAGCGGAGGGCTCTGTTTAAAAGGTCATCAGATTGCTTAAGGAGTCCATTGGTGTCATACAGATGAATATTTAGGTCTCCACAGATGATGAAGTTTATATCTGGGAATTTGCCACTGATTCGGTCCATTGTTATAAATACGCCACCCAAGAAGCAATTGTCATTAATTGCAACTGGATTCCAATACACGTTAATGACTGCGATCATTCTGATTGACTTCAATTGTGATTCAGGTAGGCATTCTGGGGTCGTCTCATTCATAATTTTGATGATGGTCAATTGTGTCCATGGATTTATGTTTTCTGTTTCGACAAAGTTCCATTGTGGCGAATCCTCACCAGCGTCAATAGGCCTGCGGCCGCGCGGCCCCTAGAGCTTTTCAGCGCTGGGTTGAGGGCAGTGATATATCCATCACAAGGTGGGGTCTTAGTCATCCATGTCTCTTGAAGTCTTATAATCTGGCAGGATTCTAGTAGTGAGTCTGGAGAGTCGAAGAGATGGGAAGATCCTCTCGTATTCCATGAGCATAGTTTCCATCTGACAGAGTCATGTGAAGGTCATGTGAAGGTAGTGCGTAAGTTTCAAGTCATCGGTAGGTGGCCACACATGTGACATTGTTGTCAGTAAGTCTCTTGCAGGCTCACCATCAACAATGCCATGGGAATCTAGATGACAACGCATTCCATCACACCATGTAGAAATGAATGCAAACAAATGTGATGACTGTAAACACCAACATAATTGTCAAGTCATGCAACCTTCAGAGCCAGCAATGCAAAATGCCATGATTATCAACCCAGAGGTACAGGGATATATAAACACCCCCCTTTCTTATTGTGTCAACCAATTTCCACGTGCATTGCCGCTCCTCCCAGAGATTATGTACCCAGAGGTTTTAATATGGACCGTACACATCCTGGTTACTACTTAATCATGCATACGGTAGACACTCACACATATAAGGAGGACCTGAGACCCTTCCGGTTACCTATGTAACAACTCTGTGTTCCCAACAAGTAAACGCTTCCTTAATGATGGTGTGATGACATATACATTCCACCAGAGTCGGAACCAATTAAAACATAGCATTGGTGTCCATATCAACGGGGTAGACACCAGCTTGTCTTCACAGCCACCAATGATGCGCTTGGGATACTTTCACCCGATTCACAAGTGTAGGTAAGTGTAATCGTGGAATTATCAGGCCTCCTCATGCCTTCTTTATACTCGCCACATTAGAGCAGATACATGACCAGTATTATCTATCAATGTTGTTTTAGACCGAACTTTGCGAATGCGATCGTGCCGATATACGGACCGCACAGAAAGAATGAGTGTTCGATGCTGACTAGAACTTTGCCAGTCCCTAGTGAAGGTACAGTGTTCTGTCCTTCATATCTTTTTTATGATTTTGAGTTTTGCATTTTACATGCAATTATGTATGGGCAGATCAGTGTTTTAAGATTTACAGGGTCTAGAATCCTTTCTAGCTTTACACCACTGTGTATAACGGCATGCGATACACAGGACTTAGTTAGTACTGTCTATAAAGGTGGGCCTTTCACCTACCTCGAATAGTGTGCAATGGCACCTCCCACTCTGGTGCTGCCATACACAACAAGGGACATTTTCAACTTATAAGCCTCACGATTTCTCGTCTGCAGATTGAAAGATATTGTTCCCCTTCATGCACCAAGGGGTTAAATATGAAAAGACAGAAGTGCAGAATATTTTCCTTGCCACTGGCAGCATCAGATTGAATGCTGCAGTATCAGCTCCAGTGTTGCTGTGGGCCAACCAGCAGGGTAACAGATATCTGGAGTACCCTCACTGACTCTATCTACGATTTGTAAAGTAGGGCGCAAATGATGGCTCTATAAAAAGGATTGCGTTCTATAGTAGGTATGACACTAAAATACACACATGTCTATATTTACAGGGTCTTTGAATACGCCCTGAAGAAGGCAGACTGATTTCTACATTGGACAGCCGAACCACGTGGCATCTGTGGACCCTGACCAACAACCAGGACCCCTAGCAGAACACCCAGTGGCTACATATATGCCACTCACACGTTGGCAGACCCCTTATATGAAATTAACTTTAGAAAATCAAAAAGACATTTTTTCTGAATATATAAACAAACCCTAAGTGATGGGATGTGAACAGAAAGAAAGTATATAGGGAGTTCAGGACTGGGAATCATTGAAGATCAAGGAAATAAACACATTTGTATTTTCTTCACTTTCATTAAAAAAAAAGATATTTCGATTCTTCTTTCTTTAGTGAGACTTGAAGAAGATTAGGTCTAATCACCCCCTTTGGGTCTTCTATTTCTCTCTTTCCTATTTCAAGGTTTATCACTCCAGTGTGCTGTCCCCTGGTAACATGCCATTTGATGCCTTAATTGTTGTAGATTCGAGTTTGCGATTACCAAATTGTGTAAATATAATCTAGCTACATGTTGTAACTCTCTATAATTGTCTCGAAGCATCGATTGAGTACTTCTTGGTGTTTTGTATGTGTTTGTTTTAGGCTTATCATACCAGACATGTAGAACAGGATATTTGTTTAAGATACCCGACCACATATTTATTCAAATAAGCAGTAAATTAAGCAATGCTCAATGGTGGATCCTGTTTGTGTTATATAGTTAGCTTAGCCCAGCCACCATTGATAGAAGGGGATTACCCAGTTCATGTTAGCATCAACCCAGAGATACCCATGGTCATGCCCTGATCCCCATGTGAGATATAATGTGCAACTCACAGGCCCCCACACATGACCATGCACATACACAAACATATACAAAGGGCCTAATTTCACACAAATGTGCTAGGTACTAGGCCCTACCTGTTCAATGAGTGACATACACCACCACAAAAGGTATCCACACCAGTAGTCAGAGAACTGTAGCAACTATGCAATAACAGCAGCCACATGCAATATTAGCAGCTTCAGAGGCCTGGGCAGACACCCGCCATAAACATAGAACTACATGTGCAGGCTCTTTCACCAACCGCCCTGGGGACACACTCCAGCTGTCATACTAAGACACTTACATGCATGCACTGTCTATCATTCATAGACCAGCTAAGGCATGTAGAAGCGACAGTGCTAATGTTTCAACCCCAGTGAACATTGCACCAGACAACCATAACAGCTGCATATGCAGATGTATCCAGGTTACTGACCATTGCATGTGTGTCTGGCATGTACGCACATGACAAATGACAACTGAGTCCAGTCCATTTCTCTCACTGCAGGCACACGTGGCAGCCAGAGATGAGGTACCATAGCAAAGGTGGTAGTGCCTACACACACAATGTCCATTACCTCAGGAGAAGACACTGGCACTAAGAGTGCCCCATCTGCCACGCTTGCACCCCATACAGCAGTGAGCCACTGCAATAATCCACATACAAAATGTAGGTAACACAGTGTGGCTAAAAGCATCTGCCATTTTGAAGACCATACACACTTTAACATCTGCACTGTCCAGCAACACCGCAACCAAGCTGCCTGCCCACATGCCTGCTGCAGCACCCGTCATTAACAAAGCTTGTAGTTAGTTGGCTCCTTGCCAGAGGAATCACTCCCTAATGCACCGCCCACCAGTGAGCATGCCTCCACTCATGTTGGAGTATCGCCCGCGATCACCACCACCATTCAGCCAGCCTCAGCTTTCAGTGTAGGATCTTTGGGCCTCATTCCGCGTTTGGTGGTAATTCGACAGTAAATCAGTTGATTTACTGCCAAATTAAGTTACCATTACCACCACTAGGTCCTGTGTGTTTACTGCAGGATTACAAGTGACGGTAGGGTGGGTAATTCCCCATTTCTGGAGTCGATGGAGATTTTTTTAACCGATTTAGCACCAGCAGAATTACTGATTTTTGGAGGTGAAGTGCGGATTCTTCTCCAGTAGCAAGCTGAAGGTGAATCTGACACTTTACCACCAAAAATGAGTAGATTTGCCACGTGGTAATTCTGCCTGTAGTAAATCAACCAAATATTATAATTTGGTGGTGTGGGAAAAAATGCATTTCTGTTACAGCCATATAAAAGGGGAGGTAACGGAATCATGCCCTTTGTCACCTGTCAGTGTTGGTACACTGCTTGTCCACACCCTCTCAGGCAATGGGCCTCATTACGACCCTGGCGGAACGGGTTAAACGGCGCCGTAAAAGGTGATGGCGCCGTTCAACCCGTTCCGCCACATTACGAGGTCCCCGCGCGGGACACGTTAAGCACGCCTGGGAAAACCTATAGGGGCTGAAATGGGGATGGGGAAGGACCATGTCCGGGTCCTTGAGGGAGGAATTTCCGGCCATCCGAACTCGGAATGGCCCGGTAAGTCCTCATTCCGAGGACCCGGACACGGATGCGATTTCGGCGGCAGCCATGCCACCAATAGCGGCATGGCTACCGGCCAAACTCGTAATGAGGGCCAATGTCTGTCCTACGAACACACCTCCCCAATTCTCTGTCACTGGTGACCTAGAGTGGCATCCACATCATGATGACACATTACTCATGGATGATGATGATCAGTGGCAGCCCCTATGTATGGACCAGGGGGCGCTGCCCCCTCACTCGAGTGGCATGCAGCACTGTCCTATTATCTGCAGGTGGCCTGTGCTTCCTGTCTCTAAGCTGGGGGTGCATCTCCCCCACTACTTGATTTTCTATTTTCAATGTGGAGTCCTTTGGCTCTGCTAAATTTGCAGAGCACAATAATGAGAGGCCAGCAAGGCGTAGGAAGATCAGCCCGCGAACTCTCATCATTGCACTTCTAGACTAGGAGCACGTTGATAGACAGGAGAGGGCTACTCTCATCTTCTGTCAGCTGGCGCGCTCTCCGTAGGGCGCACCTTCTGGTCAGTGTCGTGGACGGTGTTGGCATGCTGAAGGTGCACGGTAACTGACATGTGTTGTGTATGTTGTGGAATTTGGTTGTGTGTATGTGTGCACACAAGTGTGGTTGTCTGAGTGTGCGTGTGGGAATTTGTCCATGTGGGAATGTGTGAATGTTTGTTATTAGGTATGTGTGCATGACTGCTGTTCGAATGCAGGGGTGAATGAGACAGTGTATGCTTTGTAAATGTATGCATGTGCGGGTGAATGAGAGTGTATGTTGTGGTCTCTTGGCCTGGTTCGGGCACCCTTGCTATGCTTGGTCGCTCCCGTATATTCACGGCAAACATTTATGCCCCTCCCATTAAAAATGTCACCAGCCGCCACTGAGGATGATGGCACTACTGACGGTGGCGATAAAGCGACCGGGTTGAGAGATGTTGTACACACACCCTACATTGTTCACCAACCTGATGGCCTTTCCAGTGATACATTATTTGTCATCTGAGAGAAACAGGAATAAAGCAGCAGCAGGAGAAGATGGAACTCCTCACACAGCTCCACCTACAGCATGCACAGGCAATGCAGGATGCTGTGCAAGGGGCCTCTAGTAGAATAGCCATGCAAATGTCCTGTCAGTACATTCACCTAACTGAGGAGGTAGAAATCAATAGGGTGGACGGCCGAGGGTGCGGGAGCTTGCCGAGGCACTATCATCAGGTCAGGAGAGTATGCTGAGGGCACTTCTCCTTATATTGCAACACATGCGTGGCCTGGAGTCAGTCCGTTCTGCCTCCTTTACGCACATAGAAGGGCCACAAGCAGGGAAAGTGTAGCTGCAGTTATTGAGCACCACCAATCACTCACCAAAAGCAGCTTCTGGTCAAGAAAAATGCAGGAAGAAATCATTTCTAGACTTTGAGATGACATTGAGGTGAGGATTGAGGTTTGACATTGAGGTGAGGATTGAGGTTTGAGGTGAGCCTTAGGTGGTTGCCGATTGAGAGTGAAGGGTGGGAATGGCTATTGAGGATTGAGGGTGGATGAAGGGCAAGGGAGCTGGGAATTCAGGATGGAGGGAGGGCATTGCATCAGGAGTAAATATCCGGTAGTCTTTTGGATCGACTTATACATTTTATCATAGCGATGTCTCTGTTTGCAGTGTGAAATGTGCACATCAGTGTGCAGAAAGAAATGTCCATCAGTTCCTGGTGCCTCAAGCGTCGGCCCCTTCTTGCAGTGTGGCCATCCAGTGCTGGCTTGGCAACCCATGTGCTGTTATGCTCTTCCTCTGAGTTTGGGGGCGCCAGACCCTCCTCAGCAGGCAGTGGAACAGTCCTCCTGATGCACATGTTAAGCAGCATCACACACACATGGGCGATCTTATCAAGCTTCTCTGGGCTGAACATGAGTGACCCGCTATCCGGTGGACGCGCTTGGACCTTTCTTTCCAGAGTCAAAATGTGTGCTCTATGCACACCCTGGTCCTTATGTGTGCCTTGTTGTAGGAAATCACCTGTGACATCCAGGTGTTCCTGATTGGGGTCATGAGTCATGGTAATTGTGTTTAGCCATAGTTACCTTCATATACAATGACATTTGGTCATTGGAATGTACTCATCCATCCGTAGCAAGCCATGATCGCATTTAGCTTTTATAAAGTAAAGTGTGTTCACTCACATGCCACCAGAGTAGGATACCCTTGCATTTGACTATGCCCAATGACTTGTGCCCATCCTGGTCAGCAGCATACGTTTGCACCACCATTTTCTGCATCCCCAACATTCCCTGCGCACCCCACATGGTACTTGGCATATTGCAGCCTGTGCTGGCTCTTTTGTGTTTTTATGGTGCTTTGCAAGTGTGTTTATGGCATTGTGTTAGATCGGTGTTTTGTATGTGTCCATACAGTTGTATACTGCTAGGGGCTGTGGTGTTCTTTTGACACTGCTTTCATGAGTGAACCGTGCAGTGTTTATCATACATGAGGCAGGAAGAAAGGAGTTCTAGAAATAGAAGGCAATTCCTGTTTGCTTCCCGACACATTCTGGGACATGTTGTCTCTTCAGCCCAAGTGCTTCAGTGTGGTTGAAAGTCACTGAAGGGGTGTATGATATGGAGTGGTGTCAAGGAAATGTGGCTAAAGCTCCTGGAAGGTTCTTTTAATATATGCATGGTGTATTGTTGGCTCAGTTCCCCCGCCCACAGTCACATCCACATGTACCTTTGTAGATACATCCCCAGGTTCTAAGTGTGCTGTCCATTTATGCAGGCAGGGTACTGTTTTGTAGGGCTAGGGTGTCATGGGTTGAACCAGGAAAATGGGCACAGCAGTGGCTTAAATTGAGGTCAATGTGGCATATAATTTGTACATTGATTGTTACAGTTTCCTATTGCAAAAAACATGCTCCAATTCCTGGGATGCCACCAATGCCACATGTGTGCATTCCAAAGCTGTTATGACATTGAGGAAGTGGGTAGTGGCATAGAATCTGGTCTTCGTGGCATGCACTTCTGCAGGTTAGTGTGCAGAGAGATGTGATGTTCCATTACAGCATTTAGCATGGGATCTATGTGATTATTGGGACGGCCGAAAATGCTAACTTTTTTTTAACCCTTTACACCACATATATATGCAGGGGGAGACCCTCCTCAGCCCCCCCATATTAATATTATACTCTAAACCCCCTCACATATATATGTGGTGTAAAGGGGGGTTAAAAAAAAATAAAGTCGCCATTTTCAGCAGTCGCAATTCCCAGGTCGACTTTTGTACGATTCATTTAGCATGTAGCCCAGCACTTTGGAAAATGTCATCTACGACATGCAATGTGGCTTGCCGGTGGTGTGCTGATATGTGCCTGTGGCACAACAGCCCAGGACAGATAACAGCTACAGCTGCGGTAGTATGGATGTTTGTATATTGATCCCACTCTCAATGTCAGGCTGGATAAGTATTTATATTTAGTATTTATGTTGCATTTATTAAGCACTTTACAGCAAGCCCTATACAAATCATCACAATACAGTACAATCAATGTGAAAAGTGGTGACAGGGTAATCAAGAGAAATCCAAAGAAGATGAGATTCAAGCACAGTGTGGAAGAGAGAGTAAGAAGAGAAAGAATGAAGAGAGAGTGGAAGTACGTTCCAGTGAAAAGAGGCTAGTAGAGAAAATTAACAAAATTGGGCTGGACACAAGGTGGACGAGGGACAGTGAAAAGAAAAAGAGACTGGAAATAGAGAGAACAAGGGGGGGAAGTAGAAGGACACAAAGGAACAGAGATAGGAGGGAGAAAGATTGTGAAGGGATTTAAAAAACATACAGAGAAAGTTACATTTAAGACGAAAAGGAAAGGATAGGAAAGTGACGATATGGCAGAAGAAATAGAGTCACAAGGAGACAGAGAACAAAGAAGACAAATTGAAGAAATGAAAATGGACTTAACAGGGCTAAGGGGAGAGACTAGGAGACCAAAAAAAGACAGTAACAATAGAAGAGACAAGAAAAGATAAGAGAAGAAATCAGTAGCTTAGCAGCGGAGAAAGTAAGAAAGGGCCTAGCCTACGAATGTTAAAAAGGCTAACCCAACAAGAACGAGACGAGAAAGTAAGGAAATATGAAGAGAGAAGGAAGGCGTGAACACCAAGTTTATGAGCTGAAGGCAAAATAGAAAGAAAAGAAGGGGGAAGAGATGGGTTTAGGAGAAAGAGGAGGGAGGATGGCAGCTGCAGAAAAGATAAGGACTTCTGTAAAAGAGGAATTGAGAACGAGATAATGATCGGACATCCAAGATTTGATGGCCAAGAGACAAGAGGTTAAGGTAGAATGGATAATAGGAGAGAAAGAAGAAAAGGATAGGAAAAGTTGGGTGTCATTGGCATAGAAGTGGTGAGACAACCCAAAGGAAGAAATGATTGAAGCAAGAGTGGAAGTGTAAAGACAAAACAGAAAAGGACCCAAGATTGATCTCACGGGAACACCATGCAGGAGGGGAAAAGTAGAAGAAGATTTACCTACCCAAGAAACAACATAAGTATGATGAGATAAGTAAGATTTAAACCAGAGAAGGACAGGCCCAGAGAACCCAAACGAAGAAAAGGAGGAAAGAAGCAAAGACTAATCAACAGTGTCGAAAGCGGCGTATACATCAAGACCATCTGTGTGCATGGCCGCTGGATGTGCGTTTTGTGATTGAATTTACATTCTTTGTCTAAAAAAATGCAGAATTTTTGCAACTTGAATTGAAATTGAAATGAATATGTCACTTCAGCTAGATTCCCCCCCATTTCGAATAAAAAACGGCATAAAAAAAATGTGACTTTTTTTTTCGACTTTTTTTTCGACTTTTTTTTCGAGATTTTATTTTTCGATTTTATCACTATAAACCCAATCCATGATATTTCCCTAGAGTGGAGTATGTAAAGACATCTAAGGATGTACATGAGGATATTCCCCTATTTACCCAGGATGACCAACCCGTAGATCTTAACAGTACACAAAATGATATGATGCCCTTTTCTGATGATCTGACCTTCAGAAGGCCTGTGCCCACCCTGTGACAAAGCACCCGATGTACCCATGACCAAAAGTGGTATGTCTTCAGATCAATCTCGTCTGGCCCAGAAACTCAATACCTTGAAATGTATGATTGTAAATACTTGCTTGCTTGTTAAACATGCGACTGTGGTGGCAAAGTTCCTTCTGGATAACAAAATTGACATATGTGCCCTCACCGAGACCTGGCTTCATGTGGCAGCTGGTCCTGCTGTCTTCCGGGCCGTTCCCACAGGATATAGGATCCTACACACTGACTGTACATCGGATGAGGAATGTGGGGTTACCATGATTCATGAGGCCTCTCTTCAAATCCACCAAATTGGGGGCATTACGGTGGCAAATTGTGCAATCCTGTTAGCTAAATTATCCACTAATCCCAATACCACTGTTGACATCATTCTGGTTTATCTCCCCCCAGATAAAATGCCTGACTTTCTTCTCCATCTAAACAATGTGATCATTCCCTTGCTTAAACCCCCCTCAAAGATGATTGTTTTGGGGGATCTGAATCTAGGTCTGATGGACCCGACTGACAATATGGCTAACCTGCTTAACTCTATGCTGCTCGAACTGGATTTTCGGCAACATATTGAAACTGCAACCCACAACAAGGCAAGAACACATGACTGGGCGGCAATGCATGATGTTGAGCTTAATAACATTAGGGTTTCCCCCTGTCCTATGGTCAGACCACTCCGTCGTTCTTTTTAGTCTGCCCATTTCCTCTAAATCCCCTAAAATGATAGGCACCAAGTGCTGGACCAAATATAGGAATTAGCGTAAACTCACAGCCCACGCCTTGGAACTGCATTTTGCATCTACACTGGACAATTTATCCAACCTGAATAGGGCAGACTACCTAGCTGAGGCATTCCAGACAATGATGACAAGCGCTGTTAACTATCTGGAACCAGAGAAAACATGTTTGTTCCCTGCAAAGTATGGTACTCCACTGAGATTCAAAAACTAAAGGTGGAATGGGAAAAAATCAATCTCCTGATAATAAAAGCAAATATTTCATCGCAGCTAAAGCACATAAAATCTCCATCTGCGAGGCAAAAGAACTCTCGTATGACAATAGAATTGACAGTGCTTCGTCCAACACCAGAGAGCTTTTCAAAATTTTAAAAGAACTTGAAAACCCCTGCCCAGCTTCAAACACTGTTCAGGATCCCATGATAAAAAAAAGGTTGAGACCATTAGAGAAAATGTGAGTAAAAAATGTACCACCTTGGGCTCCTTGAAGGTCAATAATGAAAACGCGCCCTCTTCTTCCACAATTCCTGTTTTTACCTTTAGAGCAGTGACAGAAGTGGACATTTTAAAGGTGCTGACCAAGCTTAAATCCACTGCCTATAAGGGAGACATCTGCCCTGCATTGGTTGTCAAATCCTGTGCACCTCAGCTCATGACACTAATCACTAAATTTGTGAACTGTTCATTTCAGTAAAACATTGTTGCATCCCTGACTAAGAAGCATGGATTTCTGCATTGCTGAAAAAAGAAGCTTATATCCAGATTAACCAGAAAATGACCATCCTATTTCCAACATACCTTTTCTGTTAAAAATTCTGGATAAGGTTGTATACACTCAGATCCAAGAGTTCCTGGAATCATACAACATACTAGGTCACAAGTTATCGTGCTTCCGGAGTGCTCATAGCACCAAATCCACCTCGTTAGATCAGAAGGCAAACAACTTGCATTGTTTCAAAAAAGGTAGCACAGTGCTTCTGATGTTACTTGATCTATGCTTGGCCTTTGACCTTGTGGACGACGTTATACTTATCCCAATGTTACAGAACACATCCTACTTTTCCTGTGAGGCAGCAGAGTGGATTCACTCGTTCCTTTCTGGGCAGAAAGCGAAAGTATTTTTCAATGACTATATGGCGGATGACTACCTGGTCTTGTGTGGAGTACCTCAGGGGGCGTTCATATCACCCACACTTTTTAACATCTACACAATTCCCCTCTTTGAGATGCTACAAGCTAAAGGGGTATGCAAACTATTCGTACGACACGCAATGTTTGATTCCACTCTCTGGGGATCACGTAAAAGACACCATCAGCATTAACAATATCTATGACCTGATGGCGTCGCAGATGGTGAATAACTGCCTTGCTCTTATCAACAAGAAAATAGGGCTCATGATTGCAGGCACGGCACCCCAGTTGCGGAAGCTTGGGAGGAGTACCAGTCCATTACCATTGAAGAATTCTCTAACGCCACACTACCCAAAGTAAAAACTTTGGGTGCTGCCCCGGGTCAGGAATTTACCATGAAGCTACACATCAATAGCCTTACCTGCAGCTCAGCTTATTACCTGAAGTTTCTTGCACAACTGAGGCCTTTTCTTAATCCTTCAAACTGTGCCACCCTTGCCAGGGCGATCATCAGGGCTCGTCTGGACTATTGTGCATGTCTTTTGCAAGGCATTGGTAAAAAATAAAATGGCCCGCCTGCAGGTGATCCAGAACAATGCAGCCCACATTGTAGATGTCTTGCAGAGAACCAACTATGTCTCTAATGCAAGTAGGTCCATGCACTGTCTGCCAGTGGACAGTAGAGTCACCTACTGAACTCTATGCATCACTAATAAGTGCCTTTATGGCACGAGTCCCAAGTATCTGGCTAGTCGACTCTCCAGGTTTCCTGTTCTGAGAGTTCTCTGCTCTAATACTTCTTATCTGCTGCAAACCCCCAAATCAAAGCTGTCCATTGCTACATACTGGTCCTTCCCGCATTCTGCACACAGATTTCAGTGGATCTCAAAACTGCACTCTTCTCCTAATCTCACATGTTTACTATTGCCCCCTGGAATTAGTCTATCCCACCCGGCTCATCTGTATGGATTTTATGTGTGTGCGACATGTCCAGCGCTGTCATGCCTATGGACCCTAGCTTATGCACTTTACAAATAAAATAAATACATAAATAAATAAAGAATTAATAAAGAAGAGTGTTTCGCGTAGCATGCAAAAGGGAGAGGAGTTCTGCTAATCTCTGCCAGTTTAGGCGATTGAGTGTCATCAACTCCCTATATGTTAGTGACCAGGGTGATAGTCTGACTTGGGAATGGGTAATCTCCTGGAGACACATCTCCTCCATCTTGGACCTGGTGGATCCTCTGTTGTTGCTGCTGCGTTACCCTCTGCAGGTCAATGTAGACTAGGAGTCCTTCTATGGTAAAGTTTGCAACTGGCAGGGGCTCTATGGTGTTTGGAAGTGTGTTGTGGGATGGTGTGTTTGTTCCACACCTATTTGAGATATTGGGAGCACCCGTGGCTTCATTTTCTTTACCTTTATGCATTTACCTCGATCTTCATGGATGAGTTAACTGTGCCCGTTTTTTGGAGGAATGACCTCTATTTGTGGTGGTATTTGCACGCGTAGTAAGGTATGATTTGCTCCTTTGTTTTGGATGGTGATTAAATACCCTGATAATAATAATACAAAAGTGCGAATTAGTCAATCACAATTACTGTTGCTTTTTGTTAGAGAGAGAGAGAGAGATTAAAACGTTATTCAGACATTGCATCCATTAACAAAGCATAAAATAACACCAGTCACAAAATATAAAACCACCTCCAAGGATTAAAATATCTAGAAGTGAACACCACGCAAAACTAAACTCCAGCGCTCAGTAATTCATTCTACATTCATCACTTTAAAAGCATCCTTAATAAAATTAGCTACATCGGATCCAAAATGTTCTACATTGCTGTTCATAAAAAACATTGCTCCTATACATATTCTTACATTATTTCTGATAAAATGCAGTCAAAGTCAACGTTTCCTTAGATGGGCTATAAACCTACACACCATTAGAAAAGGTATCAAATCCCCCGCACATTCAAAGCCGCAAGGGCAAATCTTCCCTACTCTCAACCAAGGGGCTCTTGCTCACACAGGTTACACATCTGTTTGGGCCATTAACAATAGCCTATGGCTATCATGAACATGTCATTCGATCATTGCTGGGACGGCTTTCGGGTGCATTAAAACAGGGTTGTGAAATTTGAATGAGTGTGACATAAGCACACATTCCTGAAAAGGTCTCACTTCCATCTCAACAGACCTTTTTTTGAGCAAACCTTTCCGTTGGATTTTTAAATTTGCACCCTGAACATCCTGAGTCCTCAATCTCCAGCGGGTCATTAGTTTAATTCCACTGATATACTGTGGAATCAGAAAATACAATATTAAGGCTTTTACACCATGCAAAGAGAAATACACCGACACAGGCTTGTAAAGATTCCCAGAATCTTTATTGCAATTCTGTACAGTTTACAAAACAAAGTACACAAATAGCTATTTGGCCGTCAATACATCAAAGAGACCACCAGCAGGGTTCAATGTGAGCAGTGAACGGGAATTGCTAGCTGGACTTCAGCGTATTTATAGAGTTTTGTTATAACGATGTCCAGCCTCTTACAAGTTAATCATGTACTGGGCTAGGGTCGCGCCAGGTTCGTTCCTAATTTACATATCTCATGCATGCGGTTTACTTTTTAATACATTTGCTAACAAACACTATTATTCTCTAGGTTTAACTTTACATTCTTTACACATTGCTTTAATACAGGTCAAACAGATGTTTTACATGTCATGTTTAGATAGCGTTATTGTTCTTGTACACTTATAGGTTAACATCACCGATTCAAGTAATCCCCTGATCCCGAGGTCAACAAAGGACAAGGTCTACATGACCCTAACATGTAGCCTGCAGGCAGGTTGGGCATTAAGAGGTTGAAGAGGTTAAAGAAAGAACAAGAGAACACAGGTCGGCCATTTTAGGCCACAGGTGACTTTGCACGATAAACTAAAATGGCGGCTTTAACCTAAAATGGAGGCTTGATTCACTTAAGTTTACGACCTTGCAATACGGATTTCCTCGCAAAGTGACTGGGCATAGGCCAACATATACAATTAGGACAAAACAATATTATATCAGTTTTAACAATACCAGGCACTGCCGTCCTTAACATACTGGTTGCTAAGTTCTCTCACAGCAGCCCCTAAATTAATGTTTGTGGGTGAGACAAAGAACCGCTACTCAGCTAAAAGGGAGATGTTCACCAGCCTTAATTCAAATCACATTGCGTCTGCAGGGGTTCTCGTAGGCAAGCCCCCTAGCCTACATAAGTCCATATTTTGCAAATTCACTAGGGAACTACATGGGAAGGAGCCCCACACTCAGGCGCCATACAGAATCGCTTTGTTAATCTTCACCTGCATGGCCGGGACACATCTATCTAATCACTTTGCAGCAAATTGATGGTAAAAACGTATAGTTCCTACTAAAGTCACCAATGCCTGCTTACCTATTGCACAGATATGACTTTTCCAAGAACCATTATTGGAAAAAAGCAAACCTAAATATCTATCAGTAATTCCTCAGGTGCTAATTCCACCAGGGGAATTTGGTGCAGAGGAATTACTGCCTAAATGTTGGCACTCCAAATTCAGCAAAGAGTAAAAGTAGCATAATTCGATTTCTGCCACTTTTTGCCGTTACCGCTGTATTCAGAATAAGGACTAAAGGCTCTAATATCAGGGAAAAGGGTGCATCATTGTGTGTCAGGCAATACTGCAAACATCAATGACAAGTACTGTAATTTGGGCCCTTCCTCCAAAATGTATTGTATAAAATTGGTGTGAAAAAGTATTTAACATGTTACGGGGAATATGTAGAGAAGGTTTTTATCATGAAGATAAGTGTGGTGTGGGCGTGGAGTACAGCCATTACTGTACTCTAGTAAAACCCAACCACTCTTATTACTTGATATCTCATACCCACCTAGCCTAACTGTGTAACCAGTTTTCATTGCACTGCCAAAATTGAGTCTAAGTGGTCTCTCCTTACACTGGCAATGGGGGGTAGGTAATGTGACGCTCTTAGATGGTTTGTTGTGAGCAGGAAATGTATCTCACTTAGATGTATTGTTGAGGTTAGGCAATGTATCTCAATTAGGTGGATTGTTGAGGTTAGGAAATGTATCTCACTTAGATGGATTGTTGAGGTTTAGAAATGTATCTAACTTAGACTGATTGTGGGGGGCAGGAAATGTATAACACTTAGATGGCTTGTTGGGGGCAGGAAATGTATTGCACCTAGATGGATTGTTGGGGCAGGAAATGTTTTGCACTTAGATGGATTGTTGGGGGCAGGAAATGTGCAGCATTTAACGTAATTGATTGATGGGGGTAGGAAATGTTGCTCCTAACTAACCGTACAAAAGAATCACCATGATGCAAACTCTGAACAAAACACAACCATACCTCTACCTCACCACAAACCACACGCACTTCACAACACCCAACATGAAACCAAACCACACACAGTCATACCTCAACACGACATGATGGCTACCAATCCGAAAACGCACCTACGCTCAGTGACCGGTTTCTCTGAACTGAAGCTGCCAACAGCTCACCATAGCTCTCATGCTGTTCTCCTTCTCAATCCCACTAACAACCCCCTCGCCCCGCATATCACCCTTCCATTGCAGATCTTCCAGAGTGCCAAGAGACCACGCAAGTGGCTACAGTGCGCTGTACAAGACTCATTAACATTAACATTAACATTAACATGAAAGCAAACTATTCTCTTGAGGCTTGCATTAACTCTGCATTTTTTTTATCAGTTTGTTGGACAGGATCTTAGGTAACGTGTGCTGAAAAGTAGCAGCATTGAAGAAAAGCTTCTTAGTGGAAATAGTTTGAATCTTCTAGCCGGACAGTGCCCAAAGCATGAGTCTTGTCAAAGTAAGGTTTGTTTCTAAACTTTGCCTCCTCTGTGTACAATGGAACGTTTGTATTATTTTACTCTTTTTATGGATGCACATAAAATTCAGCTAAAAAACAATACAAATTGAAGCATGAACTTGAAATTGGAATATAATATTGGAAGGTTTTGAAAAAGGAAGGACTTGGTAGTTTGCCCAATCCAGGAAGTAGAGGGGGGAAAATGTGTGGGAAAAGCGTACCTGGCAATATGCCTCATACAAGAATTTGGTGCTTTGAAATGACTGTGGTGGTGATTTCGGGCCAGTACAAACGTTTAGTAACATAAGTCAAGGAACCAGATCAAGAGACATCGGACTGTCATGTTTGGTGAAAAAGGGCTGACAGAAGCGTGTCAAGCAAAATCCCACCTGTCTGTATTCAAGCGAGTGTATATCTGGCAATAAAACCTCAGCATTATTTCAGGGCACCAGGACCAGATATACTTCCTGCCATAGGATTGGAGAGAAATACCAGAGGTTTGGCTGGCCTGCTGTTTCCAATAATTGATAAAGTATTGAGAACAAATAATTTTCCTAGCTCCTAGATGAGCATCTTTCTGTTGCAATTTTATGAAACAAATGGGCGCAATGCTTCCGGGAGACTAACGACATGACTGCATTGATGGATATGGGGATATTTTGTTTGTTGTCCCAGATTGTGGGGTGGTGATGTTGCATTGGGAGGACTATTAAACTAGTGCCATTCTTATGCAAAAGGAATCCTTAGAAAAATTAGTATCTTCCATAGATAAATGTTATTACACAAACAATTGACCGAGGTTGACAACAGCAGCGTGCAACAGCTTGCATATTCTACTGAAGCTGTCCCCACTCTGATAAGATTCCATGCACAACAAACACAATATTCAGTGATGATGATGATGAACATGGTATGCCCTTTCACAATACTGGAAATGTCCTTTACTAAGTCAGTGTGTGTAGGCTTAATTTGTATTAGTATCTATCATATAACGAAGTGCTTCTGTCAAAAACACTGTAAAATAAGTCAAGTTGGTAGCATCAACATGACATATGGGCCTCATGACGAGTTTGGAGGTAGCCATGGTGCTATTAGCGCCATGGCTGCCTCCAAACTCGGGTCGTGGTTCCTTGAATGAGAAATTACCGGGTCATTCCAACCTTGGAGGACCCGGTAATTCCTCATTCAAAAAAACCATCCCCATTCCCATTCTAGCCCCATAGGGCTCAATGGGAATGGGGAGGGAGCTAATAACGGGTCCGTTAATAAGGGCATGGCTACCTCCATACTCGTAATGAGGCCCATAATGATAATATCACACATTGGGCTACTAGCTCCATGGCTGCCGCCAGACCGGGCTCCTTCACCGCGTTCCCAGAATGAGGAATTACCGGGCCATTCCGAGTTCAGAGGGCCCGGTAATTCCTCCCTCTGGGAACGCGGGCCCGGAACTTGCCCATTCCCATCTGAGCCCCCATAGTGCTCAATGGGAATGGGAGAGGGAGCTAACAACGGGCCGATTACGACCGGCCCGTTGTTAGCTCCCTCTTCCCCCTCGAGGGACCCGGTAACGATGCCTGGTTTTACCAGGCGTCCTTACCGGGTCCCGCGAGGGGACCTCGTAATTCCACGGGACGGGTTTAACGGGTCCGCCTCCATTAGCGGAGCCCATTAACCCGTTCCGCGAAACTTATAATGAGGCCCATAATTTGAAATTATCAATAGATTAAACAGGGGTCGCTGTTTGTTGCAGTGCTAACGTGGAGAACTGGTTCTATTAACTTTGTCTGGCGTGTGGGAAACTTCTCCTCCTGTAAGGCTAAAAGCACATTTGCAGCATGTAAGCATGAGCAAGGGCCTTGGATAAGTGCTCTGCAGTTAGCCTTGCACCGAGCAGTAGTGAACAGAGTTTGGGTGTGAACTGGATAACCCAGCTCTTTAAGATGAGCAGCAATACCCTGGAGATGGATGGGGATGCAGATTATATTCATACATCAATAATCAAAACGACTCAGGTAGTTTGGCAAAAGGATAACTGTTTTAATATCAATTGTCTAAAACAGGGAGTACAACGAACATCAACAAACTCGCTCGATCCTCTTACTCAAAGCATCTTATAAAAAATTGAGTTTTTATACACAAAACTCAACATTAATGACGTTAACCTAAGTGTTACTAATGTCATCCTATGTGGCAAACTACAAAGACCTATGGTTATGGGTGATAGGCTCTCAGTGAACATATAAATATATGTTTTATATTAGTATGAGACAATGAGTGAATATAATTGGCTACTTAACATCAGGTGGGGCAACTAAGCCCTTCCCTCAAAATGACCACTATTAACGTCACTAAATGTACGACGTCCCATTGGTTACACAAACTATAGGGCCCTTGATTACACGGTCCTCTACATTTGGTTGGTTTCTAACCTCCATCAGTACTATTCCATCTACGTCTAACAGCATGCAGGCTGGCCGTCCAGGTGCTGGTGAGCTCGTCTTAACCATAGCTTCCCACCAATTGACATATCAATCCATCATCACCTCAGTGGTCTCCTGTCAATTTGGCTTTGAAGCTCTTCCTTGAGAGTGTTCTTAGCTCTGAGAAATTCAGGGATCGAAAGCACGCTCTGCCCTCATGTGTAGGTGTGATCATCTTGTTAGTCCAGCTTCATCCTTCCACGTGACTGAAGAACATGAAATTGAGCCTTTCGTGCATTTGTAATACTATTTTCTAATAGACCTCTGATGTCTTTGTTGTTTTGTTCATGCCTTCTGAACAGGAGTTCTGTTCTTTCACACGATTTATATCCAATGTCAGTTTTCTCCTGTTTGATAAGACCTTGGCTTCTTTGGCTCATCCAACTTTGCCTTCTGAGATTCATTTTATTATTTCAAGCTTCTTTTTAACTGCGAAACACTGAAAATGAGGCCTTCTTGTTAAAGTCCAGCACTGCTATAATGTGTAGACGAAACATCCATCCTTTACTTGATCATTTGCATATGTGTATATATTGGCGCTTGCCGCAATATATTCACTATAAAGCTAGCCTCATGATTGCTTCGTCTGCTTGCTTTTCTCTTGCAATTGTACATGTTTAAAATGACTTGATATCTTCATTGTTTCTATGGCATAAGCTTCTTCACCTTGATTTCAAGATGTCACTTATCCTCGATCCTTTCTTGATAGTGTAGAGGAGGTCCCAAATAAAGCCTGCACTCTAGTCGCCCATTTTGAAGTACCAGGAACGTTCACACCGAGATATGTGACATATGATGAGCAAATAAACCAGCAGAGAGCTGCAGTAGGGCTCTGCCCAGTGCCTATCAGAAGAACGATACCTATTGAAGTACCAATTACCATAAGGTACCCATTGAGAAAACCCTACAAGCAAATGAGACGAAATGAAGATTGCCTAAGTACTGTCCCGGAAGAAACTAAAAAGGCCTTAATGGAAGACGAATGGTGACGTCAAGAGAGCTCGGACCGGCTCGCAGATAGAAGATATGACGACCCAAGGATGACACAAAGAGACGAAATGCCATGAATAAAGATATTGTGAAACTAAAAGAAGAGAACGTTGTTGAAATACAAGGGAGCTTAAGCTGTAAGCAGGTTGAAGATATTCAACCAGCTAACGCCTGTACATATTCTTGTAAACGCAAGAAAGCTAGGAAAATAGAGCGGCAAGCATCATTGTACACAATCTACCTCAAAATGAAGCACATTATATAAGTGCAAGTCCACTTTGCACTAAAAGCAGAACCAACCCAGGTTACTATAGGCCAAATGCAAGAAGATTCATATTCTATCAACACGAGGAAAGAAGGCTGAATCGAAACTCGGCAGAGGCAGCTTGTGCCAGGGAAGCCAAGGTCATACCAATAGAAGCTATGAACAGTAGCTACTTTTAATTGAAACTAAGAACAGAATATCCTGCCTCTGAAGGATCGAGATAAGAAGGCGAAGGCAGGTGGCGGGTGAAACGAAAACCAAATAGACAAATTGAGAGAAACGAGGCAGATTCACGGTGTGGTAGCACGTGACCTTCCGAGCGAGAAGGAGCACGGGTTCACACCTATGCTTGGCATCCGCCCAGACAGAGATATCAGAACTTTTTCGAGACAAGAAGATGCAGTTTCGAGGCCAACCACATTGAACTAATTGACACATAGCCCATAAAGTGATGATTGGTTGGAGGAAGGCAGGGTGAATTGGGGGATACCCTGCATCTGGCTGACCGTTCTGCGTGCTGCTAAGCAAAGTGGAAATGTATGCATGGGGTTGATGCCAACCCAATCACAATGGACCAAATAATCTAGTGTCCTATAGTTAGTAGAACCAATAGGACGTTGTACTTTTAGTGACGTCTACAGTAGTCATTTTTGAAGGAAGGGCTTAGTTGCTCACCTGATAGTGTTAACCCAATCCCCTCACTCTGTTATCATATACAGATATAGCACCTATATTAAAGTTACCTTTTCCTAACCAATAGAATTATATGTTAACTTTTGAGTGTCACACGTCAGATTATGATGCGTTTTGAGTATAAAAGTTATGTTT
The DNA here is from genome assembly GCF_040938575.1 of Ambystoma mexicanum. NCBI lineage: Eukaryota > Metazoa > Chordata > Amphibia > Caudata > Ambystomatidae > Ambystoma > Ambystoma mexicanum. The sequence goes on from NC_090931.1 coordinate 1,345,957,595, forward strand.
TGTATGAAGTTCATTGGAGTTGAAGCAAGACGGACTATCGCATCACTGCTGATTGCCATGACTCCCCGTTTTTTGTACTTGTCATTAAACGGACTCCCTTTGCCAAATCATTGAGTTGTCCTTACTGATTGGTGTTGGAGTAATAAATCTGCTCCCCCATCCATCTCAAGGTGCAGCTATCTCGTTTTAAAGTACTTCGGAGCAAACCCCGACTCTATGGGCCGGCCGGGGGTCTCCCCAGTACAATGCCTATGAATATCTTCATTCTCTTATATCTCTGCATCCTTTATGTACATCAATTCGACTCAGTGTGGCATCTGCATTATTCTTTACCGTTTATTTGCTCTGCTTCTTCAGGAATCTCATTTAAACAACTATCATACATCCTTGTAGGCAGGTATGGTTTTCTTAATGGGAATCTTCCTTTTAGGATTCTCCCAGGTATTGGTACCCTTAATGGCACTGCACGGTTTTCATACTCTGGCTCCCAATATATAGGCAATATAGGCGAGACGTTGAGGTGTGGGTACTTGGCTCCTCCTCTTCACTCCCCCCTTTGGTCAATTCATTGACCACTCGCTCATCATCCTTCACATCCAGACATCCTCTTCTGAAAAAGAGCTTCTTAAGGATCCATATCTTTACGACTCTTTTTAGGCAACCTGCTGATTTCACATGTTTGTCTTTGTTCCATGTCATAAGTCTGCATTGTCCACTTGGACTGCAATAGATCCATCTTCCCACATATTTCTTATGGTTTCTTGGATACAGGAACTTCGTTCTCTCAAGTGCATGGATACTGGCCTTCAAAAAGTCTCTGATCTCTTCATCTGTCAAGTCATTGGCCTTTCATCCTTGCTGAACATCAATCATTATCTTCATCCCTACAGCTTTCTGTGCTGTCTTCTTGCATTGCAAGATTATCAACTTGATCGCACAGAATCCAAGCAATACCATTACTATCAGGGGTCCAAGCTATTTGAAAATGTCTGCCATCCATTGTGGAATCCAAGAAAAGAGTGATCCAAGCCAGCTGTCATCAGCAAGGTCTTCAACTTCATCTATCATCTGACCATGTAGCGTAGTCAGCATGTCTATAGCCTCTGTCAAAGTTCCATTCTCGTCATTGTGAGAAGGTAGGAACGTGCAACATGATTCTCCAATTTTTGCACAAACACCTCCATCTATTGCTGTGATCATATCCAATACATATCTGTTCTAAAGAGTCATCAGTCTTATGGCTCTCATTTCTTCTCTGATAGCATTGAATCCTTTGATAGTCGTGTTGATTGTCTGTAGCAATTCCCATCTGGTAATCTTCAGACATTTGGTATTTGCTCCAACCTGGATTCTTGGCATAAGATCTTTGTGAACACTGATGAGGTCTGGCTGAACAGATGCTCATATGGAATGGCATCAAAAGCTTCTATACATTTTGCTGAGAAATCGTTCTCTCTCTTCGTTCTCTTCATCAGTTCCACAGATCACTTCTTCCTCAGGTGAGCATCTGCTTTTGGAAAACTGTCAAGATTCAGATCACTTTTTGGAATCACCAATGCTGGAACATGAACATTCACTAATGAACAAAGTCCTCCCCAATTTTCTGGCAACTTTATATATGCTCTGGATCCGCAGGCCCAGTAGTGATCCATTGTCACTGGTGTCCCAATCTTCATTCCTGGTACATCAAAGATTCGGCCACAGGTCTGGTTTTCTCCCATTTTTCTTGTGCCATTGTTTCTGAAGCACAATTTTGCACTGTCCAAAAGAACAATCTGCCAGGGTCCTTCTCCATCTTCGAACCAAGTCAGTAGCTTGGCAAGTCTTGGCCATAATGGCTTGCATCCATGCTGTACGATACCAATGGTTGATTCAGGGCAACCAATTATCTCCAAGGCTCTGCAGATTACCACTCCTTCTTCCCATCCATCTGGAGACAACACTGATCCCCAGGTCTGCACCTGTCCTCTGTTCTTCCATTTTTTAACATCTTCCTCAGATTTTCCTGGACTGTCAAGTTTTTTGTTCACTTCCCATCTGATTCCAGCTCCTTTCTCTCCAGGATTTTCATATCTGATCACATGATTCTTGGGGTGTTCTCTGTCTCTTCTCTTTATATCCTGCACATAATCATCTTCATCTGGGTCTGTCAATTCAGTAGCCCATTTGAGATAGGCATCTGGGCCCATGAACTGGCCTCTTGTTCGGCAAAGTGCTACGCGAGACAGGCAATGTGCTGCCTGCGCATCTATTTCAATGGCTATACAAATCTTGGACTTCCCCATACTATAAGGCTGGAGTGCACACACAAAGCATCCCTCCTTTGAGGTTTTTCTTCCCTTAGAAAGGTGCAGACATCTGTGTGCCTATTAACAAGCTGTGGGCATTTTTCAATCAGGTAATAGAAAATCAGACCAACCAGTCTATGTGCGTTATCAGATAATTGGGGCATTTGCTCTTTCCCCACTATACTCTGGAAGCTGCAAAACTTGTTCAATGATTGCTGTGAGTAGTCTCCTTACAATTGAACCATTCTTAGGATCTTGCAAGAAAACATGAACACTAGTAGTTCTCCCAACGATAGCCGGATAAGTACACAAAATAAAGAGAAAAACTTCAAATATGATCCATGAAACGTTGTCTTTGGGAGACACCATGGACAAATCCAAACAGGAACTCAGTGCAAAATGAATCAGGGTACTGCACCCTCATTCAATTGTCAAAAATGAACTCAGAGTTTGGCATATTTTTCTTCTTATCCAGGCTTAAGCATGCCTCAGTCCAAAGTTTTAACAGAACCTATGTGGCTTAAGAACCTTTCCTTAACCCTGCAATGACTGCACAGAGTGTTTAAAAAACAAGCCACAATACAATGAACTCTTTGCTTTTACTTGACAGCTTCTACATCCTTCTTCCTCGTCAAAGATCTCGTCTGCACGTGCTGAGGTTCTTCCCCGATGCTTGCTTCTGGTAGGGGTGGGGGCAGAGGGGCTTCTCCCGCATAAATGTTCAGGTCACCTAAAAAAGTCCAAGCACGTCTGCCTTGCACTCTGATTGCAGATGGCGTGATGTCCTCCACAATGAAAGGACCGTTAAAGCAGGGTTTGTCCCACTTCTTCCTTGTGTGATTGCGGATTAAGACCGCATCTCCGGGAGAATAGTTGGAGAACACAAAGTTCTTTAGATTTGTTTGTTGAAGCATCTCCTTCTGTGTTCCATGCTGCCCCCACACCCTTGTCACTGTAACTGTCCTGTAATGACAGAGGTACTTGAAGTCATACAAATAAGGAACTCACGTAGCTCCATTCCTAATAATTGTGCTGTCGGCTGAGCATCACTTCTAATTCTGGATATAGGTGTGAGTGGTGTTCTCATTCGCCTCCCTGTCACTATCTCATGCGGGGTGAGATGGTGGTCCGTACCTGGTTGGTTCCTCAATGCATATAATGCCATTGGTAGGCAATGCAACCGCCCTTTTTTAAGGTAAGCTTCAACTTGGCTATTCTCTCTTTAAGCAAACTGTTGAGCCATTCACAAATCCCATTTCCTTGTGGACGATAAACTTGTGCTTTCTGCCAAGCAACAAGCTTATCTGTTCAAATGTCTGATTCACAAAATGGGGACCATTGTCTGACCTCATTACATATTCCCCATCTAGGAAATACTTCCCGTACTAAAAATGTTGCTGCACAGGTAGAGTCTGGGTGTGTACACGTCCAGCCTCAATCTATCTTGAAAAGGGACAGACTACTACAATCATGTATCTATATCCATTACATACTTGCAACATGTCGACATAGTCAATATGCAAATGCTGAAAGTGGACATTGGGTCTCGGAATAACTCTCCTAACTCCCCTAACTGTGCACAGTGTATTCCTAGCCGTGAATTTTTGACACACAATAAAAATTCACTACATAAAATGCAACATGCTCTATCAGATCTGGTACGAACCAATCTTCAGCAATAGCTGCAGCAAGATTCTCCCTAGTTGTGTGCGCGGGGTAGTGTAGCTGTTCCAGCACCACCCTTAATAAGGCTACAGGCATCACCGGTTTACCAGTGCTGTCTTGTTGCCACAATGCTTCAGAGGGGTTTAAAGAACACCCTCTTTGCGTCCACAAATTCTTCTCATCTTGAGGTGCTTCCCCCTGGACCTCTATCAGCTGTGCCTTTGACAGGTTATTGTAACTTTCAGACACACTCATCATAACAACAATTTTTTCATTTACATCAGGTGTCTCAACATTCATCATTATTTTATCTGCAATTGCTACATGCTTGGCTTCATCATCTGCTGCTTGACCTCCACGTGAAAAAAAATCTGCCCTTTTAGTATGAGGTATGTATTTAATGACCTCAATGCTTACTGGGAGCTGTAGTGCCTTAATGAGCCTGTCCAATAAGGTGGCGTACTGCACTGGAGTGCCGTCTGCTCAGAGGTAGCCCCTCCTTTACAACGTGCTAATCGTGTGTGCACTGTTGACGTCACGTACGGGGAGTCACTGTACACTGTCACATCCAGGTCTCCGTCAATAAAAACAATTTCTCCCCCTGCCAAAGCATTTTCATTTATCCTAGGGATTTCATGATAGAACTCCTCATAGTTTGCACAATCGTGTACAGTTTCTCCTTCTGTCATTGTCTCGGCTACAAACATGGCAGGATTCACTATCTTACATCAAACTATTTTAATCACTGGATTTGATATGACTACCTCATAGGCAGAGCCCTTTGAGATGTCAGCGTGCCTTTTAGTTTCTCAAGAATAGCAAATAGTGCGTGCTCAACAAATAACGTCATGGAGCATCCCATCACTATGCTTGCAGCCTTTTCTATGGCAAACGCGGCGGCTGCCAAATATTGTTTGCACGGAAAATGACCCCTCATTACTGTGTCCAAAATCCCACTGTAATATGCACGATTTTCTCTTGCGTTGCCTGTGCTTTCTTTAAAGCCTGTAATAAAGGCCTTATATATGAGCTGTAGTCAAAGGCCCATGCTCTGATGTAGTTACATAATCCCAGAAACCTCTGCATGTGTTTTATCATCTGTGGCTTCACTGTTTTTAGAATAGCCTCAGCTCTTTCAGGTGTAACCTTCTTTCCTTCATGTGAAATCAATTGGCCTATATACAACGCTTCTTGTTGACAATACTGTAACTTTTCTTTGTCCACATTATATCCTTTATCAGCGAGTGTAATCATCAGCTGAACAGAATTGCGTCTGCACTCTTCCTCTGAAGTGCTGCAAACTAAAATGTCCTCTACGTATTGCAACACAACACTTTCTAAATAAATATTGCTTAAATCCATCTGGAGGACTCTATTGAAAATCGTTGTAGACTCACAATACCCTTGTGGTAAACAAGTGCTTTTCAGACGAGTTTGTCTGAATGTAAATGATGTCAAATCCTGCGAGTCTTTGTGCAATGGGATTGAGAAAAACACATTTTTCAAATCAATCACAGTGAAATATCGTGCTTCAACAGGTATATTACATAAAATCGTAGCTGGATTAGGAACTAGAGGGAACTCGGCTTCTACAATCTGGTTTATCGGGTGTAAATCTTGAATTAGTCTCCATGACCCCCCCTTAGATTTTTTGATAGGGTACACTGCGGTACTGCATGGTGACTCTGACATCACTAAGATACTCTGATCCATCATGGTGGAAATTGTCTTAAAAATACCTTCATCTGCCTCTCGAGACATAGGATACTGTCGTGCTTGAGGTAAAATTGCTCCTGGTTTCAATTTAATCCTCACTTCTCCAACCACCTTCAGCAGGACTACATCATAGGGGCCTGTGGTCCATAATGAAACTGGCACTCCCGCCATATCCTAATCAAAATACTCAGGATATTTTTGTGCTATCGTCACTTTCTGAGGAACTTCTCATTTGATTGCTCTCATCCAATAAGTAATACTCATTTCAAATACTACTTCGTCATCAGATGGATGATCTCTAAATAGATCTTCATCGGTGACATTAGTTAATCTGTAACCCTCCCCGATGGCGATTACTGTGCACCATTGTCTGCCTTCATCATCATTTCCATCAAGCAAAGCCATTTCTCCTCGCACTATGGCTGCTTGTAACTCTAAGGGAAAAACTTGTCCCTCTTCTTCAAGGATAGGTATCCTTGGTCTAAACAAAAATTCATCATGTATTCTCATGATTCTGCCTACTAGGCATGTTAGGTATGTCAATAGAATGCATACTCCATAATGAAAAACCTCTTTGTTCTAAAGGCCTTTTGTCCTGCAAACGCCATAATAAATTCACTCACGTTTAAATAATGCATTCACAGTGTTGAACACACTATGCCTTCATCAGTAAACGGAATTGTCATATTCAATTTTATCATTAAATGTTGAACCAATATATTGACAGGTGTTTGCCTTGAATATAGCAATGGCACCGACATGTCGCACTCTCCTATAGAGACTGGTAATTCTTCAGTGAAAGGAACTCTGCTTGTAGCTCCTGTGAAACCTTGAGTATTCATGGCATTGCCAGACATTGAAAATTTCCCCTCTCGTATAACCAAGCGTGTTGCACCCGTATCTACAAAAAACGAAAAACGTTTGCCTCCTATACTGACGTCAACCCTTGGTTCCTCATGAGGATTTGGTGTCACGGATAGTATTGAACACATCAAGTCTCCCAGTGAGCTGTCCTATTGCGGGTACAGTTTTATTGCATCACCTGTAAAAGGATTCCCTCCATCGACAGTGACACCCCCTATTCTATGAGTCATCAATTGTCCTGTACTTGTGCTCTGCTGAATCTGCATAGGTGACTGATGTGACTGCCCTTGTGGCAGATTAATTGCTACCTGCTGTGTTTGCAAGCCTTGCTGCACTCTCGGCACTTGCGTCTGTTGCATCGTTTGATTCTGAGAAAATCTGTCTCCACTCTGCTGTGAATACACAGGCGGGTTTGACATCCCCCCTCTTGAAAACTGGCCGTTCTGCACGGACACTTGACTTCTGCATATGCAAGCAAGATGCCCTGTTATTCCACACGTCCAAAATGCCAGAGGAGGTCTCCTAACCTGCCCATCCTGCATATTTTGATTATCGTTCTGCATAGTTTGAAATCTACCCTCGTTATTCTGGAAGCTTCGCTGATTATTCTGCCAGTTCCCTTGCGTATTTTGCCAACCTCTTCTTCGAAATCCTCCTCTTCCCTGTGGAGTAAATCCATTATCACCCTGGTCAAACTGCCTTTGATTATTCATCTGCAAAATGTTTGGAGTCTGCTATGAATTCGATCCAACTAAACTAGTTAGCATTGCCCCTTCAATGGCATACTTGGACAATTTCTTCTGCACTTGCTTTGCCTCTTCGCCTTTCCTAATGTCATCTTTATTTCAATTCTTTTCTTGTAAGAGTCTGCAATAAGGCGCAATGGTCAGCTGAATTTCTGACCACGGTTTTGCTTCCATACCCCCTAACTTCTTGAGCTGCTTCTGCATGAGGTCTGGCAGCCCTTGGCATCATATATGATAGAAAACTGGTATAGATTTCCCCCAAGATTCACGTGTCTCCAAGGCCCACCGCTCTTGGAAATTTTGAATGTAAACAAGCGGATCATCTCTTCCTGCATCTTTTTTGTCATTATAGCTCCAATATCGGATGTGTCTGGATACAGCACTCTAAGCACTTTCCAGACTGCCACGCTGCAGTTATTGAACGGTGCGCAGTGTTAACTATGGTAACACCAGCAGATCCGGCCCTTGACCAAGCGTCATCAGCTCTCTCTCCAAGAATGGCGATTAGGAGACCTTTAATGTCCCCTATAGCCAATGCATTTCCTCCCGTCATCTTTTCCAGCACCAGAAGTTAAACTCAGTAGTTTACACCTTAAATTATCCTTGCCCATCTGGGGCCATGGTATATACTGAGGTCTGGCTCCCCCTTTATCTAGTAAGGGAAACTGTGAAGCCCCAAACTCATTGTCATTTCTCATCATTTGTCTATCCACCGCAGGGACGATATTCCTGCATCGCCTTCTACCTGGCAATGACCGCAATCTGCTCACATATGGTGGCGATTCCCCCCTCTCACCTTGGAGTTGCCCTTTAGGTCAGTCTGACTGTGTCAATGGTTCTGACGCCCTTGGTATAGGTGCGTTTAAATCTGACCATCTTACTTCCTTGTCCATAGAAAAGCATCCCTCAGTACCACCTGCGTCACCTCTCTCTTCCCCACGAAAGATATCTCTATATTCATCTGACATTTCCTGTGCCCAACTCGTGCAACTTCTCTCCTCTTCATCTCTATTCATAGTTAGTCTATCTAAAGACAGCTCCTTAGGCCTCGTGCTACATGAGGTTCCCTCTATTTCGTACAACTGTGTACTCTCAAGTCAATCATTTTATCCCTTCCCCTTCAATTCTTTTTGAGTTCTCATTTCATGATAAACCTTATCGATCGCTTCCCAATGCTCCTAGAGTCAAACTAGTCTTCTAGATTTGCTCTAGACGGGCCTGGTAATGACTCGTATTCTGTGAAGAATTCCTCTATGAACTCCCATGCTACTTCTGGATTGGGATTTCTTACTTCCTTCTCCAGGCGATCAAGATTGCGTGCTCTTTGTGTTTATTTGCGTTCTAAATCATCATCAAATTCTCTAATTTTCCTTGCTTCCTCTCTCACCCTGTCTTCCTCTTTTTTCTTCATATAGCTTCTCTCGTTTGCCCTTTGTATCTCCTCATCTCTTCGTCTATGAATTCTCTTATCTCTTAGCTTTTGTTCCTCCTCTTTTATTATTTTTCTCTCTAGCCTCTCCTGCTCTTCAATTGCTCTCTCTCTGTTATCATATATTCTTTGCTCTTCTGCTCTTTCTTGTTTTTTCAATTGCTAATCTTGGTACAACTGCTCCCGTCTCTGTCCATCTTTCCTTTTTGTCCCTTCGTCTTTCAATCACTTTCAATCGTTCCTCCCTTTCTTTGTCCTTTTTATCTTGCTCGTCTTGATCTTCCCTTTGCCTTACATCCTCAATGCCTTTACCATCGAGTTTAAGCAAAATCTGACCACCCATCCATTCATTGTGTAGAAGCACTAACTCATCAGTTTTATCTCTTTCTCCCTTCCATCTCTTTATTTCTCTTACTGTATCTAGAAATCTGCTTGGTCGATTGCTTCTTTCCTTATCACGTCTCTCTTTGTCCTTCGGTGCCTTAGAGATTAAATCTTTCTCAGTATTTTTCTCCGGACCCTCATCGCTGCTTGGCGCAGGCAACTCATACGCCGGGTCGCTCTACCCTGCTGCGGCTTTAAGCCCCCTTAATGGATTTAACCCATCGTCTTTCTTATTCTCGCCATCTACTTCAGGTGGGGTGGGAGGAGCAGAGGGCTCTTCACCCCCTCTTTGCATACATTGAGTATCCAATCTAAAGGAGGCAGCTCATCTTGTTCCTCCTGGTAAATTTTCCAAAGCTCTAAGCTCGCTAGTCACTTGTCGACCTTCTTCCCAGTATACGCTGCATGCAAATATGTCGTCATATGCTGCAGGACTGCCTTCGATATTGACCCTCCTTGTGGCCATGGCATAAACATTTTGTCTGTGGTTCCTTTAACCCATTCTGCACTATACTGTCTAAGCTTAGGTGCATGTTTTGACAACTGCTTGCAGGGATGCACAAGTGGAGTAACATCCTCCATCTTAAATTCGTCACTCTTAACCAATCAACACTTTAAAAACTTTGTTTCAAAAACACAGCACAATATGAGCGTGCACCAATCCTCGCAGCTCCAATCCCTTCTATCACAGTTTTTACTTTAATCTTGCTAAAAAACAACCACCAAGTTCAATTTAAAACAATCAATTTCTTTTTCAACTTTGCGCTTCTCTATTTGTCACCAATCTCATTCAATTATGACATCATCATCAATACATGAATACATAAAACAAATAGACATACTCGACCGGTCACATATATTCTTCTTTACAGTCCTTCTCTGAACCTGTCCTACCCATTAAAACAATTGTTCCGTAGGGAACTTAAATCAATCTCCTTAGATTCGCCTTTAATTGAATCCATTTCCTACATCATCCACTACGGGACTCTAATTAAGATTGCTTCTGATACAGTCTTTAAAATGCAGGACGGGGTGTACTCTCTCTCTCGTGATCACTTCTCATGGTATCTCTTATTACTTGGCCACACTCAAGTATATATCTATTCACTAATACTCGTATTCTCAAGCTATGTTTACCCCGCCTCCATCCGTTACTCTCTTTTCCCTTATCTTACTTCTTTTCTTCACCCATCACCCATAAAATCATTTTGCCACCTTCCTTAGTTTTTACTCACCATTTGCATGTCTATCTTTTGACTCTCGTGATTGTATGCCTCTTTTACCACCTCTTCAATCTTCTGTTTTATCAGCATCTCGTAGATGTGGGAGGGGATTTTGTTTGAAACCAGGAGACCCATCACACCCAACTTGCAAGTTTTGGTAATTACACTAACCACTATCTACCGAGAGCTTCACGTCCTTTCAGCCGAATGGCAGAGGTTGTGCGATATTTTCGGGACCCCAAAGTTTACTCATGTTGATGGGTCTTTAATAATCATCATCTCTCTGCTACCACATGAACTGGATAACCCAGCCCTATAAAATGAGTAGCAATACCCTGGAGATGGATGGGGATGCAGATTTTATTCATACATCAATAATGGAAACGACTCAGGTAGTTTGGCAAAAGGATAACTGTTTTAATATCAATTGTCTAAAACAGGGAGTGCAACGAACATCAACGAACTCGCTCGATCCTCTTATTCAAAGCATCTTATAAAAAACAGAGTTTTTATACACAAAACTTGTCATTAATGATGTTAACCTATGTGTTACTAACGTCATCCTACGTGGAAAACTACAAAGACCTATGGTTATGGGTGATAGGCTCTCAGTGGACATCTAAGTATGTGTTCTATATTAGTATGGGAGAATGAGTGACTTTAATTGGCTACTTAAATCAGGTGGGGCAACTATACCCTTCCCTAAAAATAACCACTATGAACATCACTAAATGTACGACGTCCCATTGGTTACACAAACTATAGGACCCTTGATTACATGGTCCTCTACAATTGGTTGGCTTCTAACCTCTGTTAGTATGTAATAGAATATTTTGCATGAATACCGTCTGATAGTAAACATTGGCCTAAGCACATTCGCATCGCACTGTAAATCGCATTGGAATGAACCTGAAATAGTCTGAATATGCCGCCATTTTAAGTTAACTCCTGCTTTCTGTCCCATGTTAGAAATTGTGTTTTTGGCTCCAGCAGAGCAAAATGAACTTTGAACTGTGTCAATGTAGATAAACATGTTGACGCTGCTAAGGTGGATTGTTTGTCCTGCACTAAGGAAACCTTGGAGTTAAACAAAAGCTGTGCTAATCAGTAATTTAGATGCCATCAGTACCAACAGTGTCTTCCCTGTTCAAATAGCAAAACAGAATGATGAATAGCTGAACATGTTCTTTTGCAGAAATCTTTGTTTTCGCTCCTTGAAAATAAGCTGACTTTAAACTTAAGAACAAATTGTAGACATATATAATTAAATGAAATAAGGACTGTTACATTTGTGTCCAATGTTTGAAAGTGTCTAACAGAAAACAACCAGCTATTCAAGAATGTTTTAACATCTATTAGTTTTGTGTAAAGGCTATGTACCCTAAGTTAATGTGTTACAAGAAGAGGGGCTGGACGATGTGAGAGAAATATATAAATACTAATGTTTTTGAAATGTCCAGCACTCTCTCATCTCACTGTGTCTGCTTGCACACATTGCGTGGTGTTGCGAGCCAGACAGCTGTTCTGTTAAAATAAAGTGTACTTGTACCTTAGTACTCGTGACTGGTGTATTTCTATAATGTGGTATGAAGCCTTGATATTCTTTTAATCTTTCAATTAACTTTTCCATCTATGTATAGCAGCATGCAGGAAGGCCTTCCAGGTGCTGATGGCCTCGTCTTAACCATAGCTTCCCACCAATTAACATATCAATTCATCATCACCTCAGTGGTCTACTTTCAATTAGGCTTTGAAGCTTGTCCTTCAGAGCGATTTTGTGACCATCTCGTTCATCCAGCTTCATCCTTCCACGTGACTGGAGAACATGAAATCGAGCCTTTCGTGCATTTAAAATACTATTTGCTAATAGACCTCTGACATCTTTGTTGTTTTGTTCATGCCTTCTGAACAGGAGTTCTGTTCTTTCACACAATTTGTATCCAATGTCAGTTTGCTCCGGTTTGATAAGACCTTGGCTTCTTTGGCTCACCCAGCCTTGCCTTCTGAGAATCATTTTATTAATTCAAGCTGCTTTTTAACTGTGACATACTGAAAATGAGGCCTTCTTGTTAAAGTCCAGCACTGCTATAATGCGTAGTGAAAACATCCATCCTTTAATTGGTCATTTGCATATATGTATATATTGGTTCTTGCCGCAATCTATTCACTATAAAGCTAGACTCATGATTGCTTCCTCTGCTTGCATTTCTCTTGCAACTGTACACGTGGAAAATGACTTCTTATCTTCATTGTTTCTGTGGCATAAGCTTCTTCACCTTGATCCCAAGATGTCACTTATCCTCGATACTTTCTTGATGCCCTATAGAATATCGTCATTCTCTGATATCTCTGCATCCTTTATGTACGTCAACTCGTCACCATTCATCCTTACCATTTATTTGCTTCTTCAGGAATCTCATTTAAACGACTATCATACTTACTTGTATGCAGGTATGGTTTTCTTAATGGGAATCTTGCTTCTAGTATTCTCCTAGGTGTTGGTATCCTTAATGGCACTGCACAGTTTTCATACTCTGGCTCCCAACATATAGGCAATATAGGTGAGACGGTTGAGGTGGGGGAACTGGGCCCCTCCTCTACAGGTGTAAATCACTGAGACACTGGTTTGCTGCTAAACCTGCCTGGGAGGAATCAACTTAATTTGGTGAACATCCTTAAGCACTGTGCTGTGTAATACCAACATAAGGCCATTGTTTTCTAAGATAACCTTGCTGCCGTAAAGTGTTATCAGAGCTGTAAAGTGTTATCAGAAATGCCAGTGGTCAAAGAAAGCAGAAGGAGAGTTATCATTTATGATCTAAAAGAACGACATCTAATAGGACTGCCCTAACTGCTCAGCTCAGGGGCCGTTGGCCACTGCTAATGCTGTGACTGGTGACATCAGTCGTAGTATTGAAGAGAAAACAAGTGACGCTAGGAGGCCGTAACCAATTATTTCGCACCTGAAAAGGGTGAGCATTGCAGTAAATTAGTGGCCCAGGCACCTGAAGAGGGAAACAAAACATAGAGAATGACAGCGGTGGATAAAAACTCACTGTTAGATGTTTGTTATTCTTACAGAGTGGGATGGCACGAAATCAAGATGTTCATGGCTGAAGTCATTATTATAACTGAAGTACACAGTGCTAATGAACTGGTTTTATTTGGAATTGACTACGTGAACACCGACAACGGGTGTGTGGCACCTGATTGTCGACTTTATATGTATTACATTTTATCCTTCTATGTATCAAATTTCCTTGCATCAAGTTTTATCGTATGATTGTTAAATGTTGTGTGATTAGTTATAAAGTTGTCAGTATGCATGAATTTGTGTATTTATTGACTTTGTGAAAGTTCATTTATGAACTAAATACAAATAAATAAATACATTGTCGACGATCTAAAATGCCAGAAGTGTTTAGAGATAGCTGCAGTGAGTACACGGAAGGTGACAACTCTGTGAATCCTGTTATTGTCGTTGCCACCTTTAACACCATACAATTTGCACTAAATGTTCTGCTGAAGCTATGTGGTAAAATGAACGAAGAACTGAGTGCACAGGGAGCTCTATTGGCAGGTTTGCTAGACATGTACAAAATAAGTGGTGCAAATAAGTGAACGCACAATACCCACAGATGTTGTAATAGTTGCTGAGTCTCAGGATGAGATTGAAATAATACTCGATTAAGCTATTACACACACCAGGAAGGACGAGCAGGCTGAGAACATACAGTGTAACAGTACAATCTTCGAGGACTGTGATAATGAATGCATCTATATAACAAGGAAAGAACAGTGAAGATTGAATTGGTTGAACATTCTAAAGACAAAAATTGGGAAATAAGAGAACCAATAAGGCTCAAGAGGGAGCTCCTTTGAATTTTTCTAATTCTGGTGCGAGCATTCGGAAAGATAAGAAAAAAGCAAAGGGTAGGCTGAAAAGGAAAGAGGGATCGAAGGGAGGTTTATCCAACTCGATAATTAAAGTACCCCAGGCGGAGATGATAGTGGAAACATTGAATGAAATAGAAGTATCAGAAACTGGTGAAGAAGTGGTTGAAGAATCAAAAAAGGAAATCGGTAGAAATGCTGACATAGAAAAGGCCAGGATGGAGGACATTAGGAATGGCCACAAAGAGGATGATGAGGACAGAGGGGGGATTGCGGGCTGGGGAGTTGGTGGTGGGAGGGGGAATAGTGTGCTGGGAAGTTGGTGGTGGGAGGGGGAATAGTGTGCTGGGGAGATGGTGGTGGGAGTGGGCGTGGGGGGATAGTGTGCTGCAGAGTTGGTGGTGGGAGAAGGGAGGGGGTAGTGTGCTGGGGAGTTGGTGGTGGGAGGTGGATAGTGTGCTGGGGAGTTGGTGGTGGGAGAAGGGAGGGGAATAGTATGCTGGGAAGTTGGTGGTGGGAGGAGGATAGTGTGTTGGGGAGTTGGTGGTGGGAGGAGGATAGTGTGTTGGGGAGTTGGTGGTGGGAGGAGGGTGGTGGGTAGTTTGCTGGGGAGATGGTGGTGGAAGGAGGTAGGGGGATAGTGTGCTGGGGAGTTGGTGGTGGGAGGAGGTAGGGGGATAGTGTGCTGGGGAGTTGGTGGTGGGAGGGAGAATGTGTGCTGGGGAGATAGTGCTGGGAGGAGAGAGGGGGATAGTGTGCTGGGGAGATGGTGGTGGAAGCGGGTGTGGGGGGATAGTGTGCTGCAGAGTTGCTGGTGGGAGAAGGGAGGGGGTAGTGTGCTGGGGAGTTGCTGGTGGGAGGTGGATAGTGTGCTGGGGAGTTGGTGGTGGGAGAAGGGAGGGGAATAGTGTGCTGGGGAGTTGGTGGTGGGAGGGGGATAGTGTGCTGGGGAGATGGTGGTGGAAGCGGGTGTGGGGGGATAGTGTGCTGCAGAGTTGCTGGTGGGAGAAGGGAGGGGGTAGTGTGCTGGGGAGTTGCTGGTGGGAGGTGGATAGTGTGCTGGGGAGTTGGTGGTGGGAGAAGGGAGGGGAATAGTGTGCTGGGGAGTTGGTGGTGGGAGGGGGATAATGTGCTGGGGAGCTGGTGGTGGGAGGAGGGAGAGGGATATGTGGGGCACTTCATTACATAAAAAACAAATACATTAATAAATGAGAGGAAATTCCTGATTATGTCATTGTCCTGTTTATTGATTGGGGTGGTGTCACACAGAAGTACATGGCTTGTGCCATGTGAAAGTGTCAGGAGAAATTGTCTATTAGTCCCTGGTGTGCCATTCTCCCATCCCTCACACCATCTTTGGTAATTCATGCATTTGTCTCTCATCCTCTGGGAGTGGCATGTCCACATAAGCGGGTAACAGAACATTTCTCTTCATGCAGATATTGTGCAACATAGCACACACAAGCACCATTTTCCAAATTTACATCAGGGCTCCACCGTTACGGTCGAGGCAGCGGAAATATGCCTTCAGGAGGCCAAAAGTACGCTTGATGCAGACCCCGAGTTGTAGGCATTCTCTTGCAGTGTTTGTGGATCACCCACAGGGGTCCTTAGCCAGGGCATCTGTGGGTATCTGGAGTCACTTGCATAGGTGGAGGCACAGGCATTAGTCATGGTGTAAGGTGTGGGGGTGGACTTACACACGATCAGGTCAATGGAGTACTTGTGCATGCAGATGTGCCTTCATTTCACGGCATGTGTCTATTCATGCATTGTCACTCGTGCCATGCATTGTTCGTGCTGCACATGCACCCTGTTCCATTGCAGTATATGTTACATAGGGTGTCTGTCAGTGACAAGTCCAGCGGACATGATGGCTGTCATGTGGATGTGTATTCACACCTTACTTGGGGCATGTTGCTGGGTTCCCCATAGATCCTCCCTGGACATCTGGTGGCAACGGGGCGGTGGGAGACATTGTGGGCTGCCCACACATGGGTGCATGGCCTTGGCACTGGCAGGGATGCTGTGCTGTGTGGAATTTTGGCCATTTATCTGCATTGCTTTGGTGGGTTAATGTTGCATTGTGGTATCTGTAGTCATGTTGGTGTGTGTAGTTGATAGGGTATGTGTAGTACTGCTTCTCCATGCAGGTAAATCTGACATGTGCAATGCTCCTTGGTCTGTACTGTGACGTTGGTTTGGGAGGTGTTCAATTGCCGATTTCACATTCGCTTGTCATGCCAACCTTTGTGTGGTCATTCGAACCCCCCCATTTGGACTTGTGACCCACAGTGCATGTGTGCTAGCTTTTCTGCTCACCCACTATTCATGTCCACTGTCCTCTATGCCTCACCATGTATCCTGGTAGTGTGCTGTTCTGTAGGACCATGGCATCATGGGTTGAATCAGGGTAGCGGCACAGCAGTGGCTGATGATGAGGTTGGGGTCACCTGCACATTCATGGAGTGGAGATGCTTGATGTTTCAGCACACTGCTTCATGGGCCTCGGGGGCCACCAGCGCAACATGGGTACATTCCAGGGCAGTGATCACATTTGGCATCTAGGCAATGACATGGAACTGTGCTTTCATGGCATTGACCTGGGCTGGGGTGGTAGGTAGTGAGATGTGACTTTGCACTTGCCACAGAAGGGCTTCAAGCACCTGGGTCAGCACTGCAGAGAATGTGGGCTCTGCCATGCCATGAATCATGGTCACAGAGTGCTGGAAGGTGCCAGTTCCGAGGAATTTTAGGATAGACTTTAGTTTCAGCAGTTGGGGCACAGCCGTCCGGATGTTGATCCTGCTCTTTATGTTGTCCTCTATTGTGGTGAGCAGCTCTGTTATGGTCTCCCTGTTGAGGCAGTACAGGGTGATCAACAGGCTGTCAGTGAGGGTCCAAGGTGAGGGTCTGACCCTGGGAATCGGGGCATGCCTTGCTTGGCTTCTCCTCCTCCCCCTCCTGCCCCCCCTATACTCCCTGAGCCCTGTCCTGGTTGTCCTGCATCTCTACTTCCAAGTGGAGCATGAGCAGCTGCCTGTCCCAGCTCACAGTGGCTAGTGGCAGCATGGTGTTGGAAACAGTGTTTGGGGTAGGGGTTTGCCTTATGTGGGCCTCTGGGGTGGATTGGGTTCACCTGTGGCTTCATTTCAGGCACCTGTCTTCATTTACCTCCAGCTGGAGGTAACTGTGGCGTGTTTTTGGCAGTATTAGCAGCGGGTTTTGGTGCTAATACCACCAGACATGGACTTGTGATGCTGCTGTGTTTGTGCCTCGTATGTCTGGCTGTAATTGCGCCGGCTGTAATTGCGCAGGCTGTGATAGCGCCAGCTGTAATTGTGCCGGCTGTGATAGCGCCTGCTGATTTTCATGTCGTTGGTATTTGCGCCGACTCATGATCCGCCAGACCGGTATTGGCGGCGCTAATTCCGTTACGGCCGCTTTTGAGGCTTACTGCCAGACTTGTGATGAGGCTCAGAGACCCTTATTGCTGCTATGAGTGTTTGAAACCTATGGGAAAAGGAAGGAGTTGGGTTGATTTTTGTGAGGATTGGGATTTAATAATGCTCGATGGTTGTACCTATGGGGATATCCTTGCATGGGCAACATGGTTCAATGATACAAAAAAAAAACACATTGGATTATATTTTTGTTAGTCTGGCATTATTGGAAGGAGTACCCACGTTATCTGTGATATGAACTACCCATAGTGGCCATGCGATGATAAAGTTGGTGATTTGGGTTAAGGGAAATGAGTGTTTAATGGACTACAGGTCATGTGAAAGTGTGTAATCAGGGAAATAGGATAGTGTGGACCCAGAATAATATAGATAGGTTCAACCATTCGATTATACACAACCAAGGACCTCTCTTGGGTAATCTAGACTTTATGTCTAGGAACAAAATCCTTGAATGGATCATCGAGAAAGTTAAAGCTATTGGTGTAGTTGGGGGGAAATTATAAACTGTTAAAGGCACTAAAGGTAATGCGCAGTATGATCCGGAGATAAAAACTGAAAAGAGGCGGTTAAGACAGGAAATTAGGCATCTCAATAAAATTGACTGTGACCATACAGAAATATTAGCCATGATAAAGGTGCTTATAAATCGATACAGCAGTTGGACTAAGAGACCAAGGTACAATACACAGAATACAAAATGGCAGTGTTTCTTTGCTGCATTATACATTGGTTGTACCAAAGAAATCTGGGACATATTAAAACAGGTTGAGGGTACTAAGGATATGTCAAAGATCAACCTAATGGTGAAATCTGGGTAGAATTCATCAGGAGAAAATATGGCGTGCATGATACATCGGTGGTTCAACCCGGGCTACCCTGCATTGGGGACATGGATAATTTGCATTTTGAGTATAATGATGTATGATATGATATGAAATTTATAACGCGCCTATATGCAAGTGTTTCAAGGCACATGTATTGTGTAAGATCAGAAAACTCATCGAATGCGGTATTACTTAGTGACCCAGAATTCTGGGATGAACTATTAACTACATTGTACAATAAGATATCCAACGAAAGTGTCATTCCTGAATCTTGGCACAAGGAGATCATGGTACCCATCCGCAAGAAGAATGATAGAGGAAATCCAAAACATTATAGATAATTGTCATTACTTGATATTACAGGAAAGGTTTATGCAAGCTTCCTGTTAAATAAATGACAAGATTGGATGGATGAGAATGACATATTGAGGCAGAATTCTGAAAGGGATCTGCGACAGTGCACAATATATTACTGTTAAATGCATTGATACGGGCGACATTGGATACAGAGAGCTCCTCTATTTTTCTAATGTTCTAATGTTTAAGTACGCGTTCAATGTCAAGAGGAGGAGAACACTGTGGAACAAGTTAGAGATGTGGGATTTGGATAAGGATTTATTTCGATGAATACGTCAATGCCACGAAAATACGTGCGTCAGGGTCAGACTGAGCAGTATAGGGACCAGCAGCAGAGAAAAACCTTCATTTGATGGACTCAAACAGGGGTGTGTGCTGGCTCCCCGTCTGTTTAAGCTGTACCTGGCTGATTTGCCTCAGCGTCTTGCAGGCATGAACTGTTTTCCTCCAGGAATGGGTGACCAGGTGGTGCAGTGGCTCTCTTATGCCAACAATGTCATTTTGATCGATCGGACCTACGTCGGGCTAATGAGAGCCGCCAATGAGATGTGTGCAATTTTGCAAATGAAAATGGGTTAGAACTGAACCTGGACAAGAGGAAGTACATGGTGATTGGGAACCTACGAAGTAAATATGGAAATATGACTTTGAATATGGGCTCCATTTATAGGGCAAATAGTTATAATTACCTTGGATACCAGATTGAAGATGCTTGCAGCAGGTGTGACGCTCTTATTGCTGGTAAGCAGAATAGGGCCAGCGCATGAATTACAATGAGGAAAACATTTGCTAATCAAACTGGTGACTACACTCTAAAAGGAACTACCGCTATATACAGGCAAGTGGCCGTTCCAAGTATTATTTATGGCCTCGAGGCAAGTTACATGAAGAAATTAGGCTAGCTTGACATATTGGAGGCTAAACTGTGGAGGAGTGTTTTGGGATTGGCCCAGAGCGTGTCAGTTGAAGCAATGCGCATTGAAGTGGGATTATTGTCTCTGGCGGGTATGCTACAGTTAAAGACGGGGCAGTTGTATATTCATTTGAAAAAAAGTCCCATATGCCCTTTGTTGCAAATACTGAATAACAATCTGCAAAACACTAGGATACACAAATTGGGTGATGTTGACCAGTTAAATATGGAGGTTTTTGAAGAGATCGGATGGACCCCGGATTGGTCATTGGAGTTGCATGAGCTGAGATCCCCCTACAAGTTTAGATTGAGTGCGTGGGACTGGTGCAAAAACAACACTCATCTGGAAACATTACAATCTAGAGTAGGTTATGCAAGACACACATGTAGTATGAACAAACTGCAGCTTTATCTTAAAAAGACTCTTTCAACTAAGATTAGACGCTTTGCCATGTTGGGGAGTCTGAGTTTACTACCTACTCTCCCAGCTGGGGGACCCACATTTAATATTTCAGAGACACGAGATTCTATCGACTGGGCAATTTGGAACATAAATTAGAAACTGATCAGCACGTATTAATTTTCTGTACCATATTCAGAAATTTGTATATCGTTTTTCTCACAATATTTGTGCAGAGCATGGAATGTATAGAAACTAAAGCTTTCTGGGAAAGTTGTTTGGAAGCCGGGTCTATATCATTGACCATTGCATTGTGTAACATTTGTGTGAAGGCCGAGAATCAACTGTCAGTTTTATTAGATTTAGGGGGTCATTACAAGTTGGGCGGTAAGGGATACCGGGCACCAGTAAGGAGCCGGTGCCGGTAATCCCTTACCGCCCAATTCCGAGGTCCCTTAGCGGGAACCGTAAAGGACGTGTGGTCTGACCACACGTCCTTTACGGGTCCCGCTAAGAGACCAGGGCACTAATAACGGGCCTGCCATTCGCAAGCCCGTTATTAGCGGCCTCCCTATTCCCAATGAGCCCTATGGGCTATGGGAATGACCCGGTAAGTCCCCATTGTACCAGACCGGTGCCGGACCCGGTTTTGGAGGCAAACTCGAAATGAGGGCCTTAGTCTTAGCACTGCACAGCGGTGTTTGTAGAATATTATACGAAGTGTGCTTGGAATGCTAACTAAACATGCTTAGGGTATAAAATAAAAATAAAATGATGTCTAGAGATTAGATATGAATTAAGTACTGCAAGTAGGTGGAATATGTGGTTAACACTCATAGCCAAAGCTTGGCAACTGTGAGTTTTAATGTACTGAACATTTTATTTTGATTAAGTGGACACAGAAGAACGATTTTAGATTTTGGATTGATGATGTATGTAGATAAAAAGTATTGGATACTTGATGACGTTTTAGTTGATTTAGATTCATGGAATGATGTGATTAATGTGTTGTAATGTGATATAATGTGAAAAGTTCTAAATCGAACTATAAAGATTAAAGTAAAAAATAAAAAAATAAAAACATAAAAATAGGGTTCATACAAAGAACTACCAGGCGGGATTAGTAATAGTATTATGCGCATACTGATCACTGACGGCTTATATACGCATGGTACACAGGCATGCATTCTATCCACTCCAGCCTGCAGTGTGCACCGCGCGCCCTGTTGTGTTCTTAATGACACCCACAAAGATCCGTAAAATAAAGGCACCATCTGCAAAGGTTAAATATTGAAAGTGCTAGTATTTTCTATCTCCCTTCATCCACGTTTAGCGACGTATTTACTCTTGTGTACATATTTCATGACGGCGACAGCCAACATGTGCACTTTAGTGCACTGCAGTCCCCTCTGTGTCATTGATGCATTGCAAACAAGAGTGCATGCTTCCCACATTGGGAGTCATTTATAATGGATTCCTATGGAATCCCCCAGTTTTCAGCAGGTTGTACAAGCTGGTGGATTCCAAAGCTATCCAACGCTTTCAAATCAGCATCACAATAAGATGATTCTGCGTGATGGGTAGCATGTACATTTTCAGTCGGTGTGCCCTGTTCCATCTTTAAAATCCCCCTGAGCGGCAACAGATGCATAAAACCATGCATGTAGGTGTGTGCATGGTTTTTATGCATCAGAAACAACCCTTTCATTTTTCTCTGGGTACAGTTTTAATTTTTCTCAAATCCACTGTGGCCTCTTCGCTAGCTGCAGTTCTGTAATTAAAGGTAGACACAGTTTACTTGACACATTTTTCCAGTGCATTGACATTTCATCCGACTTCATTTTTCAGGAGTTGCCTAAAACTGAAAGGATTTCTTTTTTTGGTGGGTTTAATGTAGTGCAGCCTAGTGGCGAGGTGTAGTACAGCTCTTTACATATATTCTTATTGTAGCAGACGCATGCTGGGCTGTACATTGAACATTGACATGTGTTAGATACTACACAAACAAGGATATTTGCAGCATGAAGCTAAGGAACATGCAATAGGGTCAAGCTAGAAAGCAGACAACACAACGCATGTTTTTACAGCCCATTACGTCCAATATGCACATACACATACCACACTTGATATACGAGTAAGCACAATGACTCATACATTACTTGCAGAACATGCAAAGATTTGTTTTTCCTTTGGTCACATCTTGCTTTGTTAGAGAACCCTGTGCACAATTGGAAGGTCCTGTCCACAAAACGAAGCTTCCTGGTCCTACAACATCCTAGACACCTCCTGCAAGTATGGATGCCATCTGGAACACAGCGACTGGCTCCCTGTAGGACAAATGACTGTCTGGAGGTGTGTTCATATTCCTTAGCCACATCCTGCCTTGCCAGAGGATCTTGTGCACCAGTTGAGGATCCTGCCTACAACACCAAGCTCCCTGGGTCTATAACACCCTGGTCTCTGCCTGCATGTGTGCATGCTATCTAGAACACTGTGCCAGGCTCCCAAAGGAACATGTGACACATTGCCTCCATTACTTGGTCTAGCCTGGGGGTCTGCAGTCAGAGGCCAAAAGTAGCACAGGGCAGCACCCTGTTTGGGCCTGTTGGGACTGGTAAGGGCATAGGGCAAGAACCCCTGATCAAGCCAGGACTTCACCAAGCTCAAACCTTTCCTGACTTCTCCCATGCTTAGAGATCCTTCCACCCATTAACTATCAATTTACTGTGGAGCTTCTGTTGCCTCACAGGACCAAGCACATTGTTGCTTTGGGTATGGTAACTGTCATTTGGTTACCTATAGCCTCGCTGTACCCCAACTCAGAAGTTGCATCTGCTTCTTTTCAGCCATCCATCCACCCCTTCCCTTTTCTGTCATCCACCTACCCTCTCTCTCCATTCGGCTGAAACCCTTTCTTCATTGTCTTCACATGCCTATTTATTCTACCCTCCATATGCACCTTGATTTCATTCCATTCTTCTTTCTACTCACTCTTCAGGCCCAACTTGGTGTAACTTCTGCTTCAGTCTCCAGCCTCGCCATCTCCCCCTTCCCCTTAAATAAGAAGCCCTGTGCTCCCTGGATCTTCAACCTCCTAGACCCTCCTCTTTGACTGCACAACACCTGCTCCACTCCTCCAACAATTATCACTCAATTTGCCTCTGGAATGCACAATCCCTCTGCAACAAGGCTTCCTACATCATTTACCACTTTAACTCTTATCACCCTCAACTTTCACTTCTTGCTATCACAGAAACCTGGATCTCTCCTCCAGACTATGCTACAGTAGGAGGTCTCCACAGTGATTCGGCTCCTTATCCCACTCTCCACGACCCATTAGGATGCGCAGCGGTGTGGGGTTCCTTGTTAATATGGCTTTGAACACTGCCCCTCTACCCCACATTGTTCTATCCTCCCTCCAACTTCTCTCACTGCTCTGGTTCTCTATCAACCCCCTGGTCCTCTCAACCACTTCTCAAGCACTCTGCGGCCACCTGCCTTGAAGTTAAATCACTCCTGTCTGATAAATCTATCTATTCCCTCCATGATCAGCTTACCCACTCTGGTGGGAACTCTCTTGACCTCATCTTTCTCTTTCAATCTCCACTGCTGAGCTCTCCATTAACACCTCGCCATCTAATCACTCTATTGTTCACTCTAAAATATCTTTCCCTCCCCACTCCACACCTCCTCTCTTCAATGACGAAGAGGAAATTCAGGGAGAACTCATACCCCTTACCTTGATGTTGTGAGCACCTATCTCTTGTTTCTTTCCCATATTTGGGCATCTTGCCTTTAACATGCTTCCTCTGACTTTCACTATGCACTTATGACTCTATTTGACCAACACTATCCTGTTCACACATTCACACCTTCCCATCACTGCCCTCCACCTTGGATTACCTCTGATATTCAGACCCTTAAAACAAACATGTGCTGAAAACTATGATGCTTGTACAAAATATGTACATATTCCCTACTCCTAGCCTACAAAAATGTCCTTGATACCCTAACCTCTGCGCACGACTCTGCAAAATCCTTCTACTTTGCAAATCTAATCTCCCTTTGCAATCCTCCCACAACCTTTAATCTACCCTCTCGTCTATGGTCACCCCTCCCAAGCCAATATTAATTCCCTCCCCTCTTTATGGTAATGACTCATTACTTTTCCTCTAAACTCTCTAAGTGTTACTCTCTCACAGCTCTCCTCTCTCTCCCTTCTTAATCCTCCTCCCATGTACCACCTCTCCCCTATTTCTTTTATGCTCCACTACTTCTCCTCTACATCTCCTATTGAATTAGCACCCATCTTTCACAGTGCCAATTTATATTGTGCTCCTATCAACACTCCCCAAATGGTCAAAGACATAGTCTCAATCATTTGTCCTTATGTCTCTCAAGCCTTTTGACCTCTCTCTCTCTCTCTCTCTCTCTCTCTCTCTCTCTCTCTCTCTCTCTCTCTCTCTCTCTCTCTCTCTCTCTCTCTCTCTCTCTCTCTCTCTCTCTCTCTCTCTCTCCCCCCCCCACTGGACTCTTCTCTGCCTCCTTCAAATGAGCAACTGTATTACTCCTATTGAAGAAACCCTCTGCTGACCCAAATGCCCTAACAAACTATCGCCCAGTGTATCTCGTTCTCCATTATTCAAAAGTCCTTGCAGGTGGTCTTTCGACCTGATCACTAATTACCTAGAGGATAATGGACTTGGAAATCCACTTCAATCTGGCTCCCGTAGTAAACACTCAACATTAATGTCTTTTCATTTCTCTCTGATACTCACCACTCCATACTCTCTTCTATACTCCTCCTTTTGGACCCTTCTGTTGGTTTCAACACTGTCAACCACTCCTCGATCCTCCTTAGTCTCCGGGACCTTGGATTTCACAAATCTGTGCTTGCCTGGATCGCCTCCTACCTTGTAAGGTCGATCCTTTAAAACCTCTTGGAAATCTTAGAAATGATAATCCTCTGACCCTATCCCTCTCCCTGCTGGCGTCCGCCAAGGATCAGTCCATGGACCTCTGCTCTTCATCCTCTATACCATAGCCATCTTTGACCAGATTATGAACTGTCTCACTGTAATTTGTCACTGAATGTCTCTCCTCTGCATCATACCAAACTCTTCAAAAACAGAAGTCACCTTTCTCCCAGCTTCCAATGCCATCCTTCCGCTCCCATCTACTATCTCCTTCCCACCGGACCTTCTTGCTCCCTTACCCAAGGCTCTCAATCTTGGGTTCCTTTTTGATAGCGACCTTCAACTGCAGCAATTCATCACTACCACTGCCTCTGCTCCTCGTGTTAACCTCCTCAATATTCAGAAAATTAATCCTTTTCTTACTAACCACTCTACAAAAACTCTAATCTTCACTCTTGTGCTCAGCAAACAAGACTACGCTCACGTCTACTCCTTGGCCTTCCTTGTCTACTCCTTCCTCCCTCTAGACAAAGTATTGAACCTTGCTACCCGCATTCTCTAAAAACCACCCAGATCCTACCCCACTTCTACCTACTGATAGCATGCTGGTTGGCTCTCCACGAACAACCGCCTTCTTTTCTAGTCCCGTCTCCTATTTTACAAAGCAATCAATGGTCTTGCTCTTCAGTACATATCTGATTGTATTTCAGTTTCTTCACCATCTCGTTCCCTCCATCCTCCTCTGAACTCAACCTCACCATCCCATTCCTTCCCTGTGGTTGCTCTGCTTCCGCTCTTTCTCCCTTCTCACCCCGATCTACTGCAACCCACAGCTCATATCATTGTAAGCCAGCCCTACTGTGGATCTCTGCAAAGCTTGGCTTAAACATCAATCAGTTGCTAAATAGGGAGGTCCTCTGCACCCTCGCCCACATCGTCCCTAAATTAACCTTCCACTGCCTCCAGTGATGCTGAACTATGTTATTTTTTATGTTTCATTACTACTCCTCTTTAGTTTGAAGCATTTGCTCCCTTAGGTTAACGTTACCTTGTAAGTTACCTGTTTTCTTAGATACATTTTGTTTCTGTTTGTTTTGTCCCTGGAATATGTCCACATTTTGTACACCCTCATAAACTGACTCATCTTTATGCTAATATAGAGGCACCCATCATGGGAATGCGTCTGCCATCTGTAAATGTGTCCTGGTAAGTAATTTCTGATCCAAATGTTGACGTCCTTGTTCTTCAAATAAATACAAATACAAAGTATAAAGACAATACCCACAAAACATACGTCAGGCCAATAGATACATAACTACCATTAGCTTGGTTTTTGTGTGCAGGGCGAGGACAATATGAATACAAATGTGCACAGGACATAAGTGAGGCCAAAGTGCAAAATATGTAGGGCATATGAGTTAGGGTATTACACACACACAATATGCATGTGATATAAGTGAGCACACACAATATGCTAATGCACACACACATAAAACAAACACACCACATACACAATATGCTCTTAATAGGAATATGAACATTACACACATAAGATATGCACTAATCTGTGGTTGTATTAATTCCAGGGAAGACCATAGAGGGGGCACAGGAAGACACTCGCAATCCAGTGCAACACTCTAGAGGTGGTATATGGAAAATACCATGGCGTTGCCCCAATACCCACTCAGGTGCTCAACTGTGTCCCTTACAGTCACTCTGTAAAGAAGGAGTCCTTACTACAAACCACTAAGACATGTACCTGGTGCAGGGAAGTGGCAAGGGGAAGAAACCCTAAAAACCCTAAAAAAATCAGACTCTTGACACTTTACAAAGAGTACCATATGCATGAGGCTTCTGTTGGCTAGCTTCGGCTCATCCTACCATCCACTCATGGAGTGGGAGTCTTTGGTGAGTAAATCTTAGGTGCACACGTTCTATCGTGGATCGTGGACTGTAGCATGAAGCAGTGCCAGCACTCAAAATGAAAGGGAATCACACAACGTATCAGTTTCAGTTCAGAAAGTGAATGCTCACAGCAAAAGTAATGGCAGCTGGACCACAAGGTTGGCCAGCAGCTATGATGCCTAAGACTGACTTCAAGATGGGGGGGGGATCTGTTGGAACTGTTGGAGGATGAGGCATGGATTTATGACTAATTGGATTAATGATAGGGACACAAGAAATGTGTACACACGGTGGAGGGGAGCACACACGCACACACACACATACACCACATACACCTCAAACACTACACACACTCACAAGCACAGAGACGAGGTAGAGGCATGCCCCAATTACATAACCTCGTAAAATGTGCTGAAACCACCAGAATGTGTGGAAGTTAGGATGCATTCCAGAGAGTTGGTGTTGTAAAAGCACGAAGAGCAGAAGAAGCAGAGGAAGACAGTAGGAGGTGTCCACTCAAAATAGACCACACTATGAGAGAGTTAAGAAAGATGGGTCTCATTGAAAGAGGCTAAAGGCTTCTAAGAGAGGCCAGAACTGTCAGGAGCAGCAGGCCAGGAAGGCCAAGAAGCCCACAAAGGAAATAAAAGGGATGTTCTGTAGCACTGGCATGGGCCTGGTCAGCCAAAAAACACACCAGATGCCATATTTACCTACCCTGCAGGTACCGAGGGCATTCAATCCATATAAGAGTCTCTGGGAGCCTCCAGTTCCAATGGAAGCCACGTCAGTGCACAACATTGGCAACAGGAGCCGCCCAACAAACATGCGCATGCTTACGCAATGTCAGCCTGCACGTTGCTTGTGCTTGAGACTCTGACCTAAGCAGCCACGCGTCATTGGAGCTCACCAAAACAACCGGACAAGCCCATGAGGGGCTGCATCGCCATACCTGAATCCACCAGGGTGCAGCTAACTTCCAATTAAGTACCCACCTGAAAAAACGGGCTGCATAGTTCGGAGCTGCACTGAGTGCGCATAGCACGGCAAGCACTCTAACTCCCACGCTCTTAGCGACATCAGGCTGTTGTAGTGGTCGGTGGCCCGGGGAGTGAAAGGTCTGACCATTGCTTTTGTCTCCATAGACTGCGCGCAGCACATATCTTCCGCATAAGGATCCGCTTCAGATGTCCGGGCTCCTGAGCTTCTGAGAAGCCGCATGGACCACAGAGAGCAAGCTGAGAAAAGCTAAGTCACAGTGCACTGTTTGTTAACTGCATGAAGTTCAATGTGTGTTTGTCCTAATACTATGGGTCTCATTACATGGTAGACGGTAACCATGGCGCTATTAGCGCCATGGTTGCCGCCGGTATTTTACCGTGTCAGCCTTGGTGGATGGCGGAATTACCGTCTGACTCCAAGGTGAGCGGGGGCGGTGATTCCCCATTCACCAAGGCACTTCCCCATTCCCATTTTTGCCGCATAGGGCATAATGGGAATGGGGAAGGCGCTAATTACGGTACCGCAAATTGCGGTACCGTAATTAGCTCCAAGGTCCCTTTGCGGCACCCTACTTTAATGGCTGGTAAAACCAGCTGTTAAGGTCGGGTCCCGCAAAGAGAACTCGTAGTAAGGCGGTAAGGGTTTACCGGTACCGGTGCCCTTACCTGTACCGTTAAACCCTTACCGCCTAATGTGTAATGAGGCCCTAGGACATTCAATGCTCGTCATTATCTGAAAGGTCATAATGCATGGGCTTAATGTGTGCAACTGACTATGGCAACACATGAGAGAAAGCGTGCATGATACCGTACGCCATAAGTATTTGTCAGAGTGTGGCTACTGGATGATTCATATTGAGTGTTGGTGTGTGTGAGTGAGTGCTGGTGCTGGCTCATCTGATTACCTGATGTGCAATCTGTCCTGATTGCCTAATGTGCAACTTGCTCTGATAGCCCAACCTGCAACCCGAACTGCTAATCTAATACACAACCTGTCCTGATCAAAGAGAGAGCGAGAGAGATAGAGAGAGAGAGAGTGAGGGAGAGAGCTGAGTGCAAAGTAAGAGCAAGCCTCAGCAAAGGAGTTGAGGAGCATTTTTTCATATTACCCTTACCTATCCACCACCACAACCTAACGCTCTCTTTGTTGTACCTGAACTCCTGTTACCCATACAATCAATGGATCCTAATCCTCTTTGCCCGTGGGGGTCGTGGCCCCCAGTGTATGTACCACCACAGGGCCAATACCGCTAAGTAGATGCAGGAGTTTGCGCCGCCTCTGTGCAGCTGACAGAGCGTCCAGCCCTGCCAAGAGCAAGGAGCCTTCTGGGGTCAGTGACCAGGAAGCTGGCCATAGAACCCTGAAGGGGGATAAACGATGATAGGTTGCAGGAGGAGGGGGACTACTCAAATCCTGGCTGCAGTTGGAAATCAACCAAAGCTGAAAGAACATTTTGCAACATTGAAAAACTGTGAAGGACCCTTGGCTGAAGCCCAGGAGGGTTACTTTTGCCTGGGGCTTATCATTTCTGCACCCTCAAAAAGTACTCAAATGTGGAGGAGGCCCCGGGGACAAGAGGAGGATGCTTCAAGTTCTTTCTCCTGAAAGACCATGAGAAACATCGTAGGTCAAGAGGAAAAATCTTGAAGATCTTGTCCCAGTTGGAAAGCATCGCCCAACTATAAAGAATGCAAGTGTGGAAACACGTTTGGGCCATCTGCCAAAGCCAAAGAAGGACTGGTGTTGGGCCACTTCAAGGCACCCTGAGACTGTGAGTGCATTAAAGGACATCCCCCGGATTGCGGATTGGATTAATAATCAGTTTTGCCACAAACTGAATTGTCGCTTGACTTACTCCTGGCACCACACCTTGTGAGATATCTTTTGTCCCCATTCCGGAATATATTGTGTAAACAAGCATCACATAGATTTACTTTGCAGTGGCATTTCGAGGAAATTACTATTGCCCATAAATCGTACAGGGGAAAATAATGGCTTCTAAGCACTACACTCGTTGACACTAGTACTAGGGCAATGGTGATTCTATCATAATGGTGCAACTCGCACCCAAATCAATGGTGCACCTCCTTCATCTTTTAGGGTAATATGGGCTGAAGGCAGGATATACACTCTAGGAGGTATGATTCAGAAAGTGTCAAAACAACAATAGAACAGTGGTACCAAAATAACAATGAGTGTCTACACAGGGTTCTTATAAAATATGTATACTTTACTAAGCACAAACAATTAGACAAACACACTAAACAATCCCCCTGTAAAGCAAATACACAGATCAAAGCAAGCACTTAGATATATGTGCTTGTGAATCTGGGCATAAATAACTAGAGGGAGAAAGACGAGCAGAAATATAGAAAAACAAATGAAATTCAAAATAATTACTTTTAAATTACTTTTAAGATGGAGAATGGTGTTCCAAATATCTCTGCGGCCCAGGGTATAAAGGGTCATAACCGAGAAAAGTCTTTTAGGGGCCTTTTGTCCAGTCAAAACTCTACCTTTCTCTTTTGTAGGGGCTCAACAACATACAGCCAGTAATTTTAGGGCATTTTTAATGATCCGATTCATGGTTCCAGGCGGGCGGCAGCTTGACTGGATTTCAGCACTGGTATCTGTATTACTGTTCACAGGTGGCTCAAGGATCTCGAAGAGTACTCAGGTGCATGCAGGGATGGTTCCAGTTGTCACAGCTTGATTGCTCGATGGCTGGCTCGAAGATGGAAAAGCAGGAAATTCAGTTGTAATGGTCCCATGTGGCGAGTCTGTCTCGAATGTATGGGTTCAGCGTCGAGTGGCTCCTACCTCACGGCTCGACTTGAGTCTCTGTATGGCTCATCAACCTGAA
This sequence comes from Ambystoma mexicanum, assembly GCF_040938575.1. Classification (NCBI taxonomy): domain Eukaryota; kingdom Metazoa; phylum Chordata; class Amphibia; order Caudata; family Ambystomatidae; genus Ambystoma; species Ambystoma mexicanum. The sequence continues at coordinate 1,345,988,448 of NC_090931.1, forward strand.
TCACAGCTCGAAGCACATGTGATAGGGAAGTAGAATATTATCAGCTGCTCAATGGTAGTACACATTTGTCTTGATCACCTTGAAGGGATTCGGATCAGGAAATGCTGGATTCTGCAACCAGCATTGCCAAAGGAGCGTGATGGTTATTTCCCTTGGTTCTTTGAAGAAAATGATGCTTGACCCAGCTCTTCCCAGTCCATGAAATACCCGAGAGCTGCTTGCAAAGTCTTTGTCACAGTCCTGGGCAGTTTTCCTTGGGTATACGTAGTCTTGACTAGCAGCATGTTTTTTTCCACGAGTCACCTCTCCTGTAGTCCCAGAGGGTCTACAGGGGAAGCGTTCAACTATTCTGTAAATCTAGTCTTCACCTAATGTCATGCCACCATTATCATCTAGCTCCAACACATTAGGTGTAGCCAGTGCCAGGTCCTTTATGCCATTCAAGAGCTTCATCCCAATGAGAAGAAACACTGACTTCAGGTCTGTTACCAACAGAAGGGACTCAGGCAGGGACTCAGGACTTGGTTAAATAGTAAATGGAGGCAGTAAAATACTGCTTTAATCTTAATGAAAGAAAGCAGTGAAATATACAGCTGTCAAAATAGATGCATGCATATTCACCCCTTATCTTATTTGTACAGAGTTTATATATTTTTCAAATGTCATTTATGATGTCATTTTATGTGACATTTTGCGAAACCTACTACCGGGAGGGATTGGATTAGGGGAACATGTCTACTTACAGAATCATATAAGTGTTAATATCTCATTGGCTTTCCCTTGTCTGTAAGACACGTTCTGGGCTACTTCTAGATACATAGTATACTGATTATAGCAGAGATTATGGTAGAGGATTAGGCACTGCAAGATTGTATGTAAAAGTGTGTGGCAGGCTTTATGATTAGTTGGCAACCCCATTCAACCTTGGACTTTCAGCTTATTAAGCAGCATGTGAGTAAAAACGGAACCTAGCTGCTCGAACTGCGTCATCCCAATTAGGCCATCGTATGTCATCGACCTGATTCTTAGCCAAGGCCTTCTGTTTGTAGTTGAACTCGCAGTCTGCTCACTGTTCTGGAACATTTGAGGCACTATGAGCAGACCACTCTCTCCATCTAGGTTTTATTGAATAGCCCCTATTTTCGACTTCTGAATCACATGTTAGGAGACCACAATTTTGTCAATTTCAGCCTTTTATTTAAGACTATTTGATTTAATTAAACAGGGTGTCATTAACCTTTCTGGCCTCTAGCGACTTGCTCACTCCACCTCACATAGGCTTTTGCCCTTGTGATTTGTTCAACACGTGGCACTTGCAAATGTCCTTGTCTCTCCTAATGTTAACATAAATATGTCTTATGTACATGGTCTGGTCATTAGACTCCCTTTGTGCCTTGCATCCATCACTTGAAATAGCCTTTTTGATCCGAGTCCAAAGTATTCCCTCATTCTGCACACAAAAACAGCTTCTTCATCAGTTCTTCGATTTTGCTCGTCTTTTGAGTTAACAGGGTTAATTCGTAACATGGGCCGTTATCCATTTTTTTCCAATGGCCGTCCTAAACGTTGTCTTTTAGCAAGCTTCTATGTATCTTTCTACCTTTTATTACAGCGCATTTACAGTTAATGTTCAGCACTTTATTTCATCTTCTTATATTCACGAGTACTTCATCTTTAGGTACATGTTTCTCTTAGTGCTTCAGTTACTTTCTCAGTTTTAAGTATTTTCATATCGGTTCAGAATAGGCTCCTACATCTTTTTTATGACATTATTCTGTCGTCGCCAGACTTTGCTTAGAGTTTGTCCATATTACTCATAACCATATTCTGAGATTATAGTAGTGGGCATCCTTGCTGGTAGCATCCTTCTCCTGCGTCTATGTGAGGGTATATTCTGAATGGCTGTCTTCGTGCATATCGTCTTTCATACACTCAACATGGTATTGGAATGGTGCATGGATTTATGCATGGGTTCCCAGTTGTAGCTCTTGATCTGTTACTCCAATAGGATGGTGGTGAGGGGCATCCACCTGCTTCTCTTCATTCCCCCCTCTGGTCGAATATTCGGCTGTACCCTTCTTTTCCTCTTTTTCTGCAATTCCTGCTTCATCTTCTTCTATCCTCTCATCATATTTTCTTTTCTTCGGCACCCATATCTTCGTCACATCCCTCGGGTGACCTGCAATTCTTTATATGTACATCCGCACTCCAAGTCATATATCAACAATTCGAGGTGGTAAACAGAATATCCATCATCTCACATACTCTTCCGATCTTGGGGATAATAAAATGTCATCCCTGGAAGTGCAAGGGGACTCTTTTGATGTTTTCTCTAGTACTTTCTTCCAACTGCACCTTTTCTCCAGTGCCACTGTTAAAGTAAAATCATTATTTTCATAACAATAGCTTTCTTGGCTGTATTCTGGCATTGTCCCAAGATGATCCTTATGAGACAGAATCCTAGCAGCATTAATACTAGTATGGCTCCAAGTAATTTGAAAGCATTCACGAACCAAAATGGAATCCATGAAAACAGAGATGAGAACCAATCATCTCCTGTCATCTCATCAGCTTCCTCTTCCATCTTTGTATGCAGGGTTCTTAACATTGTTATTGCTTCTGTCAGGGTTCCATTTTCTCCATCATGAGATGGTATAAACGTGCAGAAAGACGGGCTGACCTTGGCACAAACTCCTTCCTCCATTGCTGTTATTAGATCCAGAGCAAACCTGTTCTGGAGGGTCATCAGCCTGATGGCTCTCAATTCCTCTTTGATTGCATTGATCGTCTGCAGCAATTCCCACCTACTGATCTGTAACCACTTGGCATTCACTGCTGCTTGGTGTCCTGGTGTAAACATGCATGTCATTATCATGGTAATGTTCCTGAATAATTTTAATTAATCAGGAATGTCTTCATAAGACTTTATTGATTTTGTTGAAAAATAGTTCTCTCTTTTCATTCGATGAAGATGAAGTGATCTCTTTCTTCTTAGGTACTCATTCATTTTTGAAAACTCCTCAATATGGAGGTCACTTTGGGGAATAACTAACGCTGTGACGTGTACCATTACAATGGAGCACACTCCTCCTCAGTCTTTAGGCAATTGTATATAGGCTCTGGATTCGCAAGCCCAATATGAATTAATTAGCACTGCAGTTCTTCCATTCATTCCTGGTACTTCGATTATTTCTCCACAACCTTTATTCTTTCCAACACAAACCGTGTCATCATTCTTGAAGCAGGTTGTCACATTCTTCACTTGCAATGTATGCACTGTTCCTGTTTCATTCTCAACCTAGGTAAAGGTTCAAGGCATTTATCATTCACCTTTCGCACCTTGCAGATTGCTTCCTTCTTCAATACGTGTGCAGGGCATGATATTAAGCCATACTCCCATCCAGTACTGGTTGCTACATGCACATACACCAACAGCTGTGTTCTCTCCCAGCTCTCCTGATTTTTCAGCCATGTCTCAGCAATTCATTCTTTTCATTTCAATAGTTTTTGATCAGATCTCCATATTGGGATGGAAACATGGGTTTTTGCTTGTCCACCCCATTCCAGTCTCCATTCTCTTTGTTTTCACATGTCTTCATATGGGAATGTCTGTCTTGATTGCTATCTTCGAGTTGCCCATCTTCCAGCGAATTGTCCTCTGGTGGTACATGCGGCCATGTGCATCATGTGAAAGTATTTCCCTTGCAATAACTGTTCTTGCCGCATTCATGGCATACCGTTTTAAGGAGCAAACATAACAACCTTCTTCCAATGTTCTTTCTCCCACCTCCCTCATGTGCTGGTGCCATAGGTTGTTAGCTAGATCAGCCTATCTGTCTAAATATGCATTTATACTTTCATTATCTTGCTCATTGCCTCTGTATTTTTCAAGAAAAAAGTATTTTAATATAGAGATCAGTGGAGATTTTGGACTCTTAATGGGGACAATGGTAGATGTCTTATTTTCTTGTTCATCACTATCTATAATATGTGTGAATGCCAATGTAATAAGGATAGCAGTTATAATCAAAATACCACAAAAAGCTCCAATAATTATCCTTCGTACAGTACATTTTTTATGGAGCTACATTCTTACTCATTGGAACATTTCCATTTCTCCAATAATTTTTATTGTAGCAAGTCTTATCGATTATTGCTGAATTATGAATTTATAACACAAACTGCAAAATAATCACCAATACGATTCTAAAAATAATAGTATTGGTTTTTCGGGGTTCAAAGAAAGGTCACAATGTCTATATGTCTTTTGATCAGAGCTAGATAAGATTGTAGGATATAAGAAAAGACTGTAAGCTAGAATGTGTGTACAATAGGTAGCATGAGAAATACAATTTTCTTCTTTTCTTCTGGCTTTTACTGCTTCGCTCACTTTGTCTTTCTTGTCCTCATCTAAGGAAGGTGCTGCAGGATCACTGCAAGTCATCAGTCTTTAAGGAACCCTAATTTAAAAGGTTTACTTCTTCTTCCCTTGCCTTGTTTTGGCTTCTGATTATGGATCTCGTTTGCACATGCTGAAATTCTTCACTTGCTTTCGTAGGGGTAGTTACACGAGAGGTCAAGGTTTCTCCTTTACAGGGTGTGATGTCATGTAAATTTATCCACACTCTTCTTACTTGTAGCTTCACCGCCATAGTGCTTACTTCCTCCACTGCGTAGTGCCCCTCAAAGCGCAGGGTACTCCAGGTGCCACAAATATGCACACCAGCACCTGGTCCACTGGATACATGCTTAGAGGCTTGAATGTTTCTTCCAAATCAATGGGCTGGTTATCTTTTTTGTTTCAACTTGACCCCTGCCATCGAGTCTGAAGCTGTTGAGACATAAAAGAAATGGTTAGGGATTTTGTCAGAGGGCTATACCTAATTTCGTGGTATTCCCGTATGGTGGTAGAGTGGTATGGCATTATTATGGTAATGCCCTATATGGTGTGACAAGGTTCCCCTCTGACACTTGTATTCTATTTAGGGTCAACTCTAAATACAGGTTACCAGGCTTATTACACTTGGATTCTTGACAGTGCTAATTGTCAACCTCACAACCTATCTATGAGGCTGTGGTCCTGCCTTTTGCAGATCGGTTCATCTGTAATCATGCACAGCTGAAACACCGCACTCACACTCTGTCTATCTACAGAACCTACAATGAATCAAATGATGCAACCTAAACACCATAAAAATGTATCAAGACATGCAGTGACTTTTATAGTGTGTATTTATGTTTGCTATTAAACTTACCAATCATGAACAGCAACATTGAACAGCAATACAATTAACAGTGTGAATATGGGTCTGCAAGAATAAACAGTGAAGAAAAAAATGTTTTCAAAATGAACTCTGCTCAATGACAAAATAGCATATGTTTAACCCGCTTCAACCTTTGGTCGTGAAGCTTGGCAGGAGCCACGCTTTATACCAAAAACATGTAACTTCTCCGAACATCATTTGAAAGGTGTTGAATTTTTTACATCTCTCTGGCTGTCTGAAAATGCATTCACTCATGTGTACACCTCACTTATCACAAATATACTCACTTTGAGTATGAGCAATATTTTTGCGCTGTTATCATGGGGAAACCCCTCTTTGGTGTCCTGCCAGCATAGAGCAGTATTGCGACTCCCGCAGACAGGCAATCCAGATAGAAGGACACAACCTCTCTGCCAGGATGTCTGCTTCTATGACTACAGCATGTCTACTCAGTCTGCTGTCTGCCAGGAAAACCTTTGTCTCTCTGCACTGCACGACTCTCGTTAGTCTCCTCTCATCTGCCTGCAGTTCTACCCACACCCCTTCTGTCTCCTCAATTTAAATGCTATCCCTGTCAATCTCGCTAAAACCTACCTCTTTTCCTGACGTGCACCATCACCTAATTTGGTTACCCTGGAAGCACAGCTTTGCAAATACATTTGCAACAATCATTTCCCTTCCCAAAATGGTTCTTTCTCAACAGTACACATTTCAGTATCACAGTTTGTGTAATGCTGAATGAGATCACATAGCCAGTAAAATATTTGCATGTTTTAATTCCACTGCCGAAAAGCACACTTTTGACATATCAACTGGGCCTGCTTTGCACTGCTTTGTTAAGGACAGGTTACCAAATTAATGGGAAAGGGTGTTACTGGATTAGTTTAGATTCGCATGTGTACAGTGCAAACTGGACAGATGACCTGTTTACCCTGAACTCTTAGCATCTTAAACACATGCTTAGTGCAAGAATGTGTCATGGTCATGAAGTCAGGGGCACAGGCATGGGTCGCATGCATAGGAGACGTGGGTGGGCACTCATCCATTTAACACCAAAAAGCTTTCATTATGGACATAGCACTTCAGATGCATGAACCTTGAACATTCCATCCATTAAGCAACCCTAAGTGTATTTTTGGGTGTGGCTGCTAATGGATTGTCTTCGTACGTGCTCACTCTCTAGGAGTGGCAGGGTGTGGCTGGTAAGCCGGCCCTAATGGGCCTGCCCACAATCTCAGCTATCTAAGCTGCCCCGATCCTCAAGACAGACGCTTCACGTTATTCTGCACTTGCAAGCAGCGTAACGCTCACCGTTGCCTGATGTCAGACTTACCTTTGAAGATCCTGCTTCCTGGACATCCTGCTTCCTGCCAGCATACTTACCAACTGGGGGAAGCTGTTTTTACCTGTACATCTGTTCGGCGAACCAAGTATTCATCTTTACACTTTCCAGAATGCTGAAATCTTAATCTTGGCACCACCGCACGAAACGCTCCATCGCCGACAACAGCGCCTGCATGGAAAAACAGCAGACAAGGTTAGACATCGAAAAACAGTGAGTTTAAGGTTGCACTTTGCCATACTTTTTGCTTTTCCTTAAACCATCACTTACCTGCTGTCGAACATTGCGGTAGCATCCATCTTCCATCTGGCCACGTCTCGAGTCTCACAGCTGCATTGAGGCTGCATTTCCATCTAAGGGAAGAAAACCAAAGAGAGACATTATTGCGACCATAAATAGGAGCAACATGTAAAGACATTAAACAGAATGAACAGCATCACAAGAGCTCAAGAAAGACTTACCAATCATAAGGAGAAGCATTGTCGCAGCTGGACTGGACTAATCCTTATCAGGGATCAGTGCAGGAACTAGATCCCATTCGACACACCATTGCCAGAAGTAGTAGGATGGAGAGCTTATCTTACATAATTCACAGGTGATCTTTATGGCTCGGCGTATGCTCACAGAAACTGTACTTTCGGGTGAAGGGTTTGAGAGGTACAACAATCACAGATTGGTGCACTCACACACTGGTATCTCCACACAGGAGCAGTTTTACCACGTACCACCGCTCACAGCTTTTCTACTAAGGGAGAGGCCTGAATGGGGTGATTCAAGTTCAGGGAGGGCTGCAACCATGCCCCAACACCTCCGCAGAGACCAGGTGATCATAACAGAATGTGGATTTCCATTTGTAATGTTCACCATCCATTTGATGTCTGTATTTTCCACATGAATCCCCTTGCCATTGTTTACTGCCTTACTGCCTCCATATACAGTATCCCTCAAAACACTTTTAGTCATTGTTTTCAAATAATCATGCATTTCATCGCCTAAAGCCCTCGCTACAGTATGGGCATCTGTATTTGCTGTTGTTGGGGTAGTAAGAGGAGTTTTCATACGTCATCCAGTTACCATCTCATGAGGAGGCAAATGGTGATCTGAGCCAGGCTGGTTCCGCAGCGCATGGAGCACAAGGGATAGGCATGGGAGCTATCCCTTCTTTAAAGTAATTTTCAATTTCTCTATTCTTTCCCTCAAAAGACCATTTCATTTTTCACAAATACGGTTTGCTTGCTGATGATAGGCTGATGCAAACTTGTGTTTTATGCCTAATAGCAAAACTATATTTTCGAATAGTTCATTTACGAAGTGCAGCCCATCATCAGATCGCAAAACTTTGCATACACCCCCTCTTGGAATCTTGGAAATACTTCTTGCACAAGGAACCTGGCAGCACATGCAGCATCAGGTTGCATGCATGGACCTGCCTCGATCAATCTAGAAAAGGGACATACTACAATTAACATATATCTGTAACAATTACAAGTCTGCAGCATATCTACATAATTTATATGTGGATGCTGAAGTGGTCTATTTCATCTGGGGATTACTCCTCTCACTGATCGAAAAGTGCATACTGCAGTACACTTTTGGCACACAATACAGTTTATAAAGAACTTTGCCACATGTTGAAATAGGTTCGCTACAAATCATTCTTCTGCAATAGTAGACATCTCGAGTCATAGGTGCTGGGTAATGAACTTGCTCCAACTCTACCTTTAATAATGCTAGAGGCATAACTGGTTTCCAGTGCTATTCTGTCTCCAAATTGCCTGAGTAGGGTATTGAAAACATCCCTGTTTTTTCATTACTCTTTCTCGTCCTGCGATGCTCATCCCTGTATTTCAATCAACTGTACAATGGACGTCACATTAAATACTTCCTTAACCAGCATGCATCACCCTGTTGAATGTCTTATATTTTTTACTTAATATTTAAATGTAGTTGAGTAATAGGCTGATTTTTTGGCCTTTAATTCTGCGGCTTCGTTTCCGCAAGAGATTAAAGCTGTTCTTTTTGAATGGGCTTGTTAGGGAGAATTTTTATTTTAGTGTTTAATTCCTCCCACCTTAGAGCCCCCTAGCTCTTTTGCTGTACTTTGGGACTTTGTACTTTTAAATTCTATGTGTTTTCTATGTTTGTTTTCAGAGTCTGACAAACTCCTTAGGCATAATATTTTTACATTGTGACACACTGCACCTTCAGTTCAGTGGCACAGGGAAGTCCTTTAGATTTCCCAAAGGTTTAAATACCTTCTCTTGGTAAAACTACTGTTTCCAAGAGCAGTAAAGTGAAATTGACTTTACTGACCTTTTGTAACTTTGCAGACCCAACACACTATCTTACATAGAGTGCTGGAGGGGTTACTTAGTATTGCCTTTGTCTACTTTCTCATGTAACATTTTTCCCCCATTTCTTGTCGTAAAGGTCCTTCTTGAGACTTACTCTGCGTGCAAAACCATGTTTGGTCCCTTTGTTAATTTTGTCTTTGGCGGGGTTCACTGGTGAAGCCCACCTCTGGCTCCAGTGTTTCTGGTAGGGCAGGAAGCGAGGGAGGTGCCTGAACCTCCATGTGCTTAGTCTCCTTGGTTACAGGAATGCACCCAAAGTGGATTGGCCAGCTGGATGTCCTTGGAGGACAGCCACCCTGCTGTGTGAGTGACAGCTAGGATGCAAATAAATGGTAGAGCCTTGCATAAAAAGGTGAGGTCTTTTGCAAGGAAGGCAGACTCACCCACTGGATGGAAGAAGCCAAAGAATAACTTAGAAGAGACACTTGCTGCAACTCCTGGACCGTTGGTTTGCCCGGTGAAGCCCTGCTGCAGTGTTGAAGCTCCAAATTCACCTCGACTAGAGAAGCCCTGTAAAGGACGACTTCTCCCTTTGGGTTGGTGGGATCAATCGACCCCAAGACGAACTTACTGGAAACCCTCTCTCTGCTGGCTGTACTTCCATTGCTGCTGCAGGAACCGAGTGACAGGGGACAGGAACACCTGAATCGAGTGCATCATTATTAAGGTGGACCCGAGCTTCAGGAAGATTCTCCGGACACCCTTGAAGCAGGGCTGACCAAGCCTGAGCCACCTCAACAGAGTTCTGGACTCCAGAAGCAAGAAAAGTCCACAAGGTGTCCAAGTACCGAGGTGGTGCTATTCGCGAGAAGCTGAAACCGAGAAAGTGGCGCTGATCTGAACTTTGCCCATTCCTGCCGCCGACCTTTGAATCATAGTGCAGGAGTCCCCAGACGTCCTCCCTCTTGTCCCCACAACTGATGCCCAGGAACAACAGGTTCTGCCATACTACAACATGAACAGAAGCCACCTACACACAGCCCAGCCCCAATAACAAGCTGACCACTGGGTCCCTCTCTGCCAATATAGAGATTCAGCGAGTGAGGTACCCTTAATCTACCAAAAGGGTTTGGAAAAATAGGCCACATTCTCAAAGGAAGGACCTTTGAAAATGTGCATGTATAAGGCCGGCTTTAGAGGAAATGCAGCCTTATAAAGTGTAATTTTGTTCCCTTCAAGCGCAATTTGCAGGTAGGTGGAAGTTTGCTTAGTTCCACATGTGACTCATCAAAACACACACACACTGTCCCTCCTCTGCTTCATTGCACAACTTTCTGCCTTTGCACTTTGGCAGACACCATCCGTATTCGAGCTCTCAAACCCGGGTATGCGTTTGTCCATACACTTGAGAGCTCTGCTTTGTGGAAGCTGCCAGCCAAACACCCATGTAAAGGTCTTCCTCCAATGGGCTCTTTTTTGAAAACGCTGCATCTGTGCAGTGTTTGCAAAAAAGAGCACAATGGCTCCCTTGCCTGAGAGCTCAGCAACACTAAACACTGTTGAAAAAAGGAAAAACAAAGGAACGTTTTACTTCCCCCAAAGCATGCCGATCGCTTCCACGGTGTCCTTAGGAATCATTTTTAAAAATTAATGTAATGCACCAGGAACCCACAGGGCCTGACTTGACTCACCAAGAATGGGTATTATGAGGGAATACTTTCATTTGGCACCACACGAGGTGAACTGCCGTCGTCTGTCGTCCACATATAAGGGTGCCATCTGGAAACACTGTCTGTAGAGAAACAGAAATAGTGCGGATTTAAGACACTCAGTAGTCGATACACTGGGCAAGGGAGCCAGTTTGTGGGACTGGGATGCTTACAGTAAGACCACACACACACACAAACACTAATGGGTTGCCATTCACAAAATTAAGGAGAGGGGTGGGGTGGGGGAGGTAGGGGTACCTTACCTGCTGCTGACGTGCTCGTCCAAGGAAGGACCAGGCCACAACAACGCCCCACGAGTCCAGAGGGCCTCCGCTTCAGAGTCCAGCTGTCCAGGCACTGAAGTCACTTCGTCTCCACCACTAACTGCGTCTGCTGGCTGGCAAGGTGAGAGGTAACTGGCTCCGAGAGTTCCGTGGCTTGCCGAGGCTTTCCGGCCATTGGTGACATCAGTGAAATCATAGCAGGGCGCCGACAAACTGTTACATTGTACACTCCCGCCGGCGCCACCTGCCCAGTGCCCACTCTATCCCCATGGGCCATGAACCACCCCCACTACCCCATGTTGTATTGCACATCAATTTATTTTTGTATCTTCTCTCTGCTGCAGGTAGCAGGGCCGCTTGTGTGTGTGTGTGCCTGAACACTCGTGACACGGGACAAACACAGCCCACGCTGCAGTCTGAAACAGAGGGAGGGAGACAGGGAGTCAGACAGATGGCCCGCTCTGTGCGGGGCCCTACCATGAGAGCCGTGGGCACGGGGCCAAGTGCAGCCGCACATGTTGCACATGCCCAGCACCGGCCCTGGTGTTGTATCATACACTATTAACCCTGACACTAATATCCGCTGCCTTAGTCATCAGCAAGATCCTGCAAACAAGTTTCTTCCCAGCATGGCCCACAAACCTGGCCCTTTCCCTCAAGGTGTGATAAAATTGTGCAAAACCAAGCTATATGTGAACAGGCATTAAGATAAGCTGCTCCAGCACACAACATGTGAGCAGATTGGTGATGAGCCTGGCAGACAAAGGGAACCAGTTTCAAGCAAAATTGCAAAGCCCTAGCAAGGCTAGCCTGCATGAATTGCTATGAAATGCAGATCATTCCTTTAAAAGAGGTTTGAACACATAAAATAAACATGTGATATTCTCTTCATCACTGCCTAAACGCCCCCTAAAATCAATGCCTAAAAGCCCTGCATGGGGTAAAATGCTCCAGCTCTCCACAGCAACCGAATCACCCTCCTTTCTCTCTGAACGACGCAGTGGCTGTTACAGAGCTCCATAACCAGGTTCCTCATGTAGACAGGTGGATCTGGTTGCCACAGCACAATCTGTCCAATCTCTTAAAAGTTTGAGAAGTTTGGCAAATCCCAATACAATGGAATTCTGGAGATTTGGGAATTGGAAAAACGTATCTGCCCAGGCTTAGTTATTAACATGATAGTCATAACATGATAGCTGGTCAGATAGCACAGGGAGGGCCAAACTCAGCCTTTCATCCTTCCGAGGTCGATAAATGAGCACCACACACCTTGGGTAATCATGAGCAGAGCTCAGATACCTGAGGGTTCGTAACGCTATATAAATACTAAATTATTATTATTATTATTATTATTAAGACAAATTACAAATGATGTCCTGCAACAGCACCTCGCCTGCATGACATATCGCTGATTTGAAAGGTCCCAGTTAGTGTTTGAATCTCATTTTTAAATCAATAACAACACTTGATCTTCTGTTATCTTCCAACATGTTCCTCTATTCCAGTGAGTCCAAGTAGCCCTGACAGTACCTGGGTTCTTACTCAGTAGCAGTGCCTGGCTGTGATGCGTGTTTCGTTGTTACTTTATGATCTTAATAGTGTTCTCATTTCATTTTAGCAGAAACGAATGCCTCCACTGAAAGGTGAATTCAATATCACATCTTTGCACATATTACTACAAAATGGCACATTGGAAGCTCCCTGTTCCTATGACCGATCCTGAAAATAAGGTCGTCACCTCACAAAATCCGGTTGAGTGCTCCCCACCCACCCCCCAATTCTCAGTAACATTGCTCATCTGGACACGTATCCATGTTAATATGATTCTGCTGACCTATTGCTTGCATTGTTGAAGTCCCAAAATATGGATGTGTCCTACATATGATCAGCTGGCCGGTGAAAGGCCTGGGTCATCTGTGTGCCCCCCAACCCCAACCCCCGAGGGCCTAGCTCTACTGGGGGCTTCGCAGCCCCCCCCCACTCACCTCCACAGCTGTCATTAGGAAGATGCTGGCTGTATCCCTAACACCACGTTCCCCCCAAACCTGGCATTAGGGCCATGCAGCTAACTTCACATGTTTATTTGAATTTGAAAGGGTAGCTCTTAGCCTGTTAGCTGCGGGTCTCATAATTTACTATTCAGGAGTGGCTGATAAGACATGATGGGGGTTTTTGCATTTGAAAGACTCCTCACGTCTCTGTCAGTTCCTTGCGTAATCTACGCGTTCTTTTACAACACTTAAATGAGTCTTTTTTTTTAATTTTTTTTTTATTTTGATATAGCTGAAGACATCAACTTTTCAAAATCAATCAAAATCAATCAAAAGTAATTACACATAAAATTACTCATAAAATTAATACAAACCATATAGACATACATACAATATCAAAGGCAACATGATGGAAAAGAATGACCAAAAGAGATATAGTTAAAAAATAGACCTATAAATTGAGATTTAAATTCATTAGGAAGATGCAGTTAGATCTATAGAGAATCGACGCCATGTTAATAGTAATAATTATAATGATAATAATAATTCACGAGTATATAAAATAAATACTCACAAGAAGGCTGATTAAATCATTATTTCATCAGGTAAAACTGCTTCTAAAAAATGAATGATAGCCTTCATTACTGAAAATCTAACATTCCTAAATAAAATGCTCCATATCTCGTTATCATTCTTCTCCATGTACAAACTCAATAACTTGTTAAAATGTTTATCACGAATGGCTGTTAAGTTTGGACAGGATACAATTATATGTTGGAGGGTTTCCTTTATATTTTGTTTCTCACAGAATCGGCAGAAGTTGAGATCCGCTGGAATAAGTTTACGTCTAGCCAGAATTTCTCTCGTTGGCCATAGATTTAACCTTATCCGCAAGAATTTATTGCGGATGTTCGCAGATGGACATTGCATAAGATAGCCTGCCGCTTGGCCTAGACCTTTAGTACCGAAATGATTAGGATCAAAATCTCTATATTTTACACAAAGATCATAATTTGTAATCCAGTCCCAATTAAGGAACTTTCTTTTTGCACGTGCTGGATAATCGATGAGAAATTGTAAGGAGATATTTGCTCCAACTAAAGTGTCCAAAACAATGTTTCTCCATTTTCGCGAGAAAACAGATGTAGACCCAGATAGGTAACGAGCTACCGTACTCAAGATATTATTATCGGTCAGGCCGAGAAGAGTTTTACGGAAGAAGGCGCACATTCTCCATTTAACTTTACTATGGAGAGAGTTCAGACCCAGTTCGAACCGTAGTATTGGAAGCGGTGTGCAATTCGGAAGACGCAAAACCTTTTTCCAAAATGTGGCCTCAAGTCTGTTCCATATGCTATCCCTAGAATACAGTCTGGATTCAACACCATAGAGTAAAATAGGGACAACCTTTTGTTCATAATACATCAGGATATGTTTTAGCGTAAATTTCCCGAATTTGTAAAGGAGAATTTTCGCTTGGGAGATCAGATTTAGCAATTTCGAATCTAACATATGTAGCAGTTTCCCATCACTTACTGTGTTTTGAATAAAAACACCAAGATACTTATACTCCGGGACGATATCCATAGTTTGTTGTTGGAAGGACCAGAATCCCTTGTAAGATTTGCATCTAGTAGTAGGACTGCAGACCATAATCTGGGATTTGGTTAGATTTACTGTTAGGGCGTTAGCCTCCACATAGGTTGCTAATGCAGCTAAGAGATTTTGTAGACCTATAGGCGTCTGAGGTATCAATACCAAATCGTCTGCGTAAAGCAACCAAGGGATACGTTGGCCGCCTAACTCCGGAGCGTCCGCTATAATTCGACAAAATGATAGGCCTAAATCAAGAATAAAAAGGTTGAACAATGAAGCCGCCAATGTGCATCCTTGCTTTAGGCCGATACAAGTGGGAACGGGAGCAGACAGGAGTCCTTGCATTGTAAGCCGAACTCTTATGGTAGTATCTGTGTGTAATTGGATAATTAGAGCCAAAAGCGAGGACGGACCAGCCAAGATCTTTTAGCTTGTTAAAAAGAAGGTTTCGGTTTATGGAATCAAAGGCAGAACTAAAATCAATAAACGCAAAATATAAAGTTTGTTTCCTCAGTGCATATTGAGACTTCAGCATATTAATAGTAATAATGTTGGGGATTGTCCCCAGTCCGCTAACAAAGCCAGATTGAAACGGATCCCTTTTGAGATGCTTCTTTGTCCAATCAGTAAGTTCTCGCAATATGAGACGGGTATATATCTTCCCCGAGACATCAAGTAACGAAATGGGTCTATAACTAGACGGATTGGCACGATCGCCCTTCTTGTATATTGGAATAACAATAGATCGTTTCCATGATGTCGGAATTTTTTGTGAGGTGTTAATTGATTCAAACATGATAAATAATATATCTGCCCATATGTCAGGAAATTGTTTAAGGTGTGCATTTGATAGGCCATCGGGGCCAGGTGCTCGCGAGTTGCTTGCATGGATGATATAATACAAGATATCTTCTTTATCGAAGTGTAGATAAAACAAATGATTAGACTTTAGCACCGGAGCAAAGGATTGAGGTTGCGGGGTTGCAAATAAATCTGAATAATAGCGTACCCACACATCCTCTGTTACGGCATTTGTTTGGCAGGCAACCTGATGGCCTGATGTGGATTGATTTATAATATACCACGATTGAGCAGAATTTTTAGATGCTAGAGATACTAGCATATTTCTCCCATCTGTTTGGTAAAGTTTAGCTTTTATTCCCCTAGCCCAGTTTCTGTAGCTAGATTGTATACGTTGCAGAGCAGCCCCACGTAGGTCTATCGGTAATTTTAGCGCTTGCCTTTTTTCCGCTCGAACTCTGGATTTTTTGAGTCTTACTTCATGGTTGGGGATGTGCAAATGCGATGTTTGTTTATTTTTATGGGTGGTAGAATTTGGTTGGAAAAGCTGCATAAGATCATGAAAAACCGTGTCTGACGACGATTGCTCTACATCATTATTGTTTAATTCGCCCTGATAACATATCAAAAAGGCCTTCAAAGAGTGTTCAGACCACTTTAGTCGGTTTATCTCATACATTCCCTTCAAGAAAGAAGAGTGTGGTTTAGAGACAAAAATGTCCAAGCAGAGAGTAGTACACAGGATATTATGGTCACTCACCTCTGATTCTAATATTTGAAAGGATGTGACCATATTTGACATATACATGTTAACGTAAGTAAAGTCAATAATCCCGTGACTAGAAGCACGATGCCATGTAGCTCTAGGTGGTATGTCCTGTGAATGTGCACCATTCAACATATAAAGATTCCGTGATTTAGTGAATAGTAGCCACTTATCCAGGCGTTTCTGTTCGTATTTAAGAAAGGGACCCAAACAATGTAGGTTCAAGTCACCCGCTAGATAGATCATATCTACAGTTCCATCCAGCGTGAGTATGTCGAAAGCCTTAGATATTGCTTCCATAAAGGAATCATCAGAAATGCCAAGGGGGTTCCAGTAGATGTTAATTATAGCACATGTGTAGCTTTCACATACAATTCTGGACATTTGTATAAAATCATTTGGACAAAACCACGGAAAGATTTTTAAACCAGACGACTGTTTAACAGCTGTTAACAGGCCAGAGGTTGGGCGACCCATTTGGAGCTTCACAGCAGGTAATAAACATACATCATAGTTATTCCAAGACGGTGATGTGACCAACCATGTTTCTTGGAGCAATATAACATCATACTTCAACAGATGGAGGAACTGATTATTCAGTAAGTGCCGATTCCCTCTGGAATTCCAGCTAGCAAAGAATAACTCTGATGTGAAAGTAGATGAATGCTAAGGTTGCTTGCTCTGCTGTTGACAAATGCAGGGTTTTCGAGGGCAAGCTTGGGGAATAGTTGAAGATTTAATTTGAGGGGTATCTACACGCAAGGCCGATCCATCTGGGGCATCTGGGGTAGAGAGCACCGTGAAGCCAAGATCAGCGATTTGTGACTTCACGGCCCAGATGGTATTAAGAACCACCCTTGAGTTAATCCATAAATTTACAACAGACTGATTAGAAGAGTCTGGGAACTCCACCAAGTCTATATCTATGGAGCTAATGTCATCAAGTTCTGGGATCTCACGGAATATCGAGAGAACAGAGGCCCGATTTAGATTGTACTGTTTAGCCGGCAAGGGCTGGCAACTAAGGGTCAAACAGTGAATTGCCGGCCGCTTCGAGCGTATAGTTGATAGTTTTTGTTTAGGTGGTAACAGTAACTCATTGGGGTTTATGCAGGGACTAAACCCTATTTTAGGTTGCTGAACTATTTGGGGGGCGAAAGAGGTTTCCAAAAACTTAGTGAAAGTGGATTGTAAAATTCGTTCCATATCACCAAGTGAGTCTGTTTTAGCCTTGCCAGATCCACCCAGGCATATGGGCACAAAAGTGCCAGAAGTTGGTACATCCACACAGACAGGGGGACTGGATTTTTTCAGGATTGGAGCTACCACAGGCAATGATTCAGACAGAGTGGACGAGATGGGTGGCGCAAATGTTACATGTTTGGGGACTATTTTAGAGGATAAATATTTGTCCACTGCTCTTCGTATCTCTCTCCCCATTACCCCATGATCTGATTTCTGCACCGCAAGAGTATTACCCATAAGGCTATTTGCGGTTGAGTCGGATGCACTAGCCCCTTCGCAATTGCAGTTGCCCAGCGTTGGTTTAATATGGGTTTTATGAAACATCTGCTCAGCCACACTAATCAATTCACTTAAAGGGCTGTGTGCCACGGAAGAGACAATGGGAGCTGGCTGTAACTTAGCTTTTTTTGCTTGCAATTGTTGCGAGTATTTTCTTGTAATGGCTTTAGCTGCCAAAGCAGAAGCAGAGGCTGGAGGTGAAAGTTTATTAATGAAAGCTTTAATTTGGGAGTTGTGAGATGATACGGATTTTATATTTTTCGATTTTTTTTCCTGATTTGACAATCGAGTCTTTTTAGACAGATGTTTCTCAGGATTCTGATCAAGCACAACAGGTTTGGTCTCAAAAAGGGAATAAATGGGTCTCTTCTGCAAGTCAGTTTTTGTCACGACTGCGTTTTCCATAGTATCAACTATAGGTTCAGGTATAAATGGTATAGGTTGATAGGCTTGATCCTTGGGTTCGTCCAAGTAAGATGTCTGTAAAGATACAGACTTCTTACCATTTAAAGCAGCATCCGGCTGGCCCCGGCTCTCAAGTCTATTAAAAAGAGCAAATTGATTATCAAGTAACAGATCAAACTGATTTGAGTGTGTTTCTGCCTTTACGACTAAAACTTCGAACAGTTTGGCAAGAGCTAAAATAGCATTGTTCATCGATGTAAGTGCTATGCTAGTACTGACAGTCTGAGAGTCAAGACCACCAGTAGTAGCAGGGCTCTTTCCAACCATTTTTCTAGGAGTCGGAGCTATAAAGGACAGATTTGCAACTGAGTTTGAGGCACTGACATTTGTAAAGAGCACAGGAGATTTAGACAAGTTAGCCGAAGATGCTTGCAATGACTCAATAGAGACAATAGTATCTAAATCAATAACAGGTATATCCTGAACAGCTGGATTCAACAGTGGATTAGCAATCAATGGGTCACTAACAGTGGAAACAAAGATATCACGGGCCTCAGGGTGAGAAGCTGGAACACCAGTTACAACGTTTGTTAGAATGACGCTATCAGTGAGAGAAACATTTTCTTTCGCAAAGGTAACAGATAGACCAGGCGTTGTAGCAGTTTTTAAAGTCTCACCAGTTCTGACTTCCATCACAGGAGCTAAAGGATGATTTTGCTCAGTTAATCGTATTGCAGACGTACAAGAATCCAGCTCCACGCCATGCGGAGTATCATTTGAGCCCAAGGAAGCCGTTACTGGCTGATATAAAGAGGTTTCAACGGCATTTCCAATAGGGCGTAAGCTAATTTTAGTGCGACTGAAATCTCTACAAAAGGGACGGATATCCATTCCTGACAGCATCTCGGATTGGCTCTTAATTGCGCCTGTAGCAGGGGTCCTCGGTGTGGAACTAAGTCGAGGTTTTTTTGTGGGTACAGAGTGGGAGCTCTGGGGACAACTTGAGCCGTTGAATTTATGCAGCTCAGTTACCGGCGGCATGCCGGTTGTTAAAGATTTTATGCTGCGTTTCATGGTCAACGGAAATGGTATTGCCTTCTAAATAGGAATGGATACAGCAGAAATATGAGGCTAGGTTCGTCGCTTTACCGCGACGAGCGCGGCGAAGCGGCAAAGCGGGACTTGAGGGGACTTGCTTGGGTGCGCGCGCACGGTGCGCGCGCGTTCCAGGTTAAGTAGAGTCCGCCTCCTCGTATGCAGAGCCTAAACAAAAATTAGCAACAGTGTTTAGGAGTTGAATGTTTAGTTCAGTGGTAAATACTGTCTTAGTATTCCATAGCTCGTTTCACCTTATGGGAGCTGAAGTCCAAGCACAAAAGGAAATAAAGCGGCACCGAAGCGTCTTTCCACAGCGATTTCCAACGTCTCCAGGAGCTGCGCACTTAAATGAGTCACACAACAAAGACATGCCCCCTCCCTCTTTTAACCTTTATGATTTATTTCCATGATTAGCTTTTTTCCCCAGAGATATTTAACAATTTTGTGAATTCAGAAGATATGCAATCAGTGAAAGCCCTAAACTGAAGACTGGGCTCAAATCTCAGATTATATATATTACATGGCCACAGTAGTGGCCATGTAGTTATGGTTAAGTTGCTGTTTCCATAGGAAGAGCACTTTTTGGGTGGCTTATAACTTTGCTCTCCATGGACGAATCGTCACCAAACTTTGCAAAAAAAAGTATATGGCTCACTCTGAATTTTTTCGCACAGTTTGGTGAGGATTCGTCCAGGGGGGGCAAAGTTATAAGGGGGGTCCCAAAACTTTTTTTTCCCCATAGACTGAATGGGGAAAAAACTTAACTGATGCCTACAGCCCAAACCACTGGATGGATTTTCACCAAATTTGGACCAGGAGTAGCCTCTTGGTCCCGAAAGCGTGCTTTTGCAAATTTGGTGGAAATCCGTCCAGTAGTTTTTTTTTAAATGACCAAAAAGTAGGTCACAAAACATTTGTGATATCTGTCTTCGGTCTGCGGACACACATTCCCCTGTTTGCTCCGCGGACAGTGTCCTGATTGGCCGACCGGCCTGCATCATGTCCGCAGTGAAACTTGGTTGAAATATTGTATTTAGTAGATTGTGTTGGTGTGTAAGAGTGTTTGGAGAGGGTGGGAGAGTATGAGATGGGTTAAATGTTGTATTTATTTATGTGGTAGACCCTCTTGTTATGTTCGATTTGTCTGCGGACAACACGGCTGTTCTGAAATGTTCTAAATAAACTATATGGGGGTGTTCTGAGGATGCAATATGTGTCTGTGTTGTTCGCAAGCAAGCTGAAACTGTTCTAAGAACACTTGCGGTATCCTGAAATGTCCTTAAATAAACAAGATGTGGGTGTCCTGAGGACGCTGTCCGTATTGTTCGCTGGCAAGTTGAAAGTGTTCTAAGAACACTTGCGGTGTCCTGAAATGTTCGTAAATAAACAAAATGGGGGTGTCCTGAGGACGCTGTCCGTATTGTTCGCTGGCAAGTAGAAAGTGTTCTACGAACACTCGCGGTGTCCTGAAATGTTCGTAAATAAACAAAATGGGGGTGTCCTGAGGACGCTGTCCGTATAGTTCGCCGGCAAGTTGAAAGTGTTCTAAGAACACTTGCGGTGTCCTGAAATGTTCGTAAATAAACAAAATGGGGGTGTCCTGAGGACGCTGCCCGTATTGGTCGCTGGCAAGTTGAATGTTTTCTAAGAACACTCGCGGTGTCCTGAATGTTCGTAAATAAACAAAATGAGGGTGTCCTGAGGACGCTGTCCGTATTGTTCGCTGGCAAGTTGAAAGTGTTCTAAGAACACTTGCAGTGTCCTGAAATGTTTGTAAAAAAATAAAATGGGGGTGTCCTGAGGACGCTGTCCGTATTGTTCGCTGGCAAGTTGAAAGTGTTCTAAGAACACTCATCATGTCCCTGGACATTAAAAGTTCCCATAAGGCATAGTTAAAATGTTTGACTCTATGGGTGTGATATGCTGCGGTGGTTGTGGCCAGGGCATAGAGTCTTGGGTGCATGGCCATATGGCACAGCAAATTGCGGCACCGTAATTAGCACCAAGGTCCCTTTGCGGGTCCCTACTTTAATGGCTGGTCTACACCAGCCGTTAAGGTCGGGTCCCGCAAAGGGACCTCGTAATTAGGCGCTAATAGGTTAACGGCGCCGCAGCCTTTTACGGAACCGTTAACCCATTAGCGCCTGGGTCGTAATGAGGCCCATGGTGTTTTCTACTTCTGTCATAGCTAATTCTGCCTCATTTGTTATTAGTGGTTCTGCCAGTGGTTCTTGACTTCCTGTTACACAAGGTTGACTACTGTCAGGAGTGTCCTTATCTAGTTGGGCCTGGAGTTCTTCTTCGTGTTACTGTTCATTGTGCAACATTGTTTTGTACTGTGTAAAGTTTAAATCAGTTATAGTGCTTTCATTTGCTTTGAAAGCGTCTTCATATGAGTCATAGTTATCTAATATTTCTTCTTCTTTTCTCCATGGTTTAAAGAGTTGTAGCAGGGACATGTAATATAGTTCTTTATTTTAAGGAGTCTTTAATGACAATTTGATATGATTAATTATATTTGGTTTCATGAGTTTTACTAAGCTCCCTTCACAGTTTGTCACTCTGTATTTACCTTTTTTTTCATCGGGTTTTATATTATTTTTGTATGTGAGGTTTTGGGCTATGTGGTATAGAAACATGGTTTCCAAAAAATTACTTCTGTTTGGGTAGTATGTGTCCAATAAATTGTTTTTTAAAATGTCTTGGCTGTTGGGATCATGTTTGGCTATTGTTTCTATATCTTCATATGATTTTTGAACTCTTTTTCTAGATTTAGCAGGACCAAGACTTAGCCATACTATATTTTCAGATTTACCATACAATGCAGTACCAGTTAAACGATCTGCTGCTTCATAGGATGCGCATTCTCTATGGGAGAGCATTTTTATGCCCAAGCTGTATAATTTCTGAGACACTGTTTTGTCTGATGACAGGTCATTCCAGAGGACTTGGAGCTCTGTTTTTTCTGCTTTGGTTAAGTATGCTGTAACATATTGTGCAACTGCAGTGGAATTGTCTGCAATGTACTGCACATCTATGTTTGCATTCCATAAGTGGGCAATGATTGCATTGTAATCATTGATATATTTTTCTTCTTCTGTCTGTTCTTTTTATGTAATATGTATTTTTAGGTAATTTACCTTTAACACTATGGCCCTCATTACGACCCTTGCGGAAAGGGGTTTACGCCGGCGTAATGCATGGCGTACCTTTCCGCCTTACTACGAGTTCCCGTAGCGCCATGGTGCTTTTTTCGCCTGCTTTTTCTGGGCGGAAAAATCCATGGCGCTACGGGACTTGTTGTTAATTACGCCACCGTAATTTACGGTGGCGTAATTAACGCCTTCCCCACTCCCATTATACCCTATGGGGCAAAAATGGGAATGCGGAAGGGTAAATGGGGATTGGGGACTTACCGCCCCGCCAAGGTCGGAATGGGGCGGTAAGTCCGCCAACCACCATGGCGGAGTTGGCAGCTTAGCGCCATGGACCATGGTGCAAATTGCACCATGGTTCTCCGCCAGGGTCGTAATGAGGGCCTATGTCTAACTGAAGACATGAGGTTGTTCACTTGACCTATATTTGTAACCGGTCTAGGGAAACCAAAGCGGCATTTGGTGTAGTATTTCCCTTCGTTTTTGTATTTGCGACGACAATATTTGCCACATTTGTGTCTTCGAAATTGTAAAATTTGTGCATGAAGATCACTATTTGTGGATTCTGATGGAATTTCACAAGTGACATATTTTTCAATGAACTGTAAACAGTGGTATCACTGTCTTGACCAAATTTAGGAGCATCTTTAATCCATAAAGGCATGTGGATATGTGGTGCTCCTCTGGCTTGGTATTTTTATCTCCAAAAGAAGTGTTGCACTTCTCCAAGGGGAGGAACAGTTTTATTAGAAATAAAGTGTAGCATAGCAATGAAGCGATGGTGAAAATATCTTGAAACATTAACAGGATCCAGAGGATCTCCTGGTGTTAGTATATCTATGTTTGTTTTGTTTTTGTTTGATATGCGTAGGAAATCATGTAAATCTTCCCATGCATATTCTGCACAACTTAATGTAACAAACCAAGTGGGTGGGCCAAGGTTTCTGATCATACAACGTACATCTCCATGACGTCGAAACCAGTACTCTTTAGTACCACGCATATTTGCTAATAGATTTGTAATATTTGATTGTAAAACCACATTCTTTTGTTGCACTTTTTCTAATAATTGTGTAGCTGTCATATTTTGAAAGTGTGATCCTGATTTTAATATGTGTGCAACTCCGTAACATAAAGTTGCTAGTTCACTTTCAAAGAGTAGGTGGAATATATATTCCACATTTTGTCTAAATCTGGGATTTTCAGAATACATCCATAATGAGCAGTATTCTGATGCTGATATTTGAATAGGTCTATCATCGTACCTTCCTCCTTTGCCAGTAGGAAAGAGTAGAGGAAAAGCACGTGCTTCTATACTTTTTTCCCATATGCTGATTGGTGATCCTTTTGTTTGACGCATTTGGTACGTTTCTAATGCATCTTCTATGGTGTTATTAGAGTGCAATAGATGAATTGTATAATGGTCTAAAGTATTTGATATTGTAGCAGGATCTAGGAGCTCAAATTGACTAGCTTCTTGTGTCTCTTGAATTATTTCAGTTGTATCCTTCAAGTTTTCTTCAATATTAATTTCCTTGTAGTATTCATTATTCTCTTTTGGATATTGCAAGGCTTGTCTAACTTTATGTAAATCTACCAGCTGTTGCCATATTCTTTTGTCTTTTGTAGGTACTCCATTTACTAAGATAATTAAAGATTGCTCCATTGGACGTTGCACTCCTAGAGTGTGCACATTTTCTTTTAGATCTAATGGTAAATACACTACTTTTCCACGAATGCCTTTCACTAATTCAGAGAGAGGTAATTTTGCTGTTTTTGGTTGAAGGCGTATTATTGCTTGAAATGGATGTACTGTTTGAATTATGATGCTCTCATATAAATTAAGTTGTTGAAGGGGTTTTGGTAGTGGATATAATTCCAAATGATTTGTGATGGCACGTGAAGGAGTTTGGTTGTTGTCAAGTTTTGTAGAGCAGTAACTGCAAAGTATTAAGGGGTCAGTTATTTCATATTTGTTTTCTGCTACAAGGTAGAGAGAGAGCTAATTCAAACCATTTGGAATCTTCATTGTCTTCTATTTTGTATGATAGGTCTATAATTTTTGTGTTACTTTTATAAAAAGTTCTGCGGCAACATACACATACATGGTTTGGTACATCAGCTGATGTACTTTTACATTTTAGTATTTCTTTTTTGTATGTGTTTAGTAAAAGGTTGCCATGTGTAGAATTGTTGCTTAATTGGTTTAAAGCTATTTCATTCTGTAAGTGGCTTTCACTTCCAAAATATTTTTTCTGGAAATAGTGAATTTCTTCAAGTAGGTCTTTTGCTGTACCATGTAGAAGGATGTTATTTAACTTTGCTAGTGCTAAAGCAGGACTTTTAGCATAGTACACTTTATAGACTAGATTTCTCATAGTTGAATGATGTGTTGATATCCTTTTGATATCATGGAAAGTGGTTTTACAAGTAGGTCCTGTAATGCAGGCCAATGAATGTCCTTGTAGTCCTGTGTACTTGCGCACTGGACAAGTATCCATATTTTGCAGTACTTTAACTTTGATTTTGTCTTTGCCTTTCACATATTGATTGAGGAATTGGCGTAAAGACTTGAATTATTTTTTGGGAATGTTACACATTGACGTGCTTGGCCATTTGTATACTAGACGTTCTGATTCAGTTGAATGGAGAGGTAATTCTACGTTTTCAGGGCATATTTTTGTAAGCAGTATTTCTTCCATTATGGTATTATTAACTTTTTCATAACCTCGACCACTGCTATGTATGGCAATTGTATTTGTTTGTTTTTGTTTGTATGCTTCTTCATTAAAGTATGGTACTGTGCTTGAAGTGTGACTCCATTCACCTCTGAAGATATTTAAGAAGTTCTTTCTGTTGACATTTCGTTTATTGAGAAGTCTTTTTTGTAATTTAATCATAAGTTTTGCTAGTGGTTTCATTTTGTTTAACACTAAAATAAATAACTTTCTTTTTAGAAGAATTGCACTGTCTATCAACGCTTCTAAGATTAATTTCCTATGATAGGTTTTAAGGGTTGAGCCTGGTTTCTCTCTTGTTTTTATAAGATTTTGAAGGACTCTGTGACGGAACATTTTGGCTAAAATACTTTTTTTGGTATGCTT
This sequence comes from Ambystoma mexicanum, assembly GCF_040938575.1. Classification (NCBI taxonomy): domain Eukaryota; kingdom Metazoa; phylum Chordata; class Amphibia; order Caudata; family Ambystomatidae; genus Ambystoma; species Ambystoma mexicanum. Next base: position 1,346,013,781 of record NC_090931.1, read on the forward strand.
ACTTTGCACTTTATCAAGATTTATAGAAGCAGTTTTATCTGTAGTAATAGCTCATTTTTGTTAATTGTTTTCTGGTTCGTTTTACATTTTGATAGAGGAGGAAAAGTTTCTGTACTTGAAACTTCTTTTGTTTCACTAAATGACTGTATTAGATGTTTTGTTTGAACTTCTTTTTAGAATTCTGCTAGAGATGGATGCTTATGTTGGACACTTTTATTTTAATTTGCTCTACTTCTGCTTTGCTTTCTACGGACTTGAGTTTTGGTAGGCATTTTTTAGGGTCTGTTGAAAAAAATAAAGAAGGTATGGGTTGGGGTGTTCTGCAATGTATGTGTGCTGTGTGCATGAGTGTTTGAGTAAGATGATAAAGATGTATGTAATGGTGTGTGATTGTGCATTGGGCAACTACAACTAGTAGGGATGGGTATTCTTGAATTTATGTGCTACTAAACTGGGGTTCAGATGACAGAAAAAAGTAAGCTAGTGGGGTGGAGAAGTACAAATAGTAAATCTAATGCTATACAATTAAAACAGTTGGTTGTTCTATAATATCAAAATTCTAGCGGCTGAGTTGGGTCATTTGTGTGTCGAAAAATAGGAATTTGTGGGCCATTCTGGATGTAAATCGCTGTTTAAGAAATGGGGATTTTTGGACAGAAAGGTGCACAATCTCTATTTTTAGGCACAGAAATAGCATGAATTAACCTTACAGTGTGTTGGAGTAATAATACAAATATTATGGTGGTATTCAACTTACTTTTTTTCTAAAATGAGCAGGTCTTTTCTCAGTTGTTCTTTGTACTTCAAATTCGGCTGCTTGTTTTCAGGAGAATGGTCTTCACTGCAATTGTAAAAGAAACAAATGAGTAATTTTCTTTGTATATAGCACTGTTTTTAATTTAGACATAGGGCATCATTACACGGTAGATGGTAAGGGTTTACAGGTACCGGTATTTTACCGGTACTGGTAAACCCTTACCGCCTTACTACGAGGTCCCTTTGCGGCTTGGTGAATTTAACGCCTGCTTTTTGCAGGTGTTAAAAACCAACCCGCAAAGGGACCAGGGAGCTAATTACGGTACCGCAATTTGCGGCACCCTAATTAGCGCCTTCCCCATTCCTATTGAGCCCTATGGGGCAAAAATGGGAATGGGGAAGGGCAATGGGGAAAGGGGAATTACTGCCCCGCCAACCTTGGAATAGGGTGGAAATTCCCCTTTCCAACAAGGCGGTGCCGGTATTTTACCGGCATGGACCAAGGTGCTAAGAGCACCTTGGTCCACCGTCATCCGTGTAATGAGGCCCCTTGATTTTTTTAATTGAAATCCTCAGCGCCTTCCTCAAAACCATGAAAACTATCTTATTCACATAAGATACGTCACACCAGTTGAATACATATCATATATTCTTAATGAATAAACTGTATTGTAATGACTTAGGGGGTAATTCATAGAATTCAGCGCACAAGTGGCGCACGCGGCTGACGCACAGTGTGCGCGTGCGAATCCCTGCGCCAGCCGCGTGCACCAAAACCCATTTCCGTGCACAGCGTATTCATGGATTCCAGCCACCAAAACCAGCCGTGGCGCACAGTGGCGCAGCGACCTTGCAGCAGCGCCAGTTACGCCCCCAAGAACGCCTTCCGCGCAGTGAAAAGCCATCAAAATCCCCAATCCAGCGCAAAGGGCTGCGCTAACCCTGTACCAGCATGGCAAGCGGGCTACGTGTATCACTGGGGTGCGCGGGAAGTACCTCACGCGATTGGCCCCGTGCGAGCAGGGTACGCGTATTACAGGGGTGCGCGGGAAGTTCCACACGCGATTGGCCTGTGCGCGTGTATTTCAGGGTTGCGCGGGAAGTTCCACACGCGATTGGCCTGGGCGCGTGTATTTCAGGGGCTCACGGGTGGTTTCACACCCGATCGGCCCTGGGGGAGCGTGTGCGTGTATTTCAGGGGTGCGTGAGAAGTTCCACACGCGATTGGCCTGGGCGCGTGTATTTCAGGGGTGCGCGGGAAGTTCCACACGCGATTGGCCTGGGCGCGTGTATTTCAGGGGTGCGTGGGAAGTTCCACACGCGATTGGCCTGGGTGCGTGTATTTCAGGGGTGCGCGGGAAGTTCCACACGCTTTTGGCCTGGGCGCGTGTATTTCAGGGGCTCGCGGGTGGTTTCACACGCGATCGGCCCTGGGGGAGCGTGTGCGTGTATTTCAGGGGTGCTTGAGAAGTTCCACATGCGATTGGCCTGGGCGCGTGTATTTCAGGGGTGCGCGGGAAGTTCCACACTCGATTGGCCTGGGCGTGTGTATTTCAGGGCTGCGTGGGAAGTTCCACACGCGATTGGCCTGGGCGCGTGTATTTCAGGGGTGCGCGGGAAGTTCCACACGCGATTGGGCTGCGTTTGGGTATTAGGGGTGCGCGCAAAGTTTCACACGCGATTGGGCTGCGTGCGGGTATTAGGGGTGCGCGCAAAGTTGTACACGCGATTGGGCTGCGTGCGGGTATTAGGGGTGCGCGCGAAGTTTTACACGCGATTGGGCTGCGTGCGGGTATTACAGGGGTGCACGCACATTTTCACACGCGATTGGGCTCCGTGCGGGTATTAAAGGGGTGCGCGCGAAGTTTTACATGCGATTGGGCTGCGTGCGGGTATTACAGGGGTGCGCACGAAGTTTTACACGCGATTTCAGCAGGGTACGTGTATTTCAGGGGTGCCGGGGAGTCCTACATGTGATTTGCCAGTGTGGGTCCTCCCAGGTGTTCCCTGTACACCCTCCACGGCCCCTGCAGGCAGCCCACACCACAGGGGACTACCCTGCATCCCTGGTCATGTCCCGCAGGCAGCCCACCCAACATGGGCATGCCCCCCAGCAAAGGCACATGTCTCCTTGCACCAATGATCACCAACTCATGTCCCCTTGCACCCCCACCCACAGCATTGCGGGGCACCTGCCAGCAGGCCCCCACCCATGTCTCCCAGCACCCCCACCCCCTCCAGTCACCAGGGGCAGCCTCCACCAGGCCCCCACCCATGTCTCCCAGCACCCCCACCCCCCCAGTCACCAGGGGCAGCCTCCATCAGGCCCCCACCCATGTCTCCCAGCACCCCCAGCCCCCAGCAGTGCAGGGGCACCCACCACCAGGCCCCCACCCATGTCTCCCATCACCCCCACCCCCCCAGTCACCAGGGGCAGCCTCCACCAGGCCCCACCCATGTCTCCCACCACCCCCACCCCCCCAGTCACCAGGGGCAGCCTCCACCAGGCCCCCACCCATGTCTCCCAGCACCCCCACCCCCCCAGTCACCAGGGGCAGCCTCCACCAGCCCCCCACCCATGTCTCCCACCACCCCCACCCCCCAGCACTGTGGGGCACCTGCCAGCAGGCCCCCACCCATGTCCAACTCATGTCACCCACCACCCCCACCCCCCAGCACTGTGGGGCACCTGCCAGCAGGCCCCCACCCATGTCCAACTCATGTCACCCACCACCCCCACCCCCCAGCACTGTGGGGCACCTGCCAGCAGGCCCCCACCCATGTCCAACTCATGTCTCCCACCACCCCCACGCCCCAGCACTGTTGGGCACCTGCCAGCAGGCCCCCACCCATGTCCCACTCATGTCCCCTTGCACCCCCACCCCCCAGCACTGTGGGGCACCTGCCAGCAGGCCCCCACTCATGTCCCACTCATGTCCCCTTGCACCCCCACCCCCCAGCACTGTGGGGCACCTGCCATCAGGCCCCCAACCATGTCCCTCTGCCCCCAGGTCCTGACGATACACAATCATGGCAGTAATGGGCAGCATACCCAGCACAAACACCCAGCCAAGGATTGCATCCACCCACATAGCAAATGCAATTACATGATACAACCCCAATGGCAAGTATGTAAATGAACACATGTCCGTCACACACACATACACAATGGGTGCAAGTGAATGTCAAAACCCATATCATGACATGCATGAAACCAATGAGAAAATACCACAAAAGAAAGTTATAAAAACATGTATTCTCGAAGAAAATGAAGTAAACTAATCAAACATACAACAATGGGGATAACAAAATAAATTGTCCATGTCCGATAAGTAATGTAAAAATCCAAAAAACAAAGGAATCCAAAAACTAATGTTGTCCAAAGCAAAATCATGGTGAAAAAAATAAGGAAAAACCATTGCCTCATGGTGAACACAAATATAAATCAAAAAAATGTATTTTAAAAAATCCAACTATACACAAGAATATTCCAGGGTCCATGAGCCCAACACTATAAAAGAAACCTACTACTACCTAATAAAAAAACTATATACAGAAAAGTGGCCATTGTCCGAGCGGTCCAAAAAAATCTCAAAAAATAAAGGAAACCTAACACTAACTAACTAAAGAACTATATACAATGGCAGCGGGCAAGTCCTGCGGCTCACTCTGTGATGTTGCCGGCCAGGGCATCATCGAACTCCATGTCGATGTCCTGGAGACGGGACTCTGTCCTGGCCCCGAGGTCTCGCAGGGATAACCCCATGTTCACCTCAAACTCCCTGCGAGCTTCCTCGAGGCACTCAGCCCGCCTCAACGCCCGACGCATGGAGAACTCCGCCCTGACCATGGTGAGCCGCTCCTCATCCGCCCGCTGCCGCTCCGCACCTTTCCGCTGGACCAACTGCTCCCACACGGAAGACACTACCATCCCAGGGTTCTCCTGCCCTCCGGCCGATGCCTGCCACTCTGATCTTGATGGCCCCGAGCCATGATGCCTCCCACGTCGAGCCTACTGCTGCCTCCGACCCCACTGCCTCTGCCAGCACGACGGCATCCAGGATGATGGAAACCACCGACGCCGTCGTGCACGTGCCCTGCCGGATGATGCCGTCACATCCTCCATCTGCTGGGGTCCAGTTGCTGTGTTGTCCACCCCTGCTGGACCTCTGACTCCCGACTGTGGCAGGGATGGGATCCCCACCGAGCTGGCTGCATTGGTCAGGGCAGGTCCACAGGGGGCACTGGTGGCATCTGGGCCGGAAGACGGCAAGGAGAACGACTGGCGTATAGTCTCCACAGAGGAGGAGAGGGCCGCCAGATTGGCCGACACATGCAGGAAACCCCCGAACATGGCCGATCCCAATTGGGCCACGTCGGCACGGTGCTCTTCGTGATGACGTGCGTGCTCCTCCTGGGAAGCACGCACGGCATCACGAATCACAGCCGTGCGCATCGCGACCCCAATCAGGACCTTCTCCACACGGCCAGGGGTCCCCTCGTCCGCAGGTGGAGGGGAGTCAGATGACATGGACATCCCCTCTATCTGCGGACGGGCCTGGGACGGGGCATCCCTGCTGGTGCAAGGTGGTGCACCCACAGATTCAGGGACAGCGACATGCACAGGCCCCTCCACGGTGACCTGTGCTGCCTCCTGCCCCTGGACTGCACCACTTGCACCAGCAGGGATGCCCCCACCAGGCCCCATGTGCGCCTCAGTGGCGGCCTCCTCCTCCTCTGTGGAAACCACCAACCTGGATGGCTCCTCGCCGTCTACCGCCGTAGCAGGCCCCTATGGGGGCTCACCCACCCCTTCCGCTGCAGCCGTGGGGGCATCCCCGCCGCCTTTCTCCACAGCGCCGTCTCCGCCCTCTCCTTCACTAGCCGCTGCGTAGAGGGAGACATAGAACACAAGCATCAGGGTACTATACAATGGTCCCCTAGACAGGAAGCAATAGCAGATGAGTGCCACTGTCAAAGTACACTTCCATCATGTCACACCACAACACATGTGTCAGTCCAGGCAAAACACACACAGTGACAGTCATGGTGCGTGCCATGGACATTTCAATGCATGTTCAATGGACTCTCGAATCATACAATGTAATGGGACTCACATGCATCATGGGTCATGCCTATCACATGCACACACTTCACCTCAGTCACATCCATCTGGCCCCGTACACCCCAATCACAGTGCATACAAGGATGACTAGGCTGCATCAGTGAATCTGTACATTGTCACAGACATGTGTCATGCATCCATGGCACTCACAAGTCACAGACACGCAGGTCAGGCACACAGACATGGATACCACATATGTATCTGGCATCAGCACCCATCCCTCGCCCCCACCCATGTCCAGGAACAGAGACTGCCATGCTCTCATGTGTGCAATCTGCACAGGGCTCCCCATGTCGCATTCAAACACATGCAACAACCGTGCGGTTCACACATTACAGGTCGCACATGCATTCCCATGATGTCCCTGCACACATACATGCGTACATGGCCTATGTCACACATGCAGGCAAGTATCAGACAACCAGCACACTGCAACATGCCCTGTCTCATACAGCAATGCTTGGACACTTACCGCTCAACTCCAGACGGGTCTCCCTCTCAAGGACCTGGGCGTGGAGCGCTGGGTGTGCGTGTTCCAGGACCCTCAACTGGATGGAACTCATGCGGCCCCGGCCCCCCTCCATGAGGCGCCGGGCCTTCATGAGGGTCCTGGACCTCAAGTCCTCCCAGCGCTTCTTGACCTTCTGGATGGTGCGGGTTGCCACCCCCTCCGCGTTGATGGCAACCACACAGTCGGCCCAGATCCTCTCCCGTCCTTCCCTGTTGGTGCGGGACGATCCGAAGAGGGCATCATACTGCCCCAGGACTTGTTCCACCAGGACACCAACTTCGGTGGCAGTGAAGCTGGTGCCCCTCTGCCCCTCTGGCCGGGGGTTGCCACTGGGGTCAGATGTGGATGTGCCCGACATGGCAACCCCAGGGGCAGGAGTGGGTGGGCAACTGGGTCCTGGGGCTGGGCTGTGGAGCGATGTTATTCGAGTCGGGAGTCTTCTGTACCAGCAGGGGTGGACACAGCAACTGGACCCCTGCAGATGGCTGATGTGCAGGCACCAAATGGCAGGGCACGGTGGCAGCAGGCAGGCAGGCAGGCAGGCAGCAGCAGATGGCACGTGGGAGGCTGCTCGGGGCACTGGGGGGCAGTGATTCGGCCTTCTGGGCAGGAGCGTGGTCTTCCATGTGTTTTCGCGTGGCCAGCTTGATACGGAGTGATTTGGCACGTGAAAATCCTGCACGTCAGCGTGAAAATCGAGGAAAGGCCCTTAGCGCGTAAGCGCGTCAGCACGCGTACACGATTTCATTGGACCAAAGGCCCTTACAGCGTAAGCGCGTCTGTGACGTTTTGCGCACGGGCGTTGCCCTGGCAGGGCTTGGTGATCCCGCGTGCATTTATGTTCTGTACGTGCTTTTCGTGCGGTGCGTGTGTTTTCCATCCGTTGGGGTTCACACGCTATTACTTCACAGCGGTTGTTGGCTACGCGTTCTTCTACACGCAAGGCAGACGGTGAGTGGTACCCCGCTCCCCCAGGCCCGATCGCGTGAGAAACTTCACGCAAACCTCTGAAATACACGTAGCCCGCTCCCCCAGACCCGATCGCGTGAGAAACGTCACGCGAACCCCTGAAATACACGTAGCCCGCTCCCCCAGGCCCGATCGCGTGAGAAACTTCACGCGAACCCCTGAAATACACGTAGCCCGCTCCCCCAGGCCCGATCGCGTGAGAAAGTTCACACGAACCCCTGAAATACACGTAGCCCGCTCCCCCAGGCCAGATCGCGTGAGAAAGTTCACGCGAACCCCTGAAATACACATAGTCCGCTCCCCCAGGCCGGATCGCGTGAGAAACTTCACGCAAACCCCTGAAATACACGTAGCCCGCTCCCCCAGGCCCGATCGCGTGAGAAAGTTCACGCGAACCCCTGAAATACACGTAGCCCGCTCCCCCAGGCCCGATCGCGTGAGAAACCTCACCCGAACCGCTGAAATACACGTAGCCCGCTCCCCCAGGCCAGATCGCGTGAGAAACTTCACGCGAACCCCTGAAATACACGTAGCCCGCTCCCCCAGGCCCGATCGCGTGAGAAACTTCACGCGAACCCCTGAAATACACGTAGCCCGCTCCCCCAGGCCAGATCGCGTGTGTGACTTCCCGCGAACCCCCGGAATACACGTACCCCGCTCAATCGCGTGTGTAACTTCCCGCGCAACCCCGAAATACACGTGCCCCGCTCGCACAATTGCTGTATGTTGCCACTTTTGTAATGCGCAGGGACGCTACCGCCTGCCTTCGTGTGGCGGACGTGTATCGGCTTGTGCGTGTCTTTCGCTGTGCGTGGCTTTGCCCTATTCGATTCCATGAATACGTGTGGTTCGGGTGCGTGTGGGCGTTCCGTCTGCTTCCCTGCAGTACATCCCCAGTTACGCCCTTGTTTTCGCGAGTTGTTCCCCATTCCCACGTTACGCCCCGTGTTCCGCCCACTTTCTGGTGTATGCGCCGAGGTTGTGCGCTTTCACTGTGCGCATCGCGCACGTCTTTTGGGATGTTGCAGTGACGTGTGCGCCATGCACGGGTTTGGCGCACATCCCGAGGTAAACACGCGCAGGGACTTCCATGAATCGCACGCGTGCGCGTGCGCCTGTTTTTTTCCGCTTGCGCCTGCTTGCGCGAAGATTTTCGGCGCACGTTTGTTCCATGAATCAGCCCCTTAATGTAGCAAACAAAATATCTTTACTATGCCTTGTGGACTTCATAATGTACCACTGAATACCACTATTCGTGTAACTAAGCTCTTGCAAGTAACAGTGCCTCAATGTCATGGGCTGGTTGCGCTATATAAATATAAGTAACTAAGTAAGTAAATACATAAATAAATACATGTTTATGTTATTGTACAAGTATTGTTGTTTGAGATTTGAACATAGTGCGTGCATGCAATTTTGTTTGACTATATGCACTCTATATATTTTATTTAAAATATGTTAGTTCAACATGCTTTGAATACGTGTGTGTAAAAAGAAATTAAATAGTATAAAGGTTTGTAAGTGACAGATGATTTTAGGAGATGGAAAAAAATACAGTAAGTTCATTTTATAGATTATAGAAGCTAAAAGTCAGTTAATCTGTTTATATGAAACTAGAAGAATTGTACATGTACTTTACAGAAAATATGCATACCTGTAGTTTGTGTTCATGCATATGGATATGCATGGAGCTGCAAGTAGAAATCTTGGAGACTTGTACAGTATTTCTTGTAGAAGGTGCTTTCCAATGAAATGACACTTATACTCAAAGAGATTAACAGTGCATTTGCAGTGCTGATCTATGATGATGCAGTTAGATGTAGAGGTCTTGTATGTGATTGGTGGATGGTCATGTGACTTCTTAGCTACATCCAATGAGGGAATGGCACAGAGAGTGAAGTGGAAATGGTAGAAGGGTTGTCCATGTTACGATATGTCCGGACATCGGGTATTACATCCGGGGATTTTGGGTTGGGGAGCCATGCAAATGAGAATGAGCAGAGAAAGGGATTGGTCAGGAAAGTTTAGTGGGTGTGTTGTGCCAGGAGAGAGTTTCTCAGATACTCTTTTTGCTGAGAGAAGAACAGATAGCTATGGCTGTGTGTTTCAGAAAACAGATTGTTTGGATTTTGGGAGACTCGTGGATACATTGGTTGAAGGTGCATGCAGAAGGCTGTGGAGTAGCTGTAGATCTTGGATTCCCACATGTGGAAGTACACTGGCATGGAGTACGTGGAATTAAGTGGTTGGACTTGCTACCTCTTTGTGCTACTTTGGAGACAGAGCAACATCCAGACATAATTGTAATTCATTGTGGAGGGAACAGTTTAGGACTTGTGTCTGGAATTTCTTTGCAATTTGCAATGAAAGAAGGACTTGGGAAGGTCATGGACATGTTTCCAAATTCTCAAGTAATTATTTCACGGATTGCGCAGAGACAAATGTGGCTTAGTTCTTCTTCATTTGGTCCACAAATGGAGAAAGCAAGGCACAATGTCAATAAGGCTGTTTGTGCCTTTCAACGAGATTTTGGCATGTCCTCTTTTCACAATGAAAATATTATGTTTCGTAGTACATACATTTTTCGCAGAGATGGAGTCCATCTTACTTATGCTGCCAATCAGATTTTTTTGAGAAATGTACAAAATGCATTGCAACCTTTTTTAGAATTACAGCATCCATTTTGTAGTAGGTGTTGAGTATTTCAAATTTTTTAAACACAAACACCACCAAAAGGCTCTTTTCAGAGCCGCCACTTCCTCCCAGATAAAACTGCAATGGTCATGATAGGGCAGCACCCCAAAATCTTAGATGTCCGCAGACTGTCCGTGGACTACTAAAAAATACACAGGGCCCTGCTTCATTTATTTTGACTTCGATTTTTTAACTGTGAAAGGCGGCTCTGAAAATAGCCTTATTTTTTTTTGTTGTTTTATATTCTTTTTGTTTTTTTATACAAGACACACTAGGAGAGGAGGGGAAAGGAGGGTAAGGGGGACACAAACCACAGGGATAAGAAAGGGCGTGCTGAGAGAGGAAGATGTAGAGTGGGTTTTATTTGGGTAGTGAGCAGATCTTCTCGTGCTCTGAGACGATAGTCTCAAAAGCACTTTCAAGTCTCTCCCCCTGCAGAGTACTGCGTCGCAGTACATACACACCACTGTGACCCTCGAAAGGTAAGGGTCATCAACATTGTGTATGGCCTGTGAGGCAGCTTGAGGAATACGCTGTTCCACAGGAGTGTTCCTTGTGTTGACAGGATCAGAAACGAAGGCTGAAGTAGGGGAGGTCAACCTGCTACGCTCCTCGCAAGGTACAACCTTGCGAACAACCCCAGTGTGGAATGACTTTAGGTGTCGCTTCATGATAGTGGTCCCAAAGCTGTACGAACCAGGCCTCCCGCGACTAAGTACCATTATGCGCTCGTTGTAGGTGACGTGGTTCTCACGCGCCTTAGGAACATTCCCACAAATGGTAAATAACCGTCACACCCAAGACTCACGCCGAGTGCGGCTAGTAGGGAGTTCAACTACCTCATCTTCTGCATCCTCACTCCTGTTCCCCTCTTCAGGCCCTTGGGGAGGTAGTGGTGGTGAAGGGAGTGGGGGTGGTGCTGTGGCAGATGCAGATGTCTCATCAGGTTCTCGATGGAAATCTGCAGTTGGCAGTAAAATTCGCCGTGCTCTGTAGTATAGCCAGGAACACAATGAGAATAAGCTCTAAGACGTGGTCTTTTATAGGGGTGCGTGTACGCGGTTCGCGGACGTGCGCGCTGTCCGCGGACAGATCGAACACAAAAAAAGGTTCAAAAAGTTTCAAAAAGTATGTAGATGTCGTGGGTGTTAGTCTTAGCAGTGCACGGTGGTGGCACGAGTTATGGTTGCTTAGCTTACCATAACTGGCGAATTTCAGGGGTTTTTCGGTTTTACTTGGAACCATAACGTTCCTTTAACAACGTTTTTTTCTCTGAATTTCATAGGTTTTTAGTAGCGCAACTTAACCATAACGTCCCTTTAAGAAAGTTTTTTTCTCTGAATATATATATATATATGTTATTTTTTTTGCATTTTTTTAAAGCGCTCACACAGCTCACAGGCATCGAGGCACTGTTACAGGAATTGTTTTTTTTGTCTTAGTTGTGTATTTATAATGTGCTTAAATACCCAGAGGTTTCTAAGCATGGACCCGGGGATGGAACCTGTGTTGCTTCGTGTCGTCTTGCTTCCAGGCGAGCGCGTTGCCCCTGAGCTATCCTCCAGAACAGATACACTTAACTAAAGTGTCTGATCTTGTACAAATCGTGTTCTCTTACTGTACCTTATCTGCTGAAATTGTGAGTCCTTAGCAGGTATTTAGCTTGCACTGTACAGTTTTAAAAGGCGACTAAATGACAGTTTAACTAACTGTTATTATTGCTCCGTCCATAATAATGTATGACTGATCATTCACATGCTCATCAAACAGTGATGTACTCCTTGTAATTCCATTTTCTATATTGTTCGTTCCGCGCTGTAGTATAATTTGCATATTAGGGGGCCTCGCCGGTCTTCTTGCCGGGCGGGCCTCGTAAATCCTAGAACCGAGCCTGGTGCCTGTGTTCTGTAGCGGTGTAAACATTTTTAAGAAATATGAACAAAGAACATTGTTTTCAATACCGTATAAACCAGCGATTCCAAAAATGTGCAGAAGGTGGCAGCAGATATCCACGGTACTTAAATCGACGCTGCAGTTCTTCTAGTAACCCATCTGTTGAAAGTTTTGTGAAGTCGTCAAAGATGTGCGCAACAAGAGAGACGATTTTACCATAATCATTGGCTCACGCCAAAGTACTTCTTAAGGTAGTTTGCCCTGAAGTGAAGTTTCATATATTGGGCTGAAAAAAGATAAACAAATATTCTGGAATTAACCTGGTCCTGGCAAGGAAGATTAATGTTAAAGCATTGCGAGCTGAGCTCGAAAAAGAATGACCGTGCACATGTGTGCTGCCTCCCGCGCATCAAAACGCAAACCCCCTCTCTGCCCTCCTGCCTCCACGCTTGCCCACCTTATCAAAGGAGATGGCACAGAAAAAGATAGACCAGTCCACACATTTGCATACCAAGTGACAGCACAGGAAGTGACATCAGTGCCAAGCGACTAATACCTGGTGGGCAACACATGAATAGCTATACTGTTATTATATGCGGATCAGCACTGCAGACTACAGGCCTTTCCGTAACAGCGTTTCAACAGCTCCCATCGTGCACGGCTCTTCGTTCAATAATGGGGGCAAATGACTTTTATGTGTCGCTAGTAGCTCACGGCTTGACATTTTGACTCCTGAGTATGGGATGGTTTTCAGGTATCCCCTGAATTCGCTGTACTTGTGTCTAATTATATACAAGCTCCTACAGTTCCACATATGTCTATGAGCATTTGGTTTCAGTAATGGGATATTTGCTATGGGGTGGATTCACATTGCCAGATTCAGTCCGCAGAGAATCTGTTTTGCGTGCTTGCCAAGAGTGATGGCCCCAATACACTGAGAGATGATGAAATGTCCTCTTTTGCATATGGGCCAGTGGGTACGCTTGGGTACTGATTTGATTTGCTTGGCTTGAATTGTGCTTCAACTGTTGTGGCAATTGGTTCGACGGCAGGGACATTGCTGCACTCTCCTGGGCACGGATAGTTTGCTGCAGGGACACTCTGTGCCCGACCTGCCAGTGGTGTGGTGCCCTTTGCAGTCCCAAACCCTTTTCATCGTCCACAAGGCTTTCTGGGACCTGGGACCGCTCTATCTCCAACATTCTCTTCCAAAACATCTTCCTTCTCGAGCTCTCCGCTCATCCACCTCCAACTCTCTGAGGGTCAGATGCCAACAGCCTCACTACCCCTCTCAAACCTGAGCAGAACCACCTCTGGTTCAGACGCAACTCAAGACCTTACACTTTCTCTCCCCTGCTTATGCACCTGACTGCTCCATGCACTGCTCACCTGTTCACCCTCTGAACTAGGGCCCAGGCTCCTGCATGTCCAGTTGCCCTCGCACTGCCTCTGGGCTCCCCCAGTGCTTAGGGTCTGTACCTATAACCATAGAGTCCCTTCTCTCTGCCCTTTTGAGCCACCCGCTGGCTGCACTTGTGAGTTAACTGCACTCCTCCCTTCGACTCCCCCCTGACACTTCTCTCCTTCCCTGCACTTGCATGATCTGAATGACTCAAGGTCTAGTAAGATAACTATTTTGTCCTCCCTCTGTTTCCCCCTCCTTGTCTTGTCGCTCCTAGAAACACTTGTGTACAGGCACGTTATAAACGCCACATCTGATGATATCATATCATGTGTGTATCTCATCAGAACCAAGCGTTGATCTGTTCCTGACTTGTCTGGGAATTATTACAAGCAGTGTTGAATTGTGTTGTTCATTTTCTCGGTCCTATGTTATATTCCTGATTACATGCAGCATAGTAAATAGTGATTTGATTGCAACTGTTTAGATCCTTGACGTGTGACAGTAAATGGAGCAACAAAACTGAAGGAGTTTCTTTTGTGTGCTTGATGGTCCAATCTACGAGTGGCAGTAACAATAAGAGAAGTCAGAAGAAAGTTGGTGGGTGCTTGGTAGGATGGGGCGGGACTCCATTAGTGTATTTCTGTTTGGAGGTATAGCACAGTGATTATTTAAATTAGTGCAACTGTATGGGCCAAGCAATCCCTCTGCAAATGCTGTCAATTCATACAGCCATACAGCCATACCCAAATCCAGCCCACTGTTCCTTCATATTTAGCAGAGAACAGGTGATAGACGGTTACCAGACATTCATCGAAAACAAATGGTCGACAGGACATTTGGTCGAAACCATTTGGTCGAAAACCAAATGGTCGAATTTTTTTTATTTTTTATTTTCACTTTTTTATTTTTTTGGGGGGGTCCCCCTCCCCCCTTTTTTTCTAAAAAAACCCTTTTTTCCTAAACTAAAACCTAAAAAATATATATATAAATTTTAAAAAAAATTCGACCATTTGGTTTTGGACCAAATTCCGTCGACCAAATGACTTTCGACGAAATGTCTTTCGACGAAATGTCCGTACACCGTGATAGACAGCAGGACCTACACCTTATGGTAAGCATTTCCGTGTCCGGGTGGGCCGCATAGGAGTCCTCATGTAGATGTGAGTGGCATGTACAACAGTTGCTTTGCTATGATCAATCAATCCAAGGTTTGTGTGGGGTGGATGGATGCACCTTTCACTCAGTTTAGGGGTTTGCGGAATCACGGTGGGTGAGTGACCCACGGCGTATCAGTGGGGCTGGATGTCAGTGCTGGTTATTGGTTTCCAACTTAAATGGTATAACAGTTTGGGGTCACATTCAGGGAACAGGGGGTAGGTGCGTGCACATAAATGGGGGTTCATGATCACCTTAGTGCATGCACTACAAGCTATATGGTAGATGGCAGATGTGGGTGGAAATGCCATCTTGGCAAACAGCAGCCGCTATAGAAGTTAGGCCCAAATGCAGCGAACAGAATTTTGTCATGAGAAGGGAGCAGAGAGCCTCTTGGCAGTACCATCCCACGGGACACATAGTAAGGCTCTTCTGCTTGCAAGGATCCCCACACGAGAAATACAACGTTGATATGCTTTCATCCCATGACCCCTGCATGCCATGGCACCGCCCAAACCCAGACCACCGACCATAAAACCTTGACACCACTTGATCAATCGCTAAGATCAAAAGGCAAGGCTATTGAGCCTTCAGAAATGGATCACTTGATTTGTGCAGCATGGTGATGGGTAGCATCAAAACCTAAGGTGGAGGACCTTGGGAGTTTCTGATCTGTCTGGGAGAAACTGAAACATGTGAGTTAGTGTGACCTCAGCTCTACCCCCAATCCCATCCCTGTATCTGCCAGGTGCTCGTTACAATTAAAAAATGATACAGCTTCTGTTAGTAGCCAATTAATTGTCAGTCCAACTTCCCCCTGGAAGACGAGCCCAGCAGCACCCATGTGAACGAAGATGATCAGATGAAGATGGACCAATAGCCTGGCATCCCATATGGAGCAGGCCCTATATGTATAGAGCTCATCCACTTCAGATTGTATAACCGTACCCTATATGATTGCGTCATTAGTGACATCATTTGTGCTTGTAATGCGCTGCATATCCCTATGGAGGTCAGAACATTCAGCGGCAGCATAGTTCTTTGCTGATGCCTTTGTATTTTGTAGAAATAAATACTTGTTATCCTTGCAAGCGTGTCTGGTGTGAGTGTGAATGTGTGTGCCTTCAAGAGTCCTGCACTATCTTAATGGATTGCGGGCGTATGTGGCCCTACTGCTGGGGACTTTCTTAACAGATACCAATGTAGGGACGCTGAGGAGCGGATGGGTTGGATCAGTGTACTCTTCCTATTATTCGTCTAACTATAGGAGGGATCTGTATTTTGATCTGCACGGGCCTTCCTCTGTCTGTTCTTTCTACAAGCAAAGATGATGTGCGTTGGATTGTCTATGTCAAAATTAATTTGCAAGACTCTGCGGTGGGGATAAGTAATATTTATGCCCTAAATAGCAGGGATGGTTCCTTTTTTATGTACCCTGCTCAATTTCTTCAAAGAACATGTGAACAAAATGTATTGCTGGGTTGGGATTTTAACAGACCCTCTCTTGGATCAGAGAAGTTGCTCCAATAGGAATGCGGACAGCTATAGGTTTTTGCATGCTTTACTTGAGGAATTCCAATTTGTTGATGCATGGAGACTTACTCACCCGTATACTTTCTGCTCAGGATGTTATGACATCTACTCTCGCTTTGACATTCTTCTGGTGTCCGGTCAATGTACCCGAAGGTTGCCTTGTGCTGACATCGATGCAATACTAGTATCTGACCGTTCTCCTGTTTATGCTGAGATCGCATTGTCCTTTTCAATGTCCAAAACGAGCTACTGGAAAATGAATACTGTGCTGCTGGAATATAGTGAAACTGTGGACAAATTGGTGAAAGAGGCCCACTTTTTTATAACCACAAATAAGACGCCTGAGTTGAGCGTGGAGTCCGTGTGGGAGGCTTTTAAGTGCTAGATGCGTGGACTACTGATAGGACTCGCGAGTAAAAGGAACAGAACTAAGGATCATGAGATGAAGATGATGAAGGAAGAGTTCCAACAGCTGGAGTGCACTTATATGGCATCTCCAACAGATGAGAAGGAGTTGACCATTCTGAAAAAGAAGTTTGAGTTGAACAAGTTGTTGACCGAGCGGGCGGACAGGCTCCTTTTTAGGACAAAACACAACTAATACATAGGAGGGGGAAAGTGTGACAGACTGCTGGCTTACTGCCTAATGGTCCAGGAGAGTGACAGAACCATCAACACAATCATGGGTACATCTGGGGTGGTGATGTACAAGCCAGACGAGATTAATACAGAGTTCCGTGAATATTGTAACAAGCTGTATGCGTCGCAGGTGAATCCTGACTGGAAGGACTTGAAGAAGTATATTGATGCAAGTAGTCTGCAGTGTCTACCAGACTGGTTGAGGATTGTCCTTGACTCAGCTCTCATGTTGGTTGAACTGAAGAGGACGGCAGACTGCCTGAATGGGGGAAAGTGTCCTGGCCCAGTCCGTCTCCCAACAGAGTTCTAAAAGGTCATGGCAAGTACATTTTTTGAGCTTCTGTTGGAGATGTTGCAAGCGTCAAGAAAGAAAGGGTCTCTCCCTCAGTCAACATTTGGACAAGAGATAAGAGAATAGATGCTGTTGTTATATACCAGGCCAACGGTGGCGGTTAAAGTTTGAACGGATGAGGGGCACTAGGCAAGGTTGTCCACTATCACCTTTGCTTTTTGTATTTGCAACGGAGTCCCTGGCAGCGAGGATCTGGACGAAAGAGAGAATAAAAGGTGTCCATTTCAGGGAGGCATTACAAAAGGTATGGTTTCACACGGATGACATGCTGCTTGTGACAACGGAATTGGATTCTTCCTTGATGGCCTTGGTGGAGCAGATAGAGGCCTTCACTTAATTCTCACGCTATAACATCAATAGGTCTAAATCTGAGGCTATGCCTGTGTCTTCATTGTGCAGGAGCGATTATGTTACCAGGCTCGGTTTCCATTGATGCCCTGAAAAGCTGCAATATCTTGTAGTATGGCTGACGAAGGAGGTGAAAACTATGATGGATGATAACATAAGGCACTTGATGCTGAACATGAAACTGGATCTGGCAAGGTGGTCAGAGTTGAATTTGTATCGCTGGGGGAAAGTCAACGCTATGAAGATGACTCTGGCGTCTTTTGTCAATTATTTTCTGAGTATGCTGTCTCTTTGTGTGAAGAAGTCAAATTATTTTTGCAGAGCTTCTTATACGATCGGAAAACTGTGCCGTGCCTGAAACTGTGGAAGTTACAGCTGCCATTTGAACGTGGAGGCTCAGGAGTTCCAGACTTTGAACTCTACCATCTAGCTTTTTCAGCGTTTCATTTGTTACCATTTCTGGGGGAATCACCTGGTGGTTGGGTATGGGGGTATCAAGTATGAGCACGCCGCTGGGCCCCGAGGCCCTTTTGACTGCTGATAGTACCAGGGGCAGTGTTCATTTGCCTGCAACATATTTTCTGGTGTTGGCCTGGCACATTCGTAAGGGAAGCATTGGTGAGGGCCCAGCAGTGTCCCCTAGAACTTCAATCTGGATTAATAAGGGATTGCTGATCAATGGGACCACCGTTTTCTGGCCACACTGGTTTTTGAGCGGTGTGTAGTGGTTTGGAGACCTATTTGAGAATAATGATCGGATCCCCTTTCGCAGGCTTTCGAGAATGTGGAATCTTCACAACTGCTCCTATGCGTCATACAGAAGATTGCGGGCGATGATTGGGACTATCGCAGTGAATGAACGAGACGCTCTTAAGGAACAGATATTGAACTTTAATGGAAAGAGACATTTTGCATCAGCCATGTACAAGCTTTTGGTGAGCAGGAAGAAGTCGAATGAACATTTACTGAGGACGAGGTCAGGTGCAATTGGCACAGACATCGTAGGGCAGATGGGAAAACCTATGCAGAAATGTGTCCCTGACCTCATTGAACCGGAGTGAGAGGGTGCAGCAAATGCATTTTAAATAATGATTATTGGACGCCAATCAGATTGAGTGAGAGAGGTATGATTGACTCTGATGCCTGATTGGGGTGTGGTCATAGGTCGGACTCATTTGAACACATTGATGTGGGAATGTTGTAGAGTGCGTGTGTTCTGGTGTAAAGTCACAAAGACAATGAATAAGGTTCTGAGAACAGACTTAGGGCCTCATTACGACCCTGGCGGTAGGGGGTTAACGGCACTGGTAGAGCTGCCGCCACCGTTAACCCCTACCGCCTCATTATGAGGTCTGCTTGCGGGACCCGTAAAGGACGCGTCCTTAGCGGGTCCCGCGAGCAGACGAGGACGGGCCCGTTGTTAGCATCCTCCCCATTCCCATTGAGCCCTATGGGGGCTCAAATGGGAATGGGGATGTACCAGGTCTCGGTTCCTTGAATGTTGAAATACCGGACCCTCCAAGGTTGGAATGGCCCGGTATTTCCCCTTTCAAGGAACCCGGACCCGGGCCCGGGTTTGGAGGCAGCCTCCAAACTCGTAATGAGGCCCTTAGACTATTCTCCTGGGGGAGGATGAACTTTTTGAAGATTTGAATTACCCAGAAAAGCGCTGGTTCTTTAGGACCTCTCTCTCTTCAAAGAAGATTGTGTTGGGAGATCGGAAGGGTACACAATTTCCCACGTCTGTGGCGTGGGTTGAGGACGTGCAGAAGATGTTGGTGTTTGAGAAAGTCATTCTACGCAGGCAATGAAAGGGTGGTCTGTACGAGGAGATCTGGGGCAGGTTCCTGGACCTGACATAGAAACATGTTGTTTTTTATTATTCTTTCTTTGTCTGGTCTTTTTGTTTGTACAAATATGAATACAAAAACACTACAGACTCTAATGCTTGAGGCCTTTTTTTCAAAGATGACACTGTGAACTCAGTCAGTTACGGTGACTTTCAATTTTGTCAGATAATCCACAGTGAAATAAATTGATTTGTCCAGGAACATACACTTCAGTCAAGTTAAGAAGCCCGGAGTTAAGCCCAATCTGCAATCTAGGCACTTGGCTACACATGGTCTGACCTTTGTTGGTACAGCAATGTGTTAATGTTTGGCTTCAAATGTCTAAAATAATACTCTGCATTGTAGAGATATCTTGAAAAGTGTACAAATCACACAATAAAAGCACCCAATAGATATATAAATCCTTATATAAACATGTTAAGCAGAAACAGTATGATTTTATTTTTATTTTCTCCTTCTTCAATGGAAAACGAGAAGGACCAAAATGCAAAACTCTTCACTGCAGTAGGCTTTCCAATTGCACTTGTGTGACATGCAACAACAAATATGTGATACGGTCACATGGTAGTTCAGGGGTGTTGCTAGGTCTGGAAGAGATCCTGCGCTATGCTAATGTCAGGACTGTCTGGACTCAGGGCTAGCTAGACTTTTGGTTGTAGCCCCTGAGCTTCTATCCGGGCTACAACCAAAGACCTGTGGCTATACCCCCCTAAGCCCCCCGAGCAACGCCTCTGGACTTGGGCTCCATGTTTGACAGAGGAATGCACCTTGTTAATATGCCCCATGTCCAGAAAATATAAGAACAAGAATAGTCCATAAAACACCCCTTTTTCTGTCAAATTAGCAGAGATTATTGACATAAAATATACAGTTTATTCACATGGTTTTGTTTTTTGACTGCGTTGTCTTGAGAAAAGGCACAGATTTTGGTAACTAAATGGAAACGTGTTGTGCACTCCAAGGTGGATATTCCCGTCATAGTTGTCTGAGATGCTGATGGGCATAGTTGTGTGGGACATTGTTGGGTATTATAGGCATGATGCTGGCATCACTCTTCTCACGGGTACTCCGGCAGTGACGGATGTGTGCCGCCTGTGAATATAACTCTTTCCTTGCTTTGCAGATGTGGGGGATGGTCAGGTGGGAAATTACAACAATCCTTCATGGGGTAAGGGAGAAAAGGCAGATGAGATGAAGGGCTGGCGGCGATAGAGAAGTTCACACTCCCAAGGCCGTTATTTGAACAGGAAGCGGTTTCACTGATGGCATTAGTGCATGGGTGGGGGATAGTGTGCTGAATATATTTATTTATTTATTTATTTATTTATTTATTTATTACATTTGTTACTTGCCCAGACCCTTAGGTATCACAGCGAGGGTACAGACAGCTTGAAAATGCATACATTAAATGGGCCGGTGTGGCATAATAATATTGGTAAAAAATACATGATATAAAAACAGAAGAACGCAATAGTGGATAAACATCATATATATACAAAGGAGCAGGCAATAATACAAATTTACAGGATGTTGTACTAGCTTTGTTATTGGTGTTGGTCAAATAACCAGGTTTTCAGCATCTTTTTAAAACCTGTAAGGGTTTCCTGGTTTTTGATGGTGAGTGGAAGAGAGTTCCAATGTTTTGGTGCTAGTTATTGGAAGCTGGTGCCCCCTGCTCTAGTCTTCTTGAATCGCGGTAACACCAGTAGTGACTGGTTATTAGATCTTAAAGGTCTGTTATTCGTTTTTCTGGAAATTACCTGATTTAGGTAGATGGGAGCTTTTTCATGGAGGCATTTAAAGGTAATGCATAATGTTTTAAAGATAACTTTGGCTATGATAGGTAACCAATGGTACTCTCTTCTGCTTTTGGATATATGATCCGATTTTCGTATTCCGAGGGCAGCCCTCAGGCTTTGTTTTGTATCAGCTGCAATTTGTTGAGGTTAGTGGTAGCGGTGCCTATGTGTAATACATTACAATAATCGAGTCTTGATAGGATCAAGGCCCTGGCCAGTGTAATGCAGTTAGTGGGTGTCAAAAATTGGTGGCTTAGGGAGATAGGTTTTGAGGTGTAGGATGTGGAGGATGAGAGTGTGCTGATATGTTTAGTAAGGGAGAGTATAGAATCCAGATAGACTCCTAGGGTTTTAACATGTTTGAGTACTGGAATGATGGTGCTGTCTATGTTGATAGCAGCGTAGTCGGAATGAAGCACGTTTATTTTGGGTTGGGAGCCCACGATGAGTATCTCTGTCTTGTAATCGTTAAGGCAGAGACTGCTTAAAGCCATCCAGTTATGGATTATGTAATAGATTTTGTTTATGGTGAGTGTGTCTTGGATGTAGTTCCCTGATAGAAGGATAAGGATCTGGTTGTCATCTGCAAAGTTGGTGTAGATGACACCCATATCATCCAGTGCTGAAAACAGAAGCTTGGTGTAGGCTTTGTAAAGTGTGGGGGATGGGCAGGATCCTTGCGGGACGCCTATAGGGACAGGTATGGGATCAGCAGCTTCTTTACCTATGGACACTCTAGAGGTGCATTCAGCCAGGAAAGATTTGATCCACGTGGTGGCATTCTTGGAAAAATTGAAATATTTGGCTAGGGTTGCACAGAGTTTATTGTGGTCCACCAAATCGAATGCTGCCGATAGGTCTAATAGGAGTATGACACAGAGTTTTCCTGTGTCTCTAATAGTGTCCATTTGGACTTTTAGATCCAGGAGTGCTGTTTCCGTACTGTGGTTGGGACGGAAGCCAGATTGTCTAGTGCCAAGGAGTTGGTTCTGTTTCAGGTGTGCTTGGACTTGGTTGTACGCTATTTTGTCAAGGATTTTTAATAGGAAGGGTACTCTAGTTATAGGCATGTAATTGGTAGGCACAGTGGGGTCAAGGTTGATTTTTTTTAGCAACGGGGTAACCCACGCTCCCTTAATACTGCCTGGCACATTTGTGTCGAAGGAAGCATTTATAAATTTGGTGATGATCGGTGTCAGTGTATGTGCGCAGGATTTCACAACTTTGACAGGGAAGGAGTCTCCCTTGCAATTGGAGGCTTTGCGCTTGGATATGGTGTTGAACACTATTTCTTGTAATACTGGGGTGAACTGGAAAGTAGGTTTGGTGTTATCATTGATGGTGGGTAGGTAATTATTTGTGGCATGTTTGTCACCTAGAAGATGTTTTTTTGGTAGGATTTAATTTTGTAAGAGGTTTATCTTGGCAGCAAGAGCATCTTGGATGGTGTTACACCACTCTTTGCTGGAGTTGGTACAGTTGGCGGTTGGTGTTGGATTTTCCAATTCTTTTAGGATTGAGAAAAGTTCTTTAGAGTCAGTTGCAGTGTTACTGATCCGGGCATTAAAGGCATTGGCTTTATAGGTAATGATGGCTTTTTTGTATGTTCTATTTGCTTCCTGGTAACCTGTTTCGGTTGCTGTAGAGGGGTGTTTCCTATGGGTGTGTTCATGGGGACGTGTATTTCTCCTGAGTGCGACAAGTTCCTCGCGAACCAGAAGCACAATCGTTTTTCTGAGCGTTTAGTTTTTCTATTCAGTGGGGCTACTTCATTGATGGCAGCAGTGAGACAGTTGTGGTATGCATCTGCTAGTGTGTTAAGGCTGTCATCATAGGTAGATAGTGTGTTTAATGCCTTGGACAGCAGGAGCTCTAGATTTTCTGGAGTAAGTTTCCAAGGGTTTCTGGTTTCATAAGAATTTGAGATTTCAGGAGTGTATGCAGGTGGTTCAAAGATATTAATGGTAAACATAATGCTATAATGGTCTGACCACTCGAGTGGGGCTATGGCATCGATGGAGGCATCCATGTTGAGCAAGAGGACCCAATCAAGAATTCGTCCTTTGGTATGAGTGGGGGAGTTTACTAACTGAGTGAAGCTCATGTCCTTCAACGAGGAGTGAAGTGCTTCCTCTTTATGGTCATGACTATCGTTGAATCCTAAATTGAAGTATCCCAGGAGGATGTATTTGGTATTGGGTTTAATAGAAGGAGCTAAAAGTAATGGGATATGAATCTCTGGCTGGTTGTTAGAGTTAGCGGCTCTGTAGATGACTAATAGGTTGATGGTTGTTTTCCCATTTATGGGGAGTTTAGCTAACAGTAATTCGTAACCTAATAAACTTTCAATTTGGCATGATCTTAACTGGAGTGTGGTCCTTGTGATGATTGCCGCGCCACCTCCATGTACACGTGTCCAATCCGTTCTGAGGATAGTGTAGTCTGGTGCGATGGCTATAGTGAGGAGGGGGCGGGATGCTTGGTGGAGCCAAGATTGAGTGACGATTAGAATGTCGAGTTGAGATTCTGCGATGAGGTCATGTATTTCGATGGCATGGGCTTCTAGGGAGCGGGCGCTTATGAGGGCACATTGGAGTGTGGAGGGAGGTTTAGGTGTAGGATTTTCTACTGTTTTCGTGGTCAGTGGTCTGGCGTTGGTGCTTGGTTTGGGGTTGGTTTTGGAAGTGGTTTGGTGAACCCTTGGGGATGATTTGGCGTGTGAGTTGGATGGAGGGGTGATGTGCGAAGTGTGATAATTTGCCTGATGCTGGGTTCGTGCTCTAAGGAGATGCTGTCTAACTTTTCCTAGGATAGGTGTCGACTGCTTGTTTTCAGAGTTACTGTGGCTCCACGTGAACTTAGGGGGTTGTGTAGCGGAGGCGTCATAAGTAGAGGTCTGTGTGTTAGCCTTCGGGTTAGTGGTTGTACTGTCGTTGGTGGTTGTTGAGAAAGGTGCTGAGGAGGGCAAGAATGGAGTAGGGCAAGGGATCGGATGGTGCCTTGGGCAAGCTAGTTTGGTGAGTCCTGACACGTTATTGTGTACAATGTATTAGTGTGGGGGAGTGGGTTGCTCCAGAGAGCCAGCTAAATCCTTTCAGTTTACTTTACTTTAATGTGATCGGGTGCGGCTCAACCAGAGTATTAGCAGTGCAGTGACTTCAAACTTGAGTCGAGCCGGAGTCGGCCACTTGGCCCTAGCCCCGCCTGGCTCGTCAACTTCTCAGGTTCCTCAGCTGACTTTCGCACACGTTCTTGTTTTAGCTAGCTTAGTTTCAGGGTAGATTGGGGTGTCACAAGTGGCTTCAATGAGCCCACAGAATACTTTCAAAACAAATACTACATCCTGTCCACAAAAACCACTACCAAAGACTTTGATCTTTTCCTGTTGCAAAAAAGCTTCTTTCGGGAAGTAATTGTGTAATGCGCTCTCTCCGCTCAACCAGTAAATGTGGCATTGTAGCCTAATAATGCCACATAATGTAAAACATGGCTGCCCAGTATTTGCTCCTTCACAGACTTCAAAATCCATAGGTGTTACTTTGACCCAATTGAATTGTACTCACAATAGTACGTTCGGCAGGATGAACTATGAAGGTGGTCTTGATGACGGCATGGATTACTTATTCAACGTTCTCACGCTATGTGCAGTAGTAACTTTTGTGGATTATTAGCAACTTTGAAATGTTATTTAATTTCCGACCAGAAGTGTGGAGCTCAAATGAGAGACGTGTCTAGCAAAAGGGCGGCAACATGAATGGAAATTACATTCTTAAAAGATGTGTTAAAAGAGGGGAAAAGGGAAAGGACACTCTGAGGAGGGCATGGTACTATTTAGAAAAAAGGTAGCAGGCGCCCCTCTCTAGAAAGAACATGGCATGATAACCTGTTCTGTGGTTTTTACCCACTATGAGAATATGCAGCCATCGCGTTTTGCTTACTGTACTTTTTACAAAGAAGGAATAACCATTTGCATATCGGTCTTTGTCCCACCCACAAGGGCAGTCCAGCACCAAAATGCCTGGCAAACCTCCTTGGAACAAGTGTTTACGCCTTTCATTCATGTTATGGCACTTTTGAAAATGAGCTCCTATGTGTCCTAGTCCTGGAATGCCAGAAGGCAGTGCAGGCCGTAAAAGAGGTGCTTTGGAAGAGCTATGTGTGTCTCTGTACAGGAGAAAATATGGTATGGTATGGAATATCACTTACTAAGCATAAACATACACCTTAACTAAGGCAACATGGTGCAGAGCAAGAGGACACAGACTGACCAGATCCTATTTGATAAAAGAAGCCCCCCCCCACCAACCACCAAGAGTGCCCAGATCAAGGTGGAAACAGAAGAATCTTCAGCTTCTGTCTGAAGTCTAATTGATTTTAAATTCCACGAAGGGCATCAGGAAGAGTGTTCCAGGGTGTGGCTGCCTGCATCGAGAACGAGCACCCCCCACCCCTGCCATTTCACCAGTCTGAAGTTAGGGATAGTCAACAGATTAGCCGAAGAAGAGCAACGCCTTCTCTTGGGAACATACCTTTGTAATTTTCATCCAATAAAATCGGGTGTCAGAGTACAAAGCTCTGTGAACAAGGCAGGGTGCCTTGAATTTGATGTATTCATCCACAGGAAGCCAGTGCAGTACTCGTAGAGCCGGGGAGATGTGATCTCTCCCACCCAAATTTAAAAGAACCCTTGCAGATGAATTCTGGATTATTTGAAGTCAGACTATCAGGGACGTCATTTGGGGGTCGACAGGGGTCACAGTTGCGACCCCTGAGCTCTCCCTTGCTACCCCTGTGTTCTCCCTTGCTACCCCTAGAAAAAAAAAGATTTTTTAAAACTTTTTTTTTTAATGTAAGCTCCTGGTCTGTCGGCAGTGTCATGTGGCTCTTTATTTTTGGAGTGGATGGCTTTCTTGTTCAGGCCTCTAAAAAAAAAAATGGGATTCCACAAGTGTATCACTTTGAGCAGTGACGCTACATAAGAAAGAATGGGAATAACACATAATTTGTCTTTCTGGAATTCTATCAAATAATTGGCAGACTCATAGAGGTTTATTTCCAGGCACACTTCAAGTGGTGAGTCACGGATTTAGCCTGTTCTTAAACACCTCAACTCAGCCTTTCAGCCTTCGGAGGTTGATAAATGAGAACCAACACAGGTTGGGTGATAGTGCATGTGTAAGCGCTTAAGCGAAAGTGCTATATATTATCATTATCTTTTAGCGTTGAACGTCTGCTTGCATTCACAGTAATTTGGTAATATCGTCCTATACACACTGATATTAACGATACATATGGTGATCCATTCTTCTATGAAATGTATATTACATTATAGTGATATCGCAACCATATTTCTCGTAGTGTACTTAGGAACAATATGTGATGTCCCTTCCTGTTTTGTCAAGGGATGAAAGGTCATGTTCCATCGCTTCTCGTGATGTCACTTCGAGGCAAAGGGGGGCAACATGACATCACTTCCTGTGATGTCATCAGAGGTCATGTGATGTCACTTCCGCTACCCCTGGCATTTTGGTGAAATGACGTCCCTGCGGACTATCACTAATTTAGGAAGGCCCAGATAGATTGCATTGCAGAAATCAAGTCTACTAGAATAAAAGCATAATACAAATAGATGCTATGGCTGCTGATTGTAATGTACTGGCAGAGCGAAAGTGAATTCGAAGTTCTGTGTCTTTTATCTCCATATTGCAAAAATCAGTGTACCCTACAGTTTATAGATTGAGGGTGCACGAATACCAGCCAATCGGGGAACCTGCACACCTGAGCTAAGGTACTGGCCATTGACAGAGGAGTCCGGAAATAGCTGTGCTTCCTGTCAGTCATTGGCCAGCTATATTGGAATGAGCTGTGTGTAGTCTGCACTGTAGCGCTGTAAAAAGAAGGGCTGCCTGCTGCATGTCAGAATCGGGGTGCACTGATAAGCGTGCGCGTGGGTTCGATTATTGGCAAAGCAAGAGGAGCATTTTGTCAGCAATGCGATTAAGGCGCACTGCCAAACTTCCTGCCTATCAGGCCTGAGGTTCGTTGCAAAAACAACGTGAAGCAACTATTATACGACTGACACAAGATGGCAGTATAGGATCGTATATTGATTTTAAGCCCCCTAGCGTCAAATAGTAATATAAACAGATTTGTGTATATTTTCTATACAGAATGAAGAGATTCTTGGCTCCCTCGTCCGCCTATTTAAATATACATTTTTCGACATTGCAGATGGTGTTTCTGGGTGAGGCACGCGACAGAGAAGTCCTGTTGGAAAACGTGGTACATACACGTCACACTATCACCCCACTCTGTGTTTCCAGGACCAGTATTCGAAATGCCATTGATTCTAATCCGCAATTACAGGCCCTGCACAGACCAGATCTCTGCAAGCTTTATTCGTATGTGTGAACAGAATAGTGTGAGGGCAAGATGGGAGCTGTTGAGCTACTTATTCATTTTTTACAGGCTAAAATGTGTACCTTTCCAGCTAAGGAAGGCTTATTCGAGAAGCTAGTTTTGGAATGAATACTAATATTAGGACTTTATTTTGCCTGATTCCTCACAATACTAGGAGTTGTATTAACAGCTGCTATTGGTCCCCATTTTGATGCCACTCGGCCCTGTCAAGATTCAAACCTGTAAAGTGCAGGATGGGCACATTTCAGAGGCGAGTGCTTAACCCGTGAGCTATCCACCCATCCATGCAACCCTGCACACGTGCTCATAATGGAGATCCCCTATAAAAGAAAGTTATCTTCGCTCAACATGAAATCATACATTCAAAAAGTAAAAGTCAGAGGTAGAGGGCTAAAGCCTTCACCTGTAATTTAGGGTATGTGTACACATCCACAGAGGGGCTTTTTCTCCTCTCTTCATTGGAACCTACATTTTCCCAGCAGCCCATGTTCCGTTTGAACACACTAGCCGACATCCCAGGTACTGGTATCTATGCATATAAACCACCATGTGGGCAAGCTCTGAGCATCCAACCTAGCTGAGATATGGGGCCTGATTCATGGAATACTTTCCAGGGTAAATCTGGACTTTGCAGGCCATTCAGTGCACAAAACCCTCCTGCGTCAATTCATGGAATCGACTTAGCAGGAAAAATATGTACACTGTGGGGCCTTTTCACAGTCCTGCGCGTCTCTGTGTGCAGTTGAGCGCGTTGTGTGAGAATCCACGCAGAGGGTGGGTTGGGCCTAAGCATAGCTCAAAGTAGGGGGCCCAATATGCAGAATGTGGAAGAACAAGGCAAATTGTTGGCGTGTCGAGGATCGCGCCGCGCAAGTCAATCGGACACCTACAACTGGGCTGAACCAAGTGTGTTTATGGATGTGACTGCGCAAACTCACATCAGGGAAATCACCACGCAAAGCTTGTGAGCCAACCACCACCCGAAGACAGGTGTAAAGATCTGTGCGCATAGGAATTACTGGGCACAGGTGAGATCATAACTTGGATTTAGGGGTGCGTACACGCAGTCGGTGTTCCGATCAAAGTAGGGACGTGCGTAAGCAGTGTAGTGGGGTACAGACATGCTTTACAGGGGTTTGCATGCATATTTACTGGGAAATTAGTACCTTTACGATACATGGTCTGCATGTTGAGGGTGTGCTTGGAATAGTTACAAGCAGTGGCGGCTGCTTTCATAGGGCGGGGGGGCGCCGCCCCCCCCCCAAAGGACCCTGCCGAGGTATATTTAATTTAAAGTTATTGGACTTCCCAGATCTTGATGAGTATTGGCAAATACAAATTGTATTTTTCATTGCCAGCAGCAGCGCAGCGATGCTGCAACAAAAATCACAATAAGAATTAAATACCAGTCATTACCGTGAGGCTTAGTCAGCTGTGAGCTTCACAGTCTTCAGGGCTGGCTATAACAGCAGGGCGCGTCCCGTTTTACGCAGCTTTTCTTACAGTAAAGTGCGTGGAGCTCGTAGCTCCACGCACTTTACGTAAACCCATTTAAACTAGGTTGCTGGCGGGGCGCTTCAGTTCTGGCCCCGCCAGTAATAACATATACGCAAATAGCGCAATACGATTCCACTGTGTCTGTGTCCTGATGACACGCATATAAACAGAAATGTCATTGGCTGTTTGCCAGCCAATGACATTTGAGTGTGGGAGCGGGGTGGTGACGTAGGGTACGTGCCACCTACGGCCCACTTTCACTTTGGAAAGTGTAGTTGCACCGTCCATGCGTGGCTATAAGGCCCTGCTGCATCGGCGCTCGGCTGTGGCAAAGACCCCAAGGCCCTGTGGTTTTTAAATCCTGGAACCATGTCAACACCCCAGCAGGTGCAAGAAGGACAAAGAAATCATCGCCGGATACGAGACGCAAGTGAAAGGTAAGCGAGTCTCTGATGCCTTTGGCTGCCTGCGAGCCTGTCCCTTTAACGGCGAGCAGTCTGAGCACCAGCTTAAATGATCCCTCACGCACTGTGTGATCTGTGGCCATTCCGCACGGGGGAGGGGTGGTGTAATGTCACACGGGCGCTACCTTTGCATTGCAGCTCCTTTAATCGGGAGCTGGGGGTTTAATGTGTCAGGCTGGCATGCGAACAGCTACTGGTATGTTATTGGAGGCCCCAACCCCTTTCGGTGAAGGCTATTGATCGCATCTGCTTGGAGGAAATGGGATGGGCAAGGAGTGTAATTCTGTGAATGAGACTCTGCCTCTTAAGTGTATGTTTATTGAACAATACACATTTCACTACCCGATTATGTCGAAAGCCATTTAGGTGGAATTGAACTCGGAGAAAAGTGCGGGGGTGAGGGCTGGCTCTGACCTGGACTGCGTGCTCCCCAGACCCCATTACGATAATAGTGAATTCGCAAAAGCGCAACCCCCACTTCTGTTCTGTGAATGAAGCGTCCCACGCACCAGGAGCTGCTCTCTTTCGATGCAGTTTAATCATTGTTTTGCAACTGGAAGTGGCGCTTGGAAGAGTATGTTGTGCAGCGTTTGGTGGTGGAAGGATGGGAAGTGGTATGTGAAGTCAGGCCCTGGCCACGCTCGTGTTTGTGTCACTTTTCTGCTGATGGTAATTGAAGATGTCAGGCCTCGGATGAGCAGAGCTTAGGGTGCTGTGTTCTCATTAATGATCGCCTGGCCATGGTCTGTGTTTGGTGTGGAGCGGAGAGGCTGATGCAGGAACGAAGCTGGCTGAACAATAGGGCAATGATTTGGCTAAAATGACATCTTGCTGAGCATTTTAGGTGACTGTCAGGGGATAATGTAGCACGAGGGGGGTATGCAAAATGATTCGGCCCATTTATATGTATCCCTGTTATAATGATTACAGGTGCTTTATGTTGTGTGTTTGACGCCTAGTACCTTTTGCCTTATACCTTGTGGGCGACAGCCGTAAGTCGCAACACTAAGATTCACTCACTCTCTTTCACACTATGCATACACCATAGTACAAGGTATTCTCATTACAAGCTGCTGTAAAATACACCATCACACTTGCACACGTAAGAATAATGTACCATCATTAGTATGTAAAACCTAATGCTTATGTCATATTTCAGTGCGTTTAAACAGTAAATTGCACATTTTGGAGGCCATTTTTCCCCAAATTTCTGGTGGGGGTGGGGGAGAGTAACCCCCGGACCTCGCTTGTGTGGTGTGGGCGCGCTACGTGCGCTCGCCGACCAGATTACCCCTAGGAACTTTACGCCCCACCAGCTTTCAAACTCACCAGCCACCACTGGTTACAAGGGACCCTACGCACTGTCGCCGGGGTGCTGCCTTGGTTGTTGGGCTTAGCATGCAGTATTGCCGGGGTGCATTAATTAGCGTTCGAGGAGCGCTCAAATGTCTGTATACACGGCTGGAATTGCTATGCGTGGGGGTCATGTTGTGGGTGTTCCAGTCACAACTTGCGCATTGGGTTACTTTGCAGGAAAAATTCCATGAAGAATTGCAGATAATCGTACGGGCGCACGGACGCCCAAATTCGTTTTGGGCCCACAGGCTTTGCGATATCAATGCGCATTTTTCCATGTATCAGACCCACGGTCTGTTGAAACAGGAACACGCATGCGTCGTGATAGAGACGTTGGAGGTACATCAAGCCTGTGTCACTGGGCTCGTGAGTAAGAGACTGCCAGATGAAACCTCTAAATCAGTGTTACGGCACAAAGGATTTCCAGTGTTGGGGGGCAGACTCTTTAGAAAGGGGTTCAGACGATTTTACTCAAATGGGGCTCAGTATGAAAACTTTGAATACCACTGATATAAGTTGATTACACTGAACACTAGCAAGAATGTTTTTAAAGGGTATCGCTGAGCAACTAGTGGGCCCTGCCCTGTACTATGGCATCCCGATTTTAAACATCTGCAAAAAAAAGTAATGTATAAGGACATTCTGGCACGATAAAGGACTTGAAAACCCATAACAACCTTATAAAAATCTGTTTCTTCAAGTGCACAAGGAAAAAAATCTTCCAGTGTTTGTGGAATTCACTAACTGCCTGTGATGTGCAAATTGGTTGAAATTCACTCTGCAAAAAAATCAAAAGAAATCAAGAATTCGGAATCCTGGGAAAAAGCGGTCTATTTTGCCAATTTCACCTGCAGATTGAATTTGACCACTTTGAGTACTTTCCCAGGTGAAATTTCGTTTTATTGGGTGTTTTTGGCCAAAGTGTTAGGCTAATCAGGGGCTGGGAAATGTTTTGGCCCCCTAAATGCCTGAAATTGTACAAAATAACTGCCAGAAAAAAGAATTTTGTCCGGAAGACCAAATTCTCCTGAAAATGAAGAATCAGAAAAAGATTCACGTCTATTTGCCAGCAGTAGTTCTGACCACGCCTAATTCTAACCTCACCCGCTGTATGTACTCATGGAACGGGCCTTTAATACCTTTAACAATATTGGTCCCTCATCCTTGAAATGTACAGGTCATCAGTTAGTCTGGGCCCATTATTCACCTTCAATTTCTAAAATCTATTAATACTGATTTCCCTCTTTACCTTTAAGACTTTTCAGTACAAACTTAACTTTGCACTGACTTTGTGCTGCAAAAATACCCTTTGCACAGTGCCACGAATCAGGGTTTGTGTCGGCCGTGCAAATTCACTTTTCAGCAGTGCAAATTCACTTCGAACTGGGCAAAGAATTCCATGAATCGGACCCAAAGTCATTTTGTCACACTGGTGGCAGTGGTTGGGATTTGAGATAGACTCTCCCTACAGTTTAGCCAGCCAAAATAAAAGTAAGAAGTTAATGTTCAATTCACTGGCACCTATGTTTTAATTACTACCGTGGAACTTGACATGTGCTCTGCATCCACCTTGTCAGTAGGTGAGCTGCATAAGTTATGCCAAGAAAGGGTACTCTCATGCCGCAGGAAGGTTTCAAAAACGGAACAGTTGAAAAGCCTCAAAACCATTAAGGAAGCTGGGGGGTGGTAGAAATTATCCATGAGGTCATTAGCGATAGTGAGCCCCCATTTCTTGTAGCCAGCTCTCTGGGGAGCATGGAATTGAATGAGGAGAGCGACAGAGATAGAGCTCCTCTGCCCAGAGAGAGGGTAGCCTCGTTTCCCAGAATTCCCACCAGTCTCAGGCCTCAGTCAGATCCCAAGCTACTGCAAGGCTTACAGAAGATCCAGAGTGAGTCACACTGCGGGAGCCAAGGGAAAGGGGAGTTATTCCTGAAGTAAAGGAGTTTAGCCTCGGAGGAGTAGAAGAAAGAGAGGCAGAAAAAAGGGAAGACACTGAGGGATGAAAGGGAAGAGAAAAAGGCTGCTGCATCGTTAACAGCTTCATATGAACAGAAACAGAGAGATCTGGTCACGATGAAGCTGCACAGACTTGAACTGGAGAATTAGTGAAAACGGAAGTACCTCCAATTGTGTCTCCCAACGAAAGCCTTGGTGCCACCTCCCCAAGGACCTGATCCAACCTTATGAGTGGAGAGATATCTTCGACTGGTTTGAATGCCTCCAGGAGGTGAAGCAGGAGTTGTGGGGTGCAGTCCTTTTGAGCATTCGACCGCCGGTTGGAACTGATGAATTATTCAGTTAGCTCCTGAGGAGAGGTCAATCTATTCCAAGATGGAGGCCACCATCCTGAGGAAGTTCTCCAAAACCCCAGAACAATAACTCAAGAGCTTTCTAAAGCTCACAAAGAACGGTAGTCAAACCTTTGAGGCATTTTCTCATCAGTCTCTGAATTGTCTCTGAAATGTCTGAGTGAATTGGTTACAGGTAACAAAGTTGACACACTTGAGGGCATGTTTACTTTGATTGCAAGTGAGAGTATCCTTAAATATTGTGAGGTGGAGCTATGCCAGCATCTAGTGGACACGACTGTCACAGACCCTAGAGAGCTTGAAAACGAAGCTGACAGGTATGTGACATTTTACTATCCTGCTTTTATTTGTTCATTAAAATTAATTAAACTTTTTCGAGTGGCCTCAGTGCCTGGTGAGGTTTAAATTGATTACCTTAAGAGGTCTTTAGTGTTTGTTTTATAGTTTGGTCATGGTTGCTGGATACAGACTGTAGAATAATATACAGATATCAAAAACATTGTGGAAGGTAGAAGAATGCTTTGGCCACTACATTGAAACCAGATTACAAGAGGAATGATAAAAGTAAACCAAAGGAGGGGAAGGACAAATGTCTTCTGCCTCCTGTTTAGAACGGGCCCCAAACATGTGAGCGTAAATTCCAGTTATCTACATGGTCCGCTCCCACAGAAAGGAAGAGTGAGGGCACCCCTACTATTTGCGCACCCACATTCACCACAGCCCGACGAGGCTACCTTAAGTGTGGAGACCAGAGACATAGAAAGGGAGATCCTGTCTGCATGAGTAGACCCCTGGTGGCTCTAGTTAGTGCTACTCTCAAGGAAGAGGAAAAAGAGAAAGGGTTTGTAAGAGGGGGCATCTTAGATGATGAATTTCCACTTGTCCAGTGGCTGGCCAAATGTACCCTACTATCCCTGAGTTGAATAGGTACTGGTTCTCCAACAGAGGCCCCAGTTCCAGCTAATGCAGAGATCTTCTTGGACCATCTGAAAATAAATTGGAACAGAGCCCCTGCACTTATGTGATACTGCTGCAAGAGTCAATGCAGTCCAGTGACAATGGGTGCAAGAGGACTAGATCCTTTCTGGATAGCCCATGCTAGCTTTGGGGTTTGATTACCTTACCCGGAGCTCACTGGCTGTCGTGGAGTTCAGTTGGAGGGGTAAAACCTCTTAGCTCTGCATTAATGTCAAAGATGCAATTCCAGTGGACTATCTGTTCGGAAATGACAAGCCTGACACAGAAATGATTGCCGCAATCACAAGCTCTTGGGCCAAAGAAGCAGTTCAGGTAGTCACCCTGGTGGCCATGGGCCCAGGGGTGCCCCCAGCTGAAGATGGCAAAAGACCAGTGTTGCTGGTACTACCCAGTCCAGATCCAGAGTACACAGAAGTGCCTGCTCCTGCCTGAGAGGGCTTAGTGGCCTCTGATGTGCTCACTGCAGCGGCACCAGACTCAGTGACATCAGAGTTGCCTACAGGTGTAGGACTCCAATCTGGGATGGAGAACCCAGTAGTTTCAGACCTCAAGGGACTGCCAGAAGCTAGTCCTTAGCCCAGCGTGACTGCCCAACTCTGGAAAATCTGTAGGAGCAGGCAGAGAAACAGGCCCAGGGGGAAGCCCCTGCGATGTTCAGGATGACCCGGAGAATGGTCTATTGTATAGTGAGCCCAAGAATTCTGAGGTAGGTGCCAGACGGCTGTTGGTGGTCTCCCATTGCCAAAGGTGATTCCTTCTGGACTTGGCTCATAATGTTCCATTGGCAGGTCATTTAGGAATGACCAAGACAGCTGACAGAGTGTCTTCCCATGTTTACTGACCCCAGATGGGAGTACAAATAACAGAGTTTGTCCGTGTGTGCCACCCTTGCCAAGCATCTGGCCAGATTGTCAGAGCCACTAAGATCCCCTTAATTTCACTACCGATATTTGGGAGGCCTTTTAGGATAATAGCTATGGACATTGGGAGTCCTTTGGATCCCCAAACCTCCTCAGGGAACCAATACATCCAGGTAGTGGGTATGATACCACCCAGTAGTCTGAGGCTGTATTTTGTAGAACATCAAAGCCCCTGTTGAGGCGAAGGTCCTCATAGGCATATTATCTTGTTTATGATTCCCTAAAGAAGTAATTTCTGGCAGGGAAGTCACACATCTGCATTTATGAAGGCCACGTGTGATAAGTGTTGAGTTACTTAAAAGTTCTCCACAGCCTTTCACCCACAGAAAAATTGGCTTGTTGAGTGGCTCAACAAGACCCTGAAGTGCATGATAGGTGGCTTGGAAGAGCCCCTGAGTGAAATATTATCTTGCAATGCTTGCTGTTCTCCTACCAGGAGATGCCACAGAGCAGTGCTGGGATCATTCCGTTTTAACTTCTGTTTGGCCTCACTGTTAGGGGTCCACTAAGTCTAGTGCACCAAGGATGGGAGGGCAATCCCAGAAGGCCTTTCCGCAACATAGTGGGCTATCTCCTTGGTCTCATATCGAGAATGGCCAAGTACAGGGAACAGAGCACTCAGAACCTGAATGCTATCCAGGAACTAATGAAGCACTGCTATGACCAGAAGGCCTCCATGACTAAGTAGTACACAACAGGCCAAATGGTCTGGATTATGGAACCAGTTATGCCCAGCGCTCTCCATGACAGGTAGACTGGACCTTATGTGGTGCTGAAGAAAATGAGTGCAGTCAACTACCTCATTACTTCATACTATGTATGTCTACTTATGTATTGTCCCTGGTGACTGTTCCTTTACTCCCCTCCAAAACCTGGGCAGATTGTCCCTCAAACTCAACCCATTGTAAGAAGCTCACTGCTTTCCGTCAAATCTGATTTCTTATCTATTGTACATTCTTTTGTGATCAAAAGAGTATTGTTCCAAAGCCTCGAGGCAGATGCATCACTCCATTGTAAGAAGCCCATTGTTTTCTGTCAAACCTTATTTCATATCTATTGCACGTTCTTGTGTGATCAAAAGAGCATTGCTCCTCCCTGCATTGTAAATAAATAAATAAATAATGGTGCTTTCCGGTATCAGAGCAGGACACCTTGGTGCATAGTCTGCGCCCCAACAGCTGATCTGGGATGCTGTTCAATGCTGTATGTATGTGATACAGTGCTGTGGTACCCCTTTGAAAGTGCTGTTCACAATGTGCATTCTGATGTGAGTAGTGACTAGGTATGCCACAGCACCCTTTTTATTTAAAACAATAACTGTGGGCATATGATCAAAAATTGGTTGAGTGGCCTCCTTCCTATGTATAAGAATGCATAAGGCAAAGGGCGCCTAACAGTTAATCTCATTCCTGTATATGATCACACATGAGTTAAAGGAAATGTAACTCTCAGCCCACAGGAGCTCATGGTGCAAGAAGCAACGATATTCATCTGTTTGTGACCTTAAATGCACACGTGCCAATGATCTGCTAGGGTATAAACCTAACACCATTCAAAGGCACCCTGTAAAATGGATTATGCATGAAGACGACACAGAAGGGAGGATCTACATGTGATTATATGCCCCGGAGATAGGAGAGTAGGAGCCACTACATTGATTGGGACGGTGATGCATCAGAAAGGAATCTGCTTTGCTCTGATAGTAAACGCTGGCAGACCTGGCCAGTGATCGGACATGGCTTACACTGAAATGCTCTAACACATATGTGAAAGAGTCTTCTTTGGATGTTACATGAAAAGTGGTGTTGAAAGTCACTGGTTCGTTTCACCTCTGTATAGGGTGAACTGACCCTGGGCTGAGGTGCTGTGCCTCCTATCTAAAAAGGAGATACCAGAAATATCAAGGCAATCTATCTCTCCTCAAGCACCATTCGTGTTAGAAAACGTGAGTTGTTTTAGTGAGGACATTGGGAAAGACACCTGGGTAAAAGTGACAGATTCCACCCTTTATCTCTGGCATAGGAAACCCTGCGAAAGACAAGAACAGAGCACGGATTAGATTGGACTTTCATCAGAGGTACTGGAACACCTGCAAGTAGAAAGCAAGTAAACACGTCTAAAAGCATTTGTGCATATCAAAAGCCAATTGCTGTGTTTTGCTGTACAGGGGGCAATTTTACCCAGAATTTAAAGCACAATTTGAAACCCTGAGACATTGCATTTCTGATCTGCATCATTGAGGGGCCTATTTGATATCCCTGAAACGTTGGCCCCTTTTCTTATTTACAGGTAAGGAGAGCCTCTGCAGCTCTACTGCATTGCTGTGGAATGGCTGGCGTTTAACTCCTGGGGACATTGCTCTCAAGATCACCAGCACTCCCCTCACCAATCCCACCAGGAAAAGGCAACAGGTACATTGGGTTCATGGGGATTTGGGAGAGGAGGGAATCGCAGGGCACTGTGCTATCTGTCCTCTGGCATATTTTACCCAGGCATCACAACTATGCCAGTCAAGGGGAGGGAGTTGACATCCAGGTGAAAATTGCCCTTTCCCCCTCGTGGGCTCATATCCTCTCCTTGAGAGGTAAGAAGACAGAGGAGTGGGAGAGACATGAGTCCAGGTTGGGTTAGGTGGTCTCCCCTGTACTCCTGCAGGAATCAGGTGAGCGTTACAACTGTAAACGATACTCAGGTGCGTTCCTGCATCTACGCTCTGAGACCCTCTACACCTGACTCCATCCCTATGCCCATCTTGTGACAGGTTAGCAGTGAACTTCTTATTACCGTCCAACACAAAAACGCGCGCGCGCAGACACACACACACACACGCGCGCGCTCCTACATATTTGGCCTATTGGGCATAACCAGGCCTTAGTTTACTCACAGGCACCAGCCTTTTTGTGCTAACTGGGAATGATAGTACCATGCAAGACTCTGCTTTCAGGCCCTGATGAAACCAGACATTACTGTGCTCACGTGGAATAATGATATCTGTGACAAAGTGAACACACCATCATCATAAGGACCTGGGAACGATATGCAGAACCTCGAAGCGAAGAAGGACTGTTATGAACTTATTTTAAGGACACATTTCTTAGACTCTTTGTAAAGACCAAACAAATAAGAACTTCATCTCCCAGAATCTCCTTCTCTCACAGGGGAAATATTTGGAGCAGATGCAGGAAACTCAATTACAGATCCAAGAGCAGGAGCGCTATGGCCAAACACCACACACAACATAGGGGTGACATGTTTTTCAAACTCCCAGTCCAATAAATTGACGTTTCAAGAAAGAAACTCGCTGAACACAGGGAACATTGTGAGTGAATTCAAATCGGTGGAATTCCTGCAATCCGCAGTGGAGATGCCAGCAAAACCATCAGAGCAGATCAAAACCACACACACGCATAGAATATTGGCAATTGTGGTTGGGATATTTTAATACCTCCAGAGACAGTACTCTAAAGCATCCATGCCACTGAGCATGCTCAAACGGAACACCTTACCTTTCCATCCAGAGAAACTATTCATGCAAAGCTCTGAATAAAGGCCAGTTCCGAGGGCAGCAGCGAGGGGAGTTTTGGAGTGCAAGGTGGCTTGGCTGTGATACTGGAATCTGTGTTAACTGCTGAAGAATGCAGCAAGGAATGTGGAGTGGAGGAGGTGGCCCCAGAGAAGTGAATATTAGGAGGCAACCTTTAATACCTGGAAAGTGAAGTAAGGTGGAGTGAAAGAGAAAACCTGGAGATTGGAGGAAGGTGGACTGAAAGGGAAAACCAGGGGACGGAAAGAAGCAGGAGTGAACGAGAAAACTCAGATACCAGAGGAAGCTGCAGTGAAAGAGAAAACCCAGAGACCGGAGAAAGGTAAAGTAAAAGAGAAAGCGGCTGCGGCGGTGATGGCAGTAGGTGACACACTGTATCAAGGGAGACGATAAGAACCTTGCAGAAACAGTTTTACAGTTTAGGGGACATGTTAAAACCCCAAGGGAATCTACTTAGCATCTTGATAAAGCAACACAAATCTCTTAGATTAGACTACATTGTCTACATAATTTGTAATGTGAAATGGTTCTAAGCTTAATAGTTTGAATTTGTTTGTTTGTTTGTTTGTTTATTTTATTTGTATAGCGCTCCAAACCCAGGGGTTGAAGGGCGCTTAAGAATACTGTTACAGCGTTGAGAAGTATCTTTGTGTTGCATACTTCATACATGCTTATAATACATACATATATATATACAAATTATCAATATACAGTTACAATATAAATACAGTACATAACCAGTTACAGCACAGGGGGTGTAAGGTCTGGTGTTAGTGGGGCTACTCTTTGTTTAGGAGCCAGCTGATGACCTGCTTCCTGAAGATCTGGAAGGACTCGATAGTTTTGATGTTGAGAGGTAGGGTGTTCCAGAGTTGGGGGCAAGTACTGTGAAGCTGGCCCCTCCAGCTCTTATTAGGTGGAATCTGGGCACTGTCAAGCACAGAGTATTGGCGGATCTGGTGGATCTGGTAGCAGGTTTCATGGTGAATTTGTTAGCTAGATAAGGTGGTGCTAGGTGATTGAGGGACTTGTACGTGAGGCAGATGGTTTTTAAATCAATTTTTTGGCTTATGGATAGCCATTTGCAGGCTTTCCTAGTAGCGGAGATATGCTCCCGTCTGGGAATGTTGAGGGCTGCGTGCACAGCGTTATTTTGTATTACCTGCAGCTTGTTAAGTACGGATTGGTTAGCACGAAGGTACAGGCTGTTGCAGTAATCCAGTTTGGATTGTATGAGGGCTCTGGCAAGGGTGAGGCAGCTGTTGGGTGATAGGAATGGTCTGCTGGCCCTAATGAGCTTGCCGGTGTAGGCAGCAGCTGAGGCGGTCATATTGGTGTGTTTGGGGAGGTTGGTGTTGGCATACAGATATAAGCCAATGGTTTTCACGCTTTTGGCAATAGGGATGGTGTGACCATCGATGGTGATGTTATTGTAGCTATGATTGAGTTTAGTTAGCGTATTGGGGGAGCCGACGATGAGGAGCTCTTTCTTCTCATCATTCAGGCAGAGGCCATGCGAGGCCATCCATGCCTGAACGATGGAGAATATTTAGTTGATCCGGGCAACGTCAGCTTGGTAATTGCCTGTAATGAAGAGGAGTATCTGGGTGTCATCTGCGTAATTTGTGTAGGTGACACCCAGACGGTCCAGTTGGTCAAATAGAGGCTTTTTAAATATATTGTACAAAGTGGGGGATACACAGGATCCCTGTGGGACCCCGCATGTGATGGACATTTTAAGCAAATTACATTTGCTTACAAGGTGAACACTTTATCAAAATGTCATTGCCAGTAAGAATTCCCCAAAGATTTGTTTTCCCTTATACAGGTAACTCTGAAATAGTCAAATCAGTTCGACTCTAGTTAAACCTGAGATGTGTTTATCTAGGGCACAGCTCTTAAGACAAAGTATATGGAGTTCAGCTTTCTCTAAAACAAACAGTGACATTAACATTATTACAGAATAAATATATAACACACAAAACATCCTATACACATTAATGGTACATTGAAAAGAAACTACAATAAACGACCAAGTGTATTTTGTCATTTTTCAAAAGCGTGATAAACAAAAAGGGGAATTAATCCTCCAATGTTACTTCAGAATTTCAAGGTAAACAATGATAAGTGCTGTCTATTATTCAATGTTCTGTCCTGTTCACTCCAACCTGGAATTACATGTTTTGACCTTCATATGCCTAGTGATTGTCCTGCATTTGGTCTTCATCAGGCACTATGTTCTGGTTGGTCAGTGACCGCGTATCAATATGTGAAGAAGAAAACATCTAAACTCAGTGGACAATTCTTAAATGAATATCTCCTAAAAAAATATTTAAGAAGAAGGCTTAAAGCATACCTATTGCTGACAACACTAAAGGAAACACTCACATGATTTATTTCTTTGTTAAAACCCTGAAAAGATATTCTACAGTTCAATAAATAACTCATTTTCAGAAAGTAATCTGATATGAATCTAGTGCTGCTAATATGGCAGCTATATTGTGAACCTCTAATGTTCATTACATATTATCCACCTTATAACAATGTTATGCCAGTGGCTATGAAAACCTGAAGGATATCTCTAAATTCATAACATTATTGTGATTCTGAAAGTATCAGCAATGCTATTCAGCAATGACATAAGTCCATGCAGCAATGACATAAACCCATACAAGAAATTCAAAGGCAAAATATATATTTCAATTCAATTTGATCAGAATTCCTTAGGGGAGCGCTAGCTCAGAGCTAAAGGCATCCCTTTATGATATGGAAAATTACATAAGACCAATTGAAGAAAATAAAATTACTCTGGTGGGTTAGAGTATATAAAAGCAGCCTATCACAGGCTCTGTCCAATCCAAATTTGCTATGTCAAATGATGCTGCAAAGGTGGAGTCTGTTGGGTATTTAATGTGAGATACATAAGAAGTTAAGAGAACTTTTGGGAAAGTAGCAGAGAAGGAAAGCCCGTCTGACTGAATGTTGAATGCTTCCCAAGGCAGAGCCAGATTGCCTGAGAGGGTTTTGGGAGAAGGACGACAGACCAAAAAGAAGAACTTAACCAATAGAGTTTCCTGGAGTTCTTGTTGTCTTTTCCTGTGCTGGATAAGAAACACAACAAAAGTGGGTACAATGATCCCTGTGCATTTAGATACATGTCCCAATAATATGTCAAAGGCCAGATACCAAATTAAAGTTTTTTGGGAGAGTCCTGTTTACAAGCAATGTCAGCAAATGGAGACTGGGCCTATCAATGAAACATTGTGGAAGAATACTTAAAATAGAATGCCCTAGAATCTATTACTGCATAGGACATGGAAGTCTCTGACAGTAACCAATGATTCATTAATTCTGAGAGTTTTCACAGGTTCAATGTATTTGGGTTTCTGAGCATGGTGCACAACATCACTCACCACTTTTCAGGGATTGAATGACTTCTTGACCTGTGAAAGCAGTAGTTTACATAAAAGAAACATCCTCACTAGAGTGTTCAGCCACTCAAAGCAAAATTTGAAGGATTTATTTATTCCCCTTCTTCCCAAGAAAATAATGTCAATTTAAATAATTAACATCACGTTTCCAAATGATATTGCAAAGCAATAGAAGGATATTGCCTTAAGTGGACTCCTAATACCAAGTCATACCAAGTAAAGTTAACTTGCTTATTCCTTTTATATTTCAATGCTATAATCTCATGATTGTGTGACCCTTTAATACAAGATATTTGGCACTCCAAAATAAAAACATCTATCCTGCCCCCAAACCTTAAGAATAAATAGACAAGTTAACACTCCCACAGGTTCTTGTATCTATATCCAAACTAGAAACAAATGGTGTTCAAAATTTAAGAGTTGAATCAGTCCTAGAATAAGAAAGCCATATGCAAACCCTATATTCTTCTCTGATGAAAAACTCAAAGATGGTGCCAGAGAAAATTAAGTGAATTGCATTATTGTCAGGTTTATTATAAGAATGTTTTTGTGTTTCCTTTAAATCCGATAACAGATGATAATTTAAATGTTTATTTTGGGTACGAGCTTACTCTTTTGTGTGGAATTGTTATTCAGATTTGCTTTTATATATATATGGATATTTGTGTATATTGCAGATGTAAACATTAGTGAGATATTGCAGGCAGGATGAGTTTCTTTCTGTAGATAAGCTACCTGTATTTATGTGGAATTTTGTGAAAGACTTCCCTAGCACTTCAAGTTAGGTGATATACCTTTGATTTCTTGATTTATTATTTTAAATAAAACAGAATATTCAGATTAAAATCATCTTTTTTCTTGTCCCAGATTTTGTTGTGTGGTTGTAGTAGTGTGGGATGTTAAATCAGGAACATTACTCTGTAAAAGAATATGAATTTAACAAATTGGGATATGTTCCATGGATTAAAATCTTCACAGTTTGCTTGGAGAACCTCCACGGTGACCATGGGATTCAGAGACCATGTACTAACAGCAATGAGAGATGACACAAAGCATCCTTTATCAACCTTTGAGAGCCTCAATCTGATCTACCTGGAAAATGCAAAAATGAAAAAGGAATATGGGGAAAATAAAGGTTTTTGGATGGAGGTAGCAGGACTGGTGTTTCAGAAAGCTCCAATGAGGATGAAAGTAATGGTGAAGACAGACACAGAGCCAGAATGTAAAGAGTCAGTGATACATCCAAAAATAGGTATACAGAGAATACTAAAAGGGACATACCAAAAATGAGGCAGGTGCCTTGGCCTTTCCCACTGAATGTTCCTGTAAAAGGTGACAAAATGAAACATCACAACAAAGATGCACAGTATGGAAATAATAAAAAAGCTCAAGAAGTTGTTCATGAGAGAGCT
The DNA here is from genome assembly GCF_040938575.1 of Ambystoma mexicanum. NCBI lineage: Eukaryota > Metazoa > Chordata > Amphibia > Caudata > Ambystomatidae > Ambystoma > Ambystoma mexicanum. Next base: position 1,346,057,144 of record NC_090931.1, read on the forward strand.
AAGCAAGCCTCAAGAAGCCCGTGGCTCAAACAGGGCCCGGCTTGATAGTGCTACATGCTTCTATCCTAATGGAAACATAGGGAGAAAGACACAGACACCAGGGTTGAATAAGGTCTTTATTTTATGTAGTGTCTGTGTTCATGTGATTTGGACTAATCCATCCAGCCAACCATATGGCTGGGTGGAATGTTAAAAAGAAAAGATAAGGAAAAAGAAACAAAGGAACATAACTCCCATTCCCAAGAATGGGTTGTGCAGGGGTGAAAAGAATCTAAGAGGTTTTGAAAAGAAACATTATTAGACAAAATGGTTTAGAAATAGGAAAAAAAAGAAAGAAACCAGAGTAGGTGAGAGAAAAAGAAAAGGGGCTGTGACTGTGCCTGAAGGAGCAAAAGGAGGAGTAAATGTCCGGAATGTTATTGTGATTGAGGTCTTGGCTCGGGGGAACTGCCATGCGCCTATTAAAGTCATTAAGGTCCTACAAGGGCCATGTTCAACCTAAGAAACCCTCTTCCATCCTGCCTTCCACCCCGCTCCTGTGCTGCTCTGAGCCTGCCCCCATTAGTATTGAGCAGTCAGTGCGTAAAATTGCGGTCATTAAGCGTCAGAGCCACCAAGGAGGAACAACTGGAGCTAAGGCCTTTATTGCGGACTTCTCGTTTACAGACACTGCCTCTGAGAGCTGCAAAGGAACCCTCCCAACTCAGAAGCTCGAAGACACTGTCTGTCAAGAATCTCTGCCCACCGATTCTGGGAACTCTGAAGCCATGCCTCTGGCCAATGCCTCTGGCACAGGCATGGGGGGGGTTGGTGATGTGTCAGTTCTTCCTTTTGCATCCCTGGCACCTGTTGTTTCTGTCACCCCCCAACCCAGTTCGCCCATTGTAAGCCTACATCAGCCACCTGTTCTCCCACCTACCTCGGGCCCTATTTTCGTCTGTTCCCCCCCAGCCACAGCTGCTACCACTTTGGATCTATTGGACACAGAAACCACTGGAGCAACTGAAGATAACCGCCCGCATATCTCCACCCATAGCTCATGGAGCGAGACCTTACTAGCATCGATCTCAGGGTCCTGCTCCTTTTCTCATCTAACCCCCTTCAGGGCTCTCAAACCCGTCACCCACGGTAGCTATTCTTCCACCGTTCCACCACAGAAGGAGGTGTATACTGTCGGCTGTTGCTCCTGTGCACAAGTGCTTTCTGAAATTGCAATCATCAAGAAACTGCTGTTGGTACTGATTGATGCCCGGGGAATAAGAGGGGAGGGGAAGGGTGGAGGGGACACGCCGGGGGAGTCTTCCAGTATGCTCCCAGTTGGCAAGGGACTTAACCCCCCTCAGCTACCTCCAATTATTCAACCCTGCGAAAGGACTGCCAATGCATCAATGAGCCCTACCCGGGTTGTCCAGCCGATGCACCCTAACGCAGAGAGGGGCCACCCCACTGGGAGCATCAAACCAATTGTGATGGGGGAGAGTCCCCCAAGCGTCCTGACAATCAATCCTCCTAGGGAGGGAGGGAGCGGAGCACGTGGCTTCTGTCCAAGGGGGCGCAGCCCCAAGAGTCCTGTACTTGGGGGGAAAAGAATTGCTACGGTTTTCCTGCATGGGGTACCTAAGTTGCCTTTGGGCAGGCGAGAACCAAGGGATGCCCTCTCAAACAAATGTCTCCACTGGCTACGTTCTGTTGGGAACTGTCCCTTTGTGACCAGGGAAGCGTTGGTGGGGTGCGTCAGACTGGAAGGCGTAGGTATAAACCCCTCTGACTCTGTTAAAATTGTCTTCAGGAATGGTCAAATGGTCAGGGAAGTTTTGAGAAGATCTGGGGGTTATGTGCGGGCCCCATATAGTGGGATTACAATTAGCTCGTGCCCCTATTTGGGAGCCGTCGCCCTACCTGGACCCGTCACACATTGTTCTGTCCTGTCGGGAGCGAACTGTACTCCTCTGGGTAAAAGGCATGTGGGGGGCCGCGTCTGAGTGACAAGGGCGGACAATTAGTCTTGTGACCACTCGGTCAAGTTAAGGGACCATGTGTAACGTAATGGGGTCCTTGGGGTTGACCCCTTTTTCCACTCTAAATATTTTCTGATCTATAGTGTTGGGGTATGGTGCAAAGATTGCATTTCCTTTTACGTGTTCTGATCTTGTTTATCTTGGGTATGATGGAATCTTCAAACTGTAACTTGGATTTGTGTTACAATGTGTATTTTGTCGTTTAATGGTTGTTTTTATACATCCGAATAAACTTGTTTGACTTGAATAAAAGAAAAAACAACTCTTTGGGGCTGGGGGGCTGCAGCCTCGAACTGCCCCCCCCCCAGGGCCTAAATCCTTTCCCAAGCATGACACATGAACTGGTTGTTAGAATTGTGGGCCCGAGCTGCATGCCTGGAGCAGCCCAGGCATCCATGGGGACCTGGTGGCAGTCGCCCCTACCTAGGGGCTAGACCAGATGGACCCATCTTCATCAAAAGGCCCAGTCAGCATGGGCTGTGCTGCCCAGGCTGAAGATTAAAGAGCTGCTCAGTCTTTGCCATGTAGGGGGGTGCCTTGAACCATGCAAAATGGATGTGCCCTGGATGGCCTCCCTGGTGGTTAGGAAGGTGGGTCCAACAGCGAAGTCCTTCCAGGCCACACCTGATAGATGGCTGGGTGGTGAAAAGTGGCAGAGTCTGTCCCTCCTTCTAGGGTGGAACAGTGAAGAAAAGTCCTAGGCTGCTCCGAAAGGCACCCCAGTTAGAAAAGTGTGGCAGTGAAGTCCCAGGCTGGGTGAAAAAAAGCCTGGTGCGGTCGCAGTGAAGAAGCACAGGTGAAGACAAGCAGCCCACCTCCTGCGTCCCGCAGAAGCAATGCAGAGGGTGAAGGACTGCAAAGACTCCAACAGCACCATGTGCGTGGCGGTTAACATAGCGGCATCACCTTCACAATGTGGACACCACCTGAAGTAAAAATGGTGCTGTCGGGTGTGGGGTGATGTGGGCAGGCCCCCTGGTTTACAGGTCTGCCCAAAGAGGAAGAATGGCTGCACGGGTGCATCAGTGAGAGCCGGCATGCCCCCACTTGGGCAGGAGGCCATCCAGGAATATTATAACGCACAGGTCACAAGCAGTGAGTTCGGGAGGTCCCAGGTGGTGACGGGACTACCCCAAAAGACAAAATCTGTGGGTTCGAGGCCCCAAATGCTATCTGGGGAAAACTTTTCCCCATCCTCCAGCACCAACGTCATCAAGGAATTCCATTACAAAGACAGACCCAAGATGGCACTGTGAAAGGGGTGGCTGACTGCTGCAGTCACCCCTGTGTAGAAATACCTATTTTATATGTTGTATGTCACTGTTTGTGTTTGTGCATATTTATGTATATATATGTAAGTGCATAGTAAATGTTATGTAGGAAAGCTATGTAGGGGGAGTGTTGGGCGGAGGAAGTATTTTATAGGAGTTGTTAAGTAGATTAAAGGTTAAGTAAGTTATATGTTTTGTACATCTAAAGGCGTAGGGGGAAGGACCTGGCATGAAGTAGATTAGGGAAGTGGCGGCCTGCTTGAGCTGCTTATGGGATGGCTCCACTAACTAAGGAAATCCTCTGGCCTCATGCATCAGTAGGTGGTATAGGGTATTGGACAACGGTTTGTTCTGTCAGTCTCACAAATTGGGTCTCCCTGTAACCCCTCCAAGTAATGGTGAGCTAGCAAACAGATCCCTAAGAAAGCGACCTTGGTGCCTGTGTCCAATTGAAGTAACATTAGAATTTAGGGTCCAGACCATCTCCTGTTAACAGAAATGTTATTTTACATCTGATTGGCATCGTGGGTGGGGATGGTGGTTCCCATGGGGGTTTTCTCTGACCTGGGCAGGGAAGGAGCACTCCCTGGCCTGGGTTGGCTCTGCCCTGGTCTGAGGGAGGTGAACAAACTTACTTGGATCATTGCCAGAAACCAGCAGCTACGCACAGAATAGAGGCGCAGGCCTGAGGAAACCTTACAAGGTCAGTAGGCTTAAGAGAAGAGGGAGGTGAATCAGGAGGAGATGGGACATTTGCGAAAGGATTGGTCCTGTAAAACAATATAAAAAAAACGGAGTCCTTTTATCTCCATGACAGAGGAAACTTTCCTGGTGGCTTAGACATATTGCTGCTCTACCAACTGAGCGAGCACCATATATAGTGAAAGTGGAAGCAGAGCTTTCTGACAAGATCGACCTGGCCCAAAACTCACATGGTGCCTCCTTGACCCAGAATAAGGTGAGGAAAGTATGCTACCTGACAACCAAAACGGTAAGTTCTCCTCCCTGTAAGAACAAGCTTCTGCGCCTGAAAGGTTTCAGCTGGGAGGCAAATATTACACACTCATAGGAATACCACCCCATGAAGTGAATCATATAATAGTGGCCCAACCTCTCATGTCAGAGGGGGCAAGCAGGGACAAACTGAAAATGAGAAGCAGATCTGAGAGGCCCTCCATAAAATCCCCAGTACATTCTATGGATGACCTTCACTACATCTTCACTAGTGAAACTGGCCTTGAACTAGCAGAACTATGAAGTGAAACCCCAGCTCTTTGGATAAAGATGCTGGTACTATTCTCAGATCCTAGTAATTCACTGACATACCTACATATAAACAACCAAGTTGTACAGGAAAAATGCCAGCTTCTATTTTGTGTATTACAGAAGCAGATATCAGCCCTAGTGGATTTTGGTGATCATTACAGCTCCATTTAACGGAGCTATTGTCTGTGTATTTAAGAAACCTGCAGCCAAAATGATCATTTGCTCTGTACATGGGACCTGTTGTGGTATTTTGTGAGCCCCAGGGGCACAGGACTACCTGGTGTAATTCGTATATGGCGATCATGAGTGGCAAGCCAAAAACTGGACCTGGTGTGCACTAGGGCACACCGTCTGGACCTTAGTGGGATCGCATTGATGGTTCAGTGGTAGAATTCTCACCTGCCACACGTGAGGCCCAGGTTCTTTTCCCAGCCAATACACCATAAATATGTTGGGGTATTTTGTGTGCCCCAGAGACACAGGACTACCTGGTGGTGTTCTTATATTGGGATCATGAGTGGCAAACCAAAAACAGATCTGGTGCGCACTAGGGCACAACTTCTCGATCTTGGTGGCATTGCAATGCTAGTTTTTCATTGGTGGTAGGGGCACAGAATATACTTACCAGGTCAGGTCACCTGATAACTGTAATATGGGGAATCAGCTCTTTTTGATATGTTCTCAGTTGATTGGTGTACTTCACTTTTTTATCGTCAGCGGTAATAGAAATATCTCCTTAGCTTTGTACCTGTCTATATGCCATCACAGGTAACTGAAACACGCAATAAATAGGCCAAAACTGATCTAATTCTTTTCAGGTACTTTATGAGCAATTAGGGTTTATGAGTAATACAACATGACATGTGCAATACAATGAGTTCATTATGACATTCTCTGCAATACAGAAATGAAAGCGCACATCTCTATATTTTCCCTTTTTCAGTGATAGCAGGCTCCACACCTCAGGCCAAGACACAGTTGTGGGCACATTTCACAGTAACTGACTGCCCCACGATAAAACCCTTGCTCCTACAATAGATTTCAAATACACTTCGAGTGCTGCAGTCCAAAATACTGCTATCTAATGGCCTTGAAAAGTATCATTCACTTTAGCGGAGCCTTGAGCTTTCAGTTCATATATATGTAATCTGCTTCTTGGATGTTGCAGAAAGACACATGAATATAGCTATCTATGTTTGTAAATGTAAAATGTTACACACACCTCACTTGTACTTTATGCTCACCTAAAGAATGCTTGAAATATTTACACCAGAAAACTCAGCGAGGAATCATTTCAGTGTGCCCTCGGTCTCAGCCCAGCTGCCCCCCCCTCAGTGTACTCTCCTTCTTCTGAAGCAGGACAAACCCAGCAACACTTGCCAGATCCTCAGTCAGCAAAAGGCTGCAGGTTCTCCGAGAGACAGTCCCAGCACACCCTGCACTTCCCTTTTTGAGGCATCTCTCTGTGATCTGCCCCTTAATGTATATTTTCCTACAGAAAATGTAAGCATTGCCTGCCCCTGACTGTGATGTCAGATGCCAATCTGACACCACCACCTCTGACCAAACCTCTATAATCTTCCAGAGAACACATGTTTTGCCTGACACCATTCCACAGAGATTGAGGGCAGCAAACGGCTTCCTGCCCCAGAACATGAAAAATTGAGCTACTTTGAGCAACATGGTTTTTCACATTTCACATATTCATTGCCGAAGCAGCTTTACTTCTTGCATTTTTCAAGCAACAACGCTCAGCCTGCTTTTGCGAATGCATGAATCGGGCCAATTTGTCCCAATGCTCTGCATCAATGTTTTAACCAATGAGTTATGGACTGAGCTGTACATATTAGCAAAGGATTGGAGATTAGTAGGTTAGGGGTTAGAGGTTCATAATTATTAATCTTATGCTTAATTGCAACTCAGTCAATGCTATACCATGGTGTGGTGCACTATGCTATGGTATGGCTACCATGCAAAGTTAGGTTCACATTTTTATTTTTGCTTTGCAAACAGAGCTGACTCACACCAGATTATCACACCAGAGTCTGAATTTTTGATGAATATCTGTCGTGGCTGAAATTTGGCTTCTCAGTTTTCCTACAGACTGGCCAAACCTACCCGAAGATTTGAATTTGGATCCTACATCTCCATGAAGTACATTCTGTTCATGATTGCGTCATACCCATGCGGTCAGAGAAACTGATCATAGGCTCAGACTTTCTGCAGTTTGACCGTTAGGTCAAAGTAGGTAGAAAGAACTGCCAGAAGAAAGTTCCATCCCCCAGGCCAGCCTGCAGTGATATAAAACCATCAAGCCCAGTTTTTCAAAAATCAAAAATGGGCAGCAAACCAGTCCACAAGAAACCAAAACAACACAAACATTCAGTGAATGATAGCCAGAAGGAAGGCAATGGTGTGTATTTAGGTAATTATCTTCTGGTCGTCATTACAAGGACCTGGAATGATGTCCACAGGTTCTCAAAATGTCAAAGGACCCTCATAAGAATATCCAACAGACAAATATGCAAGGGAAATTGAAAATAAAACTAATAAGCACTACCTCTCATAGAACTCTCTTCTCTAACAGAAGGACAACCCGGAGCAGATCGGCAAAACTCAATTATATATCGACCTTCGGGAAGACTACGAGGAATCCCTCATCATCCCACAGAAGTACATTGCCCAGCCTGAGAAGAACAGTTGTGGGAGATCTGAACATTTCTCCCATTTAGCACCCAGGGTGACAGCGAGAAGAACAACCCACCCACCCCTATGAAGCAACTCCACACACAGAATGGATTCCACATGCTCCGCACAGTACAGGTGTACTTGAAGAAAGGGACCCTCATATTCTTCCTGCAGCTACATTCCCAGCAGAAAAGGAATCTCCTGCAGTTAACACCTCTAGTAAAATACATGGGAAAAACTCCCACATCATACAGAGTACAGGAGAAAAATTCCCACACAAGCAGTAAAAGGGAGTTTTAAAATGCAGAGGTGGGGAAATGTAATATCGAAGAGCTATTGGAGAAAGCAAATAATGTGTAATGGAGTTTGTGATCACCAGAGGAATCAGCAGGAGGCAAACAGTAAGACCTAGTGGTTGAATGAACATTGGGTGAAATAGAAAACCCTGAGAAAGAAGGTAGGTGGAGTGAAAGGGAAAAATGGAGACAGGAGGAAGGTAAAGTAAAAGAGAAACCCCAGAGACTGGTGGAAGACGGCACAAACGAGAAAACACAGATCCCAGAGAAAGGTGGAGTGAAAGGGAAAACCCAGAGGCCAGGTAGGATTAAAGAGGGAACGGTGGTATGAAAGAAAAAGCCCAGGAATTGGAAAAAGGTGAAGTTAAATGAAAAACCTGCACAAAACCTGAAGGTGAAGAGTAAGTAAAAACCTTGAGAGTTGTGGGAGGAGGAGAGAAAGAGAAAACTGGTTGAGTGGGGGAAGGTACAAAAATGAACCCCAAAGAGGAGGGGAAGAGAGTGAGCAGGGCAGGTTTCCCCAAGGGGAGGAGGGGAGAAGGGGAAGAGGAGAGAAAGAGAAAAAACTGATTGAGTGGGGGAAGGTACAAAAATGAACCCCAAAGAGGAGGAGAAGAGAGTGAGCAGGGCAGGTTTCTTAAAGGGGAGGAGAAGGTGAACGGGGATCTTTATTCCCAGAGAATAAAGTGCTGCATTCCCCTCTATTCCAAAGAGACAGCAGAAGAAGAAAACACAGAAGTCCTGTTCAGAGAGGAGTAGTGAGATAATAGGCCAGAGTCCTGGCCCAGGAAACTTCACAGTTTAAAAAAAAGACCAAAGCTGTGGCCAAGGAAAAGGCACATTAGTGAAAACCTGAAGCTGCAGTTTAGGACAAGGCAAAGAAAAGAAAGGCTGACGCCCTGGTAGAGATCAAGTAAAAGAAAACATGGCAGAGTCTATAATCCAGGGGAAGACAAGCTCAAAGAGTGGCTGGACCACAACCCAAAGAGAAGGAAGAACCTTTTTTAAACTATTTTACGATGTGGCTGACACTTTAAAAACCCCAGAGAAATTAATCACATAAATCACCTTCAAGGAAGATACCTTATTTTTGTCATTTGGAATGCCTTATTACAGACCGTCCTTTGCTAACTGTGCATAACTATACTAAGCCTTACTGGGCAAATCTAATCTGTGCTCTCTGGGTATAATGAAAGTGGACCTTCATTTTCTTACAGGAAATGCTGTGACCTTACTAGGAGCAATGGAAAAGGGTATTGTGTTTCCTGGAATAATGGTCCTCTCCTCACTGTACTCGCTGGGAAAAAATGGTGCCAGCCCTTACTAAAGTCACTGGGAATAAAACACTGCATACTGTGCACTCACACAATGCACACAGACATACATCTATACTGAAGAATTGCACAAACACAAAAGTCCAAAACATTGGCTTTAACAATATTGTTTTTCATTAGGAATGTATTTTGCATCATTTTAGTTTTTGTATTTAACTTTAATGTTATGGTTGCATGTTAATTATTTTCTGGATAACTGTACTTTTTGTTTTCTTTATTTTTGTCGTGTTCTTTTTTTCGAGAATAAAAGTAGGGGAAGAGGATTATCATATGGTTTCCATTTGCAGGTACTGGGACCTTTAACCCCGGGCTTGGTGGCAGTGTATGTGGAGTGAATGTGCTACTCCTTCTCTGAATCGGCGACTGAACATCCCTGCACTGACAGCAAGGTATGTTCCATTCACTTTCTGTGACAGATGCCAATTTTGAATTTGGACTCTCCTGAGTTTCTTTGATTTAAAAAAAAAAAACACAGTGAAGGGGGATTCTGCATGAAAGTGTGCTTTGAAAAACAAACCCACTTCCTGTATTTGCTCTGCAGTTAAGAAAGGGTGTTTGGGGGCTACATCTGCGTTTGATGCCTGACCTAAAGCGTGAGTAAAGTATCACTTTCATTCATATAGTGGACACACATAAACTATTGAAGTGCACATTCTAAAAACTCACCATCAGTTGGGAGGTGAAATGGCAACCTTACAGAAACAAACTTTCCTGCGGCCAGAAATGTGCACCTTGGAAACCCTGTATGGAGGACTGCCATTTGACAATGGTCCAGAAGCCCTGGCTTTTTTTATTTGTATTAGTAAAACAGTAAGAATAATTCCATCTCTGAAAAGGAAATCTTCTGATCCGATTCCCGTTTCGTAAGCGCCAATCCAAAAGCATCATGTGCACCTGTGCCCTGCTGCATCAGTATCCTGACCTGCAGCACCTGCTCTAGCAGTGGCAGAGAGCAGGTTCTGTGGACACAGGTGCCAGTTTGACAGCTGCAGTGACAGCCAAGTATCTGCAGCACAGGGCAGGGGCGGCTGGTGAATTTCTAAATAAGAGGTTTGTGGACATTTCCCCAAATATGTGTGAACAACCGAGTGTAGCGAGGGGGCCTGAGCCAAATAGGTGTTGTAGGAGGGTTCACCCACGAACATTTTTAAAATAATGAGCTACAATGGTGCACTTTATCGGATGCTTTTTTGGAAACATTGGGTACAAATCCAAGCAGTTTGCAATTGCTTTTGTTGGGTAACCAATTTAAAAAATAATCCAATAGATTCAAGTCACGAACAGGGCACAGCAGCATTTTTTTACTGTCCCACAGTTAAAACATACATAGAGACTGGCCCAACAATGAAGGCTTTTCTTGCCACATAATAACACAATGAAAATCAAAAGTAAAGCAAACATGAATCATGTTTGCGTTTTATTGCTTTATGCTTGATGCCCATATTCGCAAGACTGGCTTACGTTGGTGCATTAAAAAAAAATACCCAGATTGCTTTGGCCCACCAACATAGGCCAATACTGTCACTAATAACAAAACAGGCATCAACATTAAAGCAAACATGAATCATGTTTGCTTTACTCTTGATGCCCGTTGACATGGCATATTTTAATGGGCATCGAGAGTAAAGAAATAAAAGCAAATATGTTTCATACAAGCACATAAAATGGCAGTCTCATTCCCCCATCTTCCTCTTATTGTGTGTGGGGAATGGAGGGCTTCCCCTGAATTCCCTGTGCACAATCAGAGGCAGGGGATCCCCTACCTTTTCTGCGCAAAATCAGAGACAGTCTCTCTGATTGTGCGTGGGAAGGCTGTGCACAATCAGGGGCTGATTGGGCATGGGGAAGTGAATTCCTTCCCCTTCCACGGGCACAACTAGAGGCTTATTGTGCATGGGGAAGGGTGGGAACCTCCTCCTTTCACTGTGCAATATTAGAGGCATGCCCGGTTTCGGCACAAAGACACACGCACACATGCATTCACCAGACACACTCATCAATTTTCTTACCTGCTGCCCTGGTCCTGACACCATCTACTTCTGTGAAGGCACCCTGGTCTCTGCAGATGCCTGCCCTCAGGAAAACAGGAAGCTCTCAGAGCTTCCTAGTTCCTTGGGGAATGTGTGGCAGACCGGAACATCTCCCAAATGCCGCCAAGGGAGACCTACATGTGGTGGAGGTATGGGAGGGCCCCCTAAGTGCATTTACACCTACAGTTGCACAGCCTGCATGCCCAATGGGTTGTGCAAGGCAGGGAAAGCAAAATACCCCGGCCTTGCATGGCTCATTGAACATGTCAACTGGTAACTTAACTGTGAAAGGGAAACAGTGACGGGTGGATTAGCACCTCATCGCCCATTATGGAGGAGCCACCACTGGCACAGGGGCTGCATTTAAGATATGCACCCCTGTACCAACAACCTATAAGTATGAGATGCTATTCTGGTGGAAGATATATCTTTAAATATATGTGGAACATGAGTAATTGCATGGTGGTTTGTATACCTGATAATTATTACAGCCACAGCAATTTTATATCACACATGTGTCAGCCCTGTGAGCCCAGCTTGGCTGTGAAAGAATTGTGTGTATTTTCCCGAGACAGGCTGTTTTTGCTAGTGCTAGCAGGACTGTAGCCTTGGAGATTGCTTCTCTTTGTTTCTTTGTGAGTGCAAACACCCTCCCCAGTGAGACGGCCACTCCACAGGAAGCTGTCCTGGGAACAGGATTCAAATGGCACACCTTTTCACAACAGGAGTACCCTCACACCAGGGTGCTGCATATCTAATGGCCATTGATTCTTTTGAGAAGGGATTGGGTGGATTAGTGTAGACAGAAAGAGCTTTTTCCAGCTGGATGAAGGTTCCTTCATCTTGTTTCTCTCTGTCTGTATATCCCGTTCCTGTCACCTCCACTTCCTGTGGCATAAAGCACTTTGGATGTGATGTCAGAAGGCAAAGTCCACATGTTCCAAGAAGAGAGAAGAGAGATTGGACCCTTAAAGCATACTAACTTTATTCCAATCAGCTGGGGGCTTTTTCCTTCCTTCTCAGATTCACTTTGCAACAAACACCTAAGAAAGAATTTTGTTTGACCTCTGTTGGGAGAATTGAGTTTTCCAAGTGCTCCACCAGTGTGTGAAGACTAATGTTCAAGGTAATCCAAACGTGGACCCATTGTGTACTGCACCTTAGAGAGGCTCAGCTTCACCTCACTGATGAGTCCCAACAAGGCCAAAACACACACGTGTTTTGGGTTGCTGGGGTTGCTGATGGTACTCTTGTTCAGAGGGGAATTGCCTATGCTGGACTGCCCTTTTGGGTGGGACAAAGACTGATATGCAAATGGATATTTCTCCTCTGTGAAAGGTGCAGTGAGCTGAAATGTGTTTTTCTCCCCTCCTAAGCGGAGGAAATTCCATAGAACAGGATATTTGACCCATGTTCGTTCTCAGTAGGGGTGCTCCCACAGTCCTTTTTCATTTTGTAAAACTTGGGATTACACCCTAAGTAACCAAGGGTAATCCAGACCTGGACCCCTTGCTCACTGTGCCTTAGAGGCTCAACTTCACCTCACATAGGAAGCCCAACAAGTCTGAAACATGTGTCTGGGGTTGCTGATGTTGCTCTTGTTCATCGGAGAATTGCCTAGCATTTTGGTGCTGAACTGCCCTTGTCGGTGTGACAAAGACTGATATGCAAATTGCTATTTCTCCTCTGTGAAGGGTGCAGTGAGCTAAAACATGGTTGTAGACCCTCCTGAGTGGAAGAAATTCCATGGAATAGGGTATTTGACCCATGTTCGCTCTTAGTACAGGGGCTCCCACACTCCTTCTTTACCTTAAAGTTAGATCTGCATCCCACTAGCCACACGGTCTGCTCCAGCCGGTATACAGCTCCTGTAGGAGTGACAGGGAACCGGGATAAATAACCAAGCTTGCAAGAACCACATACATAGACATTCTAAAGCAGCCAGTATTAATACAAACATTCTAATTGGTGAAGGGGGAAGACTGATTCAGCGTAGCTCCAATGTGGGCGTAGCAAATAAAAGGCTGGCAGCATGGTAGGATGGACTATGTCCAGTGGATAGGAGGGGAATGTGCGGCCCAGCATCTTTTTTCATCCTGCTGGTGAAGCTAGGGAAAGTGGGGGACATGGCGCAGGGATGCCCCTCAAGGATAAACAATAAAGGCCACAGCCACACATTTGATAAGGAAGTAAGTGAGAAAAAGCGTCTGCTCACCAAAGAAGTCAGGTTGCTGAAAACGTCTAAGGGGCAGTATAGGCTAGAGGAGACAAGGGCCGTCACCGTGCTAAAACAGAAACACAGCTTGTGGAGTAAACACCACAAGATACGGAATTATATCTACAATAATCAGGTTACCCTATTAAAGTTGGTGAAGAAAGACACCTGGGGAATTTGGTGGATTGTAAATCAAAAGAGCAGACTCCAATCAGGGCTACAGACATCAGGTGTGGTTGAGGAAGACTGGATACATTTCTTTCAGTCAAAGTTTAGTTTAGTGAAGATCCTACACAATACATCCAGGGGACTGCAGATGAGGAACAGCGTGAGGTATGGGACACTAAGTTTGAGGAGGACTACCTGGAATTAATTATTATGAATCTTAATAATTCCAGGGCTAGAGGCCCAGACGGTGTAACAAATGAAGTCATGAAAAACAGCACGCAATTATGGACCGACATCTTGGTGAATTTATTCAGGCAGATAGCTCAAAAAGGAGAGTGTCCGGATTCATGGCGCAATTCCATTCTGATCCCCAATTTTTAAAAAGGGTAATAGGGGGTCACCCGGTAGCTATCGGCACATCTCTCTATTAGACATTGCTTCTAAGATGTTTGCAACAATGGTTCTCAGAGAATTGAGAACCTGGACAGAAAAGACAAACCGATTACACCCGCTACAGACAGGCTTCAGGAGAGGGGTGGGCCCCTTACAAAGTGGAATGATTCTCCATGCTCGCCTCTCAGAGGTCAGCAGTGCCATGCATGTACATTTGTATGTAGTCACCGTCGATCTGAGCAGCCTTTGATAATGTTGACCTCTGTTGCCTTTGGGAAGAAGTTATTGGATTGGGTCTTCGACCGGGGTTTGTTGGCCATGATTCAGATGCTTTATTCTGGTAGCAAGACTAAAGTCAGGCTTAATCGTAGGGGAGATCTCTCCAAAGACATTAAGCTCTCAAGAGGCATTCGACAAGGTTGTGTTTTTGCAATAACCCTTTTTTGTGGTTTACATGAAACCTTTACACAATTCAACAGATTAAAAAAAAAAAACATCTACATTTTCATTAACTTTCAAGTTAATCATACTTAGATCCATCATATAATTACCATATTTACAGTTCATTCCCTTCTAAAAGCATCCCCTCAAGATACATTACTTAGCTGTCATATTTCCTCAGTACAGTTTCAATATTTTTTAGTAAATGAACGAGAGCAAAAATCAACAGCTTATATCTCGCTATCATTAATCGATTCCAAAGGTATTCGATGACATTGTCATAATCAACATTTACAAATTTAATTAGTGATATTGTTCTAGCCACTTTAAAGTGTGTACATTGTAACACCGGATGTGTTAAGGTCTCATAGGGTTCATCGCATTCAGGGAATCGACATTTTGACTCATGATTTCTATCCAATTCATTTCCCCAATGCTTAGCCCTTTCCCTGGTTAAGAATTGATTAATTTTAAAGCGCATGTAGTACATGCGCGTCCAGTTACATGGGAACATGGCTATATATGAACCACTAAAATCTCTTTTATGCAGAAATTTTACTTATTCGAGATATGTAGGATATCTTGTTATGGCCTCCAATGTTCAATTCCAATCTTGTTTAAAGATTTTTTTCTTTACATAGGCCGGTCTAAGGCATAAGTCACTAGGCGCAACTTCTAATTCATCCAGTAATTTGTTCATTCTCTTATGGAACTGCGTAACTGAATTAGTGCTATCACTCAGTCTACAGTGAATTCCTAGGAGGATCGAGCATCCTAGCATAATTCGAAAGTGCCCACCACTCTCCTCTGCTTGATAGTGATACCAAACTAAATTCATGGCGAATTGTGCAGTTAGGTATAGCTAGTGGAAAATGGAGGGCTGCTTTCATAGACAGTCTTGCGGTATATCCAACTGTTTACCAAAGTTATACAAGCAAATATCCAATGCATAAAGAATCACTGGCTCAACTTTAAGATTTAAAAATTTAAAACAATGTATGAATAAATAAATTATAAAATAAAAATCCAACAATGAGTGCAATGAGAAATTACAGTACTTGGAAAATATGTGCTTCATTTGGCTTAAAAGAGGCCTAGTTTTTAGCTTAAGTCTTTCCGTCCAGATTTTGATAGACATTTCATCGGATACAAAATAGCCAAGATATATAATCTCAGTGGATGGTTTTATATAGATCTCATTAAGTTTCCAGCTGTATTTTTTTTGTTTTTCCCACTTTGAAGACCATCATTGTTGTTTTATTTGCATTGGGTCTTAAGTTATGTATATGAGCAAAGGTTTCAAATAGCTGCAACTTCATTTGGAGCCCAGATGGAGTTAGGTCAAACAATAAGATGCCATCAGCGAATGCAAGCCAATGAAGCCTTTGAAAGGGGCCCCTAGGGGTCCCTTACGTCTATGGAAACAAGGCGAGTCACCACACACGATAGATACACCAGACACAAGGTTGTATTCCCAAAGCTAGGGTTTATTGCAAAGCAAATAGTCTCAGTTGGCCAACTCTGTCTCACGCCCCGCGATGTGTATCTCTAGACCTCGAGGGACATAAGAGAGTGAATTACGTACATCAGTTACATATATACAAAATGCATATCATACAAACAGCTATGACATGTTTAACACCCCCTTTATTGAGTTTCTTTGAACTCGGTGTGATGATGGACACTTTCGACAATTATGACACCTTCAAATATCTATTCTAGTAACAATATGCAATTTGCAAGTGCGGAGGCATCTTTCAGTTGTTGAACAGAACACAGTGCTTCTGTTCTTGGAAGCGAGCTACATACGGGGGAAGAGTCACATTCCAGACCTTGCTATCTATGATGTGCTATTTGTGTCCTGGGATCCGACACGCTCTACAGGGCTCATTAAAGGGGGGCTGTAAGAAAAGCATAATTCAAGCCTTTAGCTGCTTTATTCTAACATATTCTACCATATAACGAGACTGGCTGGCAGGGAGGGAGCCGGGCATTCCTTCCTGGCGCTGCCTACGTTGTGTTTCAATGAACTCTTGTTATCCTCGCGGCCCTGCGCCCTTGTCCTTTCACGTTCAGACAACAATGTTTTACAGTCGAGCAGTGTAAGCAGAAAATGTGCTGCAAAGCAATAAGAACAGAAAGCAATGAGCAATGGTTAGAAAACAAAATGGCGATCCTTGTTACATCAAAATGGTCAGTCATTGGCAAACTCGGAAACCTATATGTCTGTCATATCGTGCATGAGACGGTTGGCCCACAGCCACCAACATACGTTTGCCGTCAAATATGAGAGGTATCCATTTTTCTAGACTGACAAACCCTCCTTTGGCCGTATCCCAAACGTCTCATCCATTCATTGTATCCTCCTCTGATGACGATAAGTCTGAAGTACTTATGTCTGAATTTTTCCTGCTATTGTAAGCATCATCATCTTCATTAATATCCATAGCCATCAATTCTTTTACTGCTTTCATCTCATTTGTGTCCTGGTCAGCCCGACCATAAGTTTGTTTTCTTTTTGTCATCATATGCATACATCCCTTAGTACATCCCTCTGTTACCTCAGTGCAAACTATCGGTAGGCAGTGTATGCAACAACAGCACATTATGAATATTCCGAACACCACTACTAATATCGAGATCAACTTCCATCCCCAAGAATGCAGTATTCTCCAAAACCAGGACTCTATTCCCCAGCCTCCTTCTGCAGTAGGGAGTTCGGAGCTTAGGACATGCATTTTCTTTATCGCTTCAAAAATCATAGGGGAATAGTCATCTACAAATACACAACACACTGATCCCACTATTTTTCAAATTCCCCCACGATCAACCAGGAGCACCTCAAGAGCCATTCTATTTTGCAACGTCATTAAACTGATTCCTTTTTCTTCCAACGTCATGTTAAATAGTATATCTGTCGTTGTGTTTATGGTATTTTTTAGTATTCTGGACAGCTGTCTTATGTTATAGGAGTTCACTATTTGGGACAAAAATAGAATGAATGTTTTTGCTACGTCAGTCGCTATCAGAACGCCTTCGCTACTCCTTTTGGCTCTAGATCTGGATAGTCTGGCCATGTCTGCTGTTTCCAAGAGGAACACTCCTGGGAACAGTAGACCTAGGTAACATGTACCTCCCCAGTTTCTGGGCAACCAAGGATATGCTTTCTCTCCACATATAAAATAAACTGGATCTCCCACATATACTGGTTCTATTTCCCATTTTAATACCACTGTATTCATGCATCCAGTAAATGTTCTGACTGAATAGGAGGCTTTCTTTTTTAGACAAAAAGGGACAGTTCTTGGGTTATAATTCACCGTGTAAGAAGGGGGAAGTGCATCTATGTTCCCGTCTGTTCTTACACGAAACGTCATCACAGATGTTTTAACTGGTGGGGACAATCTATCTTGTATATTTTGTCGTGTTATCTTTCGCGTACTTTTCCTCGTAGGCTCTGGGGTCATCACTTGTGCTTTATGGAATATGGAACAACCCACATGCCTCATAATTATTTCCTCAAACTCATTCATGTTTGTTCTGTCTAATTGACCCGTACTACTCTTATTCCATTTCCCATAGAACATTACACTTAAAGATGCACTACATGCAGAACTTAATGGTAATGGCTGTACATACCAACCTATTCCTTTCCCAGCATGCTGCGGTAAATGGGCACATACCCAGCAATTTGTTTTCTTTAGAATTGCATGTGTCATATTCATAATCAATAACAATGTATTGTTCCTAAACCCTTCCCTGTGTCTTTCTTTCATTGGGGACAAGGTATAACTAATCACCTGAATCGGGCTGTCAGTAGTGGATATATTAACTATTGTCAAAAACATTCCCAATGGGTGTATCGATTCCACATACCATAAAACTAGGGCTGTCGTTATTGGTGCTACCACACTCATAAAGCACATAATTATTGTCAGTGCCAGCATACAATTCTTTTTACCATGCATTTTTCTTAAGCTTACAGTCTTTACAATTAACTCATTCTCAGCAGCGGTGCAGGAGGGGGCTGAAACCAGTTCCGACATGTTTCTCATCGTCCTTCTTCTTCCTTATTAGAGTTCTTCGTGGATATCTCTCTTCATTGCACTTGCTCTGATGTCAATAAATTCAACGGAATTGTCACAGTTCAGTTCTGCCAGTCCTTTATGGCCTGGATTTGCCTATTTGTTTTTAGGCAAGATCACTTGTCCTTTCTCATACTGCTCAGAGGACTTTTGATCAGTTATCTATTGCCTTAGTACCATGTGCGCCCTGCTTGTCCGCTCTGGTTCCAGACACATGTACTTTTTATGATCGCACCGAGGAGACGCGAGTCTTGAATTGTCCGACTTGCACAATTCTCACACTTCTCTCCTCTACACCTCTTGTTCCTTCTCTGTCCATGAGCACAACCAGAGGTTGACATAAACACCAAAGAACTGTGGGTCACTTTGTCTTTCGAGGCCGCAAATTATATCGCCACACTCCTGGTATTGTGTGATCCGTGAACAGTGCCGGTGCACTTCCAGATCCAGGCTCAAAGTCAGCCTGTGGCGCTACTGCAGGTGCTGGTGTGTGCCGCGCCAGTGATGCAGATTCGGTGTTTAGCTCTGGTGCAATGGCAAGTGCTGGTGGGCGCCAAAGGGGTACACGTTTAGTGTCTGCCGGTATTTGCAAGGCAGATTTGTTGTCGGCCAACAGTGATGTAGATTCTGCTGGGCAATGTTGGGGCACTCTTTGCCCTTCCCCCTTTTTGGCAATCGTCTCAGGCTTTGTTTCGAGTTTCACTTCTCGCTTGGGCAGATTTGGTGGCTGCTTACTGGCAACAGTGTCTTTATTTTCTAGGACCGCTGTCTCTTACCGGTCGTCTGGGTCAGGCAAGTCTTTCAGTGAAGTTGGATTTTTTTTTTTGCATGGGTGGCATGGATCCACGACTTCCGTCCATCCATCCGTATTGCCGTCTGCTTTGCCAAGAATACTTGATAGGGGCCGCGCCACCTGGGTGCTAACGATGACTTTCTTTCAAAATTTGTAAGCAGCACCCAGTCTCCTGGCTCCAGTGCGTGCCCTGGGCTGGTGATTCTCACTGTTAAAGGCTCCTGCACCTGCTGATCAATCAAACGCAATTTCTGCATTAAAAGGCCATAATAAGTACTAAGCACAGGATGTTCTACCTCTCTAAGTCGTTTTGGCTGAGGTGCGCACCAAACATTTGCCGGCCTCCCCATTACGATTTCGTACGGGGAGAGCCCAGTTTTAGCCTGTACAGATGTACGCATGCATACTAGCGCTATTGGTAATGCATCCACCCAACTCAACTTGCTTCCTGCACATATCTTATTTTTGACTTGAGAATCCCGTTGTGCCTCTCCACAAGACCAGCCGAACTTGGATGCCTTGAACTATGGAATTTCTTATCAATCTGAAGACCCGCACATATCTGTAACACCACTGCGCCCACAAAATGTGGGCCATTATCTGACCATAGGACACTGGGCAGGCCAAAACGGGAAAAATATTCACCCACTTGCTGAATGCACAGATCACCACTAAGACATATTTCACATTTTGGCATCTCTCCATCTCTATGAAATCAAAATGGATTACCTCAAAAGGCATAGAGCGCGGGCCAAAACTGCCTATTGGAGTCACTGTTCCCTTTCCTACATTGTGTTGTAAACACGTGATACAGTTCTGTACCAACGTCTCTGCATTCTTCTTTAAGTTTACATTCTGACATACTGTAGATAGGTGCTGTATTATCTTTTTTGCACAGATGTTAGTAGGGTGTGGGCCATTGTGACCATTGCAGTCACATACGAATTTGGCAACATCCAGTTTCTAGTTCCCTTGTCCACCCAACAACCCTCCAGATCTAACTCAGCAGAGCCCTCTGCCCACCCTTGTATTTCATCGGCGGTAGCTTCGGCCTGCATTTCTTTGACAGTGGCAACTCCATTTTCTATCATACAGGGTACTTCCTCAGTCTGAACCGTCATCATTTTGGTATTTAAATCAGTGGCAGTTTGTTTCGCAATTCTATCTGCAAACGCGTTTCCCTCTCCTACATTGCATGTTACCTTTTTGTGTGCCTCGCATTTCACTATTGCTAGGCGCTTTGGAAACGTGAGTGCAGACAGCAATCGTACAATCAAAGGGCCATGTTGAATTCTGGCGCCATGTGATGTCAAAAACCCTCTCTCAGCCCAGAGTCGACCAAAGTTATGAACCACCCCAAAAGCATACTGACTATCAGTATATATATTCACATTCAAATTTTCAGAAATATCGCAGGCTCTGGTCAATGCTATTATCTCTGCGACTTGTGCCGAGTTTTAGGGGATTCTTTTTCTTTCTACAATGCTCTCTAGGGTAGTGATAGCGTACGCGGCAGTTGTCGTGCCATCAGGTAATTTAAAACAAGAGCCGTCACAAAATAACTCTCCATCTGGCTCTTTCTGTGGGGTATCACTTAAATCAACTCTCCCCTTGGTTTCTTCCTCAGTGACCATTAAGCAATCATGGGGGGCTGATTCATTCTCACCAATTTCTTTTATGGGTAGTGGCATTAATTCTGCAGGATTCAAAGCGCTACACCTCATAATTTGGATATGTGGCGCGAACAAGATAATCTCATATCTTGTCAATCTAGCAGAGGTGACGTATTGCAACTGTGTTCTATTTAATAGAACGTCTATGGCATGTGGCAACATCAGAATTAAAGTATGCCCCAATACCATCCCTTCCGTTTGTTTCACTGACGCAGCAGCCGCCGCGACAGATCGCAAACATCGTGGTAGTGAGCGCGCGACAGGGTCCAGCGCAGAAGAAAAATAGCCGCATGGCCTATTTCTTCCACCTTGTTCCTGTGTCAAAACCGCCAATGCACATCCTTCACTTTCACACACAAACAATCTAAAAACCTTTTCATAATTTGGTGTGCCCAAAACTGGAGCAGAACATAATGCAGTTTTCAATTGATCAAATGCTCTCTGACATTCCTCATCCCACTGTAGAGGCATAACCGCATCCTTCTTAGTCAAATTCACCATCGGTTTCACAATTAACGCAAAATTACCGATCCATTGTCGGCAATATGAAGCCATGCCTATTATGGCTCTGACTCCTTTCTGTGTCTTTGGAATAGGCATACAAGAAATACTTTCTGTGCGTTCTGGCGTTAGCCTTCTCCTTCTTTCGAAAGTAGGTATCCCAAATAAGCTACCTCCTTTAGATTATATTGAAATTTATTCAAACTAGCTTTATGGCCATGTGCCGCTAGGTGTGACTGTAGTAATACAGTACTTTCTTTACAAATCTCCTCTGTGTCAGCAGCTAATAATAGATTGTCTATGTATTGCAAGAGTACGCAACCCACTGTTAATTCTAGCATGTCTAGCTGCTCCTTCAGTGCTCTACTGTAAATACTCGGACTTTCCGTGTAACCTTGTGGAATCCGCGTGAATATAAATGATCGTTCTCCTAATGTGAACGCGAACAAATATCTGCTGTCCTTGTCCACCGGAATGCTAAAGAACACATTTTTTAGATCAACTACACTAAAGTATTCTGCTGAAACAGGTATCATTGTCAATATTGTAGTGACATCTGGCACTAAAGGAAATTGTGGATCTACTACTTTGTTTAGCGCGCGAAATCAATTATGAAACGGTATGGTACTTCATTGCCTCCTTTTTTATAAACTGGAAGAATCGGGTTGTTGCATGTACTGCCTGCAATTTCTTCAATCACCCCTAATTTCACCAAATCTGTAACAATACTATTCAATCCTTTTTCACCCTCAGCCGAAATTCTGTATTGGGGAATTCGCGGTAGTGTAAGACCCTCTTTCAAAATGATCTTTACTGGCTCTATTTTCAAGCATCCTGCATCATTGTCATGCATTGCCCATATACAGGTTGGCACTTTACTTAGTTCTCCTGGTAAAGTTTCAGACATGAATTCTGACAAAGGGGCATCTTGTGGTCAAATCGTTAGGAACACCCCGTCTGCCGTGCAATGTATAACGGAACCTAATTTTTTCAACAAATTTAATCCCAACAGGTTCTCCCCACAATTTTCTGTTAAAAGGAAAGGACAATGTTCAGTGAATGGTCCTATAGTAACTGGGACTGGTTGGGACACTGGGTTTATGACTGGTGTACCTGCAAACCCTACGGAAACATTCTTTTGCCCTGACAGTGGTATATCCGGAACCAAGTGATGGTCTATTGAACACTTTTGCGCCCCTGTATCTACAAGAAAGCGGTGCTCCTCATTCCCGACTCTCATTTCTACGTAGGGTCCTCTCTGATTCACGGGAATAGACACTGGTTCCGACCCCTGTCCTGGGCTGTCCTATTGGGGAAATAACACATCGTCCGATGTGTAATCATCACTATAACTGTAATACGTGTTTGGCTGTGCATCGAAAACGTTCCCATTCTTCCCTCTATTTCCCCCACTCTGGTTTCCATACTGTTGGTTTTGCTGTCCCACACTCTGGTTAGGGGCACTTTGGTTTTGGGCTTGGTTTTGATTACCTCCATTATTGTGGTGCTGCTGCATACTATTCCTATTTGGTCCATTCGCTCCTTGGTGCCCTCTACACTGTCTCCTCTGACCAGACCCATTTCTGTTCTGCAGATGTGGACATTGCGCTCGCCAGTGTCCTTCCTCCTTACAATACGCACACTGATTTGGTCCCACTGGTCCCCCATGCATATTCAAATTACTCCTTCCTTGTGCATTCCCTCTCCCTCTATTATGTCCTACTACTTGCTGCAGTAGTACCCGTGTTTTCAGATTTACCCTATCCTTCTCCTCTTTTTCTTTCTCCGCAGTCACTCTGTTCTCATAATATTGGGCCATGTGTAATACTTCGCCAAGCGTTTTTGCTTGCCATGCACTCTCTGATGTCATTATTAGTTTCTGGATTGGAAGTTTTAACCCCCTCACATATTTGTCAACAAATAACCTCTTTCCCGCTTCCGAGCTCACATCCTGCCTACTGAAGTCTGCAAATACTTCTTCAAACCTGTTAAAATAATCTGTAGCTAACTCATCCTTGCCTTGTGCACATGCAGTCAATTTGTCCCATTGAATTCTTTTCTCTGGGACAATTTCTTTTAATTTCTGTACTATGCGTGCTAGTAATGCTACCAGGTTCGGTCCCGGTGTTCCTCCAACCGCTTTATTCCTGTCTTCTATTATCAAGTCCGCCCATGTGGCGCCAAAGGTCGTTATGTCATCCACCTTTCTCATTTGCTTCCATATGTCTGTTGGCAGGATCACTGGGAATATTAGGTCTATGTCACCCATGGTAAGCACGGATGATTGCAGGCAGGACTCTACTTCCTTGTAAGACCCTGCAGGATACTTTCTTATATCAGGAATCGTCTGCTTTATGTTGTTCACCTCCTGTTTGGAAAAGGGGACATGCACATATTGGGCGGTATAATGGGCTGGTGTTACCTGCGCCACTACGTTGCCCGCTGCATCAACCTCTACTTTGGGCATAAAGGTAGGTGGGACCTCTCTCATAGGAAATGCCCCACTTACTGTCCCTCCCCCTTCTCTCATGTGTAACAATATTCCCAGATCAAGCGATAGGGCTGTTTCTCCTGTCCCTCGCTCTAGTGCTCTCTTGTATACTGACATTATTTCGGGTGGGCTGGCCTTATCGTTGTTTATATCTTTGTCTAATAAATGTTCAGCCATCGACTGCAGTGCTTTTCTTTTCATGGGCATGGAATATTCATCAAATATCTCATGTATCTCCATTGTGGGGATACTGGGATCCGACATCCATCTAAACGCTTCTCGTATACATACTTTCAACTTGTCGCCCCTCTGCACTGACGACATTGAATGTCGTCGTTGTATATACGGCTCTACAGCTTCCTTCCTACGTCTCCCGATATCCTACCTCTGTACCCAGGAGCAATGAACATTTCGGCATAATCATTATCTAATTCATCTTTAAGTTCAAAAAGTCCATATACATGTTCTCTCACTTCTTCATCCCTCTCCCTACAGCGTGCTAATGCATTCAAATCTAACAATCGCTGTGGTGGTAATTTCCCAATTACCTGTTTTCATCTCTCCACCAAATATTCACCCATGCATTCTAGCACTACCTGTCTTTCGTTGCTTCTTTGGAAGTCATATATCGAAGCCAATGTTGCCGTCCCATCATTCCCGTCTACGTACATCTCTGCCTGTTGCTGCAATTCCACCTTCCTTTCTTTGCTGATCACACTGCGAGTTACCCTTGTGCATCCACTTTGTTCAGTCCCGCCTCTCATCCCCGTGGTTTCAACTTCAACCCTGGAAGGGACGGACGGTACCGAGTCTGTATCTAAGGCGGAAGGTGCGGATGGGACAATAGGAACAGGGAGTGTCTGTCTGCTGTGGGCCTGGTTGGCTAATAGGAAGTGTTACGTGCATGGTCTGTGGCTGTGGGAGGGCTTGAGCTACAGGAGGGAGAGCTTGAGCCCCGGGGGGGGTTTGGGTACTAGTTACTGACGTGTTTGTCCTCGCTTCTGATCTTGGGCCTTGTTTTGTATGGGTCAATAGGTTTTCTATCAATTCATCTGCTATGTGCAATTCTCGTTGTGGGTATATTTTTTCTATATTCAACTGGTCACGTCTACCTGACCTCCTTAGATTCTCAGTCCACTCCTCCTCTTCCTTTTATTCCGCTACTTCACCTTTCGATTTATGCCTGCGCGCATGCCTCGCTCTACTTCTAAATCGGAGCATTGCTTCCCTTCTCCAGTCCTTAACTATATCAAATGCTGCAGGACGCACTTTCTTTCTTATCAACACCCTTTCCAAGTTATCTATTCTCGCTATCTCAAAATTACCATTAATCGGCCACTGATGGTCTTGTTGCTTTCTGGTTTGCCTATGCCAAGTCTCACAGAATATTATTGCATCCACTCCATACTTCACATACATCTCATATGCCGGCGTTCCCCCAGGTGGTGCAATTTGGCCATCTTCCAAAGATTGTCTACCACAGCGGAAAAACCACTCTAGGATGGACAATACCCCAGGCATGTTTCAACCTTCCCCCTGGTTAATCAACCTTACCTAGGGCATTTGATTTTGCAAAGTCAACTCTCAACCAATATCAGGATTACTTTGAATCGGGGAATGACTCACCTGATAAATCAATTTGTCCTTTCGGACACAAGTCGTCTGTATACTGACGCAACCAATGACGTTGTGTCTGCGTTTCTTGGCTTCCGCCTCATTTCGGGACCCTCACCTCCTTGTTCTCTAGCCAGGCACGTCGATCAGGGATCAGATGTGTGCAGATCTCCCCACTTACTATAACTTTACTAAATACACGCTCTGCGGTGAAACATGTATTGGATATACATGATTACATACAGGAACATAATTTAGATGTCATGTGTCTCACCGAGACATGGCTCACTGATTCACATGGGCCCACGATAGAACAGATGACACCACCGGGCTACGTCTTCCTCGGAAAACACCGAGAAGGGACTGTAGGAGGAGGAGTTGCCATTTTATGTAAAAAGTCATTAGGTTTTTATGAGGCCAACATTGAATGCATCGGGAGTGATATTATTCACATCAAGATGACTTCAAATCCGAATTTCACCCTGAATTTAGTCCTTCTCTATAGACCTCCTGAAGTTACCGACAGTTTTAATGAAGAAATTGTTATTATTATTACACCTATGATGACCACCAATACGGGATTGGTCATTTTAGGAGATTTTAACCGTTGGAAAGGTGAAAAAAGGGATAAAAAAGCACTGGCCTTAGAAAAAATGCTAAACAATCACCAAGTTACAATTAAAAATGTGGACCCTACACATAATAAGGGCCAAATACTGGATTGGATTGGTATTAATAACATACAGGTTGGAGACATCATGACTAGACCATGTATTTGGTCTGATCACTTCTTTGTCTCGTGTACATTGAGGCTTCCCGCCTTAGCACGTAGAGTGCATGTACCTACACACAAAGTCAAAGCTCGAAATTTCAAAAACATCACCTCGTCTATCTTGGCTACGTGCCTGCAAACTCTGATTACTAAAACAGTCGACTCCGACGATCCGGAGACGCTTATAAATAATTACAATTAGGAGATTACTGATATGCTCGATAAATTTGCATCTATGAAAGATAAACTGATTAGAGATTTACCAAATCGCCACAAATGGTTCTCCCCTTCCTTAGCAGAACTCAGAGCGAGCAAAAGGCAGGCTGAACACATCTGGCATAAAGACAGATCCACTACTAACTTGTTAGATTGGAAACAAAAAGAGAAACAGTACAAAGCAGAAATTATCGAGGCTAAGAAAACCTTTTAGAACAACCAAATTAGCCTAGCTGGAGATGAGACAAAGGAACTCGTTCGCCTATTTAGATCCTGGGAGAAACCTACTGCTTGTTTTCTTCCCATAAAACCAACAGACGATGACTGCGAACAGGTACAGAAGGCTTTCGCAGATAAACTATTAAAAGCCCAAGATAAAATTAAACTGGAAGCACTAGCAGCCCTGTCGTCTGCACAAATGCCCACTCCAGTATCCACCGAGACACATCATACTTGTACACAACTGCTACAAACTCAGTCAGCTTCTATATCAAGCAGGGATTCTCTACCAGGTCCTGTTGCAGGTTTTACCCTCAGAGAGTCTACTGCTGCTGATATTCTGAAAATCCTTAAGTCTATGCACCCCACTAACTGTCCTGGTGAACTGCTTCCATCCAAACTCATTTTGGAACATAAGGAACTTTTCGCACCTTTTCTTTGCAGATTTGCAAACGCCTCCTTTCGAACATGTGTGGTTCCTCAATCAATAAAGGATGTAGCAGTTTCAATGCTGCTAAAAAAAGCGGGCCTTGATCCCTCTGATGCAGCAAACCTAAGGCCAATCACCAACACCCTGTTTTTCCTTAAGCTCATAGACAAGATAGCATCCATCCAGCTACAGGCCCATGTCCAGACGGCTGGCATTTTACATGCAAAGCAGTCAGGGTTCAGAAGCCATCATGGCACAAAGAGTGCCCTTCTGGACCTGCAGACATATATGCTCTCCAGACTAGAAGATAGCAAGTCAGGGCTGCTGATGTTATTGGTTCTATCAGCAGCCTTTGACTTGCTAGATCACAAAATCTTGCTTGACAGAATGCAGACTGTTGGGGGCCTTTCCGATAATGCCATAGCCTCGTTGAGGGCATTCCTGGAGGGTCGTCGGTCACAGGTGTATTGGGGAGACAGTTCCTCTGGGTCACAAATTATAACGTGTGGTGTACCCCAGGGGGCATGTCTTTCCCCACTGTTATTCAATATCTACATTTTTCCTCTCTGTTACGAATTAGATCTTTTCCAGACCTTCTTCTGTAACTATGCTGATGACTTCCAGCTGGTCCTCAACATTACTGGCGATTATGACACTGATCAACTTGCAGTAAACGCGGTTTATCAACTGATAAAACAGTGGATGTCCACTAACTGGTTATGTCTGAATGCTACAAAGACGGAGCTTATGATCTTTGGCCCACGTCAGGCACAAATCAAGTTGGGAAAGGAGTATACTGGTTTTAGGATAGATGGTAGTTTCATCAACACCGTGCACAAAGTAAAAACCTTGGGCACATTCATGGGAAACTGTTTAGACTGCGAAGCACATGTTGCAGCCATCACCACTAGCACTAATTATCATCTTAAAGTGCTCAGGCAAGTTGCACCACTAGTCTCGGTTGAAAACCGCATCAAACTCGTGAGAGCTGTTATCTTGCCACGTATTGATTATTGCAATGCACTTCTAGGCAGTGCAGGTAAAGCAGAAATTACAAAACAAAGCCATTCACATCATTTTCCAAATGAAGCGTTCAGAACCCACTACTGCAGCCAGAAAAAAACTGCATTGGCTTCCTGTGGAACGCAGAATTCAATTCAAATTGATAGCCATATGCCATAAATGCATTTTTGGTAGTGCTCCTGCTTACTTCAAGGATGTCATTAGCATTTACCAGCCCAAAAGAAACCTCAGGTCAGCTGAAGGCTATCTTTTGTTACAGCACCGGGTGAAATGCTCTCGAGGCTCTGGAAGAGCCTTTGACACCCAGGGAGCGAAGGCATGGAATGCACTGCCTGCATCCCTGCGCAAGACAACAGATCTTCTTGCCTTTTGAAAACAATTAAAAACGCATCTTTTTAACTAGAGTAATTTTCTGCTGTAGTCTTTTGCTCACTGTACTCTGTTCTCTCGGCACCTGGATGCCTATGGGCTTTGGCGCGGTACAAGCACAATAACATGTTGGGTGTTCTGACCCACGTTTGGACTATTATGCTACAACATTTGGTGTTGTGGGCTTAGAAAAATCCAAGATGGCCGAAAAAGCCCACATGTGCGCCAGAATCTATGAAAACCGCGCAGTTTGTGCACACTAAAATGGTTGCCTAACTTGCCACCCACCAGTGCGAGCAGGATGGGCTGGGGTGCCATGAGTGAAATGTGTGGCAAAGGAAAAACCGCACTTTAAAATCACCTTTTGTTTCTCTGAATGCTAGCTCAAAATGCCTATTTTCAAACATTGCAACACATCCAAAAATCTTACTGAACACCAGCGGACATCTGGCAGAATGAAGTATGTGAGCATACTAAATCTGGGAAGATGAAGAGCCCAAAACAATGTTCATAACAAAACTGGCTGAGCTATGCATGTCAGCAGCCTAACTAAAACTGGATTAAAACCACCAAAATCGAAATGTTTAAATTAACTGAGTGACCTACTTTTGAGTGTCACATAGGTTGCAATTGTTTAAATGTCATAGTTTTAAACTTAGAATCAGCATTCTAGCTGCATGTGTAAACATTGGAAGTTTGATTTGGACAGGAAAACTGGTAGCCAAAGAGACATTTAGCTGAGGCCTGGCTTAAAAAGAGAGGGAATTTTGCCCACCAGCTACCCCCGACAGGAGTTGAGACTTGCACAACAGCTGTGTTCCCAGGCCTAGCTGCCTTTTGCTGTTCCCACCAAAAGGGATATGACACTTCTCTGATTGAATTATCTGGGCTCTGCAGGAAATTGAACAAAGCCCTGTCCTGACTCAGGCAAATGTTTTATTGGGGGGGGGGTCGTAAAAGTGGCTTCCTCCTGGAAGGAAAGGGGAGGAGCACTGCCTGTGAGAGCAAGCTGGCTTGGCAGAACTGGAAAAACCAGAAATTCAACCTTGTGCTGGGGGGAAACCACACCCCTTTGGGGCCAGAACATAAATCTAAAAAGATGGATCATTCATAGAGCGGACTTGTGAAAATTTTATAAGTGATATAATTATTCTTGTGATTTTTCTGTGCACATTTGAAGACGTGTTAGGACCCGGTGGTATGTTCAGGGGGGTTTTTAGCGGAAAAGAGGATATTACTCTAAATGTATGTATGTTAAAAATCTGACACTCCACCACCTAATGCCCACACACCATGGGCACATCTGTGTAAATGCGGGGAAAAATCCAATATTGGTAACCCGACCAAAAAGTGAAATATGTTGCCATTTTTGAACCCAAGCTCCTAGAAACGACAGAATTGGAACAGGGGCTACCATCAGTAAATGCATGATGTGTGTATGCAATGCCAAACAACTGTCTATCGGGGAAGTATGTATTTGAATCAAATATAGATTTGTGGGCAAACTGACCAGGGGAGGATCCTCTGACCCATAAAACCTACAGCATCACTCTGACTCACAGTTCCTTCCCCAATCATGGGAGAGGGGAGAATTGGGCCAATGAAAAGTTGAAAGAGGGGCTGGCTAGTGATGCTGCACACACACCCACTTTCAAAAGACATAAAAAGAGCCACTGGAAGCTAGAGAGGACATTCAATTCCATTTGCTGCGGAGCATGCTGCCGGACCATATCACATCCAGAGATCCAGACTTCAAATCCATCAATCTCCAGAACCTGTAGCAGTACCCAGAGAAAGCAGAGCAGTATCCAGAACCAGAGGCCAGAGATCCAGAGCTGACCCAGATCACTGTGAAGTGCCGAGACCAGAACCGGACTCCAGTCCAAAACCTGACCAGATCCGTGGCGAGGCCTATTTCTAAATATATTGTGATTACCTAGCAGAACTGTGCAGAACCAATCTCTTAGTAAAATAATCTAATCCAAACTATTTTAATCTAAGTAGAACTGCCTCCTAACTGTCACCTCTCATTTGCAAAGCTGTCACCTGTCATTTTCTAGCTGCAAGCTGTAACCTGTCGCTTTGAACTTTTAAAATTTTAAATTCGAAAAACTACCTTTATTTAATTGTCCGTATCTCTGGAACCGTTTGGGCTAGGAACTTGGTTTAACTTTCCTCTGAAAGCTTAGAATCTCAGCTTTTCTACAAGCCTAGAACCGACGTCATACTCCTTATACTTTCTCCGTAATCACGATTCTCGCACCCGCGAATTTTGCCACGATTTGCGATTTGGCCCGATTTATTTACTTGTAAAAAGATAGCTGTTTTGCCTGAACTGCTAAATTTCGTTTGCCTCTTAAGAACCATCCCTGAATCATTGCTAGAGTGAGTCTGGACTAATATTAAATAGATACCACTCACCCTGAACCTCCTGAAGGGAATTAAAAGCATTTTCAGCATATTTCTCACTGCATTGTCACCATATTCAAAGCACTTGGGTCTGTGTTTCAAAACTCCTATCTGTTGTATAAGCTGCTGGGGGGGAATTGAACTGAATTCTATTTGATTGCATTCCTAAGAACTGAGTCCCATTCTATTCATCTCCTTACATTGCATTAAGGGGGGGGTGAATTGCCAGAGAAAAGTGATTACATTGTTTTGTTGAAATCATATTGAGTATTTTCTGTACTGCCTTTATTCAACATTGCATCCATCTGAACTTATATAAAGCATTCTCTACCACCTTCTTCTTCTGTTCCTATTCACAAGTGTGGTAGTGCCAGACTATCCATTATTGATTACTGCTCAGATTAAGTGTGATATTCAATTATTAATTCATTATAAAAGTGTGATATATATATTTATTGTTTAAATTCTCAAATAAACCTTTTAAACTTGCAAAACAGAACTACTTCTTGGCTCAGTGGGGTCAGGGGGATTCCAAGAGAGGGGTGTTATATAGGGGTAGTCATCCAGAACTCATGAACTGGACATAAAGATATATCAATAAGGGTTTCCATTCAGTATCCCAGACTAGGCATTGACTTAGCTGTAGTGCTGGATTGAATCCTCTTACAAATTGGGGGCTCGAGCCGGAAGTTTGGGTTAGATCTATCACTTGTGCAGATTAATACAGCGTGCCAGCTGACCAGATACACATAACACGCTGTGTTATGCTGTAAAGCACTCCTCAAAGGAACGCTCTAAGGAAAAGGTCTGTTTTGCAAAAAATAAAATACAAACTTCTGTAAGTCAGGACAGAGACCAATCTCTAGAATGACGACCTTAGTAGACATGAAAATAGCCAGAGAGCACTTCTTACATAAGTTATTTGTGAGAGGTGAGTGAACTCACCAGGACCGCATGGTCTGGTTGCAGGCCATCACGCAACAGGTCATTGAAACAGGGTCAGATACATGGAGAGACCAGGGTCCCTTATATGTGGCCCTGAGTGAACTATATATGTCTCCTAAAGCTAAGGATGAACAAGACAAGATGGTTAGGATAGCAGCATACCTGTACCTATATATGGGAGACATGCAGGATAAATGTACTGAAAGCCAAGATCTGGCGAATAAGCGACAGATGGCGTTAGAGAAGGTCCAATCTGACCTGGTCTCTTCTGAGCAGAGGCTGCAGGGGAGCCAGGAGTCAGAAAATGATAGTAGGCAGTATATCATTAAAATAAAAGAGGACATGGATATACTGCAACAGGAAAAGACAGACCAGGATACCAGAATTCTGGCTTTGCAGAAGGAACGCCAAGACAGTTTGGACTCCCTACTGCAGAGCCAGAAAAAGCTGGAGCAACAGATCAATTTCAACAGGGCATGCACAGAGCAGGTAGCCACCCTGCAAATCCAACTAGACAGAGAGAAAGAGGAGAGCAATAAACTGATCCTGAAAGACCTGGATACCCAGGCAGAGTTTGATCAGGAGCGCCAGAAAGCTGGTGCATTCCAAAGGCAAAGGGACGACCTGGCGTCACAAATTCAAGCTCTTGGTCAGGAAAGGGACACCTTAGGCCAGGAAGTCTGCCACTTAAGAAGAAAAATGGAAGAAAATCACCTGGCCCACCAGGGACTGGGTGACCTCCAAAAAGAACACCAGGACTTGCTAGAGCACACCAGGAGGATGGAGGAGGCTGTGGCAAGACAGGAGCAGGCCAGTAGGGAGGGGACTCAGGAGGTAACCCTCCTGCAGCAAAGACTGGCCCAGTGCTCCAGGACCAATCAGGAAACGCAGAGAGAGAATGAGGCTCTCTGTCAGCACAATGATAGGCTCCAGCAACAGGTAGCGATGCAGGAGAGACTGATAGAGTCGAGTAAGGCCTTAACTGAGAAACTGAAAGCGCAGGCTCTTGCATTGCAACAGGGAGCAGGGGCGGATAGAGACCAGGTTCGCCTGGAAAGAGAAACTCCTGAGCATAACCTCAGGAGCCCCAGTACCAGAGGCCTTTATCTCTCTCAGTCCCTGGACTCTGCCACCCCCTGTCCCCTGGCGCACATGAGCACCGGGCCACAGGGATGGCAGATTACTATCCAGCCAGAAGCATGGGGCTCATAGGCCAGTACCTCCCAGGAATGGATGGGCGGGCATCCGGGTATGGGCACCCAAGCACAGTGCAATTTAGTGGGGAACCCCAGGAGAATAGGCCCATTAAGGGCATCCTGAAAACTTCTGCCCAGTTAGGTCAGTGGGGGGGGTACCCATCAAATCCTGGCAGCAAGGAGGAATCTGAAGACTCCTCTGAACGGCGGAGGACACAGGAGACCAGGTCCCCACATTCTGCCAGCCATTCCCAGGCTCGCAGAATCCGGGAAAACCTGGAAGATCAGACAGGAACCTCTGGGAGCAGTGCCTCTGAGTCAGAGGATGAATGGACCAGGGTTACCCGAACCAAAAAGGCCAATAAGGCAAGAAGGGCCTTGCTTAAGGACCCATTGAAACAGATTAAGGCAATCAGGAGTGTCATCATGCCTTATCATAAGAACGCCAAGTACTCTGTTTGGGAACACTTGGAGCTCTATGAGCAAATGATGGAGACTTTCCATTTGAAGGACAGCAGTAGCTGCATCCAGTACGTCAAATGGACATTATCCCCAGAATACTCCAGTTTCTTTGCGGGGCTGGAGGACCAAAATCATTTAAGATGGTCCACCTATAAGGCGGCCATCTTGAAACATTTTTCTGTTCACAGAAATCCTCAAGAGGCTCGCAAGGCAGCCTACAATTTTCAATGTGGGGAGGATCAGGCCCCACAAGAATTCATGCAAGAACTGAAACGTGCCTTTGCGCAGACCACCAGAAGGGTGCGCACAGACAGCAGAGAATTTGTCAATACATTTTTCCATGCCTTGCTCAAATATATAATGACCCAGCTCGTGAGAGATTTTCATGAGAAAAGATCTTTAGACTGGGTCATTGAACAGGCTACCCGGATCTATGAGGTGCAGAAGCCCATCGAAAATAAAAGCAATATCCAGAAAAATCCCAAAACCAACAGCACCCCTGCTGCTGCCAAGGTGGCAGAGGTAAAGGTCACCCCCGTTTTGGATTTGGTGATGGGGGGGCCTAAAAACCTACCTGCACCTAATAATTCACAGCCCAGAAGGCCCTCGGGCCAGTCACAGACAGGGAGTCGAGGAGGTAGTCCCACAAATGGGGTCCCCCGCTCCCCTGACTATGTAAGTCCCCGCTATAAGGGAAACCGACCAATCCTGGGTTATGTGTGGACTCCTCCAGCCCAAGGGGGGGGGATCCGGCCAAGCACCTAACCCCGGGAACTTCCCTCCCAACTTCCCACAGGAGGGCAGAAATTCTCCAAATCCTGGGCAGAACTTTTTCCCCAGGTATCCGCCCAATTTCCAGCCCCAAAATCATCCATCCTTCTTTCCCCAATTCCCTGAGTCCAGACAACCTAATCCGGGAGAGGGGAGGCCAAGGGTGGAGGGGTACCAAAATCTTCCCAACCAGGGGTACTACCAGAGAAGGGATAGCTACCCTTCCCGGGATCAGCCCAGGGGAGAAAATAGAGCCCCGTATCAGCCTGAGCGGGTTTCACAACTTGAGCGCCAGGTCCAAAATATGGCACGAGATCTGGGTCACATACTGAGGGCTCAAAAGAACCCTCAGATGAGCATGCCACCACAGAATGCCCCAAACTCGGGACCTGGTGCTCCAGAACAATGACGGGGGCAGCACCCCGATAACACACCGGTTCCCAGGGAGGAGGCACAAGGGGAAGGGGGGTGTAAAGCCTTGGAGGAAGTTTCCTTCCCAACTTGTAAACAGCCCCTGGAAAACCAGGAACCGGAAACAAAATCTCCTGCCCCTGAAAGCCCGCCTCCCAAGAAGCAGAGGGGGGGTAGGAGAAACAAAGGACCCAAACAGACCCACTTTGTGGAGGAGGTACAGGTCTTCCAATTTGAGGGAGAGGGATCCTCAGAGGATCCTGGGGAAAGGATCTTCTCCTTCAGAGATGGGGGAACTCCTCCCAAGGAAAAATGGGTCCCAAGGGATGCCAATTCAGACTGGGGAGATATGGAGACTGAGCTACCGCCGCCCATCATCTCATCCCAGAACCCACAATACCAAAATCCCCTGGTTCAAACCCATCCTGGTGACTGCCTCCAAGAAGGGGGAGGCGGCCCAGAACCGGAAACAGGGGAACCCACAATGGCTCTGATCTCCAGTTGCCAACTTTTTCTTTCAGATTCCCAAGGTTCTCCACAGAATTCTGCCCAAATCTCTTCGCTAGCAATGTACAAAACCAGAAAGTTAGCACACCAGTTGTCCAAAAATGTGCATTATCTGTGCCCCCTTGAGGAGAAGGAGGGAAGATACTATGCCCCGGTACAAGTACAGGGGCAGGGTACAATTTTGGCACTGGTGGACACTGGATCCCAAGCTACCCTTCTGTCCAAAAGGGCCTTTGAGGAACTAAATGCAGGAAGGGGGGAGAATTACCGTATTCCTCTCACCTCTCTTCCTGGACAACTGCAGAACTTTGACGGGAAGGAAATTCCCGTTGATGGGACTGCAGACTTGGACATTAAAATTGGGCGACACAAGGTGAAACACCCGGTCATAGTAGTGACTCCAGAGGGCACCTCTTGTTTACTAGGGAATGACCTCCTGAGAAGGTTTCACCCCTAATAGATTGTGTAAACAAGGTCCTCTGGACCCAGACTAGCCGACCAATAAAATTAAAACAGAGTGTCAACCATGTTAGTTTAAACGGCACCTGCCACATGGTTGAACAAACAAAAATCTGACCAAGTAGAATTTTACTTCCAGAACAACCAAATTCCAGACGTGACAGTAATAGCAGTAGGACAACAGACTGGTGATGGGGGGTCCTCTCTATTTCTGAAAATCAACCTTCCTTCCAGTTTAAAGTGGTATTCCACACTGGAAGGAAACACCCTGAAATTCTTTACTAATCCACAATCAGAAACTCCCATTCCTATAGTCCAGAAAGATGTGAAATCAGCTCAGAGCCTGGCTGATATTCAGCAAATTGGAGAGCAGTTGTTCATCCCTGTTCAGTTAAATGATGGGAAGGACTCTGTTCTCGCTCGAGTGTGCGTGAACAATGGTAAGAGCTTCATCAGCGAAGCCATGTTCCGCCAACTCCCAAAAGATCCAGCCATTCCCACATTCAAACTGATAGACAAATGGGAAATGGACCTGGAAACACCCAAGAGCATAGTCCACAATTGTTGGGTCGTGCGAGACGTCACTGCCGCTTTTTACTTAGGCAGTGACATTCTCAATCGCTTTGCCATTAGTTTGGACCTAATAAACTTCAAAGCTTGGTCTCGATTAGCGGATAATCCCATGGGCTTTGATGATCCAGAAAAAGCAGTAAGGTCAGCTCAATTGCTACCTTATGCAGTTGAAATTCAGATCAAAGAGGAAGTCACCATCCCAGAAAGGACCCGACAATTCTCCCTGGAAGTGAAAGCTAAAAGAGGACAACATTTGAAAAACCCTGATGCTTACATACATATAAACGCTTCTCTCCAACAGCAAGGGTTGGATAACAGCGACTTAAAGAGTATTACTCTAGCCGCAGGCACCATTATTGGAATGGCGGTTGATGAAGGACATTTTTCCATCGATTTAGGAAATGAACTGTTGGGACCAATCCCCAAGGACTGTTTTGACAGTGACAGTGATGACAATACCACACCAGACAGGATTTTTACCCGGCATGGGGGGAACTTCCTGGTGTACACTTCTTGCCCTTATGGTAAGGAAGATGTGACTTGTGACTTCAGGAGGGATGAGGTGATTTTCCAGGTCCATGAGGGCTGCCTTTCCCACCTGAAGCCTCCAGTGCAAATCAGCACTCTGACCAGGGACTTCTCCACCCAGCTGGACGAGGCCGCTGAAATAGCCAAACCAGAAGTCTTTCCAGGCTTCAGGCAGATGGTGGACGAGAGAGTCAACCTAGCTGATGCCTGTGTGACTCTGGAACAAAAGCAAAAGTTGAAACAAGTTTTCTTGGATTTCCAAGATCTCTTTGCGGTAGACTCATATGACTGTGGTCGCACCGACATCCACACAACAACAATCCCCACGGACCCTGGAATGACTCCAGTGTTTGTGAAGCAATATCGTTTGCCTCTCGCATCCATGGAGTCCCTTACTGAAATAATTAAGAACCTTGAGTCCCGGGGAATAATCCGTCCAGTCCACAGCACCTTCAATAATCCGGTGCTGGGAATATTGAAGCCAAACGGCCAGTGGAGACTCTGTGCTGACCTTAGGGAGCTCAACAAACGGGTCCATACTTCCCGATGGCCTCTGCCCTACATTGACCAAGGGCTGGCCCAGATCCAGGGGTCACAGGTATTCACTGCAATAGACCTGACCAATGGATACTGGACTGTGCCTGTCAGTAGGGAGGACGATTACAAGCTGGCTTTTACCTTTGGGGGCCAGCAGTACACATGGACCCGGACTCCCTTCGGATTCCTCAACTCCGGCAATGAATTCAACATTTTCCTACAAAAGGCCATGTCCGACCTGGGTGCAAGGGGTAACCTAGCTTATGTAGATGATGTCCTCATCAAAAGTTCATCTGTGGAGGAACACATAGCGGAGATCCGTTATGTTCTGACCCAGTTGAGGGCCGCCGGAGCAAAACTTTCCTTTCAGAAAGCACAGTGGTGTAGAACCCGTGTTAATTTTTTGGGGCATGAGATTACTCCTCAGGGTCTCTGTCCCCAGGAAAAGAAAGTGGAAGCACTTCAGAAACTGAAAGACCCCACAACTCTGCGGGAACTAAGGAGCCTCCTTGGACTGACTAATTACAGCAGAAAGTTCATTGAGGGCTACGCAGAGATCACCAGACCCCTGATCCATCTCCTGAAGGGGGGGTCAAGTGGGAATGGGGTCCAGAACAAGCTGAGGCAGTAAGACAACTCAAAAGAAGCCTCTCACAAGCGCCCTGCCTAGCTTACCATGTCAGAAACAAGTTCTTCCTGGAGACGGGGTTCTCTAATACGTGCTTGACGGCAGTATTATACCAAAAGCATGACAAGGTCAATAATGTAATCTCCTATGCGAGCAAAACTTTATCCTCTGTGGAGGAAAAATTCAACGATTGTGAGAAGGCACTCCTGGCAATGGTGTGGGCATTGAAGAATTACCGCCCGTTTATCCAGGGGGAACACATCATAGTGGAGACTCCACACCAGCCTCTGCAATGTCTCCAAAGTGATAGAATCCGGGCCGGAAATGTGAGTAATTCTCGAATTACTTCCTGGATTCTGTCAATGCAAGGCTTTCCAGTGGAGGTCAGATATGGCCAAAACAAGAAGAGTCCCCTCGCGCAAGGTCTGGCTGACTTGCATGATTGTGCCAGAGAAAACTGTCTCGAGGACGAAAGTCTAAAAATCAAGGACAACACGGAGGCATACCTTAATTCCCCACACAAAGTCTTTGAAGAGGACAAGTGTGAGGGAATGCCCACTGTCTATGTGGATGGATGCTCTTACCATGTTGACAACAACGGGGAGAAAGAACTGGTGGCCGGCGTAGGGAATGCATGGGTGAATGAGTCCCCAGAACCCTCCGCTGGATACAAAATTGGTCCCCGAAGTAGTCAGGTGGCAGAATTGATGGCTGTGCATCAGGCCATCCTCACTGCTGTCCAGAATCAACTCCACGAACTGGTCATAATCACAGATTCGGATTATGTACGGAACGGGTTCGTGGAGCACCTGGTTAATTGGAAAACCAGAGGCATGTTATGTGCTAACAACAAACCCTTGAAACATGGGAAGTTGATCCAAAACATTGATGATCTGGTCACATCGAATGGGATGACCATCTACTGGAAAAAGATCAAGGGTCATTCCAAAGTAGAGGGACCAGACAAAACTGGAAATGACTTAGCTGATCAGCTGGCCAAAACCGGGGCCATCCAAGGGGATCTAATAGAAATAGAGTCCCTGTTGGGGGAAATCCAGGTCACTGCTATCACTAGGTCCCAGACAAATGCTCACAGTGATCTTTCAACTGCCCAATGGAGCAAGGAGACCCCTGATGCTGATTTGATCACAGCTCAGAAGGGGGATCCAATTATTGGTAAGTTTTACCAACACCTGGAGGACCCTGAGAACTTTCCCCTGACGGATACCGATTACATTGGGAAAGAGGACCTAAGAGTGTTGATGAAATGTCCAAACATGTTCCGGATCCAAGACGGTTTGCTGGTCAGGAAATCCCAAGCTGGCCACGATCAGTGGGTGGTTCCTACCTCATTCCGAAGCCTGATGTTAAGTCACGCCCATGATGCGGCCACCGCCGGTCATAGGGGGTTTCACACAACACTGGAAATCTTAAGAGAGGTTGCATACTGGCCACACATGGGGCAGGACCTTGACCAATACTTGAAGGGGTGTCTTGTGTGTGCACAATTTCAGCCATCATCCCTCACGCACCGTGCACCCCTCCAAAAGAGGGGGATGACACTGCCATGGTCAGATTTGCAAATCGACTTTGTAGGCCCCGTGATTCGCTCCGCTAGGGGGAATAAGTACATGTTGACTGTGACATGCTTGTTTACCAAGTGGGTGGAATGTCTCCCAGCCCCAAACTGCAAGGCAGAAACGGCAGCTGCCTTGATGATTAACCACATCTTTTCCCGTTTCGGTCTACCTCAAAGGATTGAGTCAGACAGGGGTAGCCACTTCACCAGTGAAGTAATGACAAAGATGTGGGAGATACTGGGGGTTAAAAGGAAGCTACACATTGCTTACAGGCCAGCTTCTTCTGGGGCAGTAGAGAGATATAACCGAACCATTGTGAGCATATTAAAGAAGTTTGTGGCAGATTCTGGGCCAAGTTGGGATATCCGATTACCTCTGGTCCTAATGGCCATCAGATCTACCCCTTCATCTGCAACCAAAATGTCACCATTTGAGTTGATGACTGGACGCAAGATGGTGCTTCCTCAGCATTTGCTCTACAGAACCCAAGAGCAAACGTTGATAAATGCCTCCACAACTCATGAGTATGTGGAGAATTTAAGGAAACACCTTCAGCATGCTTTTGCCTATGCTCAGCGGAATCTAGAAAGATCAGCCGAGAGTATGAAGACCCACTATGACCTGAAAACTTCCAGGAAGGAATATCAGGTGGGGGACCGGGTCTATTTATACAATTTCCAAAGGAACCAGGCCAAACAGCGAAAATGTTTGCCTACATGGAAGGGACCCTTTGAGATTATAGACAAGATCTCCCCTGTGGCCTACAAGATCCGCATCCCCAAAGGCGGTTTGGCAGAGGGGGAAGACAAGTGGGTCCACATTAACCAGTTGAAGTGTTGCCATCCCAGGCACGCTCTGCAAGAACTGGAGGAATCCTCTGGAATCCTAGAGGTTACTGTCTCAGATTAATTCAGTTCTAACTTAAAATATCCTACATATCGCCTATCAAATTCTGAGTTTCTCAATGTGGGTGTTTTCGTTTTTGAATGCAAAAAGAAATGTGCATGTTCATATGTTTTGACTATAAATTTATATGCCACCCCACTATATCAATGGTGGGGGAAAAATGTCTATGAATAGGTATTGCCGCTTTTGCTTTCTCAGCCTAGGAGAGATGAAACCAAGGAGAACGACCCAGGGACCAGGAGCAAAGATCCGAGGGGCCCAGTGTACCGCCCAATACTCCCATCAGGACCGGCGAGGAGAACCGACTGATCCACCCCTGATGGAGCAAAGGATGCTGAACTTTGTCATCTGCGGAATTGGAAGAAGATGATGTGGACCTCCCAGCACGTGGGTCAACATCCTTAGCACCCGACATCCCCTCGACTCAATCCAAGTGCAGTCGGGCGAGGGGGTTTGTTGGGTGTTCTGACCCACGTTTGGACTATTATGCTACAACATTTGGTGCTGTGGGCTTAGAAAAATCCAAGATGGCCAAAAAAGCCCACATGTGCGCCAGAATCTATGAAAACCGCTCAGTTTGTGCACACTAAAATGGTTGCCTAACTTGCCACCCACCAGTGCGAGCAGGATGGGCTGGGGTGCCATGAGTGAAATGTGTGCCAAAGGAAAAACCGCACTTTAAAATCACCTTTTGTTTCTCTGAATGCTAGCTCCCAATCATGGGAGAGGGGAGAATTGGGCCAATGACAAGTTGAAAGAGGGGCTGGATAGTGATGCTGCACACTACTCACTTTTCTTTCAGGTTTATTTCATGGCTAGCCCTCACTTCTGTTTTCTCAGCTCTTCAGTGAATTCCTTCCACTCCTATTACATCACATTATGATGTCCTAATCAACATGGAGTTACCCAGAGTACTGAAGATAGGAAGATTTCTTTCAGATAGTGCAACCACTTGATCATAGTGCATTACGTTCTTGTCCGCAGGGATGGCCATGTGAGTGACTGAAGAGTTTACGTGCTGCACAAGAGCAATTTATAGAGTGAACAGTCCCTATTAATTTGGAACTGGGCAAAGAAACTAAACTATTTGACATTGTGAAAGAAGTGTTAGTTGCAGGTTTCATTCTGCATTGCATTAGTGATGCGAGCTACCCAAAGCACAAAGTGTTGAAGAAATCAAAATCACATGAACATTCCCTGATGAATGTTCCACCAGTGTGGTGTTAAGAACAGAAACATATTGGGATTCTATCGTAGAGACACTTTATGGGTGCTGAAGTTTACATTATCGTCATTTGTGTCTTGTGTATTGTTTAATGTTGATATATTTTTAGCTTGTTGATGTAATGTTGTATTGAGTTATTACTCGCCTTGTGACTATGTTTTATTTTAAAATTAATGTATTGTGATATATGAATTAATGAATACATTTTTTTACAATTTATACAGGTTTAAGGTTA
This sequence comes from Ambystoma mexicanum, assembly GCF_040938575.1. Taxonomy (NCBI): domain Eukaryota; kingdom Metazoa; phylum Chordata; class Amphibia; order Caudata; family Ambystomatidae; genus Ambystoma; species Ambystoma mexicanum. The sequence goes on from NC_090931.1 coordinate 1,346,098,822, forward strand.
CTAAGTCAATTTTTTTCAGGACGATTAGTATCGATAGCTAGGGTGCCATAACCTCCAATGAGATAGTTATTTTTTTAATACAGATTATCTCTTTTCTTATACGTAGATTTAGGTCCACCCAAGACTGTAGAGATAGGTTGACCCCGGATAGGAGTCAATTTATGGGGTAGTGGATTTACCTGTCTAAGATACATCTATTAAATATATATATACATACTTTAATTAAACACACCATCTGCAAGAAAGCTTCATAGAAAAACTGTACAAACCCCACCCCCTCGTGAAAGAACTGAAAATATGAAAGAAATGAGAGCATGCAGCACTCAGATCAGGAGAACCGGGGTGAAAGTAAATTTCAATGACCAAAAACAATATGTCTTGTGAAAGAAGGAGTACAACTGACCTACCCAGTCTAGAGGCAGAAATGGCCCAGAAGTGCCTTCATAGCGGTTCAGCAATGGCAAACAATGCTAGTTGTTGCTGTTCATGGAGTTCGAAGCAGCTCGAGTGTGGCAGTCGCATTGTTCTAGACAGGGAGCAGTATCAATCAGGGGTTGTAGGTGATCTCATTGCAGTTCGAGGGAGATATATAAAGGAGAGCAGATTGTGAAGGGTACCAGTGTTGGTTCAATGGTCAGCTCGACTGTGAAGAGATTGGTTACTGTATTCCTTTTGAGTGGTTCGATGCAGTGTCCCATAGCCGGGGCTCGATGATCCACCAGGGTCATTCCAACTATTGCTGATGATCGTCAGCAAAGATGCTAACGAGACGAGCAGTGGTTTGAAGGCGGCAGATGCAACAATTTGAAGTTCGAGCTGAGGCAGTGACACTCAGCTACCAAGATGGTCTTGGTGGTTTGAGATGCAGTGAACCCAGTGTAACGCTAACCTGAGAACTTGTGGGGTGCCTGGATATTTCTGTGAAGTGTCCCACACCTCTCGCTACCAGAATCATGTGTGGCACTCTGAAATGGCACACTGCCATGTCAAGAGTAAAAGGGGTGTTTCTTTTTTGGGTAAGTATAGATATACCAGGGCGATTAGCCTTCACAGATGTTCACAGAATCCCCTGAAACGAGAATGCATAGACATCACTCCTGCAATTCAGGTTCAGGGAACCCCCTTTCCTGTTCCCAGTGTTATCTAGTGGGGGACTGGGCCATACGGCGCTGTGTGTTGCTGCTGCTTTTGTGCACTTCATCACCAGTTACCTCCCTGGTTTTTCCCAGGCCTGCTGTGGCTTGAAGTATGGCCTCTTGACTTGGGTTTTCTATTTAAATGTCTTTATTGCTTCTTAGAATTTCTCTACTTGGAGTGTCTCTTTTCCTGCTGCTTGCTGCCCTAAATCTGGATGCCTTTATATGTACCCTTGAGGTTTTGGAATGCCTCTGTTCATGCTGCCTGCTGACTTTGTTCCGGTTGCCTTATGAGTATTTTCTTTTTTAATTATAAGGTTTTCAGTACACATGGTACGTTTTACATTATATTACATAAAACTTTCATTGACAACTCCCAGTACACACACAACGAAAGAGGAGATGGAAACCAAAAGAGAAAGGACACAGCACAAACTTGAACACATAGCACTGAAATCCTCAAAAATAAAACTACTAGATTAAATTAAATGAAATTAAAGTTATATCAATGTTGCCCCCACTTGCAGCTAGAACATAGCCCAATAACAATAGCAAAATGCCCTAATACTTTTTCACATTCTATCAATACGGTTTTAAGCAAACCGTAGCACGCCCCCCCAAAAAATTTAGACCACTCCCAATTTCTCTGCTTCTACTTTAGCTGCCATCATCACATCATCAATGCTTTCAAAGAACCTGATCAAGATTTTCACCAAAGCCAACGTGAGTGAGAGCTGAGACGTTGTCAGGAGCCTAAGCCACAGATCAGCTGTTATAAAGCCTGCTGAAGAATTGACAAACGGGCCCGATATGTGAATCCTTCTGTCCATTTGTTTTTGGCAATCCATTACTAGATGTTTCAATGATTCTATTTCCTGCTCACCCAATCTACAGACTCTCATCTCCAGAGGAATGCCCTACTTAGGCCGCATTACTTCAAGCGTTGGTAGGCGATTGAATCTGAAGTTTAGGTAGCAATTTCGAAATTTAGCTGAAGGGAATTTTTTCACATATAATCTAGGTTCTTTCATTGGTAGGAACACTGCTTCATAGCCCCTGTACATTTCAGTTGACTTATAATGCTCTGGTCCACTATTTTATCCCATCTTTTTATCTTTGCCTTCAGAATATTATTCAAAACCAGTGACCTGAAGGTCTAGCCCATCCATAAACCTTTCACACTTTTTTTTTAATTTAGAGAGGAAGGGATTTGTACCTTTCCCCATCATAGCATTTAAGAAGTAATCAATCTGGGGATGTTCTGCTTTTATGATCTTAACGAACACCGTAAGGCAGTGCTTCATCAGTTGTGCCCACCATGAAACCAGCCCCAACTCAAGTCTGATCAGACTGACAGGGACCGAAATTGGCAGCACCAGAGCCCTCTTCAAAATCCTCCCTTCTATAACATCATAGAACTTTCTACGCCTGCCGGTGGTTAACCCACAACCATACAGAACCACCGCAGATATCTTAGCCCAATAAAATTCTGTGTAGGGGAGTAGTGAAAATTCACATAGAGTACCCTCTCTTGGCCAGAGACTAGCATGCCCCAACTCTTTCTTCCATCTTGCCTTCCTCAGTTCACCTTGTTCTCCTAAAACACACAGAGACCCCTAGGTATTGCAGGCATCCCACCTTCCTTATAACTGATTCATTGATCCTCCATGTGTAGCTTGTTTGCTTCTTCCTCCTGCTACATATGATTGCAAGGGATTTGGCTGGGTTCACCATGAGGTGATTCCTTTGCAGATAGTTTCCAAGCCCAGTCAAGCAGCCCTGCAGTCCTGCCGGTGTTTAATCCACCAGGACTACATCGTCTGCATAGGCAATACAGCCCACCAGCTTATCCCACCATCTCCTTGCATAGCCTCCCACTCACAAATCCCCCATCTCGGTGTGTAGCCTCCCCAGGTTTTAGCTTCCTCCCATAAGTCAACTAAATACAGATTGAAAAGGGTTAGTGCAATAATAATAAGGAGCTTGGCTGGGTTGAACCCATGCTGAAAACAATTTTTAATACCAAAGTAAACAACAATGAACATTACCAGAAAGTGAACCATGAGTTGGTAATCTATTCCTAGAACTCATGTGGATTCCGTAACATGTTTGAATGGTTGGCTTCGCTTCTTCATGCACAAATTCCTTATATAATTTTCATGCAAGAAACTATGAAAATTGGTGATCTGATAATATATGGCTATTGTACCGATTGCGCACACACAACTAGGGAAAAAGAGGGTTGCCCGATCGGAGGCTTTGCTATTGCAATAAATAACACCTTCAAATGTGATTCGAAGCTAATTTATACATCTGAGCATGTTATTGCTGTTTAGGCTAAATTGAATGCGTGCTACAATAAATTTTTGATACTCGTCACCTCATACTGGAATCCCCATAACACTGACAATGAGGACATGTTCGATGAGATTGATTCCTGCTTTGAAAACGTAGGTGCTCATGACCTGTATTGTGAAATAATTCTGGGAGGGACTTTAACTCTTACTGCCTAGCGAATCTTGCAGGAGCTGAGGAAAAACAATTTGAAGCTTTGAGGTTGGCCCAGACAAGGGGAAAAAAATGGGTTCAATTTGTAGAAAACTGGGGGTGGAGTTTTGTTGAATGTAGTGATATTCCATACAAACCCACTTGTTCACGTGCATCGATGTCCTCTATGATTTACTTTTTTTGTATATCAAAATCTTTGGCGAATATAACTAAACCAGTGATTGTTCACAAGATTTCTCATAGTGACCACGCACCTACTGAAATTAATATTGGCATTCCATCTCACAATCATCCAGTTGATACATTATTGGAATTCCCTGAAATGGACCGCCCTAACTTATCCCTTAGATGGAATCCAGTCATTTGCCATAAACTTGTAACTCGGATAAATGTCAAAATAGAGGAAATTGGAGAGATACTGATCAAACCAAGATTTCCGGCACACGTAAAGGAAGTGATGGTGTCTCATATTATAAAGGAAGCTCTAGCCGCTCTTATAGCAATGCAAATACCCATTCAAATGTCTACTAATCACAAATATAACCATGAGACAGTAATATTGAAACGTGAAAGGAACAAAGATTTGAGAAAACTAAAATATGACAATCTCAGTGCCCCCCAATATTTGTTACGAAAAAAACTAATACTACAGGCTTTTGAAAATAAAATGAGACAAAAAAAGGTTAAGTCCTAAATTAAAGAAAATCAAGAATTAATAATATTAATATGTAGACATGACACAAGATGAATTTGGGCAATCATAAGGCAACCTTCGTCATGTAACACAGACTATTCAGTAAATATTATTCCTGAGGAGGCATGGGAAGATTATATCAAATATAAATGTTCTCTTCCTGGGCGCTTTGTGAACCGTACCTATCAGTCACCTAGCATCCAGAAGTTGACTCCTCTGAATTGGTCAATGGCTGATACAGTGTGGGCTATTGGAAAGTAATCTTTATCAAAGGCAGCGGGACCGAATGGCATCCCTCCTTGCGTTTACAAGGCAGACCTGCTGCTTTGGGCATTGATTCTGAAAATAAAATTTGATATTATATTTAAAACTATGAAGATACCTCGTTCCTTGGTTACCACAATAATTGTTCCCATATTGAAGAAAGGGGACCCAAATAACCCCGAAAACTATAGGCCCATATTTTTGATGGACACATCAGCTAAGATCTTTGTCATATTGCTGCGACACGAAATGGAAAAGTATATTGATTCACATGAAATCTACTCAAAGTACCAAACTGGATTCAGAAAAGGGATGGACACTACCCTTAATGGGACCACCATAGCTCACATCTTAGCTGTAACTAAAATCAAAGGAGCATGTCCTGTATATATGGTGTGCATAGATATGTCTAATGCTTTTGATACCGTTGTACGTAATCTATTATGGCCTAAGCTTGCCTCTCTTGGTATAGCAAACTTACTGATTTACTGGATAGCTGAACTTCATACTAACACCTCGTATAAGATAAGACTAACACTAGCAGGTGCAATGACTAAACCAATCAGCACACAGCTTGGTTTTAAACAAGGTTGTACTTGGCTGCCCTACTATTTAACCTATAGCTATGTGATCTCCAGAAAATATGGTTTGATATGAGGATATTTGCGGTAAGACTTGGGATATTAAGGTGTCAGTCTAGAAAAATGGATACCTCTCATATTTGACGGCAAACGTATGTTGGTGGCCGTGGGCCAACCGTCTCATGCATGATATGACAGACATATAGGTTTCCGAGTTTGCCAATGAACGACCATTTTGATGTAACAAGGATCGCCATTTTGTTTTCTAACCATTGCTCATTGCTTTCTGTTCTTATTGCTTTGCAGCACATTTTCTGCTTACACTGCTCGACTGTAAAACATTGTTGTCTGAACGTGATAGGACAAGGCCGCAGGGCCGCGAGGATAACAAGAGTTCATTGAAACACAACGTAGGCAGCGCCAGGAACGAATGCCCTGCTCCCTCCCGAATGTAGCCTTGAAGCAGAGCTGCAGGGCATTTAATCATTTCACAGCTGCCAGCCAGTCTCGTTATATGGTAGAATATGTTAGAATAAAGCAGCTAAAGGCTTGAATTATGCTCTTCTTACAGCCCCCCTTTACTGAGCCCTGTAGAGCGTGTCGGCTCCCAGTACACGAATAGCACCTCATAGATAGCAAGGTCTGGAATGTGACTCTTCCCCTGTATGTAGCTCGCTTCCAAGAACAGAAGCACGGTGTTCTGTTCAACAACTGAAAGATGCCTCCGCACTTGCAAATTGAATATTGTTACTAGAATAGATATTTGAAGGTGTCATAATTGTCGAAAGTGTCCATCATCACACCGAGTTCAAAGAAACCCAATAAAGGGGGGTGTTAAACATGTCATAGCTGATTGTATGATATGCATTTTGTATATATGTAACTGATGTACGTAATTCACTCTCTTGCTTCCCTCGAGGTCTAGAGATACACGTCGCGGGGCGTGAGACCGAGTTGGCCAACTGAGACTATTTGCTTTGCAATAAACCCTAGCTTTGGGAATACAACCTTGTGTCTGGCGTATCTATCGTGTGTGGTGACTCGCATTGTTTCCATAGACGTAAGGGACCGCTAGGCACCCCTTTCAAGATGGCGCCCAAATAGGGACCCTCCCCCACTTGTTCCATCGCATACGTTGTAATTGAATCAAGGCGGAGAACGGCGAGGACGGGACGATCTAGCCGGGATCAAGAGGTGTTCGGGGCCCCCTGTAGAAGTGATGAGAGATTCCTTCGCAGATCTGCACACATCTGATCCCTGATCGACGTGCCTGGCTAGAGAACAAGGAGGTGAGGGTCCCGAAATGAGGCGAAAGGCAAGAAACGCAGACACGACGCCATTGGTTGCATCAGAATACAGACGACTTGTGTCTGAAAGGACAAATTGATTTATCAGGTGAGTCATTCCCCGATTCAAAGTAATCCTGATATTGGTTGAGAGTTGACTTTGCAAAATCAAACGCCCTAGGTAAGGTTGATTAACCAGCGGGAAGGTTGAAACATGCCTGGGGTATTGTCCACCCTAGCAGGGTTTTTCCACTGTTTTTCCGCTGTGGTAGACAATCTTTGGAAGATGGCCAAATTGCACCACCTGGGGGAACGCCGGCATATGAGACGTATGTGAAGTATGGAGTGGATGCAATAATATTCTGTGAGACCTGGCATAGGCAAACCAGAAAGCAACAAGACCATCAGTGGCCGATTAATGGTAATTTTGAGATAGCGAGAATAGATAACTTGGAAAGGGTGTTGATAAGAAAGAAAGCGCGTCCTGCAGCATTTGATATCGTTAAGGACTGGAGAAGGGAAGCAATGCTCCGATTTAGAAGTAGAGCGAAGCATGCGCGCACACATAAATTGAAAGGTGAAGTAGCGGAATAAAAGGAAGAGGAGGAGTGGACTGAGAGTCTAAGGAGGTCCGGTAGACGTGACCAGTTGAATATAGAAAAAATATACCCACAACAAGAATTGCACATAGCAGATGAATTGATAGAAAACCTATTGACCCATACAAAACAAGGCCCAAGATCAGAAGCGAGGCCAAACACGTCAGTAACTAGTACCTAAACCCCGCCCGGAGCTCAAACTCTCCCTCCTGTAGCTCAAGCCCTCCCACAGCCACAGACCGTGCACGTAACACTTCCTATTAGCCAACCAGGCCCACAGCAGACAGACACTCCCTGTTCGGTACCGTCCGTCCTTTCCGGGGTTGAAGTTGAAACCACGGGGGTGAGAGGCGGGACTGAACAAAGTGGATGCACGAGGGTAACTCGCAGTGTGATCAGCAAAGAAAGGAAGGTGGAATTGCAGCAACAGGCAGAGATGTACGTAGACGGGAATGATGGGACAGCAACATTGGCTTCGATATATGACTTCTGAAGAAGCAACGAAAGACAGGTAGTGCTAGAATGCATGGGTGAATATTTGGTGGAGAGATGGAAACAGGTAATTGGGAAATTACCACCGCAGCGATTGTTAGATTTGAATGCATTAGCACGCTGTAGGGAGAGGGATGAAGAAGTGAGAGAACATGTATATGGACTTTTTGAACTTAAAGATGAATTAGATAATGATTATGCCGAAATGTTTATTGCACCTGGGTACAGGGGTAAGGATATCGGGAGACGTAGGAAGGAAGCTGTAGAGCCGTATATACAACGACGACATTCAATCTCGTCAGTGCAGAGGGGCGACAAGTTGAAAGTATGTATACGAGAAGCGATTAGATGGATGTCGGATCCCAGTATCCCCACAATGGAGATACATGAGATATTTGATGAATATTCCATGCCCATGAAAAGAAAAGCACTACAGTCGATGGCTGAACATTTACTAGACAAAGATATAAAAAACGATAAGGCCAGCCCACCCGAAATAATGGCAGTATATAAGAGAGCACTAGAGCAAGGGACAGGAGAAACAGCCCTATCACTTGATCTGGGAATATTGTTACACGTGAGAGAAGGGGGAGGGACAGTAAGTGGGGCATTTCCTATGAGAGAGGTCCCACCTACCTTTGTGCCCAAAGTAGAGGTTGACGCAGCGGGCAACGTAGCGGCGCAGGTAACACCAGCCCATTATACTGCCCAATATGTGCATGTCCCCTTTTCCAGACAGGAGGTGAACAACATAAAGCAGACGATTCCTGATATAAGAAAGAATCCTGCAGGGTTTTACAAGGAAGTAGAGTCCTGCCTGCAATCATCCTTGCTTACCATGGGTGACATAGACCTGATATTCCCAGTGATCCTGCCAACAGACATATGGAAGCAAATAAGAAAGGTGGATGACATAACGACCTTTGGTGCCACATGGGCGGACTTGATAATAGAAGACAGGAATAAAGCGGTTGGAGGAACACCGGGACCGAACCTGGTAGCATTATTAGCAGGCATAGTACAGAAATTAAAAGAAATTGTCCCAGAGAAAAGAATTCAATGGGACAAATTGACTGCATGTGCACAAGGCAAGGATGAGTTAGCTACAGATTATTTTAACAGGTTTGAAGAAGTATTTGCAGACTTCAGTGGGCAGGATGTGAGCTCGGAAGCGGGAAAGAGGTTATTTGTTGACAAATATGTAAGGGGGTTAAAACTTCCAATCCAGAACCTAATAATGACATCAGAGAGTGCATGGCAAACAAAAACGCTGGACGAAGTATTACACATGGCCCAATATTATGCGAACAGAGTGACTGCGGAGAAAGAAAAAGAGGAGAAGGATAGGGTAAATCTGAAAACACGGGTACTACTGCAGCAAGTAGTAGGACATAATAGAGGGAGAGGGAATGCACAAGGAAGGAGTAATTTGAATATGCATGGGGGACCAGTGGGACCAAATCAGTGTGCGTATTGTAAGGAGGAAGGACACTGGCGAGCGCAATGTCCACATCTGCAGAATAGAAATGGGTCTGGTCAGAGGAGACAGTATAGAGGGCACCAAGGAGCTAATGGACCAAATAGGAATAGTATGCAGCAGCACCACAATAATGGAGGTAATCAAAACCAAGCCCAAAACCAAAGTGCCCCTAACCAGAGTGAGGGACAGCAAAACCAACAGTATGGAAACCAGAGTGGGGGAAATAGAGGGAAGAGTAGGAACGTTTTCGATACACAGCCAAACACGTATTACAGTAATAGTAATGATTACACATCGGACGATGTGTTATTTCCCCAATAGGACAGCCCAGGACAGGGATCGGAACCAGTGTCTATTCCCGTGAATCAGAGAGGACCCTACGTAGAAATGAGAGTCGTGAATGAGGAGCACCGCTTTCTTGTAGATACAGGAGCGCAAAAGTGTTCAATAGACCATCACTTGGTTTCGGATATACCACTGTCAGGGCAAAAGAATGTTTCCGTAGGTTTCGCAGGTACACCAGTCATAAACCCAGTGTCCCAACCAGTCCCAGTTACTATAGGACCATTCACTGAACATTGTCCTTTCCTTTTAACAGAAAATTGTGGGGAGAACCTGTTGGGATTAAATTTGTTGAAAAAATTTGGTTCCGTTATACATTGCACGGCAGACAGGGTGTTCCTAACGATTTGACCACAAGATGCCCCTGTGTCAGAATTCATGTCTGAAACTTTACCAGGAGAACTAAGTAAAGTGCCAGCTTGTATATGGGTAATGCATGACAACGATGTAGGATGCTTCAAAATAGAGCCAGTAAAGATCATTTTGAAAGAAGGTGTTACACTACCACGAAATCCCCAATACAGAATTTCAGCTGAAGGTGAAAAATGATTGAAGAGTATTGTTACAGATTTGGTGAAATTAGGGGTGATTGAAGAAATTACAGGCAGTACATGCAACAGCCTGATTCTTCCAGTTTATAAAAAAGGAGGCAATGAAGTACCATACGGTTTCATAATTGATTTGCACGCGCTAAACAAAGTAGTAGATCCACAATTTCCTTTAGTGCCAGATGTCACTACAATATTGACAATGATACCTGTTTCAGCAGAATACTTTAGTGTAGTTGATCTAAAAAATGTGTACTTTAGCATTCCGGTGGACAAGGACAGCAGATGCCAGACCGGTGGGTGCTAATGTTAATGCTAATGAAAAGACCTGCTTTCCATTAGGAGGGATACTGCCCAACTCATGATGAGGCCCAAAAATCCCATTTAGCTGCCATTTTTTCGGTCGTTTTTCCGCACTATTACTGCTGGTACAATTACCGCTGGCAGTAATAGCACCCCACAACCCCTTTGGGTCCTATGGGAATGGGCAATAACCACCCAACTGCTACTCATGATCCATCACTAATAGCTCCAGACCGAGTAGCGGTAACGCTAATTGCACTGGCGGTAATCCCGGTGGTATTACTGCCAGGATACCGCCAGACTCCTGATGAGGCCCTTTGTCTATCTATCGAATTTTAAATGGTTTGCCCATCATTCGCTTGTCTTGGGAGAGACAGGAACAGCTATGGTTTCCAAACACAACCAGCCCTTTCAAGTAATAATCCAAATAGTGATCAAATACTACATAACTTCAATAGTTAGGCCCTTTCCTCTTCATTTTGAGGAATGTATTCAGACATTATCAAATCTCTGTGAAGATGGACTAACTTTCTGACACCCTCTAATAGTTGCTGGTGGAGTGAAGTGATTAAGGGCCTCATTACGACCTCGGCTGTAGCCATGCCGCTATCGGCGACATGGCTGCCGCCGAAATTGCGTCCGGGTCTGGGTCCTCAGAATGAGGAATAACCGGGCCATTCCGAGTTCGGAAGTCCTGGTAATTCCTCCCTCTAAGGACCCAGACCCAGTCCTTCCCCATTCACATTTAGCCCCCATAGGGCTCAATGGGAATGGGAGAGGGAGCAAACAACGGGCCATTACGAGTTGGCCCGTTCTTTGCTCCCTCTTCCCCTCATGGGACCCGGTAAGCACACCTGGTTTGACCAGGCGTTGCTTCCTGGGTCCGCGAGGGGACCTCGTAATGAGGCGGTATGGGGTAAACGGTGCCGGCACCTTTTACGGCGCCGTTTACCCCGTACCGCCAGGGTCATTATGAGGCTCTGAGACTTTTAAGCTCTTTGCCCATCGTTCTTCTGGTCATGGGTCCATTAAAACTACCTGAGAGCATTTTAGAGTAGAGGTCAAACATGATGGTGTGTTGATTCGCTAGCGTCCTGTGAATGATGAAGGCACAGATCAGTGTAGTCACCCACAGCCATTGTGATCCACTGTCGTTCCTACTTAACCGCTTATTTTGGCCATGAAACTGCACAATACTATTATTCCTCCCACTATCCTAAATCGAGAAACGTTGATTAAAGCGTAATGCAAGTGTGCATCAAGTTGTTCAAAGGAACATATGTATTGCCACAAAGTGGATTGATTACACATCTTGAAAAGGTGCAAGGAATAACACGAAACATATGCCAGCAAGGAATGCTGTGCACTTATTATTCTGACAAGGATTCTGTTGGATGACATGATTTACCATATCATACACCATCAATCATTTGATGACTATATTATATCTAAGCAATATTATCTACATGCAAGACATTTGATATTTGTGTACTATGCATTATAGTACAGTACAGCCCCCACGCAGCCAACACCCCATAGAAACCAAATGGCACTTACTCATATTGATATTTAGATATCCTCTTCTGTGGGTGTACTTGCCTCCTGGTTTGGTGACAAATGGACCTCATGAGGGAAATTCTAAGCAATAAGAGATTTTGCTGGATTTCTCCAATGGCATACCCAGGACAAAAACTCCTTTACCCTGGAACTCATATCAAGCCTGGTCATGTGAGTAATTGTGCAGGCATGGGAAACTGGGATGCAGGGTTCAGTAGCTCATAAGCTGCAATGCACAAAGAAAGAAAGAAGTAGTTGTCAAGGTCCTTTAGGGGCAGGAGGGTGAGGATAACAAGGTGTGCTAAGGCCGGATGTTAATAGTTTCATTCAGCACACGGTTAAGCACAGTAATTAAGGCTTGATGCCTCAATAATCAGGCCCACTTGGCCTTTGCATCCTGGGTAGACAGGAATCACCTATCTTGAAAATGCAAATAAAAACCTTAATTTACAACCCTTTTTAAACTATAGTTTTTCCTCCATAGAATACTTTTCCTAAATTATTGTTTCAAGCCGTTGAGTCAATTTTAGACAATAATATGAATCTCTCATTACATTTTAAATGAATGGCAGCATATGTGTGTTTATTTGGTTTAATGTTTTGCTTTATCCTCCAAAGTTTCTTGATCATTGCTCTCTGCTTCCAACTGCAGAAATGCCATCTGCTTATTTTTTGATCAGCCATAAACAAAAGAAATGTACATAAATGTGTTTTTATATCAACACGCATATGCTGCAAAAGCAATGCCTTTGTTTTTATCTATTGTGCAGAAAATCAATTACAGTGAATATAATGGATTGGAAACACTTGATTCCCAAGGGAAGCAATATAAGTGTGCACTTGTAAAGAGTGCTCTTTCAAGCAAATACACCTGAAATGGTTTCAGATGTGTATACAAATAGGGGTTTTGGATAGTGAGCTGCCCTGTGTGTTACGGTGTGTGTTAATCTAACATTAACAGAAGCAGGCCTGTTCATTTTTTCATTTGTATGCACATGCTCCCAACATAAAAATGCATTGATTCTAGGCCATCATTTTCAAAAGTGCAGATACTAAATAGATGGGTGTGGAAGGGAAGGGGTATAATTTAAAAAATTATGGCGGATCTGGGACATTACCCCCTGTTTGTGCACTAAACATAATACAATGCTGCATCACTAATGCATGTACATTAACATTTACATTAATGCAAATGCATACCAATGTAAATACAGTGATTAAATGACATGAAAGCACATTAACATAACATAGCTCTTGGGGTGGGGCAGGTAACATGTGTCCCGGCATCCTAGTGACCACCTTACTTGGCATAACCCACACAATGCCTTTCCTGTCAGAGTGAGGAGAATAGCATCCCAGAATCATTTGGAGTGACACATGGGAGACTGCATTCAGTGTCTGCAGTAAGGGCATGACCTTTGTTAGACCAGCAAAAATACTAGCAGCAGGGAAAAAGTTGTATAGTTTTTTGGAGGCAGGGCAAGGTTATAGTCAGTGACTGCAACCTGTCAGCACATCCCTTTGTGTCCAGGCACAATACTTCCAGCTAGTTGCAGATAAAAAGTGTCAGAGTTCTTAAGAGGCAAGAGAGTGCACTTAGTGGCTTTAACTGAATGTGTCATCTTTTTATGAACAGCCAAAATGCTGCTTGCAGCAGAAAGTCTTATCATTGTTTAGAGGCAGGAAGAGGTGTGATTTAGTGGCTTAAACCCAGGGCGCCACCACTTTATGGCCTGAAATAGTACATGTTGTTAGTCTTAAATAAAATAATTAAACATTCTTTGGTGGCAAGAGACTGTATCCATTGGATGTGAGTGAGTTGGAGTACCAAATCCAGCAGCATCTTGAGATTACTGAGAAGAGACCATTTTGAGTGCCAACATGTCTGGAACACATGCAGAGGTGTTTCTTTCCACTGTCTCAGGGGCAGCAAGGTGAGAGCAGTGGCAGTGCGTACATGCTAACAGGCTGAGAGGAGCAGAATAAGGCATGTTTCTCCTATCTCGCTACGTCACCAATGATATCCAGCCAAGAAGAGTCTGAGATAATGATGATGATGATGTATAATGATGATGACCAAGCTAAATGTGACCCATGCAAGTCCAAGCCACAACACATGCATGTGCGAACCAGAGATGCTGAGGATCAGGAGGGAGGACAGTGCACGACCGTTTCCTAAAAAAGATCCTTTTCTTCATTCAGGCAAATTGCCATCACGTATGGCATTGTGAAAACATTGTTTTAAAGACCCACACAATGATGTCTTACATCATATCTACACAGTAGGTGCAGAGTAGAAATAAAGAACGGACATGCTGTGCATCAATGCTCGTCTACCAAGTAAAAATGAAGGATCCGCAAATGGGACAACAAGCACTGGAGAAAGTCTTCATCAATGACGAGTGGAAAGAGACATGCTCTAACATGGCCGCAGGAGCACTGCCATGACGTGCCATGACGTGCTCATTACATTTAGGGCAGCATCCATTTTCATGCATGCAGTCTCTCCATGTAATGTTCAAAGTTCTCACAATGCACGGCGATCCGGGTGGAGCCGATTTTCCATGCACTGTTCGTCTACACTCATGTCTGTTTGTTTATTTTCCGGCTATAGCGCGTTATACTAAATTAATAAAATGGTCCAAAATAATGATATGATGACAATCAAGAACAGAATACACGAGAATACACGAGATAAAAACAGCAATAAAAGAATTGACAGACAGAAACAAAATGAAATGATGGTCCATAAAGCCGAAATGGTGAGAGTCAAGCGACATAAGGAGAGTTGCGATTCCCCCACCCCCAGACTAGAGCGACATCGTTGGAGGGAAGACAACTAAACGTTCTAAAAATAAGTGAACGGGGCTCATTACATGTTTGCCGGTCTGGAAATAAGGTGCCAGTAATAAAATATACTGGCGCCTTTGAGGACCGGTAAAATCCAAGTCTGCTTGTAGGGATACTGATAGATCAGTCCCCTAGCGGCTGATAAATGCCCGAATCAAGGGCACCGTTACTAATGGTGCAGGGATTTGGGCAAATCCCCATCCGATGGAATCCTGTGGGACTCCTAGTAATGTGGAGTTACCGGCGGCTCCGCTGTCCGTAATATCGGGGTAGGCGGCTGTGAAGGTATCGTTGTTCCCTGGTATCCTGCCAGAATTACCGGCGGGATACCAGGGAACTCACAATGAGGCCCAATGGCAATATAACAAGGCAGAGCAGCATAACCGGAGGACACATATCACTGACCCAGGAAACAGCTCCATTAGTAATACGAGAGGTGAGCTGACGAATGATGCAGATTTTTATTTATTTATTGGTCATTTGTTAGGCGCTTATACAACTAGCAAAAACTGTTTCAAAGTGTCCACAGGACAACAGGGTGGAGACAGGGGAAGGTTGACAATGAATTACAACAAAGAGAAATAATTGAATTAATTGTACAAATAATAAGAATAACAGGGAGGGGAGACAAACCCACTATGCTTTGTGAGTGTTCAGAACGTGCAAGTGCAGAGGGGAGGGGGTTAAGGTATATATACTGTGGTGCTCATGGAGAAGTGCTCGTGGTGAAGTGCTTAAGAAGAAAAGAATGTAAGTGCAACCTTGCGTGGGAGCCTAAGTAAGTCCAGTAAAAAAAGACAGCCGCTGGGGTGAGAGATGTGGGGGATCAGGGCCCGAGGGTACATAAGGGCCCTGCACATCAGTCACGCTACTGTATGATTAGTAGGGAAAAGAGGAGGAAAAGAAAGAGGTAAAGAGAAAGGTCTTGAGGCTTTTTCGGAACTTAAGGAGGTCCTACTCAAGTCTCAGATGGTTAAAGGGAGGCTATTCCACAGGAAGGAGCCCACTGAGGAAACTGATTGACCACCAGCTCTCTGTTTAGCAAACCGCTTCACACGCAGGGAGTTGGTGCCAGAGGAACACAGAGGTCTAGAAAGGGAGTATGTGGTCAGGAAGCATTGAAGATAGAGTGGTCCCACGCCCCAGATAGCCTTGAAGATGATACAGAGGGATTTCAATGTAATCTGTGCTGAGACCGGGAGCCAGTGAAGGCTTTTTAGGCAGGATAAATGCGGTCCTTAGGCTTGAGGCCAAGGATAAGTCTCACTGCCCTATTCCTCATTAGCTAGGAGGTCGCAGGGTGGACGAAGCAAGATTAAGAAAGAGGCTATTGCAATAGTGTAGCATGGAGAAGAACAGAGCACGGGTAACATTCTCGAGTCTCAGGGGAAGGTGAGAAAGGGTAGAGTTTCTTTGAGAAGGAAGAGCTAAAAGTGGGACTTCTTGACGATGTCCTGAATATGAGGGATAAAGGAAAGGGAGGAGTCGAAGATGACTTAGAGATTCCTGGCTTCAGAGAAGGGGCTGGGGGAGCACATGGGGGAAGGTCAGAGTGAAGGGAAGAAGTAGGGTGCAGGGGACCCAATAGGGAGAATCTGTGTTTTGCTGGAATTCAGGCAGAGGTCATTAGCAGTGCACTAGGCTTGGATGGCAGAGAGGCAGTCGGGGATGAAGGAAGGTGCAAAGGCATCAGTAGGAAGTTTGAAGAAGAGTTGTGTGTCGTCAGTGTAGCACTGGAAGTTGGGGGAGAAGGAGGAAATAAGGCGTACCAGCAGAGTAAGGTAGATGTTAAAGAGCCAGGGCGAAAAAATTGAGCCGTGGGCGGCGCCACAGGTGGAGGTGGAAGTAGGGGAGGAGAAAAAGCTCAGAATGATTTTGGAGGAATGGTCAGTTAGGAAGAAGGTAAGCCAGTTCAGTACCCACTCCGACATGCCAAGGGTATCATGCAGCCTTTTTATGAGGATGGAATGCTTCACTGTGTCAAATGCAGAAAGGAGATCAAGGAGGAAGAGGACAGCAGGGGATTTGGAATCCAGGGATGTGAGCAGTTCTTCACAGGTGTTCAGAAGAGCAGTTTCCATGCCTCTGGATGCTCAGAATCCAGACTGGTGGTCATGTAGACCTCCAACAAGTTCAGTATAAGAGTTGAGTTGGGGGAGGGCCAACTTCTCAAGCAGTTTCCCCAGGAAGGGGGTGATGGAAATGGGGCGGTAGGTGGCTGGGCAGAAGGGGTCTGCAGAGGGGTTTTTATGGAGGCGCGCACTCATGAATGCTTGAGGGAGGATGTAAAAGAACCAGTAGCAAAGGAGTGGTTGCTGAGATCAACAAGAGCAGGGGCGAGAGAGGAGATGTTGTCCTTGATGGTTCTAGAAGAGCATGGGGCAACCTGTTTGGAAGACACCTTCATGGAGATGACAACTCTTGTGACTTCTTCATGGGGGACAGGAGCGAAGGAGGAGACGGAGGAAGGAGGAGGGTGAGTGGTAGGAGGGGGAATAGGGGGAAGGGTTGGGTTGGAGGAGTGCATGATCAGGCTGTTCATTATGTCCTGTTTTTTTAATGAAGTGAGAGGCAAGTGCATTTCAAAGGTCCTGGGAAGGAGTAGGGTCAGAAGATACTGCGGGCGGGTTTGAAAGTTCCCTGCATATTTTGTAGAGTGCAGCCATTTTGTTAGAGGCCTTGGACACTTGTGTCTGAATGTGGGCTCTTCTTTTGGCATGGATGTGTTAATGGAAAACATGGACTCACCATTAACCTAAGCATGAGTCACTCGCCTGGCTAATATGTCCTCATGCCTGGCCTCCAGTGCACATTGCTCATAGCAGAAAGCATGACACCAAGGATCCGGCTCTGGTTCAGAGCCCCACAAGACAGAGCAGGCTGAACAATCAGGTGCCCACCATGGTAAAGCCAGAAGGGCACAATGGTCCGAGTGGATTGCAAAATACTGGGTCGTTGGAAGGTGTACATTCAGTGCTGTAGGCCCAACATCTGGGACCATTGAGCGACACCAAAGACAGCAAAGCAGTAAGCAGTCAAGGCGGGTCAAGATCACAAGCTGCTCGAAGACGGACTCATCCATCGCCAACTCAGGTGACAGAGCGGCATCCAAATGGGCCAGAGCCACCGAGTGATAAATCTGACCATAGCTGCATCCTGCTGCATTCTGCGTCCTGCAGCATGCCCCTTATCTGTCGAAGGGGTGTAGGCTCTGCCTCTATCCGTACGTCTGTATGTCTTTTGAGAAGTTCTCTAAGAGTGGCTGGAAGTAGGGGATGTTAAGTGAAGATAGTTGTTGCAGAGTATGGAAGGTTGATGGAAGTGCATGGTGGGAGACATTTACATAGATTCCTTTTGAGTTTACCAGCTTGCATGCAAAAAGCAGGCAGAATCTATAGGAATCCAATGCATTTACACAAACTTCAGAATCCGATGCCCGTGGGAAGACATTGGTTCGGCATAGCAGAGAGGCTGGAGTGGCGAAATTGGTAATTTTGATTCCCCTGTCCACCACACAAAACCATAAAAATTACCTGAATCCTATAAATCCTGGTCAACTGTTTTAGTTATGCTTTTTATGCATAGTCTTTAAGATCCAGGTCATTGAAACTTACTGCTTAAGAACAGGCAACACCATGGCTAGCATCAGAGACCATGCTGCTGCTTGAACCCGCTGATGAACGGACGCAGGGCTCAAGAGGTCAGAGGATTGCTTCTGCCCTGTAACAAAAAGCCACCAGACAATGGTATGCAGCAACATAATTGCTTCCACAATACAGTAGCATGCCACCATGTCCAATTAAATATAACAAAAAACGTGCCATACTTGATGAGGATGCTTAATTAACAGACAACCTTGCAAACAGGATTTGAAGCTGAAATGTGTCATTAGAAGCTTGGTATATCCTAGGACGACCTTTCACAATCAATGATTGAAGGCCATTGTAATTAGGTGTTGTCCCACCACCAGCTTCACCTGTGCGAATGGCGTTCGATGCAGGCATAGAGTTGACATTGCAGAGACCAACACTGAGAGTATTTTTTCAGATCTGAACGGTGGCAAGCTCCCCTTGTAATGATTTATCTTTTACACGCCAGGTAACAGTGATACATGCATGTGCCTCAGTTAGAGTTGATTATAACAATAGTACCTACCATGGTCTTCCAGCTAACTCCTTGAACAGATTACAGAGGACACCAAACATGGCAGCCAGAACCAGTATGAAGCTTAAGAGACACAAGAACATCTCGCCCACACGTTGTGTGCCACATTGGCTTCCAAATAAAAAAAACATAATTTTCATTGTGTTCAAAAGATTAAAAACGTTCCCGTGACTCGCCTCTGTCATCCAGATTCAACTAACAATACCCCAAGACATTCACTGAGATCTGGTAATGAAAGTATTTACAAAACTGTTTTTTCCCAATAAATACAATGAGCTGAACACATTAGTTTCTCCCTAAATATCCTCGGCATAAGAGAGGTTGATATAGATCATAGATTGAGGTGACTGTTTAAGATGATTATTTAATATCTTCAGTTCAATCAGGATATGACAATGTTCCAAAGTGTCTGCAAGTGAAGCTCAGCACAAAAACATGTACACACATCCTTCACTCAGTTCTGTTTGGGAAACCCAGTCTTGGCCTGCATACGCTGGGACAAGGTTGTGCTGTAGGACACACACACTTGTTGGAATGTAAGTGTTCCCAATCCTAGACATTTTGCACACCCCCTAAACTCCTACACATCATAGTAGAACAGCTGCCATACCTGACTTCATTTGAGCAACACCCAGCCTTTTTGTCTAGCCGCATTACACCTTTAACCCAAACAGTCCTGCCTTACCTGACTTCATTTGAGCAACACCCACCAGTGGCCTTTTTACAGGCCACATTGTCCCTTTGGCCCAATAGGCTAAATTCTGCAGTTGTTCCAGATGATCTGGACTCTTCATGTCTTAGTTATTTTCTGAGGAATAGGCTGACAACTTACCAACGTGGCTATTTCTTACTTAACACAAAGAAGACCAGGCCCGTGAGTCTGACAGCATCCTCTGCCTCTCCGGATGATTTTGCTAGCTTAGCCCCATGAAAGCTTACAGCAGTGGAATTGGCCTGTCTCTGGACCTCAACGTGAACTCTGTTAGGTTAGATTTTTCAATCTATGCCAACTAACCCTCAATTGTGAGACCCCCCAAGCACTTTTTGCAGGATTTGTGGATTTGTTTTCTATGTTCCTTGGTGAGTGGGAACTGTTCCCCCACTCACCCTTTCGTTTACTCTGGCAATGGGAGTCAGTTTTATGTCTCTGCATACTTTATTTTTGGAGTCATATTTTCTTCCATTTTTTTTTTATCCTATGCAACACACCACATTCTCGGTGCAGTGTGGCTGGGAGCCCTTTGGGCTTCCCTTTGTATTTTATTTTGTATTTCTTGGGTGCACTACTACTCCCAAGGATAGAGGCATATGTGTCATCACTTCTACATTTTATATTGTGAGATCAGCACAACCCCACCTTATGTGGAGTGCTGAGGTGTTACATAGCATTCCTTTCTTACTGCTCTTATAACATTTCTGTTACAGTAACATGCTGAATGGCTGCTGGCAGTGGACTTGTTCTACCGACTTGTGTGTTATTGTTTATCCGTGGGCTGTTCTCACAGCCTCGGTAATGCAAAGAAGCGTCACCATTGACTCAAAATGGTGGCTGTATTCTTTTTTCACCATTTCTTGTCTGCTTGTTCTTTCCTGGTCTTTCTTCTGTGGTCATGGGTGGCAGAGGTCCAGGTTTGAGTTTTGTCTTGCCGGAAAGCACTCTGGAAGCCCGCCCAGGCTCCAGAGTGTCTGTGAAGACAAAAAACAACATAGGAGTCTGAAACTCTGCAGTCCTTTGTCTTCTGGCATGCTTGCTTGGAATCAGTTTGAACTCCCAAAGTTTGAATTTAGCATGAGTGCTGATTGGCTGGGTTCATGGATCAATGGCATTGATACAGAAGCTGAAGACAAGTCGACCACTGGAGCTGAATCTGATGAGGAAGAAGAAGCAAAGATGTCTGTAGCTTCTTCCAGCGACCAGAGATGCCTTCTGAGTGAGCACTGCTGTGCTGACCCTTTCTTCCATGTGACAGAGGAGACCTGAAAAGAACGTGTCCTTCGCTTGGACTGGTGGGACCAATCATTCTTAAGAGGGCCTGCATTTTGGGTCATCCCACGATGATCTGCGACCTTCCTGGGCTGCAATCCGCCCTGGGACTTCGAGGCTGAGTGCTGTGCATCGTCTTCGAAAGAATTAATCTCGCTGAAACTTTGGTGGACTTCTGTTGCACCTCCAGAAGCAAGATTCCACTCCTTAAAGTCCCCTCACCAGAGTGCTGGACCGAGGTGAATCGATCAGATGACAACCGTTCCTCATCTGGTGCCTTGGAAAGGGTGCCAAATCCACAGAGCCGCAAGAAGCTCATCAGACTCCTTTGCTGGCAGCCTTTCCACTCGACTGCTGCAGATAAATCGCTTCCAGTGTCCCTTCTTTCATCAGAAGACCAATAATCCAGTGACAGGGTCCTGCAGATGCTGCATCATGAGGTGTCTGCTTGCGTCATCTTCTTCATTGCTGAGGTACTGTCAGACTCGGGGTAATACTTCCCAAGAACCGTTCTGTCACGCACATGTAGCTAATGTAGTAATTCGTGTCGTTTGGAGTTCGCCCACAAACTGTTACTTAACTGGTAACTGGTACAGAAGATTTCCACAGTAACTCTTGTCTTTTCTACAGCTTGTGCTTACCTTTTTGACTTCCAATCTGACCCTGAAAGAGACTCAGAACTAGATAGGGACGGACTCCTAAAGCCGAAGCTCTGTGAAGAGATTGTTTAGTAACTTACCTTGTGTTGGTGTTGTTTCTGTCGTAAGGATCTGAAACAACGTTGTTACATAACTCATCAAATTTGCTCTTCAAAATCTTTTCCTTACTATGAAATCTAAGCCAGCCTCCCCTGGGCCTGCAGCCATCTAAAGCACACTGCGATGAACTACAGCACTATTTTACAAATTAAATCAGTGACATCTGCAAACAATTTGAAAAAGATCAATCTGCCCCAGTCGTATGTACTCAGATGTCTCAAATCGATTCCAATATGCTCAGTTTCATGTTCCACCCAGTAAAATTTAACAACATTACCTTAATTGTACATTCTTGAAGCCCTACGATGGGCCCAAGTGACCCCTTCCATTCCTCTGTTATCAAAACGCACATGGATATTTTTGCACATCTCATAGCAAACTTCGTAAATGTCCCCTACTTGCAAGACTGTGGCCCTCATTACGACCCTGGCGGAAAGTGACTGACCGGACCGCAACAGCGTAAATAGCGTTTCCGCCATTGCACGAAGGAGCAAAGTGCGGCTAATTACGACCCATCGGGCACGAGCATTACGCCATGGCGGAATCCGAAAGGCTGCGATGGCGGAAATGACCCCAAAACGGCCCTTACCGCCGCCGTACGCTGCACCAGGTGCAATACCGCCACCCATCTTAGCGGTCACCGTAATGAGCGGTCACCGTAATGAGCGGGCACCGCAAATTACGGGCACCGTAAATATACGGAAACGGAAGTAAAAGCATGTGGCCGGAACGGGAAACAGCACGCCGCACAACTATAAAATCCGAATCCCAACACAACCATTAAAAATCCGACCCTGACACACATCCCAACCCGTTAGCAACCCCAGTTAAAAAAATAAATATGGGAAAGGTAGCCAAGAAAGCGTGTGATCGCAAGCGGCAGGTCCACTTCTCCCGAGAGGAACTGACCGTGCTCACCGAGACCCTCCAGGAAAATGCCGCCGTCGTCTTCTCCAGTCAAATGACCAGGACGGCCCTTGCCAACAAGAAGGCCATATGGGCCCTGGTGGCACAGCGCGTAAGTGCGGTGGGGACAACACCCCGCACGCCACAGCAATGTCGCAAGCGGTGGGACGACCTGCGGATCCGCGTACGCAGCATACTTTCTGCGAACAGGAACATCGCCACAGCTACCGGGGGGGGTTCAGAGTCGCCCATCAAGTTGACCCCCTGGGAGGATATCTGCGCCTCCACCATAGGAATGGAGAGCATAGAGGGAGTCGGAGGGATGGAGAAAGGAGTGCCGACATCCGGAGAATCAGGTAGGTTGGCCAAGAGAAACAATGCGAAATCCACAAAACACGAACATGTGCAGTACCATGTGACCCCATAGTGCAATACATACTTTGCCCTGACAGCGCCCTCTAAAAGTCAGAATGAATAAACAAATCAATCAAGATGCCATAAACAACCCCTACATGTGCAGCATGCACCCCCTAACTGCAGGCAGCCAAATGAATGCATCCTCAATCCACACGAAAATGAGACCACCTCCAAGGCCCAGTCCCAAATCAGCCTCATGTACCACCCCAATGCATTTGATACGTTGCCATTCCAAATCCGACAGACCCATAACTAACGCTCGCCCCTCTTTACTCCACCACAGGGTCCGATACCAACGACGAGCTGCAGGACACCCCTACCAGCACGCCTGCAAAGAGGGCCAGGACCAACGTCCCAAGAGCCTCCACCTCAGGTGCAAGGATCAAGACACGGCAGCAGCAGGAATCAAGTGGCAGCACACTGGAGGGGACTGCAACAGGCACCCCAGCAGCCAGCAAGTCCACAACCCCAGCACCACAGGTCCCCCCAAAGAACGTATCTGATGGCACTGCCTCTGGTGGTAGCAGCACCATAGGTGACACAGCTGTCATGCCAGCATGCTCCGACACGGAAAACAGTGCTGGCGACGTAGGTACCATCCATGACCTTTCCCAATCCCCCTGCATGTTACATCCCCTACACCATGACGAAACCACGCAGGGGCACCCTGAAGACGACGACTGGCCAACCCCCACAAGTCCTGTGCCAAGGCAACATGTGTTGAGCAGCCCCCCTGTCACACCACCGCAAATGTCCATGGCCCAGCAGAGGCAACAGTCCCTCGACCTGCTGATCGAGCAACAGCAGGAAGTGTCCACGCTACTCAAGGACCATGCAAATGAATGCGGGGGTTCCAGGGCAGCCATGGAAACATCCACCGAGACACTCAGGGCACAAATAGAGAAAAGTAGTGAGAGCCTGAGAGCACAAATGGAGAGAAGCACCGAGAGCCTGAGAGCACAAATGGAGAAAAGCACCGAGAGCCTGAGAGCACAAATGGAGAAAAGCACCGAGAGCCTGAGGGGGGAACTGCATGCGACGTCCAAAGACGTTTGTGCTGAACTTGCTGCTGTGCGCCGTGTGCTCTCGGAGCTCTCACAAACCCTCAGAGACATGCATGGACGCGAGCAGGCAGAGACATCATCCGTGGCAAGTTCCGTCCAGGGCAGCCCCCAACGCAGATCTGGCAGGAACCTGCGCTCCACGGGCAGGGGTGCCCCTGATACCCGTAGAGGGGGCTTGCAATAGCGTCTACCCACGGACAGCATGCATATTTGGACACTGGTGTTGGGGGGGGAGGTAGTAGGGTGGAGGGGGTGTGTTGGGCTTCACTGGGTGGCGGGTCCATAGGGTGTATAAATCAAATCACATTAACAATACAGCACCTCATTATCATCCAATGACATGTGTGGACATTGATATTTGCGTACGAGGCCTTCATAGGCGTACAGTCCACAATGTGCCTGTACTACACACACACAGTGCCACAGGTCCCCTTTCCGTGTAATAGGCACCATGCGTGGTTGCTAGAAGCATGCATCTATGATGCTCTGTCGGATTGCACGTGCATCCTGTGCCTCATGGACTCCTTGAGGTTCCTCCACATCCCCACCCTCATCATCATCATCTTCAGGTGCATGCAGTACAGCGTCAGGGGGCATGGGCACATTCCTACGTATGCACATGTTGTGCAGCATGACACATGCCATGACCATCTTAGAAACCTTCTCATGGCTGTACATGAGTGCCCCGCCAGACCTGCTGAGGCTGCGGAAACGAGCCTTCAGTAGGCCGAATGCCTGTTCAATGACCACACGGGTACGTGAGTGGGCATGGTTGTAGTCCTCCTCATGCTCGTTCTGTGGGTTCCGGATTGGTGTAAGGAGCCATCTCTTCAGTGGATACCCGGCATCACCTGTATGAGACGAATAAAGGGTGTCAGTGGAATGATAGTGCTAAGTAGCCCCCCCCCCCTCCTGCAAGGTCATTGACGCATCAAATGGGCCACGATGTCATGCATGGAATGAGACTCACCGAGTAGCCAGGATCTGTGCCCTGCGTGTCGCTCCATGTAGCGTGGTATTCTTGTGTTCCTCAGGACCATAGAATCATGGGTAGATCCTGGAAATCTGGCACAACAATGCGTAAAGATCTTGTTGGAGTCACACACCATTTGCACATTGATTGAATGAAATTGTTTCCGGTTGCGGTACTGGACCTCCATGGCATGTGGGACAACCAATTCAACATGGGTGCAGTCGATGGCACCAATGCAACCCGGGATGCCGCCAAGTGCATGGAATCCCACTTTTGCGTTGGTAATCTCCTGGTACGTGCGTGGTAGTGTGATGTGGTCGTCGGCGTGCTTCAGGAGGGCATCGTGCACTTGGAAGAGTGTCCGTGAGAACAGTGGCTGTGAAATGCCATGCAACTGTCCCACTGTGTGCTGGTAGGTGCCTGTGGCCAGGAAGTGGAGTACAGACACCACCTTCAGTAGGGGTGGGATGGCGGTTGGGCTATCTATCATGCTCACGAGGTCAGCATGTGTCATGTCCACAATGGCGATTATGGTGTCCCGGTCCAAACGGTAGAGGGTGTGGATCTGCTCAGCAGTGAGGTTGAACGGATCAGCTCGGAGGCGTGGGATTGCGGGCCGCCTGCGTGGTGGTAGTGGCAGTGCTTGTGGGCCTTGCTGACCCTGCCTTGCCCTCCTCCTCCTCCTTCTCCTCCGTCTCCCCTGTGCGCCCGGTTGTTGTACCTGTTGTTGTTCGTCGTCTTCTTGTAGTTGTAGCACTTGCAGTGCTATCTGGTCCCCCAGGCCCAACATCGCTAGTCCTGCCGGTAGCATTTTGGAGTGGGAGTGGTTGTGGGAGGGGTTTGGGTCTGCTATATATGTGCTGTCGGCCTGTATGGCCTCCACCTGTGCTGATTGAATGAATCTGTGGCAGATGCAATCCCTTCTGGCCGAGCACGTCCCGCACGTAAGGCTGCATTTGGCCGCATGGCATCTTGGGATTGGAATCATGTATCAAATCCCGATGGCAGTGTGATGTACTTTGACTGATTTTCATGCTATGCTCCCATTGTTACACATGCTATAATTGCAGCCGCTTACATACCTGTGAAGAGTCAGTGGTATGTAGGGCTCGATCGATGGCCGACCCTCATGCAGCACAGTAACGTACTTCACCGACGGGCGTGGCGTCCCATTTGTGATTGCAGCCAGTTAGCATTATGACACACAGCCGCACTACATTGATGTAATTGTGAATGCAAGCGTTCACAGAAGCCTTTTCGACGTAATGTTGCAAGTGAGGAATTCGAAGGCCAGCATTTTTGGTTTTGAAGTAGCGGCGAGGATACGCCCACAGGTCTGGCTGGAAATGTAACGTTCTATTGTAGAATGTCCTTGGGACATGGCCCATAACGAGCAAGCAATGAATGATATGAATTGAATGGGATGCGCAATAGCGTAGTGGACGATAAGGCAGGACGTTCCCAAATCCATCTTGCTTCACAACACTACAGATCCGGCCAGGAGCACAGTGGTTTTTGCAGACTGCATTACGCACAGACGCGATGGAAGTTTCACATATTATGTGAGTGAATATTCATGCGTTTTCATTGCGGGATGAGGGAATGATGAATGGATGCATGGACAGATGATTCCATTTAGGGTCTGCCATGTACATGGGTTTTTTGAATCACTCCCCTTCCCCTGCGCTATGTGATGCAAGGCTGCCATAGTGGGACTTACGTCTATCTGCCCTTGTCGGATCCTCCCTGTCTCGACGCGCCTTCATACACTTGTGTCTAGGCACGTTACTAATCCCATGTCATGGGTTCTATCTTGACGGACGCATGCACAGTAACCGACGTTGCCAATGGTGTATTTACCTCGATTGATTTCGTTATGAATCGATACTGATTTAGGGGTGTGTATATTCCTTTGGAGTGGGCTAGCATGCATATGGGTGTGGATTTGGTGTGTTGAATGAAGATTGTAATGCATCATGAGTCCCGTAATGCAATCGGTTAATTTGTGTTTCATTTGGGTGACAGGTATCTCCTGCCCTATTGCAGATGCCATCTGTACGCCACTCCTCCAGATGGGTTTTACTCTCGACACCTGCAGCTTCGGGTGAATCAGTGGAGCACCATTACGATCTTATGGGACGATCGCCAATGGGCCACATGCCCTTACGCTGTACTGGTGGCTAGGTGCAACATTTCGGCCTTTCAGCTCGACTAGTGCCTGCCTCATGGGACGGACCTGCGGTTCTTGCCGCTTCCATGTTGCCTTTTGGAACGTTGATGTAGGCCCTGTGTGCCATGATGGTACAGGGCGTCACACAAGTGGAAGCTGGTCAATTATTGCAGATGCAGCCCTCGGTGATGATGGATGTTTTGGTGTTATTTTGCAAATTGCTGTGGGGCCTTTGTCATTTGGATGTGCATTTAAATTGTATTCCGATATTTGTCGTGTTGCATTATTCTTTGCAGGTGATGTGGCGATTTTCGATTTGTGGCGGTATGTATTGCGAGATGATCTGCATTGTGTTCCGCCTTCTGAGTTGAGTTGTGTGGTACAGTACTGGCCGCGTTTGCCTACGTAGCACAGTATGGTCACGGATAGGGGCTGCCATTGTGACTGTTTACATGATGTGCTGTTCAGGGGCGGGGGATTGGCTTTTGGCCGACTGGTGCCTGTCAGCCAGGTCGATTGGTGGAATGATGGGATGTTCAGAATGTGGCTGGTCACAGGTGCCTGTGTTTGCGTGCGTTTGTTGGAGGGGGACTGGGGTCATGTCCATTGGAATAGCTTCTGTATTCATGCCATCTGTGCCCTGCAGCTCCCATCGGCCCCTCTTGGGATGAGCCTGGCTGCTCAGTCACTCTGCCAACTTGTGTGGTACATGCTTCTGCTGATGGTTGGTTTGTTTACTGGCAAGAGTACAGGGCTGGTGCAATCCCCCTCAGGATGCTGTTTTGGATGTTGCCTTGCGCTGGTGGCAAGCGATGGGGGACTACTGTTGTTTTGTGTCATGTGTTCTTGATTTTCATTTTGATGTATTGTACCTTCACATGCCTGTGCTGCATCAGTACGGCTATGGTGACATGCCGTACATGGATGCCCACTCACGGGGCGCTTTGAGCCCCTGCATGCATTTCTACGTTGGCATGCATGGGTGAATTGTAGATTTCACTGGTTGCATAGTGTGAGTACATTGCGCCTGCCAGGAGTTGTGCAATGTGGCCAGGGAGTGGAGTACAGGCACTCAGTGGGCCATTTACGGTTGGTTCACGATGCCGTATTTCTCGCCATGGCGGAATGGTACTTTACGACGTGCTTGATGGCGTTCAGTACATGTCCGCTAGGGTCAGAATTCGCGTACCGTTGCGCCATGGCGGTGATTCCGGTTTTGCAAGGCGCGCGTGCGCGTACTTGGTGCAGTTAGCGTTGCCGTTCACTGCGGTGTCGCTAATGGCATCGTACTTTACGGTGACGGGTCATAATCGCAACGAGCGGTGTTCGATGGCGGTATTGCATTTCCGCCATCATTTTTCCATTTCCGCCAGGGTCGTAATGAGGCCCTGTGTTCAAAGCAGTCTAAACAAATTCTCGGTTCTCCACTTCTCAAGAAGCCCACGTAAGATCCAACTGTTCTAGTTACAGACAAATCTCCAAATGTTCTTGTCTCCTAAATATCATAGCTAAACTGGTCTCGCTTCAACCAAGGGACTACCTTGAGGAGGAAAGCCTGCTAGGAAACCATCAGTTGGGTTTTCGGTTGAAACAAACTATTAAATGGAGATTCGTCAGGACAGATCGCTCAGATGTTAAAGCTTGACACCATCACCTATAATTGTTTTCAATCGTTTCTCTATGGTTGCATAGCCACAGTCAGACTGGCAGCTTTTGAATATTTAACTGCCAATGTGGACTGCGCAGTTCCTCAGGGTTCCTGTCTCTCCCCAGTTCTTTTCAGCTTGTATGTGACACCGTTTCATGACTTGGTCATCAGTCTAGGAATAAAGATTTTAAATTATGCTGATGATATGCAGTTTCCTTTTAAACATGTAGGCACTCCTGGGGAAAATCTGACAACTTTTAAGGAAGTCTTTGCTACCATTGAAATTTGGATGAACACATGTTTTCTCGGGCTTAGTCAATCTAAAACTGAATTCCTTTTGTTAAATTCTAATTGTTTAAGATTGGCTATGACTTCTACTTATTCTCATATTCCCTGATCCCAGAAATATAACTTATCTATGTCACCACAGGTGCATTTGGTTGTGAAATCCTGATTGCACTACTTGATGCTGTGTAGACAAATAAGTTACTTGTTATCCAAAGCAGACTGTGCAGCCATAGCGCACACCATCATCAGTGCAAAGCTGAACCGCTGTAATGGTCTACATCTGGGGATAAACAAAAAGCACCACAGCACGCACCTTGATGAACCTACGTTACTCCATTCCTCAGTAAGATGCACTGGCTTATTGTAGTAGCCAGGGTTAAGCTTGAGGCAATGACCTTGGTTCCCAGAATCCTGCATCGACAAGCACCAGCTTACATTCCCCCTGACCCTCCTTGCTCGCATCTCTGACTGTACGCATGCATGACCTAAATGTACTAGGACCTGTAAGTTTGTCTGTCCTGCCCCCCCGCCCCCTTTTGTGTGCCCCCTCCCTAGCTTGGTCACAACTGCAACACTTCATGCACTTGCACTAGGAAAAACGTCGTCAGGCCTAGTATGCTAGTTATGTCTGTTTAGCTCATTTGGAAATTTCAAGACCTAAGAATGATTACTGTATTCCCTTGTTCCCTTCCTGCCTTGAAGTGCTTTGAAGCACTCCACATGTGTATACGGGCTGTATACATAAACAATTACAATTACAAATACAATTACTTAAAGGAGATGATCAGGCAGCATATCCCTGAGATCTTTCCATCGCGTGCTTGGTAAAGGTCCGATGCTACAGACGGAAAGGAGCCTTCGCCTGCTCTCCTCAGGTACAGGCAGCATCTCACTGGAAGTGTCAGCCTTTAGAGATTTGCACGTCCAATACCATGTTACTACTCAGAAGAACACTTGAAACTTCTCATGAAAAGTGATGTTATCTTTCTATTTTCCTTCCTTGTTTCGGCTGATGTAGTTTCCACCATAATCTTCCCTTGTTGATTTCTTTTGTTTGCTTCTCTTCTTACACCCCGAGGCTTGTGACAATGGTGCTTGGATAACTTCTTAGGTCATTATACCACCTTCATTTAATTCCATTGAGTCAGTAGAAGTGCCAAGAAGATGGACAATTCTATTTCAGTTTCTACCTCTTGAACTGAATATTATTTTAAATGTCTAACTATCACTCTACTAGGTTCTATGCTCTTTCTTCAACACCCGTTTTTACAACAGGTGTTTTGCTGTGGTTTTTATCCAAAAAACGTAATCGAAATTTTGTTTACATTTTTTGGGGGGTGTTTCCCCCAAACCTTCTTTCATTTAGCATTTTTTTTTATTCCCGACCCAGCCAACCCTTTATTTGCCATTTCCCCCTCACCCCCACAAACAAACGTTGATGATATTATTCAGAAAAAAATATGTGGCAAAACACCCATCGTAAAAACTGGTGTTGATAAAAGGACGCGATGCCCTCTACTAAATCCTATTTTAATGCTTTACATGTTCCTAATGCCTTTGCCTAATAAAACTTATCCCGAAGTCAAACCATGCATGCACCTATAATGTTCTGTCTCGTACTCTCCGAAAAACTATGCAAAAACCACTGAAAATGTTCCTAAGAATTTGATTCTTCAAAAATGCATAATATTCAAGGGTTTTGTTTTGTGCCCAAACAGTTTTGCCACGGATTACTTTGAACAATCAGAATCAAGATCCTTAATAATAATGTGAGCTAACACTTGCTTAATTGATTGAACTAGCCCTACATGGTGCATAACAAGGGGAATAGCAATCTCTCTCTGTTTCGCTTGCTCTGCACTCTTTTTCTCTCATCACTAGTTCTCGCTGTGTCGCATCCAATGTCTCCGTGCATGAGAGTCGTGTAGTCACATGTGTGCTTGCTAGATCCACCCAAATCATTTCAGACAGCAGCACAACCAGAGTGAAAACAACTTGAAGGGGTGAAGTAGATGCTGTGTATTTTAATGGTCAAAACAAGAATGAGTGCAGCAGTGACAGAGGCATCCCACGAGGTCGGAAATTACCTGTTATTTGAAGAAATTAATTATCACAGTGTGTTTCCTGAGTTTTTCTTTCTTTTTTTAAAAAATGGTACACCTTTCGTCAGGTACAAGCTTTTTGGGATGACATTTACAGTGATGTCGGCATGTGTGAAAGGTATAACTTCCACTACCTTTGTGATTTTTTGTGGTATGACATCACTGATTTATCTTGTCTCTCATCTCATTCTGAGACTCCCCCATATTCAATTAGAATCCAATAAATGTTTTACACAGTCATTTAACGGTGTTGTATGTGTTCAGCCTGACACACACTTAAATAATATTCAATTATGAATCTTCACCTAGTACTGCAACTATGAGGTCTCTCTTGACACAGGCTAGAGTGTATCATTGGGGACTAAATAGTCATCTTCCACACTGGTGAGAGAGACCTGTTTTTGTCTAAAAGGAACACCAATTTCACAATGCTCTAGTGGTTGTCAAACTGTAGTTTCTAGATTTATTAATTTTATCTTACATAGTTTTTATGCTCCAGTGGACAACACAATGCTATACATTGGAAAGGAAATCGGCATTAAGAACACATGTAGGTACAATCCCCATATAAAACCGGGGATCAGCATAATAAAAAACAAAGAATCAACTGCACAATTTATTAAAAATGACACGTGTGACTTATATATTATATTTAATGTACGTTCAGAAATGGATGTACGCCGCCGAAAGTCTGGGCAAGAATCTCGAAGTTGGGAACTATCCCGTTTAATAAGAAGGCATTACAAAAAGACAAGTTACAAGAGAATAATAACAAATTACAGGAACGAATGATCCTTAGAATCCATTGTGATTGCACTTAGCCCATTTTTGAGAAAGGCCAGGAGGCCCGAAACACGTGTCAACATTTGGGCACCTATATTGAATAAATATTACTTTTTTGATTACGAGCTTGTTGAGCATTTCATTTTTCAAGTACTGGGCAACGTTGGAGTATACCAAAAGAGAACACTTTGAATTTAATGTAGCATGACCTCTAGCTAATAGGAATGAAAAGATTCCAATTGTGTACACAGGGTTGCATTCTACTCCATTGCCATGTCCAGAAATTGTGGTTATTGAAATTGTCCCTCCCAGTGGACAGCAGCACTATCTTGCTCTCAATGGATAGAAACACCCTTTTTAGCCAAGGACGATGGACTGGCCCTACCTGGTGTTTAAAAATAAATATGACTGGCTCTGAAGGGATTTCACCTGAATAAATTAGAACGGGGATAGACCACTTGACCACACCCTCCTATCAACATGTCTCCTCAGGGCCGTTAGAGGCTTTCGTTTGCCCCAGACCTGCTCCTAGATGGTCTGACTTTGTCTGACCAACCTCTTCATGGAAACTGTGGTGGCACTCCTTGCCAAAACAAGAATGAAAGAGATTTTCAGCTACCAAACTGGCATAGTTTGTGGCCTCAAATCAAAGTGATTTACATGGAGATTGCTGGAGAATAATATAGACTCAGTTTAATTAAATTAAAGTGACATTGCTGGCATATATCAAGGGTGCAGCTGCGTAAAGTGACTTACAAAGGCAATGCTGGCATATGTTTGCGAACACAGCCATGACAATGTTGTCAAACGTTCCTGGGTATTGCTGATGAAATGGCATCCACTGCATTTTTTCTTGTGTTAGCGTAGAGATTCAATTGCCAATTGTATGGAGTTTTGACACATTTTTCTCAGACATTGTGCTGTAAAATTCTCCACATCAACAGATTATTTGAAAAGCCTTCTGTAGGGATAACCACCCGATTCACCCTATATTACTTGGCCTCTTTTGCTGTGCTTTGTCACTGATGCTAATTTATGGGTGATTTGAATGTCCTTGCACTAAAGATATTTGCAGCCACTGATCTTTTACAACGCCAGTGCCCCCCTCAGGTGGAATTCGACCTCCTGGCACCAAACTCTACCACTGACTAGTGGCATGTGCATAATAATGTTACAGGTCACCCTCAGTGGTACTTGGAACATGTGGGTGCCAGGAGCCTGGTGCCACCCCCTTGTTTCTTCACTGTGTTAGTTGTGAGATGCAAGATTTGAATACAAAACGTAATTCTTGCACCTAGTGCAGCAAACAGCACCCCTGTTGAAGCATGATCGCCATAGGAATTAGGCATGAGTGATGGCCCAGGGCGATCTGGGAGTCCGTGGGCAAGCATCTTCTTTAAGGATCTTGGAGGGGTCCCTGAGCAGAACTAGCAGCAGAAGCCTTCATTTTATGTTTCTCCACTTCACAAGCCCTATTCAGCATATAGTGGTATGGTCAGGGCACTCAATGGTATTGACAACAATTATTTTATGGAGGTCATATCATCCCACTCCAACACTCTTAACAATGCATGGTCCACTGTTCTGCCCTATTCAGTGTGGTGGACTGGGCATTTGCTTTAAAGAACTTAAATATAGACTGGCATGCCCTTCCTCCATGTTTCCGAGTACATTCCAATGACACCCCAACCCTCTGTCTCAGTATGCTGAGAATCCTTTCGCTCTCTTTGAACCAAGGACCTTTATTAAATAACCGAATTCCTAAGTAGTCAATGTATTCAAGTCAGTGGATACTTTTGCCATACAAATTGAATATTACATTAGTGATCATGATCTGATGAGAAGGCATTGCTTTTGAGGTATTGACCATCAGATTCAAGTCATTACAGACATTTACTAAAATAGAAAGTTGATGCATTTGCCCCATTGGGAGCCTAGATACAATGACTGCATCATCTGCGTACATCAGCATACCCAACTTCATCCCTTCAATGTTTGAGTCATTACAATCTGAATCGTGTATTCATTGTGCCAATACTTTCACGTTTACTGAGAGAAACAGCGAGTGGAGGGTTAATCTCTGCTTAATTGCAGAATGCTGAAAGAACATGGCAGTACACTGCCCCACTTGGCCAAATCTGACCCTAGCATCATTATCTTGATAGATCAGTTCTATAGCTTTCAATAATATGGCTGGCACTTTGAGCGTATCCAAAGCCCTCCAAAACCAACTTCTGTCCACACTAATGAATGCAGTTATGAAAAAGGCACAGACTGTTTCTTTATAATAGGACATTAATACAAGATGTCACACATTAAAACACCCACTTCACCATTGCCTTCCTAAGGCCTCCTTGCAGATCAGAGGGAATAATTGCTCCACAACCCATTCCTGCATTAACACTATTTAGTGTAGATCTTGGCTGAACAATCTATAAGGCTAATTGGGCAGTAGTTCTCAGTTAAGGCCTGGAACTGATTCCTTAGGCTCTTTTTGGAATAGGTCCACTGAGATGTTATCAAAACATGATGCCTTCAGAGCTTTTTGGGAGCCGAGAGCGGTAGACACTTCGGATTCTGAGAACACCAACCCAGACTCTGGGCTATTGTTAGATTGATCGACAAATGACGACATAGTAACAGAAAAGTGACAAGAAGACGGTGTGATCCATAAAGACTACTAAAGTATCTAAACCAGCTAATTGATAGTATTCTTGTAATTATTTCTAGCGGGTCAACAACCCATCACTATTGGCTACCAAACTGCAACATTTCCAGTGGTCCTTCCTAATCGAAGAATCCATGATTTCTCGCCAGACCTGGTGCTGTGCATCAGTAGTCTTCCTGCACCCCAGTAATGCATAGTCTGCTAGAAGCCGGATTATCATATTGTTATTCAACTTGCTGTCTCTTTTCAATTCAGCAACTAAATACCCAATAGTGGACGTTCATTCAGAATCAAACAATGAGTTGTAATTGTAATTGGTTATTTATAATGCGCTTAATACTCTGGGGTTTCTAAGCGCAGACCCAGGGATCGAACGTGTGTTGCTCCCTGTCGGCTTGCTTCATATGTGAGCGCGTTGCTCCTAAGCTATCCATCCGGGAACTTTCCTATGGTTAACCGTCATAATAGAAGTGGGGCAACCTACAATAGGTCCAATAGACATCTTAATGGTGTGAGGCACCCCTTCTACTTCGATGCTATCACTGGGAGGGGCAGAGGTTAAGCTTCCCATGTTGGTAGGATAGTCAAGTTAATTGATGGCATGATATACTCTAGATCTGAAGCTACCCATGTAATTCTATCTTTATCACAGTTTTGTAAAGGAAACGGGCTGCTCCATGATGTATGGCTTTTTACTGAGGGAGCTGTTCTGATGTGCGTGGGTATGCCTCCATTTTTAATATATGTATGATGTCATTACTGTAGAGCCAAGTACCAAGACTTGGTGTACATGACTGCACTATCACAAGCTATAAACATTGGATCTACAAGGCTACCATACCGTAGAATGTTAATTGGGGGCCCATTGTAGTCTGGTTTACAGCAGTCCACTGCCACCCTAGGGTAATAGTTTTCATTGGGCCGTCCAACACAGGCAAGGTGACTGCAGGCGTGCTACCCTAGGGTAATAGTTTAGTTTTCTTTGTGCTGCCCAGCACACATAATGTGACTTCAGGCGTGCCACCCTAGGGTAATAGTTTTCCTTGGGCTTCCCAGCACATGTAATGTGACTGCAGGCATGCCACAGTAGGGCAATAGTTATCCTTGGGCTTCCCAGCACACGTAATGTGACTGCAGGCGTGCTACCCTAGGGTAATAGTTTTCCTTGGGCTGCCCAGCACACGTAATGTGACTATAGGCGTGCCAGCCTAGAGTAATAGTTTAGTTTTCTTTGTGCTGCCCAGCACAAGTAATGTGACTGCAGGCGTGCCAGCCTAGGGTAATAGTCTTCCTTGGGCTGCCCAGCACACGTTATGTGACTGCAGGCATGCTACCCTAGGGTAATAGTTTTCCTTGGGCTTCCCAGCACACGTAATGTGACTGCAGGCATGCCAACCTAGGGTAATAGTTTTCCTTGGGCTGCCCAGCACACGTAATGTGACTGCAGGCATGCCAACCTAGGGTAATAGTTTTCCTTGGGCTTCCCAGCACATTTAATGTGACTGCAGGCATGCCACCCTAGGGTAATAGTTTTCCTTGGGCTGCCCAGCACACGTAATGTGACTGCAGGCATTCCACCCTAGGGTAATAGTTTTCCTTGGGCTGCACAGCACACGTAATGTGACTGCAGGCATTCCACCCTAGGGTAATAGTTTTCCTTGGGCTGCCTAGCACACGTATTGTGACTGCAGGTGTGCCAGCATAGGGTAATAGTTTTCCTTGGGCTGTCCAACACAGGCAATGTGACTGCAGGCGTGCTACCCTAGGGTAATAGTTTTCCTTGGGCTGCCCAGCACATGTAATGTGACTGCAGGCATGCCACCCTAGGGTAATAGTTTTCCTTGGGCTTCCCAGCACATGTAATGTGACTGCAGGCGTGCTACCCTAGGGTAATAGTTTTCCTTGGGCTTCCCAGCACATGTAATGTGACTGCAGGCATGCCACACTAGGGTAATAGTTATCCTTGAGCTGTCCAACACAGGCAATGTGACTGCAGGCGTGCTACCCTAGGGTAATAGTTTAGTTTACATTGTGCTGCCCAGCACACGTAATGTGACTGCAGGCATGCCACCCTAGGGTAATAGTTTTCCTTTGGCTGCCTAGCACACGTTATGTCACTGCAGGCATGCCACCCTAGGGTAATAGTTTTCCTTTGGCTGCCTAGCACACGTTATGTGACTGCAGGTGTGCTAGCATAGGGTAATAGTTTTCCTTGGGCTGTCCAACACAGGTAATGTGACTGCAGGCATGCCACACTAGGGTAATAGTTATCCTTGAGCTGTCCAACACAGGCAATGTGACTGCAGGCGTGCTACCCTAGGGTAATAGTTTTCCTTGGGCTGCCCAGCACATGTAATGTGACTGCAGGCGAGCTACCCTAGGGTAATAGTTATCCTTGGGCTGTCCAACACAGGCAATGTGACTGCAGGCGTGCTACCCTAGGGTAATAGTTTTCCTTGGGCTGCCCAGCGCACGTAATGTGACTGCAGGCATGCCACAGTAGGGCAATAGTTATCCTTGGGCTTCCCAGCACACGTAATGTGACTGCAGGCGTGCTACCCTAGGGTAATAGTTTTCCTTGGGCTGCCCAGCACACGTAATGTGACTATAGGCGTGCCAGCCTAGAGTAATAGTTTAGTTTTCTTTGTGCTGCCCAGCACAAGTAATGTGACTGCAGGCGTGCCAGCCTAGGGTAATAGTTTTCCTTGGGCTGCCCAGCACACGTTATGTGACTGCAGGCATGCTACCCTAGGGTAATAGTTTTCCTTGGGCTTCCCAGCACACGTAATGTGACTGCAGGCATGCCAACCTAGGGTAATAGTTTTCCTTGGGCTGCCCAGCACACGTAATGTGACTGCAGGCATGCCAACCTAGGGTAATAGTTTTCCTTGGGCTTCCCAGCACATTTAATGTGACTGCAGGCATGCCACCCTAGGGTAATAGTTTTCCTTGGGCTGCCCAGCACACGTAATGTGACTGCAGGCATTCCACCCTAGGGTAATAGTTTTCCTTGGGCTGCACAGCACACGTAATGTGACTGCAGGCATTCCACCCTAGGATAATAGTTTTCCTTGAGCTGCCTAGCACACGTATTGTGACTGCAGGTGTGCCAGCATAGGGTAATAGTTTTCCTTGGGCTGTCCAACACAGGCAATGTGACTGCAGGCGTGCTACCCTAGGGTAATAGTTTTCCTTGGGCTTCCCAGCACATGTAATGTGACTGCAGGCATGCCACACTAGGGTAATAGTTATCCTTGAGCTGTCCAACACAGGCAATGTGACTGCAGGCGTGCTACCCTAGGGTAATAGTTTAGTTTACTTTGTGCTGCCCAGCACACGTAATGTGACTGCAGGCATGCCACCCTAGGGTAATAGTTTTCCTTTGGCTGCCTAGCACACGTTATGTGACTGCAGGCATGCCACCCTAGGGTAATAGTTTTCCTTTGGCTGCCTAGCACACGTTATGTGACTGCAGGTGTGCCAGCATAGGGTAATAGTTTTCCTTGGGCTGTCCAACACAGGTAATGTGACTGCAGGCATGCCACACTAGGGTAATAGTTATCCTTGGGCTGTCCAACACAGGCAATGTGACTGCAGGCGTGCTACCCTAGGGTAATAGTTTTCCTTGGGCTGCCCAGCACATGTAATGTGACTGCAGGCGAGCTACCCTAGGGTAATAGTTATCCTTGGGCTGTCCAACACAGGCAATGTGACTGCAGGCGTGCTACCCTAGGGTAATAGTTTTCCTTGGGCTGCCCAGCGCACGTAATGTGACTGCAGGCATGCCACCCTAGGGTAATAGTTTTCCTTGGGCTTCCCAGCACATGTAATGTGACTGCAGGCATGCCACCCTAGGGTAATAGTTTTCCTTTGGCTGCCTAGCACACGTTATGTGACTGCAGGTGTGCCAGCATAGGGTAATAGTTATCCTTGAGCTGTCCAACACAGGCAATGTGACTGCAGGCGTGCTACCCTAGGGTAATAGTTTAGTTTACTTTGTGCTGCCCAGCACACGTAATGTGACTGCAGGCATGCCACCCTAGGGTAATAGTTTTCCTTTGGCTGCCTAGCACACGTTATGTGACTGCAGGCATGCCACCCTAGGGTAATAGTTTTCCTTTGGCTGCCTAGCACACGTTATGTGACTGCAGGTGTGCCAGCATAGGGTAATAGTTTTCCTTGGGCTGTCCAACACAGGTAATGTGACTGCAGGCATGCCACACTAGGGTAATAGTTATCCTTGGGCTGTCCAACACAGGCAATGTGACTGCAGGCGTGCTACCCTAGGGTAATAGTTTTCCTTGGGCTTCCCAGCACATGTAATGTGACTGCAGGCGAGCTACCCTAGGGTAATAGTTATCCTTGGGCTGTCCAACACAGGCAATGTAACTGCAGGCGTGCTACCCTAGGGTAATAGTTTTCCTTGGGCTGCCCAGCACACGTAATGTGACTGCAGGCGTGCTACCCTAGGGTAATAGTTTTCCTTGGGCTGCCCAGCACACGTGATGAGACTTCAGGCATGCCAGCCTAGAGTAATAGTTTAGTTTTCTTTGTGCTGCCCAGCACAAGTAATGTGACTGCAGGCGTGCGAGCCTAGGGTAATAGGTTTCCTTGGGCTGCCCAGCACACGTTATGTGACTGCAGGCGTGCCACCCTAGGGTAATAGTTTAGTTTTCTTTGTGCTGCCCAGCACACGTAATGTGACTGCAGGCATGCCACCCTAGGGTAATAGTTTTCCTTGGGCTTCCCAGCACACGTAATGTGACTGCAGGCATGCCACCCTCGGGTAATAGTTTTCCTCGGGCTTCCCAGCACACGTAATGTGACTGCAGGCATGCCACCCTAGGGTAATAGTTTTCCTTGGGCTTCCCAGCACACGTAATGTGACTGCAGGCATGCCACCCTCGGGTAATAGTTTTCCTTGGGCTGCCCAGCACACGTAATGTGACTGCAGGCGTGCTACCCTAGGGTAATAGTTTCGTTTTCTTTGTGCTGCCCAGCACACATAATGTGACTGCAGGCATGCCACCCTCGGGTAATAGTTTTCCTCGGGCTTCCCAGCACACGTAATGTGACTGCAGGCATGCCACCCTCGGGTAATAGTTTTCCTCGGGCTTCCCAGCACACGTAATGTGACTGCAGGCATGCCACCCTAGGGTAATAGTTTTCCTTTGGCTGCCTAGCACACGTTATGTGACTGCAGGTGTGCCAGCATAGGGTAATAGTTTTCCTTGGGCTGTCCAACACAGGCAATGTGACTGCGGGCGTGCCAACCTAGGGTAATAGTTTTCCTTGGGCTGTCCAACACAGGCAATGTGACTGCAGGCGTGCTACCCTAGGGTAATAGTTTTCCTTGGGCTGCCCAGCGCACGTAATGTGACTGCAGGCATGCTAGCCTAGGGTAATAGTTATCCTTGAGCTGTACAACACAGGCAATGTGACTGCAGGCGTGCTACCCTTGGGTAATAGTTTAGTTTACTTTGTGCTGCCCAGCACACGTAATGTGACTGCAGGCATGCCACCCTCAGGTAATAGTTTTCCTTGGGCTTCCCAGCACATGTAATGTGACTGCAGGCATGCTAGCCTAGGGTAATAGTTATCCTTGAGCTGTACAACACAGGCAATGTGACTGCAGGCGTGCTACCCTAGGGTAATAGTTTAGTTTACTTTGTGCTGCCCAGCACACGTAATGTGACTGCAGGCATGCCACCCTCAGGTAATAGTTTTCCTTGGGCTTCCCAGCACATGTAATGTGACTGCAGGCATGCCACCCTAGGGTAATAGTTTTCCTTGGGCTTCCCAGCACATGTAATGTGACTGCAGGCATGCCACACTAGGGTAATAGTTATCCTTGGGCTGTCCAACACAGGCAATGTGACTGCAGGCGTGCTACCCTAAGGTAATAGTTTTGCTTGGGCTGCCCAGCACACGTAATGTGACTGCAGGCGTGCTACCCTAGGGTAATAGTTTTCCTTGGGCTGCCCAGCACACGTGATGAGACTTCAGGCATGCCAGCCTACAGTAATAGTTTAGTTTTCTTTGTGCTGCCCAGTACAAGTAATGTGACTGCAGGCATGCCACCCTAGGGTAATAGTTTTCCTTGGGCTTCCCAGCACACGTAATGTGTCTGCAGGCATGCCACCCTTGGGTAATAGTTTTCCTTGGGCTTCCCAGCACACGTAATGTGACTGCAGGCATGCCAACCTAGGGTAATAGTTTTCCTTGGGCTGCCCAGCACACGTAATGTGACTGCAGGCATGCCAACCTAGGGTAATAGTTTTCCTTGGGCTGCCCAGCACACGTGATGAGACTTCAGGCATGCCAGCCTAGAGTAATAGTTTAGTTTTCTTTGTGCTGCCCAGCACAAGTAATGTGACTGCAGGCGTGCGAGCCTAGGGTAATAGGTTTCCTTGGGCTGCCCAGCACACGTTATGTGACTGCAGGCGTGCCACCCTAGGGTAATAGTTTAGTTTTCTTTGTGCTGCCCAGCACACGTAATGTGACTGCAGGCATGCCACCCTAGGGTAATAGTTTTCCTTGGGCTTCCCAGCACACGTAATGTGACTGCAGGCATGCCACCCTCGGGTAATAGTTTTCCTTGGGCTGCCCAGCACACGTAATGTGACTGCAGGCGTGCTACCCTAGGGTAATAGTTTCGTTTTCTTTGTGCTGCCCAGCACACATAATGTGACTGCAGGCATGCCACCCTCGGGTAATAGTTTTCCTCGGGCTTCCCAGCACACGTAATGTGACTGCAGGCATGCCACCCTCGGGTAATAGTTTTCCTCGGGCTTCCC
Organism: Ambystoma mexicanum; assembly: GCF_040938575.1. NCBI lineage: Eukaryota > Metazoa > Chordata > Amphibia > Caudata > Ambystomatidae > Ambystoma > Ambystoma mexicanum. The sequence continues at coordinate 1,346,140,184 of NC_090931.1, forward strand.
AGCACACGTAATGTGACTGCAGGCATGCCACCCTAGGGTAATAGTTTTCCTTTGGCTGCCTAGCACACGTTATGTGACTGCAGGTGTGCCAGCATAGGGTAATAGTTTTCCTTGGGCTGTCCAACACAGGCAATGTGACTGCGGGCGTGCCAACCTAGGGTAATAGTTTTCCTTGGGCTGTCCAACACAGGCAATGTGACTGCAGGCGTGCTACCCTAGGGTAATAGTTTTCCTTGGGCTGCCCAGCGCACGTAATGTGACTGCAGGCATGCTAGCCTAGGGTAATAGTTATCCTTGAGCTGTACAACACAGGCAATGTGACTGCAGGCGTGCTACCCTAGGGTAATAGTTTAGTTTACTTTGTGCTGCCCAGCACACGTAATGTGACTGCAGGCATGCCACCCTCAGGTAATAGTTTTCCTTGGGCTTCCCAGCACATGTAATGTGACTGCAGGCATGCTAGCCTAGGGTAATAGTTATCCTTGAGCTGTACAACACAGGCAATGTGACTGCAGGCGTGCTACCCTAGGGTAATAGTTTAGTTTACTTTGTGCTGCCCAGCACACGTAATGTGACTGCAGGCATGCCACCCTCAGGTAATAGTTTTCCTTGGGCTTCCCAGCACATGTAATGTGACTGCAGGCATGCCACCCTAGGGTAATAGTTTTCCTTGGGCTTCCCAGCACATGTAATGTGACTGCAGGCATGCCACACTAGGGTAATAGTTATCCTTGGGCTGTCCAACACAGGCAATGTGACTGCAGGCGTGCTACCCTAAGGTAATAGTTTTGCTTGGGCTGCCCAGCACACGTAATGTGACTGCAGGCGTGCTACCCTAGGGTAATAGTTTTCCTTGGGCTGCCCAGCACACGTGATGAGACTTCAGGCATGCCAGCCTACAGTAATAGTTTAGTTTTCTTTGTGCTGCCCAGTACAAGTAATGTGACTGCAGGCATGCCACCCTAGGGTAATAGTTTTCCTTGGGCTTCCCAGCACACGTAATGTGTCTGCAGGCATGCCACCCTTGGGTAATAGTTTTCCTTGGGCTTCCCAGCACACGTAATGTGACTGCAGGCATGCCAACCTAGGGTAATAGTTTTCCTTGGGCTGCCCAGCACACGTAATGTGACTGCAGGCATGCCAACCTAGGGTAATAGTTTTCCTTGGGCTTCCCAGCACATTTAATGTGACTGCAGGCATGCCACCCTAGGGTAATAGTTTTCCTTGGGCTGCCCAGCACACGTAATGTGACTGCAGGCATTCCACCCTAGGGTAATAGTTTTCCTTGGGCTGCACAGCACACGTAATGTGACTGCAGGCATTCCACCCTAGGGTAATAGTTTTCCTTGGGCTGTCCAACACAGGCAATGTGACTGCAGGCGTGCTACCCTAGGGTAATAGTTTTCCTTGGGCTGCCCAGCACATGTAATGTGACTGCAGGCGAGCTACCCTAGGGTAATAGTTATCCTTGGGCTGTCCAACACAGGCAATGTGACTGCAGGCGTGCTACCCTAGGGTAATAGTTTTCCTTGGGCTGCCCAGCGCACGTAATGTGACTGCAGGCATGCCACCCTAGGGTAATAGTTTTCCTTGGGCTTCCCAGCACATGTAATGTGACTGCAGGCATGCCACCCTAGGGTAATAGTTTTCCTTTGGCTGCCTAGCACACGTTATGTGACTGCAGGTGTGCCAGCATAGGGTAATAGTTATCCTTGAGCTGTCCAACACAGGCAATGTGACTGCAGGCGTGCTACCCTAGGGTAATAGTTTAGTTTACTTTGTGCTGCCCAGCACACGTAATGTGACTGCAGGCATGCCACCCTAGGGTAATAGTTTTCCTTTGGCTGCCTAGCACACGTTATGTGACTGCAGGCATGCCACCCTAGGGTAATAGTTTTCCTTTGGCTGCCTAGCACACGTTATGTGACTGCAGGTGTGCCAGCATAGGGTAATAGTTTTCCTTGGGCTGTCCAACACAGGTAATGTGACTGCAGGCATGCCACACTAGGGTAATAGTTATCCTTGGGCTGTCCAACACAGGCAATGTGACTGCAGGCGTGCTACCCTAGGGTAATAGTTTTCCTTGGGCTTCCCAGCACATGTAATGTGACTGCAGGCGAGCTACCCTAGGGTAATAGTTATCCTTGGGCTGTCCAACACAGGCAATGTAACTGCAGGCGTGCTACCCTAGGGTAATAGTTTTCCTTGGGCTGCCCAGCACACGTAATGTGACTGCAGGCGTGCTACCCTAGGGTAATAGTTTTCCTTGGGCTGCCCAGCACACGTGATGAGACTTCAGGCATGCCAGCCTAGAGTAATAGTTTAGTTTTCTTTGTGCTGCCCAGCACAAGTAATGTGACTGCAGGCGTGCGAGCCTAGGGTAATAGGTTTCCTTGGGCTGCCCAGCACACGTTATGTGACTGCAGGCGTGCCACCCTAGGGTAATAGTTTAGTTTTCTTTGTGCTGCCCAGCACACGTAATGTGACTGCAGGCATGCCACCCTAGGGTAATAGTTTTCCTTGGGCTGCCCAGCACACGTGATGAGACTTCAGGCATGCCAGCCTAGAGTAATAGTTTAGTTTTCTTTGTGCTGCCCAGCACAAGTAATGTGACTGCAGGCGTGCGAGCCTAGGGTAATAGTTTTCCTTGGGCTGCACAGCACACGTAATGTGACTGCAGGCATTCCACCCTAGGGTAATAGTTTTCCTTGGGCTGCCTAGCACACGTATTGTGACTGCAGGTGTGCCAGCATAGGGTAATAGTTTTCCTTGGGCTGTCCAACACAGGCAATGTGACTGCAGGCGTGCTACCCTAGGGTAATAGTTTTCCTTGGGCTGCCCAGCACATGTAATGTGACTGCAGGCATGCCACCCTAGGGTAATAGTTTTCCTTGGGCTTCCCAGCACATGTAATGTGACTGCAGGCGTGCTACCCTAGGGTAATAGTTTTCCTTGGGCTTCCCAGCACATGTAATGTGACTGCAGGCATGCCACACTAGGGTAATAGTTATCCTTGAGCTGTCCAACACAGGCAATGTGACTGCAGGCGTGCTACCCTAGGGTAATAGTTTAGTTTACATTGTGCTGCCCAGCACACGTAATGTGACTGCAGGCATGCCACCCTAGGGTAATAGTTTTCCTTTGGCTGCCTAGCACACGTTATGTCACTGCAGGCATGCCACCCTAGGGTAATAGTTTTCCTTTGGCTGCCTAGCACACGTTATGTGACTGCAGGTGTGCTAGCATAGGGTAATAGTTTTCCTTGGGCTGTCCAACACAGGTAATGTGACTGCAGGCATGCCACACTAGGGTAATAGTTATCCTTGAGCTGTCCAACACAGGCAATGTGACTGCAGGCGTGCTACCCTAGGGTAATAGTTTTCCTTGGGCTGCCCAGCACATGTAATGTGACTGCAGGCGAGCTACCCTAGGGTAATAGTTATCCTTGGGCTGTCCAACACAGGCAATGTGACTGCAGGCGTGCTACCCTAGGGTAATAGTTTTCCTTGGGCTGCCCAGCGCACGTAATGTGACTGCAGGCATGCCACAGTAGGGCAATAGTTATCCTTGGGCTTCCCAGCACACGTAATGTGACTGCAGGCGTGCTACCCTAGGGTAATAGTTTTCCTTGGGCTGCCCAGCACACGTAATGTGACTATAGGCGTGCCAGCCTAGAGTAATAGTTTAGTTTTCTTTGTGCTGCCCAGCACAAGTAATGTGACTGCAGGCGTGCCAGCCTAGGGTAATAGTTTTCCTTGGGCTGCCCAGCACACGTTATGTGACTGCAGGCATGCTACCCTAGGGTAATAGTTTTCCTTGGGCTTCCCAGCACACGTAATGTGACTGCAGGCATGCCAACCTAGGGTAATAGTTTTCCTTGGGCTGCCCAGCACACGTAATGTGACTGCAGGCATGCCAACCTAGGGTAATAGTTTTCCTTGGGCTTCCCAGCACATTTAATGTGACTGCAGGCATGCCACCCTAGGGTAATAGTTTTCCTTGGGCTGCCCAGCACACGTAATGTGACTGCAGGCATTCCACCCTAGGGTAATAGTTTTCCTTGGGCTGCACAGCACACGTAATGTGACTGCAGGCATTCCACCCTAGGATAATAGTTTTCCTTGAGCTGCCTAGCACACGTATTGTGACTGCAGGTGTGCCAGCATAGGGTAATAGTTTTCCTTGGGCTGTCCAACACAGGCAATGTGACTGCAGGCGTGCTACCCTAGGGTAATAGTTTTCCTTGGGCTTCCCAGCACATGTAATGTGACTGCAGGCATGCCACACTAGGGTAATAGTTATCCTTGAGCTGTCCAACACAGGCAATGTGACTGCAGGCGTGCTACCCTAGGGTAATAGTTTAGTTTACTTTGTGCTGCCCAGCACACGTAATGTGACTGCAGGCATGCCACCCTAGGGTAATAGTTTTCCTTTGGCTGCCTAGCACACGTTATGTGACTGCAGGCATGCCACCCTAGGGTAATAGTTTTCCTTTGGCTGCCTAGCACACGTTATGTGACTGCAGGTGTGCCAGCATAGGGTAATAGTTTTCCTTGGGCTGTCCAACACAGGTAATGTGACTGCAGGCATGCCACACTAGGGTAATAGTTATCCTTGGGCTGTCCAACACAGGCAATGTGACTGCAGGCGTGCTACCCTAGGGTAATAGTTTTCCTTGGGCTGCCCAGCACATGTAATGTGACTGCAGGCGAGCTACCCTAGGGTAATAGTTATCCTTGGGCTGTCCAACACAGGCAATGTGACTGCAGGCGTGCTACCCTAGGGTAATAGTTTTCCTTGGGCTGCCCAGCGCACGTAATGTGACTGCAGGCATGCCACCCTAGGGTAATAGTTTTCCTTGGGCTTCCCAGCACATGTAATGTGACTGCAGGCATGCCACCCTAGGGTAATAGTTTTCCTTTGGCTGCCTAGCACACGTTATGTGACTGCAGGTGTGCCAGCATAGGGTAATAGTTATCCTTGAGCTGTCCAACACAGGCAATGTGACTGCAGGCGTGCTACCCTAGGGTAATAGTTTAGTTTACTTTGTGCTGCCCAGCACACGTAATGTGACTGCAGGCATGCCACCCTAGGGTAATAGTTTTCCTTTGGCTGCCTAGCACACGTTATGTGACTGCAGGCATGCCACCCTAGGGTAATAGTTTTCCTTTGGCTGCCTAGCACACGTTATGTGACTGCAGGTGTGCCAGCATAGGGTAATAGTTTTCCTTGGGCTGTCCAACACAGGTAATGTGACTGCAGGCATGCCACACTAGGGTAATAGTTATCCTTGGGCTGTCCAACACAGGCAATGTGACTGCAGGCGTGCTACCCTAGGGTAATAGTTTTCCTTGGGCTTCCCAGCACATGTAATGTGACTGCAGGCGAGCTACCCTAGGGTAATAGTTATCCTTGGGCTGTCCAACACAGGCAATGTAACTGCAGGCGTGCTACCCTAGGGTAATAGTTTTCCTTGGGCTGCCCAGCACACGTAATGTGACTGCAGGCGTGCTACCCTAGGGTAATAGTTTTCCTTGGGCTGCCCAGCACACGTGATGAGACTTCAGGCATGCCAGCCTAGAGTAATAGTTTAGTTTTCTTTGTGCTGCCCAGCACAAGTAATGTGACTGCAGGCGTGCGAGCCTAGGGTAATAGGTTTCCTTGGGCTGCCCAGCACACGTTATGTGACTGCAGGCGTGCCACCCTAGGGTAATAGTTTAGTTTTCTTTGTGCTGCCCAGCACACGTAATGTGACTGCAGGCATGCCACCCTAGGGTAATAGTTTTCCTTGGGCTTCCCAGCACACGTAATGTGACTGCAGGCATGCCACCCTCGGGTAATAGTTTTCCTTGGGCTGCCCAGCACACGTAATGTGACTGCAGGCGTGCTACCCTAGGGTAATAGTTTCGTTTTCTTTGTGCTGCCCAGCACACATAATGTGACTGCAGGCATGCCACCCTCGGGTAATAGTTTTCCTCGGGCTTCCCAGCACACGTAATGTGACTGCAGGCATGCCACCCTAGGGTAATAGTTTTCCTTGGGCTTCCCAGCACACGTAATGTGACTGCAGGCATGCCACCCTCGGGTAATAGTTTTCCTTGGGCTGCCCAGCACACGTAATGTGACTGCAGGCGTGCTACCCTAGGGTAATAGTTTCGTTTTCTTTGTGCTGCCCAGCACACATAATGTGACTGCAGGCATGCCACCCTCGGGTAATAGTTTTCCTCGGGCTTCCCAGCACACGTAATGTGACTGCAGGCATGCCACCCTCGGGTAATAGTTTTCCTCGGGCTTCCCAGCACACGTAATGTGACTGCAGGCATGCCACCCTAGGGTAATAGTTTTCCTTTGGCTGCCTAGCACACGTTATGTGACTGCAGGTGTGCCAGCATAGGGTAATAGTTTTCCTTGGGCTGTCCAACACAGGCAATGTGACTGCGGGCGTGCCAACCTAGGGTAATAGTTTTCCTTGGGCTGTCCAACACAGGCAATGTGACTGCAGGCGTGCTACCCTAGGGTAATAGTTTTCCTTGGGCTGCCCAGCGCACGTAATGTGACTGCAGGCATGCTAGCCTAGGGTAATAGTTATCCTTGAGCTGTACAACACAGGCAATGTGACTGCAGGCGTGCTACCCTAGGGTAATAGTTTAGTTTACTTTGTGCTGCCCAGCACACGTAATGTGACTGCAGGCATGCCACCCTCAGGTAATAGTTTTCCTTGGGCTTCCCAGCACATGTAATGTGACTGCAGGCATGCTAGCCTAGGGTAATAGTTATCCTTGAGCTGTACAACACAGGCAATGTGACTGCAGGCGTGCTACCCTAGGGTAATAGTTTAGTTTACTTTGTGCTGCCCAGCACACGTAATGTGACTGCAGGCATGCCACCCTCAGGTAATAGTTTTCCTTGGGCTTCCCAGCACATGTAATGTGACTGCAGGCATGCCACCCTAGGGTAATAGTTTTCCTTGGGCTTCCCAGCACATGTAATGTGACTGCAGGCATGCCACACTAGGGTAATAGTTATCCTTGGGCTGTCCAACACAGGCAATGTGACTGCAGGCGTGCTACCCTAAGGTAATAGTTTTGCTTGGGCTGCCCAGCACACGTAATGTGACTGCAGGCGTGCTACCCTAGGGTAATAGTTTTCCTTGGGCTGCCCAGCACACGTGATGAGACTTCAGGCATGCCAGCCTACAGTAATAGTTTAGTTTTCTTTGTGCTGCCCAGTACAAGTAATGTGACTGCAGGCATGCCACCCTAGGGTAATAGTTTTCCTTGGGCTTCCCAGCACACGTAATGTGTCTGCAGGCATGCCACCCTTGGGTAATAGTTTTCCTTGGGCTTCCCAGCACACGTAATGTGACTGCAGGCATGCCAACCTAGGGTAATAGTTTTCCTTGGGCTGCCCAGCACACGTAATGTGACTGCAGGCATGCCAACCTAGGGTAATAGTTTTCCTTGGGCTGCCCAGCACACGTGATGAGACTTCAGGCATGCCAGCCTAGAGTAATAGTTTAGTTTTCTTTGTGCTGCCCAGCACAAGTAATGTGACTGCAGGCGTGCGAGCCTAGGGTAATAGGTTTCCTTGGGCTGCCCAGCACACGTTATGTGACTGCAGGCGTGCCACCCTAGGGTAATAGTTTAGTTTTCTTTGTGCTGCCCAGCACACGTAATGTGACTGCAGGCATGCCACCCTAGGGTAATAGTTTTCCTTGGGCTTCCCAGCACACGTAATGTGACTGCAGGCATGCCACCCTCGGGTAATAGTTTTCCTTGGGCTGCCCAGCACACGTAATGTGACTGCAGGCGTGCTACCCTAGGGTAATAGTTTCGTTTTCTTTGTGCTGCCCAGCACACATAATGTGACTGCAGGCATGCCACCCTCGGGTAATAGTTTTCCTCGGGCTTCCCAGCACACGTAATGTGACTGCAGGCATGCCACCCTCGGGTAATAGTTTTCCTCGGGCTTCCCAGCACACGTAATGTGACTGCAGGCATGCCACCCTAGGGTAATAGTTTTCCTTTGGCTGCCTAGCACACGTTATGTGACTGCAGGTGTGCCAGCATAGGGTAATAGTTTTCCTTGGGCTGTCCAACACAGGCAATGTGACTGCGGGCGTGCCAACCTAGGGTAATAGTTTTCCTTGGGCTGTCCAACACAGGCAATGTGACTGCAGGCGTGCTACCCTAGGGTAATAGTTTTCCTTGGGCTGCCCAGCGCACGTAATGTGACTGCAGGCATGCTAGCCTAGGGTAATAGTTATCCTTGAGCTGTACAACACAGGCAATGTGACTGCAGGCGTGCTACCCTAGGGTAATAGTTTAGTTTACTTTGTGCTGCCCAGCACACGTAATGTGACTGCAGGCATGCCACCCTCAGGTAATAGTTTTCCTTGGGCTTCCCAGCACATGTAATGTGACTGCAGGCATGCTAGCCTAGGGTAATAGTTATCCTTGAGCTGTACAACACAGGCAATGTGACTGCAGGCGTGCTACCCTAGGGTAATAGTTTAGTTTACTTTGTGCTGCCCAGCACACGTAATGTGACTGCAGGCATGCCACCCTCAGGTAATAGTTTTCCTTGGGCTTCCCAGCACATGTAATGTGACTGCAGGCATGCCACCCTAGGGTAATAGTTTTCCTTGGGCTTCCCAGCACATGTAATGTGACTGCAGGCATGCCACACTAGGGTAATAGTTATCCTTGGGCTGTCCAACACAGGCAATGTGACTGCAGGCGTGCTACCCTAAGGTAATAGTTTTGCTTGGGCTGCCCAGCACACGTAATGTGACTGCAGGCGTGCTACCCTAGGGTAATAGTTTTCCTTGGGCTGCCCAGCACACGTGATGAGACTTCAGGCATGCCAGCCTACAGTAATAGTTTAGTTTTCTTTGTGCTGCCCAGTACAAGTAATGTGACTGCAGGCATGCCACCCTAGGGTAATAGTTTTCCTTGGGCTTCCCAGCACACGTAATGTGTCTGCAGGCATGCCACCCTTGGGTAATAGTTTTCCTTGGGCTTCCCAGCACACGTAATGTGACTGCAGGCATGCCAACCTAGGGTAATAGTTTTCCTTGGGCTGCCCAGCACACGTAATGTGACTGCAGGCATGCCAACCTAGGGTAATAGTTTTCCTTGGGCTTCCCAGCACATTTAATGTGACTGCAGGCATGCCACCCTAGGGTAATAGTTTTCCTTGGGCTGCCCAGCACACGTAATGTGACTGCAGGCATTCCACCCTAGGGTAATAGTTTTCCTTGGGCTGCACAGCACACGTAATGTGACTGCAGGCATTCCACCCTAGGGTAATAGTTTTCCTTGGGCTGTCCAACACAGGCAATGTGACTGCAGGCGTGCTACCCTAGGGTAATAGTTTTCCTTGGGCTGCCCAGCACATGTAATGTGACTGCAGGCGAGCTACCCTAGGGTAATAGTTATCCTTGGGCTGTCCAACACAGGCAATGTGACTGCAGGCGTGCTACCCTAGGGTAATAGTTTTCCTTGGGCTGCCCAGCGCACGTAATGTGACTGCAGGCATGCCACCCTAGGGTAATAGTTTTCCTTGGGCTTCCCAGCACATGTAATGTGACTGCAGGCATGCCACCCTAGGGTAATAGTTTTCCTTTGGCTGCCTAGCACACGTTATGTGACTGCAGGTGTGCCAGCATAGGGTAATAGTTATCCTTGAGCTGTCCAACACAGGCAATGTGACTGCAGGCGTGCTACCCTAGGGTAATAGTTTAGTTTACTTTGTGCTGCCCAGCACACGTAATGTGACTGCAGGCATGCCACCCTAGGGTAATAGTTTTCCTTTGGCTGCCTAGCACACGTTATGTGACTGCAGGCATGCCACCCTAGGGTAATAGTTTTCCTTTGGCTGCCTAGCACACGTTATGTGACTGCAGGTGTGCCAGCATAGGGTAATAGTTTTCCTTGGGCTGTCTAACACAGGTAATGTGACTGCAGGCATGCCACACTAGGGTAATAGTTATCCTTGGGCTGTCCAACACAGGCAATGTGACTGCAGGCGTGCTACCCTAGGGTAATAGTTTTCCTTGGGCTTCCCAGCACATGTAATGTGACTGCAGGCGAGCTACCCTAGGGTAATAGTTATCCTTGGGCTGTCCAACACAGGCAATGTAACTGCAGGCGTGCTACCCTAGGGTAATAGTTTTCCTTGGGCTGCCCAGCACACGTAATGTGACTGCAGGCGTGCTACCCTAGGGTAATAGTTTTCCTTGGGCTGCCCAGCACACGTGATGAGACTTCAGGCATGCCAGCCTAGAGTAATAGTTTAGTTTTCTTTGTGCTGCCCAGCACAAGTAATGTGACTGCAGGCGTGCGAGCCTAGGGTAATAGGTTTCCTTGGGCTGCCCAGCACACGTTATGTGACTGCAGGCGTGCCACCCTAGGGTAATAGTTTAGTTTTCTTTGTGCTGCCCAGCACACGTAATGTGACTGCAGGCATGCCACCCTAGGGTAATAGTTTTCCTTGGGCTGCCCAGCACACGTGATGAGACTTCAGGCATGCCAGCCTAGAGTAATAGTTTAGTTTTCTTTGTGCTGCCCAGCACAAGTAATGTGACTGCAGGCGTGCGAGCCTAGGGTAATAGGTTTCCTTGGGCTGCCCAGCACACGTTATGTGACTGCAGGCGTGCCACCCTAGGGTAATAGTTTAGTTTTCTTTGTGCTGCCCAGCACACGTAATGTGACTGCAGGCATGCCACCCTAGGGTAATAGTTTTCCTTGGGCTTCCCAGCACACGTAATGTGACTGCAGGCATGCCACCCTCGGGTAATAGTTTTCCTTGGGCTGCCCAGCACACGTAATGTGACTGCAGGCGTGCTACCCTAGGGTAATAGTTTCGTTTTCTTTGTGCTGCCCAGCACACATAATGTGACTGCAGGCATGCCACCCTCGGGTAATAGTTTTCCTCGGGCTTCCCAGCACACGTAATGTGACTGCAGGCATGCCACCCTCGGGTAATAGTTTTCCTCGGGCTTCCCAGCACACGTAATGTGACTGCAGGCATGCCACCCTAGGGTAATAGTTTTCCTTTGGCTGCCTAGCACACGTTATGTGACTGCAGGTGTGCCAGCATAGGGTAATAGTTTTCCTTGGGCTGTCCAACACAGGCAATGTGACTGCGGGCGTGCCAACCTAGGGTAATAGTTTTCCTTGGGCTGTCCAACACAGGCAATGTGACTGCAGGCGTGCTACCCTAGGGTAATAGTTTTCCTTGGGCTGCCCAGCGCACGTAATGTGACTGCAGGCATGCTAGCCTAGGGTAATAGTTATCCTTGAGCTGTACAACACAGGCAATGTGACTGCAGGCGTGCTACCCTAGGGTAATAGTTTAGTTTACTTTGTGCTGCCCAGCACACGTAATGTGACTGCAGGCATGCCACCCTCAGGTAATAGTTTTCCTTGGGCTTCCCAGCACATGTAATGTGACTGCAGGCATGCTAGCCTAGGGTAATAGTTATCCTTGAGCTGTACAACACAGGCAATGTGACTGCAGGCGTGCTACCCTAGGGTAATAGTTTAGTTTACTTTGTGCTGCCCAGCACACGTAATGTGACTGCAGGCATGCCACCCTCAGGTAATAGTTTTCCTTGGGCTTCCCAGCACATGTAATGTGACTGCAGGCATGCCACCCTAGGGTAATAGTTTTCCTTGGGCTTCCCAGCACATGTAATGTGACTGCAGGCATGCCACACTAGGGTAATAGTTATCCTTGGGCTGTCCAACACAGGCAATGTGACTGCAGGCGTGCTACCCTAAGGTAATAGTTTTGCTTGGGCTGCCCAGCACACGTAATGTGACTGCAGGCGTGCTACCCTAGGGTAATAGTTTTCCTTGGGCTGCCCAGCACACGTGATGAGACTTCAGGCATGCCAGCCTACAGTAATAGTTTAGTTTTCTTTGTGCTGCCCAGTACAAGTAATGTGACTGCAGGCATGCCACCCTAGGGTAATAGTTTTCCTTGGGCTTCCCAGCACACGTAATGTGTCTGCAGGCATGCCACCCTTGGGTAATAGTTTTCCTTGGGCTTCCCAGCACACGTAATGTGACTGCAGGCATGCCAACCTAGGGTAATAGTTTTCCTTGGGCTGCCCAGCACACGTAATGTGACTGCAGGCATGCCAACCTAGGGTAATAGTTTTCCTTGGGCTTCCCAGCACATTTAATGTGACTGCAGGCATGCCACCCTAGGGTAATAGTTTTCCTTGGGCTGCCCAGCACACGTAATGTGACTGCAGGCATTCCACCCTAGGGTAATAGTTTTCCTTGGGCTGCACAGCACACGTAATGTGACTGCAGGCATTCCACCCTAGGGTAATAGTTTTCCTTGGGCTGCCTAGCACACGTATTGTGACTGCAGGTGTGCCAGCATAGGGTAATAGTTTTCCTTGGGCTGTCCAACACAGGCAATGTGACTGCAGGCGTGCTACCCTAGGGTAATAGTTTTCCTTGGGCTGCCCAGCGCACGTAATGTGACTGCAGGCATGCCACCCTAGGGTAATAGTTTTCCTTGGGCTTCCCAGCACATGTAATGTGACTGCAGGCGTGCTACCCTAGGGTAATAGTTTTCCTTGGGCTTCCCAGCACATGTAATGTGACTGCAGGCATGCCACACTAGGGTAATAGTTATCCTTGAGCTGTCCAACACAGGCAATGTGACTGCAGGCGTGCTACCCTAGGGTAATAGTTTAGTTTACTTTGTGCTGCCCAGCACACGTAATGTGACTTCAGGCATGCCACCCTAGGGTAATAGTTTTCCTTTGGCTGCCTAGCACACGTTATGTGACTGCAGGCATGCCACCCTAGGGTAATAGTTTTCCTTTGGCTGCCTAGCACACGTTATGTGACTGCAGGTGTGCCAGCATAGGGTAATAGTTTTCCTTGGGCTGTCCAACACAGGTAATGTGACTGCAGGCATGCCACACTAGGGTAATAGTTATCCTTGGGCTGTCCAACACAGGCAATGTGACTGCAGGCGTGCTACCCTAGGGTAATAGTTTTCCTTGGGCTGCCCAGCACATGTAATGTGACTGCAGGCGAGCTACCCTAGGGTAATAGTTATCCTTGGGCTGTCCAACACAGGCAATGTGACTGCAGGCGTGCTACCCTAGGGTAATAGTTTTCCTTGGGCTGCCCAGCGCACGTAATGTGACTGCAGGCATGCCACCCTAGGGTAATAGTTTTCCTTGGGCTTCCCAGCACATGTAATGTGACTGCAGGCATGCCACCCTAGGGTAATAGTTTTCCTTTGGCTGCCTAGCACACGTTATGTGACTGCAGGTGTGCCAGCATAGGGTAATAGTTATCCTTGAGCTGTCCAACACAGGCAATGTGACTGCAGGCGTGCTACCCTAGGGTAATAGTTTAGTTTACTTTGTGCTGCCCAGCACACGTAATGTGACTGCAGGCATGCCACCCTAGGGTAATAGTTTTCCTTTGGCTGCCTAGCACACGTTATGTGACTGCAGGCATGCCACCCTAGGGTAATAGTTTTCCTTTGGCTGCCTAGCACACGTTATGTGACTGCAGGTGTGCCAGCATAGGGTAATAGTTTTCCTTGGGCTGTCCAACACAGGTAATGTGACTGCAGGCATGCCACATTAGGGTAATAGTTATCCTTGGGCTGTCCAACACAGGCAATGTGACTGCAGGCATGCTACCCTAGGGTAATAGTTTTCCTTGGCCTTCCCAGCACATGTAATGTGAATGCAGGCGAGCTACCCTAGGGTAATAGTTATCCTTGGGCTGTCCAACACAGGCAATGTAACTGCAGGCGTGCTACCCTAGGGTAATAGTTTTCCTTGGGCTGCCCAGCACACGTAATGTGACTGCAGGCGTGCTACCCTAGGGTAATAGTTTTCCTTGGGCTGCTCAGCACACGTGATGAGACTTCAGGCATGCCAGCCTAGAGTAATAGTTTAGTTTTCTTTGTGCTGCCCAGCACAAGTAATGTGACTGCAGGCGTGCGAGCCTAGGGTAATAGGTTTCCTTGGGCTGCCCAGCACACGTTATGTGACTGCAGGCGTGCCACCCTAGGGTAATAGTTTAGTTTTCTTTGTGCTGCCCAGCACACGTAATGTGACTGCAGGCATGCCACCCTAGGGTAATAGTTTTCCTTGGGCTGCCCAGCACACGTGATGAGACTTCAGGCATGCCAGCCTAGAGTAATAGTTTAGTTTTCTTTGTGCTGCCCAGCACAAGTAATGTGACTGCAGGCGTGCAAGCCTAGGGTAATAGGTTTCCTTGGGCTGCCCAGCACACGTTATGTGACTGCAGGCGTGCCACCCTAGGGTAATAGTTTAGTTTTCTTTGTGCTGCCCAGCACACGTAATGTGACTGCAGGCATGCCACCCTAGGGTAATAGTTTTCCTTGGGCTTCCCAGCACACGTAATGTGACTGCAGGCATGCCACCCTCGGGTAATAGTTTTCCTTGGGCTGCCCAGCACACGTAATGTGACTGCAGGCGTGCTACCCTAGGGTAATAGTTTCGTTTTCTTTGTGCTGCCCAGCACACATAATGTGACTGCAGGCATGCCACCCTCGGGTAATAATTTTCCTCGGGCTTCCCAGCACATGTAATGTGACTGCAGGCATGCCACCCTCGGGTAATAGTTTTCCTCGGGCTTCCCAGCACACGTAATGTGACTGCAGGCATGCCACCCTAGGGTAATAGTTTTCCTTTGGCTGCCTAGCACACGTTATGTGACTGCAGGTGTGCCAGCATAGGGTAATAGTTTTCCTTGGGCTGTCCAACACAGGCAATGTGACTGTGGGCATGCCAACCTAGAGTAATAGTTTTCCTTGGGCTGTCCAACACAGGCAATGTGACTGCAGGCGTGCTACCCTAGGGTAATAGTTTTCCTTGGGCTGCCCAGCGCACGTAATGTGACTGCAGGCATGCTAGCCTAGGGTAATAGTTATCCTTGAGCTGTACAACACAGGCAATGTGACTGCAGGCGTGCTACCCTAGGGTAATAGTTTAGTTTACTTTGTGCTGCCCAGCACACGTAATGTGACTGCAGGCATGCCACCCTCAGGTAATAGTTTTCCTTGGGCTTCCCAGCACATGTAATGTGACTGCAGGCATGCCACCCTAGGGTAATAGTTTTCCTTGGGCTTCCCAGCACATGTAATGTGACTGCAGGCATGCCACACTAGGGTAATAGTTATCCTTGGGCTGTCCAACACAGGCAATGTGACTGCAGGCGTGCTACCCTAAGGTAATAGTTTTGCTTGGGCTGCCCAGCACACGTAATGTGACTGCATGCGTGCTACCCTAGGGTAATAGTTTTCCTTGGGCTGCCCAGCACACGTGATGAGACTTCAGGCATGCCAGCCTACAGTAATAGTTTAGTTTTCTTTGTGCTGCCCAGTACAAGTAATGTGACTGCAGGCGTGCTACCCTAGGGTAATAGTTTCGTTTTCTTTGTGCTGCCCAGCACACATAATGTGACTGCAGGCATGCCACCCTAGGGTAATAGTTTTCCTTGGGCTTCCCAGCACACGTAATGTGCCTGCAGGCATGCCACCCTCGGGTAATAGTTTTCCTTGGGCTGCCCAGCACACGTAATGTGACTGCAGGCGTGCTACCCTAGGGTAATAGTTTTCCTTGGGCTGCCCAGCACACGAAATGTGACTGCAGGCGTGCCAGCCAAGGGTAATAGTTTTGTTTTCTTTGTGCTGCCCAGCACAAGTAATGTGACTGCAGGCGTGCCAGCCTAGGTTAAAAGTTTTCCTTGGGCTGCCCAGCACACGTAATGTGATTGCAGGCGTGCTACCCTAGGGTAATAGTTTAGTTTTCTTTGTGCTGCCCAGCACACGTAATGTGACTGCAGGCATGCCGCCTTTGGGTAATAGTTTTCCTTGGGCTGCCCAGCACACGTAATGTGACTGAAGACGTGCTACCCTAGGGTAGTAGTTTAGTTTTCTTTGTGTTGCCCAGCACACGTAATGTGACTGCAGGCATGCCACCTTAGGGTAATAGTTTTCCTTGGGCTGCCCAGCACACGTAATGTGACTGAAGACGTGCTACCCTAGGGTAATAGTTTAGTTTTCTTTGTGTTGCCCAGCACACGTAATGTGACTGCAGGCATGCCACCTTAGGGTAATAGTTTTCCTTGGGCTGCCCAGTACATGGAATGTGACTGCAGGCGTGCTACCCTAGGGTAATAGTTTTCCTTGGCCTGTCCAACACAGGCAATGTGACTGCAGGCGTGCTACCCTAGGGTAATAGTTTTTCTTGGGCTGCCCATAACACGGAATGTGACTGCAGGCGAGCTACCCTAGGGTAATGAATGTGACTGCAGGCGTGCTACCTTTGTATCTCTTTTGTCTGTTTGCTTTGCAAGGTTATGAATTTGCCTTTCGTCATTGTTCACCTTCTTTTGCAATGCATTTATATTTTTTCAACTATGCCCTGAATTCACATTTATTCTAATTACTTCTTTGTAAAGGGAACAGGTTACTCCATCATGCTAAGGGTCGAAGTGGACGAAAAGAAGTAGTGAAACTATGTTCCCTACTGGCCAGCCCCAATTTCCCTCAAACACACGCAATCCAAACCTCCAAAACCCCAAACACATGCCCCTGCTGTTTAAGGGAACACTGAGTGCTGTGCACTGAAGTGCACGTTTCAACTTCTTCCTACACGTTTATTTTGAACTGAAACCATCCCAGAACGGTTTCTTTTTAAAATAAAAGTATAGGAACAGAAAAGCACAATAAAGAAAAGTAGAAAGTACTGCTCCCAACTGCTTCAGCCCACTTAGACCACTGTTGTGGGGCGTGGGGGGGGGGGGCGGGGCATTCCCTGATATTTAAAGCAGTAGACACTGATTCTCATGGGAGTAGGTGTTTCACTCCTGTTTAGGGCTCGCAGGGGCGGGGGCTCTGACATGCTCTTTGGGAAGTGATGTCACAGGGAGTGAACATATTCTATAGTGAAATATGTACATTTCATTCAACTTGTCTTTCACAGCTGAAGAAAGGGCACATGGCAAATACACGTTTGCCAAGCGTACATATTTTACTATTGCTTTGCTGGCTAAGTATAAAAAGGTGCGCACCTTTTATGTCTAAGACTCTGTAACAGAACATGTCCTGTATGGCAGCATGTGAATATGGCCATTTTACTACTCCGTGATAAGCGCTTTTGTGTGGTTCGAGCTCTTGTAAGTGAGCCCTGAGTTTCATAATGTATAGTGGCAATCGCCAGCAAAGGATGCGAGTATGTGGGTATATAATGCAAATGCCTACACAATGCTTCGGCATCAGCCACGACTATTGGCTTTGTCAATAGGTACTGCCCTTACGATTGTAGCCTCATTTAACATGCACAGCATTGTAGAGTCTAGATCGTCTCAGTGAACGTCGTATTTCGTGCATTTTATGCATTGCAGTCTTGCACCAATAATGTACCTGCAGGAAATAAACACTTGTGTCACTTTTGTTCAGTTGAAAGGTATTCCTATGAATGTGCTTCTTTAATTTTCACAGGCTTTTTAAACAGTCAGGTTAGTCCACTGCTGCACCATCGTTAGATGTATGAGCATTTCCAAGCCTTTGCACCAGTCCTTTTTGCAGTTTTTGCAGTTTTTATTTTGACTAGTTGTAGACCTGCGGTCTTTTTGTGATGCTGTTTGAGAACAGTTTTGGTAAGCGCACATGTGTGTTCCTATGTGTGTTTGCTAATGCACACACACACACACTATTCGTATGTGTTACCATTAACACATCTGACATGGTACTGCAGTGTCCCTGCACATACAATGGCTACTACACACAAGTGTGTGTTCCTATAGACATTTGTTTATTTATTTATTGTTTGCTTTTTGGCGCTCATACAATAAGAAAATACTGTTTCAAAGTGGCCACAGGGCAGAGAGGGAGCGAGGGTGGGAAATACATTAAAATAAAATATTTAAGAGCATAGAGGGGAAGAGGGAGAGAGACGAACCTATTATGCCTTGCGAGTATTCAGAACGTGAAAGTGCAAAAAAGGAAGAGGCGAGAGGTGGTAAGTGCTGGGGAGTCCGAGCTCGTAGGTGAGCCACAGGTGAAGTGCTAACGATGAAAGCTTCAAAGCAGGAGCATAGACACACTCAAAGTCTGAGGTGGGGTGGGGGACAGGTGAACGTCATTTGTGCAAGAAGTCAGGAGATTTAGTTTCACTTAACTCACCTTATCAAAAGTCACTTAGCCATTTAATGTAAACATTTTCAGGTTTTGCACATAGTAGAATGAGCCCCCTACAGGCGAAAGAGAGAGCACGCAATGCGATGAGACTAAATGAAGGGAGAAAGGGGGGATATGAGATGCGAGGAAAGAAAACGGAGGGAGATGATACGAAAGGAAAGAAGATAATATGGGAAGTATTAAGAAAGAAAGAGAATTAGAAATAACTCTTTTAATTCAGAAAACAGATATCTGCTTGTGATCCGTGCTCTTATTAAATAATAGAAATTGGAAGAAGCATTTTACCATTAAGTTAATCTTCAGATCAGGCAGTGATAATATTAGATGCCCCACCTTTGGAACTGCTCTGTTCTTGCCAGTTATCCAGACATATCAGTGGAGCTGCAACAGTGGAAGCAGGGAGCGGGTTCACATGTGTTTGTTCTCTCCTTTTTTGGTATTTTTATTCCTTGTTCTATTTGTTGTAAGTGTTTGGCTATTTTTAGGGAACAAAAGCGTCTAGAATGCCACTTTTATGTAGGTCCTGACAAAACCCCACGTTAATAATTGCTTTTACGCTGACTATGTAATAAGAAAGGTGAGTATTATTTTTTGATACACTATACCAATCTTTTCTTGTGTCCAGCAGTACCTGATGCTCATACGATTAATAGGAAGCATGGTTTGCTCAGGAGGTACATGTCCACACAGCTGTGCAGAAGAATCTATGGTTATAGTGCACTGCTCCTGTCATGAATAATGTCCAAGTTGGCAGAAGATAAGATAGTTCATTATGCTCCCGTTCTGCACAATCTAAGGTCAGACACGCTAGACTGCACTCTGACATCCCTCCACCAGATTGGCTGCCATGGGACTCTTGTTCAGTTTCTTTATTTATTGTTTGCATGCAATGTTGCAAGAAACCCTCATTTTCAGGGTCCTCTCACATACAGGAACACCAGTGAGAAAGTGCGACTGAAGTATGTGTTTCTCCTGGGTATTCAACAAAAATACAGGGGGTCATTACGAGTTTGGAGGCAGACATGTTGCTATTAGCACCCTGGCTGCCACCAAAGTCGTGTCCGGGTTCTCTGAATGGGGATTTACAGGGTTATTCCAACCTTGGAGGACCCGATAAGTCCCCATTCAAAAAACCCTTCCCCATTCCCATTCGAGCCCCCATAGGGCTCAATGGGAATGGGGAGGAAGCTAATAACGGGCCTGCAAATAGCAGGCCCGTTATTAGCTCCCTGGTCCCTTAGCGGCTCCCACTAAGGACGGCTGGCTTTACCAGCCGGCCTTAGCGGAACCCGCTAAGGGACCTCGGAATGCAGCGGTGTGATGCTGGAAATGCATTGGAGGGATAGGGCCTCCGTTTCCTTGTCATTTACTGCTTTTTTTTGTAGGTTCTGTCAAGTTTTCCATGCAGGAGTTCATGTGGGACTCCTGGCGGTGCAGCTCTCTCTCTAGGTTTGGTGAACGGACCTATGGGATACCCTTATGGTACCCATGGGTAGGGGTGCAACCCTGTGCCCCTAGTGTATGTTTTTGGGCACCTGTGTGTGGCCCACAGTGCAGGGTACGGGCTGGTGGCAGCTCTGTGCTGAATGGACTGGTGCCCTGAGCGTCCTCCATTTTGGAATGCACTGGCCCTGTCATTGGAATCGGTAGATTCCTGATGGAGACAAAATGGCCCCCATGGCCTCTTGCCTTCCATCGCCTGTTACCTTGATCTTCCCGAAGTCCTTGGAAGCCCTGACTCTGTCCCTTCCCCCTGACTGGCTGTTGGGTTGAAGTTCCATATATGGTAGTGTGGGGAAGTGCTGACCAGACTGGCTGGAGCCTTCCCAACAACCGTATGTTGTGGGTACGCCTGTGGGTGGGACCTGGGTGAATGGAGTGTGTGACGAATACGCATTCTATGTTGTGGGTGTCTAGTATCTGGTGGTTGACACAATGACTGAGACAGCCCTTCCCGAAACCGGTATGAATGCAGTGTGGAGTGTTGAATGGATGGGTACTTGTCCCAATACTCATAACTTGTTGTGAGTATCTTGAGAGAAGTGAATGGCCTGAATGCACTGTGTGCCTGATTGGCTGCCTGCCTGCATGAATGCCCTTAGTCATGATTGGATGCTTGAGTATGACCCAGCGGAATGAATGGGAGATCAACAGTATATCTGGGGACCTCTCATTGCTAGGAATCGTGTTCAGAAGCTGAAGTCCACTAGAACGAGTAACTGGAGTGAAGCCTGACCACGAAGCCCTGCTGGACAAGAAGAATTGCTGTTGCTCTCCTTCACAATCTGAAAGCTGCTGTGCCTCCAAGGACTGACCCAGAGAGGACCTGGAGAGGCACCCTCTTCCCGAGCTACGAGGGACCATCGTGCACCAGCAGATCTTTGCCAAAGCTCCCTGGTAGACAGACTTTCGACAGGCTGCCGAACGGAGACGGGGACCGCTGCGGAATCACAAAGAGAAGCGCCCGGACTGTTGTCCCCCACTGTCGACGACCACCGTCGCTGACTGGAGCCGCCGTGCTCCGCCGTTCTCCGCCGTGCTCCGCCGCCGTGCTCCCGTTTTGCCTAAGAACTTCATTGATCCAAGGACGCTCTCGTCCGCATCGTCGCCGCTGTATTCTGCTGGAGAAGGCCTGACCGTCGACGCGCCAAGGAGCATCTGCTGGTGGGTTTCCCGCTACCCAAGGACCACTGAGACGCCGACGTCTCGACGCCTTTGCTGGGCCACAGTTCTTCAAACTCTTTGCGGTCCAGAACTAGGAACGATGCTGCCACTTCACCGTCGTAGCTCGACCTGTTTTCCGTCGGATGTTCGACGACCCGTGACTCCTGCCTTGAAGGGAGGGCACTCAAGAAGGGCTGTCGATTCCTCGACGAGGAACGCTACAACGCCAGGTACTTTGGGGTTGCAGAACTATTGGGAACTCTAGAGTGAACAATATATGGATTGGGCTTGTATCTTTCTTCTAAAGGTTGCCCAGGTAGGGGGATCTCCACACAGAACTGTGTCTAGTGGTACGGGGCCAGTATTCTGCCAAGTGCTTTCCTTCCTCTCTCTACTGCTGGTTTCCTCTTTATTTGATCTGTGTGTCATTCTGACTGAATGCACTTTAATGAGACCTGATAACGTTAGTGGTACCACTTTAGAACTATATATATTTACCATTGTTGATTTTCCGAGTACAAAGTGAGTTATCGTGATATTGTATATACCTTTGAATAATAATTATATAATGTTATGTTATGTTATGTTATTTTGCATTTATATAGCGCCTTATACACCATTGGTATGGTCTGAAGGCGCTGGTAGGTTGAACGCCTTTGGGAACCGAAGTTCGGGTCAGTAGAGAGAGTATAGAGAGTCCAAAGGTGCGTGTGCGCACCAGGTATGTGTGCAGCTGGTGCGGAATTCATGTGGTAGCTGCTTCTTAGCGGTAGGTGTGGTGGTTGAGAGATCAGGAGAATGTGTTCGCTCTGGCAGGATTTATCCAGACCGAGTGTGGCTGCGTTAGGCATGAGGAGAACGCCTGACTGGGGGGTGTGAAACCAGCAGTGTTTACTTAGAGTGATGGGGAGTGAGCGGGAGATGTTGATATGAGAACAGTTATACCGAATGGTGTCATAGTATCTCTGTGTTCTAGTTGAGTGGTGGTGTAAAGAAGAGAGTAAGTGTGGGGTGTGGTATGATATATGCTCTTACAAATGTTCCCTGCATTCCACTTTGTAAAGAGAGGCTATTATGGTCACTTCAAATGTAACTTTCCTCAGAAAGCACTGGGAGCACTTTCTAAGTTCACAGGGATGCGATTGGGTACACTTCTAAATGCAATTGTGCACACTTCTAAATGCAACTTTTCGGAGAGGCTATTGGGAACAACTTCTAAATGCGCTTGGGTACACTTCTAAATGTAATTGGGCACATTTCTAAATGCAACTTTTCTCAGAGGGACTATTGGGCACAACTTCTAAATGCAATTGGGTACCCTTCTAGATGTAATTGGGCACATTCTAATGCAGCTTTCTCAGGGAGGCTATTGGTCACAACTTCTAAATGCATTTGGGGATACTTCTAAATGCAACTTTCTCAGAGAGGCTATTGGTCAAACTTCTAAATGCAATTGGCGATACTTCTAAATGCAATTGGGCACACTTCTAGATGCAACTTTCTCAGAGAGGCTATTGGGCACAGATTCTAATGCAATTGGGGATTCTTCTAAATGCAATTGGGCATACTTCTAGATGCAACTTTCTCAGGGAGGCTATTGGCCACAACTTCTAAATGCGATTGGGTACACTTCTAAATGCAATTGGGCATACTTCTGGATGCAACTTTTCTTCAGAGAGGCTCTTGGGCACAACTTCTAAATGCAACTTTCTCAGAGAGGCTATTGGGCACAACTTCTAAATGCAATTGGGCACACTTCTAAATGCAACTTTTCTCAGAGAGGCTATTGGGCACAACTTCTAAATGCAATTGGGCACACTTCTAAATGCAACTTTTCACAGAGAGGCTATTGGGCACTTCTAAATGCAACTTTTCTCAGAAAGGCTATTGGGCACAACTTCTAAATGCAATTGGGCACACTTCTAAATGCAACTTTTCTCAGATAGGCTATTGGGCACAACTTCTAAATGCAATTGGGCACACTTCTAGATGCAACTTTTCACAGAGAGGCTATTGGGCACTTCTAAATGCAACTTTTCTCAGAGAGGCTATTGGGCACAACTTCTAAATGCAATTGAGCACACTTCTAAATGCAACGTTTCAGGGAGGCTATTGGGCACAACTTCTAAATGGAATTGGGCACACTTCTAAATGCAATTGGGCACACTTCTAAATGCAACTTTTCTCAGAGAGGATATTGGGTGCAACTTCTAAATGCAATTGGGCACACTTTTAAATGCAACTTTTCTCAGAGAGGCTATTGGGCACAACTTCTAAATGTAATTGGGCACACTTCTAAATGCAATTGGACACTTCTAAATGCAACTTTTCGGAGAGGCTATTGGGAACAACTTCTAAATGCGCTTGGGTACACTTCTAAATGCAATTGGGCACATTTCTAAATGCAACTTTTCTCAGAGGGACTATTGGGCACAACTTCTAAATGCAATTGGGTACACTTCTAGATGTAATTGGGCACATTCTAATGCAGCTTTCTCAGGGAGGCTATTGGTCACAACTTCTAAATTCCTTTGGGGATACTTCTAAATGCAACTTTCTCAGAGAGGCTATTGGTCAAACTTCTAAATGCAATTGGTGATACTTCTAAATGCAATTGGGGGCACTTCTAAATGCAACTTTCTCAGAGAGGCTATTGGGCACAACTTCTAATGCAATTGGGGATGCTTCTAAATGCAATTGGGCATACTTCTAGATGCAACTTTCTCAGAGAGGCTATTGGCCACAACTTCTAAATGCGATTGGGTACACTTCTGAATGCAATTGGGCATACTTCTGGATGCAACTTTTCTTCAGAGAGGCTCTTGGGCACAACTTCTAAATGCAACTTTCTCAGAGAGGCTATTGGGCACAACTTCTAAATGCAATTGGGCACACTTCTAAATGCAACTTTTCTCAGAGAGGCTATTGGGCTCAACCTCTAAATGCAATTGGGCACACTTCTAGATGCAACTTTTCACAGAGAGGCTATTGGGCACTTCTAAATGCAACTTTTCTCAGAGAGGCTATTGGGCCCAACTTCTAAATGCAATTGAGCACACTTCTAAATGCAACGTTTCAGGGAGGCTATTGGGCACAACTTCTAAATGGAATTGGGCACACTTCTAAATGCAATTGGGCACACTTCTAAATGCAACTTTTCTCAGAGAGGCTATTGGGTGCAACTTCTAAATGTAATTGGGCACACTTTTAAATGCAACTTTTCTCAGAGAGGCTATTGGGCACAACTTCTAAATGCAATTGGGCACACTTCTAAATGCAATTGGGCACACTTCTAAATGCAGCTTTTCTCAGAGAGGCTATTGGGCACAACTTCTAAATGCAATTGGGCACACTTCTAAGTGCAATTGGGCACACTTCTAAATGCAACTTTTCTCAGAGGGTCTATTGGGCACAACTTCTAGATGCAATTGGGGATACTTCTAAATGCCACTTTTCAGAGAGGCTATTGGGCTCAACTTCTAAGTGCAATTGGGCACACTTCTAAATGCAACTTTTCTCAGAGAGGCTATTGGGCACAACTTCTAAATGTAATTGGGCACACTTCTAAATGCAATTGGGCATACTTCTAAATGCAACTTTTCTCAGAGGGTCTATTGGGCACAACTAGATGCAATTGGGGATACTTCTAAATGCAACTTTTCTGAGAGGCTATTGGGCTCAACTTCTAAATGCAATTGGGCACACTTCTAAATACAACTTTTCTCAGAGAGGCTATTGGGCACAACCTCTAAATGCAATTGGGCACACTTCTAAATGCAATTGGGCACACTTCTAAATGCAACTTTTCTCAGAGAGGCTATTGGGCACAACTTCTAAATGCAATTGGGCACACTTTTAAATGCAACTTTTCTCAGAGAATCTATTGGACACAACTTCTAAATGCAATTGGGCACACTTCTAAATGCAATTTTTCTCAGAGAGGCTATTGGGCACAACTTCTAAATGCAATTGGGCACACTTCTAAATGAAATTGGGCACACTTCTAAATGCAACTTTTCTCAGAGAGGCTATTGGGCACAACTTCTAAATGTAATTGGGCACACTTCTAAATGCAATTGGGCACACTTCTAAATGCAACTTTCTCAGAGGGTCTATTGGGCACAACTTCTAAATGCAATTGGGCACACTTCTAAATGCAACTTTTCTCAGAGAGGCTATTGGGCACAACTTCTAAATGCAATTGGGCACACTTCTAAATGCAACTTTTCTCAGAGAGGCTATTGGGCACAACTTCTAAATGCAATTGGGTACAACTTTCACATGCAAGGGACAGGGTTTCTGAATGCAATTATAATGAATTTACGGTGGTGATGCTTTGTTAGATGAGTGGTAGGGTAGTATGGCCTGAAATCGTTGCTTCTGGCCTCGCCCTTGCCACACTTACTTATTGTTGGCTTCTTGCTTCTCCTGCGGATACCTGCAGATACGATCTGGGGTCGCCCCTGAAGGAGTTGTCCTTTGCCTCGGGTCCTTAGCCGCAGGGGCTGCCGGGCAGAGGGCTGCCCTAGGAGAACTGGTAATGGAGGGGGGATCTCTCAGCTTGACCAATCAGAGCGGGGGGGCGGTCCGGGAGGTGGGAGGGAGGGAACCAGGAAGTGGGTGCGGGGATGGGGCAAGGAGTGCGGCAAGGGGGTTAGGGCCGGGGGGCACACAGATTTTCCCAATTCAAACAAAATGCACCCAATTTCAGGCAAAACGCCTTACCAGTACCTACTCCTCGGCCGAGATAGAAGTGTGTGACTGTGTTGTAACCGATACAGTGTGTGGACATTCCTTTGTGGGTGCTTGGGGACTACACTGTACTTAAGAACCAGCTCGCATCACCTCCTGAGAATCTAGGCCTTGATTGCTCGTCCACGCACCAATAATAGAGAATCTTGGCAGGGGTCCTCTGTGCCTCTCCTCTACAATATAGAGAGCGGACTTACAGACACCCCTCACCGGTGTCTTTACAGGCGGTTAGGGGTTAACGGCACCAGTATCCTTACTGGTGCCGTTAACCCCTTACCGCCGCAGTCGTAATGAGGCCCACAGTGTTTGAAATTCTTCATCACCCAAAGTCTCGCATTTTGGGACTACAAAAATCACGTATTCCAAAATACCGAATTAGGGGAGCGATGGTTGCGGGGCTATCAGTATTTCGGTATTTTGTTCTGCGGGGGTCGAGGGGTTGTCCCCTGCATGCACAACATATGTTGCATGGAAAAAGAAAAAAATTAATCTTGAATTATAAAATGCGAACCTATTGGGTTCGTGATTTTGTAGTTCAATATTTTGGTTTTCGTGATATTAACGTGCATCTTTTCTCCTGTCCTCTACATTGCAGGATGTCCGATATATTAATGGCTTCAGAGGGATTTCTGGTAGGTGCTTTCGATAGTCTTTTACTTTGTGTACTTTTATACCCCTTGAGAATGCAGAAATGTAATGTACCATAGTGTGTATAAGGGTGTGGCATGCATGCCCATTAGTGATTTGTCAGCCAGAGAATCATTTTGGTGGCCATTTTGTCTGCGTTCCTCACTCAGGGACATGATAGGGAAGGAAATCATTACATAGATACTGCATATGTTGCCTTACATATTTTGAGGGGGATATAACTCATGGGTTTATTTTCCATGGGTTTGGCATCCTCACATATTCAGAATCGGAGGTATCAGCAGGAAGCTAATTCTTACTACACACCCAGTTTGGGAAAGTCTCCTTTGGTGCCATTATCTACTCCAGCAGCATGGGCGGAACCGTAAAAGATTCTTATACATGCAGACTGTGCACTCACTTGGAAAAGCACTGATGTGGGCGATTCACCCTCGTCTGATGAGCTAAAACACCTTACAGAACATTTTGAGAATGTACATGGACAATCACATTCTTACGTTGTCTCTGCGTAGAAATACATTGGTGAGGACGATGCGCAAAGGTAAGTTCCTTCGAACTCCGAAAATGCTGAAGTCCAACACAAGCGTATATTTCTGATAGACTCGTGGGTGAAACATGAGCAATTTCAGTTGAAAGTCTCAACAACATTCTGGCTTAGGGTAGTCCTTTTTTTGTTGTTACTATATTCCTCAGGAAAATAAGATAACAAAGCAACACATTTTCGAATTCTTCATAGCATATGGTGTTATTCATCACTCGCAGATCTGTCGAGGTCTGATTGGCCGGTCAGTAGACCTTTAGTAGACCTTGCAGAAAGGTTTTCATAGAAATCACACTTCTTTCTGATTTGCGTGCACAGAAGCAGGTCAGAGAAATAGCCCAGACACGTCGATCCCCAGTTTCCCCTAGAGAAAAGATAGCAAGCATGTAGTTCAGCGCCTAGATTGGGCACATTCCTCAATGTCTCCTGGACAGCCAACGAGGAGGACGGAGGCGTGCCATCCACAGATGGATTTATTTTCAGACAGGTCTCAAACCTATACAGTATCCAAATAAATACTACTAGGAGCACTATTTACCTGCAGGTTTGGTCATGCACTCCAATATACAGCTGTGCATGTGCAGTATCCATACACCCGGGAAATTGTGTGAAATAAATACCTCAACATATAAATAGTGTGGATCCACTTTGCCCAGTAACATGTTCAGCTGCTGGGAAAGCAGAAGAGAAACGCCATCTTAGAATAGTTGTTTTGTGTGCAAAAGATGCATTCAACGATGGTGTTTCTCCACCGCCCTACTAACAGATTAGCATATTAGTGTTGTATAATGTCTATACATTGTCTGGGCCTTCTGGGCAGGGATACCTGTCACGTATGTATGTAAAGAGGCTCTATATCAGTGCATGGCACGCACTTCACAAGGGGAGTTCATCACAGAAGCTTTGCACTGGTCCAAGTACAATTTTGCCTGGCGCGAAAATCCATATAAAAACTATGTTTTTCCTCTATGGTAATTGTTTCTGCAATGAGGCGAACGAACAGCAGAGGAGTGTGCTTCTCCATTGTGCCATTATAAAGAACTATGCAGCTGTTCACAAACACAACAAAATGTGTTGTGTGTATGCATCACTATGCGTACATTTACGTGTGTGTGCGTTCATATGTGTACACATGTACATGTGATTACATTGTGTATCAGAGCTTTGAAATGGGTCAGTCTGTGAATCTGTGTGTGGGTGCAACATTGCCTTTAAACACTAATGGCCTGGTTCTGAGCTCTGTGGTGAATAAGAAACGTCTTGGTCCATGAAGGATTGTCGCTTCTCCTATCAGCATCATATTCCCAAGATGCATATGAAAGCGGTAGCTTGAGATGTTGGTGATGTGTACCTTATGGCATGACAACTTCCCCAGAGACCGCCATAAGCAATGAAGCCAGAGAATGTTATGACTCTCCTCATGCAATGCCACCTTAACATGGGAATAAAAAGGAGCACACGTCTGGCACCTTTAGAGGTGTTGGTGTGAGCTGGGATGTGGCATAATGGCTGCAGGAACAAGGAGTTGGCTTCATGGTGGGCTCAACAGTGACGTAATTTCACCCAAATGCCAGGGGTAGCGGAAATGACATCACACAACACTTGATATCACAGGAAGTGATGTAATTGGACCCCACCCCGAAGTGACATCATAGTAAGCAATGGAACACGACCTTTTACCCCTTGAAAAAACCGGAAGTGGCATCACATAGAATTGTTTCTAAAACAATTTTAAAAATATGGTTACGATATCACTGAAAAGTGATATACATTTATAAAGAATGGCTCATCATATATAACATTAATATCAGCGCGTATAGGCTCATATTACCAAATGACTGTGAATGCAAGCAGACGTCCAAGGCCAAATGAAAATGCTGTGTTATTATGTAGCACTTACGCTTAAGCACTTCATATAGTACAAAGGCACTGAATCCGATGATTCTTTTTATTGCTTTTTAATTTGAGATATAGAGATTATAGTGGACTTGAAGAAGCAACTGAAATGTATGGTGGCGTTTTTACATTTAAAACACTTGTCAATTCAACATATTTTTTTTCTTTTGCTGTATTTGTTGGTTGAGTAATCCCTGTTCAACTTTGCATGTGGGTAGAATTTTTTTAGCTCGTGAGGTACCTTTGCCAGCTTCATTTGCTGTCAACGTTGTAGTCTTTTATGCCTCAGTGGGTCACATTTTATCAGTAGCAACTGGGTTGTGACACGCACATGATGCTGGTTCTGTAAACAGATGCACATACATAGTTAATTTTTAGTATTGTAGGGGTAAGTTTCTTGTGATGCCACGCATTTCGACTAACATGTTTAATGTTTTCTCACTAACACAGTTAAGGTTTCCTGTTAGTGTAGCTTGTATTTGCTGCTAGCAAGTGCGTAACATTGCATGTTCTAGTTCTTTTTAGTTTTTTGGCACAGTTGAAATTTGGCAAGCAGTGAAATGTCTCACTTTCTTGAACGATGGGTGTAATGTGTCTTCAACCTGCCACTATGGTATATATTTGGGTTGAATGTATATATATTATGAACATAAATTAGTTGAATTGTGCGAGAGAGAAATACCTGGTATTCTTATTAGTTCTCTGAAGTCCTTCTTTACTATTTAAAGGGATGTTTACATTGTGGGGAAAAGTGTGATTGGACCCAAGATGCCTTGTAAAAAGAGCATGCTGTGCTTTGAAACTTGTTGAACGGGTATGTGAATGTTTACAAATAACTTACACCCCTAAAATGCGCTATAGAAATTGGCTGAAGACTCATCAAGCTTGTATTTTACAGGAGGACGGATCTAGTATGCTAAAAACGCTAGCTAGCAAGAATATCGCGAGAATGTGGGCTATGATAAATCAATCTATTTCATCCCCACAGTTAGTTAAGCAATCAACGGCGGTCTCGTCATTGCGGTGGGTTGAATATTTTAGCACGCTGTATGCACCTGTGAAGGGAGATATTCCAACAGATAATTTGAAGTTACTTCCTCCCTTCCGTCTGGAATTTGAATGGTCAGAAATTTTAGACCTTATTAAAACTGCAAGTAACTCTAAAGCTAGCGGGCCTGATGGTTTGTCCAATTTCCAGTTAAAAGAAAACCTGGACATTTGGACGTCGATCCTGTTTAAGATTTTCTCTACAGTGAATTCCACTCAGTCCTTAACTGAGTCCTGGACTCAAGCAATTATAGTCCCAATATATAAAAAGGGAGAGAGTGTGTCACCGTCCAGCTATAGACCCATCTCCCTTTTAGATATTTTGGGGAAACTGTTTTCTAAAATCATCCTTAGACAGTTACAGGCTTGGGTGAGAGAAAAAGAGCTGATTGATCCTTTTCAAGTGGGTATCATGGCTGGGCTAGGTACTATCCCGAATATCATTTCGATAAACATGATTCAAGCCCAACAAGCAAACCGGAATAACCCACTATATCTGGGGTTTATAGATTTTTGAGCTGAGTTCGATTCAGTGGATAGAAATTTGTTATACAAAAAACTGAAGAAACATGACTGCCCGGACTCCCTCCTCTCACTGATAATTCGTCTTCATTCAAACACGTCAGTGAGAGTCAGGATTTCCTTGATGGCAAGTTAACTCCTCTAATTAAAACACAGAGAGGTTTAAAACAAGGGTGTCCTCTCGCGGCTTTTCTATTCAACTTCTTTATCCTGGATCTAAGGCTCGAATTCAACAATTGTACTGGTGACCCGCCAAAACTGGGAGGCCAACAAATTTCTTACTTGCTCTACGCTGACGACCTTGTATTATTGTCCCAAACACCACAAGGGCCCTCATTACACGGTAGGCGGTAAGGGTTAACGGCCACCGGTAATGGTACCGGTGACCGTTAACCCTTACCGCCTTACTACGAGGTCCCTTAGCGGGTTGGTACTTTAACGCCTGCTGTTCTGGAGTAGTTGCAGAGCGTGGAAAGTAGAGGAAGGCAGATTGATAATCAGGCTGTTGCAGTAGTGTAGCCTAGCGAGAATCAGGGATTTGGAGATAGTGAGCTTCTGGGGGAGAGTGAGAAAAGGAAGAGTCCCTTTGAGGAGGTGCAGCTGGTAGTGGGACTTCGAAGATGACACGAAGGTTTTTTGCCTTGCAGAAGGCGAAGGAAGAGGGCCCAAGGCAGGCAACCAGAGTGAGAGAGGGAAATCAGGGGCAGGGGTCCCAATGAGAAGGATCTCTGTCTTGCTGAAATTAAGGCAGAGATCGTTGTAGGTGCACAGAGTCTGTCCTGATACATTCTGGTTTCACCATCACCATCTTGTGGCCAATGCTGGATTTTACTTTATGGACTTCATTGATTCATGCTGCATCACCCTTTCTCAACTCTCATGCTGCACTTCCTTTGCATCTTGTACTCATGTTGGACCTGAATCATGCTGTTCCCATCTTCATCTTGTATCATGGCTTGCAACATTATGTGTTACTGCTGACTTCTGCAATTGTATTCGCTCTCCCCTCTTGCTTCTCCACTCTTTTTGACTGCTAACTCTCTGTTCTCTCCTCCATTCCATTCTCCCTTTTCCTATCTCCTCTCCTTACTTTCTTCTATGCACTTACACTATCAGAATTGTCCCTGTACCTAGTATGATAGCAACCTCATCTGTCTTCTCCCCCATCCCCTTACTTGTTTTTTCCTCCCCCTCCCCCTCCAGCATTATCTGAAATGTAGTCAGGCCTAGTACGATAGTCGCTTGTTTTGTCCCCCCCCCCGTTTCTGCATCCCACTCCCTCAACTTTTGTTTTTCTCTGGCTCTACCAGAAATGTCGTCAGGCCTGGTACGGTAGTCGCCTGTCTGTTTCCATTTCCTTCCCACTCTCCCCCTCCCTTCCTTATCCATGTCTTAGCTCCTGCACTATATGAAATGTCATCAAGCCGAGTACGAAAGTTATTTTGACATCCTTACTGTTCATGGCCTGTAAGAACGTCATTGTATTTTCCCTTGTTTGGGTTCTGCCATCTTGCATCCGCCTGGAGGGCCCCTGTCTCGGACCGACCCATGCGCATGCTCATTAGCATGCATCTTCCTGTTACGACGATAGAAGCCCGTAAGCCTCGTCCTTAGCCTGCTCTCATGTAAGCAGTCTTCAGACGGCACTCGCTGTGTCTCAAAACTTGTTGTGCTCTCTCCGATATCTTCTCTCCGTCCTCTGCTCTGAGAGTTTCTCATTTGCCTTCTAGTGTTTTCCTCGTCCTTGCTCTTGACCCTGTCTGTTCATCCCTAGTCTTCCCTCTCTCGTTTTGCCTCCTTCCTTTTATGTTTTATGTTTCCACTTCATTCCTTGCATTTTAGTTCTTCTTCCTGTCCTTTACTTCTGCCGCCTTAATCCCCAGGGTGCTGTCCTGTGGGGACAAAACCTCCCCCAACGTTACACTTGTGTTACTGGCGGCCTTACTCTGAATCTCTATATCAAGCACCAGACATCTGACCTGGAACATCTGGATCGCCGCAGTGCTTCCACCTCACCCCGCACCCACAGATACGCAGAATTGGCGTTTAGTGATTGTTGCCAGTTGTGCTGACTTGATTTCTGATGATTATTTATGAGGTTAGAGTGAGTGTTGGGGGGTGATTAAGAAGATTCCCTGTCAGTAGGTAATGAGTCTTCTGAGTCTTTTGATGTTTTGGTTTCTTTATTAATGCACTTTGAATCTGTGATGTATGTTTGGAGTGTCTATTGTGAAAGCTAGGGAATGTCCTTGAAATTGATGAACTGCAATACCAGCTTTATTTGAAATGTTTCTAACAAATGTGTTGTGGGGTGTGAGTGCTGCAGGAGTGGATATGTGGAGTCCATGTCATTGTTTAATGAGTGCTATGATGTTTCCATTTGTTTTCGATGTGCTGTGAAACCGTGGCATTGGTGTGTTGGTAAGCATTTTGCGTGAGGTGTGGGATTGTATGGATTTCTTTAGTTTTGTGTATCTTGCAGGTTGTTTTTCATGGCCAGTTTGTAAATGAGTTTGTGTCTGATATTGTGTGCCCATATATTTGTGATGGTGTGCATGCTTGAGTGCTGAAGGA
The DNA here is from genome assembly GCF_040938575.1 of Ambystoma mexicanum. Taxonomy (NCBI): domain Eukaryota; kingdom Metazoa; phylum Chordata; class Amphibia; order Caudata; family Ambystomatidae; genus Ambystoma; species Ambystoma mexicanum. Next base: position 1,346,173,050 of record NC_090931.1, read on the forward strand.
TTGGTCTTTTGCACCAGCGATTTTTTATACATGGTTTGTTTATGCTGGGGTGCATGCATGATGTTTTGGCAGATGAGTTTTAGGACTGTATATTTGTTATGGTGTTGATGGTGGCATTTGTCATGTTTTCCCATGCCATTAAGCACATACATTCAACTAACTAACCTCATTGTTAGTATAGGAGTATTGGATCCGCATTGTGTAGTAGACATCCTGTAAAATGAATAGAATTTCTTTTTTTAATGTTGTTTGTACAAGGAGATGTGCATATGCATTAGCGATTTGTTTCTATGAACAGGAAACATATGTTTTGTAGTTACTCTAGTCACTTGAGTGGAACAGTGGCTGTGAAGGCAGCCGGACGTTTCTGAACTTGGAAGTCTTGTGCGTTTGAGAATAACTTGGCATGGGTGCATAGGATTGTACTAGTGTGATTGGGTATTGTGTTGGTGATGTGGCCTTTTGAACTATGTAGCATGCTGTTTTATTGTTTCATAAAGTTCTGTACTGCAGAATCTTTAATGCTTTGCATATCCTTTCTGTGAATTTTGTAGCACAGATCTGATGGGTGTGTGTGGATTTGTGTTGTATGGTTTATAGTTTGTCCCACTCCTACTTTGTACCACGTGTTTGTTAGTGCAGTGTGTCTGACAGTGGTGCAGTGTTTGATTTATTTTCTTTTTTTCAGATTGCTAATATATCACACCAGCTGTGGATTATTGGTGACTGTGGATTCATTGGCTGCAGTCTTTGAGCTGAGCACAGGACTTGGATAGATGGAACAGTTTGGCTGCAGTATTCTGTGGTATGGACACCCCAAATGGTCAAGTTGCAGTCTTGTGTTCCCAAACGCAAAGGTGTGCTGGTTGTTCCTCTTCTGCATGCAGGTGGAAATGTGTCTGGCTAAACCTAGGGCATAGGCAGCATGCAGGAAATACGTGGAGAACTGTATCATTATTTTGCCAATTCCTTCATGCCAGATTTCTTTTCCTATGTTGCTACCAAGAAATCATAGTATTCAGGCTGAGCGGTGTTCTGGAAGATCGACAAACCCCAAAAGAATGTTGATACATGCATAGGTACCTTAATACGGGTTAGGAGTATGCCTCATATATACCACATCATCATAAGTAACAAAGACCCCCATGTTTTATGTGAAGACAGGAACACTCTTTTCTGTCTGAACATTGTAGATGTTTTGTTTGTTTTGTTCAAGCGGACACTTGTTTCATTGTATTTTCATTGTCCATTCCATGTTTGATGACATGAAGCATTCTTGAAATATTTCCCCCAGGAGTGGGCTTTGTGTACGGCTTTTCTATTCAGTTATAATTGAAGATGGTCTGTTTAATTAAAGTATGTTTATTTGTGTATAAGCTTGATTGGACATTACTTTTATTTTTTGTTATACTTTGCTGTTTTTGGTTGCTATTGGTTCAAATTCACACCCCTCCTGAGAGTATAAACTGCACTTGGCCCATGATACCACAAAGGTAAAGGAGTTATATCTCTTAACTGTTCCTGTATTACCTTTATAATTGGGTTTACTCTTGTTTTGTAGAAATGAGAGGGCTTAGCAGGCAGTTCAGCCTCTACTCATCCTTGTACGTCTTCGTGACGGATGCCATTTTGTCACATATACACCTCATCAGCAGCCTCTGCATCACCTGCAGCCCACAAAACACATGCACACAAACACACACACCAACTCCACCTCTACCCACACACTCCTTTGTGAATATGAAAGGATACAAAATGCAGCTCTCTGGGTAGTGAAACGGGTGAAAAGCAAGTAATAACCACAGTGTTCTTACAAAGGATGTGCTTGTGTGTGTGCAAAAAGGGATTAATGTGGCCTAACCAGTCTTTAAGTCCCATAGAGAGACCAAGGGGGCAGTTATCAGTCAATAATACTTTTTGCTGTTCTTGGAGGTTCAGCAGCATCCAAAGGTTATTGCTAGGTCTGGAAAAGATCTGGGGCTAAGCTAATTTCGGGACTGTCGGGACTGGGGGCTAGCTAGCCTTTTTGGTTGCAACTCTTGAGCTTCTATCGGGGGCTACAACCAAAAGACCCGGGGCTATCACCCCCTCACACCCTCCTAGCAATGCCTCTGACAGCATCTAACGAGGCATTTTAGTACTATTCCTGCAGTTCGAATTGTTCCAGACGGGTATCAGATGCTGAGCAGGGGTTGGATTGAAGTCTGTTGTGCTTTGAAGAAATGCGGATCAAGAGAGCCACCAGGGTAAATTAGACAGGCCAAGATGCTGGTGAATTGATGCAAAGATTGCTGAGGGGTCCAATTCAGCGTTTGAGGGTCTCAGTTTCATGAGGCCACCAGGGTCGGGTCGACTGTCAATGAAGATCGTCAAAAAATACTGGTGATTCTAAGGAGTGTTAAGCGAAGTGCATATCAAGAGGTCCACCAGCGTTGGTTCAACAGTCGGTTCAATGTTGAAGATGCTTGTGACTGGATGCACAGTTTGAATCCCATAGGGTCTGGTTAACTTCAATGAAGATTGGCAATGAAGTGCTGGTGGTTTGAAAAGCGGTTAAAAGGTATTGGATGCAAGATGAGTTTCAAGTTTGAGCCGAGGCAATGACACGCTCAGCTGGCACAGTGGAGCAGCAAACTGGTTCGAGAGTTCACTACAGTGGCTCGAAGATCAGTTCAGTGGCAAATCCAGCTCCAGAGAGTCCTGTTAATTTGAATGGGTCAAACATGCTCAAATCACTGCTTGCAGTGATTCAACAGTGAAAACACAGGTATCCAGGATGTCTTGACTCTCAAATTGCTCCCACTACAGAAACCCAAGAATAAGATTAGAGGTCCAGCTAAACAGAGAGGGCCAGCCATTCAGACTCATGACCTGCAAATGGCAGGGCCAGCCTGTTGAACCAGATACACACTATCCTTACCCAGTGCTGACACATACATGATATGAATCTGATGTGGCTGCTTATAGTTATGGCAAGTACTATTCACCATGACCTAAGCTCAGGCACTGCTTTATTTTTAAAGATTAAACTGTCACCAGAATAGCAATTTCTCATGGCTATGTGGCTTGAAACAGAGTTGCAGATCTTAAATGCCTCTTTGGTAAAGTGACTTGGCTGTCACCTCAGCTGTCAAATGGGCACCTATGACCCTTGAACATGCACTGCGCAAGTGGAGAGCACGCGCTGCAGATCAGGCTACCAGCAGGGCACAGGTGTACACTATGCTTTGGCATAGAGCTAAAAGGAATATCTGGTTAGCAGATCACCCATTCTGAGATTGAATTACCCGCATAATTTGATTAGATGTCAATTCCTCACAGTGTGCCTGTTGGTGTAGTTCATTTATTTGCTTTGTATATTCTTTACCTTGTAAGTTGTCAGTGGACCGTGAGGAAATATGTATTTCCTCAGGGTTCAGGGACAATTTACCCTACAGTATGCAGGAGGGGGTACTCTAGGGAATCTATTTATTTTTAACCTCAATTCAGATTCTTAATTCATTGTTAGAAAACAAATGTTATTCCCTCTGTGTACCAACTCCAATGGGCCAAAATTCAGAGTTTTAATGCCACAATTTCAACTGTTGAAATTCTGCACTGATATAACAGATCTCAATGGGTCTATTCAAGTGCCATTCTGCTTTAATACAACAGCAGCAAAAACGGATGTTACACATGTTTTGCAAAAACAATAATATACGTACATATATTCATTGAAAAACATTGTTGAATTGATTGATATTAGGTTGCAAGGCAAAATCAAAAAACCAAAGGAATTTGCCTGTTATGGTAAGCTATGCAACCATAACTCACACCCCCAACATGCACTGCTAAGAATAACAGCCTGGACATCAAAGATGACATCAGAAATGCCAGTTATGTTACTTTTTCACCACGTTTTAATTTATTGATTGCTGCCAGATCATATTTTTAGTTTCACTGTCTCTTTTAACATGTGCCTTGTATACATTTTAAACCTTTTATCCACTGTTTGTGGTTGTCTTGCATGTTCACATTAGTTTTACTCTGCACCTACAGGCCGTGTTGATCTTCTTAGCTAAAACTACATATCCCATCGGTTTTGTAGTTCTTTTGCTCCACTAAATCCACAACCAGGCGCGTGAGCACCGGTCTGTGTTGGTCTGTGCTGTTCCGTCCTTCCGCTTCCGGTTTGCTTGCCTGTTGCCGCTATGCAAGCTCCTGCTGCATCCGTTTGTGTGGGAGACTCCCTAGGTAGGAGCCATGTCTCATGTGATACACCCCGACCGGACTGTACTCATGTGATACACCCCGACCGGACTGTACTGTATCATAACTTCTTGTATTGATGTTAATTACGCTTCCTCTGAGACCTTGCAGTGTATGTCTTCTCATGCAACTGCTAACACTCATGAGTCAAATATTGTCTGCACTAATCACGCATGAATTAATCCTTTTGCCCTTTCCCACTTGAAAGTGGGACTTCTAAATACTAATTCTCTTGTGAAATACACCGAAGAGGTCTCTGACTTATTACTTATAATGCATTTTATGCCGCACCGAAACCTGGCTTTCCGATGTATCTAATCATGCTGCTGCCACCTCCCTTCCCAATGGCTATCAAATCTTCTGGACTGACCACCAATGTTGCTAAGGTGGCTGCACTGCAGTCATCAATAGAGACTCTCTGACATCACATATATCTAACTCTTCATTTATCGATGATTGCCAATACACTCTTATCAAAATTGCTATTGATTCCAATAGTACTATTTGTCTCATTACCATATAACTCTCAGAGCAGAGGACGGAGAGAAGATATCGGAGAGAGCACAACAAGTTTTGAAACTTGTAATGCTACCATAGTTTATCAATACAAAGCAGTCATTTCTTCTATCACAGATACCCTTCACCGCCTTCGGTTAAACTTGTCAAGACTGAAACGCTGGGTCAATCTTCATTCTGTGGTATAATCCTTGGCCTGAGAACACAAAAAGCAAAAAGGAGCAGGCTTAGTGGAAGAATTCATCTGAGGCCAATCTTGCCTCCTATCGTAAAGCCACCTCTGACTATAAAATTGTTATTTTGGCTGCTAAATATGACTTCTACGATGATCGTATTAGTAATGTCAAGTGACCCCAAAAATAACTTTTTGCTATTCCTAAGGAGTTTGAGGGCAAGGTGAACTCTTGCTCTGCTATCACTAAAAGTAACCAGCGGTGCCTTAACATCCAACTGGGCCAAACTTAATCTTCATTGCAATAAAATGGTTTCATTACAAGCTACATTATCTAATTCTCATCACATTACAACCAATGATGTCTCTGTTTCTCGTCTACTGGATATTTCCATTCCTACCTTTATCTTTAAAGAGATATCTGAAGCTGAGCTGTCGGACATTGTCCAACACATTAAGCCACCCCCCTGCCCCGATGATATCTGTCTCCCTGCTAAAATCAAGGACATTTTCAGCAGTTTAGCTCCTCTTGTTACCAGACTGATTAATTCATCCTTTATTAATTCCACTGTTCCCGCTTCTCTCAAAAATGTTTGGATCCCCCCTGTTCTGAAAAAGGCCACTCTTCATCCTGCCACTGCAGATAATTATCGCCCCATTACTAATGTCACCTTCCTTTTGAAAATTTTGGGCAAATGTTGCATGCACTCAATTACAGCCACATATCGGAAGTAACCATCTTCTTTGTCCATTACAGTCCAATTTCCGTGCTCTTCATTGCACTAAGACAGCCTTGGTTGATTTAAAAGCCGCTCTATTGGACTCATTACGGGTCTGGCGGTAACCCTGCTGGACCCGTAAAAATGTACTGGTGCATGACTTTGCAGTGCCACCGGCTCATCACAAGTCCGGCGGCTGGGAAGTCAGGTGCCAGTAAATTTGTCAATCCCGAAGCACCAGCATTGTTGCTTATGGTGGCAGTGCTGCCGTGATGGGTTTACTTACCATGACCCCTGCACCTGGCAGGGTCAGACCAGTCGGGCACAGTGGCTCCGGCAGGAAAACACATAGTTTGCCGGTCTGGAAACAAGGGTGCCAGTGAGCTTACAAAACCCTTGTTTTCGTATCAGCATTCTTGTCATGATGCCCTATGTCACATTGTTAATTCAGGACAGATTGCGCATTTGATGCTCCTGGATCTCTCCGCAGCTTTCGACCTCGTCGATCACCAATTGCTGCTGGAGAGATTAGCAGCCAATGCAAATTGTTCTGATAATGCCTTTTGCTGGCTATTCTCTTTTTTACGTCCTAGATCTGCATGTGTTGCATCTGGGGGCTTTAAATCTCCCGTTGAATTGTTGAGATGCGGTGTCCCGCAGGGAGTATGCCTTCTTTTTAACTTATATGTTCGACCTCTTTTTGACCGTCTTGGTAGCATTGATGTGATATATACTAACTATGCTGATGATACCCAGGTGGTGATCAAATTGACTGGCAAAAAAACAAATTCTATTTATGCTGCCATTGAAGAATGGTTGATTAAGAACTCCCGTGCTCTCAATGGCAATAAAACTGAGATTATGCTTGTTGGTACTCCCCAACGTATTGCTAAAATGGATCCTAGATACTCTGCTTTCAATATCTCTGGAGTTAAAACTAACACCAACCCCTGGGTTAAGACCCTTGGTGTATATCTTGATGCTAATCTGAATATGAATAAACATGTTAGCCAGCCGAAGGCCTCTTGTGCACACACGACACGCTTTATCAGGCAAATGAAAACGTTTTTATCCAACTCTAACACTTCAGCCCTTGCTGTCGATCTGGACAACTCCAAACTTGACTATGGCAATTGCCTTCTGGTTGGCACTTCTCGGTCTAATCTGACCTCTTTATAGGTCGTGCAGAACAATGCTGTCCGAGATGTATGTGGTACTCACGAAGGAACCAAGTCACTGAAGCTCGCAATTCTTTACATTGGATTCCCGTTAAGCACCACATTACATACACAGTATTATCCCTTACCTACAAGGGGCTTACTGACAATGCACCATCTTCTCACTCATCTCGCTCTTTATGGTCTAGTAACTCTAACAACCTTGAGCAGCCACGATACAAGCTCACTCGCTACGGAGGCACACGTTTTGATTCTGTTGCTCCACGCTTTTGGAACTCTCTTCCTGTTGCTCTACGCATCTTTTCAGAGTTTTCTTCTTTTAAGAAATCTCTTAAAACATTCCTCTTTAACTACGATGATTAGAGCTCACTAGTTCCTGGTGTCTCTCCTGGCATTTCTCTGCGGCTCTTTCTGTCTGAGTTGCTCTAACTGGCTGTGCACTAAGGCTTACGGGTGAGTTGTGCCTTATAAGAGTTCATTAACATTAACATTAACATTAACATCACATACCGAGTGCAGTTGTTTTTGTTCAGTGACAGTGAGAATGTTATGAAGAGAGCTTGATCGGGTCATACTGCATTGAAAACAAGATACATATACCCTAAAAGTGCTGTATATGTAGACCTTAACCTTGTGTTATGTTCTTAAGGTGCTTTTGTTAGAATTTGGCCTGATCTCATTGGGCACATACATTGAACAATAAGCATGCCCCAGACAGACAATACATTTTTTTATACATGATGCTGAACTCTAATCTTAGTTTTATTTTCTAGGCGTGGTATTTGTTTCCTCCTTAATAAAGTGTCCCTGTATGTGCCCCGGATTTGTATGCATTGATTCTCTCTATATATATGTTTTGTACTAACACATGTGTAGGAATTCTTGTATTAATGGCTTTTACTTGTAAGTTTAACATTAGTCAAGGTGGTATATAGTATATCCATCGAAAGTATATCCGTCGAATGCGTTAATTATTTTTGGTGGGTTTTAAAGGGTCAAAAACGGGGGGGGGGGGGGTTGGGGAGGATCCCACCCGGTTGGGGGGGATCCCAAAAAAACAAAAAAAAATGCATTTGATGCAAAATTTGATGGAAATCTCCCTCAATGCAAAAAATTTGATGGCTAGACTATAATCCATCAAGATTCTTATAGGCTTGGCTTATGATTCTACTGGGCAAACATGTCAGGTTAAACATGCTCCACTTCTAGGGTCCATGCTGCAGACAATGCCTATGTGTATGTATTATTAGATTGATGTATCAATACCAAATCTTCAGTAGAATGTTTCTGTTTCAATAATTACATTCTTTGATACATGGTATAGTTCATGAGAGGTCTCCAGATCACCCTTCATATGTTGCTAGCAACAATCTAAACAGAACGGCTTGTAGGGACTTTCCATTAGAATTCATGTCATATGTGATGTCATCAGTGATTTCATCAATGATGCCATTTGTGATGTCATCTTTGATGCCCTGGGTGTTAGTCTCACCATTGCATGGCGATTGTGTGAGTTAAGGATGCATTGCTTACCATAACTGGTGAATTTCTTTGGTTTTCGATTTTACCTTGCAACCATAACGCCCCTTCAGCAAAGTTTTTTTCACTGAATTTCATAGGTTTTTAAATGTAATGTCTCTTTAACCAAGTTTATTGACTGAATTACAATGATTTTTATAAGTGAAAAAGTTTCATGCTGTTACAAAACTGTATATAAGTTATAATAATTCTTCTTTTAACATATTTGAAAGGACTATAGACCTCCTTTAAGAAACACATTTCTTGCAGCGCATACTAATGTGTGTCGTTTTCAGCAGCTCATGCTGGGGACGCAAGTCATGGTTGCATTTCCTAGGGCATGAGGCATGACCATTACCCCAGTCCCAGCAAACCACCCCTGTTATCCACAGCTCCTAGCCTACATCCTGGTCCAGTGTCCACTATACCCCATAATGTGACCAATGGCCAGTGTGTCACGACCCTCGACCAAAACCCCCTCTGGCAAACCCATTGGCCAGGTGGAGTCAGGACTCGGGTCTCTAGAACCTGGCATCCTCTTCAAAAGCCCTCATGGGGAAAGTCCTGGCACCTATGCTGCCAGGTTCATACACCATGAAAAACAATGTGCTTGGGAACTACTTTATTGTAATGTCAGCCAACATGGAGGCATTCACATAGCTTGGTTCCTAAGAACCAAGCTATGCAGTCTAGTGTTTTGGGTGTGGCAGCCTAGGGACTACTTAACCTGGACTATTTTGTTGGGGCTATTTAAACCACACCCGAGCAAGACAAAACACTTTGCGTTACTTTGCAGCTTGCAACGTGACGCTCACCGTGTCCAGCTATTCACTCAAACTTCGGAGAAGCAGAACCTGCAAGGAGACAAAAGGAACATCATTAGCAGCAGCATCTTACCTGCAGTCTTCATCTTTAAACAATTAGAGCACGGGCAATTCTCAGTCGCACTGCGCCCAAGAGTGCAATATAGGCATGTGTTGCAAGTAATTGAAGAGAGATGTGGTTATAGGTCCGATGGATTTATTTGCAAAGTAGCCTGACACGTGTTTCGAGTCTAAACCGACTCTTCATCCGAGGCTGTAAATGGGTGATGGCCTATATTGCACTCTTGGGCGCAGTGCGACTGAGAATTGCCTGTGCTCTAATTGTTTCCACAACAGTGGGTTGTACTTGGCAGTACTCCCACACCTCTCAGGCACCTGCAGCCTATGTGCACTCTTAATATTTATTCTTAGAAGCGCAGTGGATTTGTGACTTTTTCTGCAAAACCTGTTTTTTTCATCTTTAAACACTCACAGCTACTGAGAACAGCTTCCTCGAATCTGCACACCTCCCGGACAGAACGACCTGAAAGAGAAAGATAGAGGCAACATTAAAGAAAGCAGTAGAGACATTTACAAATTACGAACTGCTCAAAAGGCTTACCTGGCTGGTCGCCTGTCGGCTGGCACCACTCCGGACATTCCACTCGGGCTGAAGAACACCGCGACCTACAAGGAAGGTAAACACAGGTTAGCAAAGGCAAGACTTTGCAGCGCTGCGTATAGTGCTTACTTACCGCATCATGGCGCTCTTAATGCGCCATCATTTACTAGCGGGGCTCAACCATAGCCAGTTCGCCGCGCTGAAGCTCTGCATACCTAAGGGAGAAAAAAAGAGACATTTTAAACAAAGAAAGGCATGCAGGATAGCAACAAAACTAAAGAACAGCAATAAGACCTGCCTGAACAATATCAAACGGGCCAGCGTCAGTGTAGTATCTGGACCGCAGTCGCCCATGAAAGACAACGCACCCCTGCAAAGAAGGCAGGACGGAGAGCATGCCTAATTCTACCACAATGTGAGGAGGGGTGCCAGAGGGACTGAAATCATACAGGGGTGGAGGGAGGATACTTACCCCAGTCGGTCAGTCTTGAACACAGTCCTCCTGTATTTTCAGGCAGAACCTTCCCCGCAGACCACATCAGGGTAAAGCTGAGAAGCATACCAGCAAGTAACCCGCCTGGGTGGCGTCCCTGTGGATACCAGGTGAGCATAACAGAACGCGAAGACTACCATAACAAATCCACCTGGGCGCCATAGAGACATCAGAACTAGACCAATTTGCCCAATTACTAGGAGAGCTTCGTGCTGAGGTTCATTCTGCCCGATAAGAGACTAATGCCCTCCGGAGAGACCTAATAGTGACCAAAGAACGCACTGAAGAGATTAGCAGGCAATACTTGCAATCACAGGCAGGACAGACGCCTCTACATGGAAGCAATCCAACAATGCAAAACCCTGCCATACCACCCACTCCAGTACAAATCACGTTACCTGGAACAGTGCCCCTGCACCACCAGAAAGGTTCTCAGGTGACCCACGGAAGTATGCAGCATTCATCAATCAGTGCCGCCTTCATTTTCTTTGTAGGCCTGGAGCATTTCCAAATTACCAAGTTCGGGTAACTTTTGTCTTATCATACCTGGTTGTTAGTCAGCAGATTGGTTGGTGCCATTGGTAACCCATGACGATCCTCTATTACATGACTTTGGGGGGTTCCAGAGGGAAATGGAAAAACTTTTTGCTCGCCATACCCAGGAACAAGCAGTAGACAATGAACTCTTGTCCCTCCAACAGTGGAATCAGGACTTGTTAACGTACATTGCTACCTTCAACAGACTGGTTGCTGAAGCTAGGTGGCCAGAAAACAAAAGAACCACGTTATTCCATCGAGGCTTACGAGGCGAATTAAAGGACGTCTTAGCCCAGGTGGTTGATCCACCCAGAGACTGTGCAGAATTCATAAATCTGGTCGTGCAGCTAGAACACCGGTTGCCGGACCGAAAGGCAGACTGGTCTAAGACGGACCCTCGGACTGTGTATGTTCGACCAAGGGCAAACACACCCTGTGTACCTGAAAATACTGTAGAACTCATGCAGATTGGAGGGATACGGCCTCCATTAACAAAACAAGAGCAGGACAAAAGAAGACAACAACAGCTTTGTTTGTATTGTGGGAAACCAGGACATTTCCTGAAGGACTGTCCAGTAAAACCCCCAAGAAGAACAGTCGGGGCCACAGAGAAGGATGAAGCTAAGGAATCAGAAAACTACCAAGCTCGACAAACATAGAGGTCAGTTTGTCGAGTGAGAAGAAAGGGTTGCTGACCTCGCACTTTGCAATACCAGTGATCTTAATTAACCACCAACAGTCGTCAAGAATGCATGCCGTTGAAGCATACATCGATAGCGGAGCAGTTGGAAATTATATTGATCAAGAACTGGCAGCAGAGATGGGGCTTCCTTTGTGTTCTAAGCCAACTATGGACAAGGTAACCATCGTGGATGGGACAGAAATCACTTCCGGACCAGTAACCCAGTGCACAGCCAGGGTAACCTTGCTGTGCCAGGACGGACATCGGGGGTCTATTCCATTCGATCTCATCAAGGCACCTCAGTTCAGCCTAATACTAGGGATGCCATGGTTGGTTGCTCACAACCCTTTGATAGACTGGCTGGCACGAGAATTAACCTTCCCCGGTGACTGCTCCCCTGCCTGCTATTACCAAGAGGAGAAACCCGACGTCTGTATCCCCATGACTCCCGGAGCGACAGTATCAACCCTGGGAGCAACTAATACCTTGCCAAGTGAATACCATGATCTCAAGGATGTTTTCCGAAAGGACCAAGCCAATACATTGCCGCCGCACAGGCCCTATGACTGTCAGATTGACCTTGTTGCTGGTGCACAAATCCCTTGTGGCAGGATCTGCACTCTCACAGAACCAGAAAACCTTCATTTGAAATTCTATATAGACCAGTACCTTGCAAACAAATTTATCCATCCTTCGAAGTCCCCCACAGCCAGTCCTTTGTTCTTCGTACCGAAAAAGGAAGGAGACTTGAGAACCTGTATTGACTGTCGCGCATTGAACCAGATTACTGTGAAGAACCGCTACCCCTTGCCACTTATCCCTCAGATGCTAGACCAAGTTAAAGATGCCCAGATTTATACCAAATTGGATCTTCGAGGAGCGTACCACCTGGTCCGAGTCAGAAAAGGAGATGAATGGAAAACCGCCTTGCATACTAAGTACGGCTTGTTTGAATATCAAGTCATGCCCTTCGGGTTGTGCAATGCTCCTGCGGCATTCCAGTATTTCATGAATGACGTTTTAAGGGAGTTCATTGATGTGTGTGCCTTAGTGTACATAGACGACGTCTTAGTATACTCAGCCTCGGAACAAGATCATGTCAGGCACGTTCGTTCAGTCCTCACCAAGCTCAGTCAACATTGCTTTTTTGCAAAGCTTGGAAAATGCTTTTTTCATGTCACCGAAGTAGAATTTCTTGGTTTTATCCTTACTCCAGGAGGCATCAGAATGGACGTGCACAAGGTAGATGCCATTGTGAAATAGCCTTCACCGAAGTCTCTGAAAGGGGTACAAAGCATGCTGGGCTTTGCAAACTTCTACCGCCGGTTCATCCCAGACTTCTCTCAGGTTGTGCACCCAATCACAGTACTAATACGAAAAAACAATAAAAAGTTTGCTTGGACCGAAGAAGCAGAAGAAGCCTTTCAGGAACTTAAATGAAGGTTTACCTCTGCTCCAATCCTGCGACATCCTCGTCCAGACCTCCCTTATGTCGTTGAAACTGATGCGTCCAGTCTCGCAATGGGGGCTGTCTTTTCACAGAGAGACCCGGAAACCGGCCAGCTACATCCTGTGGCCTTCTGGTCGAAAAGGATCTCACCTCCAGAGATTAATTATGCCATCACGGACAAGGAACTCCTGGCTATCAAATCGGCCTTTAAAGCCTAGAGGCACTACCTTCTGGGGGCCAGACACACCATTACAGTCATCACAGACCACCGAAACCTGCAATATCTCAAAACAGCCAAGGCCCAGTCCTCGCGCCAATTACGGTGGGCCCTTTTCTTCGCCGAATATGATTATGTAATCACATTTCAACCAGGAGTCAGAAACGGAAAGGCGGATGCCTTATCTCGCATGGGCATAGATGAAATAGTATATACAACTCCAGACCCAGTTCCTATTATACCTGAAGACAAACTCTTGGGTATCAAGCACACAAGCAGAACTATGAAAAGAAATCCAACGGACAATGAATCCTGATGCCTACCTCGCATGGCAAACTCAAGGAGAACAATATACCATCAAGGACCATCTACCCTTTTTTAGGGATCGCCTATATGTACCCAAGAAGGAATTACAACAGCATATTATTTCTAACTATCACGATTCTCTGATCGAAGGGCATCCTGGGATCGCCAAAACCCTCGCTAAGGTGAAAGAGAACTTTTGGTGGCCTACCTGGCATAAGGACATCATTCAGTATATTCAGTCCTGCGGTGTCTGCGCACAAAATAAATCACAGAAACAAAAAACATCTGGTCTCCTACAACCATTGGACATTCCTCCAGTTCCATGGCACACTCTTTCCTTTGACTTCATATCTGATCTACCTCCAAGCCAAGGGTTCAACACCATCCTTGTAGTTGTGGACTTATTCTCAAAGATGGCCCATTTTATTCCTCTCAAAGGCCTCCCAGACGCAGCCACTTTAGCAAATGTGTTCCTGGAGGGCGTGGTTGAGCTACATAGCTTTCCTTCAGTTCTGGTCTCTGATTGAGGCAGCCAGTTTTTTTCAAACTTCTGGAAAAAATGTTGTGCAATGGCGCAGATCGACGTTCGGCTATCTACCGGTCACCATCCCCAAACGGACGGCCAAACCGAGAGAACCAATCAGACACTCAAGCAATATTTACGGTGCATGCTGCACCATGAACAAAGGAATTGGAAAGACCTACTATGGATAGCCGAATATGCATATAACAATTCTTTGCATTCAAGCATGGGACAAACACCCTTCTATACCCTTTATGGCAGACATCCACGTACCTCTGAAGTAGACCTTCCAGCCAGCTTGGAATTGCCAGCGGTAAAGACTCTACAAACAACCATTACTCAGGCTTTCAAAAGAGCAAAGGAACACCTTATTCATGCCAAAGAAAAACAAAATAGATTTGCTGACCAACACCAGAAAAGGCCCCTGTTTATCAAGTAGGAGACAAGGTTTGGTTAGCCACTAAATTCGTACCCATTAAGGGAACCCGGACCTTTCACCCGAGATTCATAGGACCCTATACCATTAAGGCAATTATCAACCCAGCAGCCGTGAAACTGGATTTACCACCTAAGCTACACATCCACCCGGTATTCCATGTGTCCCTCCTGCAACCAATATAACCCTGTACATGGATTGGGACACCACCTAAGCCCATACTTGTTGACGGAGAACCAGAATTCAAAGTCAAAGATATCTTGGACTGTAAATACTCGAGGACCAAGCTATATTATCTCGTCGATTGGAAAGGATTTGGACCACAATATAGATCCTGGGAGCCCAGTGAGAATATCCACGCACCACATCTAATCAGGAAATTCCATCAGAACTTCACAACCAAACCTGGGCCAGACAGAAGGAACACCATGGGAACGGCCTTAGGGGGGGGTGCTGTCACGACCCTCGCCCAAAACCCCCTCTGGCAAACCCATTGGCCAGGTGGAGTCAGGACTCGGGCCTCTAGAGCCTGGCATCCTCTTCAAAAGCCCTCATGGGGCCAGTCTTGGTGCCTATGGCGCCAGGCACATACACCCTGAAAAACAATGTGCTTGGGAACTACTTTATTGTATTGTCAGCCAACATGGAGGCATCCACATAGCTTGGTTCCTAAGGATCAAGCAATGCGGTCTAGTGTTTTGGGTGCGGCAGCCTAGGGACTACTTAAACTGGACTATTTTGTTGGGGCTATTTAAACCACACCCGAGCAAGACAACACGCTTTGCGTTACTTTTCATCTTGCAACGTGACGCTCACCGTGTCCAGCTATTCCCTCGAACCTCTGAGAAGCAGAACCTGCAAGGAGACAAAAGGAACATCATTAGCAGCAGCACCTTACCTGCAGTCCTCATCTTTAAACACTCGCAGCTACTGAGAACATCTTCCTCGAATCTGCACGCCTCCCGGACAGAGCGACATGAAAGAGGAAGATAGAGGCAACATTAAAGAAAGCAGTAGAGACATTTACAAATTATGAACTGCTCTAAAGGTTTACCTGTCTGGTCGCCTCTCGGCTGGCACCATTCCAGACATTCAACTCGCGCTGAAGAACACTGCGACCTACAAGGAAGGAAAACACAGGTCAGCAAAGGAAAGACTTTGCAGCGCTGCTCATAGCGCTTAGTTACCGCATCATAGAGCTCTTAATGCGCCATCATTTACAATCGGGGCTCAACCAGAGCCAGTTCGCGCGCTGAAAATCTGCATACCTAAGGGAGAAAAAAAGAGACATTTTAAACAAAGAAAGGCATGCAGGATAGCACAAAACTAAAGAACAGCAATAAGACTTGCCTGAACAATATCAAACGGGCCGGCGTCAGTGAAGTAACTGGACCGCACTCGCCCATGAAAGACAATGCAACGCTGCAAAGAAGGCAGGACGGAGAGCACGTCTAATTCTACCACAAGGTAAGGAGAGGGCGCCAGAGGGACTGAAATCATACGGGGGTGGAGGGAGGATACTTACCCCAGTCGGTCAGTCTTGAACACAGTCCTCCTGTATTTTCTTTTATCATTGACTACTTTCACTCCTGCTCTGCTCCTCTAGACCTTATTGCTATCACTGAAACCTGGCTTTCTCCATCTGACAATGCCACTCTGGCGGTCCTACATGACTCCAAGCTTTCCTTCATTCACTCTCCTCGACTGACTGGCAGAGGTGGTGGCGTCAGATCATACTCTCTTGCTGCCTCAATGCCTCACAACTCTCCAATGCCACGTCCTCTCCTATCTCTTTTGAATTCACCATCTCTATTATTTCTCTGCCTCACTTGGGTCACATCATCTCCATCTATCACCCTTCTGGTTCCACTAAACCATATTGTCTGGCCATGACGCACTGTCACCAAAGTTATATCAGTATTTGTTGTACTTACAAATTGACAGTTTTCAACAACAAAAAAACAGACACATTTGCAAAACCAAGTTTGTTGCAAATCCGTCCATGTTTTATTTTTTTTAAAGTGTTAACAGGTATGTGCAAAAAATAGTGATATAACTGAGCCCTCACGTGACAAAATCCATTCAACTATTCAAGGTTGGGTCTATAATCATTTTTGGAATCCCCATCTAATTTTACCCACTTTGGGAAAAATGGCACCAAACTTTGCAAAACCATTCAACTGTGGGTCGAAAATGATATTGTAAAATTGTATGCTGATCCATTAAATGGTGTCAAAGTTATAAGCCATCTAAAAACTGATCTTCGCCAACCCTATAATGCAGAAATATGCATGGATGTCCTCAAATTTTTGTCGAGTTCGTAAACATCCCAGAATTGTCCCCAAACATCTGAGATGTTTGCGCACTTTGGAGAAAAAACACCACCTTTTGGCTTTTTCTGGACATATCTCGTCCCATCCTCATCACTCCTTCCCTCCCCAGAGACCTTGATGTCCACGGACTATGGTTGCAGTTTGCGAATCCAACATGGCAACTGTTTCAAAAGTTTTGACACACCTCACGTTTTTAAATGACCAATCAGTGAATGCGTATGATGCACGTGAGATATGAAAAGAAAATGTCAATCGACTTTTTGACCATTTTTTTTAAAATGCCTGGACGGCTTTACAACACATTTTCAAAAGCACGCTTTCCGGACCAGGCCAACGCTCCTCGCACAGATTTGGTGCAATCGGTCCAGTGGTTTAAGCTGTAGGCGTGAGTAAAATATTTTTTCATTGTGTATCTAAGCGGATTTCAAAGATTTTGGGATCCCCTATAACTTTGCCCCGTGACGAAACTGCACCAAACTTGGCGGAATCATTCAGAGATGGCCATTTACTTTGTTGCAAAGTATAGTGAGGATTCGTTGAGCGATGCCAAAGTTATAAGCCACCCAAATACTGCTCTTCCTATGTGGTGAGCAACACTACAGAGTAGCTACCGCAGGCCCTGTAATATATATGAATTATACCGAGAACAATTACTGTGAATTATGAACATTACAGGAAGACAGGTGCACTTTCCATTTAATTTAAAAACATCTTCCCTGCTCTCACTTTAATAAACGCCTGCCTCCCCTGGGGTTGCTATCTTTCAAGTTCTACCTACAGAGATGCCACTTTTCATGCACTACAACTGGACCTCAAATAGCAATGGTCGTCGCGGTACATGCAGTATAAAATATATTTTAAAGAATATAGCACCGTACGAGTTGTCTTCTCTTTACTGCCACGCATCCCAGCAGTCGGCATGAATCATAGGCTTGGAGATCGAGCCGGCTTCACAGAAGGGTCAGCGCGCTGTCATACGCTGGCATGTCACGCGCTCCAGCTGCCCACATGTGTCAATCGTGGGAAAGCTGATGGGGCAAGGGTGGCAGGGAACGCAAGCGTATGTGCCAGATGGGGAGAGAATGCTACAGCGAGAGGAGAGCGTGAGATGTACTTGAATCGCTTTTTATTCTGAAATATGTTACTTTAGGCAAACACATACTCAAATATTTTGAAGAAGACCTTCAATGAGTGGAGTGTTTACACAGAGAATTCAATGCGAGGCAAGCATTTTAATATATTTATTGTAAGTTCACCAGTGTGTATAGCTATGGTCATTGAATGCCTTAAATGGGTCTGCAACCTTTGGCTCCCAAGATGTTTCAGACTACAAATCCCATCAGCTCTAGCAATTATATGCAATGGCTAGGGATCATGGGAGTCATAGTCCAAAATATCCGGAGAGCCATAGGTTTCAGAGCCCTTTAGTATAAAGCTTCTCCAGCCACAGATACCGTCACTGATGCCTGCCCCAGCAATGCCCACAACCCTACCAGGATCTTCACATGTCCTAGACAAAAGGATCTGCAACCTTTGGCTCTCCAGCTGTTTTGGACTACAACACCCATGATTCCTCACTATTGATTATGCTGACTAGGTCTAATGTGAGTTGTCCAAATCATCTGGAGAACCAAAGGTTGCAGACCCATTGCCCCATCAATACATTCCCAAGTCTTTACTCATGGCCGCCCAGCAGGAGCTGCATTATTGCATGGCTCCCATGACTTCCATGCCCACCATTCCTGGACTGCCTAAGGAAATATGGCACATGGCGTTGCTGCATTTATTGAATGCGTTTCTTTTATTGCTTTCATTTTTTATTTGAATGTGTAGTCAACGTTAGCACACATCCACTTCACATTTAGAAAAGAATCTTAGGAAAGTATCATACATGCCAAGTGGAATGTGCGACCCGGGGCAGTTTTTCACCACCTCGTCCATTATTCTCTCATCGAATTCGACAATGTGTGAGCAAATTAACACAGAAATGGACAATGCAACCACAATGTTAACGCGCACTCCTCTGCGCCCTTTTATGTGATCAGATCCTATTTTGGGTTCCCTGGAAAGACTATTCCCTTTTGCTCATCGCAAACCAACGTCCTCGCCATTATATCGTCTTTGCTACAATATTTTGATACAGTATTTACTTCAAGTGCCGTTGAGTTGCTTTACAGAAAACATTTAAGGTTGTAGGCGCATCGGAAGCATGAGGCTGTATACATACATTATAATTGTTATTTTATAGCGTGCTTAATACCAGCAAGTGGTTTCTAAGCACAGGATGGGGATTCAAGCCTGTACTGCGCTGCGCTGTTTTGCTTCCCTGCCAAACACGTTGCCTCTGAGCTATCCTTCCGCCCCATGTAGAAAACCATTGTCTATGGGATCCAATTGGTTACAGAAACCAGACGGTTTCGGGAAGTATTGGAATGTGGTGGCCTGTAATTGGGCCAGTACAATACTCAGTTCCATTTTACTTTATAGCAAATATGTTTGGATTTTGTTTACAGTAAGATTGGCTATTTTTATGACCAGTGCCAAAGTGGTGTCTGACTCCCCTCAAGGCCTGCCCCACAATGCCGTGCACCTTGAGCATGGTGTAAAACCGCGAGGGTATGGATGGTTGAGCTGGTGAGGGACATTGTTGGCAATGCACTGCTCCCTTGCAATGCTGCTGCATTTGCTGTCACTGGTTTTTCCAAAGGCTTTCTAGTTGTTGCAGTGGTTGTAAATATCCATGCCATCCCCCATACAGCTGTTTCAAGGCGTTGTCACTGGCTGTAGTGCTTTTCAGTACTTTTGACAAAAAGGCATGCTTCAAGCTGAAATTACTAAAATTCAATTTGCTAAATGAGATAACTGGAGGTCACTGTCATACATTTTAGGGACTCTTTACAGAGCGACGTGCAGCATCCTGCATGTGTGTGTTGTAGTGGGTGAAAGAATAGCATTAATGAGTATTAGTAACCGGCGAGGGACAATCAGATTGTTCGAAACTATCTGATTGGCCCTCACTGGGTGGTTATCCAGCCGACAAAGACTCACCTTCTGCGCTCCGATCAGAGCGCCGAGTCCCACAGAGTTAATTTCCTTTCTTCACCGTCCACCATGGAAAGGGACTATGTGTGGTCCCAACCATTTTGGGGAGCATGGGGGTTGCTCAAGTCGAGAAATGATTAACAAACCATTTCTCAACTAAAAAAAAAATACTATTAGTACCCCGGTACAACGTGCCGGGGTATTAATAGCAATAAAACCCTTATGGGGGGCAGTACCGGTTGGATAATGCCCCTGGGGCTACGTTGGAGACTTAACTTCGCTCAAGCTTGTAACTTTCGCCCAAGGGCATTACCCGAACGGTAATGCCACCACTACTCAGGTTTTATTGCTTTAGTTAAATGCTTACAATTCAAGTGTTTGTTAATAAACATGAAAATACCTATCTAAATAAAAGCATTTGACGATTTGTGTGCAACATGCAATGACAGGTTTAAAGGTATGCAGTTTTCACCCTTCTGATATTGATAAAGTTACAGTGCTCAGAATTGGCAGGAATTTGCCATGAAGCACTTTTAAAAATGTATGTCATTATTCAATTGATCAGCGGTTTTCTTGTTTTAAAAACGGATTTAGGAGATCAACGAGACTGCTTACTTCTAATTGGTGAATATTAAGGAGTGTAACTGTGATCAATGACTAATCGCAATGCGGGATGGTGACAGTTTACTGTATGATCCTGCAATAGATAATGGACACCTTACTTATATGATTAGTTTTGAAGGTGACTAGCATGTTTGCAGGTATCTGCGGTTGGCTTGCAAAAAGATAGTTGGAACGTCTGAAGTGTGAAAACAGAGTGAGAACAGAAATGCTTGAAAACCAAAAGTGATAAAAGTACTAACAAAATATAGTTAGGAGGACATGTTTTATGGTTGCAGGGGAAAGTTGAGGGCTGGCAGATCATTGTATTATTGTAGGAATATTTGTTTTAAAAAGGGCAGTAGCACACAGAGAGGATATTTTCTGTGAAGTGGTAATTGCATGGATGTAACCTCAAATGTTAGCACTTAAGTAGTGTTGGGTGCCCTTCAAGCAGTTTTCTGCATTTGCACATGTTGTGTTGTGTTGTGGCTTCCATTTTGGAAAAAGATGTATTCCCATTACAGTTAGACTTCTATGTTAATGAGTTATATTCAAGTGTCATTTGTATTGCATTTAGCTTATAGATTGCTTATGTTAGTATTCTTGATATCTTATGGATCCTATGTGTCGGGGGGAAATTCTGCCGGGGTCGGCTGGGCCGTCCACGGACCTCCGGGCAGGGAGGCCCCAACTCCTCCCGCGTATCACAAAAATGAGTATGAGACGCACACAAGAAGCAAGGTGGTTCTGCTGTTTATTATACAAACGGCAGGGATGGGTCAAGGAGCGTACGCGTCCGTCCTGAAACACACATAATCGTGGGGCTCGCAGGCCCTTTTTACCTTGGTATGACGCGCTACTTGCGTCACCTCGAAAAGTTAGCAAAAAACCTATCTCCACTTTGGATTGGTTACTTGAGTGGTAGGGTTAGTATAGCATACATATAGAGAAGGGTATTAGTGGCTGAGGGTCAGTCAGGTGGTATACCTGGGTTGTCCCTGCAATTAGATACATGAGAATTGTTACATGAAGACCCCTGAGGATTGGTCAATGTTAATGGCGTCAGTGATAAGAGCTCCATGTTCTGATTGGTGCATTCGCGAGCCTCCCAGCCTGGGACCATCGCCGTTCCCAGCTCGCGGTGTACCTGTCATTTGCAACAATGTTTCACTATGGGTACGTGCAGACAATGCGAGGGCTTATTCATAGGCTGGAAGGCCGACTACTCCCACTGTCGCAGATGTCCATTGAGTCTTTTATTTGTATCTGCTTATGTCTCGTAACGAGAGATCCAGGCGCCTCCATTCTCCTAGCCTTGGCATCCGTTCAGGTGTGGCTTGGTCACGTGAGGCGGGACCGTGTTTGAGGCCGAATTCTGCACAATTAATATTGTTTTTCCCACTGTGTGCCTGGTTTAATTTGCAGGTGCGACCTTGACGTTGGTGTGCGGCGTGCGAGATTGCAACATTGTGGCTTGGCTGTCTGCCTTTCGCCGGGCTCATTCTGCAGGATCAGCAACCAGACTCTTGTTCATTTTAATGTTCATGGAAGCTCTTGCTTGCGGCCTACTTGAATCAGGTGCATAAATGGAGCCGTTGAGTGCACAGGTGCTTCAGGTTATAGGGTTTATGTGGAGCGTAAGCAAGCCATTTAGATAAGTTCATCGTGCGTCTTGCGTTTCTGCATCTTAGAAGCCTATGTGAAAAATAATAAAGATGCACGTCCGTGGATGTGTCCGTCACCTACGTCATAGCGCTGAGTATATTCTTCGTGTAGGTTGGTGTGTGAGTGTCCAGGGTGCATGGTCGTACAGGTGTGACCGTTGGCTAGGTCGTCATGGCATCTCTAACGATGTATTGGTTTTAGTCGAGTTGATCCATGTTGCAGGTGTCGGCCTGGGTAGGGCGAGCTACTGGGCAGGTAGGGCAGGTGTGTGGGCACATCCATAGGTTCCTGTACCAAGGTATTTGGTTGTCTGGTAGATGGGCAAACTCATCTCGTGGCGGGTGTCTAGGCCGTGATCCTCTAGGCCAAGGGCGAGAGGGGATTGGCGGGAGCCTGTTGTTCCATTCTCCCACTTCAGTCCCCCCTCTGGTCGACTTGTCGACCACAAACATATCCTTTTCTTTATCTCCTCTTACTCTCCATATTTTAGTTATTCCTCCCAAATGTCCGTAGTGGTTGACATGGTCTTCAAATGACCAATACATGTATGCACAGGTCCCTCCAGGAGTGCAGTATACCCATTTTCCTATGTAGCTCCTTGGGTTTCTTGGGTTTACGAGCTTCACAGATGGTGGGTCCAGGTGGTTGGTGGTTATTTGGTTGCGCAACTTCTCTCTCTCTTGTATTATCATGCCTGTGTGTTGGCCGTCATCTGCTGGCATCAAGGGGTGCATACCGGCCATTTCAATCATTTCATCTGTGGTGCGTGCCTTCCGGGCTTTCCAAAATCTTATTATGATCAGTGTAGCTCCAGCCAAAATAGTACATCCAACTATAATCTTCAGTCCATCTGACAGCCATGAAGGCATCCATGACCATAATATTGAAAACCAACTTCCATCCTTTGTTACACCTTTACTTTCATCCATCATTTTAGAATGCATCTGGGCCAATTGTGAAACTGCTTCTGTCAGTGTACCGTTGTCAGCATCATTGGCAGGGATGAATGTGCAGCATGATTGTCCTATCTTTGCGCAAACCCCTCCTTCCATTGCTGTGAGGAGGTCCAGTACATATCTGTTCTGAAGTGCCACCATTCTTACTGCGCGCAGTTCCTCTTTTATGGCGTTAAATCCATTCACTGTAGAGTTGATGGTCATCATTAGTTCCCATCTAGTTATCTGGAGCCATTTTGCATTTGCGTAAGCCTGTAATCCCGGATGTATTATCGAGGAGAAGAACATTGCTGCTCTGCTGAACAGTCTATGTTCTGGCGGAATTGAGGTGAGTGCTGTTTCTGATCTACCCCATAGGTAGTTTCCCGTCAGAGGTTCTCCTTGTCTTTTCTTTCTATTCAGGACAGTATTATTGCTGTTTGTTTTGTTCTCTGGCTCCTTCTGAGGTTGCACAGACCTCTTCTTCCTCTCGTTCCCTTCATCCATTTTGGGGAAATTGGCCATATTCACGTGTTTCTGGGGTACCACTAGTGACGGTACATTAACGTGCACTATTGTGCATATACCATTCCACAGAGGGGGCAGTGTGTGGTATGCTTTGTCTCCGCAGGCCCAGTAGTGGTCCATTATCACTGCTGTTCCTGCTCCCCCCTCAGGTAACTCCATCACGCTTGCACAGTTGATGTTATATCCTACGTCTACCTCTCCTTTATGATGGTAGCATATCTTAGGCGCAGTTAGTGGCAGTATTATTATTGGGTCTTCATCCTTCTCTATCCACGTGAGCATGGGTACGTACTTGATCCAAGTCATCCAACATCTGTGGTTGTGTCCATCGATAGTTGAAATAGTTTCTTTTGTTATCATGTTGCTGCCAACCACTCCTATCTCCCATTTGTTGTCCAAGTACACCTTCCCTGTTATCGTCACCAGTGGCCTCTCCCAACATCCTGTTTTACCAGCAACTTCAGTGGCATACCAATCACATGGTAGGTACTGTAGTGTTACCTTCTTTGTTTCTCCTTTTTCAGGACCACTCGTCATGTATCTGAAGGCTTCGGTATGTAGACTTCTCTTGTGGTAACTTAAATAAGTCTTGAGGAAGTTGTTTTCATATGGATATGTGTCTCGTGTTTTCCACACCAGTTGCACCACTGTCCCTTGAAATCTTCCTTTCGTTTGGAACAGTGCCAGGTATATTATGCATCGTGCTGTTTTTTCATCTATTTCTGTGGCAACAAAAGTTCGAGAAGCGCTCATGGCATATGGAATTAATGAGCAAACATAGCAGCTGTCTTCTGTTGTCTGCTTACCTATGTGGGTCATGTGTTGATACCACATGTTGTTTGAGATGTGTGCTGAATCTTGTATGTAGTTGTCAATACCTTTTTTATCTGAGTATGTGCTGCGTTTAACTCTATTATCTTTGTGTGGGATTATACTAATACCACCTGACGTAACACCTGTTGCAGCTGGGGGCGGGGGTATGTTAGGTTTGGGTACAGCAATAATATTCATAGCATAGCTGTACTGCCATACAGAGGCAGCCAAGAACCCGGTGATCATCAAAATCCCTATCAATTTTATTACACAAGCTAATTTCACCGGCATTTTGCTCTTACCTTGCTGCAGTCCGGCAGCTTATTCTTGCGACGTTAAAGTTGCCCGCCTGAAAATTCTCAATATGCTTGTTACTAGTGTTAGTGTTTGTTTATTTTCAAGCCCTCCCTATCAGATAGTCATTCAGTGCCCAGGCGAAGAGCTGTTCCCATGCCACTCTAAGTGATCTATCTCTTAGGGCAGGCAAGTATGGGTGGAGGTGGGGCATTGAATATTCTATGGCCAAGAGGAATGCTGTGTAGTAGACACGTACCCTTCTTTTGTTCAGGTACGTTGGCCTTCTTACTTCATATACAAATTGGTGTGACAATTCTTCTGGGTAGTTATCGTCTGAGGGTACCATCTACTCCTGGGCAGTGAATTTGTTAGTTAACTTACTTTCTTAACAGTACAATAATACGCAGTACCTGTATGTGCGAGAGAAAAGAAAGAGAGAACATTCACGTGTTTACAGGTGTATATGTGCAAAACAATGTCCTTCAGTTCTGTTGTTACTACAGGGGGTAGGGGGTCAATGGGCAGAGGGGCAGAGGGTTTGGGTCTTAGCTGGCAGAAGTCTCTTTACTCTTAGATCGTGTGACCATGGGGTGGGTGGGTCCAATAATTGTCTCTGGGGGATCTGGGGGTTGACAGGGTATGGGGACACTTAAGCCGTCAGAAATGGCAGAAGTCTCTTCCTCCGTTGGTGACGCTGTTGTTGTTCTTCCGATGGCCCTGTCGGTGGTGCTGGGGCGGGTCAGGAGTTTGTAGATCTTTACGTCATGTAGGTGATTCCAGGCACGTTTGTCCTGTAGCTTTACTGCTCTCGTTGATGTCTCCTCTACCAGATGGGGGCCAGTAAAACGTGGATGGTTCCACTTCCTGTTGAAATTGCGTAGTAGCACGTGGTCACCTTTAGCAATTTTACACAGTCTTTCCTTTTCCAGTTCTTTATCCGCTTCTTCTTGTTGATCGCTGTTAGACCCGCCCCGTGTGCGCTCGAGCTGTTGAGACACAAACACTACACTAGTAATCAAAGAAGACACATATTGGTACATTTCATCACCGAAAACAGTGGCGGTACTATCTTGGTCTGTGAATGCTCTTGATGTTGGTGTCAGAGGAAGGCGCATTTGGCGTCCGGTAACCACCTCGTGCGGGGTGAGGTGGTGGTCGGAGCCCGGCCTATTTCTTAGTTCAAATAGTGCTAACAGAAGGCAATATAACCTACTCCTTTTTGTTGTTTGCTGTATTTTTGCAATTGCCTCCTTTAGTAGGCCATTCAGGCGTTCGCATACACCGTTGGCCTGGGGGTGGTATGCACATGCAAATTTATGCTTGATGCTCAATAAGGACGTGATGTGCTGGAACATTTAGTTTGCGAAATGCGGGCCATTGTCTGACCGCAGTACCTCGCACACCCCCCACCTGGGGAAGACCTCCCTCACTAGGAATTTAGCTGCTCTGAATGCATCTGGGTGGGAGCATGGCCCTGCTTCAATCCACCTCGAAAATGGGCATACTACTACAATCATATACCTGTTTCCTTGACATACGTTGATCATATCAACATAGTCAATATGGAGATGTCGGAAGGGTCCCTCTGGCCGGGGTATAGTACCTTTTATCACCTTCAGAGTGTGACCGGCCGTAAACTGTTGACATGTGAGACAGTTACTTATGAAATTTGACACATGGGAATTTAACTCGGGGCAAAACCAGTCTTCCCTAATTCATGCTGCAATTACTTCCTTGCCTGTATGGGCTGGGTGGTGTAGTTGGCTCAGGGCGGTATTCAATAGTGCCAGTGGTATTACAATTTTTCCAGTGTTACCCTGGCGCCATAGTGCGTCAGTTGGTGACATTGTGCATCCTCTTTTTACCCATATTTCTTTTTCTGCCATTGGTGCAGCCGCTTGTAGCTCCATTATCTGTGTGGCGGGGAGATGGGTGTACCCTTCCCTTATCAACATCTCCTTAGCCATTCCCCTCCCTCTCCCTCTCTCTGACTCTGGGGGGTTCCATATCTCACCAACGTACGCAGCATACTTCGCATGTGCGTCTGCCGCTGCATTCCCTCTTGGGACATGATCTTCTCCATTGGTATGTGCGGTACATTTGACCAAAGCTAATTCCTGGGGGTTGTTTATTACTTCAATTAGTTCAGCCAGTAAGAGAGCATGTTGCACTGGAGTGCCGTCAGCTCTTCTAAACCCTCTTCTTCTCCATTTTGACAGCCCTGAGTGGACAGTGGACGTAACATATGCGCTGTCAGAATATATGGTCACTCGTTTATTAAAGCTTTCCTTCAACGCCAAGATCAGAACAATCAGCTCAGCCGCTTGAGCAGAGTAATGCTGTGGTAATTGCACACATTTCATTGCCACACATACCGGTACCTCCATCATTTTCACCACCGCTGCCCCAGTCCTCCTGATCCCATCCTTTTGGTCAATTGTTGATGACCCATCAATGAACAGGAGCTCACCTCCCTCTAATGCGTTTTCTTCAACTTTTCTAGCACATGAGTACATTTCAGTAGTTTGCGTACAATCGTGTGCATAATCTCCTTCCTCAATTACTTCTGCTAAAAACCTTGCAGGGTTGACCGTGCTACATCTAACAATGGATAGCTCAGCTCTAGATAAGATGATCTCATAACCTGATGCCCTCTGCGTGGTTAGGGTGGACTTGGGTTTATTCAATATTGCAAATAGTGCATGTTCCACAAATAGTGTGGTTGGGCATCCCATGGTGATTGTTGACGCTTTTTCTACCGCAAAAGCAGCTGCGGCGAGACCTTGTTCACAAGGGAAATGCCCCAACATTACAGGATCTAAGTGGCCACTGTAAAACGCTACTGGTTTGTAGCCCATGCTGGTTTTTTGAGCCAATACTGCTTTCATTACTGCTGAGTCGCAATGTGAGAATATGAAAAATTGTCGCTCATAATCTGGGGTGGCCAATACTGGATCAGTTGATATCGCGTCTTTCAGTTCATCAAAAGCCTCTTTCAT
Source organism: Ambystoma mexicanum (assembly GCF_040938575.1). Classification (NCBI taxonomy): domain Eukaryota; kingdom Metazoa; phylum Chordata; class Amphibia; order Caudata; family Ambystomatidae; genus Ambystoma; species Ambystoma mexicanum. The sequence continues at coordinate 1,346,200,685 of NC_090931.1, forward strand.
TTCCATTGTCCACCCCAACTGTTTCTCCCCTTTGTTAGCTTCTTTTAACCCCTCAAGCAGGGGTCCTATGTATGAGCTATAATCAAATACCCATGCTCTACAGTAGTTACACAGACCTAGAAACTGCTGTAGTTCCCTCACTGTTTGTGGCAATGGCGTTTTTGAAATGGCCTGTGCTCTTTGTGGGGCAATCTTTCTTCCATGTTGGGATATGAGCTGACCAATGTACAATACCTGTTCCTGACAGTACTGTAACTTTTCCATGTCTACCTTGTAACCTTTTTCAGCCAATATTGTCAGCATCTTTAACAAGTCCTCTGTGCATCTATTTTCGTTTGTGCTGCAAATTATTATGTCGTCTACATACTGCAACACTGTGCTTCCTACTTCAATGTTACCCAAATCCATCTGTATTACTCTGTTGAATATTGAGGGTGATTCGCAGTATCCTTGTGGCAATCTAGTGTGTTTCCACTTTGTGTTTCTGTATGTGAATCTTGTCAAATCTTGTGAGTCTGGGTGCAATGGTATTGAGAAAAAAGCATTTTTAAGGTCGATCACTGTAAATCGTGATGCTTCTGCTGGAATGCCACACAATATTGTGGCCGGGTTTGCCGCTATGGGGTACTCTGCTTCCATTATGTTGTTCAAGGGCCTGAGGTCCTGTATGAAGCGCCAAGACCCCCCTCTAGCCTTGCGCACTGGGTATACAGCTGTGTTACATGGTGATTCTGATGGGACCAGTATGCCATTATTTATGAGGGCCGTTATGGTTTCATATATGCCCTCATCTGCCTCTTTTGATAGTGGGTACTGTTTTACTCTGGGGAGTATTGCACCTTTTTTCAATTTTATCCTTACACCCCCTATACTTTTTATACATCCTACGTCATAGGGGCTAGTAGTCCATAGCGATGTGGGTACCTTTGTCATATCCTCCTCAAAGAAGGGAACTGGGGTGGATGCGGGTGCCTCAAGTGCCATTGCAATTTTTTGTGCCACTTGTTTATTCGCCACTCTTAGCCATATCTCCACACTCATCATAAACACCATTTCACCTTCCTCCTTTTCTTCTGAGAAGAGCTCCTCGTCTGACACCTGGGTTAGTCTACATCCCTCTGCTAGTGCTATTACTGCTCTCCATGCTCTTCCTTCGCTGTCTTGGGCATGCACTGTAATGTAATCAGCTGTTGCTATGATGCTCTCTATGTTCACTGAAATCACCTTTCCTTCTGGTTCATTGGCTGGAGTTTCTGGTCTGAACAAATAGGCTGCTGGCCTCCTCCAGATCTTTCCTTCTATCCCTGGCATCCAGGCAAATGCCATGTCTGTCCCGTACTGAAATAGTTCACCATGAACTGGCTCAGCCCTAATCGCTGTCTGTCCGCAGTATGCTTGCATTATTTGTCATGCTGTGATCATGTTGATCCCTGGAGTAGAGCAAATTATGCCGTTTTCCGTGAAGGAGATCATCATATTCAACCTGTTCATGATGTCTCTCCCCAGTATATTTACTGGTGAGGCCCTAGAATATAAAAGTGGGACTGACATGTCGCAATCCCCTATTGATAAGGGGACGTTATCAGTAAAGGGAACCAACCCCCTAGCCCCAGAAAATCCGTGGGTGTTCATGGCTTCGCCTGACATCTTAAACTTACCTTCCCTTATGCAAGACCGGGTCGCCCCGGTATCAACAAGGAATGATAACTTTTTGTCACCTATCGTTACCTCTATGCATGGTTCCTCCGCACTATTAGGGGTTACTGACAGGATGGGACACACCAAGGCCGTCTGTGGGCTGTCCTATTGAGGGTACAACGATTGGCCGTTTCCTGTGTAAGGGTTGTGTCCTAGTACTGTCACCCTACCCAGTTGTGTTTGTTGTGCTTGGGGTTGTTGTGTTGTCGCTACCTGTTGTTGTGGCAGTGAAAATTCCTGTAGCTGTTGTTGTGTTGCTAGTTGTTGCTGGTCATTTCCCTGTTGCAACATCTGCTGTTGCTGTATCCCCTGCTGTTCCTGTGTGGGCCTTAGTTGTCCCTGCTCGTTCCATAATGGTGTCCCTGGTCTTACTCTACACGTGCGTGACATGTGCCCTACCAAACCACAAATCCAACACACTGGTGGTTCCCTACTTTGCCATGGAAAGCTACCTGAGTTGTCCTGGTATACTGGTTGACCGGTGGGGTAGTAATTTCTAAGTCCTCCCACCTGTTGTTGTGTGTTATATCCGTATCCCCTCCCTCTCATTATTCCTCCTCTTCCCCTGTTATAGTTATAATACCCAGCTCCTGGCGTTGAGTATCCTCCTCCCAAGTTGGTCGTGTATGGTTGGAGTGGCGGCATCTGTTGTGTTATAGTCTGGGAGGGTTGTATTTGTGAGTGATCTTGTGCAGCCACTACTTGTGTGGGGCTTTGGGTCATTGTTGCAGGTGTAGTTATTAGTGGCCCTTCCATTGTGTATTTAGTAAGTTTTTTCTGTACAAGTTTAGCCTCTTCCGCTTTCCTGTCCTCTTCCTTTTGTTTCATTTTACCTTGCCATGTCCTACAATGATGTACTATTGTCAGTTGTATTTCTGGCCATGCTTTTGCTTCCATTCCCACCACTTTCTTCAGTTGTTTCTGAACTCCTTCTGGGAGCCCTTGTACCAATATATGATAAAATATTGCTGGTGTTTTGTCCCATTGTTCTCTAGTTTCCATGCGCCACTTCTCTTGAATTTCCTGGATATAATCAACAGGATCTTCGTTCTCACGCATCTTGCGTGAGGTAATTGCTCCTATGTCTGATGTGTCTGGGTACTGTACCCTTAGTGCCTGCCATAATGCATGTCTGCAGTTTGCAAATGGTGCCCCATCGTGTGATGTGTTGGTTATGGTTACCCCAGGGAATCCCGCTCTTTTCCAAATGTCATCCGCTGCATCCCCTAATATGGATATTAGAAGGCCCTTTACATCCCCCACTGCCAGTTTCTGTCCTGCGGTATGTTTTTCCATTTCATATATCCATTTACCTGAACCTCCACTTAAAGATGGGAGCCTGCACTTTATATTTTCTTTGTCTACATGCTTCCAATGGACATATTGTGGTCTCACCCCTCCCCTCTCCAGAAGTGGCATTAAGTTGTGTCTCGTTATATCCCTTGGGTTCCATAAAATTGAGTCCCCACACCCCTCCTCTTCTTCCCTCTCTCTTATATCTTCTATTCTGTCCGTAATTCCCCTGCTCGTAGCTCCTTCTCCTCTTTCTTTTCCCCTTCTTTCATCATCTCCTGTAGCTAATGTGGGCATGTGTATTTGTCCTTCCTGCCTACGTCTAGGGAGGTCTCTAAACCTACCTACATAAGGTGTCATTTCGTTTGTGAAAGGCGCGAGTTTAGTTGTACGTAGTGAGCGTGGGGTGGTTGACTGATGGTAGGATGGTGAGGGTGTGACAGTGGCGGGAGTGGGTGTGGCTTCATTTATCTGCCCTTTTGCTATCCCTCGCTCTTACTCCTCACTTTTCTCTAGTTCATCCTTTCTCATACATATCCAGGGTGAGTCTGTATTGGTCCGAGTGGTGTATAGTTTATCTAGGCTTTCCCTGTCACTGTTTCTTCCTTCCTTCTCCATTCCTTCTTCTTCCTCACTACAAAAGTCGTCTGTATGTGGCTGCCCCCACTCTGTCTTTCTCCCCTTGATAGTTACTGTTTTTAAGTCTATTAGGTCTGTGTCTCCTCTTTCTCCTTTACCACCCGCTCCCCTTTGTGCTGATGTTGTTGCTACTTCTGTATCTCTATATACATACCTCCTTTCCTCAATCTCTCCTCTCCTATCTTCTCTTTCCCCTTCATTTCTCTCCTCCATCTCTCTACCAATTCCCTCCCTTTTCCTTTTTAATTCCTCCATTACTTCACTACTCATCCTTTCCAATACCCTTTCATCCTCTTCCTTCCTTTCCCTTCTCACCCTCTCCCTTTCTAATATACTCTCTATCACCCTCCCTTCTTCGTATTTCCTGGTCGTTTCTGATAGTAATCTCTTCTTCCACATTGCCATTTCTTTTTCTTTCTCTTCTTCTTCCTTTTTCCTCTCTCGTAGTACTGCTCTTGATACCCTTTCTGCTGCAGCTTTTACCCTTTCTGCTTCTCTCCTTTGCTCCTCATTTCGTTCCCTTATTCTTTCTAACTCGTTCTTACCTTCTTTCCTTTCCCTCGCTCTCTCTCTTTCCTCCCTCTCAAGCTGTTTTATTGGTTCATTCTGTTCGTCCCTTAACTCTGCTAGCCGTTCCTCCAAAACCTCTTCCTTTCGTCTTACCATCTCTTCTCCCCTTATTTCGCTCCCTCTGGTATTATCCTCGTCCATTTTCCTCACTACCTCCCTCTCTTCTCCTGTTAATGTACCTCGTAACTTTAATAGTATCTGTGCAGCTACCCACTCGTCATGTCCTATTTCCTCAGTTTGCTCTTCTCCAGTCCTCCCCTCCCCCTCTGGTATCTTCCTATATGCTGATCCCGTAGTACTAGTCCTCTCCCCTCCCTTGTTTACACCTGTCACTGCATATGGTGGCGGGCTGTATGTCGGGTTCGAGTAAACCTCAGCCGCCCTTAATTGCTCTCTTCCTATTTCTCCTAGTTCTCTTAAAGGGTACAATCCTCCCCCCTCTGTTTTCACTACCTTTGCTAGGGTTATATCATCGCTCTGTTCCTTTTTTAGTTCATTTTCTTTTGGGTTGTTATTCTTTTCTCCTTCCTCTTGTCCGTCCCCCATGTTCTTTGGGCCTTCACTCTCCTTCTCCCCACTCTCTCCTTCCTCCTTAATCTCTTTTTCTTCCGGTGTTTCCCCCATAGTGAACATTCCATTTGGTCCTGGTCGGGACCCCTGGAACATCCGCCATAAGTTAAACATCTCCACATGGTTTGTCAATTTCTTCCCCTTGTATGTATTACGCAGATGGTTTAATAGTTAATGTTGGGTATATGGATCGAAGCTACCATTAGGCGGCCATGGTGTTGTCATTTTGTTGTCCGTCCCCTGTGTCCATTCAATGCTATACTTGATCAATTTCTCCCGATGGGGTGACAGTGTTTTGCATATGTGCTGTAGTGGGGTAGTGAGGGTGTTCCCCCACCCTCCCGATCCTGCTCCGTGTGACATAGCAGCGCTCCACTTGCTATCCTTCCCCTGTTTGGTAGCTTTTATTTTACTAACACCTACAACACACAACCTTTTACCTTTACCTGGCCCCGTGAGTTTGGGGACTTGCGATAGTCCGCTAAGGAAAATTATTAAAATATAGTATTTACATCTCCATATTCTTTTCTTCCTTGTCTTCCTTTACAGAACACCCTTGCGGCCCCCTGCGGCTGAGGCGCACGTAGCCCCCTACGGCTGCGTACCCCTTGTGACGTTCTTATACAGTCGTCCTATTTTCATTTGCTCCTCCTCCCTTTTCTACCCTGGCCGTGGCCGGCGTTCTCCGTGCGCAGCCACGTCCCCCGTTTTGCCTTTTCCCCGATCGCCTCGTTACCGTTTATATCCGGTTCCACCCCCTTACCACAACTCTCTACCCCACCATCCTCCGAAAGAGAGATGCCTTGTGCTCGGGATATCCTATGAAAGCCCTACTGGTGACGTCACCGATCTCTTCAACCTAGTAGTTAGGTCTTAATACACTTACACTCTACCCCCGTTAACCCCACAGCTGTCTTCCTATCACGCCTGGAACAAGGTAATCAACAATATATAATCGGACTGCGCACGCTGCGTCGCCTCGCGTGTGATACGCCCCTCGACAGGAGGGCTTAACCAGCCAATTATCTTCCGTATTGGGCAACCAACTAGCTACCGCCTACAGGGAAACGTCATCTACCTATCGAGTTTCTTGCTCGATCAATAGGGATCCTCATCTACTCATTGATCTGTAATCACCAAATCGTAGGAAACCGCACACACACACACACCCGTACACGTAGTCGCGACCTAGGCCAATCAGTGTCTACGAGCAGCCGCACGTGATGTTTTCGTGCTCCGCCCCCCTCTTTCGCGTAGCGTAGCCGACTGCTCTCACACTCGTTCGGCTACCATTCATTTCATAGCCAACACTAAATTGTCAAGCCTTCGCCGCGCACCTGTGTAACACCTCCCACCTCCCTTATTTAATTCCTCCCCCCTCCCTCACAATTTCACATTGCTTGTTGGGTGTGGCATACTCACCAAGTTCTCTCGATGCGCGGTCGCTCGACTGCGTGCACCCCTCCAAGCGGCTCGCCACCTCCCCTCGTCTGGACTACGTCTGGACACTCGCCAACCGCGGGCGGGATACTTCTCAACCGGCTCCCGAAGGCCAATATCCGGATTGCGCCGTCCGGTCTTCTCGCAGTTCCGCGATGGTCCTGTAGTCCTCAGAAGGGGGCAGCGGCAGAGGGGGCCGCGCCGCCGGGCCTCCTCGCAGCGGGAGCACTCGGAAAAATAAAAATAAAAGCAGACCTTAAACAGATCTCAGCAGTGCCTCCAACTTGTCGGGGGGAAATTCTGCCGGGGTCGGCTGGGCCGTCCGCGGACCTACGGGCAGGGAGGCCCCAACTCCTACCGCGTATCACAAAAATGAGTATGAGACGCACACAAGAAGCAAGGTGGTTCTGCTGTTTATTATACAAACGGCAGGGATGGGTCAAGGAGCGTACGCGTCCGTCCTGACACACACATAATCGTGGGGCTCGCAGGCCCTTTTTACCTTGGTATGACGCGCTACTTGCGTCACCTCGAAAAGTTAGCAAAAAACCTATCTCCACTTTGGATTGGTTACTTGAGTGGTAGGGTTAGTATAGCATACATATAGAGAAGGGTATTAATGGCTGAGGGTCAGTCAGGTGGTATACCTGGGTTGTCCCTGCAATTAGATACATGAGAATTGTTACATGAAGACCCCTGAGGATTGGTCAATATTAATGGCGTCAGTGATAAGAGCCCCATGTTCTGATTGGTGCATTTGCGAGCCTCCCAGCCTGGGACCATTGCCGTTCCCAGCTCGCGGTGTACCTGTCATTTGCAACAATGTTTCACTATGGGTACGTGCAGACAATGCGAGGACTTATTCATAGGCTGGAAGGCCGACTACTCCCACTGTCGCAGATGTCCATTGAGTCTTTTATTTGTATCTGCTTATGTCTCGTAACGAGAGATCCAGGCGCCTCCATTCTCCTAGCCTTGGCATCCGTTCAGGTGTGGCTTGGTCACGTGAGGCAGGACCGTGTTTGAGGCCGAATTCTGCACAATTAATATTGTTTTTCCCAGGTTTTGCTTCAGGTTATAGGGTTTATGTGGAGCGTAAGCAAGCCATTTAGATAAGTTCATCGTGCGTCTTGCGTTTCTGCATCTTAGAAGCCTATGTGAAAAATAGCAAAGATGCACGTCCGTGGATGTGTCCGTCACCTATGTCATAGCGCTGAGTATATTCTTCGTGTAGGTTGGTGTGTGAGTGTCCAGGGTGCATGGTCGTACAGGTGTGACCGTTGGCTAGGTCGTCATGGCATCTCTAACGATGTATTGGTTTTAGTCGAGTTGATCCATGTTGCAGGTGTCGGCCTGGGTAGGGCGAGCTACTGGGCAGGTAGGGCAGGTGTGTGGGCACATCCGTAGGTTCCTGTACCAAGGTATTTGGTCATCTGGTAGATGGGCAAACTCATCTCGTGGCGGGTGTCTAGGCCGTGATCCTCTAGGCCAAGGGCGAGAGGGGATTGGCGGGAGCCTGTTGTTCCATTCTCCCACTTCACATGTTAAAAAATGCATGTGTTGCCTAGTATTCATGTTCTTCAACTTGAGTGCACATTTGCTTCATGCCTAATACGGGCACATATGTTTTCATATTGTTAGTTTGTTTATTCTTGCCATCTTCAGCTTTAGATTATGTCCATCTCCCGATGTACCTGCCTGGGAGAAGGGTGGTATGGTTGTCTTAGTGAGTAACGTTTCTCACCAGTGCAATATTGAATTGGGGGAGGAGCATAAGCTATGGGTGACATATTAATCTGCCTCACAACATTCTTTCCTCTGTTCATTTCCTCAACCACACTCTCCCTTCTGCACTCCCTCACATAGGGCTCTTTGGGTATCCATATTTTTGTCACCAGGCTCAAGGTGCCTGTATGTCTCAGATGTTCATCTTTAGTCCAGGTCATATAGCAGCATTACTCATTGGAATCACAATATAACCAGTGCTCAGTGTAATTGTGAGGGTCTTGAGGACAAATACATTTTGACCCTGGGGGGAAATTGGGCTCTCCATTGCCTGGCCACGATTGAGTTCGCCTGTTTGGGTATACTTGTGTATGTGAGTTTCCAAGTTTATTACTATTTTCATTCCTACTGCCTTTTTGGCTGTCTTTTTGCATTGACTTATTGCAATTCTTAGAGCACAGAACTCAAATAATACTAGTACTAAAATGGCCATCAATATTTTTAATGCATTAGCCATCCAGGAGGGTATCCATTAGAACAGGTAATTGAACCAGTCATCATCAGCAATATCGTCTACCTCCACCATTCCTATGTGTATTTCTGTTAAGGTGGCTATGTCCGCTGTGAGGGTTCCATTCTCCTCATCTTGGATGAGTGGGTATGTGCAGCAGGAAGGATCAATTATTGCACACACGCCACCCTCCATGATGGTTATCAGATGGAGAACGTATCTGTTCTGGAGGGTCATTAGTCTTATTGCCCTCAGCTCTTCTCTTATGGCATTAAAGCCTTTCACTGTTGTGTTTACTGTCTGTAACAATTCCCCACCTCCAATCAGGTTATCTGCAGCCATTTTGCATTTATGTTGGCTTGCAACCTAGCAGTAAAGATAGTTGCAAAAAATATCTCAGTTCTGGCAGACAATTTGTGCTCATCTGGTATGATGTCATTTGCCTCTTCCATCTTTATTGAGTTGTATTTGCCCCTTTTCATGTGCGAAAGGGTGAGGGCTCTCTTATGTCTTATGTGTGTGTCCATTCTGGGAAAATCACCAATCTGCACCTTACTCTGGATTATTACCAAGGCTGGTGCACTTATAATCACCAGGGAGCACAGGCCTCCCAAATTTGGGGATAGTTGCATGTAGGCTTTGGAATCACAAACCCAATAGTGGTCCATTATCACGGCTGTTCCTGCTTTTATCCTGGTACATCAAAAATATGCTTATACTTTGGGTTAATTCCAACATGCACTGTACCATTTTTTCTAAAGCACATGGTGGCATTTCGTCAAGGGTATTTTGGGTACTAGTCCTCTTTCATCAACTACCCATGTAAGCAATTGGGTATATTTGGCCCATTCCTTGAGGCATATCCAATTCACATTTTTCACAAGTTCTTCAGGCTGTTCTAGGAGTGCCTTGCAAACTATTATCCTTCCCCATCCTTCTGCTGTAAGTATGTGTTCCTTTATTTGTAACTGCCCTCTGTTCCAATACCCAGGTATTTCTTTTCCTTGTGCATCATTACACTGCAGCATTGTATGTTCTTCTATTTTAATCGCTCCCCCATGTGTGTACTTTGATAGTTATTTTACTACTTTGTGTTGTGCATCACCTTTTATCATGGTGTTCTTCTGTTTTATAAAATTATCCTTCCATGGAAACTTTGCTTTTGTTACCCATTCTATGGAGGCTGCCTGCCCTTTGAATTGTCCTTGTGTCATACATAGTGCATGGTGTGTAATGCAATTTGCTGCCTTCATGGGTAGTTCTGTAGCTATGAATGTTCTAGACATGCTCATGGAGTAGGGGATGATAGAACAGACAAGGCAGCTCTCACCAGACGTCTCTCTCCCCACTTTGCTCATGTGCTTAAAGCACAAAATATTGGTAACGTGGACCGACTCATCAATATATTTAGTCAGGTGCTTTGAGTCATCTAGCACCCTCCTTTTCAGTCTTCTCATCTGTGTGCTTACTATAGGAAATTCTTCTGGTGTCATTTCGTTCATCATTGTTACAGTGCATATATTCATGTTTGCTATCTAGCAGTATTATAAATCATAATTTATTTTGCTGCAATAAAAATGATTATACACAAACTACAAAATGTAAAAAAAAACATTGTTATTATTAGTATTATTGCTAGGGTATCTACTTTCTGCAAATTTGTGCGATTTAACTGAAGAGGAAGTGTCAAGTATCGCCCCCACTCCAGTTGCCCCCTCGTAGTGCCCGGTACTTTCACACCAAAATATGTGACGTATGATGAACAGATAAACCAGCAGAGAGCAGCACATGGGCTATGCCCAGTACCTTTCAGAATAACAGCACCCATTGAAGTACCGACACCTAAGGAAACATGGACAGTAAGGTATCCATTGAGAAAGCCATATTCATAGTCAAGACAATAAGATGGTTGTCAGAATGGAGTACCTGAAGAAACCAAGAAGATAATGAAAGAAGATGAATGGTGGCGTCATAAGAAATTGGACTGACGCACATATAGAAGATATAATGACCTGAGCATGCTGACAAGAGACGAGGGACTATGAATGCATGACATTTTGAGCCCGCGATGAAGAAGTTGATGTTAAGATAAAGAAACCTATGCCACATACATGATGAAGATATTCAGTCAGTTTAAACATGTACAGATGCAAGTAACCGCAAGAAGCAAAGAAATCATGAAGCTTGCTTATGCTTAATAGTAAATAGATTGCAGCAAGTGCCAATATGTACAAATATAAACCTTAAAAGTACTTTACGTATAAGTATAATTCCACTACGCACATGAGCAGAATTAAACAAATGTTACCAACGGCCTCCAGAGGAGTGTGTTGCTGCAAGGAAATCAAGAATCAAGGCAGAACGAAACCCAGCTCAGGATGATCATGCCAAGAAGCTGAGGTCTTATTTGACTGGAATAAGTCAACATTGGATACAATTAAGGAGAAAAGAACAGAAGATCCTGTTCAGAAAGGTCAAGATAAGCCAAAGATGGCAGAGGACTGGTAGAGGGAAATCAAATATAGAAAAAGACACAGAGGAAAAGCCGATTTCACAGTGTCCAGTCACGTGACAAGGCAGGCTGGAAGACTGAGACTTTCACACCTACGCATGGACCTCTGCCAAGCCCATACTCCTTAAAAGTTCTCAAGACCACAGAGCAGACTCAAGGCCAAAATATAAAGCAGTAATTGACACATGGCTACTGAAGTGATGATAGATTGTAACATAATTGGTGGGGAGCTGGGTTGAAGGTGAGCTCCTCTGCACCTGGATGTTCTTAATGCGTGCTGCTAGATGTAGATGAAAAAGTATGAGTGGGCTTGATGCCAACCCAATCATAGTGGATCATGTAATCTAGGGTCCTATAGTGAGTAAATTCAATGGGACATAGCACTTTTAATAAGGTTCATAGTGGCCATTTTGAAGGGAGGGTTTAGTTGACCCATTTGACGTTAATTATCCAATCCCCTCTCCCCGTTACCATACACAGATATAGTACCTATGTTAAGTTACCTTCCTATAACCAATCACATTGCATGTTAGGTTTTTACGAATTGCCACATAGAATGAAATCAGCAATGACGAAATTTTGCTATAAATATTGTGTTTTTTTCTAAAAGTAAAGAGAGCGAGAGATGTTCGTTGTCATAGTTATCTGATGCATGAGTATGAATCTGCACCCCCATCTATATTGGGGTACTGCTACTCATCTAAAAGTGCTGTTTGGATATCTCCCAGTCAGAGGTCTGGCTGGAGACCATCCAGTGTGACAGGACCTTTGCTTTCTCCAAAAGAAACCTCCCACATCTACGAGCAGCGGATCGGGCAAGCAGTTCGGAGAGGCGGTAATGAAGGCGGTGATCCCGAGCATCTGGAGATGAAAAATATGCGAATGGTGAGTAAACAAGACTAAATGTTTTGGCAAGGTGGATCGCTATCTAAAAAGGTCCTAAAGCATATGACAACATATTTACATGCCACGTATACTGGAAAAAAGTTAGACAAGCACTTGGCTAGTTTAGAACTTTGGAAGATGTACCAAGAAGAAAAAGAGCAGGAGCCACCGTTAGATTGGATACTGAATATATGCAAAGAGGGGGGTGAAGAGCCTTCTGCGCCACCCACCCCGGCTGAAATAAAAAACAAAGCTAGTAAAGACAAAGAATTGTACCCACTGAGGGAACTTAAAGCAGCAATGGGATATAGCAACCCATCATATGAGTCACCTCCTCCGCAAAGTAGTGACGAAAGTCCAGAGAAAGACAAGGAAAGAAATACTACCTCCTAAATCCTGAGGGATAAGGAGAGATGTCAAAAGGAAAAAGGTGATCAAGCACAAGCAAGTACATCTCTAGATACAGGAAGAGAGGTAAATAGATGGAAAGGAGGTGAAGATAGAACTGATGAGATAGCATTCACACAGAATGAATGGATGAGAGGTCAGATTTTATTGAACCTCGATGGTTAAAGCATTGAGGACATGAGACAAAGGGGAGAACAAGATGAATTAGAAGGAAAAGAGAACAAAAAGGAAAGATGATTAAGAGACGAAGGGGCAAGGATAAAAGATAGGCAGAAACGAGAGCAGTTATATCATGACGAGCAAGTGAGAAAACAGGAAAAGGCGGAAGAACAAAGAAAACACGATAATAATCAGAGAACAGCTGATGATAGAATTGAACAAAGGAGAAAAGAAGAAGAAGAGCCAAACATAAAAGAGAAGAGAATAAAAAGACAGAGAGATGAGGAAATGCGAAGGGCAAATGAACGAAGAGATGCGAAGAAACAAGAGGAAGATAGGGATAGAGAGGAAGCGAGGAAGTGTAGAGAATTTGATGACGACATAGAACGTAAGCGAAGACAGAGAGCGCAGGATCTTGAATATCTGGAAAGAGGTTAAAAAACCTGATCCAGTAGTAGAATGAGAAGATATAGAAGAATTCTTTCCTGAGTATGATTCAGTACCAGGCACACCTAGAGTAAATCTAGATGATGATTTTGACACCAGAAGTATCGGAGAGACAATCAATAGAATATATGATGAGATGGGACTAGAAAAGATACCGCAAGGAAAAGGAGAGGATGAGCGCCTTGAAAGCACTCAGTTGTACGATACTGAGGACACTTCCTGAAGCAGCAGACATAGAGAGCTGTCCTTAGATGGGCTGACACTAAATAAAAATGAGGAGGATGAGAGAAGCTGCACGAGTTGGACACAAACAATATCAGATGCAGAGAGAGAAGAAGTGAAGAAAGAGAAGAAGAGAGAAGTCGCGAGCGACGCTTCTCTAGGGAAAAGGGAATAAGATGGTTGGATTCTACTGGGTCCATACCTAAAGCACCGGAGTCAGTAAAACAATCAGATTGGCATGAATGATTGTCACACAGTCAGAGGGGGGTGTCCCTACGGCCATATGTAAGCAGGTTAAGGACGTGTCCTGGTAGATGGCGATGTGGGAATATTACCCCTGCGGTAGACAGAAAAATAATGAGGGGAGAAAAGGAGTTTAGTGTGTCACAGTTCCCCTTATTAGAGAAAGGAGGAACGAGACCACAATATATACCTTTGCCACAGATGGATAGAGAAAACCTGAAAAACAAGCTACCAATGTTGACATCTGGAGTTGGAAAATGGATGCGAGGAAATACTTTGGCTATAGGTGATATTAAGGGTCTTTTGATCGCCATTCTTGGTGTTAGAACTGACGATGTTTGGACATGTGCAGGTTACCCTGGTGTGAGTACAGTTAATACTGAGCATGACGGACCGCCGTCCAACAATTGCAGAACCGCAGTATGGAAACGCTTTGAGTGCTATACCCGGACACTTCTGATATGGGAGCTATAATGACACACATGATGAAAGAGGGAGATGATCCGTTGCTTTACATTCAGAATTTCCAAGATGCGTGGGTGCTGGAAACGCAGGAATCTTGGGGGAAATCTATACCCCTGTTTTACCATATATTATGTCAAGGGCTGCCAGAACAGGTGCAGAAGCAACTCAAGAAACTGGTAGTAATCGAAGCTTAACTATGGTCAGAAATACAACTGACCATTGCGGATTATTGCAGGCTGCTGAAAGAGACACATCGCAAAAAGGATGCTGTAAGAAAGGGTGAAGAGGCTAAATTAGTGCAGAAAAAATTATCAAAATATGCCCTTGAAGGGGCAATGATAACTAGTAAAGACGGATCAAATACACAGCAGGTCAGTGTCTGTGTCATGACCACTGTGAGGGTGCACAAGTTGTGCCACACAGAGGCTCCCCCCAGAACCGTGAGGGCCTTAAAACCACTGCAAAAGGGCTCCTGGAGCCAGTCCTGGCGCCTTTGCACCAGGCACATATGTAGGAAGGAAGGGCTGTTCAAACTAGGTCCCATTTATGTACATGGGCCTTTAAATCCAACATGGAAGCACCCACACAGTCTAGTTTTAAGAACCAAGCCATGCGGTCTAGTGTTTTGGGTGTGGCAGGCCTGGAACTACTTTCCCTGGTACTACTTTACCTGGGCTATATAAACCATACCCTGACTGCAGAACACGCTTTGTGTTATTCTGCAACCCGCAGCGTGACGCTCACCTTGTCCACCTACTGGTCTTCAGCATCTTCCTGTAATCCTGCAAGAACAAGATTATTCTGTCTTACCTGAGAAAACACCATCCAGCACCCATCCTCTCAACTGGGCTGCAATCTGTGGAAACCGAGAGAAGAAGAAACATCACTCAGCTGTGAGTACTAGCTTAAGGACTTCCAGCGAACCGCTACCACAGCTGCTTTTTGAACATTGCGACCTGCAATAACGAGAATGGGAAAAACAGTTTTAAAAGCCGCGCTTCCAAAACATTGAATTTCATCAGTCTTACCTGAATTCCATTGCGCTACGCCACATTTCCATCCGGAGCACCACAGCAACATCTGCAAAGGAAAAGAGACATATTCAGGTTCGCTTTCAGTATTAAACAACCACGCAGTGCTGTACTTACCTTAACGGATTCCGGGGGCCTGTTTTTCATCATGCTCTCATCCACTCGCAGCACCACAGCGGCCTGTGAGGAGAAGAAGAAGAAAACACAGGTTAGCTTTAAAAGGCACTGCGCTTCACGCTTTCTATTACCCAGAAAACGTGCTGCTCCATCTGGCACGCCAGCACCAAGACCTTGGCACCTGAAATGAAGGAGATAAAGACATTAACAAATTCCCACCATAAACAGAACAAAGTCTTACAATTAACAAACCTCCCTGCCTACCAGCAAATTCGGGTAACAGCAGGCCTGGGCCCAAGGAAGGCGTACTGCACCAGTGAAGCAACTCGGGCAGCTTGCCAACAAACGCCAAGCGCCCCTGCACAAGAAACGCAGGACGGATAGCTCACCTTACAAATAACTAAGGTGAGAAAAGAACCCTGGAGCAATTTTACCAAACCTGGAGCAATTTTAACAATTGAAACCTTTTGCAATTGCAATTTTAGCAATTGAAACCTGGAGCAATTTTACCAAAAGCACAACAGTATCCCATGTCTAGGGAGGCGGATGAAGGGATTTTTAAGACAATTTCTGCCATGATGGATCAGGGCATCTTAGTGACGTTAGAGTCACCATGCAATACGTCAGTGTACCCTATCAAGAAATCAAAGGGGGGGTTGTGGCGTTTAATCCAGGATTTAAGGCCAATAAACCACATAGCAGAGGTTGAGTTCCCTCTAGTCCCGAATCCATCTTCAATTCTATGTACCATACCTGTTGAGGCACGGTATTGCATTTTTATCAATCCCATTGCACAAAGATTCGCTGGATATGACATCATTTACGTTCAGACAAGTTCATCTGAAAAGCGCAAGACTGCCTCAAGGATATTGTGAGTCCCCTTCAATTTTCAATAGGGTCCTGCAGAGGAACGTAAGGGTATACACGCATTTCGCTGACCTATTTTTGGTCGTGGTACTTTTCATCGCCGGATTTTACATCGCCAGAAACCCTGTTTTTTTATTTTTATATTTTGGGGGGTGTTTTGTTGGGGTTGGGGTATTATTCTAATAGTAAGGAGGGGTCTGGGGGGGAACCCCCCGCTTAATTTAAAAAAAAAAAAAAACAGGGTTTCTGGCGATGTAAAATCCAGCGATGAAAAGTACCACGACCAAAAATAGGTCGGCGAAATCACGTAGAACCGACTTAAGCAATATTGCCTTAGAGAGTGTTGGCTTGCAATATGTGGATGAGATTCTGATTTGCAGCACAACAGAGGAAGAGTGCAGATGTGATTCCATTCAGCTATTGATTATACTTGCTGAAAAAGGATATACAATTGACAAGGAGAAGTTACAGTATTGTCAACAAGAAGTGTTGTACCTAGGCCAACTGATTTCACATGAAGGGAAAAGGGTCACCCCTGAAAGAGCTGAAGCTATTTCAAAAACAGCCAAGCCACACACAATAAAACTAATGTAGAGTTTTCTAGGATTATGTAATTATGTCAGGGCATTGGTCTTTGACTACAGCTCTTATACCAGGCCCTTATTACAAGCCTTAAAGAAAGCATAGGCAACGAAAGAAAAAAATAGTGTGGACTAAGGCCAATGATGAAAGGTTTGATGAATTAAAAAAGGTCATTTGCACGGCACCAGTCTTAGGGATTCCCAATTATGCAGAGGAATTCTACCTGTTTTCACACATGGATGGTACTGTTATGACAGCAGTCCTCACACAGAAAACCACGTTGGGGTACAAGCCCCTGGCTTACTACAGTGGGATTTTAGATCCAGTAATGAGAGGTCATTTCCCATGTGAACAAAGTTTGGCTGCCGCAGTGTTCACCATAGAGAAAGCTACAACCATTGTAATGAGGTGCCCAATGACGTTATTCGTTGAACACACATTATTTGCTATTTTAGAGAAGCCAAAAGGCATATTGACATCACACAGAGCTTCTGCTTATGAGGTGGTCGTATCAGACCCAACGATTAAAATAGTTTGATGCAGAATAGTGAACCCAGCTATGTTTATAGCAGACATAGTCATTGAAGGAGAGCCAATACATGATTGACCGAACTATGAAGAATTCTATGATGAGATCCCCAGAGTAAAAGAAAATGCATTGGCAGAAGGAGAAATCGTCTTCATTGATGGTTCCTCTAGAATCAATCAAAATGATGGAAAAAGATATACAGGTGCCGCTGTAATGAAACACACAGCAAATGGGGAATTTTGAGTATTTATTAGTGCATGTATACCCTCTCACTATTCAGCACAGGCTGCAGAATTATTGGTGTTGATACTCGCACTCGAGAATCACACAGACCAGAAAGTAATGGCGTACAGTGACTCTGCCTATGTGACGTTGACAGTGCACGCAAGCTTAGCGTGCTGGAAAAGGAGGGGCTACCTCTGAGCAAACGGCACACCAGTGGAGCATGCCACCTTATTGGACAGACTCATTAAGGCACTACAACTCCCAGTGGGCATAGCAGTCGTGAAGTGCGCAGCCCACACAAAAGGGACAGATTTTATCTCACATGGAAATCAAGCAGCAGATGCTGAAGCCAAGCGTGTGGCAACTGAAGACGAAATAATGATGGATGTTTATAGTGGAGGACATTGCACCATCTGCAGTCAAGTTACAGGGAAGAAGAGCTTGGATCTTCTTTGGAGATATCAAGCCGTATATTGGAGAGACCCTTCTGCCTGCACCCCACCGCGAAGAGACTACAGACAATGGGGAAGATGATCGAGATGGGAAGCCCAAACAGTAGCATCATTCTCTCCCATGAGGAGAGACATTCATATTGCCCCAGGAACAAATGCTATAAACTCACCTACAGGTGTATAATTTATACCTGCATTGTGTTCATTATCATACTGTTGTCATTAACTATTAGAACTGCATTTTTTATAGGAGCACAAAGTGTGCCTTAGATGGATGTGGTTAGCAATGATACACACACAACATTTATTTTAGCAAATGAGTTGAAACACCGGAGACAGGGTCGGCAAAGTAAACTAGACAAGAGATCAATGAGAGCTACTCCTACACAGATAATGAGTACAATCACACCTGGTCTAGTGTCAATGAGTTTAGAATCCCATTCCAGACAATGGAACAAACTTGGACAAACAATGATGGGAAGCTTCACACCAAGAGAAGTTGAGAGACAAATGGAGAACGCTGATCTTCTAAGGAGACAGAAGGCTTTAGAGAATAAGCAAATAGAGACCGTATTTGCAAGCACATCTGATCCAATGACTAAAAACCTGAGCACAAGTCCCACAAGACAATCACATGCAGAGATAATAGCAAAATCAATATGGACGTTTATAAACAGAGCCAAAGTGTTTGTTTATTTTCAAGCCCTCCCTATCAGATAGTCATTCAGTGCCCAGGCGAAGAGCTGTTCCTATGCCACTCTAAGTGATCTATCTCTTAGGGCAGGCAAGTATGGGTGGAGGTGGGGCATTGAATATTCTATGGCCAAGAGGAATGCTGTGTAGTAGACACGTACCCTTCTTTTGTTCAGGTACGTTGGCCTTCTTACTTCATATACAAATTGGTGTGACAATTCTTCTGGGTAGTTATCGTCTGAGGGTACCATCTACTCCTGGGCAGTGAATTTGTTAGTTAACTTACTTTCTTAACAGTACAATAATACGCAGTACCTGTATGTGCGAGAGAAAAGAAAGAGAGAACATTCACGTGTTTACAGCTGTATATACAGGTGTATATGTGCAAAACAATGTCCTTCAGTTCTGTTGTTACTACAGGGGGTAGGGGGTCAATGGGCAGAGGGGCAGAGGGTTTGGGTCTTAGCTGGCAGAAGTCTCTTTACTCTTAGATCGTGTGACCATGGGGAGGGTGGGTCCAATAATTGTCTCTGGGGGATCTGGGGGTTGACAGGGTATGGGGACACTTAAGCCGTCAGAAATGGCAGAAGTCTCTTCCTCCGTTGGTGACGCTGTTGTTGTTCTTCCGATGGCCCTGTCGGTGGTGCTGGGGCGGGTCAGGAGTTTGTAGATCTTTACGTCATGTAGGTGATTCCAGGCACGTTTGTCCTGTAGCTTTACTGCTCTCGTTGATGTCTCCTCTACCAGATGGGGGCCAGTAAAACGTGGATGGTTCCACTTCCTGTTGAAATTGCGTAGTAGCACGTGGTCACCTTTAGCAATTTTACACAGTCTTTCCTTTTCCAGTTCTTTATCCGCTTCTTCTTGTTGATCGCTGTTAGACCCGCCCCGTGTGCGCTCGAGCTGTTGAGACACAAACACTACACTAGTAATCAAAGAAGACACATATTGGTACATTTCATCACCGAAAACAGTGGCGGTACTATCTTGGTCTGTGAATGCTCTTGATGTTGGTGTCAGAGGAAGGCGCATTTGGCGTCCGGTAACCACCTCGTGCGGGGTGAGGTGGTGGTCGGAGCCCGGCCTATTTCTTAGTTCAAATAGTGCTAACAGAAGGCAATATAACCTACTCCTTTTTGTTGTTTGCTGTATTTTTGCAATTGCCTCCTTTAGTAGGCCATTCAGGCGTTCGCATACACCGTTGGCCTGGGGGTGGTATGCACATGCAAATTTATGCTTGATGCTCAATAAGGACGTGATGTGCTGGAACATTTTGTTTGCGAAATGCGGGCCATTGTCTGACCGCAGTACCTCGCACACCCCCCACCTGGGGAAGACCTCCCTCACTAGGAATTTAGCTGCTCTGAATGCATCTGGGTGGGAGCATGGCCCTGCTTCAATCCACCTCGAAAATGGGCATACTACTACAATCATATACCTGTTTCCTTGACATACGTTGATCATATCAACATAGTCAATATGGAGATGTCGGAAGGGTCCCTCTGGCCGGGGTATAGTACCTTTTATCACCTTCAGAGTGTGACCGGCCGTAAACTGTTGACATGTGAGACAGTTACTTATGAAATTTGACACATGGGAATTTAACTCGGGGCAAAACCAGTCTTCCCTAATTCATGCTGCAATTACTTCCTTGCCTGTATGGGCTGGGTGGTGTAGTTG
This sequence comes from Ambystoma mexicanum, assembly GCF_040938575.1. Lineage (NCBI taxonomy): Eukaryota > Metazoa > Chordata > Amphibia > Caudata > Ambystomatidae > Ambystoma > Ambystoma mexicanum. Next base: position 1,346,220,648 of record NC_090931.1, read on the forward strand.
GCTCAGGGCGGTATTCAATAGTGCCAGTGGTATTACAATTTTTCCAGTGTTACCCTGGCGCCATAGTGCGTCAGTTGGTGACATTGTGCATCCTCTTTTTACCCATATTTCTTTTTCTGCCATTGGTGCAGCCGCTTGTAGCTCCATTATCTGTGTGGCGGGGAGATGGGTGTACCCTTCCCTTATCAACATCTCCTTAGCCATTCCCCTCCCTCTCCCTCTCTCTGACTCTGGGGGGTTCCATATCTCACCAACGTACGCAGCATACTTCGCATGTGCGTCTGCCGCTGCATTCCCTCTTGGGACATGATCTTCTCCATTGGTATGTGCGGTACATTTGACCAAAGCTAATTCCTGGGGGTTGTTTATTACTTCAATTAGTTCAGCCAGTAAGAGAGCATGTTGCACTGGAGTGCCGTCAGCTCTTCTAAACCCTCTTCTTCTCCATTTTGACAGCCCTGAGTGGACAGTGGACGTAACATATGCGCTGTCAGAATATATGGTCACTCGTTTATTAAAGCTTTCCTTCAACGCCAAGATCAGAACAATCAGCTCAGCCGCTTGAGCAGAGTAATGCTGTGGTAATTGCACACATTTCATTGCCACACATACCGGTACCTCCATCATTTTCACCACCGCTGCCCCAGTCCTCCTGATCCCATCCTTTTGGTCAATTGTTGATGACCCATCAATGAACAGGAGCTCACCTCCCTCTAATGCGTTTTCTTCAACTTTTCTAGCACATGAGTACATTTCAGTAGTTTGCGTACAATCGTGTGCATAATCTCCTTCCTCAATTACTTCTGCTAAAAACCTTGCAGGGTTGACCGTGCTACATCTAACAATGGATAGCTCAGCTCTAGATAAGATGATCTCATAACCTGATGCCCTCTGCGTGGTTAGGGTGGACTTGGGTTTATTCAATATTGCAAATAGTGCATGTTCCACAAATAGTGTGGTTGGGCATCCCATGGTGATTGTTGACGCTTTTTCTACCGCAAAAGCAGCTGCGGCGAGACCTTGTTCACAAGGGAAATGCCCCAACATTACAGGATCTAAGTGGCCACTGTAAAACGCTACTGGTTTGTAGCCCATGCTGGTTTTTTGAGCCAATACTGCTTTCATTACTGCTGAGTCGCAATGTGAGAATATGAAAAATTGTCGCTCATAATCTGGGGTGGCCAATACTGGATCAGTTGATATCGCGTCTTTCAGTTCATCAAAAGCCTCTTTCATTTCCATTGTCCACCCCAACTGTTTCTCCCCTTTGTTAGCTTCTTTTAACCCCTCAAGCAGGGGTCCTATGTATGAGCTATAATCAAATACCCATGCTCTACAGTAGTTACACAGACCTAGAAACTGCTGTAGTTCCCTCACTGTTTGTGGCAATGGCGTTTTTGAAATGGCCTGTGCTCTTTGTGGGGCAATCTTTCTTCCATGTTGGGATATGAGCTGACCAATGTACAATACCTGTTCCTGACAGTACTGTAACTTTTCCATGTCTACCTTGTAACCTTTTTCAGCCAATATTGTCAGCATCTTTAACGAGTCCTCTGTGCATCTATTTTCGTTTGTGCTGCAAATTATTATGTCGTCTACATACTGCAACACTGTGCTTCCTACTTCAATGTTACCCAAATCCATCTGTATTACTCTGTTGAATATTGAGGGTGATTCGCAGTATCCTTGTGGCAATCTAGTGTGTTTCCACTTTGTGTTTCTGTATGTGAAGCTTGTCAAATCTTGTGAGTCTGGGTGCAATGGTATTGAGAAAAAAGCATTTTTAAGGTCGATCACTGTAAATCGTGATGCTTCTGCTGGAATGCCACACAATATTGTGGCCGGGTTTGCCGCTATGGGGTACTCTGCTTCCACTATGTTGTTCAAGGGCCTGAGGTCCTGTATGAAGCGCCAAGACCCCCCTCTAGCCTTGCGCACTGGGTATACAGCTGTGTTACATGGTGATTCTGATGGGACCAGTATGCCATTATTTATGAGGGCCGTTATGGTTTCATATATGCCCTCATCTGCCTCTTTTGATAGTGGGTACTGTTTTACTCTGGGGAGTATTGCACCTTTTTTCAATTTTATCCTTACACCCCCTATACTTTTTATACATCCTACGTCATAGGGGCTAGTAGTCCATAGCGATGTGGGTACCTTTGTCATATCCTCCTCAAAGAAGGGAACTGGGGTGGATGCGGGTGCCTCAAGTGCCATTGCAATTTTTTGTGCCACTTGTTTATTCGCCACTCTTAGCCATATCTCCACACTCATCATAAACACCATTTCACCTTCCTCCTTTTCTTCTGAGAAGAGCTCCTCGTCTGACACCTGGGTTAGTCTACATCCCTCTGCTAGTGCTATTACTGCTCTCCATGCTCTTCCTTCGCTGTCTTGGGCATGCACTGTAATGTAATCAGCTGTTGCTATGATGCTCTCTATGTTCACTGAAATCACCTTTCCTTCTGGTTCATTGGCTGGAGTTTCTGGTCTGAACAAATAGGCTGCTGGCCTCCTCCAGATCTTTCCTTCTATCCCTGGCATCCAGGCAAATGCCATGTCTGTCCCGTACTGAAATAGTTCACCATGAACTGGCTCAGCCCTAATCGCTGTCTGTCCGCAGTATGCTTGCATTATTTGTCGTGCTGTGATCATGTTGATCCCTGGAGTAGAGCAAATTATGCCGTTTTCCGTGAAGGAGATCATCATATTCAACCTGTTCATGATGTCTCTCCCCAGTATATTTACTGGTGAGGCCCTAGAATATAAAAGTGGGACTGACATGTCGCAATCCCCTATTGATAAGGGGACGTTATCAGTAAAGGGAACCAACCCCCTACCCCAGAAAATCCGTGGGTGTTCATGGCTTCGCCTGACATCTTAAACTTACCTTCCCTTATGCAAGACCGGGTCGCCCCGGTATCAACAAGGAATGATAACTTTTTGTCACCTATCGTTACCTCTATGCGTGGTTCCTCCGCACTATTAGGGGTTACTGACAGGATGGGACACACCAAGGCCGTCTGTGGGCTGTCCTATTGAGGGTACAACGATTGGCCGTTTCCTGTGTAAGGGTTGTGTCCTAGTACTGTCACCCTACCCAGTTGTGTTTGTTGTGCTTGGGGTTGTTGTGTTGTCGCTACCTGTTGTTGTGGCAGTGAAAATTCCTGTAGCTGTTGTTGTGTTGCTAGTTGTTGCTGGTCATTTCCCTGTTGCAACATCTGCTGTTGCTGTATCCCCTGCTGTTCCTGTGTGGGCCTTAGTTGTCCCTGCTCGTTCCATAATGGTGTCCCTGGTCTTACTCTACACGTGCGTGACATGTGCCCTACCAAACCACAAATCCAACACACTGGTGGTTCCCTACTTTGCCATGGAAAGCTACCTGAGTTGTCCTGGTATACTGGTTGACCGGTGGGGTAGTAATTTCTAAGTCCTCCCACCTGTTGTTGTGTGTTATATCCGTATCCCCTCCCTCTCATTATTCCTCCTCTTCCCCTGTTATAGTTATAATACCCAGCTCCTGGCGTTGAGTATCCTCCTCCCAAGTTGGTCGTGTATGGTTGGAGTGGCGGCATCTGTTGTGTTATAGTCTGGGAGGGTTGTATTTGTGAGTGATCTTGTGCAGCCACTACTTGTGTGGGGCTTTGGGTCATTGTTGCAGGTGTAGTTATTAGTGCCCCTTCCATTGTGTATTTAGTAAGTTTTTTCTGTACAAGTTTAGCCTCTTCCGCTTTCCTGTCCTCTTCCTTTTGTTTCATTTTACCTTGCCATGTCCTACAATGATGTACTATTGTCAGTTGTATTTCTGGCCATGCTTTTGCTTCCATTCCCACCACTTTCTTCAGTTGTTTCTGAACTCCTTCTGGGAGCCCTTGTACCAATATATGATAAAATATTGCTGGTGTTTTGTCCCATTGTTCTCTAGTTTCCATGCGCCACTTCTCTTGAATTTCCTGGATATAATCAACAGGATCTTCGTTCTCACGCATCTTGCGTGAGGTAATTGCTCCTATGTCTGATGTGTCTGGGTACTGTACCCTTAGTGCCTGCCATAATGCATGTCTGCAGTTTGCAAATGGTGCCCCATCGTGTGATGTGTTGGTTATGGTTACCCCAGGGAATCCCGCTCTTTTCCAAATGTCATCCGCTGCATCCCCTAATATGGATATTAGAAGGCCCTTTACATCCCCCACTGCCAGTTTCTGTCCTGCGGTATGTTTTTCCATTTCATATATCCATTTACCTGGACCTCCACTTAAAGATGGGAGCCTGCACTTTATATTTTCTTTGTCTACATGCTTCCAATGGACATATTGTGGTCTCACCCCTCCCCTCTCCAGAAGTGGCATTAAGTTGTGTCTCGTTATATCCCTTGGGTTCCATAAAATTGAGTCCCCACACCCCTCCTCTTCTTCCCTCTCTCTTATATCTTCTATTCTGTCCGTAATTCCCCTGCTCGTAGCTCCTTCTCCTCTTTCTTTTCCCCTTCTTTCATCATCTCCTGTAGCTAATGTGGGCATGTGTATTTGTGCTTCCTGCCTACGTCTAGGGAGGTCTCTAAACCTACCTACATAAGGTGTCATTTCGTTTGTGAAAGGCGCGAGTTTAGTTGTACGTAGTGAGCGTGGGGTGGTTGACTGATGGTAGGATGGTGAGGGTGTGACAGTGGCGGGAGTGGGTGTGGCTTCATTTATCTGCCCTTTTGCTATCCCTCGCTCTTACTCCTCACTTTTCTCTAGTTCATCCTTTCTCATACATATCCAGGGTGAGTCTGTATTGGTCCGAGTGGTGTATAGTTTATCTAGGCTTTCCCTGTCACTGTTTCTTCCTTCCTTCTCCATTCCTTCTTCTTCCTCACTACAAAAGTCGTCTGTATGTGGCTGCCCCCACTCTGTCTTTCTCCCCTTGATAGTTACTGTTTTTAAGTCTATTAGGTCTGTGTCTCCTCTTTCTCCTTTACCACCCGCTCCCCTTTGTGCTGATGTTGTTGCTACTTCTGTATCTCTATATACATACCTCCTTTCCTCAATCTCTCCTCTCCTATCTTCTCTTTCCCCTTCATTTCTCTCCTCCATCTCTCTACCAATTCCCTCCCTTTTCCTTTTTAATTCCTCCATTACTTCACTACTCATCCTTTCCAATACCCTTTCATCCTCTTCCTTCCTTTCCCTTCTCACCCTCTCCCTTTCTAATATACTCTCTATCACCCTCCCTTCTTCGTATTTCCTGGTCGTTTCTGATAGTAATCTCTTCTTCCACATTGCCATTTCTTTTTCTTTCTCTTCTTCTTCCTTTTTCCTCTCTCGTAGTACTGCTCTTGATACCCTTTCTGCTGCAGCTTTTACCCTTTCTGCTTCTCTCCTTTGCTCCTCATTTCGTTCCCTTATTCTTTCTAACTCGTTCTTACCTTCTTTCCTTTCCCTCGCTCTCTCTCTTTCCTCCCTCTCAAGCTGTTTTATTGGTTCATTCTGTTCGTCCCTTAACTCTGCTAGCCGTTCCTCCAAAACCTCTTCCTTTCGTCTTACCATCTCTTCTCCCCTTATTTCGCTCCCTCTGGTATTATCCTCGTCCATTTTCCTCACTACCTCCCTCTCTTCTCCTGTTAATGTACCTCGTAACTTTAATAGTATCTGTGCAGCTACCCACTCGTCATGTCCTATTTCCTCAGTTTGCTCTTCTCCAGTCCTCCCCTCCCCCTCTGGTATCTTCCTATATGCTGATCCCGTAGTACTAGTCCTCTCCCCTCCCTTGTTTACACCTGTCACTGCATATGGTGGCGGGCTGTATGTCGGGTTCGAGTACCCCTCAGCCGCCCTTAATTGCTCTCTTCCTATTTCTCCTAGTTCTCTTAAAGGGTACAATCCTCCCCCCTCTGTTTTCACTACCTTTGCTAGGGTTATATCATCGCTCTGTTCCTTTTTTAGTTCATTTTCTTTTGGGTTGTTATTCTTTTCTCCTTCCTCTTGTCCGTCCCCCATGTTCTTTGGGCCTTCACTCTCCTTCTCCCCACTCTCTCCTTCCTCCTTAATCTCTTTTTCTTCCGGTGTTTCCCCCATAGTGAACATTCCATTTGGTCCTGGTCGGGACCCCTGGAACATCCGCCATAAGTTAAACATCTCCACATGGTTTGTCAATTTCTTCCCCTTGTATGTATTACGCAGATGGTTTAATAGTTAATGTTGGGTATATGGATCGAAGCTACCATTAGGCGGCCATGGTGTTGTCATTTTGTTGTCCGTCCCCTGTGTCCATTCAATGCTATACTTGATCAATTTCTCCCGATGGGGTGACAGTGTTTTGCATATGTGCTGTAGTGGGGTAGTGAGGGTGTTCCCCCACCCTCCCGATCCTGCTCCGTGTGACATAGCAGCGCTCCACTTGCTATCCTTCCCCTGTTTGGTAGCTTTTATTTTACTAACACCTACAACACACAACCTTTTACCTTTACCTGGCCCCGTGAGTTTGGGGACTTGCGATAGTCCGCTAAGGAAAATTATTAAAATATAGTATTTACATCTCCATATTCTTTTCTTCCTTGTCTTCCTTTACAGAACACCCTTGCGGCCCCCTGCGGCTGAGGCGCACGTAGCCCCCTACGGCTGCGTACCCCTTGTGACGTTCTTATACAGTCGTCCTATTTTCATTTGCTCCTCCTCCCTTTTCTACCCTGGCCGTGGCCGGCGTTCTCCGTGCGCAGCCACGTCCCCCGTTTTGCCTTTTCCCCGATCGCCTCGTTACCGTTTATATCCGGTTCCACCCCCTTACCACAACTCTCTACCCCACCATCCTCCGAAAGAGAGATGCCTTGTGCTCGGGATATCCTATGAAAGCCCTACTGGTGACGTCACCGATCTCTTCAACCTAGTAGTTAGGTCTTAATACACTTACACTCTACCCCCGTTAACCCCACAGCTGTCTTCCTATCACGCCTGGAACAAGGTAATCAACAATATATAATCGGACTGCGCACGCTGCGTCGCCTCGCGTGTGATACGCCCCTCGACAGGAGGGCTTAACCAGCCAATTATCTTCCGTATTGGGCAACCAACTAGCTACCGCCTACAGGGAAACGTCATCTACCTATCGAGTTTCTTGCTCGATCAATAGGGATCCTCATCTACTCATTGATCTGTAATCACCAAATCGTAGGAAACCGCACACACACACACACCCGTACACGTAGTCGCGACCTAGGCCAATCAGTGTCTACGAGCAGCCGCACGTGATGTTTTCGTGCTCCGCCCCCCTCTTTCGCGTAGCGTAGCCGACTGCTCTCACACTCGTTCGGCTACCATTCATTTCATAGCCAACACTAAATTGTCAAGCCTTCGCCGCGCACCTGTGTAACACCTCCCACCTCCCTTATTTAATTCCTCCCCCCTCCCTCACAATTTCACATTGCTTGTTGGGTGTGGCATACTCACCAAGTTCTCTCGATGCGCGGTCGCTCGACTGCGTGCACCCCTCCAAGCGGCTCGCCACCTCCCCTCGTCTGGACCACGTCTGGACACTCGCCAACCGCGGGCGGGATACTTCTCAACCGGCTCCCGAAGGCCAATATCCGGATTGCGCCGTCCGGTCTTCTCGCAGTTCCGCGATGGTCCTGTAGTCCTCAGAAGGGGGCAGCGGCAGAGGGGGCCGCGCCGCCGGGCCTCCTCGCAGCGGGAGCACTCGGAAAAATAAAAATAAAAGCAGACCTTAAACAGATCTCAGCAGTGCCTCCAACTTGTCGGGGGGAAATTCTGCCGGGGTCGGCTGGGCCGTCCGCGGACCTACGGGCAGGGAGGCCCCAACTCCTACCGCGTATCACAAAAATGAGTATGAGACGCACACAAGAAGCAAGGTGGTTCTGCTGTTTATTATACAAACGGCAGGGATGGGTCAAGGAGCGTACGCGTCCGTCCTGACACACACATAATCGTGGGGCTCGCAGGCCCTTTTTACCTTGGTATGACGCGCTACTTGCGTCACCTCGAAAAGTTAGCAAAAAACCTATCTCCACTTTGGATTGGTTACTTGAGTGGTAGGGTTAGTATAGCATACATATAGAGAAGGGTATTAATGGCTGAGGGTCAGTCAGGTGGTATACCTGGGTTGTCCCTGCAATTAGATACATGAGAATTGTTACATGAAGACCCCTGAGGATTGGTCAATGTTAATGGCGTCAGTGATAAGAGCCCCATGTTCTGATTGGTGCATTTGCGAGCCTCCCAGCCTGGGACCATTGCCGTTCCCAGCTCGCGGTGTACCTGTCATTTGCAACAATGTTTCACTATGGGTACGTGCAGACAATGCGAGGACTTATTCATAGGCTGGAAGGCCGACTACTCCCACTGTCGCAGATGTCCATTGAGTCTTTTATTTGTATCTGCTTATGTCTCGTAACGAGAGATCCAGGCGCCTCCATTCTCCTAGCCCTGGCATCCGTTCAGGTGTGGCTTGGTCACGTGAGGCAGGACCGTGTTTGAGGCCGAATTCTGCACAATTAATATTGTTTTTCCCAGGTTTTGCTTCAGGTTATAGGGTTTATGTGGAGCGTAAGCAAGCCATTTACATAAGTTCATCGTGCGTCTTGCGTTTCTGCATCTTAGAAGCCTATGTGAAAAATAGTAAAGATGCACGTCCGTGGATGTGTCCGTCACCTATGTCATAGCGCTGAGTATATTCTTCGTGTAGGTTGGTGTGTGAGTGTCCAGGGTGCATGGTCGTACAGGTGTGACCGTTGGCTAGGTCGTCATGGCATCTCTAACGATGTATTGGTTTTAGTCGAGTTGATCCATGTTGCAGGTGTCGGCCTGGGTAGGGCGAGCTACTGGGCAGGTAGGGCAGGTGTGTGGGCACATCCGTAGGTTCCTGTACCAAGGTATTTGGTCGTCTGGTAGATGGGCAAACTCATCTCGTGGCGGGTGTCTAGGCCGTGATCCTCTAGGCCAAGGGCGAGAGGGGATTGGCGGGAGCCTGTTGTTCCATTCTCCCACTTCACATGTTAAAAAATGCATGTGTTGCCTAGTATTCATGTTCTTCAACTTGAGTGCACATTTGCTTCATGCCTAATACGGGCACATATGTTTTCATATTGTTAGTTTGTTTATTCTTGCCATCTTCAGCTTTAGATTATGTCCATCTCCCGATGTACCTGCCTGGGAGAAGGGTGGTATGGTTGTCTTAGTGAGTAACGTTTCTCACCAGTGCAATATTGAATTGGGGGAGGAGCATAAGCTATGGGTGACATATTAATCTGCCTCACAACATTCTTTCCTCTGTTCATTTCCTCAACCACACTCTCCCTTCTGCACTCCCTCACATAGGGCTCTTTGGGTATCCATATTTTTGTCACCAGGCTCAAGGTGCCTGTATGTCTCAGATGTTCATCTTTAGTCCAGGTCATATAGCAGCATTACTCATTGGAATCACAATATAACCAGTGCTCAGTGTAATTGTGAGGGTCTTGAGGACAAATACATTTTGACCCTGGGGGGAAATTGGGCTCTCCATTGCCTGGCCACGATTGAGTTCGCCTGTTTGGGTATACTTGTGTATGTGAGTTTCCAAGTTTATTACTATTTTCATTCCTACTGCCTTTTTGGCTGTCTTTTTGCATTGACTTATTGCAATTCTTAGAGCACAGAACTCAAATAATACTAGTACTAAAATGGCCATCAATATTTTTAATGCATTAGCCATCCAGGAGGGTATCCATTAGAACAGGTAATTGAACCAGTCATCATCAGCAATATCGTCTACCTCCACCATTCCTATGTGTATTTCTGTTAAGGTGGCTATGTCCGCTGTGAGGGTTCCATTCTCCTCATCTTGGATGAGTGGGTATGTGCAGCAGGAAGGATCAATTATTGCACACACGCCACCCTCCATGATGGTTATCAGATGGAGAACGTATCTGTTCTGGAGGGTCATTAGTCTTATTGCCCTCAGCTCTTCTCTTATGGCATTAAAGCCTTTCACTGTTGTGTTTACTGTCTGTAACAATTCCCCACCTCCAATCAGGTTATCTGCAGCCATTTTGCATTTATGTTGGCTTGCAACCTAGCAGTAAAGATAGTTGCAAAAAATATCTCAGTTCTGGCAGACAATTTGTGCTCATCTGGTATGATGTCATTTGCCTCTTCCATCTTTATTGAGTTGTATTTGCCCCTTTTCATGTGCGAAAGGGTGAGGGCTCTCTTATGTCTTATGTGTGTGTCCATTCTGGGAAAATCACCAATCTGCACCTTACTCTGGATTATTACCAAGGCTGGTGCACTTATAATCACCAGGGAGCACAGGCCTCCCAAATTTGGGGATAGTTGCATGTAGGCTTTGGAATCACAAACCCAATAGTGGTCCATTATCACGGCTGTTCCTGCTTTTATCCTGGTACATCAAAAATATGCTTATACTTTGGGTTAATTCCAACATGCACTGTACCATTTTTTCTAAAGCACATGGTGGCATTTCGTCAAGGGTATTATGGGTACTAGTCCTCTTTCATCAACTACCCATGTAAGCAATTGGGTATATTTGGCCCATTCCTTGAGGCATATCCAATTCACATTTTTCACAGGTTCTTCAGGCTGTTCTAGGAGTGCCTTGCAAACTATTATCCTTCCCCATCCTTCTGCTGTAAGTATGTGTTCCTTTATTTGTAACTGCCCTCTGTTCCAATACCCAGGTATTTCTTTTCCTTGTGCATCATTACACTGCAGCATTGTATGTTCTTCTATTTTAATCGCTCCCCCATGTGTGTACTTTGATAGTTATTTTACTACTTTGTGTTGTGCATCACCTTTTATCATGGTGTTCTTCTGTTTTATAAAATTATCCTTCCATGGAAACTTTGCTTTTGTTACCCATTCTATGGAGGCTGCCTGCCCTTTGAATTGTCCTTGTGTCATACATAGTGCATGGTGTGTAATGCAATTTGCTGCCTTCATGGGTAGTTCTGTAGCTATGAATGTTCTAGAGATGCTCATGGAGTAGGGGATGATAGAACAGACAAGGCAGCTCTCACCAGACGTCTCTCTCCCCACTTTGCTCATGTGCTTAAAGCACAAAATATTGGTAACGTGGACCGACTCATCAATATATTTAGTCAGGTGCTTTGAGTCATCTAGCACCCTCCTTTTCAGTCTTCTCATCTGTGTGCTTACTATAGGAAATTCTTCTGGTGTCATTTCGTTCATCATTGTTACAGTGCATATATTCATGTTTGCTATCTAGCAGTATTATAAATCATAATTTATTTTGCTGCAATAAAAATGATTATACACAAACTACAAAATGTAAAAAAAAACATTGTTATTATTAGTATTATTGCTAGGGTATCTACTTTCTGCAAATTTGTGCGATTTAACTGAAGAGGAAGTGTCAAGTATCGCCCCCACTCCAGTTGCCCCCTCGTAGTGCCCGGTACTTTCACACCAAAATATGTGACGTATGATGAACAGATAAACCAGCAGAGAGCAGCACATGGGCTATGCCCAGTACCTTTCAGAATAACAGCACCCATTGAAGTACCGACACCTAAGGAAACATGGACAGTAAGGTATCCATTGAGAAAGCCATATTCATAGTCAAGACAATAAGATGGTTGTCAGAATGGAGTACCTGAAGAAACCAAGAAGATAATGAAAGAAGATGAATGGTGGCGTCATAAGAAATTGGACTGACGCACATATAGAAGATATAATGACCTGAGCATGCTGACAAGAGACGAGGGACTATGAATGCATGACATTTTGAGCCCGCGATGAAGAAGTTGATGTTAAGATAAAGAAACCTATGCCACATACATGATGAAGATATTCAGTCAGTTTAAACATGTACAGATGCAAGTAACCGCAAGAAGCAAAGAAATCATGAAGCTTGCTTATGCTTAATAGTAAATAGATTGCAGCAAGTGCCAATATGTACAAATATAAACCTTAAAAGTACTTTACGTATAAGTATAATTCCACTACGCACATGAGCAGAATTAAACAAATGTTACCAACGGCCTCCAGAGGAGTGTGTTGCTGCAAGGAAATCAAGAATCAAGGCAGAACGAAACCCAGCTCAGGATGATCATGCCAAGAAGCTGAGGTCTTATTTGACTGGAATAAGTCAACATTGGATACAATTAAGGAGAAAAGAACAGAAGATCCTGTTCAGAAAGGTCAAGATAAGCCAAAGATGGCAGAGGACTGGTAGAGGGAAATCAAATATAGAAAAAGACACAGAGGAAAAGCCGATTTCACAGTGTCCAGTCACGTGACAAGGCAGGCTGGAAGAGTGAGACTTTCACACCTACGCATGGACCTCTGCCAAGCCCATACTCCTTAAAAGTTCTCAAGACCACAGAGCAGACTCAAGGCCAAAATATAAAGCAGTAATTGACACATGGCTACTGAAGTGATGATAGATTGTAACATAATTGGTGGGGAGCTGGGTTGAAGGTGAGCTCCTCTGCACCTGGATGTTCTTAATGCGTGCTGCTAGATGTAGATGAAAAAGTATGAGTGGGCTTGATGCCAACCCAATCATAGTGGATCATGTAATCTAGGGTCCTATAGTGAGTAAATTCAATGGGACATAGCACTTTTAATAAGGTTCATAGTGGCCATTTTGAAGGGAGGGTTTAGTTGACCCATTTGACGTTAATTATCCAATCCCCTCTCCCCGTTACCATACACAGATATAGTACCTATGTTAAGTTACCTTCCTATAACCAATCACATTGCATGTTAGGTTTTTACGAATTGCCACATAGAATGAAATCAGCAATGACGAAATTTTGCTATAAATATTGTGTTTTTTTCTAAAAGTAAAGAGAGCGAGAGATGTTCGTTGTCATAGTTATCTGATGCATGAGTATGAATCTGCACCCCCATCTATATTGGGGTACTGCTACTCATCTAAAAGTGCTGTTTGGATATCTCCCAGTCAGAGGTCTGGCTGGAGACCATCCAGTGTGACAGGACCTTTGCTTTCTCCAAAAGAAACCTCCCACATCTACGAGCAGCGGATCGGGCAAGCAGTTCGGAGAGGCGGTAATGAAGGCGGTGATCCCGAGCATCTGGAGATGAAAAATATGCGAATGGTGAGTAAACAAGACTAAATGTTTTGGCAAGGTGGATCGCTATCTAAAAAGGTCCTAAAGCATATGACAACATATTTACATGCCACGTATACTGGAAAAAAGTTAGACAAGCACTTGGCTAGTTTAGAACTTTGGAAGATGTACCAAGAAGAAAAAGAGCAGGAGCCACCGTTAGATTGGATACTGAATATATGCAAAGAGGGGGGTGAAGAGCCTTCTGCGCCACCCACCCCGGCTGAAATAAAAAACAAAGCTAGTAAAGACAAAGAATTGTACCCACTGAGGGAACTTAAAGCAGCAATGGGATATAGCAACCCGTCATATGAGTCACCTCCTCCGCAAAGTAGTGACGAAAGTCCAGAGAAAGACAAGGAAAGAAATACTACCTCCTAAATCCTGAGGGATAAGGAGAGATGTCAAAAGGAAAAAGGTGATCAAGCACAAGCAAGTACATCTCTAGATACGGGAAGAGAGGTAAATAGATGGAAAGGAGGTGAAGATAGAACTGATGAGATAGCATTCACACAGAATGAATGGATGAGAGGTCAGATTTTATTGAACCTCGATGGTTAAAGCATTGAGGACATGAGACAAAGGGGAGAACAAGATGAATTAGAAGGAAAAGAGAACAAAAAGGAAAGATGATTAAGAGACGAAGGGGCAAGGATAAAAGATAGGCAGAAACGAGAGCAGTTATATCATGACGAGCAAGTGAGAAAACAGGAAAAGGCGGAAGAACAAAGAAAACACGATAATAATCAGAGAACAGCTGATGATAGAATTGAACAAAGGAGAAAAGAAGAAGAAGAGCCAAACATAAAAGAGAAGAGAATAAAAAGACAGAGAGATGAGGAAATGCGAAGGGCAAATGAACGAAGAGATGCGAAGAAACAAGAGGAAGATAGGGATAGAGAGGAAGCGAGGAAGTGTAGAGAATTTGATGACGACATAGAACGTAAGCGAAGACAGAGAGCGCAGGATCTTGAATATCTGGAAAGAGGTTAAAAAACCTGATCCAGTAGTAGAATGAGAAGATATAGAAGAATTCTTTCCTGAGTATGATTCAGTACCAGGCACACCTAGAGTAAATCTAGATGATGATTTTGACACCAGAAGTATCGGAGAGACAATCAATAGAATATATGATGAGATGGGACTAGAAAAGATACCGCAAGGAAAAGGAGAGGATGAGCGCCTTGAAAGCACTCAGTTGTACGATACTGAGGACACTTCCTGAAGCAGCAGACATAGAGAGCTGTCCTTAGATGGGCTGACACTAAATAAAAATGAGGAGGATGAGAGAAGCTGCACGAGTTGGACACAAACAATATCAGATGCAGAGAGAGAAGAAGTGAAGAAAGAGAAGAAGAGAGAAGTCGCGAGCGACGCTTCTCTAGGGAAAAGGGAATAAGATGGTTGGATTCTACTGGGTCCATACCTAAAGCACCGGAGTCAGTAAAACAATCAGATTGGCATGAATGATTGTCACACAGTCAGAGGGGGGTGTCCCTACGGCCATATGTAAGCAGGTTAAGGACGTGTCCTGGTAGATGGCGATGTGGGAATATTACCCCTGCGGTAGACAGAAAAATAATGAGGGGAGAAAAGGAGTTTAGTGTGTCACAGTTCCCCTTATTAGAGAAAGGAGGAACGAGACCACAATATATACCTTTGCCACAGATGGATAGAGAAAACCTGAAAAACAAGCTACCAATGTTGACATCTGGAGTTGGAAAATGGATGCGAGGAAATACTTTGGCTATAGGTGATATTAAGGGTCTTTTGATCGCCATTCTTGGTGTTAGAACTGACGATGTTTGGACATGTGCAGGTTACCCTGGTGTGAGTACAGTTAATACTGAGCATGACGGACCGCCGTCCAACAATTGCAGAACCGCAGTATGGAAACGCTTTGAGTGCTATACCCGGACACTTCTGATATGGGAGCTATAATGACACACATGATGAAAGAGGGAGATGATCCGTTGCTTTACATTCAGAATTTCCAAGATGCGTGGGTGCTGGAAACGCAGGAATCTTGGGGGAAATCTATACCCCTGTTTTACCATATATTATGTCAAGGGCTGCCAGAACAGGTGCAGAAGCAACTCAAGAAACTGGTAGTAATCGAAGCTTAACTATGGTCAGAAATACAACTGACCATTGCGCATTATTGCAGGCTGCTGAAAGAGACACATCGCAAAAAGGATGCTGTAAGAAAGGGTGAAGAGGCTAAATTAGTGCAGAAAAAATTATCAAAATATGCCCTTGAAGGGGCAATGATAACTAGTAAAGACGGATCAAATACACAGCAGGTCAGTGTCTGTGTCATGACCACTGTGAGGGTGCACAAGTTGTGCCACACGGAGGCTCCCCCCAGAACCGTGAGGGCCTTAAAACCACTGCAAAAGGGCTCCTGGAGCCAGTCCTGGCGCCTTTGCACCAGGCACATATGTAGGAAGGAAGGGCTGTTCAAACTAGGCCCCATTTATGTACATGGGCCTTTAAATCCAACATGGAAGCACCCACACAGTCTAGTTTTAAGAACCAAGCCATGCGGTCTAGTGTTTTGGGTGTGGCAGGCCTGGAACTACTTTCCCTGGTACTACTTTACCTGGGCTATATAAACCATACCCTGACTGCAGAACACGCTTTGTGTTATTCTGCAACCCGCAGCGTGACGCTCACCTTGTCCACCTACTGGTCTTCAGCATCTTCCTGTAATCCTGCAAGAACAAGATTATTCTGTCTTACCTGAGAAAACACCATCCAGCACCCATCCTCTCAACTGGGCTGCAATCTGTGGAAACCGAGAGAAGAAGAAACATCACTCAGCTGTGAGTACTAGCTTAAGGACTTCCAGCAAACCGCTACCACAGCTGCTTTTTGAACATTGCGACCTGCAATAACGAGAATGGGAAAAACAGTTTTAAAAGCCGCGCTTCCAAAACATTGAATTCCATCAGTCTTACCTGAATTCCATTGCGCTACGCCACATTTCCATCCGGAGCACCACAGCAACATCTGCAAAGGAAAAGAGACATATTCAGGTTCGCTTTCAATATTAAACAACCACGCAGTGCTGTACTTACCTTAACGGATTCCGGGGGCCTGTTTTTCATCATGCTCTCATCCACTCGCAGCACCACAGCGGCCTGTGAGGAGAAGAAGAAGAAAACACAGGTTAGCTTTAAAAGGCACTGCGCTTCACGCTTTCTATTACCCAGAAAACGTGCTGCTCCATCTGGCACGCCAGCACCAAGACCTTGGCACCTGAAATGAAGGAGATAAAGACATTAACAAATTCCCACCATAAACAGAACAAAGTCTTACAATTAACAAACCTCCCTGCCTACCAGCAAATTCGGGTAACAGCAGGCCTGGGCCCAAGGAAGGCGTACTGCACCAGTGAAGCAACTCGGGCAGCTTGCCAACAAACGCCAAGCGCCCCTGCACAAGAAACGCAGGACGGATAGCTCACCTTACAAATAACTAAGGTGAGAAAAGAACCCTGGAGCAATTTTACCAAACCTGGAGCAATTTTAACAATTGAAACCTTTTGCAATTGCAATTTTAGCAATTGAAACCTGGAGCAATTTTACCAAAAGCACAACAGTATCCCATGTCTAGGGAGGCGGATGAAGGGATTTTTAAGACAATTTCTGCCATGATGGATCAGGGCATCTTAGTGACGTTAGAGTCACCATGCAATACGTCAGTGTACCCTATCAAGAAATCAAAGGGGGGGTTGTGGCGTTTAATCCAGGATTTAAGGCCAATAAACCACATAGCAGAGGTTGAGTTCCCTCTAGTCCCGAATCCATCTTCAATTCTATGTACCATACCTGTTGAGGCACGGTATTGCATTTTTATCAATCCCATTGCACAAAGATTCGCTGGATATGACATCATTTACGTTCAGACAAGTTCATCTGAAAAGCGCAAGACTGCCTCAAGGATATTGTGAGTCCCCTTCAATTTTCAATAGGGTCCTGCAGAGGAACGTAAGGGTATACACGCATTTCGCTGACCTATTTTTGGTCGTGGTACTTTTCATCGCCGGATTTTACATCGCCAGAAACCCTGTTTTTTTATTTTTATATTTTGGGGGGTGTTTTGTTGGGGTTGGGGTATTATTCTAATAGTAAGGAGGGGTCTGGGGGGGAACCCCCCGCTTAATTTAAAAAAAAAAAAAAAACAGGGTTTCTGGCGATGTAAAATCCAGCGATGAAAAGTACCACGACCAAAAATAGGTCGGCGAAATCACGTAGAACCGACTTAAGCAATATTGCCTTAGAGAGTGTTGGCTTGCAATATGTGGATGAGATTCTGATTTGCAGCACAACAGAGGAAGAGTGCAGATGTGATTCCATTCAGCTATTGATTATACTTGCTGAAAAAGGATATACAATTGACAAGGAGAAGTTACAGTATTGTCAACAAGAAGTGTTGTACCTAGGCCAACTGATTTCACATGAAGGGAAAAGGGTCACCCCTGAAAGAGCTGAAGCTATTTCAAAAACAGCCAAGCCACACACAATAAAACTAATAAAGAGTTTTCTAGGATTATGTAATTATGTCAGGGCATTGGTCTTTGACTACAGCTCTTATACCAGGCCCTTATTACAAGCCTTAAAGAAAGCATAGGCAACGAAAGAAAAAAATAGTGTGGACTAAGGCCAATGATGAAAGGTTTGATGAATTAAAAAAGGTCATTTGCACGGCACCAGTCTTAGGGATTCCCAATTATGCAGAGGAATTCTACCTGTTTTCACACATGGATGGTACTGTTATGACAGCAGTCCTCACACAGAAAACCACGTTGGGGTACAAGCCCCTGGCTTACTACAGTGGGATTTTAGATCCAGTAATGAGAGGTCATTTCCCATGTGAACAAAGTTTGGCTGCCGCAGTGTTCGCCATAGAGAAAGCTACAACCATTGTAATGAGGTGCCCAATGACGTTATTCGTTGAACACACATTATTTGCTATTTTAGAGAAGCCAAAAGGCATATTGACATCACACAGAGCTTCTGCTTATGAGGTGGTCGTATCAGACCCAACGATTAAAATAGTTTGATGCAGAATAGTGAACCCAGCTATGTTTATAGCAGACATAGTCATTGAAGGAGAGCCAATACATGATTGACCGAACTATGAAGAATTCTATGATGAGATCCCCAGAGTAAAAGAAAATGCATTGGCAGAAGGAGAAATCGTCTTCATTGATGGTTCCTCTAGAATCAATCAAAATGATGGAAAAAGATATACAGGTGCCGCTGTAATGAAACACACAGCAAATGGGGAATTTTGAGTATTTATTAGTGCATGTATACCCTCTCACTATTCAGCACAGGCTGCAGAATTATTGGTGTTGATACTCGCACTCGAAAATCACACAGACCAGAAAGTAATGGCGTACAGTGACTCTGCCTATGTGACGTTGACAGTGCACGCAAGCTTAGCGTGCTGGAAAAGGAGGGGCTACCTCTGAGCAAACGGCACACCAGTGGAGCATGCCACCTTATTGGACAGACTCATTAAGGCACTACAACTCCCAGTGGGCATAGCAGTCGTGAAGTGCGCAGCCCACACAAAAGGGACAGATTTTATCTCACATGGAAATCAAGCAGCAGATGCTGAAGCCAAGCGTGTGGCAACTGAAGACGAAATAATGATGGATGTTTATAGTGGAGGACATTGCACCATCTGCAGTCAAGTTACAGGGAAGAAGAGCTTGGATCTTCTTTGGAGATATCAAGCCGTATATTGGAGAGACCCTTCTGCCTGCACCCCACCGCGAAGAGACTACAGACAATGGGGAAGATGATCGAGATGGGAAGCCCAAACAGTAGCATCATTCTCTCCCATGAGGAGAGACATTCATATTGCCCCAGGAACAAATGCTATAAACTCACCTACAGGTGTATAATTTATACCTGCATTGTGTTCATTATCATACTGTTGTCATTAACTATTAGAACTGCATTTTTTATAGGAGCACAAAGTGTGCCTTAGATGGATGTGGTTAGCAATGATACACACACAACATTTATTTTAGCAAATGAGTTGAAACACCGGAGACAGGGTCGGCAAAGTAAACTAGACAAGAGATCAATGAGAGCTACACCTACACAGATAATGAGTACAATCACACCTGGTCTAGTGTCAATGAGTTTAGAATCCCATTCCAGACAATGGAACAAACTTGGACAAACAATGATGGGAAGCTTCACACCAAGAGAAGTTGAGAGACAAATGGAGAACGCTGATCTTCTAAGGAGACAGAAGGCTTTAGAGAATAAGCAAATAGAGACCGTATTTGCAAGCACATCTGATCCAATGACTAAAAACCTGAGCACAAGTCCCACAAGACAATCACATGCAGAGATAATAGCAAAATCAATATGGACGTTTATAAACAGAGCCAAAAAGAGACAGAGGGATAAAGAAAGACTTACTGAACTTTCTCTTACTCAAACAACACAGACAAAAATACCCAGATCAGTGTTTGAGATGCCTGAGAATCCTCCAGCAAGAAGAAGCTATGCAGAAGTATTACGTGATATACTGGTGAAAGCTCATGTCAAAAGGATAAGAGCCAGACAGAGCACACAAGAAGACAATAATGAACTGAATGATTACCTGGACAGCACAGCACAATCGGGAAACAACATATGGTACCAACATATGAAGGAAGTTGGAAGGCGAACTTCGGATGAAGAATGTTTCGTTTGTGCACTTCTACCGTACAGCATGGGGAAGTCAAAAATCTTCGTAGCTGTTGAAATAGATGTTAAGACAGGACACTGTCTGTCACATATAGCAATGTGTAAGACCAGAGGTCAGTTTATGGGAAGTGATACTTCGCTCAAATGGGCAACGGAAGCAACTGATCCAAATGAAGATGATTATGTCCAAGACATAAAAACAAGAAATAATGGCAAAACAAAGAATACTGTGATCAAATACGAGAAGCCTTGAGTAAAAGGAGCAGAGATCAGAAGAGAGGCAAACAAAATACTGGACATCAAAGGAAAAATTACACAAGACACTCGAAGATGGAAGAACAGAGGACAAATGCAAATCTGGGGAACAGTATTGTGACCAGATGGTTGGGAGAAAGGAGTGGTGTTCTGCAGAGCATGAATGATCATTGGATACCATAAGGAAACAATTGAAAATGCACAAATGATATGCAAACCATTATGGCCAAAGCTTGCCAGACTGCTAAAATGGGTCGAAGACAGAGGAGGACCGTTGCAGATAGTGCCCTTGGATAATTCCAAGCTATGCTTCAGAAACAATGGTACAAGAAAAATGGGAGCGAATAAGAACTGTGGACATATATTCGATGCAACAGGAATGATGCATGGAACTGCAGTGATCATGGATCACTTTTGGGCGTGTGGAGCCAAAGCATATATCAGATTGCCAAAGAATTGGGGAGGCATATGCACATTGGTGAACGTCCATGTACCAGCGTTGGTGATTCCAAATAGTGATCTGAAGATTGACAACTTCCCAAAAGCAGATGCTCACCTGAGAAAGAAGAGATCTGTGGAACTGATAGGTCGAATGAAGAGAGAACATTACTTCTCTGCCAAATCGTTAGAAACCTTTGATGCAATTCCATATGAACATAGGTTATTCAGCCTGACATCATCAGTGTTAACGACAATCCTGATGCCAAGAATTCAGGTTGGAGTAAATGCCTAATGGTTGCAGATAACCAGATGCGAGTTACTCCAGACCATCAACACAAACATAAAAGGATTCAATGCAATCAGAGAAGAATTGAGAGCAATCTGACTGATGACACTCCAGAGCAGATATGTCTTAGATATGATCACAGCTATGGATGGAGGTGTTTGTGCAAAAATCAGAGAATCATGTTGCACATTTATACCTTCTCACGACGACGAGAATGGAACCTTAACAGAAGCCATAGGCATGCTGACAAAACGGTATCAGGTAATATTATCCCCATATATATGGTTGCCATAAATAATATCACCGGGAAAAGGTTGCAGCGATATTATATCAGTGACCATATATATGGGGACAGGGCAAAAAAAAAATGTAAAAAAAACAAAAAACAAAAAACAAAAAAAAAGTTTGGGGTTGCGGGGGTGTCCCCCGCATGTTCCATGCAATAATGTCGCCACAAAAAATGGCAATTTTTCAGCGATATTTTGCATGGCGAGATTTTTGTGGCGACATTATTACATGGAACCGACAAAACTACAGAATCAGATGATAAATGAAGCTGATGAAGTTGACGATGACAGTTGGTTTGGAGCACTGTTTTCATGGGTTCCGCAATGGATGGCAGATGCATTCAAGTTCCTAGGAGCCCTTTTGGTGATGATATTACTTGGATTCTGTGTAATCAAGCTCATAATCTCACAGTGCCAGAAGACTGCAAAGAAAGCCATAGGGATGAAGATTTTTCATTGATGTTGAGACAGGATGGAAGCCCAAGGACCTGACTGATGAAGAAATCAGAGACTTTGTGAAGGTCAACATTTACGCACCAAAAGCAACTAAGTTCCTGTATCCCAGAAATCATAGAAAATATGTGGGAAGTTGGATCTATTGCAGTGCAAGTGGAGAATGTCAACTGATGACATGGAACAAAGATGAGCACGTAAGAACAGCGGGGTGCTTGAAGGGAGTCATAAAGATATGGACCCCAAAGAAGCATTTCTTCAGACCAAGATGTCTGGATCTAGAGTACGAAATAAAAGTGGATACAAAGAAAGAAGCAGGAGTGGTCGATGAATCGCCCAGAGGGGAGAGTGAAGAGAAAGTGGCAAGTATCTCCCCCACTCCAGTTGTTCCCCCGTAGTGCTCGGTATTTTCACACCAAAATATGTGACATATCATGATGAACAGATAAACCAGCAGAGAGCAGCACCTATTGAACTACCAACACTTAAGAAAACATGAACAGTAAGGCATCCATTGAGAAAGCCATATTCACAATCGAGACAATATGACGGTTGTCAGAATGGAATACCCGAAGAAACCAAGAAGATAATGAATGAAGATGAATGGTGACATTGTAAGAAATCGGACTGGCGCACATATAGAAGATATAATGACCTGAGAATGCTGACAAGAGACTATGAATAAATGACATTTTGAGCCCGCGATGAAGAAGTTGATGTTAAGATAAAGAAATGTATGCCACATACATGATGAAGATATTCAGTTAGTTGCAAGTAACCGCAAGAAGCAAAGAATTCATGAAGCTTGCTTATGATTAATAGTAAATAGATTACGGCAAGCATCAACATGTATAAATATATACCTCAAAAATACATTATGTATAAGTATAATTTCACTATGCACATGAGCAGAATTGAGCAAAGGTTACTAAAGACCACCAGAGGAGTGTGTCGCAGCAGGAAAAGCAAGAATCAAGGCAGAACGAAACCCAGCTTAGGATGATCATACCAAGAAGCTGAGGTCTTATCTGACTGGAAAAAGTCGACATTGGATACAATTAAGGAGAAAATAACAGAAGATCCTGTTCAGAAAGGTCAAGATAAACCACAGATGGCGGAGGACTGGTAGAATTAAATCAAATATAGAAAAAGACACAGAGGAAAAGCCAATTTCACAGTGTCCAGTCACGTGACAAGGCAGGCTGGAAGAGTGAGACTTTCATACCTACACATGGACCTCCGCCATGCCCATACTCCTTAAAAGTTCTCAAGACCACAGAACAGACTCAAGGCCAAAATACAAAGCAGTATTTGACACATGGCTACTGAAGTGATGATTGATTGTAACATAATTGGTGGGGAGCTGGGGTGAAGGTGAGCTCCTCTGCACCTGGATGTTCTTTCTTCGTGTTGCTAGACGTAAGAGTGGGGTTGATGACAACCCAATCATAGTGGACCATGTAATCTAGGGTCCTATAGTGAGTAAAGCCAATGGGACGTAGTACATTTAGTGATGTTCATAGTGGCCATTTTGAAGGGATGGCTTAGTTTCCTCTCACGTTGAATGCTAGGTTTTTACGAATTGCCATGTCGAATGATGTCAATAATGACAAATTATTGCTATAAATATATAAATACTGTGTTTTTCTAAAAGTAAAGAGAGCAAGAAGATCAAGCGGTTGCTGATGTTCGTTGTACTCCCCGTTTTATGTTCTTGTCATTAAACGGATTCCCTTTGCCAAACTATTGAGTTGCCATAGGTATTTGATGCATGAGTATGAATCTGCATCCCCATCTATCTCGAGGGTACTGCTACTCATCTTAAATGGCTGTTTGGAAATCTCCCAGTCAGAGGGCTGGCTGGAGATCATCCAGTTCAAAACTCTGCACTAGGCGCTAAGAGAGAATATCTTATATTGTTCAACATGTGCATTCTTGCTGAAGAATAAGCGGTTCCTTTGTTATACTGGAAAGCAAGTATTCACAAGAAAAACCTTGTCAATAGTGAGAGCAAAATATCTTTCCAACACTATGAAATCCTTTAGATTGAATAATAGTATTGTTATGCAGAGGTTCAAAGCTCCTAAAAAGGAATAAGTGTTCATAAAAAAGATAACACCAAGAAAAATATAATTGCTATAGAGAACATCTGTTATTTTCATTTTACTGTAAAGGTGTCACACTTTATTTTATGCCAGCAGTGTTGAAAGGATATTGAACTGATTGTCTGTGTATCTATAGAGAAAATAATGTTGTTATTCTTTTGCTGCTGATTGGTCCTCGTCATCAACCTCATTTGGATTCTTCTCATCTCCTCTTTACTTTCATGCTCAATGTTGGCTGAGAGGGGTAAGGGCGTCTCTCCTTTGCAGATCTTGATGTCGCTGAGGAATAACCTATGACTTTCACTGCATTCTGTGTGAGCGCCTCTGCGATGAACGGTCCCTCAAACCGTGGCTTGTGCCACGGTCTGACTACATTTCTACATGGGAGCTTGTACCCTGGAAACAGTACTAGTGGCTTCAGTAGGATGTCTGGATCAACTTGTTTATTTGCTTCATCACTCTACTTCGAATCCCCCTGCTGCACCTATACCTGTCGAGCAAAATATTTAAGAGGTTCCATCATAGCTGTCAAATAATCATGCATTTCACCCCTAATACAGTGGCAGTATTCTCTGCATCAGCTTGAGCTTGAGTGGGAGGAGGAAGGGGTGTTTGCATTCTGCATCCCATCATCAGCTTCTGTGAAGTCAGGTGATGGTCAGAGCTGGGCTGATTGCGTAATGCAAATAGGACTAAAGGAAGACAATGGAGCAAATGTTTTTCAGCACCTCTTTTAGTTTGGTAATTTGTTCATTTAGGAGGCCGTTAAAATGCTGAAATGGACAGGGCATTGCTCCTCTCACTGTTTGCAAGGTATGTCCAGCTGTAAACTTCTGGCACGATTTCCAACAAGTTTTGCAACATGTTCGGCCCAATTCAGGTCATACCACTTCTCTGAAATCAGTACTGCAAGACACTCTCTAAATATGTGTGCTTGGTAATGCAATTGGTCTAGTGCTACTCTCAGCAGCCCTAGAGGCATGACTGATTTCCCTGTGCTGTCCTGCAACCACATTGTATCTGTGGGTGACAATGAGCACCCCCTTCTTTTCTATAACTCTTTTTCTTCTGGTGGTGCTCTTCCCTGTAGTTCAGTTATTTGTGCTATGGGTAGTGTATTAAAACCCTCCTTCATCATCATGCTATTTATTTTATTTATTTTTTGCATTTATAAAGCACACTACAGCCCAAGGGCATTGAGGCGCTGTGATGTTGATGTGCATGTGTGCATTTGTGTGGTGCAGTCTCAATGCCAGATATTTCAGAAAAATATGCTGTACTTTTTGCTTCATTGTTGACAGCCTGGTTAGCATGACAAATTAAATCTGCACCTCTGGTGTGCGCTGCACACTTCACCACGGCGATGTCCGATGGGAGTTGGAGTATGTTTATGAGCATGCCCAATAATGGAGCATGCTGCATTGGTATGCAATCTGCTTGTAAGAAGCTATGCCTCCTCCAACGTGACAGTCCTGTGTGTTCTGTTGACGCCACTTAGGCAGAGTTGGCATACACCATTCCCGCCTCTTCTTCATGCACTTTGAGTGCCAAAATGAGTGCTACTAATAATCGTGCTTGTGCTGAGGATTGCGATGGCCATCTTGCACTTGTCACTGTCTCAAAGTTGTCATTCTCTTTTGCTGTCACTACTGGTGAGAACCCATCAAAGAAGAGAATTATACCCCTCCAAGGGCATTTCCCTTGACATGTGGTGTTTCATCATAGAATTCAGTGTATTTAGTACAATCATGAATGCTATCTCCTTCCTTTACTAGTTCTGCTATAAATCTGGCTGAATTTCCTACTCAGCACCTGACAAATTTGATTGATGGGTTGGATATAAATACTTCATAACCGGAGGCTTTCTGTGTGGTCAATGTGCTTTTAGGTTTTTCAAGTATGGCAAAAATGGCATACTCAACATATACTGTAATTGTGCATTCCATAGTTAAGCTGGCCGATTTCTCTATCGCAAAGGCTGCTGGCACGAACGCTTGTTCACGTGGGTAATGGACTCTCATTAAAAGATCTAAAATCCTACTGTAAACAGCTAATGGTTTATGTCCAATGGTAGTTTTCTGCACAAGGACAGCCATCATCACTAATCCATTTGAATAGGAGAATAAAAATAATTCTTCATTGTAATCGGGGATCCGTAAAATGGTAGCTTTGCAAATTGCTAGCTTCAATTCATCAAAGGCAACCATCATCTCGCTGTCCAGGCTACATCACTGTAGTCTTTCTGCACCTCTTTCAGTCGTCTCTTTAAAAGTGGGCTCACATGTGTGCTGTAGTCAAAAACCCATGCCCTGCAATAGTTACAAAGTTACAAAGGCCTAGAAATTGCTGTAACCCTTTCACTGTGTCTGGCTTGGGTTTTTCCATGATTGTTTCTGCTTTCGGGTGTCCCCTTTCTTATGTCTTTTGATATTAGCTGGCCAATATATAGGACTTCATCTTGGCAATATTGCATCTTCTCTTTGTCAACTTTCTACACTTTCTAGGCCAGTACTGTCATCAGCTTTACTGAGTCTCTCCTGCACTTGTCCTCCTTGTTGCTGCACACTAACATGTCATCTACTTTTTGTATTACAGTGCTGCTAAATTATACATTTCAAAAGTCCATCTGCAGCACTTGGTTAAAGACAAGGGTGATTCACAGTACCCCTGGGGTAACTGAGTATGTTTAGTATACTCCCTTGGTAATTGACTGAGGTCAAGTACTGAGATTCTTTATGCAAGGGGATGGAAAAGAAATGATTCTTTAAATCAATCTCTGTAAAAGCCAATGGAAACTCTACCTCAACAATATTTTTCTGGGGCATACGTCCTGACTAAATCTTATGACTCCTGTCCCCCTTTTTACTGGGTACACAGTCATGTTGCATGGGGACTCTGATGGCACTAAGATCCCTTGTTGCATTAAGGCAGCAATGGTGTCATAGATCTCTGCATCAGCTTCTTTTGATATGGGTATTGTCCTACCCGTGGCAATATAGCTCCCTGTTTTAGTTACATTTGTTACTATCCCCCAATCCTTTCAACACCTAAACATCATATGGACTGCTGGACCACAATGTGCTCGGTACATGTGCCAGATCTTCCTGGAGAAAGGAACAAACGTTCTTTATCATTGACATTCTCAGAGACATCTCTCTACTTTCAATGTTTCTTAAACTTAGATTAAACATTACTTCATCATCTGAGTCATCATCTGTAAACAAACATTCATCTGTTAAGTCACTCAATTGAGGTCCTTCATCAAGAGAGATCACTGTTCTCTAATTGACCCCTTCCTCATCAACTCCATGTAAAATTACTGTGTCTTCTCTCACTATTGCTGCTTCTAATTCAAGTGTAATTATCTGCTGGTCCTTCACGTCGATGGGTATTTCTGGTCAGAACAGAAATTCTGTAGGTAACCGTAATCGTCTGTCCTGTATTCTTGGAAGAAATGCTAAAAATATGTTTACCCCATAAAGGAATACTTCCGGGTTTAGTGGCATTCCTCTTTGCTCTTCTTGACCATAGAATGCTGTTATGAATTCCTGTGCACTGACATAATAGATCCCTCGGGTAGATCATATTATCCCCTGGTCAGTAAATGATATTGGCATGTTTAATTTGCTCATCAGGTCTCTCCCCAATATGTTAACTGGTGTCTTGCGAGAGTATAATAATGGCATGGATATTTTGTGTTCTCCTATGTTGAGGGATAAAGCGTCTGTAAAAGGAACCATAGTTGTCACCCGAGAAAATCCTTGTGTGTTCATGGCAATGCCTGATATTGGGAACCTTCCCTCTTTAAAACTATATCAAGTTGCCCCGTATCTACTAAGAAGGAAAATGTATTATCACCTATGATCACTCCGACCCTCGTTTTCCTCTTGTGGTCTGGTGTAATTAATAGGATGGAACACATCAAGACTTTCTGTGGGCTGTCCTATTGCGGACACATGTCCAGTCCTGTACCACTAGTTTCACCACCCTATTGTAGGTGTAGGTGTCTGTGGTAATATGTTCACGTTCCATGGTGTCACTGCATTCTATTGTGCTAGTGTCTGTGTATGCATTGGTGCAGGCTGTATCTGTATTGGAGCTTGCTATGTTTGCACAGGTGCTTGTTGTGTTTGAGGTGGCATACCTTGTGCAGTCTGTTGTATTTGTGGCTCTTCTGCCTGATACTGTGTGTGATATTGGGCATAATATTTAGCTGGTTCTGCGCTATATGGTGGGTGGTATGCTTTCCCCCCTCTTGGATCAGCTGCTTGCTAGTTCTGTTGCATCCCTCCCCTGTTTCTGCATATGTGTGAAATGTGCCCCATTCTCCCACATGTCTAACATTGCTGTCTCCATACCCCAAATCTAGGTTGCCCCATTAAACCCTCCTCCTTGTGGAGCCTGAAATCTGAACCCTGTGCCTCTGGGTGCAAATCTTCACGCTGGTGGAAATAGATATACTCTCCCCTTCCTGCAAAGTTTCTGCTCGCTGTTGGCTGTACGTGCTGTGTTTCTTGTACATTAAACCCATCCCTTCCACTGGTCAATACTGCTCCTTCTACTGACAATTTGGAACAACATTTCTGAACTAACTTTGCTTCATGAATTTTCCTGTTCTCAACTTTCTGTCTGTTTTTCCCTTGTTTTAACTGACAATGGTGAACGATCATCAGTTGCATCTCTGACTATGGCTTCCATTCCCACATTCTTTCTCAATTTTCTTTACACTTCGTCAGGAAAAATGTGATGAAAAATTGTTATTTTTTTCCCATGGTTCTCTAGTTTCAAACCACAATTTTTCCTCAATATCCTGAATATAAACTGTTGGATCTCCATCCGCTCCCATTTTACTAGTCATAATGGCACTCATGTCTGACGAATCTGAGTACTGAACCCTAAGTGCTCTCCATATGTCAGCTCAACAAATATTAAAAGGTGCTTTGTCATGGTTAGTATTCTGTGCGGTCACTCCAGGATATCCAGCCCACTTCCAAATATCATCTGATTGCTCACCTAATATGTCAGCAAGCAGGCTTTTTACATCACCTACTGCTAAGGTCATCCCAGCTGCCATCCTTTCTAGTTCATAAATACATTTATCCACCCCCGATGTAAGCAATGACAATTTACAAATTCAATTATTTGTATCCATTTGTGGCCACGCGATGGATTGTGGCTGTCCTCCCCCATTCTCTAATAAGTGGAACTGTGTTAACCCAGTGCCCTGTCCGAGTGCAGCTGTACCCTTTGTCTTTGTCACTGCATCTGTCATGCAAATTCTCTTTCATCCTGGTAAATTCCTTAATCTATTCACATATAGTGTCCTCTCTTCAAAACTGTTTGATTGCATCTTCGGGCATCTAAGATATTCAACGGGCTCTGGCCTCCTCACCGGTTCTTCTAAATCTAACCACGCTATTTCTTTCCTAACACCTATGTTTATAGAAGGGGCTCATGCAGTCTCCTCCTCACCACTTTACTCTCTCCCTTCATCTTCTAAAATAGTATCATCACTGTCATCGCCCCCAACATCTTCTCTGTCTTCAAAATCTAGTCTCCTAAGGGGACTTGTTCTATACATTTCACTCATGACCTCCTCCAGTACAGTCTTCCTCCATCCTGCAGAGACCCTCCTCTACTCCGGTTTACACTGCTAGTGTCATCCCTCCTGCTCCTGTACAGACTACCAACCCTCCTTCATATAGGCCCTTCATCTCCTTTCTATGGAAGAATATGCTTTTTAAGAATCTCATCCACTTCCTTGCAGTGTCTTTCTAAGCTCCCATCTCTTTTTCTCTCTTCATGTCTCTGGTCTCTCTCCCTCTCTGGGAGTGTACATCCCCTAATAATATCAACCTCTTTTCATCACCTTTCCCTATTTCTTTCCACCTCTCGTCTCACTCTGTCCCTCTCTTCCTCCTTTTGCATTTCCTTTTCATTTCTGCATCTCTTTGTTTCTCCCCCTCTCTTTCTCCTTCTTGTCCCTTCTCTCTTTCTCTGTCTGCCTCTCGCATCTTTTCTCTCTCTCATTCTTCGTCATTCCTTCTCTCTCTCCTCTTTCTTTCACTCTCTTTCTCTCTCTTCCAGTTCCTTTTTCTCTTCATCTTTCTCCTGCCTTTCTCTAACTTCCCTTTCTGTTTCTGTAAAATCATCCATGACCTTTCTGTCTAATTTGATCATTATCTGTCCTCCTACCCATTCATTTGGTATGATTGCTGTCTTATCTTTATTGCCCTGTCTCCCTCTCTCTCTCTCTGGACTTCATCCTCAGCTTGTGTTAGTTTTCCTGTAGATTACAGAGCTTGTAAAATATTCTACATCTGTACACGCTGGTCTTTGTTTAATAATTATTTCTCCACTTATAATGTTTTCACTACTGTATGCAGTGGGTGCATATGTGGGATTAGTGTGCCCAGACACTGCGTTTAATACTCGTAATGGATATAGTCCCTGTGATTCTGAAGATGGATCACTGCTCTGGGGAGGCGGACGAGCAGCAGTGGGTGCTATGCCCCCTTTGTCATGCTGATTAAGCACCTATTCTTTCGCAGGTGGCTCCTCTCTCTCTTCCCCATGCATTTTCCACAGCTCCAGAATTGCCAGTCAATTCTGCAACTGTTTTCCCTTATACACAGCATGTAAATATGTACACATGCGTTGCAGCACTGGCCTCAAATGAGTGCCTTCCATCAGCCAGGGCATAAACATTTTGCCCGCAGTGTCCTGAACCCACTGAGCATGATACTTAAGGATTTTGTCCTTATACAGGGGTAACACTTTGCACACCCGCTCACCCTCTTTTACCTCCTTTTCACATAATCCTTAAAATATTTCTCTTGCCCTTACTACTTCTACGTCTCTCTTTGAGACCACATCTCCTGCATCACCTATTGCTTCAGAGAGGCACCACAA
Source organism: Ambystoma mexicanum (assembly GCF_040938575.1). Classification (NCBI taxonomy): domain Eukaryota; kingdom Metazoa; phylum Chordata; class Amphibia; order Caudata; family Ambystomatidae; genus Ambystoma; species Ambystoma mexicanum. The sequence goes on from NC_090931.1 coordinate 1,346,251,196, forward strand.
TTGCCAGTCATGCTATGAACAGTCCCACCTCACTGTTCCCTCCAAACCTCCTGAGTGACACCACAACTGTCACTCGCGCTCTGAGCAGCTCTACCACACTCCTCGGTCCACACAATAACTTCACGTCCTCCACAATTTATACCAATATACACAAAAGTCCACTTTTCACAAGTTCTAAGCTATTTTACAACATGAGGCTGACAGCAGCAATTACTTCACAAATAAATACCCTACGCAGTATTTCCAACTCCTGGTGAGGTATCCATCTCTTATTATAATCCTGTAACTCGGTGTACCACATCATCTTTCCTGATACTTGTCAGAAGCTATCTCTTTTATCACTTATCTCTTTATTTCATGACAATTACCCAATATACAAACAATCCTCTGCCCCTGTTTTGCCAGGCCAATGTCATAATTACATCCATGTATATGCTGTGGGTATTTGGTGCCGGGCCTACTGTATCAGCCTCATGACTCTTCACGCCACATGGGGCAGACTGCGGTGACCTGACAGGACTTTCTCCAAAAGGTGCATCGGTTGACCTCTCTCTACTCTGCGCAATCCCATTCTCCACAGGTTGCCTACTCAGCCTTCAAGGCCATGGCAGGGATCCCCCGACAGTTCGATGTCGCCCTAACAAAGCATCCTCTGCTACCATCTGTTAAGATGGCCTGGAAAGTCCCCAAATGTACACAGAGGTCCTGGAGTCAGATCAAACCAGACTCAATAATGGAAATAGACAAAGTGAAAGGCAAACCCCAGTTTAATTAACATCCAAATAAAGCAGGGACAGTGTACAAGAAAAAAAGGTCCTGATAGTCTTGACGTGCTTATCAAAAACAACAGGTTATATACTCAATATTTGTCACAACTGATATCATACTGCAGTCTTAGTTACCAAAACCTATGCAGTGCAGGGAATGGTTAATAGTGGTGACTACATATACATTCTATAAGAGTTACATTTCTAATTGGGTAACACTTGTCTGCTGGCTCCTCCTGATACCACCTCTAAATGGATAACAGAAAAAAGACATCACAAGTTTGCCAGTCCGGTAGTAACTGTGCCAGTAAGCTATCAGCACCGTAACTACCGTACCAGCAAACTATGAGTTGTGCTTGCGAGTGCCTTTCTGCCCCCAGGTCTGACCCGGCAACATTCATGAATGGTGCCGGTGCATCCAACCTCCCTTTTCCCATTGAGCCCTATGAGGCTGAAATGGGAATGGGGAGTAATGGGTACCGGATTCCGGCAATGGGTAATTACCGGGTCCACAGGGGTCGGCATACCCCGGTAATTGCCCATTGCAGGTGCTGGTAAAATTTTGAGTTTGGCGGCAGCTGTGCCGGTTTTACTGGCATGGCTACTGCCAAACTCGTAATGAGGCCCATCATTTCTACAATAGGCTATTGGTTAGCATAATACGTAATAGGTGGCATGACAGCAGGGTTTTTGATTGGTTGGCTCCCTACTGACCAACCTTGGACAACTAACAGGTCATCAAGATATGAGCCAGACAGGAGTAGGGTGAGAGAGGTCCATGGACTGCTTTCCTTTCAATTAAAGAAGATACCATCCCTCATTTCTAGGCCATGAGTCAGAGAAGTCTCTTTGTATTTGACCTTGTGAGGTGCCTTGTGGGGACACTCTTGAGCTATTCTTCATGTGGTCTTTTGACTTATGGTTGTCCTGCACCTGGCTTACAAAGGGTAGTTATCTTCTATACATAAAAGTGAAAATGTGTGGGTTTGTGGATACGCGAATGTTCCTTATACAATTCCACACCGTTTCACCAATATGCACCAAATTTTGCACAGTGACCTGTTAGAACCCTCTGGACATTTCTGGCTAGATGACATTTTGACACCCTCACCCCTTTCCCGGATTTCAGCAAACGTCACTGGGTTTGTGGGTTGTGGCTTTGCATGTTCGCTATACAATTTTGACACTCTTTCACCAATCTGCACCAAATTTTGCACAGTTACATGTTAGGAACATCCAGACATTATTGGCTGCATGACATTTGGACATGCCACCCCTTTCCCTGGATTTCAGCTAACGTCAACATTTGTTTGTGGGTTTGTGGCTCGGCAAAGCATTGCTCCTTATGCAATTCTAAACCGTTTCACCAATCTGCACCAAATTCTGGACAGTTACCTGTACCTATGAGGGAATGAAAGCCCAGGCAACGCCGGGTATATCAGCTTGTACTTTTATGTTTGTTTGTTTGTTTATTAACTTCTAATGCGCTCCAGACCCATGGGTAACAGGGCACAACAATAGGATAATGCAAAGTTTACAATGTTGCAAATTATACAAGTTACAAAAAGGTACATTGAAATTATGCAAGCTACAAAAAAAAGGTACATGGACTCACAAAGTGGCAGAATAAATTACACATCACAGTGCCGATAATATGACACAGTTTGGCTAAGAGTATTACAGATTAGCAGAGTAGATTACAAATAGCACTGCTAATAGTATAACAAGTTTAGCAAGGTGTAAATGAATAATGGGAAGTGCCATGGCCTAGAGATAGGGTGGGCCAAAGGGCAGATGCGACTTGGGAGATGAGGTGACTAGGGGTCATTGGAGATGATATTTTGGATGGCGTTTCTTCTGAAGTGTAGGTAAGGTTGGACTGCTCTCAAGTTATATGGTAGTAGGTTCCAGATTTTCGCAGCCTTCACTGGGAAACTGTTGCCGCCAATCATAGATAACTTATATCTTGGTATTACTAGGCAATTAGTATTGCCAACTCTAGTAGATCTAGTAGATGTTCTTTTATGAAGTTTATTCATAAGGTAACTGGGGCAGCGTTATTTAAAGCTTTATGGGTCAGTGATATCATTTTTAGCTGTATTTTGTTATCTGTGGATAACCATTTATGATGGCGTCTGATGGCAGAGATGTGTACTCTTTTGTTATGCCAAGCGCTGCTCTCAAGGCATTATTTTGAAGTATTTGTAGTCTCTGGATAGTGATTTTGTCAGGACCACTGTAAAGGGCATTACAGTAGTCAATTCTAGAGAATATTAAGGCTCTGGCCAGGATCATACAGACGTCATTAGAAAGGAATGGCTTGCCAGCTCTGATCAGCTTGCAAGTGTAGGCGGTGGTGGAAGCCAGAGAATTTACCTGTTTGTCGAATGACAGAGTAGAATCAAGATAGAAACCAACAGTTTTTACTTCCTTGGAAACCTTGATAATATTTCCATCAAAATTGAAAGAAGAAAATTCATGGCCTAGTTTGTTTATGTTTGCATGTGTGCCCAATATTATCAACTCTGTTTTATCATCATTCAAGCACAGGCCGTCAGTGGCCATCCATGGTTGAATGATAAGATATACCCTATTCACCAACTCCGTGTCCTTACTATGATCCCCTGAAAGTGCGAGGAGAATCTGTGTATCATCTTCATAGTTAGTGTAGGTGATACCTAGAAGGTCTAGATCATCAAACAAGGGTTTGGTGAAGATATTATATAGGGTTGACGAGACACAGCAGCCCTGGGGAACACTGCATGAGATAGGGGTAGGGTCTGCAGCTGCCGAAGGGGAGAATACTCTCATGGTTCTCTCACTCAGCAATGATTCTAGCCATCTGAGAGAGAGAAATGAGCTGCAGAGTGCAGGTCTCTACAGAGGACCTTGTGGTCGACAAGGTCAAATGCAGCTGAAGGATCAAGTAGGAGCAAAAGTGCTGGCCTCCCTTTATCTCTCAGCTCATCAATTTGGGTTTTTAAATCGATTAAGGCGGTTTCCGTTCCGTGTAGTGGACGGAAGCCAGATTGTCTTGCTCCTAGAAGCTTATGCAGATCAAGGTATTTCTGCATGTGGATGTAGGCAGCTTTATCCAATATTTAAAGGAGGAATGGTACCATGGTAATCAGGCGGTAATTAGTCGGGATGAGAGGGTCTAGTGACTGTTTTTTAAGGAGTGGGAGGACCCAGGAGTGTTTTAGCTTGGCTGGGATGGTGCCTGTTGCAAAGGAGGCGTTAATCAATTTAGAGATGAATGGTGATAAATCTCTAGCAGCGTCTTTTATTAGCTGTGCTGGGCAGATATCACCTTTGCAGTTAGACGGTTTGAGTGAAAGAATGATTTTTTCTACGTCTAAAGGAGAAGTTATGGCAAAATGAAATTTATTGTTGTGCGCCATGGGTGAATCACTAGACACCGGGATATAGGGCATGTGCTGTAGGTTCAGCATGTCCTTTTTTTGCTGTATTTTGTTTTGGAGCGTGTTTATTTTATTTGCTAGTGCATGTTGGATATCTGTGGACCAGGGCTTATCCTTGGTAACTAAATCAGGTGAGGCTATTGGTGACCGTATTCTTTCAGTATGGAAAAAAGTTCCTTCATACTGGAGTTAGAATTGGAAATGCGTTTATCATAAGAGTTCCGTTTTGCTAGGCAGACTTCATTTTTATAATGTGAGGAGATGGAAGTTGGTTTTGCATTGTTTTCATTAGATGGACATAGTCTCCAAGTGGTTTCACTTTTTCTTTTTAGGAGGCGTAGATCTCTTAATTGTGGCGTAAGCCATTTATTTAAGTGGGCTTTAGGTTTACTTGTTCTGAGTTTGAGGAGGGCGATTTTATCCACTGTGATGAGCATGATATTATTATATTCATGGACTAGAATGCTTAGAATGCTAGGATCTAGGTTATCTGGCAATGCAGTTAGAGTAGGTAGGATGGCAGGGATTACTTTGTCCACTGTAATGCTTTTTTGTTTCTGGTTAAGCAAGGGGGCGCTAACAGTGGGGCAATAGGAGATGGTCTAGAAGTTGATAGGTTGAAGGATACAAGTGAGTGGTCTGTCCAAGGTTGAGGAGAGATGGAAGAGATAGTAGCTGTACAATTATAATCCACTATCCAATCCTATGTTCTCCTCTTTGTATGGGTAGATTTATTGACTTTTGAGACAAGCCTAAGGCGTTAATAGTGTTAGCTATATCTATAGCTTGTTTATCCGTGGGATCATTAAAGCCTAAATTGAAATCCCTTGCTAGGAGACGTTTAGAGGTGGGTTTGAGGTTATTGGTAATTATGCTATGCAGATCTTCCTCAAAGGTACCGAGAGGACCTGGAGGTCTATATATTAGGTGAATGGTGAGTGATTGAGTATTATTTAGCTGAAAGGTTTTCACAAGATTGCAATATTTGGGTCGAGGCTATTCTGAGAGAAAGGCTCAATTTGGAAATAATGACAATACCGCCTCCTCGAGAGCCGTCTCGATCTTGTCTAGTTATATTGTAGCCTTCTGGGATAGCTAACGTAAGTGAGGGACCAGCTGCGTTATGTAGCCAGGTCTCGGTTACTGCTAGGAAACCCAGATTGCATTCTGCAATTAGATCAGCTATGTCAAGAGCATGGGCGACAAGTGATCTCACATTGAGGAGTGCTCCTTTAAGTGGTAACACCTCGGCTACAGTTTGGACCTGGCTAGGAATGGATGTAGTAGTGTCAATGGACTTAGGCTTCTGTCTATTAGGTTGTCTAATCTTTATTTTAGCGGCAGGGAGTGGAGAGTGTCACGTTAGTATGATTCTGTTTCATACTGTGCTGATAGTTAGTTTTCAAATTAGATTGTGGTAAGACTCTTCTCAATGGTTCATGCAATTTAGTGAGTCTTGCGCAGAGTTTAGAGTTTCTTTCAGATATGGTGCATGGGAGGGAGGTATAAACCTAAGGCACTATGGTTTTTAGATTCAAAGGAGGTGGGATCGTTCAGAGTTATTTTAGGCAATGAGAGTGAGTCAGGGTCTGACATGGAAGAGGGGGGCTCAGTATGACATTCCTGGCTCATGGTAGCAGGATGTTTAGTGGCAGCCATTATTACATAGTACATCATTAAAATCAGCATCTTTCCAACTAGTCAAGATGTGGGACAGATGGGTGCATATGACCAAGTTTATACTAGGAACAGTACAGTGAGTATACCATGCAATTGCAATTAGTACCTGATTCTGGTCAGAACTAAACTATGGCTATGCAGTACATCTAGGGCATGAGGGACCAGACTGAGGCTATGCACAGTGACTATACAGTACAAATGGGACACATGAAGTACAATGGTTGGATCTCAATCAGTAACTTGTGCAATGCAGTTTGGGCACAGGGGACAAAGCCTAGGCTAGCAACATTAACTTATGCAATATAGATAGGATACATAGGTCAAAAGCTCAATCAAAAGCTGTGCAGTGCGGTTTGAGGCACAGGGCTATGCTGTACAAATGAGTCGCATGTATGCGTAGGTCAAAGCGCAGTCAGTGGCTCTGCAGTACGATTTGAAGCACAGGGACCAAGTTAGGCTAAAACAATGGCTATACAGTATAGGTGGGGAGCATAAAGTACATGCGTCAGATCTAGGAGCGTGAGATAGGAGGAACGTTAATATGTGCAAAAAGGCAAACGTCTAGTCAACATACACTTGTGAGCATTAACATTACAAGTTGCAAGTACAGAGATGCTTAGGTGATGAACTGGTAGGTGAAAATACACCATAGGGTACAGATAGCAGAGATACATACAAGTATGCTCTGTCAGTCCAGTTAAAGTACAGTGATGTGCAAGCGGAATTAAATATATATTTGTTGAGTTACAAATAAATGGTGCAGTGAAAGTACATGGGTCACAAGTAGACTAGCTCACAAAGTCATAGTTGCAAGAGTATTGCTCGAGCACTGTATGCACTATTCAATGTGTAGCAGATGTATCAGTTGACACAAGCATGAGGTACTGATGCAGAGGTAGTGTGCTATGTAGATGGGCACATGCTGGGTGGACAAATCAGAGAGTCAATGGTAGCAAGAGATAACGTATAGGTACCAGACTGTTAACTGTTACCTTAATAATGTGCTGCTCGGGATCATTTATAAAACCTTAATTAATCCGGGAGTGTCCTTCTTGCATCCTGGGGTTTGCTATCTCATCCTTTCACTGTAATGTACCTACCCTCCAATAATTCATGGTAACCTTGACTAAGGCTGCTAGCTACTGTCTGAGCTATGCATGGATCTGTATTTTGTTATTTTGTTATTTCAGCATTTTGAGTTCCTGTGAAGTTTTGAGGCCTTTCATTTACTTAGATGTGTGTTGTGGCATCCATTTCTGGAAAAGATGGCTGACCATTAATGTTGCGTTTCTATGTTAGTGAGTTATATTCAAGTGTCTTTCATGTTGCATTCAGCTTATACGTTGCTTATGCTAGTATTGTTCATGTATTATGGATGCTATATTAATATTTTCCATTTCTAAATGCATGTGTTGCCCAGTGTTCCCATTCTGCATGTTGAGTGCACATTTGCTTCATGTCTAATTTTTTAGTTAGTTTATTCTCACCATCTTCAGCTTTAGATTGTGTCCATCTTCTGCTGTACCTGCCTGGGGTAAAGGCACTACGGTTTTCTTAGTGAGTAATGTTTTTCACCTGTGCAATATTGAACTGGGGGAGGGGCTGAAGCTATGGATGACACATTCATCTCCTCTCAACACCATATTAGGCGCATATGTATCTATGATACATATCAGGATCCCCTCCAGGTTTCCCTTGAAGATTATCATCCTACCTTACCATGCTCTATATGATATGATAATGGCATGATATAATAAGTCATTCATAATGCACCTATGCACAAGTGTTTCTAGGCGTGAGAAGACAAGGAAGGGAAGACAGAAAGAAGACAACACTATGATCTTACTTGGCCTTGTGTCGATTAGATTGCACAAGTGCGGGGACAAGGGGAGGAGGGGAGAGTGCAAAGTAGCTAGTGTGTGCAGCCGAGAGAGTTAGGGGATTGCAGGGTTGCGAATACAGTCCCTTAAGTGGTTGAGAGGGCCAGGGGCAGTGCATGGGCAACCGGTTGTGTAAGAGCTTGGTCCCGTAAATTCAGTGGGGTGGCCAGGTAACCAGTATGCACAGCAGACAGGGACATCAGCAAAGGAGATGGAGAGAGAAAGCGAAGTGAATAGGAAGGTCTTGAGTTGCTTCTGGAACCTTAGGTGGTCCTGCTCAAGTTTGAGAGAGGCAGAGCGACTGTTCCAGAAGAAATCCCCAGCCTAGGACAGAGATCTACCCCCCCCACTCTCTGCCTGGACAAGCGTCTGACCCTCAAATAGTTGGAGGTGGAGGAGTGAAGGGCTCAAGAAGGAAGATGTGAAATGGGACAGCCAGCCCAGCTATTTAAGACAATATAGCAGTACTTAGAGATGGATGGTGATGCAAAATATACTCAAACATCAATAATAAAACAGACTCAGGAAGTTGGCAAAGTATGACTGTTTTATTCTCATTTATCTAAATTAGGGAGCACAACAGACATCACCTGACGTTGCAAAGCAATCTCTCAGTGCTTTTAATAAAAAGGTACACATATATAGTAAAAACTCGTCATCCTTTGATGTCTACCTGCGTGGCAAACTACAAAAACCTGCGTGTAATGGTGGTTGGCTTACAAGGAACCTCTAAGTATACTTTCCATACTGTTCAGGGAAGGTGGTTGGGTATCTAATATCAAGTGGACAACTAAATCCATCCCAAGTGCAAGTCACTATGAACATCATCAAATACACAACGTCCCATTGGTCATACAAACTATAGGGCTCTCTGTTACGCGGCCCTCTATAAATTGTACCCCTCTGTAATAGTCCACCTGTGTACGCAGCACGCAGGCTGGCACACAGATGTTTTGGCAGTCTGGTCATAATCATAGCTTACCACCAATTAGACCACTATCCATCAACAGCCTGTAGTCTGCCAGTCAATTAGTTCTTTGAAGTTTAGTCTTGAATTTGTTCTCTCCGTCCAGGAGTACGAGGGAGTGCAACTATCACTGGCCTCCCAGTTTTGCTCCTGCGCAGCCCATGTCTATTTTCATCCATCCACGTGAATACAGACCACAACTTTGAGCCTTTTTGCTGTATTAAACTCTATTAAATGGAAAACCTCTGACCTTCAGTGTTTCTTCACATCACTTCATTGAAAGTTTGTCTTTCCTATGTCAGGCCAATCAAGCCCTTCCTAGATTCACTTCCATGGTGAAGCTTCCCAATTTCTAACTTCAACACACTTGAGTATCTCTTCTGTTTACAGAGTCCATCTCTACTAAAATGCATTGTGTAATATCTACAGTCCATTTCTTCCTATATTTATATGTTGGTGTGTCGCTGCAATCTAATCACTACATAGCCAGTCTTAAAGAATACTTGTCTGCTTGCATTGCTGCAACTGTATAACTGTGAAACGACTTAATGTCTTCATCTGTTTCTGTAGCATGAACATACTCATTTCGAGTTCGAGATGCTGTTCACCTTTAACACTTCCTCCTTTGATTCTATAGAATGCTTTATATCTTCTATCTCTGTTTATAAGTGCGTCATCTCTGCTCTGCGTGATTTCACCAATCTACACTTTTGCTCGTCTTTCCCACTTCTTCCGGGATTTCATTCAAATGGCCATCATATTGTCGTGTATGCATGTATGGTTTTCTTAATGGGAACCTTGCCTCCATGATCCTCTTCGGTATTGATATTCTTACTGATACTGCACATTTCTCTTTCTCTGGCTCCCAACATATAGGCAACAGGGGGGCAGAGCTTTGGGTGGGGGTACTTGGCTGCACCTCTACAGATGCTTAGGAAGCAAAAGTTAAATGTAGTGTGGTCCCCGCCCCAGAAGGCCGTGTGGACGATGCAGAGTGTTTTGAACTTGATCCACCTTCAGTAGGGTCCCCCTGATACCCATATAAGTACACCTATTGAGTATGTTGAGTATGTCACCCCATAGCCTGCCCCGCCCCATCTCCTAAGAATAGCCCCCTGTCTGTCTCCTGCAATAGCGCCACTGAGGTCTTCTTGCATCTTAGGTAAGTGTACACCCTATTTCTCTAGATGTATCCATTCAAGCCTCTACTGTTCCACATTAGAACCTTAATTTCAGCCCCTGCGGCATCCTGCGTCATCCAACAACATACATCTGGCAAAAACCCTTCTCCTACAAAACAATTAAACAAACCCAGAACAATGACCAGTGTTTCAATAGCAACCTGCTATTCGAGATGAAGACCAACCAATCACCCTGGTCCTCTTGACAGCGGGTGGAGGGTGGCACAGCAAGCCAATGTCTCGCTCACGGCCTCCAGATCTTTATTGTGCTAAGGCCTCCTACCGAGTCCCCACCCTGGCATACAGGGTATTACTAACATTTCCCAGCACGTCAGGTCCAGCAGGGAGATGCCCTCATATCTACGGGCCATCCTCCAACCTGGTAGACCAAGCCTGTATCATACCCCAAAGCCATGTCCACCATAGTTCAGAAGCCACACCACATATCCCCACAGAGCGGCTCCCTTCAAGTTTGCAAATTCTCCCCTCCCCACTTTAGACACCATTCTGAAAACGCTGCTCAGGTTTGCGCCTCCTCCGTCTCCACTCAGTCACGCTCACCACCAAGGCCTGAAAGTTCTGCTGAACCATCCATTGGTGGTCTCTGTCATGCATTTCGGAAAACCAAAACCTTTGTCTAAATAGTTTGCAGGGTACAGCATCATGTATTGTAGTTGGTGCAGTCGGACCTTAACCGAATCATACAGCTTACGTTTCCCCTGTACCTGAGTAGTGAAGTCAGGATAGATAGCCAGTGTCGAGTTTCCCCTTTTAATCCTTCAACCTTGTCTCCAAAACCTCACGACTTGTCTTTACAATTAAGTATTTTAGCTATCATCGTGTGTAGAATGGACCCAGGAGGGGGCTTCCTAATCAAAGCTCTATGCGCCTGTTCCACTTTAAAGACTTGCAAGAGCTTTCCCGGGCCTATCTCTTGCAGTAATATGTTCTCTAGGTATTCTGTCGGGTCAGTCTTGCAACACCAGGATCCTGATATTATACCTCCTTGCTCTTCCTTCCGCCTTGTCCACTTTGTCTTCTAACCGCTCTGTTCTCAGTAGACGCCTCTCCACCTTGCCTTTCATCACATCCATCTTAATCACTGTTTCCACTATCTGCTCCTCTGACAGTTTCACCCTCTCAGCCAGGATACACAAGTCTGGTCGCAGTAACGAGACATGTACCTGTACTTCTCCTATTTATTGTGTTCTCCAGCGAGGATCAGAGGTCCGTTATCGCTCCCAATATGGCATTTTTGGCTGAATTTGTACCCTTGTGCATGACCTCAGTCTCCACCACCTCAGCATGTGAACGTGGCATGTGTGTTAACTTTTTATGTGTCTTAGCCTGTGGGCCAGTGCATGAGGAGCATGAGACGATATGCTTCGGTAATATGCAAGCTGGCCCTAGAATGACAGTCCTCACCCCCTTACTCCCACAGCACAGCCGGTCTTGATGTCCTGTAACCCCCTCACTCCTCTCAGATCCTCTTCTTCCCTTCACACCACCAAACAGGCACTGCACAAGCTAAAACAAGCCACTGGGGGTCGGGGGCTCCAAATAGCATATCATGCCTCTATCTCACATCCCACTGGCTCCTCACTTCTTCCAGAGCATAATCACCACCCTCCTCGTCGCCTAAGTTCCTAACAGGGTTCTCAGCCTTGCTAGCACTGCCGTGTTCCAGTCCGCACCATCCAGAGGTTCACCACCCGTAAGCAGTCTCAGGTCCTTCTCCTCCGCTCCCCACCCGGCTGCAACTGCGTTATCTCAATAGCACTCCCTACATCTAGAGCGCCAGCACCATCTTGCATCTCTCAGAACTCCCCTCGTTCGCAGGGTTCCAGGTCCACAGAGGTCCTCCAGTGCACTCTCCTACCATAATACGGGGACCAATCAACTCCAGATCTTCTTCTCCTTACAGTTCCGTGCTGCTGCAGCTTCAGTGTGAGTATATGATAGGATCTTCTGGGCTTCCGGGACAGAGGTCACCCGGTCACGTCCGTAACACATCAGTGCTGGCCACGCCTTGTTGGGTGTCCTGACCCACGTTTGAGCTATCATGCTGCAACATTTGGTGCTGTGGGCTTAGAAAATCCAAGATGGCCAAAAAGCCCACAAGTGCGCCAGAATCCAAGAGAACCACGCAGTTTGTGCGCACACCAAAATGGTTACCTCACTTGCCACCCACCAGTGTAAAGAAAGATCTTTGTTAACAAAATCCACTGTTACTGATGTCAAAAAGTTGCTGAAATCGTGGCTCACCGGACCACTTTAAAGATTCAACCCTTTTGTGGGGTTCCACATAACCATTTTACTGTAAGGAGCCCCATCAAAACAATGTTAAGCAAGGATTTACTACCATGTAAGAACCATTCCTGTTGGAATGCATTAATCCAAGAAAAATCCCCAAAATGGTTGCATTACCAGTACTCACCACTATCAGAAAGCCGGTGTTTTAAAACAACACCAGACTTTTTTTTGTGTAAAACTGAATAAATGAACCCAAAGCATGCCAAAGAAAGACTTACTGAGAGGTGGATACATGTAAAGTTATATTCTGAAGTGACTTGAAGGTTTATAACAATACTGGCTGAGCTGTGGATTTCAGCAGTTTAAGTAAATTTGGACTGAAAGACACTAAAAATCTAAATGTTTAAAAGAAATGAGTGACCTACTTTTGAGTGTCACATAGGTTGCAATTGTTTAAATGTCATAGTTAGAATCAGCATTCTAGCTGCATATGTAAAAATGGTTAGTTTTATTTGAATGCAGAAAACTGCGTAACTAAAAGTGACATTAGCTGGGGCCTGGCTTAAGGAACTGAATTCTGCCCACCAGCTACCCCCGACAGGAGATGAGACTTGCACAACAGCTGTGTTCCCAGGCCTAGCTGCCTTTTGCTGCTCCCACCAAAAGGGATATGACACTTCTCTGATTGAATTACCTGGGCTCTGCAGGAAATTGAACAAAGCCCTGTCCTGACTGAGGCAAATGTTTTATTATGGGGGCCGTAAAAGTGGCTTCCTCCTGGAAGGAAAGGGGAGGAGCACTGCCTGTGAGAGCAAGCTGGCTTGGCAGAACTGGAAAAACCAGAAATTCAACCTTGTGCTGGGGGGAAACCACACCCCTTTGGGGCCAGAACATAACTCTAAAAAGATGGATCATTCATCTACTCCACTATCCAATCATGGATGGCAGATAACTGGCTATGCCTCAATAGTGAAAAAACCGAACTCCTCCTCATAGGAGCACCTTCCACGCTGGGGAACCTCGGTGAACAGTACACTTCCTTCACTATTGACAACATTCCCATCAAGGTCTCCAATCATGTGAAGACACTCGGAGTCTACCTAGACTCCGACTTGTCAATGGATAGACAGGTCAATGCCATTGCCTCCTCCTCAGCCTATTACTCGAAAGTCCTCAACGCTGCCAGACCTTTCCTGTCACGCCAGAATTGCCTCACCATTGCTAGGGCAATAATTGGATCTAGGCTGGACTACTGTAATGCCCTACTCGTTGGGACCTCCAATAAGAACCTGGCCAAACTTCAGCTAGTTCAAAATAATGCACTTAGGGCGGCCACAGGCACCGCGAGAAAAGACCACATCTCAGAAGTCAGAAGACAGGCACACTGGCTTCCGGTGAAAGAGAGGATTGTTTTCAAAACACTCGCCCTCACCCACAAATGCCTCCATGAACTTGCTCCACCCTACTTGACCCAAAGAATCACCAAGCACTCTGCCACCAGACCATTAAGAATGTGCTATTCCAACACGATTGTCACGCCCAAATCACGCAAGGTGCGCGCCGGTGGTGCCAGCTTTCCCACTCGGGCCGCCACCCACTGGAACGCACTGCCACCTCACATCAGAATGATTGAATCCCACCAAGCCTTCCGCAAAGCTGTTAAAACCAAGCTCTTTGTATGAAACGTACCTGACTGCATTCTGTCACTGTATTATGAATATCATGCTTCACCTGCAACTATGCCTGTAATTGTGTATCCATAAGACCTCTGGTCTCATGCATATCTGCTGAATTAAGAATCCAACACTTACTTGTAACAGCGCCTCGATGTCCATGGGCTGCAAGTGCGCTATACAAATGCGAATAAATAAATAGAGCGGACTTGTGAAAATTATTTAAATGATACCATAATTCTTGTGATTTTTCTGCCCACATTTTAAGAGGTTTTTAGAACCGGTGGTATGATCTGGGGGCAAGCTAGCAGTTAAGAGGGTATTACTTAAAATGTATGCATGTTAAAAATCAGACACTTCATCAATTAATGTCCATACTCCTTGCGCACATGTGTATAAATTTGGGGTAATGTCCGATATTACGAAACCAGTTAAAAAGTGCAAATGTTGCCATTTCTGAATGCAAGCTCCCAGGAAGAGCAGATTTGGACAGGGTATACCTCCTGTGATATGTGATGGGTGCATGTAATTTTAAACAAATGTGTACCTGTGCAAATATGTCTTTTGGGTCAAAATATAGATTGTGTGTAATTTGACAGGGGTGGGTTCTCTGTATCATAAACAGACCTCATCATGATGACACTTCATTTCATTCCCCCAATCAAGGGGAAGAGGATGAAGTGGCCAATGACAAGTGGAGAGGGGTAGGGCCTAGGGAGCTAGCCTCTCCACCCACTTTCAAAACACATAAAAGCAGACAGTCAGGACAGATAGGGGGATTCTATTCCATCTGCTGCGGGACGCTCTGCCGGGAAAATCCATACTTTACCTCCATCAACCTCCAGAGAGCCAACATAGAGACTTCAATCTATCCACCTTCAGAGACCAAGACTTTACTTCAGAATTTGTAGCAGAGAGGTCAACTACAAGCTAAATCCCTCTTTAGCAGGTCTCAAATCATTGCCACTATCACAGCCAGGCGAGCTGTTTGAATTCTTTGCAAGAACTCTTGCCAGTTGCCAGAGAGCAGTGTTGTATCCAGAGAGAGACCAGCTGAACCAGAGACTGCTGTATCCGGACCCACAGACCTGATCAGAACCAGAGACCCAGACCAGACCAGCAGAGTAGAGCTGACCCAGACGCTGTGCGCAGAGACCGTCCGTGGCGAGTGAAGAAAACCTGACCAGATCCGTGGCGAGGCCCATTCTATTTCTAAATATATTGTGAGTACCTAGCAGAACTGTGCAGAACCAATTTCTTAGTTAAAATAATATAATTCAATCTATTTCAATCTAACCAGAACTGCCTCCTAACTGTCACCTGTCATTTTGCAAATCTCTCACCTGTCATTTTCTAGTTGCTAGCTGTCACTTGTCACTTTGAACTTTTAAAATTTCAAATCTGAAAAACGACCTTTACCATATTGCTCATATCTCCGTGACCGTTTGTCTTAGAGACTTGCAGTAACTTTCTTCTGAAAGCTGGGAATCGTGGCTTTTTAACGAACCTAGAACCGCATTCCTATTGCCTATACTTTTGCCGCAATCGCGAAAAACGCACTCGCGAATTTTACCGCGATTTGCAAATTTCTCCACGTGTGAAAACAGCAGCTTCCTTGTTTTCCTTGCTAAAAATTTGTTTGCCTCTTAAGAACCATCCCTGAATCATTGCTAGAGTGAGCCTGGACTAATATTAACTTGACACCACTCACCCTGAACCTCTAGAGGGAATTAAAAGCATTTTAGCATATTTTTCACTTCATTGCCAGCACATATAAAAGCATTTTGGGCCTGTGTTTCAAACTTCTGTAGTCTAAGCTTGCTGGGGTGAACTGAATTACATTTGATTGCATTTCTGAGAACTGTGTGCTTTCCTTCCATTTCCTTGCATTGCATAAAAGGGGGGTGAATTGCCAGAGAAAAGTGATTACATTGTTTTGTTGAAATCATATTGAGCATTTTCTGTATTGCCTTTTTCATTCAACATTACATCCATCTGAACTTATATAAAGTATTCTCTACCACCTTATTCTTCTGTTCCTATTCACAAGTGTGCTAGTGCCAGACTATCCATTATTGATTACTGCTCAGATTAAGTGTGATATTCAATTATTAATTATTATAAAGTGTGATATATATATCGATTGTTTAAATTATCAAATAAACCTTTTAACTTGCAAAACAGAACTACTTCTTGGGTCAGTGGGGTCAGGGGGATTCCAAGAGAGGGGTTTTATATAGGGGTAGTCATCCAGAACGCATGAACTGGACATAAAGATATATCAATAAGGGTTTTCATTCAGTATTCTAGACTAGGCGTTGACTTAGCTGTAGTGTTGAATTGAATCCTCTTACAGCCTCTAGGACCACCTTATATACAAAAGTCTTCCAAGAGCAGAGCTTTTTGGGGGAAAATATGAAGTGCCATTGTAATAAGGCTTGGATATAGTACGGAGAAAAAGTATAAATGTGTTCAGACTAGGAGATGGGGCTGAACACATATATTCCATGCTTGAAGGTGTGAATAAAAAGATCAAGCGATAGGGCAAGGCCTAAAGAGCCAGCCAAACTTCCTAGCATTGGCCAGTTTTTTGCTCAGAGTGGGCCTTTCTGATGAGTTACTGCACTGTCCATCCGGTAGTTTTTTCCAATGTCAATGATCAAATTTCTATTATATATTATAGAATATATTTAAAAAATATCTTAAAGTGTGACCTTGCCAGATTCGGAATGTGGTTAAAAGTCAAAATGTACATAAACTGCCCTCCCTAGCATGCGCATCGGCAAGGAGAAATTTGCTAAATTAGATCCCCGAATACAGAAGGTTGATGCTAATGGTACATTTAAATGGACCACCCCTTAATAAATGAAGAAGGTGGGCAGGGGGAACCATGAAGTATGCATGCACAATGGGGGTAGATGAAGCATTGGTTCAATTTGTACTAATATGTTGTCTCTTCTTTGCTTTGCATAAGCACTGGTTAATACCTTATTTTCTGCTGAACTGTTTTAAGACTTCCACGGAAGGTATGTCTTATATAATTAAATGCAATTATCAGGTTTTCATCAATGGTGTGTTTTAATATATTAATGGTACTTTTTTATGGTGCTCCAGTTCTGTGTGAATTTTATCTAATAATGACATACATTGTTTATAAATGTTTTAAACTGTTAATGGAGAAATCCAACTAAATAAAGATTGACGATGATGATCAAATATGATTAAAATGCACTACATGCAGCAAATTGTACTTAAAGATCTCCCTTAGATGCGACTCAAATGTATGTCACAAAAAGTAACAAGTTGCCATTTGTGATCGTGTGCCACTTTGTCATTGCTGGCCAGGTTAATTTTATGTTCCAACTAGATGATACCCGACATTGCCTGGGATTTAATTCCATAATCGGTACATGTAACTGTGCAAAATTTGGTGCAGATTGGTCAAACGTTGTGGAATTGTATAAGGATATAATTATAATTGTATCAATTCCAATAATTGTATTGGAATTGTATAAGGATATAATTACATAATAACATACACAAAGCCACAAACCCACACCCACATTTTCACTTTTGCTGAAATCCCAGAAAAGGGGTGGGGGTCCAGATGTCATTTAGCCAGTAATGTCCAGAGGATCCTAACAGGTGACTGTACAAGATGTGGTGCAGATTGGTGAAAGAGTGTTGAATTGCCATAGGACTTGCCCGCCACCATTGTTTATAGTTAGTTAGTGTTAGGTGTCCTTTCTGTTTTTATTTATTTTGGGGCACTTGGACAATGCCCCACCATTTTGTACATAGTTGTTCATTAGGTAGGGTTTTTTGTAGGTTTCTTTTCAATTGTTGGGCACATAGACCCTGGATTTGTACTTTGTATATAGTTCTACACTGGATTTCACTTCTTTTTTTTTTTGTTCCATGGATCATGGTTTTGTCTTATTTTTTCACTTTGGATTTGTTTTGACGGACAGACACTTTGGACCCATGTGCTTTTGCATTCATTTGGTTTCTGCTTTCCTACTTTTTTATTTTATATTTTGGACATGCAGCTTTTTCTTCATTATTTCCATTATTGTGTGTTTCATTTCATTTCCTTGCTTTTGTGTTTAATACATTTTCATTTCATACTTCAATGTGTGGTATTCTCTCTTTGGTTTCATGCATGTCACAATGTGTGTTTTCTATATCACATGCACCCATTGTGTGTGTGTGACGGAAATGTGTTGATGTGCATACGTGCCATTTGGGATGTATCATGTGATGGGGATTTCAATGTGGGGTGGATGTAATACCTGGTTGTGTGTTTGGACTGGGGTGGCGTGGGGTGTGATTTGGGTGGCCATGAGGCCCATGATTGTGGATCGTCATGACATGTTGGGAGGGATATGAGTCGGGGCCAGCTGGCAGGTGCCTGTCACTGCTGGGTGGGTGAGTGGGTGGGGGGACATGAGTTGGGGTCTGCTGGCAGGTGCCTGTCACTGCTGGGTGGGTGAGTGGATGGGGGGACATGAGTCGGGGCCTGCTGACAGGTGCCTGTCACTGCTGGGTGGGTGAGTGGGTGGGAGCACATGAGTCGGGGTCCACTGGCAGGTGCCTGTCACTGCTGGGTGGGTGTGTGGGTGGGGGGACATGAGTCGGGGCCTGCTGGCAGGTGCCTGTCACTGCTGGGTGGGTGAGTGGGGGTACAGGGACATGAGTCAGGGCCTGCTGGCAGCTGCCTGTCACTGCTGGGTGGGTTGGGGTGCAGGGGGAGCTGTGTCGGTGCTCACTTGTGCATGGTGACATGTGGGCTGGTTGGGGGGCATGGCCAGGGTGGATGGGCTGCCTGTGGGGCATGGCCAGGGGTGCAGGGTAGTCCCCTGTGTTGTGTGCTGCCGGCAGGGCCTGGGGAGGGGGCAGAGGGCACACCTGGGAGGACACACACTGCCAATTCGCATTGGGGCACGCAAGGAATACACATACCCCTCCCGCGGCAGCGAAAACGCATGTAAAACTCCCCGCACACCCCTGAAATACACGTACCCCGCTCGCACAAGGCCTATTGCGTGTAAAACGTACCGCGCACCCCTCAGAATACACGTACCCTGCTTGCACAAGGCCTATCATGTGTGATACTTCATGCGCACCCCTCTGAATACACGTACCCCTCTCGGCCAAGGCCTATCGTGTGTAAAACGTCCCGCGCACCCCCAGAATACACGTACCCCTCCTGTGGCAGCGAAAACGCATGTGACACTCCCCACGTACCCCTCTGAATACACGTTACCTGCTCGGCCAAGGCCTATTGCGTGTGAAACTTCACGCGCACCCGCGAATTACACATACTCCGCTCACACAAGGCCTATCGCGTGTGAAACGTCCCACGCACCCCTCAGAATACACGTACCCCGCTCGCACAAGGCCTATCGCGTGTGATACTTCAAGCACACCCCCGAAATACATGTACCCCGCTCGCACAAGGCCTATCGCGTGTAAAACGTCCCGCATACCCCTCAAAATGCATGTACCCCGCTTGCACAAGGCCTATCATGTGTGATATTTCACACATACCCCTTTGAATACACATACCCCGCTCGGCCAAGGCATATTGCGTGTAAAACATCCCGCACACCCCCAGAATACACGTACCCCTCCCGCGGCAGCGAAAACGTGTGTAAAACTCCCCGTGCACCCCTCAGAATACATGTACCCCACTTGCACAAGGCCTATCGCGTGTGATACTTCACGTGCACCGCCGAAATACATGTACCCCGCTCGCACAAGGCCTATCGTGTGTAAAACGTCCCACACACCCCTCAGAATACATGTACCCCGCTCGCACAAGGCCTATCGTGTGTGCTACTTCACACGCACCCCTCTGAATACACGTACCCCGCTCAGCCAAGGCCTATCGCCTGTAAAACATCCCACGCACCCCCAGAATACATGTACCCCACTCGCCCAAGGCCTATCACATGTGATACTCCCTGCGCACCCCTCTGAATACACGTACCCCACTCGCCCAAGGCCTATCGCATGTGAAACTTCCCACGCAACCCCCAAATGCACTGTACCAGCCCTGAGAACTGGTGCAGGGTTAGCGTGGCCCTTTGCGCTGCATTGGGGATTTCAATGCCTTATCCTTGCGCAAGGGGCGTAACTGGCGCTGCAGGATGTTCTCTGCACCAGCGCTCAAAATGGCTTTGATATTCCATGAATACGCAGTGCGCCAGAATGCTGTTTAGTGCACACGGTTGGCGCACGCTGGCGCATGCTACCTCTCTGCGCTGCTCACGTGCGCTGCCTCTGCGCTGAAATCTATGAATTACCCTGTAAGAGTTCTCAAAGTTTTCAATATCTCATAACACACAGCATCCACTTTACTATTTTTTAAACCATGCTACTGTCAGTCCTTCAATGTTTTGCACTCACAGACAATTTATTTGCATTTTGCTGAATTGCATTCTGGTATTTGTAGTCTCACAGTTAAGATGGGTGGAATAATGCCACAATTGTACACCTTTGCCTAACATAGTTCTATAAGGATTTATATATTTGAATGACACTATGGTATGTGAACTTTTGAAGTTAGCTTTATAAAGCAGAATATTGTTGAAAGACAGACATGGGGGTGGGAAGGGAAAATGATGAGAGGGCAAGTAAGTGATGAGTATGTTCCCACGATGTGGCAAGAGAGTTTGCAATCCTGGACACTGGTGCAGTTATTTTCCCCTAATTGTGGTTGCTTTACAGGGCACCAGTAAAGGACACATGTGGGTGGACAGCGTAACTTTTTTTCAGAGAGCGGATGCAACCTCTTTTTCTGAGGTTGGTAAGCTTGCTCAAGTATTTGGATACCAGGATTTTACTTAGGTTGTCATGTTCCCAGTGCAGACGCTTACCCACAAGACCACAATCACTTGTTTCATAATGGGAATTTGTATTCTATGGAATATTTAACTACGGATTGCTGCGTTTAAAAGGTGACCACCTTTTATACTTTGACAGCATATTTATTGAAAGATTTCCTCTCTCAGGTTATTTTTCTGGTGTTCATTACTTTTTTTAAACATCCAATGCTATTTTGTCTTGCACACTTTCTTCTAAGGAGAAGGTCAATTGAGCTACATTTGTATATTTCACTTTAAAATATGTGGCCAGTTACTGTGCGTATATTCATGGATGACAGCTTTTGATTTTCGCTATGGGGCAAAAGTCCATGGGCATATGTTATTCTTGCAGCCAATCATTGTTTACCCTTTTCTGTGATATCAGAGCCCTGGCCTTCAGAAGTTTGAGATGCAACACTTAACCATTATGCTACAATGATGCTATTGTTTGGATTTTCACAAGTTTCATACCTAGCCTTTTATCATTGAACATATTAAATTATAGGCTAAGTATGAAATGTATGTCCTATGAAGCATCAAGCCATTGTGGCCTAAGAGTTAAAAGCTGGGCTTTGAACTCTGGCAGACTGGCCTACAAGATGGTATGTATTTTTTCTTATTTCATTTAATTAAAAGAAAACCAATGCAAGTCAGAGGTGGAGAGGTTTGTTGCAGTGCAGTCCTGTGATCTTATTTAGCAAGAGGGCATTTGGACGTGGTTGCAATGTCATCCATGTCCAAACATCCCTTGGCCCAAAATAACGGCTCCGGAGTGGCTTTCACGCCAAAAAGGGTGTGACGAAATGGGCACTGTGGTGAAATGGGTGTGCCAGATTGACCCACGCCAAAATGATGGCACCGAAAAGGGGTGACCACTTGGAGAACGCTGCTCAAGCGAAGTGTGTGCTCCACGGAAAATAATTTATTCTCACTGCGCATTGCCTACAAACGTTGTGAGTTTTCATAGTCTGCAATCCGAAGGCCACGGCTAGCGGTCTGTTGTCTTTTAAAATGGACAGTGGGCACAGCCAAAGACCATGCTAGTGGTCTGCAAGCATTCTAAAATCTATGGAATAATAAAACCCTTGAAATTCAAGGAAAACACTTTAGTTGCAGACACTTTAAAGATGAGCCATACTTTGTAACAAAACCTTTGAAATTCAAGGAAAAACCATTAATTGCAGGGACGTTAAGGAGAGCAATACATTGTAACAAAACCTTGGAATTTCAAGGAAAAAAACTTTAGTTGCCGGGACGTTAAGGTGAGAACTTAATGCAACAAAACCTTGGAAATTCAGCTAAAGCCATCTTAACTTTTCGCCCCCTATTGCACAGACTATGACCACGATGATGACATCACCGATATCACTGATAACATCACTAATTACATTACAACAGTAACTGGCATTAAGCAAGGCCTTCAGCAATGGTCAGTGTGCATGGCCAAATATATTTTAACACATGCATGGGTACTAGACATGGCCTTCAGTTAAGGACAGTGGTCACAACCTTCACCCATGTGCACGGAATATTTGAAAACACTAACAAGCTACCAACATAGATTTTGACCTTTACCAGTGGATGCAGCTATCAGCAGTATCCACTGTATATTATATACACTGAACAGGCACTAGCCATGGACTTTAGCACAACACTGGCCAGTGGCCACAGTCTTTGACTGTGCCCACTATATATTCTAACATATAAATGGGCCACTAGCCATGGACTTTTACGTTGAACAGTTTGTACATCTTTTGGCCATGTCCACTGTAATAAAATGCAATAAGCGATGACCTTCGACCATGCCCACTGTGTATTACACAACACTTACCAGCCACTAGCTATGGCCTTTGACCGTGCCCATTGTATATTATATACACTAACCTGCCACTAGCCATGTTTTTCAACACAACACTAGCCAGTGGCCACAGCCTTTGGCTGTGCCAACTGTATATTCTAACATATTAATGGGCACTACCTATGGCCTTTAGCCATGGCCAATGACTACAGCTTTCAACGTTACCCACTGTATATTTTAAAACAGTGACAGGCTACTAAGCATGACTTTTCACCATGCACATTGGTATTTTTGAACACTAACCGACCACCAGCTATGGCCTTTGGTGCTGGCCAGTCTCCCCAGCCTTTCTCATGGCCAAGTACATGGCCTAGTTATTAATGTTATCAAAGTTTACATGAGCTACCTTATAAATTATGTTATGTCTAATTCCATTATTGATGTAATCAGTTATAGTGTTGTCACCAGTGATAATATCAATGATGTGATTTGTAATGTCATCAGTGTTCCCATGCAACATGCAGTTAGTGATGTCATCAATGATGTGATCTGTGATGTTATCATTGTGGTCATAGTCTGTGCAACAGGGGGCGTAAAGTTAAGTTGGGTTTAGCTGAATTTCCAGGGTTTTGTTGCATTACGTTCTCACCTTAACGTCCCTGCAACTAAAGTTTTTTCCTTGAATTTAATAGATAGATGAGACCATTCAAGCAACACATATTTTACTGGAAATAAACTGGTTTAAAAGGACTACATCAATACATCAAATATCCAGGGAACCTATTGGTCACTGTCAGGGATGGGAGACTCATTCAGGTGTTGAAATGTTGTGTTGTGATGTTATTTGTTAGGGGAGATCACTATCTGGGCTGCAAGATAAGCAAACAGATTGTACAATGTGGTCCTGCAGGATGTTAAATAATGACCAAACAAATCCGAAAGACAATGCAAAGAGGCCATTAAGATTGACACCTTAGCGGGTATATGGACCTCCTACTGGGTAAAATAATTATTAAAATGGTATTAACTTCTGGCTCATTTTAGATAGCGTTCTAGCAGAGTAATGATTTCTTAAAACCTCAACAATAAAGCTTAGTATCCCCTGATGTTTGAAAACATTCTCTCCCGCAAACAATCTAATTATTTTGCCAGCTCTAAGATAATGCAATTTAATTGATGTGGTAATTAACTTGATGCCGGTGTCGGCTCGGAATACCCCCACAATTCTCCAATTGCACAAATCTCTCAAAACATGGCTTTTTGAACAACACCTGAGCAAGTACTAATTACACTGGACGCAATTACCGAAGCACAGAGCTAAACTCACAGCACTATGCTACTGTTAAAAGATGCCAGCCCAAACACTGGCTAAACACACTATGTACAGCTCTCCGCACTTTAAACAATAAAATAAGTACAAACAATGAACCATTGACGGATCAAACTTCTAGTGTAAAACACAATCACCAGAATCATGCAGGGCAAGAATACAAAAAGACCACCCTTTTACTTTTAAGCACTGGCACATGTACAAGTACACACATGATTAAGCATAATGCCTTTGCTTCAGTTCACATTGCCTTCAATTCTACTACACCGACAACCTCAAAATGCAATAAAACATGAGACTGTTATGTAGCCAAGAAGACTGGTTAAAAGTTGTAATGTAGAAAGCAAAACACGGGAGGGACAGTGTTGTTTATACAAGAGCCAAGACCTGTAGTACTCAATTTCAAGAATACTGGAAGGCAGAAGATCACGTGATTCAATAAAAATGCCAGTTATCACCAATGTTTTATTGCACCTCCATACTTTTATTTATTTATTTGTTTATGTAGAGGAGAGAACAATGCTCTTTTGATTACAAAAGAACGTACACTAGATACAAAATCAGATTTGAGGGGAAGCAGTGAGCTTCTTACAATGGGGTGACATGTAATGAGCCTAAACCTTTTCTTTTCAATGAGAACTTTTGGCAAAATACTCACAGTCCTTTGAAGTGGCCAGGCCCTTGACGACACATGTTTTTATTTGGTGCTGGCACCTACATTTCCAAGACTTGGGTCTTTCCAGCAAGGAAGAAACAGGATGCAAAGAATTCTCTGCATTTATCAGGTTATGCAAGACCATTTGTCTTCGCTTGGCTTCCACTTTCAAATGCTGCTTGCATACTGTTCTGTTGTAAATTGTTGACATTTCTATTCAGTATGAATTAGGTTTACATTTTGGAACAACCGGGTGTTTATATTATAATTGCAGATGATGCAGGGGGGAGAGGGCATAACGGCTGGTACACGCATTCCAATATTCTTTCTTTTGCAATTCCTTACTTTAAATAGAGCATTCTGCCCTCATTGGGTCGGACATTCCAATTGCAATGATGCCCCCTCTCCGGGCCATTACCACGCTGTATCATCCATTGGACTTTGTTAAAAAGGCATTTGCATTGCACAGGTCTGTTAACTTGGGCCTAGGACGGTTACCATTTGGTAAATGCGTTTGGAATTATTGCTTGAATAGTAGCTAACAAGTGTGGCTATAGGACCATAGTTTGTTTGTTTATCATTTATAATGCGCTCCTCGCTCGACGGTATCTGGGCGCATGGAGTCTTTTGGAGTGAATAAGCAAGGCATATAAACTCATCAGCAGCTTTAGCAACCTATCTCTCAGCTCCACAAAGACATCATATTCCCCAAGGGTGCAGCATACAACATGATGAACAGAATGAGGGTCATTACGACCCTGGCGCGGTACCGGTAAGGGTACCGGTACCGGTAATGCCTTAGCGCTCAATTCCCATAACGGCGGCTGGAACCAGCCGTTATTGCAGGGACCCGCAAAGGGACCCTGGCGATATTTACGGTACCGCAATTTGCGGTACCGTAATTACCGCCTTTCCACATTCCCATTATGCCCTATGGACCGGTACCGGTAATCCCTTAGCGCTCAATTCCCATAACGGCGGCTGGAACCAGCCGTTATTGCAGGGACCCGCAAAGGGACCCTGGCGATATTTACGGTACCGCAATTTGCGGTACCGTAATTACCGCCTTACCACATTCCCATTATGCCCTATGGGGAAAAAATGGGAATGGGGAAGGGCCATGGTGAAATGGGGAAGTACCGCCCCGCCAACCTTGGAATGGGGTGACTCGGTAAAAAAGTTGTAATGAGGGCCAATGAAATGACCCGAGTGTTCTATCATGCCAAACAAATGCTGACCATGGTCATGAGGTCAGAAAACCAGCCCATTATCCATAGGTCTGCTGTTGATAGAACCTGCATGCCCATAGAATTATTGAACACTGTGCTACTTCTGGGTGTCTACATGAGCCAACTCCTTGCATCAAGTCAATTGGCTTAAGCCCTTTGTTGAGAACAACCCTGGCCTGCTTAATTCATGCAAAACTCTCCTGCGCATTAAAGAACACAGAAGCAAGCCCAACGTCAACAATGTTCACTGTCAAAGTGATGCACCGAGCTAATGGCGACTAAGAACTGTGCAGTGTGTTCTTTTATTGATCCGGAGAACAGGAACACTCAGCATCAGCTCCAAACCAACCGTTCCACTTGAACCTACAGCCTCGAGGACGGCGTAGGCACGGGCAAGTGGCAGTGCCGTTCTTCAGACAGAGGAGCACAGGCTTTTATGGGTGCCAAGTCTATTTGTGCAGGTCAATGGCCGCCCGATGGTCCTGTGGCTGCTCTGCTGATGATGTGCTTTCTGTGTCAGCAGGAGCCTTGGCAGCCGTCCATCACCCTTGGAAGTGCTGACTCCTGAAAGTCGGTCGCCTAGGTTTACGTCCCAGTCTTAAGTCTGCGGCCGCCATCTTCATCTGCGCTGACGTGCATATTCCTGCGCTCACTGATGACATCTGGAAAATGCCACGGGATAAAATGCTTTCATTTTTTGGAACAGTTATCATTTTCATCTCTGTTTTAACTGTTCTATTATTCATGACACGGACAAAAAATATCAATATTTTATTCATGTCGACGAAAACTTGCATGACATGGATTTATGGAGCCTTTTCTGAATTAATAAATTGATCTTCTTGTAAGGTTTTACCCAAATACAGACATCAAACAGTTAGCAACATCAGAGTTGCTCAAAATGGATAACCGATTGCGCACAAGGTATCACGCGCAGCAATATAATATAATCACCTGGAGAGAACTGTCAACTAACACAACATTTAGTGAGCAGATTTTCAGCGGGCAGCAGGCAAGGGAACGCAAAGACTGCAGGACACGTTTCTGTAACTCTTGGAAATTTTTCTAATAGATGATAGCCCAGAAAGCACTGAAAAGCAATACGCAGTGAGCGTTTTCGCAATCACATTTCACAGGCTACGTGTAAATACAATGACTGCTCTCTAGACACATTAACGACTACATTGCCACATAAACCATGGCTACTGGGCTTTTGGGAATGGGATACAGCCTCCCTCTCGCCATGGTCATCCATCTAAAGGTAACCTTAAGTTCCAAACACGGATAGGAACAGCACTTCACCCTGTGAACATAAGCCTAACTCCGCCCGCAAGCGGCGCTGATGGAGCCGGCAATTGCCCTATCACTGGTGAACGTGTTGAGAGCTGCGGCCATCACAGCATCAACACGATTAGAAACATGGACAACAGTGTTTCATCAAGAGCTGAAAGCCCGCGAACTGCACTGCTGCGTTACTAAATGCATTTCACACGGCACACCCTCTCGCCAATTTTCGGGTATCCTTTAGGGTGACCAGATTTCCAAAACAAAAAACCGGGACGAACAACAACATAAAAGAGGGACTACCCCATCGCAGCCCATCAATTACCGCCCCTCCCTCAACACGCCCCATCCACCACCCCCAACCATATTTCCAGCACTTCTCCTTTCTATGAACTGTATATGATGTCATTTGTGCAGTTTTGTCTAAGAATCTTGGCATGTTAATTTGATATTACATGGCTTGCTGTAAAAAGATTTCCAAGCCAGTCCCGGTGGCACAGTCAGTAGGTGTTGTGACTTATACCTAATAGGTTGGGGGTTCCAGTCAAACCTCCATCCTCAAAATTCTTGAAGTGTTGTGAAAAATAATTGCGATTTTAATCACTGTAGCCATGCAAACCCCGACGGGGTTTCTAAAATGAAAAAACTCCCGGGACGGAGGGTGATTTCCCCGGACTGTCCCGGAAAACCCGGACGTCTGGTCACCCTAGGTATCCTTCACCTCTCCTTCCCACTGCATGGCCACCCACGTCTGGCCCTCTCCCTCCCTGTTCCCCTGCTAGCCATGTGCGCATCTCGGCCCTTTCTGACGCATTGTCGTGCCAACAGGGAGAAGGGAAGTGTGCTTCTGTGCCTCAACCTTAGCACACTGCTCTTCTGTGCTTCTCCCGGGTGGTCACTAGACTGCTAACATAGAGTACACCTAGTGGAACATCTGTCTTCTCCCCCAAACCTCTGAACACCTTTTGAATTGTTTAGCCAGCATTTTCTTTACCTCAGTGAGGGTATTTCTCTTCTAGTAATTTATTGGCAGGTACCTTTGCTTCATGGAGTTCCCTCTGGACCTTCCTTTCCACTTGAAAGGGACGCTTCCTAACCCTGACAACATATGCAGCAAAACATAGAAGCGTGCGGAGGAGGAGTATGAGGGATGGCTAGTAGGTGGCTGTGTGACATGCGTGTCTTCTTAACTGAAAAAGGCTACGTCTACACTTACCAAATATATGTAAATTATGTTTACTTTTCCAGGCACACAGTAAGGTTCCTTGGGGGGAACGTCTCGGGAGGATAGCTCACGGGCACCGTACGTCTTGGAAACAAAACGACGTGGAGAAACACAGGTTCAATCTCCGGGTCTGTGTTTAGGAAACATCTTGGTATTAAGCACTTTACCAAATAACCAATTACAATCACTTTTCGTTCCCGTGTTGTTTTTCGCACGTTCCTCAACGTATTTGAATGTTTCACACTGGGAAAGGAAGTGTGCGTTTGTGTAAGTAGGCAGAAATGTTAAGACTTCCAGTTTTCTCTTTGCTCCACAGCATTCCTCTTCTTTCTCTGGAACTGAGGGGTGCAGGGGGCTAGGATACAACATTATTTATGACTAGTCCCAGCTGTGAATATTTACAGTGGAGGGTCAAACATATACCCCCAAATTGTCATTAGTGACCAAGCATAGTGAGGGAACCCAAGATAATGTTGATTGTCCGGGGAGTTTTTCCACCAAAGAATATTTTTTAAATAATGTGTCGGAAAGGTGCATTTTACTTAACACTATTTGAAAAGAAGTAAAAAGCCATACAATTTCAATGTGTTCTCAAGGGTAACACATGAACAAATCCAGTGAGTGCTATGTCACCAACTGTAAACAGAAGCGTGTTCCAATATCTGCATGAAGCTGCAGCCACAACTTACCTATGCAAGCATGGTTCATTGTAAATCACTTGCATGAAGCTGCAGCTGCAATCAAGCTCTGCAAATCATGATTGTGATTTACTGTGACCATTACCAGCATTTGTAGATTCTAGCTGCAGCTTCATGAAAGTGATTTACAGTCCTAAATCACTTTCATGATGTAAACCTATCTATCCCAGTAACATTCACTACAAATCACTTTTTTATATAGCTAGACTCTGGCCACAGTGTTAGCAACATCATAGATGCCTCAAAATGGATAAGAGTTTGGGCACATGATATTACACACAACACTAATATTTGCATGGAAAGAACTGACAACTAATGAAATGTTTAGTGAGCAGGAAGCCAGCAGGCAACTTGTAATTGAAGATTCTATAATGTGTCTATCATTTTCGAATAGATGAAAGCCCAGAAATAACTAAAAAGCATTAGTACCAGGCGAGAGCCAAGGAGAATGCAACACGCATTCTGATTGACTCTCGCCGGGTTGTTACCCGGCCAGGAATCCCTCAGCCGGGATTCCACGGCCATTGTCCCCGGGGGGGCGTGGCAGCCCCTCAGCCAAAGAGGAGGCTCGAAGCAGGGCCATCCCCGCTCCGAGCCTCCCCGCGGATGGGAGGCTGCCTTCGCCCCCCGCCGGGGACTCGGGTAAGTCTTTTTTTTTATTCCCTTCCCGAAAACTGCCCCCCCCAACTTACCTTCTTGTTCCTGCGTCCCTGACGGGGGATGAGGTAAGCCTCCAGCCGTGTGGAGACTCGGAGCGGGGCCACCCCCGCTCCACGCCTCCACACGGCTAGAGGCTTCCCTCGTCCATCGCCGGGGATGCAGGTACGTTATTTTTTCTTTTTTTTTCTTGTTCTCCCCCCCATCCCACAAACGCCCTCCCAACCCCACTTACTTTCTTTTTGATCCTTTTTCGGGAGCGGACACGCTGGGAACACTTGTGTTCAAAGCGCATCCGCTCCCGAAGGGCGCCTTGGAAAGGGAAAACGGACTCCGTTTTCCCTTTCCATGGCGGTGGCCATTTTCTTATTTATTTATTTTTTTCTCCCGAAACGCCGCAGTGTTTCGGGACAAAAAAAAGCTTTTCGTGCCCCAGTCACGCAATTTTTGCGGGCCGGGGTACTAATAACAATATAACCCTCGCGTCGGGGGCATTACCGACTCTGGTAAAGCCCCGGGGCCTTACCTATAGGCCCTGGGGCATTACCTGGCATTACCAACTCTGGTAATGCCCCGGGGCCTTCGGTAAGGCCCTTGCTTCGCTCGAGGCCTTACCTATGGGCCCTGGGGCATTACCTGAGTCGGTAATGCCCCGACTCTCGGGTTATATTGCTTAAATGGTCCTAAGTGAACTGACCTTTTTAAAAGGGTCCAATAGAAAAATGATCTATTGAGAAAGACCGCTCTGTGAGCGCACGGAGCGGTCTTTCTAAATTGAACTGTCATGCTTGTCAAACCCCTGCCACACACAAGTACGCGCAGGGGCTGACAGGTTGACAAGGAGCTGGAAGAGTCGTTGCGGGAGTGGAAGGTAGGTGTATGTCTGTGTTTGTGTGTGGCTGAGTGTGCGTGTATCTAGTGCGTGTGCATTGGGATGGGAAGGGGCGTTGGGTGATTAAGTAAACAATCTGTGGGAGAGGGTGGGGTTCACCTTGTATGAGGCGGGGTCTGCAGAAAGTGATATTGCCATATTTAAAATCCGAAACGAAAACGGCCGAAATAAATCAGTCTTTTTGTGTTCAGTTTTTAACATGAGGTAATATCAAATAGAACCTCAGCAACACGTAGTGAGTGTTTTGTCAATCACATTTCACAGGCTACAACTAAGTACAATAACATCTCCCTGGAAATATTAATGACGACATTGCCAAATAGGACAAATACAAGGTTTTTGGAAATGGCATGCTGACCCCTCACACCATGGTTATCAATCAAAAGGTAATATTAAGGTTCAACCATATGCAGAGGTAATTCAACTATACATACAGTCAGGCATCAATTTTATAAATTAAAAACGATGTATTCACAACTAATATCAAATTACACACATATCTGACGTTGACATGTACAGAACATAACATTTAATAATGTATCACAACAGCCACTGAGGGCAGCTGTCTTCCGAGACAGGGCATAATAAACACAGTGTATATACGCTATGCTAGCGTGGGGTTAGTAACAGTGTCAAAAGAATTACACTAGACAGGTCAACGACCTGTCTAGTGTAATTTTTTTTGACACAGTCATTAGAAACAAGCATGAGCTTTTGTATAGGCGTCGGATAGGCATTTGCCAGGCGTTGACCTTATCTGACCTTGCACTCACACCATTTACCTTCATTCACTATGTATTGTTATGCTATGCTCTGTTACTTGTATCAAACAACACATCATATCACATGTCCGTGTATCATATAAGAGGCCTTCCTATCATATGCTCATGTAGAAGCATCACTGGCAGTCCCTTCCGTACTCCGACCATGGACATGAGGATGGATCAGGGCGAGTTCCTGGGAATCACAATGTGTGGTCAGGTGTGTAGAATTGCCTCATCACCATTGTATACCTGTTTGAACTTCAATTCCTCAGAAATATTTTCATTCAATACATCACCAAATGACATTTAAAATTGACACACTGGCTAAAACACAACAAGTTATACTTGGAGGTTAGGACTATATCGGATGTGGTAGCAAACATCTCCGGAGTGTGGTACCATAGTGTGCCACATCATCTTTTCTAGAGACTTTAAACATTAGTGTTTCCCCATTTAATTACTGACATAATATCCCAATGAGAAGCCCACACATGCCCATGCTGTCCTAAAATGTTGCTTGAGTTGGCAGAGTCTAATGAAACCCTCCAATGTTACCCCGTTGCAAAGTGCCAAGAGGCTACTTATGTATAAACATAAAAAACAACCATATACCAAGAAGTTTATTTTAATTAGTGCCTAATTAATAAAAACAACCTTGATCCTGTGGCGGTCCAAACACTTTTCATCAGACCAGGGAAATGTACAGATGGTAAATGTATGCATTAGCTTTCAATTCCTCACTTTCAGAAAGAAGCACTGTTATACTACTTATAATGGAGCTGTGGCACAGATATGATACAAAATAGGGCCACAAATGGAATCATCAGATGTTCTTTTCCACGGATGTGGTGACTTAAATGTTTGTCGCATGCACCATGAGATGTATTCAAGCTGAGTATTATTGCTTTCAGCTTTTGATCCCATAAAATCAGGGATTGTTTCCAGTGAATTATTCAAGAGTTTTAAATACCTCATAAAGATACAATCTCTAACTTTCACTGTTGTTCGTGTAACTCTGATTTTCTTTCGTACAGGAAGACAAGCCATTACAGCTAAGTCACACATGCTGTACCGTCCCCTGGGAGCCATTGCTGGAAGTTCACTAGTCACACGAGAAATACATTGTGGGTAAGCAAATAAGGTCAAATGCAACTCTTTACTTGAGAACATTATCTTTGTCTTACAGGGCAGTGCTATGTTATGTTTAGCATTGTTCAAACCATGGCAGACAGCTCTGAAGGACGCAGGCAACTTCATACATGCAGCTCAGTCACACATGTCACAGTGACAGCCAGTAGCCATCATTGGAAGTTTCGCTCCAGTTCAGAACCACATGAACAATGCAATGTAAATAAGTAAATTAGATCAAATGCAAGCCCTTTATTCCAGGCATGTGTCTTTGTCTTATAAGGCAGTGCATTTTGCAACTCAGGACAGACAGCTCTCAAGAATACAGACAACTTCAAACATGTTCCACCCTTATTAGGGATCATCATTAAAGTATAGTCTAAAATCCTTCTGTACAAGATGTCTCTCTGTCAGCTACGAAGGTACCCAGGACCTCAGTGTGTTGCGGGACCCCTGCAGTTGTGTGTCAACCTTCCCATGTTAAGGAGCCCTAGAACAAGGACCAATTAGCTCTTGGAATCCCGAATTGGCATTCACAGCACCTTGAGGGCCAAGACTGCCAGGACCCTGTTTTCATTGCATGAAACTGGCCGAACTTTGAACCAGGTTCACAGCATCTCGAACTGCAGGACCTACCAGTGCTGCTTTTGGCACTCAAACAAACTCTTTGAACCAGTGTGCTTACATCCTGAACCCAATTAGACCCTGCAATGTGCCTTTACAGGCTTGCCATCTGTTTGGCTCGAATCAAATGCTTATCACCAGACCCTGACTCAAACTGGTGGAGTGTCATTCACCATTTTGAACCAGCTTTTACACATACGACTTGACCCAGCTTGAACTCAAACTGCCTCTTTGTCGAACCGCACAACAGAACATCAGGATGACCACTTAGAAACATTGCTGACCTTCAACTTGAACAATAGGAGCATCACTCGCTGACTCTACCCAGAGTTTACAACCCCGACTCAATCTGGCTCAACCCCAAACACATTCTGGGAAGTGCTGCAACCTGTATCACTTGAACGCTGCCTTCAAACCACTCTGATCACTGTATTCACCCCAGCTCGACCTGAGCTAGTTGCTTGGATCCACATGACTCACTGCATCTGAACGTGGCTCAAACCACTTGCACAACAGCTCAAAGCCTGGTTCGACACTGTTGAACTGCCACAGAAGCGCAAGAATGTACTGTTTTATGCTGTGAGAAAAATGAGGTGTCTCCCTAGCTCATCCCGGGGATCTGTCATACAGGTGGCCAGGACACAGCCATCGCTATTGGAACCAATTTTTGGGGTGGACCAATGAGGGAGGATCACCTGAATGGGGGGTCCTCGGGGAGTGGGAGTGGGCCACCAGTGGGTGAGATGCGGCATCCCTCTGCTTTCAACACCTTTTCTCCATCCTACCATGTAGGATATTCAGAACACTGCCCCCCCTCTTCCGACACGAACATTTTCACACACCACGAAAGACAACGGACTAACACCAGAGCCATTTACCTAACATGTCCCAATACGAGTGTCAGGCAAAGTGAGGCTATTGACCAGAACCACGCACACCTAACAGCCCTTTCCCTTCCCCACAGGGATAAAAGGTGGAGCATGAGATCACACTACGAGCAAGGCAGACCGCAGGACGAGACAGCTAACCCAACACGTCAATTCAAGAGGAGGAGAAAGGTGGTGAGAACAGAAGTGACCTTGACCTTTCTGACCCAGACCCGCAAAGCTGCCCTGAAAGGAATTGTAAAACTGCGAACTGTAGCTAGCATGTGTTGTGGCACATGTCAACGGTATGAACCCGGGGGTCCTTAAGTCAGTAACATGTCATGCATGATAGGATGTAGAATAACTCTTACACCAAATAATAAGACCGACTCAGGAAGTTGGCAAACAGTCTCTCCCGACTGTTTTATTATCAATTAATCTAAAACAGGGAGTTACAACGGACATCAACTGATGTTCGCTTATGTTCTCTCAATGCATTTCATAAAAAACAACACTTTTATAATGAAAATACATCATACATGACATCATACTACGTGGCAAATAAGAGAAACCTATGGGGGTTGTGATTGGCTATAGGGGAACATCTAAGTATACTTTCTATATAGAGACGGGTTGTGATTGGGTCTCTACAGTCAGGTGGACAACATATGCCCACCCTAGAGCAAGTAATCTTCAACAGTTATTAGATACACAGTATATTATTGGTGATCAAACTATAAGGCCTTTCATTACATGGCCCCCTACAATTGGTTGGCCTGCTGGTGTCCGTCTGGAACATTCAACTCACTAGCAGCACGTAAACTGGTACTCCAGGTGTCAGTGGGTGGACTTCAGCGTGTCTCTCCACCCAATTAGCCCAACATCTCCCATGCCTTCTGCCATTCAGATTGTCTTTGAATTCTGCCTTGCAAAGTATCCTTGCTCCTGGGAATATAAGGGAGTATAGGCACACTCTTATCACAGTTCTGGTCTGCACGCCCAACTCCGATTTCCATCCTTGGCTTATGTGACTGGAGATCGTATTTTGCCCTGTTTTGCAGCATTTAGTTGTCTTCAATTAATACACTTGGCACTCATGGTGCTCTTTCTTCATACCTTGACACGAGACGATTCAGAGCGTCACAGATCCTGTTCTTTACAGATAGAGAACCAGTTCTTGGCTACTTCATCTTTTGACCCCAGGCCAGACAGCTCTTCCAGGCCTTTCCATGTTCTTGGCTTCAAGTTGCTGCGACACAGCTTTCCGATCCTTCCTTCTCCGTGGGTCTGAGCTTACTAATAAATATGTGACACCGATGTCCAGAATTCTATATAATGGAGGCACCGCCTGTAGTCTATTCACTACATACAGCTAGCCTTTAAGATCACTTAGTCTAATTGCGTTGCTGCATCTGTACAGTTGTAAAACAGCTTGCATTTTCTCAAATGCTCTTTACACGTGCAATCTTCATTCCGCATACGAAAGTTTACTTGAATATTTATTCCGTCATCAGAGTCCATAAAGTCTATACATCCTCTTCTTCAGCCACTCTACTAAGTGCGTCACACTCGCTTCTTGTGACGTCACCACTTCTCTTTCAATCGTTTTCATATTCCTTGGGGGACCCCCTTCCTAGAGATTGTCATCTCTGCAGGGATACATCACATAGGGTTTTCTCAATGGATACCTTTTCTCGAAGGCTCTCCGTGGAATAGGCACCATCACTGGTGTCCAGCATGTCAACATTTCCGGCTTCTAACATATAGGAAGGATGGGGCGGGACTTCCTGCAGAGGCCTTCAGCTGCTCCTCTAAAGGGACACAGAGCAGGCCTGTGATGATAAGCAGCACAAAACGTATATACCTCAGGGTATAAACTCTCATGGCATTTGACAATTGTTCTCTCTTTAGCAGTCTCTTTACAATGGAACAAGCCTTCAATTGTTATCACAATATTCTTTATTATATTTATACATAGAAAAGGACAAAGTGTATACAAAATTCATTCATTTAGAATACATAGCTAAATCCGTAGTTCTACAGTTATTTCAAATTGAAAACACACAACCACCTGTAACCAAATATGCAACCCATACAGTCAAAACCACAGTCATTCCCATACGTCATTCAATCATACAGTGCAAAAAAGACAAATAAGACAATTTATATAGATAGTAGGTCTTGAAGATTGACCCAAAATGCAACCTGCTGTTTTGACAGTAAATGCCCCCTAATTCTTAAATGCTGGCGTGCATCAATTGTCTTGTTCTGATACAACAATTCTCCATACAATTCATATAGGCTATCCAGCTTTTGTTGTCCAATGGAGCTTTGTAAAAACGGTGTCTACTCGGGTTTCAACTTGGTAATCTAACTGCGTTCCATAACCAAGCCATCTTCAGGACACATAAAATCATTCATGATCACATTGGTGTGTTTTACAAACTTGGCGTAGTTAGTGTCTAGACTAACAACAAAAAGAATGGTAGAAAAGGGGAGGGGGAAGAGGGGAAAAGAGAATGGAAGGAACAATTAATAACTCCTCCAGGTACATTCTGATTTGTCATTAGTTATATAGTCGAGACAATTAATGTCGAAAGTGAAAATATATCAACTCATACTCTATTTTACCAATATAAAAAAATGTAAAGGGTCGCTATAGCCCCTATATGAACCTCTGTCGCTCACATTTGCAAGCCGCAACATGGCACAGTGTTGACTGCTCCCAGATGGTTTAGCAATGAGGCAGCAGTGAGAATGCTGTTGATGAAGGGGATTGGGCATATTGGTACCACACAGGGGCAGCAAATCCTCCTCCAACTGCTACAATTGTCCAGTACTGACAATGCTGGTGAACCAGTAATGCAGAAGCCTGAGATATTTTGCATGTTAAGGGTACGTATTGCCAAAGAGTATGGCTATAAAGTTGCCAATTCATAAAAGCAAGGAGCCATGGCTCTTAATTAAAATGGCATACCTGATGAGTGATGATGTGACAGCCTACGCACATGTTGCGGGTACATATCATAGCGATTGTAGCTATAAACCTGCCAAATCATGACAGCAGGGGAACATACCTCCTGATTGCACGGGCAGACCCGGTAAATAATGGTGTAACAGTCAAAGCATGCAGTCATCCAACCCTGGTGTGAGGGTCCATCACAGGACTTAATGTGGGCCAAGTGCTTTAATATGCTGAATGGCGTGCTGGTATCTCAGCGTTTATATCTTGAGGAAGTGGAATCTACAGAGAGCCAAATCGCACAAAATGACTGATATGTATGTACATTGAGAAAGTCTACGAAGAGGTATTACCCAAATTGACCTTTTACAATTGACCTTCTGCACAATTTACTTAAATATAGTGGTCCTAATTGACCTTCTGCACAATTGACCTTTATATTATTTTAGTTATTTTATATATGTATTGGGTTGGTTTTGGATTATAAATAATATAAGGGGTTCGGGTGGGAGGTTACAGGGGGTTTTGGATTGGGTGGGGTGCTGCGGGGAGTTCCCCCCCGCATATATGTCCTAATTGACCTTCTAAATTAAGTAAATTCTCCCATGGTCAATTCTCCTGAGTTCAATTGTGAAAAGGTCAATTAGTATACAACCTACGAAGACAGAGTTATGGGAAACAAGACTGGCTGTTGCCTCCCACACACCCATCTATACCACTGTACTGATGCTCAACATGGGGCTCGTCAGTTGTACAAAGTTAGCTCTGCTAACAGGCTAATTACGTGCAGCATATTTTAAAAATGCTGGCAAAGATGCAGGAAAATCGCACATGTCCAGACTGGCCAGATTGCGGGGGAAATAATTACCTCCATATCCAGCTGATTGCTGGAGTGGCCCCACCTGGCTGTGATTCTCCAGGGGTGTGTAGTGGCATCTCAACGTCTGGCTTGCATGAAATTGTATCTAGAAAGAACACACCAACTTAAATGGTTGGCGCAAAAGTGAAAAGAAGCGAAGAAAGGGGGAATGTGCACGGACAGTATTTACTGAACACAAAAAAGCCGGTTGTTGTCTCCCAAATATCTATCCGGGTCACAATACTGACACCCAAAAACAAGGGGCTCGTCAGTTGGGCAAAACAATGGATCCATCAAAAATTCCACAAATGTCGCTGGCATGGAATTAATATCATGTAGCTGTTGTCAGTTGGCGGGTGCCTCACACATATGCCAGCTGACCCCGTTATAATGCAACAAGTTTGCTATTTGTATGACAGTCTTTTCGCGACGTTGCCAGACTCTACATTAAGGCACGAGAACCATACCCCACCTAATCGTTATTCTGAACAAAAGCCCATATATTGCTTACTGG
Organism: Ambystoma mexicanum; assembly: GCF_040938575.1. NCBI lineage: Eukaryota > Metazoa > Chordata > Amphibia > Caudata > Ambystomatidae > Ambystoma > Ambystoma mexicanum. The sequence continues at coordinate 1,346,289,373 of NC_090931.1, forward strand.
ATTCCTCCTTCACATACCCCGGTGTGTAGGAGCAGGATTTTCTACGCATAAACGGTGGCCACACATGTGTTTCCCTGGCTGTCTACCCCAAGTTTAAGAACACTGGATGCCAGAAATGCAAGTTTGTGCATGAGGGACGCCTGCTGTCACACTGTGTGAACCAATCACACGCTGATTTTACCTCGGCTTGTTGCTGCAGCCATATTGGGAAGAGTATGTTAACTTCTTCCCATCCATTTGGGTTCTACTTGAATTGAACTGAAGTGCGGTCTGACCCAAAATGGGGTTCTTACTGGGAAACATCTCAAAGGAAAGCCTTAATCATTGCCAGAAAGAATCAAAAAAGCAGCTTGTGGTATGTTGGTCCGAACTGTAGGTACACTCATAGTTGGAATTAATGGTGCCAAACTAACACAATGTAAATAGAGGAAATGTATGAAAGTCAAAGTTAGTGTAAAATGTACCCATCCATGTGGCATGAACAGACAGTTGCCTGCAAGTGCACATTAATATGGTTGATTGATATTAATGTGGCTGGCCAATTAGAGAAAAAAGAATCATCCACCAACAGACAAAACCATCTGTGTATTGCTGAGTAATGTTTGAGTATGGAGTCAAACAACTCCTTGCTCACTGTGAGTATACACATTTATATGGCAAGGGCTGCACTCAGCCCTCTTGTATTAGCAAGGACTCCATGTTAGCCCGAAAAAGGCGTCATAGATTCTGGGTTTTATAATAATAAGAATGGCCATTGTAGTTCTTCACTGAAGCCTGCTTCATGGGTCCATAATCTATGTATCCAATGTTGTTCCAGCTTAAATTACCTGCTTTGCATAATCAATGGCATCTTATTTTAGTTGGTGTTACGCTCACCTGGTCTCTCCGGAGGTGTTGGGGCATGGTTGCAGCCCTCCCTGAACTTCAATCACCCCCTTCAGGCCTCCCCCTCAGTAGAAAAGCTGTGAGCAGTGGTATGTGGTGATACTGCTCCTGCACGGAGATAAGAGTGTGTGAGTGCGCCAATCTGTGATTGTTGTACCTTTAGAACCCTTCACCTCAAAGTACGGTTTCTGTGAGCATACGCCGGCCCATAAAGCTCACCTGTGAATTATGGAAGGTAAGCTCTAAATCATGCTACTTCTGTCAGGGACGCGTCGAATGGGATCTAGTTCCTTCACTGATCCCTGATAAGGATTAGTCCAGTCCCGCTACGACTATGCTTCTCCTTATGATTGATACGTCTTTATTGAGCTCTTGTGATGCTGTTAGTTCTGTTTAATGTCTTTATATGTTGCTCCTATTTATGCCCACAATAATGTCTCTCTTCTGTTTTGTTCCCTTAGAAGGAAATGCGGCCTCAATGGAGCTATGAGACGCAAGATGTGGCCGGATGGTAGATGGATGCTACCGCAATTTTCGACAGCAGGTAAGTGATGGTTTAAGGAAAGCGCGAAGTATGGCGAAGCACAACCTTAAACTGACTTTTTTTCGATGTCTAACCTTGTCTTCTGTTTTTCCTTGCAGGCGCTGCTGTCGATGATGGAGCGTGTGGTGCTGGGGGGCCAAGATGAAGATTACGGCATTCCGGAAAGTGTAAAGATGAATACTTGGTTCGCCGAAGAGATGTACAGGTAAGAACAGCTTCCCCCAGTTGGTAAGTATGCCGGCAGGAAGCAGGATGTCCAGGAGCAGGATCTTCAAAGGTAAGTCTGACCTCAGGTGACAGTGAGCGTTACGCTGCTTGCAAGTGCAGAATAACACAAAACGTCTGTCTTGAGGATCGGGGCAGCTTATATAGCTGAGATTGTGGGCATGCCCATTAGGGCCGTATTACCAGCCACACCCTTCCACTTTTAGAGAGTGAGCAGGTGCGAAGGCAATCCATTAGCAGCCACACCCAAGAATACACTTGGGGCTGCTTAATGGATGGAATGTTCAAGGTTAATGCATCCTGCCTAATGGATAGATTGTTCAAGGTTAATGCATCTGAAGTGCTATGTCCATAATAAAAGCTTTTTGGTGTTAAATGGATGTTCTTGTTTACTTTTGTTCATGAGCCTCGTGCCAAAGGTGCCAGGACAGTGTCCACCCAGGTCTCCTGTGCATGCAACCCCTGCATGCCTGTGCCCCTGACTTCATGACCATGACAGTTGGTCAATTACTACTCACTGTAAATTGTCTTCTGTATGATTTGCTGCCATATAATGTTGAACCAAAGGTGCCGATAAGGTTTGTGTCCTAATACGTGTGCGGTATTCATTAATGCGGTGACTACTTTTCTTGTGGTCATCCCCACATAAATCTGTTCAAATGGGCATCTGATAATATATATAACATTATAGGATTGACAGTTGGTGAATTGGCGTAATTGCCAGGGGAAATTTCCATTGGCAAACACCATTGTTTTAGATGTAAATTGGCAGACACTGCAATTGCTGCAGGCATAATGACCCGCTCGCAGAGTATTTTGAGCAAAGTTAATCTTTGGCTTCTGTAGCCAAGAGTGAACTAAGCTGTCTCAGATGTTTTTTGCATGTTTTAAAGCAAACAAAGCAGGACTGGTAGTGAATCATGTACTGGAGAGCATGTTCCAATGTTGTCTAACACATTTTTTGGGTGAGACTGTTTAGAAAATGTGGTAATGCATACTATACGGTCCAGTTTGTTTCTCTTTTCTCGTGGACATAGCAAGTGCTCTCTGTGAGTCCAAAGTGATTGCTTAGCTGATTTTTTGATAGGTTTAGGAGGATATTCTCAGGCTATCAATCTATCCCCCAGGATGCTGGCATGGTATTCAAAATGGCTATTTGTAGTGCAATTACGGCAAAGGTGTAAAAATTGACCATATGGCAGATTGTATTTTTGGGAGTGTGGATGCTGACTAGAGTATCCCAACACGTTGTTACGATCGGTCAATTTCCGGTACAGTGAGATATAAATATGGCCCTTGTGGTGAGATATTAACAAATCCAAAAAGGCAATTTTTAGTTATCTGAATGACAGGTGAATTAGATTAGTGTTACAATGTTACAACCATATAATACATTCATATAACTGTTCTTTTGTACCTTGCCAGATGAATATTTTTTGTCTATGCATCTTTTCCAATGAAATACATGGCTCTTGAAGGGGTTGTTATTATGGACACATTTCTCCTCAAAATCAGCCATGTATATATTGGACAGACTAGGCGCGAAGGCCGTGCCCATGGCAGTGCCTTGTTTCTGTAGATATATATCATCTAGGAATTGGTAAAAAGTGTTAAATAAAGCGATCAGCATGAGATTAAGTACAAAGTCAGTGAGTATTGCCTGTGGTGGTGGGTGACTGTTTAACCTGCATTGCACCATTGCTTCATTTTGAGGAATATTAGTGTATAGCGCAGTGATGTCTAAAGTGACTAATCAACTGTTCTCATGTTCAAATGTTAGTCCTTCATAATAATTAAAGGTAGCCATGGTCTCTTTAAGAAAAGATTGCCTATCTTCTCCCAACTCATAAATGGCTTTTTCAATGTATTTACTGCATGTTCCAGAACCGATCCACACAATTAAAGAATCCGTCTACCCGGTGGATTAGTACAGTTCTAGTGAACCTTAGGAAGTGCATAGATATAGTGGCCAATCTATAATTTCCCTGTGTAAGAAACCATGCTTCTTCAGCCGTCAGAAACCCTCATTGAATACCCTGAGTACACAGTTCTTGCCAAGTTTTCATTAGCTCGTCTGTCGGACCCACTGACATTTTTTAATAGTAATTGTCTTTATCCATTATAGTATGTACCATCTTGACATACTGTTCCCTGTGCATCACCACAATAGCACCACCCTTGTTGGCAGATTTAAGCAGGACAGAGCGAGACGTCTGCTACCATGGTACCATCCTTGACTCCAGATACCAGAGAAGCCTAGCAGTTCATCAGAGTCAGTGAGTGGAGGGGAGAGCCGATAAGAAACCAAATTGTGTTGATTAAAAGTTGCAAAGTGGCAAAAGAAGGGAAGTTCAAAGAACTGTTAACCTTAAGGGAAAAGCAGCTGCAGAGGTGTCTGGCACCACATGGGTGTGCACTCAACACCACTCTGGTGAATCCAGCATTTTTGGAGCTACCGATACCAGAAGGCCTTAGGAGGGCCGTCACCAGAAGGTCAAAGTGGTTATGCAGGGGTCATACAAAATCCTCTGTACAGTTGAATGTCTTTGACTAACAAATTAGTGGAGCGCTAAGGGAATGGTATGCCGCTTAGTATGAATGGAGAAAGAACTATGTGTGGTTGGCAAGAGTGAAACCCAACATAATGATGCCAACGGGAAGGGGTGAAGCATGAGGCCCTAAAAGGCACTGTTATGACAAGAGTAAACCCGACTGAGGGATGTCCAACAGTGTGTTGTTTAAAAAGTCATTGAGACCTGTGAAGTGCAACAGGTGAAGGAGTTTGTGAAAGGCCATAGTGAACCCAACTGAGGGAGGCTGAGAATAGCGAAGGGTCTGCGCCCGGAAGAGGGGGTCCAGTGGTGAACCACTATCACCCTAACTGCCGTAGGAAAGGAACTTTCATTTGTTATTGGATGCATCATGTCCTCGAGGGAAAGAGACTTTTTATGAAAAGATACTTATTCACCGAAGAACCTGATTGCTGAAAACAGAACTGTCAACTCTGTCAACTCGAGCTGGGAAAGCTCGAGCATGTGCTGTGCTCCAGAACACCACCTTGTCCCATGCACAAAATGTGGAGAATGGAGACCCCTGGCTACCCATTCTGCCTTATTATTTGTGAACACTATTATAAACCCTATCCCACACTCTTTTATATATTAGTTGTAAGGACTGGTAATCGTTTCTTTTTAGTATAGGCTCTTTTACTTTGACCAGACGCCACAAGGACTGCCTTCTTTTTCATTTGATGGTCAAATCTTGTTCCCATCTTATATTTAGTTTAGATTAGGCATTTTTCCAACCTGCTTATACCGATAATAAACACCTGTGAACTGTGATCACTTGTGTCTGTCTTTACTCTTGCCACCAAAGGTTCCTTACACTGCTTACTGCCCCTTGCTCCATTTTCTGGGCCCTAGAGAGTGGTTAGGTCACTTTGAACCCTTTTGCACCCATGAACATACCCTTTTCAAAGAACATTGTGGCTTTTACTTGCCTTTCACCACTAATTAATTACTAAGAATGCTGCATCTTTTTCTTTGCTCCCCTCAGGGGTGGGTTTTGTGTAGTGTTTTCTATGAGTTATTATTGCATATAATGTATTCAATTGAAGTATATATTTTAATATAACCTTGATTGGACATTTCTTCATTTTAGACTGTTACTCTTCGCTGTTTGTGTTGCTACTGAACCACATTCACACCCCTCATGACAGTACAGACTTTCCTCGGCCAATGTTACCACAAAAGGAGAAGGAGGTATATCTCTTAACTGTGCCTTTTTTACCTTTGCAGAAGTGTGAGCTTAGTGGGTGTTTTAGCCTCTACTTAATCTTTTACTCGAGCAGCGCATAAGTCAGTTCATCACAGGAACTGTGCTTCTATGAAGCGAGCTGGCAGTAGGACCGACATTAGTTCTTGCTTGAGCTCTAGGCTGGGTGCCACCATTCCTACATGAGAAAGTTTGTCTGCTTTTCCTTTTCATATTTCTGGGTGGTAGTCATTCACAATGTCGTACTGAGAAAAGAAAAAAGTCCATTACAGCTGATCAGCAATTAGTGCCCTAGAGGAATGCAAAAACTGCAAGTTCCTTTAATCAGTCGCAATGGTCACTTTTTGTCTTGCACCCATGACAGGAGACTTAATCCGTTGGCTCCCCAGATGTTGGGGTTTTCAACTCCCATCAACTCTAGCCAGCATAATCAATGGTGAGTGATCATAGAAGTTGTAGTCCAAACATCTGGTGAGCCACAAGTTGCAGGCCCTGACCAATGAGATAGTCTCTCCACTCCTTAAAGTCAGGTTTTATGGCCAACAACTCCTTCTCTGTAGTAGTGTAAGGGGGTGCCAGCGTCACACGACTAACATAGCCACCTAAGCATGTAGCTCAGCCAATGACCTTACCATCCTCAAAAAGATTCTAATTCAGAGACATACCACAGTGCTAGAAGCCGCTGCCATGGACCCAGGAAAGGGTGTGGAACACTGGAAACCACTATGCGAGGTGACCTGATCCCCACAAATCATTTAAATAGTGAGGTTTAAAATCTGAGTGCCAGGAGTGGAGGACTGTGAAAGCAGTGGTGCAGCCGAGCTGAGGAGGCAGGGGAACAGTAGGCCGTGGTGCACCAGGATGGTAAACCCCTCGCAGAAAAGGTAACCAGTAGATGCTGGACGACCTCCAGTACAGAAAGAGGTGACAACGTAGTGGTGTGCAGCTGAGAGCTTGCTGTGTCAAATGAGCCCTGCTAGAGGAATGGCTCTTGAGCCACACAGATCTGCTGTCAGAGGGATAACTGCTGTGCAGCGTCAATGGCGTAGCTGGTCCCAGGAAGAAAACTGAAAAGCCTGCTGGTCAGAGGTTGTGGGTGGAGGCCAAGACGGTTGGTTTCAGTCCGAACCACGCAAGTAGATAGCCGTGTACTTGGGGAAGGCTTTTCTGCCACTGAAACACCAGGGTAAATAAAGAAGGCAACCAGGCCACTTAGCTGGACTGTGCCTAAAGTTAGTTGTGGTCCTACCGTACATGGTGTGGGAGGGACAGGGACCTTGAAGCCCACCAGATGCCTGGGGGAGATTCTAAGGGCTGGGGCTCCCTATTGAAGGGGCAAGTGACCTGGCACTGAAGATGCCCCCTCATGCAGCCTGTCTAAAGTGGTACAGTACAGGAAGCTGGCGAAGGTGGAGGCATTCGCTCAGAAGACTACATCGATGGACCATGGTGGGCAGAGTGCCCAACAGGAATTGCAGGGCCTCAGGCAAATCAAGAAGGCTAACGCCAAGAGCAGCATGGCCAAGGCCTAAGGGAGCTCCTCATGGAACTGAAATTTGCAATTAAGTCTGTTGACAATAAGATTGAAGCCTCACAACATAAGGTGGAACAGCTTTGCACATGCATCCAGGACAAAGAGGGCAGAATAGCGGGTGCAGAAACCACAAATGACACCCATGAGCTCATGTCAATGGCTCTGAAAAAAGAGCTGGCTGAAGTCAAGGCAACAAATTAGTATTTGGAGTTTCGATCACAGCACAACAAGGTCAGGATAATAGGCCTGCTGGAGGCAGTGGCCCATGGGCCTTTGGGGCCATTCCTGGAGAAGCTATTACCCCGAATTCAAAAGAGGCCAGTATTTTCCCAACACTTCCAAATTGAAAGCGTGCATAGCGCATAGAAAGTCAGGTCCCAGGCTGGGTCTGAATCAACCGCTGAGGCCGGTAATTGCATGCATTTTTAACTACAGGCACCGCCATGTGATCCTAAAGGCGGCAAGAGAACTGCCAGAAATCAATTATGTCAGCGCTAAGATCAGAATCTTTCCCGACTTCACACAGTACAGGCGGCACATAAGACCTTCCTTCCCAGACCTCAAGAAAACCCAGAGGCAACACAACATGCAATACCAAATGCTCTTCCAGGCTAAACTCAAAATTCTACATATGAATAAAGCCCACTTCATCAATACACCGGCTGATGCGCGGCAATTCATAGACACTCACTTCAGCAAGAAAACCTGAAGCATAAAACTCTCACAGCCAGCTAAGAAGGCCAGAGTGTGGGTGTTAGAAAAACAGTGTCCACAAGTGTGGGTATCCACTCTGAGCAATAGACACCAACCATAGAATATGGGGCTCTGAAGACTCACTCTGCATGTAGTCTCGCAGACCATGTTGAGGCTGGAGCTTATCCCTACATAAGCACACCTGTCAGTTGGGGTATAGGTGAGAGGGACGGATGAACCCACCATGAAATTGGGGTAACAGTGAGGGATGGTGGGGGTGAGATTGTTATGACATATTGATTACTGAAGAGTTGAAGCGAATTATCGTGGGACAGAGCATGCCTTTAAGATCTAAGCACGATTATGACAACAGCTATAGAACAGCAGATTGGCAATTGCGGTCTGAAATGTATGTCTATTAGGGATCCACACAATTTGGTTAAAACAAGGGAGATGATCACCTATGCCAAAAGACACAGGGTAAACATACTCTCCCTGCAGGAAACACACATAATGGATGATCAGCATAAAGATATGGCATGAGAATGGAGGGAAGGCAGATGGTATTCTTCCCACACTAGGAACTCCAGAGGGGTGCTGATCCAGGTCCATAAACAAGTGCCCTTCAGGGCGGTGAACTATGTGGCTGATCCCAGGGGAATGCGATGTATTACTCTGCAGAGAGATCCACAGCCACCCCTTAACACTCTTCAATATATATGCTTCTATGTGTCTGTCCCTTATCACCCTTACGCACCATATTTTGAGTCAAACATACTGATAGGAGGGGATATGAATAGGATTAGGGATGCAAGGAGGTATGTTAAAACCGAAAGACCAAGGAAACCTCTAGTGAGACTTCTCAAGAGGAAGAATGGTCACTCTCCTATAGTAGCCATACGGGGTGAAAAGGGAAAGCTGCTACATGAGACAAGCAAGATTAATGAGCAGTTTAGGAAATTCTACTCTGACTGATACGCCTCCTCGGAAGAGGCAGAACCCGAAAGGATTCGGGGCTATCTGGACGAGGTGTCCAAAGTGTGGCTTGCTGATGGACTGACCACAGAATTCTACTGCCACTTTGCAGACATATTAGCTTCTAAGCTGCATGAATCAAGTATTACATGACAAGGGGAGGCTACCGAACTCCCTCACCGATGCCCCTATCATGGTACTACTAAAACCCAGGAAAGATAGCACAGAGTGCGGGTCATGCAGACCACTATCAATGTTAAATGTGGACTATAAACTGATTGCCAAAATCCTAGACAGAAGTATGACCCCATTAATGCCAGACCTGGCACTATGGGGCCAATCCAGCTTCACACAACCCACTCTAATCTTCGAAGACTGTTTTCACTCTTACACCACATCGCCCCCCAAAGAGATTCCATTAGTGGAACTCCTATAAGACATACAAATGGCATTTGAGTCATTAGACTGGACCTATCTATTTAAGGCTTTAAGGTGCTATATATTTCACTGTTATATAAAGACCCAATAGCTATAGTCCCCACAAACTGCAAGATCTTGGCCCCTGTGCTGATAATTGAGAGGAACCAGGCAGGGATGTCCCATGTCGCCCTTGTCTTTTGCATTACCCATAGAACACCTGGCTTGCGCATTGAGAGAGAGGCATAGATCAAAGGAGCTGAGTATGTACATGATTCATAACCTTGTTTCACTGAATGCGGACAATCTCCTACTATAGGTTAAACACCCAGAGGAGAATTTGCCCCTATACTTAATGAAGTAGACGCATTTGGGAAAATGTCAGGCTAAATGTGAACCCCTCCAAGTCGGAATTTTTCATGCTAATGGTGGGGGAGCTAAAGTTGTGCCCTGCCACAGTTAGATACTTAGGTGCACACCTGGCCTGAACAAGATGAGAGCTGATAGAATGTAATCATACAGCACCTGGCAAAACAGCAATTTTAGAAATGGGCGACTCTCTTGCTGTAAGGCTTGGGGACGATATCAATAATCTACAGGGCAGCATAACCCAGATGGCTTTATTCGTTTACAATATTTGTTTATAAATACACCAGTGAGGCTACCCTCCTCTTTGTTTTAGAGATTTCAGCAACTATGTACAACCTTAATCTGGTGCCACAAGCAACCTAGAGTGGGATGGAACGCTCTCATGAAACCACTTGGATGGGGAGGATTGGGTATCCCAGACCTAGAGGTGTATTATTTGGTGGAGCAGACATAATTTGCATCTTAGTGGCACGCATCCGGGGTGGGGTGACTCCGCTATGGGTCAAACTAGAGAAGGCACTGCACTTGCCAGACTCGAGAGGGTAAGAGTTCCGGGAGCCTTATATGAAAATGTAACCACTCTTTGTGTGTTGTGTTTCAATAACTGTGCACACCTCAGCATTTGCATTCCAAGGCCGTTCCAGGGCCTCTGAACTTCCTGGTGCTTGTGCCCGCCCCTGAGCCCTCCAATCCATGCTCTGATTGGGCGTGACGTCCGTTGTGTGAAAGAGGGGCTATCTCTCAGTTTTTCGTGTTGGCAGCCACTTTCTCTGCCGGACTCGAGATGGTAAGAGCTCCCGGAGCCTTATATGAAAATGTAACCGCTCTTTGTGTTTATTGTTTTAATATTTGTGCGCACCTCAGCGCTTGCATTTCAAGGCCATTAAAGGTCCTCTGATTTTCCTGGTGCTTGTGTCCGTCCCTGAGCCCTCCCATCTGTACTCTGATTGGGCACGAGGCCCGTGGTGTGAAAGAGGAGCTATCCCTCAGTTTCTCGTGTTGGCAGCCACATTCTTTGCCAGACTCGAGAGAGTAAGAGCTCCCGGGGCCTTATATGAAAATGTAACCGATCATTGTGTTTTGTGTCTTACTAACAGTGCACACCTCAGTGCACACCTCAGCGCTTGCATATAAAGGCCGTTCCAGGGCTCCTGGTGCTTGTGCCTGCCCTTGAGCCCTACCATCCACGCTCTAATTGGGCGTGAGGCCGGTTGTGTGAAAGAGGGGCTATCCCTCGATTTCTCATGTTGGCAGCCACTTTCTCTGCCAGACTCGAGAGGGTAAGTGCTCCCAGAGCCTTATATGAAAATGTAAGCGCTCTTTGTGTTTTGTGTTTTAATAACTATGTGCACCTCGCTTGCATTTCAAGGTCTTTCTAAGGCCTCTGAACTTCCTGGTGCTTGCACCCACCCCTGAGCCCTCCTATCCATGCTCTGATTAGGCGTGGGGGCCATTGCGTGAAAGAAGGGCTATCCCTTGGTTTCTTGTGTCGACAGCCACTTTCTCTGCTGGACTCGAGAGGGTAAGAGCTCCCATGGCCTCATATGAAAATGAAACTGCTGTTTGTGTTTTAATAACTGTGTGCACCTCGGCGCTTATATTTCATGGCTGTTCCAGGGCCTCTGAGCTTCCTGGTGCTTGTGCCCACCGTTGAGCTCTCCCATCCATGCTCTGATTGGGCTTGAGGCCCCTTTTTGGTCTCCCTCCCATGGTAGCTTCACTGCCTGTGTCAGCCCTTTGTGGTGAAGGACCCTGAGGCAAAGGACAGCTACAGTGGAAGCAGCTCCAGAAGGTGTCGGCCAGTGTAAGCCAGGGAATCAAGATGCCTGGAGCCATCATCCTGCTGCTATTAACCAGGTAAGTGTGGTCAGGGGGCAGTAATCACAGCACTCCACCAAACTGACCCACCCCTAATGTATTCCAATTTCACTTACCATCCAGCCTTAGCTCCTCAGTTAATTTTATTTTTCAGCCACCCTTTGCATGTCCCTTAGAAATTCAAATATTTGCATTGCTGTTGTGCTCTTAACTAAGCCTTTCTTCTACCTTTTAGGAAAGTTGAATCTGGGTGTTTTGTTCACTTCTGCTGTTCTCATAACCAGGCCTTCTCTCCTCTTTTTAGGAAAGTTGAATCTGGGTGATGTGCTCATTGTGGTCTCTGTTGAACTGTGAATTGTCCCATGTGGCACTCTCCTACTCCCTAGGTCCCCACCCCTCTGTGGGTACCATTGTGTGTCTGCTGTCTGCGCTTCCTGTGTGCCATCCCCCCATCCCCACTCTCTATCTCCTGCATTGTGTGGTACTGGGCTATGTCTCTCTGCCCGCTTTCTCTCCTTTCCTCCTCCAACTTCCTTCCCACACCTTCTATGGTGCTTTCTCTCTCTCCAATCTTCTCAAACTGCTACTCTATCTCCTATCCTATCCCTCTCATTAAGTCTGGATGGAGGAAGTGCAGGAGAGACAACCTTGTCTTCCACCCAGGCCTCCCTATAACTGATACCTACATCAGTGCTTCTGCCAGAGAGAATCTCACTGCAATCCTCTTTGTCGTTCCTTCACCAGACCTATGGACCACAAATATGCTCTCGATTCACTCCACTATCTCTTCCTCTGCCATTAATGGTGGCGTGGCACTCTGTGGGATATCCTCTTGGCCTCCTTCCACACCTCCAAGATCATCACTAATGTCTATCTGACTGACACTGTCTTGGTCCTGGGCCCTTAGCCCAATCTTATCATTTTCGATAGGTGTCTCCCGCATCTTATACACTTCCTTTCTTCTCCTACTACTCTGACTAGCACCTCTCTGACTTACTATCCCTCCTCCTGCTACCACATCTGCCCCTCCCCCACTTCTGCTGGGCACCCACCCCGGAAGACTCAAATGTGGCAACCTGCTCCCTGTCGCTACTCTCAACTCTCTTTCTGCTGTCAAACACTCCTCTGACATCTGCCGGCTCCTCGAAGAATTGGACCTGGATGTCCTCGCTCTAACTGAGACATGGTTCACTGCCAGCTCCATCACAAGTTCTGACACTCTCCTACCTGATTGCTACAAGATCCTCCCTGAGCCCAACGCCATCCGACCCGGAGGGGGAGTAGCACTGATCTTTCCAGAGTGGGTCCCTGCTTCTGTCATCCTATGCAGGCTTACAGCTCCTTTGAATGCCTGGTCTGCAGGCTCTCTATCTCTCCCAGCCTCTCTTTAACTGTGGCCACCATCTACAGGCCACCTGGGCAGGTTGCCCTGTTCCTCTCTGAGTGGGTTGACCTCTTCTCTTCTCTCCTTCCCTCTACCTCTGAACTTCTCCTCCTCTGAGACCTCAATATCTACCTGGATGCTTCTAATCCCTCCTCTGGCCTCTTCTGCAAACCTCTGTGATACTATCTCTCCTTTCATTCTACCCTCTGGTCTGACACACTCAGCTGGACACACCTTGGATGATCTCATCTCCTCAGACATCCCATCTCTTTGGAACCAAGAGGAGAGTCCACATCCAAGGCCATGTCTCTGCAACCTCTAACAACATGGCCAAATTCTTTAAAATCTGCAAGGAGCTGGCCAATCCTTCCACAATCTCCACCTCTTCTGTTCCTTCCTAGGTCTTCTGTGCAGCTCTCACGTCTCATTTCACCACTATAAGCCAGGAAATCATGTTCTCTCCTCTTACTCTCCCTCTACCTCTCTTGGCCCCACTCTGGTCGCCTCTCCCTCTCCTCCTCCTTTCTCCTCTTTCAATCCAACAACACTTGACAATGTTTCAAGGCAAGTCCGATCTATGAAAGTGTCGTCCAAACAGGTGCTCCTCTGCTCCTCCTGAACCATCAAGGACCACATTATCATCCTCGCTCCAGCCTTGGCCAGTTTCTGCAATCACTCTTTCGCCACTGGATCTTTCCCCTCTCTCCCCAAGCACTCCCTTGTGCACCCCATCCTAAAGCTGTTAGGCTAACTATCTCCCGATCCCTATCACTCTGTTCCTAGGCAAACTCCTGGAAAGTTGGCCATCTCCCAGCATACTCTACACACAGAATCTGTTGGTTGTCTCCATGACCATCAGTCTGGCTTCAAAGCAGCCAGAGGCAAGGTTACTGCTTTTCTAAACACCCTTGAAGATCTGCTCACTATTCTTGATTCCAGCTTTCCCTCTGTCCTCAGCCTCCTTGACCTTGCCTCTTCTTTTGACATGGTCAATCACGCCATCCTGATCAATCGACTTCAGGAGAACCTGGGCATTATGGATCAGGCCCTGGAGTTGTTGACCTCCTTCTTCGTGGACCGACCCTCCCAGTTTCAACTTGGGTCCTTTCTCTCCAGCACCTCTCGCTCTCTACATGTCGTGATCTCCAGGGCTCTACCCTCACACCCTGGTTCTTCCATGTCTACTTGGCCTCTTTGTCCCACCTGATCTCTACCTTCTCTTCTAACTTTCAGTGTAATGCGGATGGCACTCAGCTCTCTTTCAGGTTCCCCTCAGCCTCCTCCTCACTCATTCCTGATTGTTTTTCCGTGATTCAGGCATGGTGCACCTCTAATGATCTCTGCCTTAATGGCAGTATGACATAGAGATCCTTCTCATTGGAACCCCTGCTCCCGCTTTCCCTCTCTCACTATGGCCACCCTCCTTTGGCCCTCTTCCTTCGCAGTCCTGCGAGGCAAAAAACCTTGGTGTAATCTTCGACTCCACTCTCTCCTTCTCTTCTCACATAATGGACCTTGCCAAAAAAGCCCACTACCAGCTGCAGCTCCTGAGAAGTATTCTTCCTTTCTCACTTTTACCCAGTAGATCACTATCACAAGAGTCCTGGTTCTCTCTAAGCTCGACTAAAGCAACAGAATCTTTCTCAATCTTCCTTCTTCGACTCTCCGCCCTCTGCAATTAATCCAGAAGAGGACAGCTTGACTTGTCTTTGGCCTCAAGCCCAGGGACTGTATCTCTCCAGCCCTGAAATCTCTCCACTGGCTCCCGGTGACTGCAAAGATCAAGTTCAAGACCCTTTGCATCATCCACATGGCTTTTTGGGGCTGGGGCACACACTACATCCAACTCGCTCTTCCAAAATACCTTCCTTCTTGAGCCCTTCACTCAGCTACCTAACACTTTCTGAGGGCCAGACGTTTCTTCAGGCAGACAGTGAGGGGCAGATCTCTCTGCTTGGCAGGTGTCTCCATCTGGAATGGTCTCTCTGCCCTTCTCAAGCTTGAGACGGACCACCTAAAGTTCTGGAAGCAGCTCAAGACCTTCCTTTTCTCCTCTGCTTTCTCTCTCTCTCTCCCCTGCTGACCTACCTCTTAGGCTGCACCGACTGGTTGCATGGCTACAGTCTGAGGCTCATTGGGTACAAGGCTCGTCCATGATCAGTCTCCCCTGCACTGCCTCCAGGCTACAGCACACTTCGGGGCTGTAACTGTATCCCTATAGTCCGCCGTCTCCATGCACTTACCCACAGCCACGCTGCCCTGGCTGCACTTACTTCGAGCATTGCTGCCCTGACTGCACTTCTCTCTTCCCGCTACCTGCACTTCCCCTCTCTCCCTTCCCTTGCACTCTGCATTTTTCACACTTGCCAGATCTGAATGACACAAGGCCTAGTAAGATAGTTTGTCTTGTCTCTGTCTTCCCTCACTTGTCTTGTCGCGCCTAGAAACACTTGTGTACAGGCGTGTTATAAAAGACATTATATCATATCGTATCACTACCCTAGGTACCTGGCTAGTGCGCTGATTGGAAGAGCCACTGGGTATTGGGAACTGATAGATAGAGTGGACACCATGTTTTGGGCATGTGAGAAACAGCACAAATACATGAATATAGGACAATGCATTTCCCCCAAAATCTTCTTAAACAGAATCAAGGACATTCCAGTCACATTTGATCCCAAGTTTACAGTTTTCTACTGTAGGGATGGTTAGACTTGAAGACGTTTACGCAGGGGGTTTCATTTCAACAGCTGAAAGGCTAGAGGAACTGGGAGCTACAGTGGTTTGTAGGTGTTATGGTATGCAAGTCCTAAAACCTCCCTCAGGTGGATAATTGAGAATTTCCCGCTGTTACCACGGTATCATACCAAAACATCGAAGCCCATTGCTGCAAATCCCATTACAGCCTTTTTTTTCTTTTTAATGTCATCGAAAATATAGATGGGGTCTGGGGGCATAATTAGGGTGGGTGGGTAACGGGGTTTGTGTGCGGGTTCTCCCCCTGCAAATACTTGTGGTGAAATGGGTTGAAAGAAAAAGAAAATCTATGTTATGGGATTAGCAGTGAATAGGGAATCAGATGATAGATGCAGCGGATGAATCACACATTGGGCCTCATTACGACCCTGGCGGAAATCGAAAAACGATGGCGGAAATGCAATACCGCCATCGAATAGCGCTCGGTGCGACTATGACACGTCACCGCAAAGTACGATGCCATTAGCGACACCGTAGTGAACGCCAACGCTAACTGCACCAAGTACGCGCGCGCGCGCCATGCCAAACCGTAATTACCACCATGGCGCAACGGTACGCGAATTCTGACCCTAGCGGACATGCACCTAACGCCATCAAGCACGGCGGAAAGTACCATTCCGCCATGGTGAGAAGTACAGCATCGCGAACCAACCGTAAACGGCCCTACTGAGTGCCTGTACACCACTCCCTGCCCACATTGCACAACTCCTCGTAGGTGCAATGAAGTCACACAATGCAACCAGTGAAATGTACAAGTCACCCATGCATGCCAACGAACAAATGAATGTAGGGGCTCCAAGTGCCTTGTGAGTGGCCATCCATATTTGGCATGTCACCATTGCCGTACTGATGCAGCACAGGCATGTGAAGGTCCAAGTACAGCAATATGAACTGAAATATGAGACAAAACAACAACAGGCCCCCATCGCTTGACACCAGTGTAAGGCAACATTCAAAGCAGTATCCTGAGGGAGACTGCACCAGCCCTGTACTCTTGCCAGTAAACAAACCAACCATCAGCATAAGCATGTACCACACAAGTTGGCAGAGTGACTGAGCATCCAGCCTCATCTCAAGAGGGGCCAATGGGAGCTGCAGGGCACAGATGGCACGAATACAGAAGCCATCCCAATGGACATGACCTCAGTCTCCCACCAAGAAACGCACGCAAACACAGGCACCTGTGACCAGCAATATTCCGAAAATCACATCATTCCACCAATCCACCTGGCTGACCGGCATCTGTTACACAAAAGCTAATCCCCCGCCCCTGAGCATGACATCATTAAAACAGTCATATTGGCAGCCCTCATCCCTGACCTCACTGGGCTTCGTAGGCAAACGCGCCGAGCACAGTACCACGCAACTATACTCCGAAGCTGGAACCCAATGCAGATCTCCTCACAATACATTGCTCCCCAAATAGGAATATGCCACATCACTTGCAAAGAAGAACGCTACACGGTCCATATCAGAATAGAAATTTAATGCACAACAAATTCACCAAGCCCATACAGCCATTAGGCCATGAACTCCAAAACACATTTCACCATTGTGGGCTGCATCCGCAATAAATGACCAGCTACTTCTTGTGTGACGCCCTGTTCCTTCATGGTACACAGGGGCTACATTCTCGTACGAAAAGGCAACATGGAAGCGCCTAGAACCGCAGGGCCGTCCCAATAGGGAGGCACTAGTCCAGCTGAAAGGCCGAAATGTTGCTCCTAGCCACTAGTACTGCGTAAGGGCATGTGGCCCATTGGCGATCGTCCCATAAGATCGTAATGCTGCTCCACTGATGAACACGAAGCAGCAGGTGTCGGGAGTAAAATCCATCTGCAGGAGTGGCATACAGATGGCAGTGGCAAAAGGGGAGGAGATACCTGTCAACCAAATGAAATGAAAAAGAACAGTATGGCCATCAGAACTACATTTGAATTACTCACTTCAATGATCACACCAAATCCACAGCCATATGCATGCTTGCCCACTCCAAAGGATCATCACCACCCAAAAACCACTTGCGAATCATAACTATCTATATCGAGGTGAAAACACCATCACAAACGAGTGTACCTGTGCATGCGTCTGTTAAAACAGAATCCATCAGATGGGATTGGTAACGTGCATAGACACAAGTGTCTAAAGGCGCGTCGAGACAGGGAGGGCTCAACAAGGCCAGATAGACGATGGTCCCACTATGGCAGCCCTGCATCACATAGCGCAGGGGAGGCGGACAGATTCCAAGAAGCCCTGTACATGGCAAACTCTGTATCAATTCATCTGTCCATGCATCCATTCATCATTCCCTCATCCCGTAATGAGAACGCCTGTTTCCATACTCACATAACATGTGAAATTTCCATTGAGTCTGTGCGTTATGCAGCCTGCAAAATCCACTGTGCCCCAGCCCGTAATTCCAGTGTTGTGAAGTAACATGTATTTGGGAACGTCCGGCCTCATCGTCCACTTCGCCATTGCGCATCCCAAACTATTCATATCAATCATTGCATCCTTGCCATGGCCCCTGTCCCAAGGACATTGAACAATAGAACGTTATATTTGCAGTCAGACCTGTGGGCATCTCCTCGCCGCTAGCTGAAAAACGAAAGCGCCGCCCTTCGAATTCCTCATTTGCAACATCACGTCGAAAAGGCATCTGTGGCCGCTTGAAATCACAAATTAATCCATCTAGTGCGGCTGTGTGTGAAAATGGCAACTGCCTTCACTCACAAATGGGACGCCCCGCCCGTCGTTGAACCTCGGTGCAGTGATGCATGAGGGTCCACCGTTACTCGAGTACTACGTTCCACTGACCCTTCACAAGTCTGTTCGCGACTGCAAAGATAGTATGTGAAACAATGGGACCATAGCCGAATGAACATATCAACCAATGTTACACTGCCATCGGGTACAAATACATGATTGTAATAGCAAGATGCCATTCGTCGAATTGCAGCGTTGTGTGCGGGACGTGCTCGCCCAAAGGGGAGAGCAGCTTGCACAGGTGGAATGAATCACCACAGGTGGAGGCCATACAGCCTGAAAACACATAAATTGCACGCCCAGTCTCCTCCCACAACCACTCCGAAATGCTACCGGCAGGACTAGCTATGTTGGCCCTGGGGGACCTGATAGCACTGCAGGTACTCCAACTTCAAGAAGAAGACGAACACCAACTACAACCGGCCGCACGGAGGAGACGCAGGAGGAGGAGGAGGGCAAGGCAGGGCCAGCAAGGGCCGCCAGCACAGCCACTACCACCACGCAGGCAGCCCGCAATCCCACGCCTCCGAGCACATCCGTTCAACCTCACTGATGAGCAGATCCACACCCTCTACCGTTTGGACCGGGACACCATAACCGCCATTGTGGACATGACACAGGCTGACCTTGTCAGCATGATAGATAGCCCAACCGCCATCCCACCCCTACTGAAGGTGGTGTCTGTACTCCACTTCCTGGCCACAGGCACCTATCAGCACACAGTCGGACAGTTGCATGGCATTTCACAGCCACTGTTCTCACGGACACTATTGCAAGTGCTCGATGCCCTCCTGAAGCACGCAGACGACTACATCTCTCTACCACGCTCGGAGCAGGAAATTATGAACACAAAAGTGGGATTCCATGCACTTGCCGGCATACCGGGTTGCATTGGTGCCATCGACTGCACCCATGTGGAATTGGTCGTCCCACATGCCATGGAGGCCCAGTACCACAACCGGAAAACAATTTCATTCTCTGAATGTACAAATGGTGTGTGACTCCAACAGGATCATTACACATTGTTGTGCCCGATTCCCTGGATCAACCCATGATTCTATGATCTTGAGGAACTCTACAATACCACGCTACATGGAGCGACACGCAGGGAACAGATCCTGGCTACTCGGTGAGTCTCATTTCATGCATGATGATGTGGGGTATGTGATGCGGCAATGACCTGGCAGGAAGGGGAGGGGGGTGCGTACGTAGCAATGGCATTCCACATGATTCGTTTATCGTCCACATACAGGTGATGCCGGATATCCACTGAAGAGATGGCTCCTCACACCAGTCCGGAACCCACGGGACCAGCATGAGGAGGACTACAACCATGCCCACTCACGTACCCGTGTAGTCATAGAACAGGCATTCGGCCTACTGAAGACTCGTTTCCGGTGCCTCAGCAGGTCTGGCGGGGCACTCCTGTACCGCCATGTGAAGGTTGCGAAGATGGTGATGGCATGTGTCATGCTACACAACATGTGCGTACGTAGAAATGTGCCCATGCCCCCTGACGCAGAACTGCAAGCACCTGAAGATGGTCATGATGAGGGTGGGGATGTGGCAGCACCTCAAGGAGTCTGCGAGGCACAGGAGGGCCGTGACATTTGTCAGCATCTCATAGATGCATGCTTCTAGCACTCACGCCTGGTGGCTGATACATGGACACGGGTCTCGTGGCACTGTGTGTGTATGGTACATGCACAATATGGACTGTACGCCTATAATGGCCTCGTACACAAAGATCAATGTCCACACATCTCATTGGTTGATCGTGCATTGTTTATGGCATATGTGATATCATGTTAAACACCCTATCGACCCGCCACCCAAGTGAGCCCAACACCCCCCCTCCACCCTCCTACCTCCCCCCCGAACACCAGTGTCCAGAGATGCTCATTGTCAGTGGGCTGTCGCTATTGCAAGCCCCCTCTGCGGGTATCAGGGGCACCCCTGCCTGTGGAGCGCAGGTTCCTCCCAGATCTACGTTGGGGGCTGCCCTGGACGGAACTTGCAACGGATGATGTCTCTGCCTGCTCACGTCCATGCATGTCCCTAAGGGTTTGTGAGAGCTCAGTGAGCACACGGCGCACTGCGGCAAGTTCGGCACATACGTCTTTGGACGTCTCCTGCAGTTCCCCCCTCAGGCTCTCGGTGCTTGTCTCCATTTGGACTCTCAGGCTCTCGGTGCTACTCTCCATTTGGACTCTCAGGCACTCGGTGCTACTCTCCATTTGTGCCCTTAGTGTCTCTGTACTTCTCTCCATTTCTGCCCTAAGTGTCTCAGTTGATGTTTCTATGTCTGCCTTAGTGCCCCCACATTCATCGGCATGGTCCTTGAGGAGCGTGGCCAGTTGCTGCTGTTGCACGATTAACTGGTCGAGGGACTGTTGCCTCTGCTGGGCCATGGCCATTTGCGGTGGTGTCACAGAGTGGCTGTTCGCATCATGTTGCCCTGCCACAGGGCTTGTGGGGGATGGCCAGTCGTCGTCTTGTGGGTGCCCCTGCGTGGTATCCTCATGGTGTACGGGATGGAACAGACAGGGGGATTGGGACAGGTCATGGATGGATCTGACTTCGACATCCCCGTTTTCTGTGTCGGAGCATGCTGCCATTAATGCAGTGTCACCTATGGTGCTGCTGCCACCAGAAGCAGTGCCTACTGTGGCATCCATTGGGGGGACCTGTGGTGGTGGTGGTGTGGGCATGCTGGCTGCTGGGGTGCCTGTTGGAGTTCCCTCCTCTGTGCTGCCACTTGATTTGTGCTGCTGCCGTGTCTTGATGCGTGCAGCTGAGGTGGAGGGTCTTTGGCCGTTGGTCTTGGCCCTCTTTGCAGGTGTGCTGGTAGGGGTGTCCTGGAGCTCGTCGTTTGGATCGGACCCTGTGGTGGAGTAAAGGAGGGCGAGCGTTATTGATGGGTCTGTGGGAATTGGAATGGCAATGTATCACATGCATTGGGGTGGTACCTGAGGGTGATTTGGGTCGGGGCCTTGGAGGTGGTTTCATTTGTGTGTGGTGTGAGGGTGCAGTTGTTTGGCAGCCTGCAGTTAGGGTGTGCCTGCTGCACGTGTAGAGGGTGTTTTTAGGATTTTTAATTATTTATGTATTTGATGTGAGTTTTGAAGTGTGCTATCAGGCCTATGTATGTGGACGTTCTCCTGGACATGTGTTACTGTTGCACTATGTGGGCACGTGGTACTTCACATGATTGGACATTGTGGTTTTGGCATTGTTTTATTTGGGCCACCTACCTGATTCTTCGGATGTCTGCACTCCTTTCTCCATCCCTCCGACTCCCTCTATGCTCTCCATTCCTATGGTAGAGGCACAGATTTCTTCCCAGGGGGTCAACTTGATGGGTGATTCCGATCCTCCCCCGGTGGCTGTGGCAATGTTGCGGTTGGCAGAAAGTATGCTACAGACGCGTATCCGCAGGTCGTCCCATCGCTTTCTGCATTGCTGTGGGTTGCGGGGTGCGGTCCCCACCGCACTTACCCGCTGTGCCACCAGGGCCCATATGGCCTTCTTGTTCGCAAGTGCCGTCCTGGTCATTTGCGTGGAGAAGACGGCGGCTGCATTCTCCTGGAGGGTCTCTGTGAGTACGGTGAGTTCCTCACGGGAGAAGTGGACCTGCCGCTTGCGGTCGCACGCTTTCTTCGCTACTTTTCCCATTTTTCTTGGTTTCACTAGGGTGGATGACGGGTTGGGATGTTTCTCAGGGTAGTATTTTTAATGGTTGTGTGGATTTAGTGGTTTTATAGGTGTACGGCGTGATGTTTCCCGTTCCGGGACCATGCTTTTACTTCCGTTTCCGTATATTTACGGTCACCGTACTTTCCGGTTGGCGCTCACTGCGGTGTCCGCTGAGATGGGTGGCGGTATTGCACCTAGGGCGCTGTACGGCGGCGGTGTGGGCCGTTTTGGGGTCATTTCCGCCATCGCAGACTTTACACTTCCGCCATGGCGTGGTGCTCGTGCCCGATGGGTCGGAATGAGCCGCACTTTGCTCCATCGTGCAATGGCGGAAACGCTATTTACGCTGTGGCGGTCCGGTCAGTCACTTTCCGCCAGGGTCGTAATGAGGGCCATTATATCCAAACGGTATAAATTAGTGGTCGCTAATCGAACGTTACCCATGATAGCTGAAAGAAACTAGGAGAAGATAAAAGGAATTAGCCATGAAGCATCTTCACCCAGTCTCAATGAGGTACAGACGTAACGCTTCCCAGTTTAAATACATACACCACTACTACAGGACACCAGCGCAGATAGCAAAATATAATCCCCAGATGAATGGCGAATGTCTGAGATATGGAACACCTGATGCAAACTTCCTCCATGTGGCCTGGGAATGTCCCGCTACACAAGCATTTTGGGTGCAAATATGGCAGAAGATTGGGGAAATAACAGGGCAGAATATCCAAATGTCTGATGCAATCTGTCTGCTAGGATATTATCCGAAATTCATTAAGAGAGATTTAAGATTTATGGGATATGCATGTTTAGTGGTGATGTCATTAATTGCGAAATCTTGATTGAAGGGTCCGCCCGAACAATGGAAAACTGGATGAGTGTTTGGATCTGGGAAAACTCCCAGGAAAGTATTCGTAGAGCAGAAACATCTTCAAGAGCCGGTCCTGAGGATTACTGGACATACTTTCAAGGATACCTTGCCAAAGTGGCACAGACCATATGCAGATCATAGGCATGTACTGTCGAGCTGTGGTCAGTCAACGCCTGCAATACTAACATGATAGTTCAGAGTATCTGTTGTAAATGTGTGCTAAATTGTCTCACACTGGGTTGTGCATTGTACCATTAAAAGCAATAAAAAGATATTAAAACTAAACTCTGTGATTGTGCTATTTATTTCCACTCTATCATCTGTCTCGACCAATAAGCAACTGGATGTAGCTGATTGGTACCTGAGTTGAGCTGTGACTCTACCTCCCCCATCGGCATTTTTGGAGGCATCTGTTTCAACCATTTAAGGGAGATCTGGGTTGGGATTTTGGAGAATGGATTTCAACACAAACCTTTTCTCTCAGAAGGTGTCTTCAGCCATTGATCCACAGCAGTATTTCTTCACTTGCCTTGCCTTTCAATAGCTTCAGTACATGGGTCTTGTGCAACAGCAATTAAAACAATGTTTTGTGTGGCTCTCCTTTCTTATACCAATTTCTTAGACGAAAGGGTGAGGTGAAATATATGGTTCTCCCATTTGGATATAATAACAATGTTTGGTGGGCCACAGGATGACCAATTTGATCTTTTATAGTGGGGCATCAATTTGTTCAACGTCACTACTTCCAAACGGCCATTTCCACTCTGTAGACATATATCTTCAGTGCAGTACCATACATGACCAGAGTTAGACTAGTTTCGTCTACAGCACACACTTCTTCAGGCATCTCCTTACTTAAAGTGGTGATACCCAAGCTAGCTGCAGATATCCTAATCATGTAATTTCAATTTTACTACAGTTGATGAAAACTAGTCTGGTCTGTGTTTTAACAGCTGCCGTAGTCAAGGCAATCCATAAGGTTAGGCGTGTGTGACCTTTCATGAGACTGTGAAGATGTTTTATGCCCTTTGCCTGGCATGTCGGCTTCGTAAACTAATTGGCCCTTTAGTTTTCCCTCAATGATCTCCCTGGGTCTCTCCATGTAGGTCCTAGGGTACAGTGTCACGCCACTTTTGGGGAGTCTGGGGTCCGTTGCACCCGCTCCCTCTCCCACCTCCTGGGGGATCTACCCGCGCTTTCGCTCTTGGGCGTTCGCCGGGGGGAGAGGTGCTGGGGCCGGTGCTAGAGGGCTGCGGCTCATGCGCGGGAAACCACTGTCTCGGTTCCACGCATGCGCCGTAGATTGGGCCTCCGCGCTGTGAAGGGCTTGCCTTCCAAGCCTCGTTCTGGGTCCGCCGGCGCTCGGAGATGAAACGGCTTGCGTTTCAGGCCTCGCGAGTGCCGGCGGCCCATAAGAGGAACCGCGAGCAGTAGCAATTCGCATCTCAACGCGGTTGCTACGGTCGTGTTGCTCGCTCCTGCTTCTTGTGGTTCCTGTTCCCTGTGCCTGGTCTTGCTTCAGCTCCAGCCTTCTCTTTGGTTCCCCTGCCTTGCTGGTCCCCAGCCTGCCTGGTTCCCAGTCTCCTGTTACCTGTTTGGTTCTCCTTGGCCCCTGTCTGCTCTATGAGCCTCCCTGGGGTCCAGTTCCCTGTCCCCTTCTTTTCCCTGGGGATCCCTGCTCCTTGTCCAGGGTTCTCCCTGGGTCTTTCTGGGCTTAGCCTCTCCTCCAGCTTTCCTGGGGCCCTCGTTCACTGTCCTTGGATTTACCTTAGGGATCCCAACTCTTGGTGGACTCCCCTCCCAATCTGGTTCCCTCTTCCTGTCTGGACCTGCCTGGTGCCTCATCCTTTGGACCTACTGTACCTCGAGCAGATCAGTCATCCCAGACCAGTTACGTGAAGCTGCTTGAACTTGTCTCCCTGTGGACTGGGGGCCTTACCTGATATTCATCTGAGAGGTTCCTGGACTATCTTGCTTCATCACCGGATCACGTACCTTTGGAATAGACTCTTTTGGACTTCACCCGTATCCAGTACTTTCCATCAGACTGTGGCCTCTCCTGCCTGTGCTTGCACAGTCCATTCGTCACGTTAATCAGGAGAGTGCCTTCCGTGACGCTGGGAGTTGGTCCATTCACCACCCTGTGTCATTAGGGTGGTGGAGAGGCTGGTTCCCCAAGTCACATGGCCGTCATTTCACTGGAAGCAGCCTGGCGGTCCCAACTAGATCCACTGTCAAGAAAACAGGTACACAGTTCTCACGCACTTCTCTGCTTGACAGATTGAGACGCCTGCTTTCAGACCCAGAGATGGAAGATTTGCAAGAGATGCGGAACGAATTACAAGCACTCAGGGCGGAGATGACCGCCTTACGCCAGGAAAATCAGACTCTACGCCAAATGATGACCCAAGGGGCTATGAGTACCTCGCAGGTTGAAGGATCCTTGGCACATACAACACCAATCAAGTTCGATGGAGATCCACGTCGAGTGGCTGAATTTTGTAACCACTGTCGAATCCATTTCCTTTTCAGGTCGACACATTTCAACAACGATAAAGCCAAGATTGGCTACATCTTGGGGAATTTAACCGGGAATGCTCTGGCCTGGGCGACTCCGTTTGTAGTAACAAACAGTCCGATTCTGAATGACTTTGCAGCCTTTGAAAAAGCATTCCTCGAGGTTTTCCAGACGCCAAACCTGGCCTCCGCTGTGCAGAATCAACTGATGGATTTAAAACAGGGGAGTGCCGACATGATAACATACATCATCCGCTTCCGCCTATTGGCAACCGATTCCCAATGCCCTGAAATCACACAAGAAACTCTGTTTCGTCGTGGGCTGAGAGAGGAGTACAAGGAAGCTACTCCACATTCCTGAACCAGAGTCTCTTCAACATCTAATCGATCAGGTGCTCCGAATTGATCAGAGACTGGCAGAACGAAAGGCCGAGAGACGTCGGCTTGAGAGAAGTTCTCCCAGAACGACCAGTTTACCTGCCGGATCGTTTGGTTCTACCGAGTCTGGGCCAGAGCCAATGCAATTGGGTGCCATAAGGGGTCCGTTATCTGAGGAAGAGAGAAGACGGAGAAGAACGTTTCGGTTATGTCTCTATTGTGGAGCTGCCGGGCATTATCTGGGTACGTGCCCCTTATGACCCCAGAAGAAGAAAGCGGGAAACTAGAGGACCTGTCGCGTATTGGGAAGGCAGCGACAGGTCCCATTTCCTCCTCAGACCTTTCCCCGTTTTGCTCAGAACTTAATCCCATGAAACCCGCAGTGTTACAGACTTTGAAGATTCAGATCAAGTTGCCTGACAGAACCCTGGAAGTATTTGGCCTGTTGGATAGCGGGGCTTCCGGCAATTACATTGATGAGACTTTTGCTTCTGTAAACCGGATTCCACTCCTGCCCAGACCCACTGCTCTGCCCGTGGAAGTCATCGACGGAACCCCTTTGTCTTCCGGACCCGTCCGTCAATGTACAGTGGGCCTACTTCTTCAGATTGCCGACCATTTTGAAAATCTCGCTTTGGATGTTATCAAGTCCCCTACCTACAAGGTGGTTTTGGGGTTACCCTGGCTGCAACATCATAATCCGGCAATTGATTGGAGAACGCACACTTTGACCTTCTCCTCCACAGTTTGTGCCCAGAAGTGCGGTTTGTCCGCTCAGATCCGAGCTTCTTCGACCCCCTTGGAATCTATTGTCAAAGGGGTCAGTGTGTGTTCCACCTCTCAAGTTCCACTGGTATATGCTGATTTTGGACAAGTGTTTTCTGAACCAGGCGATATACCTCTACCACCACATCGCTCGTTTGATTGTTCAATCGAGTTGTTACCGGACTGCGTGATTCCTCATGGGAAACTGTACGCTTTGACACGGGACGAGAGACAAGTGCTTCAAGACTACTTGTCGGATTGTTTACAGAAAGGATACATAGTTCCGTCCGAGTAGCCCGCAGGGTTTCCCCTGTTTTTTGTGAAGAAGAAAGAGGGCACTTTGAGACCTTGTGTGGACTATCGACAACTAAACGACATAACTATCAAAGACCGGTACCCACTTCCACTGATTCGCAGTATCCTGGAAACTCTACACACAGCCCGGATCTTTACCAAACTAGACTTACGTGGAGCCTATCATCTTGTGCGCATCAAGAGTGGAAATGAATGGAAAACGGCATTTAAGACACCTTTTGGGCATTTCGAGTATAGAGTCATGCCATTCGGTCTGTGTAACGCCCCAGCTATCTTTCAATGGTTCATGGACAACATCTTTGGTGATCTTATTGGCTTGTCAGTCTGGGTATACCTGGACGATATCCTGTTTTTTTCCAGAACCATCGAAGAACATGTGGGACATGTACGTGAGGTCCTTCGCCGTCTGTCTCTCAATCATTTATTCGCAAAGGAGGAGAAATGCTGCTTTCACCAGCCCAGTATAGAATTCTTGGGGTTTGTGATCAATCAGGACGGGGTAGAGATGGATCCCAAGAAAGTTCGAGCTCTTCAGGAGTGGAAACAACCCCATGACATAAAATCTTTACAATGCTTCTTGGGATTCGCTAATTTCCATAGGCGCTTTATTCCACGGTTTTCTCAAATCTCAGCGCCCCTCACCAGGCTGACCAGCAGTAAGATCATTTTCAAGTGGGATTCCCTTGCGTCTCAGGCATTCGACACCTTGAAGTCGGCCTTCATGGCCGCCCCGATTTTGCGTCACCCGCAGGATGACTTACCTTATATTGTGGAAGCAGACGCTTCGAATTTCGCAGTTGGGGCGGTTCTCCTGCAAAGAGATCCGGTTACGTCTGTTGAACATCCAGTGGCCTACTTCTCACGCAAGTTGAATCCCAGTGAAAGAAATTATGCGGTCATCGAGAAGGAGCTGTTGGCCATCAAAACCGCATTTGAGGAATGGAGGCATCACCTACTTGGAGCCCGTTTTTCGGTAGAGGTTCATACCGATCATCGTAACCTGCAGTACCTGCGCTCCCTGCAATGTCGAACGCCCCGTCAGGCTAGGTGGGCCTTCTTTTTCTCTCCATTCATGTTTCATGTCACATATGTTCCAGGAGCCTCCAACTTGAAGGCGGATGCCCTCTCCCGATCACTGGAAAAAGTGGAAGAAACGTCCAGTTCGGATCAGCCGCTGATTTCCCCTCACCATTTCCTGTTGACGTTGTCTCCTCATCTACAGTCAATTGCTGATGCCACCCGGACGGATCCTGAAAGATCGGCCCTTCTTCGGCGAATGTCGGTATCAGAGCATGACGGGCTCCTGTTTTGCTGGAAGAGGCTTTACATCCCCAAGGGTACGATTCGAGATGGCATATTGCATGGGTTTCATGATTCACCTATTGGGGGTCATCGAGGGGTGAGAGCTACACGTGAGCTGATATCCCGACAGTTTTGGTGGCCTAGGTGGGCTACCGACGTCCAGAAATACATCGAGAGTTGTCCCGTCTGTGCCCAATGTAAGGTTTCTAGAAGACGACCTTTGGGACTGCTAGTACCCACAGAATTAGCACCATACCCATGGCATACCATCGCTACGGATTTTGTGGTTGATCTACCTCCTTCTGACGGGTTTACTTGTATAATGGTCGTGGTTGATAGCTTCACTAAATATGCTCATTTCATCCCATTTAACAGGATCCCTACAGCTACGCAGATGGCTTCAGCTTTTTTCCATGAGATCTATCGACTACATGGTCTTCCTGAAAAGATTATCTTGGATCGTGGTTCTCAATTTCTCTCTGCTTTCTGGAACAAGGTGTGTGGTCATCTGGGAATTCGTAAAGCTATGAGCTCTGGCTATCACCCGCAGACCAACGGGCTCACCGAAAGGACAAATCATACTCTGGAGGAGTATCTACGTTGTTTTGCTAACGCAACTCAGTCCAACTGGAAGGCGTACCTAGATCTTGCAGAAGTATCCTACAACAATACTGTCCACGCTTCTATTGGAGTTAGTCCGTTCTTCTGCTCAGCGGGTCAACATCCCAAGTTGGTGCCATTTCATCCTGTGCCCACCAGTACAGTTCCATCTGCTGATGTCCTGGTCTCTACCATTCAACGACAACAGGAATTGGCTTGCAGGATCCTGAAGGAAGCCAAGGAGCGGATGAAGGCCCAGGCTGACAGGAAAAGGAGTCTGGAACCAGACTTTCGGGTTGGGGATAGGGTTTGGTTGTCGTCCAAGAACCTGCCACTTCGCAATTTACCAGTCAAATTAGCTCCCCGGTATTTTGGTCCGTTCAAAATCACCAAACGGTTGTCTTCTGTGGCCTTTCGCCTTCAGCTACCTCCTTCTTGGCATGTACACCCTGTTTTCCATGTCTCCCTAATGAACCCCTATGTGGTCGATCCCTATGGCCGATCCTGTCCTCGCCCAGCCTCTGTCCTTGTGCAAGGGGTCCCTGAATTCGAGGTTCAGGAGATTTGCGATGCCTGCTATCGCAGGGGGGTGCTTCATTTTTTGGTTGATTGGAAGGGGTACCCGGCTTGTGATCGTACTTGGGAACCACGTCGGCATGTGTATGCTCCCCGCTTGGTTCGTGAGTTCTATGATCGATTTCCTTGGAAGCCTGGGGCCCCGGGCCTTTCTGGGAGGGGGCATAGTGTCACGCCGCTTTTGGGGAGACCGGGGTCCGTTGCACCCGCTCCCTCTCCCACCTCCTGGCGGATCTACCCGCGCTTTCGTGCTTGGGTGTTCGCCGGGGGAGAGGTGCTGGGGCCGGTGCTAGAGGGCTGCGGCGCATGCGCGGGAAACCACTGTCTCGGTTCCGCGCATGCGCCGTAGATTGGGCCTCCGCGCTGGGAAGGGCTTGCCTTCCAAGCCTCGTTCTGGGTCCGCCGGCGCTCGGAGATGAAACGGCTTGCGTTTCAGGCCTTGCGAGTGCCGGTGGCCCATAAGAGGAACCGCGAGCAGTAGCAATTCGCGTCTCAACGCGGTTGCTACAGTCATGTTGCTCGCTCTTGCTTCTTGTGGTTCCTCTTCCCTGTGCCTGGTCTTGCTTCAGCTCCAGCCTTCTCTTTGGTTCCCCTGCCTTGCTGGTCCCCAGCCTGCCTGGTTCCCAGTCTCCTGTTACCTGCTTGGGTTCTCCTTGGCCCCTGTCTGCTCTATGAGCCTCCCTGGGGTCCAGTTCCCTGTCCCCTTCTTTTCCCTGGGGATCCCTGCTCCTTGTCCTGGGTTCTCCCTGGGTCTTTCTGGGCTTAGCCTCTCCTCCAGCTTTCCTGGGGCCCTCGTTCACTGTCCTTGGATTTACCTTAGGGATCCCAACTCTTGGTGGACTCCCCTCCCAATCTGGTTCCCTCTTCCTGTCTGGACCTGCCTGGTGCCTCATCCTTTGGACCTACTGTACCTCGAGCAGATCAGTCATCCCAGACCAGTTACGTGAAGCTGCTTGAACTTGTCTCCCTGTGGACTGGGGGCCTTACCTGGTATTCATCTGAGAGGTTCCTGGACTATCTTGCTTCATCACCGGATCACGTACCTTTGGAATAGACTCTTTTGGACTTCACCCGTATCCAGTAACTTTCCATCAGACTGTGGCCTCTCCTGCCTGTGCTTGCACAGTCCCTTCGTCACGTTAATCAGGAGAGTGCCTTCCGTGACGCTGGGAGTTGGTCCATTCACCACCCTGTGTCATTAGGGTGGTGGAGAGGCTGGTTCCCCGAGTCACATGCTCGTCATTTCACTGGAAGCAGCCTGGCGGTCCCAACTAGATCCACTGTCAAGAAAACAGGTACACAGTTCTCACGCACTTCTCTGCTTGACATACAGTGAGGAGTTTTTAGTCTAGGAGGGCATTCTCAGATGAAATGGCAGAAGTGTTGACAATAAACACAACTGTTGTGCTTGTCTCCTTTCTTGTTCTACCCACATTAATTGTCCCTTCACAACCTCAATTTGCATGGTCCCCAGATGTGACTCTGAGGATTTGTTTACCAAAATTCTTGCCTACGTTCTCAGGACATTTGTCCTGCCTTCATTTCTCTTGTTATCACGCTGCACTCTCAAATGGGTTTCGAGCTGAACTGCTAGGTCTGTATATTCTGAACAAGTTATCAGTGGACTAACCTCTAGAGACAGTGCTTAAACTTGGCCTTTAGCCCCCTATAAAATAATGATGTGTGTTTCTCCTCCAGCCAGTTAGTTTCTACCAGCAATCTATTAAAGATGGTGATATGCGAGAAGCTCTTGGTTGTCTTATCCGAGTTCTAAATGTGCATCCTCCAAGGCCTGTGCATGAGCCTTTTGACTGAAATCTTTTTTCCATTCCTTCCTTAAATCCCTTCTAGTCATTTCTAGACACTCAAAGTAGGGTCTTGCCTTTTCATTAGACAAATGGATCAATTTGCTGAATTGCCTCCCATTCGGGTTACACTGACCTTGTTGGATGCTGCCTTGCAACCTGAATTTAAGACAGCTTTTCATTAACCCAGTATGGGAAGGGATTTTTGTGGACTGGAAATCCTTGTGTTCTGGCCCCAGATTCCTTACACCAAGCTTTTGATATTATTTTTGGGATGTGGTTTAATCCTTGAAATGAGAAGATAGTTTCCTTAATGTATGACCAGGTTCTCGAATAGTCACTTTAGCTCTCCCTCCCAACCGTATCCCAGTGTGAGTCAAGGTACCTGTATATAATGAAGGGTTCTGCTAAAGATGACCTGAGCATTCTAGGAACGACCAGCACTTTTGTTATGCACGCACGCACGCATGCACGCATGCACGCAGAGAGCAGGAGCTGAATATCTGGGGCACTGACGCAGCAGAGCACACATATACACTATGATTTTGGCATGGAGCTTTCAGCAAGGGGGTCTGATTAGCAGATGACCCTTTAAGATAGAATTACCCGCATAATTGTATTATTTAATGCCAAGAAAAATGAGTGCTTCTATACCCTTACCAGATGGCAATTCCCCACAGTCATTGCATTTGGTAATTATTATAACAACACTTCAAATAAGAAAAAGAGCTCAGCACATGTAGATGAGTGTGTAGTGGGTAATTTGCTATGATTATTGTAAATATCTTGCAGTATATTTCAATACCATGATGCACATTATATTGCTTATCTTATAACAAAATGTATTATAAATAGCATTGTTACTGAGGCGATATGCTCCGAGCTAACAGGTTGACTCTGTAGGTAACGGCTCCGACCCTTAACTTGGACGGTGGTGCCATTACCAAAAGGGTCGGCATACCACGGAGGGGCATATGGCCATTAGCACCTATGTAGTTAGCTACACAGTTGCTAATGGTGACTTTTTTTGGGGGAAAATAAGAAAATAAACATACCTTTCTTGTGTGGCCCGGCATCGGCAATGCAGAAGAAGGGGCTAGACATGTGATGTCATCAGTGATGTCATCAATGATATTTGTGATGTCATCTTTGATGTCCTGGGTTTTAGTCTTAGCAGTGCACGGTGGTGGCGTGAGTTGTGTTTGCTTAGCTTACCATAACTGGCGAATTTCAGGGGTTTTTCATATCCATATTATGGTTACAAGTACAATCAGAAAGAAAACTTTAAATTCAGCAGTTATGGTAAACTAAGCAACCATAACTCGCACCACCACCGGGCACTGCTAAGACTAACACCCATGACATCAAAGATGACATCACAAATGTCATTGATGGCATCACTGATGACATGACATGTGCAGTTAATTTTCATGAAAAGTCCCTACAAGGGGTTTTGAGTATCATGTTGGCAACAAAGTGTGAAAGGTGATTGCAAGATGTATTATGAACTACGTACTTCACTAAAGAATGTACTTATATAAACAATATTCCATTGCAGTGTTCTTTCTAGTACAGCAACCTACTCATACAGAAACGTAGGCATTGCCTGCAGCATGCACCATAGACGTGCAATATTTATAATTTTGCAATGCTGAATAATGGATAATGTTGGCGGAGTGTGGCTGCGAGTGTGCAGTCTTTAGCAGTCACTCCTTGCTGTCTACTGATCCTGTGGGAGGTGCTTAATTTCCTGTTGCCTACAAGACTTACACCATCCCGCGGAGTGGGCCGCGGAGAGTGGCTGCGAGTGTGCAGTTGTTGGCAGTCACTCCTTGCTGTCTACTGATCCTGTGGGAGGTGCTTCATTTCCTGTTGCTTACAAGACCTACACCATCCCGCAGAGCGGGCCGCGGAATGTGGCTGCGAGTGTGCAGTCTTTGGCAGTCACTCCTTGCTGTCTACTGATCCTGTGGGAGGTGCTTCATTTCCTATTGCCTACAAAACTTACACCATCCCGCGGAGCGGGCCGCGGAATGTGGCTGCGAGTGTGCAGTCTTTGGCAGTCACTCCTTGTTGTCTACTAATCCTGTGGGAGGTGCTTCATTTCCTGTTGCCTACAAGATTTACACCATCCTGCGGAGCGGGCCGCGGAGTGTGGCTGCGAGTGTGCAGTCTTTGGCAGTCACTCCTTGTTGTTTACTGATCCTGTGGGAGGTGCTTCATTCCCTCTTGCCTACAAGACTTACACCAACCCGCGGAGCAGGCTGCGGACAGTGGCTGTGAGTGTGCAGTCTTTGGCAGTCACTCCTTGCTGTCTACTGATCCTGTGGGAGGTGCTTCATTTCCTGTTGCCTACAAGACTTACACCATCCCGCGGATCGGGCCGCGGAGTGTGGCTGCGAGTGTGCAGTCTTTGGCAGTCTGTGCATGGCTGCCATGGTGCCAAACCCGGTAATTCCACCATCTCCGGACTTTTCTCCAGAGTCTACAGAGTTTGAGGAGGGCCGCCAGCTGAGAAGTGCGCGCCCTCGAACATTAACAAAAACACAGCTACAAAATCGATGTCCCCAGAAACTGCCCATCGTGTTGCCGAGATACAGCCCGTTAAAAAACTCTGAAGTACACCTGAGGCAACGGCGGGCCGACAACAAAGTACAACCCATCAGAAAGATCTCCTCCCCTTCCCCCCGGGCCCGAGGGAGTGAGACCTACACTAACGAAGATCTCTACTTACCGCCGGAGGTGCCCCTGGTTCTTCAACTCCCGCCCATACCGTTTCAACCGCGGCCTCTCCCCTTACAGCTCTGGCCCTCGGTGGCCTCCGGAGGGAGGACCGAGTCCCGTGAGCGGGGGGGGGGGGGGCGTCCGTGAAAGGACAGACTCCAGCTCTGCAGTTATGTGCTGTCCAGGGGGTGGCCTCCTTCGATGCCGCTGCGGATCTAGCAGCAGTGGGCTTGAGAGCAGAGTGGACACAGGAGTGCGCAACAACGCCCCCTCAAGACAAAATCATTTCATCGCCTACGGAACACAGGAGGGGGTGGACTGTTCACAGTCAAATTCACACACGGACGTAAATCGGGAACAAATCTCAATTGCCCCAAACACTCTACTTCAAATTGAGGCACAAGTACATTTGGGCCCGGCCAACGTATCTCTCCCCTTTCTTGTTGAAACACCCCCTACGCCAGCGGTGGATGATACGGGCCCAGCGCAGCCAGAAATTAACCCACATGATACCAGCCCAGCAAAGCACATAGTGGCTCCTTCTCCCTCTTCTGGAGGAGCCCCAAATTTGAAAAAATGCTGTTGGAAGGAAAAGGAGTCCCCAGATAAAATTGCCGCTAGAAAAACGCAAAATTCTAGAAGGAAAGGGCAGTTGCAACAAAAACCCCTCAAAAAAACACTCACAAGCAAACTGTCTTCTTCAACAAAAACAAGTGGTCTAAACTAAAAAAACAAAACATGGAAACCAGAATCAATAAAGCCCTCAATAGCAGGTTTAGTAACAGACTTTTTCTGCGCTTTTGCCCCAGTCTCACCGTACAGGCAAAAGGACCTTTCAGATGAAGAAATTTTCGAGGCCGTAATATTGTGCCAACCACCAGACAAAGTAAGAAAAAGGATCCCAGAGGCAGAGAAAGGCCTAAAGATCCAGGAGGCTGCAAAAGCGCAAAAAGTTCCACCAAGTCCACCTTGGCTCCTCTGGGCGATAAACCCAAAGCCCAATTCTTTTTCCCTTCAAACCGGACCTTTAACTCTGGCCCCTCTCGTTAGGGGACCAGAGCACTCAATAGAAAATACCATCTACAGCGAGGGGAAAAAGTGGCCCACCGGGGTCCTACAGCACCTGCCCAACAAAGAAACACACAAATCCCTAGCCAAAGTCCAACTCAGATCAGAAAGTTGACCGATAAGATAGTGATCTACACGTCAAACTCAGATCCCTCACCAAACAGTGCATCATCAGCACCCAGTGACCAAAGGTCTAACGTGGTCACTAAGGGTCAGAAGCCTGTCCTCATAAATCAAGATATTTGCCCCTTCCCTATTGTAAATGGGCAGTCATCCCGACTGTCTTGGGAAGGTGTGCCTTTGGACCATCACAACAAAAAGTCGTCTAAAGAACGAGAAAGGCGTGGTTCGTTAGATTTAGCAACCACACCCATAGCAAGAAGACTGCTAAATGAGAGTCATTCAACACCTTTGGCGCCAAAAAGAGATCCTCAACAATCTGGCACTCCAATTGAATCTCCGTCAAAAAAGAAGCGAGACATCTTATCGATCATGTCAGCTGTTACTACTGCCTTGAACCCATTCACCAAACTCTACGAAGGGATTGACGAGAATTTAAAAGACCACACATGAATCCAAGCAATGATTTATATAAAACTAACGTTTCTATAAGGTTACAGCACTGCTTTGGATAGCCAACTAAAGAACCTCAAGACGGATATGGAAAAAGGGCGGAACGACACCTCGCAAAACCTTCAAGAAAAACCTTCAGTGAAAGTATCTTGTGCTCCAACTACGCCTGTAGCACCCTCTTTACCTGTTTCTGGTCATGACACCCAACAGCCTTCAGACCCCGCGCAGAGCAGGCAGAAACCTCGAGAGGTCATTGACATCACAGACGACCCTTTTCAACTTCCCTTAATCAACTTTAGAGGCAAAGGATCGTGCCTACTCGATGTTTTCATCCGCCAGATCAGAAAATTCAAAAACCAAGGCTGAGAACCAAAAACAAACAGGGAAAAAAGATCAGCCCCCAGACCCAAGCCAAAATAATAGAGCTAGGGCAGTGCGGAAAGCCGTCCGAAATACGGTCTGCCCACCAGAAAAACAAAAGGCAAATAAAGCCTTGCCTCGAACAATGGAAGATTTCCTTGCAGAGGAAGAACTGATGAACAGTATGGAACACAGTGACGACACCCAAGAAATTCTGTACTCTGAGGGGGGGAACAAAAGCCCAAGGACTGTCGGCCATGAAAACAGGGAATCAGGATAAAGCTGAAATTAGTGAAGATCCAATTGAAGGAAAAGCGTCTCCGAAATTCAGTACCCTGGAAGAACGTAGAATAAAACTTCATCGACTTCATCGGCTTCCAAAACAGAAGATTCCCTCATCTCCCAGTTTCCGAGTGGTAACATTTGCCTCTTCGACGCCCCCTGCCACCAGGGGCAACAAAAGTAAGATGTCTTGCAACCAGCCCCCTCATCAGCAAAATGGGGCGCAGGACTCTGATCGTTACGCCAAGGAAAGAAGCCGCCAAAGCCTAGGGGAAAAGCAAAATGAAAAACTCTCTTCGCAACCCAAATCACATTAAACTTCTAAAACAGAGCAATACCGAAAGGAAAAACTGCATTCAAGGGAGTCTCCCATAAAACTGCAACAACATGCAGACAATAAGGACGACATAATTTTGAATAGAAGAGGCATCCTCACACTGTTCAGTCTTGTTCCAGCTTACGCTTAAAAAAGAAATATTGCATGCAAAAGAGGATTTGTCATCCCTGGGTTACATCCTGAATAACCAAAGTCGAAAACCTCAACACAAGGACCCAGGAAACATAGGGGAAAAAAGGGGGCGCCAGGACAGAAATCGAGGAAAGGAAAACAGGAGTGCAAATAGAAGAGATTCCGAACATTACCTAAAATCCGAAAGACAAACACACAAGTCTTCATAATCTCTTACTGATGTCACACAGAATAAATTTATGACACAAAGCTTGAAGAATAGACCTGAGTCCCGGGAGATCAGCTCAGCCCCTAAACACAAAGTAAACGCGGAAACTAACTTCGTCCAACGAAAAGCATTGAAGATATGCGTAAGTCCATCAGCTGTTCAAGATGTGTAGGGCCAAAGCAACAATCAAGTGAAAAACCCCAGGGGCTTTGGGCCTGGCTTCCAAAGGCCTTGACCCAAACGAAAATAGCAATACGCAGGTCGGCCCACTGGGGCAAAGAACGTCCCACCAGTCGACCACAAATCAAGCTTTCTTCGTTTCTGTTCGTGGAACACCCGCGGGCATCTCCATCTGACAACGCCGGGTGATGCAAATTTGGCCTTGTTCGACATAATCTGCCTACAAGAGACCTGGCTTCGAAAACCACCGGCGATGGACGAGTATGACATCATTCTGGCTCCCGCCAAAAAAGGCCTCTTGGGGTACCCGACCTCTGGGCTCCTTCTAGCGTGCCGACAAGGAATCGGCCTGAAGAAAAAGGACATTCTTCAATCAAATCTATTGATTCAGGCTGTACTTCTAGACTGGAAAGAGAAACAGAACTCCAGTTTGTCGCAATTACTTATTGTGAACACTTACTGGAACACAGCGGCAACAAATTAACAAGCTTACTTGTCCATGATGGAAAAACTTCTAGACGAGATCCAAGCAAGTCATCAGGTTCCATCCATTATGATCTGTGGAGACCTGAACGCTCACTGCCACGATCGGACCTCATTGGTGGGTTTAACTTCACCTATGACTCCAGCCACCAAAAGAGGGCGCCAATGGTCATCTCTAATGGCCTCTACACAAATGGAGAACCTCGACCTAACTTTTCCAAATAAACATCGTCTCCCCACTTGGGAACAAGGTTCCCTCCATGCCACCATCGATTACACCTTTGCCTCACGCCACCTTTTGGCAAAAGTGAATGACTTTGAAGTTCGTAAAACAAGTGCCAGCGACCACAACCAGCTTACAATGTCTCTGCATAACCGCTTTAAACCACCAGCCCTGTATTCCTAACTCTCAGGGAAATCGTTTGTATCTTACAGCGGAATTGGTCTCAAATCTGTTGGCCAAGTATGTTCCCAGGGGGATCACCAAAGGAAAAGAAGTTCTCGACTATGTTCCTCTTCTTGCCCAATACAGGGCGAAAACCAAATCTCCATCTTCAACCTTCAACGCGCCAAGACACACCTTTGACGCCACATTGGTGGCAAAAAGACGTGAACTGCACAGGACGAAAAGATGACTTGGAAATCTTCCTCAAAACAAAGAAAAACTAACGATGGCAATACAAACCTATAAAAACTGGGCGAAACACCATAGAGGGCAACTCTATCAGCAGGACGCAGAATCCATGCTAAAGGCAATATGTGGAAATAAAGTGAACGAATTCTGGTCCTTGTTAAAAACAGTGGTGCCATCGAACAACAATTCGACCATAAATCCCATAGCCGAACAAAAATGGATCAACCACTTTACTTCCCTCTTTCAAGCACCTCAAGTCATGGATTCTCCACTAAGGCAACTGAACGCCACCAGTTGGCCGGAATTTGACGACCAGGAGGAAATTTGAGATCTCCTCAACAAACTGAAGAACTCCAGAGCGGCGGGCCCGGATGGAATATCCAATATAGATCTGAAAGCAAATCAAGTGGAATGGGCAATCCTCATTTTAACCATCTTTATGAGATGCGCCGCCCAGAAATCCATCCTGCCTTCGTGGACAACAGCCATCATCGTCCCTATCTATAAAAAGGGAGATATTACAGATCCACTAAACTATCGCCCCATACCCCTTTTGGACTGCATCAGGAAAGTTTTGGAAGTTTGCTTTTGAAAAGATTTCAATCCTGGTTAAAGTCGGCTCCCTGTAACAACAGGTTTCAAATGGGCTTTAAAAGAAATGTAGGCACAGCCACAAACATACTAACCATCAGTACCCTAAAAAGCAAGGTTTTGGAGGGCAAACCGTGGACCTTTGTGGCCTTTATCGACCTCTCCCAGGCCTTTGCCTTAGTTGATAGGCATCGCCTTTGGGGAAAACTGGAGGGGTGGTGCTGCCCTCAGGAGATTCTCCAGCCAATCAAAGCATTACACACGGGCACCACCCTCAGAGTCCGTCTGTCACAATTCGGCCACCTCTCAGGTGAAAATCAGACGAGACGTGGGGTGAAACAAGGCTGCCCCCTAGCCCCAGCGTTATTCCTAGCTTACATCAGCGATTACGGAGCCTCAGAAGATCTGTCGTGCACTTTTCCGCCATCTGTGGCTAGCGCCAAAATAAGTCATCTATTGTACGCAGACAATCTTATTTTACTTGATTAGACCCAGATTGGCCTACAGAGACAGCTATCAAATCAACTCCATTACTCTTCGGAAAACAACTTAAAAATTAATAAAGAGAAAACCAAAATCATGATCCTGGAAGCTGGTCAGAAAAAAAGAACTGAAAAATTCAAATGGAGTCTTGAGGAAAACGCGATTGAGTTGGTCACTGAATACAAATACTTGGGTGTCTTGTTGGACAGTTCGAAACATGAAACCTCCATGCAGGAAAACCTCAAAAATAAAATAAAGAAGTTGGCCTCTCAAGGTAAGGCGATCGATACGAAATTTGGAAAATTCTCAAGCATTCCAGTGATAGAATTTTACAAAAAGAAAGTCGTCCCTCGATCACCTATGGCGCAGAAGCCATGCCTCTGATTCCAAAAAAATCTGGCCAACACTAGGAGGTCAGTTCTGAAAAGTGGTACTCTCACTTCCAAAATCCACGTCTATTATAGCAATCCGGCGTGAACTCAGTCTTTTGTCACTAGAGGCAACAGTAACTATCAATGCCCTTCGGCTATACCGAAAATGCATTATGGACGAAAGCGACAGAATTTATGGCCTGCTAAACAAGGAGTTACAAAGAGGAAAGGTGAGAATGCTTTCGATCTGGAAAGCTGAAAATATAACCTCACTCAAGTCAGTGGCCTGTTAGGAAGATGACCTCATTGCAAATCCAACAAGAGTGTATAAGAAACTGAAAGACCTAGACTGGATTCAAACACAAGAGTGTGCAATCAAAAATAAATTGCTCTATCACCTGCCTCAATCGTACAGCAAGCTCAACGAGCCAATGAGATAGCTACAAAAATGTCCTAGCAGGACGGCGCGAAACTCATTGTTAAGGATCAGGATGAATTTACTGGACACAAATGAAATCCG
Organism: Ambystoma mexicanum; assembly: GCF_040938575.1. Taxonomy (NCBI): domain Eukaryota; kingdom Metazoa; phylum Chordata; class Amphibia; order Caudata; family Ambystomatidae; genus Ambystoma; species Ambystoma mexicanum. Next base: position 1,346,329,285 of record NC_090931.1, read on the forward strand.
CAGTATCAGAGGCCTCTCCGAAACAAGCTCCTGCCGCTTGTGCGAGTCTGAAACTGAATCCATCCGACACTTACTCCTGGTTTGCCCTAAAAACCAGAAACTCAGATTAGCTCATCTCAAACACTTAATAGTGGAAGAACGGGGGTGGGACGAAGAAAAATGGTGGAACAGATTGATAGGCGGAGATCGAATAACCTGGCTTCTAGCGACTGCAAAAATCCTAGAACATACAATGAAAATGTTACCATGTCCAGGGTCCCACCCTGCTTAGTTACGTCAGACACAAAGACAGACTTTTTACTTTTGTTAAGTTCTTTTGAACATATACAAATAAATAAAAAAAACAAAAAATATTTAAAAAAAAATAGTAAAAAGAATGCTTCCGTATCACACTTTTACATACTGTGCAACATATAATAACTAGCTAATAATGCATCACTTACTGCACACTTGTACTGCTACAAACAAAACATAAGGAGACCACAATGCATACAAATATGTCGCATAAAGAGGGAATATAAAGTAACCCAAAGAGAAGCAGTGTCATCAGAAACTGTTCATAATCTTGATGTGCAAAATGATAGTTGTGTTTCAGGCCTGCTTCCTCCCCTATGTATGTGCATCACAAAATGCAACTGAACCCTAAGGAGAGTACTGTAAGAACATATGAGAAGGGAACGTCTGCAAATACTGCACCTTTTGAATTTTCTGTTTCTGACTGTCACTAAAGAAAACCACGTGGCCTATATATGTCAGTGAACAAAAAAGAATTAGCCAGACACGTTGGATCATCAGTGATGTCATCAATGACATTTGTGATGTCATCTTTGATGTCATGGGTGTTAGTCTTAGCAGCGCACAGTGGTGGCACGAGTTATGGTTGCTCAGCTTACCATAACTGGCAAATTTCTGGGGGTTTTCGATTTTACTTGTAACCTTAATATGGATAAGTTTTTATTAGTGTAAAGTAACTTTAATGTCCCTTTAAAAAAGTTTTTGCACTGAATCTGATACGTTTTTATTAGCGCAACTGAATTATAACGTCCTATTTAACAACGTTTTCACTGAATTTGATATGTTCTTATTAGCGCAACTTAACCATAATGTTCCTTTAACAACGTTTTTGCACTGAATTTCATAGGTTTTTACCAGGACACCCTTAATTTGTACCATACAACATATTGAACTCCCTAAACCCACGCTGATAACCTCAGTGTCTGCGGACTATGCGACTGTTCACAGACTTCGGGTAGCATCCACACTGCCCAATAGCGCTGGGGTTGTTTCACATTATGGTAGCATACAGAAAAGAAACTGAACATCTTTAAAGACCAACACATAAGTGAATTGTAAGGAAAAAATAAATAGGTCTACAAACTCTGTACTTATAAAAGCAGCAATGCAATTGCATGGAGTGTGCAAAATAATGGAAATCACCAAGCAGGAAAATAACCTGTGCTTCCAACAGTATTACATCAATGCTGCATTACATACACACTGAGAAGCAACTGTCAGCAGGACAAGTGCAAACTACTAACAGCAGAACTGTACTACAAAGTGGTAAGTACACTATATTTTTTCCAATAATTTGGCAGTTTGTTCTGTGTACAATACTAGTAAAAATGATTTCTATTTTTTTTACACAGAAATGGCAAGCACCTGGAATGGCTTGAGAAGAATTTCCCTCATGATGAAATGAGTGAAGACAGTAACTCCAATGGTACACAGTGCAGTTTGAAAAGTAAGACAATTAATACACATTGCTTCACATGTACCTGAGACATATTTCTTTCTTTAACAGTACATATGGGAAATGAAGGGAATGGCCCAGAAGCAGCAGCTCCTCCACAAGTGCATGGGCACAAAGAAAACCAAATTAACAGGGTGCAAAACAAACTAGTGATCCTGGATGGAAAAATTGACCAATTAATGAACAGTTTTGGTGACTTAAAAGAATTCATACAGAGACATATAGCAGATAATATTAAACACCACTGCCCCACCTGCACCTGTACCCCTTTTTCCCTTTCCCAGCCAACCATCCCTACGAATTCCCTGTACGCAAAGACGTTATGATGAGACCTCAATCCCTTCCTCCCCTGAAGACCAACCAGTGGAAAACCCCAATTTCCCTGTATATGTTTCCATTTCTGCTATCCCTTCCCTTTCCTAATTGTGTGTATTTACGTGTGTAAATGAAGTTCTATGTCTATGTGTATACTGTTGCTGTGTGTGTGTGGTTTCTTTTTTAAAAGCCCCGTTAGGAGTCAGAGGAGCGTGGGACTGTCCGGAATGTCTGCAATTAATCAAAATGGAGGTGTCCTAAGGACACTGCGCCTGTCCGGGAAGTCTGGATTCAAAATGGAGGTGTCCGTAGGACTCCGTGCCTGGCCGTATATCCGTAAAGCTGTGACGTACCTTTAATTAGTTCACTGACCCCCATCCCTGTCCTGCGGACACCTGGGCGCATGCGCATCACATTCCCTATGTCCTATGGACAATGTGCCTTTCCAGCATGTCTGCAAAGTTGTGGCCTACTTTTAATTAGTTCAGAGACCCCAGCCCTGTTCGGCGGACTCTTGGGAACATGCACATCTCTTACCCTGGGTCCTACGAACAACAGGCCTATCCGGCATGTCCGCAAAGCGGTGACATACTTTCATTAGTTGGGGGACCATACCCATGTCCGGTGGACACCTGTGTACTTTGGAGACCCCCGGCCGGCCCATAGAGCCGAGGTTTGCTCCGAAAGTACTTTAAGACGAGATAGCTGCAACCTTGAGATGGATGGGGGTGCATTACTCCAACACCAATCAATAAGGACAACTCAATGATTTGGCAAAGGGAGTCTGTTTAATGACAAGTACAAAAAACAGAGAGTCATGGAAATCAGCATGGATGCGATCGTCCTTCTCGCTTCAACTCCAACGAACTTCATAAAAATCATAGCATTTATACTGAAAACTCGTCATAATTGATGTATAACACTCAAAAGTTAATATGCAATTCTATTGGTTAGGAAAAGGTAACTTTAATATAGGTACTGTATCTGTATATGGTAACGGAGTGAGGGATTGGGTAAACACTGTCAGGTGGTCATCTTAGCCCTTCAAAGATGACTACTCTAGATGTCACTAAAAGTACAACGTCCCATTGGTTCTACTAACTATAGAACCCTAGATTATTTGGTCCATTGTGATTGGGTTGGCACCAACCCCATGCATAAATGGCCCCTTTGCTTAGCAAGACGCAGGAAGGTCAACCAGGTGCAGGGTGCCCCCTAGTTACCCGGCCTTCCTCCAATTAAGGTTACAATCAATCATCACTTTAGTAACTATGTGTCAATCATTTTACTGTGGTTGGCCTCGAAACTGCATCGTCTGTCTGGAAAAGTTCTGATACCTCTTCCTGGGCAGATGCCAAGCGTAGGTGTGAGCCTGTGCTTCTCCTCGCTCGGCTGGTCACATGCTTTCCACACCGTGAATTTGTCTAGTTTCTCTCAATTTGTGCATTTGATTCTTTTCAGCTTTCCACCTGCCTACGCCTCCTTATCTTGACCTTTCAGAGACAGGAAATTCTGTGCTTAACTTTCAATTATATGCAGCTACTATTTTTTTTTTTTTTTTTTTTTTGATGTCTTAGTTTAGTGATAAACTTTTGCATCATTGTGAATCGTATACGATATCAAAGAAGATGTAAGAAGGGCTTTACAATTTTCTTTGCTTGAGATCCAGAATGTTAGACAGAAAGCGGACAACTGTAAATATGTATTTGTTATTTGTTCCGCTGAGGATAGTATTCCATCTTTCATCTTCGTCCAATTCTTGTGAAGCCAGGTCGAAATGGGAACCAAATTGCCTGCGTTGAGCTGCCAGCGCCGGACACTCCATGACTAGGTGGAATATGGTCTCCGGTATGGTTTGAATTTCGCAAAACCGACAGTAGTTTCTTGCTTTGGGGATCTGGTTTGTTGTGTCTAAATAGTAGTTTGTCGGCAGGATATTCAATCTGATTCTCAGAAATGTTGATCTAATCACTGGATCGGGGAATAATCGCAGGTATGGTTGTGGTTCATTTAGTTTTCTGTTGTCCTTGTTACAGTATAATGTCCGCTTATAGGAGTTTTTCTGTTCGATGGTTTTGATCCAGTCATTTTGTAGGAGTTTGACTTTGGCATGTTGGGGGCGCTTCGTTAAAAGTTCTTGAGATATTTCTTCTTGTTCCATTTCCTTAGTGATAGATCTTTTCCATTTTGATAGAACTGTGGTATTTAAGGTCGCCGTTTTAGTTTTGAGGATGTTGATTGCTGGTGTCTTGTCGTCCGACAGGAGTTTACGATAGATGTCCAGACGTTTCCATCGTACTATGGAGCCGATAGATTGAGTTGCAAGTTCGTACCTTATTCGCGGCATGGGGTACGATTTTGATAGTGATAGAATCTTACGCCAAAATATAGACTCAAATTTCGTCCAATTTACTTCTTGTGCGTTCAGCATTGTTTCAGTGCCATAAGTTATTATTGGAATGTATTTTTGCTTGTAGTACGCAATTATCGGTTTAAATGAAAACTTTCCGAATTTTCTGTGTAGGATGCAGCCTTGGCGTGCTAATGTTTGCGCCTTCTGTTCAATTTTGTCCAACCATTCTGCTTCTGTATTTGATTGGTTAATCGTGATACCAAGATACTTGAATGTTGTCACGTTTTCCAACTTGTTTCCATTGATATTGAAGGTGGGTTGTTGTTTAACTTTATTTTGAAATTTCGTCAATTGCATGGATTTTGTTTTAGTGATATTGATTGTTAGGTCATTATGGGTCATGTAGTTGCTCAGAGCTGTGAGTGAGAGTTGCAGTCCATATGGGGTTTTGTCCATTAAGACAATGTCGTCTGCATAAGCCATTATGGATACAGGGGTTGAATTGATTTTTGGGGGGTTTGCTCTATTATTTTTCAGATGTTGTTCAATATCTGATGTGTAGAGGTTGAAAAGAGTCGCTGCTAAAGGACATCCTTGTTTTAGCCCGTTAAATGTTGGTATTGCTTCAGTGGTCATTCCTTGTTTTGTGAGCCTGACTTTAATTGAAGTGTCTGAGTATAGTAGTTTGATGGGCTCAAGAATGTTCGGAGGACAGTTCCATGCCTTAAGCTTCGCCCATAATTTTTGCCGAGATATTGTATCAAAAGCCATCTTTAAGTCGATGAACACGGCGTATATCATGGTCCTGGTGTTAATCGCTTCGTGTTTAATGAGATGGAGAAGAAGGAGATTGATGTTCGTTCCAAGATTGGGAGTAAATCCAGTTTGCCGTGTTGAGAATCTACCTGTCGAGTTGACCCAGGCAGTGAGTTGTTTTAGTAGGACTGATGCAAAGAGTTTCCCTAAAGGGTCGAGTAAGGCAATGGGGCGGAAATTTTGTGGGTTGTCACGCGGGCCTTGTTTGTGTATGGGGACTAGTGTTGCCGTTTTCCAAGTAGTAGGAATTTGGTTGTGTAAGTTTATAATATCAATTATTTTATGCAGAAAGTTTGCCCATGCCGAGGGATCTTGTTTGAGCATGGCATTCGAAAGTCCATCAGGGCCCGGCGCTCTTGAGGTGTTCAGTCGATTGATCATGAATAGAAGATCTTCGTATGAAATGGCTACTGACCATTTTGTGTTGATTTTACTTTCCTCTTGTTCAGGTGAGTGAGGAAGAGCTGCATACATAGTTGCAAAATGATTGACCCATGTCTCCTTTGGTACGTTGGCTGTTAGCTTTTGTTGTTTTTGATGATTTTCGTTCAGAAGATTCCAAAGTTCTTTGGTATTATTCGTCCGATATGTTTTCATCATTGTTTCTGCATCTGTTTGTAGTAATATTGCCTTTTGAGATTTTTTCCAGTTGTTGTAGGTTTGTTTTAATTTGGCAATCTGAATGATGTTTCCTGGTTGTCTATTTTTCTTGAGCTGTCTTATCTGTTTCGCCAGCTCCTTTTTTTTTGCTGCTATTTCCTCGTTGTAGCTATGCAGATGAGTTTTTTGTGAGCGATTTACACCTGTTTGCTGGAACGGGAGCAGAATCCATTCATAATTCAGTTTTTCCAAGTCCGGTTTTTTGGAAGTTGATAATTTCTGTGGAAGCGATGGTAGTATTGTTTGTGGAATGCGGAGTCTTGATGATGTACCGTCCAGTTCAAGTATAGGTTGTCCTAGAGATGGCATTTGATGTCCGGTAAGGTATGACTGAACTGTCAGCTTATTGTGATCGCTGTTGTCGCAAACTATGGTTTGAGCAATGTCGACCGAATCTTGGAGGGTTTGTGAGAGAAAGATGTAGTCGATAATTGCTGCAGAGGCGGCTCTTCTCCATGTTGGCATAAAGGGCGTTAAGTTGTTTTTTGCATGATTTAAGAGGGTGAGATCTCGAATCTGGATTTCTTTCATCCATTTTGACGCTTTATCCGATAGGTATTCTGGTCGTCGTGGAGTGCCGTTAGATGTGATAAGACTGATGTTTAGGTCTCCGCAGAGTATTAATTCTAAGTTTCTGTAGGTGTCAGCTATGTTGTCGACTGTGATAAATACAGCGTCGATGAATTCATTAGTTGTAATGGCTGCAGGATTCCAGTAGAGATTCAATATTGCGATTTTTGTTTCGTCGTTTTCTTTTTGGTCTTCGTGGGTCTTTATTGTTATTATAGTCATCTGAATCCAGGGGTTTATGTTTTCAGTGGTCAGTACTCTCCAATGTGGATTTATTTTGATTAGAGTCAGAAGTCCAGATGCTGGTCTTCCTTGTTTTTTTTTTATTGCAGGATTTAGGAAAACAAGGAAGCCGTCACATGCTGGTGTGTCGGTGATCCAGGTTTCTTGTAGACATATGATTTGAAAGTTTTCAAGATCATTTGATGGCTGAGTGTATAAGTGAAGATTCCCTCTTGTGTTCCATGAACAAAGTGACCATGTGAAAGTTGTGTTGTTTAATTGTTATGAGTATGAGTAAACTGAGCTTCTTGAAGAAGTGGTTTCTGTAGTTGAAAGCTCTAGGTCATATATCCTTTTAAAGGGGCGATCCTGACCGTTCGATTGTTCTGCTGTTTTGTCTCTGATCGTTTTTTCATTGATGGCGTGGTGTTCATTTGTGCGAATGGGTCTTTGGTTTCTCGCCGGGAGTTTCCTTGTTGTTGTGGTGGCCCAGCACTTGAATCCAAGTTTGAGAAATTGAGCGCCTTGTGAAGCAATTAGTTCTTGGTCATCCTGATTCGAGATTTCGGCGACAATTTTGTCTGGGTACTTATGATCTGTAAAGGTGATTAAGTCGATCTCAGCTGTTGTTATATGTTGCAGTTGTGGTATTGCTCCAAGCAGGCGGAGAGTGTTTGTTCTGTTCAATATAAGGGGTTCTTTTCTGTTGATTCGATTTTCAATATGGATTTCGTAGATTTGATTTTGTTGCAATGGGTTTATAAACGTGGGCAAAATGCAGTCCGATGTGAGTGTTGTATGTATAGTGAGAGAGTTGTCCATGGCTTGATCATAGTATTCCACTGATAAGGAGCCATCGCTAACAAATGATGCGATTGAATTTTCCTGTAGTGAACTTTCTGAGATGTCTTCATATGGCAGTCTTATTTGCAGGTCTCGGGCGCTGTTATATTCATCAATTATTATGTAGCTTGTGGATGTTTCAGATTGTATATCTGGTGGCGTATCTTGTGGTTCTTGGTCTTCGTGAGTTGTCCAGTTTAGTAGGTCGACCTCTTGCGCAGCGGAGTCTGGTTTGAGTTCATGGCCTAAAAGTGGTATTTCGTTCTGTAGCTGCTTAGCAGTGACATTGATCGGGCCCGCTAATTTCTTCTCAGGCGATCTTATATTGGTTTTCTGTCGCAAGTCCACTGTTTTTGGTTGTGGAATAAGTTCAGTGGGTATTATTGCTCTGAGGAACGCTCTAGAGCCTGTTTGTCGTTTTTTGATAGCGTTAGGGTGTGTTGATTTTGCAGCATTGGTTGTTTTTTCTTTCGAGAAGATCTTGTATTGTTCTATTTTATTCTCTTTTAGCTGGCCGTCGCCTTGTACTTCTTGATGTCGAGTTAAGGCAGCTGCAGTTCTCTGTTGGATGGTGTTTATGCCCGGCGTGTGTAGTTGTGCTTTTGTATTTTGTACAGCATTTTCATTTGTTTGTTGCACTAATGTTTGATTATATCTTATATCCATCGGTTGGTTTTGTTGTTGTTCTCGCTGTGTTTTGAGGAGGGTAAGTAGTTCAAAGTTTAAGTTTGTTTTTTCCTGTCGATCGCTTCTAGCCATTTCTGCTAGTCGTTGTTGCCAGCGATTTGATTGCTCCGCTTCCGAGTTCAGTCGGGCTTCTATTGTGTTGATGAAATTCTCGATGTAGATCTGCTTTGAGTGAATCATGGCTAACAGAGTTGCTTGATCCTTGATGTTATCCTTCATTGATTCTTGGATCTTAATGAAAGGTATCATTGTTTGCGAGAGCACTGCAATCAACGTATTTTGCAGGTCGAGCATCGTGGTTGGAATCCTGGGGATGGGATGTTCATCCTGTTCGTTATGCTCAGTCGTTGGGTTTGAGGGTTTGGTTTCTGAGACATATACTGCGTGTTTTAATTGCTCGTTTTTGTTGAAGATGTCAGGCGTGTAAAATGATTAGTCTGTATCATAGTTAAATTGTTTGGGTAACTTATGATTTCCTGGTTGGATCTTCTCGTGTTCTTTTTTAATTATTCTATTTCCAAATTCTTGAAGAAGACAAGGCGTTGAGGTCATCTGTGAGTTATGAGTTTCTGTTGTTGTGCCGAATATTTCTTTTCGCTTGTCAAGATTTAACATGATAGATTCGATTTCTGTTATGTCCATTGATAATCTTTTAGCCTTGGTTATAATTTGTTTGTTAATATTTTCAGACTCTTGTGGATATTTGCTTGAGTTGTGGGTTTGCAGCCATGCAAGTTTGGCTAGTCTGGCTTTCTCTTTTTTAGCTTGTTGAGTTACAGTTTGTGAGTTGCTTGATGTTGTGGGAATCCGTTGTTCTTCTAATTGCGGTTTGAGAGGTTTATGAGGCTCACTTCCGATAAAAGGTTCATGCAGTCCAATTCCAATGGCAGTTGGGTCTGTATGATCTGTGTTAGTAATCTGTGCAGCAGCTGTTAATGAAATGGGCTCTCCTGTGTATTCGTTTGTTTGAAGTGCGTGTTGGTCATTGACTTTGTGTGCTTGTTGTCCTTTTATTGCGGCACTTGGAGTCTCTTGGCTTTTCTTTTCTTCGTCGTAAGCTTGCGTGTGTTCTCTAATGTTCTGATAATTTGAGGCAGCATACATGCTGTGTATGTGTGGTTCTTTATTGTGCGTCTGCCTTTGAGGAACTGTAGACAGTTCTTGGTGTCGGTCCCGAGTTGATGCTTTAGGTGGTATAGTTGGTTCCTCAGATTGGCCTTGTCTTGAGTTTATGTTTGAAGGATCTTGTGTTTCATTTAGCCTCTCGTCGCAGATTTTTTTTAGTTCTTTTCCATCGAAATGTTCTTCATCGGTTTGTTTAGTGCTGTCTATGGATGGAATGATATTCGTTCTTATCGATTTTTTGCCAATTTCTGCACTATCAGGCGTAATTTTTTCGGGCACTATGTTTTCCTTTAGAAGAGTCTCGGTTGTATTTAATGAGCTTGGATAGTGTGATGTATTAGAGATGAGTTCTGACAAGGTTGGTTCATCATAGGTTTTAGGTTCAGATAAGTAGTTATCCTTTGGGCATTTGATTGGAACAAGTTTTACTTGAGCTGCGCTTAACACTTCGTCATAATTGTTGTCAAGTTCGCAAGTAATCCGGTATTCAGCTTTCAGCGTACTGTGCTGAGGCTGTGCTGTTGTGTTGGTTTGAACTTGGGGGCTTGGGTGGGCGTCTATTTGAGTTGTTGTGTCATTTTCTGCTTCGAACAAATCATCTTCAATGAGGTAGTGTTCAGTGTCGTGGGAGGCGTGTTGTGTCTGCTGGTTCTGTGCGAGTTTTGCTGATTGAGCTCTTGATAGTGATTGTTCTAGCGTCAGCTGTGATGCGTCAAGGACAGACAAGGCTGCTGTGCATAGTTTGGTTCTTAATCTTGTTTTCGGCCGCACGGTTGGTTGTTGTTTAGGTCTAGTTGAGGTCATTTCTTCTTTATGTAAGTCGCCTGCCAGAGGAACGAAGCTCTGTGTGAGACGTAGCAGGGTTGGTAGCAGGAAATTTGCTGTCAGGTTCTAGGTGGATAATACGGTTTTCTACGCAGGATGCGTGTGAGCTGTTGATTTGAGGTTAGAGGGACGAGTTGCAGGATCCAAGGAATAATCCTTTCGGTCTCCTGTAGATGAAAGGGTTGTAAAGTTGAGGTGCAAGGCGATTGCCTTTCCGGTCTCTCAGGTTAGGAGTTCTTCCAGAGAGGTTATCTTCGTTAGTGGTGCTACTGGGTAGAGAATCTCCAGTTCTCTCGGGTTAGGAGTTCTTCTGGGGAGAATTCCTCTCCGTTAATGATGCTACTGGGTAGAGGATTCCAGGGCCTGGTCTTTTTCTGTCTCCTGTTCACTGATCCGAGAAGGTGGCCTAATGGTCTCTCAGCAGTACTTGCAGTTTCCAGGGGAGTATGTGCTCCGTTGTTAATAAAGACACCCACGGGATTCACAGGTCAAGCTCTTCCTGTCTCTTGTGGGTGAGGTGGTTAACGTAGAACTGGTATCCTCTGGAGTCAAGGACTTCAGCCGTTGCTTCCGGGGAGTGTTGTTCACCACAAGATCCAAGGGTCAAGCCCTTTCGGTCTCTTGTGGGGTGTTAGGCTGGGAATTTCGTTAGTGGTTGCTTCCGAGTAGTGTTGTTCACCACAAGATCCAAGGGTCAAGCCCTTTCGGTCTCTTGTGGGGTGTTAGGCTGGGAATTTCGTTAGTGGTTGCTTCCGAGTAGTGTTGTTCACCACAAGATCCAAGAGTCAAGCCCTTTCGGTCTCTTGTGGGATGATAGGCTGGGGGTATAAGGAGGTACTGTAGGTGACAGTCGGGCGATCGGGCCGTGTTGTTCACCACAAGATCCAAGAGTCAAGCCCTTTCGGTCTCTTGTGGGATGATAGGCTGGGGGTATAAGGAGGTACTGTAGGTGACAGTCGGGCGATCGGGCCGTGGGAGAGAGGGGGGGGCTCGGCGGGTGCCGGGGTGGTGGGGGAGGGGAAGGTGAGAGTACAGAGGGAGGTGAGGAGGTGAGAGAAGACGAGAAGCGAACGAGGTAGACCGAGCCGGTGCCGCAGGGGGAGTGAGGGGAAGGGTGGAAACAGAGGAAGAGGTGAATAGGAGCGAAGGAGCGGAGGAGTAGGTAAGAGGACGTGGGAAGCGAGCGGGGTGGCAGCAAAAGAGAGTTAAGAAAAGGTTTACGAGTACCGGGGGGGGAAGGAGTAGGGAGGTGGCGAAAGTGAATGCAGGGGGGGGTTTGTTACTTGCGCGACCAGACAAGTGGTCAGGGTGAAGGTGTGTTCGGGCTTAGTTCAGAGTTAGTTCAGTTTTTCTCCTGCTTCGAGAGCGGTCCGGAGTGTGATTATGACACTTTTGGAAGATCTTCTGAGGGAGGAGGCAGACGTCGCAAGAGCGCCGCAGAGCCCAAAGACCAAAAGACTCTGCAGCAGACTCTGCGGCCGCTCCGCGGCTTGCTGGGTAATTTGAGTCCTCTCAGAGTAGAGGTAGAAAGAGGACTAAGGGTATATCCACCCTGGCTGGAAACTGGAGAAAACGCTGTAGGGTCTCTGCCCAACACTGTCCAAAAGACTCTGCAGCAGACTCCGCGGCCGCTCCGCGGCTTGCTGGGTAATTTGAGTCCTCTCAGAGTAGAGGTAGAAAGAGGACTAAGGGTATATCCACCCTGGCTGGAAACTGGAGAAAACGCTGTAGGGTCTCTGCCCAACACTGTCCAAAAGACTCTGCAGCTACTATTCGTTCCTTCTATTGGTATGACCCTGCTTCTCCTGGCAAGAGTTGCATCTTCCGAGTTTCGATTCAGCCGTCTCTTCTCGGTTTACTAGAATATGAATTTCTGCTCATTCGGCCTTTAGTAACCTGGGTTGATTCTGCTTTGTTTGCAAAGTGGAATTACACTTATAATACTGTGCTTCGTTTTGAGGTAGATCATATATAATGGGGCTTGAAGCACTATTCTTCTACTTAGCATTGCAAGCCGCATTGTTTTCTAAGCGTTCTTGCGGTTCCAAGCATATGTACAGGTGTTAGCTGGTTGAATAGCTTCATCCTGTTTAAAGCTTAAGCTTTTTGTATTTCAACATCGTTCTCCCCTTTTAGGTTCACAATATCCTTATTCATGGTGTTTCCTCTCTGGGTGTCATTCTCGGGTTGTCATTTCTTCTACTTGTACATCAGTCCGGGTCCTCGTGACATCACCATTCGTCTCCCATTAAGACGTTTTTGGTTTCTTCCGGGACTGTAATTAGGCAATCTTCATTTCGTCTCATTTGCTGGTAAGTTTTCCTTAATGGATACCTTACTGTCCATGGTTTTATTGGTATTGGCACTTCAATAGGTGTTGCTCTTCTGATAGGTACTGGGTAGAGCTCTACTGCAGCTCTCTGCTGATTTATCTGCTCATCATACGTCATATATTTGTGTGTGAACATTCTTGGTACTTCAAAATGGGTGACGTGAGTGCAGGGTTTATTTGGGACCTCCTCTACACCTGGGCACATGTGCATCTCATCCCCTGGGTCCTATGAACACAGCGCCTGTTTGGAACTGTCCGCCGCACATGTGACACACTTTTAATTAGTTCAGGAACCCCAACACTTTCAGTAGGACACCTTTGTGCATGGGCACAACGGATTCCGTGCAATAGGTGTTCTATGGAACATTTATCGAATAAATGTGCTGAAACCTTAGGTTTCTCTTCTGAGGAAGCATCTGCCATTCTTGAACTCATTAGTGAAACATCCATTGGTGCCCATGGTAACATGCCTAAGGATCCAGCCAAACGGATCAAACAGTTAGAGTATCTTATACGCAAGGAGATTAATAGGAAATTACATGCAATCACTCTCAGCCGATATTTTAAAAATCAACGTATTCCAAGAGGACTCCACATACAGCTTCGACCAACTCTGTGCAAGGAGAGCAAGGATTTTGTTCGCAGATGGGAGGCTATTCTAAACAAGTGCTCTTTGGACCTCATCCTATTAACTATTCAGGAAATATCTAAGAATTTGACAACCCTAAGCACGGAGATTGAGGAAATAGAAAAGGAATTGGTTAGTGGACTAGGAAAGGAGGATTATGAATCTATATTGCTAGAAATCAACACTAAACTGGAAGGCTATAAATCCGAACTTGAGCAAAAGAAGGTTAAAAAATTCAAACGCGATACGTACGACTACATCAACGATGAGGTGTACACCTGGATGGACAGATACGGTCCAGTAGCACCTAAGAAACTTTTCAAATACACATCGGATAATACTTCCAGTTCTGACTCAGAGGCCCAGAGAGAGTCAGAGACGACAGCCGAACAGACCACGGACAATCCGGCCCAAACCACAAGCCCCTCAGCACAAGCACCTTCTGCCTCATCTTTTTTAGGCACTCGCCAAAAAGAACCCGCAGGGGGAGGAGGAAACATAAAAAAAAACCGCAGACCAGACTGCAGCAGAAGAAAATCTAGTTATTAACATATCCGAAAGGAGATTAAACAAGTCTGAGACAGAGACGCTTCAGAAAGGTCTCAGTTTCGTACCCACTTACGGAACTACCTTGTTCGACACAAAGATTGAACTGTATAAATTTGTTCGCAAGCTCAAACTTAAAGTCTTCTTTGAAGAATTGGAAGCACAAGACAGTCCAGCCAAGATTCCAGACTATCAGCAATTCAGAAGTAGAAGTGGATTTGTTCCACCAATCACAGTACCATCCATTGAAATCTTTCAGAAACTGGTAACTCGTGACCTTGAACGCATCAGTTATAAAACCCCTCAACATAGGAATCTCAAACCACACGAGATGAGATTAATCAGGGATCTGTTCAGTGACAAAAACATCATCATCCATCCAGCTGAGAAGGGGGGCAGCCCTAGTCATCCAAAACACGACAGACTATGATGCCGAGTGTACCAGACAACTCGAGGATCGTACCACATATGCCACTCTAGATCACGACCCGACTCTTTCTATCAAACAAAACTTGGAAAGTCTTTTGGCTAAAGCACTCAAATTAGAATGGATAAATGAGCATACACAGAGGTTCCTCTTCAAAAGACACCCTAGGATCCCTAATTTCTATACGTTGCCAAAGATTCATAAGGACAGTACCAAACCACCTGGCAGACCGATTGTCACAGGAATTGAGAGCATCAATCAACCTTTAGGTATTTACATCGATTTCTTCCTGCAGCCTCTAATCCAGAAAACATCTACATATACTCAGGATACCACCCACTTCCTTCAAAAATTAAACTCCTTGACACCTCTCCATGAGGATCTGATGTTTACTATTGACGTGAAAAGTTTATACGCTTCCATACCACATGATTTGGGGATAGAAGCTGTGGAGTGGCTTTTGCTTGAAACATCTGAAATACGTGCCCAGAAGGAATTTATATTGGCTCTTTTACAATTCATTGCAGAAAACTCCTACTTTCAGTATGGCAACCAGTTTTATTTACAAAACTCAGGGACATCCATGTGGGCCACCATGGCACCCGCATACGCCAACAGTTTTATGCACAAGTGTGAGACTGACCATGTATTGAATAGACAAGAATGGAACAAAGATATCCGGCTATGGACACGATACATAGATGATATCTTTGGAATTTGGAAGGGGACCAGAGAATCTTTTGAGACCTTTTTCGAATACCTTAATAACATTGACCAAAGAATCCAGTTCACTAAGGAGATCTCGCATGACACCATAACTTTCCTACATGTCCAAGTTAGAAAGCAAGCCACTTGCTACAGCACTTCACTGTTCTGGAAAGCGACGGATCGCAATAACCTCTTACATCGCCTCAGCTTTCACCAGCCTAGTTTGCTCAGAAATCTGCCGTACAGTCAGTTATTACGGGTTAAAAAGATAGTGAGTGACCCTGAAGATTGTAAAATGCAACAGATGGAGATGAAAGAGAAATTTCTGGCCCGTGGCTATAAACAAAATGAACTTGAGATTGCGTCTGACAAAGTCAATGCCCTGTCACGAGAGACCCTATTATCAACACAGGACACCAAAAAGAAAAGAGAACTCAAATCACCGGTATACGTATCCAAATTTTCCATTCAAAGCAACAAAATCAAGAAAACCATCAAGAAACACTGGGAGATCTTTAAAAATGACATCAGGGTACAGAATCTGTTTAGTGAAACACCAGTATTTGCGTATCAACGCAGTAGAAACCTGAGAGATGAACTGGTGCATACCAAACCCACACCGAAGGGACCCACAACTCAACGTACTGGAACATTTCCTTGCCTCCATTGTGTTAATTGTAACTTTGTTATTAAGGGCAACACCATTAATCATCCCAGAACAGGGAAAAAGATTCTGCTTAAGACTTTTGGCACTTGTGACAGCAGCAATATCATTTATGGTATTAAATGCCCATGTGGTAAATTCTATGTCGGACAGTCGACAAGAACAGCCAAAATAAGATGGGGTGAACATCGATCCTGTATCCGGAATGCAAATTTCAACTCAGCTGTGGCACGACATTGGGTGGCCAATGGACACAATGTGACACAGATAAGATTTGTGATTCTGGAGGTACTAACCAGAAACAGCCCTCATGAAGATTTATGCCAATGCCTGAATCGCAGAGAGACCTTCTGGATAGACAAACTTGGCAGTTTAGTACCTAATGGACTAAACAAGGAGATTAATTATCACTGTTTTCTTTAATTGCATGTTACTCTCTCTGTTTGGACTAAGTTGTTTGAATTTAGATTCAGGCACAAGTGGGACCATGACCCAAATGATATGATTGTGGATGATAACTTGAAATCGGGGTGGTACACTCTGATATTATATTTACAGGTGGCTATGCAACATACAATGTATTTCTGTTTCAAATGCTGCATTTCCTGGACCTCCGTCCAGGACCCAAGGTGCCGCCTGTAACACTCACCTGATTCCCACAGAGGCGCTGGTCTTGGCAGGGTGGTAACTGTATCTTGAAAAGTGAAGTGCAGGACTCGATTGGCTTCCGGGGCTGGGCCTCTTCGCACTGTGTGTCTAACTCGAAGAGTAAGATGTCTGCAGGTGAAAGAATATGGGGTTAATGACCTGGGATTGTCGGGTGTCTCTCTCTCTCCCCCTCTCACTTTTCCGTGGAGCCCCAAGGTCAACATGCTCACCTTAGATAGGTGAATGCTGGACTCTCCATCTGCGTCTGGTGCAGGGTGCCGTTACCAGTTCCTTCACTGGGTTGAAACGTAGGCCTCTTGACTTCAGAGGATTGCTAACCGTCGTTAACTGCATGAACGGTGAGTTTCCGAGCCCCTTTAATGTCCTTACAGTCTTTAGGTGCGTGGGCACGTTAGTATGGAATAGGGCTCTGTATAATGTTCTTTTCAAATGGTGCCTTTTGTCTTGCAGGGCTCTTGAGGCGGAAGATGGTGGTTTGAAGAGAGCCGGAGTTCGAGCCAGCGCATAGGAATGAAGCGCTTGGGAGTGCGTAAGTAAGTGCCTGTTGCCTGCTTTCGAAATGCACTCCAACTGTCTCTTTTCTTTTGCAGGTATGAGTTCGGATGCTGAAGAGACTCTGGAAAACGCCGGAGTATTTGCAGGTGCTTAATTGTGGAGGGCACGATGGCGCGTGAGTAAATAGCCTGCCTAATGTCTCTCCTTTTCTCTTTCAGGTGAAGGAATGCAGCGTTGAAGAAAACCGGAATTCGAGGGGTGCCGGTAAGTAAATTCCCCACAGGAATAATTATGCTTTTGTCTTCACAGGCTTTTATAATGGCGGAGGAGCAGCGCAAAGAGTTGGTAACTGCCGATGGATCAGGTAAGGAAAGCGCTGCGAGTGAAGGTTGCTGTGCTAACCTGTTGTTTCTTTGTCTTTGCAGGTGCTTCTGAAGGCTGGATACAAGAAAGGTAAGCTTTTGTTCTCACAGGTTCAGGATCGGAAGAAAGAACACTGGAACCGACACGGTGAGCGTTCTGCTGCAGATGCAGAATAATGCGAAGCACGTTGCATCAATCGGGTGTGGTTTTAATAGCCTTGGAGTGATGAGGCGTCTTCCTCCACTGCCTCGCCCAGGAAAGAAAAGAGTTCCTGTTCTAGAAGAGTTCCAGTGTTGTATCCAGGGAGTGGAGCCTGCCCCACCCAGGTAAGAAACTAGTCCCGGCTCGTAGAGGATTCCCATATGGCTGGTAAGTAAGCAGCATGGTCTGCTGCAGGTAAGTCCACCCAAGCATCTTTATACATGTTATGAGCCCGGCGCTTCCAGTGCCGGGACCAGTGATTTTGATGAGCCTGGTGCCACCGGCGCCAGGACAAGGTCCAAAAGGTCCCAATGGGGACCATCTGGTGCCTAGGATGAAGGTTAGAGGCCTGCTTCCAAGGACGTTGGGCTGGTCCTAGCCCCTTGGAAGCAGTGATCATGACAGCACCCCCCCTCAAGGCCCCTCCCAAGCGCGTCTTCTCCAGGGGTTTTGGCTTGTCGGGGTGATTTAGATGGAATTTCTTGACCAGACGAGGTGCATGGACATGTTCTGAGGGTTCCCAAGACCTTTCCTGGGGGCCGTATCCTTTCCAATCAACCAGGTAGTATAACTTAGATTTGGAGATTTTGGAGTCTAGGATGTTTTTTACTTCGAACTCAAGTTCTCCATCCACTAGAACAGGTTCTGGGAGTTTGGTCAATCGGGTTTCTGGTTGTACTGGTTTTAGTAGAGAGACATGGAATACTGGATGTATTTTCATATGAGAAGGCAATTCCAATTTGACAGCCACCGGATTAATTATGGCAGAGATGAGATAGGGTCCTAGGTATCTCGGGATGAAAGTGCGGGGTCCTTTTAGAGGCAGGTGCTTAGTGGATAACCAGACCTGATCTCCCACAGAGTAGTGAGGGGCCTCTTTACGGTGTAGATCCGCTCCTTTTTTGTATAGTGCTTTAGCTCTTTGTAGATGGGCAGTGGCTTCTTTAAAAGCATGAGTGATCACCGAGTGCAAGTGATCCAGAGCAGGTGTTTCGAGTTTTTGGGGAGGATCCAGGTTAGAGGTCCTAGGATGGGTTCCGTATAACAGGAAGAAGGGAGTCTTCCCGGTTCCAGAATGGATCGAATTGTTATAAGCATATTCAGCGATCCAAAGGATATCCTTCCAAGGGTTTTCAGTTTGTTGGAGCATGCAACGTAAATATTGCTCCAGAGTTTGATTTGTCCTCTCGGTTTGTCCGTCAGTTTGGGGATGGTGACTAGTTGAAAGTCTCACATCAATCTGGGCTAAGCGACAGCAACTTCGCCAAAAGTGGGAGATGAATTGACTTCCTCTATCGGAGACCAAAACCGAGGGAAAACCGTGTAACCGAACAATGTTTTCTAGGAATTCTCGGGCAAACACTGAAGCTGAAGGTAGGCCCTTTAGGGGAATGAAGTGAGCCATCTTGGAGAATAGATCCACGACTACTAAAATGGTATTATACCCTGATCACGGAGGTAAGTCAGTCATGAAATCCATGGACAGGGTATGCCATGGACAGGGAGGGATGTCAAGCGGGTGTAAGAGGCCGGCTGGTTTCTCCTTCTGGCTTTTATTCTGAGCACACACACCGCAGGAGATTACAAAGACTCTAATGTCCTTCTTCCATGATGGCCACCAGAAATGTCTTTTGACCTTTTCCATGGTTTTGGTAATGCCAGGGTGGCCCTCCATTAATGAGTCATGATAACAGGAGATTACCTGTTTTTGTATTTTCTCACAGGGAAAGTACAATCGTCCTCGGAAATATGGTAGGTCTTGATCCACTGAGAAGTCCTTCCCCTTGAGTTGCCAGTCCTGTAATTCTGCCGGAGTTAGGAGTGATTTGACCGTTGTCTCGATGTCTTCAAGGGATTGAGCGCTGACCAAACCCAAAACTCTTTGTTCAGGGATTATGGGTATTGGTTCAGGATTGGTCAAGTGTTCATCTATTCCCATCCGGGAGAGGGCATCTGCTTTTCCGTTTTTACTGCCTGGTCGATAAGTAATTATAAAGTCAAACTCAGCCAAAAACAGAGCCCAGCGGAGCTGCCTGGAAGACTGAGCTTTGGCCGTCTTCAGATATTGTAAGTTGCGGTGATCTGTCATTACTGTGACTGTGTGTCTGGCTCCCAAAAGGTAATGCCGCCAGGCCTTAAAGGCCGATCTGATAGCTAGAAGTTCCTTGTCTGTAATAATATAGTTGATCTCGGGAGCCGCGAATTTGCGGGACCAAAAGGCTACAGGATGTAATTGGTGTGTAACTGGATCCCTTTGTGATAAAACTGCCCCATAGCAAGACTAGAAGCATCTGTTTCAACGATGTAGGGTAGTTCTGGGCGGGGATGTTTCAGAACAGGTGCAGAGATGAATTTAGCTTTTAAGTCTTGGAAAGCTTGTTCCGCCTCTGTAGACCACTCAAAATGTTTGTTTTTCTTTAACAGAGCAGTGATGGGCTGGACTATTCGAGAGAATTCGGGAATGAACCTGCGGTAAAAGTTAGCGAAGCCTAACATGCTTTGAACTCCTTTTACAGAGGTTGGTGAAGGCCACTTGATGATTGCATCGACCTTTTTTGAATCCATATGGACTCTGTTAGGCGACAGTATGAATCCCAGGAATTCAACTTCAGTTACGTTGAAAACGCATTTTTCAAGCTTAGAAAAAAGGTAATGTTGACGCAATCTCTCGAGGACCTCTTTAACGTGTTTCCGATGTTCCTCTTCAGATGGTGAATAGACGAGGATGTTGTCAATATAGACAACTACACACACATCTATGAGTTCTCTGAGGACGTCATTCATAAAATACTGGAAGGCGGCCGGAGCGCTGCATAGTCCAAAGCGCATAACTTGATATTCAAACAGCCCATACTTGGTGCGGAAGGCCGTCTTCCATTCATCGCTCTCTTTTACTCGTACCAAATGGTAGGCTCCTCTGAGATCCAACTTTGTATATATACATGCGTTTTTGACTTGGTCCAGGAGTTCAGGGATCGAAGGCAACGGGTATCTGTTTTTAACGGTGATTTGGTTCAGGGCGCGGTAATCTATACAAGTTCTAAGGTCTCCTTCCTTTTTCGGAACAAAGAACAAAGCCGAAGAAGCTGGGGATCTTGAAGGACGGATAAAACCGTTAGCTAGGTATTGGTCCAGATATTGTCTGAGGTGGAGATTCTCTGGCTCGGTGAGGGCATAAATCCTACTGCAAGGAGGAGTAGATCTGGGTATCAGGTCTATTTGACAGTCGTAAGACCTATGAGGAGGCAGGGAGTTAGCTTGGACCTTCTGAAAGACGTCTTGGAATTCCTGGTATTCAGGAGGTAGTTGGGGAACCTCAGAAGAGATTGCTGCCAGTGAAACGTCGGGCCGAGGATAACAAGTGGGGATACATTCAGGAAACTGAACCGTCTTTGCTCGCCAATCGATCTGAGGATTGTGCTTCTCTAACCAAGGAATTCCTAGAATGATCTGGAACTGAGGGGCCTTGATCACATCGAACACGATTTTCTCCCGGTGTCCATCTTGGCTCACTAACGTCACTTCCTGGGTGGTGTGAGTTACTGGTCCGGAGGCTATCTCCGTGCCATCCACTGTAGTAATGACGTCTTTTACGGCCTTAGGACAAAGAGGTAGATTCATCCTTGATACCATTTCACGGTCCACATAATTGCCGATTGCTCCGCTGTCGATGTAAGCTTCAATTGCATGCAAACGATCCGGACGTTCAGGGCTAATGAGGACCATAGGCACCACGAAATGCGAGGTCACGGAACAGATTTTAACGCTCGGCAAGAGGACCTCTACACTTGTCGGGCTAGGTCGTTTCCCTGCTCAGAATTTGTGGTACAGGTAACTGCAGCTTCTACAGCCTTCTTAGCTGGTTTCACTGGACAGTCTCGAAGAAAGTGCCCCGAGTTTCTGCAATAGAGGCATAATTGCAGCTGTCTTCTCCTTTCTCGCTCTTTTTGGGTTAATGGTCCTTTCATGCCCCCTATTTGCATGGGTTCCACGGTGTCAACTCCCCTAGCTAAGGTCTGCGGTTTGGAAAACACTCGGGTATCAAATTTGGAACGATCAGCCTTCCTGTTCTGTAATCTGTGGTCCAATTGAACAACTAGGTCAATATAGTCTGAGCAGTCTTGTGGGGGATTCACAACTTGAGCTAACACATCCTTGAGCTCTCCACGCAGGCCTCTGTAGAAAAGCGTAATTCTCTTATCCTCAGGCCATTGAGTTTCCACTATAAGTCTGTTGAATGATGCGATGTAAGTCAAAAGGTCTTGATTACCCTGTCGTAACGATAGGAGTTCATTGTCCAAGGCCTGCCCTTGTGAATGTCTTGCGAACAGTTTCTCCATGCTGGACTGAAAAGCCTGGAAATTATGAAGAACCGGATCATCCTGAGTGACTAAAGGGATCGACCAATCTGCGGCACTGCCACTGAGATAAGAAAGCACGAAGGCCACCTTGGCCTGATCTGTTGGGAAGGCTGCTGGCCTACATAAGAAGTGTATGCGGCACTGGTTAATGAACACTGCAAATCTCTTTGGGTCACTAGAAAAGCGTTCGGGCGGAGCCAAGGGCACATTACCGGGTAGATTGATTTGCACTGGGTTTGTGGAGGATGCTGAAGGATAGTTTCCTCCTGAAGCGGGCAGAGGTGTTTGTCCTGCCTGCGTTTGTAGCAATTGCCTAGCGAGGTCATCTGTTCGCTCCTTGGATATAATCAGCTCTCTTCTTAGAGCGTTCGTTTCCTGACGAGCTGCATGTACTTCCGCTTTTAGTTCCCCAAGTAACTGGGCCAATTGATCGGTATCTGAGGTTTCCATTGCGCCTGGGTAGGAGTTTTGCGGTGGGCTTCGCGTTCTGTAACGCTCACCTGATTCCCACGGAGGCGCTGGTCTTGGCAGGGTGGTAACTGTATCTTGAAAAGTGAAGTGCAGGACTCGATTGGCTTCCGGGGCTGGGCCTCTTCGCACTGTGAGTCTAACTCGAAGAGTAAGATGTCTGCAGGTGAAAGAATATGGGGTTAATGACCTGGGATTGTCGGGTGTCTCTCTCTCTCCCCCTCTCACTTTTCTGTGGAGCCCCAAGGTCAACGTGCTCACCTTAGATAGGTGAATGCTGGACTCTCCATCTGCGTCTGGTGCAGGGTGCCATTACCAGTTCCTTCACTGGGTTGAAACGTAGGCCTCTTGACTTCAGAGGATTGCTAACCGTCGTTAACTGCAGGAACGGTGAGTTTCGGGGCCCCTTTAATGTCCTTACAGTCTTTAGGTGCGTGGGCACGTTAGTATGGAATAGGGCTCTGTATAATGTTCTTTTCAAATGGTGCCTTTTGTCTTGCAGGGCTCTTGAGGCGGAAGATGGTGGTTTGAAGAGAGCCGGAGTTCGAGCCAGCGCATAGGAATGAAGCGCTTGGGAGTGCGTAAGTAAGTGCCTGTTGCCTGCTTTCGAAATGCACTCCAACTGTCTCTTTTCTTTTGCAGGTATGAGTTCGGATGTTGAAGAGACTCTGGAAAACGCCGGAGTATTTGCAGGCGCCTAATTGTGGAGGGCGCGATGGCACGTGAATAAATAGCCTGCCTAATGTCTCTCCTTTTCTCTCTCAGGTGAAGGAATGCAGCGTTGAAGAAAACCGGAATTCGAGGGGTGCCGGTAAGTAAATTCCCCACAGGAATAATTATGCTTTTGTCTTCACAGGCTTTTATAATGGCGGAGGAGCAGCGCGAAGAGTTGGTAACTGCCGATGGATCAGGTAAGGAAAGCGCTGCGAATGAAGGTTGCTTTGCTAACCTGTTGTTTCTTTGTCTTTGCAGGTGCTTCTGAAGGCTGGATACAAGAAAGGTAAGCTTTTGTTCTCACAGGTTCAGGATCGGAAGCAAGAAGACTGGAACCGACACGGTGAGCGTTCTGCTGCAGATGCAGAATAACGCGAAGCACGTTGCATCAATCGGGTGTGGTTTTAATAGCCTTGGAGTGATGAGGCATCTTCCTCCACTGCCTCGCCCAGGAAAGAAAAGAGTTCCTGTTCTAGAAGAGTTCCAGTGTTGTATCCAGGGAGTGGAGCCTGCCCCACCCAGGTAAGAAACTAGTCCCGGCTCGTAGAGTATTCCCATATGGCTGGTAAGTAAGCAGCATGGTCTGCTGCAGGTAAGTCCACCCAAGCATCTTTATACATGTTATGAGCCCGGCGCTTCCAGTGCCGGGACCAGTGATTTTGATGAGCCTGGTGCCACCGGCGCCAGGACAAGGTCCAAAAGGTCCCAATGGGGACCGGCTGGTGCCTAGGATGAAGATTAGAGGCCTGCTTCCAAGGACGTTGGGCTGGTCCTAGCCCCTTGGAAGCAGTGATCATGACACCGCCCTTTCGGACGACACCATTGGCAGCATTGATGTATGCCTGTGATTGATGAAAATGTTTGAAATTGTTATATATCTAATTATGAATCTCAATCCATTTCATTGGTGATGTTTTGGTAATTTACTGTGATCGTATAGCCAATGGTTCGTTTTGAGGATTTCTTCACTTTCTATGATATTTTTTCGTTCTGTAAATTTCTATTTTTAAATTACTAGTTTTCCTATTATGAGCCTGTTAAGTCCTATAAATATCTATTTCAACCCTACTCAAGCCCACTGGCTTGATTGCAGCCTCGACACATAGCTCGCGCCCTTCTAGAGGGGCCGCGATCACGTGTCATATATTACATCGTTGCTTAGCAACGCTCTGATGCGGCGAGGTCTGTCTGCTATCGGCAGACCCAGAGAGAACTGCTCCGCTCCGTTTTCCGTGACGGTAAGCTTTACATACACGTTCTGCTAGCAATGATGCGTTTAACAACGCTTTTACCAGGAACGCTTCTTAAAAGAAACTAACACGACCTCCTGTTTACAGATACCGCTTTTCAGTGACACGTACTTCACTGATTTCGGCGGGGCAGTTCATTTATTTGACTATGACAGCTCTAATTCAATTTGCTACGTTTGACTTACCATTCTCAAGTAATTGACTATTTTCTTTATACATAGCTACATTAAGTTAGCGCTTACATTAAATACTGATTGGTTTTCCTTTTGCTTTTGTTTTCTTTGATTCGGTCTACCTTCTGCTTCTGCAAACACTACTTATTGTTATGTACTGCATACTTTTCGTATTGTATGTGAAATTTGGATTTTGCACTGTTTGTTCTAATTATGTGAATGTACATATAATGTTTATGTTGTTCAGACTTGCCCTGATGAAGGAATATCTATTCCGAAATGCATTGGCATAATTTAGTCTGTGTATTGAGTTATTTGTGGCAAACTCTTCCTCACAAAAACGTCATTAGTGACAACCTTCTACTTTTTCATAAAACCTTGGTTTGACAGATAAAATCATTGTTGAAACACAACAGCATTTTTTGAGTTTTTTTTAACATTACCTTTATAGTTGATACTGAGTGCCTATAGGATCTGAAATTAATTATAACCCAGATTGGGATCTCAGAGAGCGGCTGTATAACTGGGTATTTCACCTGGTCTCCTGCTTCAGTTCTATGGACAGCCGTCTCATTCGCAAATGTTTGCGACGTCACCATGTGACCATACCCACGCTGAGCGTCGGTTCTTATTTGCGAACAGGGTCCAGGCCACTGAACAGCAAATAAGTTATTTTATGAGGAATCCTGGTGATTTGAGCTAAAACTTCACCCTTGCAGAGGTCCCAGACCATGCACTGGTCGATCTGGACACTTTCTGGAGGGTTTTGAGCCCAGTTTAGGGTTCAAAGTGTCTGTGGAGCATGCAACTGTCTGCGGCATACTCCCCCGCACCTCTATAAAAGCCCACACCTCAGTGCTGCTCCTCATTCTGTTTTTGGATTTCCAGGACAGAGCACTGGGCTGTAATTGGCATTGCTGTTGCTAAATGTCCTGCTCCAAGCACTTTTCTGTGGTTTCCACTACCAGCTGCCGACGTGTGTCTTGGGTGTGCATGCTTTTTACCACCGTTGGTCGTAAACCCAAGGCTAGTGCTGCCAAGGTTTGCTGCAATGGGTACTCAGTTGAGGCAAATCTGGGCTGTACAGTTATGGGACTGCCTCCATGCGGCGACACTTGAGATCCAGCCTCAAAGCAGCAGTTCGGAGGGTCGTCCCCATCGAATAGGGCAGTAGGTTGAGATCCACTGCAGCATCCTCAAAATCTGCTCCTGTCACCAGAAGGGATACGCCTGTGTGGCAGCGGATTCCTCATACAGCTTCACGGGCCATACGCAGTGCAGTAGATCCTTACCTTTCAAAGGTCACTAATTTGTGTGTGTACTGCTATGCAGTTCTCTGCAGAGGTAAGCAGATCCGGAGTGGTTTTGAGGCTACGGTCCGGGACCATGAAGGAAAGTGCCCCCTACCTCAATGAGGCACACCCAACCTCTTCCTCTCTACATCTGCCCTTTCTTATCCCGGTGGTTGGTGCCCATTCCCTACCCATCCCTCCCTTGTGTGTTGTGTTTAGAAAATCCCCAAAATTCACAAAACACAAAAATAATAAATACTTTTTTCAGAGCCACCTTTCACAGTTTAAAAAAAGAAGTGCCAATGAAATGGTGCAGGCCCGTGTGCAGTTCGCGAAGTCCACGGACAGTGGGGTAGTCTGCAGACTTCCAAAGCATGCATGGTGTGGCAGCATGTAAACCATTGTATTCTTTTCCGGGAGAACGTGGTAGCTCTGAAAGGAGCCTTTTTTTTTTTTTTTTGTTCTTGGAAGTTTTGAAGTGGCAAACACCTACTGCACACATGCTTGCTATGCGTTCAAGAACGGCTGCAAAGCATTTTGTATATTGTATAAAAAAAGGTGATTGTCATCATCAGTAAGATGGATGTCAACTCTGCGGAAAATGTTGGTGCTACGAAATGTAATGATTTTATTGTGAAAGGAAGACATACTAACATCTGGAAAAAATGCGCGCACAGCCTTGTTTACATTGTGCCTGGCTTTCTCCGTTAGGGGACCAAATGATGAAGAGCGCAGCCACATCTGTCTCTGGGCAATGCGTGAAAAAATGACTCACGAGTTTGGAAACATGGCCATGACTTTCGCAAGTGCCTCCTTCATTGCAAACTGCAGAGAGATTCCAGTAATATGGCCTAAACTGTTCCCTCCACAAAGCGGGGAAGCAAATCCAGCCACTTCATCCCATACACTCCATACCAGTGGACATCCACATGGGGGAATCCAAGATGTAAAGCTACTCCACAGTGCTATGTGTACCCCCTCAACCAATGTATAAGAATTGGTGACAAGGCAGGCGCTTTGCTGCCAGTCAAGTTTTCCTGCATTAGCTTCTCCTCCAAACGCACATTTTCATGACTCCATCAATCTTCAGGGAGGCTGTGTTTCTTTGCTTTTTCAGGCGTGTCTTCATTTCCTTTTCAGGTGTGGCAAGTTAATTGACTCTAAGAATTCTGGTACTTGTATTTTTCGCACTTAATTTTTCTTGCAGGTGGCTGGAAACAACTACCTCCATAGCACAAATCTTCCCCTTGATGGGGCGAGGGTGAAAGCCATGGTTGTGGCTCTCCATTGTAAGGTATGATGGCCCTGCTGCTGCTGCCTTTTGAGCCCGGGACTCCTGGAACAATGTTTAGGAATTGGTGACAAGGGAGGCGCTCTGTTGCCAGTCAAGTTTTCCTGCATTAGCTTCTCCTCCAAACGCACGTTTTCATGACTCCATCAATCTTCAGGGAGGCTGTGTTTCTTTGCTTTTTCAGGCGTATCTTCATTGCCTTTTCAGGTGTAGCAAGTTAATTGACTCTAAGGATTCTGGTACTTGTATTTTTCATACTTAATTTTTCTTGCAGGTGGCTGGAAACAACTCCCTCCATAGCACAAATCTTCCCCTTGATGGGGGAAGGGGGAAAGCCATGGTTGTTGCTCTCCATTGTAAGGCATGATGGCCCTGCTGCTGCTGCCTTTTGAGCCCGGGACTCCTGGAACAATGTTTAAGAATTGGTGACAAGGCAGACGCTCTGTTGCCAGTCAAGTTTTCCTGCATTAGCTTCTCCTCCAAACGCACGTTTTCATGACTCCATACATTTTCAGGGAGGCTGTGTTTCTTTGCTTTTTCAGGCGTGTCTTTATTTCCTTTTCAGGTGTGGCAAGTTAATTAACGTTAAGGATTCTGGTACTTCCACATGGGGGAATCCAAGATGTGCAGCCACTCCACAGTGCTATGCGTACACCTTCAACCAATGTATCCATGAGTCCCCTAAAATCCACACACTCTGCCTTCTGAAAGACCCAGCCGTAGCCATAGCCATCTGCAATCCTCTGAGAAAACAGATATTCTGCCACAGTCTCTCCTTGAACACCACACGCAGGAAACCTTATTGACCAATCCCCTGGCTGCCACAGTCCCATTTTCATGCCTGCCATCCTCAAAAGCCCTGGATGTGGCATGTGCGATCCACGGACTAACGCGGTGTCCTCAAACATATCGTGCAATTCACGGGGGTGGGGAAATACATTTTAACCAGTGTAATAGATTTCCTCATTAGTGATGGCTCCGAAAAGAGCAGTTTTTTTTTTACAGTTGCTTGTAAACAAACACCTTTTATTTTGTATTTTTTGGGGGGGTTCTCTTCTTCTCCACCTTACTGTTTTACATCAACCTCTGCAAAACATCCCTTAGATTCTGAAAATAATGAGCATTTCCAAGATTGGACAACAAAATGCCATTTGTGGTAAAATAGTGCACACTAACAGAGTCAATGTTGTCGTTGGAGAAAACAGACATCTCAGCACGTCTCAAAACTTTACCCATGCCTCTATTAACAAGGCACCTTCCACATTTTGCTGGGGATGAAGACATTGGGTTTATTCCATTGTGCTCTTGGTAGTATTTCAGGAAAAAAAAACACCTTTGTACTAGGGAAAGCAACATTAGTTCTTACACCAACAACTTCAATTCAGGAAGCAAACTTGGGGCACTGATGTGGCCCAAATGCTCTCCTCCACAGTGCACCACCAAAACATCAGGAATACCAAAAATATCCATGTTTCTACAAAGAGCAAGCAGTGCCTGCAAAAGGCAGCCAGGCACACTGCACCATAAAGCCTCCCAGCCCGGAAACCTAGATCTGCAGAAACCCCTCTTGCCTTTGCACACATCTCCAGATAACATACTCCCACTATCCCCACTATCCATACAATAACTTCAGCCATCTTCACTGCACAACCAACACAGCAATGAAAAAAACATTACCCTCCCTTCCTGTAAGGCACACACTTTTAACACCTGATTGGCTAATCCCCGCAGTCCCATTTCCATGCCAGGCATGCTCAGAAGCCCCGGATATGGCACGCCCTATCCGCAAATTACCACAGTGTCTGCAGACCCAGTAACACACACGCATCCCTTCTTCCCTTTCCACTTGCAGCACTCTCTCATTGGCTACTGGTAAGCAGTCCCACAACCATCCACCAGTCACATCCAAATTCACTACATCTAACTCTGTCAACTCAGTACAACACTGCAGATGTACTGTTCAACACTCAGAGCACAGGTCTCCTGTCATTCCCAAGCACCTGCATCCAATAGTACTGTAAAACCTCCAATATTTCTACTTCAATATTCATCCACATCTACATCAATCAACACAAACTACAGGTATGCATATGTTTTGTAATGCACACAGAAAATGAAAACTGCATGTATGTTAACAAAGCATTGCAAGTACATATGTCAACAGGGTGCCTGCCACTTGCCCTGCATAACCTACTCAATAATTATACTGTCATTTGTACCATCCCCTCACATCAACTGGCAGTTACTTACAATGCTGTTTGCTTTCACAGTTTTCTTGTACTGACCACTAGCATAACAGTTACAAACCACATCTTTCTATTTCATCACCACTACCTGGGATTTAAAAAAAAAATAAAAACACTTTGGGCACATTTGCACAGCACATTCAAATGCCAGCTCTTATGTCAAAGGCACAGAATGCACACAAAAAAGATAACTGCATGTATGTTTGGAAAGCATGGCAAGTACTTGCATTGCACAATTGACAAAGTGCACCATTGGGAGGAAAGCAAAGAAATGCATGTGTACATTGGAAGCAGTGCTATCTGTAAATTTGGATAAATAAATAAAACAACAGAAAATCATTTCTGCACTCATGTAGCGAGCATCTATGTGTGAGAAAGTTAACAAAATTCTAGATACAGTAACATTCTCCTGTCCAAACTTTACATCTTTCTGCTCTTTTTCTCACTCTACTATGACTTCCACTAATCCATTTAAAAAAACAAGTACTGCAAACACATCTTACACACTTCAAAAGTGCAGCCCCTTAGGGAAAAGTTATCATTGCAGCACTGGCCCCCATACCAACAATGCTAACACTCCCAAGTCCCCACTCGTATGCAGTGCTGTACAATTGCACACACACACTAACTCTTCCTGCCAACAAATCTTCCTACAATCTAAAACATTGTGTTCTCCCTCTGCTATTACTGTACCATTAACACACATACCCACTAACTTCCTTCATTTGCAATTGCGATGAAGAACCGCCTCCTAAAAGCCAGTGACATCTCTGCTGGAAGATAAAATGCAGAAGAAAACTACTCTTCACATCCAACAAAGTAAGTGCAGTACTGTTGTAGTGTTCTATCTGTTACTCAGACAGTGGAGTGTTGTTGTATTGTACCTTAGACAATTTTATCCAACCCCACCGCACTTGCTTCATCCTTACTCATTGTACCTTGCCAGGTCCACTGTTTCTATTGTCATCAGAACACCAGTATGTTAATATCCACTAGTTTTATAAAAAACATTGTGATGTCCTTACTTCTTCAAGAACATTATACTGTCACACGCACTGAAGCAAACCTTTCCCGTAGGAACACACACACATGCCAGTACAACCTTTCTAACCAAAAGTAACAGCCCTTTGCACAATCACACTCCTCTATATATACTTTCCCTCATATTGAGACACTCATGCAGAGTACACACAAATACAATGCACAACTTCCAAGCCCAAACTTTACTTTTTCTCCAACAGGCACATGACATTGCCTACCAAAAAGCAACTCTGTAGAAAACAATGCAGAAATAGAGCATATAAAACTCAAACCATGCAAAATGGCCAGCCACCTATTACAGACTTTGTTCAAAAAGTTCAAACAAAACAGTTAATACAGTCACTGAGCAAAATGGAACCAGGTAGCAGGAAAAAACATGTGACTTCTCTACCGAAAATGTAAAACTAAAACTTACTGGGAGTTCATGGGATAAATGTGTGCCGAAAACGGGGGTGCCAGCGTCAAAAATGCAGTGCACGCGTGCGAAATGCACGCAAGTGCCCGTTTCCCATTTCATCGAACACATTGCGCGTGGCTTGCCCTCGACCTGCGCCGAATCAGCGCGGCTTCCATACGTCATGGCGACATCATGGAAACCCTGCGGGAGACGCCCAGAAAAGGCACACACCGTCCACCGCACACTCCTAAAAAGGGGGCAGAAACATGCAGAATGGGGAACAACATGCAAAAATGTGGGGCGTTACGGGGGAAGTACTGCTGCAAAATCCTTGCAACACCCACAGGCATGCTAACAACATGTATTCATGGAATCCAACAGGACAAACCTGCGTGCCCCAAAAGATGCGCAAAGCCGGAAACATGAATGCCCCGGGGAAGCTGGTATAAGCGCCCCCGGGCAGCATAAAAGTGCGTGCAAACAACAAACAAGCACATACAGCTACGATGAATGTACCATTTCTCGCAGCAGTGATCGTCAGACACCGCACGGGGATCAGGCTAGCCAGAACCTGCATTGTTTTACCCAGGACCAGCCTTTCTGGGATGCCTGATGACCAAGTCTATGGCAGGTATAGGTTTCCACCTCATATTATCATAGACCTAGTCACTGAGTTGGAGGATGACCTCACATCATCCACCCTTTGCTCCCAAGCACTGATCCCCTTGGAAAAGGTGCTCAATGTCCTGCATTTTATGGCCACTGGGTCTTTTCAGCGGTCAACTGCCATAGTTGGGGGAATCTCACAGCCCACGCAGTCACACTGCCTATACTAGGTGTTGGCAATCATGACTGCACGCCCCTCAGTCCGCAGGCACATATACATGCCCAGAACACCCGCGGAAAGGCATGCCGTGGTCCAGGACTTTTACGGGGTGGCACACTTCCCCAAAGTGCTTGGTGCCATTGATTGCACACATGTGGCCCTACGTCCACCTAGGGCCACTGAGCACATCTATCGCAACCGCAAGCACTGGCATTCCATCAACGTGCAGGTTGTATGCGATGCCAAGGGAATCATCACCTCTGTCTATGCAAACTATCCAGGGTCCACCCATGACAGTTTCATATTCAGAATGTCAGCCCTAAACCGGGACCTGGAAGCTGGGAGGCATGGCAATACATGGCTCATTGGTGAGTACAAATGCCTGTGCACATGCATGAACACACAGATAAATAGAGAAACCCAACTAATGACAACCATTCTCAACTCCCCAGGGGACAGTGCCTACCCTCTGAGCACCTACATGATGACACCAATACGGAACCCCACCACACCACCCCAGGTAAGATACAATGCAGCCCATATTGCAAATAGGGGCATAGCGGAGTGCACATTCGGAGTGCTCAAGTCACATTTCCGCTCCCTTGACCGCTACGGTGGACAGCTACAATATGCAGGATCATTGTGGCAGCATGTGTCCTGCACAAGGTTGCAACACGGCACGGCATACCGGTGGACATGGTGGTGCCCCCAAATCCCCAACTACATGCACGGACGCCGCACATGGGAGGGCAAAAAGCACATGGTAATGCAGCCCGTACCTAGCTTGTGGCTTCATTTTTCACCTAAAATCCCACCCCTATGGAGTGCACAGAGGCCTTGCACATTCCAAGTGACAATCGATGAAGACAAATGGACAGTCAACTGTCACAACCTTACCACCCTGAGAATGTGTCCTTGGAAGTGCTACATTGTGTGCATCCCTATCTACTTAAACAAAAACAACCCTGTGTGACCAAAAGGTGCACATGCAAGGTGCATAATCCACCACCCCCATGTAAAAAAGCACATCCAAATCCTGGCATGTCACCTAAACCCTCCCAAACCCCATGTCACCCGCCCGACACACCATGCCATGGCATGCAATCTGAAAACTCCAAAATAAATGCACAACACATGACACAACAGTCACAAAGTGTACTGTGTTAAATGGAAACAGGCCAGAGACAATTCCCTCTGACACAGAATCTGATGAAATGACTGACCAAAAATGTCCAACCTATACCAAAAGAATGTAAATGCATGCCACTAATGTTTCCAACACCCAAAGTTTGAACCTTTGGTGGCATGCATTTCAGGTAATTAAAAAATGAAAAAAACAAAATGTGGGTGCTGCAGGGGTGTCCCCTGCAACACCCGCTCACCACACTACACAGTATAGTGAGCGGGGGTTGCGGGGTGGAACTCCCTGCCCAAAAAATTGAAATAAAGGAGCCTGCAGTGCTGGTTCCTGATCATGGAAGTGAAAAGGAACTGGCGCTGCTGTGACACAGCATGTCTCAGAAGGTAAGTAGGGTGTGCGTGGGGGTATGAAGGGGTGGTGTCGGGGGTGGGTGTGGGGGTGTGTTGTGTGTGTGTTGTGGGTGGGGGGGGTGGTGTGGTATTGAAGGGGTATTCAATGCAAGTTTGCATGGGAAATGTACGAACCTTCAGTGTTGCGTACATTTCTCATTAAAACTTCTCCATCGCAGACTTCTCTGCGATGCAAAAATCAGGCTGATCACCTGACACATCAAAAGCAAACCCAACACATGACTATCTATTCACCAGCATAACATATCATGAACACAGGACTCAACAGTGAAAATGCCAGCCAGTAACCAATCACTATAGCACAAGTGTTTCAATGTGACATTGCCACCACACGTCCCCCTCGATCTTGAGTGTGTCTCTGACGGCTAAAAGGGGCATGGTACCGCATACAGCATGAAGTGCATCAACAATGTAGACATGCATAAGCAACATGAAAACATGCACATTAAATAATATACAAACCAGAATTCAGGCCAACCATGCACTGGAGAAACCATCATGAATCCCCACTAGGGGAGTATACACAGGTTGGACTTCAGACTGCCCACAGATATGATGGAAGCCCAATGCCTCTGTGTAAGCTACTGTCACAAAGTGCCATCATTGCGATCCCATGGAAAAGGGAAGTAGGAGTGGCATATGTGTCTGGAACCCAAGCCACAAACACCAACACGAGACAAGCCTGTATGGGCCCTGCTGGAACACACAGTGGATGCAACACACTGTTACATGAATGCACATGGGGGCACCCATGAGGGAGGAGGTGCAGGGTGCACCTGAACACCCACACGCGTTGATGTTGAGAAAGAAAATCCTCAATGGGCTCATGGTCTGCACGGCTAGGCCATAGTGAGGGAATCGCTTTCACTGTTGTCACCCTCTGGTTGAATATCAGGAGGTGTGCATGGTAAGGGTGCATGCCCACGCATGGCCCTGGCATGCCCCTCCATGGCAGCAAGCATGCAGGTCTGTTAAGCCTGGTTCTGCAGGATGTTGGCATGGAGGTCCCCATGCAGCACTGCACGTGTAGCACAGAGTTCCTCCTGCAAGGTCTCACGTGTAGCACAGAGTTCTGCCTGCAAGGCCTCACGTGTCAGACAGACCTCCTCAAAGCTTGCATGGAGTTCAGCCGAGAAGGTGTGTTCTAGCTGCCCCATCTGCTGTTCCGCCCGTGTACCCTGGCTCATAAAAAGTGTAGCTAGAGTAGTACTGAGGGAGATGTTCTCTTCCCTCAGCGGAACGTGGAACACGTTGCCTGCTGCTGGAGCTCCACCTGCCTTTCAGGGGGGAGAATGGAATCGGCCACACGTTCCACGTCCTAAGCCATCATCTCACATGATGCCCCCTGTTGCTGTGCAATGGCATACATGGAATTCTCCCACACAGTGTTCCCCGGTGGTGCACGGCCACAGTGTTGCCGGACAGCACACCTGTTTGGCCCAAGGAGACCTGTTCCTTGTTGTGCTGGCGCTGCCTGGGGCTGCAGGTCTGAATTCTTCCATTGATCTGCTGCTCCAGGAATAGGAGCAACTGGCGTGGAGCGTGACCCTGTATCCGTAACCACCACAGGCTATGTGGTGGCAACACTGACTGGCCCCTTGAGAGTTATACCACCACTGCAGGTATGTGGGAGAGAACAGCATCCACTGCAGAATCACTCAACTGCAACGGCATAGATGGATCAATATCCATTCGGCATCAGAGGCGTGGAGATCCTCAGAGGTCTACCCAGAGCAGCCCTGGACAGGATGGTCTGGAGCACCAATGGATGCTCATGGGCTACCACACCACGCCCTCCACTGGTGCCTGGTTTGTGCCCTGAACCCTCCACCCTCTCTGCCATCTCCTCCTCCCCCTCCTCTGCTGCCAGTGTCTCATCACCTGCAAAAAAGCAAAAGAACACATGAGCACACGTCAATAGCATATACCACAAACATAGGCATCACAATGTTGACAGCCAACAAATGAAGCAGCCATGTCACACATGACACAAACTCTGGCATGCACGCAGTGGCAATGAAATGGAAGGGGAACCTGAAAGCAGACATGGATGCGTGTCAAATGTGAATCCAAAACATGTACTGCATGTGGCATAGCACGAGCATCACACACTAGCTTCTGCCTGTCATAGACCTTACACAAAAATGACAGATGCCAAAGAACAGATGTCACGTAGCATAGCCATGGCAGAACTGTCAACCAGCCCCAGATGGAAGTTAAAGAGTACTGTCCGTGACACATGTAAAATGCATGTCACCATACAGGACATGTAAATCACTATGACAAAAAGAACACATGTGTCACAGGATGCAACAACGCTAGTGTGTTTCAATATAGTGAAGGAAGGCACATGGATACATTCATGCTAGGTCACTTTGACATCACACAGGTGAATAGGCATGTAGAAGGGGGATACAGGGCTCAGAAGTGTGTGGGTGCAGTGCAGTACATGTGTACGGCCTCAACCATCAATATAATCACAAACGCAGTGATGTCAATGTTGTGTCATGATGGCAGTGTAAGGGCAAGTGCAGTCCTCATGTGCAAAGTGTTGGCAGTGGGTTGCAGGGATACAGTAACCCCGCCCCCCCACAAGTTCGGGTAATGGGTGGGAGGCAGTGCATGGCTCAGAATGGTGGATCGAAGAACTGTGTTGTGGCAAACAGTGTGGGCATGTGTCAATTGCATCATCTCAGTCATCTGAGACTACCGCAGAGGAGTGTAGGACAGAATGCACAACACATTAGGAATCATCAGAAGTTCACCCAGACACAGAGAAGCCACAACACCAGTTGCATAGAGGCAAGGAGGCTGTACCAGAGGGAGTCTTACGCTCGACACAGACGAGGACACCCCAAAAATGGGTGTGATGAGGAAATGACCCTGACTGAGAATGAAAGAGATGACCAAATACCATGAGACGGATAAAATACCAGAGATGGAGTACTGTTACGCTCACATGGTATCCACAGGGACGCCACCCAGCCGGGTCACTCACTGGTATGCTTCTCAGCTTTGCCCTGATGTGGTCTGGCGGGAAGGTTCTGCCTGAAAATACAGGAGGAATGTGTTCAAGACTGACCTACTGGGGTAAGTATCCTCCCTCCACCCCCGTATGATTTAAGTCCCTCTGGCGCCCTCTCCTCACCTTGTGGTAGAATTAGGCGTGCTCTCCGTCCTGCCTTCTTTGCAGGGGCGCGTTGTCTTTCATGGGCGAGTGCGGTCCAGTTATTTCACTGACGCCGGCCCGTTTCATACTGTTCAGGTAGGTCTTATTGCTTTTCTTTAGTTTTGTTGGTATCCTGAATGCCTTTCTTTGTTTAAAATGTCTCTTTTTCTCCCTTAGGTGTGCAGAGCTTCAGCGCAGCAAACTGGCTTGGTTGTGCCCCGCTGGTAAATGTTGGTGCATTAAGAGCGCTATGATGCGGTAAGTAAGCGCTATGCGCAGCGCTGCAAAGTCTTGCCTCTGCTAACCTGTGTTTTCCTTCCTTGTAGGTCGCGGTGTTCTTCAGCGCAAATGGAATGTCCGGAGTGGTGCCTGCCGAGAGGCGACCAGCCAGGTAAGCCTTTTGAGCAGTTCGCAATTTGTTAATGTCTCTACTGCTTTCTTTAATGTTGCCTCTATCTTCCTCTTTCAGGTCGTTCTGTCCGGGAGGCGTTCAGATTCGAGGAAGCTATTCTCAGTAGCTGCGAGTGTTTAAAGATGAAGACTGCAGGTGAGATGCTGCTGCTAATGAGGTTCCTTTTGTCTCCTTGCAGGTTCTGCTTCTCTGAGGTTCGAGGGAATAGTTGGACACGGTGAGCGTCACGTTGCAAGCTGCAAAGTAACGCGAAGCATATTGTCTTGCTCGGTGTGGTTTAAATAGCCCCAATAAAATAGTCCAGGAAAAGTAGTCCCTAGGCTACCACACCCAAAACACTAGATCGCATAGCTTGGTTCTTAGGACCCAAGCTATGTGGATGCCTCCATGTTGGCTGACAATAATAAAGTAGTTCCCAAGCACATTGTTTATTCATGGTGTATGAGCCTGGCGCCATAGGCACCAGGACTGGCCCCATGAGGGCTTTTGAAGAGGATGCCAGGCTCTAGAGGCCCGAGTCCTGACTCCACCTGGCCAATGGGTTTGCCAGATGGGTTTTGGGCGAGGGTCATGACAGCACTCCCCCCTAAGGCCCCTCCCATGGTGCTCCTTCTGTCTGGCCCAGGTTTGGCTGGTAAGTTCCAATGGAATTTCCTGATTAGACGTGGTGCGTGGATATTCTCACTGGGCTCCCAGGATCTATCTTGTGGTCCAAATCCTTTCCAATCGACAAGATAATATGGCTTGATCCTAGAGTATTTAGAGTCCAAGATATCTTTGAATTCGAATTCTGGTTCTCTGTCAACAAGCATGGGCTTAGGTGGTGTCCCAATCCGTGTGAGGGGTTGCATTGGTTTCAGGAGGGACACATGGAATACCGGGTGAATGTGTAGATTAGGTGCTAAATCCAGTTTCACGGCTGATGGGTTGATAACTCCCTTAATGGTATAGGGTCCTAAGAATCTGGGATGAAGGGTCCGGGTTCCTTTGATGGGTACGAATTTAGCGGCTAACCAAACTTTGTCTCCTACTTGATAATCAGGGGCCTTTTTCCGGTTTTGGTCGGCGGATCTCTTTTCTTTTTCTTTGGCATGAATAAGGTGTTCCCTTGCCCTTTTGAAAGCCTGAGTAATGAATGTATGTAGAGTCTTTACCGCTGGCATTTCCAAGCTGGCTGGAATGTCTAGTTCAGAGGTACGTGGATGTCTGCCATAAAGGGTATAGAAGGGCGTTTGTCCGGTGCTTGAATGCAAAGAATTGTTATATGCATATTCGGCTATCCATAGTAGGTCTTTCCAATTCCTTTGTTCGTGGTGCAGCATGCACTGTAAATATAGATCAAGTGTCTGATTGGTTCTCTCGGTTTGGCCGTCCGTTTGCGGATAGTGACTGGTAGATAGCCGAACGTCGATCTGCGCCATTGCACAACATTTTTTCCAGAAGTGTGAAACAAACTGGCTGCCTCGATCAGAGACCAAAACCTAAGGGAAGCCATGTAGCTTAACCACGCCCTCCAGGAACGCTTTTGCTAAAGTGGCTGCGTCTGGGAGGCCTTTGAGAGGAATAAAATGGGCCATCTTCGAGAATAAGTCCACAACTACAAGGATGGTATTGAACCCTTGGATTGGAGGTAGATCAGTGATGAAGTCAAGGGAAAGAGTGTGACATGGAACTGGAAGAATGTCCAATGGTTGTAGGAGACCAGATGGTTTTTGTTTCTGTGATTTATTTTGTGCGCAGACACCGCAGGACTGAATATACTGAATGATGTCCTTACGCTAGGTAGCCACCAAAAGTTCTCTTTCACCTTTGCTAGGGTTTTAGCGATCCCAGGATGCCCTTCCATCAGTGAATCATGATAGTTTGAAATAATATGCTGTTGTAATTCCTTCTTGGGTACATATAGACGATCCCTAAAAAAGAGTAGATGGTCCTTGATGGTATATTGTTCTCCTTGAGTTTGCCATGCGAGGTAGGCATCAGGATTCATTGTCCGTTGGATTTCTTTTCGTAGTTCTGCTTGTGTTAAGGCTGTTGTGATACCCAAGAGTTTGTCTTCAGGTATAATAGGTACTGGGTCTGGAGTTGTATATACTATTTCATCTATGTCCATGCGAGATAAGGCATCCGCCTTTCCATTTCTGACTCCTGGTCGAAATGTGATTACATAATCATATTTGGCAAAGAAAAGGGCCCACCGTAATTGGTGCGAGGACTGGGCCTTGGCTGTTTTGAGATATTGCAGGTTTCGGTGGTCTGTGATGTCTGTAATGGTGTGTCTGGCCCATAGAAGGTAGTGGCTCCAGGCTTCTAAAGGCGGATTTGATAGCCAGGAGTTCCTTGTCCATGATGGCATAATTAATCTCTGGAGGTGAGATCTTTTACAACCAGAAGGCCACAGGATGTAGCTGGCCGGTTTCCGGGTCTCTCTGTGAAAGGACAGCCCCCTTGGCGAGACTGGACGCATCAGTTTCAACGACATAAAGGAGGTCTGGACGAGGATGTCGCAGGATTGGAGCAGAGGTAAACCTTCATTTAAGTTCCTGAAAGGCTTCTTCTGCTTCTTTGGGTCAAGCAAACCTTTTATTGTTTTTTCGTAATAGTACTGTGATTGGGTGCACGACCTGAGAGAAGTCTGGGATGAACCGGCAGTAGAAGTTCGCAAAGCCCAGCATGCTTTGTACCCCTTTCAGAGACGTTGGTGAAGGCCATTTCAGAATGTCATCTACCTTGTGCACGTCCATTCCGATGCCTCCTGGAGTAAGGATAAAACCAAGAAATTCTACTTCGGTGACGTGAAAAAAGCATTTTTTAAGTTTGCAAACAAGCGATGTTGACGGAGCTTGGTGAGGACTGAACGAACGTGCCTGACATGATCTTGTTCCGAGGCTGAGTATACTAAGATGTCGTCTATGTACACTAAGGCACACACATCAATTAACTCCCTTAAGACGTCATTCATGAAATACTGGAATGCCGCAGGAGCATTGCATAACCCGAAGGGCATGACTTGATATTCTAACAAGCGGTACTTAGTACGGAAGGCAGTTTTCCATTCATCTCCTTTTTTAACTCGGACCAGGTGGTACGCTCGTCGAAGGTCCAATTTGGTATAAATATGGGCATCTTTAACTTGGTCTAGCATCTCAGGGATAAGTGGCAAGGGGTAGCGGTTCTTCACAGTGATCTGGTTTAATGTGTGGTAGTCAATCCAGGTTCTCAAGTCTCCTTCCTTTTTCGGTACGAAGAACAAAGGACTGGCTGCGGGGGACTTCGAGGGACGGATAAATCCGTTCGCAAGATACTGGTCTAAATAGGATTTCAAATGAAGGTTTTCTGGTTCTTTGAGAGCGTAGATCCTGCCGCAAGGGATTTGTGCACCAGGAACAAGGTCGATCTGACAGTCATAGGGCCTATGCAGCGGCCATGTATTGGCTTGGTCCTTTCGGAAAACATCCTGAAAATCATGGTATTCACTTGGCAAGGTATTAGTTGCTCCCAGGGTTGATACTGTCGCTCCGGGAGTCATGGGAATACAGAGGTCGAGTTTCTCCTCTTGGTAATAGCAGGCAGGGGAGCAGTCACCGGGGAAGGTTAATTTTCTTGCCCGCCAGTCTATCAAAGGGTTGTGAGCAACCAACCATGGCATCCCTAGTATTAGCCTGAACTGAGGTGCCTTGATGAGATCGAATGAAATAGACTCCCGACATCCATCCTGGCACAGAAAGGTTACCCTGGTTGTGCACTGGGTTACTGGTCCAGAAGAGATTTCTGTCCCATCCACAGTGGTTACCTTGTCCTTAGTTGGCTTAGAACACAAAGGAAGGCCCATCACTGCTGCCAGTTCTTGAAAAATATTATTTCCAACTGCTCCGCTCTCCATGTATGCTTCAACGGCATGCATTCTTGACGACTATTGGTGGTTAATTAAGATCACTGGTGTTGCAAAGTGTAAGGTCAGCAACTCTTTCTACTCACTCGACAAACTGACCTCTACGTTTGTCGAGCTTGGTAGTTTTCCGATTCCTTAGCTTCATCCTTCTCTGTGGCTCCGACTGTTCTTTTTGGGGGTTTTACTGGACAGTCCTTCAGGAAATGTCCTGGTTTCCCACAATACAAACAAAGCTGTTGTCTTCTTTTGTCCCACTCTTGTTTTATTAATGGAGGCCCTATCCCTCCAATCTGCATGAGTTCTACAGCATTTTGAGGTTCACGGGGTGTGTTTTCCCTTGGTCAAACATACACGGTCCGAGGGTCCGTCTTAGACCGATCTGCTTTCGGCCCTGCAACCGATGGTCTAGCTGCACGACCAGATTTATGAATTCTGCACAGCCTCTGGGTGGATCAACCACCTGGGCTAAAACGTCCTTTAATTCGCCTCGTAAGTCTCGATGGAATAACGTGGTTCTTTTGTTTTCTGGCCACCTAGCTTCAGCAACCAGTCTCTTGAAGGTAGCAATGTAGGTTAACAAGTCCTGATTCCCCTGTCGGAGGGACAAGAGTTCATTGTCTACTGCTTGTTCCTGGGTATGGCGAGCAAAACTTTTTTCCATTTCTCTCTGGAACCCCCCAAAGTCATGTAATAGAGGATCGTCATGGGTTAACAATGGAACCGACCAATCTGCTGCACTACCACTCAGGTATGATAAGACAAAAGCTACCCGAGCTTGGTCGTTTGGAAATGCTCCGGCCTACAAAGAAAATGAAGGCGGCACTGATTGATGAATGCCGCATACTTCCGTGGGTCGCCTGAGAACCTTTCTGGTGGTGCCAGGGGCACTGTTTCAGGTAACGTGATCTGTACCAGAGTGGGTGGTATGGCAGGATTTTGCATCATTGGATTGCTTCCAGGTAGAGGCGTCTGTCCTGCCTGTGATTGCAAGTATTGCCTGCTAATCTCTTCAGTGCGTTCTTTGGTCACTATTAGGTCTCTCCGGAGGGCATTAGTAACTTGTCAGGCAGAATGAACCTCAGCACGAAGCTCTCCTAGTAATTGGGCCAATTGATCCATTTCTGATGTCTACATGGCGCCCAGGTGGATTTGTTATGGGAGACTTTGCGTTCTGTTACGCTCACCTGATATCCACAGGGACGCCACCCATCAGGGTTACTTACTGGTATGCTTCTCAGCTTTGCCCTGATATGGTCTGCGGGGAAGGTTCTGCCTGAAAATATAGGAGGACTGTGTTCAAGACTCACCAACTGGGGTAAGTATCCTCCCTCCACCCCCGTATGATTTCAGTCCGTCTGGCGCCCTCTCCTCACCTTGTGGTAGAATTAGGCGTGCTCACCGTCCTGCCTTCTTTGCAGGAGCGCGTTGGCTTTCATGGGCGAGTGCCGTCCAGTTACTTCACTGACATCGGCCCGTTTGATATTGTTCAGGTAGGTCTTATTGCTGTTCTTTAGTTTTGTTGCTATTCTGCATGCCTTTCTTTGTTTAAAATGTCTCTTTTTTCTCCCTTGGGTATGCGTAGCTTCAGCACGGTGAACTGGCTTGGTTGAGCCCCGTTGGTAAATGTTGGCGCATTAAGAGCGCAATGATGCAGTAAGTAAGCGCTATGCGCAGCGCTGCAAAGTCTTGCCTTTGCTAACCTGTGTTTTCCTTCCTTGTGGTCGCGGTGTTCATCAGCGCTAGTGGAATGTCCAGAGTGGTGCCAGCCGAGAGGCGACCAGCCAGGTAAGCCTTTTGAGCAGTTCGTAATTTGTAAATGTCTCTACTGCTTTCTTTAATGTTGCCTCTATCTTCCTCTTTCAGGTCGTTCTGTCCGGGAGGCGTGCAGATTCGAGGAAGCTGTTCTCAGTAGCTGCGAGTGTTTAAAGATGAAGACTGCAGGTGAGATGCTGCTGCTAATGATGTTCCTTTTGTCTCCTTGCAGGTTCTGCTTCTCCGAGGTTCGAGGGAATAGCTGGACCCGGTGAGCGTCACGTTGCAAGCTGCAAAGTAACGCAAAGCGTGTTGTCTTGCCCGGGTGTGGTTTAAATAGCCCCAATAAAATAGTCCAGGAAAAGTAGTCCCTAGGCTACCACACCCAAAACACTAGACAGCATAGCTTGGTTCTTAGGAACCAAGCTATGTGGATGCCTCCATGTTGGCTGACAATAATAAAGTAGTTCCCAAGCACATTGTCTATTCATGGTGTATGAGCCTGGCGCCATAGGCACCAGGACTGGCCCCATGAGGGCTTTTGAAGAGGATGCCAGGCTCTAGAGGCCCGAGTCCTGACTCCACCGGGCCAATGGGTTTGCCAGAGGGGGTTTTGGGCGAGGGTCGTGACAAGTAGAATGAATAGCGTGACACAGACCCATAGGGGCTTGCGGGGAATGCACATGATCCATGAATTAACACTCATGTCCACTGTGAGACTGTTCCATCTGCACAGTCTGAGTGAGACACCCTGCATCAAGGACAAATGATGTACCACAAAGTACAGGTCTGGCAGAGTTGCAGAGGGAAGTGTGTATATCCACAGAAATTGGAAACAGATGGTTGCAGTATTCCAACATGGGTATCACCAGTACCATGGAGACAGTGATCTGCTGGGGCATAGAGAGGCAAGGAAGCATGCCCCTGAGGAGGATCAGCTTGCAAGGTGACCTCACAGAGACGTCAGTCATGTGACGACATAGGCTGAGTGTTGAGTGGAAGATCATCACAGGCTATCGCAAACATGTCTGGAAGCAAGAACATGGACTAGAGAGGCTGCCGAGTGATTGGCATGTAAGGAGGGTGCAGGTATGGTGATGAGGATTGCCTCCGTGTGCAGCACATGGCCTGTATGTAGACTGCATCACAACAAGCACATATCAGTCAAGCATCCCATGGTTCACACATCGCAGTCATGCCTACATCACCTGAACTGGCATTCAATCACAACACATCACCCAAGCAAAATACATATTGGCTGGACACACACGCATCAACATTCAACAGATATTGCATCAATATCCAGCATATCTCCCACTCCTTGGATCTGACCCTCATTGATGAACCCTGCAGTGATCTTCTCATGCGTACTGAGTTCATCGTCCACTGGTACTGGCCCACTGCCAGTCACCAGAGTAGAGGTTTAATTAGAAGCCTGCCTGTTTTCTTCTCGGCGTCAGAGGTCAATCCAACGCTTATAGCAATCATCAGCTGTGTGCTTCTCAAATCCCATTGTGCTGACACATTCCGCGATGCACTGCCAGTGGGCCATACGCTGGGCAGGTGTAGTTTTGCACCCTGCCGTCACCAGCATTTTGCGGTCGTGCCCCGGCACGTAGCCCACAAGTGAGTCCAGTTCCACTTCATTGTAACTCTTCTTCTTTGACGTGCTGTTGCCCTGAACAGTGTCTGGGGTCCCAGCCTCTTGCACAGGAACACGCTTCCTCCTCTTGGTAGATGGTGTGGACCCTGAATGGCTTCTGCTGCTCAGGTCAGTAGGGGCAGGAGCGCAGGTGGACTGGCCAATGGGAGAAGCCAATGGCAGAACAACGGAAGATCGGACTGGAGGCATTGGCTGCTGGGTGCTGTCGCCAGGACCCAGCGCCACCACTGCCTCAGTGCCAAGGGCTGTGACCAACACAGTCTTGGCTGTCTGACTCACAGCCAGGGTGGTGTCGGCTGCATCAGCCCCTGCATCTTCCACAACCTGGCTGCTCGGGGTAGCAGGTGCCACCACTGCCCCAGATACATGTGGCTTGGTCACAGCAACCTTACCAACACATGCTTTGGCCTTCCTGACCTGGAATTCTGCCTGGGAGTCATCCTTTGCCAATGCAGCCCACGCTGGCTGACACCGAGCCTGGATAGTGGTAGCCGCAGCTGCAACTGCAGCTTCCACAACCTGGGGGAACGTGACATAAGATGACACTGCCTGTTGGGTCAGACAGGCGCTAGGGATGACTGCAGCAGCTGCATCTCCCTGACCCGCTGGGGGGAAGGCATAGCTGTCCCAACATGTGCCTGGACATCCT
This sequence comes from Ambystoma mexicanum, assembly GCF_040938575.1. Taxonomy (NCBI): domain Eukaryota; kingdom Metazoa; phylum Chordata; class Amphibia; order Caudata; family Ambystomatidae; genus Ambystoma; species Ambystoma mexicanum. The sequence goes on from NC_090931.1 coordinate 1,346,373,631, forward strand.
ACCCTCGTGGACCACCCTGGCCACATCCCCCACCGCGGCCACCTCGGGGAGTTTGCCCAGCTTTGCCTCCCTTACCACTTGGTGGCCTCCCAGCCATGGCACTGATGGACTAGTGCGAATGGGAGGTGCACACAACAATTTTCCTGGGCAATTGGGGTCTAGGGGGCAGGGTATGTGATGGTAAACATACCCCTGTGCTCTTGCGAGGCTGTGTGTGACCCTTGGGGGAAAATGATAGGTCACGAAACGCTCAGGCACTCCAAAAACAAAAAGAAATGTGCATGTGACCCCTCGGTAATCCACGTGCGTGGAATTAAAGTCCTGCAGTATGCCGTGGCACCCAGGAACACAAAAAAATGCATACGCGGGTAACCCACAGGCTACTCTGACCTCGATAATGGGGTACGCGATACACAGGGGTAACCACAGTGGGAAAAAAGCATGCGCGACTCACCCTCTGCCTTGAATAAATAAGAAAAACACACACGCGTGTGCGCGTAGGCAACTCCCCTGCCAAAACAAGAAGTACGAACTGCAACCGTAGTGAAGATATCGCGTGTGAACCCACAAAAGAGCAGAATCTCATGTGTCGGTCGCCACGAAAAGCACGTACAGCAAAATGGTGTCCTACGCGACCTTTAACCCGTACTAAACGGCAACGTCCACTCGCGTCATGTAATTTACGTGCTTACGAGCTAAGGGCCTTTCCTCGGATTCCATGCTAACGTGCTGTTTCTAAATGTGCAGAGGGACTCTGCATCAGGCTTGCCACGCGAAAACACACGTAAAACCACACTCCTGCCCACAAGGCCATTTTCCTTCCCCAAACCCCAGAGCTGCCTCCTATGAGAAAATCTGCTGCTGCCAGCCCACTCAGTGTGCCTGCTGCCTACGTGCCCTGAAATTTGGTGCCTGCACAGAAGCCATTGCCAGTGATCCTGTTGCTGAGACCACCTCTGCTGACACAGAAGACTCCCGACTGCTGTTCTATCACTCCAAAGCCCAGCCACAGGGCCCAGTTGCCCACCCACACCTGCCTCGGGGGTTGCCATGTCAGACCAAGCAACATGTAGGATTAGTGGCAAACCCCTGGCAGAGAGGCAGAGGGCTGCCAGCTTCAGTGCCAATGAAGTTGGCATCCTGGTGGAGCAAGTCCTGGGACACTATGACGCCCTCTTCAATGTGACATTGTGCCTTGACATGGAAGAACGGAGCAGGATCTGGGTGGACATCATGGGTGCCATCAACGTGGCAGGGGGTGGCACCCCGTGACTACGAACATGAATGGAAGCGCTGGGAGGACTCCAGGTCCAGGACCCTCAGCAAGGCCCTGCACCTCGTCACATCTGGTAAAGAAGTGGGGCGCTTGGGACGGTTGTCCAACAATCAGATGAGGGTCCTGGAGCCCATACACCCAGTGCTTTACCACCAGGTCCTAGAGTTGCAGCTCCGTCTGGAGTCGAGTGGTAAGTGTCCATATGTTCTTGTCCTGCGTAGTGCATGTTGAGGTGTGGCTGGAATGTGCACCTTGGCCTTATGTCTGGCATGACTCATGTACAGATGTGTGTGTGCATGTCCATGATGGTGCTGCATGTGAGTGCTATGAAGCGTGTTCCACATCAATGGTGTCTGTGTTGCAATGCATGATGTGCACTGGCATGTAACCAGTTGCACATGTTTGCATTCCTGTGTCTGTACTTGGCCATGCGAGAGGTTTGAGACATGGAGGCTTATGTCACCTTCATGGACATGCATAGTGAGTGTTTGACTGGCAAACCCTATGGATGCATGACACCTAAGCATATCAATGCGTGATTGACTCATGTGGCCAAGGTTTCCACGAGTGCACTGTGATGGGAGGTCTACATGGCCTGATGCATGACTGTGATGTGTGTGTATGTGATATGCATGTGCCATGATGCTTGTGAGGTTCAGCCCCTCTTCTGATGTGCCCACAGTGCCTTGTACATGGATGTGAATGTTTGATGCACGGGCCATGCTTGTTTGTGCATGTGTGTTGCTTGCACTGACCTGTGTGTTTTGGAGGGTCATGATGGTTGTGACGTTTGACAGTGCCACTCATGTGCATTTGCTTTCTGTCTGGCAGACATTTGTTTGGTGCGCTGTTACTTGTGTTCAATATCTCCCTATCTACAGCGGCGATGGATGAAGAGGGCAGAGACGGCAATGTGGAACACAGTGGCGGGATGCCTCCAACAGGCAGAGACGCATCCTTCCAGACTACAACATCTATCGGGAGTGAGGAGACTGGTGCTGCATCCGCAGATACGGCCTCAGCTGCTGAGGGGAGGCCGAAGAGGGCGAGGTTAGACGTGGGCTCCTCGGCAGCAAAAGGGACAGGTGAGCCCCCACATGGGAAATCCAATGTGGAGGCATCCAGGTCGGTGGTGGGTGAGGGTGAGGCTGCATCAGACCAGCACATGGGGCCTGGAGGGGGTGATGCCACAGGTGCAATTGGTGCAGTCCAGGGGCATGGGTAGGAGGCAGCGCAGGTCACTGTGGAGGTGCCTGTTCCTAATCATGTCCCTGATCTTGTGGCTGCATCAGTGGGCACCTGCAGGCATGCCTCAGTTGAGGCCGTTCCACAGTTAGAGGTTGGGTTCACGCCAATTGACCCTCCTCTACCTGTGGACCTGGCAATCCATGACAGGATTGAACCCGTGCTAGTCGGTGTCTTGATGCGCACGGCCATAATTTGTGATGATGTGCGTACTTCCGACGGGCGCACGCACGTCATCACAAAGAGGTCTGTGCAATCCTGAACTAGCTAGCACAGCTCATTGTTGTGGGTTTGCTACATGTGCTGGGCCCTGCTGTGACCCCCTCCTCCTCTTCCTCCACTATGTACCAGTTGTCCTCCATGCCGTCTGCTGGCCCAGAATCCACCAGGGCCCTCTGTGGCCCTCTGTGGACCTCTCCCTGCCAACACAGCCAGTCTTGTGGAGATCAGATCCCTGCCACAGTCGGGAGTCAGAGGTGCAGCAGAGGTGATCACCCCAGCAACATGACCACTGGCAATGGAGGATGTCCGAGCATCTTCGAGCAGGGCATGTGTACGACTGCCCAGGGGGTTGTGTTATCATCCCGGAGGCAGTCCTGGTGGCGCAGGCACATGGCTTCAAGGCAGCAGCAGGCTCGACGACGGAGGCATCAGGACTCGGGGCCAACAACATCACAGGGGCAGCCAACGGGCAGGAGGACCCAGGGACAAGTGTGTCTTCTGTGTAGCAGTGGATGGGCCAGGGAATAGATGCATAGAGGCAGCCGGCATCGGGGCACGACTCACCATGGCCAGGGCGGACAACTCCATGAGTCGGGCAGAGAGGCAGGAGGAGACTCGCAGGGAGTTTGAGAAGAGCATGATGGAGTCCCTGCAAGCCCTCAAGGATAGAGCTGAGTCCCGCCTCAGGGATATTGACACAGAGTTTAATGATGCCCTGGCCAAGACTCTTGGTAATATCGGTGAGTCGTAAGACTAGCCCGCTGCCCTTGAATATAGTTCTGTAGTGTTAGGTTTCCTTTTTTTAATTGTTTGGAATCCATAGACTTTGCGCCACATTTTGTACATAGTTGCTTTTTTTCTAGGGTGTGGCTGTATGGTGCCATGTGGGCTGTCTGCCAGCATGGTCACGGGTGATGAGGGGGTCCCTTGAGGTGTGGCCTGACTGGCAGCATTGTCACGGGTGATGGGGGTCCCTTGTGGTGTGGGGCTGCATGCCGGCATGGTTATGGGTGATGGGGGGTTCCCTTGTGGTGTGGACTGCCTGCTGACATGGTCACGGGTGAAGGGGGGTCCCTTGTGGTGTGGGCTGCCTGCTGGTATGTTCACGGGTGATGGGGGATCCCTTGTGGTGTGGGCTGCCTGCCGGCATGGTCACGGGTGATGGGGGGTCCTTTGTGATGTGGGCTGCCTACCGGCATGGTCACAGGTAATGGATTATCCCTTGTGGTGTAGCCTACTTGTGGGGTGTGTTTGTGGGTGATGGCAGCACCTGCAGGCCTTTTCACGTGATTTGGCTGGCACAAGTAGGGTTTGTGTATTCACAGGGGTACGTGAGGCCATTTTCCTGCGATTTGGGTGGCACGAGTGGGGTGCACGTATTGATGGGGGTATGCAAGGCCATTTTCATAAGATTTGGCTGGCGTGAGAGGGGTATGCGTGTTCAGGGGGTTACGGTAGGCCCTTTTCATGCAATTTGGGTGGTGCGAACGGGGTGAGCGTATTCACAGGGGTACATGAGGCCATTTTCATGCAATTTTGCTGGCACGTATGCGGTGTGCGATTTAGGGGGTTATACCAGGCCGTTTTCACGCGATTTGACTGGTGCCGGGGGGTGCGCAATTTCGCGGGTTACACGAATGCCCTTTTCACGCGATTTGGCTGGCGCAAGTGGATATGTGCAGTATTTTCACGCAATTTCGATTTAGGGGGGCTGTATGCTGGGCCACGGATAACGCAGGCCTTTGCACTGTATTGGGGATTTCAATGGCTTTTTCATGCGCAAGGGCATTGTTTGGGGCGTAACTTGCGCTGCTGCGAGTCCGCTCTGCCACGGCTGGTTTTGGAGCAGGAAATCCATGAATACGCCGTGCGCGGAAATGCTGTTTTCTGCATGCGGCTGGCACACACGTGGCGCATGCTCCCTCTCTGCGCTTGCGCTTGCGCTGGTTCTGTGCTGGATTCCATGAATTGTGCCCTAAATGTATTAAGAAGAATTCAAATACCAGTAGTGATAACACTACATCTACCAACGTTAACATAGCCACAAGTAAGCAATCCAAAAAATTTATTTTACAAAAATATTCCACCACAGAATCCTTCAGAACCTTATACAAACAGGGGAAAAATCACGCTCCGCCCTTAATACTTACAGCAGAAAAACGATCCTGGAAACTCTCAAAGACAGTGCAATGCTCCTCAAAAGGACATTATTTACATTAATTTTAAACAGAATGAAACCACTAACAAAATGAATTAGTTAACTACAAATAGTACTTCGCAACATACGCAATATCAAAAAAGATATCTTTGCAAATATCTGTGCAGGTGAGTGGATTCACACCACCAGCACAGAGTCATATTTCAAAGAAGAAGCATACAAACAAGAGCAAACAAACTCAATTACCATATATAGCAGTCGACAGGGTATTAAAAGGTAGACAGTACCATTATGACAGAAGAAAGGCTGATTGCAAGAATATCCCCAACAAACTTACGATCAACTCTCCATTCCACCGGACCAATCCGTCCTGTCTACAACTGGCTGTGCACCTCAATGTGTAACATACGAAAACAATCCTTCAAATCTTTGCAGCAGTTCCTCAATCAGTTTGTGAAAGCCAAAAACAAATTAAAAATTAAAATATTACAAACCTGTCCAGCGCACAAATAAACAGGACTATGAGGACATTCATTTGCCTGCGTTTCTAGGCCTGATTGCAAATGCACCTTCACCACATCAAAATGTTAGCAGCACGCCATTCTACTGTACAAAATCTTGTTCAGAGGCTGAACCATGCAAAATGTCCTGCTTTAGCACTGGAGCATTTAAATCACATTCTCCTACATGGTACAGCCAAAGAACCGCTGGAAGAAATAGACCACCTCCAAAGCAAATATTTTGGAAATGAAGAGCACTTACAAAATTCATTAACTTTAGAAGAGCGTAGTGACAACCTTGCAGATGCCAACCTTCTATTACACACGTACAAAAAAGAAATAGCAAAGTTTAAAAGCATATCTTCTGAAGTACCCAATCAAGTATGTGTGTGTTGTCGCAGAACTTTTTACACAAAGGGCACCACAACTGTAGATATACCGTACACAATAGAAGACAATGAAGAATCCCAATGGTTCTAATTATCTCTCTATCTTATAGTAGAAAACAAATACAAAATTACTAAACCCTCAATACTTTGCACCTACTGCAATAGAAAACCTGACAATAACCCCCCACCACCAATACAATTCCATCACTATTGACGGTATCATGATTGAAGTCGCCAAGGAAGTAAAAACCTTAGCTTTTTACTTGGACTCGGAACTTAACCTCAACATGCAAGTAAACGCCACAGCCTCTGTAACCAGCTACACGTGCAAACTGATCTATGCATGTAAACCATTTTTTTGACCACTGAAAGCTGCATTACAATTGCACAGGTACTAATCCTATCTAAATTAGATTACTGCAATGCACTTTACTTGGGTACCAGGAAACACAATACTAACAAACTCCAAACCCTCCAAACAATGCTCCAAGAACTGCTCCTGGCATCCCTAAAGGTCAGCATATCTCTGGCGAAAGATGTTCTATCAACTGGCTAGCCATTAAAGACAGAATTAAGCTCAAAACACTAAACCTGACATACAAATGCCTCAATAACAAGGCACCTATATACCTGATGGAGAGATTCACCAAACATACATCAGAACACCCTAATAGAAAGGCACATTCTAATAGTATTAGAATCCCCAAAGTCAAACTTAAAAAAACTGGAGGATCCAGCTTTCCAGTCTTGGCAGCACAACTTTTGAACTCAATACCAGACTCCTTAAGAGCATTAGCCTCCCTCCCTTCCTTCAAGACAAATGTTAAACAATGGTTGCACTCTACTGACCACTGATGTCCTCACCCATGAACTGTATAAATGTTTATTTTTGTACTTATCCTGCACATTATATATGCCTGTAAATTATCTCTGTATATTGTTTTATCCTGTATTTTTATCCTTTCTTATGTACCTGTAACCTACATTTTTGCAAGCGCCCAGATGTCTGATGGCCCGGTGCACTCTATAAATAAATAATCAATACAGTACAATACTACCAAATGCCTTCATGGGCTATTACTAATAACTTGGAAATATTCCCACTGCCAAAACCAATCTTGCAGCTTAATTTGTATGAGAGCACTGTAAACCAAACAGTGAATCCAATTCAAGCGATTATACGCCTTCAACCGAAAAACAGCCAAGTTGCCTCCTTCTGAATTACTGAAAGGCATTTGTGGCAAAGTAGTTTATTTTCCATTATATCTTAAAGAACATGTAGACACACTGGGAGTGCAACGGCCAATAGATCAATCTTTGATCTAGTAAATGGTGTATCTACAAAAGACAAAAAGATTTGGCAGCAACTATTAGACTTAAACAAAGTTAGAGAAGCCCAGCAATATCTTAAAGAGAAGAATGAATACTAAAAAGGAGAACTCTGCTCTCTTGATCCTGTAAATTTGTCAAGGTACTTACATCATCTCTTTATTGCCATGCAGCACTTCATCTGTAATAAAAACAATTCCTCCCCTCTGAGAAATGCAACACTTATTTTGGAGAAAAGAATATCAATCCGGAGGAGCACCACACATCCACATCCTTTTGTGGATTACAGATGCTCCTAAATTTGGTCAGGACAGTGATGCCACTGTTTTGCAGTTCATTCACAAATATGTCACTCGCGAAATACCTTCAGAAAGCGCACATAGTGTCCTACATGCACGCATTTTGCGGTTTCAAAGACAACAGTGTGGCAAGTATTGTCAGCGCAAATATAAAAACAAAGGTAAATACTGCACCAACTGCTGCTTTGGTTTCCCTACAACAGTTTTAGCAAAAGGACAAGTAAACAGCTTCATGTCTTCTGTTAGACACAGTGTGAAAGGCAAATCGCCTATGAACACATACTTCAAAAAAAGAACTGAAGCATCTAAGTACATCAATGGTTACAATGGAATCATTGCCCTCTTAAGGAATGCAAATATAGATGTGCAGTACATTGCAGACAATTCCACTGCAGTTGCACGATATGTTGCTGCCTACTTAATCAAAGCTGAGAAAACAGAGCTGAAAGACCCTGAGATGACATATCATCTGACAAAAACACTATCACAACAATTATACAGCTTTGGCAATAAAATGCTCTCCCATAGAGAATGTGGCTGCTATGAAGCTGCTGACCGTTTAACCGACACAGTCTTGTATGGTAAATCTGAAAACATAGTCTGGCTAAGCCTTGTCCTGCTGCATCCAGATAAAGAGTTCTCAAATGGCACCAGGACATAGAAACAATAGCCAAAAATGATCCTAACAGCCAGAACATTTTGAAAAACAATTTATTGGACACATACTACCCAAACAGGAGTACTACTTTGCAAACCATGTGCCTATACCAGATAGCCCACAACTTGTCATACAAAAATAATATTAAACCAGATGAGAAAAAATGTAAATGCATAATCAAAAGTTTTGAGGTCAGCCTGGTTAAACTTACCAAACACAGCCTGATTAATCATATGAAGCTATCATTAAAACCTCCTCAACATAGATAACTATACTACATGTCCCTACTGCAACTTTTTAAACCATGGAGAAAAGAAGACGATGTATTGGACACCCATGCCTCCTATGAAGATACTTTCAATGCAAGTGAAAGCCCTATAACAGATATAAACTTTAAACAGTACAAACACATGTTGGACAATGAACGCCTACAAGAAGAAGAACCTCAAGCACAACTAAATGTAGACACTCCTGAGAGCAGTCAACTTTCTCTTACAGAAAGCCAAGAACCACTTTGAGAGCCACTCATAGTAAATGAGGCAGAATTAGCCATGACTGAAGTTGAAAATGCCATGTGTCAGTATGAGAAATCTGAAGAACACTTTGTTTTACTGAAATCACAACTTAATAATGAGCATCGTAGCATTTTCCTAGAAATAACTAATGAAATTGAACATGGTGTGCAGCACAAAACTAAAACGTGTACCATTCAAAACTATAAACCTCTACTCATGTATGAAAGTGGTCAAGCTGGTTCAGGTAAAATATTCTTAATAAAAATCATGGTCAGGTCCTTCCAACAATTGACAAAAAAAAAACTTTCAGCTGTTGTAACTGCCCCCACAGGTTTCGCTGCCTACAACATAGGTGGTGTTACTTTACAATGATTGCTACTCCTTCCAGTAGAACACCAAAACTACTACAAACCTTCAGCAGAAGCTGCTATGGAACTAAGCAGAGTTTTGAAACAAATGAAAATGCTCCAAATAGATGAGGTGAGCATTGTCTCCAACCTAATGTTGGCTTTGATTCACCTCAGATTGCAAGAGGTCCTTAAAACACACTATGAACAACTCTTTGGGGGAAAACACGTTATTGTTTTCATAGATCTTCTTCAATGAACACCAATGAAAGGTGAACCTATTTTTAAAACCTTAGGACACACGTTGTGCTGTAACACACTTGGCATCATAGGAAATGTAAATCTATGGCAACATTTCCAATACAGAGAACTAACTGAAAACATGCGTCAGTCTTCAGACCTCACCTATGCTAGCATTTTGAAAAGCAATCGGATTGGTGTACTTTCCAAGGAAGCACAGTCTTAAATAGCAGATGCATCCACGAGCTATACAGCCATAACACATCCGCTACTGATGTCATGGAACAATTAGCACACACACATGTATGTCCTTAATGCCAGCCCTAGCAAGCTGTGCACGATTCAATGAAAACAATTTGAAAAAAGAAAGGCAACCAATAGTGCAAATTTACGTCACAGACAAAATGGACGTGCACAGTATGACTGTACCTATGTGTCAACAAGCCACAGCACGACCTAATAGCTTAGAACACTCTCTCTCCAACACAGCTGGTTGTTGAACATGTCAACATTGTGTTTAAACTGTAGAGTAATGCTAAAGCGTAACCTTGACGTGGAGCAAGGTTTAGTTAATGGATCACTTGGTACAGATGTTGGCTTCCAGATATACCCATGTGACAACAGCATTCAGTTTGTCAACATCCACTTTGGCAAACTTGCAGAAGTTAAAAGGATATGACACTCAACAGCATGATTCCTTCTTTTCAAAGACATGTATGTACATAGAGAACAGTTTTCTCTGTCTCTAGCATACACAGTCACTATTCATAAATTGCAAGGTCTAACTCTAGATCAAGCATTGATTGACATTGGCAGCACAGTCTTTAAAGAAGGCATGAGTTACATAGCACTGTCACACCTACATACACTTGAAGGACTAATTCTAGTCAATTTTGATGCAAGCAAAGTCAAGACTGACATGCCTTGCATCGTAGAGTACATTAGACTACATGCACTCTACCCACCCCATCTCAAAAGCTACCCTGTTCCTGAATTAGGCAAACTTTGTAAAAGAAAACTAGTGCAGGCACAATTTATACATGATCTCCCAACAGTATCACCAAAGAAATTGAAAGCAGCTGGTACTCAATCAATTACCACAACCACAGAAGGATGTACTGAAAAGGCAACTGCACATACAAAGAGAAATACCTCTTCAAAAAAGGCATGTGGACTTCCATCAAATGACTCAGACACAGAACTGTCTGGTCCATTCAAATTTTCCAACACAACTGGTGTAAATTGCTATGTAAATGTAGCAATCAATGTTCTATTCCAATTGCCACCAATTGTTGAATACATTTGATTAAACAGCACAGACCAGTTGTGTTTGCAAATGCTACTCCTTCATAGAAATTCAACAAACAATCCTGACAACACTTACCGTGTCTCAGGAATAAGGCAAGAATTGCCCTACTGTGCAGGAATGGTGAGATTCACTATAAACACACAAGAATATCCACACAATTCTAATGTTCTTACTGCAAGCACTGGAAAGTAAAATCATACCTAAGAATGAAATCTTCCAGATTTCATACATGTGGACAACATACATGCACTCTCTGCAGCCATGTGGGGCAGGAACAAGTCCCTAATGAGTGCATTGTGTATGTATCTATACATAACTGTGAATCCATTCCATTTCAACAGCTGGTACAAAATGCAAACAATGGCATATTATGTAGTACTTGTAATTCAGACAATCGTTCCCCCTTACATATACAAATCACATAGCCAATACGTAATAGTAATGCTTTTACGATACAATGCAGATGGTACCAAAAACAACTGCAAGCTTACTAGATTCACACACGGGCAAGTATAACTTGGCAAGAACACCTTCAACACAGTAGGCATAATCTATCCCACAGGCGCCACAACCACTAGAGGTCGCTATACTGCATACATTAAAAAGAAATGTGGGTGGTTTGAATGCAATGATACTTCCATTATTCTGAAACAGAGATTACCAGAAAATCTTAAATGCCTACTTAATATTCTTGAAACCAAAATGTACTCACTGATATACAAAAGTAGCATAGGCCACTGCCCAATACCCACCAACAGAAATATAATTGCAAACGAAAAATAAACTTCTACCCAGTGAAGCGGGAACAACTTAGCATACACCAATTGGCCCATGAGGACATCAGTTGTGCTGCTATACAGTTTTTTCCCCAATGACCCAATGATTATAGTCACAGAAACAACAACTGTGGAAAGGACACACTGATATTGTTTCCCACATAGTACTTAAAAAGAAATGTACTTAGTATGAAGGTCTACAAACTGTCCTCAATGAACTGTAGAATGACCATACCACTGCAACAAATATGCAACTGCATGTAACTACACCCATACTACTGCAAAGGCACTTCACAATAGTAAAAAATGTAAATCCACCAACAAGAATGAACATGCTTGAAGACATATCCTGCAAAACTGACAAACTGTAACCAGTTAGAATACGCCAACTGGTATCTAACTGCAACCATAATACTATAATATTACTTCCCATTAGTACCCAATTTGAAATCCACCAGAAAAAAATGAAAGTTATTCTGAGGAAACACTTCAACACTTATTAAGTATAAACAACCAGAATACACCAACTGTTATCTTACTGCACCCGCAGTACTACAATATTACTTTCAGTGGCCAAACTGCCAAAATCAACCTTCAGCAATCACAGTGCTACAAACATACCCTCAACAACTTTCAAACTACCAACTGTTAGAATACGCCAACTGGTATCTAACTGCAACCATAATACTACCATATTAGTTTGCAATACTACCGTACATAGAAAACACCAACAGCAATCAAACGCATAAACAGATAGTGCTAAAAGGAGGAAACAGATAAACAGTTAGAATATACCAAATGGTATTTAACTGCAACCATAGTACCACCACTTTCAAAAAGAAAACATACACCATTTCATTTCCTCCTACTGCAACAATGCTTATAACAGCAAGACCACATAGATATGCACCTTAAACATTCCTGTAAGTACTGCACACCTCAATAAAACAAAGTGTGCCACATAACCACAAATTAATGTAGAAGTGTTTTCTTTTGTAACCCTGCATGGATGTTCTGTCCCACAGACCCAATGATTATGCAAACAAACACAGGAACTGAGCACATTGCACAGTACACTTCATTAAAGCATAGTACTTGTAAAGTACTAATTATGAGGGTCCACAAAGTACATACATGTCTGAAATGGAATGCAATACCACATTATGAAGTACCTCCCCTAACATGTTATGTTTTCTTTCATCACAGACAATGAACCACATATTTCTCCTGCATTTCCACATGCCACAGTATTCCAATCTGCATATGCCACTTCAACAGTATTCTACACTGAGATAAAACAAAGGGTGTAAAGTGCCTCAACAGTATATACAGTGAGTATACGATTATTGGTGTCATGCTTCTTTGTAATCAGCAAATTGAATTTTATACACATATTAATGCCATCCATATGCCAGTGTCTCATTCTTGAGTGCATGGCTGTATTATGCTGCAGTGGTTGTAGTCAGGCCCTAGACTCTTGGATGCATGGCCAGAAGCCGTAGGCAACTGCAAAACCACTGCAGCATAATACGGCCATGCATCCAAAAATCTGCTCACTGACCACACACACATAAGGTAACCGCCTGATGCCCTATTCACTTCAGGTCATATACTATTACAGTCCCTGCACCCACTGCACACACTCTCATACATGGAGGATTCTCATGGCAGTCCAATAGGCCACCAATGGGCAGACGCTTGGGAGCGTGGCCGGATATCACACATTTTTTGGGACCTACATTTTGCCTGTTTTTTTAATAAAACTACTCGACTGATTTTCACAAAATTTACAAAAGCATGCTTTCGGGACCAAGCCACCGCTCTTGATGCAAATTTGGTGAAAATACATCCAGCAGTCTGGACTGTAGGCATGAGCTAAGTTTTTTTCCATTCAGTCTATGGAAAAAATAATTGGGACCCCTCTATAACTTTGCCCCCCCTTAACGAAACCTCACCAAAGTTGCCAATGAATTCAGAGCGGTAAACATTCTTTTTTTGCAAAGTTTGGTGAGGATTTCTCTAGGGGGAATGAAGTTATAAGCCACCCAAAAAGTGCTCTTCCTGTGGGTTTAGCAACGTAACCATAACTACACGGCCACTACCGCAGGCCGTGTAATATATAAATATTACAGAGTTCCAGGAAGAGCACTTTTTGGGTGGCTCATACCTTCGCCCCCATGGACAAATCCTTACCAAACTTTGTCAGATTGATTATGTGTAGTTTGGTGAAGTTTCGTGCAGGGGGGAAGTTATAGGGGGGGCCATCCCATAGATGCAATGGAAAAAAAGGTTTGCTCACACCTACAGAACAAACTGTTGGACGGATTTTCACCAACTTTGTGGCGGCAGTGGCAGCTTGGTCCCAAAAGCATGGTTTTGTAAATTTGGTGTAAATCTGTCCAGTAGTTTCTTTTTTTAAATGGCCAAAAGGTAGGTAATAAAGATTAGTGATATTTGGGTTCAGTCCGCATACTCACTTCTCTATTCACTCCACATACGGGCCTACGATTGGCCCAGAGCGCGACGTGATGTCAGCAGACAATGGACGTGCCCGCTGATTGCATGGTAAAAACCGTGACGGACGTCATATTTGTTTGAAACATCATCCATGTTGGATTCGTGGACAGTGCCTGTAGTCCGCGAACATTGCGGTAAAAACATATTAAAAAACACAACATTGCACTTATCAAACTAATGAAACAATCTCTGGGGAGGTGAGAGGTGATGAGGATGGGATGGGATATGGCCATAAAAAGCAAGAAATCGGGCAACTTTTCATCTCTGATGTCCGCAAACAGTTCAGGGAAAGCCTTTTGATTTTCCAGAACATTTTAGATAATTGGGGAGATCCAAAGATATTTTTGCATTACAGGGTTGGTCTAAAGCAGTTTTTGGATGACGAATAACTTTGGCGCCACTCATTGAAACTGTATGACATTTTGTGATATCATTCTAGATGTGACCTTGAATGTTTCTGCAAAGTCTGGTGCTGTTTTGCCAAGAGGGAAGAACATTAGAGGAAGTATCCTAAAATATTTGAAAGGCTTAAAAATTTGGTGCCATTTTACGTATTTGCAACCAAGTGTGCAAAAAGATTTAAGACCCAGTTTTGAATGTTTTGCAAACTTTGGTGGGATTTTGTGAAGAGGGGGCAAAATTAGAGGGGGGGTTCAACATTTTTAGATGGGTCATAACTTTGTTGCCATTTGACGAATATGCACAACATTTTTTAGAAAGATTATAAACCTTCAATTTTTCTGCAATGTCTGAATGGATTTTGTCAACTGGGAGCTAAGTTATATGACTATTTTATGTACGTGCATTTTGAAACTTTTGAAAATATAAAACATGGATTGATTTGCAGGAACATTGTGCAAGGAGCATTGGCAAGCATGGTTTTGCAAATGTCGCAGCATTTTATTTTTTGAAAGTGTTATAATTTAGGTACAAAATATAGTGATATACCTTTGGTGACTGAGGTATAGCCGGTGGCCATGGACAGTGACCAGATTGTTTGAGTGATGGCCTGTTGCCAAGTGCAGTGGCCAGATTGTCTGAGTCATGGCAAAAGGCCATGACTTCGATAATCTGGCTACTGGCCATGACCACAAGTGACTGGCAATGGGGTTAAAGACGGCATAGTCACCAGGGACTGGCTATAAGTTTTTCAAAATTTGCATAGTTTTAAATGGGAAATAAAATTCTGCCTGTGGCCAAAATTCTGTCCGTGGCTTCAGCCCAAAGTGCTGCACAGGATTACATCAACAGATTGCCCTGAATATTGGTACATACACTCTGAGACAATGCTAAACAGCAGATAATTACCAAGGACACTGAACCAGGTGCCCACGGGGTCACCAGGCCACCCTTTGAGATCATTAACCACCCTTATTTGCGATTGTAGTGGGACAAGATATTGGAATTGAATGTCAGACTCATTTTAAGTACCTCACAGCAATGACTGGCCCACAAGCCACATGCCTAGAGAAAGACCCTAGAGAATCGAATCACGTCAACTAACTTCTAACAATAAATATAGCATCAAGAATGGTTTTGAAGACTGCTTCATTATGACAACAGTTACTTATTGAATAACCCAGCGCTGATGTGAACAGGACTCATTCTCCTATTCAAAACCTAACACTTGAAAAAGGTAGGGCACCTTCACAAAAGAACACCATTACCACCAGCAGGGTAATCTGTATAAACTAGTAGATGAAGCCCATTTTACAGCCCTGCAATTATTTGATAATTGTGTACTCTGATTTGATTATTGGCGCATGCAGCATTGCTGAACCCTAGAGTTAAATGGAAAGCAATTTTCTGCTTGTGGCTACAGCCTGAGGTGCTCTACTTACTTACAACAAAACTGTGCGAGGAGCATCAGCAAGGACCTGAAAGCATGGTTTTGCAAATCTGTTTTGTGTTTTATTTTTCCAAAGTGTTCAAATATTAGCACAGAAAATAGTGATGTAAGTTTGGTGCATGGACTCTGATTTACTTACTGGGGCATGCAGCATGGCCGAAGCTCTACGTTTAAATGGAATAGAAAATCTGCTCACGGCTGCAGCCTGGAGTGATGGATGGGATTTAATCAAAGTTACGTGAGGAGCATCAGCATGGACTTGAAAGGATGTTTTAGGAAATCTGTCCTGTGTTTTACTTTTTTGAAATTGTCAAAACTTAAGTACACAAAATAGTTGGCAGAGGGCCTGGCGTTTGGCAAAGACAAATGTCTGCTCTGATTTGCCTATTGGGGAGTGCGCTGCTGACTCACATGTATGCGTTGCAAAAAATATATTTTTTAACTGAGGTTTATAGTTATTTTATATATGTTAAAAGAGGAATTATTAATACATTCTATACAGTGATGTAACATTAGGAAACATTTTCACTTATGAAAACGTATTGAATCGACAGAAAGAACTTTGTTAAAGGGACATTATGGTTAAGATGTACCCCACCCTTGGGACTCCTCTGCCCCAGTAGTTAGCTAGTGGCCTTCCACCATGGCATCCCTTGGCACTTCCCTTTGGGCTCCCATGAGCACTTGTCCATCTATTGAACCCGTAGGCCCTTTTAAGCGAGTTAGAGCTATCTGGGATGGATGGGGATACAGATCTTACTCTTGCATGAATAATCAGACCGACTATGGAAGTTGGCAAATCTTTAGCTGTTTTATTAACAAGTATCTAAAACAGGGAGTACAACGGGCATCAATGGACGCAGCACAAGCCTTCTCTCTGATTCACATGAAAAAACACAGTTATATAGTAAAAACCCATCATCATTGACGTCATACTATGTGGCAAAATAAGAAAACCTAAGTTGGATTGTGGTGGTTCTACGGGGAACATCTAAGTATACTTTCTATGGGGGATAGGATGTGATTGGCTCTCTAGACAGCTATGCCCAACCCTGTGCAAAGTCATCTTCTGTGTCATAAAAATACACCACGTTTCATTGGCTTTCAAACTATAGGGCTCTTTACTACGTGGCCCTTTATAATTGGTTGGCACGTTTGTACCATTCTGGAATATTCCACTCGCTAGCAGCACGCAAGCTGGTACCCCAGGTGCCGGAGGGTTGGACTTGACCATGCTGCCCCACCCAATTGGCCCATCATCCATCATCACTCCTGCTGTCAGCCATTCAATTAGTCCTTTAAACTCAGCGTTGCAAAGGATCACTGTGCCTGAGAATAAAAGGGAGTGTGAGCATGGCTTTATCTTCTGGTCGGTGTGGCTTGCCCAAAGTCTATTTTCAACTTGACCATGTGACAAGAGACCGTGTTTTGAGCTCCTTCGCATTTAACACTATTAAATGAATAAAACCTGGCACTTCTAGTGTTTTTCCATTACACCTCAACATGAACTCATCTAGCTTATCACATGAATTCTATCTTCTCTTATAGATAACCAGGTTCTTAGGGGCTCCAACGTTTGACACTGGGCCAGACAAGCCTTCTCGAATCTTCCTTCACCATCAACTGTTTTCTTCATTGCGCCACACTTTCAGACCTTCTATTCATGGGGTCCTAGTTTTCTGAAAGGCGTTGTGGAACATCCAGATTCTATACACACTTATATCGATATCCGCGGCACCACCTGCAGTCTATTCACTACATATAAACAGCTCATGATTACTTACTTTACTTGCGTTACAGCAGCTGTACAATTGTAAAATGTCTTGCATTTTGTTCAGTTCTCTCCACACGTGCAATCTTCATTCCGCACATGAAATGTTACTCAATTCTTTACTTTGCCATCAGATTGGATAAGGTCTACATATGCTCTTCATTGGCATCTCTTCTGGGTGCGTCATTTCGGCTTCATGTGATGTCACCAATCTTCTCTTTCATTCATCTTCACACCTCTTTCGGAACATCCTTCAGAAGACTGCCATTTCTCTGCAGGTACATCATATAGGGTTTTCTCAATGGATATATTGTTTCAAGGACTCTTTGCAGTATAGGTACCATAACTGGCATTGCGCATGTCATAATTTCTGGTTTCCAACATATAGGCGAAATAGGGGTGGGACCTCTGTTAGAGGCACTTGGCTCCTCCTCTACACTCCCCCCTTTGGTTGATTCATCGACCACTCTCCCACCAGTCTTCACATCTAGGCATACTTGTCTGAAAAAAGTGCTTCTTTCAAGTCCATATCTTCATTATTCCTTTCAGGGATCCTGCTTATTTCACATGATCATCAACACTCCAGGTCATGAGACTACATTGTCCATTTGGGCTGCAGTAGATCCATCTTTCCACATACTTCTTTTGGTTTCTCAGATACAGGAACTTCATTCCCTCAGGTGCTAGAACTCTTGCTTCTATATACTTTTTGATTTATTCACCTCTCAGCTCTTTGGGTCCAAATACGGACTCAACATCGATCATGATCTTCATTCCTACTGCTTTCTTTGCTGTCTTCTTGCACTGTGTGATTATTATTTTGATCACACAGAATTCAAACTTGATCATCACCAACAATGCTCCAAGGAACTTGAAGATATTCACCATCCATTGTGGAACCCATGAGAAGATCGACACAAATCAGCTGTTATCTGCAATAGCATGTACTTCATCTTACATCTTGATGTGTAAATTCGTCAGCATCATTATGGCTTCTGTCAAGGTCCCATTCTCTTCATCATGAGAAGGTATGAATGTGCAACACGATTCTCCGATTTTGGCACAAACACCTCCATCCATAGCTGTAATCATGTCCAAGACATATCTGTTCTGAAGAGTCATCAGTCTTATGGTGCTCAGTTCTTCCTTGATAGCATTGAATGCCTTTATGGAAGTGTTGATTGTCTGCAAGAGCTCCCATTTGGCAATCTGTAACCAATTGGCATTTGCCATCATCTGGATCCCTGGCATGACGATTGTTGCGAATACTGCTGAAGTCGGGCTGAATAACCTGTGTTCATATGGAATAGCTTCAAAAGCTTCTATCCATTTAGCAGAGAAGTAGCTCTCCCTATTGGTTTGATTGAGAAATTCAATTGATCTCCTTTTTCTCAGTTGAGCATCTGCTTTTAGAAACTCTCCAATGTTGAGGTCACTCTTTGGAATCACCAACACTACAACATGGGCAATCACTATGGAACTTAGCCATCCCCAGTCCTTGGGCAACTTCATATATGCTCTGGATTCACAGGCCCAGTAGTGGTCCATTATCACTACTTTTCCATCCTTCATTCCTGGTACATCGAAGATTTGATCTCATTGGTGATTTTCTCCAACTATTCTTGTGCCATTGTGTCTGAAGAATAGCTCTGCACTAGCCAGAGGCACTATCTGCAACAGGCCTCCTTTGTCATCAACCCATTCCAGCAACTTTGCAAGATTCGGCCAGAGAGGTTTGCATCCTTTTTCCACACAATCTATGACTGGCTCATAGTGTCCTGTTGCTGCCACCTCTCTGCATACAACTATGACTTCTTCTCAACCATCTGGAGAAAGTACTGTTCCCTGATTGGCATCTGGCCTCTCTCATTGCATCTCCGTATTTTTTCGGTATCAGGTAATAATATCGCCACATATATGGTCGCCATAAATAATATTGCCGGGAAAATGTTGTGGCGATATTATTTGGGTGATCATATATATGGCGAGAGGGGCAAAAAAAAAATGTTTTAAAATAAATAAATAAATAAAAAATTGGGGGTTACGGGGGTGTATTTTTGCATGGCAATATTTTTGTGGCAACATTATTACATGGAACCATTTTTTCATCATTCTTTCCTTGACAATTGAGCTTTAAATTTATTTCCCATCTGATTCCTGCTTCCTTCATTCCAGGCTGTTTGTATCTTATCACATGAACTCTGGTGTGTGGTTTATCTCTTGTCTTTAAATCTTGCACATAATCATCTTCTTCTGGAGCTGTCCATTCAGTCACCCATACCGAGGATGCTGTTCGTCCCTGGAAATGACCTCTTGTATGGCAGAGTGCAAGGTGTGTGTGTCAGGCAATGAGCTGTCTGGACTGCTATTTCTATAGCTATGCATGTCCTAAAATTCCCAATAGCATAAGGTAGGAGAGCACAAACATAGAAGCTTTCATTAGAGGTTGTTTTCACACCTCTTTCATGTGCTGATACCACATGTTATTCCCCAAATGTGCTGTGCTGTCTAGATAATTATTTAACTCATGATCATCTTCACTTGTGCTTCTCTTAGGTTTCCCTCTTGCAAGAAGGGTACGTGCATATGTGCATAATCCCCATGTAGTACATCAATAAGGGTCCTTCCTACAAGGGGAATCATAGGAACACTTGTCCGAGAAATAGGTGACCTTAGATGCATCACTGGTGTAGGGATAATCACATATGGCCTTGGTCTTTCTACAACAGATATTTCTGCATAAATCACTGGAGTGGGAAGAATGAAAGGGACATCTACCTTACTTGGGCCAATAAAATAGACAGTATGGATTAGCAAAATCAGAAAAAGAATAATAAATGATGAACACGCATATATTGTGCACTAATACATGAGACCTCACCACTTTCAATTTTCCACACGTCATTGAGTTTGCTCATTTTCCGGAACTGAATTATTCTCGACAGCCCACATTGTGCCTGTTTACTACTTTAAGGAAGGAAAAAACCTTGTTTTTTGAGGCAGAGTTGTTAAATGCTCAAGTAGCTACAGGATCTGTTCAATTATCGCCATAGGTAACCTCCCAATTGCAGGGCCATTTATAGGATCTTGCAGAAACACACGTATGTTAGTACTATGCCAAACAAGAGCAGAATAAGCTTGGAATATGTATACAATGACAGCGAGAAGTAGCCTATGCGCATCAACATCTGACAGAGCCATAACGTTAACCAAAGAGAAACTCAGTGAGGAATGAATCGGGAAATTGCTCCCTTTTCCAGTCGTCAAACTCGAAGTCCAGATCTGGCATATTTAGCACATCAACACTTTCTAAAGTCCAATTCAAAGAGTCCTGTGACTCCGAACTTAGCTTAGCACTTCTGCTATAATATCTTTAAAGAGTTTCCGGGGTGAGCAACAGTCCAAATGCCCACTTGGATTTATTTAATGAGCAATCTTAGCATCCTCCTTCCTCGTCATCGATTGTGTCTCCATGGGCTGAACAACTTCTTCTTGTCTTGATTCTGAATCAATGGTATGGGGTGCATCGGTCTCACCAGCATACGATTTGACATCACCCAGGTGTATCCACAGATGTCTTTCTTGGATTTTTACTGCTGAGGGGGTAACATTTTCGATGATATGTGGACCACTAAAATGGGGCTCGTACTACTTCCTTGTGAAGTTACGCACTAGGACTGGATCTCCAATAGATATTTTAAGCACTGATAATAGTTCTTTAAGACTGGTTGCTGAATGGTCTTCATCTGTATCCTGAGACCGACACCCATTGCGCTTGAGTTCAAATGAAATGACAGAGATACTAGCGATCATACATGACAAATACGCACATAACTAATTTAAAATGTCTGCAGTCATCTGGGAATCTCTTCTGCTCCTCGATGGAGAATACAAGGGTGTTCTCATTTGCCTCCCTGTCACTAGTTGGTGGGGTGTGAGGCGGTGGTCCGACCCAGGTTGATTTCTTAATGCATACAATGCAAGGGGTAGGCAATACAGCCATCCCCTTTACAATGTCAATTTGAGTTTCGCTAATATCTCTTTGCAAAGACTGTTGCGTCTCTCACATATTCTGTACACTTGCAGGTGATACGCACAGGAAAACTTGTGTTTTATACTAATCAATAGGCTAATCTGTTTGAATACTTAATTAACAAAATGGGGCCCATTGTCGGATATCAGCACCTCACATGCTCCCTATCTGGGAAATACTTCCCGGACTAAAAACTTCACTGTGCAAGTGGCATCAGGGTGTGTGCATGGACCTGCTTCAGTCCATCTTGAAAAGGGACACACCACCACCATCATATATCTATATCCACAACATACTTGCAGCATATCATCATTGTCAAAATGTAAATGCTGAAAAGGACTGTTCGGTCGAGGAATCACTCCTCTGATTGTTCACAGTGTGTGCCCACCTGTAAAACTTTGACATACGATGCAATTTACTACATAAAATGCAACGTGTTCTAACAGGTTTGGTATGAACCAGTCCTCTGCAATGGTTGCTGCTAGGCTTTCCCTAGTTATATGCGAAGGGTAGTGCAGCTGTTCAAGCGCTATCCTTAATAAGGCTACAGGCATCACCAGCTTTCCAATGCTGTCCTGTGACCACAATGCTTCAGAGGGGAAGAAAGAACACCGCCTGCACTGCCACAATTCTTGCTCTTCCTGTGGTGCACCACCTTGAACCTCCATCAACTGTGTTCTTGACAAATTATTAAACCCTTCATTTACAATCCTAATTGTGACTACTTTTTCCTTTACATCTGGAGTATCAAAACTAGAAATATCTGGTCAATATACAACCCTTTTGGCCTCTTTGTCTGCGGCTTAGTTTCTGCGAGAGATAAAGTCAGTTTGCTTAGTATGTGCTGTGCATTTAACTATTGCAATGGCTACTGGGAGTTGTAGTGCTTTAATAGGTATGTACAATAATGTTGTGTGTTGCACTGGAGTGCTGTCCGCTCTGAGGTAGCCCCTCCTTTTCCAACATGCTAACCCTGCATGCACAGTTAACGTCACATAGGCGGTACACTGCACACCATTACTTCCTACCCTGCATGTTTCTCGAGAGTGACAATAAGCCCCACCAATTCTGCTGCTTGTGCTGAAAAGTGAGACTGTAGTCTTGCACTTGCTACCACCTCAAATTCCCCATTAGCTTTGTGCCTTACCACAGCTGAACCTGAATGCCTTTCCCTATCAGTTTGATCAATTTTTGAAGACCCGTCAATAAAGATAATCTCCCTACCCTGCTAACACATTCTCCATTACTCTTGGGATAACATTGTAGAGCTCTTCGTAATTGGAGCAATCATGCACCTGCTCACCTTCAGCCACTGGCTTGGCTACAAACGTGGCAGGGTTCACTATTTTACACTTGACTATTATGATTGCTGGATTTGATATAGCTACCTCATATGCAGAAGCCCTATGAGATGTCAATGTACCCTTAGGTTTCACAAAAAGAGCAAACAAAGCACAAAGCATGCTCAAAAAACAAAGTCATAGAACACCCCATCACAATACTAGTAGACTTCTCCATTGTGAATGCGGCTGCTGCAAGTGATTGTTTACAAGGAGAGTGCCCTCTCATTACTAGATCTAAAATCCCACTGTAATATGCCAGGGGTTTGTACCCCAACGTAGTTCTCTGTGTAACTTCCACTGTCATGACTGTCCCACTCGTACGTGAAAACAGAACAAATTCCCCATCATAGTTGGGAATTCCTAAAACTGGAGCTGTACAAATTGCTTTCTTTATCTCTCCCTCCATTTCCTCAGTCCATTGTATTGTTTCCTTATTCACTTGTGCTTTCTTCAGAGCCTGCAAAAGGGGTCTTGTATATGAACTATAATCAAATACCCATGCTCTAACATTGTTGCACAATCCCAAAAACCGCTGCATTTGTTTTATCGTGTGTGGTTTTGCTGTCTTCATAATCGCCTCAGCTCTTTCAGGTATGACTTTCTTCCATTCATGTGAGATTAACTGACCGATATACAACACTTCTTCTTGACAATATTGCAACTTCTTCTCGTCCACTTTATATCCCTTATCTGCTAGAATAGTCATTAACTGAATCAAATCTTGCCTGCACTCATCTTCTGTCATGCTAAAAACAAAAATATCATCTACGTAAAGCAGCACACCACATTGCAAATCAATATTGCTTAGGTCCATCTGCAGGACCCTATTAAATATCAATGGAGATTCACAGTTCCTTTGGGACAAATGAGTGCTCTTCAACTTAGTTTGGTGAAACTAACATAAGGTCAATCACCGTCAAATATCGTGCCTCTGTGGGATTCTACATAAAATCGTTGGCGGAATTCGGAACTAAAGGAAACTCTGCCTCTACAATCTGGTTAATTGGTCCCATGTCCTGGATAAATCTCCATGACCCCCACTTCTTCGATTTCTTCAAAGGGTATACGCAGCATTACATGGTGACTTTGACATCACTAAGATACCCTGTTCCACCAGGGCTGATATAGTCTTAAAATTACCTTCATCGCCTCTCAAGACATTCGTTACTGTCTTGCTCGAGGCAAAATTGCTCGTGGCTTCAGGTTAATGTTAACCTCACCTCTACCCTTCAATAGGCCTATGCCCTAGGGGCCTGTAGTCCATAAAGAGTTTGGCACTTTTTCCAAATCTTCATCAAAAAAATGCTGGGTGCTGCCGCACTATCACCATTCGCTGTGGGATTTCTCTTTTCTCTATTTGGATCCAATATGTAATACTCATCTTAAATAGTACTTTATAATCTGATGGATCATGTCTAAACATGTCTTTGTCTTTGACGTCAGTCAATCTGTACTCTTCTCCAATGGCGATCACTGTTCTCCATGGCCTGCCCTCGTCATCGGTTCCTTCGAGCATGGACAATTCCTCTCGCACTGTGGCTGCATTTAACTCTAGAGGAATAGTCTAGTCCCCCGCTTTGTCCACAGGTATCTGTGGCCTGAACAAAAACTCATCAGGTATGCTCTTAATTTTTCCCACTAGTCTGGCTAGCCATGTCAACAAAATGCGTACCCCATAAAGAAAAACTTCTGGCTCTAATGGCATTCCTCACAGAGCCATTTCCCTGTAAATGCCAATATAAATTTGCCACATTCATATAGAGCATCCCTGGAGAAGAACACACTATGCCTTCATCAGTAAAGGAAATTGGCATATTTAGCAACGTCATTAAATCTCGGCACACAATATTAACCAGTGTCTGTTGTGAATACAATAATGGAAGACTATGGAGACTGATAATTCATCAGTGAAAGGAACTCTGCTTGTAGCTCTAGAGAACCTTGCACATTTATGGCATTTCTCTCTCGTATACATGAACGAGTAGCCCCAGCATCTACTAAAAAAGAAACAGACTTGCCTCCTATGTTCACATCAACCCTAGGTTCCTCTTGGGGTCTGGTGTCACTGATAGTACTGAACACATCAAGTCCCCCTGTAAGCTGTCCTATTGTTGGTACATGCGTATCCCTGTACCCCCCACAACAGTCACACCCCCTACTCTAAGTGTCAATAACTGTCCTGTTTTTGCATTCGCTGTATCTGCATGGATGCGTGCTGTGACTGCCCTTGTGGCGGATTCAATGGTGCTTGCTGTGGTTGCAATGCTTGTTGCATTTGCAGCGCTTGTCTTGATACATTGTCTGATCTTGGGCAAACCCATCCCTTTTTTGTGAGCTATATGCTGGAGGATAATCTGTCCTCCCTCTTGAGAATTGCCCATTCTGTACATACCCTTGGCTTCCAAATGTTCACGCGATGTGCCATATCATCCCACATGTCCAACATACATGAGGGAATCTTCTGATTTGTCCCCCGTATATATTTTGATTATCATTCTGCATATTTTGAAAACCGCCTTGATTATTTTGAAAACCACCCCTTCATCTGTAACCCAACTCTGCCTCGTGGTGTAAACCCATTCCCTCCTTAATCCATCTGGGATTGATTATTTGCCTGTGGTGCATCCACTGCTTGCTGCATTCCCAATCCCTCTCTGCTTGTCAATACCACCCCTTCTATGGAGTATTTTGACAATTTCTTCTGAACTAACTTGGCTTCCTCAAGTTGTCTAGCATCTTCCTTATTCTTAGTTTTCTCTTGTAATAGCCGGCAGTGATGCACTATGGTCAACTGTATCTCTGCCCATGGTTATGCTTCCATTCCCACAAATTTCTTGAGCTGTCTCTGTACTTGCTCCGGTAATCCCTAACACAAAATGTGGCAAAATACTGGCACTGATTTCCCCCACGGCTCCCTCATTTCCAAAGTCCAGTGTTCCTGAATGCTTTGAATATAAGCAAGGGGACATTCGTCATCTTTCATTTTACGTGCCATAATCTCACCCATATCTTACATATCAGGATACTGTACCCCAAGCACTCTGGAGACATCTGCTCTACAATTATTAAATGGTGCTCCATCATGCACAGTGTTCTGTGCCATGACACTTGAGTAACCTGCTCTTGTGCAAATGTTATCAGCTCTATCCCCAGGAATGGCTGCTAGGAGACCCTTAATATCCCCTACTTCTAGAGTATTTTTCCTCCTGTCATCTTCCCTAGCTCATAAATCAATTTTCCTGCACCCGCCGTTAAGCTGGGAAGTTTGCATCTTAAACGATCCTTATCCATTTGTGGACAGGGGCTATACTGAAGTCTGGCCCCTCCTTTCAACAATAAAGGGTACTGCATTAACCCAAATCCACAATCGGCTCCCACTGTCTGCCTATCCATAGTGGGGACAATGGTTCCTGATCGCCTTCTTCCTGGCAATTACCTCAGCCTGCTCACATTTGATGCCAACTCTCCCTTCTCACTATGCAATTGTCCTTTAGGGTGCTCTGGATACACCAGGTTTCTCTCTCTTTATCTGACATATCTAGTCCCCAACTAGTATAACCTTCGACCCCATCACCCTTATGTAAAGTCAGCCTGTTTAAGGACAACACTCTATGCTCTTTACTGAACGGGTCTCTTTCCGTGCTTAGTGATTGGAGAACCAGGGACTGCTCTCCCTTTTACTGCTTCCCAATTTGCTGCTTTCTCTTAAGTCATGATAGACTTTATCAATCCTTTCCCTAATGCTCCCTATTTCTCCTATAGGGTTATCCTAGATGGCCCTATCATTGCTCCCTGTGATGGGAGGAACTTTTTTATACGGCTCCATGATATTACTGGACTCGGTTCCATTAACTCCTTCTGAATGCGATCAATGTCGCATTCCATTTGTCTTCTTTTTTGCTCCATTTCTTCATCTAATTCCCTTTGCTTTCTTGCTTCCTGTCTGCCCTTTCCTCTTCTTGTCCTTTCTCTTCTTTCATTCGCTCAATGCTCTTCTTCCCTTCTTTCATTCACTGTACGCTCTTCTTCTTCCCTTCATCTTTGCATTCTGTTATCCCTTAATTTCTGAGTTTCTTCCTCTTCTCTCTTCTTGTCTCGTTCTTCGATTGCTCTATGCCTGTTGTTTTTTCTTTGCTCCTTTGCCTTGTCTTCCTTTCCCTGCTGCTCTTCTTGATACATCTGTTCTCATCTGTGCCTATTCTGTCTTTTGTACTCATCTTTCAGTCTTTTCCCTCGTTCCCTGTCTTTTCTATCCTTTTCATCTTGATCTTCATGTTGCCTAACTTCCTCAATACTTTTCCCATCAAGCTTGAGCAATATCTGTCCACCCATTCATTCGTTCTGTGCAAGCGTTACCTCGTCAGCTTTATCCTTTTCTCCTTTCCATCTCTTAATCTCTCATTTTACATCTGCTGATATATTCGGTCGTTCATTTTTCTCCTCCTTGTCCTGTGAGATCCTAAAGAGCTAATCCTTTCTTTTAGTCTCTTCTGGATTACCGCCACTGCTGTAGGCAGACGATTCATATATCGGATTACTATATCCTGTCGCTGCTTTTAGTTCCTTTAACGGATACAAACCTACATCGTCTGTACTATCGCTGTTTACTTTGGGCGAGGTAAGGTGCGCATGAGGCTCAGCACCTTCCTCCCTACACTGATTATGGATGCAGGCCTCAGGAGGTGGATCTTTCCGCTCCTCCTGGTACATTTTCCGAAGCTCTAAACTAGCTAGCCTTTTCTCCAATTTCTTCCCGGTCTATGCAGCGTACAAGTATGTGGTAATGTGTTGCAAAACTGCTTTTGACAGCGATCCCCCTTGTGGCCATGGCATGAACATTTTGTCTGTTGTACCCTTTACTCACTCCGTATTACACTATTTAAGTTAAGGCACATGCTTTGGCAACATCTTGCACAACTGCATTAGTGGAGTAACATCAATCATTGTGACAAGTCTCAATTGACTGTCAATGCTTACCGTTAGTTACATAGAAACATTTTGGAAAAACAACAAAAATGAGGTGCTCCAACCTCGCCGCTCAAAGCCTCTACTTCTCAAATATCTCAACCTATTTTTTCAGCCGGCACCAATAATGACTTAAAAGATAAACAACACCTTTTATTTCTTCTTTAACCTCACAGTTTTCAGATGAAAATCTGGAAAGTTGGCAGCAAAATGCACTGTGTTCTGTAAGATAGCCAGAAACACAATGAGAATGAGCTCTAGGGTGTGGCCTTTTATAGGGGTGCTTGTGCATGGTTCGCGGACACACGCGCTGTCCGCGGACAGATCAAACTCCAAAAAAAGGTTCAAAAAGTCCCAAAAAGTATGTAGAAACTCAGGATTACTGTCTGCGACAGTGCTATGGTGATTTATTATTGAAAAATATTGTGGATTGCCCGAAAAGGTAGTTTTAAATTGTTCGGAGACATGAACATTGTCCACAGTTAGAACACACGCTCAGCATGGGCGCGGTCACATGATAGCATTACGAACATATCCGCAGGACACCAAATGCACGGGAACTGTTTTGCGAATGTGCGTTGGTGTTCTACGGATACTGTTCGGGTCCTGGACGAAATTAAAAGTGCGACACAAGCGAAACAAACAGTTACAAACAGGCGTTTGTTCTTAGAACAGTTTCAATCCGCTTGCGAACAATATGGACAGGCATAGCATCCTCGGGACACCCCCATTTTGTTTATTTACGAACATCTCAGGACACTGCGTGTGTTCTTAGAATAGTTTTAACTTGCTTGCGAACAATACGGACAGCGTCCCCAGGACACCCCCATTTTGATTATTTACGAACATTTCAGGATATTGCTTTTGTTCTTAGAACAGCTTCAACTCGCCTGCAAACAATATGGACAGCGTCTTCAGGACACCCCCATTTTGTTTATTTACAAACATTTCAGGATATTGCCTGTGTTCTTAGAACTAGAACAGTTTCAACTCGCCTGCGAACAATACGGACAGCGTCCTCAGGACACCCCCATTTTGTTTATTTATGAACATTCCGGAACACTTGATGTGTTCTTAGAACAGTTTCAATCTGCCTGCGAACAGCACAGACAGGTCTAGCGTCCTCCGGACACCCCCATTTTGTTTATTTACGAACTTTTCAGGACACTGCGTGTGTTAGTTTGATTACGGACATCTCGGACACCGAATGTGTTCTAAGAACAGATTGGACTTGTTTGCGAACATTACAGACAGGCATAATGTTCTTAGAACATCTCCATTTTGGTTAATTGCGGATATCCCAGACATCTCGTGGGTTCTTAGAACAGTTTCAACTTGCTAGCGAACAGTATGGACAGGTATAGTGTTTTTTGGACACCGCCATTTTCGTTTCTTCATGGACATTCTGGACATCCGCGCTTTCCGCGGACATCTGAACTGCTTTTTTAAAATAAAAAAAACAAGAAATGAATTAGGACACAATATAATAATTTAACTTTATTATATATGGATGTTAAATTTATGACAGAGAAGGTGAAGCAGAAACTGAGACAAACACAGGAGAATTGGGGGCTTCAATAGGATTCATATGAGGTGAAGAAGGGATGGAAGTCTCATCAAAACGTTTTGGTTCATGGAGAGGGTTTGGGGATAATTGACTGGGATATGGTGAGGGGGACAGGTACATGTGGGACAATGGTATGTAGTTTTTTATTTCAAGTGATCCTCCACAAAGTTTTTAAATTGTTGAAATTTGCCATGAGTAGGTCCATTTTTTCTTCCATGTGCTGGAGAGTCTTATCCAATGTTTCTTTTTGTTTACTATTTTCAATGTTTGTATGGTCTGTACAAAAAAAAATGTATATGTTAAATGTATATAAAATAATATTTATTAATTGGTTTATATAGTAAAGTGTCTACCATTAGATTCACTAACTTCAGGCATTTCCTCACGTGGGAAATGCTCCTCTAGCCACTCCAGAGTACTAGACTTTTCTGTGAGAAAAAAAAACACTTTTTTTTGTATCTAATATATGAGTAAAATGCAGTACATGTACTGGTTTCTGGTAAGGTGTGTTCCTACTGATCTGTAGATCGTAGATCTGCTGTTGCTCTTAGTTCTGGAGTTTCTGTGAGGTAATCATGTTGGAAGCCTATCTTTCTTTTTTTGGTATATTCCATTTTAGAACATATTGTATTTAAATTAATGGTTAGTGTGTTATATATATGGGTTACACTTCTTATTTATTACTACATATAATGTGTATGTGTGCTGGTTTGTGAATTTGTACAATGTTCATATGTTATGATATAACAATTAAACATACCCCCCCCCAGACTTTTTGGGTAGTGTTGCTGTTGTCCGCATATGTCCGCGGACATTAGAAGAGTTTGCGGACATCAAATTCAGTAGAGGGGGTTCAGTATGTTCCATGTTACATGTACATAAAGTCAGAGGTATTATTGTTAAATTGCGCTACTAAAAACCTATGAAATTCAGTGAAAAAACTTTGTTAAAGGGAAGTTATGGTTAAGTTGCACTAATAAAAACCCATGAAATTCAATGAAAAAACGTTGTTAAGCACTAATAAAAACCTATGAAATTCAATGAAAAAAACTTTATTAAAAGGACGTTATGGTTACAAGTAAAACCGAAACCCCCTCAGAAATGTGCCAGTTATGGTAAGCTAAGCAACCATAACTCGTGCCACTACCGTGCACTGCTAGGACAAACATCCAGTACGTGAAAGATGACATCACAAATATAATTGATGACATCACTGTTGGCATCACATATTACATTGTTTTAATGAACAGTTCCTACAAGGGGTAGTGTTCATAATGTTGGAAACAAGATGTCAGTGGCGATCAGGAGATCTATCATAAACTATTTAATGTATTAAATAATGTTCTGATCTAAAGAAAACCTTATATTCAAGTGTTGTTGTTAATACAGGAACCTAATCATACATACACATAAACAATGGTTCCAGCATGTACGAAAGAAGTACAATATTTTCAATCTATTAATTTCAATAATAAAATAATAAATGCTACCTTATCAAAGATTTGCATAATGTTAAACATTGAATAAATAGCTAACAATTTCAAACTTACGACACACTTGTGTTTGTACAGAAAATACATACAACAACCAAGAATGCATACAAATGAAAGCCACATACAGGGAAATAATGTAAGGAAGAAAGAAACAACAGTACCAAAAAATTACAATAAGATCAGAGTTGATTATCATCTACACAGATGAACTGTGTGTTTGATACCTGTTTATTGCCCCATATTGTGCATTATGAGGTGAAATCAAACTATGTAGAAAGTAAGAAGATATAAGAAGGTTAATGTTTATATATAGCACCTTCTCAATTTTTATTCACATTATCAGTAAAAAGAAAAACTAGCCTGCTCATGTCAGTGAACAAAAACAAGTGGCCCAGATATGTAAAGTCATTGCTGATGTCATAATTGACATTTGTGATGTTATCTTTTGTGTCCTGGGTATTTGTCTTAACAGTGCACGGTGGCAGTGCGAGTTATGGTTACTTAGCTTACCATAACTGGTGAATTTCTAGGGTTTTTGGTTTTACTTGTAAGCATAACGTCCCTTTAAGAACGTTTTTCATTGAATATAAATAAATACATATCTATTATTTTCTCTCTTGTACATTTTTGTCTTCCATTCTTGACACATTCAATGTACATTCAATGTTGTCATATATTTGCCTTTTTCTATCTTGCACATGCATTGTAAATGTGCAGGTTGTGAAAAGGGTTTTACGGCCCAACCCTAGGCATTTTCAAACATGCCTCAGAAGCCCATCTAAGTGCCAAGACATGTGTACAGGGGTAATTTTTGGTAGCAAAATCTAGGGGACAAAGACACGTTCATGTTGTTGGTAAGGTGACATGCACTGCAGCTTACAACATGGACATCTTCATTGGGAGGAAGCAGCCACAAGCATGCTAAATGTGACAATAGTGATGGTCCTGCATTCTCACATTTCTTAAGTTCTGCATCCCTACTTTAATCTCTGATCATCCTTCTCAGGAGCTTGCTTAATGATTTTTGCGCTGAAGTCAACCTCCTTATCTAAGCGCCCCAGATCTCCCTGTGGAATAAGCTCGTGTTTTGAAACCGCTATAGCTTTTGCTTTTGGCTCAGATCGCACACTTTCCAGTCTCATTTCATTTAATGCTCATTTCTAATTTCCCTCATCAACAAAGGTGTTTTCATCTTTCTTAGAGCTGTGATTAGTTTGAGCGAACGTGCATTATGTGTCGCTAGGGAATACTTTACAGTATTATAAAGTTTCAGCATCCTCCGGTACTTGAGGCACTGATTGCAAACCGGTATCTTGGCAACTAGGCTAACTGCTTCCTGTCTCCATTTCTTCCGCATCCTCAAATCTGCTACACTTTAATGCAGGGATTTGTTTAAAAATTACAGGGTAAGCCATGCCATGATTTAGTTGCAACAAATAGGCTGATTTGATCGCTCTTGTGGGATTTTCCAGAGTTTAATGTCTAACTGATTATTCTGTGGAAGGTTATGCGTTGTTGCAGGACATTGGGGTAAATGTTTCTCCTCATGAACCACAAGCATTAATGTATTTATAATGTCATGGTTTTTTAATGGCAATTATAAGACACTGCATCTGTTTGTGTTCATGGCTGATATGTTAGGAGAATTTCATCCATTAGTGGTGGGTTTCCCTACAGTTGGTGCTCAAGAGGGGGTTGGAACCGTGTGACTCTGTGCCAGATCTGTGTGTTTTGGAGAGTGCTATCTGTCAGTTGTGGTATTCCCTAAGATGCAAGGCACGGAGTGTTTGACTGGGGTGAGGGCTTGCAATCTTCTTCAACACCAAGCGAGTGTGCAAAAAGCGTGCACAAGTGTTTGTGTGTGCGTGTGTCGGGAGTTGTGCATGTATGAAAATTATGGGCAATTAGGTGGGAAGTAGAGGTAGTGATCTTGAATAGGTGTGGGGTATGCTATGTATCAGTGTGACTTGCAATTGGTGAGGTATTGCAGAGTCAGAAAGAGTTATGGGTTTCTTTTTTGGTATTTGAGGAGAGTGAGGACAGTGCTGTTTGTGAGCTATGAGCGTGCGTTGGTAGTGTATGAAGACTAGTAGATTATATAAGAGCCCAGTACACCTTCATTTTTAATTAAGTTGACTGTGTGTACGGTTGCATTTATGTGCGTTGACCACTTTTCACGTATATGGGTCTGCTGTGTAATGTTGATTGTTATGAAGTGCCTGTCTGGATTTATTTCAATGTGCACATGATAAGGGCAAAATGGGGGTGTGAAGGGGCTTAAAGACAAAGCTGAATACACTTTGTGTCCGATTCACGAAATGTGTGCAGATTCATGGAAATTACTGGGCAAAGTAACCGTAATCGCAAGTCCTGCCCAGAACGCCACTGACACGCCCCTACATAAAGCAAAAACAGCCAAGACAGCTACATTTGGGTGCTCCCCCAAGCACGAATACACCCACCCTACAAACAGTGTGGGGGGTCCACCGCAAGCAGGCCTGCATTTCGTGGACCCTGCGCAGGGTCCCCCGTAACCGTATCTGGCACCCTGACAACATGCGTATGAAATATCGCAACTCGGTTGAAATCTCAAATAAATCTGCGTACAAACCCCCTACGAACCTTCCCTGCACCCCGCTACACTGTGTACGCACACCCCTAAGTTGGATCGGAACACCAGTTGCGTACACGCACCCTGAAATGCGACATGCAAACCCACCTCCATGCTGCCATTCCTATGTGCAAGTGCACTGACGCCTGCCTTTGGGTGGCGGATAGTATGTTGGACTTGCGAGACATTTCCCAGCCAAAAGGTTGCGTGATCGTCTCCATGAATATGACTTGTGCCATGCAATTGTGTGCGTGCAAGGGACTGCCTGCAGGCCGTCCCTCAGAATGCTCACATTTTCGCAGGTTCTTCCCCATTTCTGATGTTCCGTCCCCTTCCCAGCCCTCTGCGCAAACAACGCCCATGCTCTGCGATTCCATGAATCGATGAACGCAGATTTGCACGCAGTTTGGCGTGCAAGTACCCCTTTTTCCACGCAAAAAATTCCATGAATCGGTCGCTTTGTGTTTAGTATTTTCTTTATAGTTTCTTGGTTTGGGCGAAGGTGTTTCTGCAGAGTGTTGTGGATCATTTAGCATATTTATGTTGCTGCTATTGCTAAGAAGAAGTCTGACAGTTGTATGTGCAGTTATTGGGTTTCATGCAGGCTGTGACTTGCAGCTGACAATCCATCTGGATGAGTGTAGAGAGAAGATATTTTGCAAGTGGATTTGAATAAACAGAAGGAAGGAGTCAGGTTTTTGGATGGGTGTAGCTCTGTTTAGCAGGGGTTGATATGTTCTAGGTCTTTGTAGTGGTGTGTCTGAACTCAACTCCTCCCATGGGACCTGACCTTGTTCGTAGTAGTTTGAGTTTTCTCCTGGAAGTGTAGATAGACTTGTGTATGAGTATCTGTTGTCCTGTGCCACCTGGCACAAGGTAAATGGCTGCATTCAGGTCACCGTTTTGAGTCTGTGTCTTCTGTTGTATGGTTAGGTGGTGCTATGGATTTGTGAGGTGCATAGTTCAGATAGATTTGGTCTAATTTGATGAGCCTTGGTAGGATCCTTCCACTTGCCAGGGATCCCACGCTGCCCTCATACTTATCCGCAGACCTTCATAGGTGCAGTTGGTGTATATGCCGAGTGAATGGACGTTGGACTGGATCCATATCCTCTGAGACCCAGGACCCCTACTATACAGCTCCATGCCTGTGCCACTCCACCACTGCATAGCTGGAGTGAGAGAAACTGACAGCAGGTGACCCCAGGACTGCAAATAGCAATTCCCCGCAGTTGGGGCTAGGAGCTTGTTATCAAAAACATCCCTATTACCTAGATGAAAACTCTTAAACTTCCCAGGCTTTCCAATAAAAGACAGCCAGGAAGTGATATGTTGTTACTGAAAAGCTGAAAGTCAAGAAATATTTTCTTCAGTAAGGGTCCTCAATTGCCAGTTGTTATGGGAATCTGGAGAAATGGCTTCAAAGAAGTAATGCAACAAGGAGCCAAAGATGGAATTGATTGGCTTTGTCCAAATTAAATGTTAATATGCGCAAGAAAAGTGGTTTTTTTTAACAATAGCGATAACAATTCATGTATGGTAATTGGCGCAAGATCAGCCCACTGGATATCATTGGGATATTCAGTCGAATAGTGGGGTGTTCGCTAGACACTGTTTTTCAAAACTCAGCATTTGCTATATTGGTTTAATAACAGAGGAAAGAGTTTTCAATGTATTATTCAAATCAAGGTTGTCTCTTTGATCTGAATTGATATTTGTTTTATCGACTGCTCTACTGCCCCTGGAGGCTGTAGACAACTTTATAAATAAATATGTTTTTGCTGCGCACATTTTTAGTTTTGGCTCAGTGGTGGAACTTTAGACCAGGTACTATTTCTTTATCTGCCGCTCGCGCATATGCCAACGCAAGCACATTAGAATCAGCATGGCATATCCAGACAACAGTTTCCTTACTTCCAAGTCTTGGACAAACGCTAGGTTTTTCCTGCGATTAACACAGCTGTGAAGTCCTTTTGGTATCGTTTGGTTAGAACGCCTCCTTTTACGTGCTAAGGGCCCGATTCATGGACTATTCGCCTGGTTTAAAGTGAATTTGCACTGTTGAAAAGTGACTTTGCACTTCCGACACAAACCCTGATTCATGGAACCGAGCAAAATGTATTTTTGCCGTGCAAAGTCCGGGCAAAGTCATTTTGTACTGGAAAAATGCGCTGACTTTGCCTGGACTTTGCACTGCAGCAGTGCAAATTTGCTTTGAACCAGGCAAATATTCCATGACTAGGGCCCTATGTCTCCACAAAGAACATTAAACACATGTCATGATGGACCCATGCCACCAGAACATGAACTATGTCCCGGGCTGCACAGCTTCCTTTACTGGAAAATGTAAATGGATTGAGTGGCCCAGTGGCTTAGATCCCCCTGGAAGCCCTGTGCTCGTTCCATGTCAAGACTCTTTCCTTGTTGAAGATGGTATGACTTGCCGCAGACATCTTATTCACAGGCACTCCTCCACATTTTTAGGGTCTCAAGAAAACTCAATAACCTCAACTTATTCCTTTGAATGTAATGATTCTACTCAGAAAGATTCCAAGTTTCATTTAACCAACATTGGCAGCAAACCAGTGTAGTTCGCCTCAATTTTTATTTTAGAACAGCCGCCCCCGCCCCCTAAATGTAGCCTGTGCCCTCTAAACTGATGATAGGGTTTTTGACTGAATCCATGTCCTGAGTCTTTGGGTGATCCTGCCTCACCATCCCGGGCTCTGCTTTAGAAACAGCTTGAAGATCTTGGGGCTCTAATATTACGAAACAGTGCCGGTAAATGAGACTCTGCCCAGACACTGGACCGGGTGATAATCTAAGCGGAACTGTGTGTATACCATTCCACCTGCACCATGGATTTACAGCCAGCAGCACACAGGCTTGGAGCTTGAAAAAGAGCCCACCAAGCCCCTTTTACTGATGTTCCATACATTTTGTTGGGGATTAAAGATGTATGTCTTTAGTGACAAAGACCTCCTGACATATCTTCTTAGATTTGTGTGGTAAGTATGATGCCCCTGCAGCATAAACCATTCCTCTGGCATTGCCTGGTGGCATATGGGCCACATATAAGTCTATATCAGCTGGATTAGAGTTTTCAAGTTTTTCTTTTCTCTTTTTTAAACCCTGCTCACTGCCATTCCTATTGCTGAATTGTATTTCATTCCTCAGTTGGCACAGCCAGCATTAATGCAGTGACCACCAACGCATTTATTGCTGGTTTGTCATTTTACCACTGGCGGTAGCTCATCAGAGTGGATTTTACAGTTTGGTAGCACTTTCCCTTTCTGAGAAGTACTTATCTGCAGGCAGCACTCATGGGTGTAATTTTAGGGAGGGGGCAGGGGTGTTTGTCCCCCCAACTTTCATGTCACACCATTGTGTCCCCATTCATTCGGCTGTGGCACCTTTTCTTCAGATGTCATATGTCCCCCCCAACATTTTCAGCAAAGTTACTCCACTGGCAGCACTCACCAGTTACCATCAAAGTTGTGTCCATGAGACCCTTTCCATAATGTGATAGCCCTTGATTTCCATGACGTATCTCATGTTCTGCTTGATATTACATTACAGTTGCAGGATGTACTATAGTAAAGCATTGCGGAAATAAAAAATGCTGTATAGATTCAATTAATAAAGACACAGACACATACACTGGGCTACTGTAAGTGCACATAGGAGCTGGTACCACCATTTACACCAAGAACTGCCCATTGCACCCTGCGGCGTCACTCGTACCCCCCTTTTCCAGAGCCCCTCTTCACTGGTACCCAAGCAACGCCTTAAAATCAGAATTCTTAGTCATCAGCCTAAACGCACCTAAAATATATCAGAATTACACTTTTGAAAAGGTGGTAGGGAGCTTTCGATGTCTCTACCCTTGGCAAACGCCCTGAGCTTGAAAGGAGGTAAACATTTTGCCCATGTATAAAGTTACCATGTTGCCTTATTGATCATTTTAGGATCATGTGAAACCCCCGATTAGCTACAATCTTTTGCTATGCTTAAATACATATTTTTTTCAAAAGAAATAATTATCACCTAGAGAATATAAACTAAAATGGAGGAGTAGATTCAGGTCATTTCCTGTGCTGATGTCAGCTTATCTGTTTCTTTTATTTTAGACTGGAATCCGCGCTGTGTGTGAAACTCACTTTGAAATATCCATCTGTAAGTGTCAGATTTGCAGCATAGCGCGTGCCCAGCATGCATGCGACCTTTGCTAAGATTGATTTTCCTGTCATTCTTTGATGAGTGGAAGGTCAGGAACATATACAATACCTTCTCTTCTCCTATAGGAGAGTTTCCGACCTGTAACCCAAAAAGACATAGCAATCAGCCTTAATGTCAATGCACTCAGACCCCCAAGACTAGCAGCTCCTTTGGGAGAAACTAGCAAGACACGATGACTACCAAGTTGCCAGGCTGCGCATGCGCAGTGCTGCTTTGTGGTCGAAATTCCCACTACCCACCTGGTGAACAATCAACATTGACATTTGTGGAGGGTGGGAAAGAAGGTTTGATGTATTTAGCCACACAGGAGGCACTTGGCGAATATTTAGTGGCAGGGTAGCGTATGTGAGCCACGTTAAAGTGCATTTGCTGTGTGATAATAATATGAGGTTGTTGTCTGGTGTTTTTATGATTTATTCTTCCTAGTTCTAAGGGGTGCAATAATCGTGTTTATTACTATGAAATGTAATGGTATTCAATGTATGGACCTTGGAACGAGGGTGGGCTGTTCAGCCATGCTGGAATTTGAACATTTCAAGAGAAAATTCAAACTAATAACCAGTCCTGAAGCAATGATGTGTTTCAGTTGGCTTCAATGGGCATAGAATAGTGTCTGTGCGTATGTCCAACATAAAGATATGTTTTTTCTTCAATATTTAGAATGTCCTTTATAAAACACACACACACATTATTGTGCCAGACTTTGCATAAATCTAGCGGAATAGTGTTTGCTTGCAAATGTACTTGGAATACATGTTTTAAATAATCTTTTAAAATCGCTTTATAGAATATTGCAAAGCAGAGAAAACGTCAAGCGAATTAGGCACCGATTACACGTTTACCACACCAAAGTATTTCTGCATACACACAATCTTGCTGCATCGTTTAATATAGCCAGCACCACCTCCCAAACACAGGGCTGATAGTATCGCAATCCAAGTGGTGTTCCGCTGTTATTTGCTGTGTACTGAGATGGTGATTAATATGTACAAGCATCAGAACGAGATGAGACTACTTGGCTACCTGTGGAGAGAGGCAGCTGGCAGGAGAGGCAGGCTGCATAATAAGCAGCAGCACCAGGGGAAGCCATTTCAGGAGTCTGCCCAGTCATTTCATTTCAGGAAAGAACTGAAATGACCCAAGGAACGACCCTGTCTACTGTGCCCCATGCACAGTGGCTATTGCTCCTTCTGTTTAGTCTAGGGGCCTGGATTGTGATGCATAATGTTAAGAGCAGGGCCGCTAGATAGTTGAATAATGGGGCACTTGGCAGCTACCTAGGAATTACATAGCTATTCCTCAAAGTTGGCTTCTTCTGCAGCAACGCGGGCAGGCGGACAGGGCTATATGGGAGCTCGTCGCCCGCCCGCTTTTCCCTTCATCCACCACTTAGAACTCTTAACTTCAAATACTGTAAGACTCCTTTAGAAAAATAAAAAACGTTTTCGTTGTTAGCGGTATGAGGATTGTAAATTTATGGTTTTTCGGAGATTGTAATGGTGGCATGGACCGACCTACATGTATTGTTTTAGTCCCAAATAAAGACTTATAACACACTTAAAAATTAAATAAAGAACATGCCCTGTGGCTCACATGGATCTCTAGGCCTGTGGCCACACAGAAAGCATAGCTATTTATTTCACGATTTACAGGCCAGGGCTCCACCTCTACTACAGTTCTGAGGAAAGTAAGGCTTTGTTTGATTTAGCGTACTAAAGGCACAGGGCTGAAGTTGCGGGTACACGCGGGTGGATGGAGTCCACCCACTTTTTTCAGAGGGTGGACTCAGTCCCCACAACTAAAATGAGAAACATTGAATGTACTTTTTGAATTCATGAATTAAAGTCCACCTCCTGGATCAAACCACAGTTGTCAGGTTTGCAGGCTGGACACTTCACCACTGCACTATATAACATCAGAAAAGCGAAAAACGACTAAAGGTGAAATGCCCCATTTCAGTACTGCAAGTTCC
This sequence comes from Ambystoma mexicanum, assembly GCF_040938575.1. Classification (NCBI taxonomy): domain Eukaryota; kingdom Metazoa; phylum Chordata; class Amphibia; order Caudata; family Ambystomatidae; genus Ambystoma; species Ambystoma mexicanum. The sequence goes on from NC_090931.1 coordinate 1,346,413,254, forward strand.
ACGGAAAACATTTGTATTGGTTCTTGGATTTTAAAACATGCACACCTTTTGACTTTTTTGAAACATCCTGTTAGAATAAAATATCCTCTCTTGGTTTTGTCTGTGTTGATTTTATGAATGGCAAATGCCATTCGTCCTGTGCAATTTGGGTGGTTATGCAAAGCCAATTTAATGAAATGTGCATATTTCACTGTGTGTTGATGAGCCCCCCCCCACTTTAATTTTTAGGACATGACCCTTGGGCATACAAAATATCCTCTCTTGGTTTTTTCTGTGTTGATTTTATGAAAGTCAAATGCCATTCGTCCTGTGCATTTTGGGTGGTTATGCAAAGCCAATTTAATTAAATGTGCATATTTCACCCACTTTCATTTTTAGGACATGACCCATGGGCATACATTAGCAGCCCAAGATCCAAGCATGGTAATATGCATGTGCGAACACCTCCTGTGTAAGACAGTCATTTAACATCACTTCACCACCGACCCATTAGAAATGACAGCACATTAGCAAAGCCAATGAAAGCAGGCGCCGTTATGTCAGGGCGCAATGGTTGGACACAAAGGACACATGCAGTTCTCAACGGAAGCACAGGGGGAGGCAGGCTCAAGAGGCACACAGGGGAGGCATCAGAAGACAGCATAGAACGAGTTTCAGGGAGAACATGTGAAAAAACATGTATACAGAGCGGGGGTAGGGAGGAAGGGGAGATGCAGGCAGAGGGGGGAGTTGGGAAGCTATGGATGCTTCCCTCATTAAGGGCAATGAGAAAAGAGACATGAAAAGACTGGTAGGAGGCAAATGGGTGAGTTTTGCAAGATCTTTATTATACAGGCCCTCCCAGAGTACTGCAACGTGCCGTCCTCATTCAACAGTCTTGCGACCCCTCCATTCCATTAACAACAAGGCTCGCGGGACAGAGACAGGACCCACATCAGTAGCAGATCATTAAATATCTCTCCCCTCAAGGAAAACAATATAACAAAGCATATATGTGAACAACTATAATAACCAATAACAAAAACAGATTATTCAAAAAAATGACACAACATTTGACTTAACGTATATAATCTCCCAACCAAACAGGTTCTCTTGTAACTCTCCTTCTCTGAGTGAAGGTTTGCCCTAGCAAACCTACCCATGGACCATACCTCACCACCCTCAAGAATGACTACACCATTCCTCACTGCAGCAATTTTCTTGGGACCAAGAAATCTACTTTCAACACATTTGTTTAAGGATCTGGGATTTTTGATATACACCAATCCCCCTACACTCCACTCTCGAATCTTCACGCCTTCTCTTTCATCAAATTGTTCCTTATTCCTCTCTTGTTCTTGTCTGACCAATCTCATTATCTCATTTCTGTCCACCACAGCTGATTTCGCCATACCTAACCCTTCCGGGCAAAGCTTTGTTCCGGGTTCTCTTCCTTTGAGAGACACAAAAGGAGAAACACCCGTGATTGAGTGTGGCGTAGTCACATAACTCCATGTCACATGGTTAAGTACCTCCCTCCATGGTTGTCTCATCTGCATTGCCATTTGGATCCCCCTTTTCAAATATCTGTTTACTCTTTCTACTAAGAAATTGGCTCTAGGATGATATAATGCTGTCCTGGTGTGTACAATGCCGTAACTAAACAAACATTTTCTCATCATCTCCGACACAAACTGCACACCATTATCTGATACCAACTCAGTAGGGACTCCTTCCTAGAAAATTCTCTCCAAAAACAAAATCAAATCTTTTGCAGTCACCTCTGTAGCTGCTTCCCATTCCACCCATTGGAGTGAAAGTCCACCAACACAAATAAATATTTGAATCCGTCACCTAAACCTGAAATGGGTCTCATGATATCCTCTGTCAACTTTACCCACGGTTGGTATGGAACAGTGTTAGAACCATGGGTGTCTCCCATACCACTCTGCACTTGCCGCTTGGCTGACATGACATACAATTCTTCACACACCTTTCAGCCATCTTATCCATCCCTGGCCACTAATAATTTTGTCTCAATTTTCTTTTCATTGCCCCCTCACCTGGATGCCCTTGATGTGCCAACTCCACCAAAACAACCCTAAGAGTCTCTGGAGGCACACAAAATTGCCCCCTCCTCAACATTCCATCAATCAAACTTAGATCCTTTTTGACTTCCCACCACACTTCAAACCTTCTACCAATCACTTTCTTTTCTGGGCAACCTTCTACTGTCCACTGTTTTCAAATCCTCGTCTAACTGTTCTTCTCTCCACTTCAGCCACCACACATGCTTCATTCTCTCCCATTTCTATTTCTTCCTCCTTCTCCACAGGTAATCTAGACAGGCAATCTGCTACCACATTTTTCTTTCCTGGCAAGTAACTTACATCAAAGTTGTACATATGGAGACCTAGACCCCATCTGCTGATCCTCGGGGATCCCAATGCCCACCTACCACTCTCAAAAAGTTGTACCATTGGTTTGTGGTCTGACCTTACAACAAATCTCCTCCCCTACAAGAAATACTTGAAATGATTAACTGCCCAGAACATTGCCAAAGTTTCCCGCTCAATGACAGAGTAACCCCTCAGGGAACGTGAAGCAAAAGCTATTACTCTCTCTGAGTTACTGTTATCATATTGTATCAATGTTGCACCTTAACACAATACACTGTCATCTACCGCCAAAACACACCTATCAGCTGGGTCAAACTTTCCAATCAAGGGCGCTTTGATTATCCCCCCCTTAATTCTTTCAAAAGCCTCTACACACCACTCCACACTCCACTGGAACGTAACACCCTTTTTGAGCAAACTCCTCAGTGGCATAGACATAGCTTCAAAATCTTTTACGAATTTATGATAGTACTCCACCAAACCAAGGAACAATCTCACCTGATCTTTTCTGTTGGCAAAGGAGCACTTTTGATAGCATCAACTAGGCTTTCTTTGGGTTTCACACATTCACAATTTTGCACTTGCTTCTACGCACCGTCAAACCAGCATCGCTCAGCTTGCCCAACACCTATCTAAGAATCTCATCATGCTCTTTCTCAGAATTGGCATAAATCAGCATGTCATCTTGAAAAATCATGATGTTATGCACTCCCTCTATTATTATTTCCATCACCCTTTGGAAAACAGCTGCCGCCGACGCCAGCCCAAACGGCATCCTGCAGCACTTGAAAGTTCCCAACGTGGTTACAAATTCAGTTAGATGATGGCATCCTTCAGTCAGCGGTACCTGGTGGTAGCCTTGAGATAGGTCTATCACTGAGAAAAGTTTTGTACCATTCAGTGTTGTCAATGTTTCTCCAATGATGGGTAGTGGATGTCTGTCAACTAAAATGTTCCTATTCAAATCTCTCAAATCCACACACAGTCTTATCTCTCCATTTGATTTGGCTGCCACCACCAGCGGAGACAACCATTTGGAACACTCCATTATCTCGATAATTCCTCTCTGCAACAGATTCTCAATCTCTTGTTTTACTTTGCCACTCAGATTCTGTGTATTGCTCTAACTTTATGCACCTTGGGAATGGCTCCACTTTTGAGAATGATCTTGTGCTCAAAACCCTTCAACACCCCCAGTTCTTCTGTAAATACTTTTGGAAACTCTGGCTCCCATTTGTCCTTTACTTCAGCAACAGTGATGGGATATTCAGCACTTGCTTGGATTCTTATCCCTAACTTCAGCTGTTCACCCCAGCCTAAAAGTGATGATCCCTCCTGGATGACATAGACATCCGCCTCACAACTCCGGCCTTTATACTTTATAGACGCTTGAAATTTTCCTAGGACTTCCATTTTTACATTACCTTAGGCATACGGTTCAATCATATGCTCACTGAGCTGCTCCACTGTCCCTTGTAAACACCGTTCAAATGTTTTTCTTGATATTAGTGTCCAACGTGAGCAGCTGTCAACTTTCATGGTGACTATTCTTCCTTCGATCAGAAAAACATCTGTTGGTCCGTTTCCTCTAGAGGACATATCTGCCACTTCCAACACATGCTTCCCTTGGCGATTCTGTGGAACCACAGAACTTTCCTCTTGCTCTGGCAGTCTTCTTCCCGCCTCTACAATCTCTACTTGTCCAGAATCACGGCAGACTCTTGCAAAATTCCTCTCCTTTTACTTTTCAAACAATTAATATTCCTGGCCGGGTAAAACATACTTGAAGAAATGTGGGGAATTAATTTTCTTAATGTCAAAAATGGATGCAATACTGGTGCTCGCCACTATCAGAAAGCCAGCGTTTTAAAACCACCAGACTTTTGTGTAAAACTGAACAAATGAACCCAAACCAGGCCAAGGTAAGACTTGCTGAGAGGTGGATACAATGTAAAACTATATTCTGAAATGACTTGAAGGAAGTAATTATTTAATGTATATATAAAAAATAGCTGGGGTTGTCAGCAGCTTAAGTGAATTTGGGTTTAAAGCCACTAAAATCGAAATGTTTAGAATAAATGAGTGACCTACTTGTGAGTGTCACATAGGTTGAAATTGTTTAGAAGAGAGTGAATTTTGCCCGGCAACTACCCCCGACAGGAGTGAAACCTGCTCAGCCACTCTTCCCAGGCCTGGCTGCATTCTGCTGCCCCTGCCAAAAGGAGATGACACCTCTCTGATTGAATTAGGGGAGTGGTACCTGCAGACTGCAGAAAATTGAACAAAGCCCTGTCCTGGACTCAGGCAAATGTTATATTGGGGGGTCGTAAAATAGCTTCCTCTTGGGAGAAACTGGGAGCGGCAGTGCCTGTGAGAGCCAGCTGAGCTTGGGGGAAGTGGATAAACCAGAAATTCCACCATGTGCTTTGGAAAACCACACCCCTTTGGGGCCAGAGAATGATTTTAAAAAGATGGATAATTCATAGTGAGGACTTGTCAAAATTATATAAATAACATTATCATTCTTGTGATTTTTCTGTGCACATTTTAAGAGGTGTTAGGACCCTGTGGTATGTTATAGGGGATAGTAGCGGAAAAAAAGGTTGTTACTCCAAATGTATGCATGTTAAAAATCTGACACTTTATCATCTGAAACCCATATCCCTGGTGCACATTTGTGTAAAATCTGGAAAGATTTAGAGGTCGTTATCTGGATGAAGAGGGAAGAATTCTGTCATAAGTGGACACGACATCGTACAAAGACAGGGATCGGATGGTTTGGTGCTACATAAAATATGTTAACTGGACCTATAATATTAGAAAAATGGCACATAGATAAATATGTATTTGGGTCAGAAATAGATTTGTGTGCAATTTGACAAGGGGAGGTTCCTCTGACCTTAAAACCTACAGCATCACTCTGACACTCCATTTCTTTCCCCCAATCAAGGGAGAGAGGAAAGCTTGGCCAATGATAAGTGAGAGGGGCAGGCTTAGCTAGGCCCAGGCACACACCCATTTTCAAAACGCATAAAAAGGAACATTGAAACCCAGGTAGAGATTCACTTTCCACTTTCTTGCGGGACGCTTTGCCGGGAGACTTCAGAATTTACATCCAGAGATCCAGACTTCAAATCCATCAATCTCCAGAGACCAGAAATTAACTCCAGAATTTGTAGCAGAGAGGCCTGAATCCACAAGCTGAATCCTCTTCAGCAGGCCTCAAAACCAACCAAACTATTCAACAGCCGGGCAAGCTGTTTGAATTCTTTGCCAAGAACTTTTGCAAGAACCTGTAGCAGTATCCAGAAAGCAGTGCTGTATCCGGGACCAGAGAGAACCAGAGACCAGATTGCTGTGAAGAACCGCTAGCAGAAGTCGAGCCAATCCTGACCCGATCGGTGACAAAGTCGCATTCCTGTCCAAAATCTAGTGTGAGTACCCAGCTAGCACTGTGCCAAAACCAATCTCTTAGTTTAAAATAATCTAATCCAAACTATTTTAGCCTTTTAGAACTGCCTCCTAGAATCGTGTCATTCTGTCATCTTTAAAACTGAAAGCTGTCATCTGTCATTCTGAGCTTTAAAATTTCAAATCCGAAAAACTACTTTCACAAAATCATCCATATCTCCGGAACCGTTTGGGCTAGGAGCGAGTTTTAACTGTCATCTTAACGCTAAGATTGTGAGCTTTCCAACGAGCTGACTTCCTACTCCTTATAGTGCCTCCGTAATTGCGCTCGACGCACACGACTAAATTTGCAGCGATTTGACATTTTGCTTAATTTCAGCCACGTGTAAAAATATGTGTCCTTGCTTTCCTTGCTGAAATTCGTGTGCAACCTGACAATCATTCATAGAGCATTGCTAAAGTGATCCTGAATTAAATTAAGTAGCTGTCACCCACCCTGAACCTCTATAGGGAATTAAAAGCAATTTTAGCATATTTTTCACTTAATTGCAACCACATCAAAGAATCTTGCCTGTGTTTAAAACTTCTACCTGTTTTCCTCTAAGCTTGCTAGGGGGGAACTGAATTATATTTGATTGCATTCCTGAGAACTGTGTGCGTTCCTCCCATCTCTTTAACTTGCATAGAGGGGGAGGGGGGCGAATTGTCAAAGAAAAGTGATTACATTGTCTTTTGTTGAAGTCATATCAAGTTTATTTTCTGTACTGCATTTTCATTCATCATTGCATTGTCTTTGAAGCCATAAAAGCATTCTCAGCTACTTCATCCTCTCTATATCACTTCTAAGCCATCAAAAAGTGTGTACCACTGTAACATTATCCATTGTTGATCACTATCATCCTCACAAGTGTGCTATCAAATATTAATTTACTATAAAAGTGTGATAGATATATATTGTTTAATTTCAAATAAACCTTTTAAATTTGCAAAACAAACCTACTTCTTGGCTCAGCGGGGTCGGGGGGATTCTGAAAGAGGGGTGTTATACAAGGGTTGTCATCCAGAGTAAATGAACGGGACATAAAAAATACATCAATAAGGGCTTCCATCAGCCTCCCAGACTAGGCATTGACTTAGCTGTAGTGTTGAATTGAAGTCGCTTACAATGTTGTCCAAAATAGAAGGTGTGACTCAGTGCTCTTAGTGCAGCAATGACATTCTCCACCGGTTCTTGTGGTTCCTGGGATCACTGGAAAAAGGTATGTCTTTCAAATGTGGTGTTCCATTTTGGTTCAAAGCGAACTGACAGTTTTCTCTCAGCTGTGCTATATTGATCAGTATCTCCCTGGCCTTCTTGTGGCAGATTTGGCAATCCATCATATACACTGCGGCCCTCCGCCCCTAAATTGTGCAGCAGAATTGCTTCTTTTCTGGCAGGCGCAAACTTTTCTCCGCCTTTGGCAACTAGGTATGTGTCAAACTGATTTTTCCATCGATCCCACCAGATGGCTGGTGTACCAGGCTCTGGTAGGAAAGGTGGGGTGGAGCCATGCTTGCTGCCACCATGTTTGCAGTGTGTTGTACCACTTTGACTTCCTGTGTCATTAATCGATCTAATCACCAAATGTCACCAACTGGTTTAAATTTGCAGTGATTTTTTTTATTTTTTAAATGACACCTTTTGTTTTCCTTTTTCTCCTTCCTTTGCCTTTAGGGATCAAGAATTATCCAAACTCACTCTTTTTAATCCACTTCTTGTAGACAAGTGGCTATAGACCTCATTGCAGGTTTATGTACCTCTTTGCAGTGCCCTTATTCTTCCTGCAAGCCACCCCAATGGTCACTGCAGATTTATGGTCCCTTTTTCTGTGCCCTTTTTTCTTCCAGACGATCATCCAATGACTTGAGAGCTTACTGAAAAGTTCCTAGCTCCTCCCCCTTTTCCACAGAGGCTTGCAAACAAAGAAAAAGTTGTCTGGAACTATTGCCCCTGAAGACGTTTGAGGTGTCCTCCCCCACATCAGCCGTGTACGCCAATGCAGTGGCGACCGTTGTCTGTCTACCGGTCCCTGCGTGATGCCTAGCTGCAGTCCGCTGGAGGGACAGGCTTACTCCGCACGTCCTGTTCCTTGGAGCCGGCGAGCTCGGGGCCTTATGCTTCGCCGAATCCTGGTGGCCGCAGTGAGCAGGGATGAGGCGCAGGCCCCTCACAACACGGCACTTCTCTCCGCAGCGGGCCTGGGAGAGCTCAACTGCATCCCATCCTTGTCGCTAAATGAAAAGTCTGGTAGGAGGCAAATGGGTACATTTTGCGAGATCTTTATTATACAGGCCCGCCTGGAGTACCGCAACTTGCCATCCACATTCAACGGTCGCTGTCTCTGTCTTGCGACCCCTGCATTCCAACAACAACAAGGCTCGCGGGACAGAGACAGGACCCACATCAGTAGCAGATCATTACAAGACACTTTAAAAACAAGGAAAAATATATATATATATTTAAAAATCACAGTGAACAGTGTGCAGCCCTCACCGAACCAATACCTCTTATCTCTGCTTGTCCTGCCTGTCACCCCTTCCACCTCCTCTTCGCAAGCTGCAGTCAGTGATCAGTCCAAAGTCACTCACTCCCTGGTTACAGTCGGCTGAGAGGGGGGCCTCTCAAGTGAAGTATGGACATCATTTTACTTTCATTTAGTCACAAAACGTACCTTGTGCTCCTCTCACCCTCTGAAATATTGAACCAGTCAAATACACTTCACCTGGACTCTGAAAATACAGCAGCTTTTGGGTGTCATTTCAACATGGACAGGCCTCAAATAAAGCTGCAGTGGTGAGGGGGTCACATCGAAGGGCCGCATCCAAGGGCTTCAGTCCCTGCCTTCCCTGTGAGGAGGACCTGAGCTCAGGAGAGCTACAACATCCAGATGCTAGAGATGTCTAGCATGTTAAATGCCACCCACCTCGATACCACAATTCCCTTTTTACTGCCCGTCACAGCTCCAGTAACCAGCGAGTATCCAACTATGAAGCCTCTTCCGATCCGTATGCCTCACATACATCAATTTTTCGGTCACTTCGACCGACAGCTCCCCCTAACACCCCAACCCCTGTTGCCTCGACACAATGAAACCGGCAGCCGATGCCAGTCCCTCCTTAGAGCCTCACTTAAAGAGGCCTCACATTCCCTGTACTGGACAGGATGCCCTAGGTTTGCCGCTACCCCTCCATGTACCCTGGTTTTTGCACAACATCACATGTGCTCCCACTATCCACCACTTATGCTTGAATCTCGTTTCCATAACTAGCGGACTTAACTCTTTGCAGCCTGCGCTGCACTTGCATCTAACCTATGTGTAACTGCTGGGTTTGACACTTTGCAGACTTCGCTGCACTTGCATTTAACCTACATGTAACTACTGGATTTGTCACTTTGCAGCCTGCGCTGCACTTGCATTTTACCTATTTGTAACTACTGGATTTGACTCTTTGCAGCCTGCGCTGCTCTTCTATTCAACCTATTTGTAACTACTGGATTTGACACTTGCAGCCTGCGCTGCACTTGCATTTAACCTACGTGTAACTACTGGATTTGACTCTTTGCAGCCTGCGCTGCTCTTCTATTCAACCTATTTGTAACTACTGGATTTGACACTTTGCAGCCTGCGCTGCACTTGCATTTAACCTACTTTTAACTACAAGATTTGACTCACACTGTACCTGTAATCCTGACAGTAACACGCTTACCTGTACTTCGGTATTAGCCCCCGTACCATGAGGCGTAGGTCTGCCATAACCTTAACCTAAGCACTAAGAGTAACATGTATGGAACAGCACCATGATGCCTATGGGTTTGGTGCGCTTTATAAAGGTAAAAATAAATAAATAAAAATAAATAAAACAACACTATTGGTCATGCACTTGGGGCCTCAATACGACCCAGGCGGTAAGTTACCGCCTGGGTCGTACCTTTACCACCATGGCGTAAACTACGTTTACGCCATGGTGGTTGGCGGACTTACCGCCCCATTCCGAGGTTGGCGGGGCGGTAAGTCCCCAATCCCCATTTACCCTTCCCCATTCCCATTTTTGCCCCATAGGGCATAATGGGAGTGGGGAAGGCGTTAATTACGCCACCGTAAATTACGGTGGCGTAATTAACATCAAGGTCCCTTAGCGCCATGGATTTTAACACCTGCTAAAAGCAGGTGTTAAAACCTCCATGGCGCTAAGGGACCTCGGAATCAGGCGGTAAGGGTCGGCGCTGTTTACGCCGCCGTAAACCCCTTACCGCCTGAGTCGTAATGAGGCCCTTTGTGTCCCAAGTGCAACGGAGAACATGCGTTGCTCATCTCAGGGCTTCCATAATAGTGAGGCATATGGTCTTTCTGGAGTACATTGATGCTTCTTGGCGCTAGGTCTATTCTACATCAAATACCCCAAAAATATACTGCAGGTGTCTCCAGATTTACTCCAGCACAAAGTGTTTGTGATTGTGCGAGATGATTGCAGCATTTTCTAATGCTCCACACAGCGAACCTTCATGCAGGAGGCCTGCACCTACTTGTAATTAGGCTACACGACCCATTGGAGTTATAAGGTTGTAGTGCTAGTTTTATTATGCATTATTATACAGTAACATAAAACAATTGTTCTTATATAACATAATCACTAGAAAAGAAAGCAATGAAACCCAAACTTGCTGGCCTTTTATTGCACGGTTCACCTTTATAGTGCAATGAGTTAGGCTTATGTGCAACACTTTCCTAATGTTATTATTCCTAAAGAAGGATAATAACGATTACAATTATTTAGAGGCTTATGGCCCTGTGAGGCTGCAGCAACGCACTGATGCACACTGTTAAAATACTCTTTGAAATTAACAAGAGCAATTCTTATTCGAATATATATTGTATTTGGATATTTTTACTACTCGTTTAACTACTAGGCACAGCTTTTGTTAATCAGCAAGTATGGCTCCTCTTAAACATGGGGGTATCATTCAAGTTTATAGCTTTTTATGTGAAGTTAATGAAAAGAAGCACCTTTTCCAGCTGTACCAGATGAGCATTCATAGAAAAGATGCTGTGTGGATCCCTTTGTCTATATAAAGGGCCTGTGGGGTGAGCAGAAGAGCATGTCCCTGCTTGCTAAAGAGTTTCGTGAAGCGTGAGGATAACCACTGTGTGGATTTCATTACTAGTTGGGCGGTGTGGGTAAAAACAGCATCAACACTTCTGGGCCTGTTTCACATGATGCGAAGGAAGGAGGTATGTGCTTGGGTAACACGCAGGCTCCTGCCCCATCTGTAATGACAAACCAAAGTCCAACAAATTCCATGTGGGACCAACCGGTTTTATTCAGAGACTCTACACTCATCCCAGATCTCAGTTCTGGCCCCGCTGAAACATGAACAGGGAGGGAGAATACCCACAGGATCTAAATCATAGAAAGTTTGCAGGTGGCAACACTATCCAAGCTTTGGATTTCGTATGGAACACCCCGAACCATCTGTACAAAACCATCAGTCATAACATGAGAGAAACCAAAGCACCCATAAGATCTGTAAATTCAAAATTGTGCTTTCTGAAGGAGTTTATAATGTCAGAAAACAGCATCAGAGTGATCGAAAGTACAAGGAACTTCAGAAAAGTACAGGTTACGTCATTAGTGTCCACTACATTACAGGCCATTCCCACCACTATGGGAGGAGGAAGTGTTCTAGATCCCCCTCCACTGACATTGGAGGATTTAGAAGAGGCGGATTAACAAGGTGAAAGCATTCAAAATGGTTGCATGTGTTCGGGGTGTCGGGGAGGGTTAATATGCTTGCTGATAGAATCTGTCAGGGAACTACGTGCAAATCAGGAGCAGAGTTCAGAAGGTTCTCAACAGGATCCATCTAGAGCAAAGAGCTTGAAGAAATCGAAGAACATAAAGAACCCAGTAGCAACAAAAAATAAAGGCTCCTGTAAATGTTTACGTGTTTAAAAAAGTCAAACAAGGTAATGAGCACATCAAGATAATCTAACCAAGGGGGAATGAAGAAACTAAGAAAGTTTCAAAGGTCAACAAAAAACAGACTCAAATGCTTCACAACAAGGAGTGGAAGATGGAAACATTCTACCCTTCCTTTAAGGGGCTACCTATCTCAGAGCAGGGGCAGCTCTCTATTCACGAGGTCTCCTCAGTGCAAGTGCCCTGGCAAATCAGATATCCTCGGCTAGCTGGGATGCATCAGTGCTATTGGACGAGGGGATTGATATGGCCAAAAAACCATCGATCTGCCACACATGAAAAAGAAGGAAATGACAATTAAGAACTACCCGGCAAATCATGATGGAATGACTCACCAATTTGCTTGACTAACGAGTTGACAAGTGAGAACGACCAGATTATTCATACAAGGAAGGGGTGTATGGCCGTCTTGGCCTGGAATTTATTGTTTTTACTATGCAAAAACAATAGCGTCTTGCTAAATCGGCGTAATATTTTGGACCTCACATATAATACACAGAGGTTAAGAAATATACACTCATGAGATTTTGAACAAGAGGAATTCGTAGATGGTCGGAACACTGTGTATATCCACCCATTTGCTTTAAATTTGTGTTCAATCTTTTACTCATATAAAAGAAGCCACTGCTGTCTATGCAATACGATCTACTTGTTCCCCAGTCAAGGAATTGCGGGGAGAATATGGACGTGGTGGGGCAAGATGCAAGGAGCTCAGTTAGAACATGTAAGGATGAGGAGAGACCTCCCATTAACAGGCCAGATGACAGGGAATGTGTGAAACCCAGAAGAAAGGTATATTTTGAGGACACAAAGAAGAGCACAAAGTTGCAGGAAAAGGACTGGTCTTGGTTGAAATCCACGCTAAGCAAGGATATAACTCTTGGGGGGATTAAAGACAAAGTATAGGATTAGGGAATACACATCATGTCCAGGAATACACGAGACAATCGCCATTTGTTCTGAAAAGGGAAGGAGCATACGATGTAGTACAATTCAAGATTACGAATCTACAAAAGGTTTGGCTTAAGGAGGCACTATTTCTTGATGGTTATTCAACTTTCCTACAACCCGCATTCCGAGGTACGTGAGGCAGGCCATACAGGAGCTTCATAACAGCGGTTTGGAACAAAATAGGGGCAGTCTGTAGAGATTGGCTTGTTCCCACCCTGGAATCTTGGTAGTAGCACTACAGAAATAATCAAAAGTATGTTTTCTTAACACTATCCTTCTCATTCTAAATACTTACTGGAATCAATCCAGCATATACTCAAAACACAATATATTGGATCATGCCTCAGAAATATTGGGCGACCGGTATAGTAGTGGGAATTCGGAAGAGGTTCTAATAGAGGGAGATCAGAATTTCGACTGTGTTAAGTTACGGGGTACTACAGGTCCAGGTGGGAAGGGTTGGGAACATACTGTGAGTGCCAAGGGACGTAAGTGTGTTACCTTCATAAATGAATAGGAGTGAGGCTGTCTAAATATAGAATTTGTCAAGGCTAAGGCAATTAAGTATACTTGGCAGAGAGGCAGGGAGTAATCCATAATTGATTATATATTTGCTTCTCAGTACCTGAGAGACAAGTGTGAAGGATTTACTATTTATCCTACCGACAAAAGTGACCAACCTTAATTGGTAGGCACATTCAGAGGAATGTCACATCCCAAAGGTAAGACCTCAATGAATAACCTACTAATCAATAATGCCTGGAACCACATTATTATTGGGCATCATCAAATTACCAAAAGATTTCATTCCCACCTGGTGAGACTGTGTAGAAACATGGACGATGACGAGAAAGCAGATGTATTCTCAGCTCTCTTTTTCCACTTTCTTTCAGAATACCATGGCCAAATGGGCAGAATGTTCCAACACCCTCAGATTTGCAGGTATGAACAATGAATCACATGCTAAAACACTAAAACAGCCAGTATAAAAATTGGATTGAAGCGTACAAAGTGAAATTATGGCAGGATGACAGGGAGAGTATTTTGAATATCTTGGATAACAATGAAAGCCAAAGGCTTCTGGAATCTGATGAATTAAGATAGTATTCACCAAATAAGTAAACAATGGAATTCAATCCCAGCAGCAAACTGGCTATAATCTGTAAAAAATATGTATACCTCCAACAGGATTATTAAGAGTAAAACATGACATGGATGCTGAAACACATGGGAAATGGATTTGGACTTGAAAGTTGTATTATCATAATTAAGCAAGCAAAAGCCTCAACAGCACCAGGCCCGGACGAAATATCCAACAATGTATTTAAAGGGAAACTAGTCCATCCTATTTATGCTCTATAGCAATGTGCTGACCACAAAAAAATTCCAGATTCATGGAAGATGTCGTAGATGGTCCCCATATTCAAGAAGGTATATAGAATGGCACCAGACAAAGACTGCCCCATTGCCCTTCAGGAAGTAGGGAGCAAAATGTGTTCATCCTTAACCCTTAGAGACTTGTTTAACTGGGCTGTAACCTCCAATCATCTGGACGAAAACCAGTCAGGATTATGCAAGGGATTCGGAAGACAATGTCTTGCTGTCACTGTTGCTTAGAGCCTCTCACCTAAAGAAAAGTTCCTTTTATATGATCTTCCTGGATTCTTCCTGGGCATTCAATAAAGTAAACAGAGAACAATTGTGGAGTAAATGGAGGGATTGGAACAATTGGTATACCCTATTGAAAATCCGAATGCCCATACATAAAGGCACTAAAATCAAGGTCAGATTAAATGTGAAGGTGGGTTGTCAGGCGCAGTGGATACAAATGTGGTCTTCGTCAAGGCTGCATTTCTATATATATCTGATATTGGTGATATTATAGAGAAAATAAGGGCCTTTCCACCGCGTATTAATGCCCAGTCCCTGTAATACCTGGCATACGCTTGGTGATACTAGGTCAGACCCGATAGGCCTGCAGCGTAGTCTTGATGTGCACACTCCATATGAGGGAAAACGACTTGGAAATAAATACTCAAAAACCAAAAGTAATGCTTTACACTGATAACAGGAAACAAATAGAGTACACTGGAAACTAAATGGGGAAAACATTCAAATTGTGGAGCAGTTTGTCTACCCATTAATAACGCTGTATAATAGGCCAACAATAAGCCCCCCTCTAGATAAATTGAAAACGAAGTGTGGAATTTACATTTTACAAGTGACAAAAAAATAAACTATAGGCATGGCCGCTTCTCCTTTCGATATTTAAATAGTAAAAGGTAAAGGTGGTTCCAGCAATGCTGCATGACACCGAGATGTTAGTCTCTATACAAGATACAGCTTGGTATACATTGGAAGGCTTGATCTGGAGGAAAGTGTTGGGCCTGCCAAATTGTGTTCAAATAGCAGTCCTAAAATACAAATTGCCAGGGGTCAAGTCCTAAAAATAATAGTGCAGGGTCCCATCAACAAACGCAATGGGATGTGACCTCACCAGATATGAGCATCTTAAAGTGAAATGTGCACATTTCATTAAATTGGCTCTGCACAACCACCCAAATTCAACAGGACGAATGGCATTTGCCTTTCATAAAATCAACACACACACAAAACCAAGAGAGGCTCTTTTCTTCTAATTGTGTTTTTGAAAACATTTAAAGGTGTGCATGTTTTAAACTTCAAGAACCAATACAAATGGTTTCCCTGGATCATGCAGTAACGAAAGGGGGAATTTCACATTTAGGTGTTTGCTATTGTTCATCAGGTTATATAGTTCAGTGGTGAAGTGTCCGGCCTGCAAACCTGACGAATGCGTTTGATACCGGAGGTGGGCTTAAATTCATACATTCAAAGAAGACATTCAGCGACTCAGTCCACCTGCTGAAAACAGTGGGTGGACTGCAGTGTACTACTGCAAATTGGGTCCATTGTCTCTGGCAAGTATTTATTTTTATTTTATTTATTTTTTACATTTATAGCAGCGCATACAGGCCTCAGGCATCTAGGTGCTAGTTAAAGTTATAAGGTTACAAGGTACAAGTTACAAGATAAGATATATAGTGTAGTAGGATTCACTGGAAGAGCCAGTCGTTCTATCCAAAAATGCTTAACCTCCCTAGTAACTCACTATTTGAGGACCTGAGTTTGGAGATCAGTGAGAGACGGAATTCCTGCCTAAATGCATTGCTTTGGGAATGTGCAAATCTTATAATCAAGATAGGGCAAAGCAAGGACACTCTGACAGAACATCCTCTTCACTTGAAAAAAGCACTTTGTGATTATTATTGGTGTTGAACGAGAGATATTCTAAATAATTATGCACTATTTTATAATTCGGCAGGAGACGTGCAAAGATATAATTGAGTAAATGCATACATTAAACAATTTCCCTGCTCAAAATGGAGAAACAACTTCCTCAGATTAAGATTGTATCTACTCTGGACATTGGAATTGACAGACTGTGGGCCTCATTACGAGTCCGGTGGTAACCCTGACGGTGCTTCCGGCGGGTCGCTCCTGGACTCGCAACACTTTACCAGCGCCTGACTTCCTGGTGCCACTGGGACATTACAAGTCCTACTGGATCTGGAAGTCAGGTGCCGGCAAATGTTAATCCCTATTCACATGGAGCCCCATTGGACTCCATGGGGGTGTGGAGCCCGAAGCACCGGCACTGTAGCTAACTGTGCTGTTGCTTCCGTGAAACACTGCGGGCAGGTGCTGTCGCATCCGGCAGGTCTGACCTGCTGGGCATGACAGTCCGCGCCTGCAGGGTTGTAGTGTGGTGGTCCGGAAATGGGTGTGAGTACGCTGCGACCAGCACCCATAATCTGGATCGCCACACTGATAAAGACCGTGGGTAGGTAAAAAATCACCAAAGAGAAACATACTTGGCGTGTGTGCAGGGACGTCATTTAGGGCTCGCCAGAGTTCGCAACTGTGACCTCTGAGGTCTCCCTTGCGACCTCTGTGGTCTCGCATGCGACCTCTAAAAAAGAAAAAAAAAAGAAAAAGAAGATTATTATTATTTTGTTTTTTGTAATGCAAGCTCCTGGGCTGTGGCCAGCACCATGTGGCTCTTTGTGTCTGGAGTGGCTGGCATTCTTTTTCAGGCCCTTTAAAAAAAAATAAGAAAAATAAGAACAGGAATGCCACAAGTCTAACACTTTCAGCACTGACCCTAAATAAGAAAGAATAGGAATACCAAATAATGTGTCTTTCTGGAATTCTATACAATAATTGCTAGACTCATTAAAGGTTTATTTCAGGCACGCTTCAGGGGGTTAGTCGCTGATTTAGTCTGTTCTTAAACACCTCAGCTCAGCCTTTCATCCTTCTGAGGTTGATAAATGAGTAACAACACAGGCTGGGTGATATTGGGTGTATATTTTTTCTATATAAAGCGCTTAAGCGGAAGTGCTATATAATAACACATCCTTATCATTTGGTCATGGACGTCTGCTTACATTAACAGTAATTTGGTAATATGGGCCTATACACAATAATCTTAATGATGCATATGGCGATCCATTCTTATATGAAATGTACATCACATTATAGTGATATCGTAACTATATTTTTCGTAGTGTACAATGCTATGTGATGCCACATCCTGTTTTGTCAACGGGTGAAAGGTTGTGTTCCATCGCTTCCCGCGATATCTCTTCGGGGTGGGGTCAAATGACATCACGTCCTGTGATGTCATCAGGGGGTCAAGGGTCGTGTGATGTCACTTCAGCTACCCCTGGCATTTTGGTGAAATGACGTTCCTGTGTGTGTGAGGATACAGATTCGATTAAAACACTGCAGCATTTCGTCAAAGAATGTCCAAATCATACCCCTACAGACATTTGCATAGGTGTTAGAACCGTCACAATTTTGAGCAAGGATTTGGTTGGTTAGCAAATGTAATTGTCACTGGCAGCTTTGAGATGTATTGATGAGATCTTGCTGAATATTTACCCGCAGGACGGGATTGGAAGGTGAATCACTTATACAATGTCTTATCATAGACTAAATGAGGAAGAATGATGGCCATATGTTATTATTCTTATGAAAAGGCAAACCGGAAATTGAGTGAACTATCTTTGCACTTAAACGAAAGTATTTATGCTTTGTATTTCTCTTTTGTTTTGTTTTGTTTTCTTTTAAATTAGTCGTGTAGGGTTTGTTTAATCAACCAGAACACAAATAATAGAAAAAAACGAAAGTGGCAGTAATTCCTTTACCACCTCTTTACCGCCAATTTTCCACACCACTTATGGGTTTCAAGCAAAAGTGGAGGTGATACATCCAGCGTATTTGAGGATGGAGGAATTATCACCATAGTAGTTCCTCGAAAATTCCCATGAAGTCCTATGCATTCCAAAAGTGGGGATTAACACTGCCTTTACCATACTCATGATACAGCTGACACTCCACTTAACAAATTGGCGGTGAATGGTATTCTAGTTTGACCGTAATTCCAGAGGAATTACCGCCAAACTCGTAATGAGGCCGGTTGCTCCAAATAGTGCGCCTCATCATGAGTTTGCTGGTCCAGGAAATACTGTACTGGTAAGCATGCCGGTACCGTAGTTCCCGGACCAGCAAACTTTGAGTTCTGCTCACGGGTGCCCTTGCAGCCTCCAGATCTGACCTGGGGGCTACAAAAGCACCCCCGAGCAGAGCACATCGGATGCACCGGCACCATCCACCCGACATTCACCGGCACGGCTACCCCCAAACTCGTAATGAGGTCCAATGTAGCTCCAAATATTGTACATTTGACATAAAAATATTGTACAATGGCCAACAAAATGCAGCCAACATGTCCAAAACGTGTCTATCCATCCAAAACACACTAAAATGTCAATTGTCCTCACTAGGATGCACCATAACAACCAAAAGAATGTCAACTCTCTACTAAGATGTGTACAAAAAATAGTCATCAAGCTGTGACACTGGGGCCAAAGATGTGGTAATTATGCTGCCTAAAAAACAAAATACACCCAAAGAGCTCCCAGTGTGTCTTAACATCAGTGATGCGGATATAGCACTTAAATACCAAAACATGTATCTCTTGCCCCAAAAATGCTTTACAAATGTTACTAAGTAAGCTGCCTGCCAGTTGTGCCCCCAAACACTACTAACCTACTATTAAGGAGAATAAAAAGGAAACAAGTGGCTTGTTGTTTAGATCATTTCTGTTGGGACGGTCGAAAAATGGGTGTCCGTGAATTTTCCACTTTTTGAAGGCCGCACATCAAAAAGACTGATTTATTTCGGTCGATTTTTTGCGGCCCTCAAAAAGCTGTAAAAAGCACATCCCTGAGGTTTTATGTTGCAATTCGGTGGGTTTCACCCCCAAGTAACTTTCCTTCTTGCTCCCACCTCCCCCACCACATACACACTCAATCACGCAACCACTTTCATGTCCCCCAACCAATACCCTTCTAAAACATTCCTTTTCACACATACTCACAAACACACACTCACACACACAAACACGCACACACAGACAGAAGCATACTTACCTGACACTCCTGCAACTCCTCCTCTGGGTCTCGCTGTGCATGTCAGCCCCTGTCCGCACTCGTGCGTGTCGCAGGGGCTGACCGTTCGATTTAGAAAGACCGCTCTGTGTCTGCACAGAACGTTCTTTCTAAATCTATCTTTTTTGCCTGCTAATTATAAAACAGCCATTTCACTTAATACCAATAAAAAAACATTGATCCTCAGTGAGACTGACCAAGTCCCCATCAAGGTCAGCATAGAGAGAGGGCCAAAACATAACAGGTGTTTAAAACGCCCTCTTCGGCGGCAGGCAAATAAAACTGAAATAAGTCGGCATGACATAGATTTTCTTAGATTCAAAATAAAGTATGTCCATCTGGCTTCTTGCATCTCTGCTGACATGACCATGATGAAACATTGCTAGTTCTAGAAAGGGCTTTGTTATTGAGTCAGGGGCAAACAGGATCTCCTCCAAGTCAATACTGGCCAGTCATGCTCTAATCCAGAGGAACCCTACTTAATTCTAGAAAGGGCTTTGTTATTGAGTCAGGGGTAAACAGAATCTCCTCCAAGTCAATACTGGGCAGTCATGCTCTAATCCAGAGGAACCCTACT
Source organism: Ambystoma mexicanum (assembly GCF_040938575.1). Lineage (NCBI taxonomy): Eukaryota > Metazoa > Chordata > Amphibia > Caudata > Ambystomatidae > Ambystoma > Ambystoma mexicanum. The sequence goes on from NC_090931.1 coordinate 1,346,433,125, forward strand.
TAATTCTAGAAAGGGCTTTGTTATTGAGTCAGGGGTAAACAGAATCTCCTCCAAGTCAATACTGGGCAGTCATGCTCTAATCCAGAGGAAACCTACTTAATTCTAGAAAGGGCTTTGTTATTGAGTCAGGGGCAAACAGAATCTCCTCCAGGTCAATACTGGGCAGTCATGCTCTAATCCAGAGGAACCCTACTTAATTCTAGAAAGGGCTTTGTTATTGAGTCAGGGGCAAACAGAATCTCCTCCAAGTCAATACTGGGCAGTCATGCTCTAATCCAGAGGAACCCTACTTAATTTGAGAAAGGGCTTTGTTATTGAACCTGTGGTGGGGCAAGGTGGAAAAATGATTCCACTAAGGAAAGGGTACTGCCATATAAATGTCTTTGATGTGCTTCTCTTCGATCTGACAGTACATTCGCCTGCCATAACGGTTAGAAGCAAGAAGAGGAATGCACAGTTCTATGTAAAGTGTGCAACAAGCTTTGCGGCGGGTCCGGTAGGGGAAATGTTATGCCTTGGGGTACCAATGAAGTGAATAACCACATTCAGCGGTTACATGAAGTGTCTGTTAAGACCTATGCACCATCCACCATGCTATGCCTCCATGGGGCCCTCTTCCAGTGGTACAACAAAATCTTTTGCCAGCGCATTTGAAGATGCTGGTGGTTTTTTTCCCACCCCAATGTAAAATATGGTGGCATGTGGAAGAGGTCTAACCACATCCAATGATTCTGAATGCAACTATCAGGTCTGGAAAGGTTTCCTGACCCTCCATATGACAAAACGGCATGATCTTAAAGTATGTGATGCATTCACAGAGTAGATAACATGTTGGCTACTGTGCCTTTAAAGACTCAGAGCTTTAAGGCTGAAGGAAAACATGCAATGTTGGAATTAGACTCCTTCATCACTGGTTGCAGACATTTGCTTAGACATCAGAGATACCCTACACATTCCCATGGCACTTATCTTATCAGCCTACAAAGGCATCAGAGGCACACCACCTTTTTCTATGATATTCACACAGTGATTCCGCACAGACATTAGAGGCACATCACAGTGCTCCATGGCACTTGCACAGTGAGTCTGCTTCACAACCTGACATTACTATCCATGTCATGCAGCACAGGGATAAAAGGTTCATGCAGGGAAATAGCGTCAAATGCAAAAGTGCTTTTTTTCTCACCACCACTTGATGCCCCTGCAGCGCGTGAGCAGTAGCGCCGTGTCATTTGCAAACCAGTGGAATGTTGTCGACAGCATAGGGATGCAGCATCCCCACCGTTGATTAGAGTGAAATCCAAAACGGTGCATCTGCTTTTTGAAGACTCGCAATGTCTTTACGATTCACTGCTGTGGGAAAAAAGTGGTGGTATTGCTGTTACCACCACATTTTTGGAAGTAGCAGAACTTCAGCGGCTTTTCCTACACCACAGAATTATAAGTTTGGAGGCCAAGTGGAGGATTTACTTCGATCAAAAAGCTGAAGCTGAATCCACCACTTTACCTCCAAAAATCAGCAGATGTAACACACGGTAATTCCACCAGTGGTAAATCTGCCATAAATCACCATGGCCTCTTATGGCCTCCAAAAATGGCGGATTACTAACACTTGTAATCCTGTGGTAAGTACACTGGACCAAGTAGCGGTAACCTACTTTGCCAGTAATTCAGCTGATATACTGCCGAATGACCACCAGAAAACCTGGTCTGGTCCCAAAACCCCAAATCATACAAAGGTAAATCTATTAAAATTAGCCTATTGCATCCCTTCAAATATTCACATTCATAGATGCATACCCTCACATAAATCTAAAGTAAAGGGGTTACAGGGCTTCATAAGTTCACACTTCAAATAAGGTTGTGTGGGTGCTTGGTGAAGGAGGTTTTGGCAAGCGTTTGGTATGAGTTGGCATTTTTTGACAGAGGCAGTGGAAAGAAGGCAAGACAAGGAAGAGAGAGGATGCTGAAGACGAATGAGTATGAAAAGTCATCAGGAGGAGGCAGCAGTTTAGAACAGTGGAAGGGTGGACCAGAATACCAGGAAGTGATTGGTGGAGTTAGTAGTTGAAAATTAGTAGGAGGTGGTTGGAGTAGAGAGCAGGAGGAAGGAGGAGTAAAATACCAGGAGGTTGTTGCAGTTGAATATTATACATTAGGAGGTAATTGGTTTAGAATACCAGGAAGAGGTTGGAGTTGAGCATCAGGAGGAGGAGCTTGGAGTGAAGGTTCAGAAGAAGTGTAGGTGGCCAGTGAGATGGTAGATAGTAAGATCAACAAAGACAAGAGGGCACATTTAGCCAAAGGTAGGTGGTAGGAGTGAGACCCAATCAGAAGTGGCTAAGATAAAAGTGGGAGCCGGATCGAGCATGTAGCATTGCAGCCAAGGAGTAGCAGGACTAGAGGAGTACAGATGTTTTGGAGATGGAAAAAATCACATCCCTAAGAGAGAGAAGTTATAAGGTCTGCCTAAACTCATGTGTGGACCCTGGGGGAGGCAATCCCATCTGTTCAGTCTTCAAGCTGAATAGCAAAGTAAAAGGTCTGTGAGAGGCAGATGTAGGAACCCTGGAACAAGGACTCTAGGAGAGGGAGGTGGGGAAAGGCCTCTCAGCAAGTTGGTAAACCTTGTGGTAAGGCCTAGTAGGTGGGGAATTCCTTCACTAGTGATCTGATTTCTGACCTTTAGAGAGATACTCTTGAGGAACTAGCTGAAAAATAAAGGTGTGAGACACCATTAAACTAAGAGTCAAGATGGAACTCTGATAAAAGAGGAGATGATGGGTGCAAGAATGCTTAAAATGTAGACCAAAAACATTGAGTGCAACCAAAATAAGAAAAGGCAAGCAAGGCGCTAGACTCCTTAAATATGAGACTAAGAGCAGGGGGGGACTCCCAAAGGAAAAGAGAAGAGGGATGTGAGAACCCGTTATACCCAAGGTTGGGAATAAGAAGAGACTCTGGGAAGAAAGGGGACTCCATTATTACAATTGAGTGATTGTATTTAATACGTGCGGCTTGTATGTGCCATTGTGCTACTGGTGTGATTGAACGTGCTGATTTCCTTGTAACATTGTGAACAAACCTAACTCATTTTCGTGTGACTTACAACTGCATGCTTTGTTTAGTGTAACTACTGCCGCTGAGAGGAAAAGCACTCCTGTGTTCTTAAATTTGGTTTCTACAGCTATTTGCTCCCAATCAGTTAGAAAGACTTCACTTCCCAGAAGTCCTCGCTGCTTACTTATCCCTACATCAGGCACTTCATCGCCAGCGCTTCAAGGACCAGCCGGTATTCGCTGGTCCTCGCCAACCTTCGCCGCATCCAGGTTTCAGGTTGCACTCTGGAAAGAGCTGTTATTCTCCTAACAAGGTGTGTTTTACCCTGCAACCCCTTCTGGTTTGTGAATCCTCGCACAACGGCTTATCCCTTTACTTACTAGCCAGCGTGCTGTCTGCTTCAACAGACAGTGTTACTCACTATACTACTTGCATAAGCAACACAGCCACTGCTAGACCACTGAAATGTAATTTTTTTTCCAACAACTTTTATTTAATTCAACAAATTGTGAGTGCAGAGACATACTTAGCTTTAAGTACACTGCCATAGTGCATTTTTGTTGAGGCGGCCTCCAGTTATACAGAACTTGTTAGATTTCTCCTCAACACAGGCAGAAGTTAAGTTCATCTCAGTCAGCTCACAGTAGGGAAAATTGTTGCAATATTGAGGGTTTTGCAAACCATATCAGGGTATTTTTCAGCATAGTCAATGAATGGGGCCCACATTGCAACATACCTTGCATTGCGTACCTCGCATAGTACTGTGATTTTGTCTGCCACCAATATGTCCCAGACCCTAACCAACCACGTCTGTGTCACCGGCCCCGCAATCATTTTCCATGCCCAGGCGATAACCAGTTTTGCTGCTAGTAGGAGATGCCCTATCAAGGTGGCCAGTGAGCCGGTAAGGGGGAACACACCCTCCCCTGTATCCCCCAGAATCACCACTCGTGTGTCTGCAGGAAAGTGCAACCCCGTGATCTCCTTTATTTTTTCCAGCACTTCCTTCCAGTACAGGCCCACCTTGGGGCATACTCACACCATATGGCACAGTGTGCCCACTGCCCGAAGCCCCGCCAGCAGCCAGCCGAGTATCTTTTGTCCATATGGTGAAGTTTCTCAGGAGTAAGATACCACCTTTAGAAAAATGTATAAGAGCATTCCCTGTCCGTAACGCACCAGGAAGCTTTAAGCATATGTCCTCATATTCACAAACCACTCCTCATCTTCTATGGGGCCCCCCATATCCTCTTCCCATTTAATCATGTATGGCAGGCACATTACAGGAGCACCCGTGTCCATAAGTTTATATAACCTAGATACCTTCCCCTCCACGACGTTGTCCTGTAGTGTCATCTCCAGGGGCGAAAAGGCTCTCGTCAATCCCTCCTTTGGGTGTGGGTGAGAAGCCCAGTGCCGCAATTGGGTGTATCTGAAGCCTTCTGGCTCTTGTATATTGAATGTGAGTTTACATTCTTCAAATGACAGTGTTTTTTGTCTTTGTACAACTGGCGTATACCTTCCAGGCCTCCCTCCATCCATTTACTAATGTCTCCCCCTCCACAACCCAGACGAAAGCCAAGATTATTCCTCACTGGTGTCAGGGGCCCCAGCCCTCTGCCTATTCCCCACCTGCGAAGTGCCCTTCCTATGTAGTAGAGAGTGCATTTAGTTGTCGCAAGCAAGGAGAAGCCCCCCTCCTGTCCCAGGTGGCTCGCCTCCACATAAGGCAACTGTGCCAGGTTGACCCGTGATTGGGCCTGTTCTATGAGTTTCCATTTTGATGCCGAGATTTGTTTACTCCAAGTAAAGGCCTAGGCGACTGTGCAGCTAGATTATAACGGAACACGTCCGGGAGCTCCAATTCTCCCACTCTCACTGGCTTTAATAATATCCTCTTGGATAGCCTAGCTCTTTTGTTCCCCCAGATGAAGCCTAGGATATTCCTCTGTAGCCGACGGAGGTCTGAATCTGGGACTCTCACTGCCAGAGCCGAGCTTGCGTAGAGCAAGCCTGGTACTATGTTCATTTTAACTGCCGTTATGCGGCCAAACCAGGATATCTCCTGTTGTCCCCACCTCCCTAGATCTCTGATAATTTCCGCTAGAAGCGGGGGGGGGAAATTGATTCTATACACCTCTGAGAGTTTGCTTGGGATCTGGACCCCCGGATATGGAATGGATTCCCGGGACCATTGTATGGGAGCAAGAGCACCTATGCATTCCCTGTCTATGGGCCTAAGGGACACGTCCAGCGAATGTGATTTATTGTAGTTCTCCCTGAACCCACAGGCCTGGCCAAAATCATCCAATTCCCCTAGCAGCACTGCCAGTGAGGCCGCAGTGTCACTGAGAGGAAACAGGACATCGTCCGTATAGAGGGACACCTTAAAGTCTGTGGCCCCCACCCTCACGCCCTTTATTAACCCTGTCGACCAGATATGACTGGCGAAAGGTTCCCTGCATAACACAAAAATTAACAGGGCGAGCGAGCAACCGTGCCTTGTATCTCTAGTGATGTTTAGGTTGGCCGATGCCCCCCCATTCACTCGCAGGTGTGTGGACTGATTCTGGTAAATTGCCATGACCCATTTAGTGAAATTTGGCCCGAACTCAAAGCATTCTAAGACCCGCTTCAGATAACCCCAGTCTAGTCTATCAAAGGCCTTTCTGGGCATCCTAGCTGATTATCTCCAAATCTAGGTCCGCTTGCACGGCCAGCTCCAGCAGTCCCAGAGTGCGTCTCACATTGTCCTGTGCTCCCAGCGCTGAAACAAATCCCATCTGGTCCCCATCTATAAACTCCAGAAACACCCCCATCATTCAGCGGGCCAAAATTTTGGAAAATAGCTTGGAATCCACGTTGGTTAGCGTAACAGGCCTATATGAATCACACATGGTCAGGCCCTTCCCCGGCTTAGGCAGAAAGACTGTTGCCGAAGCGCACATGGACGGAACAACCCTCCCAGAGGTCAGGAAAGAGTTTAACAAGCTTGCCAAATGGAGGACCAAGATACTGCTGAATTTTTTTATAAAAGGGGGCCGGAAAGCCATCTGGGCCTGGGGCCTTGTTCTTTAATGATTTTATAGCCCACTCCACTTCCCCCTCTCTTATTGGTGGCTCAAGGCCTTATTGATCCTCCTGCTTCAGTCTAGGCAGGTGCGTCTCCCCCAAATATAAGACCTGGGCCTCCTCCAATGGGAGATCCCCCTTAAATGCTGCTGAAAAGTGAGCCTCCAGAATTCCCAGTTTGATGGCTTCATCCCACTGCAGCCCCATCTCGTGTGCCGCCCCTCTCACATCCCCATAATGCTGGTGTCTGCCTCACAATCAACTTTTTATCCCAAACAAACTCCAACTTGAGCATCTAGCAGACATTGGATAGATACATCGAGGACCCGACTTGGAGGGCGAAAGAGGGCTTCATCCTCCCTTAGCCTCCCTCACCCCCTCCAATTCCTTAGCCCACCCTGTGGTTACATTTCCATTGTTGGGACATTCCCCACGCCTTACCACGATCATCCCAGACCCTCAAGCATCCCCAGATCCTCGAAAGTGAACAGCCATGGCCTCTGTCCCCTCAGGTCTTTCTGTTTTAACCCCTCGGACACCTCCCTCTGCCCTCCTTAAAACCATCTCTGCAGGGACCCTGGCTCCACCTCTCCATCAGTCTCACATCCCGCCCCCAGCACCCCCCACTCAGGCTCTCTTGGTTCAGCAGACCCTCCGCCTCCCCTAAGGAGCGCACCAGCCATCATCTCCCCTGGTGGGTGAAGTGCAAGGCAGTGGGGAACTCCCACCAATAAGGGATCTCTTTTGTGCGCAGCCATTAAGAGAGTGGCATAGTGCCTTGCGTTTCATTAGGGTTGCTGCTGCCAAATCCTGGTACAAGGAAAGCGTCATGTTACAAAAGGTGATTGTTGGCGTGCATGTAGCTGCTGTCATTATGTGCTCCTTAAGTTAAAAGAAATGTACCCAGATCAGGACGTCACAGGCCTGTCCTGGGTCAAAGTGATGCGAGATCTAGTGCAGTGTGTCCTGTCCAACTCCATATCCTGATCTCCCAGTGCTTTGAGGAAGCTCCTGTCTGCCGTCTGCAGCATGGTTGAGCTGTCCCCCTGCTTGCCACTCTTCGGGGTCTTGGCCATTGCTGTCAGCATGGGGGGGCAGGGCTCTGGCAACTGGACACCTGCTCGTTATGGTTCTCTCTTGAGATGGGTTCAAGGACCCCTACGGGCGAGCCTGGCTTCAGAGACCCCCTCCCTGCATTCAAAACCGGGGTGTGGGACACCCCAACCTTTTCTGTTGGTGATCTGTGCTGCGCACACTTTATCTGCCCAATGCCCTCCTGGGATTGACTGTGCTCTGAACGTCAATGGTATTGTGTCATTGGGGGTGTCCATGTGCAGGAAAAGGCTCTGGGGCAGCTGGGATGCAGCCCCATGGGGCACTACTCAAACCCCCTGTAGCCCTCCAGTGGCCCAGGAACACCCCTCACACTCCTTCCCCTTCAGGCTCCTCTTTGTGCCACAGGTCTGTACTGATTTAGGTTTCATCCAACCGGAGGTCCCCCTTTGCTGGGCTGATGTGGGTCCATAACTTGGCAGAAGCATGACTCTGGCAGGCAGCTGTTCTAGATGTTCTGTGCCCCTCTCTCCATGCTTCATGTGCTGAGGCGCTGCACAGGGAAGCCCGTATGGGGAGGGGGACTTCCATTCCCCCCCAGCATGCCTCTCGCCCCCGGAGCACCATCCCGTTCTTCCCCAGTATTTTCAATGAGCAGTTAAACTCCCCTGATGCATGTCGTCATCTGGCCAGGCTGGTAGGACCCAGTCTGCAGCGTTGCTACTCCGGAACGGGAGAGGGTTGGGGGGACACTCCATGTCGCAGTCTGCACCTCTCTGAGAGAGGAGGCCCCCCCCACACCCCTGACAGCTCTTCTTACCACCACTCCTCAGCTCGGGGCACCAGTCTCGCTCTCCCTCAGCCACCAGCCCCCGCTGGGCACTTCACCTCTCCTGCGGCAGCCGCAGCACCTCAGGTGGACCGCAGCACACGCGGCCAGGCTCACTCCTCCTCCGGGCACAGGGCTCGTTCCGCACCTGTCACGCAACCAGAGGCGTAGGCAGTGTAGGGCCTGAGGGGCAAGGCCCACCCAAAATCTGTAAGTGCCCGCTCAGCAGCGCTGTGTGGGCATTTACAGATATTTTTGTCAGTGCAGTGGGCCCAACTATATTAGCTTCAGGCCCCATTTGCTAGACAATCCTGGCTACGCCTCTGCACGCAACCTCTGACAGAGCCCTCCGTTCTAGGGGCTTACTCCCCAACAGCAGCGGCTTCGACCAAGAACCTCAGTCGGAGTCGCATATGCCCACAATGCCCGCTCTTCAGTCCTCCAGTTGGTGTGCGGACGCCATTTTCAGCCTGCCACACAGCTCCTCCTGGACCCCTCAATGTAGGTTAACGCCAGCACCCCCAAGGCCTCCAAACCCAGCGGGGTGCAGCAGGCGTCATGCTGAGGGATAATTCACCATTTGTTGCAGGAATCGGTGCCTCTCAGAGGATGCTTTTCCTCCTCCTCCACCCTCTCGACACCGGAGGCTCCTAGATGGCCATCTTGCCGATAGCGCAAAAAGTCACCCCCCCAGAATGTCTAGTTTTAAATACCAGATCCTTGGTGAAGCAGTCCTTGGAAGTAGCGGATCATATCAGGGAAAATAATATTGATATATGTGCCCTGACTGAGACATGGCTACATCCCGCAGCAGGCCCTTCGCTACTATTAGTAGTACCAGAGGTTTATACCGTTTTGAGGGAAGATTGCCAAGGTCGCAAGGGGGGAGGGGTGGCAGTCATTTATCAGAGTGACCTACCTATTCGTAAAATAAACTTGATGGAACATACCACATTGTGAAGTCCTACTAATTAAATTAAATCTGAATCCTAACTCTATGCTAAACATGTATATTCTGTACCGCCCGCCCACCATGATGCCATATTTTGCTTCAAACCTATGTGCTTTGATCTCTTGCACGCTTAAACCTAAATCCAAAGTGGTTCTGGTGGGAGATTTCAACCTAGGCCTCTCTGACCTTCTAGACTCATTACCTGAAACTACTGCGGTGGTGCTGGAAAATCTAACTTTCTCAAACATGTGCACCTTCCCACTCACCTCTGTGGCAGATCTCTTGATTGGGTGGTGTCACACGAAACCGACCATGATAAATTTGAAGTGACTATGAGTCCCTGGTCTGGCCATTGCTTTATCAGATTTGAAATTTCTTTGATCTGCACTATCAAGAGAAAGAGACAAACGCAAGAGAAAGTGCTTTGTCACAATTTACGTAAACTTACTTAGAAGCACTTGCCCCCCTCTTCACCCCTTATGTAAATGATCTTGACCAATACAAATCTGTAGTTGACTTATCCAGGGACGTCATTTCACCAAAATGCCAGGGGTAGCGGAAGTGACATCACATGACCCTTGACCCCCTGATGACATCACAGGACGTGATGTCATTTGACCCCACCCCGAAGTGATATCGCGGGAAGCGATGGAACACAACCTTTCACCCGTTGACAAAACAGGATGTGGCATCACATAGCATTGTACACTACGGAAAATATAGTTACGATATCACTATAATGTAATGTACATTTCATACAAGAATGGATCGCCATATGTATCATTAAAATCAGTGTGTATAGGCCCATATTACCAAATTACTGTGAGCAAGCAGATGTCCATGACCAACTGATAATGATGTTTTATTATATAGCACTTACGCTTAAGCGCTTTATATAGAAAAAATATACACCCAATATCAGCCAGCCTGTGTTTGTACTCATTTATCGACCTCAGAAGGATGAAAGGCTGCGTGGAGGCGTTTATGAACAAACTAAATCAGTGACCCACCCCCTGAAGTGTGCCTGAAATAAACCTTTAATGAGTCTAGCAATTATTGTATAGAATTCCAGAAAGACACATTATTTGGTATTCCTATTCTTTCTTATTTAGGGTCAGTGCTGAAAGTGCTAGACTTGTGGCAGTTCTGTTCTTATTTTTCTTATTTTTTTAAGGGGCCTGAAAAAGAAAGCCAACCACTCCAGACATAAAGAGCAACATGGTGCTGGCCACAGCCCATGAGCTTGCTTTACAAAACAAAAAAAACATAATAATAATCTTTTTTGCTTTTAGTTTTAGAGGTCGCATGGGAGACCACAGAGGTTGCAATGGAGACCTCAGAGGTCGCAGTTGTGACCTCTGGCGACCCCTAAATGACGTCCCTGGACTTATCATCTGCTTACAATGAGATGAGGAATGCAGTGGAGAGCTTAGTGCCCCAGAAACTAAGATGACAGTGTCCCATCCCCTCAAAATGTTGGTTTTCTCCTGAAATCACCAAAATGAAACATAAAAAAAGAAGGCCTTTAGGAAATGTCAAGTGACATTAACCCCTGTGGACAAATCCCACTACAGCCAGGCTCCTAGCAAATATAAAAAGGCCATTTGTGAGGAATAAAAATGCTTCTTTGAGAACAGGATAATAATGGGAGATTCAGATACAAAGGAGTTGTTTAAAATCCTAAAAGAAGTCGAAAATCGATTTCCAGCTAACATCTCAGTGGTGAAAGATACTGACTGGTGCTCCTGGTGCTCCCAAATTGAGATGGCCATGTCTAGTAAGATCTGTCTGATTAAAGAAGACATTGAAGCTAGGCGGGCTAATATGGATCCTCCTTCCCCTACTGCGGCAGCCTGGCACCAGGCACCAGGCTGCCCCGCCCTCGCTTTCTAAGGTTAAGGAGGTAACTGAAGTAGAGGTTCTGAAACTTCCAGATCGGATAAAAGCCACAAATTGTAAGGACGATATCTGCACTGCAAAAATAGTTAAAGTATGTGCCATGCTTCTTGCCCCCTTTATTACAAAGTTTGTTAATGCCTCGCTTGCTGAAAAGCTAGTTCCAAGGAACATCAAACAACAAGCGTGGATAACTTCTCTCCTAAATAAGCCCTCCTTGGACCCAGGGGTAGCAAATAACTATCACCCGATTACAAACTCCCTGTTTCTCTTAAAGATCCCGGGCAAGATGGCACATGAACAGATGCAGGTATTGCCCATTAAGCTCTAAGCAATCGGGTTTCCGGAGCTTTCAAAGTATGGAATCCACACTATTGGATCTTAAAACCAATATTCTACTACAAACGGAGAAAGATTTGCTATTGATGCTTTAAGACCTTACAGCTGCCTTCGATCTGGAGGATCATTCTATCTTAGCTAATAGGCTATGTGAGAGAGCTTTATTCTCTAGAGAAGCAGCAAGCTGGGTGCTTTCCTTCCTCTCAGACCGCACAGCTAGGGTCTACCATGAAGAGGCCATGTCAGGTGGCTATGTCCTGGACTGCGGAGTGCCGCATGGATTCTGTCTGTCACCTACACTCTTCAATGCTGGATGCTGCACAATGGCTTGGCATTGAATAACTCGAAAACTGAGCTTATCATCCTAGGCACTTCTCCTAAACTGCGTCAACTTGACCAAGCCTACTCCTCCATACAAATTGCAGACTGTGTGTTTCCCATCCTCAAGAAAGTGAAGACCTTGGGAGTTACCATCAATCAACATCAGCGGTCTAGTGTCCAACTGCTCTTATTACATCAAGCTACTGGCTCAATTGAGACCATACCTTGAAATGTCCAGCTGTGCCGCCTTGGCAAGAGCAATTATAGGCAGTCACATGGACTATTGTGCCAGTATCTTACTAGTCCTGGGTAAGGGGGTGATCAACCGACTACAAATTGTTCAGAATAACACAGTCAGGGTAGTAGCCGGCCTATGAAAAACTGACCATGTGTTAGCTACTAGGAGATCAGGACAGTGGCTTCCAATAGCAAAGAGGGTTACGTTTCGTACCCTGTGAATTGCACCACTCCTGTCTTCATGGCAAAGGTCCTATTTACTTGACAGCTCATCTTAAATGGGTTCTTAACAGATGTAGTCTAAGTTCGAACAACACCGGCCTATTGAAATCACCAAAGTCAAAGCGGTCTCTAGTGGAAAAAGGATGCTTCCCATTCTCAACTCCACACCTTTGGAATACCCTGCCACCTGATCTGTGACTCTGCCCATGTCTCAACAGTTTCAAGTGGACTTCTGATCTAATCTTATTGGTCTCTTCTTTTCCTCCGTTGGTGCTTTCTCTGAGTTCCCTGAATTTATGTTTTTTGTTGTTTGTCTGTCCCAGTGGTGGCATGCCTCCGGGCCCTCGTCCAGTGCTTTGCAAATAAATAAAATAAATAAATAAATAAAATGAAAGGTGTGGTAATCCCTTTAAGCCAGAAACTGTGTCTCATGTTTAGTGAATTTAGAGTGGTCACTGGCCATGAGAAGACTCATTCTGTTGTGCTACATAAAACTTTATAGTGCCCATTTGTTCTTTTGGCCACCCTGAATAATATTACCAAAATAAAGGAAGCCAATTTGTCTAAATGGCCATATTGAAACAACCATGTATTCCTTTCACCTTTGTGACGGTGTCCTATATTCGAACACCCCCCATTAAACTTAGCAACCCGTGGGAAAACCAACAGTGGCGTTATGAGAAAATAGGCAGAAATCAACTTTCACTTATATGATTCCCGACGAGGCAAGATGGCGGCCTCCCGCTCCAATGAAGCTTGGAGCGGGGTCTTTCCCTGAGTGGTAAGGACCCTTTTCTAAGCCTCCTCATTTGCTTGGTGTCCACCACACCCCGCTCGCCAGGTACTAACTGCAGAAAGGGGATCCCAAAAAATTATCCTATTTAAGGCTCTCCTGTAGCAAGAACAACTAGATCAAATGTTTTAGTTTGGGGCTCACGCGCAGCATGGAGAACCTGAAAATGGTTCATGTTTTTGGGCCTCATGTAGAAGTGAGGGCCAGAATAATTCACATGTTTGCAGCTGTCGTGCTCTGGCTGTATAGCAACAAATGAAACTCTTAATTACTGCTGCACTTTACCCTGATTTTCTGGTACCATCTTCTGTTACCACTGCCCTTTCTCACCTCTGTAGGGCATGCTCCCAGCTGTAATCTAAATCTCATGTGCCCTTGAACCTGCACAGTGTATGTTTTGAACTGTGTTTTAGTGCCCTGCTTTGAACCTAGAATGTTTACTTGAAAGTATTCCTGGCATTCTTCGGTACTAAATGATTTTTTAAATGTGGGCATTTCTTTGCTAAATTTCTGTGCTCTGACAGTCCTCAGGTATGTCTGTACCTCATTTCTTGTACGTATAACTCTGCTGCCCTCACTGGAATCCTGTTATTAGTACCGTTTTTCTGTTCTGTTTGGCTGCTAGGCTTTCTGGTGAGTTCTGTTGTGCACTGTGCATTTCTATCCCTCTCTCTCCATTGTGCACCCACTGACCCCCCCTCTTCCCTTTGAAAAGGGGGCTTGGCTTGTTGGTGACCAGCTGACTTAGCTGGCTTAGCTCAAATGCTCCCACGCTCGCTTCCCATGCAATGCATAATATACAGTATTTCCTTTATCTATTCTAGTGCCTTGTGATATTATTTTTATATCCATAGTATATATTTTTCCCTTACAGAACTCTCCATTTCTCCTATCTATTCTAGCTGCTTCTCCATCACCTATTCTCCTTCTCATCAAAATCTGGAAGGAAGAAATTTAGGAAGGCTCTCCTGGTCTCCAATCCAGGTCTACCCATAGCAGACACCTACGTCAGTGCTTCCTCCTGGCAGACTGTCACTGACATTCTCTTTGTCCTTCCTTCTCCTGACCTACAGTCTCCCCATATGGCCTCTATCCTCTCCCCTTTTTCTTCCTCACCCATGAATGGTGGTACCAGATGGGAAGTGCTCTTGGCTCACTTCTCATCATCAAGGTGCATCATCAATGTATATCGTAATGGCACTATCATGGCCCAGGGCTCTCAGCCCAACCTCCTCCTTCTTGACAGACTTCTGCCATCTCTTTTTAGTCCCCCCTCCTGCCGCCCCACTCTCTTCCTAGCTACCCTCAATTCTCGCTCTGCTTTCAAATACCCCTCTGACATCTGTTTCCTTCTTGAAGACCTTGACCTTGACATCCTTGATTTCACTGAGACTTGGTTCAATGCCAGCTCTGTCACTGCTTTTGACTCCCTTCTCCCCAAAGGCTAAAAGATCCTATCCAACCCTAGGCCCACTCAGTCTGGGGGTGGAGTGGCCCTGGTTTTCCCTGAGTGGGATTCGGCCACCATCATTTCCACTCAATCCTATTCCTCCTTTGAATGCCTCATCTGCAGGCTATCTTTCTCCCCTACCCACTCCCTCACTCTCGCCACCATTTACAGGCCCACTAGACTTACCACCCATTTCCTCTCGGAATGGGTGGACCACTCCCCCTCTCTCGTGGTCTCCTACCCCAAACTTCTCTTCCTGGGGATTTTAACATCGATCTTGACTCTCCAGACTTGGCCAAAGTACTCTTTTGTGACTTCTGTGGCTGTTTTCCTCAAAATTCTTCCCTCTGGTCCTACCCACTCTGCCGGACATACCTTGGATGTAGCCACTCCTTGCCACTGGCTCTTTAACTCAACCTCTCAAGGGCTCCCTTGTGTACCCTCTCCTAAAAAAGCTGTCTGCAGACCCTTCATGCGCGGCTAACTATTGCCCTATCTCTATCACCTCTTTCTTGGGCAAACTCATGGAGAAGTTGGTCATCCCCCAACTGGCTCTCCACACAGAATCGGCTGGCTGCCTCCACAACCACCACTCTGGCTTCAGAGCATCCAGGGTCATGGAAGCTGCTCTCCTGAACACCTGTGAAGACCTGCTCCTAAACCTGGACTCAAACTCTCACTCTTTCTTTGACACTGTCAAACATGTCATCCTCTTACATTGTCTCTGCTATACCCTTGGCATCACAGATTGGGTAATGGTATGGCTGACCTACTTCCTTTCAAACTGACCCTCCCAAGTGCATTTTGGCCCTTTCCTTTCTTCCACCTCACTTTCTTCCTTTGGCGGCCCTCAGGGCTTTATCTGTCACCTGGGCTTTTCAACATCTGCATTGCCCCCCTGGCCCACTTGATCTCAACCTTCTCTCCTTACTTTCAGTGCTATGCTGATGACACTCAGCTTTCCTTTAAGCTTCCATCCTCTGCCTCCTCCCCTTCCTCTCTCATACCTGACTGACTGCTATTCAGGCATGGTGCTCTGCTAACAATCTCTGGCTTAATGCCAGTAAGACAGAGATACTTCTCCTTGGGACACCTGCTCCCTGCCCCCCCACTCTCTGGCCTCCCTGCTTGGGTCCCCTCCCTTTACCCTCTTGGTAGGATAAAAATCGTGAGTTTCTAGAGGAGCAGCCAAGTGCCCCTGCAGGAAGTTCCACCCCATTTGCGCCTATATGCTGGAAGACAGAGATAGTGCCATGTTTGCACAAGTGACTGTGACCATTCCAAGGAGAGTTTTAGAAGAGGTATCCATTGAGGAAACCTTATCTAATGTATCCCCGTAGAGATGACAATCTCTTGGAAGAGATCCCCGAAGGAATATGAAGAATGAAAGAAAGAGAAGTTGGTGAAGTCACAAGAGATGAGGGTGACACGCTGAGAAGAGTGGCTGGAGAATAGGATGTATAGTCCTTATAGAATATAACGGCAAAGTAAAGAAGCAAGTAAACTTTCAAATGCGGAATAAATATTGCACGTGTGAACAGTACTGCAGAAAATGCAAGGCATTTAATAACTGTACAAATGCAGCAACGCAAGTAGAGTAAGAAATCATAAAAGATAGCCACACGTAGTGAGTAAACTGCAGGCGGTGCTACCACCATTGTATAGAATCTGAACATCAGTGTCACAATTTTAGTAAGTTCAAAAGCCCATGGAGAACATGGGTGAAAACTGTGTCTCAGCAAGAAAGCAGCTTGAAATCGTAGAAAGACAGAGAAGGCTGTCTGGCCTGGTGTCAAAGGATGGAGCCATCAAGAACTGGTTATCTATTCCTGTAGACAGTGAATGGGAGAAGACAAATCATATCTTTTCAAGGTGCAAAGAAAGAACACAATGCCTGCCAAGCTAATTTATTTCAGACAATTAAATGCTAGAAAATGGGCCGAATTGCAGTCTCCTGTCACATTGGCCAAAGATTGAAATAGGATTTCCATAAGCATGCTCACACTCTCTTATATTCTCAGAGGCAAAGATACATTGCAAGGCCAAGTTCAAAGGCAATCAGCATGGCAGAAGGCATGGGTGATGAGAGATGTTGGGCTAATTGTGGGGGGAGACATGGCCATGTCCACCTCCTGGATCCTGGGGTGCTAGCTTATGTGCTGCTAGTGAGACACATGTTCCAGAAGAGCACGAGCGTGCCAACCAATTGTGGAAGGCCATATAACGAACAGCTCTATAGTTTGATAGCCAATAATATATGGTCTACTTAATAAATGTTGAAGATGACTTGCACTAGGGGTGGGCATAAGTTGTCCACTCAACTGTAGAGACCCAATGACAACCCGATCCCCTACAGAAAGTACACATAGATGTTCCCCTTGAGCCTATCACAATCCCAAATAGGTTTTTCTTGTTTGCCACGTGGTATGACATTATGTCTGATGAGTTTTTACTATAGAAGTGCAATTCTTGTATGAAATAAGTTGAGTTGAGCGGAATGCAATGATGCTGTGGAGCGTCCATTGATGTCCGTTGTAACTCCCTGTTTTAGACATTTGATAATAAAAAAGAAGAAAAAGACTTTGGCTTCTTCCTGAGTTGGTTTACTTGGTGTACAAGTTACTCTGCATCTCATCTACTACACGATCTGCTACCTAAGGGCCATAAGCTCACGTGGTAGCAGTGGTAGGATGGTTAAAGACCCATCAACTAAGTAACTCCAGTATTTCGGACGTTCGGACATCCTCCACCATTGAGCTGGAAGATCGCTGATTTTCCTGTGGAGAGCTGCCAAATAGAAATCTTGCAAGATGAATCGAGACAGTGGGCAGGCTCCCTGTTTGTTCCACAGGTGCCTTGCGAACAGAAGGCGAAAGTGGTTGGTTAAGAGGAGGAGACGATACTGATGGCCTCAAGCCAACTGAGCAAATGGTGAGTAGACTGAGGGCAATGGCAAACTAAGGGGAAGTGATTGTGTTCATTTTAAAAGAAAGTAGCGAAAGTAATGAAAGTAACGAAAGTAACGGGAGTAACGGGAAATATTGTGTTGAGATAGAGCTGAATATAAGCAGCAAGAGTTTTGACCTAAGGGGGTTTAGAAGAGGTCGTTTCACACCCCAGTTGTGGTCATTAGGCTACATATGGACAGGTCCATATAAGGAGACAAGCTAAAATCTGTGATTAGAGTATTTGATTAGGGCGGAAGTTAGGGCGGAAGGAAAAAGGGTGATCACTGATGTTTTTATGTGCAATGTCGACTAGTCTGTCTGTGTATTTGTGTGATGAAAAGGTGTCTAAAGAGTGATTTATGTTGTAAAGGAATTGAGATATGTTTGAGAAGTTATACTATCTGCCTAGGGAAGTGGTTGGTACCAATCCAGAGTTAGACAGAGATCATTGAGAAATAAAGGTCTGAGCGGCGATTGTA
This sequence comes from Ambystoma mexicanum, assembly GCF_040938575.1. Classification (NCBI taxonomy): domain Eukaryota; kingdom Metazoa; phylum Chordata; class Amphibia; order Caudata; family Ambystomatidae; genus Ambystoma; species Ambystoma mexicanum. Next base: position 1,346,450,776 of record NC_090931.1, read on the forward strand.
GGAACACTCATATGTGTTGTTTTAACTTGGTGATGGTACTTTATAAGGTCTGGTAAGTATTGGCAGTCAATTGAGACTCATCACAATGGAAGACACTCCTCTGATGCATTTATGTAAGACATTGCCAAAGCACATGCCTAAGCTCAAACAGTATAGTGTGGAATGGGTGAAACACATGGCAGATAAGATGTTCATGCCGTGGCCTCAAAGAGGATCCCTGTCAAAAGTATTGCAACACATGACCACTTACTTGCATGCTGCGTACACGGGGAATAAAACGGAGAAAGGCTAGCTATTTTAGAGCTTGGAAAATGTATCAGGAAGAAAACGGAAGATCCGCCACCCAAGGAGTGGATGCTTAACCACTGTAAGGAGGAAGGTGCCGAGCCATCAGCTCCCCTTGCCTCACCTGTAGTAAAGGCACTAGTTCAGAAGATGTAGGGCTGAATGCTTTAAAGGAACGGGAAGTGCCGACATGGTATAGTAATCCGATATGGGAGCCACCCGCATATAGCAGTGACGATAGTCCAGAGGAGAGTGAGAGAAAACAAGAGATCTTCAAGATCATACAAAGCAAGGAAGAGAAGAGTGAGTTATCGAATGTATCAACAGAAATAGGATGAGAGATCATGAGATGGAAAGGAGAGAAGGATAAAGCCAAGGAGGTAACACTCATTCAGAACAAATGGAATGGAGGACAGATTTTACTCAAGCTAGATGGGAAAAGCATCGAGGAAGAGAGGCAAAGCGAAGATCAGGACGAACAAGATGGAAATGACAGGGAATGAGAAAAAAGATTGAAGGAAGATGAGCATAAGAGAAAGAGCAGGGAGCAGCGAGAACAGAGGATTCAAGAGGTGCAAGAGAAAAAATAGGAACAGGCAGAGGAGCAAATAAAGTATGACAACAGGCAGTGAGCAATAGACGATAGAGACAGACGAGAAAGGAAAAGAAAAGAGGAGAAAGCACAGAAATTAAGAGACAAAAGAATACAGAGATGAAGAGAAGAGGAAGAAAGGAGAGCAGAAGCATGGAGAGAAGAACGAAGGCAAGAGGAGGAGAGAATGAGAAGCGAGGCGAGAAATCAAAGAGAATTAGATGAAGAGTTAGAACACAAGAGGAGGCAGCAAGAGCTTGACATTAGCCGCATTTAGAAAGAGCTAATGGGGCCACGCCCAGAAATACAATGGGATAACATAGAAGAGTTCCTTCCATTAAAGGGAGCAACGACAGGGGCATCTAGAATAGTATTTGACAAAGTGAATTTTGACATAGGAAGTATTGGAAACAGAATCGATAAGGCCTATCAAGAAATAAAGGAAAGTAGCAAATCGGGTAGCCAAGGGAAGGGAGATCAATCCTTAGTATTTCAATTGTGTGGTGGAGGAGAAAATCTGTTCAGCCTTGAGCACAGAGCCATGTCCTTAAGCAGACTGAACTTACATAAGGGTAATGGGGACAAGAGTCACCCTAGTTGGGGACTAGACATGTCAGACGAGGAGCGATAATCCTTCCCTGGGGAAGAGGGAGGAAGTGCACGTGCTCCCGAGGGAAGCCTGCAGGCAGACAAGGATGTATGATGGACCGATCTAGAGCAACCTAAGGAAAGGATGCCTGATCCCATAGTGTACCCAGAGTGTCCCAGAGGACGATCGCATAGTGAGAAAGGAGAATCACCGCCATATGTGAGCAGGTTAAGGACATTACCAGCGAGGAGACGGTCAGGGACCATTGTCCCTGCCATAGATAGGCAGACAATGGTAGCCGATTGCGGTTTAGGGGACACACAGTTTCCCGTATTTGAAAAAGGGAGAGCAAGGCCACAGTATATTCCATGGCCACAGATGTAGAAGGATAATTTAAGGTGCAGGCTCCTGAGCTTAACATCAGGTGTGGGAAAATGGATTTATGAACTAGAAAAAATGACAGGAGGTAATACATTGGCCATAGTGGAGATTAAGGGTCTCCTAGCTGCCGTTCTTGGGGAAAGAGCTGATGACATATAGAAGAGAACAGGCTATTGAAGTGTAACAGCACAGAACACAGTGCACACTGGAGCACTGTTTAATAATTGCAGAGCAGATGTTTGGAGGGCTCTCAGGGTGCAGTATCCAGACACATCAGATATGGGTGCAATTATGACACAAAAGATGAAAGAATATGAGAACCCTACTTCTTACCTTCAAGCGAGGGAGCCGTGGTAAAAACCGTGGCATTATTTTAACACATTTTATGTCAGGGGTTGCCCAACCAAGTACAGAGGCAAATGAAGAAGTGAGTGGAAATGGAAGCAAATCCATGGGCTGAAATACAGTTGACTATAGTGCACCGCTGTTGGCTATTGCAGGAGAAACTCAAGAAGAAAGATGAGGCGAGGAAAATTGAGGAAGTTAAATTAGTTCAGAAGAAATTGTCAAAGTATGCCATTGAAGGGGCGGTATTGGCAGGCGGAGAAGGGCTGGGAATTCAGCAGGAAGTGGGTACATCGCATGAGAATAATCAGCGTCCGATGGGCCAAGGAGGGACTGGGTCCATGAATCAGAATGTGCAAGGAGGATTCAACCAAGGGGGGCTAGTCTGACGGCTCCTCCTGTATGTTGAACTTTTGGGATGACAGGGCACATCGCGTGCATGTGTGGGAGTCAAGGGAATTCTCAAGAGGGGGGACAGCCTATCCTCCACCATATAGCACACAACCTGGGGAAGGGTTTGCCCAAGATAAGACACAAGCCTCGATAATGGAACAGACACAGCAACCACAGGAAGCGCAAATGAATCAACCGCACGGGCAGTCTCAGCATGCCCCCATGGAGACTTAGCATTATGCAAACACGGGACAATTATTGACACCTGGAATAGGGGGTCTCACTGTGGTGGGGGGAAATCGGCTCCATGTGTTAAAATTGCGGCAAAAATTGCAGTTGTTACAAAATATCATGGCAAAAATGCTGTGGTTTTGCTGCAATCCATGTAAAGGATGCAGGGGACATCCCTGCAACCCCAAGACCCATTATACCATTTAAGGGGAGCGGGGGACACCCCTGCAACCCCCGCTCCCCTTAAATGGTATAACAGGGTTCACCTTTACCAGGTCAAACCACAACATTTTTGTCCCAATTTTTTGTATAGGCAACATTTTTGCCGCAATTTTATCACTGCATACCAGGAAATCCATTCACAGGTACAGGGGCATGCATATATTCACAATAGGACAGCTCACAGGGTGACTTGATGTGTAGGGGCATGCATGTATTCACAATAGGACAGGTCACAGGGCGACTTGATGTGCTCAGTACTCTCAATGATACCAGATCCCCAAGTGAAACTAAGGGTTTATGTGACGATAGGGGGAAAATCGTTTTCTTTTCTAGTAGACATTGGCGCTACTCGTTCATGTATACAAGAGGGAAAATATCCAATTTTGGGAATTGCCATGAATGCTCAAGGAATCTCTGGAGCCACAAGTCGAGTTCCTTTTATTGACGAATTACCAGTCTCTATAGAGGAGTGTGACATTTCTGTTCCATTATTGTATTCACGACAGACGCGAGTTAACATTTTGGGAAGAGACTTCATGACAAAACCTAACATGATGATTTCATTCACTGATGAAGGTATAGTGTGTTCCACTCCTGGAATACACTACTTGAATGTGAACAAATATATACTAGCATATACAGAGCAAGTGGCTCAGCGAGGCGTACCGATGGAGCCAGAGGTCTTTCTTTATGGGGTGAGCATTCTATTGACATGGCTACCTAGGTTAGTGGGAAGAACTATGAGGATACCTGACAAATTCTTGTGTACACCACAGATACCTATAGACGAAGTGGGGGACAGACTATCCCTCTAGAATTAGAAGCAGCCATAGTACGAAAGAAAATGGCGATGTTTGAAGGAACAGACGATGAGGGTAGATCATGGAGAACAGTGATAGCTCTCGAAGAAGGGTGCAGATTGACTGACATTTTTGATGTTGATATGTTTAGAGATGATCCAATAGACGATGAAGTGGTGTTCTTTATGAGCTTTACATACTGGATAAGAATAGAGAAAAGGGAAATCCCACAGTGAATGGCAATAATGCGGCAGTGTCCAGCTTTTTTTGACAAAGACTTGGAGTAGGTGTCAAGTGTCTTATGGACTACAGGCCCTTATGACATAGGCCTATTAAAGGGAATAGGGAAATTCAAAATAAAACTGAAGCCAGGGGTGATTTTACCTCGAGCAAGACAGTACCGTATGTCTCCAGAGGCAAATGAGGGTATATTCAAGACTATCTCGGCACGAATGAAATAAGGTATTCTGTGCCATCAGAATCATCGTGCAATACCGCAGTGTGGTTTTGTGTCTTTATACCGAGATATTGTATACCGAATGCGCATATATCGAAACATATATCTCGAAAACCTTAATATTGAATGCATTTACAATTTATTCGATATAAACAATGTATACCACTCACTCTGTATGTTGACACTCTATCTATGTTCTGTAACTCTCTTTCGCCCTCTCTGCGCTGTAACTCTTTCTTCCTCTCTGTGCGCTGTAACTCTCTTTTACTCTCTCTGCACTGTAACCCTATTTTTCTCTCTCAGCTGAAACTCTTTCTCTCTCTGTGCACTGTCTCTCTATGTGCTGTATCTTTCTCTGCACTGTAAATCTCTGTGTGCTGTCTCTCTTTCTCTCTGTGCTGTCACTCTCTCTTTGCATTGTCACTCTCTGTGCGCTGTCACTGACTCTCTTTCTCTCTTGCTCTCTGTGCACTGTGTGCACTGTAACTCTCTTTTTTACTCAGTGCTGTAACTCTTTCTCCCTACGTGCATTGCCACTCTCATTCTCTCTCTGTGCGCTGTCACTCATTCTGTGCATGGTTGCTCCCTAGTTCTCTCCTTGTGATGTCTCTCATTCTCTCTCTGTGCACTGTCCCTCCCTTTCTCTCTGTGTGCTGTCACTCATTCTGTGCATGGTTGCTCCCTTGTTCTCTCCTTGTGATGTCTCTCCCTTTTTCTCTTTGTGCACTGTCACTCACTCTCTGGTTGTACACTGCCCTCTGTCTGTGTGCTGTCACTCACTCTGCGTGCTCTCACTGACTCTCTTTGTCTCTTGCCCTCTGTGTACTGTAACTCATTTTTCTCTCTGTGCTGTAACTCTTTCTCTTTCTGTGCACTATCACTGTATTTCTCTCTCTTCGCACCGTGACTCTCTTTCTCTCTGTGTGCTCTAACTCTCTTTTTCTCTGTGCACTGTTACTCTTTCGCTGTCTGCTGTCACTCTCTCTATGCACTGTCACTCTCTCTCTGTGCTCTCACTCACTCACTCTCTCTCTCTTGCTCTCTGTGCACTTTGTACACTTTAACTCACTCTTCTCTCTGTGCTGTAACCCTTTCTCTCTCTGTGCACTATCACTGTCTTTCACTCACTCTGCGCTGGCACTCTGCTACGCTGTCACTCTCTTTTTCTCTCTGTGTGAGGTAACTCTCTTTTTCTCTGTGCACTGTTACTCTTTCTCTGTCCGCTGTCACTCTCACTGTGCACTGTCACTCTCTCTGTGTGCTGTCACTCGTTTTATGTGCTTTCACTGTCTCTCTCTCTCTCTCTCTCTCTCTCTCTCTCTCTCTCTCTGCGCTGTAAATTTCTCCCTCTCTGCACTGTAACTCTTGCTCCCTCTCTCTGAACTGTAACTCTCTTTTAATTTCTCTGTGCATTGTCACACTTGATATCTGTGTGCTGTCATTATCTCTGTGCACTGTCACTCTCTCTCTCTATGTGTATTACAACTATGTCTGTGGTGTAACTCTTTCTCCCTCTGCACTGTAACTCGCATTTTCTCTCTGTGTGTTGTAACTCTTTTTCTCTCTGTGCACTGTCACTCTTGTTCTCTTTGTGTTCATTACTCTTTCTCTGTGCTGTCATTGTCACTCTCTCTCTGTGCACTGTCACTCTCTTTCTCTGTGCACGGTCACTCCCTTTTTCACTCTATGTACTTTCACTCTCTTTCTCTGTTCTGTCACTCTCTTTCTCTCTGTGCACTGTCACTCTCTCCATGTGCTGTTGTGCCACTCTCTCTGTGCTGTCATGTCACAGTCTCTCTCTGCACTGCCTCTCTCGATGCTAACTCTTTATGCGCTGTCACTCTGTGTGCGCTGTCTCTCTCTCTCTCTCTACTTCTCTCTGTGCTGACACTCTCTCTCTCTTCGCACCCTTCCTCCTCAGACCCTTAGATATTCTTCAGCTCCAGACCAAAGTTTTTCTCTTGTCCTTCCTCTAACTTCCTCACTTGTTCTCTTCTTCTCCCCCTCACGCTTACTCGTTCATATTTCCTCCTGCTCATCATCGATGGCACCCTCTCTCAATGACTTCCTCCCTTTCTCTTTTCTCCTTCTCATTGTCTTGCACACCTACATCCTCCCATGAAACTTTGCATTTTCCTTCTTGCACCCTTGTGCTTATAAATGCAAAATGCAAGGAACAGCAGTAAATGCCACATCGATTGGTTTTGTCGAAGCTTAGTTGTCAGGTACAATGTTTCAGCCCCAATTCCTTTCAGACTAGAATATTTCACAGCTCTCTATTTTGGCTCTCTAAAATTCGCACTACATTAATTACATACATTAATTACATTCTATAAAAAATACAGCTGTCCCTCTGTCAACTGAAAATATTTCAAGACAAAAAATAGTACATCAAACCGAAAGCGGCACAAGCTACATTAGCTTCTGGTTGCTTGCTGCATCAAATACAAGGTATTGTTCGCAAATCCATCTTCAGCACTTGCCCGATAGTCATTAAAACAAACTTCCGTCTACAGAGTTCTTCACTCTAGCTCAGTTAACCTTCTAACAGTGCCTGCATTTAATAAAAGAAAAGGCACCCCCGTGACAACCTGTGTGCCCCCACTGGCCCCCTTGTCTATCTGTGTGCCCCAAATGGCCCCTTAATCCTCTCTCTGCCTCCTTGCCCCTTACCCTTCTCCTTTCAATTATCTTAGCACTTACTCTTCTCATTGTCCCTTGACCTTTGATAATAGCTCATCTGTCCCTCCCTTTCCTCCTGTTTTCTCCCCCCTCTCCCTCCCAGCCCTACCTTGATGAGTCTTTGACCCTTTAAGGGTGTCAATTGTTTTGTTCCTCTCCTCTTCCCTTCTCTCCCCTCCACCTCCCCTCCTCCCTTTCCTCTTGTCACTCTTGCACTGCAACAATTGTCGCCGGGCATAGTAATGTTACTGCTAGTATAGTCTCCTTTTTAACTTCCCCTCGTCCCCCTTATTGTTCCATGCACTTGAACTATCTGTTATGATATGATAGTTTTCTGACATTCTGATTGTTTCAAGGACCTGTAAGAATGTAAATGTATTTTCTCATGCTCCCTCCCTCCTTGAAGCGCGTTGAAACACATTGTGTATAGGCGCTATACAAATAAACAATTAAATCAAAATCAATCAATCAAAGCAATGGCTCTGAATTTTCTGACTTAGCATTGCCATTCTGGAACTCAATTTATCCCCAGCTTTGCGTCAGTCCAGACTTGTTGTCTTTTATACATGCAATTAAGAAATGGCGTTTTACCTTTTTTTGTCCACATAAGTGTTCTGAATAAAACAATGGGGGTCATTACGACCCTGGCGCTAAGGGGTTAACGGCGCCGTAAAAGGCTGCAATGCCGTTAACCCCTTAGCGCCTACTTAAGAGGTCACTTTGCGGGACCCGACCTGAACGGCTGGTCTGGACCAGCCGTTAAAGTAGGGACCCGCAAAGGGACCTTCGAGGTAATTACGGTACCGCAATTTGCAGTACCGTAATTACCACCTTCCCCAGTCCCATTGAGCCCTATTGGGCAAAAATGGGAATGGGGAAGGGCCAATGTTCAATGGGGAATTACCGCCCCGCCAACCTTGGAATGGGGTGGTAATTCCCCATTGAACATTGGCATACTCGTTACAACACCGGCAGCAACCATGGTGCTAATAGCGCCATGGTTTACCGCCAGTGTTGTAATGAGGGCCAATGACAAACTAGCACATACACTTTTTGTGGTCCTCAGATAAAGAATACCTGAATTTTACGTCTTTGCCATCAGTGACTGAAAGTAAGCACCACAAACAATCCAACAGCCGCTACTATAACCACCCCACAGTAACATCCACAGGTTCTCTGCAAGGTATTATATAACACTTTTTGTAGCTCCTGCACTTTCTTGCCCTGATCGGGGTAAGGATGGGTCTTCCTTACCACAGACCAAGGAATGACCATACACAAAATCACCTCGCCCTCCCAGACCAGGTGGAGAGGAAGGGACACTGAGCAACCTGAAACATGAAGATATTAATACAACAGAAGATGGTCTACGCCCTGTGTTTACCTTATTCTGCACCACACAACACAAGCACAAAGGTGGAAATTTTCTTAGGGAATGCCAACAATTACCCGTTTTTTCTATTTTACACAAAACACAAGAACTATATAACCTCATTGCCTACACCCTTTTCACTTCCTGGGCCACTCTGGCAGATGCTGCCTAGCTGAGTGGTGATGCTTCTCTCGGGGCTGCCCGCATATGCAGCCCAGGATCTTTAAAAGAATAGCGCGCTCAAAAGTATTATTGTCCCGAGCGTTCAGGCATGTGTTTTTAAGCATAAGTTGATCGATCATACAAACAGTTACTATGTACCTTACCTTAGTTTTCCTCACTTTTACAAATGCAAAATCAGGCATCAGGGCATGGCCATCTTGTGCTAATCTTATCCGTTGCTGCATCACCCTAAGGTGAACTGCCCTGGAGGCACTAAATCATATCCCCGCTCCCGAAGCTGACATCACTAGATGCGTATGGCCCATTTCACAACACCAATGCATGTCTCGTGTCAACGTTCTCTGTGCTCCAGCTAATGACGTGTCTCCATGGAAATGGCAGGACGCCTTTTTCCTCAATAAGTATAAACAGACCACTTCTCATCAGACAACATCATATTTGCTTTTCCATTTGCTTCACTGTCTTTTTTTAGTGTATCCTGTGGCTCATTTCTGCTCTGTTCAGCTATCTTTGTTGCTCGTAGCCTGTGCGAACAGATACTAGTACTATCATTACTATCTATTTTAATGTTGTCACATAATGGCAACAATACAGCCCTACCAGTACGAGCCGGAGTATTCCGAGCCAGAATTACTCGAAAGAGAAAGATGCAGAAACGATGAGGCTTTGGACGACAGTTGGGAGGACGAATCACCAGATCAAGTCCTGACCCTAGTCGCATGGACGTCTCCACCTGGTGTACCTGCAATCGGTGCGAGGTAATGCCAAACGAGGAGAAGAACTGCTGCTGCTGAGAACACTCTGGATGCTTGTCCTACATATCAGAAGACAAGATACGGCTGCAATGCATTACCGAGCTACATGACTTCAGGGCAGCCACGGTCCGCGTTGAGGATTATGATGGTGCTTATGCACAAACTTTGCGCAACAGTTTTCCCTCGCAATCCAAGTAATTAATAAGTGTTCTCTAGATGTGATGTCACTTAGGCCACTAACATTTCATGTTTGTTTCCTACATTGTCGTAACTTTGATCTATCACTGTCAAATAAATGTAGTCTTGCAATTCTATACATCACTCTCAATTTGTGGAAATCATATTGGTCATCTTATGTGTCTTTCGCGTAGAACCAAGAAACAATATTTCTCTGTGTTCCAAATGTAATGGAATGCATAGTTGTTCACTTTTGTAATGTGTCTACACTTTAAAGCCCAAGTTGGTTGATCCGTGAAGTAACATTTTTACTGGCACCACTGCCATAGGATACAAGATTGCATTTTCAACTAAGGTTTGATACACTTATCTTGTCCATTTAAATACAGTATGTATGTTTCTCTTCCACAGGTGGTACAGGCTGGTGGCCTATCGTGCGTTTACATGGTGGCTTCATGGGAGGCTTGGACACCATGTTTGACGAGTAATACCGGCCTGTGTCATTGGTCCCATTAGAGACAAATTACCCAGTGACAGCGGTCAGTACATGGGATATTCCCACACTGTGCTGCAACCCGAAGTATACAATTTATGGCATCAACATCAGCAACAAAATAAAATGCAACTGAACTTTTATGAATGGTTGTTTAAATTTTTCAGTGAATCAAGGTCACGCTCACTTGTCTTGGCAAGGCTGACTGGGTGGGAACGGCCGAGGTGCCCACGACCATGTACACTTCAAATGAATCTTATGCGCAGGGGCCATTGTTCACATGGCCTCCGCAGACCCAGTGTCTCCAGACAGGCTCCCCAGAAGCAGACCATGCACCCTGCAATCCACATAAGTGTGTCTCCATTCAGCAGTGTTCTGGTCCTTTCCTGCAAGCCTCTTGGCTTCCTTCCCCCCATACCCTATCAATGGCAGTTCACACATGTGTCCGTGCCCTCCCAAGGGGGCTCTTAGGGTGGGAAAGGCAAAGGTGCCAAACACCATGTACACTTCAAAGGTATATTCCACGCAGGGACAATTGTACTCATGGCCTAGCCCAACCCAGTGACTCCAGGCAGGCTCCCCTGATGCAGACCGTGCCCCTGCAATCCACATAAGTGCGTCTCTCCCTTCAGCATTGTTCCGGGCCTGGGCTACATGCCTCAGGCCCATCCATCCCCCTCCATTATCAATGGCAGTTCGCACCAGTGGTTGTGCACTGCCAAAGGGGACTGGCAGGGGTGTGAACGGGCAAGGTGCCAAATACCATGTACACTTCAAAGGTATCTTCCGTGCAGGGGCCATTGTTTACATGGCCTCCCCAGAGCCAGCGTCTCCAGGCAGGCTCCCCTGAAGCAGACTGTGCCCCCGCAATCCACATAAGTGTGTCTCTCCCTTCAGCAGTGTCCCGGGCCTTGTCTGCACACCTCATGCCCACCCATCCCCCCTCCATTATCAATGGCAGTTCGCACCTGTGTTTGTGCCCTCCAAAGGGAGCTGGCTGGGATGGGAACGGCCAAGGTGCCAAACACTATGTACACTTCAAAGGTATCTTCAGCGCAGGGGCCATTGTTCACATGGCCTCCCCAGACCCAGTGTCTTCAGGCAGGCTGCCCTGAGGCAGGCCGCACCCCTGCTATCCACATGAGACTACACCATATGCATGTCACTCATTCACATACACACCCATTTTTCTAATTCTTTAAAAACCCCTTGATATTTGTCGTGAGAAAATCTGTGAGCACTGCAAGTCAACTCGTGATCGTGCCACCTGAGAACATCTGTGACCACTGAAAGTCAGCTCATCATCATGCTACCTGTGAACATCTCTGAGTACTGGAAGTCAACTCGTGATCGTTCTACCTGTTCTCCGGCTACTAACTACCCTGCTTGCTGAACCTAGCTGTTTGCTGGTCAAGGTGAGGGCAGGTCACCTAATCATCTCTTCTTGATCTCTAAATTTCTATCTATTTCAAATGAATGTACCCAGCGGTGTAATGTTCATTCATCTCATTGCCATTACCATTGACTGCTGTTTGATTTGTTCTGTTCTCGATATACAGCAATTGTCATTAATGTCAATTGGGATAGAATTGCATCCTTTGTGGACCATCTCTATAAACATGTTTCCTTTTGATGCATGATAGTACATTCACGATGAGTAACACGTTACGATTTTCATCACATCAATCAATTGTGTATGAAAGTTATCCTAGAATACAGTTGGCTATGCTACACAGGTTTTGCTTCTGTGACCAAAACAAACATTGCATAGAAACATTTATGATATAATTCCATCTTTCTCACGCATACATGCAAAATCATTTTTTAACAATGTGGACTTTTTTTAACAGATTTTTCAACAATGCCTTCTTGTATGGTTTACGGTTGCCGTTCTAAGACCCATACCAAACCTAAAGGCAAAATAATGCATATATTGCCAAGGAATATAGATCTAAGAAGGGAACGGGTCAGATATTGCAGATTTTCGCCGGAAGAGCTTGAAAGTAGAGCCCAGGCTGTCTTGGGGGACTTAAAGTGTGATCGATTCCCCATATGCAGCCTGCACTTTACCGCAAATATGTATGACCAATCACAGTACACAAAGAAGCATCGTCTCAGAACATCTCGAAAACTGCTTCCAAATGCAATTCCAACTCTATTCACACACGTGCTGCCTCAGTTGAGTGCCGGTTCATGATTTAGCTGTAGGCCTTGGGGTACTGAACGGGTAACTACATGGACAGATTGCTGCTTTTGGTGTAAATGTTTCTTACTAAATTTTGCATATTTACCAGATTGTATTGCTTTATAACTATACCCCATTTTGCTAGACATCTGTCCCTGGTTTTAGGAGCATCATAGAAAATGATTCATGAACACAGAAAAGTATGGTATAGTGCCCTCCAAAATAAGCACAATCTTTTTGTAATCGGTTGATTCACGTGTACATTTTTTTAGGTGAGCATATTAACTGAAGCACTGACTACCGGTTGTGACGACATCACCGACACGTCCAGTATAACAATGGTGAGCCATACAGACTTGTTGAAGTTCATATTCTTGAGAGATGGATCTTCCCAGATATCTGAAACAAATCTATTTTTCCCTTTACCACTCGTGACAATGCACTGAAAATGAAGGAGCAAGACTCTGCATCCATTTCTTTCCCGGAGTCAACAACAACTTCGAGTGCCTATCAAGTAGTTTTATTTCGCTACTCGCTTACGGAAATGTAATATGCATGGAATTTTAGATAATATGAAATAGTTTACATATCCTGTTGTTTCTTTACTTAATGTTTCATTCATGGGTTTTTATTGATTAGTACCACATACATCCGATTGTGTCTGTTCAATTTCACTGTTTTTATCTATACTAAAACAAGTACTGTGTTACAGGGGGATGCTGGGACTTCAACTACAATTACATCATCCTTTGGAGCTGGTCCAGGGCATGAGGTATGCATACTGACAGTTCTGTTGAATGAAAGAAAGTATATCCTACACCTGATACTATTAGACAGTGACATTATTATAAATGAGCATCTTTTCAAACTTTTACCATTTGAGTTCTAACGTTACAATTTGTACCCTAATGCCTAATAAAATGCAAAATGCTTGAGTGTAACATTACAAACAGTGGGTTTCGCACGGTGATCTCTGATCGAGTACACTAGCCATCTACCCAGGTGAAATTCGAAATGTATATCTTGACTAAATGACATACACAGTTTACAAGGGTATGTATATAAGTGATGTGTGAGAGGAAAGAATTTGATTTAGAAAACGATTGATTTTTTAAAATTAATATTCTATTCAAGGGATGTATACAAAGTCGGGAATTAGAAGAGGCGGCAAATGGATCAGAGGTGGCAGACCAGCTTGCTGGTGCAGTCGTTACAATGAAGAACACAGTTTCACAGAAAATCAAGAAAACAAGGTTAACTAACAAACAATTTTGTTTACAAAAAGTGGTTTGCGCTGGCGTTGTCTTCATAACATGTTTTCTTTTAATCTAAAGTGCTATATACTGTATCTTGGATTTACATTGAACATATTTTTAAAACCCATCTCCAACAGGCCAAGAAGAAAACGAAGTATGAAGACACATCCAACAAATGAAACCAAAGATGCTGCTTGCCAAACAGATTTCACCATGGAGCAACAACTATTTGAGGTGCGGCGTAGTCCAGTCAATAAGCAGGCTCAATATGCTTATGCCCAATGGCCAGAAAATGAATTGAATGTGACCGGTGAGGCAAGCAAAGTGTTTTTGGACCATTGCTACAATGTGAGAACTCGACAAGATGAAGAAGAAACTGAATATAAGGTAGATGCAAATTTACACAATCTACACCCGCAAAAAAGGGCCTCCCAATAAACAATCGGCATTGATGGTTTCTCCAATTCGCATGCAAATAACACAAGGTGAAATAATAGTCGCTGAAGCCTCAATGCAATTGACCGAGGAACTAGCCAAAGATTTCGACTTCAGTGTGCATTGTTCGGCCGATATGTCCACCACAGATGAGTCACAAACCACATTCACGCAGGACAATAGTCTAATAAAGGAGCACAAATACATTGTATTCGACAGCTGCCTGGCACAGATTATACTGATGCTGAAATGTGTCAATCCAGTGAGGGGGGAAGTTTGCGAGCAGCCATTGGTGAATATGACTCGTGTATCACAAGGCACAAACCTGAAAATCCAAGCCACCTGTGGCCTGCTCCATGCTACATTTTCATGGTCCACTCAACCGATGCTGGGCAAATATCAGCTGTAAATCTACTGTGTGCAGCAGCTTTACTTTTCAGTGGCTCTACTTTTAGTAAATTGTCCAGTTTCTGTCAATTTGTGGGACTCCTGTTTCTTTCTAAAATGCAGTACTTGAAATATAAACAAGAATATTAGTGAAGCTTGGAAAATTGAACAAATGTCAATTGAAAGGACATTCTCTGAAAAACGGTTCAGGCTAGATGGAGATGGACAGTGTGAAAGCCCCGTATTTTCAGAAAAGTACTGCACATACCACTTTCAGGACATGGAAACTAAAAAAAACTGTGAGTTTGGTGGCTGTGCAGGTGTCCGAATGTAAATCCTCAGCGGACATGGAGAAACATGGTTTTATAAATCCCTGGAAGATCTCCAATCAAGGGGAATGCAAATAGACCTAAAAGCCACCAACAGACATGTTTCAATAGCCAAGGCCATGCAAGAGCAGTTTCCAAACATTCACCCCATCAATTTGATGTATGGCACGTTGCCAAATCAATCAATAAAAAAATAACAGCTGCTGGTAAAAAAAAGGTTCTGACAATATTTTACCGTGGTCCCAGTCTTTGAGAAACCATCTTTGGTGGAGCTCCAAAACTTGTGGTGGGTCTGTGGAAATTCTACTTGAACAATGGTGCTCATTGATGCACCACTGTTCCAACATTCACTCATTCTTTCACCAATGTCCACATGGACCTTTATCAGAGGAGCAGGAACGCAAGAAGAAGTGGTTGGTTCCATCTTCACCTCCACACAAAGTTCTTCAGAAGATCGTGTTTGATAAAACACTATCAAGAGATCTGAAGGGACTCACAGAATTCTGTTACACGGGAGATTTGGAGGTGTTCCACAATATGTGCCTAAAAGTACAGGCCAAGAGATTGCATTTCGGCATAGATGGGATGCAATATTGAACATTACTGGTGGTCTTAGCGCATAACGAGAACGTGGGGAGAGAACAATCGAGGACTGCGGGAAACTTTGGGATGCTTCGTTACACAATGGCCTTTACGAAAAGAAGCAAAAAATGGGTGGTCAAGCCAATATAGGAAATGGAATTCGATTTTGTGAAAGATCTCACTTTGACTGTGTTTGACAAACATACACATGGAATCGCTCATGAATTTGTTCCTAGGACACATACATTGCCACAAAACATTGCAAATGTGCCCTGTCCACTGAAAGCAGACCTCATGGAACAGTTCACTTTCCGATTAGCAACTATTTATTTGTTGAACAATGTTTATATAAAGTGTCCAAATAAAGCATCCAAATTGTCCTTTAAAATGTATCCTCTTTGTCTATTTTCTTTGCAAGAAATGCCTTTTGGAGGATGCCATACAGTGTAACACTGTGCTTTCACACTTCCCGCTTTCGTCAAGCACTTGTTGGTCCTTCACTAGTCGGGGAGGGTTAGATGGATATCAGCATGAATGCAACTTTGCGGTTCTGCAGTTGCCTTACCAAGCACGTGTCCAAATAGCTGAATAAATACACGTCCCACAAAGGGATGAGACCTAGGCTACATAAGAACCTTGGCATGCAAGAACTACTGACTGTAAGCAAAACAACACATCAAAGGGGTTTGTTGGTGAGAAATATGTGCATTCTGACCTATATTTTTATGGGGGCATGTGTTAGGGGTTGTTGCTATCGGATGCCTTATCAGAGGGGCCGATCTATGATTTACAGCCCTCGAAGTCTTACGATTTCAAACGCAGTGGGGATAGGTGTCGGTGTTACCAAAATATATGACCACTCCTGAATAGGTATATGGGAGGTAAAGTTGAGGTGGTGTGGGTGTGGGGTCTGGGGTCCAGATGTGTTCAAAGGGAACAGGGGTCATGGGTTCAGGGGACCAATGCCTGGCAGTAGGGGGTTGGAGATGCCATGAGTGAGTGAGCAGAGACAGATTGTGCACTAAGGTTGGAGCAGGGCTTGCTCTGACATTCTCGTATGAGTACATTTTGTCAGGGCTCGAGAATTGCTACTTGCAAAAATGATTAGCTAATTTGCTTTTAGAGCAGAAGACGTGCTGAGCTGACAGGTGGTGGGTGCTTACTGTGCGAGGTGTTTGGAGAGTGAGCAGTTCACCAGAGGAACACTAAAAATAAGGCATTTGGAAGTAAACTAACTGTAACTGTTTTTATTAAAAAAAGCAAATCACTAGAAATTTTGCGCACCATTGGTGGATTCCAGCAAACAATTTGTTTTGTTTTTCAAAAATATTTCAGATGCCACTGTGGTGTGCAAGGCTATTCGCTCCCATTGGAAGTGAAGGTCACCGTGTTTGAATTTTGCTTGTGAGCTGTGCACACCCACACATCCTACACAGTATAAGGTTCGATTGTTTTTCGTCCTTGGAAGAAAGTGAGGATTCCGAATGGAATGAATGATACTGTCAAATATGATAAGGTTCACCATTCCAAAACTGGACAAAGGACAATGTAATTTCATTTTATCAAAATGTGTTGATCTGAACGGAGTCTCTGCGTCTGACCGTTATTGCTGGCCTACATTGTAATGGGTTGTTGTTTGTGGCATATTGCAAAGACACGCAAAAACAGCCTGTGTGTACTTGTCTTTGTCCCAGGCAAATGGGAAGTCCAGCATCGAAATGCACGTAGTCCACATCTGGGTTCCCCCAGGTTCCACCAATGCCAAATTTTACGCTAATATTCCATTAAAATGCCGTCTATGTGTTCTTTGAATTCTTCCATCAACTTCTGCATCATAGCACTAACCTCTCAAGCACATCGTAGACTCCAACTTTCCATTATGTTTTCTCTGTGTTTCCAGTGTTTCACGTTTTGTGTTCATCATTAGTTTTCACATGGTGCAGAATTAATGGGCAAATTGATAAATTAGAATAAAGAACGGCCACTGAGACACATTTCTGTTATGTTTTCTACACAGCTACATCCTGCCTTTCTGCAAATGTCATCGATTCCACAAACCAATTGATGGCTTCTTTAGCCAGCAGCTGCAGATACACTTAAATGGCTGGGACACAATGACTGTTTTGGGACGATCGCCCCGGGCCGATATGCTCAAAAGGAACACCGTGTAACTCACGATAAACATTTGTGGATCGAGAACAGAGAAAGAAATAATCAATGTGGTTGAATATGGCAATCGCCAGATGTTCTCGGAGCGTTTATTGTGAAATAAAAGCACATTATAAATTGCAGTGTACTTTAAAAATAATGCTTTGTATTCACAATTGAGACACGCTGTGTTGTGAGAGGATGTGTGTTGATATTCCGGGTACTGCGTTTACTGACGTCGACACGTAGGTGATGACAGGGCACGTTTGGCTACGCTGCCCAGTAACGTCATGGAGACAGGTGGAGAATATCGCTAGGAATGGTGATGTCAGCCTCAGGGGCGGGTGATATGATTTAGTGCCGCTAGGGCAGTTCAACTTAGGGCGATGCAGCAACGGATAAGATTAGAACAAGATGGATGTGCCCTGCTGCCTGATTTTGCATGTGTAAAAGTGAGGAAAACTATGGTAAGGTACATAGGAAATGTTTGTACAATCGATCAATGTATTCTTAAAAACACATGCCCGAATGCTCGGGACAATAATATTTTTGAGCGCACTATTCCTTTAAGGTTGGATGGGCCCATCAGCCTGGTCCCCAGCGACAGCTCACATGGCAGAGGTGTAGACAGGGTAGGGTCTGAGCGGGCAAGGCCCAAACAAAATCTATAAATGCCCACTCAACTGCGCTATGTGGAAATTTACAGATGTCAATGTTGCTGCGGTGGGCGTAACTACATTAGCTTCATGCCCCAATTGTTAAACAATCCTGGTTATGCCTCTGTCACACAGCCTAGTGAGTAAATGGGTTGCTCTGGGCACAAAGTCCAGGCTTATGGTAGATAGCGGGTTACAACCTGAAACGTGTCTTACTTACTGGGGGGCTGCTCAAGGCCAGTGAGCTGCCTCACACAACCTCCTACTCCCTCCTTCCGGTGATCATTAAGACCAATGTTTTTTTCTGCACATTCTCTCAACTGCTCAGTCCACTCTTGGGCAGGGCAGGCTGTGTTCTCTTTGCTTTTCTTCTCAGCATTCCATCCAGCCCCATGGTGGGATTCATTTTGTAGTCCAGTATTAAGCAGTTAAGTCCCTGTAAAACACAAAAACACAACAATACTAAATACATTATCACCACACCCTTCTTTCTGTCTTTATTCCACTCAGGGGAAAAGCATACAGCCCTATCTAGCCAAGCTGAAATTGGGCCAGGTGCTACATTTTCATAATAAACTCAACAGTAATAAAGATGTTCAACACAACATTGAGGAAGCAGTCTTGCCAGGTGATACTGAGAACAAACTCAAATTAGATATATACCTTTACTTTCTCTGCAGCACATAATGGTGATACGCTGATAAGAATTGCAACAGATCATTTCTCTAAATACCACATCAATGCCAACATTACTAACCTGAAATCCAGAATCTGTAATTTAAATGCATAAATTGCCTGTGGGTAGTAGGGACATGTGACTGCCACCTAAGCTCTTCTCTCCCTCACTAATTCATTGTCACCAGTGAGGACCACCACAGCATAACTGCCACATTTTTTAAATCAGTATGAGGCCTGCTACACAGAGGTCCAGCATGTCTTTCAGCACTCTGCTCCCCCTAAGCAGGCTGGGTTCTTAAGCACCTTTTTCCATTTTAATTTGTTTTTGCATATTGCAGTCATGGCCCAAGGAGCAAAAGCCCTGCCAGCCTGTGGATCCATTTCCCCTTTGCAGCGCTTCTCAGACAGCCCCTGCCTAGAGCCTAACTCTTTGAGTGTCACTCCCTGAAATTGAATAAATATACTCTTTTATCAGTGTGTGTGGGGGAGCAGGATGAAGATCATACAAGGAAGGGTGGAGATTGTATTTGCTGATTCCAATGCACTTGGTGTGCATGTCTCTGTAGCAGTTGCCCTACTGTATCAATTGTTTACCGTAGTTTAATAAGGGTTCCACTGTACCAGTCATTTCAACTATGGTATTGTTGCAACCTGCATTATACTTGAAGTGTGTATTCAAGGGAGATTAGTAGTGGTAAGGGGTTAGTGCTCATGCTTTGAGTTTCATGGTTACATTTGTAGTGACATAGAGTGAGTATTTGTACCTTAATGCTGTTATTCCCACCGTTTGTTCACTTTACCTTTTGTTAGAAGAATCTTAACCCTTCAGTAAAATTAAAAGAACATGTAGCTATAATTTCAGTGGTTTGTGTGGGGGTTACAGTGAATAGTACTTGATTGCATGTAGCATAAGTGAACGCAGTATGAGTGTATTAGCATATGAGCCATACATTTTTTAGTAAGTACATGTAGGCAACAGTTTTCATATGTATAGCAGTGTACATGTACAAAATGTACCTCTTATAAATGTACCTATACGTTTTGTATAGAAGCTATACATTAATTCTGAGCATGTGTTGTGATTGCGTGTGTTGTAAAGACGTGATGCATAAGTGTGTGTGGTAGAACATGTTGCGAAACAGTATACAATGTAAGTGTTTGCATCATAAGTGTGTGTGTGTCATAAGAATGTGTGTGTAAGAGTGTGTGTCATGTCAGTAAGAGTGTGTGTCCTAGGCACATGTGCCGAAGGAGCATGGGTGTAAGAGTGTTTGTCAGAAATGTGTGTCATACCAGTGTGCTGTAGGAGTGTGTTTTGTAATAGCATGTCTTGTAAGAATGTGTGTCATAAGTGTGAGAGTCATGAGAGCAAGTGTAGGTAAGAACATGTGTCATAAGGCTGTTCATTGTAAAAGCATGTGCCATAACATTGTGGTGTAAGGCATATGAGTGTTATGTGTGTACGTGTCTATCATATGTGTGGATGGTGCTTAAGTAGCATCATGACTTTCATGTGATTTTTCAGATGTATATTAATGTACATATATGTAATTTGCCTCTCCCTTGCTTACGTATAAAACATGTATATTCCTTGTGCTCACTTATTGTACACCTCCTTGGCAAATGGAGGCTGAAATTAAAGTGGGAATAATTAAACCATTCAGCTGATGAATTCAATGTGTTCTAGTATGGGCCATTTATTACACACATAATCATTTCAAATATGGCGTCGGTCCGTGATCACGACTTGATGCCATGACGCCATCACATCGACCCACGCACTCCTGACATCACTATTCTTATTCTTTCCTGCACAAACAGCGGTATAAAAACAATCCTTCCCAGAGAACGGGTCCATTTGTTGATCCAACCTTGAACGAACTGCTGACTGGGTGAACCCATAAATAGTTGAAAGAAAGTCTGTTAGGCCATGGATGTTTTCAACAATGAATGCCATAAACTTGATTTCTCTTTCAAGTTGCACTTCTAAGACTTTAATAAAACTCGCAACATATTGTGAAAATATCCCTAAATTCTATGTGAGGAGACTTGTTTTCCCATATGTTGGTCAGCTACCTTCTTGCTCTGGTGAGCATCTATTCCAACTTTGTGTGATACTATTGGTGACCTTTCCTTTAAATATTTCCCATGTATTGATTATATTTTAACTTCCTTTATGCATCCCTACAAATATCAATCCTAAGGAAGGAACTCTTGGTCTTCTGTCCATTTAAAATAATGATGTTCACTTTGTATATGGAACCCAAGTCAACCAAGAGATGTCATGCACTCATGACCTATGTATGTTCTACAGACTGTAACACTGAAAACCCATGATTTTCATTGCAATACTTCCTTTTTTGTGAGTAATTTTCATTACTTGACAGAATTGTGTCTAATGTCTTTAATAAACCTTCATATTTGTTTCATATTGTTCACTTGTAGGGCTGGGAATTGTAGGTTGCCTACTCTCCCTATAAAAGTTTATTACAATATCGATTTTTTTTTCACTCTGATGCTCTTGATCAATCAAATTGATTGAACCTACATATAGGAATTTAAATTGTTCAATTGGTGTATTTTTAATGTCTTGTTTTAATGCAAACAATCTTTAAAATATACTATACCATTTTTGTCAGTCACCTAAATACTTTTCCATTGATTCAAATATCTCTGACTGATTTAAACATTCTACTGAACTGGAACATCCTTCTGTGTCTTTGATATTTTCCCCAGTTCCCGGTTGAGTAGGGGTAACATGCCCTCATGTAAATATATTAAAGTCAGCTCTAACTTAAATGTGACTTTGAAATCTATGCAAAAAGGCGTACATGAGTTTTCCTTTTACAGCTTTATGCAATGTACAACTCCTGAAAACTATCTATCGCTCAGTACTGACTTTGATGTCAGTTTTCATACCTATAGTATTGTACATGTAACCATTATATAAAAGCTTTACATTGATTGAGAGTGCATGCAATGTACATATTTTACATGCATATGAACATTTTGTATAGAGGGTCTACATTGGTTCTAAGCATGTGTCATGGTGGTATAACAACATGTGGTGGAAGTGTATGTGTTGTTAGTCTATGTGGTAAGACTGTGTGTTGTGTGTTGTGTGTTTGTGTCGAAGGAGCGAATGTCATAGGAGCATGTGTCATAAGAGCATTGTAAGAGTCTGTGTTAAAGTTTGAGTTTAATAAGTGTGTCATAAGAGCATGTGTCATAAGGACATGTGTCGTAGCACTGTGTGAGAGAAAGTGTATGAACATGCATACGTGCATTTTGTATACAAACTGTACATTGATTCCAAACGTGTGTCAAAAAAGCAGAACAGTACATGGCACATATGTATGAGTCATACTTGTGTATGTGGTAATAGTGTGTGTCCTGCATGTGTCATAGGATTGTAGGATCTGTGAGGAACCTTATGGCATCCTCACTTCTTCTTCCCCAGGACCCTCCTCTCAGGTGGCCAGGGAAAGGCCATTGCTTTTAGATCCCGACCATGGGGGTGGATATGCAAGGGAGGATCACCTGGGTGGAGGGAACTTGGGAGGTGGGGAGAGGACGTCCTTAGATGAGACATGGTATCCCCTTTCCCTTTTCACACTGAACCATCTATCGCTCAAGCACTTGTAGGCTACTATCAGACCTTCCTTGTTTCCTCCCTTCAATCTGTCCCCCAGAAACAATTCCTCACCACTGAGACATGGAAGAGACCAACTAGGAAGACAAATCCTCATTGGGATGAGACAAATACATATCAGCCTCATTTCATTAAAACAGACACTTCTCAATCTCAATTGTGTGCTGGGACAAGGAGGAGGACAACACGAGTAAGACAGAACTTCCATTCTGATGGTGAGCGGTCTAGTCTTTCCTGGAGTTATTATGGTGGTGGGCATTTTAAAACCTGAGCTCCATTTGTGAATAGGATGAGCTGTGGAGGCAGTGTGAGCTGAGGAGGCAGAGGCAGTTGCTGCGGAAATGACTCCAGAGCAAGTGGAACGCTCAAGACCTGGTGACCAATGCAGCAGGAAGCAGCGCTAAGGAGAGCTTGAGGTCAGTAGCAGATTGCGTGTGGAAGACCGACGTGACCGGTGAATTGATCGCAAAAGTCCTGGGCTGCAGGCAGAGCATTTCTGGGAGCAACACCATGGAGAGCCACTGGGAGAGGAGTGAGGTCCCGCTCGAGCAGGCGAGAACCTTGAGTGGCAGAGACCTTGCAACGCCGTAAGCTCCGACCAATGAGTGAATGGGAAGCACTGGGCTGGCAGGTGGATGTGCATTGAACATTGTTGTTTTGAATGCCAAATGTCCCAAAGGCTATTCAAAGTGTTTTAGAATACCGAAACAAGCACTTTTTCTATTACCAAATGAACTGAAAGTAAGTACAAGTATTATGAATGCTAAAACAAGTGCTTTTGAATACTGAACAAACTGGAAACCATTTCAAGTACTTTTGAAGACGGAAACAAGTACTTTTCAATACTGAATGAACTGAAAGCTATAATAAGCACGTTTGAACGCTGAACAGAGTAATGGCAAATGTTGACCACTCACAAATAGTATGAAAGAAAGGTGGTGCATGTGGGGGACACCACAGAATTTATTGGATGAAACATAAGTATTCAAAAATTCAAAGCATACCAAGAAGGGTATAAAATAAGATGCCAGGTATTGGCCAAAGTTAAAAGAAGTTTACAAGACTGCAAGTTCAAAGGAGTCCTGTGTTTGCAAGAGTCGGAAGAGTACAGAGAAGTGTAACAAAGTGCATGGTGGCTAACCAAGCCACAGTACAGGGTCTAAAGATTGTGGCACTGGGGAATCGACTCAGCATCACTGTCACAAGGAAGCAGTGGCCAATTAGTGGTGGAAATCTACTAGGAAGGGGATTTGGTTGTGTGACCTATTATGGGTGGACCGTGTCATCCGAAAAAGGCTCCTAGTCCGAGTGCCCTGTGTTGAGAAGTCAATGAAAGTATCCATAAAGAAGCCTCGGTTTGGTAATAACTTGTGTTATTTTTAGGTAAAGACAAAGAACTGATTATGTGGGAAGTGGCCCAGGGAACTGTGTTGTTTTCTTTAGATAGGGAAATCCCACCTTAGCATAGGGCAAGTTAGGCATTACTCCACCCTGAATTTTAAGTTAATAAAAGATTTGAGAACTGAACTTGAACCCGTTGTCTGTGTCTACTTTATGATGCCTACACAGACCATATGGCATATGAGAGTGTGTTAAAGGTTAATGTGGCACAAGAGTGTGTGTAATAAGAATGGGTGTCATAAGAGCATGTGGCATGAGAGCATGTGCAGTAAATGTGAGTGTTGTAATTATGTCATAGGTTTGAGTGTTGTAAGAGCATGTGTCATAACAGAGCAAGTCGTAAGACTGTCTGATGTTAGATGTATGAGTGTTTGGTGTACATGTAGCTGTCATGAGAGTATATGGCCTATAAGTAGAATTTGAGAGTTTGGTATAAAGTCATAAAATGCACATGTATACACACATGTCTCCTGTATATATGAAAACTTTCATTTTGAGTAAGGTTTGACTTTGATGTCAGTTTTCAATATGTACTAGAGGTGTATATAGGTTTTACAGTTCACAAATGTAGACAATTCACTTATCCTGAAAACTGAAATCAAAGTCAGTCCCGTCTTTCATGTGAGTTTTCAGACATATAGTAGCATACAAGTGTGCTCAGTGTACATATTTTACCTGTGCATCTACATTTTGTATGGAAGCTGTCCATTGATTATGAGCATGTTGTAATAGCATAACAGCATGTGGTGTACATGTATATGTTGTAAGTATGTGTCATAAGAGCATTTGTGGGCATAGTGTGTGTGTGTATTTGTGTTTATAGTGTTTATGGTAGGAGCATGTGTCATACGAGCATGTGTCGTAAGAATGTGTATCGTAAGAGCTTGTGTCATAAGAGTGTGTGTCATAAGAATGTGTTGTGTAAGGCATATGAACATGCAAAAGTATATTTTGTCAAGTAGCTACATATTGACTCTAAGTGTGTGTCTTAATAGCGTAACAGCACATGGTGTAAGTCTATGTGCCATAAGAGCTTGTGTGGCAGGAGTGTGTGTTGTATGTGTCAAAGGAGCAAGTGCTATAGTAGGAGTGTGTACTATAGTGGCATGTGTTGTAGGAACATGTGTCATAAGAGTGTGTGTTGTAAGTGATTGTCATAGGTGTGTTGTAAAACAAGACTGTGTGGTGCATGGTGTTTAATTGTTTGGTTTATAAGTGCCTGTCATGTAAGTATTTGGCATATAAGTAGCATATGAGTGTTTGGTATAACGTCAGAAAAAGCACATGTCCTATATACCTCTGATGCATATGAAAACTTATATTGAAGTCAGGTTTGACTTTGATGTCAGTTTCCAATATGTAGAAGAGGCGTATATGAGTTTTACAGTTTGTACACTGCACAGTTTAAATCTCCTGTAAACTAACATCAAAGTAAATCCTGATTTTCATGTGAGTTTCCAGTAGTATAATTTATATGTGTGAACCACACGTATGTGAAGAGTTTTTATAATAAAATGTACATTTATTCTGCTCACGCATTATATGCCTCCCATATGTCTGAAACCTCACACTAAAGTAAGCTCTAAGTTTGAGGTGAGTTTTCAATATGTACACAGGGGCTATATGAGTTTTAAAGTTTGTATCTGTACCTATGCGCAATTTAGATCTCCTAAAAATGCATAAGTGTTCACTTCAAATCATAGAAGTACATTCATTATGGAGAGGTGTGGTATATTGCTGCATCTTTAAATGTTAGTATCTCAAATTTGACCAAATCGATTTCCAATTTTTTTCCCAGTTCACTAATTCCTGATGAGATCTACATACATGCCAAATATTCTGAAAATCTAAGTGGTCAAATTTGAGAAATGTAGGTGTAAAAATATCAGTGATACCCCATAGGAAAACACCATGTTAAAGGCTGTTCAAAATACAATAAAAGTAATATTCTTTTTAAAAAATAGTCGATCATAGAAAATTGTGAATTTCTGAAAAATCTGAAAATTTCCATTCAGAGGGGGATTTCTCAAAAATGTGGATTGTTTCAGAATTTTCAATGTGAGAAAATGTATTAGTAACATTTATTTTCTAAAACTGGATGGATTTGGTTGAAATGCCTGACAGGGATCCCTCCAAACTAGACCTGTTGGGGGAAATTTGTTAAACGGTTAAACACAGATTAAACATCTCTCCAAAAAGCTGTTTTCTGCTTACTCCTATTCTATTTCCAATAGAGATAAAGGTGCTTTCATTGAGCACACATAGGGGCTGATTCATGGAATTTGTGCGCCGAACAATGGGGATTTGCGCGCCATTCTGCCCACATATCCCCATTTGTTAAACAGGGATTTGTGGTCAGAATGGCACACAAATCCCTGTTTTTCGGCACACAAATTCAATGAATCAGCCCCATAGTTTAAAAATGTCTGTATGGATTTGCACAAAACAATGAACAAAGAGCAAAAGATTTGCCTTGTGTTGGTTTGGGGGTAAACCATACATTTGTTTAGAAATAATTCAATAGAGAAGGGGGTGCCCCAGTCTCAAAAAAAGTTTATGCATCCCCCACAGTGCATTGCGTCAGTGGGGCTTTTCAGAAAAGAAAAAAGACACAATTTTCTTCTCTGTCAAAGATTCCCACAGTAGTACTGAGTGAAGTCAAACAATAAAGTGCTCAAAATGATTTTTGGAGGAGGGAAAGGGGTGGTATCATATCAGGGTAGAAGTGGGGAGGAGGGAGAGAACCACATATGCAGTGGGAGAGTTAAGGTTTAGCTGGGAAGCCTTTTTGTTCCAGACCGTTTTCATTTTACTGGGGAATCCTGTGCGATTTCTACAGGATTCCAGTGGAAATGCTGCACGTCACACTTAACATTCGATCAGAGTCGTTTTCACTGTTAAATTGCTCTAATTTTGTAGTCAATTTACACAGGAACAAAGTGAGTAATCGTAAAACTCTAATACACAAATGTATGCTAAAACACTAAGGCGACCAAAAACATCAGTACAGCGCCGAGGCCGGGAACAATCTTATCATTTAAATGTGACAGGGACATGGGCCTCGGCTGGAGGCTGGAGGCCTGGCTCACTGATTGTGGTCTGGTTTTTAGCCTATTTGGTGAACTGGGCATCGGCCATGGCCATAACCAGTGTCCCACGCTCTTTTTGCCTACTTTTTGCATTGTGGTGCGTGGACATGCCAGAAAGCCATGGCTGGTAGGATCTGGTAAATTTCTAAGCAGAAGGCCAAAGACCTCAGCCTTTTTAGGAAACATTATTATTATTATTATTATTATTAATAATAATAATATTATTATTATGGTATTTATAAGGTGCAGACCTCACTTCTGGAAGCAATGGAGCACTTTATAAGTCATAAAGGGAAGGATGCAGGAGGGTAGCAGATATACCAGGGAGCTAACACAGGGGGGTGGAGAGGGCAGGCAATATGGCAGCAGGGGTTCAACAACAAAACAGGAAAGGAAACAGGTAGGAGCAGATCACTCAGTGTCTGCTTAGGTGGGGAGTGGAGGGTGTTTGGACCTAGGTGTTAGGGAGGGGCCATTCCTTGAAGAGTCAGGTCTTGAACGCTTTCCTGAAATGGAGAAGTGAGGGGTGATTGATGCAACATGGGGTGTTTCCATGAACAAAGGCCATGACTCGTGGTTGCTGGATTAGAAAAATCATAACAAAACCCTTGAAATTCAGGATTGTTTTTTTTTTAGTTAAGAAAGAGTTCAGATTAACCTATTTATTGCAACAAAACCCATGAAATTGTGAATGTGGGAACTCACAACAATATTAACTCAGAGCCACCCCCATTGCTAAGCCCATGATCACATGCATGAGATCACAGCAGGAATCATCAATGACATGAAAAAAGACATCATGGGTGACATTGATGTCAGTGTCTCAGAGTTACGATTGTTGTCACTTCCCACACCCACACATGTCATGGGGTTAGTTGCAATACATTGGTTAATCTTAACTCTCTGTTAACTAAAGATTTTTCAATAAAATATTTTTTTTAAATAGTTAAGGGTACTCAAAATAAAGGAAGTCTACAAACGGGTGAAATAAGCACCTTCGCTTGTTGTAAAAAATTGTCAGATAAAGTAAGAATGGGTCTAGGAGCACTGGACAGGTAAACTTTCAAATTGAAATATTGTCTAAAAATGCAGTTTCAAACTGTCCGTGGTGATGGACACTGTCTGCGGACACTCCATCATGCTGTACCGGGGCTTATATGATGACGTCTGGGGATGTGTGTGGCAGCAGGTGTTTGCATACCACATTTAGTGGGAGACACCGGTTTCATGCACAGGAATGTCTGGAAACGGGTCTGGTGTCTGTGGAATTAAAAGAGCGTTATGTGAGACCGGTTATGTGCAGACACGGTGCAATGTGTGCGGACGCTCTATTTCATATATGGACCCCTGAATAGTCGTGTAGTCCACAGACTATTAATTGAGGTTTAAAAAAAGGGAATGTATCACAGAATATTATAGAAGATATTCATAGTATAAAAAATAAATGTATTAATCAAAGTGATTGGGTATCAGAATGAGAAACATAAATGTGAGAATTTGGAATTTGTATAGAGTGATGTTCAAGTTCAGGGAGGGATGTTTATGTAAAGAATGCTAATAATATTATTTGTTAAGTTGCTGAATTTATATAAAGAGTACTTTTTGGGCAGCTCATAAGTTTGGCGCCATTCGACGAAACGTCACCAAACTTTGTAGATGGGTGCAAGCTGATTGGATGTTTGAAAATGTGAGATGCATCATCATTTTTGAAACAGTGGCCACATTGGATGGGCGCATCATGGCCTTTGTGCACGGAGAGTGCAGTGAGGAAAAGGAGTCCAGAAAATATATTTGTGGTTATTTTGTGTATGAAAGAGGGCCTGCAAAGGGCGGGGGAGAGAAATAAAGTTGATATAGAGCTTTTTATAGGTGAACAAAAGTTTTGTAGGTGCTGGGCTGTGTTCAGTGGATGTTTTTGTTTGTGGATATTATTGAGGACGGGGGGTGAGTGGGTATTGTTATTTTAAAGTGTATTGCACATACTAGTCATATGGTTTAATTCTATTGTGGTGGTTGTGGCCAGTGGCCAGATTCTTGGGGGCAGGGCCATAGGCTGTGCCCCCAAGAATGTGGCCACTGGCCACATGCACAAAAGTAATATGCGTATAGCTAGTATAGGTACTATAAGGGGAGTATATCATATTTGTAATATGGTGGAATGAAATAATTGAAGTGTATATGGTATTCATGATTGTATCCTTATTAGACGGCTATATGATACCTTTGGCATTAGGAACCGGGCACTAGACTGGCTGACCTCTACTTTCATTAATCGCCCTTCACAGCTGCAACAGGGCCGTTTCTCCTCTACCACCTCACTCTCTACTTGATATGATATGATATGATAAGGCATTTGTAACGCGCCTATACACAAGTGTTTCAAGGCGCGACGAGGCAGGGGGGGGGAACAAGGGGAGACAGACAACGATCTTACTAGGCCAGGTGTCATTCAGATCGCGCAAGTGCAAGGGTAGAGGGGAAGGGAAAAGTGCATGGGGGAAGGGAGAGGGGAAAGTGCAGTACAGGGTTATAAGCATACAGCATACAGGATAAATAACAAGGGCCAGCTGGTGGCAAGTGCGAGGTAAGTGCAGACAAGTGCTGGGAAGGGGGGCTGTATGGATACAGACACAGTCCCGTAGTGCAGGGGTTGCCCTGGAGGCAGTGCAGGGGAGAGTGGCTGGGCCGAGAACGGTGAATGGCCCAGTTGTAGATTCAGTGCAGTTTCAGTAGTATTAGTAGGGGAGAGGGGGGGGAGAAAGCGGAGGCAAAGAGGAAGGTTTTGAGGTGCTTCCGGAACCGGAGCACCTCAAAACCTTCTCCTCAAGTTTCAGGGAGGTAGGAAGGCTGTTCCAGAGGGAGGCCCCTGCAGTGGAAAGAGATCTGCCCCCAACTCGTTGTTTGGAGAAGCGGCTGACCCTGAGGGAGTTGGAGGCGGATGAGCGAAGAGCTCGAGAAGGAAGATATTTAGGAAGAGAGAGTTGAAGGTATTTTGGCCCAAGGCCCCAGACGGCCTTGTGGACAATGCAGAGGGTTTTGAACTTGATCCTCGCAGTCACTGGGAGCAGTGTAGTGATTTCAGTCCTGGAGAGATACGGTCCCTGGGCTTGAGGCCAAGGACAAGTCTTGCAGTCCTGTTCTGGATGAGTTGCAAAGGGCGGAGAGTAGAGGCGGGCAGATTAAGATAGAGGCTGTTACAGTAGTCCAGCTTAGAGAGAACCAGGGCTCTAGAGACAGTGAGCATCTGGGGGAAGGAGAGGAAAGGAAGGATACCTCTGAGGAGGTGTAGCTGGTAGTGTGACTTCTTAGATACTTCGGATATGTGAGGAGAGAAGGAGAGTGTGGAGTCGAAGATGACCCCAAGGTTTTTTGCCTTGCAGGTAGGAGTAGGAAGAGGGCCCAGAGAGGCCGGCCACACTTGCAGTGTTTCCTAGGGTTCTAGGCTGGACTACTGCAACAGCCTCTTCCTCAACCTCCCCCTTTGTTCCCTACACCCCCTTCAGCTAATCCAGAATAGCGCTCAAGACTTATTCTTGGCCTCAAGCCCATGAATCGTATCACTGCAGACATAAAATCTCTACACTGGCTCCTAGTGGTCACAAGGATGAAACTGAAGACCCTGTGCATTATCAGGAAGGCTTTTTGTGGCCTGGCGCGACGCTATTTACAATTTTTCCTCCCTAAATACTCCATTACCAGAGCCCTCTGCTCCTGTAACTTGAATTCTCTGCTTGTTAAATGCTTTTTGAAAATGAGAGCGGGAGGCATTTCACTCTGTTTGGCTGGTGCCTCTATTCGGGACAGGCTCCCTGCCCTTCTTAGAGTTGACCCAGACTTCCTTCAGTTCTGGAAACTTCTCAAAACATTGCTTTTCCCTTCCTCTTTCTTTCTCTCCCATCCCCATAAACCCATGCTACTGCCATTGAAACTGGAGGCCTATAAACCTGTCAGGTTGCAGGCCCTATACCCAGTCAACACCAGAACCCCACACTTTCTTCAGCAGTGTGCTTCAGGACCCACCATCTGGTGGCTGTGCACCCCACTCTTGGGACTGCACTGCCCCAGGATTTAGGCAGTGGCCTCCAACATTGGTACTCTTTGGCACTTCCTTCCTGGGCTCCCTTCAGCACTTGCACATCCCTACTCCCCTTTCTATTCATGCCCTTCTCTCACTGCACAATGTATAAGTGCATTTATAGCTCTACTGTGTACAATTTGTTTGCATAAGTAAGGGAACTATAGATGGAAAATATTTCTAGTGGAAGTTGGTATGTGGAAGTTTAATATGCTGAAAGGGGTAAATGCAGATTTTTGGGAAGTGATTGCTGGATGGATGTGCGAGCGTCTAATAGAAGGCAATGAGGCAGTCTTAGAAACATTAAAAAAAATGGGTACAAAGGCAGTCCTGTGTGATGGTGTTCATGTGCCATTCGGACCTTTTAATAAGTCCTGGGCTAGAAAGAGGACTGCGTAGACCGTGGAGAGTTATGAAGGTGCATGGTCCTTATTGTAGGCGAGAGAAATGTATTTGTAACAGAAAATTGTTTCTGTCCTTTTGTCTTTTTCTCTACTATACAATTGTCCATTATTTCCATTAGCAAAGTACGAAATGGTAATGGCAATGTTGGAGAATCTTACTGAGTCTAACTATATTATTGAAAATGTAAAGTAGATGGAATCTATATTTTGTGTTCTATTTTTTAACTGTGACAGGTGGCTCCAAAGGGAACATTTTTCTCGTGATTTTTGATTTTGTATTATTTGTTTATTTTTTTCGCATGAGAGGCGAAGAATTAAGGTGGGTGAGGAAAATGAGGGAAGGGGTACCAATGACAGATATGGAGGGGCAGTTGGACAGGGGAAGATGTTTTATGTGCCTTAAATATAAGGTAAGGGGCAGTGCTTCTCATGATCCTTGATTGCAGTTTTGAAATCACTTTGAAACTGCTTCTCCTGCAGAGTGGTGTGATGCAGAATATCCAGAGTACTGTTGTCTTGGTATGGATCAACAGCCTCTTTTATGGCTTGCAAGGTAGCTGGTGGGATCTTCTTTTCCACAGGAATAGCCTGCGTGGTGGCAGTATTGGTTGAGGAAGATGAGGTAGAGGAAGACAGCCTACTACTTTCTGAAAAAGGAATAGCCTTTCTCAGAGCATCCCGGTGGTTGGATGTGGTGTGGCAGCGCGTTGGAGGTGGTCCTGTAGTAGTACTGCCCAGATTGTCCATGACTGAGTACAACATTGCACCAATTCCCTCTGGGTGCTGAAGGAAGGCATTTCCTCTATCTCATCTTCAATGACATTTGTGAAGTCATCTTTGATGTCTTGGGCATTAGTCTTAGCAGTGCAAGGTGGTGGCGCGAGTTTTGGTTGCTAAGGTTACCATAACTGGCAAATTTCAAGGATTTTTTCGTTTTACTTCTAACCACAACGTCCCTTTAACAAAGTTTCTTTCACTGAATTTCATAGGTGTTTATCAGTGCACTTTCACCATAACGTTCCTTTAAAAACGTGTTTTCACTGATATATAGGGCCTGCGGTAGCGGCCGTTTAGTTATGGTTAAGTTGCTCAACCCATAGGAAGATCACTTTTTGGGTGGCTTATGACTTTGCCCCCCCTCCTGGATGAATCTTCACAAAACTTTGCATACAATGTATATGGCCCCATCAGACTGATGCTGCAAAGTTTGGTGAGGTTTTGTGCAAGGGGGATAATGTTATGGAGGGGGTCCGAAAATGTGTTGGTTTTCCCATAGACGCAATGCAATGGCAAAACATTTTTCCTCACGTCTACAGCCAAAATCGCTGGATGGATATTCCCCATCTGTGCACCAGGGGTGGCGACTTAGTCCCAAAAGCGTGCTTTGGTAAATTTGGTGTAAATCCATTCAGTAGTTTGTTTTTAAAATGGCCAAAAAGTTGGTAAAAAAAATGAGTGCTATTTGGGTTCGGTCCGAAGACTCACTTCCCTGTTCGCTTCTCAGACATACCTCAGATTGGTCAAGGGGGTGGCGTGAGGTCTGCAGACATCGGACTCGCCAGCTGATTGGATGGTGAAAATGTGTGGGGTTTCCCATAGACGCAATGCAATGGCAAAACATGTTTGCTCACGTCTACAGCCAAAACTGCTGGATGGATATTTACCAACTGTGCGCCAGTAGCGGCGACTTGGTCCCAAAAGCGTGCTTTGGTAAATTTGGTGTAAATCCATTCAGTAGTTTGTTTTTAAAATGGCCAAAAAGTAGGTAAAAGAAAGTAGTGATATCTGGGTTTGGTCCGAAGACTCACTTCCCTGTTCGCTTCTCAGACATGCCTCGGATTGGTCCAGGGGGTGGCGTGAGATCTTCAGACATCGGACTCACCAGCTGATTGGATGGTAAAACGTGCAAGCTGCATCATATTTTCTGAAACGCCCGCCATGTTGAATCCACGGACAGCCGCTGGTGTGTACGGATAGCGTAGTGAGCAAAATGTCTGGAAAACACATTTGGGTTTTTTGGTGGTGGAAAGAGGGGCTGGGAGGGTGGAGGAGTGGAAAAAATATGATATGGGGCTATTTTTGTAGGGGTAAAAGGAAGGACCGGTGTTGTAGCCGTCAGCAGACACTGCACTAGTTCACGGACAGTGCTTTGAACGAGCAGCTTGGGAAACACATTTAGAGTTATTTGGAAGAGACCTTATGGTCAATTTCAGTGTCCGCGGGCATCATTTCGATTGCAGGGGGTTCAGGTGAATTTTATTAGTTGATGGTGCATTGTACATATATTGTACTTGTTATATGATTAATTGTATTGTGGTGGTTGTGGCTAGTGGCCAGATTATTGAATGTGGTCACTGGCCATGGCCACCACAGTAGTAATATGTGTATAGTAATTGTAGGCAATGTAGTATGAGTATGGGAAGAATCACCACAGTAGTAATATTTGTATAGTAATTAAAGGTAATGTAGTGGGAGTATAAAGTGTTTGTAATCTGGTGGAATAATATAATTGAACTGTATATAGTACTTATGATTGTAGTACAATAGAGGATAGTGCTGATAGAATATGTATTTGATTATACTTGGTATGGTTACTTGCTTCCATAGAGTTATGAAGCTGGAATATCTGGTTAATTTTCTGTGGAAAAGAAACAGTATAATTTGTTAAGCAGGATAGTTTAACCCCTTAACTGCCAAGGGTATTCCCAGTGCCAAGGCCTTTTTTGGTGATTTCGGTATGTTGCCATTCAATCCCTTGTAACCTTTCTGTTACATGAGATATCTTGGCCAAATTCGGCCCCTTTTCTTCCCACATGTAGGCGGTCATAACAGCACCAAGGAATCCTAGTTTTCTGTACGGAGTGAGAGAAAATAACCCAAAAGGGAGCACATGATGTCTTTTTTCAGGAAATGCCAATAAAGTGATGTATAAAGAATCCTGTGGATCTTTCCTTGTAAGAGCTAGGAACAAATGGTTTACTGTGCTGAATTTGCCATTTTCCAGGCTTTCAAGAACATGTTAGGTGGAAACCAAAAAAACATATTTTTACTTGTTACCATACGTTTTGTGAGAGGTAGGCGATTTTGCCATTTTTTTCCAAAAGGACATGCGTAGACGGAATGGAAGAGGAGGGTAGGAAAGCTGAACGGGAAGACAAAAAGGCATATATTTCTGAAAAGTAGACAAAATGCCAAGTTTAGGAAGGGGTGATTTGCACAGGTCAGGCAACATCTATGTAGGGAATTTCCATAGTTTGGGGAAAAATTGGAAAAATTGGAAAAAGGACAGAAAAAAAGGTATGTGGTTGGCCTGGTACGTCAATGGCTTCTGTGAATTTTGAGAAAAGCAATGCTCCACTACATTCCACCGACTCTTCCAGTTAGGAAATCACACATTTTTCATAAAGTTTCACAAAACAAGCTATACCAAAAGGCAAAGACTGAGCCATGGTACACAGGAAATGTATGCTTACGGCCTAAACAGACGTACTTAGCATGTGTAAATAAAGAAAACAAATATGGTGAGGAAGGGCAAACATACATTTTTTGAAAGTGCAAAGGCAGACCTTTTGAAGGATAGATGACTTGTGCAGGTTACAAACGCGTAAGTGCCTAAAGCAGCAACTAAATGTAGGTCTCATTTGGGAAATGAAAGGGTAATGTGACAAAGTGCAGCAGCAAATGTATCAACACGTTCTAAAAAGCAAGAGAAGACAAGAAATGTTCTACCTTCCCGTGTTCCCACAGGTGTCCCAATGAAAACGGTACCTCAAATGTGTGGGTGCACCTAACTGGGCGCAAAGGAAAAAGGCTAAACCACTGGTAACCCCAAGACTTTCGGCAGAGCAGATTTTGCGGGAATTCGCTCTTGTGGACAACCTACAGATTTGGGCCTTGGGTGTCGCAGCCACCAAAGAAAACAGGGAGCCCCATGTATTCACGAAAAGTAGACATCCGTGGGAATCCACAGAGGTCTGACTTACATAAATCGGCTCAGAATGTATTACCCACAATATCCGGAAAATTCCAAAATTTGGGGGGGAAAAACTATTTTCAAAAACAGTACCTCACATGGGTGGGTGCATCTACCGCTGCGCTAAGGGAAAAGGCTAAACCACTGGTAACCAATCAAGATTTTTTCAAAACTGAATACGTGAGATTGTGCCTTTCATTCACAGGTGAACACAGAGGGTATACCGCCAACCTATTCAAGTGTATCTTTATTTCTTGTGTACAACCGATAGATTTGGACCTAGGATGTCAAAGCCACCAAGGAAAACAGGGTGCCCCATGCATTTCTGAAAAAGAGACACCAATGGGAATCCACAGAGGTCTGACTTGCGCCATTCACCCCAGAATGTATTACCCACAATCCCCAGCAAAGTCAAATATTTGGCGAAAGAAACAACATTTTCCGATATTTCCCCCTGCCAACCCACCGAAACACGCCGCCAACAACACATGTCATACCTTCCCGCGTTCCTACACGTGTACTGACGAAAATGGTTGCACATACCTAGGCACAAAGGGAAATGGCTAAACCACTGGTAACTCCAACTCTTTCGGCAGATTTTGCTGTTGTGGACAACCTTCAGATTTGGGCCTGGGGTGTCGCAGCCACCAAGGCACCAAGGAAAACGGAGAAGCGCATGCATTTCCAAAAAGAAGACATCTGTGGGAATCGACAGAGGTCCTACTTGCACAAATCGCCCCAGAATATATTTCCCACAATCCCTGGCAAAATCTGAAATATGGAGGAAAAAAAAACAATTTTCAGACATTTCCCCCTATCAACCCACCGAAAAACGCTGCCAACAACAACTGTCCTACCTTCCCGCGTTTCCACAGGTGTCCCGACAAAAACGGTACCGCATATGTGTGTGTGCACTGACCTCGGTGCAAAGCGAAACTGCTAAACCACTGGTAACCCCAAGTCTTTCCACAGAGCAGATTTTGCGGGATTGGGCTCTTGTGGACAACCAACAGATTTGGGCCTAGTGTATCGAAGCCACCAAGGAAAACAGGGTGCCTCATGCATTTTCGAAAAGAAGAAAGCTGTGGAAATCCACAGAGGTTCGTCCCAGAATTTATTACCCACAATCCCCAGAAAGTCAAAAATTTGGCGAAAGAAACAAAGTTTTCAGACATTTCCCCCTGCCTACCTACCGAAACACGCTGCCAACAACACATGTCCTACCTTCCCGCGTTCCCACACGTATCCCAACGAAAACAGTACCTCACATGTGTGGGTGCACCTACCGGGACGAAAATGGAAAAGGTTACACCACTGTTATACCCAAGTCTTTCCGCAGAGCAGATTTTGAGGGATTTGGCTTTTGTGGACAGCCTAAAGATTTGGGCATAGGTTGTCGAAGACACCAAGGAAAACAGGAAACCCCATACATTCCAAAAAGAAGATGTCCGTGGGAATCGACACAGGTCTGACTAGCGCAAATCCCCCCAGAATGGATTACCCACAATCCCCAGCAAAGTCTGAAATGTGACAAAAAAAACTAGATTTTCTCACATTTCGCACTGCCAACCCACCGAAACACAGCGCCAACAACACATGCCCTACTGTACCCGCGTTCCCACAGGTGTCCCAATGAAAGGCAGAACTCATATGCGTGGATGTCATCACCAGGGTGAGAACGGGTTAATCATCTGTATGGTAAGTGCTCTGGGAATACAAGAATCACTGTGTACTACCCACTGCCACCCTGTTTCTCCTCTTCAAGCCCATTCACAGGCACCTCTACACACACTCCTCATACATACAGTTCACAGTGCAATAGGAGAGACACGGTTGGTTTTAGCACCTGAACCAAAGTTCATGTGAACAGTAAATCCACGTCAAGTAACCAACCGTTTTACTGGCCATTCATATACCTTTCGTGTCTGCAGTCAGTAGGCATCCATTTCAGCAGTCGCACTTCTACCAAATCACTTACTCCACAGCAACCGTGTCTGCACACTTAAAGCAAGTGGACATCTGCTCCCATTGCAACCGTGTCTCCAGGCTATATCTTTCGCACCATTTTCCTGTACTTGCATATCAACTGTGTCTGCATTCAAATGTCACGTGGCACACCAACTTCAAGTACGCCCATAGAAAGTATGCCTGCATTCACCGGTCATGTTGAAACATTAATATCTGCAACCTTACCTACACTAAACACACATCCACTAACATGCTAATCATTTCTGCAGTGCTGGGAAAGTGCATTCACAGAAATCACATCTGCATGTACTACGTAGCTTTACCTCACTCACACACAGATCATATTCAAGTAATTCCAACAGAACACATTTCAGTCACAGCAAACATGACATTGCTACAGTGAAAAAATAAAAAAGACAGGGTAGTACGAGATACACACCAACATCGCCACCATATAGATGGTGTCCAGGGAGCGAAAGTGGCGTGTACTAATTTTAAAAGACACCCCTTGAGTGGAGGGAACTGGAATGGTGTTACTGTCTTCTCCAAAACACCCCTCGAGTAAAGGGAGCGGGACTGGTGTTTCTTTGTATGGAAAGCCTCAGGTGGAAGGACCCGGAATCGCATTCCTTTCCAATGTACGCCTGAAGTGGAGGGAGCTTCACTGACGTTTCTGTCTAAAACAGGCCTCAAGTGGAGAGAGCTGCACTAGCATGCCTTGCCAAGACGCCCCAAAGGGGAGTGAACCAGAGTGGTGCTCCCTTCTTCTCCAAAGCACGCCTCAAGAGGAGGGAGCTGGAGTGAAGTTTCTTTTGAAGGCACACCTCAAGTGTAAGGAGCCTGAATCACTTTCCTTTGCAAGTCATGCCTCGAGCAGAGGGAGCTAGACTGACGTTTCTTTCAAAGGCAGGCCTCAAGTGAAAGGTACCTGAGAGGTGTGCCTTTCCAAGGCAGGCCTCAAGTGGAGGGAGCAGGACTACCAATGCTTGTGAAGGCAGGCTAAAGTGAAGTGAGTCAGAACAGTGTTGCATTTTTATTAAAGGCACGCCTCCAGTGCAGGGAGCAGGAGTGCTGTGCCTTTGTAAGGCATGCACAAATTGAGAGTCTATGGATCCCTTTCAGGGAATGATGGCCATTCCCGGAAATCAGTTGATCTCCCAATACTTTCCCTTTGTATGATACAAAAGGAGACAAGGCTGCAAGCAGAGGGATGGCTTGGAAGGTCATTGGGGACAGTACACCCGAGTATCTCTCCGCTTTCCTTGTGTTGTACACACCTTACATTTTCTGTATGGTTGTGTCTTCATGGGTGTGGCAGGAACATAATCAGCAACGTGTTGTCCTTCCAATCTGGCCACATCTTCTACCTCTGCAAGGAGGGATTTTGTACATGGACAACATTTAGAGATTCTACAACTTCTTTTTCAAAGTACATAAATGAGTTTGTTTTGTGAAGCAGCTGCACGGTATACAACATAAGCATTGTATGTAGGCACATGCATAATGTGTACGGCCAACTTCTTGTACCACATCCGCAACTTGAGTGCAGCATGGTCTGGCTGAAGCAATTGGTCTACTTTATCTACTCCACCCATGTACTTGTAGTCCAGAATACACTTGGGCTTCCGCACTTGCTGAGCCTGCCCATGCACAGTTACATGTGAAATACTTTCATCATGAATAGTACTTAGCATGTGCACATCCTTTCGCAGAATTTTACTGTTAGATTGTACAATTCCATGTAGAGTGGAATTCCGGTGTAGAAAGTGTCCACATACAAATGGTGACCCTTCTGGAGCAATGGCATGGCAATCCAATGTAGACTCTCATGCTGTAGGCACACCCAGTGGTACTTCACACAACATGTACACCTTGCTCGAAAGGTAATGCTTGTGAACACTAGCCGACCTTTGAACAATGCCAATGATTCATCAGTGGATATGTTCTGGCTAGGAACATACACCTCCAAAAATCGCTGAGTAAAGTGCTTCAGAAATAGCTGAAGTTTAAATAGCCTATCACAATTTGGGTCAGTTCTGGGTAATGCTGCCGAGTTGTCAATGAAATGAAACATAAGTTGCAGTGCTTGAAAACTATTTCTACTCATTGTCGCTGGAAAAAAGGGGATGAAAATACTGCTTCAGTACACCAGAACATTGAGATAGACGACTTCTGCGATATTCCCACGAGCAGAATGAGACCCCAACATTTTCTCGTCTCAACATTGGTAGTTGGAACCCAAGATTGTGCTCTGGAATGGGTTTGAGAGTGAGACTCCGTGACCTCAAGAACTGTGCAGCGTACAAATTGGTTTGCTGAACCACTTCTGTAATGAACCCATCATCAACAAAAAGGTTGAAAAAATCAATAAGCTGAAACCCATCTGTATTCCATGTGCACCCTGATATTCCAGTGAAAGGGGGTACGACAGGCTGAGACATTGCTGGAGGCACCCACTGCGACTCATCAGCCATGTCACGAAGTGGCACATTCCTTGCATGTCCTGCATGTCCCCTCACTCTTACAGGTATCCTGCATGTGGGAAGTGTCAGAAGAGGTGCATGTACTCTTTCATCTTCTTTGTCGTCAGATGAGGAGGTGGAACTAGCCTCAATCGAAAACTCACTTCCGAATCAACTTCCTGCTCACACTCAGAAGCAGTGTCTGTTTCAGATTGCACATCCGGCTCTGTGCCTTGCTCCGGGCCGGACTGCATTAGTACAGTCAAAGCCTCCTCAGCAGACATTTGATGAGAAGCATTGACTACTGATGCAACAGACCCCTTCACTGCCCAAAGAACAGATAAAGACTGAAAATATAAGTATCTGTGCTTCTGAAAGAATGGAACCTAGTAGAGTAAGTGGTATTGAATACCACAGACCAAGACCACGCAAGTACACCAAAATGTCCAGACTCTGCTCACAAACTGTAGCAGCCCTCTACAATGTGATGTACTCTCAGCACGCTACAAAAAAACGGAGCACTATTTTGCAAACACTCATGTGAAATGCTAAGGACCAGCTCACTGCTTTCTACAAGTGAGTAGACAGCTACAACACACCTGCACCTACAACAAAGACAACAAAAAATCTAAGCAAGCTATACATTACACACATACAAGTATGGGGACGATGATGGAACCCACAGTACCAATTCGCAGACAGTCACCCTGCGTTGCACCCTCCCCTCCCCCATGGGGTTCAGGTGGATGGGAAATGCAGGTGGGAAGCAACCATGTAATGTATTAGTGATTGGGTGAGGTGAAAAGGCAGAGGCGATCTAGATGCAGACAGTGAAGATAAGGAAAGTACATGGCAGGCCCTTCCAGACAATTGCAGGCACACTTTCGACAAAACCTCCCGCTCATTCACATAGGGTCCTGTGTCTGAAGGAGGAAGGTCACAATGACGGTACAACTGCAAGGGCCAGCAAGTGGAATTAGGCTGCTAAAAGTGGTGATGGTTTGCAAAGAAATAGGCAGCACAGACATATTGAATACATTGATATTCCATCAACCCAACTAACTATGCAATTGCTAGGAAGTCAGAGTGTCACTGTCGACATATTTACTCACCATTTTATTACCATGCCACACGATCCAGTAAGTCCATCAGTTACTGGGATCCCCCCCCCAACATAGTGTCTGGGCAAAGTTCATAATGTCTGCAATTAAAAGGTCAATGCCTCTCTTTGAAAGGTGCACTTCTTCTTGGTGAAACATCAGTTCACCTTTGATGAAGCCATGGTGAATTGTCCGAATTCTGTCATTACCCTTCGTCAGTCTTGCCAGCTCGCCATTCAGCTTCCTCACCAAGGAGTTGATGGCCTTTCCTTCCCTGGAGTTCTCCAATCCCTCCTGGGATGCATTTGAGACCAGGCCACCATAGTGTTTGGGAACCTCAGTAACATCCATTCCAGTTCAGCCATCAGTGGCTCCCATATCCCTTTCCGTCCCATAGAAGCCATATGATTTCCTCCCAAATGCACCACTATAAGGTCAGGGGGGACCATATCCTTTTGCCTGGGCATCACAGATGACTCCTCTGAGCTGGTGATGGCGTATTCCCTCCGACACCAAACCAGTGGACGATGAGAGCATCCCTCCGAGACTCCGATAATCCACACAACCCTCATCCTCACTTGGAAATGGAAACATGAGAAACCACCATGAATATAGCCAAACATACAGTTTATCAATTAGCACAGCCATTGCTTCGACACATGTCTCTTGCAACAATCCCAGACACACACTTGAGAGAGAACAGTAGGTCATTATGTAATTGGCACATAATTTTCAGGGAAAGAGGTGAAGGACACATTATGTCACCTTGTGCCAATGGCGCAGTTGTGCTGGCACAATAGTAGTCAGTGAAGATTCCTGTTCCTGTGGCCCACCGATTCTACTGCACGGTGGTAAGGTGAGTTGCACGTACTGCACTGTGATACTTTGGCAGGGTGACTATTTGACAGAGGAAATGAAATCCACAGCAGGTGTGCATTGTATGCTCTGTCAATATAGACACCCTGACAGAATGTGTGCCAATCATCACAAATGGATACAATTTTGGACAATTTCATTGTGAGAGCTTTGGCCAAAGCTCCAGAGCCACTGGTGAACTTGGGGCAGTCAACCAACAAGGGAGATAGGCACCCAAGGTCAGGCACCTCAACCCCAACCATCCTAGACCTCTGGCTGGCCAGCGCTACAGATTTCCCCTCCAGGAAGGAATGGGGACCCGGCCGGGGCTCCCTGCGACCACTGCTGAACTTGGGGGATGAAAGACCCACATGGGAGACGGCCACCGAAGGCCAGGGACATCAGCCCCCACTGTTGTGGACCTCTGGGTGGCCTGTGTTACAGCTGTGCCACCTGGGAAAGGATGGGGACCCTGCTGGAGGCTCACTGGCACAGCCACTGGACCTGGGGAATGGTCGATCAGAATGGGAGATAGGCAGCAAAGGCCAGGGACATCACCCTCAGCCATCCTTGCAGGTTTTCCCTTAAGGGAGAGATGGGTACCCTGCGGGGGTCCCTGGGACTAACGCTGCACTTGAGGACTGTCACCCAACAAGGGAAACAGGCGGCCAAGGGCAGGACCATAACCCCCTACCAACCTGAAGATCTGGCAAGGCTGAATTACAGCCCTACATGCAGAAAAGGGATGGGGACCCTGCCGGGGCTCCCTGGGACCACTGGTGAACTTGGGGGCAGTCGACCAACAAGGGAGAGAGGTGCCCAAGGTCAGACACATCAACTCCGTCCATGCTAGACCTCTAGCTGGCCAGACCTACAGCTTTCCACTCCACAAAGGAATGGAGACCCTGCCGGGGCTCCCTGGGACCACAGCTGGACTTGGGGGACTTAAGACCCACATGGGAGACGGGCGCCCAATGCCAGGGACATCGCCCCCAACTGTCCTGGACCTCTGGGTGGCCTGCGTTACAGCTTTGCCACCTGGCAAAGAGTGGGGACCCTGCCGGAGCTCACTGGGATGCCTGCTGGACTTGAGAGATGTTCAACCAACATGGGAGACAGGCACCAAAGGCCGGGGACATCAACCCTAACCAACTTGAAATTCAGGCTGGCCTGCATTGCAATTTTTCCCTCCAGTGAGGGATGGGCTACTACTGAGTGTCCCTGGGACCGTCGTTGCACTTGAAGACTGTCGTCCAACAAGGAAAACAGACAGCCAAAGGCAATTCCATAACGCCTGACCATCCTGAAGCTCTGGCCAGGCTGTGTTACAGCCCAAGACTTGGAGAAGGGATAGGGACCCTGCCGGGCACCCTGGGACCACTGGTGAACTTGGGGCCAGTCGACCAACAAGGGAGAGAAGCACCCAAGGTCAGGCACCTCACCCCGCACCATTCTAGACCTCTGGCTGAGCAGCGCTACAGCTTTCCCCTCCAGGAAAGAATGGGGACCCTGCCAGGCCACCATGGGACCGCCGGTGGATTTGAGAACAGTCGACCCACATGGGAGACGGGCACCCA
Organism: Ambystoma mexicanum; assembly: GCF_040938575.1. NCBI lineage: Eukaryota > Metazoa > Chordata > Amphibia > Caudata > Ambystomatidae > Ambystoma > Ambystoma mexicanum. Next base: position 1,346,493,945 of record NC_090931.1, read on the forward strand.
AGGCAAGGGACATCACCCTGACTGTCCTGGACTTCTGGGTGGCCAGCGTTACAGATTTGCTGCCTGGGAAAGGATGGGGAGCCTGCCGGGGCTCACTGGGATGGTCGCTGGACTTGGTGGATGGCGGACCAACATGGGAGACAGGCGCCAAAGGCCAAGGACATCATCCCCAACCATCCTGCAATTCTGGCTGGCCTGCGTTGCAGGTTTTCTCTCCAGGGAGGGATGGGCGCCCTGCCAGGGGTCCCTGGGAACACTGCTGGACTTGGGGACAAACGACCCATATGGGTGATGGGTGCCCAAGGCCAAGGACATCACCCCAAACTGCCCTGGACCTCTGAGTGGCCTGCGTTACAGCTGTGCCATCTGGGAAAGGATGGGGACAGTGCCACGGCTCACTGGGACGGCTGCTGGACTTGGGGGATGTTCGACCAGCAAGGGAGACAGGCACCAAAGGCCAAGGACATCAACCCCAACCATCCAGAACCTCTGGCTGGGCTGCGTTACAGCTATTCACTTGGAGAAGGGATGGGGACCCTGCCGGGCTTCACTCTGACCGCTTCTGAACTTGGGGGCCGTCGACCAACAAGGGAGACAGGAGCCCAAGGGCAGGGTTTGTTTGTTTGTTTATTTATTGTGTGCGCCAGACCCGAGGGTAACAGGGCGCAGGCGATAAGTATACGTACAGCTTAGTTACAAAGGTTGCGGAAAATAATTAAACAATTTTTCCTCAGAGTTACAAAAGTTGAGGATCAGAGCAGGTATGGTGGATATACACGTGTCGACATCAAATCATAGATAGCAAGCATTCTAGGTAACTATTGTGAGTGTTATCTATCATACATTAGAGGATGCAAAGATACATGCGAACAAAACAAAAATTTATGCAAGAGGAGGATGTGTAGGAAGGACATATTATTTGTGTTTCTCTATGAGCCATTTGATTAGGTTCTGCCTGAATTTGGTGAAAGTTTTGTCTGATTTTAGTGTGTGTGGTAGGGAGTTCCACAGTTGTGCTGTCCTAACTGGGAAGCTGGAACCTCCAATGGTAGATAATTTGAAACATGGCACTTGAAGATAATTGATGATGACTGTTCTTTAGGGTCTGATAGAGGTTTTTCTGGCAAATTGTTCTGTTAGATAGCTAGGCGCTTTCTTATTTAAGAATTTGTGGATGAGGGAAGCAGTTTTAAGATTGATTTTTTCTTGGGTGGATAGCCATTTATGTTTCCTTCTTATTTCGGATATATGTTCTCTTCTTGGAATGCTTAGAGCTGCTCTAAGCGCATTATTTTGGAGTACCTGTATTTTATTGATAATGTGTTTATTCGCACCTATGTATAAGGCATTACAATAATAAAGGTTTTGATAAAATCATCCTGTGCTATGATGGGAGATTCTAGTTCTTTTAGAATGGTGAAGAGCTCCTTCATGCTAGAGTTGGCTTGTGTGATTCTGTCATTATAGGTTTCTTGTTTGGCCATGAGGATATCCTTTTTGTATTGAGTTGAGATGTTAATTAGATTAGTTTTATTTTCTGCTGTGGGATGTAGTTTCCAAGCCATTTCACATCCTCTTTTCTCTAATCTTAGGTTTTTTAGGTGGGGTGTAAACCAGGAGTTGAGATGATTTTTAGGTTTGCTATTCCTAAGTTTTAGAGGGGCAATACTATCAAGAGCAATAGTCATAGCGTTATTATATTCTTCTACTAATAGACTTGGATCTGAATAGTCCGAAAGAGAATTAAGATTGGGTAGGATATGGGGTAGGAGGTTGTCTGCTGTAATGTTTTTTTTTTTATTTCTGGTTAATGTAGGGAGGGCGGCTGGTGTTGTTTGTACAGTGGGTCTTTTAGTGTCTAGAGTAAAGGATATGAGGTGGTGGTCAGTCTAGATTTGTGGAGATATGGAGGAGATGGATATGTTACAATTGTGGTTGGCTACCCAATCGAGAGTTCTCCCTTTAATAGGCATAGGTGCGTTCACTCTCTGTGTGAAGCCAAGTTCAGTCAGGATATTAGCTACAGAAGTAGCCTGGTCGTCATTGATATCATCAAATCCTAGGTTGAAGTTTCCTAGCAGTAAGGTTTGTGAGGTGTTTTTTAGATTCTCCGAGATGATGGTGGAGATGTCTTCATTAAAGGTGCTGATAGGGCCTGGTGGTCTATATAGAAGATGAATGTTTAGAGTTTGGGAGTTGGCAGTGGGTAGTTTGATAGATAGTGACTCACAAGATTTAAGATTAGGCGTGGAGGTTATTCTCATAGAGAGGTTCGTTTAGATTAGAGATCATCAACCCCTGACCATCCAACAGCTCTGGCTGGGCTGCATTACAGCTTTCCCCTCCAGTAAGAAATGGGGATCCTGTCGGGCCTCCCTCGGACCACTGCTGAACTTGGGAGACGAAAGACCCACATGGGAGAGGGGCGCCGAAGGCCAGCGACATCACCCTTTTACAAAATCTTTTACAAAGATACTTTTTTCCTGGGGCAGTCATTCAAATGAGGCCCGGTTGCTCTGAGCCACAATGGATGATCCTGAGACTCTCCCCCCACAGAGTACTGCGTCACTGTACATACACAATATTGTGACCCTCGAAAGGTAAGAGTCAACAGCATCATGGATGGCCTGTGAGGCAGCTGGAGGGATGTGCTGTCCCACAGGAGTGTCTCTTGTGGTGACAGGAGCATAAACGGAGTATGTTGTAGAGGAACTCAACCTACTACGTTTATCACAAGGTACAACCTTGCGAACGGCCCCACCGTGGAACGATCTTAGGTGTCCCTTCATGGATGTCATAGCAAAGCTGTACGAACCAGGCCTCCTACGACTCAGCACCATTTTGCACTGGTTGCAGGTGACCTTGTTCACACGTGCTTTTGGTACATCACCATGAATGTTAAACAAACGCCAGACCCAAGACTCAGGGCTAGTGCTGGTAGTAGGGACTTCCACTACCTCATCCTCTTCATCCTCTTCATGTCATCAATGACATTTGTGATGTCATCTTTGATGTCCTGGGTGTTAGTCCAAGCGAGACATTAGAAGATCCTCTGAAATTAATGGAACTAAAAATGGATATGTTAATGAAAAATGCAATCTTCTAAAACAGTTTATTGAGGACCAAATTAAAGAAAAGATTAAATATCACTGTCCCACATGTACCTGTTCCCCCTCTCCATGTCCCAGCCAACTATCCCCAAACCCTCCCCAGCAAGAAAAACATTACGATGAGACTTCGATCCCTTCTTCCCCTCCCATTCATCATGTCCAAACTCCTAATTCCCCTGTATTTGTTTCAGTTTCTGCTTCCCCCTCTCTTTCTTAATGTTTATACTGTTAAACAATAATACAATTTTAAGTGTGTTCTTAGTATATGCCTGTGTCTTATGTATTTTTTTAAAAGGCAGTTAGGGTGTCCGCAGAGAGCCGGTGTCCCTTATGTCTGCAATTAACCAAAATGGGGGTGTCCTAATGACACTATACCTGTCTGTATAGTCCGCAATTAATATGGAGGTGTCCTTAGAACACACAAAATGTCTGCCTGTCTGTAATTAACCAAAATGGGGTGTCCTAAGGACAATATACCTGTTCGTACTGTTCGTAATTAAAATGGAGGTGTCCTTAGAACACACAAGATGTCCGCAATCACCCAAAAAGTTCGTAATGTCCGCAACCAGAATGAATTTATCCATAGAACACATATCCCGTCTGCCTGTCCACAAAGTTTTGACGCACATTTATTTTATTCAGGGACTTCAACACTGTTCGTAGAACCCCATGCACGTGCGCATCACACACTCGGGTCCTACGAACATTGCGCCTGTCCGCAACTGTCTGCCGTATGTGTGTCACACTTTTAATTAGTTTGGGGACCCGAACGCTGTACATAGAACACCTGCGCCCATGCGCACAACCATACCTGCGCATTTGGTGTCCTGCAGACAGCTGTCACATTCGCGAACGTGTCCGCAATGTCATTATGTGACCGCACCCATGCTAAGTGTGTGTCCTTATTTGCGGACACTGTCCGGGCCCTTGAACATTTAAAAAGTGCTTTTTTTGAGCAATCCAAGCTATTTTACAATAAAAGTTCACCATTGCACATGTCCCAGACAATGTCCCTGCCGATCTACATCATTTATGGAACTTTTTGAGCCCTTTCTTGTTGTTCGATGAGTCCGCGACCAGCGCGGCTGTCCACAACGCGCGCACCTGCACCCCTATAAAAGGCCACACCCCAGAGCTGATCCTCATTCTGCTTTTGGATTTCCAAGATTTACAACAGGACAATTGTGCAGGTTGCTGTTCTTGGTTCCTGGTTTCTGGTTATTAACCTTCCAGATGGCATCCCAAATTGCTTCTGCTGCTACTGCCTCAGCATCAGCACCCCCACCCCATCCCCCACCACCACGTCCCTAAGGGCCTGCAGAGGCGAACAGGCATGAGGATGCAGATGAGAGGGATGAAGAGGATAAAGAGGATGAGGTAGTGGAAGTCCCTACTACTAGCACTCATCGTGAGTCTTGGGTGTGGCGGTCATTTACCACCATTGATGGAAAGGTAAAAGCTGATGCGAGCAAGGTAATCTGCACTTAGTGCCACATGGTGCTGAGTCATGGCAAGCCTGGTTCATATAGCTATGGTACTACAGCAATGAAGCAACATCTAAAGTCGTTCCACGATGGGGATATTCGTAAGGTTGTACCTTGCGATAAACGTAGTAGGTTGAGTTCCTCTGCAGCATCCTCTGTTTCGGATCCTGTCACCACAAAAGACACTCCTGTGGGAGAGCGCATCCCTCCAGCTGCCACGCCATCCATGATGTTGTTGACCCTTAACTTTTGAAGGTCACAATATTGTGCATGTACTGCAATGCAGTAATCTGCAGGGGAGAGAACCTTCAGAGTGATTTCGAAACTGCGGTCAAGGAACATGAGAAGTTCTTCGACCTACCTCAATAAGGCCCACCCTACATCTTCCTCTCTCCACCTGCCCTTTCTTATCCCCGTGGTTGGTGTCCCTTCCTTACCCTCCTTTCCCCTCCTTTCCTCGTGTGTTGCGTTTAAAAAACCCCAAAAATATAAAACAACAATAAAAAGGCTGTTTTCAGAGCCACCTTTCACAGTTTAAAAACAGAAGTGACAAATAAATAGTGCAGGCCCTCTGCATTTTTTAGAAGTCCGTGGACAGTCCGCAGACATTTATTTTTTGTGGGTGCTGCCCTATCAGAACCATTGCACTTTTTTTTATGGGAGGAAATGGTGGCTCTGAAAATAGCCTTTTTGTGGTGTTTTTTTGTGTTTCAAAAACTTCAAATGGGTAACACCTATTGCTGTAATTCCAAAAACGGTTGCAATACATTTTGTATATTTCGCAGAAAAATCTGATTGCCGGCATAAGTAAGATGTACTCCATCTCTGCGAAAAATGTGTGTGCTACAAAACATAAGGGGTAATTCATGGATTATTTGTGCCAAAAAAAAACGGGATTTGTGCGCCATTCTGCCTGCATATCCCCATTTGTTAAACAGGGATTTGCGAGCAGAATGGTGCTCAAATCCTGTTTTTTTTTTTCGGCACAAATAATCCATGAATTACCTCTTTAATGTTTTCATTCTGAAAAGAGGACATACCAACATCTCTCAAAAAGGCACAAACAGCCTTGTTAACATTGCGCCTTGCTTTCTCCATTTGTGGACCAAATGAAAACAAATGCAACCAAATTTGTCTCTGGAGTTTGGATACCTGTCCATGACTTTCCCAAGTCCTTCTTTCATTGAAAATTGCAAAGAGATTCCAGACACGTGTCGTAAACTGTTCCTTCCACAATGAATAATAATAATGTCTGGATGACGCTGTGTCACCAAAGAAGCACAGAGAGGTACCAAATCCACCCACTTAATTACACGCACTCCATGCCAGTGCACTTCCACATGAGAGAATACAAGATGTGCAGCCACTCCACAGCGATCTGCATGCACCTCCAACCAATTTATCCACAAATCTCCCAAAATCCAAACAATCCGCTTTCTGAAACACACAGCCATAGCTATCTGCTCTTCTCTCAGGAATAAGACCTACTGACAAACTCTCTCCTTACACAACACACCCAGTAAATCTTATTAACCAATCCCTTGCTCTTCTCAGTCTCATTTCCATGCCTCTCAACCCCAAAATCCCTGTATGTAATATGCACTGTCTGCGGACAACGGCAGTGCCTGCGGACAAATCAAAATATCTGAACGTGGGGAATGAAAATTTAAAAAGTGTGCCCCATTTCCCCTTTGAGGTTGGCTCTGAAAAGAGCCTTTTCTTTGTTTTTTTGCAGATGCTTCAGAAACACCTTTTATTTTGTATTTTCTTTTCTTATTTTTCCTTAAAAAATCTTCACATGAGCTTCTCCAAAGCAACCCTTATGTTCCAAAACAGCATGGTATTTCCCATAAAAGATAAAGAAATGGCATCTTCTTTCAAATAAACAACATTACCAGAATCAATGTTCTCATTATTACAAAAGAACATACCAGCTCTAAGCATGAAACAAATATGCCTCAGTTGATTGCACACCTAGCAATATTTTGCTGAGGACAAAAAACAAAACTATTGTCCCATATTGCCCTAGGTACTAAACCAAAAAAATAACCTTGGCATTTGCAAGTATTTTCATTACTGCCTGAACCAAGTGTTCCAAATCTGCCAACAAAGTAGGGGCACTGGATAGCCCAAATACAAAGCATCACAGTGCAAAACAACTACATGTGGTCTGTTCACTCTGCCCATATATCCACAAACTTGTACAAATTCCTGCGCTTTGAAACCCGGCACAGTGCTCCACACCACCTCCACTTCTTTAACATCAAAATCGTTTGCCACATTCCTGCATTTTGTATACTGCTCCAAACCATGCACAAACCTATCTCCAACGACCAACACCCTGACTTTCTCCACCTCTGCCATCTTCACTACACACAGCCTCTTTCAACACAAACCACAACCTCAACATCTGATTGTCCCTTTTTGCTGCTGAATTTGCTGAGAAACGCCCTGTGGCACACCCTGTCCGCAGACAACCGCAGTGACCACAGAGCACGTAACACTGGGGCAGCCCTTCTACCCTTTCCACTTCACTCTCTGCACCATTTCCTCATTGGTTACTGTTAAGCAGTCACACAATCATCCACCAATCACATCCAAGAACTCTACATCTAACTCTATCATCACAGATCAGCACTTTAGATGTACTATTGATGACTCTCAGTACAATTCGGCTGTGACTGCAAAGGACCTACAGCAACAACTACTATAAAACTCCCCAAGATTTCTACTTGCGGATTCATGCACATCCACATGCATGAACACAGACTACAGGTATGAATATTTTCTACACAGTACATGTACAGCTCTTCTAGGAATACAATACATCCTGGGAGCATAGCTCAGCGGCAACATGCGTGCCTTGGAAGCAAGACGACACGAAGCAACACAGGTTTGATCCCCAGGTCCGTGCTTAAAACCTCTGGGTGTTTAAGCATGTTATAAATACGCAACTAAGACAAAATAATTACGCAACTAAAAAAACAAACAATTCCTGTAACAGTGCCTCGATGCCCACGGGCTGTGTGAGCGCTTTAAAAATGTAAAATGAAATATAAACAGAGTACCTTCCACTTACCCTGTATAAACTGTAAAATGAACTTACTGTCATTTCTCCCATCTGCTATGATGAAGTGTCAATTGCAAACCTTTCTGCTCTCAAAATTTTGGTTTACACTGTGGGATGTTCTGACCCACTAGTCTCTGAACTACGACATCAATGTGCGCTGCTTTCACCGGAACCAACAGAATAGCTGCAAGAAGCCCTGTGCGCGGTGAAACTGGAAAAATTGGATGCCAATCTACTTTGCCTGTGTCAGTGGGGAACAGGAGGCCACACTGCCAAAACCTGTCATTGGGCTGCCCACAGAGGGAAATGGAAATACCTGAAAAGGCAGTGCTTCATTGAAAGGAGACCCAGAAGTGCTCTAAAATCCATTTTTCCTTGGCTGTTGAAATTGCAAAATAATGGTTCCCAAACATCAGAAAAGATCCAACATCCTTGATGGGTGTTAACCATCCCCTTATTTAAGGAATCCACATAAGCGCACTATGTCAGGAAAAGCAGAATCTATCAGAGAATATCCACATTAAAAAGTGTGCTTGTTTGTGAAAATCTGTCAGAATATGGGTGCAGTACTGCTGGCCGCCTGTATCAAAGCTGGCATTTAATTACACTGGCAGTTTAAAACTTGTGCATTAAAATCAAACTGTTGAAAAAAAGTAACTTGCCATCAAAAGCAATATAGGTTGCTACTATTCAATTTCTATGTTTTAAAAAGACTGGAATTAGAGATCTGTGTGTCTACTTTTGAAAATGTAAAGTCTATTTAGCAAAGACAATTTTAAACAAAGTGTTTTAAAGTGAACTGATGCCAGCCACAGAACTTCAAAGGCAAATTCCACAGCGTGCCCCAAACAAAGGTGCCTTCCTTTTGCTCTCTGTCCAGGAACTCTCAGTTAGATGCTAATGAAAGGAGGAGGAGATTTTGCTCTGCTTCTCTGGGCAGAGACAATAGGCTTCGAGGACTGAAAGAGAATGCAAATTCAAGTGTCAACAGAAACTCTGTCAGCAGGAAGAGAGGCCTGGATTGCTCTTAGCCCAGCAAAACCTTGGGGGCGGGACCAGACAGATATGTGTATCTGTAAACCACAAGAAAATATCTTTTGAAAAAGACTCACAGAGAACTGTGCAAAATTTGTAAAAATCTGTAAAATATAGGGTTGTTAACTGCTCTGGATTCTGTGCTATGTTCAGAGACAGGACTACAGAAATTGTGATTTTGTAGCAATTGTGATGATGCTAGAAATGTGAAACTTCACAGGATTATTCCCAGATGTCATGCGCATATATTTTGAAAAAATGTGGACAAATCTGACTTTGGGTACCCAACCAAAAGCGCCAAAAACTGTCAAATCGGAACTCAAGCTCTCACTGAGATGAGACTCGGACAGATACTTGCTCTAATAAATCTGTGATGTAAATATGTATTGCTAGCAAGATGGTAATATTGTAAATATGATTTATGTGAAAAATAGATTTACTGTACAGAAACAAAGGGGAGGTACTCCCTGGATTATAAAATACAGCATCATCATGGCGCCAGAGTTCCGGGACAGGCCCTAACCAATAGTATTCCTAGAGGGTGTGCCTAGTATAATTCTGCCTACCCACCCTTTTGGGAAATACATAAATAGAGACAGCTTAGGACCTAGACACACACAGATTCACCCATCACTGATTGCTGGCGAAGCACTCTGCAGGAGAAACCCATATCCAAGACGCCAGAACTTTGACAGCAGAGAGGACCAATTCCAAAGCAAACCCATCTCAGCTTGGCCTTTTAAAATCCTGAAACCAGATTTTACCCCAGACCTCCAAGGGGCACCAAATATAACAGCCTGGCTGTGCTGTTTCTGCTATCTTGCCAAGATCTCTTGCTAGAATCCAGAGATCCAAACCAGCAGAGCAAAGCTGTAACCAGATAGCTGCAACCCAGAACCAACCCGTCAGATCCAGTCCAGAGTGCCATGCAATGTCCAGAGTGCCGTGCTGAGGCAGAATCCGAGTGGCCTGAATCCTGTCTGGTGGGCTAGCAGAATTCCAGTCCAGAAATCTTTGACCAGATCCCTGACGGGTCCATTCCAAACAGTAGTTGTGAGTATCTATAGCATAGAATTGTCCATAGCCAGTATCTTATCCTTAAGTAATCCTATCCAACCCATTCCATCACATCCAGAACTGCATTGTAGAAAACTTTTTGTCTTTCCTAAATCTTTCCCTCATCCATATAGTCCTTTTCTAATGGTAGTGATAATATCATCTTTGCGCTAATATATTTGCTGACGAAAGACAAGTGTCTCGGTGGGCAAAAGTCCGACAGAGGCATCACTGATCTGGTGGCTGTACCGTTGGGTATCTTGTATCTTCATAGGCTCCCTAGTGTAAAGAAATTCCTGTTTGTAATTCAAAAGCGCATCTTTCATTTGAAAATGTTGACTCATTCTGAGAAAAACAACCTCTACTAAAACCTTCATAACTTCCATACCGTGCATGCTTATAGTTTTTCCCCAATCGCGCTTCTCGCGCACAGAAAAGTTTGCCGCAAATTTTTCGTGTGGCTCAATTTCATCACATGTAAAACAGTTGTTCTTTGCATCTGACCTCAGAATTCAGTTTTCAACCTGCTAGTTATTCAATCATCATTGCTAGTGTTTACCTGAAACTATACATAGTGGCTACCACTAGTTTTGAATCCAATTTGGTGAATTAAATCAATTTTTCAGTGTTTTTCCCATTCATTCAAAGCCACATTCAAAAGCATTTGACCTGTTTGAAATCATTCCTGTTTCTCTCTGAGTTGCTGGGGGAAGTTGGGATTGAAACTGTATTGTTGAGTGTTTTCTGAAACCTGTTTTCTCTCCTTCCATCTCTATATTGCATATTGGGGGATTGAGTAGTGTGCAGGGGGAAAGAGTGATATTGCATTTGACTGAACCCACCCAAAGTTGTATCCTGTGCTGCATTGTTTTCCTATCCATACTCCTCCTGATTAAAGAGATTGTTGATTGTAACATCACCCCATTGGTGATCCATGTATACATATTAAATAGTGTGATATATATATATATATAGTGCAAATCCATAAAATAAATATTTTAACTTTGCAAAACAGCCTGCTTCCTGGTTCAGTGAAACCGGGGGGGGGGTTCAAAGAGAGGGGAATGATATAAGGATACATCATTCGGAAATAAAAGAACTTATATACATAAATAAATAATTAAGGGTTCCAGCTGTGCATCACACGCTAGGCATTGACTTAGCTGGAGTGCCGGGTTGAAATCACTTACAAGATTGGGGTCTCGTCCGGGATTTCTGAATTAGATATACCACTTGTGACAGTCTAATACAGTGTGCTAACTGACGTATTACATAATCCCTGTTGGGCTACCATACTGTGTTACACTGTGAAAAGCACCCCTCACTAGGAACGCTCTAAGGAATTGGACTGTTTTGGAAAAATAAAATAAACTTCTGTAAGTCAGGAAGGAAATTAATATTTCCAAAATGGCGACCTTGGTAGAGGGCAATATGGCTAAAGAACACCTATTGCATAAATTATTTGTAAGAGGTGAATGGACAGAGCAGGATCAGAAAGTGTGGTTGCAGGCAATCACGGAACAGATCACTGCAACAGGGTTAGACACATGGCAAGACCAGGGTCCATTACATGTGGAGCTGAGTGAATTATATATGGCCCCTAAGGTAAAGGAAGAGCAAAGCAAGATTGCCAAAATAGCGGCATATCTATACCTACATATTGGAGAAATACAGGGCAAACAAGCAACTGCGGGCATTAGAAAAGGCCCAAACTGATCTGGACTCTGCTGAGCAGAGGCTACAGAGGACCCAGGAATCAGAAAATGAAAGTAGGCAGTACCTAACTAAAATAAAAGAAGACATGGGTATCCTGCAGCAGGAAAAGGCAGAACAGGATACCAGAATGCTGGCCTTGAAGAAGGAGTACCAAGAAAGTTTGGACTCTCTACTGCAGAGCCAGAAAAGGCTGGAACAACAAATACATTTTTAACAGGGCATGCGCAGAGCAGGTAGTCACCCTGCAAAGTCACCTAGATAGAGAAAAAGAAGAGCGTAATAAATTAATCCTGAAATACCTGGATACCCAGGCAGAATTTGATGAAGAGCGGCAGAAAGCTGGTGCGCTGCAAAAACAGAGGGACGACCTGGCTGCACAGAGGCAGGCTCTTGCTCAGGAAAGGGACACCTTAGGCCATGAAGTCTGCTATTTAAAAGAGAAGATAGAAGAAAATCACCTGGCCCTTCAGGGACTGGGTGACCTCCAAAAAGAGCATGAAAAATTGTTAGAGCACACCAGGAGGGTGGAAGATGCTCTAGCAAGGAAGGATCAGGCCAGTATGGACAGGGCTCAGGAGGTAACCTTCCTGCAGCAAAGACTGGCCCAGTACTCTAAAACAACACAGGAAGCACAGAGAGAAAATGAGGCTCTCTGTGAGAACAATGACAGGCTCCACAGACAAGTAGCTATGCAAGAGCAATTGATAGAAACCAGCAAGGCTTTGATAGATGAGAAGACATCTCAGATTCTTGCATGGCAACAGGGAGCAGGGGCTGAAAGGGATGAGGTTTACTGGGAAAGGGAAACACCTGAGCATAACCTCAGGAACCCTAGTACCAGAGGCCTTCATCTCTTCCAATCCCTGGACTAGGCCACCGCAATGTCCACTGGCGCACATGAGCCAAGGGCCACGGGGATGGCAGACTTCAATTCAATAAGGAAAATGGGGCTCATAGACCAGCACCTCCCAGGAATGGATGGACGGGCATCTGGGTATGGGTTCGCAAGTGCTGTAAAATTTAGTGGGGAACCCCATGAGAGTAGGCCCACTAAGGGCATCCTGAAAACCTATTCCCAGCTAGGACAGTGGGGGGATACTCATCAAATCCTGGGAGCAAGGAAGAGTCAGAAGACTCCTCTGAGCGCCCCAGGACACAGGAGACTAGGTCCTCACATTCTGCCAGCCATTCCCAGGCTCGCAGAATCCGGGAGAGCCTCGAAGACCAGCCAGGCACCTCTGGGAGCACTGCCTCTGAGTCAGAGGAGGAGTGGACCAGGGTCACCTGAACCAAAATGGCCAATAAGGTAAAAAGGGCCTTGCTCAAGGACCACCTAAAACAAATCAAAGCGATAAGGAGCGTCATCACGCTCTATCATAAGAATGCAAAGTATTCTATTTGGGAGCACTTAGAGCTCTTTGAACAGATGATGGAAACTTTCCATTTGAAGGACAGCCAAAGCTGTATTCAATATGTGAAATGGACCTTCTCACCAGAATACTCCAGCTTCTTTGCAGGGCTGGAGGACCAAAATCATTCTAGATGGTCCACCTATAGGGCGGCCATCCTGAAACATTTTTATGTGCACAGAAATCCTCGGGAGGCTCTCAAGGCAGCCTACAACTTGCAATAAGGGGAGGATCAGGCCCCACAAGAATGTGTGCAGGAATTAAAGCGTGCATTTGCGCAGACCACCAGAAGGGTGCGCACTGACAGCAGAGAGTTTGTCAATACTTTTTTCCACGCGCTCCCCAAGTACATCATGACTCAGCTAGTGAGAGATTTTCACGAGAAAAGATCACTAGATTCACATAGATTTTCACGAGAAAAGATCAAAGATCAAAGATTCACATAGACGAATTTATGAGGTGCAAAAGCCCATAGAAAACAAAAATAATGCAAAAAGCCCCAAATCAACCAACACCCCTGCTGCTGCTAAGGTGGCAGAGGTGAAGGTTGCCCCCATTTTAGACTTAGAGATGGGGGGGCCTAAAAACCTGCCTGCACAGAATCAGAATAATCCCAAGCCCAGAAGGCCCTTGGGCCAGTCACAAACAGGGAGCCAAGGAGGTAGTCCCACAAATGGGACCCCTCACTCCCCTGACTACATAAGCCCCTGCTACAAGGGGAACAGACCCATCCTGGGTTATGTGTGGACTCCTCCAGCCCAAGGGGGGGGTCCAAGCAAACAGCAGCTAACCCGGGAAACTTCCCTCCTCACTTCCCCCAGGAAGGCAGAATTTCCCCAAATCCTGGACAGAACTTCTTCCCCAGGTACCCGCAAAACTTTCAACGCCAAAACAATCCATCCTTCTTTCCCCAATTTCCTGAGCCCAGACAACCTAATCCGGGAGAGGGGAGGCCAAGGGTGGAGGGGTACCCAAATTTTCCAAACCCGGGGTATTTTCAGAGAAGGGATAGCTACCCTTCCCGGGATCAGCCCAGTGGAGACAACAGAACCCCATATCAGCCTGAGTGGGTGTCACAACTAGAGTGCCAGGTCCAAAATATGGCAAAGGATCTGGGTCGCATGATGAGGGCTCAACAGAACCCTCAGATGAGCATGTCGGCACAGAATGCCTCAAACACAGGACCTGGTGCTCCAGAGCAATGACGGGGGAAGAACCTGACAACCCACCAGTTCCCAGGGAGGAGTCACAAGGGGAAGGGGGTGTAAAGCCTTGGAGGAAGCTTCCTTCCCTGCTTGTAAAAAGCCCCTGGAAACCCAGGAAACAGAATCAAAATCTCCTGCCCCTGAAAGTCTGCCACCCAAGGAGCAGAGGGGGGGTAGTAGAAACAAAGAACCAAAACAGACCCATTTTGAGGAGGAGGTACAAACCTTCCAGTTTGAAGGAGAGGGGTCCTCAGAGGATCCTGGGAAAAGGATCTTCTCCTTCAGAGATGGGGGAACTCCTCCCAAAGAAAAATGGGCCCCAAAGGATCCAAATCCAGACTGGGTAGATGTGGGGACTGAGCTAGCGCCTCCCATCATCCAACCCCAGAACCAACAACATGAAAATCCCCTGGTTCAAACGCATCCGGGTGACTGCCTCCAAAAAGGGGGGGGGCAGCCCAGCACCAGAACCAGGGGAACCCAAAACTTCTCCCATATCTAGCTGTCACCTTCTCTTTTCAGATTCTCAAGACTCCCCACAGAAATCTGCCCAAATCACCTCTATCAGTGTCCAAAACTAGAAAACTAACCCACCAGTTGTCCAAAAATGTACATTATCTGTGCCCCCTTGAGGAGAAGGAAGGAAGATTATATGCCACGGTCCAAATACAGATGCAGGGTACAATTTTGGCACTGGTTGACACTGGATCCCAAGCTACCCTTCTGTCAAAAAAGGCCTTTGATAAACTGAATTCGGGAAGGGGGGAGAAATAACAAATTCCTCTCACCCCTCTTCCTGGACAACTTCAGAACTTCGACGGGAAGGAAATTCCCATCGAGGGGACTGCAGATTTGGACATTAAAATTGGGCGACACAAGGTGAAGCACCCGGTCATAGTTGTAACTCCAGAGGGCACACCTTGTTTACTAGGGAAAGACCTCCTGCGAAGGTTGTCACCCCTAATAGATTGTGTAAACAAGGTCCAGACTAGCCGACCAATAAAATTAAAACAGAGTGTAAACCATGTTAGTTTAAACGGCACCTGCCACATGGTTGAACAAAAATCTGACCAAGTAAAATTTCACTTCCAGAACAACCAAATCCCAGACATGACAGTAATAGCAGTGGGACAACAAACTGGTGATGGGGGGTCCTCTCTATTTCTGAAAATCAACCTTCCTTCCAGTCTAAGGTGGCATTCTACACTGGAAGGAAACACTCTGAAATTCTTTACAACTTCACAATCAGAAATTCCCACTCCTATAGTCCAGAAAGATGAGAAATCAGCTCAAAGCCTGGCTGATATTCAGTAAATTGGAGAGCAGTTGTTCATCCCTATTCAGTTAAATGAAGGGAAGGACTCCGTTCTCGCCCGAGTGTGTGTGAACAACGGTAAGAGCTTCATCAGCGAAGCCATGTTCCGCAAACGCCCAATGAGCCATTCCCACATTTAAACTGATAGACAAATCGGAAATGGATCTGGAAACACCCAATTCGAAACATCTCCTGCCAAGCAGGTGTATGCTCAAAATCTCCATAGGCAACAAGAGCATAGTCCTTAATTGTTGGATCGTGCGAGACGTCACTGCGGCCTTTTACTTAGGCGGTGACATTCTCAATCGCTTTGCCATTAGTTTGGACCTAATAAACTTCAAAGCTTGGTCCCGATTAGCGAATAATCCCATCGGCGTTGATGACCCAGAAAAAGCATTTAGGTCAGTTCAACTGCTGCCTTATGCAGTTCAAATTCAAATTGCAGAGGAAGTCACCATCCCAGAAAGGACCCGACAATTCTCACTGGAAGTGAAAGTGAAAAGAAGACAGAAATTGAAAAACCCTGATGCCTATATTCATCTGAACGCTTATTTCAAACAGCAAGGCTTGGGGGTGAACCCAAAACCACTATTCAATATAGAACAAGACAGCATTCTAATAGAGGTGGATAACAGCGACTTAAAGAGTATCACTCTAGCCGCAGGCACCATTATTGGAATGGCGGTTGATGACCAACATTTTTCCATGGATTTAGGTAATTAACTGTTAGGACCAATCCCCAAGGACTGTTTTGACAGTGATAGTGATGACAACACAACACCAGACAGGATCTTTACCCGGCATGGGGGGAACTTCCTGGTGTGTACTTCCTGCCCTTATGGTAAGGAAGATGTAACCTGTGACTTCAGGAGGGATGAGGTGATTTTCCAAGTCCATGAGGGCTGCCTTCCCCACCTGAAGCCACCAGTCCAAATCAGCACTCTGACCAGGGACTGCTCCATCCAGCTGGAGGAGGCCGCTGAGATAGAAAAACCGGAAGTCTTTCCAGGCTTCAGGCAGATGGTTGAAGAGAGAGTCAACCTAGCTGATGCCTGTGAGACTCTGGAGCAAAAGCAAAAATTGAAACAATTTTTCTTGCATTTTCAAGATCTCCTTGCGGTTAACTCATATGACTTTGCTCGCACCGACATCCACACTACAACAATTCCCACGGACCCTGGCATGACTCCAGTGTTTGTGAAGCAATATCGGTTGCCTCTCACATCAATGGAGTCCCTTACTGAAATAATTAATAACCTTGAGTCCTGTGGGATAATCCGTCCAGTCCACAGCGCCTTCAATAATCCGGTGCTGGGGAATTTGAAGCCAAGCGGCCAATGGAGACTCTGCGCCGACCTAAGGGAGCTCAACAAATGGGTCCATACTTCCTGATGGCCTCTTCCCTACATTGACCAAGGGCTGGCCCAGATCCCGGGTTCACAGGTATTAACTCAAATAGACCTGACCACTGGATACTGGACTGTACCTGTCAGTAGGGAGGACCAATACAAGCTGGCCTTTACCTTCGGGGGGCAGCAGTACACTCGGACCCAGACTCCCTTCGGATACATCAACTCCGGCAATTAATTTAACATTTTTCTACATAAGGCCATGCCCGACCTGGGTGAAAGGGGTAACCTGGCCTATGTAGATGATGTTTTAGTCAAAAGCTCAACTGTGGAGGAACACATAGCGGAGACCCGTTATGTTCTGACACAGTTGAGGGCTGCCAGAGCAAAACTCTCCTTTCAAAAGGCACAGTGGTGTAGAACCCGTGTCAATTTCTTGAGGCATGAGATTATTCCTCAGGGTCTCCGTCCCCAGGTAAAGAAAGTGGAAGCTCTCCAGAAATTAAAAGACCCCACCAATCTGCGGGAACCAAGGAGCCTCCTTCGACTGACTAATTACAGTAGATAGTTCATTGAGGACTACGCAGAAATCACAAGGCCCCTGATCCATCTTTTGTAGGGGGGGTCAAGTGGGAGTGGGGTCCAGAACAAGCCGAGGCAGTAAAACAACTCAAAAGAAACCTCTCACAGGCGCCTTGCCTAGCTTACCCTGCCAAAAACAAGGAGTTCTTCTTGGAGACAGGGTTCTCAAATACATGCTTGACTGCAGTATTATACCAAAAGCATGACAACGTTAATAAAGTAATCTCCTATGCAAGTAAAATGAAAAATTCAACTATTGTGAGAAGGCACTCCTGGCAACAGTGTAGGCATTGAAGAATTACCGCCTGTTCATCCAAAGTGACAGAATCCGGGCCGGAAATGTGAGAAATTCCTGAATTACTTCCTGGATTCTGTCAATACAAGGCTTTCCTGTGGAGGTCAGATATGGCCAAAACAAGAAGAGTCCCCTCGCGCAAGGTCTGGCTGACTTGCATGATTTTGCCAGAGAAAACTGTCTCGGGGACGAAAGTCTAAAAATCAAGGACCACATGGAGGCATACCTTAATTCCCTGCACAAAGTCTTTGAAGAAGACAAGTGCGAGGGAATGCCCACTGTCTATGTGGATGGATGTTCCTTCCATGTTGACAACAACGGGGAAAAAGAACGTGTGGCCGGCGTAGGGAATGCATGGGTGAATGAGACCCAGAACCCTACGCTGGGTACAAGATTGGTCCCCAAAGCAGTCAAGTGGCAGAGTTGATGGCTGTGCATCAAGACATCCTCACTGCAGTCCAACATCCACTCCACGAACTGGTCATAATCACTGATTCAGATTATGTACGGAACGGGTTCATGGAGCACCTGGTTAACGGGAAAACCAGAGGCAGGCTATGTGCTAATAACAAACAATTGAAGCATGGGAAATTAATTCAAAATATTGATGATCTGGTCACCTCGAATGGGATGACCATCTACTAGAAAAAGATCAAGGGTCATTCTAAAGTAGAGGGACCAGACAAAACTAGAAATGACCTAGCTGATCAGCTGGCCAAAACCAGAGCCATCCAAGGGGATCTACTTAAGTTAGCGTCCCTGTTGGGGGAAATCCAGGTCACT
This sequence comes from Ambystoma mexicanum, assembly GCF_040938575.1. Taxonomy (NCBI): domain Eukaryota; kingdom Metazoa; phylum Chordata; class Amphibia; order Caudata; family Ambystomatidae; genus Ambystoma; species Ambystoma mexicanum. Next base: position 1,346,512,354 of record NC_090931.1, read on the forward strand.
GCTGTCACTAGGTCCCAGACAAATGCTCACAATGAACTCTTAACTGCACAATGGAGTAAGGAGACCCCAGATGCTAATTTCATTATGGCTCAGAAGGAGGATCCAATAATTGGTAAGTTGTATCAACACATTGAGGACCCAGAGAACTTTCCCCTGATGGATACCGATTACATAGGGAAAGAGGACCTCAGAGTGTTGATGAAATGTCCAAAAATGTTCCGAATCCAAGACGGTTTGTTGGTAAGGAGATCCCTAGCTGGCCATGATCAGTGGGTGGTCCCTACCTCATTCCGAAGCATGATGTTAAGTCACGCCCATGATGCGGCTACAGCCGGTCATAGGGGGTTTCACACAACACTGGAAATCTTAAGAGAGGTTGCATACTGGCCACAAATGGGGCAGGACCTCGACCAATACTTGAAGGGGTGTCTTGTGTGTGCACAATTTCAGCCATCATCCCTCACACACCGTGCGCCTCTCCAAAAGAGGGGGATGACACTGCCATGGTCAGATTTGCAAATCGACTTTGTAGGCCCTGTAATTCTCTTGTCTAGAGGAAACAAGTACATGTTGACCGTTACATGCTTGTTTACCTATGAGGGTGATGACACTGCCATGGTCAGATTTGTAAGTCGATTTTATTGGGCCCGTGATTCGCTCCTCTAGGGGAAATAAGTACATGCTGACCGTGACATGCTTGTTTACTAAGTAGGTGGAATGTCTCCCGGCCCCCAATTGCAAGGCAGAAGCAGCAGCTGCCCTGATGTTCAACCACATCTTCTCGCTTTTTGGACTACCCCAAAGGATCGAGTCCGAGTGAGGTAGTCACTTCACTAGCAAAGTAATGACAAAGATGTGGGAGATACTTGGGGTCAAAAGGAAATGGCACATTGCCTACCGGTGAGCCTCTAGTGGTGTAGTGGAGAGATACAACAAGACAATTGTTAGCATATCAAAGAGGTTTGTGGCAGATTCTGGGCCAATTTGGGATATTCGATTACCCCTTGTCCTGATGGCCATCCGATCTACCCCTTCATCTGCAACTAAAATGTCACTATTTGAGCTGATGACTGGACGAAGGATGGTGCTTCCCCAGCATCTGCTCTGCAGAACCCAAGAGCAGACATTGATCAATGCCTTCACAACTCATGAGTATGTTGAAAATATAAGAAAACACCTTCAACATGCTTTTGCCCATGCTCAGCGAAATCTAGAAAGATCTGAAGACAGCATGAAGACCCACTATGACTTAAAGACTACTAGAAAAGAATACCATGTAGGAGACCAGGTCTACCTATACAATTTCCAAAGGAATGAGGCCTAAAAGTGCACATTTTTGCCTAGCTGGAGGGGCCCTTTTGAAATTGTAGACAAAATCTCACCAGTCGCCTACAAAATCTGCATCCCTAAAGGCAGTTTGACAGAGGGGGAAGATAAGTGGGTCCATATTAACCAATTGAAGTGTTGCCATCCTAGGCACACTCTGCAGCAACTGGAGGAGTCTTCTGGAACCCCGGAGGGGGACACTCCAGCTCCCTAGAATTCCAACTATAAAATATTCCATCTATATAGTTAATAAATTGCAAATAGAAAAATGTGTTCTGATTTGTCAAAATGGATGTGTTTGCCCCACTACATAAATAGTGGTGGGGAAATGTCTACAAATATGCTTTTGCTTTGTCATCCTAGAATTGGAAACCACAGAGACTAAAACCCAGGAGGACCACCTAGGGACCGGAAGGAAAGATCCAAGAAGCCGAGGTTTCGCTCCATACTCACATCAGGACTTGGCGAGGAGAACTGGTCAATCCACCACTGATGGGAGAAGCTGATGAATTTTGCCATTTGAACCAAAAAGAAAAGAAACTGATCATCACAGTCTCATGACTTCTATTGACAGATGGTCATACCAAATCGCGAGGGGGGGGCTTGTGGGATGTTCTGGTCCAGTAGTCTCTGCGCTGCTTTCACCAGAACCAACAGAATGGCTGCAAGAAGCCCTGTGTGCAGTGAAACTGGAAAAATTGGATGCCAATCTACTTTGCCTTTGTCAGCGGGGAACAGGAGGCCACACTGCCAAAACCTGTCATTGGGCTGCCCACAGAGGGAAATGGAACTACCTGAAAAGGCGGTGCTTTATTGCAAGGAACCCCAGAAGTGCTCTAAAATCCGTTTTTCCTTGGCTGTTGAAATTGCAAAATAATGGCTCCCAAACATCAGAAAAGATCCAACATCCTGGATGGGTGTTAACCATCACCTTATTTAAGGAATCAACATAAGCGCACTATGTCAGGAAAAGCAGAATCTATCAGACAGTATCCAAATTAAAAAGTGTGCTTGTTTGTGGAAATCTGTCAGAATATGGGTGCAGTACCGCTGCCCCCCTTTGTCAAAGCTGGCATTTAATTACACGGCCAGTTTAAAACTTGTGCATTAAAATCAAACTGTTGAAAAGAAGTGACTTGCCATCAAAAGCAATATAGGTTACTACTATTCAATTTCAATGTTTTAAAAAGACTGGAGTTAGAGATCTGTGTGTCTACTTTTGAAAATGTAAAGTATATTTTAGCAAAGCCAATTTTAAACAAAGTGTTTTAAAGTGAGCAGATGCCAGCCACAGAACTTCAAAGGCAAATTCCATAGCGTGCCCCAAACAAAGGTGCCTTCCTTTTGCTCTCTGCCCAGAACTCTCAGTTAGATGCTAATGAAAGGAGCATGAGATTTTGCTCTGCTTCTTTGGGGAGAGACAATAGGCTTCCTGGACTGAAAGGGAATGCAAATTCAAGTGTCAACAGAAACTACTGCCAGCAGGAAGAGAGGCCTGGATTGCTCTTGGTCCAGAAAAACCTTGGGGGTGGGACCAGACAGATATGTGTATCTGTAAACCACAAGAAAGTATCTTTTTGAAAAAGACCCACAGAGAAATTTACAAAATTTGTAAAAATCTGAAAAATACAGGGTTGTTAACATGAAAATTCCGCTCACAGTTTGAAATTACTCTGGACTCTGTGCTATGTTCAGAGGCAGGACTACCGAAATTGTGATTTTGTAGCAATTGTGATGATGCTAGAAAGGTGAAACTTCACAGGATTATGCCCAGATGTCATGCGCATATATGTAGAAAAATGTGGACAAATCTGACTTTGGGTACCCAACCAAAAGCGCGAAAAACTGTCAAATCTGAACTAAAGCTCTCACTGAGATGGGACTCGGACGGATACTTGCTCTACTAAATCTCTGATGTAAATATGTATTGCTAGCAAGTTGGTAATATTGTAAATATGATTTATGTGAAAAATATATTTACTGTACAGAAACAAAGGGGAGGTACTCCCTGGATTGTAAAATACAACATCATCATGGCACCAGAGTTCCTTCTCAAATCAGGAGAGAGGACAGGCCCTAACCAATAGGATTCCTAGAGGGTGTGCCTAGTATAATTCCGCCTATCCACCCCTTTGGGAAATACATAAATAGAGACAGCTGAGGACCTAGACACACACAGGTTCACCCATCACTGATTGCTGGCGAAGCACTCTGCAGGAGAAACCCATATCCAAGACTCCAGAACTTTGAAAGCAGAGAGGCCCAATTCCAAAGCTGAACCCTTCTCAGCTTGGCCTTTTAAAATCCTGAAACCAGATTTTACCCGAAACCACCAAGGGGCACCAAAAGAACAGCCTGGCTGTGCTGTTTCTGCTTTGTTGCCAAGAACTCTTGCTAGAATCCAGAGATCCAAACCAGTAGAGCAGAGCTGTAACCTGATAGCTGCAACCCAGAACCAACCCATCAGATCCAGTCTAGAGTGCCGTGCAGTGTCCAGAGTGCCGTGCTGAGTACAGAACCTGAGCGCCCTGAATCCTGTCCGGTGGGCTAGCAGAATTCCAGTCCGGAAATCTCTTGACCAGATCCCTGACAGGCCTATTCGAAACAGTAGTTGTGAGTATCTATAGCACAGAATTGTCCCTAGCCAGTATCTTATCCTTAAGTAATCCTATCCAAACCATTCTATCATATCTAGAACTGCATTGTAGAAAATTGTAGAAAATCTTTTGTCTTTCCTGAATCTTTCTCTCATTCCTATAATCCTTTGGTAATGGTAGTGATAATATCATCTTTGCGCTAATATATTTGCTGAAGAAAGACAAGTGTCTCGGTCAGACAGCGGCGTCACTGATCTGATGGCTGTACTGTTGGGTATCTTGTATCTTCATAGACTCCCTAGTGTAAAGAAATTCCTGTTTGTAATTCAAAAGCGCATTTTTCATTTGAAAATTTTGACTCATTCTGAGAAAAACCAACCTCTACTAAAACCTTCATAACTTTCGTACCGTGCATGCTTATAGTTTTAGCGCAATCGCACTTCTCGCGCGCGGAAAAGTTTGCCGCAAATTTTTCATTTGGCTCAATTACATCACATGTAAAACAGTTATTCTTTGCATCTGACCTCAGAATTCAGTTTTCAACCTCCTAGTTATTCAATCATCATTGCTAGTGTTTACCTGAAACTATACATAGTGGCTACCACTAGTTTTGAATCCAATTTGGTGAATTAAATCCATTTTTTAAGTGTTTTTCCCATTCATTCAAAGCCACATTCAAAAGATCTGACCCGTTTGAAATCATTGCTCTTTCTCTCTGAGTTGCTGGGGGAAGTTGGGATTGAAACTGTATTGTAGAGTGGTATTCCTGAAACCTGTTTTCTCTCCTTCCATCTCTATATTGCATATTGGGGGATTGAGTAGTGTGCAGGGGGAAAGAGTGGTATTGCATTTGACTGAACCCACACAAAGTCTATTCTGTGCTGTGCTGCAGTTTATTCTGTGCTGCACCCACTTGGTTTGGTACATTAAGTTGTGCAGAATATGCATGGGAAGATTTACACAATTTCCTACGCATAGCAAACAAAAACAAAACAAACATAGATATAAAAACACCAGGAGAACTCTGCTCTCTAGATCCTGTAAATGTATCAAGATATTTCCATCATTGCTTCATTGCTATGCTACACTTTATTTGTAATGAGACTGTTCCTCCCCTCGGAGAAGTTCAACAATTATTTTGGAGAAGGAGAAAAGAATACCAAGCCAGAGGAGCACCACACATCCACATGCTATTATGGATTAAAGATGCTCCTTAATTTGGTCAGGACAGTGATGCCACTGTATTGCAGTTCATCCAAAAATATGTCACTTGTGAAATCCCTTCACAAACAACACATAGTGACCTTCATGCACATATTTTACAATTTCAAAGACATAAATGTGGGAAACATTGTTGTCGCTAATATAAAAAAAAAAGGAAATGCTATACCAAATGCCGACCAGTTTTAGCAACAGGTCACGTTAACAGGGTCTAGTCAAAGAATCGAATCTAAAGGGACGACAGGTCAAAGGATCGATACCAAAGGGTCGACAGGTCAAAGGATCAACATTTTCTTTTTAATTATATATATTTTTTTAGGTTTTCGTTTAGGGAAATAAGTGGTTTTTAGTAAAAAAAAAAAGGGGGATTGAGGGGGCAACCCCAAAAGAAATATGTGAAAAAAATATTCGATCCTTTGACCTGTCGACCCTTTGGTGTCGATCCTTTGACCTGTTGACCCTTTCGATTCGATCCTTTGACTGGCGACCCAAGTTAAAAACTTCATGCCTTCAGTCAGAAATAGTGTCAAAGGTAAATCACCTAAGAACACATATTACATAAAAAGAACAGACGAATCAAAACACATCAATTATTACAATGCAATCATTGCCCTCCTATGGAATGCAAACATAGATGTGCAGTACATTGCAGACAATTCCACTGCAGTTGCATGATATGTCACAGTCTACTTAACCAAAGCAGAGAAAACAGAGCTTCAGGACCTCTGGGATGACATATCATCTGATAAAACACTATCACAGAAATTGTACAGTTTAGGCATAAAAATGCTCTCTCAAAGAGAATGTGGCTGCTATGAAGCTGCAGACCGTTTAACTGGTACTGCCTTGTATGGAAAAAATGACAATATAGTATGGCTAAGTCTTGTTCCTGCTAAATCTAGAAAAAGAGTTCTCAAATCATATGAGGACATAGAAAAAATGCCAAAAATGAGCGAATAGCCAAGACATTTTGAAAAACAATTTACTAGACACATACTACCCAAACAGGAGTACCACCTTAGAAATCACGTGTCTCTACCACGTAGCCCAAAACTTCACATACAAAAATAATATTAAACCAGATGAAAATAAAGGTAGATACAGAGTTGTACATTGTGAAGGCAGCTTAGTGAAATTTACCAAATGCAGCTTAATTAATCATATCAAATTGTCATTAAAAATTCCTCAACATAAAGTACTGTATTACATGTTCCTGCTACAACTTTTTAAACCATGGAGAAAAGAAGAAAAATTACTGGATACATATGACTCCTATGAAAACGCTTTTAAAGCAAATGAAAGCACTATAACACACGTAAACTTTACACACTACCAAACACTCCCGACATTAGTCAACCTTCTGTAACAGGAAGCCAAGAACCATTTGGACAGCCACTAGTAGCAAATGAGGCAGAATTAGCTATGACAGAAGTAAAAAACACCATGTGTCAGTATGTCTTCTCTGTACTGAAATCAGAGCAGCATGGCATTTTACAAAAAAAAGCATAACAAATTGAACATGATGTGCAACATGAAAATGCAAACTGTACCTGCTAAGACTACAAACCTATACTGCTATACTTGAGTGGGGAAGCTGGTTCAGGCAAAACATTCTTAATCAAAATCATCATCAAGTTCCTCCAACAATTGACAAACAACAAACTGTGAGCTGTTGTAACTGCCCCCACAGGTTTAGCTGCCTACAACATAGGCGGTGTCACTTTACACCGATTACTACTCCTTCCAGTAGCACACCAGAACAAATTAGACTATTGCAAACTTTACATAGAAGCTGCAATGGAACTACGCAGAGTTTTCAAACAAATGAAAATGCTGCTAATGGATGAGGTGAGCATGGTCTCCAACCTAATGTTGGCTTTGATTCACCTCAGATTACAAGGGGTCCTCAAACCAGACTACGAAGAGCTCTTTGGAGGAAAACACATAATTGTTTTCGGAGATCTTCTTCAATTGACACCAGTGAAAGCTGAACCTATTTTTAAAACATTAGGGCACAAACTGTGCCATAAAACTCTTGGCAGAATAGGAAATGTCAACCTTTGGCAACATTTCCAATACAGAGAATTAACAGAAAACATGCGCCAGTCTGCAGACGTCACATACGCCAACATTTTTAAAAGAATTAGAGTTGGTGTACTATCTCAAGAAGCACAATCAATAGTAAAAACCAGGCACATCCATGCACTCTATGGCCATAACTCATGTGCTACTGATGTCATGGAAAAATTAGCACACAAAAATGTCAATTGTATGTCCTTGATGCCAACTCTTGCAAGCTGTTCAAAATTCAATGAAACAACGTTGAAAAAAGTAATGCAACCAATAATTGAAATTTGCTCCACAGATAAACTGGGCGTACATGGTATGACAACACCCATGTGTCAACAAGCCACAACAAGACTAAATACCTTAGAAAACTCTGTGGGTAATTCATAGAATTCGGCGCACAAGTGGCACACGTGGCTGGCTCACAGAGTGCACGTGCGGCACTCTGCACCAGCCGCGTGCGCCAAAACCCATTTCAATGCACAGCGTATTCATGGATTTCAACATCCATAACCAGCAATGGCGCAGAGTGGCGCAGCGACCCTGCAGCAACACCAGTAACGCCCCCAACCCTGCCCCGTGCGCCAAAAGCATCGCACAAATCCCCTAAATGCCGCAAAGGCCAGTGGACCAGCATACAGCCCTCCAACCTCGAAAATGCGTGGAAAACTCCCCACACTCCTCTCTAAATACACGTACCCTGCTTGCGCTAGCAAAAATGCGTCCAAAACTCCCTGCGCAGCCCTCAGAAAACACATACCCCGCTCTCGCTATTGAAAACGCTTGTAAAAGTCCATGCTCACTTCTCGAAATACATGTACCCCACTCGCACCAGCGAAAACGCATGGAAAACTCCCTGCGCACCCTTCGGAATATGCGAACCCCACTCGCGCTATCGAAAATGCATGTAAAAGTCCACGTGCAACCCTTGGAATACAAGTAGCCCGCCCACGCTATCGAAAACGAATGTAAAAGTCCACGCGCACCCCTCGGAATATGAGTACCCCACTCGCGCTATCGAAAATGCGTGTAAAAGTCCACGCGCAACCCTTGGAATACACATAGCCTGCACACGCTATCGAAAACGCATGTAAGAGTCCACGCGCACCCCTCGGAATATACATACACCGCATGCGCCAGCGAAAACGTGTGGAAAACTCCCTGTGCACCCCTCACAATACATGTACCCCGCTCACACCAGTGAAAATGCAGCGAAAAGGCCACGCGCACCCACAGTATGCACGTACCGCACCCCACGAAGTGCACGCACAGAGCGATGGAAACCCACGTGGGACCTTCAACCCGTGGCGAGAGAAATGCCCATGCATGTTACGTGACAGATGCGCTTACCCGCTAAGGGCCTTTCGACGAATTACTCGCTGACGTGCTGTTTTTTCACGTGCCAAATCACTCCGTATCAAGCTGACTACGCAACAACACACGGAAGACCATGCTCCTGCCCAGAAGGCCAATTTCCTGCCCCCCAGAGCCCCGTGCATCCTCCCACGAGACATCTGCAGCTGCCTGCTGCCACCATGCCCTGCAATTTGGTGCCTGTACATCTGCAGGGGTCCAGTTGCAGTGACCACCCCTTCTGGAATAGAAGACTCCCGACTGAAGTACCATCACTCCACAGCCCAGCCCCAGGACCCAGTTGCCCACCCACACCTGCCTCGGGGGTTGCCATGTCCGACACAACACCTTCCGGCACCAGTGGCAACCCCCAGCCAGAGAGGCAGAGGGCTACCAGCTTCAGTGAAAAGGAAGTTGGATTCCTGGAGGAGCAAGTTCTGGGGCATTATGATGCCCTCTTCACACCATTGCGCGCCGACAAGGAAGGACGGAAGAGGATCTGGAAGGACCCTGAAGGAGGCTCGGCGCCTCTTGGAAGCAGAGGATGCAGTGGGGTGCCGGGGCCAGCTTACCACCCAGCAGATGAGGGTCCTGGAGCGCATTCACCCAGTGCCTCACCACCAGATCCTCAGGATGCAGGCCCGTCTGGAGTCGAGCGGTAAGTGGCCATGCACTCACGTTTAAAAAAGGGCATGTTGCAGTGTGCTGGTAGTTAGCTACTTGGCTGCATATGTGATATGGGTCATGTTTGGATGTGTGTGTGCAGGGACATGATGGTGCCGCATGTGAGTCCAGTCAGTAGTGACCCATATGGATGGTGTATGTGTTACAATGCATCATGCGGAGCAGCATGTGGAATGCACACATGTATGTATGCCTGTGTCTGTACTTTGACATGTTTGGGGTGTGAGAGATGTGTGCTGCTGTCATGTACATGCATGATGTACATGTCTGTCTTTCTGAGTATTGTGTGAGCCATGGATGCATGACACATGTCCATGACAATGTGTTCAATCACTGATACAGCCTAGTCATCCTTGTATCCACTGTGTCTGGGGGTATACCGGGCCAAATGCATGACCCTCCGGTGATGTGTGTGCATGTGACCAGCATGTCCCATGGTGCATGTGAGAATTAGCCCACAATTGGATGCAACTACGGTGCCTTGGACATGGATGCCAATGTATGTTGCATGTGCCATGCCTGTTCCTGCATGCGTGTTGCCTGCACTGACCCATGTGTTGTGGAGGGACATGATGGAAGTGACGTTTGACAGTGCCACTCATGTACCATTGCTTTGTATCTAAGGGACTATAGTTCAGTACCCTGATGCTTGTGTTCAATGTCTCCCTTTACACAGCGGCGAGTGAAGAAGAGGGCGGAGACGGCACTGTAGAGGAAAGCAGCAGAGATGCCTCCACCGGCCGGCGACTCAAGGCCCAGTCACCCTCCCAGGAAATACCATCATCTGGGAGCGAGGGGACTGGTGCTGTGTCTGCCACTACGGTTGCAGCGGAAGGGGCGGATGAGCCCCCACAGGGGCTTGCAATGGCAGAAGACAGTGCAGAGCCATCCAGGTTGGTGGTGAGTATAGAGGACGAGGAGGCCGCTACAGAGCTGCACATGGGGCCTGGTGGGGGTGGTACCACTGGTGCAAGTGGTGCAGTCCAGGGGCAGGAGACAGCACAGGTCACCACAGAGGTGCCTGTGCATGTCTCTGTCCCTGACACTGTGACTGCATCACCATGCACCAGCAGGGATGCCCCGTCCCAGGCCCATCCGTAGGTAGGGGGGCGGTCCACATCATCTGGCACTCCTCTAGCCTAGCCACTAGTTCAGGGGCAGCTCCAAAGGGTGCCCAGGTGATACTTGGGCAGGAAGATGGCACAGAGGATGATTGGCACATAGGGGATTCAGTCCGTTGAGGAGGGGGTCGCTAGAAGATCCAGCACACGGAGGAACCCAGCCTGGGTGACCTGTCCTAGTAGGCCGACGCGGTCAATGAGGTATTCAAAATGACGTGCATTGTCCTCACGAGAACCCTGCACGTTATCCCGAATACCAGGTTGACCCAACGCCACCCCAGCTAGGACAGGCTCAACCCGGTCCCGGATTGCCACGTCCGCAGGGAGAGGAAGGCCAGTTGTTGTTTGCGCATCCCCTCCCTGAAAACGGGTCTGGACGAAGGCATCCTTGCTGGTGTGGGATGATGCAGTCACAGGATCGGGGACAAGATTATACATATGCACCTCCGCGGCGGCCTGTGCTGCCTCCTGTCCCTGCCGCTGGACTGCACCACTAGCACCAGTGGAATGCCCCCCTCCAGGCGCCGTGTGTGGGCATTCCATGGCCTCCTCCTCAACCAAACTCCCCACCAACCTGTATGACTCCGTGCCATCTTCCTCTTCGATCTTCCTTTGGGGGCTCAGCTGCCCCTACTGCTGCCGATGAGTCCACCGCCAACCTCTGCCTCTTGGACCTTCCCTCGGCAGCTGCGGCCAAGGACGCGGCACCAGACTCCTCACTCCCGGAAGAGATGACAACGTGGGAGGAGAGCTGGGCCTTGCGTCTTCGGCTGGCGGTGGGATCCCCGGCTCTGTGCTCCACTCTTCATCGGTCAACGCTACAGACAGGGAGAGACAGAACACAGGCATGAGGGCACTGTACAATGGTCGGATACACATGTCAAAGTTGCACATCTGTGGCAGTGTCAAACTTCACAGATGCCATCACACTCCCCAACACTCATATCATTAGAACCCACACACATGCAGAATTTGACAGGAATCGTGCAGCAAGCAGCAGCATCCATATGCACACAACAGCATGAACATCCAAAGGTTGGCATGACGTCAAAAACAACATGGGGAGTGCTGAACACATGCACACGTGCCAACAGACAGACATGCATCTGTACATATCCACCACCTGTCACAGTGCAATCATCGGCAACTATGTCACATCTGCCAATGGGGTTCAGACATGTCTGTGTCACATGCATCAGTGGCGTATCACAGTCGCACACATGTCAAACACACACACGCACATGTATGCCATGCACGTACATGAAGGTGGAACCAGCATCCATGTGTCACTTCGCACTTAGGGGCTGTAACTGTAACCTGTAACTGTAACCTCTACAGTCCCTTGCCTCTGCACTTACTCGGAGCCGTGCTGCACTAGCTGCACTACTCAGAGCATTGCTGCCCTGTTCCGCTTCCCTCTCCCCGGCACTTACTCCCTCCTTGCACTTCTCGTTCTTGCCCTTCCACGATCTGAATGACCCAAGGCCTACTAAAATCATTTGTCTTGTCCTCCATCTCTTTTCCCTCCCTTGTCTTGTCGCGCCAAGAAACGGTTGTGTACTGGTGCGTTATAAAAGACGTATTATAGGATATATCATATCATATCATATCAAGTGAAGACAGTCCATCTGGAGGTATATATGATGTGTTTGGCATTGCTTTCTATATTTGTGGCTGTAAGGAAATAATATAGTTTGTTGGATTGTAAAATGAATTAAGTAGCAGGTAGTATAGTATTCGATATTAAATAAGGCTTACCTTCTGTTTTACACATGAAGGTGTGACTGGAAGAAAGTGGTGGTTTTCGGCATATTATGTAAATGAATGAAATTGAAACAAGTCAAGGAAGAGTTCCTAATCATCCCGACTAATTTGGTGAGATGATGACGCTAGATTGATATTACCTCCACTTTTGAAAGAAAGGTTAATCTTCCCAGGTTTCCTGATGAGGTGTCTTGATGTCACCCACCTGTGACCCCATACTTGTGATGCTTTGGAACCTTATGACAAATCAGAATATAAGGGCAGAGTTAGCATGTGTTCCATTCTAGGCAGTTGAGTCGTTGGAGCCAAGTTGGGAGGACCTGCCTGGGTGGTGGTGCCGGCTGCCCCAAAGATCTAACTTATATCTGTACCGCCTGCCCCGCACTTGGTACAATAAAGGAGGCATTGCTGCACACGTTTACCTGGAGTCTGCTTCTGTGTCCATCACTCCACATTTCCTTTCATAAATTCAGAGTAGGAACATCGTAGTTGTGTTCTGAAAAACGCCCGCTTTATGAATCCAATGTCATCCACTCCTAGCGCAGTAACGTCATACATTTATTTATTAGAAAACATTTTTCTTTTTCTTTAATTCACATATAGACCGATTTTGTACATTTTGCACCCGATGAAGGGATAAAGTCCCGAAACGCACTGAGCCATGGATCTCAAGATTGTATGAAATTGATCAATGGATTACTAGTTGGTTTAAAAAAATGTTTTCTTTGAATACATTAAAAACAACCAAACTAACCATTGCAATTCTGAATTGGCTAGAAATGTATTGAATATCTTAACAATTCATATATCAGTTAAGTAGTGTGCAGGGGACGGAGTACCCTTGCCTGTAGGATACTTAATCTCTGTCTTTCTGTTTGTCATCTTAAAATACGTACAACAAACTATAAAGCAGCCTTTGTATGACCACCATATAGTAGAATCCATCGGTGTATTCAGGGTGCTATTAAACTCTTTTTGCAATGAACTCACCAGTGATCAGGAAATTCATCAGAACATAGGGAAAGCACTCTTGCAAACTGAAACAGAGGACACATTAATAAGATATGAGCCCTTACTTGCTTGGCAACAAGGAATAGTGATAAGGTACTGAGGATTGCTCCAGTCTATTGGTGCAGTGGTGGCATCATTAACAACCATAGTTACAGAATCTGTCATTCAAATATTTGTATTGCTTCTGGGTGGTCTGCACATGTGACTGCTTACAAAATCTGTCATTTCAATGCACACATTGCTTCTGTGCTGTATGATTATGTGACTGCCAGACAGGCTTTTCTCCCCTTCACTCACTCACTGTGGAGGCCCATCTGTGGGGTTAGCCAGGCACATTTGCACCATTACTGAAATCAACACAAAAACCCAGGCCAATCTACACAGATGCTGAGTAGGCCTTGCAGCACTCTGTCCTTTGCAGGCACTCGTGAAGGATTTGCTCTTTTAGAATGATCGTTTTTGCATGTTGGAGCTCTGCCCCATGTGGCAACGGCCCAGCCAGCCTGCTATGGCAATTGCCTCTTAGCCCCTCTTCCCACCCCTTCCCAGCCCATATCCCTTATTACTCCTTACACCCAACTTCAATTTATGGGGCAATGTGGGCTACGGCTCTTAGACAAGCAGATGTGACTCAAGCTTACCCATAATGGTGTGACCTTGGATATTACCCATTTTCTCACAGGTGAGTAGTTAGGTGATTGTGAGGAAAGCCGAGAACGCAGGTCATTACTGCATGGTTGAGAGGACATCGGCCGGTTGATGATGGGCAAAGGTGTTCATAGCGGAGGAAGAGTGATAATGTCCTCAGGTCTCAGCGGAAGGAATAGACATGTTCTAAGGAACTTCCTGAAGTTGAGGTGCCCCGTGAACCTGTAGAGGGTGGGGGGGGGGGTGGGAGGGGATATTTGCCATTTGGAAACAGAAGCGTTATTATTTGAATACCGGGAGGTATGTCATGTGTTGACAGAACACGGGCAACTTGAGTGTTTACTGCACTGTACCACAGAAACAACTCCTCATAGCACATTGCAAGCATACATATATCTGCACGTGCAATCACAGATACAGAGATCATCCACCCAAAAGCTCAAACGCCAAAGAAACACATGCATACACTCTCCAACTACTCACTGATCTGTAAAGCACACTCAAACTAAATGTAAACACGTTAGACCCATTTATTTAGCCAATTGTTATAATCATGCCTGTCCAAGGAAGAATTTTGGCTGGATTTTATGTTGAATTTCAGAAAATATAACATTGTCTGATCACAGAGGATAACAGGAAGCTTTAAAACACAGATAGCAACCCCAGCTGAGAAAATATCACAGTTTGGATTGCCAGTTTCAACTAGAACACCCGTTTTATCTTTGGAAAACAAGAATTCAACAAAGCTGTGTTTGCGTTGATAGATGGTTCAAAAGGCACTGCTCTTTGCCCGTATTTGTTTCTCGGAGATTCACAAGCACAGCCGGCGCGGGATGATAAGATTCGGGGGATTACGGGAATAATCACAAAAGCGAACAGCTTGATAGCGAAGAGGCGACCATAAATAATCACTTTCCACGGCTTGCGTCTCAGACGAGGCAATTATTAAAGCAGCACGCCTTGAAATCACAACGCATTCTTCTCAGGCGGCAGCGTCTTGTCTGGGGACGGCTTCCGTAGCTAATTTGCGCGAAACACCGCGCTCTGTTCTGCTGCACGGCCCCTGTCCACTCTGCGGGCGCGCTGCATCACTTATCTGAAATCCTATCTAGCACTGCTGCACCCAGCCCCGCCCCGCTCTCTGCCCCGCCATTTGTAACAGAAGTCCTTCCTGACACATTCATCACTGCTTGTTAACGGACTGTGTCTGTTTTAGCGCAAAAGGTCAGCGGACTCAAGGTCGCTTTTAATGAAGCGGCCCAACACAGAGCATATTTAATAATAATAATACAGCATGCAAACAGCCTGAAAGTCAGAAAAGACATCACAAATACTAAAATGCTCCCCTAAAATTCCATTAATCCACCCCACCCCTTTCTAGAAATTATTTAGATCATTCTGTCAATTCGTGAAAGGCTCCAAATTCATTCTTTCCTAGACATGTATTTGTATTGAATTCGGATTAAACAATATTCAATATCTATCGCATGTGGGGTATTTTAGAAAGACCTCAGCGGTCAAATACCTCTGTATTATCTATCTGTGCTCTCAGTAAGTTTTAAATCACCCCAGATAGTGAGTCATTTGAGTTGATAATTACGTATAAAATATACCAAATGAATGTATTGGTGTCGGGAGACGATGAATACCAAAGACATTGTTTTACGGCTTTACCTGGGGAATCTGCCTGCAGGGACCTGGTGGAACATTGGCCGGTCCCCATTGCCATGCATGGAGACCAGTGCATTTTTTGGAAGCTGACGGATTCCTGGTTTAAAGCCAGTCTAGTGCTAATTTAAAATGGTGTTGTTTCTGACCAGCAAAAAATCAGCAGATTTGACATTAGGCCGAACTCTAAATCAGGCCCTCTTTCTATTGCATGCTGTCTTAAGCAATGTGATCTTCCCTTCCCACCATATTGATGAAAGCATTTTATACCATGCACTATCACTACCGGAGTGGTCCCCTGGCACTCTGGCGGATGTAAAAGGAAAGAGTGTGAGGTGGGTTAGCAGGGCATAGCGGGAAGAGGTAGATTTGGTTTGCACCGTTCGCTGAGCTTAGGTGCGATTTATGGCTTGGTAGACTCCCATGTGCTGTTCGGCAGGACTGTGTGTGGTTTGTTTTGTTGTTGCAGTGTAGTGAAGTGCATGTGGATTGCTGTGCAGAGAAGAGGTTGTGTTTGTTTAGTGTTTAAGAGGTGTATGAGGAACTTGAGGTTTTAGGGTTGGGTATCTCGTTAGTTCGGACGTCTGTGCTCAGCGTCTCTGCCCGTGCTGTGTGCTGGGAGTTTGTGGTGGTTCATTCGACCGGGTTTTGCACATTGTGTTGACCTTCCTCTCTAACTGTCTAGTGATCTGTGGTCATGAATTGGTGAGGCCTCCTGCAACCCCTGGCTGGGCAGGGTGGGGGGGGGGGGTGTCAGAGGAGTTACCTAAACTGTGATATAGAGTTCTAATGTACCACTTTCCTAGGACAGGACGACCCCAAGTGGAGAGGACTTTGAGTTTCTAGATGTAGCAGTGAGAGCAACTCACTTGGTGGACCTTTGGTTTGGAGGGGGGAGAGAGAGGGCCTGCCCTGAGCTTCAAATTAGTTTGTGATTGAGATCCACCAACAATCAATTATCTTCTGTGGTTAGCTGGGCACGGGTCTGATGTCAGAGTATAGCATTTGGGGAGACAGACCTAACTATGATTTTCCAGGATAGTTGGAGAAAGCCTAAGTTTGAAACCACATCAGCTAATGAAAACACACCTAGATTTGAGTAAGCTGGATAGTGGGAAAAAGGCATAGGTCACAAAATATAGCAGTCAATAACAGCGCACACACCTGGATTTACCTTTCTGATGGATGTCTAGCTTGCAACTATGGGTGGACGAGAGTGGTGTGCGATGTGTAGTGCAAAAGTTGTGTTTGTGGTGAGAAATAATTAAAGATTATAGTCAAGTGTGTGTGGTGGGATAGTTTAATGATGATCAGGGATGGATGTACCCACTGTTTGTACAGTGCCTACCTTGTCAGTTGCTGCTGGTTGATGGCTGCCTGCTTCCCCTGCTGTCACCTGCAGACACCAGCTGTCCTTTTCCTCAAGGTCATTAGCCAAGGGCTGCCACCAGCAGTGGGCTGCCCTGGCGGGTGTTGTTAAGAGCCTACATCCTGGAGGGGAACAGCCAATCATGGGCACAGGGCGAGGGGAGGAGGGGACAAGGGAGAGGTCACACAGGTGCGGCAAAGTGGAAAAGAAGACAGCGAGAAAACGCACAGGAAAGCAGAGGAGTGGAGGAAAAAAATAGCTGGAAAGCAGGGGTATGAGGAAGAATCGAGCAGGAAAGCAGAGGAATGGAGGCAAGAAAGGGCAAGAAAGCAGGGTTACAAAACCCAAAACCCAAAGCAAAGGTTACAAAATGGAGGAGGGGGCACAGGGGGCAAAAGCACAACAACCACCTCATCAAAGCCAGGACGCTGGATGGAAAGAGCGTCCTGGTCTCCATAGGAGGATTTGGCTTCCCTAGGGGAAACGCCAATCCCGGGCACAGAGCAGGGGAGCGAGAGACCAGGGAAGAGATCACACAGGTGCGGCAGAGACTGCTAGGAAAATAGAAAAAAGATCACAAAAAACAACCGGGAACGCAGAGGAGTGGAGGAAAAAACGAGCAGGAAAGCAGAGAAATGAAGGAAGAAATGAGCAGGAGAGCTGAGGAAATGAGGAAGAAACGAGCATGAAAGCAGATGAATGGAGGCAACATAGGGCAAGAAAGCAGGGGAAAGATTACAAAAGGGAGGAGAGGGCACAAGGGGCAAAAGCACAACACCTACCTCATCAAGGCCAAGACGTTGCACAGCATGTAGCAACAACAAAGTAGGGCGTATGCTTTACTCTGGCTCTGGTGCTTCTTTCTTCACCACCACAGCATCAATTTCCACGTGCTCTTCTGTTCATCTCCTTGGCACCTGAGGCCCATTTTACTGCCTTCTGTGTTCGGCCTGCCTGCACCTCCACCTGCAGTGTCTAAAGTCATTAAAGGGACAAGCCATCTGCTCAGATAATCATGTGGGGAGTAGCAACCTCTAATGATTCCTCGAGACACAGAGCATGCACCTAACTGCTCTAAATGCAGTGACCTTTATCGCCCACATGGAAGGCATGTTGAAACGCATGTTCAATGAGCATGTAATGTAAATGAATGAAGTAACTTTTAGACCATTCATTGATGTTACAGCTAATTTTTAATGATATGATATCATAATATATTTGTATCACGCTCGTACACAAGTGTTTCAGAGCGCGACAAGGCAAGGGAGGGGAACAAGGGAGAACAGAAACAACAATCTAACTAGGCCCAGTGACATTGATAACGTGCAAGTTTATGGGAATGGGAAAGGGGAAAAAGTGCATGGAAAGGGGAGAGTAGAAAGTGCGGTGCAGAGGAGACAGATAAATAATAATAAATACAAATAAATAATAGAGGCAATATACAGTGGTAGTGCAGCCAGCAGATGGGAAGTGCTGTGTTTATGGCAGCAGACTGGGTAGGTTTGAGTAAGTGCAGAAAAGAAGAAAATGAAGGTCTGGGGGACTGTATGGGTACAGATACAGTCCCTAATGCAAGCGGCGGCCAGGAGGCAGTGCAGGGTAGCAAGGTGAACAGGTACCTGGGGCCAGGGGACAGAGAGTGGCCAGGTGCATGGTGCCAACAGAGAGCAGATCAGCAGGGGAGACGGGGAGCAAAGGCAGAAGCAAAGAGGAAGGTCTTGAGGTGCTTCTGGAACCTGAGATGGTGCTCCTCAAATTTTAGATTGGCAGGGAGGCTGTTCTAGAGGGAGGCCCCAGCCAAAGACAGAGATCTACCCCAGCTCATTTCTTTGAAAAACGACTGACCCTGAGGGAGTTAGAGGTAGAGGAGTGAAGAGCAGGAGACGGGAGGTATTTGGTGAGGGATAGCTAAAGGTATTTTGGACCCAGGCCCCAGAAAGCCTTGTGGACAATGCAGAGGGTTTGAATTTAATTCTTGCATCCACTGGGAGCCAATAGAGAGATTTCAGAGCTATAGAGATACGATCCCAGGGCTTGTGGCCAAGGACAAGTCTTGCAGTCCTGTTCTGAATTAGTTGCAGAGGGTGGAGAGTAGAGGGTGGTAGATTTAGAAATAGGCTGTTACAGTAGTCCAACCTAGAGAGAACCAAAACTTAGGGGACTTTGAGCTTCCGGCGGAAGGAGAGGAAAGGCAGAGTACCTCTGAGGAGGTGCAGTAGGAAGTTTGACTTTTTAGAGACCTCAGAGATGTGGGAAGAGAATGAAAGTGTGGAGTCAAAGATAACCCCAAGGTTCTTAGCCTCACAGGTGGGGTAGGAGCAGGGCCAAGGGAGGCCGGCCAGAGAGTGAGGGGAAAAGGATGGTGAAGGTGTGCTGATGAGGAGGATCTCAGTCTTGCTGGCATTCAGACCAAGATTTTTGGTGGCACACTAATCTTGAATGGCAGTTAGGCAATCAGAGTGAGAGAGGGAGAGGAGGTGGCCGTGGGCAACCTGAAAATGAGTTGAGTGTCGTCAGTCTAGCACTGGACATTTGAGCAGAAAATGGCAATGCAGTGGGCGAGAGTTGCCAGGTATTGGTTGTGCGGTGGAGAGGTGGAATGTAACTTGCATTTCTGCTGTCCTCTCTGCCATACAAATGCTCCAGAATTCATGCAGGCATGGATTTGCATGCAAGCGCAAATGCTAGAAATCCCTGTGGGATCCGCTGGCTTTATGCAGTAGCATAAAGCTGCTGGACTCCAAAAGTATTCATTATACACTCTGTCTGCCATGCTCACATGGCAGACAGCATTTACAATTACAATTAAACGTTGCCTGACATGCTCGCATGTTGGGCAGCCTTTAATTGTAATTGTGAGCACCGCTTTCCATGCAAGCATGGCTCACAATCATGGCTCACAACTAAAAGTAAAGGTCGCTTGACATTCAAGCGCCAGACAGTGTTTACTCACTTTGCATGGAAGAATGCAGGGCAAAAGGTGGCGTACATGTGGATGCCGCATTTTGCCCTGCACATTCGCACTCCGCTATGCAAATGATGAAAATGTGGTGGCGGAGAGCCACCTGCATGTATATCACCACATAATGGCTCCCCGCCATCATATTACACATTTCTGGAACATGAGCTCTGTTTGGTCTTGAGTTGTTGCTGATCCGAGAGAGAGCCTTCTTTATAAACACTTTAGTGGCTGCGAGTCAGCATTCGTTTGGAACTCATTTTCTATTTAAATATAAATTGCCCAGAGGGGACAATTTATATTTGCACTTATGTGCAAAATGGTCCCCACTGTGCAATTTTCATCATTTACTCTGCAGAGTGCAAATGAGCGATCTAAAGAGGTGGTAGAAACCTCTTCATACACTTCTCTATTTGCACTCTGCAGTGCAAATAGAGTAAACATTGCCTGCCTTGTACGCATGGCAGGCAGCATTTTCAATGATGTCCGATGAAAGCCACCTGCTCTTTGCTGGCATGAAACCAAATTGTTTTTGAAGGCAGAGGGCAAACAGAAGGCAGAAACGTAACTCCCGTTATGTCTCCGCACTCCACCTTCAAAAATAATCTTTTTGAAGGCGTCTTTTGTCTTTGCTTGTCTTTTCCTGTCCGTGCGTGTCCGCCATTCCCGCCTCACCCTCTGGCCTCTTCAATCAAAATCAGACGATGAAGTCACTTCTCCCACTACTACTACCTGCCTACCTGCTGCGAGCGATTGGAGAATCAGCGAAAAGCCACGGACACCTCCTGTTCCTAGCAGCATTCGCAGACGCAGAGGTAACAAGAGCTCCGACCCTTAAATACACTTGATCTCCACCAAAAACGTTGATTTTTCTCCGTATTTCACCCACAACGCCATGCCTACCATTGTGCCGATATATCACTGCGCCATCCCTCTGCTCCTCCAGCTTGTTAGCTGGTATTGCTCACGAAAACCCACCCCCCAGCCGATTCCCAGCATCAGTCTTACCTCCCCGGGGCATTGAGACATCTGCAGAAATCCTTTGCGCTATTTTCGCTTAAGCAGGTAATGCCTTGGCATGCCACTCTAGCCCGCCATCAACGCCACTCCTGCCACCCAGGGGGTGCGAGTCCCCTGCGGTAAACCTCTGTGCCATTTTCGCTTTACCAGGTAATGCCTATGCTAACTATCCAGACCACCCCTGACGCCATCCCTGCCTCCCTTGGGCAGCGAGACCCCTCCGGCGAGCCTCTGCCACATCAGTTTGTTACCTGGTAACCCCCACTCAACTAAAGTGTCCTGTCCCACGTCAGCACCATGCAGTCATAGGTCCCAAGACACCAATCAGCCGCTTTCACTGCCATGCTGCGGCACCCTAAGAATAGCTAGGTTTTGCTCCAGAACGTCCCCCCAGAACTCACTTGAGCACAACACTCTCCCCATCCTAGGCACGGCAAGAACCTTTTCGCAAACCTCCATCAATATCTTAATTATCTACCACCAACCCAACCACCATAACTGCCCAGAACTTGACATCCCCCTTTTATCAAACCATCCACCAAGTTCCTAGTGTCAGGTCATTTCATCCTAGGTTTCATTTACACTGATAAAAGAGCAAACAACCTCACTAACTCACTCATGGAAATGCATTTCACCCAACTAATCCACTCAGCAACCCACTTCAAAGGACGCACCCTTGATTGGATCCTCAAACTGAACACCTCAATCACTACCACTTCCATTATGCCTGTGCCATGGTCTGACCATTCTCTCATAGAGTTCTGTCTGTCCCATGCCCAACAGCCATCCAACCCGGCAACTATACTGCCGGCGACCCTTGGCCACAACACAAACAGACTCACTGAAGGCAGACTGTCACCTACTCTAGTCAAGCACCTCTCCAAACACGTACCCTCATCAGATGACTCTCAAGCTCAGGCTTCCTTGATTCTCACTGCCCTTACACGTATCATCGACCAACGCGCCCCTCTTAAACCTAGAACCCCCAAACTAGGTAGAGGACAAACAGTTGATTTACTGACAAACATATCTCTTCACGCCAACGCAAACATGCCCGGAAACACACTTAGTGGAAAACTCCCACACCCTCTGGTCTTGATGCTTTCCTGGTCTTTCCCCTTCTGTAATGGCTTCGCAGGTGAAGAACGATGGTCTGGAGGGTTGCCCAGAGAAATTCCAATGGTTAAGATTAATTCTAAACCTTTCAGCCATCACCTCTTTGTTTTTGCTATGTCACCCCGAGTGGGACGGGTATGCCCAGATGTGGGTCCCGTGCCTGCTGGGCCTAGAGACCCAAGCTACTCCTCACTGATGAGGCCCAACAAGGCCGGAACATGTTTGGGGATGTTTGTGGTCTCGTGCAGAAGGGATGTGACCTAGCAGTTCAGGCTGGACTGCCCATTTGGGGTGGGGCCAAGTCTGATTTGCATATGGTCTTTCCCCTTCTGTAATGGCTTGGTAGGCGAAGAACGATGGTCTGGAGGGTTGCTTGAGCAATGCCAGTGGTTAAGATTAATTCTAAGCCTTCCATCCATCACCTCTTTGTTTTTGCTTGATGCTTTCCTCACAGCTTCCAAAACCTACAAAACCACCCTTGTCACTTCTAAAGCAAACTCATTTAACACAAGGATCACCAAAGCCAGCTTGATTTCGAAATCATCCCCTCTCCAACCCACATCCCCGGTCCACATCAACAAAGCTTTGTGTTCAACCATCCTGGAAGCCCTCTCTGAAGAAATCGACAAACTAAAGAAGTCGCCACCAAGAAACAAAGCTCCTATCTAAACCCCCTCCCTGAAACTGCACTCCTCCTACACCTTATCCCATGCAGAGGTGACAACTGTCCTGCCCAAATTAGCACCAGCCATAGCCAACTTTGTTAATGCTTCCTTCGACTCAACAATGTTTTGACCTTCCTCAAAACTGCCTGGGTCTCACCACTCATCAAGAAACCCTCCCTTGATCCCACCCTCCCCACTAACAGCTCATCACCACTGTATCCTTTCTCCTCACAATCCTAGACGACATTGCCTGTTCCCAGATTTAAATCTACCTAGGACCATACCAGCTTTTAGGCTCAAGGCAATCCGGATTCAGACCCAAACACAGCATGGAAATGGCACTCTTGGATCTCAAAATACCACTCGATAGCATCCGCTATTTGAGCAACATCTCTGTAGCATTCAACCTCACTGACCATGACATCCTCTGTCAATACCTCCTGACAAACTTCCACTTCCCCCATCACGCGTCCCAATGGATCAACTCCTTGAGGGAGTGTACGTCCAGGGTTTCTATAGGCGATTATACTGCTGATCTCATTTGCGTTCCATGTGGTGTTCCCCAGGGCTCCTGTATCTCCCCTGCCCTTTACAACACTTGCAATGGTACTTGCATGGGCAAGTTCTGCCCTGGTGTTTATACAATGCGAAATTCACTTTGCACGGTGCAGTGGTTTTCTCACATGTCCCAGGGTGCTAATACTGTGACATTTTATACTTGCACCGGTGCAAAGGTTCTGTAATCTGGACCCGATTCATAATGGTCTCAGATGCCTCCATTGCTACAAGAAATGGGAAACTGCACTGCTCCATTTTATTGAGTGTTTTCCAAAGGAAAGATTCTGTCCCTGATTACACTACCGTACCTGATCAAGCACATCACATTTTGGGAGTTTGCCGATTTTGTGTTTGTTAGCTCCAGCCCAACAACACTTGTTGGTGCTGAAGCTTTGGCCCGAAATTGGCATACCAGCCTGGGATGTACTGGCAATAGTGAAATTTGGCCAACCTAACCCATTCACCCTGCACAGGGCGGGGTCCGGCACTGTGTCATCAGAATTGGACAAGTTTGTTTGTATGTTCAGGGTTGACTGTAGCCCCTCAAAAGTTTGTGGGCTGAGATTTGGGCCCACGGTCGGCATACCAGTCCAGGGTATACTGGGGATAGTGAAATTTGACTAACCCTACCCATTCACCCTGCATAGGGTGTGGTCCAGCCTGTGCTATTATTATGGGTGATTTTGGAGATTGCCCATTTTCAGTTCCGTGTTCAGGCCCAACAATCAGTATAGGCGATTTCAGGAGATTGCTGATTTTGTTGTCTCCAGCCCCGCAACAGTTGGTGGGCTTATGTTTTGGCCCGAGGCTGGCATACCAGTCTGGGGTGTACTGGTGATAGTGTGCTCTAGTACTTTGAAGCATCTTCTATGCACTATAGGGAATTAGCAGTATATATCTTAGACCAAATAACCAGACAGACCCAAGGAAAATGGTAAATATGGCTTTAGTCGCAATGAAAGAAAGCAGGGAGCTATAACATCTATTAAAATAGATGCATGTGTCTTGCTTGTGGAGAGTTTTGAAAACGTTTACATATGTCATTTATGATGTCATCCTATGTGGCATTTGCAAAACCTATTAAATGGGAGGGATTGGTTTAGAGGAATATGTCTACTTATAGAATTATGTAAAACGTAATAGCTCATTGGCTGCCCCTTGTCTGTAGGACACGCTCTGAGCTACTTCTACATACGTAATATAATGTTTATAGCTGCAAATATGGCAGTGGATTGGTAAATGGTAAATTGTATGTAAAAGTGCATGGCAAGCTTTATGATTGATTGGAAACCCCTTTCGGCCTTGGACTTTCGGCTTGTTTAGAAGCATGTGAGTGAAAACGAAACTTAGGCATTTGAATCCCATTGTACTACTCCCCAGTTTCCCAATTAGCCCATTGTATGTCATTAATCTGATACTTAGCCAAGGCCTTCTGTTTGTAGTTGACCTCATAATCTGCTCACTGTTCTGGAACATTCAAGGGAGTATGAGCAGATCACTATCTCCATCTGGTCTTTTAATGAATAGCCCTTGATTTGGACTTCCGAGTCACGTGTTAGTAGACCACGATTTTGTCCATTTCAGCCTTTCATGTACTACTATTTGGTTTTCTTAAACATGATGCCTTACACCCTTTCTGGCCTTTAGAGTCTTGCTCACTTCACCTCACATGGGCTTTTGCCTTCGTGGTTGTTCAACACTTGGCACCTGCAAATGTCCTTGTCTGTCCCTATTTTAACAGAACTATGTCTTAAGCACCTGGTCTGTTCATTCGACTCCCTTTGTGCCTTACACCCATCTATCGAAAAGGCCTCCTGGATCCCAGGCCAAGGTACTCCCTCATTCTGCACCCGAATACAGCTTCTTCATCAGTTCCTAGGCTCGCATTTTGCAGTAGCAGGGTTGATTTTTAACACATACAGTCATCCATTTTCTTCCAATGGCCGTACTAAACGTTATGCATATATCTCTTTTTAGCAAGCTTCTTTATGCCTTTTCTACATCGCTTTACAGCATATTTACAGTTATTAGTCAGCACGTTACTTCATCTTATATTCACAACTACTTTGCCTTTAGATACATGTTTCTCTTAGTGCTTCAGTTACATTGTCAGTCTCAAGTATTTTCATATCGTTTCGGCATAGGGTCATAAATCTTCTTTATAACACCATACTGAGTTTTTACATATAACCCATAGCCGCATTCTGGCATCTTGGCAGTGGACATCCTTCCTGGTTGCATCCTTCCTCTGCCTCAATGTGAGGGTATATTCTGAATGGCTGCTTGAGTGCATATCATCTTTCTTACACTCAACGTGGTATAGGAGTGTTGCATGGATTCATGCATGGTTTCCCAATTGTAGCTCTTCGTCTGCTACTTCAATAGGACAGTGGTGAGGGCATGGGGGACCAGAGGAGATGCATCCACCTGCTCCTCTACAATAGTGAAATTTGACCAACCCCACCCATTCGCCCTGCACAGGTCAGGGTCTGACCCTGTGCTAACAGTATAAGCGATTTTGGGAGATTGCTGATTTTGCGGTTGTTGGCTCCAGCCCGACAACAGTTGGTAGGCTGAAATTGTAGCCTGAGGTCAGCATACCAGTCTGGGGTGTACTGGGGATACTTAAATCTGACTAACGCCACCCATCCGCCCAGCACAGGGTGGGGTCCAGCCCTGTGCTACCAGCATAGGCGATTTCGGGAGATTGCCAATTTTGCTACTTTTTAAAAAATAGGAAGTTAGGACAGAAAGGTCGGCATACCAGCCTGGAGTGTACTGGCGATAGAGAAATTTTACCAACCCCACCAATTTGGCCTGCACAGGGGCATAGCGGGGTCCGACCGTGTGCTATGAGTATAGGCGATTCTGTGAGATTGCCTATTTGCCATTTTTGAAAAATAGGGAGTTAGGACTGGGGGGTATGGCTAATATTTTGGGGGGTATGGCTAATATTTTGATAAGAATAAGTCCAGCACTGGTAAATGACAAAATCCCACAGATACAGGTAAACAAGGATGATGTCCAACATGAAGTGGAAAAAGAAAAAGGTAAATGTATTGTAGGATTCAGTTTATATATTGCAATGAAACAACTTGAACTAAGAGTAGGTCATTGGGTCGAACTTAAATCCGATACAAAGCACAGGGATTCATCAGCAAAATGAAGTGCAATGAAAACACATCCCACAGACTCCACATAACTACATTTTGGAGGATTGTGGAAGGTGTGCAACCACTGTAGAAGTGCATGCCCTGTACAAAGTAGATGACAGAATAGTTCCACAGAGGAAGCGAGCATGCCACACTCACACACTCATACACAACAATGTCCTACCACAGCAAATATCAATTCAGGGATTCCTACCGGAATTACCACCCATATTCAATTCAATGATCAACATGCAGCACAGATGCAGATGCTGCATGTGCAAGGGAATTCGGGCAGAGATGTTGAACGAACAGAGATGCAGCAGTTAGCTTAGAATGCAGCAATTGGACGCCATCAGAATTCCACTGGAGCAAGAATGCGGCACCCCCGCAATTGAAAATATGCAGCTAGAAACAAGCAGATGCCATCCTACTACCAGAATGTTATCTTATGATATGTTATTTGTCTATTACAATGCACACATCACCACTGTAGAACTCTTAAAATACAAAGCCATGTCCCTATAGAGGGAAATTGTGACCCTGTCCAGTACAGCAGACAGACTGTGGTCTGTGGGTTAAAAAGGAAACAGAGCTAAGGAGAACAGGAAAAGTCAATGGGACAAAAATGTAAAGACTTTACTAAGGGAAATTAAAACACAAGGGTACGAGATCGTGATTATTGGGATGAATGTAAAGTTTTCAGTGCTTTGACCAGAAGAAACTGTAATAATAAAAGGGATGAGTGTGACAAAATGACTTTTGTCACACAGGATTATATGAATGAGTAGCGGCTAAATTCCTTACTTCGATCCAGTGGCAGCCTGGCATTGCAGAATGTTAACGTATAAAATCACTCCAAAAGTCAAAGATTCATTGTGGATAGTCTTCACTGTGTTCTAGCCTGAAGAAGTGGTACTCACACTAGCTGATGAGATCGTAGTCCTTCAACTAGCAGCCCTTCCTCCCAAACTTGTCTAAAGTGATAGAAGGGCTCATGTTCCTCGTTTTTGCCTTGTGTAGGAATGGATGTTTCGTTCTGCATGCTCCCCTGGATTCTCTAGGTCTGGGGTCCCCAAACATTTGTGCACAATGAGCAAAACGTGCCTATCAAATGAAATGGTGAGCAAGGAGAAATGATTGCAACACAAATTAGAAATGTAATAGACTTAGGACTTTTTACAGAACATTTAATTTGCATTACTTAATAACTATCTGGACCACGTGTTATTCAAGTGGAAGAAATGTGCAAGGCCTTTAACTTCATTTGACATTTAGGGGGTAATTCATAGAGTTCAGCGCACAAGTGGCACACGCGGTTGGCGCACAGAGTGCGCGTGCGGCAGTCTGTGCCAGCAGCGGGCGCCAAAACCAATTTCGGCGCACAGCGTATTCATGGATTTATACATCCATAAGCAGCCGCGGCGCAGAGTGGTGCAGCGACCTTGCAGCAGTGCCAGTTACGCCCCCAACCCCGCCCTGTGCACCAAAAACATCGCACAAATCCAGTACATGGCGCAAAGGCCAGTGGACCAGCATACAGCCCCCCAACCACGAAAACGCGTGTATAACTCCCTGCGCACCCCTCGGAATACACGTACCCCGCTCGCACCAGGCCAATTGTGTTTAAAACTCCACACGCATCCCTTGGGATAAACGTACCCCGCTTGCGCCAGTCCAATCGCGTGTAAAACTCCACGCACACCCTGGAATACATGTACCCCGCTCACACCAGGCCAATCGCGTGTAAAACTCCACGCGCACCCCTCAGAATACACGTACCCTGCTTGCGCCAGGCCAATCGCATGTAAAACTCCACGCACACCCCTCGGAATACACGTACCCCGCTCGAGCCAGGCCAATCGCATGTAAAACTCCACGTGCACCCCTTGGAATACACGTACCCAACTCGCGCCAGTGAAATCGCATGGAAAACTCCCCGTGCACCCCTAGGAAAACACGTACCCTGCTCGCGCCTGCAAAATCATGTGTTAAACTCCCTGCGCACCCCTTGGAATACACGTACCCTGCTCGCACCAGGCCAATCACGTGTAAAACTCCCCGCGCACCCCTCAGAATACACGTACCCCGCTCGCGGCAGTGAAATTGCGTGTAAAACTCCCAGCGCACCCCTCTGAATACATGTACCCCGCTCGCGCCAGTGAAATCGCATGTAAAAATCCCTGTGCACCCCTCAGAATACACGCACCCCGCTCGCACCAGGCCAATCGCATGTAAAACTCCCCGCGCACCCCTCAGAATACACGTACCCCGCTTGCGCCAGCGAAATCGCATGTAAAACTCCCCGCGCACCCCTTGGAATACACGTACCCCGCTCGCGTCAGTTAAAATGCATGGGAAAAGTCACACCTGTGGTGTGGGCTGGCTGTGGGGCATTGGGAGGGTGGATGGGCTGCCTGCGGGTCATGGTCATGGTGGTTGGGCTGCCTGCGGGGCATGGGGAGGGTGGATGGGCTGCCTGTGGTGCACGGGGAGGGTGGATGGGCTGCCTGCGGGGCATGGTCATGGTGGATGGCTGCCTGCGGGGCATGGGGAGGGTGAAAGGGATGGGGAGGGTGAAAGGGCTGCCTATGCGTATTCCGGGGTTGCGCGTGCAATTCCACACGCGATAGGCCTGGCGCGAGCGGGGTACGTGTATTCCTAGGGTCGCACAGGGAGTTTTACACACAATTATGCAGTGTCGGCCCTCCCGGGTGTGCCCTCCCCCCCTCCCCATGCCCTGCAGGCAGCCCACACCACAGGGGACCACCCTACACCCCTGGGCATGCCCCGCCGGCAGCCCATCCCCCCTTCCCATGACCTGCAGGCAGCCCATCACCCCAGTCCATGCCCGCAGACAGCCCATCATCCCTGAACATGACCCCGCAGGCAGGCCAAATGGCACCATGCACTTGGGAGCCCCGACTCATGTCCCCTACCCCACCCACCCCACCCCCAGTGACGGGCACCTGCCAGCAGGCCCCGACTCATGTCACCCACCCCACCCATCCCAGCCCCATTGACGGGCACCTGCCAGCAATCCCTGACTAATGTCCCCCAATCCACCCACCCCACCCCCAGTGAAGGGCACCTGCCAGCAGGCCCCGACACATGTCCCCCACCGCACCCAACCCACCCCCAGTGACGGGCATCTGCCAGCAGACCCCGACTCATGTCCCCCACACCACCCATCCCACCCCCAGTGAGGGGCACCTGCCAGCTGGCCCACCAAACAACATGTCATAACAAAACAGACCCTTGGCCCTAATGCCAACCCAAATCCCCCCTGCCCCCAGTACAAGCACGCAACCATCCACTGCACCCACTCCCAAATTACCCATGCCATGAGAGTCTCAAAAGAACCAGCATGGCCATGCATGAGTGTACAGCAGAGTCACCACACAGTGGCAACACATGACTGAGGCAATGCTCATAGAGACATGCACAAAACCAATGACATTACACCACACCAATAATGAAGGAATATGAAATGTACTGAAAAAGGTAATGAAATAACAAAATGAAAAATCAAATGTGCAAATAAAGAAATAATTAAAGGAAAAAAATGAAAAAAAAGGAATTCCAATGTAAAACAAAAATCCACAACAGGAAACTAGAAAAGTGGTCCAGTGCCATCGTCCATATAAAGTACATTAAAAAAAAAAAAAACATTGATCCATGGGAAGTTCAAATAACAAAATTATGTACAAGTCTTGAACTATTTACAATGCAAATCCAAAGGGTCTATGATCCCAAAAGAAAAGGAAACCTACCAAAAAACCTATCCAAAAAAAACTATATAAATAAAGTGGACCAATGTCCATGAACTCCAAAACAAAAAACGAAACAAAGGAAACCTAACCCTAAAGAACTACGTATAAAGGCGGCGGGCAAGTCCTATGGCTCACTCTTCGATGTTCCGGGCCAGGGCATCATCGAACACCTCTTCAACGTCCTGAAGGCGGGCCTCTCCCCTGGCCTGGAGGTCTCGCAGGGATGCAGCCATGGCCTCCTCCAACTCCCTGCGAGTTGCCTCGAGGCACTCAGCCTGCCTCAATGCCCTGCGCATGGACTTCTCCGCCCTGACCATAATGAGCCGTGCCTCCTCCGCCTGCCACCGCTGTCTGCTGGCCCAACCACTGCCACAGGGAAGCCACTCCCAATCCAGGGTCCTCCTACCCTCCGGCCGATGCCTGCCCCTCTGATGTTTATGGCCCCGAGCCATCATCGCTTTCACCTCGAGCCTGCTGCTGCCGTGCATGTGCCCTGCCTGTCAATGCCTGCATGTCCTCTTCTTGCTCGGGTCCAGTTGGTGGGGCGGCCACCCCTGCTGGACCTCCGACTCCCGACTGTGGCAGGGATGTGTCCTCCACCAGCCTGGCCGCTGGCTTAGGGGCCGCTCCACAGGGTGCCCAGGTGATACGTGGGCAGGAAGATGGCACGGAGGATGACTGGCGCATAGGGGGTTCAGTTGAGGAGGGGGTCGCTAGAAGATCCAGCACACAGAGTAACCCAGAGCTGGTGACCTGTCCTAGTAGGCTGACGCGGTCAAAGAGGCATTCAAAATGACGTGCATTGTCCAGACGAGAACCCTGCATGTCATCGCAAATACCAATTTGACGCAACGCCACCCCAGCTAGGACAGGCTCAAGCCGGTCATGGATTACGACGTCCGCAGGGAGAGGAAGGCCAGTTATTTTGTGCGCATCCCCTCCCTGAAAACGGGTCTGGATGGAGGCATCCCTGCTGGTGCCAGATGATGTAGCCACAGGATCGGGGACAGAATTCCACACAGGCACCTCCACGGTGGCCTGGGCTGCCTCCTGTCCCTGCCCCTGGACTGCACCACTAGCACCAGTGGAATGCCCCCCTCCAGGCCCTGTGCGTGGGCCTTCCACTCCCTCCTCCTCAACAGAACCCCCCACCAACCTGGATGACTCTGTGCCATCTTCCTCCATAGTCCCCTGTGCGGGCTCAGCTGCCCCGTCTGCTGCCGAGGAGTCCACCTCCAACCTCCGCCTCTTGGACCTTACCTCAGCAGCTGCGGCCGTGGACGCAGCACCAGACTCCTCACTCCCCGAAGAGATGACAACCTGGGAGGGGAGCTGGGCCTTGCGTCTCCTGCTGGTGGTGGGATCCCTGCTGCTGTGCTCCACAGCACCGTCTCCGCCCTCTTCATCAGCTGACGCTGCAGACAGCGAGACACAGAACACAGGAATCAGGGCACTGTACAATGGTCTGATACACACATGACAGTTGCACATGTGTGGCAGTCTCAAACTTCACAGTTGGCATCACACTCCCCAACACATATATCAATTGAACCCACACACATGCGCAAATTAACATGAATTGTGCAGCAGGCAGCAGCATGCATACACATACAACAGCGTGAACATCAGAAGGTTAGCCTGACGTCACATGCAACACGGGGAGTGCTGAACACATGCACACACACCACCAGACATACATGCATCTGTACATCTCCAGCACCTGTCACAGTGCAATCATCGGCAACTATGTCACATCTGCCAATGGGGTTCCTACATGTCTATGTCACATGCATCCATGGCGTATCACATTTGCACACATGTCAAACACACACAAGCACATGTATGCCGTCACACATACATGAAGGTGGAACCAGCATCCATGTGTCACACCCCAACCATGCCATAGTACATACACAGAAATGCTAACATGTGTGCATCCCCACATGCATTTGTGCATCATGCATTTGAACACATACACCATTGATGTGCCTCACACATGACTGGACTCACCTGCGGCAGGCTCATGTCCCTGCACATACACATCCATACATGGGCCTTTCAAGACATATGTCCAAGCTGCACACACCTGGCACACCTCAACATGCACTGCGTCCAATCAGTACACATGGACACTTACCGCTCGACTCCGACGGGTATGCCTCTCAAGGACCTGGAGGTGAAGCGCTGGGCGTATACGTTCCAGGACCCTCATCTGGTCGTCGGTAAGGCGGACCCGGCACCCCTCTGTATCCCCTGCCTCCAAGAGGCACCGGCCCTTCCTTAGGGTCCTGGACCTAAAGTCCTCCCAGCGCTTCCAGACGTGTCGTATGTCGCGGGCTGTCACCCCCTCCACGTTGATGGCAGCCACGATGTCATTCCAGATCCTCTTTCGTCCATCATTGTCGGCGCGTGGTCTTCCGAAGAGGGCATCATAATGCACCAGGACTTGCTCCACCAGGATACCAACTTCTGCAGCACTGAAGATGGTAGCCCTCTACCTCTCTGGCTGGGGGTCGCCAGTGGTCTCTGATGGTGTTTGCTCCGACATGGCAACCCCCGAGGCAGGTGTGGGTGGGCAACTGGTTCCTGGTGCTGGGCTGTGGAGTGATGGAACTTCAGTCGGGAGTCTTCTGTTCCAGCAGGGGTGGTCGCAGCTAATGGACCCCTGCAGATGGCTGATGTGCAGGCACCAAATAGCAGGGAACCTGGCCAGCAGGCAGCAGCAGATGGCTGGTGGGAGTCAGCTCGGGATCTGGGGGCCAGGAAAATGGCCTTCTGGGCAGGAGCGTGGTCTTCCGTGTGTTGTCGCACGGCCAGCTTGATACAGAGTGATTTGGCACGTGAAAACAGTACATTTGCGTGAATTCTGAGGAAAGGACCTTGGCGCGTAAGCGTGTAGTTGATGTAACATGCGCGCAGGCATTTCCCTGGCATGGGTTGAAGGTCCCACGGGGGTTTCCATTGCTCTGTACGGGCTTTTCGTGGAAAGTGGTGCATGTGTTTTCCAGGCATTGGGGTTCACACGGGATTACTTCACAGTGGCTAGAGTGCATACTTTTTCTTTTCGCGTGGTTGTTGGCTACGCATTCTTCTTCTACACGCAAGGCATACGGTGAGTCACACACGCTATTTTTCATAATGCTGGTGTCCCTGTTAGTCGCGTACCCCTGTTTTCCGGGCATACTAGCCTGCGTGTTGATCACGTACGTATTTTTTGTGTTTCTGGCTGCCACAGCATACTGCGTGTGTTTTTTACACGCACGTGAGCTACAGGGTCGCTTATCTCTTTTTCTTGCTTTTTTGGGATGCCTGAGCGTTGCGTGACACGTCATTTCTGCAAGGGGGCCACAGACTGGGACATTCATCATAGCTGTATATACGTGTTTGCGCACACTTTTGTAATGCGCAGGGACGCTACCGCCTGCCTTCGTGTGGTGGACGTGTTTAGGCATGTGCGTGTCTTTGGCCATGCGTGGCGTTCCCCTATTCGATTCCATGAATACGTGTGGTTCACGTGCCTGTGGGCGTTCCGTGTACTTCCCAGCAGTACATCCCCAGTTACGCCCTTATTTTCAGGCGTTGTTCCCCATTCCGCGCGTTCCGCCCGTTGTTCCGCCCCCTTTTTGGTGTGTGCGCTAACGTTGTGCGCTTTCGCTGTGCACGTCGCGCATGGCATTCTGGATGTTGCAATGACGTGTGCGCCCGTGTGCGCCACACACGGATTTGGCGCATATCCCGGGGAAAAAACATGCGCAGGT
The DNA here is from genome assembly GCF_040938575.1 of Ambystoma mexicanum. Taxonomy (NCBI): domain Eukaryota; kingdom Metazoa; phylum Chordata; class Amphibia; order Caudata; family Ambystomatidae; genus Ambystoma; species Ambystoma mexicanum. The sequence continues at coordinate 1,346,546,181 of NC_090931.1, forward strand.
CCTTCCATGAATCGCACGCATGCGCATGCGCTTGCTTTTTCACGCTTGCGCCAGCTTGCTCCACGATTTTCGGCGCACATTTGTTCCATGAATCGCCCACTTAGTGTTTGTTTACAGGAAATGTTGAGGAAATTGAGTGGTCAGTAGGACATTATTAGACACATAGCAACAGTCGTATGTGTCTGAAATAGGAAGTTGTTAAAAAATATAGTAGGAGTAAATAAACAAAATGTTTGGACAGTAAAATTGGTCACAAAAGGAGTACTGATTTGCAGGTGTACTTTGGGATTCTGACAGGGATTTTCTGGGATCTTTAGTAGCACAAGGTGCATTCCTAAGCATAAAAGATCAGCAATACTGTTCCACAGTCATTGATTACTGTATTGTGGATTGTTTTTTCTTCAGGAATATTATCAAATTTTGCAAAATTGTCTCACCCTGCAAATTGTCTCACACTGCAGCCCATACTGGTGGTGACAAACTATTGCAGGCTCTTACTCCTGAACTTGTTCATTTTCTTTTTAATGCACAGCAATTTAGATTTAAATTCTGGTATACAACCTGCTAGGCTCCCTGAAATTCATGATATGAAACCCAATTCAAGGATCAAAACTGCTAAAATGCCCAAACAGATGGCTATGCATTCACTCATTATTAGTTGCAGACTTGTTCAATTTCCTAAATACGACTTAAATCGTCAAAGTGTCATGGCCATCTTCTCTGATATTTCTTCTTAAGAGGATGTTAGTTCTAATGACATTGAACATGTGGAATTTATTAAAGAAAAACACTTGAGTGTAGCCAGATTGTGGATGCCCACACGTGTTGTGTTAAACACCATCTGGCTTGCAAAGTCTCAATTCTATGAAATGGGCTTGCATTATCTGTAGGTCCTCCCACTATTAATAATGACCAAATACATCCCACTTCTGATCAGTCAGGCCTCATCTCCACTAAATCAATTCCTGCGACTCACAATGATCAAATGAGACAAAGTCCCAGTTATTGCAGATGCTCCTGTGGTAAGAATGGAATGTAACTAGAGCCACAAACTGACCCGAACACCATATCTTTGCTCAGCTGGAATACCAAAGGATTTGGCCAGCTCATAAATAATCATCAGAATGGCCTTGAAAACCATGATTTAGCGCTGCTGTAAGAAACATAGTTGTCCTCAGTTCCCATGTGGGACAACCAGGATATCAATTTGATCCCTGCTAAGCGGGGCGTGAGAGGAACACCCACTTCAGGCTTACTGCCAGTAAAATCAGTTCGGAGGTGACTTCTGAACCCTGGGCCTCCCTGAATGCCTTTAAGCAGCTCTCTAAACTTCACATTCAAACTAGCAATTATGCTATATCAAACATATACTGGAACCCCGTGGGCATTTCTGATGTACAATTCTTTCTTGACATAAACAAACTGATGCATATGATTTATCTCGCCCTAACATCGCTCATATCATTCTGGTTGGTGATTTAAACCTCCATTGCCTAGACAACAGAGTGACACAAAACTAAGAAAGGCTGTTACAGTGGACTCATTTTACTAAAGCACGCAACTTAATTATGTTGAATGGTGCTTTACCTGACGACATACGGCTCGAGCATCTTGGCGTAGAGGAAATACTAATGCAATAAGTGATTATATTTATGTGGACCCAAAGCTGTTCCCCCTTGTGATACAATTTCAAATAATTCCAGTTGAACATAGTGATCATGATATGCTGATGGCTAGCCAATAGCAAGATGCAAGATAATAAGCGAATGCAGACTCATGGGACAATGATCAATATTAACAAACTTAACAGACTGCGATGGTCTGAGAAATCTTTTACCTCCTTTAATGATCACTTGGTCTCAGAATTTCAGAAGTCTTCCAGTGTCGATTCAGGTTGTGATGTGGCCTATTATGATCTGATGCAGCTATATCGTCATGTTACTCCCCATGCCTCACTAAAACATAAAACGCTTCATGTCTTCAACTTGGATATAAAAGCGTAAAAATCTATATTTCGCTACCATAAAAGACAGGCAATGAAATTACCACTGGCATTAAGAGGACCTACATTGAAATCCCTTAAAACAAATTACAAAAATTGGTTGAGAGCCCAAAAAGCTTGTCTGTATCAAATTGATGGGGAAAAGATGCTAAGTCGAGAGCTGGCCCTCAAGCGGTATTGCAGTCCAACGGAGTAACTGAAAATGATTGGATAGCCGACTTTTCTGAGTTGTATGGCTTACCTCGGAGTGTTTACAGAGTAGTTCACAACAGAAAGCCGCATCAATTCCATCTCTCATTTGACAAAGAGGATATTTGATATTTTATTAACAAAGTGAGCTGCTCAAGAGCCCCTTGGCCCGATGGGCTTTCCAATTACGCACTAAAACAGTATCCTGAAATCTGGGCTTTAATACTGTTTAATATATTTTCTTATATAAACACCACTCAACGAATACACAAATCCAGGCGTCATTCTATTATTCTGCCTATATATAACAAGGGCAACCAGCTTAATTCTAATAGATATATGCTGATCACCCTTTTAGATGCCCCTGACAAGATCTTCAGTCACATCATACTCAGAGATTTGAACTCTTGGACCCTGGCTGCACACAAAAGAGACCCGTTTCAAACAGGGTTTGTTTCAGGCTTGGGTACCCCCATAAAGAACATCTTGTTAAATATGATTAAATCTTATTGTGCTACGTGGAAGCAACCACTATATATGGCTTTCGTGGACTTCCGCGTAGCCTTTGATTCCATTGACCGCCTTTTCTCTATGAGAAACTACAACAATATGAATGTCCTGACTCTCTATTAACTCTAAATGATCTCCTTCACACAAATACTACTATGCAGATTAGACTCACGCTCAAATTGTTACTGGCTTCATCTTTTGATACAAAACGAGGTTTAAAGCAAGCTGGCATATTGGCTGCTACCCTTTTTAATCTATTTATATTGGACATGGATACATTTTTTTTAGCAACAGCAGAAGATGCACCGAAGTTAGGTAACCAACCAATAACATGGCTGCTTTTTGCGGACGATCTCATTCTTTTATCCAAAATCCTGAGCTGTCTGCAGAATCTTTTAGATAAATTGGATGATTATGCCAGAAACAATAATCTAATGATTAACACAGAAAAATCTCAAATTGTAGGATGCGTCAAATCTACGAGACAGAGACTATGCCAGTATTCCTGGTCATTGCAAAACTCCAAACTTGTAATAGTACCCTACTACAAATACCTGGGTGTCCTTATCGATAGTTCTATGAATGACAAACTACACACTCTTAGCCTGGAATCTAAATTAGTGAATCTTATATCACAGGCAAACATTTTACGTATGTTAAATTCATATGTAGCCATATCATGACATTTTACCAACAAAAAGTCGTCCCCATTATGATTTATGGTTCTGATACAAAGATGCCCAGAAAACAAAAAAGTTGGGATATATTAGAAGCTTGAAGACTTCCAAATTGTACACCAATGGCTATTTTAAGGTTTGAATTGGGGGCGCTGTCATTGTATGCACAGTTACTATGGAAAATGTGTTGTCTATTGAGAAAATGTCTACTTGGCACTAACACAAATAATATCTTGAGTGTTGTAGCCATTACTTGTTAACATCTTCACATGTTTTCCCGAGATATTGGTGAAATGTTATTACAGATGCATTATCGGATGCAAGTATATCTCTGGAGCTCCTACTTACAAACCCAGGAAGAGCAAAGATCAAACTCTACCAATTTGATTGGATATGCACCCAAGATAAATGCCGCACTTATGTAGACTTTAATCCAACTTTGTTTGGCCATAAGAAATTTTGTACTATGGCTGTTTATTTAGAGTTCTTCACCCCACATTAGAAATCAGTACCTGAGGTTCAGATTATATCTCTGGCCCACAAATGATATTCTGGCAAGAAGAGATCTTATACCTAAAGATAATAACCTCTGTCGTTTTTGGAAGGATCCCACTCAGAGAGAAACGCTGCAGCATTTAGTTGTTGTATGCCCTGTTTTAAGCCCAAAGCGCAAAGTATTTTTTAAGAATTTATTCAGTTTATACTTTTCTGTTTCTGTGAGTGAATGTTGGCATACTATCTTTTCCAGCCCCAGGCAATCAGTCAAAATTGCCATAGTGCACTACTTGGACTCTGTTTTTCCTCCAATTGCTAACCACACATAAGATCTCCTCTCATATAACATCAATCAAATGACTCTGTGTAAAAACAGATCACATTGAATAATGAGAATTATGAACATATGTCATTGTTTGTATCTAATGTGTTGGACTCTTAAATAATCTTAGATGCAGTGCATTTTAAACTCGAATATGGAATATGCATTAATAAGAGCTCTACTAAAATTCTAGGACACTGACTTAGAGGACTGTGTTTGTAATATGTGAATTACCCTTCCTTGTTTTATATGCTAAAATATTTTAAAAGAAAAATGTTGTTTTTTTATTTGATGTGATTTGTGTCAAATGATGTATTCATCTGTAACAACAAGAATTCTGTAATGATTTGAAAGGTTGATATATTCAGCCAACCAAATAATAATAAAAATAAATTTAAAAAAGCTATGAAATTTTGCATTTCTGATTGAACCAAGAGTGAACACGATCCTCTTAAGTTAATTTTCCAATGGCCATGGTGGACACCACAAAGAAGATTTCTGACAGCCAGAGGGGCTGTTTGGGATGCCTAAGCTCGACAAGGAGACATTTTGGAAAGAATGTCTAATACACAAGAATTTAAGATACTCTCTTAAAACTGTTAAACAGTTCAGAGGCCACAAATGAACATGTCAGTTTGTTGGAGTCTTTGGGAGAAACTATCCAGGACCGAGCAATTGGCAAACTGCGTCCCCAAGTACAGGAGTTCCAGGTTATAGAAAGGGATGCCCCATGGTTCAATGCAGAAAGTAGAATCTCAAAAAGAATATTGAACCATGATTTAATGAGTGGTGTATACATGGCTGTTCAGATTTCTAGTTTCAAAATGGCATTTAAAATTGCAGTTGCTGAGACAGGTATTATGCCAGCTCCTTGGACAAGTAGTCCTTGGACCACCAGGCCCTCACGATTATAGGCCAATATCCTTACTGGACATTGCCAGTAAGATATTCTCCAAATGCTTGTGGCTCAGACTGGAGGAGTGGACTCAAAAGAAACTATATCTTGAAGCCCTCCCAAAGGGTTTCATGAGAGGGCTTAGTACATTGGACCACTGCTTCACTCTGAGCACCATCATGGAGAAATACTGTCAGGTTGAGGTAGGGAGATTATTTTTGGCTTTTTTTTAGATTTGGAGAAATCATTTGAATTGATAGAAACAGAGGGTGGTGTAATTTGGGGTCCCTAATGGTTTATTCCATCTTATCGTACTGTGATACGCAGACATCGCAGCGTCAGTTCGCTATACAAGATTGGGGAATTACACATTGTTTTTCCCAACTAATAAACGTGAAAAGCAGGTATGTCAGTTAGCCCCAATGTATTTCTTTCAGACGTTCATTCTAGTACTCCTCTTAGAAAAATTGATCTACCCTCACTGAAGGGTACATTTTATAGCATGCGTCCTTATGCTGAAGACAGTGCTATTTTGGACTTAACTCAGATAGGCCTCCAACAAGGCCTGCTACACACAAATGACTGTTTTGGGAACTATAGTTTAAAATGAAATATGATGGTAACAAACATATTGGTGTTCGGGAAAATGGTGAAAACTTGTAGCTTGTTTTTAAATGAATGTAGAGATGATGGGACAGTCTCATTTGTATTTGAACATACTCTTCTCATAGAGCGGAGCTTTGGCCAATCATTTTAAGAAGACAGCTGAGAGGGCATCATTAAGGATTAAAGGGCTTCTTACATTTTTATTGCAAGCTTCTGGCATTCTGATTGGACAATTGTCTGGAGGTATATGAGGCAAAGGTCTATTCCATGATTTCTATGGCAGCAAAATCTAAGGTGGTTCAAATTGTCATGTCCTGGAGGGGTTGCAAAATAAATTCCTGTGCCAAATAGCTGGTCTCCCTGCAGGTACACATGGTGGCGGCTTATGAGCTCTATTGGGGGTGTTCAGTTTGAAGGTGTCGGGCCAGTTAAGATTATTTACTTATTTTTTTAAAGCACATCTGGGAATTTCTGCTAGTCATAAAGTGAATTTTTGTGTAAGTGTTATTGCAGCCTCCCCTGGTAAAGAAAAATACTTGTGGTTGTAAGGCACTGTCCATTTGGATAGGGTGTGGGATATAACTAAATGTGGCACATTAAGCAAACTCAAAATAGCTCTTAAACCAAGAGCTTGTCTGATGGGGAGAGAGGCACATGTACAAAATATACACAGACTGACCTCTTTAACTTTATATATAGACTTATTTACACATAAAAGATGTCAAGGAGAAATCTGTGATAAAGGTATGCAGAATTCAGGAGGCTGATGCCAATGGTACGTTTAAATGTACCCACCACTCAATAAATCAAGAAGGTGTGCAGGAGGAAGTGCAAAGTGTGTCTGCAAAATAGGAGGCCCTGAAATTTGGGTTATTTTCTGTTAATTTATCATTGTTTCTCTGTTTTGCGTACGCATGGACATGCATGAGAGCTTTGTTTTATATAATTATTGTAATGATCAGGGTTTTATATAAAGCTTTTTTGAATACTTTAAAGTTGCTTCATTATTTTGGACTTGTTCTATATTAATTTTATGAAATATGATACATGTTTTTCATGGGCATAATTTTAGGGAGGGACAAGGTTGTTTGTACCCCCAAACTTTCATGGCACACCATTTTGTCCCACTTATTTGGCAGGGGCCCCTTTCCTTTAGATGTTCCCCAAAATTGTCAGCAAAGTTACGCCACTGATGTTTTAAAATTTTGCTAACTTAATGGAGAAATACAATTAAATAAATATTGATTGAGTAATACTTGTCATTACATGGTAGGCTTTAACAATCACTTCACTGGGGGCTTTGGAGGTTACCTCCTAAGAATTATTTTGGCATATAACGGCAAATGGTGAATTTTTAAGCTCCCGAGACCTGTTACATTGGGGAAAAAGTGGTTAGGAATAAAAAAGACCTCTCTGAAGGATCTGGAGCCACTTTTCTCTGCCCAAAAAGGATTATACACAAGTGGCAACCATTGTTCAACCTTTAAACCGTTGACTGTGTTAACTAAGTATTTGGATTAATTAGTTTGTTAATTTAAATGTATTAACAGTAATTTAATTGGATTTGAATGTAGCGCACATTCATTATGAAAAATGTGGCATGCATTTACCTTATCTGCCCATTATCCACATGCCAGATGGGCAGATTCAAATGATGAAAATGTTTCCACTCGGGCACTATCTAATGTTAAATATAGGTGACACTAAAATTAATATTTCCGATAAATATAATGCATGGTGGCATCAAACACAAACCTCACTTGTATAAGAAGCAGTGAGTGCAAATTATTTAGTAAAGGAAAGTTGGCTATGCATGCCATTTATTTGTCCACTATGCTGCTTCGAGCTGTACAAAGGAACAGAATATGACAATATTCTCCAGGACACAAACATGGTTATACGGTTTTGCTAATTAATACATTTGTTAGCTGGGCAAAGTATCTGAAGATGACAGGATTTTAACGGTGACACTGCTAAAAGTAAGGACATTTAGCGAAAAATTAATTTGCATGGTAGCAACAAACACAAATCTTGCATGTATAAAAATAAGCCAGCTAGAACCGCAACCGGTTCCTTGGCCAAGATTCTCGCACAGTCAAGGACTTGGTCCTGGCTATGCATCTTCTGAGGTCTCACCCCTTCAGCCCCTTCTTCTAGGCCTCCACACCATGGCCCAGAGGAACTGGCGAGCACAATTTAGGGTGCAGCGAGCAACATGTTGCTCCCTAGCTACAGGTTGGGGATCACTGCTCCAGGTGTTGGGTCAATGACAAAATCTGGGATGAAGTGATAGTCATCTCTTTCTGGACCTGCCTTAGTGCCAAGCTGTCCTTGATCCATATTTGAGTGCCTTCTTGATGCCTCTTTTCGCAGTAGACCTTCCAGTTTATTTGTGTGAATTACATTTTGGATGGCAGTCACTTGTGTGCTATCTTCTGTTATTAGCATTCTTTGATAGTGAATGACTGTTTGCAGGGTAACTTTTTCTTCGGTCGTGATGGTTCCTTACTAGGACTGTGTTTCTGATTTCAATGTCCGGTTCTTGTGCGTGACAGACAGCGCTCATGTGTTTGTTCATTTGTCGGTTTCAGATATCCACTGCTTCTGGATTCGGGGCTGCTGCATGTGATGGGGGAAATGCTTTGGATGGGCAAGGTCTCCTCGTCCCACTAACTACTTCCCAGTTGCTGCGTATTTCCGCCACAGGAGTCCAGTCTGGACCACTGGCAGGCCAGCTCTTCATTTTTACTATTGGTGAGAGAGAATTATGGGATACTCCTATGGCTACTGTGGGAAGGTACAGCCTCTGCTACCCATAGTGTGTGATTGGCTGACTGAGCCTAGCTCAGCTTGAGGAAATGGGGGGATGTATGCATGACAGAAGACCACCTACTTACCTCTGTGTCAGAAGATGCAAGTCGAAACCAGAAGTCAGAAGCATGGAAGCTTGTATCCTGAATCCAGCTGGAGGAACAAGCTTGCTGCAACTCTTCAAGAAATCCAAAGGCTGCTGCGCTGATTCAAGGACTTATTGAGAGAGGAAATGGACATTAAACCTCTTCCTGTAGCTATGAGGGAACATTGTGAAACTTCTGTGCTTCACCCAAGGTGTCTAGCAAGCCAGTCCTGAGTGCCAGGGGTCCTGCCAAGGCATATTTGTGGGTTCAGAAGAAGTGTGACTGGACATCTTGAGCCCAAGAAGTCCACTAGTGTCATGCTGTGTCTGGAGGCTGTCCAGGACCATACGAAAGCCAGACTGCTGTGTATCACCAAGAAGAAGGGGTACCTGGAATAGTGCTGCTCGATACCTGGAAGTTCTAACCAACTGAATAAATCTTCAAGTGGCACTGCAGCCATGACATCTGTCACCTTTTCCATGGCTAGGGATGTCCATTGTCACCATCCGCAGAGAAGTGCACACCTGCGGGATTCCCACCATTCTGAACAGGAAAACGAGTCCTGAGGGTCTAAACTTGGTGGTGGCTCATACAAAACTCCAGTGCCCGATTCCTAGTATCCAGAAGCTAACCTGTCATCTGTGCTGTAGCTGCAACACCGAAGAACCGAACATCGGCCAACCGTGAATTACCGAAAATGCAATCCTTCATTCTGTCACTGCACCCGTCGCCACCGAAGGTCATCGATGAAAACCAAAGAACTCATCCTCACCACCCAAGCCTTGCCAAGATCCACAGTGATTTTCAGCTTTGTGGGACATCCACAGCTGGTGTAGCAACATGACCAAGGAGACCATCCTGATAGACCTTAATTGCTGCCTTTCCGACACTGCATGGTTCACTTCTCCTGCTCAACAGAAATTACCCAGTGATTAATTTTTCCAGGGAGTGGGTGCATCCTAGAGGGGCATAGTTGAATACAACTGCAAAACTCCACTATTTTGCATTCCAATGAACCCAAGGTACTGTGACGAGGAAGAGCGGCTTCCTCCCTCAGAGTCCATGCAGGGGTCCGACATTCATATTGGGCCCAGCTCTCCAGTTGCTTCCCAGGTAATTCGGGGTGGTGGGAGTTGTAGAAGCAAAAGCAGACAATTAATGAGCACATAAGGACTGGACATTTACACAAAAGCAAAACATAACTTACCTTAAATTGCAGGTTGACCAGATGGAGAGATCTCCACACAGAATTGCATTTTTTCTCTGAAAAGTATTCTGTCAGTGTTCTAAAATACTTTAAGTCTCATTAGTTTGGTGGTGCAGGAAATGTGGCGGTAATTCCATTACCACCACTTTATGTGCACCACCAAACTACAAGTTCCCCGGTGGGGTTGACTGATTTACCTCCAGCTAGTAGATGGAGGTAAATCGAGCCCCCACCCGCAAAAAAACAGCCAGTATTACCAGCCCCTGGTTTTTAATAACTGATACCAGTTGGTGCATTACCGCTGAACTAAGAATAACTGTGATAGTACTGTATATATTGTGTTAACTAGTTGAATAGAATTTCATATTTCAAAGTGAGTTTTATTTATTTGTATTTATCCACCTAACTCTTATAGCATTAATAAAATATGTTTGTAGACATTCCTTTGTGGGCCAACCAGTATCACCTCCCATGAGTCTCAGACATGGTTGATTGACCATTGCTACCATTTGAGAGCCTTGGCTATGGTGCCTTTGTGCCTCTACCAAAATCATATGGAGGGTAGTATCACAGACACCCCCTCCAGTCTTTACACTGGTAGCAGAGTGGTGAGATCACTGGTTTTAGGACTCATTGTTTAACCTTTCTTCCTACAAAATATCAACACATTAGTGTTTTAAGGTTAAGTGATATATACTGAAAATACATCACAACAAACAATAGAACATATTGCTAATGTTAAACTGACCAGAATGAGCTTGGAAGCTCTACAAGATGCTTGTGAAGTGAGAGATTTATATTTTGAGGATAGGTCCAGGGAAGAGTTGATAGCTGCCCTTGAGGATTACCAGCCAGATTCTGATTCACCTGATGAAATTGGGGAGGGTTCTAATGGGGATCTTGCCCCTGAGGATACTACAGATTCAACCAATGGGATTTCCACCTCTCCTGCCACTTCTATTCCAAAACCCAGCACTGTTCTTCAGGGGGATGCCCTGAGAATTGAACTACTGAAGTTGGAACGGTAACAAGAAAAGTTAGTCTTTCAATATTAGAAGTTAGAAACATTCTAAGTTAAAGAAGGACACATTGGCACAGCTAGTGATGCTTACAGACAAAGCCACCGAGAGTCATTGCATCCAGCTGGAGAAAGCTTAGGCATACACTACAGCTAGGTCAGTTTAAAGTATCAGGTCATCTACCACCAATGGCATGAAAGGATTCTGATATTCTCCAATTAATAGAGGTATTTCAGATGGCTTGTGAAATCCATTATGTTTGCTGAGTAGAGTGTAATGACTGGAGGGGAGAATCTGTATTTCTGCCCCCTTTACAGTTGGGGTAGATGCACAGAGCACCCAAGCCAAGGCTCTCTATATGGTAGAAATCGATGAGTAACCAAGGCTGAGACTCTAGGGAGGTGATGCAGGCATGTTCTTAAGTACAATGAATAACCAGGCTCCACAAAGGAATGTTCACATGCTATGTTATGTGATAACACAGTTCATTTATATATGCATCAATAAATAACACACTTTGCAATCAGGCAAATCTATCCTAATAATAGTAAATATATACACATCTATGTGGTATCACAATGTATTTTTGATTCAATTTAGAATGCGACAACTGCTGACAGTTACTAAAAAGCATAGGAATCATAAAGCATTGGATAATTGCATAGACATTACTGTAGAACGGCAGGTTTTCTTTTTAATTTAAAATGTTTTGTTTGATTTTACAAACTTTTCATTTATGATACTCTCTCAATTTCACATATTTTTACATTTCATTTGTTTCAGTCCATTAAGTCTCTTTTGTGATCTCGATCCAGAATTTAATTATTGTAATAATAAGCCACTGGTTGTTTCCTTGAAGTAAGTTAGCCCATCTTTCTTCGGTCGTCATCACTTTTTTCGAGATTTTGAAAAAAATCTCTGTAGAGTTCTCTTTTTTCTTTCAACGTAGGAGACACCATGATCAGATGAAATAAAGTTTCTATTGTTTGGTCTTCTTTACAAAATCTACAATCCGGGGATGTGATGTCTGTTTTGTCTATCATCGCTAGATACTCTCGGGTTGTTAATATGTTCAGCCGGTAACATAGAAACAAATCACGAATCATTCTGTCTGGAAATTGAATTAGATAATGGGGTAGTTCATTAAGAGCTCTTACCTCGTTATCACATTTAAGGTAGCGTTTATATGTTGTTTGGATCTCTACTGTTTTTATCCAATCATTGGTTTTTATTTTTCGTTTCGCCTGCTGAGGTATCCTAATCAACATCTCATCCGATATTTCTTTTAGTTGCATTTTTCTTTTTATGTTTATGGTCCATGTCGAAAGAGCTGAGGTTTGCAGAGCTTGTTCTTTTTCTTTTAATATTTCCAGTGACAGAATCTTGTCATCCAAGATTATCTTTCTATACAGATCCTTCTGCACCCATGTAACTATAGATTGGATTGACTGTAATCCCAGTTCAAATCGGATCCTTGCTATTGGGAATGATTTTGGGAGGGCTAGTGTCTTCCGCCAGTATAGTCCTTCAAGGTAAGGCCAATTAATAACTTTCTGATCTACTAAAGTTTCGCTGGTGTAGGTTATTATCGGAACTACCTTTTGCTTATATAACAGGGTGGTAGCCTTTGCTGAATATGTGCCGTATTTCAGGTGAAAAAACCTCCCTTGTCTTGCAAGGGATCTAGCCTTGCCCTCAATGTGATTGCACCATTCTTTTTCGTTTTTTGAGGAATTGATCAAAGCACCTAAGTATTTTATTGTCTTTGTTGTGGTTATTTCTTGGCTTTCTAGCAGAATTTTTATGGGCTGTTGGATTTTCCGGTTCTGCATAAAAAGTTTCATTACGTTTGTTTTGCATGTGTTAATTTGCAGATCGTTTTTGCGCATGTACCCTTGTGCTCTGTCCAGGGTTTCTTGTAAGCCTTTTGTAGTTTTATCAAGTATGATGATATCGTCAGCATAGATTAGTGTTTGGATTGATTCACTATTAATCTTCGGTGGATTTGCTTTTGTATTTTGTATTTGTTCCTCAAAATCATTGGTGTACAAGTTATATAAGCAAGCGGCTAGAGGGCATCCTTGTTTCAACCCATTCCAAGTCGGAATGGATTCTGTGACCTTACCATCATTTGTTAGGCAAACTCGGACAGATGTATTTGAGTACAATTGAATTATTGGATTTAGAATGCAAGAAGGGCAACCCCATGATGTTAGTTTTGTCCAGAGTTTATGCCTGTTTACGGAGTCAAACGCCATTTTCAGGTCTATGAAAAGGGCATAGACTTGTTGTTTTCTTATGATTGCTTCTATTTTTACCATATTCAGTAGCAATAGGTTTACATTGGTTCCAATCTTGGTAACAAACCATGTTTGTCTTTTAGCTTGCCTTTCGTTGTTTGCTGCCCAGTTATTAAGTTGTTTTTGTAGATGGCTTGCAAAAAGTTTTCCCAGCGGATCTAATAGAGCTATTGGTCTGTAGTTACCCAGATTCTTTAGGTCACCTGCCTTGTAGATTGGAATTAGAATAGCGACTGTCCAGGTATAAGGGATCTCCTTTCTTTTCTCTATAAGATGTAACAGCTGAACAAGGAATTTTGCCCATTCTTCTGGTGTTGCTTTAAGGATTGCATTTGACAGCCCATCAGGGCCTGGCGCTCTGGATGGATTTAGGGCTTCGATTTTGATTTTTTTTTGTTGTCTACTTCCGAATTGAAATTCCAAGTAAAGTTATCATGTTCTCTGATTTCTGGCAAATTCGACGATTTGATGTTATATACGTCTAAGAAATGCTTGACCCATATGTGAGACTCCACTTCTTGTATCAATGTTTGTTGTTTTGAACTGTCATTCATCATTGACCACAAGTTTCTCGTGTTTGTCTTTTGTAAGGCCTTCAAAATCGCTTCAGCATCAGTTTGTTTCATCATCGCCTTGTTTGACTTTAGGAAATTGGAATATTTTTGTTTTTCTTTTTTTATTTGGTTTTCAAAATCAGGTTCTTTCTTTTTTTTCAATTGCCGTAGTCTCATTTGGTGGTCTTGTTTCTTTTTCTTAATTTCTAGATTATATTGATGGCCATGAGAAGAATTAGCTTTGGTCGTAGATTTAACTTGAATGTGTTTGTATTTTTCCAGAATCCATCCATAATTCAACTTTACCTGGTCTTTCAGTGGGGCCTCTTCAAAAGTAGAAAGCAGTTCAGATACTTGATGGCTTCGGATTCTTAGCTTATTCTGCCCATTCAATACTTCAAGTTCTGGTAAATTTATTTGCTCCACGATAGTTTTTTGAGCAATCCAGGAAATTGAAATTTGGTGGTGGTCACTAGCACAATGTGATGTATTACTGGTTGCAATTATTAATTTCTGCAAGGTTTTAGAGGCAAATATATAGTCGATGATTGAGGTGGAGGTTTCACCTGTCCAGGTCGGGAATGGTAATCCTTTCGCATTCGTTGGTTGGTCAGTTAGAGTGATATTACGAATTCTCATTTCCTTCAACCATTTACATGCACGAGGTGACATTTCTTGCGGAGTGCGTTTGTGGCCTTCTTTATTGAATAGATGGATGTTAAAATAACCTACTATGATAAATTAATTACAGCTGTTAGAAAGCGCGATGGAATCAATTTCCTCACAAATACCATCATTTAATTTGTTGTCGCTAATCGCAGTAGGGTTCCAATAAATGTTAAAGATTGAAATGCAACAATTATCTAAACACTGTGTCGCGCTGTTGTCATTATGTGCTGGATTGTAGGCTGGCATGCAAATAGTAATGTATTGCGCCCAAGGATTGATGTTCTTTCTTGCTATTATTGACCACGTAGCGTTGATTTTTATTACGATTAACATTCCTGATGCCGGTCTGCCTTTATTTGAAGATATTGCGGGATTCCGCCAGGTTATGTATCCGTCACAAAGAACCTCTTCAGTTAACCAAGTTTCTTGTAGACAGATTATTTCTGATTCTGCAAGAATTGTAGATGGGTTTTCCAGAAGATGTTTGTGACCCCTTGAATTCCATGATGTTGGGGAGATTTTATTTTTGTCAGTTTCTTTGTTCTTTGGTTGTTATAAATATGTTTTCCTAGGCACTTGGTTTTGGTTGTCTCTGTTAGCTTCATGTCTTTGTTTCGGGGAACGTGTGGAATCTCTCCAATTTTTACTTCCATTTGTTTCATTCTTTTTTTTGTTGTTTATATTTTGATCAAGTAATGCAATGTTCTTAGATTTTTTTCCACCATCCTTCTGGTTACAAAAATGTCTTCTGTTTTAAATCTGAGTTTTTCAAATTGATGGTTCGCCGCTAGAACCCGCTGCATAGTCTCTTCTGTGTAGAAATCTATGTGGGCTTCTTCAATATAATTCTTGTCTGGGAAGATGATTACTTCAATATTGTCCAATCCAATTGTTTTAAATTGAGGTATGGCTTTGAATTAGCGTAGAGTGTTGGATCTGTTTAGCATCACCGGCACTTCTGTAGTTAGTGTCAATTGAAACAATGCTATTCTATAGGCATGCGTAGAGCTCAGTGGATTCTGGAACTTAGGTTTTGTAATAGGAGGACTTCCATCAGGCAATGGTCTGTCAGTTTTCCTTGCACTCTTCTGCCTTTCTGCAGATAACCATGTTTCATCGTTTGATACCGATGAATATGTAAGAGAAATGTTGTGCAGTTGTTCGTCCGATCTTTGCGTAATTATTGAGGTGTCCAAGGATGTCTCATTGCATTCATCGATAACTATCAGTGCGTCATCTTGTGAGTTTATGGAAATTGAGTTGTCCTCCGACGATTCCTCACTAGTCAAAATCTCTAGTACAGGGACCTTAGTTGTTGGCAAGTTTGTTGCATAAAGGTTGATTTCTGCTATCAACTCATCCAATGGTTCGGGTAATACTTGATTAGCAATTTGCGGTGTTGGATTCGATATCTTTGATGCAACCAGAGTTGGGTTTAACTCTTTTTGCACTATGTTCTTGGTTGCAATTCGTTGGTTAATTGGCTGTATTTTGTCGCCTAATGATTTTTGAATAGTTTGCATTTTTCTCAGGAATGCACGTGAACCCGTTTGCGATTTCTTGATTGCTTTTTTATGAATTGGTTTATTCAAGGCATCTTGGCCTGCCATTCCTCGTTTGGATAGGTCGAATATATCGAATGGTGTGCACATCGGTGGTTCATTAGTGCCTGGGAATACCGAAAGTAAGGGATTATTTGTTTCAATCGTGAAAGGTTGCATTTCATACTGTGTTGTCTGGTTGATGTTAATGCCATTGATGTAACTTTTTTCATCAGTTTGTGCTTCTTTCGTTGTTGCTTGGAATTGCGGTGTCGTATATAGTTGTTTTTTCGCTTTTTCGTCTATTCATTTTTTTGTTATAGTTGACACTGTTTCCATTAGATTCTGTTTGTCAATGCGATCCACTCTTGCCATGTCTGCTAGACGTGATTGCCATGTCCTGGACGTTTCTGCTTCATATTTCATTCGTTCTTGTATGGCATTTGTGAATCATTCAAACTGAGTCTGTTTCATCATATCATCGCTAATAGTGTCGCTTGATCTTTTGTTGCGTCAAACATGGTTTCCTGAATTTTCAGAAATGGAATCATTGCGTTTGATAGTACTGCAATCAAGGTGTTTTGCAAGTCTAACATCGGGGTAGGCAGTCTCTGTGGAGATTTGAACGAATCCCTCATCAGCTCAGAGTGCGTGCTTATGGATAAAGAGTCTCTGATCTTTGGTTCTTTACATGGTTATCCAATTTTTCCATGAGTGTTCTTGCTGTTATTTGACTTTCTTTGTGTGCTATCGGCGTTGATGTATTTATTTCATTGATTTTTGCAGTTGGAAGGATTCCCTTAAAAAGTTCATTTCTTTTCTCTTGGGAGTCCATTATTGCATCTATCTCGGTGATATCAAGCGACAGGCGTGCTATCCTGATAAGTAAAGACTGCATGTTATTGTCACAGATGGAATTGGTTGGACAATATGTTGACTGCCAATGCAGTTTTGCTATCCTACTCTCTCTTGTAATGATGGAGTAAAACAGGAATCTTCGGATCCTGTTTTTTCCAATTTTTCGCTTTGGGCTTTTCTTTGACTTAATGATACTGTAGCTGCTGTAAGATCTGCTTCTGTTAACTTCACCTTGGATGAAGTTTCAGTTGGTAATATGAATGTTAGCTCTGTAGTACTTCCAACTGTATAACGGATGTATTCATCCATGTTGTCAACCATAGGCACGGGAGTCTTTAGTGTTAAATCACTGATTTTAACTTTTATCGCAGGTTTCTGAATGATATTCACTTTATTTTTAGCTGAACTGGGCCTCTCCTGTATAGATGAAATAGTTGTCAGAGGGCTGATATTTGCGTGTGATGTCAGTCTATTTTTCAAGACTACAGATGCTTCTAGTTTCTCTTGTAGTCTTGTACGGGGTTTGGCAGTATCCATCTTATCTATTGGTGGTGGTAGCTGAAACTTCTAGCAACTTAAGAAATAGAATTTAGGTGTTTAGTATACACTTAACAGCCGATCGCGCCGACTCCAGCCGAACAGCAGTTAACAGCGTGCCCTTTCCTCCACACGGACTTCAGGCCTCAAGGGCCGCGCTGTTCTGCTTAAATGGGATTGCCCAGAGGGCGTGACTTCTGGATGTCACGTGACTCGTGTCACGTGAGAATGTAAATCAGCCTGCTTCGCATCCCGCTCTCCTCAACTGCTGTCGGCTGATGTGCACTGACAGACTTACGTGACTCGGAGCGGTAACAGAGTTTCAGTCAATGAAGGTAAGTGAAGTGAAGGCAATTCCAGTCCTCCAGCCGAACAGCAGTTAACAGCGCGCCCTTTCCTCCACGCGGGCTTATATTTAGAACATTGGCAGAATGCTTCCTTTAATGTAGATAGTCAATACTGTGTGAGGATCCCCCCACCTGGGCAACCTGTGAGGGAAAAGTTAAGTTGTACTTTACCTTGTACTATCTAAATGTACTTGTTCCCCGAACAGGTTTTGTGGACAGACACAACATTCTCATCAATTGTTGAAAAACAATGATTCTGTAGGTCGCTGTGCCAATTCGCTTTTCACTTGATGTGCTTTGCACTCTGAGGAAAACTTCACTGAGAAAGGGCATGTTTGGCTCGCTGCCATTCCCCTGAGCAGACGCTGGGGGGAGGTGAGAGAAGGTGTGCTACTGCATACTTGGACCTATTGTGCTCTCTCCCCACATGTTGCCTCACCCTGGTGTGGTGCAGTTCATTGTGGTGCATTAAGGTTCAAATGTCCCAGAAACAGTGCATTT
Organism: Ambystoma mexicanum; assembly: GCF_040938575.1. Lineage (NCBI taxonomy): Eukaryota > Metazoa > Chordata > Amphibia > Caudata > Ambystomatidae > Ambystoma > Ambystoma mexicanum. The sequence goes on from NC_090931.1 coordinate 1,346,564,307, forward strand.
AAGGGTCGAGGACCGGCCCTTCTACGACCACATTGATGTTTTGCTAATTTCAGTCAACCGTCTCATGAGTGAAGGTGCTGAAATCCGGGGAAAAGGGTGATATGTCCAAATGTCATGTAGCCAGTAATGTCTGGAGAGTCCCAAATGGTAACTATGCAAAAGTTGGTGCAGATTGATGAAATGGTGTGGAATTGTATAGGGAACATTGCTTCGCCAAGCCACAAACCCACAAATTCAGAGTTTTGCTGGAATATAAGGAACAGGGTGGGGTGTCCAAGTGTTGTATAGCCAGTAATGTCTGGAGTGTCCTAACAGGTAACTATGCAACATTTGGTGCAGATTGGTGAAACAGTGTTGAATTGCATAAGGAATAACGCTTTGCCAAGCCACAAGCCCACACACAGGACATGATTCAAGACTAATCTGGGCCCCCTATATGATTCCTGAGGATGGAAGATGCTCTTCCTCATCACAGTACCTTGGGTGCCTTGGCAAGCAAAGTGATTGAGTTTCTTGGCTTTACTCGACACAACCCCAGGAGGATGGACCACCCCCCCCCTTGAAAGAATGATTTGCTGCAATGTCGATGTCGAGAAGAAGAAAGTAACCAAGCAGGGTGGGAAAGACAGCAGTTTCTTTCTTTGTGGTGGTCTCTGTTGGTGGGTCGTTACTCTGGCTGTTGCTACCTGACCTCACACAGGATAAAAAGGTAGCCATAGTCTTTCAGTTTCCTGTCCTACTGGCTATGTAGAGACAAGCTGTCTGACTAGAATAGAAACAACCCTTTCACACCTGACCTAGGCTCACTCTGTTGTCATGTGTAGAATTTAAATCAGGTGTGGGTTGTAATAATTATGTGAATTTCCAGCCACCATACCTCAAACACTGGTTTGTGTTATGTTTAAAGATTAAACTGCCACCTAGATGATAATTCCTCATAATTATTTGATTTTGAAACAGATGTGCATATTTTAAATGCAGCCTCTGCACTGTTGTGACGTGGCTGAGGAATGCAATATGGGCATTAGATGTTGAACTAGGAAGAACAGTTTGGAAGGTAAAGGCAAGCTGACTTTATTTGGTTGATAATAGAAGATAGTGCTTCAGGTAGAAGCTGCCAGACCAATAATGCATTTGATGAGCAATTATTGAAGGAATCATATGAGGGCCAAGAGATTTCCTTTCAGGAAAAATAGTTCCAAACGATTATTCCAACTGCACCGCACAAATAATCCTACTGCTAAAGTGAAAGATTTTGAAGGATATAGGCAGGGGGTTGTGAATGGTTTTGAACGTTGTTTAATTATTAATTGTAGACCTCAAGTTAATCATCACGTCTGGATAGGGAGTTAGTTCAGAGTGGGACAGAGGGATGATTGTAAGAGTCATGTGTTTAGGGTAGATTTATTGCTAGACCTCTATCCGGTTCAGCTCCTGTAGGTTCTGATAGTTCTTTGCTATGAAGACCTATAATCTACTATACAAATGAATGGTTAAGGTTGAGAATTTCAAGTGTGAACTGGTTGAAATCAGTGGGTGAAGCTGTAGTTTTGGGTGTAGCAGTGCATGTTTGACTGTGTGGGTGGTGGTGCTTGTGCTGAAGCAGAGTGTTTAGGACTCGAGTTCGGTCGAACTGTGAGACAGTAGGTGTCTTGAATGCCTCAGGGAATAAATGCTCATACAGGATACTTTCTCTGAAATATTGACATTTGTTTTGAATTACCTTCATGTTCACTTTGTTGACTTGTAGCATAATTTTGCACTTGTTGTAAAGAAGTGCTTAGCTCTCCTAGCAATGAAAGACTTCTGTGTGAGTATCTGTGTGAGAGTGTGTGGTTGTACGCAATGGGAAAGTTGCAAGAGGAAAGTCTGTGAAGAAAATGATATGTTTTTGGTTTTATCATCAAAGTACATGTTTTCATGATTGCGTTCGTCTATGAAATTCTTTCTATCTGATTGAGAGTTGTAGCTGAATTAGATATTCCCAAACTAACTCACAGAACTTTCAGTAAGTGGCTATTTAGACTGGGCATGTGAGGCTTGTTGAAAAGAAATAGATGTATATCTTGCATATAGATAGTGAAGCCCAAAGTACAGAGTGGACCTCATGGTGAGCATTAACACATTATCGGTTAATGGTGTGAATAATGGGCATTTATCATATTGATGGTGTGGTGGTCGAATGCAAGGAACAAAGTAGTGTTCAACAAGACCAGCTAGACAGAGTAATGTTCATAGTAAAGTGTGGTATAGTTAACCGTATTCATCAACACATTTGAGTACTTATCAATGGTGTAGTATTTTTGTTAGAAGGGCCCTATCAGTGGCTTTTACTAGGTACAGTGGAGAGCACTGTGGCACGATACATTATCAATGGCACATTGTGATTTGATAGGACTTTATAGCCAAGTTCACAATTTGATGGAACTTTTGTGATAATAGGAGTACAAATGTGTACCCTAATAGACCAAATATTGCACATTGGAATACAACCAAATTGACTAAGCCCATATGTGTAAAGGGACACATAGACCAATGGACTAGGTAGTACCAGATATTTCTGGCATGAGATCTAATTTGGATCAATAGAAATGGACAGTTATGATGGGCAAAGACATTATGCTGAGATTGTGAGATTGTGAGACCTTGGTATTCTTTATCCCAAGGTCCCACAATCTCCTATTCCCACTCACACACCTCACAGCACTTTCCATTGATCAACCCTTGATAACAAATTCTCTTCATCCTGTAATCAGACAAAATCATAACTGTGTTCATGCTCCATTCACAAGTGAAGGTGGTCACTCCCCACATGCAATTAGAAACTCAGAATAAAGGACACATCCCAGTACGGAATGAGACCAGGAGATTGGTTGTGAGAGACAACAAATGTTTTATTTAAAATTCAGCATCCAGAGAACTCTGCTGCCTTGAGAGCTCTCTAGCAAACAATACGAGGCAATACATTTTTAAAGGGTTACAGCATCATAGATGGCATTTTCCATATAGTCTACAAATTACATTTTGATTAGTGAGGGGTTAGTTCCCAGTATGGGACTATAGGGGCAGGCTCCATGAGATTGGCTGCCAGCTTTGCAGGCTGGTAGGCATCACGTGGGTCAGCTGGGCTGGTCCATGCAAGGTGAAGATCAGTTCGGGTCCGGGAGAGGCAGCTGGTACTGTCTAACTAATCTACATGCTACCACAGGACATGCAATAAATAATAACCCATAAACTATACCTTTGGTATTAAGAGAGGCCTATAAATTGTACACACTTATTTACATTATCCTGCCTCAGAGCATGAGTGAGGTGAAGGGTGTGAGGGTCTTGCCCTCCAGGTGACTTACTGGGTAGTGAAATTTAACAGTTGTCGGTTCTGGCACTTCAGAGAAGGAGGGGATGGATTGATATGGGTTGGTTTAGGGCAGAATATATGACAACATGAGATTAGTTATAGTGGGGGCACTCTAGCATGATCAGCAAGAAAGGGTCACCCTTTTGTTACATCAAAAGAAGACTGAAGGGGCACAAGGTTGAACAGGCAGTAACTTTCCAACAGTGGGGGTGAGAGGTGCAGGAGCGGTTTTGTGGAGACGGATGGGCCACAAGTCATGATTTGGCCCAGTCACACGCAGGGCAGTGATCTCAGAGGAAGGATGAAAGAACACATTGTTTGCTTGCAACAATTTGCACCAGAGCATCCGTGAGAAATGGGCTTGAGTGGCACAGGCGCGGGAGGAAAAAGGTGGGGGCTGTCAGTGCTTGCTGTGCGCGGCGCTGCTGAGGGGAGAGAAGTCTTCACAGATTCCAGAATGCGGCCTAGTCAAAAGATGGAGTCTGGGGTACACACAATGGAGTCCAAATGTATCTTGCAGTAGCCCCGCTCCTGTAGGTGCCAGGGACTTCTCCAATGGGACCAGGGAAGGACAAGGAGGGCGTCCTCCGACTATTGCAAGAGCAGGTGGTTGTTAGGCAGCATCACCTGCAGTACCATTTGGGAACACTACAGGCAATTAAGACTACAAATGTAAGCACAATTTCACCTTTGGTGCAAGCCTGTACTACACAGTAAAGTGGTAGCGATGGCTGAGCAGCCAGACTTATCTTAAGAGTTTAAGTGAGCAGTAGAACAAGTTACACAAAGGACCAACCAATACAGTGATTCAAATATACACTTACTCAAGGTTTCTTGGTAAAAGAATATACATTTATTTACTCAGTCAGTTAGAAAACATTACACTAGCATAAGCAGCTCAATATCACACACTAATAAACCACAAAAATACAACCGGTAAGTTAATGAACAAGTTTAGCTCCAATGAAGTGGGAGCAAATGGCAGTTCAGATACTTAATAAAGGAGTAAAGACAAGGTTATAAGAATGGACAGCCTAAATACATTCATAAGCAGGGCAAAGGGTTTCAGTTACCTAGAACCAGTAATTATTCTCATAGGCCTGGGGCAAATTCAATTGTTCAGAGTCATTGTATAGGATAGCACAGTTCTGGTAGATAACGGTTAAGTCTTTGCCACAGAGTTTAGAAGAATTTAGCTAGGCGAAAAGTTTGACGAATGTTTAGGGAAGGACAAGCCTTTGAAGTTGAGAAAGTTTCGACGAACCCTCGCAATGGCCGAAAAGATCTCTGGACGCGTTTGCATAGTACCATGGTATTGAAGAAGAGCTGTAGCTGAGGCAGTTGTTCCTGGCAGTTCGAGCAGATCTCGCTGTTCCTGAGCTTCAGTCGTGGGGACAAGAAGAAGGACGTCCATAGGTTCCTGCACTGCCCAGGGATGAGGCCAAAAGCTTATCAAGACGTTGGTTTAAGGTGTGAGTGCCTTAAAGTCCACGAGCTGGTTTCCTTCCCTCTGGCTATCCAGTTTTCAACAGCACTCTGATGAAAATTGGGCTAGATGGGAACTGTAAAGCTCACCTGACTCCCCCGGAGGCGCTGGCCTGGTTCGCGCTGCTGTGACCTCTTCTAAGGTGATGCGCAGGGTTCGGAAGACGGACTGGACCGGGCCCCAAAATCTGGCTTGTCTGGCTCGCAGAAGTATCCTTCTGTAGGCGAAAATAGGGGATTAACTGTCTGCGGGGTAATGCAATCGGCCTCCCACTTTCCCCTCTCACCCTCCTCGAAACCTTTCTGTGATTCCTCCATCCTGCTTCTGATGCAGGGGCGCGTTGGTATCCAGTTACTTCACTGGATTTTCAGATTGGTGAGAACCAAACTTGCTTGGCTTCCAGGTAAGTTTTTTGATAAGAGGTTCCCCTTGTGTCCATGCATTAATGTACTAATGCTAGTGTCTTTTTCCTCATAGGGGCCGGGGTACGGAATGCCGGGGAACAGGCACCGACCCGAGATGAGAGGTGAAATCCTTGTAGAAATCAGGTAAGTCTTTAATGAGCGTTTTTTGGTAATGTCTTTTCATTCGCTCATTAACGCTGATGTCTTTTTTTCCCCTTAGGGGCCGGGGTCCAGAAATGCCAGGATGCGGTGCGGACCCAAAATGAAGAGGGAACGAATCAACAGGTAAGTCTTAACATGGGGGTTTAGCTTTCCTTATTCCCTTCTCTCTCTCACCTTTTGTTCTTGTATTTTTCTCCCTAGGTGCTGGGGCGTGACTGCGAATCTGGATGATCGCTGCTGAACATGGAGGCGCCCTGTAAAGGTGAGTGGAATGCGGCGCTGCAGCGATCGACGCGATGAGCTTTTAAATAAAAGTCTTCCTTTTCCGGATTGTCGGCGAGATGTCTCCGGGATGCGGATTTAGCAGGTAAGGACTTTTCCTTCTTCGGTTCTCTTCTTCTCTTCCTTTGGAGGTGATCCAGGATGCTGGCAGGCTTGGCAGAAGTCAGGATGCAGGAGCAGACACGGTGAGCGTCCAGCTGCTAGATGCAGAACAACGCGAAGCACGTGTGGCTGTTCGGGTGGGGTTTAAATAGCCTTGGAAGAAGTTCCAGGTATGTATCCTTCCTCCAATCAAGTATGTATCCTTCCCCGACCACGCCCGGATGGTAAATTAGTCCCACAGGTAAAGTAGTTCCTTTCAGGCCTCAAGGAGGCCTGGATCCTGCAGCATGGTCTGCATCAGGTAAGTGCACCCAAGCACTCCCATAATGAGCCTGGCGCCCATGGCGCCAGGACTGATGTCTCTTATGAGCCTGGCGCCATAGGCGCCAGGACACTGTCCAAAGGGCCCCTATATGGGGTTGCTGGGTCCTTCCTTGGGGACTGGATGTCCGCTTTCGGGGATGCAGGGCTTGAACCGGCTCCCCGGGAGCGGGCATCATGACAGCACTCCCCCCCAAGGCCCCTCCCAAGGTTGTTCCCTCCGGGGGTTTTGGTTTGTCTGGGAAGAGTCGGTGGAATTTCCTGACTAATCGAGGTGCATGCACATGGTCGCTGGGTTCCCACGACCTCTCCTGAGGTCCGTACCCCTTCCAATCAATTAGGTAGAACAGTTTTGACCTAAACATTTTTGAGTCTAAAATGTTCTTCACTTCGAATTCGGGCTCCCCATCTATTAGAATAGGTTCTGGAGGTTTGAGTAGTCTGGTTCTGGGTACCACTGGTTTCAGAAGTGACACATGCAAAACAGGGTGAATTTGCATACTAGCTGGTAAATCAAGTTTAACAGCCACTGGGTTAATTATTGCCGTAATAGAATAAGGTCCCAGATATTTAGGGTTAAAAGTTCGAGGCCCTTTGAGTGGTAAATGTCTGGTAGCTAACCACACTTGATCCCCAATCTGATACAGAGGTGCTTCACTCCGATGTAGATCAACATTCTCCTTGTATTTTCTCTTGGTTTGTTGTAAATGCGTAGTTGCCTCTTTGAAGGCTTGGGTAATTGTAGAATGCAGATGTTCTACTGCCGGCATTCCGAGGTTCTGAGGTGAGTCAAGGTTTGAGGTTCGAGGGTGATGCCCAAACAAAGTATAAAAAGGACTGTGGCCAGTTCCAGAGTGTACCGAATTATTATATGCATATTCGGCTATCCAAAGAATGTCTTTCCAGTTGCTTTCAGATTGCTGTAACATACACCGTAAGTACTGCTCAAGGGTCTGATTTGTCCTCTCGGTCTGACCATCGGTCTGAGGGTGGTGACTGGTCGATAATCTTACGTCGATCTGCGCCATTTGACAACATTTGCGCCAGAAGTGGGAAATGAATTGGCTTCCCCGGTCAGAGATTAGTATAGATGGGAATCCATGTAGCCGAACAATATTTTCGAGCAATTCTTTGGCTAGGACAGAAGCTAAAGGTAAACCTTTCAAAGGAATAAAGTGGGCCATTTTGGAAAACAAGTCCACAATTACCAGAATAGTATTGTACCCCGAACAAGGAGGCAGGTCTGTCATAAAATCCATTGATAGGGTGTGCTAGGGTGCTGGAGGTATGTCTAGAGGCTGAAGGAGACCGGCTGGTCTTTTCTTTTGACTTTTATTTTGGGCGCAAACACCACAGGACATCACAAAAGATTTAACATCTTTTCGCCAAGAGGGCCACCAAAATTGTCGTTTCACCTTTTCCTCTGTCTTGGCAATACCGGGGTGTCCCTCTATTAATGTATCATGATAACCGGAAATAACTAGTTCGTGTAATTCCTTACGTGGCAGGAATAAGCGTCCTTGCAAATAAGGTAAACCATTATCTATGGTAAAGTCTGATCCCTTTTGTATCCAATCCTGTAAGGTTGTAGTGTCCAGGAGTTGTTTCACTCTGGCTTGGATGTCTTCAAGCGTCTGTAACGAAGTCATGCCTAGAATCCTCTGTTCGGGAATTATTGGTACTGGCTCTGAGTTTGTATCAGATTCTCCCATTCCAATTCGAGATAAGGCGTCTGCTTTGCCATTCTTGCAGCCAGGTCGATAGGTAATCACGAAATCAAATTCAGCGAAAAACAAAGCCCATCGGAGCTGCCGTGATGACTGAGCCTTGGCGGTTTTCAAATACTGTAAATTCCGGTGATCAGTGATCACTGTGATGGTATGTCGAGCGCCAAGCAGATAATGCCGCCAGGCTTTAAAAGCGGGCTTAATGGCTAACAGTTCTTTGTCAGTGATTGCATAATTAACCTCGGGTGCCGAGAATTTTCTGGACCAAAATGCTACGGGATGCAGTTGGTTGGTTTCGGGATCCCTTTGGGACAGGACAGCTCCCATGGCTAGGCTGGATGCGTCAGTCTCGACGACATAAGGGAGATCTGGACGCGGGTGTTTCAATATAGGTGCAGAGGTAAACTTAGCTTTTAAATCCTGAAAGACCTGCTCGGCTTCTTCAGACCATTCAAAACGTTTATTTTTCCTCAAGAGTGCAGTAATGGGTTGTACCACGCGTGAAAATTCCGGGATAAACCTGCGATAGAAATTGGCAAAGCCGAGCATGCTTTGAACCCCTTTTACAGAGCTAGGTGATGGCCATTTGAGGATGGCATCCACTTTTATTGAGTCCATTCGGACTCCTTTGGGTGTCAGGATGAAACCTAGAAACTCGACTTTTGTGGTATGGAAAACACATTTCTCCAATTTAGCAAATAGTTTGTGTTGGCGCAGTTTTTCAAGTACTGCCCTGACGTTATTTCTGTTATCAGATTCCGAAGAGGAGTACACCAGAATGTCATCGATATATACGACCACACAAACATCGATGAGTTCCCGAAGGACATCATTCATGAAGTATTGGAAGGCAGCCGGCGCGTTACACAATCTGAAAGTCATCACCTGGTACTCGAATAATCCGTATTTAGTACGGAAGGCAGTTTTCCATTCGTCGCCTTCTTTAACTCGTACCAGATGATAAGCCCCCCGGAGATCTAACTTGGTGTACATGCAAGCGTCCTTCACCTGGTCAAGGAGTTCAGGGATAAGAGGCAGAGGATAACGGTTTTTAACCGTTATCTGGTTCAATGCGCGGTAATCGATACAAGTTCTAAGGTCGCCTTCTTTTTTGGGCACGAAGAACAAAGCTGAGGATGCCGGGGACTTTGACGGGCAAATAAAACCATTAGCTAGGTATTGATCCAAATATTGTCTCAAATGCAGGTTCTCAGGTTCGGTAAGGGCATAAATCCTGCTACAAGGGGGTTGTGCACCGGGCACCAGATCGATTTGGCAATCGTACGATCTGTGAGGAGGTAACGTGTTGGCCTGTTCCTTTTGGAAGACGTCCTGAAAGTCTTGGTATTCCGGAAGTAGTTGCATGGGGGCAGAGGTTACAGATGCTAGATTAATCTTCAGGTTTTCTAGGTAGCATGTTTGTGTACAATCCGGGAAGGATATTCTCTTAGCTCGCCAATCAATTCGAGGATTATGTGTCTCTAACCAAGGGATTCCAAGAATAACCTGAAACTGTGGAGCCTTGATTACATCGAACACAACACCCTCCCGATGGCCGTCGGGACCAATAAGAGTCACCTCAGTAGTGGAATGTGTTACCGGTCCAGAGGCAATTTCAGTTCCATCGACTGTGGTGATGACATCTTTGCTGGTTTTAGGACGGAGAGGGAGGTTAATCCTAGAGACCAATTCACGATCCACATAGTTTCCAATAGCCCCACTATCGATGTATGCCTTTATTGCATGCAACCGCTTAGGCTTTTCTGGATATCTACGAGAACCATTGGCACAATGAAATGCGAGGTCTGAGAGTTAGTTTTCAAGCTCGGCAAGCGGACCCCTACGCTTGTCGGGCGGAGTCGTTTCCCGAAACAGAGTCTTCATGGTTTTTATCAGCGGCTCCCAACCGCCTTTCGGGACGGATTTGCCGGGCAATCTCGTAGAAAGTGTCCAGAATTCCCACAATAAAGACATAATTTTAACTGCCGCCTCCTTTCACGTTCCTTTTGAGTTAAGGGTCCTTTAACCCCTCCAATTTGCATAGGCTCAGAGACATCAACTCCCTTGGGGTTAGCATGGGTCTTGACCAATACCCGGGTCTCAAACCTGGACCGATCTGCTTTTCTGTTTTGAAGTCTGTGATCCAATTGGACCACTAAGTCTATATACTCGGTGCATTCTTGGGGCGGATTTACAACTTTCCATAGCGCCTGGGTGGGAATTTGTAGGAAGGCTTCGCGTTCTGTAACGCTCACCTGACTCCCACGGAGGCGCTGGCCTGGTTCGCGCTGCTGTGACCTCTTCTAAGGTGATGCGCAGGGTTCGGAAGACGGACTGGACCGGGCCCTCAAATCTGGCTTGTCTGGCTCGCAGAAGTATCCTTCTGTAGGTGAAAATAGGGGATTAACTGTCTGCGGGGTAATGCAATCGGCCTCCCACTTTCCCCTCTCACCCTCCTCGAAACCTTTCTGTGATTCCCCGTAGCGTCTCACCTTAGGGTCTGGAAGGACGAGCTCTCCATCCTGCTTCTGATGCAGGGGCGCGTTGGTATCCAGTTACTTCACTGGATTTTCGGATTGGTGAGAACCAAACTTGCTTGGCTCCCAGGTAAGTTTTTTGATAAGAGGTTCCCCTTGTGTCCATGCATTAATGTACTAATGCTAGTGTCTTTTTCCCCATAGGGGCCGGGGTACGGAATGCCGGGGAACAGGCACCGACCCGAGATGAGAGGTGAAATCCTTGTAGAAATCAGGTAAGTCTTTAATGAGCGTTTTTTGGTAATGTCTTTTCATTCGCTCATTAACGCTGATGTCTTTTTTTCCCCTTAGGGGCCGGGGTCCGGAAATGCCAGGATGTGGCGCGGACCCGAAATGAAGAGGGAACGAATCAACAGGTAAGTCTTAACATGGGGTTTTAACTTTCCTTATTCCCTTCTCTCTCTCACCTTTTGTTCTTGTCTTTTTCTCCCTAGGCGCTGGGGCGTGACTGCGAATCCGGATGATCGCTGCTGAACATGGAGGCGCCCTGTAAAGGTGAGTGGAATGCGGCGCTGCAGCGATCGACGCGATGAGCTTTTAAATAAAAGTCTTCCTTTTCAGGATTGTCGGCGAGATGTCTCCGGGATGCGGATTTAGCAGGTAAGGACTTTTCCTTCTTCTGTTCTCTTCTTCTCTTCCTTTGCAGGTGATCCAGGATGCTGGCAGGCGTGGCAGAAGTCAGGATGCAGGAGCAGACACAGTGAGCGTCCAGCTGCTAGATGCAGAACAACGCAAAGCACGTGTGGCTGTTCGGGTGGGGTTTAAATAGCCTTGGAAGAAGTTCCAGGTATGTATCCTTCCTCCAATCAGGTATGTATCCTTCCCCGACCACGCCCGGATGGTAAATTAGTCCCACAGGTAAAGTAGTTCCTTTCAGGCCTCAAGGAGGCCGGGATCCTGCAGCATGGTCTGCATCAGGTAAGTGCACCCAAGCACTCCCATAATGAGCCTGGCGCCCATGGCGCCAGGACTGATGTCTCTTATGAGCCTGGCGCCACCAGCCATTTAAAGTAGGAAAAGTTAACATTTTACTAATACATGAGTGTTCTGACTCAGGGGAAGCTAAGCAACCTCTCCAGCACTCTATAGTAAGATAGTGTGTGCTGGGTCAGTACATTTAAAGAGACTAGTAAAGTCAATTTAAATTTACATACTCTGGGAGACAGTAGTCAGTCCCAGAGAAGGTATTTAAACCTTGGGAAGTCTGGAAGACATCCCTGTGTCACTGCACTGAAGGTGATGTGTGACACACAGAAAAAGATGATGCCACTGGAGTTGTTTTAAAAATCCATAACTAAAGAACACAACAGTAAAACACACACAAAATACATGGAAGAATGGGAAAAAAGGCACTCACTCTTCCCAGGTAAAAGAATCAAATTCTAGAAATCCAGCAAAGTTGCTGGGGGTCTCAAAAGGTAAGGGAAATTAGCACATTTTGAGAATCCTCCCTAACAGTGGTTCCTTTCGTGTAGAATGTACAGAGAGGAGGGGCAAGCCTTCCACCTCCTTCCTTACACATACAACCTCCATCATAACAGAATTCTCTACCACATGCACCACTTTGATGGGTTCAGTAAATTTGGAGACACCTAAGGCAGATAAGACATCCTTTAACTTTCACCTCACCTATGCATCTTGCTCATCTTTGCTCCTCTCTTTTCTTTATGTTGAGAAGACTTACTGACCTCGTGCGCTTTTTCGACCTTGCTTCTAATCTCCTCCAGGTCAAACACTTTAGATTTTTTAGTCACTTCCTAAACTCACCATGGTCTCAAACAAATTCCAGTTCTTCACTCCCTCATCATCTCAAATGTTGCTACTCCTATAACAGATTACCCCTGCACAATAACTCCACCTCATCTAATGCTCTCCAGTTTCCCAGGGAAGACCTGCTTGCTACCAGGCTCATTTAAATCTTTCAATTAATCCATTTAACATGGGATGATAGATTGGGATTCTAGGATGCCATACCTCACGTGCTTTCAAATGATCCTGCTAAATGAACCATGGTGATGCATTCTGGACAATTTTCGTTTCTGAAAACAAATTGCAGAACCCTGATCACCCTGGCAGTTGGTCATCAATCCAAAAAGCTGAATAATGACTACTTGCTGAAATAGTTAATCAGATCTACAGCCTGTTTGAGCACTGATTATGCATAGATGTGTACAATACTTAAAATGACTACTTCATCCATGCAGGAGTTGGTAGGTTAGCAGGTTATATCAGTGGCACCCTTCTGTTCTCTTTATCCAGTATAGGCCACCAGGACAAGTTCCTTAAAAATGTCCTGATAGCTGGAATTCCAGTTTTACTTGCATGCACTGCACTCATTGCCCTGCCCCTTTTTTGTTCCTTTCAAAGACAAGTAATTCTGAATTTGGTTTGAAGGCTATAACTCTTACTTCACATTTTTATGCTTGCCCAATGAGTAGCGATTGTTTTCTGCACTTCATGCAACACTTTGTCATCTCCATTCATCATCAACATTTGTCCACAAACTCCCCTCTTATGCCATGTTTGCTGATAATTAGAATAGTACACTCTTCACACAATCTGCCAGTCTCTTCCTTCGCTGGCAGACATGAAAAAAATTCCAATGTTACATTGCTCTCTCTAACAATTGACCTGTCACTGTGCATGTTTCCTTGCAATTTTGTTACCTGTGTTTATCTCTTTCTATGCAACTGAATGATTGCACTCAGCTTGTAATAAAATGCTTGATCCACTCACATCCTTATATTAATTTGACCTATGCCTTTGTGACAAGACAATCCCCAAGGCCCCCTGCATCAACAGTAGGTGGTCTGACTTTAAGAGGGCTAATAGTTGCCATGCTAGAGCTTTAAACATAATCGTCTTAATTATCAGGAAACACTTTTCATGCAACCTCCAAACAAATTTTACACCTTTTGTCAGAATGGAGGACAACGTTCTCCTTGTGCTGGTAAAGGGCTTGACAAGCACTCAGATCTTGTAGTACTCATACAAACCTATGAACATCATGAATATCTTTTTATTGCTTGGCTACTCTGCGTCCTCATTTGCTGCAAAATATTTTTTTTTTGCCGGGAACACGATTCCATAGAAATTGTGTGCACTAAGTTATCCACCTCAGACGAAGAACATTTTACTTCTCCCATTTCAGAGATAACCTAGTCACATAAACAAAAACTGCAGAGTAGGTTCTCATGCTCCAATTTTTTTGTAGACTGGACCAAATCTCCTCGTGGAAATCGACCACATTTGCTGCCTGAAACGAATTGGTCATGATGCGCTGCAGCACAGACATGGGTGAAGCAAGACTACATGGCATGCAAAGAAATTAAAACACATGCCTTCCATGATGACTAAGGTGGTTATGCAGCTGTATCTACTGTTATGCAGAAAGCAGATCGAGGATAAGGTTTCATCTTGCATCATCGACAACGCTTATCCTTTCTGATGTATTGACTAAATGGGTGGCCATCAATCATTGTGCTACTATTTAATCTCTGCAGGTCCATACACACGTCTAAATCACCCATATCCTTGGGGCAAGAACTATGGGTGACACCCATAATGAAGCTTCCAGCTCTTTTATGTAGCCTGCTTCCCTAATTTCTTCAAACATATTCATTACTCTTTCCTGTGTGATTACTGGTACTGGCCACCCTTTGCATGTGATTATAGATAGGATAAAGGATTGACCTTTCAGTTAGTATATAAGGGAATGTGTTTATCACATTTTCAGCTATATCATTCAAGTTACTCTTAGAAAGTTGTTCATTTGGTGACTTTTCTGAGGATCTAACTCAGGGTTGTCCAACTCCAGCCCTCAAGGGACAGAAACCTAACAGGGGTTCAGAATATTTCATATTAATATTCATGCAAATGTGCATACATTGATAACCATTGTATTCAATTTTTTTTCTCATGAATTTGAATGAGGTATCCTAAAATTCAAATATGTTTCTCGCCTTTCGAGGCCTTCATTTGGACAACCCTGATCTACCGGGACATGCTAAATTACCTGATGGCGATAACCTAGTAGCGCAGCTTCCTGATTTGCTATGATGACCTTGGCATAGGCCCCATATTTCAAAAACGCAGCTCAGTATCACAATAGCGTGTGAGGCCTACTTTATACTCAGTGTATTCACCATGATTTACATCTGAAGGTTGCTTGTTTCCTAACTTGTGCTTGAGTAGTGAAGGGTATATTTCCTCCTGAAAAATTGTGCATTTAGGGAAAAAATCAAACAAAACTTTCAAAGCCACCCATCCTAGGTGAATTACGCATTTGGTCATAACATATTTGTCCTCCGATTCAAAGAGTACTATGTTGCCAAATGCAGCCTCCTCCCCTTCTGTGTCATCATCCAACAATTAAAATGTGGCTTTTTCTACTCCACTCTTCTTTTTGTCTTTTTTTTTAACAAAATACATTGGTAAAATGCCTCTACTTGCCACACTAGGAATATGTGATATTCAATCAAGACTGAATCTCAAGTGAGCCATAGGTTAGGGGCAAGCACACCAAATGCAATACATTTTCTTAGCATACATACCATTCATATTTTCCGCTTATGCCATAGTATTGGGCTGTCACACCATGTGTATTACGTTTTCTTAGCATTGAGATACTTTATAATTTCCTCTTTAGCTATTTTCTAGATCTTCGTTGTGGGTTTTCACATACCATACATTGCAGCCTTTAACAAGGGCAATCTCATCACCAGCGCTTTGAGGTCATACCAATGATAAATAAGGCGCTATACAAATGCCAAGTAACATAACATAACATAACAACATTGCGGGGACTGCTCCACACCCTCAGAGAAGTAGTCTGATCAAGCACAGGATTGAAATTGTATTTTATCATCCCTAACCTTTCCCTAATCTGCCTGTCACTCGAATCCATCTTCCATGACACCATTGTAAAATGCATCATATTCACAGAAGAAGGACATTTGCCAGAGAGTAGCCACATATTTTTGAATCCTTTCACATTCCCGCTGGCACAACGTGTTGACTTTATGGTTTTCCATAGCAACATTGTTTTAGCAACAAAGTGTTTATCCAGGATGGCTACAGCCTCTAGAAATGCATTCGAATATTCCCCAGGGTGAGGCATGCCTGGAGGTAAGGTACACAAGCCTTGTCTGTCCCTTCACACCTAAGCAGTGATTATTCATTGATTTCACATCAGGTGCTTCAGTTTGTATCTCCAAAGGCATCTATGGAGGCCTTTAATTCACCACAACAATAGTTCCAAGGGATAGATGGAGTTCTTGAAAGTTGCAAGAATATGGATGGTGATTCCATCTGCTGTCCTGCATGATGCCCCCACAACAACAGATGTTGTTACCTAAAGAAGTATAAAATAATTTAAAACAACATTTAGATATGCCAATATTGGGGAATACATCCAACGGCCGAAACATGCACGGAAATACAAGCTCGAAAGTCACTGTGAACAGAAATAAACTTCCCTATGTAGGCCCAACCAGACACCATTAGCCATGCTTAAGTGAGCTATAATGCATATGTCTTGCCTGCAAACATAACCATGTTTCCTTAATAAATACAGCAGCATTTAACATTAGTCAGGGAAACATTGAGGGGGCACTCATGATGATAGTAAAAGAAAATGATTCTTTACACTAAACACATACATAACACATTTAGGCTTAAGGACCCAGTTAGCCATTTCCAAAACATGGAAATCCTAACTCCATGAGCAGAAAGCATCAGCCACACCCTTGCAGAGAGACGCACACATACCAAGTTGCAACTCTCACAGCAATACTGAATGCTGCGCAGGGATTGGTAAAGGCAAGGAAGGCAAATTCATTCCCAGGCCTGAGTTGCGGTAGTGAGGTGATGGGAAAGTTATAAAGGAATATCAAACCCTAGAATTAAAGCACAAACACTGCACACGGATTGGTTAAAACATACCAGCTAAGCGTAGTTCCCACGCCTGTGTTCAAAAGACAACAATTTATGTTCCTAGGCAGTGCTTCTAAATGTATCATAAGAAAAGTCACAAGCTGGTAAGAACCGAACAATGAGCAGTGAAGAGTCTGCCAGTCAAGGCAGAAAAATGATGCTGCAACACTGCCCTCTGTAGGAAAATCCCACTGAAAGAGCTCCAAATGCTAAGGAAGAAACCACACCAAGAACACTGTTACCTATAGGATAGAATTAATCGGGCATCAGTGACCTTTATGGAAACACGTGATCAACCCTCAAAGTAGATAAACAATATTAGTAAAGAGCATATTGATAATATTACAAGTTACATAAACACATATATATTCATGTTATTGTAAGAGAATGAAGTTTGCCAGCAACTAAGTTCTCAGCACATTAGGGCAGAAGCAGGGCAGATGGAATCATGAGAAAGTAAGGAGAAGTAATTTTTCCACTGAAGAGTTGCAAAGTTGAACTGGCGATGAATAGTTCACAATGAAAGGAATGGTAAGATGGTGCCAAATGATGAGGTCTTAGGGAAGGCGATAATTTTGTTGTCACACTGTCACATCTCGCGCAGCGATTGATTGAAACTTACTCAGTCACTCCCTCCACACATAATGTGATAAAAAGAGTATCATCCAATTGGCACCATGGGAAAGGAGTTGATCTCAATGCTAATTAATTGATAATCTGACATCTTGCTCCGGTCACTAGGATAGAATAAGCCAATAGGGCTAGATAGTGCATAGCTTCACCTATAATGCAAATTATGATGTCCAATCCGAGGCCATCAAAATGTGAATAACCTGTAACATTTGTTGTCATTTTTCTTCTGTAATTTGCTATAAATCCAGCCATTTTGTGTTACCTTTTGTGCTATCTTTGTTGAATTTTTTATTATATGGTTGAATGTCTTTTTGATAACTCCTCGGCCTAGGTCATGTGTAATACATTTTTGTTTTTCTCACATCTCGTACATACTTTTTTGGCTCTTTGAATTGATTTCTATTGTTGACTTGGGACTTGCCTTTCACATTTTGGTGTCCTGTACAGGGATTCCAAGCCACCTCCAGACAGCTGTGGGCTCCTCTGCCGCTCTCTTGGGCAAGCAAGGTCTGACCGAAGCAAGCAGAAGATTGAGCAGACCACGAGGAGGTAGAAAGCCCAGGTGCTACCCAGAAGGCTTACCTGATTGCTTCAGGGCCTGGCCTGCCCCCTCGAGTGCAGGCCATTGTGGGGAGAGGCAGCCCCAAGGGACTTCGGAAGACCATAGCGAGGAAGTGAGTATAATTGTGGAAGTGGAATGAGTGACAGTGTTAGCCACGTGGTCTGTTTTGCCTTCTTTTTCTTTTTCTTTCTTGTAGTAGAAACTGAAGAGGGCTTCCATAGCAAGGAGCGGTGAAGTCACGTTAGTTTTAAGACTTGGAAAGTTAAGTGTGAACATCCCTCAGTAAAGGACGTAGGGCAGTGATGATTTGGAAAAAAGAGTGGGGAGTCCTGCACTAGCGAGGGCTGTACCCTCCATCCACGGTAAGGGGCAAGAGGCAGAGAACATAAACAATTGGGTAGATCTATGTGATTTTTCTTTGCACTGTATATGCATATATATGAGCATAGTGAGTGATCAGAGGCAAATGCTGGTAAGAATTTGATTGGGGAAAAGATTGGGGTGGAGACTGCATACGGAAGGGGCATAGTTTTGGAAATTTTGGTTGTGCACAAAGACGTTTTTGTGTTCAAGTTTTAGTATTAGTTGAGGCTTGCTTGCATTTTTGTGCGTACCAGTTATTCCAGGGATGTGCCATAGAGGAGCGGCACTCAGAGGTTGTTTGAAGGCATTGCTTTGATTTCATTTTTTGTAAAGATTATTACTGATCAGTTTTGTTTGTGTTTTTATTATTTAGAGGAAAATGAGTATTCCATTAGAGCATATGTGTAAGGAGCTACCAACTTATAGGGAGAGAATAATCAAATATAATGGCAAATGGGTGGTGGATGTGAAGGGAAAATGTTTACAGCTTGGTCAATTGATGCCACATAAAACAAGAACATAATCAAACATATGTACACCCATTTACTCTTCACAGTATATTAGAATTGTGGAAATTATATGAGGAAGATGAGAGCAGCAATAAAGAAAAGGAGAATACTGAGGGTGTATCCAACCTGTGCCTGTCAGACAGCGCAAATACGACACAGGCTTTGACGCCTGCACAGTTGGTACCCTAGGTAGCTGCAGAAAAGAACACCCAGTCGGCACAGACTCTGCACCTGTTCAGCCAACAGCTCTGTCGACAACTGGACTTTACACCTTAGAACCAGCATCAGGGTATACAAACTGCTAATATAAACCTCCAGATTTTTCAGAAACACACTACATAAAGGGAGCAAGTGCAACTACTGACAGGTGAGATCCAGGGATAGTAAAATTAGAAAATAAATCATGTTAGGATTTAGAAGCATCAATACACAAGCAAGAGGAGGAATTGCAAAGAGCGACAAGGAAAAGGGATGGGCCTTACCCTATGGTAGATGGTGAGATGTGGGTGGCCGGAGAAATATTATTGAAATTACATAAGGCAGTGATAAAAGATGTAAAAATAGAAACTGAAGAGCCAGAACAACATGATTTAGAATATGAATCTGAGGTGTTTGAAAGTGAAGACAAGCAGGAAGAGAGTGAAGAGAATTGGGAAATTGAAGAGGATCAGGAAGAGAGGACTCCATGGGAGAGACGATTAAGACCTCAACCGAGGACAATGACAGTAGTTAGAGGGAAGTAAAAACATAGAACACATCATAGCCCAAAAAGGGGAAGACAGTTTGCCCATTAATTAAAGAAGAAGTAGCACATCACAATATATACCATGGCCCCATATGGACAAGAATCATTTAATCAAGACCTTAACACCTCTTACAGCGGGGAAGGGCAAGAGGATCAGCGCATTAGAAAACCACAAGGCAGGGACTACCTTAGCAATTGGAGATATGAAAAGCCTATTAGCAAACATAATCAGACCAACAAAATTTGGGAATAAGCAGGGCACCCAGGGGTTTGGTTAGAGGGTGATGAACATGATGGGGCTCCATTTAATAACTGTCAAGCCCATGTGTAGGATACATTGAGAAAGGCATACCCAGATAGACCTGATGTAGATTCTATTATGGCATGCACAATGAAACACGATGAGGAACCGACATTGTATAATCAGTCAATTCAAGAAATGTGGTGAGAAGAGACAGAGGAAAAGTGGGAAAAGAATATGACATGCTTTTACCATGTATTACAAAAGGGTCTTTCCACAGACGTACAAGTAGAATTAGACAGAATAGTAGGTATGGATGCGAAAGGATGGGGCAAATTTGTAAATGCAAGATAAAAGGGCAATGGAAGAAAAGGAGTAGCACGCTGAAGCAAAGCTAGTTCAGAAGAAATTGGTGAAGGTTAGCATCGAGGCAGCAGTAGTGACAAACCCTGCAGATACATAACAGCAGTGAGGACCATCACAAGAGTGGACAAATAATCCAGATAGCAATAAATGAGACTGGGGAGTGGTCAAAGGTGCATGGGGTAACTCACATAAAGGGCAGAAGGGAATTTGGAGGAGCATGTTGGTCATGTGGAAAGATGGGACACATGGCTAAGGATTGTTGAAAACAGGTCCCCATGCTATACCACCAGGGAGCACCCTCAACTCCACACTACGCACAAGGGACAACTCAGGGGTTTCATGTCCCAAACCAAGCTGCAGCCCTAGAGCCTATGCATGCCCCAGGATCTGCACAACCCCATAATTTAGGCCTAGAGCAAATTATCACACCAACACAGGGACAGCCCATACACTACCTAACCTCAAATGTAATGCAGAAGTTCACTCAATAGGCTCTGGCTTAACCGACTACCTTACCATCAAAACAGAACACCCTTCCATGAGGAACGGTGACCCCCTACACTGGAGTCAGTGTTTTAGGAAGCAATGCTTTCCAACTTCCAGGGTCCACTACATATACACAGTAGGACAGCCACAACAAGCCCTGATGTGACCAGTTCTCTGAATCACCCCAGACACACACAATGAACCCAAAGTGTAAGTGAAGATAGGGAACATAGTGTTTACCTTCATGGTAGATGGTAGATACCGGAGCCACCTGATCTTGAATAAGGGAATGATTATCTGAGGCAGTTGTAAGGGTACATTTCGCAGATGAATTACCCCTCGAGAGATCGCACCATTACTTTACAGTACAGAGACACCAGTGAACTTAGTGGGTAGGGATCTTCTTCAGAAACGGACTATGACTATTTAATTCACGGAATTAAATTCATGCCACAAAAGGCATGAATAACAACAAAATAGCCATGATAATACAAGCACTTTGCAGCACCAACACAATTCGAGCATTACCATGTATGAGACTCTATTCACCTATGAAGTGACCATTTTGATTGGCTGGTTACAATGTGTACAAAATGTAATTTTTCACCTACCAGCAGAATTCCTATGCAGACCAGCAGTTCCACACGAGGAAGCCCCAGGAACAATGTTCACGTTACACATTGAGGCAGTGATCACGCAAAAAGACACAGTCATCATAACAGGCGCAGATAAGGAAGGGATGGAGTGTGGAGAACAGTACTAAACATAAATCCTACTCTGACATTAAGAGATGTCACAAACTAACAGTTATTTCCAAACATGTACACAGATGGAGAAATAGTGCTCAAATTCAGCATACCTTGACACATGGAAGTACCGCAGACAATACTGACAGGCACGGCAGCACTGTCAAAACTACAAGACGACCTAGCACAAGTGCCTAGTCAACTATGGACAAGCAACCCCCATGGCGTAGAAAGACTAACCAGGATAGGGGAAGTTAAAATCAAACTCAAACCATGCGTCATAGTCCATAAAGTAAAACATTATCCATTATCCAAAGAAGCGGATGAGGGAATTTATCACACGATAAAAGCATTACTTGACCAAGGCATCAAAGTGCCTTCAGACTCACCATGCAACACAGCCATATATCCTCTGAAAAAAGCAAAGGGATCATCATGGAGATTTATTCAGGATCTCTGCCCTCTGAACAACATAGTGGAAGCAGAATATCTGCTAGTGCTGAAACCAGAATACCCACTGATGCAGTCTACCTTTCTGTAATAGATCTCAAAAACGTATTCTTCCCAATCCTGCCACATGAAGACTCTCAATATTTGTCTGTGTTTTCATATTGCGGAAAGAGATTCTGACACACTTGTTTGTGCCAAGGGTACTGCGAATCCCCTAGTGATTTAACAGGGTCCTTCGGATGAACCTAGGCAACATCCACATGACCAGTGCAGTGCCACAGAACGTAGATGACTTATTAGTGTGCAGCACCACAGAATAACAGTGTAGGAAAGACACAAAATAATTCCTGACAATACTTGCAGACAAAGGGTACAAAGTGGACAGCGACAAATTAAAATACTGCCAGAAGGAGGTGGTATATTTGGGACAAATCATATCCTCAGCAGGTAGAAAGATAAGCTCTGACAGAGCCACAGCAGTAAGTAACAAACTGCAACCCAAAATAGTGAGAGAGATTCAACAATTCCCAGGCCTGTGAAATTAATGCAGAACAATGGAATTTGTTTATTGGACACATGCCAGTTCTCTATTACAGGCACTTAAGGAATCACAGAAGATTAAAGCTACACTGGAATGGATAGAAGAGATGGCAGGATGCTTTGAGGATCTCAAAATAGCTATCGGCAGTGCGCCAGTAATAGCAAACCCAGACTACAACAAACATTTTTTCCTATTCTCACACTCAAATGGACATGTCATGACCGCAGGATTCACACAGTGATCATCACGGAAACACAGACCATTGGCATACTACAGCGGTCTTTAGACCCATTAATGCAGGGCAACATTCCACGTGGGAAAGCATTAGCTGTTGCAGCATTAGCTTTCCAAATGTCTGCCACCATAGTTATGGGATTTCTACTCACTTTGTACATTGAGCATGCAATTTTTTCTATTTTAGAGAGAACCAAGTCAACATTCACCACCCAGAGAGCAAGTGGGTATGAGGTAATTCTAAACAGCCCAGCCATCACCAGAGTGAGAGGCCACATAGTCAAACCAGCAACACTTTAGCCAAACTAGTGGGACCCAAGATGAGGTTCCTGATTGTGCGATATATGAAGGAGACCCGGACGAATACAGAAGGGTGAGTCAGGACCCGCTAGACACAAGAGAAGCGCTCTATGTAGATGGGTCATCAAGTATAGATCAAGAGAATGGCCAGAGACACACAGGAGCAGCAACAGTAAAACATGTGAGAAACCAAGAAGAAGAATTCAAATAGTGATTCAACAGAGATTACTCTCACACTATTCAGCACAATCAGCAGAACTTATTGCACTCATAGAGCCCTAGAAGTATCGGCATATTATGATATCACCATCTATACTGACTCAGCATACATGACATCTACATTACATTTAGGACTATGAAGGTGGAAGAGAAGAGGCTATAGAAGGGAAGTTGGGTGGTTGCCAGTCCAATCCTGTTAGCTAGACTAATAGAAGCATCAAAAGGCCCCCTTCATTTAGTACCCAAGGGGAAAGCTGAGATTTAGCAAGTTAAGACAGCTGGGGACGCTTATATGCCCTTTCCTGAGGAAAGTGAAGTGCCTGTCACAGCAGTAAAGCGTGACTACCAGAGGTTTACAGTGCCTTACCAAAAGAGCATATTATTGACTTTTAAGAAAGAGTCCCACCAGAGGAAAAGACATTACAGGTAAAACAGGGATATGCCCTGTAACCCACTGACATCGTATGGAGACATAAAAGCATAGGTAAAGTAGTAATGCCCATAGAATTATTAAATGTTGCCTTAGGACAGCTCCAATTTCCTACGCATGTATCTAAGCAGCACATTGCTGCTGAAATCATAGAGGATTTGTTTGTGCCTAATCTGATCGAATAAGTCAGCAACTTCATGGCAAACTGTAACACATGTCACATGTTTCTCCTTGGACATACTCTCAAGACACTGAAAGCAACACTGCCCCACCCCACATGGCCCTTCAAAGAGCGCCATGTTGATTATATTGACATGGTGAACCTGTGAATCATATGGTTCATATGTACAGTAGTTTACCCATATTCCCAATGGATAGAGGCAGGACCCAGTATGAATACAGATGCCAGATCTGCTGCAAGATTCCTCATAAGGGAGACCTTCTCTAGATGAGGCATTTGTAAAGTCCTGAGGTCCAACAATGGGCCCCACTTTGTAAACAGGTTTTTAATGAAATCACTAGGTTGTTAGGCATCAGACATAAATTGTGTAACTGCTATCACTTGCGAGCAAATGGGATGGTGGAGCGACTAAACTGTTTGCTCAAAATAAAGTTAGCTAAACTGTGCACTACTCTCAAAAAGGGCTGGGTCTACTGCATGCCTTTAACCCTGTTCAGTCTGCACAACCAGCCAAGCAAGGACCATCACCTGTCACCCCATGAAGTGGTGAAGGAAGGAGGATGCATACCTCAGCTGCGCCCACATGAACAGCATCTGATGCACACCGAAGTGACGATTTATTGGGGGAGGTGTTTAATGTAAATCTTAAGAATATGTCAACCTATGCAAAGCTGATCTCTTGTCAGAAAGACACCAAAGTGCACCATCAGGCCCCAACAGATGAACAAGACACAGCAACAGAAGAACCTCTTCAGCTACAACCCGGAGACATAGTCTATGCCAGACAGCACATACAATGCGGAAACCAATCAAAATTGATGGGACCATACAAAGTGGAGAGAGCCACACCAACTGCAGCAAAGCTAAAGAATTGTCACGCCTAGGTACAATTAACCGATCAGCGAAAATACACCAGCACAACACCAAAGTAGTGACAAGAAACAGACGTTGGGACTCAAACACGAATCAGCATCCAAAGCTGAGTAATTTTAAAAGATTCTAGAAAAGTACAATAAGACAATGAGACCATTTGGGCACAGCAAAGCAAGTGCAGCAGTCAATATTCAAGAAACCACAATGAACACTCGTAGAAATGTTAAGAATGTGTTTATAGGGATATGTTGTGTATTTTTCTCTCTCCTTCTTTCTTTTGCACTAATGGAATTACTGAAATTAGGTAGTAACAGGTACAATTATGTAGATAACCTTGTGACAGACACAAATGGCAATTGAATTGAATTGAAAAGAAGCAAATAACTTATTAGACGAATATCATTCAGATGGTGCACATGCGTGGTACGACCTAATGAAGGCCATTAGTAGGGCCCAGGTAAATGAGTCATGTTACATATGTGGGCGTATACCACATGTGGTTGGACTCCTCAGACTGTTCTTATCTAAGGAAGTGCCGACTTTAGTGTGTAATTTGTAGAATGCAAGGGCAGTTTCAGGAACACAAAGTATGAATACAAATGAAAAAGAGTTCCAAAGGCGAAATCCTTTACCCCTACCGGCAAAGTTGTAGTTAGCCGGTCCGGTAAAAGTGCTGGTAAACGTTATTAGCAGCACTTTTATTGTGTACCGGACAACTTGGAATGAGGCCCAATATTCATTCTTATAGATTGATTTCAAATGCGATGAAAGTACACTGCAAAATGCTTAGTCTTGAAGAGGAAACATCAGAGAGATATTCTCTCTCGAATGGAACTTCAGCTGTAGTGTGGCAGGAGCTGGGCATGTGGTTTGGAACTGGGGAGGCTCAGCCCTTCTGCCCCAAAGGCCCAGCCACTGCTGGAATTTACAGCATGAAACACAGTTCCAAGGTGATTTATTCTAGCGAACCAGTCTCTCTTGAGTCTCAGGCAAAACCTACACAGATTAAACAGGACGCCACAACTCCAGGTTCACACATATTATTTGCAAGATTGAATTTGTGAGAATAACTGTGACTTGCAACTCATGACAATTCAATGATGTATGCCATTTTATTTCTGAACATTGAGTTGGCCTCTGAAAAACATGATCAATGTAACCAATTTGTGGTATAACGTAGGAATATTGTCCCGCATGGGACCCTGACTTTAGGTTTTATCACGTTAAGATGACATGTTGTGTTTTCCGAGCACAGTGGAAAATGAAACACACACGAACAAAAGAGAATGCACTGCGTGACATAATTTGATTGGCCGGGTTACAGAAAAGACATCCAGATATATATATTAAGTTTCATTTACGTAATTAGAAATAATACACATATTTTGCAATCATTTAAAGGCAGCCTTGTGATGCAGGCATGGTTTGAAAACCGGCGTTGGAGGAGAATTGTTAAATGACACAGATGTGTGCCAGCGGCCATTACATTTGAGTTCAGGTGGTACAGGGGGGCCTAGCCTGGCCTGTGCTCTTACTTGTCAAGTCCATCTCTTTGATAACTGAAAGGTTGTAAGGTATATCATGCATACGATATTAACTGACACAAATAGCAGAAACCTCTTGTAGCTCACCTGGACCCTTTGCAAAAGCAGCACAAAGCTTTCTGTGGATCATGACCCTGAACCTTGTATTCGTCTCCTGCAGGAGCCAATTAAAATGCCTCAAGATAGACGGGTGTGACGGAGTACCTGGCCTATCATTGATTGGTTATGAATCGTTTACTGACCACACAACAAATAACTTCCCTTGTGGTTTGATCCTGTCAATTGAGAGGCTCCCAGCAAACCCCTACTTTACTTATGTCACCTCTATCTGCAGCATCATTTTAGAAAGTGTATACTGAGGCAGCAAGTGACCTTACAATTGTCCCTATTTCTGACTTATGTCATTCTTCCATGCTTTCATCCTGACGTCTTCCATCTCTTCATTCTTTATTGTATCTCTCCATGTGTTAAATTTACTCCTTTCTCTCTTTAAATCCAGCCTCCCTCGCTCGCTCCCTCACTCCCTCCCTCCCTCCCTTCCCTCCTTCCTTCCTTCCTTCCTTCCCTGACCACGCCCAAGTTGTTAGCCAAATACAACATCTTATATTGTCAACTGTCGTATAATACAAGTATTGGATGCATTCCCCAAGATGGAGCCCAGTGCTTGCTGAAATTAAACATAACAATGTTTACACATGCTTCCCAACCAGACTATTGGTAGCACAGGAGATAGGACACCCGCCTTTGAAAAAAGAATCATTCTTGAGATCTGCGTTCGAACCCCTTCACTAGCGCTCTACCTTTTTTCATTTTGTTGCTGGCTTATTTTTTTATGTACAGTTTTATGACCTAAAATGGCATAACACATAAACAAAACAATGATACAAATTTGACTTGTTTCTCAAAATATTGTACGTTTTCACTTAAATGCAGTCAACCATGAAAGACTATTGTAGGCTCTGGGTGTAAATTATTTTTAGGAAATAGTGTAGCCATGTGTGGATCCGCATAACAGTTAAGATCTGGTGCAGACAGGGACTTTAAAGTCAGAGGGAGTAGCCTTGCGAGTTGGACTCCAGCCACTTTTCCAGTGTTCTACTTTCTATTTTGTAATTTTTTATGTGAACTGTAATTATCTAAAATGGCTTACAATTATAGACACTATTTGATTGAAATGGGGACTATTGTTTTTTAGACAGAAGGCCTAGTACAAAATAAAACTCACAATGCACAGCAAGTGATTCATTACAGGAAAGAGATAACGGGGTACCAGTAGCTCTATTTTTCTTTCTTTTTATTATAAACTGCTCACGTCCCTTGCAATTAAAAAAAGATATAAAATAAAGGATACATTTCAGGGAAGCAACAAAAAAGGGAAGCCATGCAAGTTGGGTTCAAATATCTCTGCCATCACGTGTCTGTTGTTTATTTTAAATAGTCGGTGTGACAAAAAGACTTCTGCTCTGCAGGAGTGCAAGGGTGAGTAGAAGTAAAACCACATACTCAACACTCACACTTCTAGGAATCAACAGTAATGTTAATCATTAAGGTAAAACAGACACAGTTAAGAGATATACCTCCTTCGGGTTTTGTGGTAACATGGGCCGAGAGAAGGCTATACTCTCAAGAGGGTTGTGTATGTGATCCAGTAGCAACCCAAACAGCAAAGCATAACAGTCCAACATAAAAGGAATGTCCAATCAAGGTTCTGCAAAAATGAATATACTTTAACAAAACATACCACATGCAAAAATAACTAAATAGAAAACACTGTAGGAAACTCCCACTGTGGAAACTATGTGGAAAGGTTAAGAAGTTGCAAGACTCTGGGCAATAACACAGGGAAGAAGGAAATAATGACCCCGATGTTTGTTAAAAGGTAATTTATAAGGTAAATACCAGCTGGACACAAGAGGCTGAGTTCTTTCTAGCTCCTTTATTTACACAGCATAAGCCCTCCTTCCAGCTCCAGCAACCATAACCACTGTGCAGAACTCACAGGGCACAGTCTCTATATATATAAGCCAACGGAATGCAGCTCATAGAACACTTCATCAAGGGTAAACATGCAAACCACCTGGCAGTGCCCAGGCGCATGAACAGTGTTTAGGTAAACACAAACATGTTTGAAAAGAAACACAGGTCCTGTAACGATAAGTAAATACAGGCCAAAATAACACAACTCCCTTCCACACACAATCCCACCAGAATCACCCCCATACAGCAATGCTGCCCTTGTTCCACAGCGTTCCATCATCAAGGACCATAGCATCACTCATCACCCTAGTTACCCGCATAGGACCCACAAATTTACTTTGACCCTTCAGCACCAAAACTGATTTCTGTACCCAAACGGTGTCTGCATCCTCCACTTTGATGAGACTGACTCTCTTCTGGAGATCAAACCTTGCTTTCATTTCATTGTTCCTCTCTTGGACACACTCCTTCAGAGCCCTCTCATCCCATCCCATTCCACAAATCACATGCTCCCCAAACAAGCTGGACAAACTGCAGTGGCCGCTTTCTTTCTCCTGAGTGCCTCTTAACGGGATGAAACCCATAGTGACATGCGGTGCAAATCTGTAAGCACACACCGTCTTACTACATCTGTTTCTCATTCATTGCCTTCTTTAATGGCCATCTGAATTTCCTACATGGCTCCAATGGTGGAGGGATGAAGCAGAGATGTTCTACAATGCACCATCCCCATGCCAGAAATACATTGTTTGGTCACCCTGGAGGTAAATTGCACCCCATTATCAGTCAGAAGTTTCCTTGGAAACCTTCCCTCTGGTGTACGTGGTCAGGAAATGCCACCACACCTAGTGAATCACCCTCCTGTACAACTCTGGCTTCCACCTACCTTGAGTATAAGTCAATTAATACCAGGTCATACTTCTTATGTCCCCCAGTACCCGTAATGGGTCCCCAAAGCACCCATCACCACTAAATCCCAAAGCAATTCTGGAAACTCCCAAGGCAGAGTGTATGTTCTTAATCTTTTAACAGACTCTCTGGACACGATGCAGAACGTAACCATCTCCTCCACCTCGCTATCTAAACCTGGCCACCAATAATCTGCTCTGAGCTGACCTTTCACCTTTGTCACCCATATGTGGCCCTCTTGAGCCACCTCCACAATTCTACTCCCAGCTCTTGAAGGGGGAATAATACATCCTGACCTGAACACCTGTCCCTCTTCCATGCTCAATTCGTCCTTCACTCTATGAAATGCTGCTAGACCACAATCGCTAGTCCAATGGTCCCAATTCGAGATGATCATCTCTCTCACTCTGGACAAGACCTCATCAGCCCTATCAGCTTGTTGCCACTCTCCCTGTGTGATAGCGCTGCCCCATACTACAAAAACATCATCCTGTGCTTGCTCCTCTTCAACAATTGGTTCACCCACAACCACAGAATTATTTGTCCCAGATAAAACATCTGCCAGAATATTTTCCTTCCCAGGGCCAAATTCCACCCTGAAAGAATGTCCCTGTAGTGAGGTCACCCATCTGACATTTCTGTGGTAGACACCATCAAGTCCCTTTGACATAACAATACTCATCAGCAGCTTATGATCACTAGTGACCTTGAACTCCCCTGCCCACAGAAAGGACTTAAACCTGTTGATGCCTACATCATGCTCAATGCTTCCTTCTCAATAACTGAATAGTGACAATCCTCTGTTCCTTTGTGAGAATGAGAGGCAAATGCAATTACTCTCTTCACACAGCAAACTAAGGATTTCACCAATGTTGGGCAGGGGGAACCTATCCACCACTAAGCATTTGCTGAGTCCATGCAAAACCACACACATCCTCATGCTCCCATTGCTTTTGCACACTACGACCATGGGAGAGACCCACTCCGAGGCCTCCACCGGGACTAATATTCCCTCTCTCTCCGGTCTTCTTACTTCCTCTGTCACCTCATCCCAAAGCACAATAGGTACACAATGGGCTGTGGCTGCCACTGGGTAAACCATTTTTTTGAGCTTGATCTTATGACAAAAACTTTGAGACATCCCAAGCCCTCCCCAAAGACATCATCAAACTTGTGCTCAGTGGCAGAAGCAGCTTGGTTAATCATGGAAATAAGGCCTGCACCATTTGGGTCAATGACAATATTCAAATCACTTTGTTCGTACCAGCCAAGGAGACATCCTCCCTTCTCAGAGACATAAACCCTCACCTTGGTACTCCTGCGAAACATTCTAAGGTGGCAACAAAATATCCCAGCACACCAATCCTAACCCTACTATACATGTTTATGAAAAAGAAAATGTGTTGCTAAGCTCTGAGACCTAACATTCCCTTCCCTTTCCTATAATATACTAATGTAAACTGTTATGACCTAACATGGCATAATGTTGTTTGAAAATTAAAATACACTGATTGAAATGTGCCCTATTGTTTCTTAGACTCACTTTCTTACAACAAAGTACAACTAAGGATACAGATAACGTGGCCACTTACAGCGACAAACTCAAAAGGAGCCAGCCATCTTTGTTTTTATTGTACAATGTTATGAAAAAAATGGTGTGCATTTAAAACAAAAGATATGAAATAAGGGGTCCATTACAGGAAAGTGATGACACAGAACAGCAAGGTGAGTTGTGCTTGAACCTCTTTGCCATTGCTCTACTGTGTATTAAAATGATCAGTATCTCATGCCTGATTATTCCTCGTAATGCAGACAGGGCTTAATAGCCTTGCAGTGATGTCTTTCTCACAAGCAATTGTACATTTAGATTTAGATGCAATTGTATTCATTATTAGTGTGTATATCTGATATCAAATCCCATGTTAACTACTTCCACACTGCATAGTACAGCATTTAGGTTGTATGCATTGGGCCTCTTGTATCTTGTCTCTTCTAAGGTGGAGATTTGTACCTTTCAGATGTGCAATTCCTATTTACCGAGGATGCAAAGGCCAAGTAACCCTGATTATTGAGGCACCAAGCCTTGATTGCTGTACTCAACATTGATCGCAATTAACAAAGTCTTCAGAGCTCTTTATTACCCCACCTGCCTACTTCATCAAGTCCAAAGGGTCTTCAACAGACCTCTTTTAAAGTCTACTATCACTCTAGGGGTAAGGGCACCCAGAGAATATAGTAATTAAGCACAAACATGCATAATTTGAGTTAGATGATAATCAAGCATGAACATGAGCAAGTATGCTACTGTAGTCTATATGGACGTACTAGGGGATAAAGCAGGGGGATGTGCTGTGAATGAGCAATCACATGTTTTGCATGGTCTTGAACACTACCATTTCCATTTGCTCTTATATACATTTAGATGCCTGTATGGGAACATTCACTTCTTTCTTCATCAGAGGACGAAATAACTCGATCACAGCTGAACTCTCTTCTGTCCACAATTCACTGGATTGAATTCACACACCATGCCAAGAAACCATTGCATGAAAATTGGGCAATTGTATCCAGTGTGCGTCCAGGAACTCATGAAGAGGACGCATCCACAGCCTGCAGAGTCGAATCAGGGAGATGCACAATGTCATCATGCTGAGCAGTGACTTGCTGGTGTGCACTGTGGCGGTCTTCAGCGACAAAATCCGCTGCACCTTCCCCAGCATTGCCACTATCCTCTCCTAAGAGGATGATGCTAGGGAGGTGACCTTGTTGAGCCTGGCTCCCAGGAATAGAGCGTTCTGCGACAGCATCAGGCAGGTTTTTGGATAATTGATGGATGACCCCAGCTCCATCAGTAGCTGGACGGTCCTCTCCGTGTGATCGACAGCTATTTCTCTTGACTGGGCCAGGATGAGCCAATTGTCAAGGTACGGGTACACGTGTATCCCCGTAGATGTAGGTGGGCCGCCACTAGTGTCAGGCACTTTGTGAACACCCTGGGCACTGACTTTAGGCCGAAATGGAGGGCCTTGAATTGATTTTGTCTTCCTTGCACCATGAAGCGTAGGAACTTTCAATGTTTCCTGTGAATGGGGACGTGAAAGTAGGTGTCCTCCAGATCCAGCGACATCAAGCAGTCTCCTTCCTCCAGTTGGCCGAGCACGTGCTGAAACATGGCCATCCTGAATTTTTGGGACTTGATGAACTTGTTGAGATGCCGCAGGTCTAGGATGGGCCTCCAAACCCCGTTGTTTTGGAACTAGCTCTATCACCCCTTTATTTAGCATGGCCTGTACCTCTAACAGGAGCTGAGGAATGTGCTGCTCCTGCCGGTCACCGGGGGGATCTGCTGATGTGTTTGCTGAAACTCCAGGGTATGTCAGTGGGCGAGAGATTACCAGCACCCATCTGTCGGTGGAGATATTTTCCCACACTCTGATGAATCCTGTCAGCCGGCCTTCCACTGGGGTGTATGGGCGGGGGTCCAACGTCCTGGCCAGTTCAGTCCTGCTGCAGCGTCTGCGTTCCACCTTGGGGGTGATAATGGTGCTGACCACCTTCACCGAAAGCCTTGGAAACAGCCTCTGCAGGCCTCCTGGGTCATGGACTGGGATGGCTGATGGTACGATGAGGAGCTTCCACCAAAATGTTTAATCGATCTGCTCGACCTTCTGCGGTGGCATGAAAGGAAGAGCGGTGCTGTTGGATAGTGCCGAAGGCACGTGCTGTTTCTGTGTCCATCTTGATGGCCTGCAAGGATTCATTGTTTTCTATAGCCTGTCCCGCTTGGCCATGGCCGTGGCCAGATTCTTCCATAGAGCCAGGCCTTTCTCCCAAACATTGTTCAGGAAGGGCACCACCATGATGGTCTTCCTTTTTGCCTTGCGCCTCTGGTAGAGGAAACCTTCCTTTTTGGTCTGGTCGGTTGTCTGCAGGAAGAGTTCAGTTGCTCTGGTGACCATGGCATTGAAAAACCCCAATTCATCCGGTGGGGATGTCCTCGGCTGCAGAGATCTGCCCTCTGTGATGATGCTGTCATCATCGTCCGTCATTGTTGAGCCCGTGTCTGTCTCCGTGTCTGGGTCCCCCATGGGGGAGGGCACCTGGTGTGGGTGTGGAGGCTGATGTGGAGGTGTTGGATGGCATTTTCTCTTTTTTGTCAGAGGCTGGTCTGAGGCTACCAGGCCAGGTCCTGGGGAATTCTGTTTAGGATTTCCGACACTAACGTGTGTAAGGTCTAAAGGATGTCCAGCAATACAATCCCAGGTCCTCGTGGATCGTGTGTGTGGACTCCTGGTCCTCCTCATCCGAGGAAGAAACATTCATGTTTTGGGGTCCAGCCTGTGGCTAGCTGAGGCCTCCTCGACCCCCCCCCTTTTTTGCATCATGAGGGGTCTGTGTCGGGCTCAGCGATGGCATCCTCTTTTCCGGTTATGTCTCCACCGCCCCGGTTGATGCCCCCCCCCTCAGGGGTAGGGATACCCTGAGTGCAGTCGGGGTTACCTTCACTGGGTCAGCCCCTTTGGCCTTCGTGAGAGCAGCCGCCACCATCTTGATCATCGACAACATTAGTTCTTGTGCCGCCTGAGCCTTCTTGGGCAGGCCAGCCGCCATTTCTTCCAACCTAGGCTTCTCGGTCCTCTCCCGCAGTTTAGCCGGCTTCGGAGATTTCATCTTTGAGGAGGAGCCGGATCGATGGCTTGAAATGGAGGGGGATGGTGAGGTTGATCACACCCTGCCCATCCCGGGATCCACTTAAGCAGCGACCGCGACGGAAACAGACTTGCAGTGCTTGGCCTTATCTTGGGCCCCCACGGATGGAGCACCCTCAAAGGACTTAGAAGTCCACTCCTCGGACTGGCAAGTCCTGGGTGAGGCATGGCCCTACTTGGAGCCAGAGGCCTTGGCGCTGAGCCACACCACAAGTCTACTGTGACGATCTTTCATCGTTCTGTTCGAGAACCCGAGGAACATTTCGCAATCTCCTTCTCTGTGATCCGGGTGACCACAATAGAGGCACTGAAGGTGTTTGTCCTCCACAAACACGTTCTGCTGTCAGAATCTGGAGCAGAGCTGGCAAAGGAAGTTTCCCTCCTTCTTCTCTTCCGACATGGTCAGAGGTGCAGAGTAGGCATTCTGGAAACTTCAATGAAACTCGACAATCCTTGCCCTTGTGGGGCACTGAAATTCATGGACAAATGGATCCCCGCTTGTTGGCCAATGGAGAGAAGAGCACACAGGCTCTGTTTGACAAAAATAGGACTGTTTCTCGAAAAAGTGTGAAAAAACGTAGAATAGCTCACTGAGCAAAACTCAAGGACTCCCAACACTTGAAGGTGCAGTAAAAATCTGAAGATGGCTGCCAGAGTAGGGGCTCAGGGAGAGGGCAGTCATTGGCTGGGGGCAGTATGACCCAGAGTTTAGTGATTGGTTTTGAGGAGAAATACAGTTTGTGAGTGAAAGTGAGACTGTTTTTTCTTTTAAAGAAGATTCCCTGCCTGATGGCTGGGATATTCATGAGCATGTGAAACCATGCCAGACTCCATTCTGGTGAATGTAGATGCCTTTAAAATTGAAGGAAAGCATGACTCCACAAAGAATTACCAAAACAAGGTAAAATGGGTTCCTATGATCAGAGTAAAAGAATGGGCGAGTGTCGAAAAAGGTTCCCACTCACTCAGGAGAATCAGTCAAAATATCAAAAAGTCTAGCAAAAAGGTGCTGCAGGACTGACAGGCGGGGAGAATTTTGCACAAAGATGGACATCTACTCCAACAATCTCCCTCCTGAGTGTTGAAAACTGTTACATTACAGCCAGTCAATCTGTTTATACAGATAAAACAATCATCAAAATAGTACATTATACATGCAAAAAACATGATAACACATTTAAATACCAATGTCAAAATGAACGTTTGATAAAAAGTAGAACAAAAACAAATATAAAAACTAATGAATACTAAAACGGGATGTGTACAACCAAGCTACCATCATAGCAGCCTTAATCAAAAGCAAAGTCAACAGAGCCCAAGCCACATATGGAGAATTGGCTATAAGGAGAAACAATAAAGCGGAGCGACATTGTCTAAAATTAAAGTGCTTGAGCACAGGCAGGATAGTTACAGATCTAATGGCCTTATATGCTGAACAAAACAAAACCACATGCACAAGATCTTCCGCTGTATCTCTGCACAAAGGACAGACCGAAGTATCCGGAAAGCCCTTCCATCTAGCAGTATCATTACATAAAGATAAACAAATTGAGCACGAGTGATCAACCAGCAGTCTGTTTTTTTGTGACTCATTGTAAGGTATGGCTGGATAGAGTCTACCCAGCGAATTACTGCATGCTGTCTATTGGTCATGACACATCTATGTACACTCATGCCTCTTGCAAACTGCCAAGGCAGTGTGTTTGGTGGAAAAAGTGCAAGTGCATTGGACTGGATACTTATAAAGGAAAACCAGGAAATGTTGTGCCAGTCATCCCTGGCTAGTAAGGCATTGATATGTCATGGGTTAAACCTCCTCTCGTATTTGAAAAAGTTTCCCACTCACTCATGAGAATCAGTCAAACAATCCAAGAATCCAGCAAAAAAGTGCAGGTGGAGAACATTTCACACAAAATGGAAATCTACTCCAACAACCTCCCTCCTAAGTATTAAGAAGAGTTGAACAGTACATGTAGCGCACTGTGCAGGAGATCATGTTCCTTCTGTCTTAAGGTCATTTTCCATGTTAAGGAAATTCAAGCGCGCTATATGTGATGAATGAGAGTAGGCTATTTTGGAATCAGGGTATGGCAAGATTGGCATAGGTCTACCTCTAGTGTGTCTAGGAACCAATGCTTGTTAACCTTGTATGTCTGAAAAACATTAGATGTAAGCAATATCTTACCTATATCGTTTTTTCACTGAACCATTAAGTATTTGCACTTTCAATATAGTCGACTTCATACGAGTTTGCCGGTAAGTGGTAAAGTTGGCTGTAACTTTTATGCCAAATTACAAAGTTTGGCGTGGAGGATTTTCCACCAGGAAAATCCTAGAGGTAAATCCTCCAACTCACCTCTGAAAAATCGCCAGAATCAGTGTAATTACTGCAGCAGAAATACTGCAGTGTTAATTCCACCAAAAAAGCCTCAGTGAGTCCAATTACTCAATTGAGTGGGAAAACCATCGCCACCACCACTTGCAATCTGGTGGACATTCCGAAGGACCACGTGGCAGTAACAGTAATTCAGTTTGGTGGTATCTGGCGGATTTACCGCCCAGATACCACTAACATTGCAATGAGCCCAGTGTTTTTTATACTCATAAATAGCAATACATAAGTAATGCTCACTTGTTTGTTTAGAATTTTCTATATTTATTCTATTGTAGAGGTAATTAATATATGGCTGTCAAGAAGAGAATAGGCAAATAATTAACCGTTTTTAACATGGGCAATAAAATAGTTGAGCAGACAACCAGCATCCCACTCTTTTCTTTTTCACGTTTAAAATGTTTGAACTCCCTACAACTCATCAACAATGTTTGTGTAGACAATATGGCACAGTAGAACCTAAAATCATACTCACAAATGTGAGGTTATAAAGACCATTCTCTGAATAACCTATTAGATGGATAGGGTTAAAAACGCTGTCAAAGGTCTGTGGCTTCTATGGGCGTTAACAAAGAACAACATAAAAGCAATTTAGAGCAAGGGATCAATTTACAAGTACATATTTCTAATTCTTTCTGCAAGAATCCATCTCTGGCCAAATATGTATGATGGGTAGCACAGGCTTCCAGTGCTGTTCCAAAACTCAGTACTATGCTAAACTCAATGTGTCATTAGCACAGTGAAGGTTGAACGGCATGCCCAACAAAAGTACATCATGGTGACTGTTGAAGGTGTAACAATGGAAAAGAAAAATATATGTTGCAAACACAGGTCAATATATATATTATTTTAGCCTGCAAGTCATTGAAACAATCCAAAAATGAGTATTCTTAGCTGGAGGTGAATCAACCAATTTTCCTCACAGTAATTCTGCTGAAAAGCCCCATGAAGTGCTATTGACTCCAAATAAATTAGGACTAACACCACCACTGCCACTTGTAATCAGGCAGTAATACCGCCGGACCAAGTGGCGGTAATGGTAATTCCGTATGGTCGATTCTTGGCGGATTTTCCCCTGAGATTCCACTATACTTATAATGAGGCCAATAATAGACTAGAAGTATAGTCATGCCACAGTCATTACATTTTCTGCTTGCTCCATACCCAGTCAGTCAAGCCTTGTAGGATCAGCTGTATCCTCCAAGTTATGCCCCATCTGGATGTGGAGTAATGCGGCCTCTGGCTGAGCCTGAGAAGTGGGCCCTTTGCTGCCTTGTACATCTAGTTAATAAAACATTAGGACCTCCTTTTCATCACATTTGTTCCACCCCTGTTTGCTTGCTAGCCAATCCAATTCTAACAACTGGGCATCATTGATTCACTAATCTGCTCTGGTCACCCTGCTAGTTTCCATTGAATTGAAGCCAATGTTACTTTGACAATTGCACACATATAATCTGGCAAAACTAGTTCCTCCCCTTCCATATCCACTGTCCTTGATACATTGAAACACATGGCTCCTTCAAAACAGACTAACACCTGAGCCGTATACCTGACGTGTCCCAATACAATGTTCAGGCAAGGTCAGGCAATCAGTGACCATCACACACACCTGACTTCCATTAAGCTTCCCCACACGGATAAAAGTGGAGCATGAGAGCATACTCTGAGCGAGGCAAAGCACACAAGGAAACAGCAGTTTCGAGATGGCAGTTGAACGAGAGAAGAAAGACGGCAAAGCAGAAGGGGATCGCAAGGAGGGAAGGTCCCTTAACCTTTTCGACAAGGAACCGTTACTTTCCGGAAACCTCGAGAATAGAAAGTGTAAGATCAGGTAACCAGGCTAAAGAATCCTGCATTGTGTGTTGGAGATATACAGGGTCCTACCGCGTCAACATTCAAGGTGGGGAGAAGGCACAAGCCACCATGGTACCAACCTTGGGTCCAAGCACAAACCAGCATCAGTGAAACCAACACAGCTGATCAGTTGGGGAGACCGATACAAGACCGGTCTGTTTTGAAGCCAAGGTTGCAAGCAGCAACATTGTATGGGGAGTGCAGGAACGAACATTTTTTAAACACTTTTGATAAAAGACGCAAGTAAAGAGGAACTGCTAATGAGTGATTGAACTTTCAAAGCAAGATATAACACCTTTGACAGAGTGGTTCGGCACCGAGTGCTTGCTCAATCGAAGGTCTCTGTAAGGTATCCAGGTGAGAAATGGCAAAAGTGAAAGTGAGAAAAAGGTTATAACAAGAAGAGAAGAGTAATTGTGAATCAAAGTGGTCCTGCGACGGGTTGAGCAAAATCCTGTGCACAGTCGGAAGTCTTTGATTTTGAAGTAAAGAAAGATTGGAAAAGTAGATAAAGTTGGTGCAAGCCGAGAGGAGGAACATCAATTGAAAGCTTTGTGTTAAAGTGGGTCTGAGTCCGGCAGAGGGGGACCCGGGGTGAAAAGTAAATCACCTGAGAAGGTTTTGTGTTAAAGTTGGCTGAGCCCGTCGGAGGGAGACCCGGGATGAATCAAAAATCACGCAAGAAGTTGTATATGTCAAATCCTCAGAAGAAAGGAAGTTTAATGTTTGTTGTGTTGCATAAGGCTTTCTGAAATAACAGACTTTGAATTGGCAAAGATATTTTAGCACAGAACGCCCTGATTTTGAGGTTTTGAACTGCATCCTCATGCTAGAGAAGCCAGAGAGTGTGCCGCCTTGTCCCGTGCTGAAAACGCGGGCAAGGGAAGCCAGCGGCTTGAATATCCTGACATATCATTTCTTGAACACTTTTCT
Organism: Ambystoma mexicanum; assembly: GCF_040938575.1. Lineage (NCBI taxonomy): Eukaryota > Metazoa > Chordata > Amphibia > Caudata > Ambystomatidae > Ambystoma > Ambystoma mexicanum. Next base: position 1,346,602,820 of record NC_090931.1, read on the forward strand.
TTTGCATATCATTGTTTCCCCCACTATTTGTATTTAGAGGTAAAGATTGTCAATATGTTTGTTAGCATAGGCCCTTTTATTTTGACAGACTAGATAATGACTGTGTTGTTATTATTTGATGGTCATAACTTGCTCTCATCTTAAGATTTAGGATAAGATAGGCGTTTTACCTACCCACTAGAAGTTCAGTAAAAACCCTTGAACTATGATCACTTGTGGCTGTCTTACTGTGTGATACCATGCCTTCTTACAGTGGGACAAAGAATGATATGCAAATAGATATTTCTCCTCTGTGGAGGGTGCAGTGAGCTAAAATGTGGTTGTAGACCCTTCTGAGTGGAATAAATTCCATATAGCAGGGTATTTGACCCATGTTCGTTCTCAATAGAGGGGCTTCCACACTCCTTTGTAACTTTGTAAAACTTGGGGTTTCACCCTAAGTAACTCAAGGTAATCCAGATGTGGACCCCTTGCTCACTGTGTCTAGGCAAATATGGCAATAGATGTTTTAAAATATGTTGGGTTGTGTTGTTCCACATGGGGAACACCTCTGCATATCTGGTAGCGTAATCAATGATTACAAGGACATATTTGTTACCCAGCCTAGAGGTCTCCAACGGTCCAATGACATCAATCCCAATTCAGGAGACAGGGACTTCCATTATTGGTAAAGGGTTCAGAGGGGCAGGCAAGGGAATATGTTTACTAGTTTTCTGACAAATCTCACAGCTCTGAATGAAGTTCTTTATTTCAGCATGGATACCTGGCCAGTAAAACTTCCCACTGATGTGCACCTGGGTCTTAAACTGTCCAAAGTGCCCCTCTGTCAAATGAGAATGTGTGATCTCTAGCACAATCTTCTGATGTGTTTTGGGGATTACTAACTGAGTTTTACTTAGGCTTTTTCTGGATGTGTCCTTTCTATACAGTAATCCTGGGCCGAACTATGCACTTGTCGGGGGTTGCTGATGGTACACTTGTTCAGAGGAGATTTGCCTAGCATTTCGGTGCTGGTCTGCCCTTGTGGGTGGGGCAAAGACTGATATGCAAATAGATATTTCTTCTGTGTGAAGGGTGTAGTGAGATAAAACGTGGTTGTAGACCCTCCTGAGTGGAAGAAATTCCATAACAGGGTATTTGACCCATGTTCGTTCTCAGTAGAAGGGCTCACACACTCCTTTGTATCTCCATATGTTTACATAAGAAATGTTAGATTAGGACAAGTACAATCCCTAATTATAAATTCTACCTATTAGCATCTGCTTCTTGTGACTCTTAGTGAATGATTGAACGTTATTGCTTTGCAAGACGTCACATTTCAGTATGCCAAATTTCTCAGTTTTTATGTAACATGTATCATGTTTAAATTAAGAATGATTTAAACTGACAATTTTACTAATCACAAAGTCGTGATATTTATGATGATGAAAATACATCTCTGTTACAGTGTGGAATGAAGCCTTTCAAAATACACTTTGTATTTACTAGACATTTCATCATGGTTTAAAATGTTTCGTAGTTTGTGTTTTCATAATAAAGCGAGGCAAGCATTGCTTTGAAAACATTATTTTCATTCAAATACAAGACAGAACTAAAACATTTTTTAATTCTTTAATGTCAGTGCTTTCCATAGAAAAATATATTTTAAACTTACCAAACTTTTCTGTCTGCCAGCAACCTCTCATGTTACTTGCATTGAAAATGTGTATTATTTTCATGCAATTTGAAAATGCTTAATAATGGTTTGAATTTTTTACCTTGCTGAAAGGAAACGTTGTCAATAGTCGTACTCCAGGCAGATATCGCTTGCCTTGGTTTCTTAGCTGTTCAAATCACAGGTACATTTATGCTGTCTGACAGGGTGATCATGCGTATGTACTATACACAACCAGTCGCCTGGGCTCAATTGTCATAGGCTCAAATTCCTGCAAAATAGCACTTCGGTCTTACACCTTGTGCAAGCGTTCACTCGGAAGCAACATTGACCTAAGCCGATTTCAATAAAACATTGCAATGATATAAATTCTGTTGGAAAGGAAAGTACTGGAAAAGTAAATGTTTTGTTAATGTGGTAGAGTAGGGTATGAACTAAAAGAGTGTTTTTTTCAACAATCCCATCAATTGCCCTCAATGTAATCCTTATTTAATGTTTGACTTCAACCAAATGTACAAAGGCAAGTTCTGTTAGGTTTGAGCAAAAATGACTTAGCTAAGTTATCTTCTGGGCTTGACCTAGAGAAAGAAATGGTATCATTAATGCTATCTTATGTAGGTTGTGCATAGGATTTAGACCATACTGAGAGCCAGACATTTAGCGTTATGATTAATCTTTCCCAATATCGTTGCTTTGTGCACTCCAAGAACCACCCGTAAGTGTACATCCCTGCTATTTTTGTATACATGTATAATGACTCCTTGTGTTACTCTCATAGTAATCATATCCATGTGTGAGTTTCATGTCCAATTCCTGCCAAACCTTAAACAGAAAGAATCATAGAGCTCAAACCTTGGCCAATCGTTCTCCTTCTGCAGAGATATTTCTAGTGCATGCAAGTTTAGACCATATTCACATTACATAGGATTTGGAAACCTTCATTTTTAGCTTTCAGTCTTCCATGTATTATGCACAGGCAGAAACAAAATGCTGTAGTGTTATTTTGTGACTTGCAATTAGCACCACGTCACCCATGTGCATGATAAGTTGCTGGCTCCCTGCTGTTGCATCATTCATTGAGGAATCCTTCAAATGCTCCTCAATCCTATTTAAATATAGTTGGTGTCAATGAGTTCTTAAAACTTGGCTGCTTTTATCATCTGAAAAAGCCACATAGCCCACTTCATTTGGCTGTGCTTTGGTCCCAATCTATGACCACCTTTGGCTCTACACATCCTTTCATGATGCTTTTTCTCATTTCACCACTGGGCATCTCCTTGCTGTTGAATGGTGCTTGAGCACCTGTGCTCTTATGTGCTGGCCAGAGGAGTGGTGCGAGAAGGAGGAGACTGTGATGTAGGCATCCATTCAAGCACATTGGCATTCAGATGCCAAGTGATCTGCATGGCACTACTGGTGGTGGCTTTTAGTTACAGATGTCTTGCTTTCTTCAAGAGATTTGGGAGCAAGGGTTTGAGGTTGCTGCTCACCGATCAATTTAGTGAGCACCTCATAAACTTGCGGACTCAGATCAATTGATCGCAGTACTGGATGCACCCACCCCCATCAAATTTTGGTATTTTATTTTCACATTCGTTTGTGGATAATACACACAGTGGGCCCTAACACCATCAGGACCCGATGCTGTGCAGTGTGTACAGTATGTACATGTAGTCAACATGCTTACTTTTTTGTTGGAGACATGATTTGGTGTGGTGGGCCTGCTCCCCACAAAAGCATGCATATACTGTATTATTCGCTCACCTCTATACCCATTCCAAGAGCAGAACAGCTGTAAATGTAGCAGAAAATGATACAATGTTTGCAAAAGTGTCCCACTTTATTTGCCAGGTGTCTGTTAACCAGTAATGCACATCCCCACATCCATTCAATTTGACCCCTCAACCACGGGGTCAACCTCCCAATGCCCAAATCCCATCTTTCTTAGTTCACACCTGATCTTCCTGAAGCATTTTGCTCATTGCCAAGGGGTCCAAAGCTAAAGAGTTTGGGATGTGTGATGGGAACGAAAAGTTAAGCTTATCACACCATTGATTTAATTATATATTTAGATCATTTTATAAAGCATGAGGCAGGTCCCATGGGTGATGTTCACATGTAATGTAGTATAATGTATTGAAATTGTCATTTGTATAGGGCCTTTTCCCATTGGTATGGTAAGGGCTGTAGGTTGAACACCCTTGGGGGACCAAAGACCAGGTATAGAAAATTCATCAGAGGAGCTTAGAATGCATGTGTACATTTTAGCCAATGCAAAGGTAGTTAGGGGTGGCCAAGTCCCTTCTAGCCACCCATGTCAAGCCGGCATGTGGATGGCTGGTGAGAGGTAGTCTGGAGAGTATGCAAGAGCAGGAGAATCATTATGTGTGCAGCTAGACCAAATTTTTGGCGTGGGGTAAAGCTGCATTCTCATGGCAGGGGTGTTTTGCAATGTGTCTTAGAGTAGTGCATGATAGCAGGTGCGTGTGTGTGGGTGGCCGTACCTTCAGCTATCTTCCATAAGCATGGAGTGTGATGCGTACCTGTGTGACCTCGCTGGTTTCCTGGTTATGCAATTGCAGCTGAATTTATGAGGGGATGAATTCAAAGCACGGCTACATTATTTATATATTCTATATTGAAAATATGGCTGAATAAACTTTGTGGCTATACTCGAAAAATGCTGATAAATATAACAGAGGGTATACTCAGATTGAAGCTAAATATAATACAGTGGCTATGCTCAAAATGCGGCTAAATAGTAAGATTAACACTGTGGCTCTCCTCAAAGGCAGCCAGGCTGGATTCTACATAGTGGCTATACTCAAAATAGCAGCTAAATGTGACATTACAAATATCACTATAAATATAAGTATATAAAAACTGGCAGAATATCAATAAAACATATATTGCGATAACAATAGAATACACTGGTATTTTCAGGCAATTCAGAATGGTTTTTATTAATAGTATGTTTATTTATTTTTTACATTTATAAAGCGCTCACACAGCCCGTGGGCATCGAGGCACTGTTACGGGAATTGTTTTTTTTTTTTTCTTCTTAGTTACGTAACTGTTTTTTTTTTTTGTCTTAGTTACGTATTTATAATGTGCTTAAACACCCAGAGGTTTTTAAGCGCGGACCCGGGGATCGAACCTGTATTGCTTCGTGTCGTTTTGCTTCCAAGACACACACGCTACCGCTGAGCTATTCTCCCGGGACACAATATAACTTAGTACTAAAGTTGCCACTGCCAATTTAATGGCACCGTACTGCGTGATGCAGGTGATGATGCTAAGGGTGGTACAATAACAGCATTTGTTATCATTGTGAGAATAGCTGCTTGAAATTGTGGGTGTACACCAACAGCTTAAATAATGATCATGGTGGCTCCTTCTGGAAGTTGAAGCATCATCACAAGCCAGAAAAAAACACCTGGTTGGAAATTGGATCCTTCAGCACCGGCACAAGTACACCAAATACCTACAGTACGGTCTGGCAAAATCATGAGACAGTTTTAGCTTTCTATGACTAATGGATTGGTGCTTCACTTGCCTTGACATCCTTTCAGTATTCCCCACACCTCACACGTTCATTTCTGTACCTCAGACTAGCACAGGGAGCCTCACGGCCCAGCCACACGCAGTGGTGCCTAACATACACAGGCATCCTCCTGAATACCGGACGACTGTAGGCTCGTTCATTAGAATGTGATGCCTAAATCAATATGCTAGTGACTCATCGACCCACCTGGCTGTAATAACAGAGACAACATTCCCAAACCGTGGCATCACAATAACCTGTTTGAGAGATCTCAGTCAACTCGGCACCAAGTCCCATCACAGTGTACTGTGCATTTACATGATGTAGACACCTTCATCCAAGCATTGTGTTAAGCGCAGGATCTCCACTTTAGTTGCCCAACTCTGTGGTAGTGCAGAATTAGCTCTTGACATTCAATCCTGCCCATAAGGTAGTACAAACTGCACAGTGGACACAGCCCATCAATGCGCAACAAATAAGATATGAGTTGTGAGATATGAACATGAATAGTACTTTTACAGGTGCGAGTCATGGACAATGCTCGGGACAGTGAGAGAACTATGTTCCTTGGTGGTATAAGGTCACATGCAACTCCACTCACTACTGAATACAGTGCAAAATGGTTGACGACACATAAGCTCTTTGTTTTCCCACATATCATCGCAAATGCATCCCACGACATGAGTGAAATAGCATAATTCGGGTCCACAGCTGTGACAAAACAGACTAAACCACCTACAGCGCTGTCTCATTAATGCAAACCAACAGTGATCCCAATCATAAAGGTGAAACAGGCACAGATAAGAGATATACCGTCATCACCTTTTGTGTTAATGTGGGCTGAGGGTCAGCTATTCTCTTAAGAGGTACATTAATGGGAGACATCAGCAACTCAAACAACAATCGAAAAACAGCCCAAAATAAAGGAGTGCCCAACCTGTACGAATGTACACAAATTGTATGTATATTAGACAGAGAACATTGCATGTTTGTGAACAAATGCAATACTAAGTGGAACATCAGACACAAATTGTGTTAGCATATATTACATACAACAACTAAGAATCTAGCTCCGCCTTAATATAAATAATCTTTTTGCCTCAGACATAAAAGTTAAACATACCACAACAAATAGAAAAGTATCTATAAACATTTATTGCTACATAAACCAAGCGTGTCAGTTAAATGTGATTAGAATCTAATTTAAAAAAAGAATTCGGATTAAAGCAATGTCCACATTAGAGGCATTCAAATGTTCCCAATACAAAATGGCGGCAACATGTAACGTAACTTATGACGTCATGACGTGTATACCACACAACGTCATCGCGTACTATAAAACACATGCATTTCCAAAGTAGTTTCACGGCAATCGGACCGTGAAATCATCAGGCTGCAAAAATGAAGCTAACAAGGTAAACCATTATATAAATTAATCGAATACTTGCACTCTAGTTAAAAGTGCGATACATGTGAATAGAATCAATGAGAAAAATCTAGGGTTTACAATGTTATACAGTAAAAAAGTTCGGCTGACTTACATGTAAAGCATATAAATGCAGCATTTACTATCTAATGAGAGAGACTAAAGATCCATATACACTTCCACCCCTAGGGAGTGAAAAATATACGGATCACAATCAAGTATAAATCAGCAAAAGCTAGCCAAAGAAAATTTTGCGGCAATTGCACCACAAGGCAAACAACAGACTACATGCATCTATTGTAGTTAAGAAAATCCAATTGACTCTATAGTGAGTATACTACGCCAAAATAAGCAAATAATCAAGTACTTAACATATTGGCAGTAATTGCCCCCTTTTTGGTTTCTCTTCTAGGAATTATTACAATACCTATGTTAAAACGCAAATTGCACCCCCTGATGAACCGTCACAAGGAAGCCGGGAAACACGTGCTGGGAGGCAAAAAACAAGGCAATTTGGGGAGCAAAGAGACTTTTTTCACATAAGAATTCACACTTATGATGTCAATAAAATCCATTTGTGGACACAATAGGCAATATTGATGTCAATTGAAAATATATTGAATGAAGATAACTCAATAGGTAAAAGCAAGCTGAATTAAGTCAATTCATCTGAATGTGCAAGATAAATTCTGAGGTGAAAAGCATAACGATGAATCATGTAATTATTTGCAATATCGAAAAGTGAACAACAAGGGATTTGTATGCGCATAACATGCAGACTCTAAAATCAAAAATTCTATAAAAATATATACACTTTAATTAAACAAATCATATGCAATGGAAACAGTATTAGAAAACATAAACAAGAACCATCCCTGTAAAGGAAGACACAGCAATGTACAATGTAATGATGCAAGCACTCTGGAAGCTAAGTATAGAGGAAAGGCAATAACTCACTATAATTTAATCAAAACGCTTATGTCTTTGGTTGAAAATGGTTCAAATGGGTGGCCTAGCATTCTCGAGAGGCCCACATGTGTACCCAGGGGCTGCAGCCTTCCATTGGTACCATAATCAGTTCTTGACCATTCAATAGCATTGAACCCGGCTTGTTAACATTGTGCAAGGGGGACAAACTAGATTTGTATGTTGCTGTGATCCAGACTGGAGCAGGCGTTGAGTTGTGTTTCAGATGAAGCTTGTTGTGGTTCCATGCAGTGTTGGAAAGATGCAGATCATTGAGGCCACCATGTTTGTTTCAACTTTGGGCCGATTTCAAAGATGCTGTTGGTTCGAGGTGCTGTTTAAGCCGTGGCTGTTTGAAGATTTCCTCAGCAGCAACCTTCCTGTTCAAGCCAGGGCAATCAATCCGCTCAGCTGGCATGGTGCATGGCAAGCTGGTTCTTAGAGCAGAAATAGTTGTTCAAAGTGGTCTCAAGAAGTGCCAGAAGAAACATCCTGGGTCCTGGCAGATCGGAGGTGTTCAAATGCAGAAGACCATGGTTTGAGGGTGGTTAAATGCTGTAGAATGCAGAAAAACAGCTGCTTTGCTCCTTCTTTTGCTTTGATTCGCAATCCATGGGGCTAAGGGAGAAGATGATTGCTTGTTCATGTTCTCCCAACTCGGGAGAGGCTGGATAACACCTGCAGGAGTTCTTCTCATCCAGTGAGGTCCTGGGTACCAGTGTAGCTGTCAGAGAGGTAGATCTAGCTACAGCAGCACTTCACCTCCCAATGTGTCTTGAGGATGGTTGGGCAGCAGAGCTTGACATTGCCTTGAAATACTCCTTCTTCACCTCACAGGTGTAGGATTTTGAATAGGTCTGCTCTCAAACAGGACGGCCAAATGAATTATTCTTGAAAACCAGAAATGATTCCCAACATGATTGAAAGAGAGGGCATGCAGGGCTTTCTTATAAACCAACAAGTCACATTGATTGGTTAAAAGCAAGCCTTCTTTAAGGAGTCCAGTCCTTGTTAAGATATAAAGTGAACTGTGCCTTTTTGCATCAGGCCCAAAGTGTTTTGCTAGGCAGGAAGTGTAGGAGACAGGAAGGAAAGAGAAGCTCACAACAACTCAAGATCAAGACATCCTTTCTCCCTTGTGATGTGCACTGCCTGTCTGTCTTATAATAATAATAATTAGGCTTTTATATAGCGCTACAAACCCTCAGGTATCCGAGCGCTGCTTATTATTACCCACGGTGTGTGGTGCTCATTTATCGACCTCGGAAGGATGAAAGGCTGAGTTTGGCCCTGCCGGGATTCGAACCTGCGTTAACAGGCTCTGCACGGGTGTCAAAGCGAGCGCTCTACTCTTAACCTGTCCCCTTCTCTAGCCCTGCATATCAAAGGCAATTGGTTTGTAATCCCATATTGTGAGGAAAGCCTTTGTATTTGGAATTGCCTCTTCGAAGCAAGACTCGCAGGAGCTTTTCTTCAGTGAGTCATTTTACCTAGCAGGAAGGAGTTTCCCCCCAAACCAGAGTGTCAACAGAGGTAGGCATCCTGTAATTTGTCCAGTTCACTAGAATGGAGGCACAACGGTTCCTGGGATCCACATTGCCTCTTATAGCTGATCAGAGCTCACAGGGTTAACACCCATATGCTACAATCAGATATGGCATTTAATAATTATGTCAACCACCAGCCAAGATACCAAAACCTATGTATGGCGTACATTTCCACTTTATCCTGTCACTAGGCTGATAGTTTCGGATTATTATGTGGTTTTGGTACAGTGGTGCCCCTATAACCTCTGAACCTGCTCTTTGTCACTGGGAGCAGGTTCTGTAGCTCAGGAAACTGATGCAGCAGAGCACAGGTGTACAACATGTTTTTGGCATGGAGTTTGATGAAAAAGGGGTCTGGTTAGCAAACCAAAAATCACAAAGGGGTGCCTACTAAGCAAAAAAAAAGGATAGCCCTGACAAACAATTTGTTCACACAAAGGAGTACTAACACATCTGTGCAACTGTATCTTGCAACATATTTCACACTCATCAATACGTAGAAGAAGAGGTGACCTTAGATTTCTGAACAATAGAGCGAGACACAAGGATAGCGTGATTGTCTATCTAAAATTGCCTATTGATGTACTAATGCTAGGCTTTGCTGATGTGCTGCTTGCCTAAAAGTGGACAGAATAAGAAAGGAAATTGGATGGTCTATTACTTCCTAAACTGTTCAAGGCACACTATTAACAATAATCTTAACCTCTTTTTCTCATCATTAAATCTCAAGCGGAACAAGAACTGGCCAAGGTGATCTCTAATCTAAAAAGTACTAGCTGCCAAGGGGTTCCTTGCTCATCTATTACTATTAAAGAATGTTCTCCAGTCCTCATTCCAGCACTGTCGAAATTTGTTAAGAATCCTTTGCGCTTAATAGAGTCCCAAATAACATTAAAAACGTGTGTATTACACCTTTACTCAAAACGCTTAATCTCTGCCCGCTTACTGCATCTAATTATAGACCAATCACAAACACACCTTTCTTATTGAAGATTCTGGACAGGGTGGCCTATAATCAGATTTCCATCTTCCTGGAGCAGAATCATATTTACCACGATTATAAATCTGGGTTTCGTATGAACCACGGCACTGAGACTGCCTTGTTGGCTCTTAAGTCTCATCTACTTCATTAGATGGACGGGGGTCACATATCGCTCCTAATGATTCTAGACTTGTCAGCCGCCTTTAACCTGGTGGATCATGCCATCTTGTCCACCAGGTTAAAGATGAATGCCAACTTTTCTCAAGATGCGGTAGATTGGATCAACTCCTTCCTAGAGGGGAGGCAAGTCAGAGTAGCTAGCAATGGTGCTGAAGCCAAACCCACCACGCTCGTGTACGGTGTTCCCCAGGGAGCTTGTGTGTCGCCCTGTTTTTATAATATCTATATGATTCCCTTCTTCTAGATGTTGGAAAGAGAAGGGATCATATTCTCAAATTAAGCGGACGATACACCTTGAGTTATCCCCATATCAGGATTATATGTGGAGGACAAAGACTGTATTAATGACATTTCTAAAAAAATCCATGACTGGATGGTGGTAAATGGCTTAGCTATTAATAGCTCGAAAACCAAGCTTTTATTAATTGGGTCGGAGAATAAACTTGAGAAGCTAGGACCCAGCTATAAGACATTCTCTATAGATAGGTGCACAATAGATGTCATTAGTAAGGTTAAAACGCTAGGCATTTACTTAGATAAGAACTTGAATATGAAGGCGCAGGTGAACAGCCTTGTTTCCGCAGCATCCTATTTTATCAAGCTGTTTCGCTGCCTTAGACCTTTTGTGTCAGAAATAAATTCTGAAACTCTGGCAAGGGCCATCATTGGATCGAAGAACGATTATTGCTGTAGTCTTTTGGTCGGCCTGCCGTTATCGGATTTCCATCGACTCCAGGTCCTACAGAATGTAGAAGTTAGAGTTGTGAAATGTCTGGCAAGAAGAGATCATGTGTTGGATGCATGCAGAAGTTTGCATTGGCTGCCTGTTTAGGCTAGGGTCTCTTTTAGGCTGCTCCTTATTACACATAAATGTGTACATGGAACTATGTCTACTTAGCTCAAGGAAATGATAATTCCTAAGAAAAACACCAGAACTCTCAGATCGGACGAAACAAATACTCTTATCGTTCTGTGCTATAAAACTAAGAAATCGAGGGATGCGCCTTTATATCTGCAGCTCCCCAGAAGTGGAATTCTCTTTCGTCTATATTGAGGGTCACAGCATCCACTGAGGTTTTCAAGAAAGGGCTAAAAACTGCTCTTTTTTCATAGATCTTCACCCTCCATTGCACTTTGATCCTGTTCTCATTCTTTGGCCGGGCCTTCGGTCAGTTTTGTCTGAGTTTGATGTTTAAGCGCCATTAAGCCTTAGGGTACCTATTGCGCTATATAAATGTCAAACATAAACGTACATACTTAAAAGATATGATATGGCATTTATAACACACCTATACACAAGTGTTTCAAGGCGCGAAGGAGAGAAGGAAATTGTAGCATAGTTCAGTTGTCTATTTGAGGTATAATACCATTTTAATAACCTGTAGACAATGTGAACATCTCCCTTTACTCTATAAGAAAATCTAAAAGCATAAGGTATTTACTAAAACACCTCTGTTGTGTGTTTGTGAAGACGAAAACGCATCTGCTCTCTTGTGTAGATATAGAATAGGGCTGCACCGAGAACAGAGCAAAACTGTATAAATGGGTAGAATGGTTACCCTCATTACAGTTTTTGCTCTCTACTGGTTTCAGTGTTATTAATGATTGGACCCACTATCTTCAGGACAGTCTTCAGTATAAAACAGTGGTTTACCCACTACCATCAGTATTGAGTATAGGTACTGAGTAAGGACAGGTGTCCTTAGTGTAATAGTGTTGTGCCTATGGCAAGAAGCAACCACTTTATAGAATTTTCCTGAAAAAGGCAATGCCCATTATCCCATCAAAAAATGTAACTGGCCCTGGTCTCTTCTTGGAGATACCGCCTCAAAAAATGTCTTTTCAGAGGGTGCTTTGCAAGTGGTATATTGGAGTAATGTTCAATTCTATTGAATGCCATTTAGTTAAACCTTTTAAGGGCAACAGTAGTCATGTCTGCAAAAAGGCTATTCTTAAAGTCTTCCCTGGTCTCCAGAAAGACCTTAACGTGGGCAACCCAAAGTTCTTTGTTCGCTGCCTCTCATTTCCTATCATTTAATTTCCTTGCTCCCTTACTGTGGAATGCTCTTCCTCTCCTCTGCCTAGTATTAGTATATCAATAGGCAGTTTTAGATAGACAATCACACTATCCCTGTATCTCTTTGTATTGTTCAGAAATCTAAGGTCACCTCTTCTTCTACATCGTGATGAGTGTGAAATATGTTCCAGGTGGGATAGGACCAGTGCTTGAACGGTGGATCTAAAGCTGTCCGGAGGGAGGAAGGTCTTGACTTTGTGCAGGAGAGAGAGCTGATACCAATCTGTCTGAATTTTCTTAGCTATATGTGTCTTGAAAGAGAGGTGTTTGTCGATGTGTAACCCAATGGAGGTGTGCACGGGTCTGAAGCCCTCACAGTTCATGGTTGATAGCCAGTTCTGTATGTCTGTGTGGTCGGTGTTTTTGGAGTGTGAATTCGGTCTTGGTGGGGTTGAGCTTCAAGTATGCACTGAACATCCATGTCTGGGTCAGCAAGAGACGGGTTTTGAGCCTATGGATGTCCTTGATGGAGTCGATCTTGAGGTATAGCTGTGTGTCATCGGCCGATTTGTAGATGTGGATGTTATGTGCGGCTAGGAGAGTCCCAGTGGCTCCATGTATAGATTAAAGATCACTGGGGAGAGGATGGAACTCTGTGGGACTCCACAGGTGATGGGTAGCATTGGTGTTCTAGAGGAGTCCATCTGAACAAATTGCTTGCAGTTGGCAAGGTTTGACTTGAATCAGCATAGAACAATGTTGCTGATCCCCATGAGCCGATGTAGGGTATCCGTAAGTGCCTGGAGGTCTACTGTGTTGAAAGCGGCCAAGAGGTTACTAGAACCATGTAGCAGGGGTGGCCGTTGTCAAGGATATTAATGGTGTCGTCGAGCACCTGTATATTTGCTGTCTCCGTGCTGCATCTGGGTCTGAATCCGGATTTGTTAGTAGGGTGGAGGAGATTTATGATGTAGATGTATTGTTGAAGTTGTGCGGCTACTGCTTACTCTATGAACTTACATAGGAAGGGAGGATGGTTGATGGGTGCAATATTTACCTGGGTTGTAAGGATCTAGAATGGTTTTCTTTAGTAGAGGGAGGATTTGTCCTGTTTTTACGGTCGATGAGAAGGTGCCTTGAGTTAGGGAGCTGTTGATGATCTCCTGGTAGGGACGGTGGGCTTCTGCAGGGAGGGACATGACGATGGATGCTGGGAGGATGTTGTCTGTATACAATGTGGCTTTGAGGGCAGCCAGGGTTTCTACCTTGTCCTCTGTCGAGAATGTCTTAAAAGTTGTCCAGGGTGTGGAGATTTTGCAAGGAGGGACTTGAGGTGGGTCAGTGGATGCAGTGTTGGGGCCTATGTCCCAGAAAATCTTGCTGATTCAAGGCTACCATGACGATCAAGGCCATGAAGGCCCGGTTCTATGCCTAGCACACATGTCAAATGTGATAGCAGCCCTGGACTGCACCTATGTTGCATTTAGGGCACCACTGGCCCACAAAGCAGTGTACAGAAACTGCAAACATTACCACTCCCTAATTGTGCAGGTGACCTGTGAGTGCAACCTCATCATCACTCACTACTGTGCCCACTACCCGGGTTCCACCCCCGATTCAATGGTGCTATGGAACTGCACACTCCCAGGACACATGGAGCGGCCCTGTGGACGATGGACTTGGATTGTGGGTGAGTACAAATGGATGCATGCATGTGCTGCAGAGGTACCTGATGATACCAGAATCACAGCACAGCCCAGGGAGCATGCACATGTTGCACCCAACATGAGGAATGAACCTATGTACACATATAGTTGGAATAGTAACCCCAACATGCCTACAGGTACCACAATGCAGCATGTCAAATCAGCAATGCGTACTAAATGAGTGACACATAGAACCTGACAACATCAACCTTGCCAGTACCACTGACATGCCCCCATGTACACCTCCCCCCAATGTCAAACCACTGCACCCAGAAGCGTTCCGATTGGCGACAGCCAACCCAGCATGCCGCATGCAAGAGAACAACAAACCCACATCCGACTACCACCATGCCGGCATCACATGTCACCGACATACACAGAATGTAAAATCAGCTTGTTGGGGACATGGCACATGTGAATTCATAACCATACATCATACGAGTGACACAGCATGCATAGACATAGGACACAGACATTCCACAGAATGATGCTGCACATACCTGAGGACAATGTCCATGTCCATGATACTGTACATGTCCACCCTCCCACGTCACACAGTGTTTAATAGCTGTGTCTCCCCACCCTTGTGAATAAACATGGCTTTGACAGAATCAACAATGTCCTTGCATTTGATGCAGTTCAACAGATCTATTGATACCAACTCCCCAGTACACTATCCCCCTCCCCTCCCACTACCAACTCCCCAGCACACTTTCCCCCTCCCACCACCAGCTCCCAGGCACACTATCCCCCTGTCACCACCCACCACCAACTCCCCTGCACAATATCTCCCCTCCTCCCACCAACTCCCCAGCCCACTATCCCCTCTCCCCCTCCCACCTCCAACTTCCCAGGATACTATCCCCCTTCCTCCACAAACCACCAACTCCCCAGGACACTATCCCCCCTGCCTCCTCTCACAGCAGCTCCCCAGCACACTATCCCCCTACCCCTCCAACCACCAGCTCACCAGCACACAATCCCCCCTGCCTCCTCCCACCACCAACTCCCCAGCACACTATCCCCCCTCCCACCACCAACTCCCCAGCCCACTATCCCCATTACCCCTCCTACCACCAACTCCCCAGCATACTATCCCCCTCCCACCACCAACTCCCCAGCACACTATCCCCCCTCCCCCCTCCCACCAACAACTCCCCAGCACAGCTGTTAGGGAGAATTCTCTGTTTAGGCTAACCTAGTGAGTCCCCCAGCAGCTTTGCTGGATTTCTGGAGTTTGTTTTTTCCATCCTGCCAACAGTGAGACTCTTTTTCTCCCACTCCTGGACATGAATGTGTGTAATTCCTTTGAATGTCAATGTGTTCTATGGGCTATGGGGTCTTTTACTCCATAGGGTCTCATATGTTTTTCTATGTGTGTTACACCGCACCCTACGTGCCGTAACACTGGGGCGTCCTAGCGGACCTCCATCATAGACTCCATACCCGGGGACTGACTACTGTCTCCCCGGGCATGTAAAGTCACCATTGGCTTTACTAGACCTAAATTTACTAACAGAACTAGTACAAACCATCCTATTGTGGACGTACTAGTAGGGGTAATTCGATTACTCCTAGATCTGTTATTCGAGGGGGCACTGTCCCGTCCCCCCTCGTCGAGTTTTGGCTATGTTTGACCCCGAATATAACCCTATGGGATTCTTCCCATTGTTAGAGATTGATACTTTTTCTCGTTAGTCTCTAACATACCACCGGTCTACTTATCTTAAATAAGTCTATCGGATGGTATTTTCTGCCAGAACTCGGTTTTTTAAAATGGCGTCTGTGTTCGTCTCTGTGACTCCTAAACCAAAGGTTGAGCCCTTTGTTCCACTTTTGCAGGGCTTCTGTACAGAGACCCTCCAAAGTGGTGCCATTCTGTCTGGGTTACCACAGGGGTGTGGGAGGGGGTTTAGGCACCCTGGACCGAGTTACCTTGCCAACTCCGGTCGCACTCTGGTGTGATTGGCCCAAGTGGTGAGCCTCCCCGCTCACCACTTAGCGTGTGTTGATTGACAGCTAGGCTGAATGAATGGGGGTTTTCTGCAGAAAAGCAGGGCTTTTGGGACTGGATCTTGAGAAGTCGCCACAGGACCTAAGAATCCGACGAGGGTAAAGCTGAGCCGACCTGCAACAACGACACCTCTGGTGGAGCCCTGCTGAACCGACTCACCACTTCCCGACGACAGAGGAGATCTCCCTGCCGGAGAGTCTCTTCCCCTGACTGGTGGGAACAACCAGTCCCTTTTGCTTTTTCTTCGCCTCAGGATGCAGTGGTCGAATTGCCCGTGCAGAGCACCTCGGCAACCGTATAGCCACTACACCTGTACCGCGACCAAAAGGTGGTGTCTTGTGATGGAGCACTCCGCGGCTGGTCTCTTCCCTGGTGGTGCAACGATCTTCAACTTTCCTTCGACGACGAGATCCTATCTTCTCTTGGCAAAGACCGGACGTGCACCCACCACCAGGAACAACTGCCCCCAACGGAGCTGCCTCTCCACAATCAAGGTACTGTGTCCGCCTGGCTTCCCTTGTTGCCGGATAGAGTGAGGTGTCTTAATCCTCGCCTCTCCATAGGGTCGCCTCCAAGCTTTCTCTAGCGTGTTGTTCCGAACTGATCCAATCTGCCGATAACAATTTGCTTCAAAGACTCGAACGCATTTCCACTACGATACTTTTTGGGACATATCGCCTCGCCTCTCTCCGAGTGGGCCTGGCCTCTGAACTTTATGATCTATCGTGGTTTTTGTCTTCTTGCCTTGCATTTGTCCGTTAAGTATTGGAACCGTGTTGATTTCGTAACCTGCTTATTTTTCTCTCCCGTCCTAACGAATACTAGAGTGTCATCTAGGTTGAGGCATACACCTCTGTCTGCAAATAAGTGATGCTGGTAGAACCTAGACTTGTCAAACTATTGTTAGGGGGATTGATCTGTTTTCTTCGTAGAGTAATTGTAATTGAAGTGTTTGCCGTAATAGTGTTTTCTATAGATGTGTCGTTATAAATAAATACCTTTATATCTTTACACTGAAGCCTTGTTGCGTGTTTGCTTGTCTTACTGTGAAGAATTGCCCTATTTTGTATACTCCACATACTGCCTAACTCTTCTTGAGGGAAGTCTGACTGCTCAGCCACAGCTACCAAGTGAATCTGTGTGGTACCGACTGCTACCAAGTGGGTTTACTGCCAAACACCTGTAGTCCTAAATCTTTTGCAGTGGTCCCCGAGGGAACTGCACAGGTTTCCGCCTAACACCAGCCACTCAGGGCGCAATACGTCACAATGTTATTTCCCTGGCCTCTTCCCACCCATGCCTGACACTGGTGATCTGGTACCCAATTGGCACTCGGAGTGGCACCTGGGTGTGCCCTGCTGCGAGCGCTCAGTGGGTGTTGTTGAACTGGAGGGTATGGACCCTGGTCCATATCGAGTGATATCAGGCAATAACAATTTGGGCCCAAGTGGGAACCTTTTTTGAGGATTGGGACTATGATGGTCGTTGTCCAGGATCTACGGGTTTGATGATTAATAAGCAACTGTTTAATCTGATTTGGCATGAAGGGGTACCATAAATCAATACAGTCTTTAAGTATGCCCACTGTAGGCTAATCAGGCAAGGTGTTTTCTTTGGTTTTGGCTCATAATGACCTTAAATACTAGGTTAACACAAACCACAAACCATATGTTCAAGCTCAGCTAGGCTTTTATAAGATATCCTGTGCTCTAACATTTAATAACGTCTGTTCCAATATAAAGGGGTTCAAAAAGATCAACCCACTCCTCTTTAGAGATGTTATTTGGTGATGGCCCATTAGAGTTTCCTTTAAATGACCATGCAGCCATTAATGACCAGAAAGACCTACTGTCTTTAGCCAATGTAACTGCCTCAATGTTTCCCCAAAAGCATTATTTTTTATCTGCCTTCACTTTCGTCATTGAACCCTTATAGCAGGCCCTCAGGGGCTTAATGATCTAGGGATTGCAATTTGGATTATTTATTTGCCAGATGAAGGAAACCTTCTAGACTGGCATTCCTTATTAAGTAAACCCTTGCCAGGTGTAGAATGATAGCGTCCTTTTTTTCAGTTTAATATGAAGGTTCGTTAGCTCCTGGGTTGATTTTTCAAAGGGTTCCACTATGTTATCAGAGTCATAACCAGTGTAAAGACATGGTAGAAACTGGGATGAATAGCCTGTAAGCATATTTCGGGAAATCCATTTTGTGCAGGATATAGTTTTCCTCTCCTCATGTCAACCACAGTATCTGGGTTGAAGTGTCAACTCCGTTCACCCTTGCTCTTCCTGCTTTCTTGGGAGGCTCTTTTGTAACTTGACTATGGTGGTGAAGTCCATCTACATTGTCTCATGCCAGGATTGGTGGTCACCAACTGAGACTACAGTGGATGTGGGAATAGAGCCATTGTTTCACAAAAGCCCAGAGTCTACAGAAAAACATGCTGCTGTCTTTTTGATGGGCCTCTCACCACTTCCCTGTATTAGAGTCGTTGCTATATTGCATTATTTGGCATTATGGCACTGCGTTTCCACCCCCAGTCCTCACAGCTTCAAGACCCGTGTCCCAGCAGTCCCATTCAGATCCCACCTCCTGCACCCTCCCGCTGGCCCTTATTGGCCATTTCAAAATTTGTTGTGCTTGCAGGCTTACCCCGGTGCACTCTCGCTCCCTGGGCCTTTTCCAGTTTGGCTACCAGGTGAGTAAATGTTTTGTGGTCCCTCTGCCCCTATATGGCATCATGGCACTGCGCTTCCATCCCCCAGTCCCTCACGACTTCATGACCCGCGTCCCAGCAGTCCCGTTCAGATCTTGCCTCCTGCTCCCTCCCCCAGTCCCTTATTGGCCCACTTCTCCTTAACCTGTCCTGACCTGCGCAGCCCTCTTCCCAGCAGCCCTGCGGCAAAGGGCCCAGAGGCAAAGGGCGGCTCCAACAAAGGTGGCTCCAGAAAGTGTCTCCCGGTGTCAGCAGGGGAGGCCAGTGGCCAGCTGTCAACCAGCAGCGACTGGTATGGTAGGATCGGCCAGGGTGTGGCATGGAGCAGTTACTCTATCCTGGAGGCCCGTCACTTAGCAAACCTACCTGTACCTATACAATACTGTGTTCACTATCCCCTGCCTCCCTCTCCCCCATTACACAGGACTCTCAAATCTAGCTGTGTTTAGTCTTGTACTCAAATCTAGCTATATTTAGTTGTGTACTCAAATTGCATTGTCAGGTGTAGGCGTCACTCACACTATCTTGCAGCCTACGGTACGTATATCTCACTCCACTAGTGTTGACACAGGCCACAGGCACGGCCAAGCATCCATGCGTGATATAATACTTCTACGGCCAAGCACATCCGGTCTAGCTCACACATAGCCATCCAGACTAAAACTCCTGACATATCTCAACACCTCTGCCACTAGCATACAGAGACCACCTCCCGAAAGGAACCCGGTATAGCTGGCCTCACATAGACTCTCTCCACAATAGCAATGTATCTCCAACCACCAACAGCAGCCACCCATGTGTCTGACCTCTCTTGGGCTGCTTAGTCAAGCCTTGCCAGCCACCCAAGTCATAGAACGGCAACATGCACACATGCATCTCCTAAGCTAAACTCTCTAGAATTTCACGACACCTGGAATAAGGTTACCAAGGGCATTCCAACCGAGAAAAAAGCACATTGAGACCACTCAAGTGAGGAAAGAGCGCAATAAAAAGAATAAAATACAATACAATACAATGTGATCATAGCGAAAGGAACCTCTCCTATTCCCTGTCTCTTCCTCTCTGTACTCATGCTTCAACTGCTCAACCACAATGCTTCATTATGTGCCCTCCTCACCACAACTCCAGATTCCCTCCTCTTGACTCATAGTTCACCCCTTTTCCCACACTATATTTCCTCTCCTTCCTCTTCTATGCCTGATATGCCCCATTCTCCAACCTTCACTACTCTCTTGATGCTTCCTCCAAACTCCTATCTCTGTCTTTCCTTGTTGCTCCAATTAATATTCATCCTCTACTCTTCTTTGCAACTGTCACCCATTTCCATTTTGAAAAAGACATTCTGCCTCTCCTAGTTTTCACTCCTTTCACACTCCTCCTTCCTACTACTGATGTTCTTCCTGTCCACTTCTGTATCCCTCCTCCTTCCACCTATTGTTGTTCCTCCTCTACTCCTCTCCACTCTGGTCATCCTCCTACTTCTCCACCATCTCCACCTCTCACCAACCTCTCACCAACCTCCTGCTCTCTCCTTTCTTCAACATTCTCCAAATGTGCTCCTTCTCCACTCCAATAATCCACACTAGTAGGTCTGAGCCACTTCCATGTATATCTTAGTTGGGGTGGTGATTGGACCTTACTAGTTACTCATTACTTGCTACAATTCACCTGCATGCATCATGCAAGGTATCATTTGGGTGTTGTTTGGGCTGGCTGGCTCTGAACGGGACTGCACTCTTTCATGTGTGACTGATTGCAGGGTCTTCTTCACTGCAGTGCCCCAGTGTGGTGCACCATATTTTCACATTACATTTTCAGCATTCCTGCACAGGGCACCCAAGTCACACACATGTTCCTGGCCACAGTGGCTTCTCGCTGTGTTTCTTTATTAGTACTGCTACCAAAGCAGCTTGCCTTTGTATGGTTTTGAGTGGAGTACAATGTCTATCCGTGTTTGAGGCATTCCCTCTCTGACAGCGGCTGTGTTAAACTACATAGGCTCAAATCTGTGCCAATTAAAATGATGACAGTACATGGAGATCCCATGTGGCGAGCCCCTGCCTCTCACCCTCAGCGTTTTGGAGATAGGCAGGGAATCCTCCCTACATCACCCCCAGGCCTAGTATCACAAGTAAGTGGCAGGGCCCATCCGCCTTGGCTACCACACTCTCAACACATATTACCAGGACTAGGGTTTTATCAACAAACCAAAGGTAACTTTACAACATGTTACTGCACCATTCAAAAACACAGTCATCTGATTGATGTACGCAAAAAAGTGGTTCATGCTGTATATGCTCACTTGCATCAGATCTTCTGTTCTGAAATGTGCAGTGCTTTGCGGCCCCCCTTGTTTTTATGCTCAGGAATTGTCATCATATTGTCATATATGTGGACCACCCACCCTCGGTCTGCAGTTAGGTGCCCACCTGCTGTAAGATGCACACTAAATGTGGCACAAATGTGCCCTATCCAGGGGTGGACTGGCCTATAGGGAACTCTGGAGATTTCCCGGTAGGCTTCCCCACCCAGGGCTCTTTTTTGTGGTATTCCCAAATGTTCCCATAGAAAAAGTGTTGGGCTTTCTGACAATGTGTAATATGGGGCCACTTTGAACATTATGTCCAGGGCCTCTTTTTGGTTCCCAGTCCACACCTGGCCCTATCATCTCATCATATTGCAGTTGTTCACCGATATTGTACCAGTTGCAAATGGCCTGACCACCCTGGCAAGACTAGTATATGTTGCAGCCACCTGTAATGCAATGTATCCCGAAGTTACACAGAGAAGGTGCACTATGGCAAAGTGCAACCACTTCTGCAATACAGAAACCTTTATCATAAACATGAAAGAAGGACTTCAACTCACTACCAGGCAATGCACGTGCTGATCTTGACTTCCCTGGCTCTTGTTCACTCTACACCCAGCTCTGCTCCTCACGCTCTGCTCCTCACGGTCACTTTTAGGGGATTGCTCCCTTCGGGACTGTGCTCATTCATGATCCACTCTGCTTCTGGAAGGCACTCTTAGACATTGCCAACTGTCCTTATTCCAAACAGAGCGCGGTGTTATTTTTAATTAGGTCCTCCGCAAGCCTCACAGATGTAGCCTGGAACTTCTTATCAGATAAGGAAGAAAGGGGACCTTGGTGTGGGAAAACAAAATATGATGTTGCAGTGATCGCAAACTATATAATGCAGAGTCTGCGGCAAAGTCTTCTGGTCTTCGTGTTGCAGGGCTGTGGGGGCCGGGCCCTTCATCTGTGCGACCTGATAAACATCACTGGGGATCAAATTTATCAAAACTGGGCCTAAGAAGCTGTGCTGCCACCTTGACTAAGCTAACGGTAAGAACAAAGCTACAAGTACATCTTTGGTGGAGAATGAATACATGGCGAACCTAGGCACATTCAGGCAAAAAGGGGCGCTGTGCAAGCTTACCGGAAATAATTTTAAATTACTGCTACAGAACACACACTGCATAGCATCTCTCTTATGAAGAAATAAAGAAAAAGAAAACGGCTGCCATCTTCGAACGGGGCTGCATGTTCAAAAGCGGGGGGGGGGGACATGCAGATAACTTGTTCCTTATTAGCTGTAGAGTACCCGGGAAGCCGGTCGACTTTTACGAACACAAACGGCTTGTGGGCGAGAAACAACTGCAAATGAAATTTGAGCTGAAAGCACTGGTCCAAGGAAACGGGTGCCTATTTAACTGTGGGTGGAGTACCTGTCATCATTCCCTTTGCTGCGCGACCTGCATGCTAGTTCGGCGGTAATCATGCCACTATTGGCGGCATGGCTGCCGCCGAAATCACGTCGGGGTCCGGGTCCTCGGAATGAGGCCTTACCGGGACATTCCGAGTTCGGAAGGACCGGTAATTCCTCCCTCCAAGGACCCGGACACGGTCCTTCCCCATTCCCATTTCATGAAGGAAATGTTACCCAAAATGAACTGATAAGTCAGTGGAGAAATGAACTAGAATACACAGTCACCACGAAAAACATTCAGAAAAAAATCAAAGAGCATTTTGGGAAAAGGAGAAATAAAAGCCTGAATGATGTAAGTGACGAGTTAGAAGCAATACGGGGTCTGCAAACGTTTCCAATGGAGGAAGGGGGCCCTCAACATTCAAGGGCAGTAAATCTGCAAGATCCTCAAATGCACAGAACACAATGGACAAGGGCATGCCAGATGAGCCGACCCCTTCAAGGGGTTTGGTTGAAAGACGAGACTCACAAGAGGAGAAAAGCATATCATTGGTCGGGGGCGAGAACGTCAAAAATCATCAACCAAATGACACCGCTTTGAAGGCCCTCAATTTCATCCTGAATTCTTTGGTCTCTGTATTTGAATTGCTAAAAGGCGAAGTGCAGGCCCAAGCAGGGTTTCTCCTCCAGATGTCAAATGAAGTGGCGAAAAGTGATTCATCAATGGTGGGACTCAACAATATGATCAATACCATGATTATACCAACGGTGAACGAAACCAGAATCGAACTGTCGAAACAGGGCCTTGACGTCTCATCAATTCTTGGCCACCTTTCAAAGAACAAAAGTGAAGAGGAAGAAACAAGAAGCCAGTTGCAGGAAGTACTAAGGGTTCTGAAAATCACTATCACCACCTCAAGAGACTCCTGGGACAGAGATTAACGAGAACCCACAGAGTTTTGATAACACTTCACTCTCAGAATCTGTTCTGCAAAAGTTTAGGAGACTAGCGCAAGTGATGCAAGAACATCCAGAGTTACAAGGGAAGGTTCCATCTTCACAAAAAAAAGAATCGGCAATAATCGGGGAAGATAAGGAATCAACCTGGATTGCGGCTAGTAACAAAAACTATAAAAGGAGGAGGAAAACAAAAAAAAAACTGAAGGGAATAAGAGATCGAACAATGCACTGCGTCAGGGAACAAAGAAGAAGAAAAAAAAAACAAGACAAACAACAAAGTGAGAAACTCAGGAATACAAAACTTTTTGGAAAACATCACAATACCCTCCTCAGACAAACATGATGAGGTAATCCAGGAAGAAAGAGTGAAGCCAGAGATATCGAAGAAGCAGCTGGGCTCCAGAGAACATGAGCACGATCAATCAAGCATCAAACGACATCAGGGCAAAGTGAAACAAAAATAAAAAAAAATCTCAAAAAAATCTGGAGATTGTGAGTGTGAGTGTAGGAATCCAGACAGAAACACTAGAGAATGCGCTCAAGGATCCTAAAGCCAATATGGAGAAGCCAGAACCAAGAGAGGCAACATTCTCATCTGCAGGTCATACTGGCAACAACCTAATCATCTCCTCAACCACAGTCGGCCATCTGGGTCAAAACTTGCAGTTAGCCCCAATATTCATATAGAAGAAGACAGTGCAAAAGAAATTATTACACCAGTAAAAAAAAACAGACAGCGAACCACAAAGAGCACAGATAAAACTGGCACCGATCTTCCTCAATATGAAAAGACCTTATAAAACATTGGCATCAGACGATCAGCCAACAGTATAAGCTATGGTGTCCATGAAATTGGGTGAAGGGAAAAATCAAACCCTCGCAGTCACATGGAAATCAAGAGAGGTTGAATATCTTCAGGACCATAGCTCAAAGCCTCAAGATGACCGCAGAGTCACAGAATATGGAGTGGACTTTATTGGATTTGAAGCACCAAGAGCCTGGATAAAAGCCTTATCAACGTCCAATCATCATACATCATTGAGTAGAACTGTGATCCTGTCCATAATCAAAAAAGTCAAAAGCCTCTTCCTATTTTCCACCACAGATGTAGAATACGTACAATTTCCAAATCGTAAAGATCTTTTTATGCTGGAGATATGTTTAAGCTCAACGAAAGCCCACCAAGCTATTTTATCGGCTTCGAAAGCTCTAGAACAACAAGGCCTAAAAGTAGCAAGAGAACCATTTGGGGCTGCCACATATGACTCCTTACAGAGCATTGAACCCATAAGGAATTGCACCCAGAGAAATGGAAGAGGACCCGCTGGCCCAAGAAATGAAGAAAAGGAACGAGTAGGCACAGCCCAAGAAAAAGTGATATTTGCCCTGCTGGAGATCCAAGCCCATGTCCTTACGAACATGGGACTGGGGCCACAACAACTTTAGTCAGAAAGGCTTTAACGTGATGAGTTGGAATATGCAGGGTTCTCGCATATTTAGATCAAGGTAAACAAGGGATTACTTGTTAGGGAAAATGGACATCCGCCTATTCCAGGAGACCTGGCTGGTAAACTCCATTGCATTGGAGTGATTTACAATACATTGATTGCCAGCCAGTCAAAAGTCAAAAGGAAGACCAGCTGGGGGGCTGCTTCTGGCATTTAGTGCAATAAAGACAGTCAGCCTGATATGCAAGGACAAACTGGGAATTCTGGCCTGTAAAATACATTTAATTTCAAACTTATTTACTCCAGCATTAGTAATAATAAATACCTACTGGAACCCAGCCTCATCCGAACTCCATGCGTTTTTAGCCAAGCTGGCAGTGCTCCTGACAAAGATCAAACTAGATATGGGCGAAGTCAATATTGTAATAGCTGGAGACTTCAACACTCAATGTGTTCAAACAAAAAGTGGAACAGAGCAGCAATAGTGAAGAAGATTTCGAAAAGAGGACAGTGTTGGCTGGATTTCATGTAAGAGTGGGACCTAAAAATGCTAAACGAGAGTTCATGTGGTAAAGAGGGCCCTAGCAGTACATAGCACACAGGTAAATCATCCTCCACCCTAGGGTATGGGCCTCATTACGACCTCGGCGGTAGCCATGCTGCTATTGGCAGCGTGGCTGCCGCCGAAATCGCCTCCGGGTTCCCAAAATGAGGAATTACCGGGCCATTCCGAGTTCGGAGGGCCCGGTAATTCCTCCCTCCAAGGACCCGGACCTTCCCCATTCCCATTTCAGCCCCCATAGGGCTGAATGGGATGGGAGAGGGAGCAAACAACGGGCCGATTACGAGTTGGCCCGTTGTTTGCTCCCTCTTCCCCTCGCGGGACCTGGTAAGCACACCTTGGTCGTAATGTGGCGGAACGGGTTTAACGGGTCTGCATCCTTTTGCGGCACCCGTTAAACCGTTCCGCCAGGGTCGCAATGAGGCCCTATATATTTGTCAGCCAGGGCATTCTTTCCTATACATCTAATCTGGAGGTCATACAGGATGGGGGTAGTGATCACTCTCACTTAGAGTTACTACTCACAGATTTATCTGTAACATCACAGATGGTGTATAATGGTGTATAAATAGATCCTGGTACCTCCGAAGGAATACAAAATGAATATTGGGAAAAAACATATACATGACTTTGACAAAGTTACATGGACAAAGAAGTGGGACGTAAGAAGAGCAATACGCAGATTAAGAGTATTGAATCTAATCAAGGAAGACTATAAAAAGAAGTCAAAGAAGTCAGAAACAACTATAAGCATTGGTCAAAAAAATCTTAAAATGCTACGACTTCAAAAAGATGGGGAGTTAATCCTAAAACTCCTGGCGGAAAACAACTCCAGGAGTTTTTGGTCAATAATTGTTCAACTAGACAAACTGTCAAACAGTTCTCTATGTAATCCAGTGCCTGAAGAGAAATGGGTGCAACATCTTACTGCAATCTTCAAGAGACCACAAGGGGTTGAAGAAGAAAGATCACGAAACTCAGATTGGAAACTGTCGATCAAGGAAGATGAAATCGCAGAAGCAATTATTAAATCGTCAATGTCCAATGCTGCCGGCCCCAATGGCCTTACGTACCAAGCTCTTAATAAAAGATGTAGAACTATATTCTAGGCTTTTAAAACAATTGTATGAGGAGACACTGAGGGCAAAGAAATGTCCACCCACATGGAAAACAGCCGTAATCATCCCGTTCATCAAGGGGGGGCGATAGGACATTGCCGGAGAATTATTGTCCTATTACCCTCCTTGACATTGAGAGTAAAATCTTCATGAAATTGCTGTTGACTGATCTCCATCTATGGGTGGACCAAGAGGAGGTTATGTCCCGCTTTCAAACAGGTTTTAGGCGAGGCCTCTCAAAATCAATAAATGGACTGACCCTAAGCCTGGCAAGTGAACCAGCCACAGAAAAGGGGGGGCCCATAGTATATGGTGTATGGATAGATCTATCTAAGGCATTTGACCAGATCAATAGAGCCAAACTGTGGGACAAACTCAGGTTAAAGGGAATACCAGACACTTTGTTTTCAATGCTGATGGAGCTACATGGTGGCACTACGGTGAGGGTCCGCCTAAATGAGCAAGGCCACCTCTCAGGCCCAGTTCAGGTTGAAAGGGGAGTAAGTCAGGGGTGCCTTGGAGCACCGCTGATTTTCAATGTATTCCTTTCAGACATGGGAGACTACCTAGAATCGTCGGCCCTGGCCAGCCCAGAATTAAATGGGTGAAACATATTCTGGCTGGCCTACGTGGATGATATTGTCCTATTGCACAAGACAGCCATAGGGCTGCAAAGACTCTTGACCAAACTTGGAGAATATGCCACTCAGAATGGTTTGGTAATAAATCCCGGGAAATCAAAGATTTTGGTCTTTGAGCACGCAACGAAGATAATCAAATTCGAAAATTGGTCATTGAATGGTCAGAACATCCCACAGGTAGAGGATTTAATATACCTGGGGTATAAGATATATGCAAACCCGACGGCAGCCAAATTGGAGTAGGACATTCTAAACAAATTGCAGAAATTGGTTCCACACATGAAAAAAATCAATAGTAAATACTGCAAATTCTCCATTTTGCCTATGATCAAATATTACATTATGAAGTGGTTCCTGTCCTGCTTTATGGCCCAGAAGCCAAACCACATCTATGGAATCAAAACTGGTGCAAAATTGAAGGCAGGATATGGAAAGAGGCCCTGAATTTGCCACTAAGTACTCCAGGTTGGAATTTACGCTATGAACTAGGTCTTAAATAATTACAGTGCCAGGCGGAATGGAAACTAGTCTCACTGTATAGAGAGATCATAAATCCCAAATCAAAGTCTCTATATGAGGACATCAAGAAACTGATCATCAGTTCTAAATCTAGACATCTGGGAAGACTAGAAGAAAAAGTAAAAACCATCATGTCAAGAACAATACTACATTTAGAGACCCCTTGTTACCAACCCTCTAAAGATGAAGAAAGAATTGGAACTGTTAGACTGGATTGAAACAACAGCAAAAGTCTGGAAATCAGTCCCAAGCAACACATTTCTGGCAGTAAATAAAAAAACTAGGCATTTTTCTGAGATATCTGGAAAAGTATCCTGGCCACAAGGTTACAAACAGCTTCCTAAGGATTAGGCTGAATCTACTACCCAAATGTGGAATCTTAGAAATACGTCACAAGAGCGCTAAAACTGTTATGCTTTGCAAAATCTGTGCTACTCCATCAAAACAGAATCTTTGTCATCTCTTAATGGAATGTGATGGGACATTGAGAGTGAGGCAAGACAAATTTGGAAGATTTGTCAGGAAGTGGAAAGAATTACATCAGAGCACCTGTGGAATAGATTGATATCAGGGCATGAAGTGCTCCTATCCTCGGCAGTGGTGGAAGTATTGAGTGCCCTAAATTTTCTAGGAAAGTGTTAAAGAACATAAAAAGATATTAACCATGAATTCGATCTTAATCTGTTATTAGGAAACACATGGTGTTTATAGAAATGTAAGAAAAACATTTTTGGAAAGGTTTACATTTTATTAATCCAGATACAAAAAAAATACAAAAAAAAATATATTTAATGCACATTTTTGCTTAGAATACCTCTGAATATTTCACTTCTTGTTCCCTTACCCTTAACTTATTTTCCACTTGATGTAGTGAGGTTGCATGATGCATAGGTAAGGGACCATTCAACCTAGTTATTTTATTCAGGCTACCAGTTAATGGATCTGGCTGGGGTTAGGTACACAATAATATTATATGTAGAGTATTGCAAATGCCTCTTCTTTGTGATACATTTTGAAGACCCCAATATTGGACACAGTGCATTCCAGCCAGGATCGAATGACCAGACAAACTCACAAGATATTATATTTAATGTTAGTTTCTTTTGGAACTGTTACAAAGTGGGGATAGAGGAGGGATAATATACAGGAAAGGAATCAACTACAACTGAAAAGTGCTGGGATGTCTCTTGTGAAATATTAACTAAAACATGCAGGGGAAATCAAATGTCACAGAAGTTTTCCAGATTTAGGTGTTTCTGGGGTTCAACTATCTGGAAATAATATAGTACACAATGAAAGTCTTAATTCAAAACAACATATATAATTTATTTATATACAGTAATACAACTTTTACAAATTTTAATTACAAATTAAAATTCATCTGAGAACAACAATGATAAGATACTAATATAACAATACAGTGTTAAAAATATACATTTAAATTAGTTTTGGTTTGATTTGATTTGGGAGTGCAAATACAATTACAAATGAATATGCATTAGGCACAAACCCTGTCACCATCAAATAGCATTGTATAGTGTAACTCATTACATCATAACAACACGTTACACCAACCAGTATTTACTCTGCACCATGATTCCATGATGCAATGTCTCTCATGTTTCCCAGTACCTGGGACCTGCCTTTTTCTGTGCTTCTTGATGGTGCAGATGATTGCTGTGCTGGTGTCATGGGGACATTTCCCCTTTCTGTCAACTTTTCTTTGGGTCTTGGTCTTGTATGACTGCTGTCAGTTAGATTCACAGGTTGTCCCTTTGGTCTATGCCGTGAGTCAGTCTCCCACTGGAACGTCCTTGGTCCCCCAGATCAAAGGATTGAGGGGCCTGGACATAGGAAATGGCATGTCCCTGAGTCCTGGTTGTGGACCAAGAAAGCTTGGCAGGCTGTGGGGCTGTCCAGCTACTCTCCCCA
The DNA here is from genome assembly GCF_040938575.1 of Ambystoma mexicanum. Classification (NCBI taxonomy): domain Eukaryota; kingdom Metazoa; phylum Chordata; class Amphibia; order Caudata; family Ambystomatidae; genus Ambystoma; species Ambystoma mexicanum. The sequence goes on from NC_090931.1 coordinate 1,346,632,462, forward strand.
GGGTTGCAGCCCTCAATTTCATTAAGCTAGTCCTCTGCCTCCATCTCTAGATTTCATATCCCTTCTCAGTAGTCTTCTACCTCCGTGGTTTCAACTGCCCTTATTCCGCTGCTCAGGCTCTCTGTCAGCTCTCGGTCACATCTCTTTTGCTTTTTTTCTTCCACAATAACTTCTGATCTGTGTACTCCCTTTTCCACTTTCAAATATAATCCTCTATTAGTATCTCTACAATCTTCCCACCTTCCTCTAAACTACTTTTATGTTTATGTTCATCATCAGCGGGTAAAATTGTCTCCCTCCCTCTGCAGAACCTTTTTCTTATCGCCTTCTTCATCCCTTTGCGAACAGTTGTTATCATCTCTCTATAGATCTTTCTCGTTACAATCTTCTTCACCCTCTGAGCACTGTTATAAGTATCCCCACCTTTGTCACCCCATTGGACACTACGGGTACTATCTTCTGCTTTGACACCCCTTCGGGCACTGATGTTACTGGCTCCTCCTTCCGCAGCCCTGTGTGCAATGTTATCACTACAAAAGCCTTCTCTTCTCTTTCTAATGTCACCCTCTTTGGCCACCCTTCTCCTTACCGGCAACACCAGTTCTCTTGGCTCTGCGGATATGTCTCCTGGGGGGTCCCTGCAGTGCCCAGGTTCAAATGTGATCCAGCCAGTTGGCCTTCCTCGCCAACCTCCAGAATTATGCACCTAAGCCAGGTCCTCCTGCTCTCTCCTACAGCTTTTTGCAAACTAGCTCCAGTCTTCACTCTCCTATTTCCAGCTCCTATTCCAAACACCTTCATTGTCAGACAGTGGATGTATGCTCCTCTTGTACTGTTTTCACTTCCTTCATCATCTACTGCCAACTACCTGTCAACGGTATGTGAGATAATCATCTGCTCCTCACCATCTTCGTCAGCAGCACTTCTAGTTCATAAATAATCCTCAGTAGTACAGAATCTATAACAAAATCACATTTACAAACAATTGTCTATGAAAACAATAAACTTGTGACTTTGTGCAGAATTGTAATGATTAAAAAAGTAATATAGATGGCCTTCTCAAATATTTATCCATGGCCTTCTCAAATATTTATCCTCAAGATTGCAATACTAAACCGCTATTACCCACAATCCACTGTAAACCAGTGTCATGCTCAATGTTGAGAGAGCACTCTCAAGTATCTAAATGAGGTACACTCAAGGCCAACTCAACGCTCATAAATTACTTCTTTTCTCTTTTTCTTTTATGAGCTCAATGTTATTCAATCACCCTCATCTGGATTGCTGGCTACCTTATTGAGGTCTTTTGCGAAAGCATGTAGTCATCTACCTCTACCACAAGTTAGTCATAAGTGTCCTATACAAAGGGTGCTAATAATCTTCCAATCTAAGTAACTTTGCCTGCTTAACCCATCAGGAGTGCAGAGCAAAGACCTACACAGAGGTTCAGGGACAGAGGTCATAAATGCTTGTTTGTGGAAATGGCTGTGCCATCTGCAATTGTCCCTAGTTACAGATACACAACAAAAAGAAAGAGTAGAGGAACTCATTAATTTCCTGAATACCCCCTAAATTGTAAACCTGGCCCCAAATTTCCAAACTGGATCAAGCAGAAACGTGTGCACCGTGTTTCACAGTATTTCATCTCAGTCTTTTGCTTTCCTTCCCTTCCCTGTGTCCTTAGTGGACCCTGGGGTGAATTTACCTCATTGTTTATATTGGCTCACTGGGATGTTTAACAGAGCCAGCTGTGTCAAGACTGCATGGCCAACGTGCTGTTCAGATCCTCAGGAGTTGTAGTCAGCATGTTTAGTTATCCCCGCAGAGTTTGCTTCTATCAGGTTCTGTTTCATGGGTGGGGAAAGCAAACGGCAAGCGAGAAAATCTTGTGTTCAATCTCATAAAGGTGTTCAACATAGGTGATTTTGAACAATTGTGAAAAGGTATGAAAGAATACTGCAGCTATGTCCTCAGTGAGATTTGCTATGGAAGTGCTAGATCACCTGGTCAAAGTCATTCATAGAGGAGGGTTGCATGCAGACCAACATACTCAACCCACTCGTTGATGCCAGAGACAAAATGAACGCCACAGGTCACCCAACCCAAAACTTACTGAAGTTTCTCTAGCTAACCTCACATCCCTACTGTGGTAGAATTGTATGGTTAAATCATTTTGATCACTCGGGTCCGTCTCTATTGCCCTCTGGATCCTAATCCAGTTTTGCTCCATCTCAGCTAGTACCTGATCTATTTTCCTTCTTCTTTTGTATGGTGCAATTTTATCAATCAACAGCCAGTGCATATCGCTGTCTTTTTGCACAGCAATTATAAAATGACCATTTTAGAGAGTGGGTGTCTAACACAGATTCTCAAGTAGTGTTCCTAATTCTGACTGACACTTTTTTGAGTGGTGACTCTGACCAATCAAATTGAAGCATCACAGGATAAGATCAATCACAGTGTTCATATTAAGGTTGAAATGAAAATGTAATTTCTGTTTACGATTCTCAAAACAGAAATCACTGAATGCTATTGCGAGTCCTTCAGATAGACAATAACCACATTTATATGTTCATGCATGATGGGGATCCACCAGGAGTTGTGTGATTGTGGGTTCTGCAGATTCCTTGTAAATCCTCATCCGGGTCTGTCTAAAAATCCATCTCAGTTCGAATAAAAATAGAGGGTTGCTGGCATCTTTCCCAAAGTCAGGCAGTAAATGCCAGTTATCTTTCATGACTTTGCATGTGTGCTTACTTACTCTGCAAAATACCATCCTTTCAGAGTTCTCTTTTAAATACTGTGGTGTGAGGAGATGTGCTCTATGCATTGCCATTTGCTAATTAATTCCAAGATAGATGCATGTTTCATATAATCAGATATCTTTGTACAGTTAAGTCTGATTTTGAGAAGCTTCCAATATGCAGGTCTTCTCATGAGCTGCGAGCAGAACATCTTTGGAAGTGGAGGAGGGTGTTCTTGTTTGTGATTTAAAGTACACACAAGTCATACACTGATCGTTGGATTTGTCTATGGATGACATAACCTAGTCATTGCAGGTCAAGGAAAACTGAAGGTATTTGTTCAAATCATTAAGCCACTGTTTCAAAATCAGGAGCCTCTTCAAGGTGCTGGGCCACAGAATGAATATATCATGGATGCAACTGTGCCATATGGGTATATTTGATCCAGAGGGGTGAGGTAGGTCCAGACCCACTGGTTTCTCAAAGTGCTGCATGTACATGCTAGCAACTCTGGGAGCAAATATGGCACCCATGCAATGTGTGTTTGATTCAGGCATATAACTAGTTCTTGGAGATGAAATAATTTCTCGTCATGGCTAGTTCTTCCCAACGCAGCAAAGATTTACTAGTGCCCACATGACATGACATATCTTTCTTTCTTTAAGGACTACCAGCATCACACCCAGAGACTCTGAAAGTTTAATGATGGTGTAAAGACTTCCAACGTATAGAGTTACCAACACTTCTCGTGTAGCATCAAGAGATAATTACTCAAGCATTCTAATAATGCATCGACTCTCTAATTTAATAACATAATTTATGCACAGATTTGATAAAAAAGGGACCACACATACTTCCTACGGTTTAAGTACTGATTTGATGCCCCAATAATCGTGCATCAAGGTGGGCTTTCAACATTCATGTCTAAGTAGGGTAACGCATACAAAGTAGGTTTGACCAGAAATTGTCTTTCATTTTCACAGACCCATCCTTTCCAATATACTTTTGTTGTTAATGATGTTCTTTTATTAATAAGTTAGTTAGTAAGGTATCCTTGGAGTTAGAGAAACCTCTGCTCATGTTTCGCATAAATCTTATTACAGACCCTTGTGGGCTTGTCTGATTGTGATATTCAGGTTATTTCTCTAGGTGTGTAGGGCCTTGCATGAGTTTGGAAATACCATTCTAAATGTGCTTCTTAAATTACCTCCCTACTCATGCTCTCTAGGGTGAGGCCAAAATGGGTGGGATTATAGCCTTTTGGCATCTGTTGATGGCATCTCGTTATTATTAAAAGGGTTCTTTCATCTAATTTTCCTAAAACTATCATGCTTTTCATTTCTGACATGGTCAGATGAAAAAGGTGCACATGGTATGTGCTGGTATATAAGTTCTGAACTTGCCAGTCTAACCTTCACCCTAGACTGGTTTGCAGTCACACTTCTATCTTTGTCCATTGATTCAGGCTGGCTTAGTGTTTGGATGCTTTGGAAAAGGAGAGATGGGATACAATGCAATTGAACACTGTGGTGCAGCAATGCGCCATGGCCTGGTGTGTTCTACCTGATGAGTAACAGTAGCTCATAGTGGTCTTCCTCCATCTGAGGAGCAGCGTTGGGAATTCCCCGCTTCTCAATAAAGCCATATTCATCCGCTGCCATGATCACTAGCATGTGTTTCTCTTGGCCAGCTAATGTTTTTTCTGTCCCGTCACCACATACTGATTGATACAAGCGGCTACATGTTCCAGTGGCAGAGGTTTAATCTTACTGCTGTGCCCATAGTCACAACCACCATCAATGGCCTTGCAGCTGGTGCATCTGCTGGGTATTGGGTCTCTCTGCTAGCCTCCAATTAGCTGGTGAGATGTATTTGAGTGATGACAGGTTATGGAAAAGCTTGTTTTTGCATTGTACTTAAAAAACAGTTAAGTTGGTTCACATTTCATGTTTCCGTCTTTCTGTAGTTCTTCTCTAACTTGTTTGTTTAAACATTGATATTGTGAGCGATTGACTAATGTTGTAGAGGTGGAGCCAAGTACCCCCACCCAAAGCTCCTCTTCCATGTTGCCTAAATGTTGGGAGCCAGAGTGTGAGACACGTGCAGTACCAATGAGAATAACTATACCAAAAAGCATCTTGGAAGTAATTTCCCATTGACAAAGCCATACATGCATTCGTGACAATATGATGGTCATTTGAATGAAAACCCAGAGGAAGTGTGAAAACTGAGCAAAAGAGAAGATTGGTGTTGTCATTAAGAAGAAGAACAGACACACCCAGAAGAGATGCAGAGACAAGAGAACATACATATTTTATAGGCTCTAAAGAGGAGATGTTTAAAGATGAGCAACATTTCGGCCGCAAGATGTTCTTGCTACAAAAATAATGAAGAACATATCAAGTCATTTTACAATTGTACAGATGCAGTAACACAAGTAGACAGTGTATTATTAAGGGCTGGCTATGTAGTGAATAGATTGCGGCAATGTGTCAATGTATATGCATAGAAAACGTAATGAGCATGGATGATTCCACAAGGTACTTTAGAAGAGCTGAATCCAGTGAGAAAAAAGGCTTGTTCAATGTGTCACAGTTAGAAATTGAAAACTGAACCATGGAGGTGAATCAAAGAAAGGCTTGGTTGGACCAGGACCAGGAAGTCAAGACCACTGTGGGGCTCAATGTTCGAGCAATGATTACACAATGTGTGAAAAGAACAAAACTCCTGTCTTAGGTGAGAAGCGAGAACATTGAAAACCTCAGAGGTTCATCATTTAATAGTATTTTAATTGCAGCAAGACTCCAAAACTTGCAGTCACGTGGTCAGATGGAAACAGACAGTGGGACAAGCTGTATCGGAACCAAAAAGACAGAGTATGCCTATACACCCTCATATTCTCCAGTAGAGAGAACATTTCCAAGGCCAAGTTCAAAACCTTAATTGACTAGCAGGCTGCAAGAGTGATGATAGATGACAGGCTGATTGGTCGGAAGCTATGGTTATGACCAGCCCACCAGCAACTGGGTGCCAGCCTCTGTGCTGCTTACGTTGTGGAATATTACAGGGCGGGTATGAGGGTGCCAACCAATTATAGAGGGCCGTGTAATAGAGAGCCCTATAGTTTGTGCAGCCAATGGGATGTTGTGCATTTGATGACGTTCGTAGTAAACTGCACTAGAGGAAGGCCTAGTTGCCCACCTGATGTTAGAGACCCAATCGCGTTCCCTGACAAGTATGGAACGTATACCTAGATGTTCCCTGTGAAACTATCACCTTTCCAAGTAGGATTTTGTAGTTTGCCACGTAGATTGGCATCAACGATGACAGGTTTTGACTATAAAATATGTTTTTTTTATGATGTGCATTGAGTGTGAAGATCGAGCAAATTTGTTGATGTTTGTTGTAACTCCTTGTTTTATATAATTGATATTAAAACAGACGTACTTTGCCAACTTCCTGAGTCCGACTGTTTATTGATGTTTGAGTATATTCTGCATCTCCAACCATCTCAATGTATTGCTACCTGTTAGGGTTGGCTCTTATACTTGCATGTGTGCTGAGCCAGGATTGATGTCACCATCAGAATGTAGGCTGTGAGTCTGGAGTGTGAGATTAGAATGTTTGGGGTTGAATGGGTTCTAACCCAGGCAGTTAGATTATGTGAGCCTGGGTGGTGGGAGCCAGTGGGCTCCTGTCCCTTTCCTCTTTATCTCCTAATGACTTGTTGACATCTGATCCTGTAACCTAAGAAGCTAATAAAGTAACCACTATGCGTACCTTGCCTGTGTATCCTGAGTGTCCCTTGGAGTGAACCCTATGACCAAGAGCCGGTCATAACAATTGGCGACGAGGATGGTCCAAGGTATGGTGAAGGAGGACCTTGGAGTGGACACCAAGTGAAGCAAAAGGAGATGCAGGTACCTGTGTGATGTCATGTGAGAGAGGAGAAGAGACTCTGCTGCGGGGGGTGCAGGCAAGAGGACAAGTGAATGAAAGGAGAGAGGGAGAGCCCACTGCCCCCCATAGACTGTTTGCGCCCATCACCCAGGGCTGTTTGAGCCAGTCCACCAGGGCTGGAAGGGACAGCCTGTCAGAGGAGACCCCTGGGAAGAAGGTAGAGTGCCCTCTTTGAGGCCAGGAGTCATTAGAGGCTGTCCAGGAGTCTGGAGAAATGGAAATCACACAGGGCTGGAAGGGACAGCCTGTCAGAGGAGACCCCTGGGAAGAAGGGAGAGTGCCCTGTTTGAGGCCAGGAGTCATTAGAGGCTGTCCAAGAGTCTGGAGAAATGGAAAGCACCCAGGGCTGTTTGAGTCAGCCACCAAGTACTGCTTTAGTCAGCCCCCAGGGCTGTTGCAGGCGACCACCCAGGGGTGTCAGAAGCATCCTGCCCCATGGAGCCTGGGGCAAGGATGGCCTGTTGGAGTCTGCCAGGAACAGGCCCCCTGGTACATGAGGAGACATTGGCAGGGTTGCATGAGGCTGCCCAAGTGTGCCACAATTTCCTGAGTGACTATGCCAGCATTATTTAAAAAGGGGAAGTGTAATTTCCATGCCAAGTAAGCGTAATTGTGCCTTTTATGCACCTGGAGGCTAAAGGTTTTAATGAGAATAGACACTATGCTGATTTGGTCTGAGGTGGGGACCATGCAATGAGAAAATGGTTACTGTTTGGGTTTGGGTATGATAGTAGTTTTTGGGGATGATTAGTTTATGCTTGCAGAAGAAATTTTGGAGTTTCATTTAAAAGTAAAATGTCATAATGGATTGAGCAACGATGTGGCAAGCAGTGACTGAAGAGTACTGTTGTGCATTAGTAGTGAATTACCATGAGAAGTATTAGTGAGAATGATGTTGCACTTAGAATAGGAGATGCATTTTATTTTAGATGTAACCATTTTGAGGCATTGCAAGTTGGTTTTAGAGTTGGCCCCAGTTGGCAACATGGACGTTTAGTTCTCATTTAAAGTTGGTTTCCACATTTGTGTTGTGACAGGGGTTGTGTGTGAGTGGCACATATGAGGTTGATTGAGGTGGACAATCAAAGGGTGTTGATCCTATTATGCTTAGTATAACGTTTTGAGGCATTTTAGCATATTAGGTTACCTGTTTAATGGCGACATGGACTTTTAGAAAATGTGACTTGGATGTACTATGTTTCAATGTTCTGATCATCCTAAGACTATGTTTTGCTTGTGTGTGTGTGGTGTGAGATTTGTGATCTTAAAGCACAATAAGAGTGATGTTGGTCATTAATGGTTACCACAATCTTTGAGCCATTTCAGCATTTAGAGTTGCCCATGCTTTGGCAACATGGACTTTTAGGAAATGAGATCTGCAATTTATAATGTGATTATTGATATGTCAGTGCAATGCTTACTATAACCATTTTTGAGGCATTGTAGGCGTGATGTTCTGTTTGTGCGTGTATGGATGTGCAACCCATGATGACTGCCAGAGTGACTGCAGCGCTCCTTAGCAGTTAACATTCTAAACCGGGGTTGTCTGTATTTTGAACATCCTGTGTTTGTGTGTGTGTTGTAGCAGTATGTGAATGTTTTAGTGTTGGTGCATGACCAGTGTTGGGTTTTGAAATCTTTTTTATTGTTTTTTGGAATATGTTTTAATTGATGTACATGACCAGGGTTGGTCAGGGGACTCTGCGGAGTTGGAGGTGTTTGGTGTTTTGAGGCCCTGTGGGGTTAGTGATGTTACTAGTGGTAGGCTAGTATAGAAGCTAGTTGGAACTTTGATTAATTGGTTAGTGACTCTGAGGGGTCCAGAGGTACCTAGTAGGAGACTAGTACCATAAGCTTTGCAAAGCTGTGTTTTTGTGATGATTGGTGGCTCTGAGGAGTTCACATGAAACCTAGTGAAGCTTTTATGTTGTTTTGGATTGTGGCTCTGCGGAGCAGTCCAGAGGCATCTAGCAGGGGACTAGTGCCTGAAGCTGTGTGAAGCTTCTATGTTGTTTTTGAAGGTGTCTAGCTCTGCGGAGTTTACTTGAAGCTGTGTGAAGCTTTGATGTTTTTGGTGACCCTGGAGTTGTTAAGGTCCAGGGATTGCTTGGAATTCTGGAGATGCAAGTTACATTGCATTTAGTGTTTTCTTTTAACTTTAGGTGACTTTTGGAATTGTTCTTGAGTCCGCTCTTGATTAATTTCAGAAGCCTGGCAACGTTTCATCTGCAGCTGTGTTCACTTTGGGGTGTTTATTTGGTTTTGAAGGGCTCATTTGTCTGGCCAACATTTGTAGCGTTATGCTGGTGGTGGTTGTTTAGTGACAGCTGGTTGCGTTTCTTTATTGGTGTGATGAGGTGAGTGACTGGTGATTAGGTGTGTCTGTGTTGCTTGAATTTTGGAATGGATTTGACAGCGGCATGAGTTGTGACTGTGGTTTCTTGGTGACCAGGTAGATTGTTGGGTTGTTAGTAAGTATCTTGCGCAGTTATGACAGTACCTGGTTTTTCCCGGTTTTGGGAGTTAGTACTCGGAAGTGGCAGTCCGAGGTTCCTTTGTGGCAGAGAGGAACGGAAGGAGCTTTGTGTTTGGTTGGTCTTGGTAGTGTTGTGGTTTGTTTGCCGAGGTGGGCGGTTAGTGCTCGAAAGTGGCAGTTCGAGGTTCCTTTGTGGCAGGCGGGAACGGAAGGCGATTTTGTGATGTTTTGATTTGTTGGGAATGTTAGTTGTGGCGGCTGGGACTGTCATAGGATGTTAGTTACGCCTGTTTGTTCAATCTCTGGGGTTAGCGGAACTCTGCTGAGAGTGAGGTGTGTCTTGCTGTTGTGAAAGTGTGTGTTGCTCTTTATGCAAGAGGAGGAGGTGTTAGGGTTGCTTTCTCTAAGTGTGTGTTTGAGGTGTGTTTGTTTGTTGTAGGAAAGGAGGTGTTAGGGTTGGCTCTTATACTTGCATGTGTGCTGAGCCAGGATTGATGTCACCATCAGAATGTAGGCTGTGAGTCTGGAGTGTGAGATTAGAATGTTTGGGGTTGAATGGGTTCTAACCCAGGCAGTTAGATTATGTGAGCCTGGGTGGTGGGAGCCAGTGGGCTCCTGTCCCTTTCCTCTTTATCTCCTAATGACTTGTTGACATCTGATCCTGTAACCTAAGAAGCTAATAAAGTAACCACTATGCGTACCTTGCCTGTGTATCCTGAGTGTCCCTTGGAGTGAACCCTATGACCAAGAGCCGGTCATAACCCTACCTCATTTTAAAGGGCTGGGTCGGACACCCCAGTTCAATGTCATAATGTCATTCACAGTGTACCAATTCCTCATAATTATGTAACACACTGGCCCTCATTACGAGTTCGGCGGTAACCAATGCCGCTATTGGCGGCATGGCTGCCGCCGAAATCGTGTCAGGGTCCGGGTCCTCGGAATGAGGAATTAGCGGGCCATTCCGAGTTCGGAAGGCCCGGTAATTCGTCCCTCCGAGGACCCGGACACGGTCCTTCCCCATTCCCATTTCAGCCCCCACAGGGCTGAATGGGAATGGGAGAGGGAGCAAACAACGGGCCATTACGAGATGGCCCATTGTTTGCTCCCTCTTCCCCTTGTGGCACCCGTTAAGCACGCCTGCTTTTCCCAGGCGTGCTTACCGTGTCCCGCGAGGGGAACTCGTAATGCGGCGGTACGGAGTGAATGGCGCCAGCACCTTTGACGGCGCCGTTCACTCCGTACCGCCAGGGTCGTAATGAGGCCCACTGTGTTGTAAAAGGCTATAGAAGCACTGGTGACATAATGCAAAATTTGGAGCCCCCCCTGCGAGCCATGTTGAGGAGGCACCCCGAGCTCGGCAACAAATCATGGGTTGCACCACACTCTGGGGCGGCCAATACGCACAATCGTGCTGCATCACGGGTACACTGCACACTGTCCTAGGAGAAGCATATATATATATATATCTGTTTTAATGTATTATACAGCACACCTTCTGAGAAAAATAGGCCAAGAAGCCAGAGCGTTTGCAATTGTTTAGTAGGGTAACACCAGTCAAAAAATTCAACACATGAAAGTCACCAACAGTGCACAAGAACATCAATACTTTAATGAATGTAATGCTTTGCTAATAAAAAAGCCATGCCACAGTGAAAACATGTCCAACTGGCTAAACATTATAGACCCAGTCTAGACACATAATAACATTACAGTAAAGCATGCCAAGCCACATTTACACATACCTAGACTGGTTGCACCAAAATGCCAGTCAAAGCAATAACCTTTATCATGGTTGTTTTATCACAGATGCCCAGATATATACAGTGCCACGGTAAGAAACATTTGGGTGCTGCCAGTCTAGCCAGGTAATTACACTTAGCAGGACTGATTTATCAGTGATGCCCAGTTAAAAAAGGTCAAGCGAAACTAAGAAATGACTAGACTGGCTGCACCAAAATGCCTGTCTAGCCACAAATACCATATATCATGCCTGCTTAGTCTGGAGATGGATTACCAATACGATTTATTGCACAATACCCACCCCCACACATCTCCTCTCCCTCCGACCCCTGCCACAACCCCCAAAATCAGCACATCGGCCAATAATTACCTCCATGTCCATCTTCCTTGTCTCAGTGCTGATGTATGAGTCACCTTGCCTCACAGGTAAGTACTAGGATGAGGAAGAGTGGGGCTAGGAGTAATGAAGATTACATGTAACTAATCCAGGCATTACCTCCATGTCCCGCTACCTCATCTCAGTACTTGTGTATGAAGCAAAGTGCCTCATACACAAGTACTGGGACGAGGAAGAATGGGACTGCGAGTGATGATGATTACCAATAAGTAATCATGGTATTAAACACATGCAGTAACACAACACCATTGATTTGACTCAGCTTCAGTCCTCTCCCCACCCCCTGAATTTTTGGGTTGTGTTAACTCGACCTGGCTGACCTACAGAGACGTTTGCTGGACAGAACAGGACACTGAAGTTTTGTCGTTAACAAAGGCCTGGCAATTACTTAAGTAAAGCATTTCACTGTTCGTTTTTAGGCAGGTTAAATTGTAATGTGGGTTAAGTATTTGCATGCCAGGGGAGTGATTGGAAGGATAGAGAGGGAACAGGAGACCGCTCATTCTAACAGCAGTCCATACGCGGGTGCTTTCAGACTTAAAAGAGAGAGTTAACTGCTTGTAACATTGAATCTGCACTGGAATAGTCTCATTAGAATGCGTAAAGAAGTTAGATGCCCCCACACATATAAGTTTGCCCCTCCCGCACCGCCAATGAAGTTAGCGCCTTTCCCAACATTTGAAGGTTTACCCCCCCGAAATGTAGGTTTTGTTGAGCCCTTGAACACAAGCACACACACCATTCACCATACACATACACACACACATGCTCACCCAGCCACCCATACATTTAAGTGAGCACCCTTTCACCATACAGGCACACCCAGGCAGCCACCCATACATTTAAATGTGCACCCTCTCACCATACACTCACCATACAGTCACACAAGCAAAACCAGGCTGCATAATGACTACTCGTTAATGCACATTACATCATATACATGTATATACACACACTTACATACACACACACATTTAAAGAAAACACATTTTCCTACCTTTAATCCATTGGACAAGGAAGACAACCTTCAGCTTCCTGTAGCAGCCAGGAATGCTTGTTCCCGTCATCTGCTGTGGATCTGGAGGCTTCCTTGTCATGGGGTGTAGGGGAGTCACTGACTTCATAAAGAAATTATTTCAGTTAAAGGACCAAACCGGAACAGAAATAATTTTTTTATGAAGGCAGATTGACTTCAAACAGAAACTATTTCTTTTTGAAGTCATAGGGCTCCCACTGCCCCATGACAGGGCGGCCTCCAGCCTGTAGGCTTCCATGTCATGGGGTGGGGGACCCCTTGGACTTCATAAAGAAATTATATCTTTTTCTAGTCACTCTGCCTTCATAAAGACATTATTTCTGTTATGCCGGGTTCATTTCCTAACCTCAGCTATTCCATGGAAGTTGATCGAGAGAATTTAATAAACAATGGATACGTTGTGTTTACTTGTTTGCTTGTTAGCAGCCAAAGCAAGCTGCAGGATGCTGTCAGATAGCATCTCTTTGGGATAAACCCTCTAAATAAGTTTCTGGTGAATCTATTGCACACTCTTCGGTAACGCTGTCTAGCCACTATCAGTGCCCATATGCCACCGGGATAGGTGCGCTATACAAATGACCAAATAAATTAATAAATAGCTAAATCCACTTACACAAAAGATCTATCAAGCACAAGACAGACTTGATGCCTCTCCCCATCCGCAAGTATACTCTGAGGTCTTAAGATGCCAATTTCTAAGAGAGGGAAATGTGGCAAAAGTTCCTTTGCACATTTGTGAGTTAGGTTAAACCCAACCATTCCTGATCTTCCTTTCTGCAGCAAAGCCCCTGCCTGGATGCTCTAAATGTAAGATTGGCACAAGATATTCCTGGGTGTCCTACTTGAGCTCAGTTAATTAGGGTATCTCCCGTAATGTATCCTTGGGAAGAATAGATTCACTGACAATAAGAAGCTAGCTGCTTACAATTGAGATCTCGTTTGGGCCTACTAATTGTCTCTCGTCATCCATTAATGGCCGACTTCCATAGATCAGTCAGAATGTCATCCTTCTCTCCAGTCTTCATCTAGCACAACACCACCAAATATATAATGCTCCTTCACTATTTTCATCACATCACACTTGAAAGGTAACCCAGAGACAACCTACTACTCTATTTTTCTCATAGAGTTGGTATACAAACTTAAAAACCTACCCTTAATCTTTAACAGCTGGATATCAACTCCTGGTTCATTGCAGAAAAGTGACAGAATTTCACTCCCAACACTTACCGCAAAACCATCTAACCCTTTGCACTTTCTCTGGGAGTTCAGATAAAGCAGATCAAAATCCCCTTTCACTGGCATCAACTATGACAATAGATGCAGTCTGATCAAACCCACACAGAGCCAGTGATGTGCAAATAGTGTCATTGGTGATGCTAAACACTCACCTGCAATTCTCTCTGCACATAAATGTGACATTCTCTCACACATTTGCCCCAAAAGGGTGAGTGAGTTCAGAAATTCCTTTCACACGGTTCAGATGGATTTTCAGAATCAACACCATGAGTAGATTCTGAGTGGCCACCATAGTCTGGTGAATAGGAAAATACACTAATGCCCAGACAAACTCTTGCAGGGTGTTGTGGGGCCACACAGTAAGGCTTAAAGTTAGGAGAG